>NC_136770.1:17083865-19688865 GCF_947034865.1 Barbatula barbatula
TGAGAGAGGAGAGAGAGAGAGAGAGAGAATTCAGGTTCTGAAAGATTTTCTGCAGAGCACAAAAGAAGATATTTTGAAGAATGTTGGTAACCCAACAACATTGAACACCATTGACTACCATTGCATGAACACAACCCCACTTCTCAAAACTGACCTCCTTTAATCATTTAATTTTAAACTAGTACGTAACCGTGAAAAGGTAAACCATAACTGCCCACTCTCAAAGTCTACAGCTGAAGGTCTACCCATAATGACAGCCCTGGACCCGGCTGGAGGCATGTATGACCAAGCAGAATTCCAAATTTGTGCTTGCAAATGAACCCTAAATGGATGAAAATAGAGGAAGGTTTGTGGAACAAAGGCCACAGAGAGTGCAGTTCGAAGATTATTACATGGTACATTGAAGCATGTGATTGTGTGCAGCTTAAATGCTACGGAAGGCAGCACCGGTCATTTTCACTGGGTCATCCGGGGCTCGGGGTCAGCCAGTGGGGAATTCCATGAGGTTGCAACCCGACCTCATGAGAGAACGCGTGTACGGGTGCATGTGTAAATATGGAGGTTAAAGTCGGGGCTTGAGGGCATGACAGAGAACAGCTTTAAGTGATGTGAACCGAAGCCGACGACGGAGAGAAAGATAGAGATCTGACTTTTCAAAAACGTTTATTGACAAGTTCATTCAGCAAAAATATTATCTGAAGCAGGCCTAAACACTAAAACGGTACTTAAAATGAGCCAGAGAGAGAGAAAGTAAACATTGGAAAGAGGCTGGCAAACTAAAATAAGAGAGAAAACAGCATTTTAGATCATCTAGATCTGAGAGAAACAAAAAGTTGGCCCAAGCACACTTATGAATGAATTAGTGATGTCTGATCTAAAAACCAGATCAAACAATTGATTTACAAAATAAACAATGAAGTAAATATGAAAAATGATTTGTTCATGAAATAAGGGTGAATACGGTAAATTATGACATATTTTTGGGGACCTTTTTAGCCATTTTTAAAGCATTTACCATCAATTCTGTGAGTCATTCCGAGTTGCCTATCCTCTGCATTCGGGTCATCTTAAGGCCACATCATGCGGTTCTCTCCCTTATTTGACTTAACCAGCATTTTCCAATGTATGCTTTCTCTCTGCTTCTCCAGAGAAAACAATGACACATTTTACATTTTCGGGTGAACTGTAACTTTAAGTTTGTGACCGTGGCAGAAAAAGAAAGTGTTATGATTCGAACCCCTCTGCCCACATTCCTACTTTAAATTTCCTTTCTCGCTTTCCCTACAGAGCTCAAGCTAACAGCCACAGAAAATCCATCAGCATTTGACAAGTGGAGTCATCCAGGAGAGATTGTGCCTGATGCGGCCCTTGAAAGATTGCTCTTTAAATGCAATGTTTTACCAACAAACTTCACCAAGCTGGAACGCATCAGGGTCAGACCGGAGAGCTTGAGGCACAGGAGGGGGCTGGTCATTCGCTAGAGCCCTCTAGGTACAATATTGCCTGGCTTAAGCGGTCAGTCATACATGGATGGGTTGTGATGTGTTTTTTTTAGCTCTTGTAGCTCTTTTGGGTTATGTACGGTATAAATCACATTTTGGGCTGTTAAGGGGTTTACTCGTTTACTCTGCTTTCTAATACCTAAGATGTGGTTTTAATTAAGAAGGTAGATGAAACAATTAGCAAGGATTATAAATGAGTTCTTCCACATAAACACCACAGCAATGTTTTTATTTTCTATCTGAAAATGTTAAATGACAACCAACTAAATTAGATCACTGAATGTGTTTAAGCAAACTTTAAACTTAAGCTTGCCACCCATATCATTACCCTAGACTTGCCCTGGGGCCGAGGTTATGACCCGACAACAGAAAGAGTAGGTCACACAAGACCCCATAAATCTTTGTGTCTGTCCATGGGGTGCGTTTATTATTAAGTTCTAGTCTGTCACTTTAGTTGACAAAATCTCTGAGACAGTGGTTTAGTTTGGGCTAAAGTTTCCAATTCCTTTACAATACTGAATTACATTTACCGATGTAGCAGTGCTGTAAAATCAGGTAATACATTTGTATCCTGAATCGAATTTACACTGTGAAAACTGTGCATATTGATTTTGCATTGATAAACATGTACACATGGATATATTTAACTGAAGTGACCCCATTGGTTGCATTTTTTTGTGTTTTCAAATAAAAAAAAATTATTTTATCTCAACTGCGATTTAGAAAAATAAATGAACCCTTTTCATAATTGACCAATCGCTAAGCCCCTACCCTTAAACGCAGATGAGCCAATGGCAGCTGAGTATCAGTTGCAAGGGGACCGGAACGCGGAACTTCAGGTTTCAGCACCATAGAGACGCGTTGTATAATCCGAAAGCTCTCATCGTTTTTACTGTGTCTATGCTACAAAAATGGTAAAATGATGTGCCTGGGGTACTTGTAACACTGATTCCAGGTATCCTGAGGGGATGGTGAATGAGAACTGCGTGGGGCTGAAACTAGCAAAAACACTTGCGCTGCGCCGGGCCCTTTAACTTCATCAGATAACGAAACGAAAAATAATCCACAAATGTACTGAACATCTTATGAATTTTATCATTCCATTCCAAAAGTTGATTTAAAAATCCATGGTTCTAAATCAGGACTCAATAATCACAATAATGTAAACAAAATGATCATTTAACAGACCTAGAATATATTCATCCAACGACTGATACTGATTGTTTAAACCTGCATAATGGCAAGATCCATAACAAAATCCATCACAACAAAATTTCACTGTGGCTGAACGGAGCCAGTGAAGCAGAAGCAATTTTTGAATGCGGGTATCATTACCCTTTATAAAGCTTTCCATGAACACTCAGTGAGCTCTCATAAAACACTCTCTTTCTCCACAAATACACACAAACTTACACAAAAGCCTACATCCACAGATGCCGATTCTACCGGAAGTTTCCATGACTCAAACTAAGAAACTACACAGCGCTAACATCATCCACAAAACTCACACATGATTTGTTTAGACGAAATCTTTTAATCAACAAAAATTCAGGACAAAAGGTAAAAAAAGTGATGAAAACCTCTGGCCTACCTGGAGCAGCCTGTATTTCCACTAGGCCTCCGACCATGATAAGAACTTCAAGAATCTTCACATGGTGTTCTGGGTCTACATCCGCACTAGAGCAAGGAGAGAGAGATTTCAAGATTGAAATGCATAATCATATCATTACCTAAAGTGAGGTGGAAATTAAGACATAAATCGTCATACAGGTTTCGAATGAAAGATGAATCATAATTTTTGGGTGACATACAGAGGTATACCTTTAAATGAGTGTTAATCTATATTTTGATCAGTTCGGTATTAATGTGGAATAAAAGTGACCCTAAATATTTAAATTATACTGTATGCACCATTTAAATTGTAATAATTTATAATAACTTCAATAACATTCTTTTAAATATTAATACATTTTTTAATTCTTATGTTCCTATGAATTCTTATGTTCCTATGAAACCCTGGATGAAAACTTTCGCCCTTGTTCACCATTGCAAGCCAAGAATTAACAATTAATACTTTCTCTCACAAATAATGTCATGAGATGAAGTGGCTGATCTGATTGGCAAAGCGTCCAATATGCTTTCTCTCTCGCTCTCTGCCTGGACTGCCCTAGAGCAAGAGGACTATTGACAGGCTGTTATAAGCAGGGAAAATCCCACCGGAGTGTCTTGGCAGAGGGACAGAAAAGCAGCTCACAATCAAATAAGACTGAGGCGACTTAATGGACTACGATGCGCTGACTGAGTTAGCTGTGACTCACTCGCACACTACTCTTTATTATGTGCACTAAAGTCCCTTATTCAGAATGGTGTGATTGGCTACTTAACCTTCTCAAATACCAAACTAACAAAAAAGTCCCATGGTATTACAGTGTCTTTAAAAGAACTGACCACCATGCTTGTGAATGACTATAGATCACTTTGCACGATGTAAACAGTGGTCCAGAAGCACTTCGGGTTTCATTTTGATTCATTTGATTTTTAAATCTTACATATATCAATAACACAAATATAACATTTTGATTCGGTTATAAATGTTCTGTTGGTTGAATTTTTTCAAATGTTTTGTAGTGTTTAAAAAACTGAAAGGGGAAGTTCTTCTGGAGCAACGTTAGGGCATCGTTGGAGCAACGTTGCGTACGCTTCCCACGTAAGTTAATACTGCTGTTTATACAACAGCAAAACATTTTTGGATTTTAAAATTGTACGGTATGCAGAAGCCTTAATCATAGAAATCATTCCAGATCTGCAAACCCTCCATCTTTTTGTTTTCTTGACCAGTTTGGTTACATTTTCTGCAATCAATGTTTTCTGAAATCAATAAATAGAAAATTCTAAAAAACAAAAAATAATTCTGGAGTGTTCTCCCAGTTGTTTAAACATTAAACATGTTAATGTATGAAAATCTTCTTTGAAGTTAGATATTTGCAAAATAAACTCAACAGGGTGATCAGGTTGGGGTATCACTTAAAGTGCAGAGTTTACCGAGTAACATCAAGCCTGCTGGATCACACCACTACCCAATCAGACTAGAGTATTCCACTGAGTATTGTAATAACATTCGTGTTACATAAAAGGAGAGTTATCAACATGCAAAGCCAGTACTTTTTATATGGCAGGAACATAGGAGTGTAGCATAGTGCAAGCCATTTTAATAAGCATTCCCATCTGTTATGTGTTATGTGCCATTCCTCTCAGGAGATTGTACTGCGGATGTGGACATTAAGGGCTGTCTTACACTGGGCTGAGGGATGCATCAGGCATAACAGCTCCCTCATCTCACTGGGCTTTACTTTAATTAAACTAGAGGAATAAAGATAGGTTTCGACATCTGCACAACTGAGCTTTCTGCTGAAACCAATCATTTGAATGCACATGCAATCTGAAATGTTCATATGTGTAGGCGAAGTTACTTGCACATGCTTTTAGTCATTTTTATAGGATGGCTTTTTCCATAATGTAGGAGTAACCACAAAATTCTACATGATGATATATTATTTTCCGGTCTCAGGGCGAGTCTGAATTATACATATTTCTGTTGTGAAGCAGCCAGTTCGGGGAAATGACTCTCACTTTAATAATGCGCTAATTGCTTCAGATGCAAATGTGTGTAGCGTATACATGACTGTAAAATGAGTTTAGTAGATTAAAAGTAATTACGATACCTAAAGTGGTTGTGTTTGAAGATGGCCTCGCTGTAGGCCAGAGCCAGAAGCCTGGGGCTTGCCTGAGCTGCTCCACTCTGTGTCACCTTGCTTAGGTGTCGGGTCAGATGAACCAGGAGCTGGTGGTTAGCCTGAGGGATGCTGGGGGAGTCAAGGATTCTCTTCAGCGTGTCACAATAGGAATTCTGATTTGTTTTTGAGAAACAGTCTGTATTAAATTCAAACCGTTTTCACATCATCTGTGTTAAAGGGACAGATCACCCAAAATAAAAAATATTGTATCATTTATTCACCCAAATTCACCATTTATTCACCCTCATTTATAAGACCCTTATTCATCGTCTGGTATCGTTTAAAGCCCTTTGAAGCTGCACTGAAACTATCATTTTGACCTTCAACTGTTTGGAGTCCATTGAAGTCCACTATATGGAGAATAATCCTGGAATGTTTTCATCAAAAAACTTAATTTATCTTCGACTAAAGAAAAAAATTCATAAACATCTTGGATGACAACAGGGTCGAGTAAATTATCCTGAAAATGTATGTTGAAAGTGAACAATTCCTTTAAGAGCTGCCGCTCTACGCAGATCGAACTCCCCTTTCCTATTTTCACAACTCTTTGCATTTATTTAGGATTTATTTTAACAAGTTGAAATCTGTGTTTACGAAAATGCTAGACAAAACAGGCTTGCTGGCATAATCTTGTGTGTTTTTTTTTCATTCAAGTACAAAAGAGAATTGAATACTGGTGCTCTGTCTGACAGAGATTCATTGACGCAGCTTTTAGCCTGTGACTGTATACACCAGACATTGTGCCGCATCCCACAGCAAGAATGCGTCAAAGCAACTGTTTCAAATCAGGCTTTAAATGGTTAAAAGGCCTTTACATGAATAAGAGCATGATTATATAATGTAACGCTAGACAAAAGATGACAAAACAAATTGATGCAGTGTTACCTCCGTTAAATATTTTTCAACACGTTAATCTGAAAAAAAATGCGTGCGTTAACGCCTCAATGCCTTAATGCCTTAATGTTGACAGCTCTAATTTCCAAAGTCAATGGGGGCCAGTGTTTGTTTTGTAACAGAGGTTCTTCAAAATTTCGAAAGAAAGAAAGTGAATAATAGATAAAAAATGTAATTTATATTCCATTAATGTATGTTGCTTGCATGTCATTCATTGCTCTTAAAAAAAATTTAATAGATGAAATCGGTCACACTTTATTTTAAGATATCATTCAATTATTTTAGGCAACAATAAACTCCTAATTTGGTGCTTAAGAATAGTAAGTATAATAGTTGTTAGGTTTAGGTATTGGGTAGGATCAGAACACACAAAATGCACAAGCTTCCCTCCTTCCATTGTAAAACACTGACCTTTTTGTTGGATGTCCATTTTTATTGTTTTAATAACATTTGACGTGTTAAACGCACAAAGCACTGATCACTTGGTACATTACAAAAGCCATGACCTGGACTAGAAAGTCAGCACAACAGGAGTTGGAGTGCTAACCTAACCCTAGCCTTCCATCCACTGTCTACAAGGAACCACAAGGACAATGCAGTTATTTAGACAGCTTCCAAACATATTGCTGAGCTCCTCTGAGATGAGGTTTGCCATAGCAAAGAGACAAGCATCTGTGATTCAGGGTTATATGCACTAAAGAGTGCCCCTGTGGCACAACAACGATATGAGCATTTCATCCCAAAGTCCCTTAGACACAATGAATATTTGTCTTCATCAGCTGAAAGGACAGGGACACAGTCTGGATATATGAGAGCAGCTCTCAATTCAAACATTGCACCTTTGGCAGAGGTATGATATTGTACATACAACACACAAAACCAACCCTTACTACTGTAGAAGACAACAAGGAAAATAAGTGCATTATAGTACTGAGTAGTATTTTTCATTTTGCTTAGTTTTTTGTATGTCATAATTGGTAATTTTTATGTGGTCATAATTCAATGTCAATTGGGGCAGCTTGCAGATAGGCCTGCATTATAGGCTTCTTAAATCTTGCCTGTCACAAGACTTTCTATGTAAGTAAGACTACTACCTATAAGCTGCTCTCCTCCCCCGCCCCCAAACCCACGGCCTCACCCCCTGCCAACCACATTTCTTGCATGAATTATGATTGTGAACAAAGCCATTAAGGTGTTGTCTGGTTAAGGCGTCTCTGCCGTAGTGCTTATATAAGATAAGTGTTAAGAGGTCAGAGGTCATAGGCCCTGTGTGGCAGGGGGGTCGAGTGATGAATGTTTGGCAATCTGCCGATCAGAATTTGGGTCAGTACTTTGACCTTGGCCGCAGAGCAGACCACTGAGAACAAATTTAGCCATTCTGCAAGTATGCATACCAACATAATGGATGCACAGACACACACCCGTGCAACCCCCGGTCAGAAGCCGGACTGTCCCACCATCTCCTCCCACGCAGAGATGTCCGAAAGAGAGTGACCCCTGTTCAATAGAGGCCAGCGTCATGGGCTGCGGGCTGGGATCTTGGCCGAGTCCATCTGGACTCAGCACGACACAACCGGGGAAAGAGTAGACAAGCAGACGACCAATTGCATTCTTGGAAGTAGGCACGCTGGCTCCCGATCAGCCAGATGGGCATCGGTGCTGCAGGCATGGGCATGTGAACCCTGACGGATAACTCTGAATAATACTTTGTAGATTCAAAAGGCTCAAAATAGTACTCGGCAATACCAAACAAAGTCACTTTTACATAAAAAAATTAATTTGTGCACTCCAGGGTTATGGATGTGAGATTCTCAGTCAAAACGTGAAATGTAAATTCTCCGAGAACGAATTTATTACGAGTACAGTATATTGAATTATCTGTTTATATTTTACATACCCCTTGCTACTAGAGTCAGAATATATCAGTCTATGCATGAGTTTTCAATTTTAAAAGAGAGAAGAGTTAATGCGTTATGGAGTGACAAAAAAGGACGCTCGTTTTTGATAGTCAACATACTTTGTAAGATTTGTGTGAATGAAAATGTCCAAATACCCCAAAAATGCAGCTGCGATAGCCTTTCATACACATCAAAATAGTAACTTCATTTTTTTTTTCGTGTTCCCATTTATTTATTTATTAGGAATATGGACCATTATGGATGTGACAATTCGGTTATGGATGTTATAATTCACCTCCCTGACTATGAAATACTAAAAAGTAAAAACCCCAAAAGGGCTTTAAAAACTTTAAAAAAGACTTTACATGGCAGTAGGTATGGTTGAACTTTTATATCTGCATAGAATTCCCTATTTTTATCATATTTATTCCTGAATTATGAACAACTGAAAATGAATTTGATCCATAATACCTTTTATGGATTACATAGTTTTTTTCTTATTGTTTTCTTAAAAAACAAGAGAAAACAAATAGTTTGTTGATTAAATTAAGCATATTAAACAAAACCATGTCTAATTTTTACAATCAGATTTAATTTTATTAAGGAAAGAGAGAGGTGAGGTTTGGTATTGTCAGGGGCACGCTGTGACAAAGGGGCTTTCCAAGAAAGCTTATTTGCCATAATAGCCCATTGATTCTTTAAAACGATTAATGCGCAAATGCTGAATATGCCATATGGCACATCCTACAGTGACTTAACACTATAAGAGACGCAGAACACATAGACCCAATAGAAAATGTATTATAAGTCCAAGCTCATTTTTATGTGTCATTGCCTTGATTTAAGCTGTTCACCGCAACACAAAGCTAATATTAGTTCCTTCCTTTGGGGATGGAGATGCAATATTTTACTTTAAATCTTGCAATTTATTTAATTCATAACAGCGGCAGCATAACTGAAGACGGAAAGGTAAAATATTATGTTTATAAGCCATCGATCAAATACACTCCTATTGCCATAGTTAAATGGAAGCAATTAGACTGAACAACGCTCTATAGAACCAGCAGCTGAAGAATTATGAAGCAATTCATTTATGAATGGCTTTTCGGTAGGATATGGCAGATAAGGACTGAAGGTATTGACAGTGCTGTCTTAAAAGAACAGTTCAACCACAAATGAAACATCGGTCATCATTTTTCACGTTATTCAAAACCCACATGACTTACTTTCTTTCACAAAAGGAGAAATTTTGAATTCTCTGGTCACTGCAAACTGAACTGATGAAAGAAAAAAAGAGCAACCATTACATTATACAATGTAAGGTTTAAGTAAATCATTTTTGGGTGAACATGATTAAACCTAGAGGTGGTTCTTACATAATTCTGTTTATCTTTAAAGTCAGGACACACTCATGAGCAGTCAGTTATGTTTAAGACTGGACAGACTCAGTGTATATGTGTTTTATTTTCTGTGGGTGTAATGCAGAGCGAGGCGAGAAACAGATGTAAACTTACCCTGCGGCATAGCAGCGCCTACACTTACACACAGACACACACACACACACACACACACACACACATCCTCTCCCTCTTTCTTTCTTTCTTTCTTTCTTTCTTTCTTTCTTTCTTTCTTTCTTTCTTTCTTTCTTTCTTTCTTTCTCTTTCTTTACCTCCATCCGTCACCCACAACCTTTACTCTCACCACCACTTATGCCTACTGAACACTGTGAGCTTCAATATTTTGAGAGGAAACACACACACGCGCACACACACGCCATACATACACACACACACACCTGTCTATTTCAGTTGTGTATTTTAACAGAAGAGCCTAGAAGAAACAGTTAATCGAAATGAAATGGTCAACATTTACTTCTTAACAGGGGCATTGCTAGACCTAAAGCTCTACTGGGGCAGAGGCCCCCATTACTTTTTCTATCACCCTTTTCTCAAAAACCTGCTGTATGCAAGAAGTATGCACAATACAAACTTCCCTTGCTTAAACCACTATTCCTACACTGCAACAATACCGGGAAATGGCATGTATGTATTAAAACATACTTTCAACATACTTGGCATAAACTTTATTCACATGGTTGCATGAACTTTATGGAAATAATGAAAGCAGAGAGAGTT
The DNA here is from genome assembly GCF_947034865.1 of Barbatula barbatula. Classification (NCBI taxonomy): domain Eukaryota; kingdom Metazoa; phylum Chordata; class Actinopteri; order Cypriniformes; family Nemacheilidae; genus Barbatula; species Barbatula barbatula. Next base: position 17,094,089 of record NC_136770.1, read on the forward strand.
TTTTCTGAGATCTGCATTCATAACACAATGATAAAAATGAATAATTAGGCCTACATTATGAATAATTATGGCTCCATATACTAATATAAAGACAATTATTTTATCTTAAAAAAATGATTCTGGTTTCACAGCCAAGTCTAATCAAAGTTGGTTCATTTCTTTAACTGTACTGCCTATAGTAGCACATAGTTATAGCCATAGGTACTGCCAACTTTTTATGTGATGTGCTAAACTAGAGCTGGTAAATTAAATATTTATTTCATTTCTAAAAGTACAGAACACAAATGTTTTTCTAAGCAACAATGCAATTTTACAGACTTGACAAAGGTTTTCCTGATACTAACCTGATAGACCTGACTGGCTGGGGATGTACTACTAGGGGATGTGTAGTTTGTTTATCAATTATTATCTCCCTAAAACTCATCATCTCTCCTTTCTGCTTCCATTTCCCTTCTTTGAACAAACAAATTCTGATGTCCATCTAGAGGGTCTATTAATGATCGAGTCAAAATAATAATAATACTATTAAGAAACTTACATTAGTTTCGTCATGTTTTCATAGCCTACCTCAGTCGCGTGTCATCACCCTTACGCTCCTGCATGCGCAATACGCAGATGCTTGCTGAAGTTGTTGCAAGGAAACACACAGATGTGCGCGGACATGGTTTTTGGCACGAAACCTCTGCACTGGTTTATGTTTATACTGGGGCACAGCAGATTTATAAAAGGGGTCAAGCAACGCCCCTGCTATGTCTTTCTGAAGCTATATACAATATCTCCTGTGCCTCTGTGGAACATTACAAAAAAGATTATACTGGATCCTTTGTTTGCTAAAGCAGCTAAAAAGTGTGACATGTGCGCTAATTCAAAGACTGCATAAACCATAAGGCAGCTTTGTTTTAAAGACAAGCAGCAATGTTGAGAGGATACTCCAGCCAAAAACGAAGATTCTTATATCATTTAATCACACTAAAGTTGTTCCAAACTGGAAAAACATTATAGCTCTGATGAAAACAAAGAAATATATTTGGAAAATGTTAGCAACTGACATTTTTGGGACACCATTGACTACTATAGTAGGAAAAATGATTGCATACTTTTTTGATCTGTTGAACACGAAATTAGATATTTTGAAGAATTTAGGAAAGCACACATTTCTGGGGCACTTTTGACGACCATTTTAATTTTCCGTAGTATGGTAGTCAATGATGTCCCAGAATTGTCAGTTGCTATTTTTTTGTGTTCACCAGAACAAAGACATTTATACAGGTTTGGAATAAAGTTTTTTGGGGGGGAATTCATGACAGAATGTTAATTTTTAGGTGGACAACCCTTTAAAATAAGTCAACATAAGTCAATTTTGTCCCAAATATATAATCTGTTGTTTATGTGAAGGATAAACTACATGCAGCAAACCATCCACCATACACTAAGTAAAGTTACACTTCCTTTTAACTTCCTGTAAAATCTCCCAATGGAGAAATTTGTCTTAGACGAACAAGAGAGCAGGTCAGCCACACAACAATTCTCTTTTTGTTTATTCACACACAGACATATCCCTCTTATACAATAATACATTCACATTTCATATTACTCATCACCTTACATATCTCAATACATATATCACTCTTACACAAGCGTAATAATACACCTCCCATACATATTAACCATCACATTACATATCACACATCGCAAGTTCGTCATTTACTGTTCAACAATTGAATTGGAATCAAATAATTTTTTTACCTATTCAGCTTACCTAAGGCACCCTATTTCTCCTGCCTGAGGGCATAAGCTCATACTCCTCATAGAGAATATGGCTTGGATCACCAATAGTTTTGAGAGAATGCTTCCTAAAAAACCTTTAAAAAATATATCTCCTGAAGACAAAATGGGGGAAACAGCAATCATTTTTGCAGCTCTTTTAATCATATTTTGAAGTTGGGACCTGATTTTTACAGTCAAATTACCAAACCACGTTGTAAGACCAGAACATATTAAAGATTCAATAACTGATCTGTAGAACAACAAGAAGATAGTTTTTCCACATCCGTAGACCCTAAGCCTAAGCAAAAAATACAAACGCTGACTGGCCCGTGCTTAAACACTTCACTTTATGGCCCCATTTCAAATGAGAATCAAAACAGATGCCCAGATACTTATGTTTTTCCTGCTCCATTTCCTCTTCATTAACTAAAATTGGGCAATGATCACCAACAAGTCTAGTGTCAAAAATCTATTCTTTTGTTTTTTTGACATTCAACAAAAAGTTGTGTTCCTTAAACCATTTCACAATCTATACGTGTCAACATCTTAATTCTTTGTCAATAAACTAAAGCTGTCAATAAACTAAAGTAAAGCTGTATCATCTGAAAAGTTTATAATATAATTGTCTGCATGCTGGTTCCTACAGTCATTTGTGTACAATGTGAAAAGAAGGGGGGTACTTACACAACCTTGAGGCGCACCAACATTTGTAATTGTTATAATGTTATAATGAGTGATGAATTCAGTTTCACCTGCTGTTGTCATCCAATTAAAAAACGCAATACCATTCAATTATGTAAGGATTCACCTACATCTGTTTTAACTACATTTACATTTATTCATTTGGCAGACGCTTTTATCCAAAGCGACCTACAAGTAGTTTTTTACAGTGGCACATTAATGCAGAGCAATCAGGGGTAAGGTGCCTTGCTCAAGAGCACTTCAGTCATGACCTGCTGGCACTGAGATTCGAACCGGCAACCTTCTGGTTACAAGCCCAACGCTCTAACCACAGCTTATATACCACAACATAATATCTGGAAGTATAGTGGGAATAATGTATCGTTGCTGTCCTTCAGAGTCAAAATCAAGTTTTCCAGAGCGCTGTGTACTGAAATAACCCAATCTATTGTCTACAGTACACATCATACACAGAGCCTACGGAATACTTCTGTGATTGTGATTCATTGCAAATGCACATAAAGTAAGCAGAACCATTGTTAGAAAACACATGGCACGTTGGTGGTGCTTGAATATTTTGTGCTTACCCTGAGCAGTGTAGACCAGCTCACTATACACTACAGCTGGGATGATGGGGCAAGGCAAATCCAGAAGGTAACCTCGAAGAGTATCAGCCAATACAGATAATTCATATTGCTCAAAGTCCACCGCTGCTGGGTCTGTGTGAAACAAAGAGAGAAACATGTTTAAGAATAGACATCTGGAGTGCTCTCTATTATTTACCCTTACAGACCACATGCCCATGGAGAAACCACATAACGTTTTCACTTACAGTGGTGGTCTGATCTTCTGACCATTTTTAACCCCTCTGGGGACAATGATCCAGTCACAAGCTTAACGCTGAAAGTAAATATGAGGTTCTTAGTCGATAACCTAAAGCCTGGGATAATAGCAGATTGGAAGACTGCAATTATACAGTAGTAATTTTAAAGGGCCCTTATTTGTGCTGTGATCATAATGGCATATTGATGTATTGGAAAGGTGTAAAAGTGTCTGAGAGAGTTTTCATTTACAGTTTGGGTATGAGCATACATCTATAAATACTTTTCTACAGTATGCTCAACACAACTGGCAGGGTATTGGACGATAAAAACACTGTGTTTGGCAACTGAATAATACAAGGGAAAAAATGCAGAAATGCATGAGTAATCTTGACACACTCATTGTCAAATTAGACATCTGGATAAAATGATGAATATTCTTTTGAGCTGCCCCTCTTCAACAATGAATTCTGTAGATAAAAGTGTTTAAATAGCTTTAAAATTATTCTGAGTCAGAAAATGAATCATAGTCTTTTTGATTCATCACAATAACTCTTTATTAAACAAGTACTAAATGGGTGGTCCTGGCTAACACACGGTCTTACAGCAAAGATGGCAAAAAAGATTAACTATAAAGATGAACTAATAACGTAAAAAAGCAAAGGTTTCCCATAGCATACACAAAAACTTAAAAATATACATTAAATGGGTTAAAGGTTGGAACATCATTGAATCTTGAACACTTTCGATTAAGAATTAATGCGGAAGACCTCAAAATTACTTACGTACAAAATTTAGTACCTCAGAATGACATATTTTTGAAAGCCAACCCGGAAGTTTGCAATGCGCTGGCTAAAGGTCCCAACCAAAGAAGTAGTCACTTTAACAACTTGTCAGCACCCGCTGTTTTAAAGACACAATAAAGCTTGAAAAAATCTCAAGCGGGTTTTAACTGGCATGATTTATGTCGTAGATTAAAATGTGAATTTTTTTTACAAACCAGGTAGGTAATGCAAACTGCATGGAACTGACTAATAGTAGCAATATGTGAACACTAAAGATCGGTGCTTGTTGAGAATTGAGAATCCTGGATGCCCCATCAATGCACATTTTGTAGGTCTCCCTAATTTTGGTCTTCAGCAGGTGAAAAAAATGAAATAAAAAAGCCCTGAATCCCTTGCAACTGAAAGCTGGGCGAAGAAACCATAAATCATTCATTTATATGTTTGTGATGCCATAAAATTGAGTGGTTTGCAAATTTACAGTGATGCAATGCAGCAATTACAAAGATCTACTTGTAACCAACAATACAGTGACTTGGCAATAATACCACATCACACATACGCTTTTAGACATCCCTGATATTATCAGCAGCCATTGCATAGTAACACTCCTCGTTGAGCTGGCTGTTAAATTTGTTTTTGTCTATACAGTGACCAATACTTGCCTATGGGATTATTCAACTTCAAATCCCCAGGGTAAATAGAGTCAGGATGGAGCTTAGGTCATACTAATACCTGTGCTTCTTAAGTTAATGATAACACAATATAATTCCTAAAAAGGTCATTACCTGACTCAAACTTTTTTTATATATCTCTTAAGACTGGTTCATATTGTCATTACAATGATAGTCCAATGATGGTTTGTTTTCTTTTAGATCAGTATGTTAACCGTAAAAAGGGATAGTTCACCCAAAAATGAAAATTCTGCCATGAATAACTCACTCGCTAGTTGTTCCAAACCTGTATACATTTCTTTGTTTGGTTGAACACAGAGAAAGATTTTGGAAGAATGCTTATAACCAAACAGTTCTTGGCCACCATTGACTACCATAGTAGGAAAAATTACAATGGTTGTCAAAAGTGCCCCGGAAATGTTTGCTGTCATAAATTCTTCAAAATATCTTCTTTTGCGTTTAACAGAAAACAATTATAAAGGTAATTTTTCCTATGGTAGTCAATGGGGTCCAAGAACTGTTCGGCTACAAGCATTCTTCTAAATATTGCTCTGTGTTCATCCGAACAAAGGAATGTATACAGATTTGAAACAACTCGAGGGTGAGTAAATAAAGACAGATTGTTTTATTTTTAGGTGAACTATCCCTTAATGTTCTAATAGTTATAATTGATCTGGTAAGTGAAACATTCGTAATGTATTCCAATAAAGTAAGCTAAGGAGATTTTGAATTTTTTATTATTTATTGAAATTAGTTTCCAGCCAACATTGTTACTCGCTAAATATAACTATGCCAATTAATGATAACCAACTTATAAACTAAAACGTTGTACCCAGGGCATGTACCGGTGTCTACATCCACTGTTTGCTTTCACACGCTTTTCTTACTTTTCTAATCACCCTCCCAATGGATGCCCATCTGCTGATCTTTATTTTCTCGCCTGCCAGTGGCCCAAATCGATTGTTCCCCCAGCTTGTCTTAATCCATATATCATTGGAACTACCCTGACTGTGCTTTTAAACGCCCGGTTTTGAAAGAGTCTAACCCACTACAAACAGATTTGTTTAGGTCATCAAGAAGCCCACCCTGTCTTTCACCAGTCTTCCTTTTCATCCATTTACATGCCTGTCAATTAAAGTCATTGTCAAATTCAGCCTTCGAATCCGTCTAGTCTAAAACTATTGATCCGCCGAGCCTTTGTTTGTTGTGCCTGGCCCCTAATGTTGGTCACTGGGAGACAAAATCAGATGGGGTTCACCCCGACACCATTCTTTTCCACTGCGGATCAGTTTGGCCTCATATTACCTGCTTAAAATGTGTTGGGATAGGAGACATAAAACGGTGCAGGATCAGAAGGTTGTGATAATGCCCTAAAAGCCTTCAGACTGGTTTTAGAGGTTAAAAGCATCATCACCATGATCTTTTGAGTAAAGGTCACAACCGGCTCTGGATAAAGCCACCTCAGCTGGTCATTATCTGCTTTTCAAATTTTACAGATGGCTTAGTCCCTGTGGAAGCACTGACCTACAAATCTCACGCAGGCCCTGGTGGAAAATAAAGGTGTAAATTATAGTAGTTAAAAAAAAACACTCTTTCGTAATAAATTGTTTAGGAAATGAAACCTTCCTGCCTTTCTGGCGTCTTAGGCTGATGAAAAAAACGGAGAAACTTGAAGACCAAAAATGTGGAAAACAGTCAGATGGCAAGAGACAGTGAATGACAAAGAGAAACAGATGAGTGGCGTTTTGTTGTTGTTGCTTAAATTTCTTTTTATTTAAAAAAATCTCAACTTTTCATAAAGCCGCTAGTAGTGAGCAGGTCATGTGACAAGAACCAACCAGCCAATATAGACAAGCTCAATGAAGATGGAGACACGGATGATCACAGCATAAATAAATCTAGTAGCAGAGGTATTGCGAGGTGTTTTCAGTGCATATAATCCATATATCCTTTGTTCTCCTCGTCTCAAAGGTTTATCGTGGCCAGTGATTGCTTAGCGACGACAGACGCCAGGAGAGCGCAAAGTCCAGGGGCTTTGAAAAAAAGGAGAACGCAGTGCAGCTTGTGTTTTCTGCGCGTTTTTACAAAGATTTACGCCATACCAACAATTAACACACAAGTCTAAAGAAAACTTAAAGATCCTAAAGGGATGGTTCACTCTAACAAATGAAAATTCTTTCATCATTTACTTGCCCGCATATCATTCCAAACCTGTATGCTACAGAATGAATATTTTGAATAATGCTGCTAACAAAAATTGATTTCTGCTAAAATTTACTAATTTTGGTCTATGTATCCATATGGTGGCGTATGTAATAGGGTGTTCTACAGTACAGATCGATGGTCAATAACCCTTTCATTTATTTACTTAAAGGGCTGGTGCAACGGTGTGTCATGCATTCTGACCTCTTTACAGTGTTTAACATGCTGTCTTCTCATGCTTAACATGGTCAACTTGTCAAAACACGAGTTGGACGTTTTACATAGTATTTCTCTTCTCGATACACTACCCCCTTGTTCGTACAGGTTTCTGTAAGTTTTTTTCTAATATGAAAAATCGTTATGTAACAACTTTTCTTAAATGATTCTCGCGAGTTAACACTTCAGAGCCATTTTTTTCGTGAGAAAAAGACATCTTAATAATGTCATGCTCCATTCCAGCAGGACAACTGAATGGGAAAAGAAAGAAAAACGTCAACGATCAAATCATTTTCTGAGAAGTTTTCACATCAAATCTAATAATGAAGATTAAAGCTAATGGGGTGGTCTTGATGAAAAGCTGTGGATAGGTGAGGCAGTGGTGCTTTAGGCAGTTCACCGTAATTCCATTTGTCGCATTATCTCATCTTTTACTCTGCTCTGAGCTGTGCCGCGCAGACAACCCAGCTCACTCACAATGGTAAAAGCTGTGACTGTGTAGCATAAAAAAGGAATGATTGTCAAAATGTCATGGGCATCTAAATCAAAATGCAGAGCTAAGTATATTAGCTCCATGGAGAATAGAGATGAAATTAGAACATATTTGCTCTGCAGCGCTTTTAAATTTCAACCAGTCAGGGCAAAGAAGGATATTTGTCATGAGGTTTGTTGTTTGGCCTGTCCTAAATAACATTTAATTTAATCCGAATTTCTAGATGTATTGTGGCCATTCCTGTCAAGTGTCTCTTGAATTTCAACAAAAATCAAACCTCAGGAGAGACATAAAGTCATCCAACAGCAATGTGAGAGGAATGACAGCATGACAAAAATTTGAGGTTTCAGAACCTTTCCTAAATGCATGTACAACTATTACTGTACATATTGTCTTAAAAGGGAATATGAATTATTTTCTTTGCAGTATTTTTGAGGTCTGATAAAATACAGAGCTTTTTCAGAGTTTCTCCAGTTTTCATTTGCACATAAAGGCAAAAAGAAACAATATTTTTATTTGAAATTTGGGAGTAATATTCTAGTTCACAGGATGAAACGCAAATTATAATTTTACCTAAACACTATAAATATTACACTTCAAAATCAGAGACACAGATTTTGAAATGGTCTAAATTTTTTCAACGATGTATCTGTGTTGATAAATACACAGTGTTTTATGTGTGAAATCCATACATAAACTTATACAAATATATGGGTTTTACATCTCAATTTAAAAATCGTCTTTATAGGGACTGTTATTGGTTTTGTTTCAAGGCTCGATAAATATCACAGAGTTCAAGTTAGGAATTTTTTTTAAATTGATCTTCAGATCTTCACGGATATCCAACAGCAAACAAAATAAATAAAAAATAACCTGTGGCTTTACCACCTTCAAGAAGACGTCCAGATAAAGGATCAGATTTCTCACAGTTGGAGTTACGGTCGATGTGTGCATGCATGCTGAATGTTCGACTGTGAGCCGCATTGTAATTTTATGTTTGAAGCTTCCACACCGTGAGAGAAATGGATTTGGATTTTTTTTCCCCGTTCTCCTTCTCTCCACTTGACTCAGTTGAATTTTCCCCCACACATCAAAGCGTTTCCTGCATGGCGTCACACTACATCACACTCTGATCTCCTCATATGAACCTACATTTATGATGCTGTGATCATGAATACCATGGGTAGTCCACTCCAACAAAGATCTAGTTTGAGATCACAACCTTATGATGGGGCCGCACCAAAATATATTTTTTTAAAATCTTATAAGAGTTTTAAACGGGGAGAGACCACAAACACAAGGAGAAAAAATCCTAGATTGAATCAATTTGATTCTATAATGTGTGGTGCGCCGTGATGTGACGAAGACAACACACCACACACCAACAGATTTTCAAACACAGTCCTGACTGCGAACACAGGAAATCTTGCAAATTCTCTCGAGATATCAGACTAAGTTATTTATTATTTTACTGTAAGCTTTGTTTATTATATAAGTGTTCAATATAAACAAATGTGTATATATAACCTTTTATGTAATTAAAAAAAATTATTTGATCCAAAACGACTTACAAAGAGTTCGGGGAGCAATAAGCGATATGTCATAAAAGAGTAATAGTACAATAGGTGCTAATACAAAGGTACTAACACATTAGGATTTCTGATCGTCAATATTTTACATGTTGAATATTTAAGATTCCAATCGGGGCGGCTCCGATGTTCTTCCGATCAGGGTCATTCACTCTTGACACACATCACACCACAGGGAAATCTGATAAGATAATCTTTGGAGCCGTTTAAGATCATCAGGACTTTACCTTGGACTGTAGGAAGGGGAGAAATCGGCCCGATTTCCATTTGGTGTGGCCCCAACATTTCCGAAATAACACATTACCCCCTGCCACAAAAATGGCTTAAACCATCCTTCTGTAAAGTGGTTTGGTGGGCTTTGACTCCTTTATATGTTTAAGAAGTGTTTTTAGCAGGGCCCTACTGATATTCATACCAAAGTTACTGGCGTTAGATGCCAATTTTTAACAGGATCCAGAAACACATACATGACCCCTTCCAGGACACATCCATGCTTCCTCACATGTGCACATAAAGACACAAAGACAAAATAACAGTTTGAAAACGTGCTCTACTAAGCCTACTTTAGCACTCAGGTTTGCTGTCCCGTTCCCTGTCATTTGCCAAAATGGCACTTCCCTTGATCTCCTGCTACAATCTTCTGTCACCTCTTCTATCTTCCTGTCACCAGCGACTCTCTGAAGCAACACAAGAGTCCCAGAGGCTTTTGTTTATGGTATTTATGGGCGCAAACAGAGAACGGCATTCAGACACCGGTCTCGCAGATGACGTGCATTTAATGCCCTTGTGCATGTTGAATACCCACACCCTTCAAAGGGTCATTCAGCCTTACAGTTTATTTAAAACAAGGCCGGCTTTATGTTTAAGTAATGCTTTTCAGATCCTGTGTATTTTAGCAAGTGTCTGCTCAGCTGATCTATTTTGACACAGAAAGCCTTTGAGGTTATGCTCTATGGTTATGGCAATTCTGTGCTTTGAGAATGACTGTATGTGTTTTTGTGTGCCTCTGGGTGATGTGTGCTGGTTTATAGGGATAGATTTGCAGACGTAAGAATTCTGTCATTATTTACTTAAACTCATTATTTTCCTTATATTATTACAAATCCAGATGATTTCTTTCTATACTGTACATGGAGGATTTTCAAAGCACTAACCACAATGAGAAAAAACAGCTAGTAGGATTTACTTAATTTTTTGTGTAAATGTGCGCAAGTTATTGCACACAGATTTTTAAGTACATTTTTTTTTTTAAATTGCAAAAACTGGACGGAAATATTAGGTAACATTTAAGTTAATATATTTATGAAGCCACGGGAATGATTTTTTAGAGTGAAGCCTGCAATAAAATTAGATATTCAATACGGAATAATGCTGTGCAATCCAAATTCATTTACATTCTCTTATTGTACATCAACTACAGTTTAACTTGCATTTTAATTTGTCCTGAGGGATTTTAGTTGAAATATCTGGTACAAAGTCAATATTGTACATAGCCAAAAAATAATAATACAGTAACTCCAGTAAGTCCCCTGGATTTCGAAAGACCAACACTTGGGCAATTAGATTTTCCTATGCGTTTGGGTGTAGCGTGCTGCGTTACCGTTAGCTTTGATGTTACATAGTTGTTTTGTCAGAGGGCTGTTCCAGTAAAGAGTGACCTTTAGGAACAGGGAGGGGAAAATGGCTTTAGAGATGACAGCTTTCATTCCAGTGTGACCGCAAGGCCCACAGTGCACCGGGACACAGCAGGGCCATGTTCCTCACAAAACTGAACTCATCCAACTCATTTACGGTTCACAGACCCCAAAACATCTTTCTGTCATGAGTGTATAATAGATGAATAATACAGCATAAAATGTGAGATGATCATGCTCATAAATGTAAGCATCTGTTGGCACTGCGATCGTGTCAACAAAAAGTGACAGCATGAAGTCGCGGAAAACATGTTTCATACAGATTTGCATTTTTTTGTGATGTCATGGACCCTCAGTCATTTTTTACTCCTAAATCTGTCATTCTGTAGTATGGTATTTTTGGGGACGCACAAAAGATGTTTTGATGAATATACAATGATATGCGGTGGACAAGTAAATCAAGTTCATACAAATAATGTTCTTTATTCAAATTTCAATACAGACGCCCTCTATCAAGAACATACCAAAACTGCATTCTTCTTCACTATAACTTGTGCCATATTATTATGTTTATTCTTACTGTAATTCACTTAATATTCAGTTTTTTGTCTAGAAAAGACCAGCTTGCCCATTCTCTTTTAAATGTAATTCAGCATTTCGTGTTCTTTAAATGACTATGGTTTCTAAAAGAAACCAGGACGAGCAAACAATGACAGAATTTTTATTTTTGGGCGACCAAACGATGACAGAATTTCTATTTTTGGCCGAGCTTTTCAATAAACTACACCTATAGCGTCTTTTATTCTGGTCCGTGCTGCAATTTTTATACACTTAAAAAAAGCACCACAATAACAGTCTCGCCCACATGCTCGCCACCTTTCTTGTGTATACAAGCGCAAGATATTAGTAGCGTGCAACAGTTCAGTTTAGGGTGACTGCGGCATGCCACTGTGTACCCTCAGGGATGGGATAAGATTTCGGTGATCTGCATTTGCGTACGTGCGAGTATGCATGGAGAGAAGGTGATGTGGAGAGGGGGTGATGTAGACATTAACAGCGAAAAAAAAAAAGCAAGGACGACAGGCTCCACTGCATAGAGGGACACGCACAATGACTTTGACCGACACAAATAGAGGAGTTATTCCAACAAGACTGAACCTCCGCAGCAGGTCATTAAACATCTCTTATCTCATCAAATGAAAAGATGGCAACTTTGCAAAGAAAATCTATATTAATTATATAAAATAACTCTTCCTGGGGTTGCTGATGAGAAAAAGTGTTTTGGCAATGGATAACAGATGACATGAGTCTAAAGTTATTAAAATGGCCCAAATAGGGGACGACAAATAAGTAAATGTGAAAGAGGGGTAAAGCGAGCGGTGCATAACAGACACTTGTTCAGGTATGTTGTTTAAGCTGCTGGAGGCTCAAAATTTCATTTAGCTGAGGTTTGGCACTGGGCATTTTAAATCGAGCCTTCGAGAAGATGAAATGAGTGAGAGGGAGGAAATAAGTGAAAATGGAGAAATGAAAATTGAGAGATAGAGAAAGAAATAGAGATATGTTACTGGCATTTTATTGCAAAAAAAACTGAGCTCTGGATATTATCAATAGTATTTAAAGTAGGCATGTTATAATTTGTTATATGCTGAAATAAATGATTTGCACTATATGAAACATTGTTCATTGATATCATCATGATATTTTGGATATTTCCCGACTAATTCATCCCAATGTGAGTTTATTGATAGCAATGAGAAGCTCATGCGTTACTCTTTATAATTAGGGCCAAATCATTGCTATTCAAATTCACAGCACTGAGAACAAAGCAGACATTGAACCTCAAACTTTAAGAGCCAGATCAGCTCAAATACGGGGGGAGTTTTTACAGGAGCAACTGAGTGTGTGTGTGTGTGTGTTTGTGTATGACAGCGAAAAATAGAGTCAAACGATGACATCATAGCTAGTGATCATTTCCAAGGTTGTATCTGCAGAAAGAGAGATGGACACAAAAGGAGGGATTGCTGAAAGTAAAGCAGGTGCAAACAAAACGAGTCAGGACAGTTTAATCTCGCAGAAGGTCAGCACATCTACAGTAAGTCTAACATGTGCAGGTGCATGTTTGATCAGTTAGAACAGGTTAAATGACATCATGTGTGTTTATAAATGATATATGAATTCTAATGCTTTGTCGCATTTTACAGTTTAACGGGTGCTTTAAACTGTAACAGTAAAACAGCTGATTTATACAGACCTAGACACCCCCACCCAAACTCTCATCACACTTTGGGACTCTGAGTAAAAACAAACAACGCTAGAATTGTTCAACTTCATAATAACTTTCCAAAAGTGCCAAACTTTGTAATACATAATGTCTAAACGCACCCCTGGGGTACTTTCACGTTCTTAAAAACTCTTGCCCTATAAACTTAATATGCACAAATGATTGCTTTTCTGCAGTCTATAAACGGCATGTCTCCGTTTATAGACAAGAAAAAGGACGTTAGCATCGTTCGTGGTGAAAAACAATTATAAGCACCACACGCCGCACAAAGTGCTCCTTGGGGCATTGAAGCCTCTACCTTCAGAAATCTTGAGGACTTTAGGACCGAGCACACCGGTGTGTTAATCAAGACAATCTCTTAAAGACACCACTAAAACAAAGGGTGTGAAGGAGCTCAAGCGGCAGAAGTCTGCCCTTGCTGACTGTAAAACGCTGGACTCTAATAGGTTATTGACTATTGCATATGAGACAGGATGACGTCATTGTCAGCCAATGGTGGAGCAGGAAGAGTGGAAGATGAGAACGGTGTTTTTAATTTGTGTATTGCTGAGCTCAGCTTCTCTCACGCAGGGAAGAGAGGAAAAAATGGAACGATGACGAATGACGGAATGAACAAGAAGTCAAAAAAGAGAGGTTATCGGTATGTTATCGAGTGGGCACGGGTCCGCTCCTTAATTCTATGCCTGTATCCAAGGAGACTAGCTAGCTTTCCTTTATCCTCTATTGTGTATGCGTCTTTTCACGCCTCTATGTTTTCACTGTCCATATTCATGCATGCATGCAAATATTTGTCAATTCTCCTTGATCATTAGACTGAATTACTGTGTGCACTTGTCGATCAATGCACCTGAATCATGAGTCATGCCTCTCGCATCTCCTCCCTGCTTCCCACGCAAGTGCCTCTCTCTTCCTTTCGTATGCAGAAAAAGATGCAACTCTTAAATATGTAACCCTGCGGCTAAACATCTCTATAACAACACACTGTTGATCCATAAATCTGTGGTTGTTTAGCACAAGCTCTAGCATGAGTGATGTAATGTTGCTTAGTTTTCTATGGCCACCGGATTTCACCGCTTCTTGGCTGGGCTCTTAAATGGCAACCAGGGTGCGTGTCTGCCAAAACACTGATGAGAGTGACTGTGTATGTAACCTATTATATAACTACAGGAAATTTATGTTGGACAAATGTTTTTAATCGGCTAAATTTTTTTGTTAATTCTAGTTCAAGGAATGAAAGTACGTAAAAATAGGCATATTATGCAGAACACATCTATCTCATTTCACACATTTACATTTGGGCTTTTCCCAATTAACTTGGAATGTAAACTTAAAAGGATAGTTCATCCAAAAATGAAAATTCTGTCATTTACTCAAGCTCATGTAATTTCATACCTATATAAATTACTTTGTTGGATGAATTAGCCCTTTAATGCCAAAATGTATTATTATTATTACTATTATCATCAACAACAGTGATAATAATAATAATGTTATTCGAATTATTATATTTGACAAACATATCATGAAAACAATTTAAGAAAAGTAACCTAGAAACACATTTTTATTATCAACTATATCCATTTTCTCAGCTTTTTGGACAATGTCACACAAAAATGACCCAATAGACGGGATGAGAAAACTCAAATAAAGAAACTGGAACCTAAAAGTTTGCAGTACACACAAAGACATACCCTCAAACATCTGAACTTTCTTATTTAAAGGACTTCGTATTAGGTGAAGTAAGTAAAATCTCCAATAGATATGGGAAACCAACTTAAAGACTAACCTTTTCAGGCCTAACCACATTGTCAAAGCACATACATGCCAAATAGTCACCATCGGCCTTCATCAAAACACATACAGTATATATTTTCAGTTTAGGTAGGAAAAAAACAGTGTGTTAAAATACATATATTTCAAAACATGGGCAGCAACACGTGAACAACCCTTTGCCCCTATTGAATTTATGCATTATTTGTGCATGTACAAGTGTTTACGTTCTTCCAGGAAAATGACATTAACACATCTTCAGGTCATGTTTGTGCACATGAAATTTATAAGACTGTGATGGTGAAGCTGAGGTGACTTTGATTTTACCACTGCACCCATCCTATACATGTCAATGCAAGAGGTGAGGGTTTAGTACAGTTGTTACGTAATGCATCTCAGAATATTACTATCATAAAGCCTCAAAAACACAAAATGTCATTGGGAAGATCTCCTCTTCTCTGGAAATTGCATGCTCTACTGAATCATTTCAGTAGAGCACACGAGAACAAGGTGTGTGTGTATTTGATTCATCTTATCCAATGGGAGTATAGAGTTTTTTGGAAGCAGCATATCCCAAAAAACTTAAAGAGCCAGAGCACTCCCTTGTGGTGCGAAATATGAACTTCAGCTAAACTTTTCTAACTTTTTAACAGCAGTGCCCTAGATATACAGTGTTGACAACCAGTTACTAATGGATGCATATTATATCAAAGGATGCTCTATACCAGGGGTCTTCAACTACTTTTCTTTGAGGGCCAGATTGCAAGAGTATAAATAGGATATATTTTACCATCTCTTCTGTTATATTGTATTTTTGCTATTTATTGCATTTTGTTCCTTTTATGCCGTTTTTACAATGGATATGGTATTTTTTGTTTTATTTTATATTCCTTGATGCATAAGTTTACCCAAAAATGAAATTGCTGTTAATTTACTCACATCCAAGATGTGGGTGGCATTGTTTTTTTTAAGAAATTAATTAATTCAACTAGATATCTTCATAATTAAAGTCAAATCAATTAAAGTAAAAAACCCTTCCTGCAGTTACTTTCAAGTGCACAAAAATCGTTTTGGTCAGGAAGTGCATTTCTTAAAGCACAAAGTTCTAAAAGTCTCTTCACTTATTTGAAATGTGAAGGCAGGCCAGGTAAAGATGATTGGCGAGCTGCACTTGGCCTGCGGGCCGCCAGTTGACTAGCCCTGCTCTATACAATATTTAACAGAGATAAACCACTGTTGAACATACAGTATGTATCATGACTAACCTGTTTCTAAAGCCTGAAATAATTCTGGGGGTCCGGTCGAGGTCTGGGCGGTCCGGTACAATGGCTCACTCTCCCCTCCTTGAGCACAGAACAGAGGTCAAAGGTCATTTTTTTATTTGATATATACGTAACCATGTGCTAAGTCACACATGTCACTAAAGTGTTTTACCATAGTAATGAGATCAGATAGGCAGGGATGGAAATGGGCAGAACGTGGGTTCAAGAGAGTGAATGTCAAAGGGGGACACAGGCGGAGTTCCACCTCAAAATGTAAAGAATTTCCATCTTTTATCCATGAAATAGCCCTCAAACACTATGCACGTTTCATAAATACAGTGACATTTCTGCATCTTAAAAATATAAAATATATCCCCAACTAGTCCCCTGGCGAATCTTGGCTATTTCCAGCATGCTGGGAAAAATCTTTGTAAAAAAGAAGGCTGGGGTGCCAGAAATACACCGTAAAATAACAGTTTTCCCCCGTAAAATGTTTTCCTGTTTCTCATACATTTGCAATGTTTTTCTGTAATTTTACATTAATTTGATAAAATCACAGTTTTTACATCATCACGGAAAAACAGTAAAAAATTACAGAAATTCTGTAATATTCATTTATTTTACAGTGCAAATGCAGGATAAATGTATACAACAGCACTGCATTATATTGTCCTGATGCATTTTATCTTTGACTCTCTTTAAAGAGTTCAATTAGATTGATGGGGGAGGTGGCAACTCACCCTGTCTCTCCAGAGCCTCTGTCAGCCTGAGGACCACCGCTGGGGTTTGGTCCGACAGAGAACACTGGTCCACAACATCTCCCTTTCCAAAGGAGCCTGTCAGAGAGAGAGAGAGAGAGATGATAAATCCCACTGGTGAGACCAAATTCCCTGTTTAGGTTTCTGCCTGTAAACCCACATCTCATCTCTCCTTAGGGAACGGTTAGATTGTCATATTCATGCAAGCATGGTGATATGCAACATCATACTCAAGACTCAAGCACAAACACATAAGGAATCCCAGGGTTTATACCAACACAGCACATTGAAACTAAAGAAAAAAAATGTAGTCTACTTAGATTGAGCCATTTCTAGTGAACATCATATGATAAAGGAGCAGATCTGATGAACACGGCCAGTCTTCACTTTCTTTGTCTTTCCAGTGAGCAGGTTGTTGCAGGCCCATATATCTTAGTTTGTGGGCACTCATACGTGTTGAGACCCCGATGGTTGTCCTTGAGGGGTCTGGTTTTAAAGGCCACGCCGTAACCCAAGCGCTTCTGTCCACTTTCAGAGCACCATGTCACCGTCACCCTGCCTGAATGCGTAATGTACACAACAGCACCCTTCACATGACACCCTGCCTCTGCACTCGTGGGGTGCTGACCGTGTCACACATCGCACAAATGTGAGAAGCTGGTGGCAAACTGGATATGCCACAACAGGGGTTCACTTGGTGGTCAATCTGATCTTGTGGCTAAGTCAATAGGGCCTTGTTCATAAGGTCACTGGACATTTGGACATCTATGAGGACAGACATACATTTACACAATTGAAAACATTATATCAGTGCTCACTTGGTGCCCTGGGACAAAACGCTATTATAGTCTAATCTAGTCCATTCTTGTATGACAGCAGAACACAAAAGAAGATATTTTGAAGAATATTGGTAACCAAACACTGGCACCCATTGACTTCCACTTCCACATTTTGAATGACATGAAATAAAAGAAATAAAGAGGGGAATTTGAACTGCCTGAGCAAATTTTGTGAATGTAAATATAATTTTTGAATTACCCAGAATAATCATGCAATTTCAATATCAAAAATAAATGTTTTTATGGTTTAATTCAAAATCCATTGAGCTCTCCATCTGAGGAAGGACATGCATCCTGAGCTTGAATCAGTGTGACGCTTTGGATATGTGATTTGTAAAGCCACAGAGTGACATTTGGACAGAGAACCAATCCATTTGCATCAGACTTCCATTTGTGTAATTGCGAGCGCACCGGTGAGAAATTCTGATGCAGGCGCTTTGGCGCTATTATGAGAGGAATGAGGTGCATGAAACTGTGCCGCTCTTTTAGTGTTGTTCACAGGCCCTTGTGAATTAGCGTCAGTGACAACACTCATTAGCACTGATGTGTACCACCCGCTAATGTCTACACACATCCTGGTGCTATATCTCTCTCTTTCTTCGTGTAATTAGAAAATGGTTTATTTAACAGAACCTCACAAACAAGCGTTTGCTGACAGCTGGAAAAGTGTGTTTTGGACACGTGTGTAATTGGTTTTAATCCGCACAGCAGAGGCCTCTGTTGCACCCCGCTGAAATTTTCACACGGGAGAATTGTTCAAGTAGCTTAAAGTGACCGTTCACCCAAAAGTGAAAATGATGTCGTCATGTCATTCCAAACCGGTATGACTTTCTTCTTCTGCAGAACGCAAAAGAAGATATTTTGAAGAAAGTTGGTAACCAAACAACATTGAGCCCCATTGACTTCCATTATATGGACAAAACCGCAGTCATTTTTATATATATATTTGTGGTGAGGAAGGCGGGACGAGAGCCGTGAGGCGGGCCGGTGGCGTGAGGGATAGTTGGAATCAGCTGTGCGCGCCCCGGTCCCGCATATCTCACGGAGGAGATCGAGAGCTTAAGAGGACGAGTGGCAGAACTATTGACGAGAGAGGACCGGGCCCGGACATGTGTTTTTGGGTGAACTGTCCCCTTAACTACCATGAGTAAGGTTTTATTTGAGCGTTCGCTATTTGGTTGTTTAAATCTAAATCAACATATCAGGTGCTGCTGTTGCTATATTAAAGGGGTAGTTAACCCCAAAACACAAACAAAAAAAATTAAACACTAAATTTCAAATTTGTTCCAAATCTGTTTAAATTTCTTTGTTCTGATGAACACACAGAAGTATATTTTAAAGAATGCTTATAACCAAACAGTTCCTGGACCCCATTGACTACCACAGTATTTCCCATACAATGCATTACTCGGGTCCGTCCAGGTATATTTATGGCCGCCAAACTATATTTTGAGTCACATTCTTTTTTTATCCATCCGTGCTAATGGCTGTATCCGTGATCGAATAACTAGTGGATAAACAGCGCTTACGCGTCTTCTCTCCTTTCTGACTTGTTTGGTGTTCGCATGTACTCTCTTCCGATGAGCTCCATGTGTATGACCGAGCCCTTGGCCTCTCGTATTAAACTTTCACTTGCATTTAAAATCAAAAATGCGTTCGTAATACAGCAACACATTGTCGAGAATGGGCAAACAGCATATATACGCTCTTTAATGTAGATGTACTTTATTGTGATTGTGTCCGATGTTATTATATTTATTATATTTTTGTTCTATTTTGAAGAGTGTAGGACAGCAAACTGTTCTGAGTCACTTTTGACTACCATTGTAATTTTTGGTATAGTCCAAGAATTGTTTGGTTACAATCATTCGTCAAAATATCTTTCTTTGTGTCGACCCAAACAAAGAACTACATTCAGATTTGAAATACTAAGAGAGCGAGTCATTCATGACAGAATTAACATTTTTAGGTGAACTATTCCTTTAAGGGATTCATAGCGTCTAAAAGAAAACTACTGTATAAGGGAGTGCTCTATAAAGTTACCGGAATACTTTAGTATGAATATAGTTGATACTTCAAGAATTAGAAAAAAGCAGGTGATAGGAACAAAAAAAGATTAATGAAAAGTACCTCTGAGGCTTTGATGCAGGTGGCACAAAGACCTTGGGGGTTTGGGATTACACACGTTAACGGCGCAGCGCATTGGTATTCCGACAACACACGGCGCATTTAATTGCTCAACATCCTGCTGGTTTCTCTATGGACCTCGACAAGCAACACCCTATGAATGAGCAAACAGGTCAGAGTACGGTGGAAGGAATCGTAATTCTTTGTTTCCGACTTCCTTTTTCCCTCCCTAGTTCCTTTTGTTTGGGAAGCATCATGCCGCTTAATCGTTAGTGCGTTGCTGCTGTATGATTTATAAGATGAGAGATTAATGCAGAGCTGTGCTCAAAATGTCAAGCGTAATCTAATGAAAGTGAAAATTCCAGAGCGGTATTTTGATGATTTATTTCATTCAAAGGCTTAATTGGCGAATTGCAGTTGTAAACAATTAAACAGATTATTATGTCAATGAATTTCTACATGATTTCATCATAAAAAGCGATCAGATTTTTAATTGAATTCAGTAAATCACAACAAAAGACTGATTTAATGACTGACAAACAATGAAATGTCTATAAACATTCGATGTGCAGGATGAAAATACTATCTTAAAGCTAACTGGTCTCAGAAGTCAGTTTAGGGTTGCATTACGGCAACTGTCCACACTGTCCAAACTATAAAACAAGATTAGAAGCGTTTAAACTGCCCTGACTTATAAATAACAGAGTTTTCGATCCACAAGAACCATTGCCTTGAGAGGAAACATGTTTGACCGAGAGAGATCTCAGTGCACCTAAAATGAAACAATTAAAGGGAGACATCGCCCAGACATTTCTCTCTGCAACTCAATTATTTAGAGGTCTAGGGCAAATGTACGATATACATTTTATTTAGAAAGTTTAGTTCTTAAAGGGATAGTTCAGCCAAAAATGAAAATCTTTCATCATTTACTAACCCTCTTGTAGTTTCAAACCTTTATGGCTTTCTGTCTTGTGTGGAACATAAAAGAAGATATTTTGCTAAATGCTGTTAACCAAATAACGTTGGTCCCCTTCTATTCTATGGACACATGCATGGCAATGGAGACCAGCGGGTGGTATATTCTTCAATATATCTACTTCTGTGTTTTGCAGAAGAAAGAAAGTCGTATAGGTTTGAAATGACAAGAAGGTGAGTAAATGACGACAGAATTAAAATTTCTGGGTGTACTATCCCTTTAAAATCACTTTGTAGGCTACAGCACCCTTGACGCCCAAAGTACATTGTGGATTTTACATATACTGAACGCCGGTGGTTTCTGTAACCGCACTTACTACAGTATGTATACAAATTGATTTGATTGCAGTAATTAGTGGTTGCACAAGACAGCAAGCGTGCTCTGCATTGACTGCCTGTGTTTGTGTGCGTGTTTACTTTTACAAGTATACACTGAAAACTGAACAACAACACAAACATGATAGTGTAAACATAAAATCTAAACACTGTATGAAGATAAATCAGACATTCAAGTTGGTTTTTATAATTGTGTATGCTTTTTAAATTTCAGTACATTATCCTAGATCCGTGACAGCGTGAACTGGCATTTCCTTGAATGTAAAAGGGCTCATACGTGTATACGCCTGTGTGCATGTGGTCACAGTTTGTTTGGCTCTGTGCAGGAGGTGAAGGACAAATTTCTTTTCAATTGAAGTGATACTATGTGAGTGGTGCTTCGATTAACATCACTGTCAGAAAACATCACGAAAGCAATTTCTCAAAACGTGAGGCACATGTGGATGGATGGGGCACCCCAAACAAAGAACGGAGGAACAACAGGGATTGTACAAGTTGACATGAGAAGAGTAACAGAGAAGAACAAATGCAATGATGTTCTTCTATATACAAACATGTATACGTTTTCGGTTTTAATACAGAGAGACTTCTGTCAGAAAATTCTGTCATCATTTACTCACCCTCTTGTCATTTCAACCTGTATGAATGAACAATGGCATTACCCATTGATTTGCATTGGCTTTGTGTCCATACAACAGAAGTGAATGGGTACCGGGCGTTGTTCGGTTATGAACATTGTTCAAACTATCTTCTTTTGAGTTCTGTAGAAGAAAGAAAGTCATACAGTTTTGAAATGACAAAGAGGGTGAGTGTTGCCCGAGTAAGTTTATCTGGATTGTTATGAACGTACAGCCATAGTCAAATACAGATACAAAGTTTATGCAGTGTCCTTACCAACTGTGATACACTATAAAATCAAGCAATAAAAGGTACTGAACATTTTTATAAATGTTCTCTTGAAGAATCGCTCTGAGTAACCCCACCCACAAGACATATCATTGGCCCAAAGTTCAGCTACACGCGATGTGACGCCAGCTTGGTGTAACATGTGTAACATAATGTGCATTATATCGGCGTTTAGAGACTGACAAATAGCTTGTTGCCAGAAGCTTGTCCAATGTGATTTTATATCAGTATTCACCCTCAGGGTTTACCGTTTTTAAAATATGGTAATTACCTTCCAGGTACATGAATACAATCAGAAGATCTGCAATTTGCGACGAAATACAGCGCAATAGCCAAAAGACCTCTAGGGCAAATACACATCCCTTCCATTGTCCATTGTGGATCCAATTATGAGTGTAAAGTGCAAGACTATGTTAAACTGTGGGGGTGTTACTGTCATTGTACAAAGCCCCGTGTGCAACCCCAACTGCTCACAAGCCTATCAGATCTTATCCGTTTTCTATTAAGCAGACGGAAAGCAATTTCTAGGATTTTCACTGCCCCTTATGTGTGTTTTAACTAGCTGTGGTCAGGAAGACAGAGAACTGCTGAATGGATCAGCAATTCTGCACAAAGCCATTAAGTGTCCAGCGTTAGGAGCAGCCAAGTGAAAAAGTGGAGACACACAAACGTAAGGACGCATACGCAAACATGAAAAAAACATCTCACTCAATTTTCCATACATGTAAATAAATCATAAAGGCTGTGCACGCAAAGCATGTTCCTTAAAGTGCTCAGTTCTTTCTCACTTTAATTTATTCATATTCTGCACACATGATCAAAACAATTGTCCTTTGTTGGGCCTTTTCTTTAGAGGTGCGACACAATGACCTGCTCTCCTTATATGATGTCCACTGCACATGCCGCAATGTGTCACTGCCACCACTAGGAGGTGCCGCGCCAGCCACAGTGTCTCACAGTGATGCAGTGAGCCTTTGTGTGATGTATGGACTCTTGTGGGGTTGAGAGATTTACACGCTTGAAAGGACAAAAGAATGGCACAAGCCACTGGTGGCATCTTACATAATAGACAGAATATTAAAACTGCAAGTATTCAAATATTTACACTTTAAAAACTAAACACATTTAAATGTATTCATCTACACTTTTACGAAAATAATGTAGACCTGGATGCACAGCAATTTGGTTTAGATAAAACATATTTTTGCACATTTGTGTATGCATTTGACATGAGGTCAATTCTCTGTACTGTATAGACCTTTTCATCCGAAGCATGTGCTTCGGATGTATTGTATTGTATCATAACTGTTGATAACATATTTGTTGAATTTTGTATTATGTTCATTTTATTAAATAAATAATTAATATGGGTCCTGTAGTTTGGTGTCATGTAAACAAACCATATGGTACATATAGCGGTAGAGTTTGGTATCAGAGTTGAAATAAAAAATATTGGAGAGACAAGTTTAGCCAAGTAAGGCAAAAGACGCCAAATGTGAATCGCCCCATTGGTACTTCTCAGTTTCTTTTGATTGCTATCAGAAATAATCTAAAGGCACTCTATTGTTTGTAAATGTGTACCGGAAGATAAGTTGGAGTAACAAAAGTGCGCATGCGCAGTAACGTATGTTTATGTTGTTAAGATGACAGAATCTATAAAAGAAAACTGTTTTTATTATCTACAATTAGAGTTGTGACCGACTCTTTTCTAAAAGGATGAAAACGTTAAATACAAAAGCCTAACAAAGTGTCATAGTGTGTAGTATAGTTCAGATTTTCTCAGCATACAGTACAAATGTTAAGTAAAAAACAAACTAAAATGTAGTCTATTATTTGATGTAAGTCCTGACTTGGACCTCTTCTCTTTGTACCAGAGCGTACACAAACAACACTGTTCACTTCTCCACTGTGGATATCGCTGTTCCGGTTGTTATATTTAATGACAAAATTACTAAAACGGTGTAAACAATGCAGCTCAAGCAGTTTCATCGGACACACCCGCCTGACCCAAAGTTACCTTCCGGTCTGTCGATGGTTATAATTGATTGATTATATAATAATATATTTTGTATAAAATTTACATTCATATTCATTTATATGAATATTTTATTGTATATTTATTGTTTTACAATAAATTTAATTTAAAACCACTCAACCATTATTGATTCTGTGCGGACATCTACCCGAAGTGTTTGGGCCACATAATGTTCGTTTATGTGGTTGCTGCTGGAACTGTCTATGTGTACTTGAATAATATTTTTTGATTGTTTTTCACCAAACCCGTTCATATGCCTTCCGGATGCTTGAAATTTTAGCACTAATCTCATGGAGTTATTTTATAATGCAGCTGGGTTATAAGTAGAATTTTGTTTACATTGAACCAAGTGCACACTATAACTTCAAAAAAAAAAGCAGACAGTTTCTTCCTTGAATAGATCTAGATTTTTGGTCTTACAGAAGGTCAGCAGCGACAACCAACACTGATAAAGTATCGAGTCCCCTCCTGTAAACCTTTTTGATGTTTTGGAAGGATCTACCTCCCTTTCTTATTTCTCTTTCGCCTCCCGTCCCCTTACAGCTACAGTAATCTTCTCTATAACAGTATGAAATTGAAACTCCATCCTGTTTTTTCACCTGCTTTGCGGCACCGTGTCAATAAGAGCTGTTTAGCCTCTGACCCTGACATCGGCTAGAGTGATGAAAGAAGCGGAGAGACCGAAGACCGCGTTCATAACACACAAATGTATTCACACAAATAACCACCTAAACGAGTGTGAACGCTGATTAAAATGTTGCAGAATGTGACTATAACGTTTGACCCTGTGCTGTGGACACACACAAAACCCACAGGCACACCGCACAGCTTTTTAATTTCTGCAATCCACATCTTTATCAATCACCTGTGATAGCAGGTGCCACCCCCTGCAACATGCGAGAGATTACTGCAGCTTGTTTCCAGACCGCCTCACATTTCATGGGAACGCTATAGATTCTCACGCACCTGCGCGCACACATATTTACCCTCCGAGCGTGCGTTTGGAATACTTTATTAAGATAATGGTCAAAATATGTCATTGAAAATAATTTAATTTAGATGCACTATCCAAAGTAGTTGGCCGGATAGATAGAACCGCCCGTCTCCTCCCTCACACCCCTGTAACCTATCGATTATATGCTCATTGTCTATTCCTCGAGGAATAAGAAAATACATTACAGGAATCGATAGTTCCCACAAATTTTATCTGGTGCATGCAGGCCGAGATTAAAATTATAATGAAGTGCTAGAAAGTGATGCCAAGAGGGAGATTGTCAATATATTACATTATGAACAATTTCAGTACATTTAACAATGAACAGCCTAGGTGGGAAAGTGATAGATTTCAATACCTGAGATGTTGCTTGTGTTTTACTTGCATCTTGTTTGCAAAAAAACATTATAGAAAGATAGCAGAAAACTTCCTAGTCTGACACACGCCACTTTTTTGTTAACCGAAAGAGAAATCAGACAAAGAAGTATAGCTACATTTAATTGAAGCAAGATATGAGAGAATACACGAGGGAATAGAAATGAATGTATGCAGCGAACGAGCGGTGCAGGTGACGGATCCAGGAGAAAGAGAGGGAAGTGGGAGTTTGGTCTTCTCAAAAAGATGCCACCTGGCAGGGGCCTGGCCTCGGATGTTTTGCCTGCAGCCAATGAGAGAGTCCCACTATAGGGGCGTAGAGCACATGCCTCTTCAATTAAAGCCTTCATGAGGGAGGAGGTGTACGAGAGGATAAGGGATCATAGTAACTAAAGAAAGATTTGTGCCTTGTCAGAAGGGCAGTCCAAGAAAAGCAGTAGGGTGGAACGGCCTGAAAATAAATCCGCAAAAATAAATAAAATCCTGTTTATAGTCGGGGTCATGAGTTTACAGACAAACCTTGCAGAATTTGCAAGATGTCAATAATGAAAATTAAATAAAAGCTAGTTTACATGACACAAATTTACAAAAACAAACCAATTCAAAGGTTTACATATATTTGATTCTTAATATGCCTGGATAATATATTATATGATATTATATAAAATAAAATAAATGATTATTATGCTTCTATGTATAGTATAAATTACATTGCATTTATATTGCAACTTTGCTAATTGCACAGTTCTTTTCACTTATAGATATTAGGTATACACCTACTCTTACATTCAGTACTTTTTTAAGTATTTATTCTTATATTTTAGTTTATGTTATTTGTAGTAGTTCACTTCGAAATTTGCCCCCATTTACTTTTCATAGTAATTTTTATTCCTACTATGGAAAGTCAATGGGTTAGGGTCATTATTTTCTCAATTAGTTCTGTAAATACTGTGAGTTTGTACAACATGCACGAGTAACATACGATTTTGTTGTGCTATTTTATTGTCCATGACAATAAAGTATTCTATTCTATTCTATTCTATTCTATTCTATTCTATTCTATTCTATTCTATTCTATTCTATTCTATTCTATTCTATTATCTCCATATTCCAAAAGATTTTCCTACCGTAGTATGAAAAATGACAATGGTAGTCAAAAGTCCCCGGAACGGTTTGCTTTCCCACATTCTTCAAAATATCTTCTTTTGTGTTCACCAGAACCAAGAAATTTACAAATATGGTTTTCCTACTATGGTAGTCAATGGTGGCCAAGAACTGTTTTGTTACAAGCATTCTTCCAAACATCTTTCTCTGTGTTCATCAGAACAAATCAATTTTTACAGATTTAGAACAATTTATGCGGATGTAAATGATAACAATTTTTCCAGAAGCAAGCACAATACATTACGGTGTATGTTGTAGTGTGTGGCATGTGAATTAGAAGCTCTGGTGGTCTCCATCTTGTGAACATTAATGCTCACTAACTACAGGCCACTTAATGGGCCATTAAATATCTCTATCTCCTCTCGACCATTCGGGAAACTAGAGTGTGTGTTTGTGTGCCACAAATGTATTCGTTCATAAGTGCCTGACTGTGGCCCAGTGAGGCATGCAAAATTAATAAGAAAAGGGAGATAAAAGCGCACTGAAGTTTTTTATCCTTCTTGATGCAAATGTGTGCGCCTTGCATCAGCAATGCATGTATGTATATTACATGTGTGCAGTCTGAGTCTGTGTGCTTGTGTGGGACCTAGCTGTTAGTCTTCCTCACAATTACTGGCAGTCCAAAGGAAAAGACAGCAAATGTAGGCCAAGGCTTCCCTGCTGGCCACTAAATATTTATCACATATTACACAACCAAGCCCTGCAGCTCAATAATACACATGAAATGCAGACAAATTCTGCTCTAGACCGCAATTGAAAGACATAGGGTGAGTGTGAAAGAGAGAGGGGAAATGTAATTTAAAGAGTGGTTACAAAACAGCAAGATTGGAAAATGAAAAGAAATGAGAGATATGATGTGTGTGTATGTGTGTGACAAGAGGGATACTAAGCTTATCAGTTTCTTCTGAGCATTCCCATGGGTGTTTAGCTATGCAATGACCAAATCTAAAGCATAACATACTGTTACCAATCTACACATTTCATACAATACAACGAGAAGATTAAGGGCTTATCCAACTGAATGTAAATGAATCAAGGCAACCTGAGAAACATTGTGCTGTGGAACTTTGCTTGAGAAACAATGGATACATTTTCTCATGCACTTTTTTGTTTCCAATTAGTGCTGCACGATTAATCATATCGCAATCGCGATGTCAGGCAATGCGATTACATGACGGCAAAATGTTGCGATTATATTAAAGAAACAAGTGCATTCGTGGACGTGACAAGACATCCGTTCTAAGAGATATATGCCCATTTTCTATGCCAGAAAAACAATCTTGTGTGGTTGGTCACGTGACTTGCGGGGCGCAGTGTGGCAATCTGCTTAAATGTCCGTTTGTTGGGATTATTTTCCTAAAAATGTGTACATTTATGTTATATTTGTTTAATTTACCTGTACTGTTGAGAATATATATTTGTTTAAGTTAATTTAATTCAGTAATGCAAAGATGTTACTGTTATTTAATTTTATAACATTTTATTTTCATTTGAAAACGTTTCTGAAATTTGAAATTCTAGTTGTTGTCGCTCGTTTGAACTGTATATCTCAGTCATGAAATACAAAATCAGCATTTTCAGTTATCTGTGTGTACATTTTCCTTGATAGCAACCAAGTTGACTCATTATACCCAGTTTATCATAATCGCACATCGCATTTTTTACCTCAATAATTGTAATGTGACATTTTCCTCAAATCGTGCAGCCCTAGTTCCAATGTATGTACTGTACTGCTTAGCAAAAAGAAAATACAATATACTCCGAAATGACTAAGAACATGAAATTGTTGTGTAATGAGTAAAGTGAAGATAGAGAGTAGTGTCACTCTTTTAAACATACAATGCAAAATGGAATAAAATGAAAAATAGTAACCTCATATTTACCCTAGTCTCACAATAGTGTAGTAACCTTAGAATAACTAGGATATTTGTAGTTAAAATGTGGAAGTACAAATGCAAATGCAAAAACTTGCCACAAAAATAAGTAAAACTTTTTCCAAGGAGCTAAACTGTTTTAATTTGATAAATTAATACAAAACAATTGAATCCGTTAAAACTATTAATCAAAAGCCCTAATTAAAAGGACAGTTAATGTATGCCCCCATTTAGATACAGTAAACGTATATGTGTCTTGTTATACAAGTACATCTCTGTTAAAGCCCCAGCCCCTCCCTACAGTATCAATACTACAGACAGAGACATATCACCATAGTGACCCCATCACGGCCACTGACCCTATCACTAAGCACAGACAGAGAGAGAGTGAGATTGGGGTATGGGGGTGTGAATCTTCCATGTCTGAGTGTCTTTTCTGACCCCCTACCACATCTCCAGCTGTACTTCTCAGATTACATCTGCTTAGGGGGCTTCCAGCACACGCCAACAAATGGCAACTTCCCCACATGATTTACAATTCCTTATCAAACACACCTGCGCCAGGTAACCCATTAGTTGCACCCTATCGTTCAAGTTAAGTTATCCCCCACACCGTCCAACAAACCAACTGAATAAAACAGCACAGCTGGCCCGGTGAGCAGGTCGGCGTATTAGAATAATTGAGAGGGAAATGAATGAGAAAACAGGCATGCAGATGCGCAGTTTATGTCCACATGTGTGGATGACACACAGAGGCTGGGGTCTACCGGGAAAGTGGCTCGTGTGTGTTTGTCCTGATTAGTGCAAAGCAGATGTGCAAAAGTAGGGAGCACAAGGCAAGCTGTGAGGGAAGGCCCCAGCAAGCCTGTCATTATATTCTGGTACATCTCTCTTGCTCTCCACAGAGAAATTATGATGCTAATGAACTTGGGACCAACCAACCGTGGCTTCTTCAACCTCTGCCATGACTGTTGTTTTGTATCAACATCACAAAGAGTTATTTTATCCACCATAAAAGTGTTTTCCAAACTCGTGTGGCCAAAGTTTGTTTATTTATGATTTTGAACAATCTGAACATTTTAAAGTTAATGTATTTATTTTATTTTTACATTTAAAATAGAAAATGATGTGTGTAAATAAAGGTTATTTTATTAAAATATTTATTACATTTTTAATATATTTTAGCATTAATGTTTTCTGTTATATTAATATTGTATTATATTATATTTTGAGGGCAATTGTACTAAATATGATTCTTGCCAGCTGTTGTTAATTCTGCGTTGTGAACTTTGTTAATATTGGAAAACTCTATAAATATGTCTTAAAAAATAATAAATAAGGTAGAGTCTATACCTTTAATCAAATTATACATTTAACTTTATCTTCAGATCGCAGACTTTCAGACCCTACTATACTAATAAAACTCAATTAATAAAAGTTGACTCATTGATATACTCAACTCGTATGATCCAATCTGCTTAAATGAATCCGACTAAAGAGTCACGTTCTTGGAAAGTCACTCTTTAACACTGGATGAAACACATTACTGTAAAGCAGTAGCGAACCGTGACATTTGAGCCTTGGCCCT
Organism: Barbatula barbatula; assembly: GCF_947034865.1. NCBI lineage: Eukaryota > Metazoa > Chordata > Actinopteri > Cypriniformes > Nemacheilidae > Barbatula > Barbatula barbatula. The sequence continues at coordinate 17,124,235 of NC_136770.1, forward strand.
CTTCGCATGTGCAACACCCCATTTTTATGAGACTTGATTACAAAGTTCCTCCACATGTTGTTTTGAATGACGCTTTGAGCATTTCTTCTCCTCTTCACCAGCTTCGTGTGCTTCTTCCACTTTATGAGACTGTTGGTAAACAAGCCCCCAGATGGTGGTAAGTTAGAAAAAACTGCGCGGCCATTTAGAAAAAACATTGATTGGTCAGTTGTACTGTCACTCAAAATTAATCTCTCCCATTGATTTACTGTCCTGTCAGACAGCGGTATGCTACTAGAAGGCGCCCCAACTCCCTATAAGCACACGTTTGCCGCCTTGCGCAGACAACGTATGCATCGCAGTACTGCAACTGTTCCGTGATCTTGAATAACTGGCGCGAGACTTGGTCCAATCTCAGTTGGATAGAGGCCGCATGGATCCAGGATCCAAATATACATATCGAATAGGATAAATTGTCCGACTTTTATTGAAAATAGTATTTAAATTTTTTTAAATATTATTTTTACGAAAGTTTAGGTCATCAAAGAGGGCCTAGTGGGCCCTGAGGGTTCGCCACTGCTGTAAAGGTGAATGCAAATTATAACTAAAGATTTTTTTTTCTTTACGATGTTTAGTTTACTTTAGTTAATTTTTTGGCAAAGTGTGTGAAAATTGGGTTTTATGGTCAATCACAAATAGCGTATCCTAAAATAACATATATTTCTGCAGTCATCAAAACCATTACAGATTTCAACCCAGCTATTTATACTTTTTGATCACATTCTAGGGTATTATAATGCATACAAATATGTTTTTAAATTGTTACTTTATTCTAACTTATAACGTTTATAAAATAACATAACGTTTTTATATTATTGCTACCAGTATAACAACATCAATATTATAACTTATTTGTAACATCTGAACTTTTAATTAAGTGCAATATTTTGTCACGTATACTTAAATTATATTATCCCACGGGTCACTATTGTTGCAATCAACGTGTTCACTCATTCTGACAACACTCGACAATACTGAATAATTGTGAATTCATATATTAATACAAGACACCTTAAAGATAACGTGGACCAAACATCTTTGTCATATCTTCATGTTTACATACTTTACTAACCTTTTGTTTTGAAGCTTTGATGCAGTCATTCTCTTCTTATGGTGAAAACAGGAAGTAAACTGCTGAGGTCATGTGACAATTTGCACTAACCATGGGACACGGCACATATTTAATTGGAGACCCTCTATTTTTTACATATTTGTAGGAAATGCATTAAAATATCTGTCAGTAAGACTTCCAGAGCTTTATAAATGAAGACCCTCTTTACGGTCACTATTGTGGAATGACATGTCACCAGCTTTTGTACAGAGAGAACCGAACTCACTTAGTGTGTCTTACCACTTTAGCGACTATCTGGAATGGAGATAAGAAATGCATAAACTATCCGTGCCAAAGACCACATCATCCACCGCAGCAGAAATGTTTTTGTGCCTTGAGGGAACAGAATAGGCTGTAATAATAACTGTGTGGCGAAACTACACTAGTAACGAGAAAAAAACATTCCACTCAATGAAACTGAAAATCAATTGTAATTAAATAAATAGGTCAACTAAGCAGTTTGGAGTTAAAGAAGGACCCCGGCCTCCCCACAGTGCCATACATACATGCAATGTTGTAATTGATCATACTTAAAGGGCACAGCAGGCAATCCTGTGTTCAGGCCACAATGAAATGTGTGTTTTTCTTTTTGTTTGTGTGGGGTGTGTGGGGAGTTGATGAGATGGTGGAGGTAACGATAGCTGAAAATAAAGCGAATAATGCATACCTCCTGCCCTTTAAGGGCTGTTAAACGTATCGTATCTCACTCCAGTAATGCATCTCAAGTTGTCATCATTTAACGAACCGTAATGGCTTACTGTCATCAATGAGTGAGGCAATTCTGCCTGATAATACGACATTAGTGTCAGGATGCGGTCACACAACATTTGAGCATGCTGAATTGTCACTGACATTGCAATGAATATTTATAACAGGATGTGATGTCATGCTCTAGGGTTAATGCGTTTAATAAAGAACACATTCTAGAAAAATGCCTTCTTATCTTCTTTTATCTGTATGCACACACATTCAGTTTCTTGATAACCACCAACCTTTTAAACGCCACGGAACTAATGCGACATACGTGTTCTATGCCTCTAACTTTCATTTTCATCATACAAGGAGACAAAGACTTCTGAAATTAAACTGCGTTGTTGTACTACAATGCTGTTCTGCGGAAGAAATTGAAATATGTCCATAGAGTTGACATGATGTCACCTTGTAGAAGGCAGCAATTAACTTATACATGTGTGAGGTTTTTATTAAATGAGGTTTTAATAGACAAATCATGGATGCAGTTTGCAGTCTTTGTCTGCATTAGTATATCAAACAGTTAAAAAAACATGACTTTCAGACATTTACTGTAGGAAGTTGAAAAGAAACTCAAAAACATTTTTTTTGTTACAGTACATATGTATTTTATGAATAACCCGTTGGAGTATTTTGACCTTTGCAGCTTTTTTGAAGCTATTAAGTGGCTTCTCCTACCCTTTAGAATTCCAGTTGACCTTACAGCCTGAAATTTGATGATAGCTGAAGTAGAGAATGTTGTCATCAAAATCTGTGATTTGTGAATGTGAGAGACTGTAACTCAAAATTGTCCAGTATATGACTCTTTGTTCTGTGACACACAAAAGAAGATATTCTGAGACAATGGAAGTCAATGGGGTCCATTGTTGTTTGGTTACCAACATTCTTCAAAATATCTTCTTTTGTGTTCTGCAGAAGAAAGAAAGTCATGCAGATTTGGAATAACATGGGGATGAGTATATGAAGGCACAAAAAATGTGTGTGTCCTTTTAAGGCTAACTTTAAAGTATCCTAAAAGTCAAAATAATTCTGATAGCATTGGAACTTTAAATCCTTATAGCAATTGTTTGTGTGACCAAACGTTGAATACCATAATAATATGATGGATTAGGATTTCTTGTATTTTAAAAAATTTATAATGTCTTCTGAATTTTATTATATTGTACTTATTATGGTCTCATCATTATATAGCATCAATGTATCATAATATTTAGTATTTACTGTTATATGTCAAATGTGTGCCATTGATCCTTTCATCTTTTACAATTTCAAACAGTCTCAACAGGAACCTATTGTGAGGATCTTCCCCATCACAAAAGGATTAATCACATTTAGAAGCGTCTCACGCTTGGAAATGGGCCGGAAAATCATGCTAAATTAGACATCATGTATGAGATGTTATGTGCGAGATGGAATCTCTGCGGGGCAGGTGATATTAACACCTTTGTTTGAAAGCTCAATAGCACACTAAAGCACTACACAAGTACGCAGCTATCGTTTGTGTTTGTGTATTAGTGTGTTTTCTCATGAGCGACACAAATCGGTGTCCTGCTTCGCTCATCTCTCTGCAGCACTTGACTCGCTTCTCTGCTTTGCCGTCACAATGCAGTTCTCCTCCTTTTGTCACGAAGTGAGCCGTTAAACCCTCTCGCTCCTCACTTAGTTTTCTAATCGCCTCCCCGAAGGACAGCTCCTTCAGCTAAGCGTACTCTGTTCACCTCCATCTACACTGCTAAAACCATGATTGCAATATGTCTACCAGTGAGAAAAGATAGAAAATATGCTGATGGTGTCATTTAAAAGTGATTATAGAAACCCCATTAAAAAGGTGTCTTGGAAACGTCGGGTTTGTATTAAGGAGGAAAAGGTATATTAGTATGCAAATGGAAGAAAGCGTTTGTGTACTTTGCGATAGTTTAATAAACCTGCCAGCAGAAATCTACTAAATGATAAAAACCCACCTCTAGAGACAAAGATAATAATTACCGCTGAAAAAGTATATTTTTTATATTAAAAAATGCATGAATTTTCCTTTTAGTGTTACGGTTAGTCTGTAGTAAAACTGTAAGTGTTCTAATCGTAAACAAATAGAAATAACAATTTAGCTAATTTTTTATAAACAATTCTAAACTACTCAATTGTATATCCCAATTTATAGCCGGTTTCATTGGTCGCACGTGCTGGCCCGAAGTTAACTTCCAGTCTGTGCTTGGTTATAATACAATTAATTTATTAATATTGATTTTAAATAATAATAATATTTGATTGAAAATCAATTGTATTAAACTAATTTAAAACTACTCAACAGTTTTTTACATTTTGTTAAGCTTTACCGAAAGGAAAGTTTGGGCCACATAACGTTTATGGATGTTGTTGCCGCTGAAACGGTCTATATAGACCATTTGGAAAGATGTTAAAAAAGCTGGTTCAAAGAACTTCCTGTTTCATTTGATTAAAAAGCATCTATTACAATGTCCTTAAAAGTAACATTTCATGCATTGTGTAATGTTGCTGTGTGTGAATGTAAGCAGTCTGCCAAGTTGTAAAGGCGAAAGTGAACGAATAACAAAGTGATTGGCTTGGGAAAAAAGGAGTCGACTCTGAATCACGCTAGCGGGTCGTCCAAATTTCAGTTCCGGGTCAGATTTGTATCACCCGCCTACGTTCCATTTGCGACACTGCACGGGGTAGACCAATCACAGCAGACGAGACCCTCTGACCAATCAGATCAGAGTAGGCTGACAGAAAGGAGACTGAACGAATCACTTGAGAGTCAGTCAAGAAGGTGAGTTAATAATACCGCCCTATTATTTGAAAATGAAAGTGTTTACACCGTTTATGTACGTAAACTTGTTATTGGACACTCCATAAACCAATGTAGGGCCTTAAAAAAAATCACAAAATAACACAACACAAATATTAGAACAAAACAAAACACAACCAACAAAACATTTCAACGTTACGAGATGGAAAATTTGTATAATTTTTTTTACAAAAAGTATGATTATTCGAAAAATGCAATACTGCAGCCCCTCCCTTAAACCTGACGTCACCGGCGTTAAGTTTTATTTAGTCTTTGTGTTAATTTTAGTACCGGTATATCCTTTTGTCATTTTACAATTTCTTGTTTTATTTTTAATGTTGCTATATAAGATTAATACATTTGTATTTTCGCTTTTTGTTTATTATGATATTTTTACTGCTTTAAACTTACTTCAGTTTATTGTTAATTGAATTTCAAATTCGCCTTGAGTTAAGTTTTTCCAAAATATTTTAGGTCAATATTTGATTTGATTTCAATGAACAGGAACGTTTTCAAAGTTTTAATTTCAGTAAACTAAAATAACCTTGATGCAAAATGAATTAGCCACCTCGTAAAATAGTTGTAAATTCCCATGAGATGGTTGATGTTGATGTGTTTGTGTGTGTGTGTTGAAGCCTGATGAATGAGGACGGGCACAATGGAGATTGCTTTGTCACATGCTGTCCCTCTCGTCCCTTTGATTAATATAGAGCCAAAGAAAGAGTGATGATGGCTGTATAAGAATAGAGGAAAGAAGGATACTGTACTGTGCATTCACACCAGCCCTCCTGTGCAGATAAAACACAGCAGAGCCTAAAATGTCTCCTGTGTAAACAGAACACACACTGAGACGCAACAATACGCATCTCCATCGCACTCCAGCTATGCTCATCCACACGTAAAGGCGCACGCAGGTGCACACACACAAAGATAATGCGCCCACACATAACATAAGAACTCCCTCGGAGTGAAAAGACAGATTTATCAGCAGAGCGGCCAAAAAAGGAGGGACGCAATTAAAAAGAAAACTCTCCTCCAGAGCCCCACCTGTTTCCCATCAGACAGCCCACTCGCTCACTCCTTTCCTGGGATACGCGGGCAGAGGGGCACGATTAGAGAAATGCCACCACAGCCTATCGGTTTTGACTCCTCTGGTCACTTTAACTGTGCAGATCATCTTCCTTATAATTAAGATAAGAGCCAGAGGATGCAGTGATCTATCATATTATTCCCTCTCTGCCTCCCTGTCTCGCTCTTTCTCTCCTTCAGATTACTAATTTCTCTGAGACTCTGGGATATATTGATGATATTGTCAAAAGTGTGCTTATGTACAATTAATATACAATGCAGAATAGGACTGTCATGATGTCCAATTTTCATAACACAATCAATGCGCAAAATACAGGTATATTGTGGCACCCCTAATACAGAAAATGAATAGTCAAGTTGATGAAAAAAGCAGTGAATGCCAAAGGGATGTTTAAAGGGATAGTTCACCCTAAAATGATGTTGTCATTTATTTACCCTGATGTCATTCAAAACCTGTATGTGAATCTATCAAAATATTTTTTTGAGAAATGTCTTGTGGTTTGGCGTCCACAAGGCAAGTTATCGGGGGTCAATATTGTTTGGTTAAAACGTTCTTCAAAATAGGTTTGGAATGACATGAGGGTGAGTAAATGATGAAAGGGTATTCATTTTTGGGGGAACTATCCCTTTAAAGATGCAATATATAACTTTTGCCTCTCTATTGCCACCTCTGTTTGAAACATAAAATTGCAGGCTACTCTCATCTTCATTGTTGAAGTCAACTGACATCAAACTGACTTTAACTGATAAATCGTACCTGACATATCAAAATATAAATCATTATTACACGCTTACTGTCTAAGTACTGGGCTAAAGATAAAGTGACAGTTCTGAACACCGACTTTTTATGTATTTCCTCAAAACTGATTCTGTTTAATCTTAAACAAAAGAAAGTTACAGGTTGCAGCTTTACTATGACTCCTCTTGTACGATAGTGTCAAATATGATCAAAAAAGTAATCAAATATGCATCTGCTTTCATTGCGACTTTCCTTGACTAAAGCACCACGAGATTAGAATGATGTACAAGATAAAAAATCTGTCACATACAGCCACTTCAATTAACAGGCTGCTTTTATTGCATTGTCTCCCCCTCTTTGTCTGAAGGAACTACACCTGATGACCTGATGAGAAAAGCTAAATGAATTCAAATGAATCCTCCTCTGGAGAAATAGCTGTGATGCTTGTATTAATATTCAGATTAAAAGAGAGAGCGCAGATCTCCACCATCAAGTCATCGTGCTATTGTTTCCTGCCCACCACTACACAATGCAGTATTTCCAACATGGGTGCGGAAACAAAGAAATCCCATTTCTAGCTTGCGGCATGGGTTCCAGCTCAGGCAAAATAAACATCTTATCACAGCCTTGATGTAAAACCAACATATTAGTTTTGGAAATGGCTTTATAAAATTCACAGTTCAGACAGTCAGATAGGGAGGTACTTCTGAGCACACACACAAAAATAATATGAAATATGTGGGAGATGGAGATAATATTCCCTTCTGACTGGATAAAGCCCGGCTAATCCTTTTACTTACCTAGGATTCACTCTATATATCAACATCTAAAGGAGAAACACGGGGACATATGCTTATCTTCACCGGCACAAAAGCACAATGCACATTCAGAAATGTCTTTATTTACTATGTATGGAGAAAAAAAAGTTTCCTGACATTTTTCCTCGTAGATCTATGTTACGTTCTGTACTGCACGGTTAAAGCGCACAACGTCTATGAATTGTAGATACATTGCTGAGTTAACTTAGTTAACGTATTGTGAAGGACGGACGGTTTACTAATTGGTCACAGATTGGTGAAACAGCAAAGACTGTAATTAATGACAGTTTTTTAATGTAAACCTAGTACTGTACATGAACAAATGACTCCCACCCCTATCTTGTGCACAGAACTCGACTTTTGTTATTCATTTCATTTTGTCAGTTTGATTGGAGCCTTTTTTCAGGTAGCGTTTACCACTCATGGACATAAATCATTTGTTGGACAGCAAACAAAGGCTATCTCTCTCCTTCTCTCTTTCTCCATCTCTCTCTCTCTCAACCACCCCCCCCCACACACACACACACTACACACTCCTTTCAAACAAGTGATTAATGGAACATAAAACACATTCATCATCGCTAATGTCTCTTTCCTTAAGATGCAATTTGTGCTTACCCAGGAAGAAAACAAAATTATATATATTTATACATTTTGTGTTGATATATAAAAAGCTACATTACCGACCGGAGTCAACCGTCAAATACAAAAATACAAAGTCGCATTTTGGTGTGCGTATTTCCATCTATCCAACGGTTATTAGTGCTGGAAGGCCACTGCTTGTTCATCTCACAATTTTTGAAATCCGCTGCGAATTTCATCACTGCCTCGCAGCGGGACACGCAGGTGTGAACTTGACTTCAGGATATGCTTTGTTGCTTTGACAGAGACAAGGAACTGATCATCGCTGCCAAGAGAGTGCTTGAAAAATGTAAAACAGACACAGGATTCATGGTTTCTCTATAGTGTGTGTGTAAATTGTGGCATAGTTTCGGCCTTTTCTTCCTTCTCGCACCTTCTATGCCTCTCACAGGGCAGATTTAACTATGCTGTCAGGAGGAGGACTGCACTATCCATTAACCTTAGCCCTCATGCCCCCCGCTGCTGATGGAAGACATAACCTGCTTCACAGAGGTCACTTCCAACTGCCGACACTTACTTTCTCTCTCACACGTGCCATGTCCACTCTGGGTTTTCATGTGCTTTAACTATGTGGCTTACATTATTGTTCTTAAACTAGTTCCTGAAGTAAATGAACCATCTAACATAGAAGTTTTTGAGCCCACCTACAGGGGAAAAGGAAAGGGGGGAATGGGGGTCAGACGCAAACAGAAAGAAAACAGCTGGACCTCGTGTTCTCACACTACACAGATCAAAGTTGATAGCCATTGAAAAAAAATGGAAGCCTTCAAGTGGGTACCATTGTGGACCTGTGATGATGCAGGTTGTAAATGTATAGATGGAAAGTTAAATAAACGCAAAGAAATCTAGCGTGAGCGAGATGACAAATGAAATACATTGCAGTGAGAACATCTGAATGCATACTAGACCGTAGATTGTCTCAATTTAGGGAGGCTAGTGCAGGGGACACGAGACAGGATGGGACAGGAAGCCTCCAGGACGAATCTCCCGGCATAACGATCAAGGGGGGACCCAGGGAGGATCTTGCAGTCGGGGTGGCAAGAGTGCACAAGGGGGCAGACAGGACCGTTACAGCAGGTGACTGTGGTCCCATAAGAGAATCTATTATTCCACAATAAAAAATGTAACACCTTACATTTAGCATTATGTATTTTGAGCTTTTACAATGGCAGACATAAGGCTGACATTGCAGCTGTTGTTTTTGACATGTTCTACCAGGCCCAATCTGTAAAAGTCATGAGTACAATGTGTATCCTTCCAGTATGGTGACAGAGAAAAAAAAGTATGTGTCCGTATGACTAAGTGAGCATCTGTGATAAAGATAGAGAGAGAGAGAGAGTGAGAATAAAGGTTGCGGGTTATGTATGTGTGGGACAGACTGTTTATGTAAGCCTGCATGTGTATGTGTTTGTCAGTTCCAGTCAGCCAGGGTTGTGATTCAGGCCTGCAGGGAGAGGCTGGCTGTCAGACTCACTGGCCACTGCATCACTGCTTACATAAAACACTTACGGCAGGGAGAATAAATATGGGGGAAGAAACATGAGTTTACTGATATCATAAAACTTCTTTGAAGTCCTATTTCACTTTTACTCACATATCAAAGAGCAGAGTGGGGAAGAAGAGAAGCGGCAGAGCAAAGATTGATGGGATTCATAATAATTTAATGAGAGAAAAAGAGTGGGGGAGAGAGAGTGAGAGAGAGAGAGATAGAAAGAAAAAAGAAAGGAAGAGAGAGAGAATGGGGGATGAGAAAAGAGAAAAAATATTTGGAAGGGTGTGCAAGAAATTGTGAAAAACAAAGTTTAAGAGAGGTGAAAAAGAAATATGAAGCCATGTGCAGGTCGAAAGTAAGAGAGAGAATCAATGTGGAAAAAGAGATTCAGAATTGACGAGAACTGGGCTCCAAATGAGAGATTTTCTCAGCTTTATTTTTTTCTCATTATTTTATGTAAAAGTCATTGTATAATACATAAATATTAGTAGTTTAATTGTTATCATCAACTAACAATATCATATCTATATTGTATACTATACAATATACTAACTTTCTAGTATTCAATAGGCATTAAGTTAAGTACATTGGGAAATTATTTGATTGAAAATTAGCTTTCTTCAGAAACGCTACCTCAGCAAAAAAAAAAAGAAATAAGAATGTTCTAAAATAATTAACTGAACATGAACACTAAACTTAAAGTAAAAATTAAATGCATCTTGTGCATAAAACAAAACTATTGCATAAAACAAAACTATTATAACTATGTGCTACATACACCTAAACATTTTTACATAAAAAATATTAATAGTGCATTATTAAGTGTTCGTGTAGTGTTTTGGTTAAACGCATTAAGGTGCTAAGGTTGTGGGTTTCGATTGCTAGGGAACACACATGCACTTTGAACGCAATGCAAGTGCCCTTGGACAAATTTTCGGCCAAACATGTAAAGGTAAATTTAAACATCGTTACTTTTTTTTCTTTTCAAGATCTCTTGCGGAGTATAAGAACAAGTGAAACTTTACTGAAACTCCAACACAACGTGTAAAAACTCAAAAGACAAGAAAATGAAGGCAAACAGATGCTTCAAAGACCACTGAGTAACAAAGAACTCCAAAAAACCTTTGAGATTCCAAAAAAGCCAAGTAAAAGAAATTTTAATGTACACTGGAGAGAAAAGGAAAAGAAAACAAGAGGTGTGAGAAAGAACGGGACATCTGAAGATTAGAGAATGCAGGTGTCCTTGCTTGAGGGTGTAACTGTGCGCTCCGCTGTGAGGGCACATTGGGGGCAGAGCTGAACAGGTGCACTGTCCCTTGTATTACTGCTACAGACTGGCAAAAACCAAAGACTCAACATACTGCCCCAGTGAGGCATGACCAAAAGAGCATACAGAGGAAACGTGGAAGAAAAAGAACAAAGCAAAGCAACCGTCGACCAACACAAAGAGATAACACATACAGTACAACGACAGAAGAATTGCTCTACTCTGGGACAAGGAGAAACTTTCCTTTATCTCTTCATTTCTCCTTCCCATCGATGTCAACACACACTCATGGATCATACTTTGCTCCAGCAGACCTATAATCCCTCCCACCCAAAGTCAGGGCAGAGGTGCAGGGCGACTGTGTTTGTGAATGCAATTAACCTTATCGGCACTGTGCAGCACTGTCAAACACTGCATATAAGGAACAAAAGACCTTCTCCAACGTTACCTGAAAGTTCGCAACAAATGGCACATTGGTAGAGTTGTGTATTTGAATACAGACACATGTGCGATTAGGAGAGAAGTGTTTTTGTGTTATTCAAAGCACTCCCCACGGACAAATTGGATTAAAATGGGAGGCCACAACCTTTTCCCAGGGAATATTTTGCATGCGATGATCTGTTTGTTTACAGTCGTGCTTTTGAATGTCATTTCATAAGCGTGTGTCAAGTGCTCGTGCGTGATTATTTGCATGCTATCTCTTCGTTCCTCTGGTGTACCGGGAACCCTGGTCTGCCAATGAGGTAACGGAAAACTGTGCTCTTTGGCTCATTGAGGATCTCGCCTGGATTATTTCCCAGTGTGCTTCAGTCTTTTTCCACAAACAAACATCCTTCATTGCTTGAAACTCATTCAATGCACTCCCTTCGGTCTTAAAAGCTAAAGCACATTTGTATCAGAGACAAAGTCCTTTCACCTACATCTACACACTACAAAAAAATAACTTTGTTACAAAATAACTAAAGCCTATTTTACCCAAAAAACATCATTAATAACATCCCCCTCAAAAACTGCCTTGTTTATCCACAAGTTTCCTACGCCCCATGATGAGACGGTTTATTGGTAACAAACGCATTTCTGCTGTATTTTAAGTCATTCGTTTATAGAATAAATAGTAAACTTACACAGTGACATCACTTATAAACTACATCAGCATACCTCCCATTACTTTATACAGGAATAGATGATGATTTAATACTTGACGATGGATACTTAACAACTTTATGGATTGTCATGACCGTAAACCAATGAGCATTGAGGGTTTTCAACATCTTTACATGATGTCGATTGTGTGCCATTCGAAGATACGTTTTTTTGTATTTAAAAGCGAACTTTAAAGGGTTGCAGGCCGTTAATCTGATAAACATTATATATATTAAAGATCCCGTGCTAAAGCTGCCTTTTTACATTTTTAAACATTCTCTCTCTACACTTTGTTAAAAAGACGATAAGTGGAAGAAATACCTACTGTTCACCAAGCATATCAGAGAAATGTAGTCCACGTCACACCTGATATATTTTATTTATTTAATTTATTTATTTGTCAGGGACATAGTACAAAATACATTAATCTTACGAAACCTGTCTGTAAAATATTTGTAAATCCAGTTTACGGTCTCGCGTTTGGATAGAGCAGCATACATTGTTTTGATGATTAGATGAAATCTATTTGAACTCCCTTTTAAAACAGCGTAATCTCTTATTATTCAGACTGAATCTACTCATCCTTTAATGTTTAATATTTGTTATTTATTTGCTTGAGATAAGCGGTCAACATCTTAAAGTTTGTCTTTTGTAAATTGTACAGTCCAGCAGTGAACAGTAGGTGTTTGCCCATCAGTTTCTACATAATTTATTAATAGTTTACCACATAAACCCAACAGTATTACAACTCAAAATCTTAATCACGGTTTCATTTTCTGTCATCAGAATAAGTTTTTCAATGCTGTATACACTACTTCAGCCGCTTCACTGGAAGTTTTACCCACTTTCACAGTAGCGCCCTCTGGAAACTTGTGGATAAGAATCCTTGTATGTTTACAAATGATTAAACGAAATACACCCATAAGATGATGACACAGTGATGCCATAATTCTAGTTGCAGCCATGTTTTAGCTTACTAAAAGTTGGAAAGGCTGTAAATCACGCAAGGAGCCAAATAAATAAAAACAGAAAAGTCAAAGGACAGAACAATTTCAAGGACGAATAGAGTTTATGCATTCAACAACATGTAAAAAATGTAAGTGTATCCAATCACCCCAGGGAAATATGTTTTGGTGAAATGTAAAATAAATATGTGTAGATACAAAAGGAGAATGGTGACAAATACATTTATGTACCCGCCGCTGCAAGCACAAAAAAGACGTAATGCACAAAAGATATACAACATTTTCCAGTGTCAGATGCCCGAGGGGACAGCGTCTCTATCAGTGCCAAAGCCATAATAGGTAATACATGCATCTGCTTTTGAGGGATTGTCTTATTTACATACATATTAAATACATATATACCACACTACCTTTGCATAGACTGCATTTGCACGCATGCTATTTCCACAAAACCATAAGCACTTAACAGGAGTAGACATCTGTCTCAGGTCAGCTTGCCTATTTTGAAGAGCTTTACTTGCGGGCAGTGGTGACCTATGTAAATCCTTTAATAACGCTGTTTTTGATGCCATAGCATTTCGATTTCATAAAATGTAAATGTCTGTCTATTTGCACAGAGTGTGACAAACATTTAATGATTTCAGACTCCCCATATAACGACAAGCAAGGAAAGCCAGGCAACGCACGCTCACAAAGGGCATAGATGATGGATATTGGAAACATGCGCATTTAAAGAATTAGAAATAGATTTCTGAAACTCTCTTAATAGGACAACCATCATATATTACAGTGATAAACAAAAAAAGTCAATTATGATTTCATGAAAAATGAAAATGACCTATGACACTAAACCTGCGGGTTATCCGATAATTACAACTGTTCTGGTTACACAATGCTATTCAAATATAGCCTTTCAATGCCAACTCAAGGTTATTGTTCTTTAATGTTGGAGACATTTTCAACAAATTTAAAATTCTATGGCACATACAAAGACGGGGCATTGCAATGCAGTTACTTACTGAAATTTTAATCTGCAAATTGCTAAACCACTGTACAATTTCTCATTTCTGTCTCAAAATCCTCTAAACTGATACTATACAACAAAAACTTAAAAAATTACGTACAGGAATAAATAAATAAATAAATAACATATTTCCTGACTTTCTAACCAGAGGACAAATTTTGTTTCTTTAGTCCAAACTCTTTAAAGAGGAAACAGAAAAAACGTACAGCATTATTATCAAAAGGTCAGACTACAGTACCATATTTAAATTGTGATGTTATGGGGTTCGGTTGGAGTGTTGGAATGTAAGAGTTATAGAGTGGCGAGGACAGCACTCTGTTTGCCCGCCACTGCACGGCTGTCAATCAAACGGTCCGATTTCAGAGCTCACAATTGATCTGATGTCAGAGGCTCGACAACCGCTTAGTGACGTCTAAATTCCCCAAGAAATACTCAAACAGACCGACAGAGCTATGCACATGTTTACACAGGGTGAAGGGGAATTCTTTTTTTTTTTACTTTGTTCTAAGGTGTGAACTTCTATAGGCATGCATTAATGTTGCACTTCCATCGGTCAAATAGTTGAAAAACATACAGTGTGAAGCCTGGAACCAAACCCAAAGATATGCATATAACATATTAATGTATAACCTACGCAAATCGGCACAACATGCACAGAGTGATTACAAAAAGTGCTAATTAAATCAGCTAATGGCTAATATGCTGATTATTTTAAAATCCAATTAAAGAAACGTCATATCATTGCTTGCCTTTACATTACACCTCTGGCTGCTTCCAGAAAGAGAAAAACAGCCAATTAAAACAGGCCCTGAAATTGAAAAGTTGCAATTAAACAACTGTCCCAGAGTGCCTCATTCTCCGTTCACACCCTCTCCTCATCACTCTTTTTATTTCTTCAAGTCTCCACTCCATCTGTCATTCCACTCATTTATCATCACCTTTTCTTTAATTACGTTTTTGTGACTAATGTCCATGTTTTATCTCGAAAGCACTTTCAAGGGTGATTTAAGGGACTTTTGGCTTGAAAATGGACAAGCCAATGCTGCACTATTTGTACACACCCTAAATTCCATTAAATGCAATGATCCAAATACACAACATATAAATCCGACAACAAACAGTATCAGCAACAACAACACGTGACCCTACTAAAATCAACTACAATCATTCAAAACCTTTTGTAGTAATTTTCATGTGTTATTAAGAATTTAAAGGGACAGTTCATTCAAAAATCATGTCATAATAAACTTGTATGAATTTATTTCTTCTGGAGAACACAAACAAAGACATTTTGAAGAACCAAACAACATTGCCTCCATTGACCTCTATTGTAAATACAAAACCACCACAACATTTTCTTTTGTGGAACATAAAAGAAGATATTTTGAAAGAGTCTTATACAGGTTTTGAATGAAATGAATAAATGCACATAATACATTTTGCACATGAGTGTTTTATGCTTTTTTAAAATTTGGAACAATACAGTGATGAGCGAAAAATGTCAAGTTATGGTATAATAAACTATAATAATAATAAATTATACTTTCTTTCTTTATGATATTATATCGATCACACTTCAAAGAATCAATATTATGATAACACATAATATTAATTCTTACAGAGAGTAGATACATTTACAGGCATATCTTTCTCAAATGCAAAGATTGTTTGCATGGTGAATCAAAACTAATTCTGTACGATCTAAATCTCAACACTGCACATGTATGGAATAACACACTTCAATATTGGAAAATGGCCACTAGTTGGCAACTATACACAATGATAATTGGAACATGCAGTTAAGTGAAACTAAACGTTGTCTGTGTCACTTAGCAATTTATTCACAGCAC
Organism: Barbatula barbatula; assembly: GCF_947034865.1. Classification (NCBI taxonomy): domain Eukaryota; kingdom Metazoa; phylum Chordata; class Actinopteri; order Cypriniformes; family Nemacheilidae; genus Barbatula; species Barbatula barbatula. The sequence goes on from NC_136770.1 coordinate 17,139,967, forward strand.
TCTGCGCTTTAAAAAAAATGACAACGACGGACGCGAGGGTTTCGATCAGGGGCTTTAGATAATAGGAATGGGATTAACACATTTTCGGTGAGTTGCCTTTACAAAGTCTCTGCACAGCGCACATTTAAAAGAAGTGACGGTTTGGAATTAGTAGCGGAGGTTTTTTTAACTGTTATGCTCGGCAGGAATTCATGGCGGAAGAAAGTAGTTCCCCTGTTCCTTTAAAAACCAGAGCGATTTAAAGACACTCCTGTGTGGTTTGTGATTCATCTACACACGTGTGCCGTCGAACTGTTATTTAAATGCAATAACGTTCTCGCAGTCGTGTATATAGTGCTCTTATATCAGCGGCTGTGATTGCCTCCTCTGGCCTAATCACAGCCATGCTCATATAAGAGCACTATATACACTCTTACTCAAGCGATATATATATTAACACAATTATTCATTTGGCAGACGTTTTTATCCAAAGCGACTTAAAAGTAGGATTACAAGTAGCAGTAATACATTATAGGACAGAATAACTTTTAAGGCTTTCTTGTTTAAATGTGGCTGTAGAAAAATCTCTACAAAACAGAACACACCTGGGGCACAGACCGTATTAACAGCTAAGAAACTTATCATCTCTTGACAAGGAGCCAGCTAAGCTCCCCGTCTCACGCTATGAGCGTGCAAAATAAATTAAAGCCAGACCACTAACAGCCCGCCAGCTTAGGGCTGATGACACCGCTGCCTCGGTGATCAGAGAGAAGGAACGCGTATCCAACAATTGTTTTCTCTTTTTCCAGACCCAAGAAACGCGATTCCAAGCAGGAATGTACACACAGTGGCGTGACACTAAACAAGCCACGTATCTCCCGCAGCGCATCATGCAAGCTAAACATATTTAAAAGGTTCCTGATCGGTTTTACACAACTTAATCATGCTGCTCTTTAAATGATGCATAACTAATTCTGAAATGACCAGAACCTTCATCACTTCGCACAGCACAAATGTGCAGCCAGAAAAGTGATTTTCCACTCCATCTCTCTCAATATAATATCATGCAGTCTGCTGACAATATCTTTGACCCAAACTATTGTCTGTTGCCCATTGACTTTTCATTGGTTTGTGTCCATACAATAGAAGTCAATGGGTACCCACAATTTTTGTTACAAACATTCTTTAAAATATCTTAATTTGTGTTTTTGTCCAATTCAAAATAGGTTACATAATAGGTTTCACAATGTAATCTTGATGAATGCCTTTAAAGATTTTTGTCTTCTCCCGTTTAAATGAACAGAAGTTGTACTTATGCCTATAATAAACAGAAAACATCTGACCGTCAGTGTTGCAAAGTTGGTCATAAAGCTAAATGATTTGCCTTTGCGTGACTGACTGGGTGCCAGAATAAAACTTTGGAAAGGTTCGGACTCATTATAACTTCTGTCTGTAACTTTGTTTGAGCACATGCAGAATTAGCAATATTCAAAAACCCCTCTTAATGAAATGTATCGACGTGCAAAGTCTACTGAAGTGATCAATGCTAATAATTGATCCAAAAAGCAGGATAGAGGCACTATTCACTTACACAAATTAAAGATCAACACACAGCGTCCTGTGAGAGTGCTGTAATACAAACGGATTGAATTGACATTCAGCTCGGTCAATTCTACATCTGCCTCTCTCCCTATTTACACAAGAAACAATGGCAGTTCTACAACTAAACCAATAATGTCTGAAATGAAAAACAGTGTGGGGATGTTGTACCTTTAGTGCAGTTTGTTTGTCTATTTTAGTTAGCTTGAGTTTAGTGGAAATACATCAAACACTTTTTTATACTTCTTTACTTCATGTGGACAAGCTACCAAGTGGTTAAATATCACAACTGACCTATCCATTGTTCAGTTCTATACTGTAATACTGTAAAAAACGTATGGATTTTATTGACTAAACCCCCTCAGCGCTAAAACCGGTGTCCCACCACACAGCACCTCCCATTAAACCTTACGTTTAAGTAATATGTTCCATTGTCTTACATGCAAGAAAACCACTTATGGCTTAAACCAAGTTTTCAACGTTTTTTTCGGGGCAAGGACCCTTTATACTAAATGTGTAAACAAGAGCTACTTAAATAGAAACGACCCTTATTGTCACAGCACTATTATGGTAAGACATTACCTTAGCACTATTATGCATGTTATTGTTGCATATACACACTTCTATGTGTTTTTTTTAGTTCTATTATTTTAATAGATCGTTTGATTATTTTAAGGGATTTGCAGCATCATACATTTTCATTTAACTGCGAGACAATTTACATGTCCTGAACCTTCAATGAGTTGACTGACCCTGGTTTGTGGCACAAAGACCATTCTAGTGTAGAGGTTGTCTCAGTGCAGATGTTCGCAGGCCGTTTTATTAAGTGTTATTCTCTCTTTCCTTTCAATTCTCTGTGTGTTGCAGAACGCAGCCCTATTTTATAATTCCGTTGTCTTTCTGATCAGTATCGTCTTGGCTGTTACACGAAAATTCACAAGTTTTTTCTGCAGAGCATCATATCAGACAGCAGGTTGAAGACTCCTGGCTTAAACCATAAGTGGTGTGTGCAAGACGGACATCACCTTCTTCTCTACTCTCTCTTTCTGGAGGAAGGGAGCATCAGAAGGATTCAAGGAAGAGGTATGGACGTAAGAGGATAAGTGCTAATAGGATGAATATCACTTATAAACACATTGCATGATTGATTATGGGGCCGGAAAAACAGTTAGAAGGGTTTCTGAGAGCTATAAATGAGTAAAACTATATATGTAATTGCACAACAGCAAATCCTCTAACCTTTACTTCCAATTGGCAGGTGGTTAAGGTATTAATGAGCTAAAGCAATATCATTAAACTTACCATATGTCACGACTTTGCTATAACTCAGTGGAGACTGCACCCAAACGAAACGGACATATTAAATCCGACAGGATGTTTCATCTTGATGGGACTCTTTCAGTTTACGACACAGTCCAGCTGTTTGTAAAGGTTAATAGAGACCCCATGCATTGGCTGCACATTCATATATGCATGTGCCAGTGTTACCCTGGGGGTAACTGTATTCTGTTGAACTGTGGAGCTTATCAAAGCATAGAAGAAAGGGTGGAGGATGAGGAGGTTTTTTGTAGCCTGAGGGGACGCAGAGTGAAGATGGAGAGATATGTGGCAGTTGAGTTACACGGAATGATTTACGGGCAGATGCAAGGGCTTCTCGCTATACATATAAAGAATCGAGGCAGCATAACTGGGCTCATAGTTCTGTTGGTGGTCCATACAAAGCCTCGCAGGTGGTGTAAGGGGAAGGACATTCTACTTCTAGATAGGTATACACTATTGTTCTAAAGTGTAGACTTGTTGCAGAAAGTCTGTGCCAGTGTGCAGATTTGATCAGTTAGTGTGTTTCTATCTGAAACGGAGTCTGCAAGTGTATGATGTCTAGTTTAAAAAATAATCTGTTCACATTTTAAAAGTGTATTTCAGCCATCAGGTTACAAATGTTTAGAATTTCTTGCATGCAGTATTTGGGGCTCTTATTTATTAATTTCTGCATTGTTGGGCCTAGTACACATGATTGAACCGTGTTGAAAGTGCATAAATGGTTTTAACTGGAAAACTGAGCTCATGATAGACAGAATGACGGACAGAACAACACATTGAATGGTTATTTTGTCCGAGTTGTATGCAGTTATATGCTTTATCAGTAAGGTAAAGATGTGTTTTGTTAAAAGTAGCTATATTTTCTAATTTATCTCCAAATTTGATTAAAAATAGGTATTCTTAATTCACTAAATAACACTTCCCCAAAACTACTCTGTTACTTTTAGGCAGAGTAATTTTAAATTTCAATTACTTTATTAACACCGGTACTTTTACTTGTAATGGAGTACAATTTCTGCAATGTAACAGTACTTGTTCTTAAGTACAAATTTCCAATACACTTTCCACCACTGACAATAACTACTCAGAATAGTAGCGGATTAAAAAGCATACTGGATGTAATAACTCAAGAAGCTAGTTGATAATTTAATCAAAGTTCTCCTTTGAAGAAGCTAAAATATAACATCGTTTTGATTTAACTTAATATTTCCCATTATTTGCCTTTGTTATCCATAGTTTTGATGACTTTACTATTATTTAAAAATGTGAAAATATATGAATTAATTATGAGTAAGTGACTGTAGTGCAAGATAAATCAAAAGGACCCAAGTAAAACATTTTCTGGAGAGATGTGTTTTTTGGTCAATACTGCATAAAGATGACCTCAAAACTAAAAAACAGAGCGAAGCCTACAAAACCAGTAGCTACAAAAGTACCCACTTGATGAGAAAGCTAGAGAAGAGAGTATCATGTCACTGTATAGGTATGAAGAGAGCATTAGTGTTTAGTATGCAATGCAACTGTGCTGTCAAACTTCCCTTCAAGAAGAATCCAGCTTGTTCCACATACAGTAGAAAAAACAGGTTTTCTTCATTTCCATTTTTAGAGCTCCATCCTATCCATTAAAAGTGACAAAACCTCAAAGTGCCAACATCTTAAGAGATCCAACAGCTTCAAAGTATAAAGAACCTGTGACATACTGCTGAGAATGTGAAAGAAGCAAAAAGAGCAAAAGCATGACAGGAATGCAACATGCAGAAAACTCACCAAACGGGCCCGAGGCTTGCCTTCATCTAATGGGGGAGTTTTCCAGACACTTTAAAAACAACACTGACATCTATGAAGACGAGAGAAGCTTTTTTTCTTTCAGCTGCACACTTATCATCATACAGAACACAGATGGATGAATGAACGGATGAGGGGGACAAGAAACATAACAGTTTAGTTAAGTGAGGGATCCTGTTGAGTTTTTTCCTTTGGGGAGCAGTGGGTGGGTATGAGGGTGTCACAAAATGGCTTGGACAGAACCCAGATGCAGGCAGACGAAGGGTTAACGTAAACAAACTTTTATTAAATGAAACATCCACAATGGGAAAAACATGAACCAAGGAACAAGGCAAACAAACACTTCCCACGAGGGGGACAAAACAAGGGTATTAGAAAAATGAACTAATAAGTCTACAAACTGGAACAAAAACAACATGTAATCCAATGGCCAGACATCCGTGTTGAGAATAAACATTAGACAATGCACCGACACTGAACAGAGACAAACTGAGACTATATAAAGGGAGACACTAACAAGGAGTGATTACATGGGGAGAGTGGTGACGGGTGAGTGGAACGAAACCATAACAAGAGTGAAACAACTAACCAGTTGATGGGAATAAAACCCTAACGAATGTGAAACACAAAACAGACGATGGGAATGAAACCCTTTAGAAATTACAGGAGATAGGAGGGTGGGGCTGAGAGACATAACAGGAAGACACGTGGTGCAAAGTAACAACATAAAGCCACGTGTCTCCACACATAATACAACAGAAACCCGAAAGACGTGGCAATGTCGTGACTCTGCCCAGGGAGCTAGAAAGCTCGAGACAGGAAGGACAGAGTCCTAAACGTCTGACCAAGGTGGAATGATACTCCTGTTCTTCATCGCTTTTCTTTCTTTCCGCTAGGAGACTATAATTGGCAATTAAAATAACAAACCGCAGGAACAATTCTAGCTGTGAAAATGGGCTCTGTGCACTGTGTAAGAAACAACTTACATTTTGCTTATGTCAGTTATATGCTGCTGCACTGCCACCACGAAACACACAATTTCCCACCAGGCGACGCATATTCTGGACAATGTCAGTTGTGGTCTAATGGTTAGAGCGTTGGGCTTGTGATCAGAAGGTTGCCGGTTCTAATCTCAGTGCCAGCAGGTCATGACTGAAGGGCCCTTGAGCAAGGCACCTTACCCCTGATTGCTCTGCAGTAATGTGTCACTGTATAAAAACTACTTGTAAGTCGCTTTGGATAAAAGCGTCTGCCAAATGAATAAATGTAAATGTAAATGTAAATGTACTCAAGTACATTTATTTCAATAAAATCTTAACCATTATGGAATTCTTTTGTCTCTGTAGATCCAATTATGTTGGAAAGCTGAACAGAATGTTAAGTATTAGAAGTGCTGTATTTACATTAATTTGCTAAGAGGGAAATAGGAGAAGTATTTAAAATTGGGAGAAATGCTGAGACAAAAAAGTCCTTTAAGGTTTTTCAGAGAAGCTCTAAAAGTGAGTACAGTGTAGAATGTAATTAAGCTTAATTTCAGATTTAGCAACTTTTTTATATACCGCAGCAAAATCTAACGCTATTTCAATAATAAAGGAGAAAGCCATCCCTCCTGAGTTCACTCTCTTCCAATTTTAACTAAACCCCTAATCATTCCCTCTGCCAGCGGCTTAAAGCGCTGTCTCCCACACATTTCCATTTCTCTACCCCACCACCCCGCCTCATCATGCCCCCATTTCTATCAGCAGGAGAGAGAGAGAGACTCTCACACCATCCCACAGAGGAATAAGGAAAGGCTTCGGAAATGCATGCTGTTTGATCTTCATCCGTGGTGCTGCAGATCTATTTTGGGATGCCAAAATTATGATTTTCCCCACTTCAAATGTTTTGCAAAGATATAAGCAGGGTAGAAAGAGAGATCTGCAAAATCTTTGTGCTAAACGTCCATGTCTGGAGCTCCCTACATCCGCCATTTTTCCGCTCTCTTGGATTCTCATGTCCAAAAACGTTGGAAAGTTTTGACGATAAACACACAAAAATGTTTTTGTTATATAAGCAGGAATACAAGCATCCCATCAATGTCACCGAGCCAGTATTAATGCTATGTTTCTTGCTGATGCTTCATTGAAAACACCTCGTAGCAAATGTTATCAAATAGACCTATGAAAAGTGAACACACACCTAAAAGCTTTAAAGGAACAGTTCACCGAAATCTAAAACTTCTCTAAAAATGTACTTCGACCACTGGGTTCTTTTCAACCCAGTGCTAGGTTGAAAAGGACCAACCCAACCATTGGTTTGAATTAAGCCAAAATCGTTTATATTTGACCTAAATAGGTTAAAGCAACCCAACATGGGATTTTTTTATAACCCGGTGTACTCTAATGATCACATGGCTATGGGACAAGTTGTCAAAAGTGTGTTTAGTCATGGGGCATGAAAGAACCCATTAGATTCAATGTTATCAACATGCCACCATATGTGAATTAACTTCTCTGAAATCTACACTTTCTGGAAATGGTCCAAATGATACCCGTTTAAAAGGTCCCAATATATACAATTTAGGTAAAGATATGCATACATTTAGCATAAACATGTATATTTGCGGTTTTAATAGGCACTCTTTAGGTGCAAACGTGCACAAAGCGTACCAGCCAAGTTACAGCTTGGGTACATTTTTGGCTATCATTTTTCCTCAAAGTGTATGCTGCCATGGAAATTTGACTACCTGAAAAGTAAATAAGCCCAACATATAAATAACTTTCCTTATTCCTTTTTTTTTCAAGTCTGATTTTTTAATGATTGGGCTTTTAGGAGCTTCAACATATTGGCTCCCATTTAAGATAACATGACTCTATTTTAACATGCATTTCCTTTTTTGTTTAATTAGAGAAACAAAGTCATATACAGTGCATCTAGCATGGCATGAGGGTGAGTAAATTATATGAAATTTGACATTTTGGCATACATTTATAATAAGTATGTCATGGAGAACAAAACATTGAAAGGAACAAAAACAATAAATTATTCCAGGAACAAACTGATGCTAGATGATTAAATCAGAGAAGAGAGTGAGGAGAAGAGGGGAATGGAAAGAGGCCAATAGAAGCAAAAGCATGAGCTGGATAATGTGTTGTGACAGTAATCCGTTGTTTGCGATCCAATAGCTCTGTTTTAAAAGGAGGAAGCTGGTAAAACAAAAGCGAGAATGCAGCATCCCCTCTGTGACCGCATTTTTACAAGTGCGGTCACTCTCTTTTAATGGCATACTGAGAGATCAGAATGTCCTTTTAGGCCAGAAGTGTAAAATGAAGACAAATACTGTGGTTCTGGACCTTTGAATTGTATCAGATGAAATCAAATTCTTCTTGATTATGAATCTCAGCACTTAGATGTACTTCGTTGCAGCTTCATATCCATATAAAAACAGGCCTTGAAATTCTATGGCAACGGCGAGTACTGTTTGGTCCAAACAAGCAAGTGTGCCAGGCCACGCTTTGGGCTGGCGTTTCTTGCAAAGGGCAAGCCGCTCTGAGCAGGGAGTTTCCCCTCAGTAAGAGGTCTAACCAATACAGTGGCCTGGCTCTGAACTGTTGTGTGTCCACGGGCCAACGAAAGGCCAAAGAACGGCCAAGACGAGGCCTGAACTAAGCATAATCCATAATGATGTGGCCCATACTGGTCCAAACTGTCCATTCTCACAAGCCGCACGTTTGCCTCAGAGCTCAGAATGTAAACATTCCTTCATCACCATAGCAACCAACATTACCCAAGGAAATTAATTTAAAGGGGTGTTGTAACGGTGTGTCATGCATTCCAACGACAGTGTTAAATGTGCTGTCTTCTCATGCTTAACATGGTCAACTTGTCAAAAAACGAGTTGGACGTAGTTTATCTACGCTAGATACACTCAAGATTTTTCGAACAGGAAAAGTCGTTACGCAACAACTTTTATTTCTCTCTTATTGGACAATTCTACCGGAAAAGCATGCAGCACCCCTACGCATCAACCATGGAGAGCGGGAGAAGGAACATGCACACAAGTCACTTTCACTTGTGTGCAGGAGAGAGAGAGTTCATGAAGTTCAGCTGTGTTTGTCTGTTCACTACATTTGGGTGATGAATGTTATATAAACGGTGGATATAACGCTGGATTTAGAGATTGTTTGAAACTGATAGATAGAGCGACGGTCCCAGTGCTAGAAGATACCGGACATGAACTGCACACGGTGAGTGAAACTGATGTCTGTGTTTTCTTGGCAATGTGTGCCCACGCGCGCTTTGCATGTTTTCGGAAATAATCGTGCAGCTGTATTTGTCTTTTATAAATGTGATCAAACTAAAGACTCTGCGGATATTTGAAGGGTTTGATACAATTCTGTAAGTACTCAAGATAAACGTGAGATATACAAACACTGTGTAAGTTAGGGCCACTTTAGCAATGGATGCTAACAGCGTGTCTAAAACGTATGTGGCTATGTATTTTGTCCAAACTGGATGCGGCGTGAAAATCGCATTAGAACAAGCTGTGTGCCGTGTCCGGTGTAAACATGAATGACTCACAAATACCACAAATTCAGTCTTTCTTTCGGTTAAATGTGTGATTTAATGTACATCCGATTTCAGGGCTTTTATCTCGAGCCAAAAGCAACCGCGGACAAATACACCCCCCAAACAGTGTTTTCATGAAAGCCAGAGAAGGAAAGAGCAAATCAAATAAAAGTCTTTGTAGCCCTGGTTCTTGTCAACAGGGAACAATCTTCAGGGTTATGACTGCTGTGAACTTTTGTTCAGTTCTAAGTCTAATGGTTTGAAAAAACCTATAGGGTCCACAAAGAAAATGTATTTCAGACTAATATTCCTTACAAAGTCCAAAAGCAGACTTTTCCTTTCCATTAGTGTCACAAAATGGAAAAAAGCTCAAATATAGCAGTCAAAGACAGATTTTACTCTCCTTGTCCATGTGAGAATAGAAATGAGGAGTTTCAGGATTCAGATTAAAGGATTCATTACAGTCGCCAAGGGATTATGGGTCTAAGGCAGGTTAAACCAAAAATTGGAAGGGGGAAGACAAAAATGCTTGACTACATGAACTGTAGGCCCAACCAGTAACTATTTTAAGAAGTAACCAGAGAGACTGTACAATCAAATGATGTTTTCAACCTTACTGCAATAAACTGATGAAGTACAGCCCCATCAATGAATGAATACAGGAAAAAAGACGCAAGGTCGTATTAACTGACAAAACTTAAAAAAGAGTAAAACCCATTTGTCAAGCCAGAGGTTTATATGTTGGACAGCACCACAGAATCAGTCTCTGTAAGTCAAACAACAAATGTTTAACTTACAACTACTACTTTCTCTGAATGTTCGACTGGATTTTGACCTCGACAAAAAACACACGGCTAAAACAATTCTGTATAGTAAAGTACTACACATAAACAGCCAAGCAGGGAACCCAGTTGTTGATGGTAATGAGTCTGAACTCTCTCTGTGGCTCATGACATCAATTAAATGCAATAACCCACAAAAATACTTTGACATTCACCTGACAGGACAAAACTCCTGTGAGATGAGAGCAAATTAGCCTGGAGGAAGAGCCAACAAGAAATAAATAATTATCTGAAGACGAAGAGACGGTTGCCATGACTGTAAACTCATTAATTCCTGACCTTCAGTCTTTCTGGTAAAATGTATTTTTAACACATCTACATTCGTAAATACCAAATCGTAAATTTTTTCTTAAGAAAAACACGACATGTTTTGACATGTATAGGTCTCAAGCTAGGCTAAATAGATTAAAAAATAAAACATTGTTCTCCCTCCTTAAGGTCAACCATAACAAAGAAGACCTGTGGGCAGCTATCACAGACACAATATCCAAACTATTTTACCCATAACAAAATCACTGAAAGACATTCACATTTAATAAACAGTTCCACCAACTACACATTAATGTAGAATTTGTGGTCACAGGTGTGTTTATCTAGATTTATCAATGCATTGAAATGCAGATTATCCGATCAGAAATGGAAGATCAGCTCCACATGGCTGGACAAACAGAGACTTTTCAGTTTCTAGAAATCGCATCATACTTTAGCAATTCCATTTGCTTGACCTATGCCGTTTTGGCAAACGATTTTGTTTAAAAAGGCCTAGTGCAGGTCGCCCTGATGTTGTCTGAGCAAATGAAATCCCTTCTGTTTTGGCTAGCTGAAACTGAATGCTTTGAGTCTTCTACCTTCAAATATGTCCTTTTTTCTCTGAGCCAGCATAAACGGTTTGAAGGTTGTGTAGCTCAAGACAGATGGGAAGACTTTAAACAAACTCGCTACTAGTAAAAGAAGAGCAAATTGAAGATGGGGCTGAGGTAAAAGAGCACCACCTGTGTCAACACGGCTCCCTGGGTCATATTTACTGATGCATCATTAATTTCCTTGGAGTGCTGTCTTCTTCAGAGACTCTGGAAGTTTTCAGTAAAGATGAAAGACAACAGAAGGTAAGGGATGAAGAGCAGCTCTTTACTTTGAGGGAAGGCTAGCAGACTGCTGTATCTGGCCAACCGTGAGCCTTTTAAAGAACTTTTGATGTGTTTGCAAGGACAGCTACCAATCCCTAAATTCTTGTTTTTATTCTAGACTGAGAGCTCCTGTTATCTATAGTAGCATCCAAAATAAGAATATGGAGGTATTTATGTTAACAGAAACATTTTAGACACTAACTGAAATTATACTGCGTAAAAAGCAAACAAAAACAAATTTGAAAAAATGACTGTCATTATTTAGCTAAATAATTTATCTCCTGGTATTAAAAAATGCACACTCCAGAAAAGGGGAAAGTAAAAGTTTTGTTGTGAACTTGTTGTAAATTGTGCTTTGAACTACATTGCTGCACTTGACTTTCTGATGTCCTTCATAGATGTTATTTATTCCATGCTGAATGGAGGCAGGGGCTGAAAAAGTGTTCAAACTGATTTGGCACATCGTATGTAACCTATTTCTCAAAATGAAATCTCAATTTCAATGCAGCTAACCGTGTTACAAGCAATCAAAATACATAGTGCTGGTGCATTTGCCTGTACATTGTAAACTTCCTTGATTTAATCCATGTGTGAATGAAAAAACAAACCACAAGTATGTGGATGTAAATCTATGTATGACACCCCGGGCAAATGCAAGAGCATACCATATCAAGCACAGCTGTATATTTCAAACCCCTTCCTGTAAAGCCAAACAGGCACTATATTCTCTCTTGAAGAAAAAGACACACGGTGTTCTCCCCCAACACACAAACACACATTACTTCACCTGCTGTACCGTATTTGCTGCCTCTTTCTCTGGGTCTTTAAAAGGAACCTTGAGAATATGAGAGATGTATGGCTTAATATATTCACAATGGCATTGTGACTTGATAAATGTGAAATTAAAAAACAGTGTAACTTTCACAGAATTCATAAACTTAAATAATATATTTTTACTTGGAGGCCACCATTTATTTGCGTCTAAATCCATGACGTCAAATGTTTGCAATCTAAACCTGTTCTCTTTCAGCGAAGCATATATGTTTTCCATATATAAAAGTAAAATATGAGACGTCAAACATAAGATGAGATATATAAATACACAGGGACAGTAGGTGGCGGTATGTCCTCTTGACACAAGCCAGCCTGCCTGCCATAAAAGAAGAATGCATTCAGTATCAGAAAGCGTCTGTTCAAGGTAAACGTGCATTAAAAACAGCTTTAAACTACCACCTTTAAGACTATTTAAGACATCAGCATCCACCAAAATCGTATACTTTATACATTATGAGAATATACTGATAAACACAATAATAAGATGCTTACGGTTTGGTTATTTGTTTCTGTATTAGAGCACACGTGAATATAAGGCCCCATCAGCTAATGACAGAGAGAGAGAAGACAATAACGTTAGGCTACTGATGTTGATAAATCAATATCAAAAAGTCAAAATCTGGATAAAATGCATTTTATAATGGCTAAAACATTGTGTATATAACAAATTTGAAATGATTTTGGTTATTAACATACATATATTCAACGTATTTTGACCAACAATATCCAAATTTATGAAAATACACCAAATAGCGTCTTTATTTTCTTTCTTTATTGCATAACTTTATTGCATATGTTTTACTTAACGTCAAAATGTTTTCTTGTTCAGCTGCTTTGTAACAATGAAAATTGTAAAAAGCGCTATTTAAATAAAGTTGTCTTGACTATTATTTTAGCATTATTTATATATATATCCTACAGCACAGTCTATTTACTGAAGAATGTGTCTCGGTTAAGTGTGTCTGTGTTTAGTTTGGCTGCCTAGCAGTGTGTGCAACCAGTTTACGTCATCGAAAAGAACATGGTGGCCTCCTTAGGTTAAAATGAGTATTACATTTCATTTTTTTTAAGAATTGAAAATATTGTATGTGTTTCTAACGACAAATGCTAGTAGTGTAAGGCTATTACAAAGTATTAAGCCATACATCTCTCTAGACACCGAGTTCCCTTTAAATGCCACCACAATAACAGCATTCAAGGCAAGACATGTGGAAAGCAGGAAAACCCTGAGATCACTGGAACACTTAAAGCAAACCTTCTCACCAACTCTCTATCGAATGATTGGTGTTTTTTTCAATGGTCAAGATTATCCATCAGCCTGTGAGTCATTGCAAAACAATTATATGGAACTGTTTAAAAATCTGCTTTAAACTGATTCTGGAGTTTCCAGAGACTTAGACCTGTAGCCCTGTAGCAAAGTTTCATGTCAAAACCGAGACCAATTTAGGTACAAAACGGTATCAATTTGCAGCCCATTTAATGCTAAAGGAAATGCAACTTATGCAACATAACTTCACTGAAGTGATTCTGCTTCGCAGCAAGATATGGATTTTAATTTATGTTTTAAGTCTTCTTTATACGGGAATCAAATCCCTCTTTACGACACTAATTGTAACTAAAAAGGATGCAAAAACTTTTAGCTCTGAAAATTTGTTTTAGTTGAAAGAATAAAAAGACAAAAAAAAACATGCTGAAAATATCTGGTGCCCCTCAAATTTCACTCTACCCACTATCAGATATCAGCACCTCATAACAACAATAAAAAAGTATTGACTTGCGTTTTTTAAGTCTTAAATCAAATCCTCATGTGAATGGCACAGTCTCTTCATATATACATGCGGATCTGAAATTAACTGATGATGAACTGCACAGTTTTTAGTAACTCGTAAGGACTTTCATGCAGAAGGTGCTGACATCAAGCTAAGTTCAAGCCTGTTTAAATAAATAGAATAAAGGCCGACTGTCAGTGTGTAATCATTGTGTTTATAAACTTTTTGTATTAGTAAGTGCTGCTGAGTTTGTAGAACTTTACATTATTTGGATAACTGGTAATTTAATACAATTATGAAAAAAAATTTCCCATCATTTTCAGTTTTCTGGCAATTGGATCCTGAATTTTCTGTATCGGTTTCGACATTGAATTTTCATTTCGGTGTATCACGAATATATATATATATATATATATAACGACGCAGTGTTTGTGTGGAAGAGAGAGACGGAGTGAACAAAGACTCACAAATGCTTGTTTATAAATAGAAGCACACCAATCATTTTATCCCGATGCATTTTATATCTTTGGGTATTACATTGGGTAAATTACGCTGCGACACATTTATCGAGATCCTTTCGGGTCGCATTCAAAATGCACAGATGAAGGGGACATAAAATAAGCACATAAAATGCATGAATCTTTATGGGTGCTCATAAATAGCTGGAGAAAGTGTAATATTGAGAAGCAGTTTTAGCTGGTTTGCGCTTTTCTCTCTCTTTCTCTGATTTCAGGAAACCACAGTCCAATCCTGAGCCGCAGCCTGGAAATAAGGATACTAACAGATTTATGGTGCAACTTTGCCCCAAGTGAAAGCAGGGTTTATCATCACCCCTGAGCTTTATGGAAAACAAGAGGGACAGAGAATACGGCTTTTGTCCTCTTGGCACGCCGTTGAGTGGTACGGCAGAGATGGACTGTCAGGAAGACATAGTTTATGATTGAGAAGGTTTGAACCAACCCTTGTTGCCACATTTAAAGTGTAATCTTTCAAACATCTGTTTAGAAATGCACTATGGGACAAAATGCTCTGATGTTAAACAGAAAAAAAGAGGCCTGCAAATAACTTGTAAAATAAAACTGCATGTCACTTTAATAATTTGGCATAAATGAAAGCTAGTGGGATTTCTCAATAAAATATTTAGACTGTTGATCGAAGTACAAAAGAATATATTCAAATATATTTACAATTTACATTTACATTTAGTCATTTAGCAGACGCTTTTATCCAAAGCGACTTACAGATGAGGAAACATTGGAAGCAATTATAACAACATAGGCCACAAAATACATAAGTGCATCAAACTAGTCCATTAAAGCCTAGCACAGTATGAAAAGCTAAGAATAGTGAGGTTAGTAAGTTTTTTTTTATATATATATATCATTTATTCATATATTCCATGCTATAATTGTTTTGTTTAAAGGAAAAAGCTAAGGATTGCTTCACTAATGCTAGTACACACACTACATTTACATCTTTACAGTGACATGGGATTTAATAAGTCAAGCAAGTCTTAAATTGTTGAGGTCACTGTCTGACAATTCCATGAGGCACAGAGTAAACCCATCAAACAAAGCAATTTTCTACAACCAAATAGCACTGTGCATTTACTCAAATAGCAAAATTGTCTTTTCAAATGACAATATCTTTCTGTGCAATACAAATTCTGTTGAAATACCGTACGTCTTCTTTTTTCACCATACAAATTATTACCATTCACCTCGATGCTTACTGTTGTTCATGAATAGCAATGGTTTTATCACCTGTCCTCTATGGCTGCAAGCCATCAATTTCCTGCCCATCTACAATAAAATTGCTTTCAAAACACTGGCTCTTTCTAAATCTAAAATAATAAAATTGTACTTTGCGTGGGGGAACAAGCATGGAATCTGTCTAAAATAATAAAATTTTACTTTACGTGGGGGAACAAGCATGGAATCCTTACTAACATCTACCGTTTGGATTTACCGTATAACACAAGCAGTCCCATTACGGTTTTAACAACCTTTTGTTGCGTAGAAATATAAAACCAACATAATTGGCAGAATAGGAGCCCAAGCTATTATCTGCAAAGGCATCACACTGCAGCTTATTTTCAAAGCCGTATTTCAGTTTTATTGTGCCTTTGAATCATAGTCACTGCTGATTGGCCAAAGCCACCTGGGTTGTGCAGGCCCATTCGATTAAGAAATCCCACATTATGCTATACAATTACTAAGTTCTAATCGGATTTTACAAAGGTCACGTATTTTGAAATTGCTCCACCACATTTGCAGCTGATGTGAAGGAGAGCAGAGGAAGAAGGAAGCCAGCAAATGTTCTGCCAGAATCCTGGCCGAATCTGAACCTCTCAGTCACATGGGATCATAAAGACACAAGAAACTAACACACAAGCACAGTAGGGGAGGCCAAAGGCTGTAAATTAAGCCAGTAACGCTGAACCTTTTAAAAGTGGAGTACGCAAACAAAACTTCACTAACAAGTCAAAATCCGTCTAAGGATAGGCAACATCTTTTTGCAATAATCCATACACTGCTCAAGAAATTAAAAGGGTGTATTTTTAATAAATGTATCCACAGTAACGATCATCTCAACGACTTTAAATAGTCGCAAAAAGCTTACTATGTTGTAACTGTCTAAAACATATACAAGCGCTGTAACAATATCGGATTTTCAGTACATGATTATTGTGACAAAAATTAATCTTCAATTTTATTTATTTGCGTTTTCCGCCAGCATAGTGCTTTGAAAGGGAGGGGTGAAGTGAACCGCTAGATGTCGCTAACATTTCCACATTGCTCCTTTAAGACAAAACTCCACCTTGTTTAGAATAGGAGTATCAATAACTGTGGTATACTGTGACACCCCCAGCATAAACATATACATAAATATTGGCCTTAATATACTTCACACAACACTGTGCACAGCCTTCATGTGACAATGCCAACTTTGTTTTTAATGCATAAACAACACATGCATTTCTTGGTACACGATGCCTTTATTTCTGAAAATATAACTTGTGCCATCTCGCTGTTCCTCATTAAGTCCAGTCACAAATATGGCCATTTTGCTTGACCAGCATGTACAACTACCACTGAAAAATGAATCCAAACGTAATTCTCAAATAGCGAAAGAAATCAAATCCAAACACCACCATCCCACTTGGCTGCTATCTGACTCGCCTATTAGCACATAACTCTGTGCTTAATCAAAGCACGGCAGCACCAGTGATTGTTCCTCATCATTCATACCAAAAAGAGTCAGACCGACAGTCAATAAAAAAAGATAATGGCGAATGTGAAGATTGACGGATTTGATAGACACTTTCACAAGTTGGAGAGCAGCTAATAAGTGGAACGGTGCCTCGGCGTAACCTTTGCACATGTCGGTTATTAACAGTTCACAGTGACAGAAAGGAGAAAAATACAAAAAGAAAGAATCTTCAGAGCAAATGTTTGACCAGTGAAAGACATGATACGCTGCTGTTAGTAAAGCAAGTAAAGCAACTTGGTAAGATGATTTTTTTTCAACCCTTGAATGCCAATGAGGCCTCTGTTGAGGTTAAGAAAGAGAGAGAGAAGCTGAATATTAAAGAGGTGCTTGCTGACCTTATAAAACTAGCAGCTGCCTGTCCGCTCATTTGCAGAATTTTGGACCTGTATATTCTTCAATTATCTGAAGCCAATATAATGTCAAAATAAATGTGCGTTAAAATAAAAAAAATCCATAAATATCAATATCCTACACTCTAAAATGTTTTGTTATATAGCACTAAAACTGATTCTTGGTTTGTAATCATAGGGGAACCACTTTTAATGCTATAAAGCACCATATCTTGGTGCTTCACAGGTTTGTCAAAGGTTCTTTGGGGTGACCAAGCAGTTATTTAGCACAGTTTCTGTACAAAGAACCTGTTAAGCCCCTGTATGGTTCTTAAGTGGATCTATATAGCACCTCAGTCATCCCGAAGAACCGCTGAAGAACCACTGAAGCACCAAAATTCTATATAGCACTAAAAGTGGTTCCTATATGATTACAAGCCAAGAACCACTTTTACTGCTATATAGCACAATATATTATGGAGTGATAGTGACATATGTTGAGTTTTTTTGTATATCCAATCAAGTATGTGTAGTTTTTTGAAGAACAGCAAAACAAATCGTTTAGGAGAAAGTGAAATGCATCACAGTCAAATTTGTAAGATTGACATTTAAGTGGACTTCCTGAAAGTTTGTATGGTCATACAAAGCATTCAATATTATTGAATGACAGTGGTACAATCCTTAGGTTAAGCTTACTTTGTGAAAAGTGAAAAAATCAGGTTTTGAACACAGTCCACTGTTAAGTCTGAATGCATTAAACACATTTGTCCACAACATTCTCTAGTGCGCTTTTCTGAATGCAGCAGTGCGGCAAGATGCCACGACAAAGATGAGCAGAGGTAAAATTTACGGTTTCCATCCTGAGCATCAAGCAGACACTTACATCACTACTATAACAACCAATCCAGATACAATACAATACCTGCACTGTCTGAGCAAATACATTTGATTGAATAACTTGAAAAACGCAGACCATCAAACCTAGAGGTCAATCTCGATTTGATTTGTGGGCAGTGTGAATGAACCCTAAATCTTAATCTGCTGCAGGGCCGTTTATTGTGACACTTCTAAGAGCACAGCTGTAATCTCAGTGGTAGAATATTCGAGATTTCTCTGCTTGTGTGGTTTTGGCCCTCATCTGGGGGACATTTCCACCACCATGCTAAGAGAGCAAGAATGCAGATCTTAGGTGGGTCTTGGCTGTCTCATTTGTCATATCATGACTAACACAATGGCAGTCCAAGGTCAAGTCAGTCAACTGAGGCCAAACATTATAATGTATGTGGTCATTCACAGCTGCCATTAACAGAGCAATGACAGCATTTTGTGTTCCATTGACTTGCAGTCACAGGTTACACAGGTAAGAAGGTGCATAAGCATGCACATGCAAATTGTTCATCTTTCTGTTCATACGAAAATTTGATAAACTGTGACTGACATTTGCGATAAGCACCGTTTCACTCCTTGTCTTTCGTCATTTCTTATAAATTGGCACTAAATATCAATAAGAATAAACTGGCACTAAATATCAGTAAGAAAAGTAAGAGAAGATACTGAATATAATAATTTTCATATATAATAGTAACCGGGGCGACACTAGGTGTGGGCTAAGGGGGCTAAAGCCCCGAAAGTTTTCAGTAAAACCTTGAATGTTTTATTACCATGCCGTGTACAAATCACTTAGGGGCTGTTAACATTTTGTATCTTTTGCATGTCTACCTATGTGAGTGGGTCATTCTCCGTAAAAACAATTTAGAGTGTAAAAACAAATATTTGAAAATGGCTAACAGGTGTTTAACAATAAAGTGAATGGTGAGGTTAAGGGTAGTAGAGAGGTCTTTATTGTCCCAATTAGTTAGAAATCTATTTAATAATCTTAATAGATATAATCATTTCCAATCTTATTATAATTGTATAATGTACAATGTAGAACATTACTTCTTTACCTTGCTGTGTCGAAATGGAATGAAGTTGAATTTATATGGATTATATAATATCTTATATGGTCAATACCAATCCAATTGAGGTGGCCAAATGAAAGAAGGCAGGGTTTGCTATGGACAGAAGGTTGAGGTCCGCTTTAACTGTGAAAGAGCCAGTGCGATGGAAATAGCTAAATGTTCAATGTTTGAGTAACTCTGCATTAGGCCAACCAGACTTAAACACCAATTCGTAGAGATCAAACAAACACCAACAAATCCCAATAAACACCAAACTAATAAATTCCACTGACTATGACACAACAAACACAAGCATGGGTTTCACACTGATCCAACAAACGTGTTGTTCTAATAATATATCAATATAAAAGTTTCTTGGTCTCTGTCATTGATTGATCTCGATGCATTGCTAGGGCCAACTAATAGTTGCCTATTCAATAGTCCAAGACTAATGCTCTTACTTGGCACCTCTTAATTTAAAACCTTAATCCGTCACACCCTAACAATGACCCATCTGACTGGCAAACTTGAAATTTGCAAGGCTCATAAATTTCACTACAATCCAGATAAGTGTTCCATCAGTGTTCTATAGGGACTATAGTCTAACGATTGGCTGACTGTCAGCCATCCAAATGATCCATTATTCAAGAGAACTGCATGTTTTTGCCTCTCCCAATGCTTTCAATGGCTTCGCTATGCTGTTTATCACTATTTCTGCACCTTGGCTGCAACAAAATGACTTAGCAAGCCACTAAAAGAGGATCTACGATGAATAAAACACATAAATACCATAAAGACGACCTAAACCTCCTCCATAAAAGAGACAAGCATCCTAGACTATAAAAGAGAATAGCGGTGTTGGAACAACCAGACTTCGTTGTCTGACCTAGTTAGCATACGAACACCCCCACAAGCAGACTGTACCACGATCAGACGCAGAGGGGCAAAGCAGGTCCAACGAAGAGCTTAATACAACATTTGAAATACAGTCTTGTCTGGGATGCAGAATTTGTGCAAGCACATCTGAATTCTTATCGGTTTTCAGAGACACTTAATAAATCCTTAAATTCAGCATTGGAAGTAATGTTCCCAGTGGGAGTGCAAACTGTGTCGCACAAAATGTTCTAAAAATTTAAGTGAAGCGTTTTATTATAGGGTTGGGCTGCCTAAAAAAGTGGGTTAGAGAGGGAGAAAATTAACCATTATGCTTGTAAGATTAAGGGTAAAAGATTACAGATCCCATAGAGATGTGGTAATATTTTTTCTGTGATGGATACATGCAATACTTCATTTATATAATACTACATATAATTTTATAACACTATATATTTTAAGTAACATAAAAGTAAGACTTTCTGTAAGGTTACACAGACATGTCAGACAAAACAACACTCACCCTCTGATGCTGTGACCGCTGGTGGCTGAGGCCCAACAGGTGTTGGGGGTACAGGTCTTGGCCGAGGTTTTCCTGAGGGGAGGCCTGCCCTCACGGCCCCAACATACTCCACAAAGGTGCCAGGAAAGTTGCCTTTCTCTTGAGTGCGTTCATTTGTGCCATGTAGCCAGGCCTTTGGGAACTGTTCATCACCCTCCTGGTGATCTGGTGCCAGCAGAGCCGTCTTGGCAACCGTGAGGAGATCTCCAGGCTGCAGGGAGATGTCGTCACCCCGCTCCTGATTGTACTCGAACAGTGCACGGTACTGAAAACAGTCCGAGTTCATGGTTTGTTCTTCACATATGCTTCAAAAGGGGGTTTCTGCTTATTTTGATGCGTATTTAAAACCTGGATGGGGTCAGTAAGTCCTTGGTTTAAATCCTGAGTGCTATCTCAGCTGGAAAGTCCTTTAGTCAAAACCTGAGAGCTCATCACATTCAGTTGAGTTTCTTGCAAGGGTTAAAACTTCAACACTACACCATGTGTTGGGCACAGGCCGTTATTGCGCAGTTCACAAATAAACATACAAATCCGACTTATCAGACCACAGGGGTAAAAACAATTATAGTAGTCTGTGGCATGATAGAGAACAGGATCAGAGAATGCCCCATGAAGATGGGGATGAATACAAGGGCGAGGGTGCGTGACAGCGGTAGCACAAATTTGGGGACACGGTGACCTGGAATCGGGACGTTGGGAAGTTCTGCAGCGTTGGCACTAGTCCACAGACAGAAATGAAAGATTTATTGAAATGCCTTTTTAGTCCATTTGCAGGTGTGGTCAGAAAGACATTAACACGGGCAGTGCCAGTTTATCTATCAAATAACTGAGCCTTGGTCTTCTTTGTTGATAAACACCTTAAAACCTGAAAGCATTCGTTTCACATCAGTTTCACAAATTTTATGTAAATTAAAATCCTTAAATTGCTAAATGCTTGCATTATATGAGCAACTTTTACATACAATAAACATCTCTACAGGCAAGCTCTAAAATATATATTTTTTTCATTGCATGACATCACAATCCATGTCATTCTATCAAACGCAGACAAACACAACATGTCTCACAGCGCGTGACTGGGACAGTGCCAAGTTAGGTACAGCGTGCAAAAAGTCGACTCGCAATTATATATCCTCTATAAACTTACCTTCTTCCGCACCGGGCAAAAGCGTCCAAAACGCAAGCTACTCCAAAACAAACAGACCTAGAACGCATTTTAAAGTCGGTTTAGGTACAATGTGCGATTAAAACGTATCCCCAAACAACCTGCGTGGCTGAATCAGACATCCAGCCAGACTAATGCTGTAGTACGAGTCTGCCCGGGTGACGTCACATACCACGCCCCCGCTGTCTGATCATGACACACTGTGAGATAAAGTTGGGAACTTGCCTGTCATGGATGCAGCGGTCTTGAGGAGAAATAAGGCATCGTAGTTTTTATTAGCATGGACACGAAATCGCACATTATATAATAAATCTGATGTACGTGGTGCGTGGCTCATATATATATATATATATATATATATATATTTTGAATAATGCAAGTCATATATCACCATATTTAGCAGAATATATATATATATATATATATATATATAATCATTTCTTTACGCATTTTCAAGGGCAATATCAAGGACATTAGATGACAAGCGTGCAAGGAATCTAACAGTCAAATGTACAGACATATGTTTAACCAAACATAAAAACTTTACATGAATTAATAATATGTACTAGTCGATTGTGTAAAACGTAGGCTAAAATAACAGGTTTAAATATAGCAAAATTAGTTCATTAGGTAAAAATAAACTGTTTTATATCATTTTATTAAAAAACTTTCCAATGTCCAGTTTTTAATTTTGTTAAGTATTTACATTGAAGCATCAAAATAGAGGCAGACATATTCCATTTTGAGAAAATTATTCATAAAGTACAAAAGAAAGAAACTATTATTAGTATTATTAAATATTATTTATGAGCGGAAGTAGGCATTTCTTATGCAATGCTTTCTTACAGCAAATTACTTAACACATATGAGTCATTGAAAGGTAGTTAACTTATATTAAAAAAAGATGAAGTGATAGTTTACCAAGAAATTAATGTTATATCACCACTCTCTTGTCATCTCAAACCTGTATGACCTTCTTTCTTTCACAGAACACAAAAGATGATATTTAGCAGAATGTTGTTAACTAGTATTGCATTGGTTTTGTGTCCATACAATAGAAGCGACTGGGTGGCAGTGCTGTTCGTTTACCAACTTTCTTCAAAAATATCTTCTTTTGTGTTCTATTGAAAATTTGAAATTACAAGAGGGTGAGTAAATGATGACTGCGTTTTCTTTTTTGGGTGAACAATCACTTTAATGGTTATCAAATCTTATTATTTGTAACGTACATGCATTTAATAGTAAAATACTTAACTATTCTTTCTCTCCTGATTGCAGAATCTCTGCAGTAATGAATTCACTTGTCATTGTCTACCCTTGGTGCCTATTACAATATTTTGTAATTCTGCGTTTTGAATAATGCAAGTCATTTCATAGGCCATGGGGTTTAAAATGTTATTCTGATAGCAAAGACGCCTTAGCATAGTGCGTAAAAATACAATAGTAAACATCAAGACCTTATGTAAATGCATAGTGACAGAAATCAATTCATGGTGCAGAAAGGTAGGCAAGATGTAATCAAGATAAAGCACCCACTTGGGTAAGCGTCTATGCATACAATCTCTGCACATGGGTTGATGCATGTTGAGATGAATCACATATATCAACGACAAATTAGTTTGAAAAAAAAATGATGAAAACCAGCAGGCTCAAAGTAAAGGCAATAACTACCAAGTCATCTCTCAAATGAAATTTAAAAAGTCGTGTCGCTGGCTTCTCTTCCTTAGCATAATGACACAGAATGCCAAGACACAGATTGCTTAGTTCTGGTCTTTTTTGCATCAACCGAAACAACATCCACACAGTCTCAGTTTGCCCCTTCAGCCACCCTAACCACACAAGTAACATGAGATTCTAATTATTTTTCAATCAGTGACAGTCATACAGATGTGTTTGGTCAGTTTTTTTCTAAAACATTGGCTCACACAACTGGATTTTGACACTAAAGAGGAAAGTGATGGAAACAGACCAGTAATTTAATATCGCTTAAGCAAGAATTATGTTATGAATACAGCATGTTTGATTATCCATGTGGACTATTCTAACATTCTGAAAAAATGTCCTCCAACACTTAAAAATATTTTTTACTATGTCTGTTATTGTATGGCATACTAACAATGGTGAAGTCAAGATCATGTCCTTCCCTTGAAGTCTACTAGTCTATGCCTATTCTACATTTCGCCTGTGCACTTCAAAGCTTTAGCCATCCCTCGCTAACCAAAGCAAAGGACAAATCCACACCATGCCAGATGTTTTTTTAGGAACACATCTGTTTTCATTTGTCTGCAGTCCCACCCACATTGAACCTTGTCTTTCAGCCACATTTTCGAGGCCAAGCACTGATCAAACAATATGGAAGGTTTGGATTAAATAGAGAACCTGAAGCAGCAACACTAGAACCCCATATTTCTGCAGGGCCTGAAGATGTGGTCTATGTATTGATGTTGTAGGTGTCAAGTTCAATTGCTCTTTTATGCTTATACTGTCAATATAAATGCATGTACTGCCAAGGCTTACAGTTGAAACGGTAAATCTCGTAGTCTATAATGACAACCTTTGCAGTTCCTAAAGCCTAGAGGGCGGATGCTTGCCTGCATGATCTCATTTACTGTCCCCTTCCAGTCAACATCTGGAAAATGCATTCCGCCACCAATCAGAGGTCAGCCAATTATTGGTGGCCTATGGTTCAGAAAACTGTAGATATAGACAGACTGCAAAGCAGAAGGTGCAGATATATTGGGAATTGCCTTTTGGTGAAATGATTGTAGGGAATGTTTGTTGTGCTTATCACATGAAAACATGTGTGTTCAAATGTGGGTTATGGGGGGAAACTAGCTGTTGAAGTGTGTAATAAAAGCTAAAGCAGATTTTTGGTATCATTTGCAAGAGGTGTCAGTCAAGCAAAGAGGCTTAACTTGTGTTCTGTATCTAAAACGGATCTGGTAAGCACAGGCTATGTGTAGAGACTGACATTTCTAAGCAAGAATGAGCACATATAGAGAGTTAAATGACTAAAAGTTCAGTTTACAGAACATGTTGGGATTTAGAATGAGATTTCCAGATAAAAATGGTCTAAATGGTTAATTCATATTTTGAGATGATATACGGTTATAGGTTACTTATAAGGGTTAATGTATTGCAAACCAGTGAGTCCTATCAATGGATCTCCAATGCGCTCTATGGCTCACATACGGTCGCTTTGATATAATAAGATTATACCTGACATGTTTGTAAAGAATGAGTAATTCACATATTCTAATGCTGTGACAACTTATTTCCATTATGTGATGTTTATTTCTTTACGTTTCCTGTACTCTTGTTTTTGTCCTGTACAAAAGGGTTTATCTACAAAGTCAAATGGAATGCAAAAACGTACTTGGCACTTAAATAGACCTGTTTCTATTAAGTTTTCCAACAAATCGTCAATGAAAGGCTCTGATTTAACTAAAGAATGTTGACGGTCAATCTAAGTTAATTTTAAAAAAATGTTACAGGGCACCAAAGTGTACTGTATTTGTGAAATGTGCATTCTCATCCAATGAATTCCTAGTTGAATACTGTGTATAATGTTTGTGCATCTATGATAAAGATCCCAGAAAAAATGGTACATTGCTTCACTCAGCCGAGAAATTCCTTCATCATTTACTCACCCTCGTGTCATTCCAAATCTGAGTGCAAACTGAGACATTTATCAAAATATTATTTTTACGTTCCACATAAAAAAGAAAGTAAATCAGTTTTTAAACAACATGAGGGTGAATAAATTATGACAGAATGTGAACTATCCCTTTAAAAAGAGATACTTGGGAAAGGGAGGTCGAAGGACAGACATTATAGTGGGGGACAGTGAGACAGTAAAAGAAGAGCTCGGGAAAAGCACTAAAGAGTGGTCATCTACCATTTGCAGCATCACTTGTATTAATCACTTTATCACTGTTACCCAACCAAAATAAAGATTATAAAATGCAATGAATTGAAAGGAAACCCATGGAAACTGCTGCCAAGGCTGCCTGCCCCAGGGTTTAAGTGAATAAGAGAGAACAGCCAAGGCATGATGATGATGTCACTACAAAGTAGAATATGATAGATAAAAAGATTAGATGCTAGATGCAAATGAATGAGAAACACACTTATATATACAATGATTTCTTAAGTATATCTTTAAGGCACCATGGGAAGTTTCTTTTGATGTATATTGCCCATATCCACCTAGAAATCCATGAAGAGTACTGTACATGTGACCAGTCAAATGCCTGGCAAACTCTCTATACTGTCAAACAATATATTTAAGGTCTTATCTAAAAGTGATTTAATGTATGGATACGGAAATTTAACCACACTTGCTACAGAAGGTCAGTGTTATCATCACATGTTGGACATATGTGTTCACAGTATGGTAGAAGGGCCAGACAAGATTCGTCTGGCTCAAGGAGGACCTGGGGGCTTTGAACTGGTTCCATGACCTAGTAAATGTAGTAGTCATCTCCAAACACATTTCCTCCTAGGGTTGAGAACATGAAAACTAATTGGACTATTTTTCTCTTCATTTTGATTTTCCTTCCCTGATACTATGTGGCCAATGTTGATATGACATTTAAGAAGTAATAAGACAAAAAATAATCCAATTACTTTTCATCAGGCCACATAAGCTGACTAACAATACAATGTCAATTAACCTGTTGATAAGCTAAAAGTGTGATCCATGTAGACATGAATAATTTTTTTCTTTATTCAGAGCTTAACATTTTTAGAAGGTTAAGCTCCTGTAAAAAGACAGTATATCCTGTCTTTTTACAGGAGCTCACCCATGATGCTTTAAAATCTTTCCTCACAAGGAGCAGAGCAGCTGTCTGTCAAATTGTCACAATATGTACATATTGTGCTACTAGCACTCTTTACATTATTGTAATAAGAGTTTTCTTTGGGGTATATATTTAATTTAGTGGCAAAACATTTCTAGGACATCTGTCAGGACACTGTCATGGTAGGTTTCAATTTTTAATCTCCGTCCAGAGAGTTTCTATGATGTATCGGGTAGCCAGCTAGCATTGCAATTTACTTTGTTGTTGTGTTTGAGCTATCTAATATTCTCTCTGTGTCTGTAACAATTCCCATCCGCTCTCAGTGATCCTGAACAACTAAACTTCAACTATTCTTAGACGAGGTCAGGAGGAGTTCAAAGCCATCGAAGCAGTTCTCAAGAGTTCATCCAGGAGTGTAACACTTCAACACCAATTCATCAGGAAGCTGCTACTGTTGAGCTAACATGTTGACTTGTAAATTAATAATAATTTTGGAAAAATCTGCAAAAGCAAACTTCCCTCGCACACTCTCAAACAATCTGCTCATTAGTGGTGATGAGTAGAGCACTCATCATGTGGGATTGCATGTCACACACTACACGCTCACTGAGCCTCCAAGAGACGCTCTTTGTTTTTGCTTTGCCTTGTTGTTTTAGTCTCTTTTTTAGTCTTCTGCAATGACACATTTTCATAGAGTGACTCACTCTCAGTTTCCAAACAAATGCAAAAAGTCCTGATCAGGTAAGAATGTATGTAATACAGGCACATTTCAACCTAAAATAAGAAATGTTGTCATCATTTTCTCACCCTGCGTTGTTCCTAATCTGTATATATTGTTGGTACGGTGAGCACAGAGAAAGATTTTGGGAAGAATTCTTGCAACCAAACAGTTCACCATTGACTGTCATAGTAGGAAAAATTACAATGGTAGTCAAAAGTGCCACAGAACTGTTTGCTTTCCTACATTCTTCAAAATATCTTATTTTAGGTTTAACAGAACAAAGAAATTTACTAAGGAATTTTCCTACTATTGTAGATAGGGATGCACCGATACCACCTTTTAAAGACTTAGTACGAGTAACGATATTTTTTCTGGTACTAGTCGATACCAATGACTTCTGTCATGATTCTGCCGCATCATTTCATGTTTCTCTTGGTCTAGTGGCAGGATCATTCCAGAACCTCATGATTAATGTGGAGAGAGGCGACTATTGTTTATTTGGCTTGCCATATGCTCTCTCCGGTCTCATCTCTGTTCCCATCCTCTCGTTTCCTTATTATTGATTCATGCCCTAGACCGGTTCCCCTCTTGATATGGTCCCTTATTTAATGACCTTGTGTCTTCTGTCTCGTGCTGGTACATTGTGGTTGTGTGGTGAGTTCATGTGTTTAGTCTAGTCTAGTCTAGTGTATTTGTAGTGCTTGAAATGAGTTTATTTTTAGTCTTGTTTAAGTGTAGTTAGTCTTAGTCCTGTCTTGTCATGTTCTTGTATCCATCCCTGTTTTGTTATGTTACCCCCTCGTGGGTGTTTGTTTTGTATCATTATTAAAGTCTTTCGTTAACCCCTTACCCGCTGTCTGCACATGGGTAGTCTGTCCGCGTCTCACCCCCGTGATCATGACAACTTTACCTTTTCACAACACAGTGAGTCTAATAAAAATAGAATAACTTGATAATCAGAAACAATTACACCTATTATTTAAAAATAAATCATTTTGTGCTTTTCACAAACGTTCAAAGCAAATTTCACGACAAATTTCAGTCAGTTCTGTCACATGAGGTATCGGTGCCTTTTTAAGCGTGCAAGTACTTGAGTTTAGTATGGGGCCCAATACCGATACTGGCATCCCTAGTCAACGGTGGCCAAGAACTGCTTGGTTACAAGCATTCTTCCAAATATCTTTCTCTGTGTTCATCAGAAAAAAGAAATTTGGAACAACTTGAGGGTGTGTAAATGATTATTTTTGGGTGAACAGTTCCTTAAAGAATGCATTATATTAATGGACTTTCACACTGTATATGTACAGTAGGCTCAAAGAATGATACATTGTAAAACATACAAAAGTAAACAAGCAAACATGATATTTATGGTCAGTTAGAAACAGAAGGTATTGAGGGCTGGAATCAAAGAATTAGAAAAATGCTGACATTTTTTTTGCAACAACCTTCACTGTAAATATAATGTAATTTTACCAACTTTACTGTTTATTTTACGAATATTTAAAATGCTGAATTTTTTTTAATTACAGAAACAGACTGCAAGTTTACAAGTTGGGTGTGAAATATCATTATTGTAAAATGTACTCTTTTTTTGTGGAATGTTTTTACAGTTTGTTAAATGGAAAAACAATGAATGTTTCTACTGTAACAATACGTCAATCTGCCACGATTTAGAAAATTGTAGTGCCGCCCCAAATCATGCCATTGGCTGTGCTAGAATTTCACATGCTCAAACAAACAGGACTTTACCTTTCTGTAGTTGTTTCCGCACATTAGACCAACACAACTCATAGCAATTCATAACTATTTTACCAATTGATCTGTATTCATTTGTACCTCATTAAACGTATCTCTTTCATGTTTTAGTATCTTCTTTCGCCTTGGTGACATTGGGCTAGCATTATTCTGACTTTTGTACTAAACTGCTGGCCATAAAATAATGACATTTTCCCTTGAGATAAAGTTGGCTAGACTAAAATCCGATTTGTATTTCAAGATTGAAAACACTTCACCTTGAAATAAAATTTTCAGTCATTCTCTCTCTCCAAGTGACTACAGAGTTATTTAAAAAACTTTAAACCAGTTATAGAGAACTAGCAGTATTAGTGACTAAGAAACGGTGAGAGAAAAAAAAGGTTCTTTCCACTCTGATGAAGCTGTGACGGACACATATGGCTGCCTGATTTACATCCCAACTGGCTCAAATTGAGGTGTCCTCTGCATTGTCTTACCTTTGATTTTCCGTTTCAGAAATGAGTTTAAAAGAACACACAAAGTAGTTGACAGCGGAGACTCGGAAGAGGAATTGCTTAACATGCTTTGAAGGTAAACAGCTAATTATTAATGAGAGCTTAGCAAACATGCTAGGAAAACAGATGCTAGTACTGGAGAGTCTTCTTCATCAATACTCATTAGCGCCTGACCAATCACATAACCCTGTGAAAGCCCTGGTGAAATAACACTGGTAAAGTGTCGTTCACGTCGCCCACCTTCTGCTTCACAATACCAAGGCAGAAGATCAGACGATCCTGTCAATGAAAGCTTCTTCCTTTTTTGGGGGTGTACATCTGGTATTCCCACAGCTACACGCATGAAACCAGAAAAACATACATACACGTAATAAATATGTGATTACTTTGCATATTTAAAAAAAGCCTTTTTACGGCAAGCCTGAAGCTTTCAAAAATAGCTCATACATTTGTATAAATAAACCATTGCCCTGGTGAGATAATCAATGTCATATCGTTGACAGTTTCCCTCCAGCTACTTCCATATTCGACGAATCTTAGACGAGTCTTCCCTAAAGTTCATTAAAATTGCACAAAAACTAACAATTTCCATCACGTTTCCTGTCACTCGGCAATAGCGCCCATGGAAATGTTTATCATTAAACTCGCCCTGTATGTTTTTATGGTTGAAAATAGCTCTTTGGTGCCATTGCTTTAAATGGCTCACAAATAAGCACTGGGATGTCCCCAGGCATGGCTACTTTTGCGGAGGTTGATCGAGGGTGTGCCCGCAAGGCACGTAATGTACATGAGGTTTACTGGGGCTGTAATCACTGGAGAAAGAGAAGCAGAAGAGGTGTGCAGTCTCAAAGCTGATGAGCTATTCACTTGCTGTGTGTTGCAGTGAAGGAACTCTCTGACCTACTTGTGGTATTGCCTTCAGTGCTTCTGCTAATGAGAAGAGGTGTCACAGGCTGTTGCCCACATCCCAATTAGCCTTGCCTCAGTTTCAAATGGTTAAAAACTCAGATTAACAGACAAAAGAGATGCACTCAAACATTTCACAAGAGAATGGGAAAGCTGCTTCTACTGTTTGTACAGTTTGACAGGTATGTAAGTCAAGTGTTTCTGTCGGCAGTGGATTTTAATCATGATGAGTTCTCAACCTTTCAAATGTTTTCAAGTATTTAGGTGTTTTATGATTTTTAACTGGTTTATATACAGTTTTTATGTCTCTATACTGTCTGTGCTAATATGCAGGCCTAGGGGGAATATGCTATGTAACCCCCCCCCCCAAATAGTACTATTCCAGCAGCAGGGACACCGGAAAAAAATACACTAAATAACATTTTTTAAATAAAATGTTCGCCTGTCAAATGATCCAAATTAAAAGTGTGTATATGTGAATATTAATTTTGTATATGAACCCACCTACACATACATGTATACATTTTTAGGAAATATTTACATGCATTTATATATATTTACAAATAATTATAAATGTTGGATAATTAATTATATGCATGTATGTGTATGTTTTAATAAATACAAAATTAATATGCACAGTACACAGATATACTGTATTATGTAAGCACAAACTTTTACATGTTCATAACATTGCATTTTCTGCAGTTTGGTTTCCATCACTGCTGTATTTATTGTAATGAAAAATTCTGAAAGCACTGAAGGACATTTTTTATTGAATCATTTATATAATTTACTGATATTTGCTGATAAATACAAATGCTTTTATATTTTTGTTCAATAACTTTAAAAATGTTGTTGTTAACTTTTAACCTGGTACTAATGACATCTCGTAATAAAGGTCAGGGTATGTGAAGTGTATCTGGAAATTGAATTGTAAAAATTGACAAAAGCTTTTTTCAGACATTTATTTTGATGTTAATTTAGATGTTTACCTTTATATTCAGACATACTCACTGGCTTAAACAAACATATTTTCAATAGAGATTATTATTATAAGAAATGATTATTTAATTCTCCTGTAGTTACACATACATCAAGTTTTAAACACAGTATTACTCTGCCAGTATTACTTATTCATTCTCACTAATGTGCGGTTTTGTAGAAGCGGCGCAGTTGCTGTAGCCTCTTTGTCTTCTTTGTTTTCTGCAATGCATAAGCTTCTCTCTTCTCCTAGAGGGACCCAGAGAGAAGAACTGTCTGAACAAAGGGTGCATTCCCACACAAACCTATACGCTCACTTAGACGCTGTTTCAACCACAAATCAAACAAAAGACATAAAAAGCAGCAATATTTCCATATTTTCAGCTCTCTTTTATGTAAATTTTCATCAAATACGCCACATAAAAGCAGCAATCTACATTACTCGTAACACAAAATGAAATCTAGGACACGTATTGATGTTTTCAGAAATGCAATTACTTCTGATTTATCTTGTTACTTGCTCAAGGATTTACAATAATCTTGTTGGGAAAACTCTAGATTGCCCCGTCTCTTTAAAGGCTTTGCACATTCAACACACCTCTTTAACTTTAAAGGATTTCATTACAGTTGAAATGTTTTGTAGGTTTACGTGCATGAAGAAATCGCTCAATAAGATACCGTAACAGGCATGGGGGTATTAAAATGCAAAAGCGATTCCAAGTATGCCAAGATGGGAAATGCATGGAGAAAACATCAATGAATACGAGGTCCGATATAAAACTGAAACTGATATAAGAGCTCTTTCATGATAAACAGGCATTAGGACTATTTATATTCTCCAAGCTCTGAAAGTTAGATTTCATATTCTCCATAAAACTTATCTGAGGAGCAAATAAAGGTTTAATGCAGGGAGAGAAAGAGAGAGTGGGAGGGAGGGAGGGATAAGCAGGAGGCATCCAGAAGTATTTCTCAGTGTTTTTCAACTTCATAGCAAAGCAAAAGATAAAGAGGAGGTTGAACAGCAAGCCATATGAGACCAACAAAAAAGTGCAAACTTTTCCTTTCTTTGCTTAACTGATGCATTATGGGTGGCTCATATACATTTTGCTTTGAACACACATTGTGATTTTGTGCTGAACAAGGAGTTCTGTGGTATGTGTCTTCGTTTGTAAAGAACAAGGACAAAAACAGTTTCCCTTTTCTAAGATCACACAAAGGAGTTTCTCGCATTAAAGCTCTGTAGGTTTTGCAATGAAAATAAAAAAATAACTCTCAACTCAAGCTCCAGGGCTGTTTTTTCATTCCCATCACATTCCTTTCTACTTTTTGCTTAAAAGAAGCTTTTTTTCATACACTCAGTACTGGGGCTCACCACCACTTCAAAGACTCTTATTGTCATTAGTGGAGCTGGCGCTATGAATATTACATCTATGGCGTGAGGCAGCGCCGTGCCGCATAACCTGCTCCGACAACCGCATCAAATATTTAACTAGGTGACTGCAGGCATGCTCGTGTGTGTCTGAAAGAGAGAGACAGAGAGAGAGAGAGAGAGAGAGAGAGAGAGAGAGAGAGAGAGAGAGAGAGAGAGAGAGAGAGAGAGAAGAAAGACTGAGAGAGACAGGGTTTGAATAAGGCCAGGGTGGGTTTGGGGTAAGTTGTTCATCATTTACGTAGAAGTGTTGATTCTGACAGCGACCGCTCCTCATCATACCACTTAGGGAAATGAAACGAGTAAGACAGAGAGGTTTGGTGGCAGAAGGTTAGGGGACCTGGTTGGGGTTGGAGGGGGAGGTTAGTTTTAATAAACTTACTGTATCAAGCATACTTATGCAAACGAGTCCTCGCATAGATAATATGTGGGTGATATCACGGACAGAATGTTAACTAGCGTCGGGATGAACCAACAGGCGAGGGAGTACAACGAGTTTATTTCCTTTGTAAATGAACAGCCTGGCTAAACATGCACACACAGGAAAAAGAGCAAATAAGGGCCAATATTTGATCACCTACGGAAGCAAACATGACATTGCGGGGTATTGCGACTGTTTCATTTTTTATGTACTGGGAATGGACCGAGGGACATTCTGATGCAGTGGTTTTCCAGCATCATTTCTCAATCCCCATTGGAAATAGAATGTAATTTATACAGACATTATTAAGCAGGCACTAACAAACAACTCAGTGACATTTTTCATTCTTGGTCCAATGGCTGCCACCTTCACCCAAGGTCAAGGGAAACATTAGGAATGACAAAACATTTATTCAACTGTGAGTTAACAGACAGGGCCGTTAAACAGTTCTTTGTGGGCCAGCGAGACCACCAAAATCAACAAAGATGGGGCAACTATAGGAATAACATGTGTATTAAGACACATGTACAGTCCATAAATCTATTATGTGCTTCTGTGAACAGTGAAAAAAAATCTATGAACCACAAATATGTGTGTATTAGATACTACATTATCTTGTGTTATCATCTCTCTTTAAAAAGACTTAAAAAGCAAAGAA
The DNA here is from genome assembly GCF_947034865.1 of Barbatula barbatula. Lineage (NCBI taxonomy): Eukaryota > Metazoa > Chordata > Actinopteri > Cypriniformes > Nemacheilidae > Barbatula > Barbatula barbatula. The sequence goes on from NC_136770.1 coordinate 17,174,079, forward strand.
ATTGTGTTACACTCCACAGTGATGAGGAAAACATGAAAGTCAAGTCAAGTAATATAAATTCTATATATATAGTTTGATATTTAAAAAAAATGTCAGTTAGCGTTCATATTTAAGTTTCTGTTCAAACCAATAAATAAAGCACACTGTAATAACAAAACAAATGATTTAGTTAAAGGTTTTAATGAAATACTTATTGTTTGGACATTTCATTACAGACTTAGAGATTGTGTGTAGAGCATAGTGTTTTTAACTTGGTGAAATTTGTTTACTTGCAGTATTGTCCAGGTCAACGGCTTCACTCATCACTTCTTTTTTTCAGCTGTTCCTAACAAAATGGTGTCCTACATTCAGCATTCTAGATTTTTCACAAACTGATCTCTTATATTAAAATCTGTTACTGTTTACAACCGCAGGGCATCAATCCATTACTGTGTTTGATATACTATGTTATACGTGCTATTTTATAACAAATAGTTATAAACAGTGTGCAAATCTGATTAACCAATTTGCTGTCTGAACATAAATACACCTGATTTGTATAAGACATTATTTTATTTACATTTATATATTTTTGTTGGTCCAATGTTTTAAATATTTTTATGTACTGTAGTTCTTCGAGACATCTCACTTACACTTAGAAATAAATCGGAATTTTTGTTTTTATACACATAATTATATATATAATTTTTATATTGGTTTGCTGTGTCTTTAAGAAACAACCCTGGCATGTGAAATAAGCAAAACCAAATAAATAAAATAAACAAATAAATGTACTAGACAAACTGTTAAACAGTCAGTTTTGTTTTCTGCTGCTAACCTCACTGTGATATTTTGGACTGGGAAGAAAGTTTGGAATTATTTAACATACTTTTCCAGTATGTTGTCATAGCACAAAAAGACTCCAAATCAAGCCTAATTCCTCACCCCTTTGATGATTTCCTAGATGTTTAGAATTGCACCTCTTATTTCATTCATTTATTTTTTGGGAGAGCATACATTTTTATCTTAAAAACAATTCCAATGGAATATTAATGGCCATCTTACCGACGATTATTTTTAAGGCCTTCCTAAAATGAAAACAGCTGGAGTAAAAGTAAGAGAGGAAGTTCATTCAACTCCATCCAAAAGTATACATGAATTATTTCTCTTTTGAAGATTGAAATAGTTTATTTTAAGGTAAAAGCCAAATAGCTACTAGCACTCCGGACCTCATGTTTTCTTAATGCAGAACCTTTTTTTACCGAAGTTGAAGTTGATGTCAGGTAAACTAAGAAGCACCTCAGGCTAGACTGCGCAAATGGCCTGTGTCCAATATGAGATCCCCAATAAAGAGCACAGGGCAGTGCCACAGGTAAACATATAGCTCATCTCCCACCATCCCCACGGAAAAGGAGACAGGGAGCAATAAGAAGAGCCATAAAAGTGTAAAAATGGAGAAAAACACACAGATAACCAGCAAAAGAGCTAATAATCTCAACATAGCAATGAACACTGTGAAGAGGTCCATCCATCGTAAGGGTTGGGGTCAGTGTACTTATACTGTCAGATGAAAAGATCATTGTGGTAAGGTATGGGCATGTGGTTAGGTAATGTTCCCTTGTACTGGCCCTTGGGGCAAATATGTTACTTTCAACTATGTGCCTATGTTTATGTACCACATTTCTCAGGGAGGCAATGAACTTGTCACATTCTGGAAAATACAGACAGGCATCGTTTGTGTGAGTAACAGACAGAGTGTCTAAAAGTTTGTTATAAAGGCTCCAAAATATCTTTGTTTCTGCTTATCTTTGTTTCTGTGGATATACCTTTATCCCTTTGTGTGCTTTTCAAGATTCCTTGATGGCGCATGTTGTTATATTCTGCTGAACCTACAATTATTATCTTATTTGGAGCAGTGGCGGATGCAGAAAGTGACAGATGGGTGGGCCTGGATTAAGTCGAGGTGGGCCTGAATGGGTGTTCCGAAATCAAAGCAGTCATGAACAGTTCTTGGCCACCATTGACCACCATAGTTGTTAAAAATACAATGTTAATCAAAACTGCCCCAGAACTGTTTGCTTTCCATCATGTTTATATATATATATATATATATATATATATATATATATATATATATATGTGTATTCTTATATTATTTCTTTTATTAATATATTATTTTGTGTTCAACTGAACAAAAAAAATATAAAGCTTTTTTCCTACTGGCCAAGAACTGTTTGGTTGCAAGCATTCTTCCAGATATATTTCTCTGTGTTCATTAGAACATAGATTTTGATACAGATTTGGAACTAAATGAAGACTAAATGAGTTTTCATTTAGCATGAACTGTTCCTTTAAGGTTAGTATTTAGACAGCTTAAAGGAGCAGTTTCAACTCGATTTCGTAACTATTTTACGAGGTGGCTAATTCATATGAATTTGTATGACGTGAATGATTGTACGATGTGAAAAAAGCAGAACTGAAGTACCCTCCCTAACAGCTCTAGACCTTACTGCCAATGGCGTAAAAGTAAAACCTACTAAAATGTATGACATTTTTTTTATGAATTCATACAAATTAGACACCTCATAAAATAGTTACGAATTCCTTTAAAATTGTGTTTAGAGCCACAGCATCTCTTCTTCAATATGACAATACGTTAAGTATGATTTAATAAGTTATTGAAAATGTACATAGATATAAGTGCCAAATTCAAGGAGAAATTGCATGATAGACCAAAATAGTTTCTAATCAAAGCTTTATAGGCTTTCTATGATGTGATTTTAACATCTCCCAGAGGAAAACGTTATTGCTCAGAGACTGCTCTTTCATCACTCAGGAGGCTTAATTAAGTTCTCATCATAAAATTAATGTGAACAGCATTGCTCATGCAGATAATTTGGTTTCGATGAAAAGAATCTGAGTTCATAATGGAATCTAGCTTTTGATTGCACATCTTGGAATAAAAAAAGTTTCAGACATTGAAGATCTCTTCTGATGAGCTAGAGGAGACACCTGTCAGATTACAGAGGGATTTTTCTCAGTAGATCTGAGTTTAATCTTATAGCTGTCTAGGAAAGGTGATTGAGTAATTTAAGAGATCTCATGTGTGATTTTTAATTCCTAAGGGTTGCCTGTAAAGCCATCTGGTACTGTAGGGCAAAGAACTTTCCTCACGTATCTAATCAAGAGGCGTGTGGATCTTTCAAGGATTCAAATGTCAGTGATTCAAATGTCATGCAAGAATTTCACCTAGGAGACTCAATGCAGAAATGTTCAAACCGAGGGGACTCATCTGTGCATCGTGGGATTTCCACAAATGGGTTTTAATTATTTTACAGGAAGACACCTGCAGTGGCTTTTAATGTGGCAGACATTAAGATCATCATTAGCGTTAGGAAACTGATTAATTGTCCCAAGACAAATCGCCAAGTGAAATTGCTTTAGCCAATTGGTCCTTGTTGTATGTGACACTTTACATTGAAGTACATGTTCAATTACTTTTGGTAATTGCCTTTTTTGCTTTTAATCTCTCACATTGAGGTCGATGGTGCATTCCCAGACACCCCAATACAGGTTAAATCATTGTTGTAAAATGGATATTTTGAAAATCTTATAAGTATTCTTTGTTTCTGCCTGGTCAGATGGTAAACAGTGTAAAAACAATAAATACAAAAAAATAACTTTGCAGGAATGCAAAGCAACACTGTGTGCACCAATCAGAGCATGTAAAATATTAAAGGGATAGCTCACCCAAAAATTCTGTCATCATTTAGTCTCCCTCTTATCATATCAAACCTGTTTCTTCAGCACAACACAAAACAATACAATATAAGTAAATGGGTACCAGTATATTCTTCACAATATCTTATTTTGTGTTCTGCAGCAAAAAGGACTTGAAATGACAAGAAGGTAAGTAAATGATGACAGAAGTTTTATTTTAGGCTGAAGTATCCCTATGTTTAATATACTGTATTTATATAAAACAATGAAACATTAAATAACTTGTTCTCATGTGATTTAGATACTAATATGTGTAAATGTAACATTTTAAAAATCTTTGACTAAAAGGTTCTCCGTGCAACCAAAGATGTGGCATCGCTCCAAAGAACCATGACTCTTTATTTTAAAGAGTGTTGCATTAAAACAAACAAAAACAAATCCAAGAGAGACTCCATGACAACTTTTGACAAATATGCAGTACAACGAAAATAGATTACCCAAAATGACAGATTCAGTCAGGCTTTCCTTTTACTACTTCTTCAAAGAAATTCAGAACTTACAGCTTCAGTTAGCTGTGCAGAAACCTCTGGCTTTATTCTCTCTGAAATCTCCTTCCCTCCCTCTGTGTTTTCCAGCGGAGATTAAGCAGTTGGGTTTTAGGCTCTGCTTGTTGGCTGGTGTACTGAGAAAAATCAATGAGGATCAGTGCTGTTAGCTTATAGGCCAACTAATCCTTATCTCAACAAGCTCATCCTTCAGCCAGCTTCATCGCTGACTCCTAACAAACATCAGCCAGGCCAAATGAATGAGGGAGCACACGAAAATGACTGTGGCCTTTAGGCAAGTGGGACTGGTATTGATCCAGTACAGTTTCCAGACAACCCAGTGGGTATCAGAGGACATAATCTGAAGGGCATCTACACAAGCCGCTGGAGCGAGTCCACCAATTTCTAGGATGAGAAACTATATCAACTACCTCAGCGTCTTATTAGAGATGTTCAGGGCCTGTAGAGGACAAGAACTAAAAGCTAACGCTGTTATCTGTTCAATAGGGAGGACTGAGAATTAGATCAAGATGTGCGAGTGAGAGTCTGATCAAATCAAGTCTATATAAAAACTAAACACATAAAAAAGAAACTATATTATAACCTAAACAAATATTTGAGGAAGTGGGCTTCAAAAGTCTCAGACCACTACTCGAATTGCTTTTTATTTAGCTTTTCCCCCATGCAATTCACATTATGATTTTTTTCTCATTTAATGAGAATAATTTCACATTAAAAATATTTTCAATTCAATCTGTGTATAGACTCTGGTCCAAAAGTCTCAGTGAAAATGTTTTATTTATTAAGTATTTTTCTCATTTTAAAAGTAAAATTCACAGTTAAATATTTTCTTTTTAGCATAACAATTAATTCAATGTTCTGTCAGTGAAGTCTTCTAAAACAGCCCAAATGTTGACCAAAACTAAATAACGTTAATTTTATAGTATTAGTTGTATTTGTTCTGTGTCCTTTTTGGACTCCACAAGTTTAAGCTTTAAATTAAAGTTTAAATGATCCATGTTATCCCAGAATCCCAGTTTTCAATTAACCTTTTGTAAAATAATTTGCTTGCATTTGACCAGTGCCCTTAAAAATACTCCAGAATCTTAAATATTCCTTTATTCTTTGACAAAATTCACCCGCTAAACCAAGTCTTCCTTTTCTTCTATCCCTCCACCTCCGTCTCTGTAGTGGGGAAGAAAATGGTGTCCAGTCGAGTGTGAAATTTGCCTTGTGAAGAGATGAGGTCGAGATATGGGTGCCAGATATGTGGCCTGATCGAAGGTGTACCAGGAAGAAAAGACTTAATTTAGAAATGGGATACAGGGCTGAGAATAGAAGAAGTAGAGTGGAAGAAAATGAAGGACCCAATGTGGCCGAGATTTTTCAAAGGGTTGAGCACCACCAGTAATGCAGGCCATTTGTCTCAGCAGGTAAGAACCTGCCACGGATACCTCTCGGCACGCTGCTGGGGCTGTCCGCCAACATCTTTGCTTGCTGTGCAAGGCAGGTCATCAACATGGTCTCCTGAGAATAAAACACGGAATAGCCGGAAGACTGAATAGACGTGGCTTGAAAAGTGGGCGGGCAAAAATATGAAAACTTCTCAGTTCCTTGTCAACGCTACGTAGTACCTTGTGGAGATAGATTCCAATGCCAGTGAAAGACTGAGGACTTAATCTTCTGTCAGTTTGATACAGCAAGGTGGCTCTCGTCCTCATTTTTTAACCCCACACCCCACCGAGTGGCGTCAAACTAATAGCCTCCCAACAGCAGGAGCCTAGACAGGGTGAGAAAGGTATGGGACAGGGAATGAAGAAATATGGAAGAAAAGACTCACTGGGTCATTTTGCATCTTCTCTACCTTCCAGATATCATCTTTGCACACATTTTGATATTATTTGCTGGCGCCATCGATCAGACAGCTCCATATAGCACAAGAAACACAGAACAGGTGAAGCTGGGGGGGGCGTGTAAAAGGAGTCGATGGTGATTGAAGATGATGAGCAGGGCCATACCGGGTCACTTTTAATCAAACTCCCGCCCCATACTGTGCCTTGCAGACGTTGATGATGATGGTGTTGATGATTATGATGATGTTCATGATGAGTCCTACCATTGGGGTAGTCTGTTCCTTTAGGCAGCACGCTGACAATCCAAGAATCCCAAAAATGGTCAATCAAACTGTCGGCCGATGCGGCCTCTGCTCACATAGATGGCTTTGCACTACATATCCAATTTAATCCTCAATACGGCAAATTAAAACCAGACCTTCTCAGCCCTGCTTAATGGGATTGGGAGCATTGAAGACAGCCTTGAGGTGATAGCGGCTGTCTCTATTCACCTACACGCACAACAACCCAAAGCTGTAACATAATGGTAAATACAGCAATAAAGTCTTCAAATACCCCCTGAAGTCACATTCATAATTAAAGTTTTTATTAACAGCTGTCACAGGTAGCCGAAGGCTTCTAGGAATTTGGCTGACCTTTTGGAAAACGATTTCTTGAGTTTTAAGCTGTGAATGCAAGTGAACCACAAATCAACAAAATCCAAGAAGCATGTTGGCCTGTGTTATTCGGTATGTTTTAAATAGGCTCTTGAGCTCATCTTGCCCTCTTTTAAATGTTGTTCTTCTCCCATGTTACTTCGGCAAAATGGCATCACTGAGGCAATTAAAGCATGATAAATTAGTCATTGCATCAACCTCGCATGACTGATCAAACTGTCAATAAGGTTATTACTAAAGCTAATATTATATGCACATGTATGATCATATATGCAAAAATAACATTTTTGACAATACAGTGTATTCTATAAACTGTATCGTTGCTATCCTTCTGAAACCTATGAACTCCAAGTTCGCTGTTTTTCAAGAAATGGAAAACAACACTGTACTTTTTAAATTATTAAATACTGTGTTGTCAAACTTTTAAATACTTTTTATTCATTAGATATTTGCAAAACTCAGTGACAAACATGAAGGGTGACTAATAATAATGATGTATATTAAAAAAATATATATGGAGATATGAGGTTTCAGAAGAACAGCATATTCTATTTGATAATGTCTGTTTATCGTTTTTTTTTTAACTTTTGTCACCACTTTAAATCTGATTTGATACAATGCAAACCTGTTAAAAATTCCGATAGAAACACATTCGATTTTAATTGAAATGTTATTTCAGTCACCATTCATTAGTAAAGGGAATGATATGGAGTAACCTGACCCATGATAAAGTAACATCATCATAGATGTGGAGTTCGGCTTTGCCCACAAGCGTAATGAAGGTGCTGGGTTTAGTACACAGAGGTATTGAGGGTGTGTTAATGGCTTTTGAAATACAAGCGGTGAAGCCAGACTGATAAAGTTTTCTTCATGGCTGGCCTAAGCAGACTAGATTTAGTAAAAAACAAAAGAGCAGTGTGCACACAAGAGAACAGCTGGCACATAGAACACTTGGCGCACATGGAGATACACACGGAAAGAGACACGGACACACACACACACACACACACAGTTTGTTTCTTTGAAGGGTTTGCCAAGTCCATAAATGTAAATGTGAACATTTCGGCACATATTTTATCACAGATAAATATGCAAAGAGAGCTTGTTTACATGTCTGTAAACTTAATATAAATACACCGAGACCGTTTCTTGGCTTGTATTTTTTCTTACATTAGAGAAATTCATCAATTAAAGTGCCTGTATACTGTAGAAAAACTATAATTTTAGAGAATATTATTGTTTTATTTAACAGAAATTTCATGTATTTGAAACTACAGAAACAAATTTATAAGTTAGGTGTAAAATAACACGAAAAGCATGTTGAATCTTTTTTTAAATGTTACTTTAAACTGCCAGAATATATTTAATTTTACAGGATTGTTTTTTTAAAGCATACTTATACCTTGACAGGTACAGGAGCTGTTTGATAGCAGGTTTTAACCCAACCTTCACACTATTCGGTCATTATTTTTCATCTGTTTTGAAGCAGTTGTCTTTCGACTTTGGGCCAACCTAACTGCAGTTGTAACAAATGAAAGTGAATGCTATTATATAGCCTATACTGTATAACAGTAAACGCAATTTATCTTGCTATCCCTAAAAATGATACATATTTAAAATCCCCTGCCCTCGTCCTCTCAATTTCTTCCCATGGCTTCTATCATCATTATAAGGATTCCTTATGGCAGTTGGGTGGATGTGTTCGTTGTATCAGTAAATGAAACCACAGAGGCTTGATATTGGAAGCCACACACATACAGATGGAGTACGAGGCAGAGCTGTGATTGGGTTAAATGTAATCCAATCTGACGCTACTCTTTGGAGATCATCCTTTGAAATTACAACTAATCAGTGTTGTTGGTAAGAAAGGTCTCCCCCGGGCATTCAGGACAACACGGACACACAGGCATCCATTCATTATCGCCACACTCCACCGCTATCCTCTCACCTTCTCAAACAGAGCAGTTTGATTTTCACTATGTACTATGAGATCTCATCATCGCCAATTGCCGTAATCCATCTCAATCTGCAACCTCAGGCACTGTCTAATGAGGATTTTGGGGTCAGACCTCATTCAACCCTTTGCCCCCCATCTGCTTCCATGATACCCTAGTGTCGTGTTCCTTCCATAATAGCAAATACATGAGGAACAGCCTTGGAAAACTTACATCCAGGCAGCAATTCCATGTCTGATGGGCGGTTTGAAGGACATTATGGGTATTAATAACAGTTTATGAGATCCTATTTGGATATGACCTATAGCGGAATAATGCATCATAATGTGTTCGCAAATAGGATTGCAGTCTAGAGGTGGTCCCTTCATATCCATCACCATGCACACTGTGTGTGATTATGCTGAGGGGTAAAGGGCCGATGGTACATTTTTCAGCTGTCAATAACCCTTGCTTGACTGACAGTATCAGAGGAGAGTGTCATCTCTAGGGCTCAGCCATAAATAGTCAGCAATCACAGCCTCGGTTTGACTTGAAGGCTAGAACAGGATGAGGTCTCAGTGTACAGAATATCTTATAGAATACATTAAACAAATAAGAATGAGTACATAAATATATAGTGGTCAGAAATGATGTCTAACTTTGGAAGATTGTTGTCTTTGCTGTTAATTAAAATATATTATTAAAGATTTGAGTTACATTTTTTAAATATGATTTCAAACCTGTATGACTTTCTTTCTTCTGAACAACCCAAAAGAAGACATTTGCTAACGGAACAATGGCGGTACCCATTTACCTATAGACACTAACCTACCAGACAAAGCAATGCAAGTCAATGGGTCCCACGGTTGTTCCGTTACCAACCATGTTCAAAATGTCTTCTTTTGTGTTGTGCAGAAGAAAAGAAAATCATACAGGTTTGAATTGACACGAGGGTGAGTAAATAGTGACAGCATTTTAATGTTTGGGTGAACTATCCCTTCAAGAGTAATCTGTGATAAAATTGTTGTCAATGCAGATTATTGTTTTTCAATTGTTTTTTGTATATTTGCAAAAGGTTACAGTGTACGTTTTTATAGACAGTTTGATGATTAGAGTTGCAAGGTTTTTTTAATACCAATAATATTAAATACTATAATAAATAATATTAACATTTGTCAAATCAACAGACATGGTCAATAGTAATCATTAAAAAAATTATTGATTATTGATATTATCAACAAATGTGGAAAATATTTCAGAAATACATTTCAAATGGCTCTTTTTCACCAGGAATCATTTCTGTGTTTGTAATACAGCATGTTCAAAATTGTATCCTTAATGTAGAATAACTCCACAAGACAACTTATACTGATGAATCATGAGTTCTGCTAGATTTTACCCACAAATAAGTGTAAACTCACAGGTCGTCAAAGAGAATTAATGTTTTTTTATCAGGAAGAAATCTGCAATGTAGACAGTAGTAAACAGCCAGATACGGGAAAAAGACAATTCTGTGTGTGTGTTTATGGTGTTTCATACTAGCATTAAGTGTCATGATTCTGCTGCATCGTGTCATGTTTCTCTTAGTGTAGTGGCAGGATCATGACAGAACCTCATGTTTAATGTGGGGGCAATTATTATGGCCTTACAGACACTCTCTCTGGTCTCGTCTTTGTTCCCATCCTCTCGTTACCCTCGTTATTGATTAATGCCCTACACCTGTTTCCCTCTTGATTTGCTCCCTTACTTAATGCCCTTGTGTCTTCTGTCTTGTGCTGGTTCATTGTGATTTGGTTGGTGAGTTCATGTCTTGTCGGTTTAGTTATTTGTAGTTCATGTCAAAAGTTAATTTAAGTCTTGTTTAAGTGTAGTTAGTTTTAGTCCTGTCATGTTATTGTATCCCTGTTGTGTTCTGTTACCCCCACGTGGGTCTATGTTTTATTATTTATTATTCAAATATGTTAACCCCTTACCCGCTGTCAGCACCTGGGTCCTCTCTCCGTGTCTCACCACGAGAATCATGACATTTAGTCTATCATTGCACATTACAGGACAATACATTATTGAGATTTGGATGAACATAAACATATTTGCAAATAGCAGGTACATGAAACACAGCAAAGCTATTTAATTATAGCACCATGAATTTATATGCACACAAGTGTAAGTATAATTTAAAGCTGTGCAAGTTTTTTCTGAATTATTGCTTAACTATGGCGAAACGCCTACAGAAAATGAGTGTGCTGCCCTATTTGAAACATGTTCCTATATAAAAAAAAATCATTACATGGGTAAAAAATCACTCAGCGTAAGTGCTGGACTGAGACTAATTAGACCTCCATCACTTACTAACTCAATTACCACTTTCATGCTATTGAGAGCAGTACAGCACAAAATGGATCAAAGAACCAAACAACAAAATTACTTAGTGGCAGGTGTATGAGAAAAACATATAAATTATCAGATTTTACTGTTCAGTTTGCAGAGAAACTGAGCCACTTTCACATATCACATATCTTATTACAAGGGAGTCCTCACACACATCTTGTGTCGGTGACGGGTGGCATCATTTGCAAACAATAGCACACCATCAGCATATGAACCGCCTCTGACTCTTTTGCCTTTCACTCTCCCAGTCTCTCTCTCGTGCACATCCAGTTTCTAACTGCTTGGCGTAGCACACTGTTGATTTCCCTCGGGCACACCCAGTGTTCCTGCTTTTATTGTTATGGCCTATTAAATTCCATGATGGAGAGGCCAAGTTGGGGATGGCATCTGCTCTGCCGGCCGTCCCAGATGGATACTTGCACCAAGTTAACCAAAGCAGACGATTTCTGTAGAGCTGAATATATTTGCTGAAAAGGTCAGATCGATTTAGGAATCATTTATTGTCTCCTTTAATGTCCTGTTCAAGGCCGTTGGCCTTTTTCCAACCAATATTTTATCAGCGGTTACAGGGCCCCAGTAAACTGTGAAGTACTATAGGGTGAAATGTCCTCACTTCTATAGGGTGAAATGGGCCAGGGTGGCTCCGGATATAAGACATTGAGTGTTGTGTAGTAGGAGAAGAACAGATCTGTTGTTTTCTTTGATGGTTCAGATAAACGCCACAACAAGGAAATTGAAAGGCAATGGAGTGTGCAGCCATCAGTCGGCCAGTAATGACTTCAATTTTGTCCCACAAAGCTTATGTATGGCTTCAGAAGACTAGAAATAAGACACACAAGTCAGATGGACTACCTTATGATACTTTTATAGAGCTTGAAAGCTCCGGTCCCATTCAAGTCATTTTCCCCGGGCACAAAAAAGAGCAGCCAGTAAATTATTTAAAATCTCTCCTTTTACGTTACACGCAAGACAAAAAGTCATATTGGTTTATAAGGATTTAGAAGGACAGAAGGGTCAGTAAATAGTATTTTGTGTATCTGGTAATTATTTTATTATCTCTCTCTCTTTTCCATCTCAAGTACAAATGTACAGTATAGTTCACCCAAAAATGAAAGTTCTGTCATAATTTTCTCACCGTCAAGTTGCTTCAAACCTGTTAAAATGTTGTTGTTCTGCTCAACACAAAGAAAGAAATTAGTAAGAATGTTTGTAACCAAACATTGACTTCCAATATTTACTACTAAAGATAAATAGTTCACCAAAAATGAAAAATCCTTTACTCACCCTTAGGTTGTTCCAAAACTGTATAAAATGATTGGTTCATTTAAAGACAAAAGAAGATATTTAGAAAATTGTGGGAAACTAAACGGTTCGGGGGCAGAATTTTTGTATTTCAAACATTCTTCCAAATATATTGCCAAGTGTTTAGCAGAACAACACAATTTGCACAGGTTTGGAACACCTTGTGGGTGTGAATAAATGAGGACACAATTTTAATTTGTAGTGTGAACTATGCCTTTAGATCTCATCACACAAGATCTGGTGAAGTTTAATGGTTTTTACCATAGTTGATTTGGGTTCTGTATGTCTGAGCTGATCAAGAATAAATATTTTGTCATTTCATGTTGCAATGTGATAACATTATTATTCTGTATGTTTAGTAAATGAAAGGTGCATCAACGCTAATGAAGTTAACATGAAGCAGTGGAACCTTTCCAACTGGGCCAGACATATCCCACAACTATAACCCAGTTATTGTTCCAGCAGTGTGAACAAAGCTACCATTTATGGCCATTTGGAAGAATCTTCTCCTCAGTGTCATTTCCATCTCAATGAGATCCCATAATAACGGACCATAGAGTAGAATGGGAATTACGCAGGGAGGGATTTTGAGGGATTAAGCATTCCAATATCTGACATGGGTAAATGTCAACACAACAGCACAATTTAATATTCCAAAGAGTCAAATTAATCAAATGTCTGAATAACAAAGGATAAATAAGCCTGCAGCATCTGGCCCAGTAGATAAAAGAGCAATACAAGCGCTCTGGTCTTTACACAACATCTAGTTAACCTTCCTGCAACCATTCTCCTGAATTTCGCATGATTAAAGCTGGAATTTGGAATGGAGGGAGTTGGGGTGACGGGCAGGACAGCGTGAATCCATGCAGGTACAGTGGCACGTGCTGCGAGCAGGTGGAGATTTGTATCTCCATTGGGTTCAGGCACGACGGGCAGCTCATTTTGTCATTTAATTCCCTGCTTAATTTCCAGAGGATAACCATTCTCCCCCGCTGCATCAAGCACTGCCTTATCTACAGGCAGCCGGCACACGCAAAATTGAACATTGCTGTCTGTTCCTGAAATATCCCTGGCACAATTAAGCCTTGACAGATGTATTATTCCCAACACTGACCGAGCTGGTGAGACAAAGGAACCTACACTGCTTTAGCTCCATGAGCTTCTCTGATGCACAGCTGCTGCCTCAGCGTAATGATGTGACCGGCACTACAGAGATCTCCATGAAAAATGTCACTGATACGAGTGCTCTGTTTATCAATCCTGTAAAGCGCTCTCGTATTGATGTGCGGGCATTAGCAGACAAATAATTGCTTGTGGTTTGCTTGCTCAATCTGATACAGGTCCTGGCATCAGGACAAGCGACATACAAAACAAACGGCGGAGAAATAGCGTCCAAGGCCAACCGACTGTAATGCAATATTCACAGAGGGGACTTCAGTGAATGGGTCAAATCCATCAATCTAACAGCCCTGGGAATCGCTGCTAGTCTAATGGGCCCACCCAATGTCAAAAGGAACACATTAGCATGGTTGGTGTTACATAAACTCCCTTAATGGATTATTAAATATCAGGTCGGGGAGGAGTGAATGCTGGTGAAACTCCGAACCATCAGATGCATTTGTTCCCATGGGAGGGTCTAGGAATACATGAGTATTATTCTACAGGACCTTCGGAGCTTGAGAAAATCCACAGGACCGGTGCTTGCGCCAAACCTAATGCAAACAGTGGCGGATGGTTACCAAAAACAGAAATGCTTTAAGGGGCTTTGTCTGTGCTAGTACGTACTAAATGTCCCATGTAGGGAACTTTTCCCTACTCTGATGACACGTGAAGTTTGGTTAATGAAGTTTGTTTAAGTGAGCGGAAAGTAGAGCAGCTAAATCAAAAAGTGACGACTATTTAGAATATTTATTCTTAAGATCTTGTTGACCACATCTAAATATGCCATGTTCATTAAACTCACAAATGCGACAAATGCCTTTGATGCTGGATTTATGTGGATGAAGGCCATGGGTAGGCAAATGTGCAGTCATCAACATGAAAGGCTATTAGTGTACAGAGAACATTATTAAAACCAGTTAAAATCAAAATTTTATCTTGCGTGCCGAGTGGCATGAATGCCGGCCATAAAAGCCTGTAAGAGAATGAATGATGTGCAAAATCAACCACATGTGAAAATATGACGTGACTCAAATCACAAAGCTTAGTGCGGAATGTGGTGAAACGCATATCACGTGTCTGAGCAAAATGACCCCATAGCAATTTCAAAAGTATTTGGTGATTTATAGACAGTAAAATGAACAGAAATTAACTGCCTTAGATAGCATCTCATTCAATAGCTTTCTCATGCAATGGAACTCAACATTTCTCCTAATGACCGGTGTCTATTCAAAGGAGGCCAACAGCAATACAAGGTTACACAAGTTGATGTTTCCCAGAGTCCAAGTTCGCTGCCTTGTTGTCTGCCTTCGTAGGCAGCTGCATGTTATGTTGAAATCTATACTGAAATGGAATCCCTAAAGTGACTGATTTGGAAAACTCTCAAGTTGGCAGCTTGAGTCTTACAAAAGTACATTAGAGACTCAAATGGTTTTTAATAAGCAACTTGAGAAACAGTGTAATATTCCCATAAACACAGCCAGTGTTGGGTGTAACTAGTTACTAAGTGATTAGTTACTATAATTTAATTACCTTTCCCTTGAAAAAGTAAAGTAAGGGATTAGTCTCTTTTTTTGTAATTTAATTACAGTTATTCTCTAATGAAATTAAACTAAATAATTTTTGGCAGATTCCTAGACAGGGCTAAAGCCACAAATTTTGGAGGTGTCTTTATCGACCATAATTTGCACTGACATACCTTAAAATATTTCTGTGCGATTACTTTGTCTCAATATGCCCTCTAATATTGTTTTTGTAAAGTATGTTTGTAAAAATAATTTAAATATCCTAATTTAACCAAGACCTAGTCTTGGTTTAAGATAATCCCAAATCTATGTAGTTTTATATTATTTTTTTGAATGAATTAAAAGAAGCGTTTCATGTCTATTCTTGTGTCATGATCCTGCCTTGTCTTGGTTTTCTTATGTCTTAAGTCTTATGACAGGATCATGTCAGACTCATGTTTTTTACGTGGAGAAAGGGCATTGTTTTGGTTTTGGTCACGCCATGCTCTCTCTCCGGTGTCCTTTAGCCCCGCCCCCTTGTTTCTCTATAAATTCCGCATTAGTGTTTAGTCTGGTCACCGTCCCTGGTCTATCTTCCCCTTAGTGTTTCATTCCCCTCCCCTGCTCCGTGCAATCGTCCTGTTAGCTTTCCCTTAGTGTTTCATCCCAGTCACCTGCTCCCAATATCCCTGTGTAATCAGTCCTCGTAGTGTTTCCCTTTATAGGCCCAGTTTCTCTCTGTCCGTGGTCGGTTCAGTGTTTGTATGTAGTCACCTTAGTCTGCCCTGTATACACGCCCTTGTGTTGGATTACCCTGGTTCCAAGTTTGTGGACTTTTGGTTTATTTTGTTATTCTAAAAATAATTATTTTGTTATTTTCTGTCCCCCTTGTGGGAAATTTGGGTTTGCCTTCCTGTTTTGTTAATGTTTTCCCCATCGTGGGTTTTTTGTTTGAAAAGTTGAATTTAACACCACGTCTGCACTTGGGTTCTGTCATCAGCTAGATTATTGAACCAACTTGGTTCACATAATTGACCCCCATAAAACAAGGACAGAGGTAGAAGGTATATCATAGGCAGTATGATTAATTTGCCTACGATTTACACCAGCCTTTGTCACCACCACCCCTATGGTTCTATAAAATGCAGCCTACAAACATAAGATGGCTCCAAAGGTTTTGGAACAGAGCCCCAGTGTTGCTTTTATCCACCCTAGCCCTCTAAGCCATTCCATCTAACAGGAGCCCCCAAACAATACCACAGGCTGTCATGCCAGCGGCAAGGGCTGCGAAAACTCTGCGGGTGTCAAACAGCCTGGCACATCGACAAGCCTAGCCTTATCAATGCTATGCTAGAGAAGTGGACCAGCAGCTATCATGTAGCATCCAGAAACATCATCATTCTTGTGAGTTATGAACATAGATGTATTATACCCAGATATGGTTACAAATTCTCACTTGTAATATCTTATTCACCTAATAACAGTGTATGTTAGTTCACAGAGTAAAAACTGTTTGAGTAAATGAGCAGTTTTGTAGAAGCACACATACATAAACTTGGCCACACGTCCCCTGCATCGAAAGAAAACCTGTGGAGTGATGTGGACGTAATGAAGTGTTTTCAGGGCAGAGCGTCTAGAAAACAGAAAAAAGAAGATAACCCGCTATGCATGGTTGAAAAAAGAAAGACATTACAATGTGAATGAAAAAGACAGGGCTCTAAAAATATACTTCTCTATGCTCTAAAAAGTCTAGTTACATAACATGCAGTTGTTAGGATTCATTAAAGCTGCAGACCTAGAGGCAACCCATGCGTGCAGTAAGCAAGCATATGCCCACAACAGTGCAGTCTAAAAAAAATTACATACCCTGTCAGGCACTGTAATCCAACAAAATGCCCCAGATGCACTTAAACCCCATAATCCCAGAAAACACAATTCAAGAAGAGAAAATTTGCAGTACTCTGGCTAACAGTGTCCTCTGAGCATAACGTCTCAACAGTACAGATATAAAGATTTAAAGATCTGATTAAAGATAGCATTCCAAGACACTTACCTTGTACAAATGTAGTGCAATGCTTGTTACAGTCTGGTACTTTTAAGACTAGTTTATTTCCTGGTGGGCCGATAAACATATGGACCCTTAATAACACCTTGAGCTATGCATTATACCAAGAACGATATAATGATAACTGTAACTACAAGGTTTAAAGAGCACTTTACCAATAATGTTGTTCGGTATGGTCGGTATGGCCAATAGAAATGTTATTAAAGTCTGATACCAGCAGACTGCAAAGTAAACCTGTCTTCTACTAAACCGACAGTAGTGTTACCAAGTCAACAAGCCACCCACAAAAACTATACAGCACGTGTCTGAATCCCACTTGGTTCACAGAGTATAGCGGTGTGAACACAATTTATCTGTAGCGTAATCAAATTAAAAAGCGGGAAGAGAATTGAAGCCATGTGTCTGTCAGACCTTTTTCATGTAGTATGTGACAATGATGGTGCGTTTTGGTGAAACAGGTTAATTGAACTATAATTCACTGCCATGGCTTGGGATCAGCCGGGAGATTCAAGAGCAAAGAAAGAGAAAAGGGTATGTAGGTTAGTCGGGGAATTGTTGAGGGTTAAGGCACATGATAAATGTTCAGTCTGAAGTTAATTTGCCAGCAAGGTGTGAGTAAAAGATTGGCTGACATGGATGTCTTTAGAACAGCCACGAGGATGAACGGCTCCATATTGCACTTGAATTGTTGGGATGTCTTCACTAGAGTGGTTGTAAGAGAGTCAGCCATTTCATGTGTGATTCAAAGTTGAAAAGAAAAAAGGTGAAATGTTTAAATGACTATCAACTATTCACCCAAATATAAAAATTAATTGTTAATTCATCCTTATGTCATTCAAACGTGTACAAGACTCCTTGATCTGTGGAAGAAGACATTAAGAGAAATGTCTTGGTGGTTTTGTTTATATAATGAAGATCAATGGGAGGCAAAGTTGTTCGTTTACCAACTTTCTTCAAAATATCATCTTATCTGCAGAGGAAAGAAAGTTATACATGTTTGGAATAACATAAGGGTGATTCAATTGAATTCATATTATATTATTTATTTATTTTCTCAAAACTGCCCATTTAATCATACATTGTATTAAACACCTGCAGCATTGACAATACATGTAAAAAAACTATGGAGATTATAAACAGTTTCTCTCTCTCTCCTTGTTTTATGTTGAGTGTGCTTCTCTTCACTGTGCAGATGTAAAAAACATCTTATACCTTTATTATATCATAGTAATATTGTTATGGTGTTACTTAAACTTACTTTAAGTTAGCTTCTCTTACTAAAACCTCACAGTCACCATACACATCAGTTTCTTACTCCTGCATTGAGCTGCTGCCTTAAAAAATGTTTAAAGGTGAAAGGAGAGAATGAATGTCGTTCAATCTGTTTATAGTGTTAGAAAACTACTGTAGGTTACGGCACTGAAATAGCTAAATGAATGTTTTTCAATGTTGTTAATAGACCTTCTCATGATTGATTGTTCTAAACTACAGTACTTAAGACATGGTTTTGACTTACAGTTGTTGTCCAGAAATGATCACGTAACACTTCACTTTCTCCAGAGTCATCAGTGTCACATCATTAGTCTTAATAGGGAAAGACATTACTGAAGAATTTAAAGGGCTAACACAATCTTGTGTTTAGGTCATGTTTGAATTTCTATATTTCACATAATTGTAGAAAATCCCTATTTTGTAATTAAGTATTTGTTTAGAACAGGGGAAAGGTACCACACATGCAAGTAATAACTTTTGTAATTATAATAGCTGTGGATTTACCTTAATGAGATTCCAAAATTGCTTGCCACCTCAGCTGGATTCAACAGATTTTATATAAGAATTGATGTTTTTTCGGCAAATTACTGTGATGAAAACTCCTGCACAGAGACGACGGTCTGCTATTGGAACAAAACGAACAAATTTGCATTCGTCACCAGAGCTTATGATATCATATCTGCATCATTTGCCGGAAAAACAAGCCTCAGGTTCACGCACAGCCGAAGGATAACAAAAGCTAGACAATAACGTCAATAGCGCTCCTAATATGGGCATTTCTCTTAAACAAAAGCATCGATTCACTTCAGAAGACCTTTGTTAAGACCATGGAGCCGTGTCAAGCAGTTCTTTGATCGATGATGGATGCACTTTTGGAGCTTAAAAACAAGGCACCCCTTTCACTCCCATTCTACTGCTTGGAAGGAAATGTATACGTGGTTTTATAACTCAGACTGCATTATTCTTCAAGAAGAAAGTCATATTCAGTCAGGATGCCTTGAGGGGGAGTAAAACATGGGGACATTTTGTTTTGCCTCTGAAATATCCCTTTAAGCCCTGTTCTTCTGACAGTAGGTTTCTATGTTGTTCTGCTCGTAAATGTAAATGTAAATGCTCGTCTGAACTAGGGAATGCTTTTTAGACCTACAGTAGTACTGTAACTTTAAGGATTGAGGTATGTTTTGCTAAAAGTCTACGTGTTTTATGAGGGTTTCAGTGTATGTCCAAGTGTAATTTCAGACATCACCAGAGGCCATAACAGCAAGTAATATATAGAGCCAATAGCTTCATATCTTTCATGTTGCTTTTAAAAATTCCTCCGGGTATTAGATCTTCATACAAGCCTACTCCAATCGATAGCTTCCACTTAATTTTTCAAAACTCCTCGGGCATCGTGACCGTGTCGGTCAACCAGCTGTAACACAGCCTCAAACTGCCAATCCCATAATCCAATGCTCTGACACATGGCTTCTAACTGGAGCTGCCTCACAGATCTTCTAAAACATCTACCATCTTACATTTCTACATTCCTGTGACATTGTAATCACCGTAACCTGAATATCCTTCTCAAAGTGAGAAATAGCCTTCTTCATCATCATCAGGGCGTACCGAGATTCTCGTCCTTGGAGAGAGACACAGTATTATGCTTAGATCCAAACCTGTTCACCTTCATATCTCCCACGGTTCCTCCTCTAGGCTATTCCGACACAGCCGGTAGAAAATTGAGCTGTAACTCATCCAAACATCAGAGCACGAGAGCAGGTTTGTCAAACCAGTTAGACTGATTGTGGAGTTTCTTGCCAAGATTGGGCTTGTGGGCTGCTCACTTACTGTGCGTTTGGTCACTTGACCTCTGCACAAGATATGTAATGAAACCGAGGTAAAAGCACACTGAGGTGAATGTGGGAACATAAAAGTGTCAGAACATTCACACGAAATCCATTTTCATTTACTTTTTTGCATTATAGAAAATGTTATATCTACCTCAGTTTTCAGTTGTTACCAACTTGGTCTCACATGTTTCTCCTAAAATTGCTCAGGAGAAATTTAAACAAAACAATTCTCATACATTTTAAGTAGGCTATCTGGTATGATGATAAAGGTTACTATGCCACACACCAATAAACTGTATCCGAACTTTCTGTGAAATAGATAAACAGAGAAAATTAAAATAATTGATCTTATAGATGTTTTAGATCATATTAGCAAATAAAGTAGACTCTAAAAATGTTTGTGTTTTGCAAATCACATTGTGTTTAAATAAAAAACAAATGATAACACAAGGTTGAGCTAAAAGTAAATGTGTTGACTTAAAACACATCTCTGTATCTGTTGGATTGTGTTGTTTTAAACACAACATTTTCTATTTTGTAATAAATAATTGATATCATAACATCATCACAACTGAAGCTGCATGTGTGACCTCTTTAGTGGTGACCATTACACAAGAGAAGGAAGACATCAAGGAAAAAGGCCAAGAAGCCGACCACAGGGAAACAGAGCATTAACCAAATCTCATAAGAGCACGCTTTGTGAAGCAGGGGGCATCCACAATCAATTCCTCCTCACCAGCCGCCGGCAAGCCGTTAAGATGACATGTGGATTGATCTAGTCATGACTGTATTCGCAGACTGCGAGAGGCCCAGAGGTACATTGTGTCATCTGTTTACGTGGCCTTGCGAACCATAACAGTCAAGTTCACATTTAAGAGCTCCCTAAATTAAGCAATTGTTCCTCTTAACCTCTGTAGTCGCATGCATCAGGGTTTATGTACATTGCGCATCCCCGAGGCCACCTCCAGAGCGAGAAGATCGAGCCCATTTAGCCTAGCGAGGGATGCCAAAGTTCAAATGGAAAGTGGGGCTGCGAGCAGAAAGGCAGCCTCTGGAGAAATCAAATTTGCATGAACACCAAAGCTCTGCCACTTTGCGCGCCTGAGAACATAAAGGGCAAATGGGAGAGACCCGTCCTGATTTGTAGGCATTGTATACAGGGTCATCTGCAAATCAATACCATCTTTTTCCATTAACATCCTAAACGTTCAGTCTCCCATCGCTTTTGGCTCATTACAAGCTGTTTGCTTGACGGGGAAGCGGTGGTTCGTTACGGCCCCTGAGGTTGGGCAACTCAAAGCATCCATGCGAAGGACGTACGGCTTTTGCCTGTTTGTCAGTGTGTACAATTCGGGGAATACAAGACATCCTGTTACCTAATTAGCCGTATTGATTTACGTAGTCTCTCTCCAGCGAAAGCCTCACTATATGTCTTTAAAACGCTCTTTGTCCTTACAAAAGGCTGACAAGGGAGAGAATTAAAACTGCTTTTTCACCCCGGGCCTTTCAATGGTGACGGCAAATCATGACCCTTTTTAGGGTTCGCCAGGCTCAACCACACATTCAAGGTCAAGTCTAATTCGATATGGAGATCATTTTAAATATTCATTGTTGACCCCAGGAATTCTCCTCCGAGCTGCCACTCCCTGGAGTCAGTGTTAGTCTCGAGTGGGATGAATGACATGCAATGCTGTTTGGCTTTGGGCGCGAACGAAAGAAATCCATTGGGGTAGAAGTTTAATAACATGACGTGAAAGAGAACTCAAGATGGCTTAGAGGTGTGGATTCAAACGAGCCCACTGAAGTGTTTAGTCCACGTTAAGGGATTTTACAGTGCATGTCAGTCCATGAGCAATTTGCATTGAAATTCAGGGTGGTTTCAATGCCAATTAAGATTTGGCCCTAGGAGACCTTTTTATTTTATTGATGCGCATAACAGCGTGCAGGAGTTTTTACAGTGCGTTTAAGCACCTGGAATCACGTTTCAGACTGGCTGTCCTTTAAGCAAGACGTGCAGGCTTTATTGGATAGTCGCGGGGCATCGAACATCTCTTTAAATGGCACTAAATGGCAATAAACCCCAGTAGAGCCTGAGCGGGCGATCACACAGAACGCTCTTTTCACGTGTGAAAACGCGACGAGCGCAGCGCTGCTCTTTTGTCCGACGCGTTTTTTTTTAGGTCGCTAGTAACCACCGAAACAGCTGTCCTTCATCATTGCAGTCTCCGCACGTTTTAGCAACTGTAAGTTCCGTCACCACATCGAAAGGTCCGCCTTTCCTTTCATTCGATTAGACAATAGGAAAAAAGCCACACGACGTCAAGCGCTTTATGCAATTTCAGGCAGCCATGGGGACTCGCATTACCCGGAAACCGTGCGCATTCATGACCGTCTCGCATCTCCAAGGGTGGAGAAGCTGACAAATCCAAACCCTCTGCTGAATCCAGCCTCCATCATCAACTGAACAGAGAGAGAGCGACGTGTTACTGTTTGCCCAAACACTTGCTTTAGTTTTATTTCACTTGAATTATTATTAAGCAATCCCTTCAAAAATAAGCATCGTACCTTGGTTGGGAAAGTTATGTACAGCTATTGTTGCATATTTTAGTATATATAGTAACTAAAGTATGACCATACTGGTAAAATGTCCCAACAATCACTGAAAAAAACTTTATAGCATATACCATTAAAACCTGTAGTACTATTTAATATTATTTAGGATAATCTCAATGTGAAAACCAGCATACCAAAATTTCATTAACAGAAGTCAAATTTAATTTAATTTGATCACAATTTGGTCGTTTCAAAGACGAATAAAAATGTATGCAAACTAAATGTCAAAGCCCTAAAACAGACAATTAATTGTAATAATTGCAGTGATTAATCGTCAGCCAAATTTCATAATCGTGACAACCCTAGAATGTGTAAGTATTAAACCAGTGTGACAAGTGGTCACTGCATACCACCGCAGACGTAGGTTTACAAACCGTTTCCCCGTCAAAACATTTCCTGTGATCTACTTTTGGTACGCAATTTATGCATCTTGTGATATCTCTGTTTGATCCATTTCTCAATCACAAACTCAACATGTCTTCCTGCCCTCCATTTGCACTTTTTTACTAATGAAAAACAATTCTACATAGCATAAACCATTATAATAAAATGTTACATTAACTGGTGTCAGAAGACTAAAATATGTTATAAAGTTTCAAACCTGTCAATGCTCTTTTGTTTTTTAACAATTTTAAAGAGGATGTAAACAATCAAATTCTATTACAAACATCTTGAAAAATGAATAAAAGATTTATAAGTACATTTAAAATAACAATATATCCCAAACACTTGAAAGCATTATATTCTCATACAATATGAAATATTTGAATATTTACTAATTTAATTACATTTTAAACAAATTGAAAATTCAGCAAAAATTTTCTATTTGCATTTCGCGCTCTAGAAATAGTGACATGATGTCATGTGCAAACTATGAACTATGTCACCAGAGAACATGTAAAAATAAGGTAAATAAGTTAAAACAATACAAAATAATACAATAATTTTTTTTTAATAAAAGTAAAATAATATAAATCTGTAAATCACTCTGTATTATAATTTTGTGTGGAAATATACGTTTTTTCAAAATAATAAAAATGCGAGAAATAGTTTAAATAGTAATTAACTAATGAATATATCATGAATTGCTAAATTTACAAATACCCCAATAAAAATGAATAATAAACTAATCTTTATTTTGTTGTAGGCCTTGCCCAGCTTGGAAGGAGGCGTTATTTGAGCCTACGTCACTACGTAGCCATTAGTTCCACTACTCGTTTTTATATTTTATTTCCGTTGTTTCTTTCATTTTAAGCTCTTAATTTTAGTTTGCTTTATTTTACTAAATGACGTTTTATTTTAGTATCATGATTCTTGGTCACACTTAAAAAAACATTCGCATTGACGCAAAAGAATCTTCATTTTGAAATGTTTCAAAATAAAGCAACAACACTATCCAGCAATCGGTTCATTTGTGAATGATGTATTACTAAAGCAATTTCAACGGACATTAATAATATAACAAATAGGCCAAATGTAGATTTTGTGCATTTACTTAAAACATTTGTCACTAGGCAACGGCCGCGTGCATTCTACAAAAATCAAACATTGATCAGTCACTGGAGGACACGGAGCGATATTCAGATTTGCTTTTACATTTCTCAACTCTTATTCATAAGTCTACCTCTTTAAAACAATACATTTAGATACATTTTCATCTGAAATACTTATACTGTCATATTTTTGTCTTGTATTAACATTTCTTGTATTTAACGTATTCTCGTTGTGCGAGTTGAATATCTTTTACAGGTCAGATGACATCAATAATTGGAGGAAACTGTGGCGCTAGGGATCAGATCGCCTCGCTGTTCGTGGGGGATCTTCATCCAGAAGTGTCCGAGTTCATCCTCCAACAGACGTTCAGCCCGTTCGGTCCGATCCAGTCTGTGCGGGTCTGCAGAGACAGGCTGACTTGGCGTTCCCTTCGGTATGGTTATGTTAACTTTGTTAACCTCGCCGATGGTAAGTTATATCTCCATTCTTCACCTAAACATCTTGGTTATAAACATTTTGATTCATTATTTACAGTCTTGTGTATTTTTCTCTTTGTTGTTTTTTCCCAGTAAATTAAGCTATATGAAGTGAGCCATATAAATAAACTTGCCTTGTCTTGTCTGTAAAAAAATCTGTCTTTCAGCTGAGAGTGCCATGGACAATCTGATGTGTCAGGATCTTCTGGGCAGACCCATGCGAGTCATGTTCTCCCAGCGTGATTCCACTCTGAGGATGACTGGCGTCGGGAACATCTTCATCAAGGGTCTGGCCAGCAGCATCGATGGTGCCCGCCTTCATGACACCTTCTCACATTTTGGGAAGATCTTGTCCTGCAAGGTAATAGCTGCGGTTTGACTGTTTTCATACACAAGTTATATTTTGATTTGATGTCTTCCTTCATGTTCACACGTGTAAAATATTTTCATCAAGGTCGTTTGCGATGCAAATAGTTCCAAAGGTTATGGATTCGTCCACTTTCCCACCTTTGAAGCAGCGGAGAAGGCCATCAAAGCGCTTGATGGCATGTTGTTGGACGACCAGCTGGTGTAAATTGATCTCAGTTGTTCTTCTTGTACTTTGTCTCGTCTAATCGTATAGAGTTGAGCTCAATTGGTTCGTGTTTTAAAGGTCCATTTGCCATTTTAAAACCTTTGAGGAGCGTCACGCTGAGTGGAAGGTTATGGCTAAGGACAATGAGCGGCACTACCCGGTATCCATCACAAACCCCTTAACACACTTAATAAATATTTATTGATTGTTGAAATGTCTTGTGTAACCATCTTGTCTGTTAAAAAGGGGCTGAGTCTGTACGTGTCGAATCTACCCTATAGCTTCAGTGAGCAGCAGCTGTACAGAGCGTTCTCACCCTTTGGAAGCATCACCAGTGCCAAGGTATGATACATGTTTTTTTATCATAATTGTTAAATAACAATTCAAGTGAAAGATGACATCAATGAGTGCTTCTCTCTGTTCAGTTGATGATGGAGGCCGGACGCAGCAGAGGGTTTGGATTTGTCAGATTCTCCACCCTCGAAGATGCAACTACTGCTGCGTCGGTCATGAACGGGCGTATTGTAGCCGGCAGGGCGTTGCGGGTCACTTGGTCTCATCGAAATGAGCAGAAGTCCCAGCCTGAGCAGCAGGACAGCAGCAGTGAATCAACAGCTGCACTTCCTGCTGGACAGTTCACATCTGCTATTCCTCAGGTGAGATGAACCGCTATTACAGATGATTTCAGATATTTTAAATGTTTTAACGGAGAAAGAATGTAATTACCTGACCTTCATTTTATGCATTTGACAGGTTCAAAAACGTCTTGACGTTCACCCTGAAAACCAGCTGGCGCTCCAGCCCATCAGTCGACAGACGGCAGCAGGCGTCCTCGCTCAGAGTCAGTAGCCTCTTTATATCTTTCTCATTCTGTAAATGATGCTTCATCAGCCCTTCATATTCACATTATTATTCACTCTGATGTACATCTTTACCTGTCTACAGGTGAGTGTTCCCGCCCACGGATGCCCATCGTCCTGCTGGATGCTGTTCATTCTCAGCCTCCGCGCCTGCTGGTTTCTCAGGTCCTTCTGGACCACTGGGTCAGTACTCATACATCTCATCTCACTCCCACATCCTGAATGACAAGATTACACAATACAAGTTAGAAATAGTTGAAAAATAATTGAGTGATGTATGTTGATGTGTGCAGGCAAGTCAAGCAGAGTTGGATGTGTTGCTTCCAAGGCGACTGCTCGCCCTGCCTGCACCCAGTGATGATCCTCAAGTTATCAATCACTGTAAATAGTCATGTTTTATTAATAAGATTGTTGTAATGTTTCTCTTGAATTATTACTTTAGATTTAGACGTATTATATCTAAGACAAACAAACACTCTTAGAGAGATTTTATTGTTTCTTACTGTCTTTTCTCTTGTTTCCTGCAGTATCTAAGATTCCTAAAAATCTGCCTGCTGGTGCAACAGCTCCTGTCAAACATCAGTCACCATCCATGTGGGGGCGAAGGTTCTGGATGACATTAAACAGATGTTTGGAGACTAGAAGCCTGAGCTGCCCCACCAGCTGGAGCATCATCAATGTGCAGGCAACACGCAGATCTTGTAAGCGCTGGAAAGCTGCTGAGCTTTGTGTTAAAATATACCTATAAATGAATTAATTTATGTTGCAGGATTTAGGAGGAAACTTTTTGAAATAACATCAAAATGAGTTAAATGGAGGTGTGTGTAATCACTCGTTTGTGTATTTGCAGACAAATGGATCTATTGCCACGCTTAACACTTGGAGAACAACGTGGGACAACAATGAAGTCCTGAAAATTGTAAAAATTGTACATATGTAGAATAAATGGCATAAGCTTAAATTTTAAATTAATATTTACTAAGCTTAGATTTTTTAATCTTTATGAATTGATCCGGAATTTAAAGCTGCTTTTATAAATAGTATAAATAAAGAAAAGTATTTTATCATCAGACAAATCACTTTACTGTTTTTTATTTACTATTTAAAAACTTTACATTGCTCAACCTGGAGTCACTATGAATAAATCCAATGCCTAAATGTAAAAAACCAAACATGCCTAGATTCATCTTCTACGCTGTTGTTAATACATCGCAGTTTAAAGAGCATACCGGTCACATGACAATAAAAACACGCCGGATGCAGTATGTCCTAAATGTAGTTATACTGCACCCACTCATACTATTCAGATCATATTGTTTTGACGGTCAATAGGTAAGTACTTAATCCAAATATGTACATATTGTCACAGTATGCGATTTCAGACAGCCAAAGTGACCCGCAGTGGCCTGCCGGAAACCGTATGCCCATTCATGACCATCTCACATCTTCAGGGGTGGAGATGCTGACAAATCCAAACCCTCGGCTGCATCCGGCCTCCATCATCAACTGAACAGAAAGAGAGCGACATGTGCTACTGTTTGCCCAAACACTTGCTGTAGTTTTATTTCACTTTAACCCATCCAGTCGTCCAACAGTTGCGACTGCCGGTGTCGCATAAAGAATTGGATCATTTTGCTTTGTCGCTTGTAATGTGAATGTAGTTTTACTGTGTGCCCACTCCGCCGGCGACATCAAGCTTCACTCATTACAAAGGTTCTGTTTTGAACGATTTTGTTTGTTTCGCTAATAATATAATATTATTAGCGAAACACTTTATACATAAATATTTTAAATCTCCTCCTATGTTTATTGTATTTAGAAAGGATTCCGGCGACACGGGAAGAATGTAGAGATTTGCTCAACTTAATGCAAATGATGAGCGACTTTCGGGAGCAACTTCCAATAGGAGTAAAGCTGCATTCACATTACAAGCGACAAAGCGACAAAGTCTTTCACAATCTGAAGGCAGCTTAAAGCAGTGGAGCTCACATCATCCGTCTGTCATCAGCTTTCTGGGACGGCCATTTTGACAACGTGGTTGTGTGTAATGAATGTGAAACCTTTCAGTGTTTTTACCCCATTGTAACGTGTAAATGTACTGGTAGTTGTTAATTATAGTCTGTAAAATAAAGTGATCGCAGATATTAAGTAGGCAGTACTGTAATGACTGGGAGCTAACAAAAAGTTGCAAAGTTGCTTATTGTTAGCAGAATGTCTTAAGTGGTACCCCTCAATACCCAGCATCACAGTATTATAAAACAAAACAGTCAAAATCCTTTCTCATATAATAAATACACTGTGGTTTCCTGGACAAGAATTAGAATATTCATTCACTAAGGTAAATGTAAGAGCTGTCCAAAAAGAAAACTACTTGCACTAACATATAGACAAAAAAATGTGTGCCTTTGTGCTGTTTTAAAATGCACACAATTGTGTCATTTACAGCAGCCACGATGCTCTCAAGTCATCTCGATATTCTTGTTCGTTGGATGTTGGAGCTAATGACTGTGGTTATGGGTTGATCTCGCCCCACATCTCTGTATTGACCTTTCATTTCTTTTCTGCTCTGTAGTGACTATATTCACATCTTCTCATCTGTATTTCTGCAACTTATTACAGCATGACACAAATGAAAAAACATTGCTCAAAGGTTACTCACACAGATCAGGGGACATAATGAAATTCTCAGCTATGTTTCACTACACTAGTCTTACTAACTTTATCATAATGTTCACCCTACAATTGTAAAAATGAAATGGACACAAAAGAGTGTTGATAAGTCTCAGACAATTTCTGACCTGAGGAGACAGATTTTAGATTAAGCATTGTTTCGCATGAGCAATAATAGAGACACTGGAGAAGGCAAAAGTCTTAATTTACCGTTCATTTAAAACAATTGTGTTAAACAATAGAATTGCTCCCCATTGTCTAGAAGAAACAATTGAGACATTCTATGGAGATAATTGGAGATCCTGTGGGGAGGCAAGTATGACCTCTGCAGCAATTTCAGCTTGGTTATCCCTGCAAAAAAAAATCATTCTCTCAGATCGTTGTCATCTGATCGTTCACTTAAACTCTTTCTTTGTTCCATCTGTCTGTTAAACACGTCATTATCCCAGCATTGCTTACTACATGCATGTTGGACAGCGTATGCAAACATTTGTCTATTTTTGTATGTGAGTAGTGGATGAGCGGAGGGATGATGCCATCTCTCAGGCTCACTGTGTTGGTTCAGTGAGCACAGCCCTGACCCACATTCACCAGCATCACATTAACTCATCTCTTCTGTCCCTCACACAGACGTTGCGTAACGCTGCGGCTCTGCTCTGCTCTCGAATGTTCCACTTTAGCTCAGTCTTCGAACAGCCAATGCATATTCAGCAAGCTAATGAGGGCTGTTCATTCGGCTGGTAATAAGAATATCCAAGTTATTCAAGTCGAGTCAAGTGAGCTTTACTGTCATTTCACTTCATGTGGGGACAAACAGTGGAACGAAGCACAGGACCACGCAGTAGCATAGAGACATAAATGACATAGAACTGAAATAAACTTACATATACTTTATCAATCTAAACAAACTTTTCATGAATACTATACACATGAATGATAAACATGCGTAGTGCAGTGTTACAAAATATTGCATATGCGAATACCTGTACACACCTTATGAATGTGCTGGGGCCTTTGTTTGTCATAGAAAAATATTATACAGTAATATAAAAGTTTAAGAACCTACTATTACGCACATCATCATCATCATCAAATATTGGTGTATTTTCCACTTAACCCGCTTTCAAACCACCAGTAAAACAAAAATATATGGAAAAATACTGGACAGTATAATGCAATATAAAAAAAAACATTTCAATATATTGGAACCAAGTGCTTATGTTTTTCCTTATGTATTGCTCAGTGCATTGTGCTATAATAACAATGTATTATTCTATATATGTTTAAATAAATTATTCAATTTGTGGACAGTTAACATACAGTATATGTGAAATATACAGTCCCCTGGCATCCGTGGTTTGTATAAACAGATTATCCCGTCACACACTCACATAATTGAATGAGATAAAATGACTAAGTAAACCAATTCAAGTGTTTGCTTTGCATTTCAGTGAAATAAGAAAAAAATTCTTACAGTCAGTGCTACAAGCACGCTGTGATTGGAGAATATATCATAAAAGTAACACAAAAGTGGATGAAAAAGTACCCACGTACGTAATGCTGCTACAGTATGCTAAATCCTCTCAATACAACTTGAAATCTTAGTCTCTAAACTAACATCATCTGTGTATGTACACGCAAAGATTTGTTTAAACTGATCCTGTGGTATAACACCCTTTTTTCTGCTAGGATTTCCTCTGCTTGTCTTGATGAATCCAAATGAAAATGTTCAAATATTTCTTTATCTTTAAAGAACCTTCCATTATGTTGTTTTTTGCTATTGGAATAAAAGGCCTGAATTTATATGATAAACACTGCCTCCTAGTGGCCATCATTATAAAAGCAGATACATTCTCAGATTCTACTCTATTGTTCCTTCTGATGGAATTTTCACCATACACATTGTTAAAATATTTATTGGTAATTTGAAGCTACCATGTGGTAACTGTTAACACTATTTGAATTATGTTCCACTAAAAATGCAGTTGGTTTCTGGTTGAACTCATGCAATTAAAATTAAAACTACAGTGTTGTCATAATCATCTTACAACCCATTTAATAAGATTTCTTGTTCCATTCACCCATCGACCCATGCCCTGCATCAAATACAATGTAATGCCAAAAAATTAATTTCTGCCCAACCTAAGATCATTAGGGTTGCTTGATTAAGGCTCGATTCTGTGGGAGCGCTCAATTTTACAGTCAGTGCACATGCAAATTTCCCCATGGCAAAGTGGTGTGAAACAGGTCTGCCCTGTTGGTGTGGTGCAACACACTCATCATATGAAAACGACACTGAAAGAAAGAAATGGAGAAGGGAAGCGAGAGAGAGAGATGCACACAGAGACAAAGAGGGAGAGAGAGAAAATGGGATTCTAATGAGTCAGCCATCCAGAACCACCACTGATGCCCAGGGGATGAGCAAGGGCATACACTCAACCGATGCTGTTTATTCTTTTATTTTTACACATTAATGGCTGTTTCCTTTTTTACAAAACCTTAATTTCAATCTCATCAGGTAATTTAATGGGGCATTTATGAGTCTGACTGACACATGCAAAGGCATGAATGTAAATGTCATTTTAGCATACTGAAACAGCTCGAAAGGTGTTAAAGACTGGTCTGTTGAGATTGAGTTTGCATCAATTTAGCACGATGTGAAGACATTTCACCTTCTTACATACTGATTAAAGTGATAAAAAAATCGTCATCATTTACTCATCCTCTTGTCATTTCAAACCTGAAAGACTTTCTTTCTTCTGCGAGCATAAGAAGATATTTTGAAGAACCGAACAACGACGGTACCCATTAAGTTCTATTGTATGAATTCAAAACCAATGCAAGTGAATGGGTGCCGCCGTTGTTCAGTTACCAACATTCTTCAAAATATCTACTTTTGTGTTTTGCACAAGAAAGTCATACAGGTTTGAAATGAGAAGAAGGAGAGCAAATGATGATGACAGAATTTACATTTTTGGGTGAACTGTCTCCTTAAGCATAAAGGATTTTCTTTTTATTACTTTCGTTATTGCATTTCTTTTGATTAAACAGCTGTAAACTGATGACTTAGTGCAAGTAGTTGTAACTTGGAGGCTCAAAAGTTTGAATTCTCTTTAAGGAGCTTTTGATATCAACCGATGTCCCTGTAAGCAGTACCGTATACGGGGGTGAAAGGTGGAAATGATGCGGGGGCCCACAACAATTCAAACAGTATTGATGTAAAAGGGCCCAAAGCAATATACAATCAGAATACCCAGAATTCCAAGCTACAGCCCAGTCTGTGAAAATAATGAAATCTAAAATCAACTATATTGTGCGGATCAGCAAACAGCATGTCGAGTATGACAGCTTTTCTCATTAGTTCTGACCCGAGCAGAGAAGGTCTGTTGACATCAGACAAAAAATCTCTGAATTGTTTACCATCTCTCATTAAAAATGGCAGTTCCAGGTCTGAATGAGTAATTATTTGCCACTGTTCTCATCTCTGGACTATTGCTCCTGGCTTCGTGGAATTCTGTCAAACAGCCTGTCCTCAGACCTCCGATGCATTACTTTGCACGTCTACGTGTGACACGCACCACCAATAAACCATTTGTCTTCATAGCACAATGTGTGTTGCGGTTGCTCTCGAAAGCACGTCCCGTCTTCGTCTGGCAGCGAGCGGCACCCGTTCCAGGAAGACACATGGCGCGAGAATCGCTGAGTCAGCGAACAGGCCTGACAGAAACATGGTGCTCTCTCTCATCCAAAATAGCGTCCCTCGAGACCTCAAGTGGCTAGACAACAAACACAAAAACAACAACGTGACGCGGGACACTCATCTCTCACGGGCCGCGGTTGAGTCAAGAGATAATGAAGCTGTTGAGAGAAAAAGAGAGTGAAGTAGACAGAGAGAAACCGGGAAGGGGGTAGAAGAGCGAGTTATCATTACCAAAACGAGTGACAGTGGAAAAATGACAAAGGATGGGGAGGCTTCACGTGGAACGGAGCCCGACTGCCCCCTCAAGGTCAACCCCTCAGGTACGTGACGTGAGAGAAATGAGCTGGTGAAACGGCGGCTCGCGACGGCGTCCCGTGGACTCCGCTGCCGGCATATTTTGCCTTGACGAGTTTCATTTATTAAGTGGAGGGTTTTCGTATGCGCCACAGTTCCTGGTAGTCACCTTTCGAGCATCCCAATTAACTCCTATCTAATTGATGTTGGACGTATTAAAGTTAATGAGGCAGCGGTCCATCTGTTGCATGGGGAAGCGGAGACGGTGTTGTCATTGATGGGGCAAGTGTGCGCACAATGCAGCAAGGACAGCGTTTTTGCAGAACGGAGCATGTGAAGACAAAGAGCTGTTTGGCAAGCCGGATCCATAACATCGCTCCACGATGATCCTTCAGTTCGCCTCTCGTGCATTTTTACGAGTTTCATATATCAGCTAGATGAGTCTATATAAGGGATATATGGCACGATGAATGATTCACAGTCTCTGAACTGCTCAGTATGTCCAATAAATAATAAATTTACATTTTAGTGATATACACACTCCGGTCCGTTCTTAATGAAATTTTAATCAAGGTGACGGTGGTCGCACGGGCTGGAGATGGGCGTTGTGGATTGTTTAAATCCTTCTCTCTCATTCATTCTTGCTCTCTCTGTCCACACTTTCCACCTAATTTCTTTGTTGTGGTTGCATCCCCATGGATTAACAGAGAAAAATATTTCAGACCACCGAAAGTCTCATGGTTTATGTGTCTTTGTGTGTGTGGGGCTTTAGTCGCAGGCATGTAAATGTATGCGCTAATGCCAAAGGGGGGTGGGGGCAGGAATAGAAAGAGGGGACGTAGGAGCAGAGTTAATAGATACTGATGAATATATGTGTGAGGGATGGAGAGAAAGCGAGAGAGCAATGGAAGCTGTATATATATCACATTGAACCACGTGTGAGGGGAGCGGTTTGTGTGCCATCGGTAGGAAGATCCATTTACAAAATCTATGCATTTAAAACACAACATTGTCAGTTATTTTATTTAGTCTTTGTCCTTAATAAGTTGGGGCCTAAGTGACTCAATAAAAAATACATCAAAAAGGTCACTCAAACAGTTCACCCAAAATTCGAATTCTGTCATCATTTATTCACCTTTACGTTGTACCAAACCAATGAATTTCTTTGTTCTGTTGAACATAAAAAAAAGATATTTTAAAGAATGCTGAGCTAGCGAAACACTTTACAATCATCCCAGGCATTAACCTTTATCAGGCTACATCGTGACATCACTTAATGTCTCGAGAAGACACTTCTAATACATGCATGAAAAGGGTATGAATGGAAAAAAATTTAAAGGGTAAGAACACAAAGAAGGGGGCGCAGCGTGGGAAATGACTGGCTAGCATCCGTTGCGTGGCTGGCATATTTAACCTGCCCATCTGCATGAAATATGGCCAGGCGGACGTGGCTCCGCTTCAGTGCTCCCGAGCCCGTAGCCTACTTAACATTTCCGCAGGTGAAAGGGGAGGCATCGTTAAGGGGAGCCACGCTCCGGGGATGCTCATCTCCAGCTCCCCCCGAAGCCATTTATTGCATGAGAGCTTCCATATCATGATCAATCCTCTAGAAAGAAACGAGAGGCTCCATACACACAATCACACAGCTGGGCCTTTTTTCAAGTAATTGTATTCTAAGAAAAAGTTCAAGGGAACTCCAAAACTGGCACTTTACAGGAAATACAAAAAAAAACCTGAATATAATTAAACACTTCATTGTCAAAGTCGAAATGCTCTTTTCAATACTTTTTATTGGTACGTAATTTCCAAACCAAAAGACAAACATGAAAGGCGACCAATAGCAATAAATTACGAAAAAGTTAAAATTGAGATCCGAGGTTTCAGTCAGGCAGTGATAGGCTACATCCTAATAATATTTATTAATATTAAATACACCACGGAAAGACATGAGGGTGTAAAATACATTCTCAGAGTGTGTAAATACACCGTTATTCTGTGCAATAAAAGCCACACAGTCTCAAATCACAATGTACAGAACAAAGGAATAGCGGAAATGCAGAGCGATTCCTTACTCTTTCCATAAGCTTAAGCACTCTTCCTCGGTCTGATTTATAGGTCTATTCACCAATGGCATGACGGACCAGCTTGAATTAATATGCATTTGCTTATGGCGTCCTGTGATAAATTCATTCTAGGTGAGACAATAGAGGTCACAGGGGAGTCTCTGTGGTTAGGCACAGTCACTACAGCCTACGCTCGCAGCTCTGCGTGTTTTGTGATCCCTCACCGTGATGATTAGGGAAGTCTCACACAGGGACTAACAGCCTGTGTTTACAATGTGATTGTACTGACTGCTGTCACGGTTGTCTCTCGTGTGGGGCTAATAAAGAAATAGGAATGTCTGATGTGTCTTTTTACCCATGCACAATTTTAAGATATTAGTTTTACCCAGTGGTTGAACTTGTACAAATATTTTTTTTAAGTGGGGTGGGGGTGCAGTGTTGTCATTGTTAATGATATAATAAATCAGACTTTTCTAACAATCTTATTTTTTCTAATGAAATAAAACAGTGCTGAAATTCTTTGAGCCATTACGGAGGTGCTCTCGTTGCGCGATCTTGTTAGAGCAAAGCTGCTTGTTTAGCAGGTTTGCAGGCGATTTCATTGGCCAGCATGTGACAAGGGTCCTGTCCTGGGAGGGGAATCGTAACGACGGCATGCCCCTCTGGATGGTCGTAGAAAGCAGAACCCAACCATGCATTACCTGAGTTCCTGTACTAAAGGGACAGATAATACTTAATCTAGCCAACCTCATTACAGCTGGCATGTTTTACCGGCTTCGCTAATACAGCTGAATCTCATCGCTCGAAAAGTGTCCACCTAATATTTTTTCCTTTAAGGCCAAATACAAGAGAAGAACGTGTGGAGATTAAGTCCTTTTTTTTCCTAATGATGCCTGACAGGTGCACTTCTGGTGAGATTAAGGACCGGCTGTGTTAATGATGGGATTGGCGAGATTGTCATAACTCACAAAAGGACCATTAAAGTAATATTAGGGAGGGCTGGTGCTGATATGTGTTTAACTCTGGCAAGGTGGCATAAGGCAATCTATCAATTTGTTCTTTGTGTTATTTCTATACCTGCAGGGCCCCAAGTTAGAAAGAAAGAATAAAAGAATAAAATAGCATTCAATGCACAACACAAAAGAACTACTAAGGTATGTATAAAATATACCACACTGGCCTGCAAACTACAGGCAACCACTTTATCCTCCAGAACAGCATGCAGCTGCATACTGAATATATGTCTAACGCAAAAGGTTGTACCTATATTCAGACCTACGAACGCTTGATCTGCAGAACCATTTGCAGAGGTGATTTCATTATCTCTTTGTTTTGTTTTCGTATGTTGGAAACTGGACAAAGAAAGACATTTTCCTCCACTAAGGGACCATCAATCATCTCCAGGTATCTAAAATTCTAGTGAAGCCTTGAGAACCAAGAGCCTTGGTACTGCAATACTGCCCTCTATTGGCACAAACAGGTGCTTGAGGACGAAAGAACAAAGAAAAACAACAGAGAAAAACACACAAAGGAAAGTAGGGGATCTGTACATAAACACCTGATAGGTAGTAAATCTAAACCTACCATCCATTGAAGCTATATTATGTTCTCCTTGCGCTTTTGTCTGTGGAGACTATATGACCTTGGAATTTTACAGGACGTCATTTTTTCATAATTAAACCATTAAAGTCTTATACAATCCTATACGATGATGCATTTGACATATGGATCAGGCAGATAGGGCCATTCTTTTTAATACTGTATATGTGTGGAAGACATTTGACTGTATTCATTTTAAAGATTTAGCTCAACCAAAAATTCTGTCATAAATTACTCACTCTTAGTTGTTCCAAACCTTTCGAGCTGGACTGTATTAGAAGTAATAGAGTTGAATTGAGCTGTTAATCTAATAATAGTATTTCACCCAAAAATAAAAAATTCTGTCATCAGTATACATTCCTTTGTTCTGATGTACAGAGAATGATATTTGGAAGAATGCTTGTAACCAAACAGTTCTTGGCCACCATTGACTACTATAGTAGGACGAATTACAGTAGTAGTCAAAAGTGTCCCAGAACTGTTTGGTTTCCTACATTCTTCAAAATATCTTCTTTTGTGTTCAACAGAACAAATATTTTATAAAACAGTGTTTTTCTACTATGGTAGTCAAGAACTGTTTGGTTATAAGCATTCTTCCAAATATCTTTCTCTGTGTTCATCAGAACAAAGACAAAGATCGATTTGGAACCATTCGAGAGTAAGTAAATGATGACGGAATTGTTATTGTTGGGTGGACTGTCCCTTTAAATAAACTTATTTCATAAAAATGATCTCTTAAAACTGCTTTGACAGCAGAGCAATGCCAGTCGTGTTACACACAATACACTTTAAGCACTCTTAACTATCTATTTATGTCCTAACCACACCCATCTCACCTGTGCACATCTCTACCTCTGTATTTCCCTCTCATTCTCTCTCATTATACTTACAACCTCTCTCTCATATTCCTCTCCTCACTCACTACTATTACTCGCTAACCAACTCAATTCAATGCACTCCAGCTCGAAAACAGGTGGGTTTCTTTTCAACTCGAAAAAAAGGAATTAGACTTGTTAGCAAAAGCATATTTACTTTAAATGTAATATTATTAGAACATAAGATTTGTGTGGTAACGTTTTTGCAATATAGTTGTTTAACAATAATTGGCTTTGTATTATAACATGAGAAGTCTGATAACAAACCTCTGTGTGTATGTTTTAGATCATATCTATATGAAAATATTAAATGATTGACTGATTTATCTATTGCGTTCTTACAGTTTAAAATGGGCTGCTTCACTTTTGCCAAATTTGCGATGGTTGTGTTCAACCTGCTTATTTTTGTAAGTATGTTTTTTATTCATCAAACCCATTCTTAGAGGTAGAGAATAATTGCATATTTATTTATTGGCTTATGGACTTTTATGTGAGGTGTAAAGAATGAAATAGATTTATCCTGCCTGCAAATGAGCAACGGATAATTTATTCTCTCCTCTTTACAAAGGAACACACACACCGTAAAGACATAAATTGAACAAATGCAAGCTGATAGCGGAGGAATCCATTTGAAACTCTTTCACTGCATCGTGGTAGCCTTGATAATAACACTAAGTGTGAATGTGACTAAGGCAATAACACTTGCTCATATGCAACAATTTTCATCTCCTTATTGTTCACAGAATGTTGGGTTTGCCACTTTGTTTGACAGCTTAAGCTTGCAAGAGTTTAAATGAATGAAAACACATTCAGTCGCTTGAAGGTTTTTAGTCCTGCAGATGCAGGAACAGAGGGGAGAAAGAGGAACATTAGAGAACTTTATTAATGTGGTGTTTGCTATATTTCAGTCAGTTTGTTGTCAGTTTGAAAACAGATTTTTTTTGGCCTCAATCATATGTGTCTTTACTTGTTATAGCACTGACTGCAAATTGGCATTATATAAATTGCAAGAATAAAAACTTAATACTGACCAAGCGATGATTATAACATATTGCTCTGTTTCAAACAATGACATAAGATTAAGGCGGGACCATCTGTTTGGCAATAGGGTATATGCACACAGGGATTTGAACCCCTTGGAAACCTTTGAAATAGCCTGCTTTTATGATGGATTCAAACTTTTGTGAACCCAATTTATCTTCCGGAACACATTCACAAACAATAGAGTGCCTGTAGATAATTTCTGATAATGATCAAAAGAAACCGAGATTTTCCCTAATGGTTGCAGGCTTTCCTTTTAAAGGGGCTTTGACAAAGTTCAAGTTTGTTGAACTCTGACCTGCGATTGTGCGTCACGTGAATCCGTGAGACCAATAGAAACAACAAAACGGCACATGACCTCTCAGTCCGGAAATTTAAAAGATGGAGGAATCAATCTCGCCCTTTTTGCAGCACCGTCCGAACATATTTCGCATGCTCAAAGTCTGGTCTGACTGCAGAGTAAACCAAATTAGTTTTTTACTCAGATTGCCTGCAACTGGTTTTGACCAGCCTGCAAGCCAAAGCCTCATTGTGAAGACTCATTTTCCACTTCAATTCAGTGAGAAAGTTTATATAAAAAAAATGTAATAGGCCAGAAATTTGCTCATTTTTCTGTTTGAAAGGGTATTCAACTCAACACTTCATTCAGAAGTCGCCTGCATCGTGGCCTCTGTGATGGCCCTATTTCTATTGTCATCGAATTCCTCCCCTTTTCCTCCCCCCGAGTCTAATACGTTTTTTCCACACCCATAGAGCATGCCATTTCATTTCCTCAGTTTCCCCTTACGCATAACCCGATTTCCATGTAATCTCTTCAGGTGCATCTTTTTTTGACACCCCGTTCCAAACACATAGCATTTCATCAAAGGATTACTCATAAAAAATCCAACACCAATATGAATTATGGCAGACAGGGAGAAATGTTTGGAGACAACAAGTTGAAGGTAATATGCCTGTCACAAATTATTTCCTGAGAGGCGTACACATTACCAAATGCAGACAGTTAGACCGCTAAAACATGTAGACAATTCCCAAAGCTCAATGAAAGCAAATGACAAAGTGAAAATAATTCTCTCATGGACGTCATAAACACTGAGGGAATAGAGAATAGAGTGCTTTGCTTACAGCTGCCAGCCAGCAGAGCTGGATGTGAGCAGCACTGACAGCAGTCATGTGTCTGGCAGAATATATATGGATTCAGATATGGTTATGGCATCAGCTGTCAATTATCAAACTGACATCAGTCCACCCATTAACCTGTAAATCCGCTCACATGGGAACATGTGCTTTAGAGCTTAGACCTTTTGATATCTGATTGGATGCATATCATTCTTGGTAAGATCAGGCTTGCGTTCAAAGCTCTTTGAAAGCTCAAAAGACATGAGAAGGGGATTTTGTGTTCGTCACTGTCTCTGGAGATCCCTAACTAAACCTGTCTGGGAAGAGTCTTGAAGGACCTAAATGAACAGTCAAGCACACAATGATGCAGACTTGAGGCCAATGATGGTCTCACACTGAGCTGTTGCTGAATGACCTGTAGATACACTTTATGGTAGAATGGTTTATAATAACTCAGGTATACATTCTTGCCATAATAGATAATCCATGTAGGGTTTCATATCAGACAACAAAATGCAGTGAGAGGATCATGGGATGAATAATGTAGTCAAGCAGACTAGACTTCAAACAGAATACATTATAAAGCAAATGCAGTACTTATGCAGTATTTAATGTACTTCATTACTAATGAAGTACATTAAAATGTAATACTTTCTAAGTTTGAAAGTTAAGTGCTTGATTTTTATTGTACGACTTAAAGGTGAAACATTACATGTTTTTAGGAAATATGGAGTAAGATTTTTTCCATGTTAAAACACACTGATAGGATGCAGACTTGAAAATATACTTAAGATTAAAATGACTTGCCCGCTGTCCACCTGTCATGTTATAATGTTAGCTAAATATTTAAGTATTAAGACATACAGCCATCATTTTGAAATGCAGTGTTGAATTTGTTTAAGTAAAAAAATCGAAATGTTTTGGCAGGTGGGAGGTGCATCTCTGATTGCTATAGGGACATGGGCGCAAATTGATGGAGATTCCTTTATAACATTTTTGGCACCATTTATGACACAGTACACAAAGCATGCCAACGTGCCCGTCTTCTGCATCTGTTTGGGATCGGTAATGGTTCTGTTAGGAACACTGGGATGCTGTGGAGCTCAAAAAGAGAGCAAATGTCTTCTTATAATGGTAAAATTCATTCCTTTTAATACTTCATTAATATCATGCAATATGAACATTACATTTTGCTTGTGTGCTTAATTAAAATATGTGCTTTTCCGCTTTTCCTTTCTATGGCCACAGCATTTTCATGTGACCTCAAACATTTTGTCACAACCTAATTATACATTCACTCACATTATACTTAAATGTAATCTCTCTCTCTCTCTCTCTCTCTCTCTCTCTCTCTCTCTCTCGCTCTCTCTCTCTCTCTCTCTCTCTCTCTCTCTCTCCATATATGTGTCTGTGTAAAATCAGTTCTTTTCCATCATCATGATCATTTTCATTGCTGAGCTGGCAGCCGGAGTAGTTGGCCTGGTCTATTCCAATGTTGTAAGTCTTGCACCAATAACAAACCAAACTCCCTCCCCCCCCCCCTCTCTCTCTCTCTGCAAGTAAATTCACATCATACTCTGACCATCATTAAATTAGGGGGGTTTGCAATGGCTCCAGCACATTTACCCACTTAATAACTCCCAGATTGCCTCAGGCGCTATGCCAGCACTCTTACTTTGAGCAATTTATTGCACCACAATATTGACGGTTAGGCATTTTATATGCAAAACAGGCTATTTACATAAAGAGTTCCACCCATTTAGTGAAACGTATAATAATTACAACAACTATGAATGAGTTATGGAGGGCATGTAATGCAAATAATGCCATTTAATTAAAAAACACAAAGGCCTTTTAAGGCAAATTAAACAATTGATTTCAGCATCCTTATTTAATACATATGAAAACCCATACTGTATAAGAAGATAGGATTGTATACATTTTTACTCATTTCAAATATGTATTTAATGATACAATCAAAGTGTTCTAACTACTTACCCTTTTTGTTCCCACGGGTTAATTTGCATAAAAATAACATGATTTCGATTAATAGTTGGGCTGCAAGAAGGTTATACACATTATAAAACAGTCAACTTTAAAACATTACATTGTTGTACCCTTTGCCTGGGTTAGGATTTTTAGTAAAAAACGATTTGATCGTATTATTATTATTATAATTATATAAACACAATATATAACAACATAATGTATATGTATAATATAACATTTTTACACAAATTTTACATGTTTATCCAATTCATGGGCTAAAATTGTAATCTATTGTGTTTTTTAAAAGTTGTCTGTGACAAGATACATAAAATTGTAGCCCCTATAAAAAAAACTTAGAAAAAAGGTAATAAATACCGTTTCCACAAGTGCAGAATCAATACTGTAAATAACATAGTGAAAATTATTTGTATAATAATTTAAAACAACTATATCAATTGAGATGTGTGTTAAATTAAAAACGGACATTTTCTAAGAGTTCGCAGGGCCGAAAGCACACATTTATGAAAGCACACATACTGTATTTTTGATGTTTGGTAATTGTGGTTAAACTGCTGAATATTTAAATGATCTTTTAGGTATTTATGCAAGCAGAAAATCAGTTTGTTTATGAAGCGTCATATATACAGTTATCTGCATGAAACACGGTACTTCATCACCAAGCTAGTGAGGTTAATGTTATTGGGGAACCACTAGGAAGAAAGAGTGTAGGACATTCCTGTGAATTATAGATCGACTAAATCGTTCAGGGGAACATTAGGCATGCAAATGCCCATTTAATGTGCTGTTTGTCACTATCACACATTCATCTATTAATTTATTTATTATCATGACAGAAAAAAAATTGTGTTTCAATCATTCATGTACAAGCCTATGAGCAGCTACCCCCATTTTGATATAAAATAGGCTTTGTGAAATCATGACAAACACACAATATGAAATAGAACGGTTTTACATGTGTTCCTTATTGCGTGAATTGTTCCAAATTAAGCCAAATCACAATTTATGGATAGCATTTTAAACATTTTGCGCAACATATTATTCAATCATTCCTGTTTTAATAAGATTTTGATATAAAAATTTTTGGGATTATTGGGCGATAACATTGCCACAGTTTAAATGAAAGATTTTTTGATATTACTTTGTTTTAATCTATCCCTTTGGATATCACAAATTCAGTTCAGTTTAGTTCATGCTGTTCTCAGATCAGCAATTAGCCCTCCGTCTCTTGCCTTGCAATGCTTTGTCCTGTCAAGATTGTGAGGGAATTGTTGCAGACGTTGATGGATTAGCTGGCACGTAATAACTCTACTGATCTGTGTTCCTTCCCTTGCTCTGTAGGTGGGAGGGGGGACACTTTAAATTGTGTTTTTGTCTGCACATATCCACAGACGTGCTGTGCTGAAGATCATTGCTGACCCCACGTTTCCCAACCCACACACATCAGACACATAGCGAAAGAGTCATTGTGAGACTTAAACTAATTTGGGTTTGTTAATTAAATTCCTACTAAGAGGAGGATTTAAAGCATACAACACAATACATAAGACGTTACAAAGCACCATCAGTCCATTCGTTTATATACAATGTGGGGAAAAAACTGAGGCACCAGAAAAATACTGTATAATATTTTTTTTACGTAAAATTACAAGTTTTTCTTGTAAATTGGCAGTCTTTTTCTCTAATTTGAATGTTTTTTACCGTATTTCACCGTAAAAATGTTCTGACAGCTGGGCCACCAGTTAAATACAGTTAAAATATTTTTTTCATGTAACATTAAATGTTTTTAAAGTTTTTCTTGAAAATGTGCTTTTTTTTTTGTAGTTTTACATTTCTTCCTGTATTTCAAAAATGTGTTTAAAACAGTACAATTCTGTAAAATGACATAATATTGTATAATTTTTACAGTGTATCTGGCATATTTAACACACATTATTTTTATAAAAATACAGCTTATGGCAAAGCACTACGGATATATTAGAAAAAAATCCTTTCTGAATTATTTTATGTATCTGTTCTTCTGTCCTAATCTTTGTCATTTTCAAAAGACTGAGAAAATGTTAAGTAGCTGGGCCTTACCTGGATTGAAGAATAATTATGGGAAAGAAGAAGTGTTCACAGACTTGTGGAACTCAACCATGACAACAGTAAGCCATGGCCAAGCCAATACATGCTCATCTGCTTTACAGGGAAAACATCGGTGCATATCGATTGGGCTTCAGGCTTTTCAGTATGTGGTCAAATAGCATTCATCCGTCATGTCAAATTTCCTGGCTAAAAGTAGCCTGAAATCGGTCAAGTAAATGTGAAAATTAGCTTACTAAATAGATTAGCGAAAACTTAACAGGATAATGAAAACCATTCAAAGGGCTTTAGCGATCAATATGGGAGACCGGGAGAAGTGTTTCATAGTTTTGTTAATATTGTAATTAACAAATTGTATATATTTAGAACAGGTGACTGTTTGACCCAATCTGACATTAATGAAAAATGTCCTTAAAATGAGAACTTCTGAAACTGTGTCCATTTATCACCAAACGATATTATGAAAATATGATGAATTTATATTAGTGTGGAGGATAAAATGAGCTAGGGTTTTC
This sequence comes from Barbatula barbatula, assembly GCF_947034865.1. Classification (NCBI taxonomy): domain Eukaryota; kingdom Metazoa; phylum Chordata; class Actinopteri; order Cypriniformes; family Nemacheilidae; genus Barbatula; species Barbatula barbatula. Next base: position 17,218,273 of record NC_136770.1, read on the forward strand.
AAATTAGGGGTTAGAAAACTGAAATGTTACCTTTTCCATGTCTGCGATTTATTTGTTTAGTTTCATAATTGTTTTCCTGTTTAAATCTTGCTGAAAGGCTTGTTTAATAGCAGATTTTATTGTGACAACATGCCCCGGTAGTACAAAAAGTAAACATATGTTCAATAAACTCCCTTTCTTTAATGTGACAACCTGCCCCAATAATACACAACGGCAAAACGTTTCACATCAGAACGTTCAACAGAAATTGACTTTCTGTAAAGTGTGTTAGGTCGTACCGTGTATTAAAAACCGTGAAAATAATATATAAACTCTATCTAAGTGTTACATTTAGCATCAGTGTCCTCCACATGACTGGAACACACCTATCTTACGTCTATATGTAATGCTTAGAAAGCTGTTTGTGAATCGAATTACAGTGCATCCGGAAAGTATTCACACTTTGTCCACATTTTGTCATGTTACAGCCTTATTCCAAAATGGATTCAATTCATTATTTTCCTCGAAATTCTACAAACAATACCCCATAATGACAACGTGAAAGAAGTTTGTTTGAAATCTTTGCTAATTTATTAAAAATAAAAACGAAAAAAGCTAATGTACATAAGTATTCACAGCCATTGCCATGTCACTCGAAATAGAGCTCAGGTGCATCCTGTTTCCACTGATCTTCCTTGAGATGTTTCTACAACTTGATTGGAGTCCATTCAGTAAATTCAGTTGATTGGACATGATTTGGAAAGTTACACACCTGTCTATTCAAGAACCCAGAGTTAACATTGCATGTCAGAGCACAAACCAAACCATGAAGTCCAAGGAATTGTCTGTAGACCTCCGGATTGCATCAAGGCACAGATCTGGGGAAGGGTACAGAAAAATTGGCTGCATGGCCGAACTTAGCGATCGGGGGCCTTAGTCAGGGAGGTGACCAAGAACCCGATGGTCACTCTCACAGAGCTCCAGCATGTCTCTGTGGAGAGAGGAGAACCTTCCAGAAGAACAACCTTATCTACAGCACTCCACCAATCGGGCCTATATGGCAGAGTTGCCAGACGGAAGCCACTCCTCAGTAAAAGCCGACCTGAAGGACTCTCAGACCATGAGAAAACAAATTCTCTGGTCTGATGAAACAAAGATTGAACTCTTTGGCCTGAATGGCAAACGCCATGTCTGGAGGAAACCAGGCACCGCTCATCAACTGGCCAATACCATCCCTACAGTGAAGCATGGTGGTGGCAGCATCATGCTGTGGGGATGTTTTTCAGGTGGAGGAAATGGGCGACTAGTCAAGATCGAGGGAAAGATGAATGCAGCTATGTACAGAGACAGTGCTCTGGACGTCAGACTGGGGCGACGGTTCGTCTTCCAACAGAACAATGACCCTAACCACACAGCCAAGATAACAAATGAGTGGCTACAGGACAACTCTGTGAACGTCCTTGAGTGGCCCAGACATGAACACGATTGAACATCTCTGGAGAGATCTGAAAATGGCTGTGCACCGCAATCCCCAAACAACCTGATGGAGCTTGAGATCTTGCAAAGACAAATGGGAGAAACTGCCCAAAAATAGGTGTGACAAGCTTGTATCATCATACTGGGGATTGGTGTCAAAGGTGCTGAGCAAAGGCTGTGAATACTTATGTACTAGTGCTTTTTTTCTGTTTTTTTTTTTAAATAAATTTGCAAAGATTTTAAACTTTCACATTGTCATTATGGGGTATTGTTTAATCCATTTTGGAATAAGGCTGTAACATTACAAAATGTGGGAAAAGTGAAGCGCTGTGAATACTTTCGGATGAACTGTCAATTGAAACTGACTGTTCTTGTCTTTCTGTTGTGTGGAACAGTTCAGGTGCTGTGGCTTCAACAACTACACAGACTTCTCTGAATCTTACTTCTACGAGCAGAATGCTCTTCTCTACCCTCCGACTTGCTGCAGAACCCCCGCAGGCTATCCATGTGTTGAGGATAACGCACATTTCAGTCATGTCGTGGTGAGGAAATATACAATGCTGAAAATGGCAAATAGTTCCATGGCAAAACTTCCAGGAGCACTTTGGTCATGCTAATGCTTTTGGTCATGCTCATGATTTGGTTAATGGGTGCAATTTCCCCCACTTTTTTCTGGTTTTGTTCCCAGGGATGTTATAAAAAAATTGTTGGCCTTGTCCAGACGAAAGTCAACATTGTTAGTGCCGTAGCAATTGGAGTTGCGGGCATTGAGGTAAACACACCCATCACATTGTTTTAATAACAAAAATATTTGTAGAAGTGTTTGGATTTATTTTTGCATTTCAGATGCTTTCGAGTTTTATTAAACCTTTTAGGGAATGTGCAGTAGAATAAGTTACCACTTTACATGTTTTGCACAAGCATCAATGAAGGGACTCATAATTTTTGATGTTCACAGTCTGATGTTCCTATATGATTGTTCCTGTATGATTGTCATTCACATTGAGACATCTTTTGGCAACACCTACAGAGGACAATGTATTTTTCTTTCCTAGTTGGCAGCGATGGCTATGGCCATTTATCTCTACTGCTACTTGGATGATAAAGCCACCTGAAAATCTGCAGTTTATACCTGTGTATATGCAAATTTGGTTTTGGTCATAAATGGTGAAGCTTATTCATTTGACCCTCAGTTTTTGGTCGATAATAGACTTTTTCACATTTTATCGTTAAACTATTGTATTAAGTTTCAACCAGTGAAATTATATAATTAGAATATTTAAAATGCATCGATGTGATGATATCTAATATATATATTAACTATTTTCCTTATGACTGTTAGTGATATAAAAATGTTAATGAAATCACAATATCATAGAAGCAATATTTATTTGCATTGAGAGTTCAAATAACAAAGGCTGTTTTCATTTCAGCCATTCATGTGTAAAACTGTAGGAAAAAGAGAAAATATCTTTGTCAAGAATTTTAATTTCAAGTATGTTCAAGTATATTTCTGCACTCATCCCTTACCCATCAAAGTTACACAGTAGCCTGGTTAGTGCCCTACAAGTCACTACTGAGTGGTAGAAAAAAGCATGTATAAACTATTTCAACTTTTATCCATTAAAAGCTTTTACATATAATTGACTTTTGTGTGATGTGACTTGTGGTTCAATTCAGTTGTATAATATGGCTGTATCGAAAGGAAATACAGTAGTTGTAAATACACATTTCAAGCATTTCAGTCACACTATACACTTCAGTCCATAACACACCATGTAGACAGTCCAGCTTGTGGTGTACATCATTATGAAATCAACCCCACTTGCATCAAACCTCAGCACACATTTAGACAGGAGATGAGCCACACAGTAAATTTGCATTGATTTCAATAACCACACAATTTGCTTTGTGGCTGCTTCAAATTTCCACACAGTTTGCTTGGTGTGCTGTCTGGTTATCTAACACAACATTTAAAATGCATAAAACAACATTATTGTTTTATATATAACAAATTAAGAGACTACTCCAATTTTACATTTCAATTCAGCATTTCGAGACGTATTGTGGCTATTTCAGTCCAGCGTTTCTTAAATTTTAACAAGACATGTAAAAAAATGTGATAAGAATCGTTCTGGTCACATAACCTACATATTTATTTTTACTTTAACTTTAATAAATGCTGAAAAACTATATTGCTCATTGTATGTCATGTTACTTAATGCATTAACGGATGTTAAAAAATATGACCTTACTGTGAAGCGTGCCCCAAATATTATAATCTACAATATTGTCCACCCAATGGACACCTATTACTTTGCACCAATCAGATCATTCAACAAGCTCATAAAATGGAGAAAGCGTTTTTTAAAGAAAACCATTTTATTTTGAATCTGAAAACAAACCATTTTCAACTACTTAGATACAAAACTAAAGCAAGAAGCCTGTTGGCGTATTTGATAAACAGAACTTCATCTTGAAAGTAAAATGATGTGTGACATCTATAATCTGGTATTGCACATGTTACAGACACTATAAAAATGTTAAGTGGTAAATACAATGTTTGTTGTACCAATATTGTGAATCTCATCCATGAAATTATATGACCATTATTGCATGAAATATTAATGTTTCACAATTCTCCTCAAATACAGTAGCTAGTGTTAACACCGGACACGTCAATGAAGCAGCTGAGATTGCATCGATTGTGTCTCAAGATCTCCCCCTTGCTCTTAAGGCTATTAAGTGGTTGTGTGGACCCATACATCTTCTCATTTAAGAGGAACACATCCCCACTAGTTCTCTGGCAATGAGAATTAGCTGGAGAGCATTTTTAGTCCACAACATCGCTCATTTCTTGTCTAAATACATCAAAGTCAGTTAAAATAAAGTTTGTAGTATTGGGAAACTCTTACAGTACCCATCATTAAAACCACAGCATCCCAATAATAATACTTAAAAATACCACGACAATCATTTGCTTTAAAAAATATATGACTGTAGATTATTTTTATATGTAAACAAATTCAAGCCTTTCTATCTAAACGTATTGTTCTTGTGTAAAAGTAATTTCATTAAAAAATTTAACTTGTTGATATTGACAAAATAAATAAACATAAGTTAAAACATGTTCAGGACAGGCCAAAGCACATCAGTAGTGTTACTAAAAAGCCTCACGCCTGCCATATCCTCTAAATCCCTTTCTATCTCCATTTGATGTATCTGCCGTCACGTCCAGTAACTCAAACCGTCGACTGGCCTTTACTCTGGTACCAATAAGTCTTTTAAAAACATTAATTCTTTTCTAGTGGAAAAACCTCCCAGCATAAACACATATGAAATTTCATGACCTCATAAACACACACCAACAGAGGGAAGATTCCGTTACACGCCATTTCAGAAGATCTCACATCACTCTAGTTTAAAAGAGCCTGAAGGTCAGAAGATACCAGTAGCACAGGACAGTTCAGAGGTTCATCCCACAATTCACGCTCTTCTTCTTATGATGATGGCCTGAAGAGTAACATAGGGCCCAGTATCGGCCTGACGCAGGCCTTGTATGACAAGGGTTTGAAAAGGCCCCCGGTTAGGATAAGGACGGTAGTATTTCTAAATCGGTTCCACAGGAGGTCCCTCCTCTTTAGGTGCTGGCTCCAAATGAATGGGAGTGACATTATTGGGCTTCCTAACACTGGGGGGGAAGATGCCAATAAGGTTACATACTGTACACAAAAGTAGACATGGCCTTAGGTATAGGTATAATATGTGTGACATTATTTGATAATACACATGCATTCAAATGAGAGATGCTACCGATTAATCAGCGTGATATCTGCCGATACAGATTCTGAAGCTGATTGTTGGCGGATATATCGTTGCATCTCTAACTTAAATAAAACGTGGAATATATTATATAGAAAATAAAAGATCTACGATTGAAATGAACAGAACTGTCTAATCAAGTCAATGATCTTTAAACATCTATTAAACTACATTTCATATGATAGGAATTTATCAGAATTTTTGTAATCTTTAAACAGCATCACAGAAGATTCATTTCATGGTTTTTAAAGTTAGATAGCCACTAGTTCCACAATGTTGTTAATATATACTTACGAGTAGGGTGAGATTGGAACAGCCACTACTAAGACGTGGTTCTTTTTTCTGAAGAGCCTCCACAGTCCTTTGTGATAACCTCGTACATCCAGGTCCCACACATGCAGGCACTGTAAACAGTAAACAAGATAAAGCCTCTACCCAATACTACGGTTTTATTATCCCTGCCTACGTTTTATATGTTTCTTTCTTCATTCCTTCTCTCTGTATTTACGACAAGTCGTTGATATCCATACTTGCAGGCCCTGAATCGCGGGATATAAACTGTGCTACTTTAGCTTACTGTTGTTGAGGAAAAGATATCACAGCTTCCCTAAGCTTCAAAAACCAGGGACCTGATAAGTATATGAATCATGTTTATTTGTCTTATCGACTCAAAGTTTCATTTTTTAAACAGAACTACAAAACCTAAAAACCAAATCTGTGTCTTACGGTATTGTGAGGTTCGGCAAACTTTTAGTCCTTTATGTTTTCTCATATGTTCAGCGTGAGAAAGTCACTTTTGACTTACAGATGATGACATCATTCTTATTTCACTGCAGGTGATGAAATGTGATCCATTGATTCAGTCAAGACTGTATTTAAACCAAAGTTAGATTTGTGGACAGTATTACCTTTGCCAGTTCGGTCCAGGTGTTTGTGTCTGTTTCCTCCTCCATTTTGATGAACATCACAAAGATCTTTCCCTCAGTGTCCGGGATAAATGAGTCTTCACATGGGTTTTTACTGTGGTCCAGGACATCAGCTTCACTGCAGACACACAATGTTGTAATATTGAAGTATTAATGTGTAACATTAAGTGAAACAGTAGCATCGTCACAGAATATTTACCGTAGCAGGTTCTGGATTTCAATCTCATAAGCATCTTTCTTCAAGCTGTAAAAATGAAAAAAGAAATCACTATTTAGCTAATGTGCAGGATATAAATGAGATCTAAAGACAATACGGAAAGATATTTCAGCTTAATGTAATCAGTTAATGGAAAAAACTATCGATACCTGTCAATGTTTTTCATCTGTACATTTGGAATGGTGTTGAACTTGTGCTTTTTAAAGTAAACTTCCTGTCAAGAAATATGGGCAACAATTTGGTACAAGACATCGTTTCCATTTCTAATATTTCCAAATTCTATAATTGAAAGTAACGTCACATTAATAGAATCCTAAATTCAGCTCCCAACAATAAGAGACTGGATAAAAATATATTTTTATAATAAAGATTATAATTGTTTATAAAAATTATCGCCATTTCACTTACATGGAAGTAACCATTCATGTTCAGGCCAATGATACCAAAGTGATATGAGCGAGAGACATCAGGGATAATACACTCTCTCCCTTTCCTCTGTTCTGGCATCCGCATCCACATATCCCAATCCCATAGCTGAAGGACAATAAAACAGATGGATGGAATAAGGAAAGTTAATAGAGGCATGCTTCATAAATGTAGCTGATATTTGAAACATTAAAGCAGGGCTGTCCAAAGTCGGTCCTGGAGGGCCGGTGTCCTGCAAAGTTAAGCTTCAACCCTAATCAAACACACCTGAACCAGCTAATCAAGGTCTCGGTAGGCAGACTAGAAACTTCAAGACAGGTTGTTGAGCCAAGTTAGAGCTAAACTCTGCAGGACACCGGCCCTCCAGGACCGACTTTGGACACCCCTGCATTAAAGTCTCAATAAAATAAGCAGTAGTGACAATTTTCTTATCCTAGTTTAATAATTTTGTATGCGTTTAACCTAAATACATGGCAAATATCAATTAATAGAGGAATTAGCTGCCTCACTTTTTCAGGAGTCGGCCACTTGGGTTCCAGTTCATCCTTGTAAATGCTTTTTTTAAGCACCCAGCCGAGGCCAGGCATACTTTCTACTCTGTAGAGCAAAGATGGATCCTCTGCTGTGTGTTCATAGCCCTGAAAAATAAAACAGCACATCTTAGAAGTCACAGCTTCGAAGTTCAAATACTTTATGTAAATTTGGCAGCGATCCTTTCAGGTTTGACCACCAACATTATAAGGACTTCGGAAAAGTAAAAAAAGTATCAATGAACATATTTAGGAAGATTTCTTTTCACTCACTTGGTCATTCCAGGCTGAGATACAGTACAGACCGTCATCTTCACGCAACAAATGGATGGTTTGGCTGAGAAAGCTGAAAAAAAGACTGTACTGTTAATGTTTGTTACTCAAGCATCTAGAACTAAAACAAGCATCTACACTAAAACTAAAACAAAATTCTGTCTAATTTTGTGTATGTAGAACACAAAGAAGATATTTTGGCCCAGTTGTTTTGAGTTCATACAATAGAAGTCAATGATGTGACCAATATTATTCAAAATATATTTTCTGTGTCCTGCAGAAGAAATAGGCTGAGTAAATAATGAAACAATTTTCCTTTTAGCAAAAATGTATATTGTGGGAATGTGCTACCCTCTAGTGGAGGTCTTCCAGTATGACAAGATGCACATTTACAACAATTATTCTATACCTGAAGAAATCTATTGAAATGTCAAGATCCTCCTCCAGGATAATGGCAAAATCAGCATCCTAAAAACAAAATGTTTCAAAACCTTTTAAGCATTCAAACGCTATTTCACTATATAATATATGCTTTTATCTACCCATAGAAGTACATCTACACTCACTGGATGCAGATTGAAGGTTGCAGTCAAACTGGCTTTGTAGTGCTGTGGAAAAAATATATAGACAATTGTGTCTTGCTGTTATGCATCTCTTGACAGCAAACATGATGAAAACAATAATTCATAAGAAGCCATCCTGTAACCATCAGTTTGTTGTTAATCCTCTATACCAAAGAAATCACCTGTGATACTCTAGCATTCTTAATACTGATAGGCGTATGCTGAATTCCTTTGAGACCAAAAAGCTCCACCACATCCATAGGCTCCTAAACCACCAAAACACATTTGTGAAAATGTAACCCCTCTTATACTACGGTGTAATAACAAAAGATGTGGAAAAATATGAATACATTGAAGAAGAGAGGAAAAGTTTGAAGAGAAGTTACCTCATAATACCCATCGATATAAACAGTGATCATCTGTGGATTGACACCATGGGAGGAGAGCAAAGAGCGTAACATTCTACAGAAACAAACATTTGATGATTTATTTACAAAATTCAAATTTTCCAATAGAAAATAACTAAAACACAATAGTTAGCTACAAAATATATACATGTCAATTTGTACAGTTTTTGTTTATTTGCAATGTACCAGATATATCGTTATCAATGATATAAGCCTAAAACTTACTTGTGCTAAATATACACTAAAACAATGTTGCCACATGAAAATAAAAATTACCACAATAATAATAAACCGCAGAATTGTACAAGAACTAAAAAAGGGGAACTCAAAAGTTTGTTACACTGTGTAATGAAGTAATTATTAAAGTTATGGCTTGGTAAAAACATACATTATTCAATTTTAATTTATCTTCAGTTCAAAGAAAAATCCCAGAATCGATTCTTAGGGCGGTTTCACATTAGCACTTATGGTGTGAACTGTACCACAAACTGTGGTTCATGTGAACTCCAGGACGCTTCGCTGCTGATATCAACGCAATCGAACCAAATCTGGTAGAGATTTCTGTAGAGCGTGACTGTATATCTCATTTCTGTTCGCCTTCAACGTTCTTAAGAGCATTTGCAGTAAATTCGTAAGACAGACAAGTGTCTTTACTTACTGAAGCTTTGGAAACAAAACTAACTGTTCAAAAACATAAATGTATAAAAGTGAACAAGCAATGTTATGCATTTTTCCACCTTATCGAGGCTAGTCATTACAAGCGACGGTAAAGTAATTCAAATCCATTGTTTGGGCTATACCAAAGATATCAATATTAAAAAGGGCCTACTCAGACAGTCAGTTTTTGTATATCTCATGTTAATCTAGAGTACTTATAATAGTACTCAAGAATAGTATCGTATCCTTAAAATATCAGTCGAGTCTTTAGTTTGATCCCAGTTATAAAAGACAGATACTGCTCTACGATTATTTCCGAAAACATGCGACGTGTGTGTGTGGTGGGGAGGAGGCAGAACTAAAGCACGTGCGCACACATTGCCAACAAAAAACAGCCCGTTTCACTTGCCGCGTGAAGTGAAAGTGACTTGTGTGCATGCTCCTTCTCCCGCTCTCCTTGGTTAATGCGTGGGCATGGCGCATGCTTTTCCCGGAGAATTGTCCAATAAGGGACTAAGAAAAGTTACGTAACGATTTTTCATGTTCGAAAAAACTTGACGAAACCTGTATGAACACTGGGGGAGTGTATTGAGCACAGAAATACAACGTCATACGTCCAACTCGTTTTTTGACAAGTCGACCATGTTTAGCATGAGAAGACAGCACGTTTAACATTGTCAATAAGTCAGAATGCATGAAACACCGTCACAGGGCCGCTTTAACAAAATGTGCTACTGCCATTACAATTAATGGCGAGGAATGAAATGCTCAACATGTCTACTCTAGCAAAGGAAGTCCCGCCTTCAGTAAAACGAGCCAATCGTCAATCAGTAAAGACTGATCTTGTGATGTGCTTGCCAGCCTGTGCGCAATAGGAAAAGCTGATTTTTAGCACAATTTAAGCTTAGTAAACCAAAGTCATGATTCAGATCATGTCATGTTTAACTATTGATTGAAAATATGCGGTTTAATTTAACAGCGATTTTAGAAATATTGGGCTTCCCCATTCAAACAGATAGGACTGTGGACTTAAGTGGACTATTACGTGAATAGCTGCCCAAAGGTGTTGCAAACATGGCTGCCGAGAGGCGCGACGTCCGTAAACAGACTTTGGCTATACTATTAACGTGAATGTGTATGTGTATTTCATTAATAAGGCGTGGGGGGATTCAGTATATAGATTAATATGGATTCCATGACTGCAAAACTGATATTTTAAATGAAATACTGATAATTTAGCAAAATCGATTAGAATTGAAACCATATAAAAAGGCAATGAATTGGATCTACAAAATGGTCTCAAAACCCAGCCCTATTTAAAGTCAATATACTAAACTGCACATGATTTGGTAGAACCCATAGAAATTCTAAAGTCTACTGACCTATAGAGATAGTTTGGTCTATTTCCAGCTATAACGGCAACTGGGATGTTGAAGACGTTGTTTTTAGGCAGCTAGAAATGACACAGAGATCATTTAGTCAACAAAAAAACGTGTTTCTTATCATGAGGTATTACATATTTTAAAAACCTTTATACAGTTTATTTCTGAAACAACACAAAGTGAAAGGATGTGGTCTTACTGGGTCTGGATTGAATTCTATAGTTGCTGGATCTTTGCAGCTACAAATGCTCCCATATCCTTCCACTTTACTGCAGAAAAGTTTCCTCCGGCGGTTCAGTTCTGTATCAGCCCAATGACACTCCGCCTCTGAAATGATTGATTAAAGTCATATTGTATAGAATATTGATAAAAGAAAAACCATGGAGTAGGGAGGTCAGGAGAGGGTCAGAAGAATGACTATGAAAAAGGCAGGAATACCTTCAGAAGCAGTTAGCTGAACCTCAGTTTTCAACAGCACGGGATCGCCCCACGTAGAAAGAGCTGGAGACTTAGAGTGCTTCTCCCCAAACACTTGACCTGAACAAATAATAATGTGTTTTATAAATAGTGAACAGTGTGTATACAAATATATGTTAAAGTACATGTATTGTGCAAAATGGACATACTGTATAGTGTACAAGTGAATGAGACAGACAAGACGATAAAAAGTGAACAAATATTGTCCCCACCTCCCTTCTTCACAACCAGAGTCCACATATCTCTCCAGCCTAATGTGATAGCCACCTGACTTCCCAAACCTTTCAAAAGGTTCTTCGCAGCCTCTTTCAGATGGAAAGTACCCTCATCCTTAAAAGACCAAGAAGTGTACTTACATTAGTAATCAAAAACAATAAAAGTTCCTCCTTAACTGGTAAAGCATGGTGCTTACAAACCAAATATTGTGGGTTTGACACCATATTCTTTACTGTAACTTGCTTTGAATAAAAGTGTACACATAAATATACTGTATATAACAAACATTACCTTAATAGTGAAGATGAGGATTCTTCCACGTGTGACCATATTGAGCAAGAGGATCATAGCTTCATCCTCATGAGGAGAATATGTGTCAAATACTCTTTTGGCCATCACATGACCCTAAAAAAACATTGCAGCAAAGTGTTGTCATACAACCATTACCAGTTACTAAACAAAATAATGGTAAAAGCAATAGACAGCTTAAAACGATAATGATATTCCAAGACGTGAGCTTACAGTGGCCTGATTTAGAACTATAACGTGTATGCCTCTGCCTTGCTCCCTAATCTCATCTTCTAACACCTGCAAAAGAAATATGACCTGGAGTAAATAACACAGTTCAGTATTTTGAAGCCATTTATAGATGTTAATTGTATTGTCTGTTAATATGACTGTCTGTCATATCACACAAGGCACAAAATCACTTACGGTGGTGCCATCAACTGCCACATAGACCTTAGAGCGACTTGAGTACACTTCAATGTCCAAAATCTTCCTCCCGCTGGCTGGTCTGCGTGGAGTCTCCATGTTGGGCAGTGCATCGTCTGAAAAAATTAAGAACGAGAGCCAAGATATAGTGTTACAAATCGCACAACTATAAAAAGATGAGCTTTTTAAAACCACAAATTTCTGACACAGGCAGCATGTTTTATTTAAACGCATATTAACGAAGTGATCCCCAAATGAGTAGGATTCTTTCAACTCGCTGACAGATTAATTGAGAAACAGGTGGGTCAATATTACCGTAATCTTGAGCCGCATCATCCTCATCCGCAACTCTTCTCGTATCAAGAATGAGTTTGATATTCACAAAAACTGTGATCAGTAGAAAGAGAACAGCACTGGCCTGCAAATACAGACACAAAGAAACTTAGTTACAGTAAATGAAAAGACAAAGCGTTCAAAGATTATGGTCACAATCTTATCTGGAGTGTATGCTTACATGTTTGATTGAATACAAAAATAATTGTGTAGACAAACTAAAATGATAAATAAATAAATAATATATATATAAATGTTTGACATGCATGATTTGGATTGAATATTGAAGCAAACCAGCTGGCGAGCCCTCAGAACTGATGGTAACTACTTGAATGATCATATTAATGAAGATGGTTCATAAAATGTTAAGAAAAGTACATTTTTACAAATTGTATGTAAAGGACGACTACTCGAGGATGCATTTTGAAATCTTATTAGATTAGTTATATTTGTGTCATTCCCGTAGTTTTGATGGGTTTAATATTACTCAAAAATGTGGGGAAAATATGAATACAGACAAGTGACTTTAAACAGTAGTGTACGTCCAAGTAATGCTTACTCGAATCTGTAAAACACAACAACCCCCACTGTAAACGTGGATAATCTCATGAAGTGACGTGCTGACCTGGCAGATTCGTCGTACTGCCCTTTTGTTAGTGAGCCTGTATTTCCAGGTGAGGTAGAAGCTGCGCTGCTGGCGGGGGATGAAGGGTTTGGCTTTAGGGTTGGGTGTCCAGGTGTCCATACCTGCAGTCCGTCCCACTGCTCCAGAGCTCAACACCTGCCTGCATCCGACTGCACCTGCGATCACGTCTTCTTCATCTACACAACAAAGCGAATCACGATTGTTGTTAGAAATGGGCATAATAAGGCATGACGTTACATCGACGCAGGTGGAACAACTTTAATGCATCAGCTACAAAAACATGGCTAAACTGCACAAGTCAGCCAAAAATTAAAGCACGTGCACGCGCTAATGGCACGAATATGTTATTAAATAATGACTCGTCCAGATATGTGTATACGAGGTACAATAGTAGTGGTAACGTTATCTGCAGGGAACTGCAGTTGAACAGTTTCAAAGAGCTATTTTTGTTGACACTGACATTTTTGTTGACTGTAACCACAACACAAAATATAAGCTGTTTACCTCAGCAGAATGTCATATGGCCGTGGAAGTGACTCCAAAAATCGTCAGAAAATATGACTGTAGTGTAGTTCGATCACGTTAAGTACCGTTTGGCCATATGCGGAGAATGAGTGTTGTGAAGCCAGAGAGCAGGGAGATTAACGCTGGTGTCTTTTTCAAAATAAAAGCTCTATACGATCGTGAACAAATGGTTAAGATTCCTCGTAAATGATATCAAACAAATACATACCTAACTAGAACAAACAAACAAGAAATTAATTCATTGAAAATCAAGCGTCTAATTAATGTATATTGTAGTCGAACCAGTGGTCGAGATGCTTTGGGGGGAACCTAGTTGAGGACAAGCAATATTATATTATTAGTATTAATATTTAATGACCCTTTTTTACGGTTTTGAAGCATATATGCAGAAACCTCCACTGCGTGGATAAAAGATGTCATGAATCTGCCTTCATGTCATGTCTATTCTTGGTCTTGAGGCAGATTCATGACAAAGTCTTGTGTTTTATGTGAGAGAGAGATGTTGGCTATCGGCTTTCTATGCTCTCTCTCTGGTCCGTGTCTTTGTTCCCGCCATCTCGTTTCCTCGTTAACCTTCCCTGAGTGTTTCATTACCCGCACCTGACCCTTGTCAATTATCCTGTGTTTGTTTCCCCTATAAGACATCCTCGTGTTCATTGTCCAGGGACCCGTTTCAATAAGGAGGTTCAAGCAACACTGAGTTAAAATATGAACTCTGAGTTGATTTACTCAGATAATCGCTACTCTGAGTTTTCTGTTTCAGAACAGCTGGTTTCAATGAGTTCAATCCACTCTGAGTAAGTTCACTCGAGGTTACGCGTGTTCATCGCGGCTTTAAAAAGCCATCATCAATTGAGCAAAGATAACATGATTCACCATGGCAACGCCACGTGACAAAAAGCGTTCCGTTTATTTCTCGCCAATAGAATAGGAGGCACTGTATATATATATGTGTGTGTATATATAAACATTTACATGTAAGATATACATATATATATATATATGTATATATATAAACACATATATACCTTCGATTTTTGTCATGTAGGTGCAATCCTTCTGCAATAAAGAGAACATGGCAGCAGCTGAAAATAAAATATAAAAACATCATTCAGTCCGGTGAGTTTAAATGCTCTTGCTTTTAGGATGTCTGACTGGGAAATGTTTGATATATTTAAAAAACTGGCTTTGAAAGTTATGAGGATATGAGAACCGAGCACTGTGGCTATAGAAGACTGGCGATGCTTGCCCCTGCTCCAGCTTTGTGTAACGGAGTGAAGAGCTGTGCAGTGTGTAAGCGGCACTCCCAGACTAACAGAGACGCTCTACGGCTCATCGTTAGAGCGCCCATCTCTCATTCGGGCCAACGTCGGATCGAAGACCGCGCGAGTGGGACCTTTTAAATGTGCACCCAATCACATTGGGAAATCCTAAAGGGTATTTGAATTATTAGAGTTGGCAGCAAGAGCACATTTATTTGATCAGCTTATTCAGAAAGACGTTCACCATTCACCTGCAATCTTATGAAACTCCTATTTGATGGTTCTCACAGTAAACTTAACACACATGTATATAAAGTGCTTGAGAGCGATGCACACTTTTCTTACTGCTCTGCATACAGTTGCCTTGCTAACGTGTTCTGCATCCCCGGTGTTATAAAGAAAGCTTCCATTAGTAAAGAAACGTAAAGCCATACAGAGAATCTGCTCAGATGTAAGAGCGCAGCCACGACGAGTGAGGTTTGTGATGTAAGGATGAAGCAGATTATGAATATATTTAATGGACTGTAAAGAAAAACTGTGCCGCTCAAATAAAGAATCCTCCGGATATGATAAAACATCCAAACGGGGCTTCACCATATATTCTCTACCGACGTAAATTTAACTCTCTCTGAATGAATGCAGCTTCCTCATCTACGGGTACTGAATAAACGGACATTTAATGTCTGTGTTACGAACTTGTGCGCGATTAAGGAAAACGAATGAAAAAACAAACGGCGAAGGCAATTTCAACACCACTCGCGCTTCTAAAAGGGGCGGAGATTGAAACAAACCTCGGGTTAGTGAAATAAAACCTGCTCCTGACCAGGTTAGGTTCACAGAGTAGGTTACTATGGTTACTCACTCTAAGTATAAGATACCTTGATTTCTGAAACAGGCTTGACTTACCCCGCGGTCACGGGTTTGATATACCTCGCGTTCTGAAACTGAAAACCCAGAGTATCCCGTTTTCTGGGGTTAATTTACTCTGAGTTTGCACTTACCCTGCTTTCTGAAACGGGTCCCTGTGCTCGTTCAATGTATACTTGTACTTGCTGTACATGTTCCCTGCTAGTGTGTATTTCAAGTTCCTAGTTCCCGTATCGTGTATGTTTAGTTCAAGTTCCTTGTTTGTATTTCTAGTAGTTTGTTTTTCTAGTAGTTTGTTTTTCTAGTAGTTTGTTTTTCTAGTAGTTTGTTTTTGCCCCATGTGGGAAGTATTTGTTTTCTGTTTTTGAATTTAGTTTAGTTAGTGTTTTCCCCATCGAGGGTGTTTATGTTTTGTTCCTGTTTTATTATTAAAACTCTTGTTAACCCTGTCATCATCCCTACGTCTGCCTGCACTTGGGTTCTCCTTACCACGTTCCTGACAAAAAGATGGAAATCATCTACATTCTGAACTGAATGGGAAATTTCATTCCCTGGACTCGGTCCCCAGAGGCCCCCAAATTCCATACCCCCTTTAAGTCATGTTTGATTTACCAGTGATAAGTTGTCTTTCCTCTGCTGTTTGTCATTAGCAGTCGTGGAAAGTGACTAACAAAGAACAAGCTCAAAATTGCAGCATGCATGTACCTTGGAACAAAAAATACCACCAAAAATAAATGTAGGCCTATAAGGTCTTTAAACTATTTGATATAATTTGTTTGTAAAAGTGTGGCAGTAATAAGAACTGCAACAGAGAGATACACATTTACAAATGTTTTTGGTGTTTATGTTGTTTCTTTCTTTTTGAACCATTTCTATTATCACTTTAGTAAAACAAATGGAACTTTATATAGTCTATACACAGTTCACAAGGTCAGCCAGAATCCCAGTTTTCAAACTGCATGTGAACGGATTTATCAGTTTATCTGAAGTAAGCGGAAAAGGAGGGGTAAATAAGTGACTTTAAATGTTCTGTTGGATGTTGCAGTTCTTATTTCCCTCTTACTGTATATAAGGACTACTGGATAATATGAGAGCCCTATTGGTTGTTGTTTGTTTAGGTGAGCTTTTAAGATGAAATTATTTCCATAATACATTCCAGTTACTTATTCCACTGCATGTTGCCCATAGGCAGAACTAATTGAATTTATGTGTTGCTGATTGTAACTGATCAAAAGTGTTTGTTAGTATATGAGCGAGGGATGCAAGAGGTGTGTGTAACAGTCATGTACATAGTTAGAAGATACAAATTGTGTGATTGTAATATATTGTTGTTGCCTTATTTTCATTTTCAGTGATGATCACACGTGGAGCAACTGAAAGTAAGAATATCTCATTTTAGCATTTATATACTTTCATGCACTTGCCAAAGGCTTTTATCCATAGTGGCAGCACAAGAAAAAGGCAAGAAAAGCAACTCGGCATCACTGTTAACTGTAAGAACATCATTGTTAAAAAACACCATTGAAAAATCAATACAATTCTCATACAAAACCAGGGTGATGTGTTTTATATCTCTGATAATATTCTAAAAAAATGGGGTCCAAGTCCTGTCACTAAATGGCACTCGGATGACAATTGAGAATTTCACCCAAGCAGATGAGGGCATCTACAAGTGTGCTATCGCCAATTCAACTTTGGAGAGTCAAGGAACTGGCTTTCAGTTAGAGGTGCAAGGTCTTAATATAGTCACTGCGTGTATGGAATTTCATGTTTTAATGCTGTGACTTAGTAAACTTGTCTTTGTAGAGAACTCAACAACTTCAAATGACGGAAAGCCATCTTCAGGTATATCTTGATGAAATACCTGTCATACTGTACTATAAAGCACCTGTGTCACAAAAATATTTTGTTGGCTATTTAGGATCCCTGGTGTGGTTGTCAGGGCTCTTTATAATCGTGGTTCTTCTGATAGTTCTTCCTGTGCTCTGGCTGATGTTTCCAGGTTTTAGGTAGAGTTTAATTCATTCAGTTTCACAAACTGTAAAGAATAAAAGGTAGCAACTGGCAGTTCTTTAGGATATTCATGTTAAAATAGAATAGATTTATTCGTTTGTTACTGGGTTTTGAAAATATCTAACCAATACAACACAGTATTTAATTATTTAAAAAATACAGTGTTTTTTTCCAATTCCGAGGTTTCGGAAGGACATCAATGATTCATTGGTAAACTGTCCCTTTAATGGGTGTCTAATTGGTTTTAAGATTCGAGTTTACAGCACATATGTTTATCAGTGTATGATATTCATTTCACTACTTTTATATTACATAACCTTCTATAAATTTAAATTGTGTTTTTTTTTCATGATTTTCAGAGAGAGATGTTTAAATGGGGCATCTAGAAGAGAAAGGATTCAACAGGAAATGCCTAAAACCAAGCAGGACGTGACTGAAATCCAGTGGGATCTTCCCTGGATGGAGATGGACAATCTGTTGGACAAGCAACAACATACTGGCAGCTAAACATTCTTCTAAAAAATTTCAGATATTCCTTTGCGTGTTTTTCAAGTCAGAAAATAAGCACTGTGGTCCATATGTAATGGAAAATATGACAGGTGAATAATAGACATTGATATTTACTGTACATTAATAATATGTTTGTATGTCTTTAAAATCTTATTTAATCAAACCTACTGTATCATATATTGTGATATCAACACTATACTTAAAGCATAGTGAACATTGAAATAAATGTCTAAGTCTAAATGTTACATCAATTTACATGTGTAAATGTTACTTAGCTTTATTTTAGGAAATACACTTAAGTGCTTATTTTAATGTGTCCTGGATTGTCTTGTCAACTTTGGTATAGTAGACGTGCTCGGCTACAAATCGTTTAGTTTCGGATTTATGATTACGAGTGCCCCCAAGCGCTCATGCGACTGCGTCAAGTAGCCTACAAACACATTTAAGCAGCGTGTAGGATTGCACAAATCCTAATCTGGCATACGATGTCATTCGAATAGTATCCAGATGGACTCTAGAGATTCTTTCAGCGTCAACAGGTATTTAGCATATTCAATTTCCGCCTTTCCCACACCTAACCTTATGTCTAACAGCAGATGACTCTTCATGGGATAGCAGTTTTCACGTCACCTTTAGTAGGCCTAAATGGCGGACGGTCACCTAAAGGCGGATTTAACAAGGTCTCGATGAAACCCTGTTTTTATTTTCCAACATTGTGATTTTATATTTCTTCTTATATACCTGCGCAGGTTCTGATTAGTTGGTCAGAACCTGTTTAATAGTTAACCTATATCTTTAGTAGGCGTGTAGTAGCCTACTTCCTGTGTTTTAACAACTGATGGTGTGTGGACGAGTACTAAATGTTTATTAAAATAAACCGATACTTGTAATAATGTCTCAAGTTCACAGACAGTCATACAGTATTTCCCAAGACATAATAGACAAAATAACACTAGAGGGCAGCATGTTTTAGCATTGTCCTGCCTGCAAGACAAGCTTTCTATGGCATTTAAATATCATCAATATTTCCGTTCCTTTTATTCTTTTCAGAGCTGGTGTTCATATCGTCTATTATACAGTATATATGTATATTATTATATATATAGGGCACCATATGAAGAAAAAATTAAGATTATTTAAATAAATTCTGGATGAACATGAAAATATAATCAAACCAATCAGCACGGAGCAGACGCTATATAAAGCCATAACTCGCCTGTGTCCTGTGTTGTGACAGTTTTTGCTGCATCCCTTCTCCCCCCATCACCCCACTCTCTACTGCATCCCTTCTCCCCCATCACCCCACTCGCCCCAGTAAAAGGCGGGGGCACTCTGGGTTCAGGACGAAATTTCGAACTTGGAGCCCTCCCCTCGGACATCATGCCAAATGCTTTATCATATCTGATTACATGTTAATGTAAACCCGTAAAATGAATATAAAAGATACAGTGGCATATTCCTTAGTGGGCATCAACATGCATGATGTTCTGAGGTATGTGTTGTGCTCTGTACCCCTTTATAAATGCGACTGAAGTGTGTGTTTTCCTTTCTCTCTCCCTCTCTTTCTCTCTGTATGGTGTTGTGTTTTAGCCAGCTGCTGGGTGACAGAAGATCAGCAGCAGGGGTCTTGCCATTACAGTGCCCTGTCTGGCTTCTCTTGCTAATGACTGGTAGTTTGAGAGGGGCACCTTGGAGACGTGGGTCGAAGGGCAAATTGTTGCCATGTTGACCTTTTGGCTAAAAGAGCGTTTAAAAAATATTAAAATTGTTCATAGTTTCTCTCATAATAAGGACTATACCAGAGAAGTATTGTCAATTATTGTCAATTTACATACTAATGTATAAGGCCTAAAGGTGACCCCAAACGTAACACTTTCACAACATTAAATCTGTTAATATTAATGTATTTTATAACAAAATATCCAACCAAGTTGCACTCGTTATAAACTCTTTTCATACAAAACATTTCAAACAAAGTTTGTTGAATTTTTTAGTTTTGATGCCCTAAACAGATATATTGTTAAAAATAGTGTAGTTTCACAAACTACATATTAATGATTAACTAGTCCCTCTCTGCAAATTCTTTGCAAATCTATCAAAAATTATCCCTACATCAACGGATTCATTGCAAAGTCATCAATAAAGTCTCTTAGAAGAGTTCCCTTTAGTTCTTATAAAAAGTGCTAGTTTATTTTGTTTATATATGAATTAAATGTAGACATTTTAAAGTGTGATCTAAATACTTTTTTATGAGAACTCTACACTCTTAAAGATAAAGGTGATACCCCGGAAATTTTTGGTCTTTCTGTTCTTTGTGGCAAAAAAGGTTTTTCAGATTATAAAAAAATAAGAAAGGCATACGGTGCATTCCAAATGGGATAAATCTACCTCCAAAGTGCACTTTTCTGAATGAAAACAATCATGGCCGGCATATTGAAGGATTGACCAAAGTGCTTATAACTGGCCACTTTAAAGGGCCCTTCCGATTTCAAAGGGTACAACTGAGGGACACTTCAGGCCCCCACGATTCTTTGCGCATGATTCTTTGCGTGGCGACGGCAACTCCTTATGGGCACGGGATGATGACGCAGAAGGGCACTTGAATATATCATGGTTCATAACCATGTTTTTCTAGGATGAACTATAACCATGTTTTTCTATAGATAAACTGAGATTTCATTACACCATTTTGCACAATGAGTCTACTTCTACTAGTATTACGTGTACAGACTCGTACACAAATAAACCAAAGACCAGAGGTTATCAAGCGATATAGTCACTTTCACATAATTTCTCTCATGGGGCACTTTGCAGTTTCTGCATTTCAACCACGTTTCGTTCAGCAGTCCTGAGACCTGAGAGGATGCTAAATAATGTAATTAGAAATAAATGTAATGCTTAATGTAAAGTAAATCAAACTGCAAAGAGCAAACACTGACGAATTGAAGTAAAACTACTGTATATGAACTATGTTGTATTTGAAGCTGCAACTATGATTGAATAAATTAATCCAATATTTGATCAAAAATTATTCAGTAGAACCTGGTGCATTTCTCTTGTACTAGCAGGCTTGTACTAGAAAGGCCATTATAGGACACACACTATAGAAAAAAGAGAACATTTAGCTACAGTATATGATAAGTGTTTCACTATGGAGCATTCAGTTCTCATTCATGACAGATGGGAATGGGTGGCGAAACCTGGTTGAGGTTGCCATGGTGATTTAGTTACGGTGCAAACGGTTGAATGAGAGTGAGGTATCTAAATGCATTTTTATATAAGAACAGTATAGCCACTCTCATTCCATCATGCTTTGGACACCTCTCACCCAGCTACATTTCAAACAGTGACACCAACGGTGCACATTGTCATTCTCCAGAACCTTACATATGGCCTCCAAGCTGGAGGTCTTCACCCCTGTGATGAGCTACGCAAAACCCCAATCGTTGAATTGACTGGCTGTTAATCTCACACTAAAACGTTCCGTTATGAATTACTAAACCACCCATTTTTATTATTCTTTTTTTTACTGTAAGTTTAGGTTTACAAAGGTCATCTGCTTATTGCATTGTGCTTATAGCCTGTGTTTATTAAATGTGGTTTCACAAAATTCTCTTTTCATATTCACTTTCTGCCTTTTCATGTCAATCCAGAGGAATCTTTCTAAATCCAATACATTTGAAAGCATTTCCTATTTTACAGTATATGGCCAACAACATTAGAGACACTTCAAGAGCACGAAGAAGCATAGTAAGGAAACCGAGCAGGAGAGAGATCCACAAGCATAATGGTGAAATTATAGAAATACGTTTTCTAGATGCAAGAGGAAATTAATTGTTAGGTGGAAAGGGAGTTTTCGATTCTTTATTGAGTCTCACTATTAAACACAACTAAACATATTCTGGGCTAGGAGGTTTTTGTTATTTTGCTGCATGGGTACTCAACTTTCAGTTGTGTCAATAACACAATTTTATTTAACAACATTTTAACAATTAGTGTCTGATAAAACAAAATAAAAATATGAAACATCCGCATGCTCTCATTTATTTGTGGTCTTAGAGGACTGAATAAAATCCAACAGCAACATATTTAATATGGAGATCTCTCGTGGAAAGACCATTTGCTAGTTTTTACTATTCATCATATGCTATGCACTATGGCCCGGTTTCACAAACAAGGTTTAAGGCTATACCCAGACTCAAAGTAATTTTGAGCGGTCTTAACTTTAAATCACTTGCCCTGACATAACTTAAATATATCAGTGACATTGTTTTGTCTCAAGAGGCACATCGGTAATGTTTTTCTAAGGTATTTTAGGCAAAATTCTTAAATGGCAAAGTCCTGGCTTAGGCTAAACCTTATCTGTGAAAGAGGGGCTAAATATACTAAATATCAGAAATAGCAAAAGATACACAAATAGGGAGATTATTTTGAGAGTGTTGGAGCCTAACAGCTAAAATATTTAGGCAGTGGATTACAAACACCAAAGACGGTTTAGGCTCCCCTCTTTCCCCATTGATGAAAATTGGCTTAAGGTGTCAAATAATACTGTAAGGTGGCAGAGTACTTTAAATGAATCTGAAGAGTTTATGTAACTCTATCAGCATTTTCAGTACTTGTTGGAACTATGTTGTCACTGGCTTGAGCAAATCATTTCAGATAATAAGTAATCTGTATTATATTAATATATAATAATGAATCAAACAAGTATCTGGAAAACATAAAAATGTCAAGAGGTTTGGCAGTTACATTTAAATATAAATACTATAACACATGAAACGAGTTAAAGAAATGTGACATTATTGATGCTTCTTTTTTTTACAAATACAATGCAATTTTACAAAAAAATTTGAATGTTAAAAAAAAATTAAGAAAAAGTACTTAACTAGCAGACTTAGATGCTCCTCTTTCCTTGCTCTGCACAGTACCTGTGCGGGGAGGGTCAATGGGGGGAAGACGATAGGCGTCTGCAGAGTCTAGTTCCATTCTGGGAGAAGAGGTGCTCTGACAGGGGAGAGTATGCACTTGTCCTGGTTGACCCGTAGGCCCAATCGATCAAGGTGCCAGCGCACAAGATCCCTGTGGGTAGGCAACAAACCCTGTGAGTGAGCAAAGATAGGTCAGTCGTCAAGATAGTTAAGGATACGCACGCCCTGCTCCCGGGGGGAGCGAGGGCAGCCTCCACGACTCCAAGGCACAGGGAGGCAGGGCCAGGCCGAATGGAGTAGGTTGTACTGGTATGCCCGACCCTCAATTGCAAACCGAATAAACGTGTCCAGGTACCAAGAGTCTGTCTGTGGGCTGTGGGGAAGGCCGTGCAGTGCAGTGCACAAACACCAGGACGAGTTCCGCTGCTCTGCGTTATAGATCCAGTAAGAAGAACTGTAGATCAGCATAAGAATCGCAGGTTCCGAAGAACAAAAAGGTGAATGAATGGGCACGTCCCATTCGCCAAGTTCATTGGCCTTTTCAAAGTATAATCGGAGATGATAGTTTCTCAAGTCGAACCCCACTCTGTCAGTCTTGACACAACGTCAAAGAACGAAAGGGAACTCACTGTTTGTTTATATTTTATAGTATTAGTAGAGCGGTATTAAGAATTTGTGGAAATTAGATATTTATCTTGTTTATTATAACATTATAAAAAGGCTTATTTTATTCATTAACATAAACAGTTCTTTAATCTTGTAATAAGGAGCTATTACCATTAGTTCCGATAAAACAATGGCACTTTAATCTTTCTAAACGCTTCACACAATTACAGAGAACTCATTGTTGAAGTATTATAATCCTTACCCATTAAGTACTTTTTATATTTCAGGTGAATAAAAACATTGTGTGAGTACCCCAGTGTAAATTACCCATAGCAGTCTTTAATGTATGGATTGCTGTCTGTAGGTTGGAAATAGCTGTTTGTGGTTTTTAAAAACGTACGTGACTTATCATTCACTTCCAGGGAGCACATGCATGTTAAAATGTAATTGTAATATGTAAATAGAAAACCGCAGACTTTCAGTATATCAAAATTCATTTCCTGACCTTTCCAGTAGATTATCAAACATCCCAGTTTCAATGTTGTTAGTACAATACAATACACTCTAACTTCCTCTGCAAGAAAACTCTAATGCATTTAGTAATCACATTCATTATTTTATTCATATGGATAGTGATGGCAAGTAAGAGAAGCACACATGATGGACTTAATCCCAAAACGGACCTACTGTTTTTCTATACTGTCCATTGTCCATTAGATTTAGTCCAATGCAATGCATTTCCTCTTGACATGCACACATACTTCCTTGCTTACTGTAAAAGTATATGCAAATTCCAAAACATTTAAGTGGGTGAAATAGATAATTACATATTCCTTTGTGTGGCTGTATAGCAGAGGATCTTTAATTAGATTTGACAGCACTTTCCAAGATGCCCCCCTAATGTGGTTCCCCAGTGTTGGGGTCTCTACTGTGGGACCAGAGTCAATTGTTGGCAAATTCCTAGGTGAAATGTGTTACACAGAATTGCAAATGTCTGTCAGCTGACCTTGACATGAAGACATTCGTCAGGGATGCTGTGAAGCCTGCAATGACTGAGAGCAGAGGTTAAATGATTGTGGATTGTGGGAATGCAAGAGGAAATATTTGGAAGACATTACTTATTATATATTTTTTTAAGTAGGATGAACTGTAAATCATCAAGAGTTTGTATTTTTTCCTCGGCAGCCAAAATAAAATGGTTGGTTAGCCATGCAGGTAAGTTAGCCATTCTGCACTGAATCCAAAAAGCATAGGCACAATTAAATGCGTTATAGTCCATGCGCAAGCTTTCGAATTTCAGGTCAGATATTTTATATATACAAGATCTTGCATTTAAGGGGCTGTGGGATAAGCTTTGTCTATATTTCTCATTAAACAACATTAAATGCATAGTCAGAATTAATGTTTCATTTTTAGATTACAGGATCTGTAAAACTATGAATAATGTCTTGATATTATGGAAATAGGACGATACACATGATATAGCCTACAGAACATTATAATGTAAAGACAATAATAATAAAAACACATTTTATTTGAAGACGCCTTTCAAAACAATCAAGGACGTACAATTGAGTGGTAATTATAAAACTAAGAGCAGCAATTATTGATAGTTAAGAATGATCAGGAAAAGCTAATCTAAACAAACACGTTTTAAGACGTGATTTAAAATTGGTCAGGAATAAAGTTTTAAAGATGAGGATAGGTCCAGCTTAATTCCCCAGACCCCATGTTGACTAAACGAACAGAAGGTTCCACGAGAGAATAAGATGAAGATGATCTAAGAGTACGTTTTAGGGTGGAGATACGAAGCTTTAAAAGTGAGAAGCATATTCT
The DNA here is from genome assembly GCF_947034865.1 of Barbatula barbatula. Taxonomy (NCBI): domain Eukaryota; kingdom Metazoa; phylum Chordata; class Actinopteri; order Cypriniformes; family Nemacheilidae; genus Barbatula; species Barbatula barbatula. The sequence goes on from NC_136770.1 coordinate 17,243,864, forward strand.
TGCTCGATGTTTAACCAGAAGCCAGTGTAAATTATCGAGGACTGGAGCAGGGGCGTAGCTACATGGTAGCCATGGGTGGCCCCGGCTACCCCTGAGTGATGGATGGCCACCTATTTGGCCACCTCGGTTGTGCTAATCATTTTTAAAATGTGTGTCGGAGTTTACAGAGTACTGCCGCGCAAATCATTTAGCGTATGCAGTGAAACCATTATTCTCACGTTAACATTATGTCATTAACTGACGCAGTGACGCAAACGGTCTGAGTGCTATAGCTGAACAGCTGCTAACCGCTTAATCATTAGTGACAGTGTACAACGGAGGTTCATCGCGAACCGAAAGATCAGGTCAGAAAAATCTGTCTTCTTAACTTGATCAACAAACTATGTGATGTGAAGATTTGGTGTAGATTACAGTAGAAGCTAAATCATTTCTATATGTAAGGATCTTTTGGTTACACTAATAAAATCACTGGGTCTTATCTGGCTACTTCTAAAAAAAGAGCTGGAGAGATATGCTCAATGGAAGAAGTTCAGGTGACTATAAGAGCAGCTGAGATCTAGACCAATTGAAGTTATTAAGAAGTTTGTATGGTAACCCAAACAGAAGAAAGTTACAATAACCAATATGTGAAGTAATTAAAGCATGTACGAAAGTAACTGTGGAATTGGATGTATGGAAAGGACAAAGATGGATGATATTTCTTAGGTGGAAATAAGCAGACCAAGTAATATTATTTACATACTTTTCAAAAGTCAGTGTACAGTGTAGGTATATGTTAAATAAAAGAGGGCCTGAGACAGAGCCTTGAGGAACACCAACGGTAACAGCTCAGGAGTAAGATCTGAAGTTTTTAAGTTTGACAAATTGGGTGCGCCCAGAGAAATAGGATCTGAACCTGTTAACCAGTGATACCTACAGATGATAGTCTGTCTAAAATTACTTGGTGAGAAATAGTATCGATAGCTCTGCTAAATAGAGTAAAATAAGGATGGGAGGATGGGATGAGCCCGGAATCAGCTACCCTCAGCAGGTCATTAACAAATTCTTTCCATGGCAGTCTCTACTATGTAATGAGCGAAAACCGGAATGTCATTTTTCAAACGGGCTATTCTTTAAAAAGTGGGAGTAACCCTGAGAGACAATAACCTTTTCCAAAATATTTGAAATAAATGAAATAGGGCGAAAACTGGCCAAATTATTAGGTTCACTTCCCAGTTTCTTAGGACTTGGAGTTATTACAGCAACCTCTAGAGTTGAAGTGACCACACCAGACGTGAGAGAGGAATGTATAATATCAGTGACTGTACCAGATAGAGAAGATACGCAAGCTTTAATCAAGTGTGTGGAAAGTGGATCTAACTTAGAGCTGAAAGACTTTGCTTGTCGAATAAGATTCAATATTTCACCAACAGTTGGACACTATAAATTAATGACAGCAAAGAATTGTGGCAAGATGCAGCCAATCACATGCTGGATTATTTAGAGGAATTAACTGTTGATAAATATTTTCAAATTTAGTTTAAAAAAAGGTCATAAATAAGACAGAATGTCTTATTCACATTGCAACATGGGCCCACGTCGGGCAACTAATCCATATACAGAGTGAGGATGGTGTTCAAGGAACATCTCCATGGCAACAATATGAAAAAAACTTGTGCTTTCTAATGGAGAATCTTCTGATCAACCTGTTCTCATTTATCTTCATGCTATTTGATGCTTGGTCTAGCTTTGAAATCCACATACATTATGATTTATGTGCCACAGAAATTGATTCTCATTTCTTCAAGTACGCAAGGAAAATGTGATAGCGTTTATCTTTAGTGCACTGGGAAATTACTTCCCCATGTTCACATGATTGGATGAATTCGCTGTTTATGTTTCTGTCCTGAAACATTTGCAACATCTGTCAGTCCACTGGCATATTCACATACCTACATCCATACCAAGTGCCAGATTTTCCCAAATATGCTTTATTTCGCATTTAGTCTTATTCTGCTTGTTATAGAGACCAAGTAATAATTGCTTTTTAACACTATTTGAAATCATTTAAAATTTTGTGCTCTTAAAAATAAAGATTGTACAAGAGATTCTACACAGCAATGCAGCATATAAATCGTTTTTTGGATTCCCAAAGAGCCATTTACAATGTTTTGAGAACCATTTCTTTCTTTTTATAATCTAAAGAATACTTTTCCAAAACAAAGAACCTTACTGTATGAAACAGAAAGGTTCTTTATGAAACCATTCAGCAAAAAATGGCTGTTCTAAGGCACCATGAAGCACCATTCTTGAGATGTTACAAGCTAGATATTTGTGTTTGTTGTGTAATTTTTCCTTTTTATACCCTCCTATATGAACCTAAATTTCCAATTATATATGTTTTTATGACTATGATGCTAGAATGATTACTTTGACATAACAGAGCATAGTTATGCAACTGTAAACAAGAGTTTGTAAAAATAATAACAGTAATATGAATTTTCTATAAGATCAGATAATCAACAAGGAAGTTAAAGCATACCGTGTCATATTTAATGTCTTTACTTTGCTTTTTTACCCATCTTAAGAGACAGACCACATGATTTCGTGGAACAATGCCAGGGCATATTTTGAATGTGGCAGCTCGAACAATGCTACTCTGACCCACTCTAAGTCTGTCCTGTCACAACAAAGGCTGTTGAAAACCACTTTGCTGTCACTCTCGGTCTGGCTGTCACAGCGAGTGCAGTGTGTACAGAATAGCGACGCAGAAATAAAGAGTGAAAATTATGTTTGAAACAGAGCAAAAGAAAAGAGTTGGATACTTTTGGTTCTTGCATATTAAAGTAAAACAACCAGAGTGTACATTTTATTTCAGTTTCATATAGCTCACTTATTTTTTGAAGAAATGCTTAATCTGGACCTACATGCAGTGCTATATTTTTGATTCTGGCACATGTAGCCTGCAGCGCTAAGTTGTGAAGTGACTCGCTCAAGGGCACAAAATGGTGGTAGCATACAAATGGAATCAGCAACCAGCCAGAAGATGTGTGAAGTAGATCTTAAGGACTTCTGCAGTCTGTGAGAACTGCGAAAAATCTAATAAAAAACTTTGCAAAAATTCATTCATCCAAAGTAAAGAACAAATGATAAACATCACAATCTATTCAGGGAATACAATTTATAGTTTAAATAAACCAAAATTGAATGCAGGAAAAAGTAATTGATGAAACAATTTAGCAGAAATAAATAAATATAGGTGTAAGCATTTTTCGTATATGTATATGTATTTGTATATGATTTGCATTTGAGCCATTGAAGGTTAGATTTAGGGGTGGAGTTCGGGAAGGGGCTCTAGTTCTAGCTGTTTTATAATAAACCTACATTTTTGCACAATTCACATCGTATAAATTCACACAAATTAGCCATCTTATTAAAAAGCTACTGTAGTGAAGTAGGCGTAACGAGCGCCGGGATTCGAGTCAGGGTCTCGTATCACGGAGGAGATCGGGAGCATAAGCGGACAAGTGACCGGACCGTCAGTGAGAGAGGACCAGGCCTGGATTGTTTTATTATGTTTGTGTGGCCGGCAGTCGACTGTGAGGGAGCCAGCCTTCTTCCTTCCTTTTATGGATCTTTGTTACAGTTACGAATTCTGATGAAATCAGGTTGGAATTGTTCTGTGTAGATGAGCAATACAGTAAACGCCTATGTATATGTTTTTGAAATACTATAGTGTTTATGGAAAAGGTGTATTCAGCTGTTTCTTGAGTGTTGTAGTGGTTAGATGAAGGCTGCCAGCTCAGTCCACCAAAGAGGAAGAAAAAATGTGATGTCTTTGTAGAACAATTTTGTGTCTTATTGTGAAGGAACAATCAGGAAATTGTGCAGGGATGTCAGAATATTTGAGATTTTTGATGAGCTCTTCTATGTTGCCTGGTATGGCAGTCACCATGACGATGCTGCTGCCTTGTGAACTAATTCAGGAGATAGGGCGGAGTGGCAGAAGGACCCCATGTAGAGCTTTTCATGAGTGAAGCTGCTCCAGAAGCAGGCAGACAAGCATGGTTCATAAAGTAAGAGAATAAACAAGAAATATGAAAGGCAGGTTCCAATGTAAATTTTTTATACATAAAGAATATGGTGTTTTCTACACATTGCTGTCTTGGCTATAGATTGATTTTTCAATTATACTTACAATATAAAGTTTCTATGAAACACATTTTGATAATATTTATTCTAGTTTACACTAGTGGACCTTTAATAATGAATGTATTCATAATTTGGATTAGATCTCATCTTTAAATTGTGTATTGTAAATCAATCCATACAGATAGACTTTCAGCTACAAGCCTTTTAATTTATTTGACTTTATTATTAAACTTTTTCTATCCAGCATTAGCCTTTCAAAATTTTCTTTGCGCCCTCTCTGCAACCCAGCTTTAAGGTGAACTCTGTTTCCATGACAACACCAATAGTCTCAGAGAACTAAGGAGATTATTATTTAAAAATTTTAAAACATAAGCTGTTTCTGTCTGCTTCAAGATGTTTTTCACCTAAAATACCATTTCACATTTTCATCTGCTCACCAGAAATGTCATGTGTATATTTCTGATTTCTGATTCTCGCTTTAAAAAAATTTACGATTCTTCTATCAATCATGTGGTTTAAAGGTCCTATGTGTAATTCTTTGGAGGATCTATTGAAAGCTCTATAATATACATAACTAAATTGTAACAAGATTCAATAAGAGAAAGGAAGGAGACGGGAACCGGCAAACATTTAAACATTTTTAATTAATAAATATAAACATAAATAGACAGCCGGCAGCCTCAACCTGCCGTTGACACACACAAACCAAAACGACAAGCCAGGCCTGGTCCTCTCTCGCACTTCCCTGTTGTCGCTCCTCTCTTATGCTTCCGGAACTACTCTGTGAGAGATGCGAGACCGGTGCAAGCACATCTGATGCTCGTCATCACTCACGTGACTGGCCTCACTTTTCCCCCCACTTCTCTCGTCCCGCCCTGCTTGCCAAAAAGAGGTGTATAAATTTTGTTTTTATTATATTAGAATGAGCTATTTCTATCTAAACACCGTGGTTCCACTTGCATGAAATTCACCATGTTGTTTCTACAGACATACTGCTCTACAGAGTGAGTTTCGTAAATACGTTATCACCTTCAGCAAAGAATCAGAAACATGACGACATCTTAGTTTTGTGTCAGCCTCCCTCAAAAGGGAGGGGTGGAGTGAGCCGTTGGTTGCAAATTGCAACCTAACCGCTAGATGCCGCTAAATTTAAAACACTGGACCTTTAAACTTTCCCCATATCCAGCCTGATGTTACTTAAAACATGTTAAGCGACCTTGAATATAGTTTTCCCTATATTTCTGTTTATGACTGTTATATGTGAAAAGATAGGTGTGCCATGCCCCTTTTACCAACCATAGCCTATGTTGCTTAGAGAATTGGCATATGCCATTTGCACTGCCAGGGTCACCCACCCTGGCGATGAAGAGTCCACTTCAAATCCATTTGGATCCTGAGTGAACTTCAAAGCTTGAGGGACTTTAGAGAGAAATGATTCTACCATTACAAAAATTCAACACATTCCGACAGGGCAGAGACTCAGAGGACAAACCTGGCTCAAAATCCACAAATCTAAAAAGATATATTCCTGTGTGCCATATACATTTTGCCATCAGAGTCTCCATATTACAGCGAGGACACGTTCCCAACACTAGAGAAAAAGACGAGTCACTTCCAGGCCCACGGAAATGTGCTCATCTGTGGGGACCTGAATGCCAGACAGGACTACAGCCGGTTTTTACAGACACACAAGCAAGAAAATATACAGTTTCAACAGCAACCAGACCTGCATCAGTAACACATTCTCTCATATCCACAGAAATGATCATGACCGTATTCTAAGTAAGTAACATTATATCATGAAAATAACATTTCATGCAGTGTGTTATTTTGCCGTGTTTGAAAGTAAGCAATCTGCCAAACTGCCAAGGAACTATTAGCTCCACCGAATCACAACCGAAAAGTGTGCCTATTTATTTTTGTCTTAACTTAAATTAATATTTGTGTACCTTATGTATGTGTTTAGCTAATGCATATAACACTAGCATTAACATGTACCGTTATTTCTGGGATATTACAGTTTGTTTATCTAGCTATATACTTATGAATTTAAGTATTTAATCTATTAACTCTCAAAGTATTAATTTCAATAACTGAGTGGAGTACTGTCTGCATTGTAATAACATACGAACACCGTACACTGTATGCCGTGACAACTAGTTCAAGTATTATCATGTTACTAGAGAAGAGTAAATGTCCATTTTGCACCTATATAGATGTATAAGGGGTGAAACTAAAATAATTTTTATAATGTCGACTATCTAAATGCTCTATGTAACAAAACAACGCACGATAAAGAAACATTTTTTATATTACTAACGTATTAACAGTATTTTAAGTAAAAATTATATTTTATTTCAATGATGAGCAAAACCACAACATGCATGTTGTCACACTGGAAGTTTTGATGACAAGAGAGAGTTGTCACTTGCCACTGAGAAACATTGGGCTCCAGTCGTGCTGGAGTTCTTGATGAATAGGGGCTTCGGATATTTCCGAAGACTGCGATCTATACACTGTATATAATATCCAACCACCTGCAAACCGTAAACCGTAATTGGAAAGTTGAACACTGGAAAAATGTTGTGTGGTCTGATGAGTCTCGGTTTCTGTTGAGACATTCAGATGGTAGAGTCAGAATTTGGCGTATACAGAATGAGAACATGGATCCATCATGCCTTGTTACCACTGTGCAGGCTGGTGGTGGTGATGTAATGGTGTGGGGGATGTTTTCTTGCCACACTTTAGGCCCCTTAGTGCCAATTGGGCATCGTTTAAATGCCACGGCCTACCTGAGCATTGTTTCTGACCATGTCCATCCCTTTATGACCACCATGTACCCATCCTCTTATGGCTACTTCCAGCAGGATAATGCACCATGTCACAAAGCTCGAATCATTTCAAATTGGTTTCTTTAACATGACAATGAGTTCACTGTACTAAAATGGCCCCCACAGTCATCAAATCTCAACCCAATAGAGCATCTTTGGGATGTGGTGGAACGGGAGCTTCGTGCCCTGGATGTGCATCCCACAAATCTCCATCAACTGCAAGATGCTATCCTATCAATATTTGGGCCAGAATTTCTAAAGAATGCTTTCAGCACCTTGTTGAATCAATGCCCGTAGAAAGGCAGTTCTGAAGGCGAAAGGGGGTCAAACACAGTATTAGTATGGTGTTCCTAATAATCTTTTAGGTGAGTGTACATCACACTGAGCTATGAAGAGGTTCAACCAGGCGCTCAGGTGAAGTTGAAAAGTCTGTGATAGGTGCTCTTGGGGTAGGGCACAAACGAAACCAGAACAAAAATGCGGGTCCCGGGCTCTCAGTCAAATATGAGAAGGAGAAGGATAAAGTTAAAAAGCCTTTATTAAGTGTGGCTTAAGTCATTTAAAAAAATTATATTTGTTTAAGAGCCAACATGTTTCGACCAACAACTGGTCTTCCTCAGGGCAAAGTATCACGAGTGTACATCACATTTTACTTTAAATCCAATAATGCCCACATGTTTGTATGAGGGTTAGGGATAAATTACCACCAACAATAAATAAATTAAAATTATGACATCATTTCAAACCTTTAGGACTTTTCCTCCAGAAAAAAAGAAGATTTTCCGTATGCTGGTACAGCAATACTTCATTTTATAGACACAAACATGTATGACCAATTATATTGTTTACTTAACGCCCCATGTAAAATTTGGAAAATACTACGCTTGTTGGGCTGAATACGAAATGTATGAAGCGTGTATGCAAAGCAATGCATTCCAGATTGATTGGTATGTTTTTTTTTCATTGCAATCGAACGCAAAACCATTTGCACTGTAGCTTCAGTTGAGCCACAAGGACACTTGTAGTTCGTCGGGAATTCTTCAACACAATTCAACAAAACCATTTCAGTCGCTATACATTTTACAAACTATACTCGCTTTCTTTCAACGCAATAGGTGACGTAACACGATCAATGAAATGACGCGAGTTTATCGGCCGCTGTCCAGGGTCCTGAGGCGTTTTCTGGAGTAGATCCGCTCCAACGTAGTTGGCTCTGCATATGGGTCAAGCATGAGCTGAATGGCGAAATCTTTCAGTTTAATGATCGTGCACCTACCCACAACACAACGCGCACTCTCCGTGATTCTATGATTGTTAACATTTTACCCGTAATTCTGTAGAGAATTAAGGCTGTGTTGTTAATGCAAATCGCTTTTAAGCCACATGTGAATGGACTCACTGTGACCTTTAAAAACGAAAGAGAGAGCGAGCAGAGAGAGAGTGTGAGAGAGAGAGAGAGAGAGAGAGAGAGAGAGAGAGAGAGAGAGAGAGTTGGGGTTTTTGAGTGGGTTCATCTAAATGCGCAGCGCATATCAGTGAACATTGTGAGTCTGCGCGGATAACAGCCCGGTGTAGCAACACAATAAAGAGAACAGAACAAAACAGACCAGACCACGTTTCTTACTCAGAATATTGAGCGCTTGCGAGAGAGAGCGAGAGAGAGAGAGAGAGAGCGAGAGAGAGAGAGAGAGAGAGAGAGAGAGACGTTTCTCGTCTGCTAAACTCACTAAGTTTTTCTGGTCGTCTCGAGGGAACGTTCCTGCACCAGCGCAACGTTTGTGACTGACAGCGCGAGACAGGCTGCATTGGATCGCGTTGACACGTCCTTTCGCGAGACCTCCTTGCTGCAGGGACAGTAAGACTCATTTTCCTTTATACTGCTCATTCTTTAAATTACCGTTTTAAGATTTACAGTTTCCTTTTTTTGCATGTGTATCCTGTATTTAAATGGTATGCACGAATCAATAACTCTCGCGGATGAATTATACATGGTCGAAATAATAATAATCCGTATTGCATTTAACTGTATGGTTTGTGGGTAGTTCAACTAGCCATCTGGGAGTTCTGCGGTTTGCACAGATGGTCAAATTAAACGCTACTGTGATGTGAACGTTGTTCAATGCTCATGTGAACCCTACACGATTGGCCCCAACATCGCCCATGATCATGTTGTATATACGAGTTTTTTGAGATGCAGGAATAATACAACTCATTCATGCATATTGCATTATTATAAATGTACTTTATAAAAACAACTAAACAGATTGTTCCTCACTGCATTCTGATTATTTATCTTTTCTGCATTAATAAACGCATGCAATATTTTGATCAGATGCATTGTATATGAATAATAAATGTTAAAACTTCTTAAATATCACAGAGCCACACCCTAACGTTTCTAAACTGCTCGAATTATTATGACACATTGGCAGCGCTGATTTAAATATAACGGACATTATTAGATATATACATGCATTTTACCTATCAAGCTCCTTCCAGTTATTCTTTAGGTTTTGTGTTAAATGTGTGAATTACAATACGAAAATTCATATCCATATGCCACAATGTGCATTATACTGTATATGCACAAAGTCCCCTTTTGGAGTGGACTCCTTTGGATAAACTGTGTTTGCCACCATTGCTCCAATACAATTTAAACAACATAAAATGTGATCTTTGCAAGTCCTAATTGCATTTAGAAAGGATGTTATTATCACTTTCTGAGCTCTGTTTTGAATGAACTCAGCAAAAAGCAAGCGTTTGATTCAATTTGATTGCAGTGTACATTTCGGTCAGTTTTCTACTGCAGTGCCTCTATACTGTTACATCGGAATTCATTTCCAATCTTGTTACTCTCTGTTCTCTTTTGAAACAGACCCATTAACTTACTGTGCAATACGTAGACAGGCCTACACATTTAGAGTCAAGTTTAGATTCAATACAGTTCAGTGCACCATTTAAGACAACATTATATTTCACGCACCTCATGCGGGGTGTTCTGTTACATCCGCTTTCAACTCTGATGATGATATGTAGAAGATAATATGTACAGTAGGTGAGGTTGCAGTCTCACACTTCTCACAAATAGACTAGGTTTGTCTGAGTGGTCAAAAGTTGTCGGCGATTTACATTTAAGACCAACTATGATGAGCATAATTCATATTGGCATCAGTTATTAGGAAAGTCTCATACCATTTGCATGTAATGTAGTATATGCATTTGCTACGATATACAGTTATGAGCATGCACATAATTGCACATGTACACACAATATTGTAAAAGTCCAGTTTGGTTATCTCACTGTTTTCCGTGTTCAGCACTTTTTTGTCATTACACTTAAGTTCTACATATATTTTGTTGGCCGATTTTCTGCTCCTGACACTTCGTTTGAATTATTTGTGCTTGTGTCACATACACACATAGCACCACATTGCTGCGTAAAAAACAAACAAATAACTTTGCCTTCCTGGGGACTCACGCAAAGTAATTAGACACCCTATAAATTCCCTTGTGATTATAGTTAGAAATAAAGAAGAATACAAAATCTCTAATATCCCCAATTCCTGATTCACGCTCTTGTTTTTAACTCATTTTAAAGACAGAAGTGTGTCTATATACTAATAGTAATCCCCTCCTTCCTCTTCAAACAGCAATCGGCAATCTAAATATAGCTACGAAGACGTTAACGTCTTAGTTCATGATTGGTCAGCCTATTGTGGAATTAACACGCTATAATATTATTTATAAAAATATTCAGTGAAGAAATGAAGCGGGAGATCAAACAGACAGATTTCCCCCATTCTCCAAGATCTTTCTTTCTTTCTTTGTCTTAGAGGAAATGTTGTGAGATGTTTGACAAATTACTCTTAGCATTTCAGTGTCCCCTAGCCGGTGCCCCAGGGTAGATCTAAATGTAACACAGCAACATTGGAACATTGCAACATTATGGTATCTGTGGGGTGTGGGTGCCTGTGATGTATATTATTGTGGGAAGTAAAAACCAGGGTTGTCAGCTGGTCAGTCTGACATGCCTTATTACCTCTGTAAAGTCATTTGGAGTGTGGTAATAACCTTGGTGGGATCGCTGGCCCCTAGAGCTTTGGAGAAGCTAGCCCGACTTATTCTTGTTTACAGAGGCATGATATCTTTGCAGAGTTTTGTATGTGTTATATTGGAGTCTCTGAAATGTGATCCTTTGGCTTTATTCATATTGCATCATTTTATTGACTGCAAATGTAAAGGAAACCAGCACAAACCTCCGTGCCAATATGTATGTAATGGTAAACATATAAAACAGGGGTATTTACAGTAATTAAGTTCCAAGAGGTCCGGCCTTTATATTTTCTTCCAAACGGAGGTCCAGACAATATATATATTTAATCAATTTAACCCATTTGGATATACTGTATAAAATATATGATTGTTTATCAGGCCATTTATTTTATAATTAGATATATGTATATATAGGCTCTGTGGCTTTAGGGGAATCGGGAATGCCCTGTTAATCGAAGTCTGATAATTAATATTTGTAAATAAAACAACTACTGACAACATGCAAACAGCAAATGTAATGTAACAACTAAAATCATAAACAGAAAACAGTAACTAATAAATTAGCCTTTCCATGTCATTGTCACCTTTTCACCAGAACTACTTCTATCTTTAAATAATTTCCCAGTTCAAATATTGTTCATTAAAAGTGTGAACCTGCTTGTGAAAACCCAGCAAAAGTCCTTCATAAAATCATCCTACAGAAACTATAACAATATCTTTAATATTGACTGAATGTGTTGGTTAGTCCGTTTTTGAGCTCCGCTGACATATTTTCTTTTACTCATTTTGCGCTCATAAGCTTCACTCTCTAAACAGTTGCGGAAATTCTTAATCGTGATTGGATAACAAGGACAACGGATATGGTCATAATCGCCAAACACGGTAGGCTGCAATTACTACCAAAATAAAAGTCCTATACGTTCACGTTATAAAAACGCTTTAATTATTTATTCGAGTAAAATTTTTGGGGGCCCCCCACAACCCGTCCGCTACGCCACTGTTGGAGACGTATAGCAAACAGTAAACAGACTGGATACAAATGCTTTTATATTCGCTGCATTTTGTTTACTGTTGTGTGTCCATTTACCTGATCTGCGTTTCTCCACTAGTGTCGTTAAAATAAGAATGTGTGCGGCGCGTCTTTGGCGGGAGAGAAGCAGCGCGCGCGGAGCGGAAAGGGTTCAAATGAAACGCGTTTGGCGCTAAACAAAGATATTAGAGGATAAAGCGTGTAACGTGTCTGTTCTTTGAAGACTATTTCTTCACCCTGGCCTGCAGGGGTTGCTCTCCCTGAACCTCCTGCCAGGCGCCTTCAGAATAGGTGATGGCACCCACATTATGGACTCTGGTTGCTCCAGGCCTTTAGAGGTCAACATTGCCTCATTCAGCACCTCATCACCAAATTGTATACACCTGTGTTTGACCCTTTATAAGTTTGTTTGTTCTCTGCTTTTGTGTTCAGTCTTGAGATGTTTATGCCTTATTTCTTGCTGTTGAGCAGTTTTGACGTTAAGTGTTCTTATGTTGATGTTTTGGACCCTCTAGTCTACTTTTATGTTACTCTGTTTATTGGAAGCACGGCTTGCCAAGTTTTGTTTTGAACCTTTGTGTCTAAAGAGTAAAGTGTTCATTTTTTATCACTAAAGCCTTGTGACCTTTTGATTGTCTGCGATTGGGTTTAAACCCTGGGGTCTAGCTCAGTGACTTTGAATGCCAGGGACCCGAGTTTGGTTCCCCCTTCATGCAACCCGTCACAAAGCGGGTAAGTGATCAATTACATAAATGTTCATGAGAGCGCGTTTGAATTTGAATTTCCTTTGCATACTTTTGGTTGTAAGTCCTTTATCCTGTGCCTGATTTAGTCAGATTATGTAGACAACAGTTGCATAGTTTAAAATATACTGTATTTGTGTTTATGAAAAAAATACATTTAATAAATATACTCCACAAGATCACATCACTTATGGGGAGCTGTTATATAAATAACGGTGGGATAATTGGTTGTGGAAAAGTTCTACTGAGTATACAGACTGCTGGTCTTTCAGTCAAATATTTATGAAAAGGAAAGTAACTATTTTACAGCTGCCTGCAAAATCCAGTGACAAGTGTACTCTTATAACGAAAACGTCAGAATGTTTACCAAATCATACCGATATGTCATCATATTTTCAAGATGATTTATGCACATACAAAAACCTTGTCTGCAGTGAAATCTGAAAGTATATGTCACATGATTTCACACAGTGAAGTTTCCAAATATCAATGGCTGTTTATGACCTGAAGGCCAACATTGTTTTTGAAGACTAAATCTTTCACATTCTATGAAGGCTACCATCTGTCCTTTAGGTATGTACTTCAACTAGCCAAACTGTTAAGTGTTTGTCCTCTAAATGAACCCCCTCCCCAAAAAAAATAAAGCAATAGCTTTATTCAGTTTCATCATTAAAATCAATATAAAACATTTATACAGCATTCCTGTAGCTCAGTGGTGAGAGCATGGTGCTAACAACGCCAAGGCCGTGGGTTCGATCCCAGGGGATTGCACATACTTAGAAACAAATGTATAGGATAATGCAATGTAAGTTGCTTTTACGCGTCTACCAAATGCATAAATGTAAATGTTTAAATGTCTTAAATAGGACAGTTGATCTCTCATTAGCTGTTTCTCATTAGTTGTTTTGTTGTTACAATTATTCTCAATTGTGAAGACATGCTTTTTTGTCAGAAGGATTTGCTGTGGTAGATGTGTGCCAGGGAGTGTGCAGAGGAAATGTTTGCAAAGTGCTCGGGCACGCAGCCTCTCTGTGGCCTCTGATAGCTCAAGTGTACACTCCGGAATGTTGACACTTAAACACATACACAAATACTGACACAATACTGTAACACTCAATAAATCCTGACACTTCAAAGGCAGTGAAAAAGTGCATTCACACACACACAAACACACATGCACGAATGCACGCAAGCCCACACCTCCCCACACACACATTCTTAGATAACATAAATTGTTACCATTAAGAGGATTTTTCCCACAAATATTTCGTAGGATGTTTTGACACTTGGAATTTATTAGGACATTTACTGAATGAATTAGGTAAGAAAACCCTTATACGGGAGGCTCTGGCATTGGCAAGCAGTTTTTTCTTTTCTCCTTTTTATTGCTGCTACTTATTGTTTAAAGCTGAAAGTAAATAATTTCAGAATTTCGCACATTTATAATATAGTATACTACATTTGTATGTGTACATTATTATAAATGTTTGAACACTGAACACTCTGCAAATGGTCGGACAAAAAGACAAGTAAAAAACACTGTTAACCCCTTTTCAGACTAGTCTAAAAATCTAAATTTTGCCTGAATACAGATATTAATCTACTAAACAGTTGATGAACTGCAACAAGAAGAGAAATGTTTCAACATCCAAACAATACACAGAGCATACAGTGTGTTTTTAAGAGATTTGCTTCATATGATGCTAGTTTATTATTGGAAATACTGTATACTACTGTAAATGTCAATGCAAATGTCTTTATCTTATGTGCTTTTGAAAGTGCATTCACAGTTTTTGCGAACATCTTTGCCTGGTGTGACTGTCGGGGTGCTCTTGATGCATAGCCGAGGGAGCTCTCAAGCAGTCAGTTTCATTATACCCACTAATTACAGCAAGAGCGCTTTCCGGAACAGCTGTTCTATTCGCCCCTCCCTATTTTTCTCCATCCATCCGTCCATCACACTTATACTCTCTTTATCTCATTTCTTCTTCCATCATGTACCAAAGTCTGCCCTACAGTTCCCCGGCCCTCTGCCATCATGAGGTTGGTGCTTGTGCGGAACAGAATTGAATCAGCAATTATCCCCAAGCAATACTGTGCAGTTGCCCGGGTTGCGTCATAAGGCTGGTCAGTGATACAGGGCGTATGGATAAACAATTTAATCACAATGATTTCCTCCACTTCACAAATGTATGCAGATGAAATGCCGTATGTGTCGACCATATAGGGTTATTTCTGTAATATTTTATCATTATTTAATTGTTTTACCATTATGCACATGTAAGTGAGTCTAACATGAACCCATCTGACCCATCAATGTGTCTGAAGCATCAGAGTCTCATTCAAGCAGTCTTTGAATGCAATGACTTACGTAAGCAAGCAAGCCCCTTCAACGAAATCTTAAACACGTTTTGCATGTGTGTTTCAGGATCAAAGATGATTTGAAGAACTGCAGCAGACTTCCAGTGAATCTGTTAACCAACAGTTTGTAGTTCATCTCCGCTACAGCTGATCAGTGGATATAATCGCTTCAGTGCTCCAGACAAAATGGCTTCCAGTGTGAGAAAATGTCAGCACCTGTTTTTACCACTCATCCTTTTGCCTTTGGTAAGCTTTGTGCACATCTTATGTGTTTAAACAAGACAGATCCATTGGATTAATGGAACTGAATTGCATGAAATTGAAAGATTGCTGGTGGTCTAAACATGAAAAAACCTGATTGTTTAACGAAAGTCTCTGAAGCTAATAAGATGTTTGAGCTCATGGGAGAGAGCAGCCTGTGAGAAGCAGCTTTAAATATATACAGAAGAGGGGAATAAAAGCTTTAAAGCACTGAAACAGAGAGTGGGAGACGAGGAGCGCTCATGAGAAAATGTATAGTGGTGTAGGGGGGAGAAGAGCCCCTTCCTGGCAGATATTTCTCTTGTTATTGCCTTCTGTAAATAATTCACATAAAATCTGTCAAATCTAGCAGCACTGTACCGGCTGTTAGTTTCACAATATCCTTTCATAAGCAATCTAGTGCAGTCCTTGTTTATATAAAGAGTAATTTTCTCTTTAGTGTGTTGTCTCTGCTTCCAACCGAGAAAAAAACAAACGTCCTCAGGCAATTTACGTCACATGCAAGTTGGCACTGAGATGGCCCCTGGCATCTACCGATCACTGGCACCAGACAGGCCAAATGTAAACTGTCCAAGGGCTAATGTAGTTTAGGTACAGTGAGTACTTGAGGCAGCAAAGGCCATGCTGTTTATTTCATAGTAACAGTAAAAGCTGGCAGGGGCATGGAACATTTACAAAAGGTTATACTCCTGTTTTTTCTCAGAGGTTTTAATGATGGCTAGATGATGAGCAGTGTTACTTTAGATGAAAAAATTGTGACATTGTGTGCTGGACATATGTAATATTAATGTGGAATTATGTCTGAGAGCATTTAAAATGAGATACTTCAAAGTTCAACACAAAATAAAAATTCAGGGTAACACAATTCTCACTATTAACTAGTTGTTATTACGTGCAGATTATTCGCATATTGGTTGTTTATTAGTACTTATAAAGCACCTATTCTGCATGTCTCTACTCTACAACCTTAATCCTAACCAATACTTAAACCCAACAACTACCTTACTAACTATTAATAAGCAACAAATGAAGAATTTATTGGGGGAAAAGTCTTAGTTAAGGATTTGTTAATAGCAAGAATCGCCCCCTAGACTGAAGTGTGACCAAATTTACTCACTCTTGACATTTCAAACCTGTATGGCTTTCTTTCTTCTGCAGAACACAAAATAAGTTAATTTATAGAATGTTGGTAGCAGAATGCCATTGGTCCCCATTGACTTGCATTGGTTTTGTGCCCATACAATTGAAGTCAATGGGGAACTACGGTTTTTGTTACCATCATTCTTCAAAAGATATTTTATGTGTTTTGCAGAAGCAAAATAAATAAATAAAAAAATGTTTAAAATGACAAGAGGGGACTTTAAATGCGGGTGGGGGTGGGTGAACTATCCCTGAAAAATTGTGGAAAAGAACAGTTACAAAAAAGGCAATTTACATAGGCCTCAAAAAAGAGTTTCAAATGGATAAAGGAAAGAAAGGAAATACAAATTGAGCTTTCCACTCCTCTTTGTTTTTGCAGTGGTGTAGAAAGACAAACGCACAAAAAATCTGTAAACTAAAATAACCAGGAAAAAACCTACACTGAACCATTGTTTCTAGTGAGAAGTTTTGTGTGACATGTAATGTAGGAGTGAATTGTGTAGTCTCTTTATGATGGAAATCAACTCTGTGAAGCAGACTGGGTGAGGGGTGAGAACTGACAAATGCACCCATGAATATTAATGCCTTGCTCATGTTTATTAAATTTTGCTCATGTTTTTGCGGCAACACACGAGGAGGCCAGCGCTCTGAGACCAATTATCACACTAACTGCAATGTCAGTGCACCTCCAAAGGGGCCTCATATCAGCAGTGACTTCTGATTAGCATTTCTTTATTTTTTTTACTTTATTTTATATTCTGTTTTATTCTGGCATTTTTGTTGCTGTTTTCTTCACGCTTGCAAATTTACTACGCTGTAAAATAATCAAATACAATATTCAAAATATATGGGGGAAATGCATTTGCAAAAACAATCAATAAAAGTATTGGGTTATATCACAATAAGACTGCACCAGGAGTTTGCTAGAAGTGTTCATAGTTTTTCATTAAATCTGGCCCCTAGGTAATTTTTCACTTTCTGGTTCTCATAGACTGCATGTGAAAGCTGAAAAATACTGATATAGTAGAATTCATTCCATCGTATGAAGGAAACAAGGCATGTCCGAAGTGTTTCGTTTACCATCTGTCTCCTTAGATGCCTTCATCTAATCGATTGATGAAGGCAGCACATAACCGTCACTGCTTTTGATATCACACAATCCGGTGTGTGCTTGTCCGCGGGGGAGGGTCTGTGATAGTTCATTGTCGCGCTCTAGAAATTAAAACAAAGCTGTCGGTAATATCTGTATAAATGTATGTTTTGTTTTCGCTTTATTAAGTTTTAATTGTATTTCTTCCAAGAAATTACAACATACTCCAACCCATATGGGAACGTTTAGCCTACTATTTTGTGGGTTTTCATTTGGGTACTACATGGAAGTTCCAATCGTTCAATTTTGATTATACTGTAACTGGTTTAATCCCCAGAAAATATATTCCTTGAATGCACCGTGAGAAATCGCTTATCCAAAAACCACCAATGTCCCCAAACTCGTTAAAATGTATAAAATGTGCCGCTATATCACCACCTGTACAGCAAATGAGTTTGGGAGACTGTGATGACGATTTGTTCATTGTAATCATCACTTGAATGCCAACTATGAGGTTTGTGTGTTTTGCCATATTGTTGGCAGATTTAAACCGTTCTTGTAATGTTTGATATTATGGGTTTCTGTGATAGTTTATTTTTTATTTATGTTCCTGTAATAAATATTGGGCACTGTGTTGTTATATTAAATGATAATCTAGCCAATGTACAGTACATCGGCTAACATGAGGTATGTTGTTCATTGATAGGTTCACATGCTAGTGATCAATGACTATTTTTTATCAACAATAGTTCCTATAAGCAATATTCAAAAGCGTTTTTTTCCCAGTTCAGTTATACACTGAGATGCCACCCAAGAAACAAACAGGGAAAAGGACAGTAAATGAAGAATGATTGTATTGTGTATTGTATTGTGCTTATGCCGGATCAGGGAGGTGCATTGTCTGAGGCAACCTATTCTTCGATGGTAGACCCAACTGGTGTAAAAATGGATCAGCTAAGCAGAATGCTTGAAAGCTTCATGCAGATGCAAAAAGATAGAGAGAAGCATCTAGATACAGAAGTACAGTGACAAGAACACAGGTGGCTTGCTCTTCAGTATCAGTCTGGGCAGTTACAGGCGGAGGTACAGAGGAAGCAGCTGGAGCATCAAACATTGGGAGGTGTGGCAACCGTTTCATCGCCCTCTTTGCCACAAAATGCAACTCTTCCCACTCAAATGGCTCATGGAAGGCAAAGCAGCCACCAGGGAGATAATTCAGGACCATAACCAGGGCCACCACAAGGGACACAGGCACTGCACTGGATGGGCTGGCAAGGCCCAAAGATGTTACAGTTTCATGAGAATGATGAACACTATTTGACCACCTTTGAACGGATTACTTAAGCCTGTGGGTGGCCATCTCAGGACTGGACACTGCACTTTGTGCCACTGTTTACAGACAAAGCGAGAGCGGCCTATGTGGCAATGCAACTTGCTGATACGTTTGTGTATGACAAAGTCAAGAAGGCAATTCTAGACAAACTTTGAATGTGGTGCCATTCGCTGAGGTGCCCAAAGCTACAAAATCCAGACGGGAGAAAAGGCAGGAGAAAATAAGGTGAACTTCCTTACTAGAGCAGCTTCCTCACCCTATTAATGGTGACTTGTTGGATATACCTTACAATATTGATGAGTTGCAGAAGCAGGACATTACACTAAAGAGTTTATTTGAAAGAGCGGGTACCAGAGACTCCAGAAATACATTTCAAGAGAAGGATTGTTTTATTGTTGTTGATAATGACATGTTGTATCACAAAACAGATACTGGTGAGCAGCTAGTGGTCCCACAGTCTTTGAGAGATAAGGTGTTGCATTTAGGGCATTCCACCCTCTGGGCAGGGCATTTAGGCCAACAGAAAACCCTAGCAAGAATTGCGAGCAGATTTTATTGGCCACGTTCATACATGGATGTGATCGATTTTTGTAAGTCCTGTCTAGAATGCCATATAATTACCAGCCCCGGTCAAGAAAGGTGATAGAGCACCTCTGGTCAACTTGCCCATAATTGATGTACCATTTAGTAGGGTAGCAATTGACATTGTGGGCCCTTTAGAGAGAAGTAAATCAGGGAAGCGTTACATATTGGTGGTGTGTGACTACTCTACGTGGTACCATGAGGCATTACATTTTAGAAAGATAAAGACCAGACAAATTGTTAATGCTCTGGTGTAGTTGTTTTCTCGGGTAGGGATGCCTACCGGAATCATTACAGACCAAGCTACAAATTTCACTTCGAAACAGATCAGAGAAGTCTATACAATGCTAGACATACAGGCCATTACGGCCACTCCATACCACCTCCAGACTGATGGTATGGTTGAGAAATTCAATCAGACCTTCAAGGCAATGCTTCGAAAGTTTTTAGGTATGACTGGTTCGGACTGGGATCAATGGCTGCCATATTTGCTATTCACCTATCGGGAGGTTCTGCAGGATTAAACAACAGGCTACTCTCCTTTCGAACTGCTCTATGGTCATCAGGTGCGGGGGACCATTGGATATCCTAAAAGAGGCCTGGGAGGGAGAAAAAACGTGCATGAACATTTTTCTCTTACGTTCTAAAGATGAGAGATAAGATGGACACTATGGCAGAGCTGGTTCACACCAATATGGCCAAGGCTCAGGAACAGTAAAAAGCATAGTATGATCAGTTTTCATGGAAGAGAACGCTGAGTGTGGGTAAGAAAGTGTTACTGCTACTCCCAATGTCAGACAGCGGCCTGCTTGCCAAGTCGCAGGGCCCGTATGAAGTACTGAGAAAGATGAGAAATTATGAGATATGTCTGCCTGATCGACGTAAGAAAAAATTATTCTTTCATGTCAATCTACTAAGACCCTGGCAGGACATACCAAGCCAACAGTCAGACCAATTGTTCAAACGGAAGGTGAAAGATGAGGAGGAGTCTATAGAGCAGGGGTCTCCAACCTTTTTGTAATCAAGGGCTACCAAAATATCTAAAATCCTCTAGAGATAAGATACTTTCAAACTTTAAACATGTGATGCCTTATTTTTACGCTCACGGAACCAAATTCAGTTTTCTTTCAGATATTTTTGCACTTGAATATATTAAAGCTTATAAAACTTATAATGTAGCACTTGGCTGATAGGTATAGTAACAGATTTGTATCCACACCAGGTTGGACACCCCTGCTATAGAGCAATACTTCCCAACAGTTTGTGATCCTCTTGTTTTTCCATATCTGGGACATCAAACCTCTGGGCAGCAAGAAAATCTTCGATCCCAAAGGGCCTCTTCAGCGAAAGGCCAGGCAGAACCGAAATAATGCTAAAAGACATTCGTCTCTTAACGCCTGGTCCAGTACGACAGACGTGTTGCAGGATACCTGCTAGGCTCATCCCAGACTTAAGTCGAGACAATGTTGGAAATGAACATAATTGAGCCTTTTAGGAGTGAATGGTACAGTCCTGTTGTCCTGGTACCGAAGGAGGACGGTAACTTAAGGTTCTGCAGAGACTTTTCTAAACTGAATGCCATATTTGCTTTTGACACCAAGGGTTGATGAACTTGGTTGAACGGCTAGGGAAGGCCAAATACCTGAGCACACTGGGCTTGTGTAAAGGATATTTGCAGGTCCCCTAGCCAACAGTGCTAAGGAGCTGACTGCTTTCAGGGTTCCAAGTGGCCTTTACCAATACAATGTCATGCCCTTTGGCCTTCATGGAGCTGCTGCAACATTTCAGAAGACTATGGGCTGTGTATCAAGGGGCACATAGGATTTTGCAGCCTATATTGATGACGTTGTCATTTACAGTTCTTCAGAGGAAGGCCATATGGACCACTTTCCATATGGTCTCAGAGATGAGACTCTCCAGTCTCGTCTCTGTTCACATCCTCTCGATGCTTGTTAATTAGTGCATGCCCTATACCTGTTCCCCTCTTGATTGATCCCTTATTTAATGTTCTGTCTTGTGCTGGTTCATTGTGGTTGTGTGGCAAGTTAATATGTCTTGTTAGTATAGTTTAGTGTATTTTATAGTTCTTGTAATGAGTTTATTTTTGGTCTTGTTTTAGTGTAGTTAGTCTTAGTCCTGTATCCATCCTTGTTTTGTTATCCCCTTGTGGGTCTTTGTCTTGTAATTTATAATTAAATATCTGTTAAACACAAAGACTTTAATATTAAATACAAACACCCACGATGGGGTAAAACACTAACAAAACTAAAATACAAATCTGAAAACAAACACTTCCGACAGGGGGCAAAAAACTACTGACACATCACACGGAGGAGGATCATCAAACAAGGTATCTTGAACATGAACAAGGTAACTTTGAGCAACAAACAAGCACAAGACAATAGACATGAGTGCACTAAATAGGGAGACTAACAAAGCAGATAACAATGGGCAGGTGTGAGTAATGAGACACAGGTGGAAAGCTATACTAGGAACGAGAGGGGCGGGGCCAATGACGAGACTGGAGAGAATGCATATTATGTCCTGATTGACAATAATGTCACGATTCTCTGTCACGATTCTGCCACTAGACCAGAAAATCAAGACAAAGCTGTCCTCAATTTGATCTTAAGAAAACAACATTTATGGTGCAGTTAATTGTAGTTTGGAAATATATTGGTTCATTGTATTATTAAAAGCAATCAATTTATACATGTTTTATTGTCTCCAATGCCAGTAAAAAAAACTTTAATATAATAAAGATAATCTACCCTCTCTTAAAGGGATTTTACTATACTATAGTGTTCACTATAGTGTTTATCAAGCTCAGGTCTTCGAGCTGAAAAAAAAGATATGCATGACACCTTTTTATCTCATCATTATTTTATGCGTTTTAGGTTTTAGGTCACAACCCTTTTATCAGCTAATTGAGGTTTAATATTGTGTTAATGCATCTGTACTTACGGTTGACTACTGTGATTTTGATCCAGGGCGATAAGCCAATAATGAGCTCATCAAACTGCCCCACACTGTCAGAAATGCTTATGCTTTATCTGTTCATTTGACAAGGCCAAGTGAGCAACTGCCATGAAATAAATGATCTTTTAAGTGGGTATTCCATGGTTTTTGTAAAACAGTGGCGCTATTAAGGATTTAAGTGTTCCAAATCTTCTCAAGTAGGCCCAGTTAGTATCTTTGCCGCTGTAATTGTACATTTGTGCTATTGTAACCGGTAAAATTTTATTGTAAGAACAATGGTGCGATTTGGGAAAAATATACTTAAAAAATTAAAAAAACAGAAGGATAATAAACTGTAGACTAAAAAGCTTATAAGGCTATTTCTTAGTTATTATTAGAAAATGTATAGACAGAATCATTATAAACTTTATTAAAACTCTTTTAGAGTTAGAATTTAACCATTTTGTGGGATTATTTTAAGCCATTTAATCCTGCCTGTTTTGAAGATTATTATTGTTGATGTGTGGTATCAAGCACAGCAATGAATGAAAAGCTGTTCTTGCATTTTCCGTAACCATGTACTTGCAAAAATATACCAGTTTGTGTCTGATTCTAACGTTGCACTCTGTGTTTTATATCTTTCAGATCTCCTGCATGCACCCAGACTGTGTCATTCAGTTAGAGAAAGAAAAGTGCATGGAAAGGATGGCAATGGATGATCCCGTCAGTGAACCTGAATTAGGTAAGAACCGCATGCATACTGTTGTCCTGGGCCACAGTGGAGGCCTGGAGGACCGCCCTTAAATTTATTTGTCATAGGATAATTGCTTTTTTTATAAACAATAGTGGTCTATGGTACTGTATATGTTCAGATTCCAATTTAAATGTTGGTGCGAGACGTTGCTCTATCATGTGTAAGACTGCATGCCATATTATAAATACATGTGATTCACACCATTTCCCATTTTACAGTTTTAATTTTAGTGCCAAATTTGGCATGTTTCAGATTTGCGTGGAAAGCATTGCAAAGCTATTAAGCTGTAAATGAAAGCAACAGAGAGATCAACTGTTTATTTACTCAGCTAGATATATTTTCACAGATTTCCTTTGAGCATGTGAACAAGAGGTTAATTTAGTTTTTTTACCAGGCTCAGAGTGATCCAAAATATAAAAGAAACAAAAAAAAGTCTTCCTTGAATCCTTAAGACACCGTGACGCTTGTGGGTGAAGCGGGTGGAAGATCAGACACGCAAAGCTCCTAAATGACTGATTTTGACGCCTCCTCGAGTGCTGCCTGCATATGGCATTCATCATAATCCTTTGGACAGTCACAATCACAGCCAGTAATGAAATGGTGACAGTTGGATTTGACAAGAAGCTGTCCTTAAGGAGCAGGCCAATATGTTCACATAAAACTAGAAACCATCCAGAGATGAGAAAGTGCAATGCGTGTTAGCAAAAATGATCTAAAACATGGAGCAAAAACACAAAATAGAAAAGAAAACAGGAAACTGTAAACTGTGGTTGTTTGGGCTAGAAATATCATCGTAATCCTATTAAATTACATAATTTACTTAGACCTATTTTTGGTCATCGAAAACAAGCATTGATTGGATCACTGGCTCTCTGGCTCATTTTTGGATTACATAACCACTCATATAATTCATATGTCAGATGTAATAATTCTGCCTGGTATTCTACTACGTACTGAAGTACAGTACATCTGCAAAAGTATGGAATGAAAGGACGACCAGTTCTGCTTTTTATCTAATCATGCGTCTGTGTCCAATTTACACAAGTAATTAAAGCTGCTCTCAGGAGAGATATCATAATCTGTCATTTTGCGCAAGTGTTGCAATGTATTCCAGGAAGACAATGTTTTTCAACCTCCATGCTTCTCTAAGGAATTTTAGTACTACATTGTTTGCTTCTTTTTGTTCTCATTGATCCTATAGAGGAATTTAACATTTTAATGAATATGTTAATCTAAAAATACGCTATGGTTGTTTGTATAGTAATCACTCAGCTACTGTATATTAGTGCATTATTGCACATTCGTTCTCTGTGATTTTGAGGCTGTGTTTGGCACTGCCCAAACAAAGAAATGAAAGAAGGGTCTTTCATAGCTTTTTAGTCATGTATTAAATTGTCTCAGATGTTTCACAAGACATCCGGCTGCTGTAACAGTGTTGAAAGCAAGTAAGTGTACTTGTTTCCCAAACACTCTTTCTAGAGTTTGACAGTTCCTTGGCCAATTGTTATTACAGATGCGCAACACTTACACAGACCACCGAGAAGCAAATGTCAACTGTGTCATTTAAATTTATGCATTGTATGTAATCTAGAGCAGTGGTTCTCAATTTGGGTCCAGGGACCGACTGCTCTGCACATTTTGTGTCTCCCTATTTAAAATCAACACATGTCAAGTGATTTGATCAATTCAATCGTTTACTCTTGTTTTTGGTTTACTAACCCTCCAGATATTCGGAAGAATGTTAGCAACTTCAGGGACATAAGTTAACTACAACAGGAACAATTATTGAATTTTTTTTGTTCTATTGAACACAAAATAAGATCATTTGAAAAATGTAGGAAAGCCAACAGTTATTGGGCACCTTTGACTACCATTTAAATGTTTCTATGGTAGTCAATGATGTCCCAGTGCTGTCGATTGATAACATTCTTCCAAATATGTTTTTTTACGTTCAACAGAACAAATACAGGTTTAAAACTATGTGAGGGTAATTCATGACAGAGTTTTCATTTTTGGGTGAACGATCCCTATTCATGAAGATGATGGAATGTTTAAACATCACATTGCCAGTTCGGTGTGAAAATCTCTTTCAGATAAAACAGATTAAAGGAATTATTCAACCATGTTCATGCATGCAGAAACACACATAGCCTAGATTTTAGATAACGTAACGTGTAGTGTACTGTATTACCACTGTTTCCGTTTAAAAAAGGTTTTGCAACATTTTGTCGGGGCTGAACGCGTCCCTAGTTTTTGTTCTGTTAATAAATTCATTACCTGTGTTTCATTTATTATCTCATTAGTTCCTTTGTTTGCTTTATGTTTTTAAACCCTGTGTTTTCCTGAGTTCAATGTCCAGTTTTGACTTATGTCACATGTGTGTTTGCTCCTGTCTTTCGTGTGGAATTATTAAATCCTATTGGATTATGCTACTTCGTCGTGCGCTTGGTTTATATACTCACATCCCATAACACAAGAACTGATATTTCTTATACAGTATCCACGCTGAACTGCTGTGGCATTGTTTTTATTGAATTCCTTAAGCCTATTTCCCTGTGGGAACAGATGTAGGTCTATTTCTGTCGCTTGTCATCTGCACTGATTTCCACTTAATCATAAGAATGGCTGTCAAGTAGCACACCTAAATATATCTTAAATTAGGCTGTTCAATTCTCAGGCGCTGTAAATATCTCAATAAAAACTGGTTCAGAGACAGAATCTTTCAATCAGCGTGGCCAGAAATAGACACCACAACCACAGTATAATATTGAGATCCAACACAAATGTTAATCACAGACTATGACGGCATACATGCATTCCATACACTGACCGGCTCTGTCTATGTGAGGCTGGCTGGAACAGTCTTTTATTTTAATATGTGTTTTATTGGTTTTGTAATGGTGAAGCACAGATTAAATGATGTCTTCTTGTTTATTTTTCCAGTCTGTCGATGGATGTGGGACAATCTTACCTGCTGGCAGCCAGCTAGAATTGGTGAGGTGGTCTGGATGCCCTGTCCGGAGTTATTTGAAGTCATGCGTGAAGAAAATGATGGTAAGTACTAGACGTGCTTGCTTAGCCAAGCATTTGTATTACAATAGATGTCAGTTATTTGGAGGAACCTCTAGGTGTCACATTAAGTTCAGTATGTAACCCATCCTGTGCTACTGATATATTGAATAATGTGGTTCATTGAGGAGATGGGTGCTTATACATTTTGTTGGCCGGATCCTTAAATGAGGATCTAGAAACCTGAAAGGGACAGTTCACCCAAGAATTAAAATTCTGTCATTTGCTCTTGAATTTTTTTACCTTTATGACTTTTTTCTGCAGAACACAAAATATATTTTGAAGAATGTTAGTAACTGAACAATGGCGGTACTCATTCACTTGCATTGGTTGTGTCCATGCAATACCAATGCATGGGCACCCTTATTGTTTGGTTACCAACATTCAACAAAATACCTCCTTTAGAATAAAAAAAAATAAAAGAATAAAATAAAAGTTATTTTATGTTTGTTTATACTGAAAAATATATTTTTGTATCATTTACTTGTTTCTTTGTAGACTTTGGAAAGGTGAGTCGTAACTGCACAGAATATGGCTGGTCGGACATGATTCCTCACTATGTTGACGTTTGCCCTTTTAATGACAATGGAACAAGCCCTGTAAGTATCTTTTGTTTTCTTTCTCCTAATATAATTAATCACCCACCCTGAATAAAAACAAAATGCATGTCTTAAGTATAGAGATGGTCACTGGAGTACAGTGAGTTTTAGTATTTTATAAAGCAAACTATAAATTTGAAGTGAAAATGACTGCACATATGTCAATCATTTCTGTAGTTTTAAGTATCAACATGACAGTGATGTATATTTTATTCTTGTTATTGAGCAGGACATGTACTATGTATCAGTAAAAGCTCTGTATACTGTGGGCTACAGTACCTCACTGGTGTCTCTCACCACTGCTATGGTCATACTCTGCTGGTTCAGGTAAGACCGAGGGAAACTCAGAAAAGCATTCACCAGTCATCATTATATCTCTAAAGGAATAAAATTCTTGGATTTGGTCACCCTTTTTGTTGCAAATCTTTACACTACATAAATCTACAAAATGTATGTTCTTTGGGAAATGTTGTAATATTGTATAGAACAAATAAAGAGTTTGTTTCCAAAATGTGATGACTCTATTTTTGAAATGAGTCAAACATTTTATTCCAATTGATATAAATCAAACTGCAGTTGGTTTGTTTTGATTTAAGCCATATTAACTAAAAGGAAAAAAACAGCGAATTAACACAATAAAACACAGAAAAAACAGGTGAACATAATAAAAAACATGATTTTATTTTTCTTATTTTGGAACCAAATTCCTCAAAGACAAGATCTGTGTACCTACAGCGTTCATACGGTCTCGTAACAATTATAAGAATGTTCATTTTGATTGACTTTATCCACAGGAAACTACATTGCACAAGGAATTTCATTCACATGAATCTGTTTGTGTCCTTCATCCTGAGGGCAATCTCAGTCTTTATCAAAGATGGTATTTTATATGCAGAGGAGGACGGCAACCATTGCTTTATACACACCGTGAGTGACACACACACACACACACACAGTCAGTCAGTCATGGTGATGAGACCATTAACATTCTGGCCTGAGCATGTCATTGCTTTGTGAAGAGAATTAGTTGCAGACTGACACATTTGTGTAGCTGTTATGTGCTTTAATTTGCTTCAGATAATGAGATCTCTGTAGTCACTTGTGGCTTGGTCAATAAGTTAAATGTGCTTTGAAAGTTACAACAGTATGTTTTTCTAGTGATTTCCCTTTTTAAGCTGTGATATCAGCTTAAATTGTCAAAACCACACAAATGTTTGTTGAATGTTTGCTCTTCGTTCTGCAGGTGGAGTGCAAGGCGGTGATGGTGTTTTTCCATTATTGTGTTTTATCAAATTACTTTTGGCTGTTCATAGAGGGTCTGTACCTCTTTACTCTACTGGTTGAAACATTCTTTCCTGAGAAAAGATACTTCTACTGGTACATCATTATTGGATGGGGTGAGACACAACACATTTGCCCACATAATGGTGGACAGATACAATATTACATACTGAAGTTACTCTATGTTTTTTATGTTTTACTCAGGTACTCCAACGATATGTGTGACCGTCTGGGCTGTCCTTAGAGCTCACTTTGATAACATCGGGTATAAGAAAAGATTCATTCCCATCATAAATAAACAATATCTTAAATTAAGAGTAATGCTTAGTAAACATTTATTAAACAACCCCTTGAAGCAAAATGGAAAACAGGTCAGATTGAGGACAAATGACTTTGTTTGCAGATGTTGGGACATTAATGACAATACTGCCATCTGGTGGGTGATCAAAGGTCCTGTCCTTGCCTCTATCATGGTGAGTTATGCTACTCCCATCTTAAAATATTCAATTGAATAGAATATTGTATTATTGTGTGACAAACACAGTTTAAACTGTCTTTTCTCTTCAGATCAATTTTATGCTCTTCATTGGCATCATTATAATCCTGGTGCAAAAGCTGCAGTCTCCAGATATAGGAGGAAATGAATCCAGCATTTATCTGTTAGTCTATAACATATACTGTGTCTCAAATGGCTTTTTGTATTCTTTATTTTAAAATGAAAAACGTCATTTAGATTTTAGTTTAATTTTGACATTTTGGTGTGCTGTGATTGACAGGCGTCTGGCTCGCTCCACACTTCTCCTCATTCCCTTGTTTGGAATCCACTATACTGTTTTCGCTTTCACACCAGAAGATGTCAGCAAGAGAGAAAGACTTGTGTTTGAACTTGGTCTTGGCTCATTTCAGGTATAGCATAAATTCATCGTGTCCTGTCGTTTGATTTGAAATGTCAAATAATAACAAAACAAACTATTTGTTTCCATGTTTATGTACTGTATACAGTGTGATAACAGAATGTGTTTTATGATGTTTAATGGTCTGATACATTACATCTAGAAATGTTTCATAACAATTTTCATATAATTTATGTTCTTCATTTTTCCAATCTTCTATGGTGTCTTTAGGGTTTTGTAGTAGCTGTCCTTTACTGCTTTCTAAATGGAGAGGTAAGTGTATTTAACAAATACATTTTTTTTATTTGGAGTGAGATTTTTACCCAGTGTCTGTCAAGCTATGTTTTATGAAGAAATGATTGTGTAAGTAGAACACCTCGGCTATGCCCCTTTCCAAGATAACTTTGTTAGAAAATCAAGAGCCTGACCTATTTTTATTTAGCAGTCTTCTAGGATATTACAGAAATTATTATTAGTTTAATTATAATTTAAATACAAATTTGTTATAATTGTTTTTACAATTTACGATATAATATTGTTTCTAAATGTTTCATACTCTTTATATTGTATATAAATATTCTGTATGATTGATGTTTTGACAAAAATACAGATAAAAAATGTCTGTATAAAAATGAGATAGATTTGAGAAAATATATTCTCTTAAATTTCTTCTTTACTATCACAGTACCCATCAAACTAGCCTAAGATATAAATAATTTTTAATATACATATAGATGAATGTAAAATTCTGTTTTTTCATGACCAGCATGTAAAAAATCCTTCTAGTCTACAGGACCCAGTTAGATTATCAACCCTCTTCTGCCTAAAGGTGCAGTCGGAAATCAAACGGAAATGGCGCAGCTGGACAGTGAACCGCTACTTCGCTGTGGATATGAAGCACAGGCACCCATCCCTGGCCAGCAGCGGTGTGAACGGCGGCACCCAACTCTCCATCCTCAGCAAAAGCAGCTCACAGATCCGCATGTCCAGTTTGCAGGCTGAAACACCAGCCACATGAGCGCTCAGAAGACCTCACATCCTTGAGAAGAACAGACTAAATACCAATCCATCTCAACTTGTTCTAATAATCTACATCAACATCCAAGACCTGTTTACTCTTCTCTTGGGGTCTATGTTGAGTCAGTCAAAATGGAACTGTAAATCTTCTGGCCGTCCGAGAGACCACAGGATTTTGCTATGAAAATCTGAAGACCTTACAGTCAATGATCTATTGCGTGCTAAACAAAGAAGGATATTTTGATGTGGATGTCTTTACTGCTTTGATCTGAAAGGAATCAGACCACAGGTTTTGTACTATTGAATGCATTGAAGTCCAGTTTTTCTGTTCGGTAATCTACTGATGATAAGTTAAGGAAGGTGGAAAAAGAGTGGATATTTTTGTACATACCAACAGCACTTCAGCCATGTTTTATTTTGTGACACACTATGCTAATAAAGCAATGAGATTCTCAACATGATACAATATTTAATCTCTGAAGTTGGAGTTGAGGAGATTTCTGTCTAACAGCTAGTGTTGCAGTAAAAGGGACACGTGACACGAAACCATGTTTCCCACAGGAGTTAATAAGTCCCTGACACCTGATTCTTGATACACAGACTTGTCAGTCGTGTAATGTATAAATATTTAAATCGTAGAATGAATACGGCATTTACGTCTAAGGAAACAAACCAGGAATTATCAGATCTTTTATGTTTTCTAATCATATATTTGAATGGATGTTCTTTTGGGCGGTACGTTTTCAGGACCTTTTTTCAACATTCTAATAGAAGTAAAAACCTATGAGCTTCAACCACAGCCTAAAAACTGAAACTTTAAACATGTCAGTGGGAGAACTGAATATTTAAAAGAATAAGACTTTTCTCCTGTGGAATCTCATTTCATTTTAGACTTTGTGAGTGGATACCTGTTTTTTTAAAGACGTGGGTTAAATGTGCTTCTAGTTTTTTTTAACAGTCTCTATTACAGAAAATGTAAAATAGTATAAAAAATGCAACCAAACACATGCCACTAGATTTGGCATATTTACATACAGTATACAGAAACTGGGTAAAATGGGTATAGTTTTGTCACATCCATTTTTATATCACTAACACACACACACACACACACACACACACACACGCACACACACACACACACACACGTCGAGTGAATTATAAACCGACACAATAAGTCACCCAGTTGATACTTTAATCAACTGAGCTTAATATTCTAAATCTAAATATATAATATATATAGATATACATTGATTTTACATGTTGAACTTTTTGAGCAAACAAATAATTTTCGGATTGTTGATATTTTGCTTCTTTTGTAATCTGATGTCATACAATTGTTTTTCTAGTCTGGTAGTTCAACAGCAAGCATTGACAAAAAGCACTTCTAGAAATCCAAAGATTCTTTTTTTGGATATTTTAGCCTAGACGTCATTTGCCGCATTAGTTTGTAAAGTATTTAAAATCTTTGCAACTGATGTCACTGCGTATAAACTGAAAATGTTTTAAGTGCCTTTTTTTCGGAAAGAATTATTAGTTTTAAATGAAATGGTCTGAATCCCTCTGACAGCCAACAAGAGAATAGGCTAAACACTAAAGCTAAACAATAAATTCCATTTACTTTTTGTGATAGTGTTATTCGATATTATAAACAATTCTCAATCATTTAGAGAATAACATAATTATTTGCGTTTAACAAGTTATTTTGTGTGAGACGTGAAACAAACTTCTTGTCTTAAGTTTGAATGAAATTGGTCATGAGACATGTCTTGTCTTGACTTTTTTAAATAGTTTATCCTATCTTTTTGAAGCAGTGCGATTATAGTGTTTAGATGGATTTTGTTACTAAACAAATGCCTTGTTTTTTCAAACGATAACTGCAAAAAGAAAAGGCACATAAAGTATAATACTGTATATAATACTGTATGTTTTATATGATCTGTAATTTTCTTAATATGTAAAAAGATACGAAGATGGATTTTGTTTTGGTAATGCCATTAAATATGAAGAATTTGAATGGTATATTATTCAATTTTACACAGAATGATTAAGCTGAACGTTTACAATTATTGATAAAAAATGTAATTTGGTGAATTATAGCCTGATGTAAATACTGTATCTAGGATGTAAAATTACTTTATTCCAATACATGCAATTTTGCGATGACAAATGTATGATTATCATATTATTTACAAATAATTGTGAAATATATGTAATTTGAAGGTTTGCCTGAGCTCTTGTGATCATGTTTAAATAGTTCTCAGAATTGCTGCCTATTCTTCTGAAATGATGCATGCATTTCTTGCGATTTGTAGGCGCCGAAGCATTCAAAGAAAGTGGGTGGCTCATTGTTTTGATGTACAGCAATATTGTGGTTTGGACAAAAAAGGAGAGTTAGTCTAGTTTGGCACCGATTTTATATATCCCAGTCCTCACCCAGAACCAGATAACCTGCACATTTTATGAAGTTTTTACCTATCACTACATGTATGTGTGCCTGGGATGATCACTGCAGAACTCTGAAACTCAGAATTTGACTTAGACTGTACTTAGATACAGATGAAGGTGATGTATATACATTATCTAAACCTCTAGCATTTTACGGGTAGGGAGTTTAATGAAACAGGAATTACATTTTATCGATTGGTGTTTCTTTTGTTCTTGAAAATTGACAAAGTGTGAAAATGTATACGCTATAGATTTAGATGTAATATATATTGATTTAATGGAGCTGTACAATGTCACCTAACGCAAACCACATTTTGAAACTGTGAGTGTTTTGTCTTACAGTATTTTAAACCCAAGCACACGAATTACAGAATAGATTTAAGAAAATATTTAGAAAACTAATATTAAATATTGAAACTAGTATGTTTTTTTTCATTGCTTGTTTGTTTATTTTGTACTTATTTTATGTCGTTATGATGTAAAATTGCTGACTTTTTGGTTGATGTTGTTATGTATTGTAAATCATTTTGTACATAATTTAATATTGTTTTTGAAACGCCATTAAATGTTTCTGAGAAGTGACTTTTCTAATACTCCCTCAGCCTCATCATAAAGATGGTGTCCATTTCCATCTACACGTATTATTTTAACTCATAAAAAATATTCTTATCAATGTGTCTTCAAGTTGACTGTATCATGCAAGTTTTTATAGAATGTCAACACTTTGGAGAAATACAAGTGCACCTGCTTTGCCTATTTACAGAACTGCTAAAACTGCAGTTGAAATTACATCCTTTAGGGGGCATCGACGCCACATATGCCAGTGCATATAATAATGTTCACACAGTATACTTACATTATACTAGTTATGTCACATAACACATGCACATAACAAAGAAATTTACTTCACATCCAAGGTTCAACAAACCAGTACACACCTGTTTCTGAAAAAAAACGTTAAGGCAGGTCGGTGAATGTAGCATTAACTCTTACAATTAGGACAAGGTTGTCATCTAAAAAATGTATCTGTCACATTAAAACAACTGAATAAATGGCAATGCACACAATATTTAAAACAAACAGGTACCAAAGTTTTACGTAGCAGGTGTACAGTATTCTGGCTTCACAGTTAAAATTTTGAATTTATGGTCCCACTAAAGCCTTTGCATTATTATATTCAAAATCCTAAATGAGCAACCAAAATGGCAGCGACAGAACTTTGGGGTTGTTCTGAATTAATACAAGCATTTCAATAGCATTTCAATAAAATAACATCAAATGAGTACAACCAGCAAAATGTACTTTTTGTATTCGTATATACTCTTTTATGATTTATTACAATGTTATTTTTCTCAATTCTTCAGACACTGAAAATGTGCTTTCAACCAACATATTTTACTCCACTCATTTTGCTGAATAAGACATTATTCAGACATTGATTTGTACAATAAGCATGAATTGCATACTGATATAGTTGTATCAGTTAATAAAAGTTGGTATACAATAACTGCTTATGAAACATGACATAAAACATTTCTTTGGAGGCAAAGGCAAGCTGACATGTCTATATGCTGTAAAATCCTTTATAATGATTTAATTTCTTATATATAGACTGCTGCAAATTCATGTATAAATATTTATTTTGCACACCGGGCAGGCGCGCAGATCGCACTAGGGACGGGGGACATGACCCCCTCGGATTCATAGTGATCCAATCTCCACCCTCACTTTCCCAACGAAAGGCGACAAGCATCGGTAAAACTGAGAATTAATCAGGATTTAATCACTGTTTCAGAACCGTGTCGGCCACCGCCCGTGGTAGCGTTAACCATAGTGATCAAATACCATCGTCTATGACTGAGCTGTTGATTTTTCTGGAAGAAATTGACTGCATAACTGAAACATAAAGGCAATGAAGAGACAAAAAACAATCACCTCGTTTTTTCAAAAACCAAACAATGCAAGTATCCTCTTGCCTGTTGACTTTTACCAGATGTGGCAGATTTGTTTTGTTATTTATTTGTAAAACTTGTATACATGGAGAGCATGGACCCGTTTCAGAAATCAGGGTAAGTGCAAACTCAGTGTAAGTTAACCCCAGAAAACGGGATACTCTGGGTTTTCAGTTTCAGAACGCGAGGTAAATCAAACCCGCGACCGCGGGGTAAGTCAAGCCCGTTTCAGAAATCGAGGTATCTTATACTCCGAGTGAGTGACCATCTGTGAACCTAACCTGGTCGGGAACAGGTTTTATTTCACTAACCCGGGGTTTGTTACAATCTCCGCCCCTTTTAGAAACGCGAGCGGTGTTGAAATTGCCTTCGCCGTTTGTTTTTTCAATCGTTTTCCTTAATCGCGCACGAGTTCGTGACACAGACATTAAAATGGCATGTCCGTTTATTCAGGAACCCGTAGATGAGGAAGCTGCATTCATTCAGAGAGAGTTACATTTACGTTGGGAGAGAATATATATACCATATATGGTGAAGCCCGTTTGGATGTTTTATCATATCCGGAGGATTTTATTTGAGTGATACAGTCTTTCTTTACAGTCCATTAAATATATCCACAATCTGCTTCATCCTTACATCACAAACCTCACTCGCCAGGGTCGCGCTCTTACATCTGAGCAGATTATTTTTATGGTCACGTTTCTTTGCTAATGGAAGCTTTCTATATAACACCGGGGATGCAGAACACGTTAGCAAGGCAACTGTATGTAGAGCAGCAAGAGAAGTGTGAATCGCTCTCGAGCACTTTTTATACACTTTTGTAAAGTTTCCTGTGAGAGCCATCAAAGAGGAGGTTCATAGGATTGCAGG
This sequence comes from Barbatula barbatula, assembly GCF_947034865.1. Classification (NCBI taxonomy): domain Eukaryota; kingdom Metazoa; phylum Chordata; class Actinopteri; order Cypriniformes; family Nemacheilidae; genus Barbatula; species Barbatula barbatula. The sequence continues at coordinate 17,279,260 of NC_136770.1, forward strand.
TGAATAGTGAACGTCTTTCTGAATTAGGCTGATCAAATAAATGTGGTCTTGCTGCCACCGGCCTTTTGGAAGTAAACTAATAATTCAAACACCCTTTAGGATTTCCCAATGTGATTAGGTGCACATGTAACCGGTCCCACTCGCCCCGCTCTATATAGCCAGGTTCTCATATACTCAAAACTTTCAAGGCCAGTTTATTAAATATATCAAACATTTCCCAGTCAGGCATCCTACTAGCAAGAGCATTTAAACTCACCGGACTGAATGATGTTTTTATATTTCATTTTCAGCTGCTGCCATGTTCTTTTTTATTGCAGAAGGATTGCACCTACATGACAAAAATCGTAGGTATATATAAACATATATATATAGATATGTATATATATAGTGCCTCCAATTCGACTGCGAGAAATAAACGGAGCGCTTTTTGTCATGTGGCGTTGCCATGGTGAATCGTGTTAGCTTCGCTCAATTGATGATGGCTTTTTAAAGCCGCGGTGAACACGCGTAACCTCGGGTGAACTTACTCAGAGTGGATTGAACTCATTGAAACCAGCTGTTCTGAAACAGAAAACTCAGAGTAGCGATTATCTGAGTAAATCAACTCAGAGTTCACAATCTAACTCAAGGTTGCTTGAACCTCCTTATTGAAACGGGTCCCTTGACTATGTAATTAGGTGAGTGGACAGAGGCAAATAGCGAATGAACACAAAAAGAATGGTTGGATAAATCAAACAATTTATCGTCAGGAGATAATGATTTATCTGGACTAGGGTCTAAATTAGGGTTCTGGCATAACATTATCATCTAACCCAATTTACTGTAAGTTACTTAAGTTGTTGCAGGTAAATTAACTGATTAATGTTTAAAAGGTTAAACAAAACATATTTTGCAGAAGACACGGTTTTGGTGGCAGATTCGCATACGGTGCATAACAGTTTGATCATGCATTGCTAGTGTTGATAGGTAGGCCTTTGATCATTGTTGTTTATCCATGATTTCAAATAAGAATCCTCCAATGGCTTTTCATTGCAAATCATTAGCCTAAATTATGCAAAGTAACAATTTAAGCACTAGTTAATGCCCAAATTATGCAAAATAACTAACTGGTTTGAAATCATGTGCTGACAGCTTGGTCCTCCCAGTTAAAAAAGTCCCATCTGCACCCCTGAGTGTGGGGGACGAATCGGGTCCCAATGAATCTGAGGGGATCATGCCCCCCCCCCTCCCCAGTAACATCTGCAGACTGCATGCCTGACCAGCGCCATCTCTAATATATAGTTGCAACTGGTAAGTAATGATGAATGAAATTATATTAAAAGCACCAAGTAACATAGAACAAATGTCTTGTATATTTACAACTATGTAGGGACAATAAAAAAGTTACAAACTACATTCCACCAAACATGAAACTTTACAGTGTAGTGCTCCATATGTGTGCACTGCAAAAGCTTTTCAAATAGGCCATTTTCAAAACAAAATGATTTATTATTATTTTAATCGGAACAATTACTGTTAATGAAAATTGTTATTCATTCTGAAATTTAGTTTTCAATAAATACATTTTAAAGATTTTTTTATCTTTAAATAAATTAAATTTGATTTATAATGAATAAAATATCTTAAAATACCAGTTATTCAAAAAACAACTTTGGATGCCCTGTAATTTTATACTTTAGTATACAGGGCCAGTGCACTGTGCAATATATCGGATCTTGAGAAGATGAATATGTCTGAATATATATAAAAATATGTTTTCGCTATTATTTACAGAGAATCCAAAGTGAGGTCTCTGTTCTCTACGACAAATAGCTGTGTTTATCTCTATATTACAATTCCCATATTTTAAACTAAAAATAAATATTAAATAATAAACAATATACAGTAACTCCACTTTCAAGCCAATGTGTAGACAGCAAGTTTCAATTGAGTCGACAAACTATACAACTTGATAAGTACTGTATGAAGGTCTGGCTATGCGAGACTAAGTACTGGATGACTTACAGAACATTGTCAGCAATTTAGGTCTGTTCCAATTATTTACTCTTAAAATTAGGGGATTATGATTTTGTGCTTTGGTATTATGAGTAAATGGACAGTATTTGTATCAGTATATCAAAAACCTTGTCAGTGTAGAACAAGGAAAACACCCCTAAAGATATAGGTGTTTATGCAATTTGTAATATGTAATTACCAACTAAAGTCATTTTTACGTGTTCGTTTAAATAGAAAATGATATTTAAGGTAACAATTGCATGTCACTCCCTCATGCAGTGTATAATAAAGTTTTGACTTCAAGTTTAATGAAAAAAGAGTGAGAGGAAATATACAGCAAATTGAATGTTAGAGCTCGCCTTTCTCTCACACTGTCGAAACACTGTTTTGGGGTTCAATGAAGGGCAGCTCGTTGGGACTGGATTTCTCCAAAACTAAGATTTGTGTGACTGTGCTGCTCTCATTAAAAAGGGTCCGTCTTCTCTTACTGTATCTCAAATAACTTTGCGTCTGCCACTTCCACAGCCTCTTCTTCAGTTCTGCTTGTACCTGAAACAAACAAACAGGTATGCATTCAAAGCAAATAATACAGTATTTCCTGTAGACACAATCTTTTCTAAAAGCTGTAACTTACCTCTCCATTGAGAAAACAGTATAACAGAGCCACGACAAAACCCTTACATGTAACAGAGAAATCAGTCTCAGTATGGTTGAATAGCAAGCCCATCTTCTCTAAATAGCACTAATATTAGTTCATACTTTATGTTGACAGAAAATAATATTTCAAAAGTCTTCATACTTTTTTATATACCATAACCCAATTAAACAAATAAATTTGAATTACATTTGTAACTTTTAAATTAGATCATACAGCATTGATTCTCTGTGAGAAGAATTTTATTGTGGGGTATACACACACACACACACCTGAAAGGGGCCCAGGCCGAGCTCGAGGAAGTGGCGAGCTTTTTCTCCTGTGTTCTCTGGCAGAAAGGCAAACACCATGTAGTGCATGCCAAACAGAGGTATCAGGAAAAGAGTAGATTTGGCCAGTCTCCTTAAAGTATATAAATAGTTGAGCATTATTTCACATCAATAACAAACATACTCTAATGGATCTATAATGGATGTGTGATTTTCATGGAACTGTAACTATAGCAGCTTCTGTACAGTATGTGTATTATTTTTTTAAATGATTAAACATTCTTAGCAATTTATTAATTTTACATTAAAGTACATCATTAGTATGTTTGCATTCAGCAAGCAATGAACAATTGTCTTAACAGTACTGGTGTTATTTTACAGTGTGTACATAAGGACTAACATGAAGTGGCCGGTATCATTATTGCCTCCCACTCCTGGAGACTTCAGCTTCTGCACAAGGATCCGTATCACATTTATGAAGATGATGAAATTGATCTAGATCAGACAAAACAGGATTGATTACGGTATTGTATTATGTTCACCAATACATTGTGATGTACAAATAGATATTACATGTATACAGTATTTACTGGAGCCCAACGGTTTAAGGCCACTTAGGAAAGTGCTTTAATTTTCAATTTTTTCCACATATTTATATATAGTATTACTTTTACAATGTTATCAAAGAGCTTGTTCTAAAGCAAATCTTAATGAAAGCAAGACAATTGTTTGTAAAAAAATAATTTGTTAAGTAAAACGAATATTTAATATTAGTTATTTATTTCCCATCATATTCTAATGTAAACTTTAGATTCAGAGGGAGGGTCTGTATGTAACCCTGAATATTGACAAAGATATTGATTGTGCAATAGTAATTGATGGACAAAATGAGTCAGATATAATCACAACTAGAGCAAAAAAGTCTTATATTCACATTCACATATTTTAACAAGTAAAGGATGCTTTGCTGTAATTCTCCCATACCAGAAGAGACACTGTGATTGGTCCTTTGATAATCCACCAGAAGTAAGTGATATCTGTGTCATCCCAGCACCTTCAACATTCACAGTTTACAAAAGCTTATGATTATTTAGAAGTAAGCCTGTGTGACTGAAAAATAAGCACACAGCTTTGGAGATTTATTATAAATAGTAAAATCCTACACAACACATATGTGTATCACATATTTTTGGCTAATATTGTTCTATAATATAGCAGTACACAATTGTAGAAAAATACATAATTGTACGTATCAGAATTTTCCTTTGCATTCATTGAAATAATCATAATATTCACAAGCTATAAATTAGAAATCCTAATGAAGTCTTACGCTCTGTTGTCAAAAAAATATCTTGCCAGAACCCAGATGGTCAGTATTATTGTTGGCAGTCCTGAAATATTCAACAAACAGTTCCTTTACATAAGACATTGCATATACTTTGACAAAAATTATGATTAAAACCTTTAGATCTAAAATGCGATATTAGATTCCCTATAAAATTACCCTAAGAGGATATATATTCCATTTGATGCCTACAGGTGTCACTACTGTAACATAACACAAACAGGCACACAATCACTCGCTGTCACTACTTGTGGCACGCTGAGTTGAACAACTGTCTGAGTGCTCAAAAATCTTTGAATCTTAATTTGATTAACCTTAATTTTCCTTTTCAACCCTTTTGGAATATTCTAACTGTATGTCTTAAAGCATTACCTACAAATATTTCATTCGTGCCATTATTCTGTTCCAATTACCTCACTTACCCCAACCAATAAGGATGTACCACCAGAAATATTTCTTCTGCGAGACAAATGTAAGAGCTAGAAGAGTCTGGAGATACATTCCCTCGACGAGTAGCCAAAAATAATTAGCCAGAATGCTGAATTGGAAGAAAGCAACTGCTGCCTTGCACGAGGTCTGAGGAGGAAGACATTCATATTTCATCAAGATGTACATTTATCTGAGAGGTCTTGTTCCACAGAAGACACAAAACACATCTACAAGCTTATGCTGAACATGTTAACAAAACAAGCGATTCCCTGAGAAGTACTAGAAAATAGGGAATTGGTTGATAAGAAAAAGGATAAATGAATTGGGAATTTGTTGATAAGAAAAAGGATAAATGAAACCGCTGTGCAGGTGAGTGGGGAGGAAAAGTGTTAGCTTTGTACAGAGGCCGCTGTGTAAGAGATGGATTTTTATACTTCAAAGACTGTTTGTGAGATCTAGCGGAGGCAGACCTTGAAAGAGTTGGCTCTTCGGTTGTGTTGTGTGATACGTTCTACTACAGTGTTACCCGAACTTGCCTAGGTACCTTGTCTCAAATACCCTTTAGTCAACACCAAAAACATGTTTCATAATCTACAGTATGTTATAATAATATCAATAAAGTGTCTCAGTAAAAATCACAAATTAAAAAATCTACAATTTAATGTTTTATGCATTTTAATAGTGTTACTACTTACTGTTTATATTGGCAACAGTACGCTTTACAATCTGTACTGTGTGGTTAGCCAGTTTCTTTGTTAACAAAATACTGACAAAAGCAAACGCATAACTACACAAACTAAAATGGCAGTGATATGTATTATATAACCTAACTTTCTCTATAGAAAATATTGGTTGCTCTTGACAAGTCAAGGTTCTACAACAATAAGAAAAACCAATGGACCTTAAAGTTTCTCCTTTCTCCAATCGACAGAAAGGGAACCTGAATTTATATACATATATCTGAGTGTAGATTAAGAATGGCCTGTGATGTACATGAAGACCCTGGATGCTCCTACATTAATAAATTCTGTAGGTGACAGCTGGGGACACTCACTGTTGACATGAAGCAGTGGTCCAGATTTTCTGCGAAGAGAACACCATCTTTGATAAAGATTGCACTGGCTCTCATGATGAAGGACACAAAAAGATTCATGTGAATGTAGTTTCTGGTGCAGTGGAATTTCCTGTTTTGGAAAAAAGTAAAACAGAGTACCAGACTACAGTATACAGTATGTCGCCACTTCAGTTTGGTGGACTTCAACTGTGAAACCAAGCCTGTAGCTAAATTAAATTCATAAAAATTTGTGTAACCATGAAGGTAAGATTAACTTATCTAATATTTGTATTACCTGAAGGCCGTAAATACAAAGATGGCCGTGATGAGGGAAATCAGAGAGGTAGCATAACCTGCAGTGTACACCTGCCTGAACGTTGAGTAGTATGTTGTCTGGAACAGAGGGAAAAATATCAAATGTAGTAAAAGAGCCCTTTCGACTGGTATTTGAACATAGTTTCTTTCTTATAATACATAAATCTTAAGACTTAAAGGTCCAGTGTATGAAATTAAGCGGCATCTAGCGGTGAGGTTGCAAATAGCAACCAATGGCTCACTCCACCGTTTGCCCCTCCCTTCCAAAGCACAATGGTGACTGAAACAGAACTGAGATGTTATCATGTATTCGCATCTTTGATGAAGGAGATAACATGTTAACAAAACGCGCTCTGTAGAGCAGTTTGTCTGTTTAGGGCTACTTTAGAAACAACACGGCGATGTACAAGTAAGGGGACCCGCGGTGTATGTAGAAAGAGCTCATTCTAAGTAACAAAATTTAAGGTCTTATTACACCTATCAAAACACAGTTACTATTTGTATATCATATTGCACTTCAGTCAATAGATCCTTTAAAAAGAACACATTGGAACCTACATTATTGTGACCGGTCATCTGGAAGCTACATTTATCTCATTACCACAGTGAAAATAAATGTCATATGTATAACATTTTGAATAAACTTTACTCACTTTAGTCTAAAGCCTTAGTGCACTAAAATGACTTTTGTGTTGCAATCTTAAGCAGATAAATGTCAAGTGATGTTAAAATCTATATTATAGATGCATCTATAACCTCATTGCCCCTTCCTTTGATGCAAGCACAGGTGAAAGTCTTTATGAATCGAGAATTTAAATTGTAGCGATTACATTTAGTGCACAGGAGAGGTTATTATGCTATTGTGTGACTCATTCAACTGCTGTTAATTAGTTTGTTCACATTGGGAACATGCTCCTCTATTAGCCTAAAGCTTGTTTGTGTGTGTGTGCGTGTGTGTGTGTGTGTATCAGATCACATCATTCTCTTTATTCAATATGATCTGTTTTCTCATTACCATTTGACTGTGGTCTACTGCCACAAAAGCCAAAGATTGTATGAATTGCATGAAGACATTTTTTTGGTGGTAATAAGAATTTGCTTGTACCCATTCTCAACTAATTATTTGAAATTATAACATCTGTTGGGTTGTAATGGGTAATAAAGTGAGAGAAATGTTTTCAAAGGAAGAGCTAAAGAGATCATACATTTGAGCTTAAAGGAATACATTTGTTCATTGAATTACTCTCACTTCAAACGTGTAAGACTTTCTTTTTTTCTATTACATAAAAAGAGACAATTAGCTGAACGTTTGTATTGTTATTCGTAATCTTCTTTGCTCCATCTCTCCAATTCACATATTATTACCATCATTTACACGTGTCTCATAACTTATTGCAATACTTTGTATTATAGTAAATATATAAATGTATAAGTTCTTTTTCTTACATACATCTATTTTGAGTTTAGAAGATGATGATTGTGATAATAGATTATGATAATATAGTACTTGAGTTATACAAATTTAATGGTCCTTTTTGGTCACTGTTCACTTGCATTCATTGCAATTCTTTATTCAGGTAAATGATTCTTTCAAAAAATGTCATGGGGTAAATTTAACACAACTACGAAAAGGCAATGGGTTAGTTTGGATCTCACAATTAGGGTGTGTCAATGATAACCAACATGAGCTGAAAGGATTTAAATGTTCACCTCAGTCTCTGACTTCACTTCCTCCGCAATCTCACAAGCATGCTCATAGGATGGGTAGGCTTCCGTCCAACCATCTTTAGTGCAGGTTCTGAGTATGTAACCTGCATTAAAACATTATTGAACATAAAGTTCACAAACATTTTCTTGGATAAAAATGTTCTTGTGTTGAATGAATTTTTCATAAGATGGGAGATTTATTAGTTTGCTGCATAAATGATAAAAGCATACCTTCTTTATAGAACTGTAAATATAACGCAACACAATATTAGCCTACACTTTTTCATAATCCATAATTTTTCTATAATGTGATAACAGATGTACAGAGTACTTATTGGTCTCTGTAGATTGTTTGGAAAAAACAAAGATTGTTACAGAAGTCAAGTCCCAGACTTCATATGAAACAAATACTAAATATACAGTCACATAGACAGCACTAAGGACTGAGGTCCCTCTCAGCAGCATTTCACAGTATAGGGATTGTATTTTTATTAGACTGCTTATGTGTGTAGCTTTGGTTACTTTTTATGTCATGCAGATATGAGGATAGAGACTTCAGATGGACAGATCTGATCACTCAAGGTTATATTCAATGTTTTTATCTGCTTGCTCGGGATATGAGGCTTGTATCAAGAATAGATCATAATGAAGAGATTGTCCCCCACAGCATATGGAGATGAAGATACGGAAAGCTATGGGAACAGGAATCAGCCATACAGCTGTAATAATTGACATGGTAATTGGGGATGCAAAGAGGAATACAAAAATTACATTTATTATATGAAGCAAAAGCTCAAGAGACCCGTTTCGGATAACAGCCATTCAATCGAGCGATAACATTCAAAGTGTTTAGGCACTGCAGGCGATTGGTAGAAAAACTAATATAAATATACTGTTCTTGAAGCTTAACTAGAGCATGGTGTTAGCAATGCAATAGAAAGAGTTGCAATCACACATATAATATGATTATAAAATTATTAATAATAATTTCCAATATTATTAATATTGTCCGATATCAGCCTATATCACATCAACATACAGAATATAAAATACAACATATTTGCAATTGTTGGCCTATGATGACATTTGTGTCCGATTAGGCATCCATGATCAAGATCCATTCTACATGTGTATGTGCAATGATATAGATTTTATAGATTTTCTCCTATGAAGCATAAAGGGACAGAATGGACAGAATGGATTAAGGTGACTATACAGACTATACATAGTGTTTAAAATGTTTTAGTCACCACAAATTTTCACATATTAAAGGCAAGGATAGAAAAAAGTTTAGAAAATGTTTAGCCTATAAACCTTTTTTAAAAATGTGTCAAACAAGGGTAAAGCGAAAATCACTGGAGGATTCTCCATTCCTAATGTATTCTGGTTTGAGAAAAAGTAAAATCTAAAAAGATTAGCTTCTTCCTGAGAATTATATAATGGAAAATAAAAAAATTGAAATAAGAAAAACATCAAATGAGCTATAAATATGCTCATTCTTCTGGCACATTTCAATTGGACTATAAATCAGTAAACTATGTATTGACTTGACATTACAGCTAACCTATAGCCTCTGGTTTTCTCACCTACACTTATCTCGACCATTCTGAGGGCCTCTTAAGTGGGTGGTTTCGTGCTAGCTTGCCAATGGGAGTTGTTTCTACCCGCTGTTTCTAGCATTAGCATAAACCAAAGTTCATCATGCAAGTCTCACTCCCTGAAGTCACAGTGGGGGAAGACAGACCAGTAAAGGTCTGACCGCTGCTGCTTTCTGTGGTAGAGGTAGTGTATGAGGCATTAGCTTAGGGGATTCTGAGAGATTTACAAGAACCGAATAACATCGCTAACAGTTTCCGTTGAAATGCTTGCTTTAGACCTCTTTGATTTTTTCATCATTTCATCACTTGGCACATGTTCAGCAGGATTTGGAACACAGTGGTGTTTTTTAGCCTGCGCAACCTTTCTACCTCTCTTTGGATGCTCAAAAGCCCCAGTAGTTATGCTCACTTCATGAGTTTAAGGAGATGATAAAAAATACAAATGATGTCATCATTTACTGTCCTACTCACTATCATGTTTCGAACTCTTTCTATTTTTCCATTCTTTTCATTCTATTTGTCTATCAAATAAATAATAACAGCCTAGCACTTTACAGTAAGGCCCCATTTTTTAACCACATTAGTTAACAAACAGTATGTATTATTAGATTTAACATCAACTTAGATTTAGTATAGGAATAAACACTTATTGTTGGCCATGTCTGGTATTGTTACTACGAATTTCTAAACATTCCACATTTTCATTTATTCAACATTTTCAAATAAATCCAAATAGAAACTATATTTTATTTTAAATTTGCGAGAAAAATTGTTAGTTGTTTTAAAATTATAATTTTACCTAAAGACACACCTATAAATAGTAAAAAAAATTCAATACTATTCGTTTTTCATAATTTGCAACAATTATGCATTGCAGATAATGGGAGTCTAGAATGTTAACACAAAATGTAAATGCGTCACGCGCTGATTTGGTAACACAAGAGACTGAGCTATAACGTCTATGTATGCATTGTATTCTGTTAAAATTCTAAGCCGAAAACAGTTTGAAATCGTGCCGTGTGAAGGCAGTCTCACATAGAAACATAACTGTAACTGTTTCAGGCCGTGCTTAGAACGGTTCAGCACGGATGTGGAAAAGCGCTGAAAAAGATTGTGTTACCATGATAAATGCAGAATATAAACATTTACATTTACGCATTTGGCAGATGCTTTTATCCAAAGCGACTTACATTGCACTATCCTATACATTTATAGATATCTGCCATCCCCTGGGATGGAACCCACAACCTTGCATTATTATTACCACTGAGCTACAGGAAACGTTGTGTTGGCCTGTTTATTTGGATAAGGTAGAATTGTTATTAGGTTATTACAATATAAGGTTATTGTACAAAAATGGTGCTATTATTTTTAAGTACATTTCATCAACTTAACATTTTAAGTTTTTAAATGTTTATGCATCAGTATCTCACCACTGGGTGAAATTTTAAACAGGAAAGCTGAAATGATCTGTACAAACAATTTTTCTGTACTTAAAAATGTAAGGCAGCATTTTTATAGTGTTCTATATTAGCACAACAGGCATCTAATACCTCAAAACTGTTTTAAAGGCAATTTGTAAGCTGCCTCTTAAATGTAAATGTCAGGATAATGATAAGGAGTTTCCAATCTGTAAAAATTGGTAACAATTTCCTGTAGACAGCTCTTACAATTCATCACGTGTACAATTAATTTGATCACATGTTATGAAGACATTGAAGAACAACTTTAATATCTTCACAACCCACAAAAAACAATACACTCAATGTCCCATAGCAACAGTTAGCAGTGTTTATGATATCCGGATATTCAGAGTTTACACACCACTCCTGATTTTTCTGTGTGTGTGTGTTTGCCTTGTCACTTTTATTGCCCTGGGCTGGAGACTGTTAAACAGTTTGTATCCTTTTCCTCTCCAGTCAGTTTGGTTGCAAGAGTGCAACCAAGAATTACATTCTGGTATCGGGTGTATATTATGAAAGATTAACTTTTGTTATTTTTACAGTGGTCTAAAAAGATGTCATGTTTGACATATACACAGACCGTCTCTAAAGATTGTCATAATATTGCCTTTGTGGTCTGCACAGATTAAAAGACCACCAGTGCGAGAATAACCGGACCTCATTTCATGTTATTCAAACGTGTTTTTGTTTTAGTTTATGTATTCCTTAAAATAGAGCGAAAAGAACAAGAATAAAAGAATACAGTTGTTTACCGTGATTTTTTCGGAATAACTGAAACACTTCAGAACATGAGACATTGACCTCCTGTCCGACTTCTGCTCTGTACCAGCACCAAAACTCATCTTGCTCGGTGCGACAGCCTGAAAAAAAAGTAATATTTGTTCAAACATAATTATAAACATAAGGCACATATTACAGTTTGCCTACTGTACCACAAGCGCGTTATTTCGGTTACCTGACAATTTTTTTTACAGTGTACACTCTGAAAGCAATATAAAAGAACACCAGCAGAATGTGTGCTCTCAGAATAAAAAGAGAAAATGGCAGAGAAGATGTTTGACAGGAGCACAGTAGATGGGCACTGAGATGGTAAGAGAGAGCGGGAGAGGCCATGGACACTCTGAGAATTTAAAAGAAAGCTTTGCATAAGTCAGGCATCTCCTCTTTTCATGGGAGATCTCCGACTCAGGAATAAAACCACAGAGACAACAGAAGCTGAATCAACAAAGAAGATTTGGAGTATAATGAGAGCCACAGGGATCATATTAAGACATGGCTATATAAATATGACTGCCACATCTACGCCACGGATCATACTTCCCTTCTTGCTATCTATATTCTCACTACTATACACACACATCCACAAACTGATGTGTAAAAAAACATGTTTTCAATTGAAACTGCTGAATTAGACAACATTCTGTAATGATGTCTATAGATACGGTGACCTCATTCCAGAATGGAAAGAGTGGAACCTAATTCTCAATCTGGGAAACAGTTACAGAGTAAAAACTATTGACACAACTAAAGCCTGCATCAAGTTTTAGAAGCCAAAGAATTCTTCTGACTTAACTTTTTGATAACATATAGATGTTTCGATCTGGTATAGATCTGGAAGCATAGAACATTATGGACACATCATGCAGAACTTAATCATTTACTCAACCTCATAAAACACCATATGACTTTTAAGTCAAATGTGGCCATGGATGTCAATTGAATTAAAACCTTAATTTTCATTCTGTCCACACAGCTGGCTTTAGAAGACTTAGAGCATCACAAAGCTGGCTTGAGATGACTTGGAGTTGTATGGACTGATGAACTGCACTAAGTGTGCATTTACGGTGCCTTCTGGGAGCTTGAAAGCTCCTGGTTAACATGTACTTGTACAAGAGCACATTCCTCAGGGCGGAAAAATCTTCGAAAGTCATAAAGGGTTGGAATGAGATGGGGGTTAGTAAATGACGACAGAATAGTCATTTTATTGTAACTGTTCCCTTAAGTACCACAATAAAGTGGAATGTCACAACAAAACAAAATTAGTTTTGTACAATATAGCTCGATATACTAGAATAACAGTTGGCCAGACTGGGGTATGTGAGATGGGATGGGTGTTGGAATAGTCTTTTATTATTGCTCAAATGACTTGTGTACACCCAATGTGCCAATGTTGTGTGACAATCGCCAAAATGTATGTTTCAACACTTGTGTTAACGCTTCTTGATACTGTAGTTACATTCATTTCAAGTACATTATAATAAATAATCATAGTAGGTAAATATGACAAGCATCGTTTACAAGCAAGTCATCGTTTACTCGCCCTCATGTCATTTCAAACATGTATGATTTACTTTCTTCTGCAGAACACAAAAGAAGATATTTACAAATATGTTGGTAACTGAACAACTGAATTGTGTCCACACAATATAAGTGAATGGGTACCACCATTGTTTGGATACCACCATTGTTTGGATACCAACATTCTTCTAAATATCTTCTTTGTGCTATGCAGAAGAGTCCTATTTTAAAGACACATAGAAGAGCTTGGAAAATGGGGCACGAGTGACCAGGCAAAGTCAGGCTTATGATGGTCCCTACAGAAACGTACACTTTGAAGCCATGATGTCACCTCATTAATATAAGTTTAATCAAAGACATGAAAGAAACGTTACAGATATATTTTTTATGGGAAGGCTATCCTGTGTTCTCTGTTTTTAATGGCAGGATAAGGAGAGATAAAATATGAATGTGTTTTTCCTTGAAAGTTTGAAGATGTACAGTTTTATCATGCCTGTATATAAAAGACATATTTTTGTAGAGTAGGCACTACATCTTTTAAAGTGGACTCTGCTTTGGCATGAGGTTAGGCAATTCTATAGAGCTCTAAAGAAAACAGATTGGAAAGATAAACATCATTGACGTCAACTGTCAGAAAGGCAATCAAATTGAGCCGTATAGCATAGCTGGCGATGAACAATTTCACAGATAATTCAACCTAATATAGTGAAACTGCTGTAATCTCAGAGCTCAATGACTGCTCAGTGGCATTGAAGACATCTGTAGTTTATGGCCATGGAATAGGATTAAATGGTTTTGCCTCCTGTGTTTGTATTCATTCAAAACAATGTCGCTGATGTGATATCACTGTCAATTACATTAAAAATAATATTTAAATATTTAGAAAGGTCTTATCATTCCCCCTTTATCTGTCTTTTCCTGTCCATTTTACTGTGCTGTTTTTTTTACAGAGACTGTCTATTACTGTTTGTGTGAAGTACAAGATTGTGGGAAAGGAGCCATGGAGAAAACCTAAAAATGTTAAAAAATCTGCCTGTTGTGTGGTCAGATTTTTAATGGTAAGATTAAAAAAACATAAAACAATGTTTACAAAAAATACAAATGTTAATTCAAACTTGTATGCAGTACAATTCTTAAAGCATCTGCCTGCTTTAGCAGTCAATCACATATAGCTATTATATTCATTTCATTCATTTATTTATTTACCAAGCACTTTTACACAACTGGTAATTGAATAAAGTGCTGTACAAAAATATTGTTCCATTATTTTTATTAGTTTGAATTATTATATGTTTGAAATGCATACAAATATTATATTGCAAAATATGTTAAGTCATAAGAAAACCTGGAAAACTAAATTATTTATGTTCTGTGACTGCAGCTATTCATATTTTTTTCAATAATATTATCTTTTTCATATTATACTGCAAGTTGCTTTGCTAAAACGTGAAATGTAAAAAGCGTTATACATGAAAAAAGCTCCATGCATATTAATGAAATTGAACTGAATGAAATATTCAAACCAATCAAATTTTACCACATGAAGAGGATACTTATCTCACCGATGAAGGTGAGGAGAAAAGGGCACTGTGTGTAATGTGCTGTGTAAATACCAACAGCAAGGCGGAAAAGACATTTAATGTTTATCCGGGAGACGTTGGATGAATAGAATCTAATCGTAAATTCGGTATGGAGCTCCTCTATCACTTCCCGTCAATCTTGATATGCTATAAAAAGGAAGGTTGTGGTCATCAATGACTTTTTCCGGCCTTTACTCTTTTGTCATTTGAATGCAGGGACATACACAATGTAGGTGATATCTGTCTGATTACCATAGAAATTACAAGTTTGCTGAACAGCTTTAAAGACACAATGTAGAGATTCTTAATCTTTATGATTCTTCTTATCATTTTTGTCCGATACCAAATGATCTGAGCAATCTTATCCACATGATTTTCAACTTCTATTCATTACAACATGTCAGCAATGTCACCTAAATCATTTAAAGAACATCAGAGACAGCTTTGACTTTCTAAGTTATGAAAGAGCCACTTCTGAGCAAAAACATTCCCTCTGGGTACTCAAGTGTCCTTTCAATCTTGAGCACCGTCATTTTCCTATTATTTCCTATTTTTTTATTATTCATCAAACCCAATATTTTCATGCAGTGGTACTAAACCACCCACCTGATTGACCGACCGCAAACAAGTGGCCATTGAGGTTCTATGCACAGCTTCTTTCTCTCCATAACATTGTATCAAGTCCAGGCTAGTCTTTCATAAATCAAATGAAGCGATGCCTGCCCTCCTCCCCTCCATAAGCTCAGTGTTAATTATACTCTATGTGGAGCAGGAATCAGAGCAGCGTGGGCTCCCATTATAAACTCGGGGCTCAACACTTCCACCTGCACAGATTCTAAAACCGACACACTGTAAAAAACTCTCAATATGTCTGCAGCACGCTTGCTAATGTTACCACAAGATGCCTGATTTACTGGCACATCAGTTTATGCTGCCAATTAATATAATGTATTGGTGTTTTACCCACTCTTTCATATTCAAACTATGCAAAGTTCAATTATTATAATTTTAACAGTTCACAGATTTATTTTTCCATGGCTGAGTATAATCTGAGCAATCTTTAATGCATTATAACTCGTAACTTTTTCTATTCTAATTTAGTTTGCCCCACTAACTTAAATTAAGAAATACCTTTTTTCACGACCACCGAGTCTGCTTTTTCATTTGCAGACCTATTTGCAGGTTTCTGTAACAGAACTTGCTTTTCCAAAGAGTCTCTGGAGAAGCTGGAAGATATTAGGACATACACTGCCGACGCTTTTAGAATAGTGCAATTTTATTGGTGTCCCAGGTGTTGCCCTTTCACAGATCATGAGATGTGATTGAGATCTCAATTATGTATCAACTTTGTATTAGATGTCTCTCTTAACATGGCTTAGGATACAAAGGAGATGACAGTTGACAGGAAGCAAGTGAATGTGTATAAAATTAATGTAGATTGTGACTAAAATCATTTGGATCTGCAATAAATGTTTAAATAGGAAATGTTTTTTATTAAAATATATTTTTTTATTAAAATCTTGGTTATAACCAAAATGGTTATATTTTTTAACATTAGTACACGCATTAGCTAATCTTTTATTGTGTTACTTCTGTAAAGCTGTAGAAGTATTGTTTATTGTTCATGTCATATTAGCTAATGCATTAACTAGCATTTTGATAAATTCAACTTTATTGTTAAAGGTCCATTAATTATTTGGAGGATCTATTTACAGAAATGCAATATTATATACATAACTATGTCTTCACCTTACATGACGAAGGGTTATGTTTTATTACCTTAGAATAAGCTATTGCTATCTACATACACGGTGGGTCCCCTTGCATGGAATTTACTATGTTGTTTCAGAAGACACAAACTGTTTTCAGAAGACACAAACTGCTGTACAGAGCTACGATTTTGTAAATACGTTATCCCTTTCAGCAAAGATGCAAAAATGTGATGACATCTATTTCCTGTGAGAGCCACCGTAGTGCTTCAAAAGGGAGGGGTAGAGTGAGCCATTGGTTGAAATTTGCAACCTCACCCCTAGATGCCGCTAAATTACATTCACTGGACCTTTAAGTGTGACTAAATCTTTAATAAATATTCTTGAATCTTGATTTTAGTATCTTGGCAATACTAATACCCTTTGTAGCAGAGGTGCAAATTCTTCATGAGAACACGTGGGAGGTTTAAGTAAAAGTATTAATTTGCTCTCTATTTATTCTAAACAACAAATGAGATATTAAAAAGATTTTTCAGGTGGCCTAATGTAGTCAGGGTACTTTTATTCAAGCTGAACATTTTTTTTACGTGAATAAAAGTGGTTATGCGTGTGTATATTTAATAAACAAGCCTGAATATTATTTGTGTCTCAGCTGCCCTGCTTCAGGAAGGAGTTGCGTTCAAGTGCGGCAGCAATAATACCATGTGGGTCTCCAAGCTGGTCCAAGAAATTAGATTAGATGAAGGTTGTAAAGAGGTCATCAGTAATTTAGACTGGCACCAGCGGGTTCAGTAGTTTTGTCACATCACCTAATGTGAGCGTTTAACACACTCTATTCATTTAAATGCCGTGAAATGTATTTATAAACCAGTTGAATACATCACACGTGTCTAGGTATCTGGTCATTTACGTATTAAATGCTGATTGCAACATCTTCTTAAAATACCACATACTGGCAAATTGGTGATAAAAAAGGAACTGGTAACAAAGTGCTAAATCCTAAAAATCTTTGTTGAACAAAATCCTAAAAGGCAAAAAAGGCTAAATCAGAAACACAACCTTCAGGTCCTACAGAGGTAGGTGGATCTTATCAACCATAATAAGACTTTAAAAAACTGATAAACTATTTAAACATAAATTTTCCACTAGGTTAACTATGTACAGAACCTCAGGGGAAACATTAACTATGAATCATGCTTGCGTGCTGTTTATTTTTAAAGCTGTCTGCTTTGTTTTGTCCCATTTTCAATTATGCGTAAGTGCATTTCCCAAACTTGCATGGCAAGTTATGGATGATGCAGGTGACTTCTGCCAACTGAAAGTTTAATTAGACAGCCTGCGAATGTCCACGTAACCTTTCATATCAAAGGCGAAATAATTGATCGCTGTCAGCTATTTCACTCCAATAAGCCAGGTGGCGCTAAAGAGCAATGAGTTTGCTGTTGTTTTAGTAATAAACTGAGGGTCTTTGTGAACGTCTATTTATTGAATAATTTAAAAGACTTTTAGTTAATATTGGAATAGTTAACCCAAAATTTGCCCCCATTGGCTTTCCGTAGTAAGAATTACTATGATCAAGTCAATGGGATCCATTTTGGGTCAACTATTCCTTTATTATTCCTTTTTACTTTACATTATGGTGTATATCCAAATATGATGAACACTTACCCTAAACAATGTGACAATTATCTTCTAAAACAGTAATAAAGATAAAATACAAATAATAAAGGTTAGCACATAAGTATTGTAGTATAAGTAATACATTGTTGTACAGAACCGGTGTGCTTATCCGTGTGTTTATTGCTGGTGAGTTTGTAGTCAGTTTTTATAGGCATCCAATGTTTTTGTTCTAGTGCATTATGGCAATGAACATTTATGCAGAATATTCACGGGCAGTTTGAACCAGACTTTGAGCATCTGAATCAGCTCATTGAATGTGTCAAGCATGTTTGATAATAAAAAAACTATAGAGTAGAGTATAGCTTCAATGAATTGAATAACTGTTTAACCAAAGTACTGAAAGACTGTACGGCAGAGCAACTGTAACAGTCCTTTTTTGCAGTTAGCAAACTGTAATTGTTCTATCCAAAGCCACACCTCCTCCACCTGAAGGGTGAAACACTAAACGCAATGAGCTATTGCCCGGTGTGGAGAAAATCTGATTTTTAATGTTGTTTATACAGTATGTCTGTGTGCCGTTTTAATATGCATTATGTGCCAATTCATCATTCAAAATCTTATGGATTGAAATTACTCAGATGTTCAACAGTACATCAACTTTACATACCAGTAAAGATGTGTTTGGAATGGATGACGCATTAGCCTTGCTTGAGTGTGGTGTTACATTCAAGCTATTTTAATGTTTGAAGAAATGATCACAGAAAAAACATGCACAAATGCTGTTTTGATACTCAAAGATGAGTTAAAGTGACAAAGTTATCGACTACAGGAGGACTTTAAAAATTGGAAGAAGCCACACAATGTCCTCCCCTAACTTTATATTGCAGTGAAAATTAACCAACACATCAAACAAAGCATTTTAAGGCACTTCAGTGAGTTTTTAATGCACCTCTTAAATATGCTATATAAACCATGTTCAACCGAAAAATTTCATATACAACTGTAGCATATAAACGTATCTTTCAACCGGCAAACACACTCACGCATTTACATTAGAAATGAGTCATTATCCTTTGATCAGGGTGAAAATACAATAAGGAGTCATATCGATTCCTTCTGCTGATCCTCATCAACAGCCAGAATTGAACAGCTTCCGTTTGAGTAACTGCCTTTAATCTTCTAAACCTCTACACCTGATTACTTCCTATAATTGCCTTTGGCTGACCTGACCAATATTGGAAAGTGTAAATCCTACTTTTCTTTAGAATAAGACAAAGTGCGCAGCAAAAAGAAACAAAGAACATGACATGATTGTTTGGTTGGACATTTTGCCACTCAGTGTACACTTTAAATAAAAACACTTGATATTTACAGATTTCAGAGGATTTGTAGTTTAAAGATTTGCCAAAATTATTATAACATATCAATAGATAATTATTCTCTTAGCAGTGCAAGGAGACATATGACACGGCTGAAATGAATATTATGGTTCGTTTTAGATGTAATGCAACGTTTATACACGAATTAAGGTTAAAAAACGCTGTATTTTCCACATACCATGCATGTTTGCATCTCCTCTTTGTCCCGCGTCTCTGTAACGCACAGATATTTTACAAAGCTCATCGATCTGAAAAGCGAGGTGAAGTATGATTGGCCATTTAACCAATGCGTAGTGATTGGTCGAATACTGTAAGCGTGTGACGGAAATGTAACGCCTCTTAACATATTCGGAACATCGGGTTCCAAAGCAATTGTACTGACAGGTGATAAAATGTCATCGGTACCCCCCTATATCAATTCGAGCCCGATAAATGAAGATGATCAAGTCGATATATCAACTTTGCCAGAACGACTTGAGCAGTATGTACATGATTGGTAAGGTTTAATTAAAAAAAAACATTATGTTAAATAGCTAAACTATACAAACTGTTTTACCTTTTACAAAGACTATAAACAAACAACCATATACATCATACAGAGTTTGTGTGAGAGAGAAACAAGTTGTACTGTTCTGGAATAATATTGTAAACAAATGTAACCATTCGTTTTTAATTGTCTCACCTTTTGGAAGGGCAAACAAAGAGGCTTTCTTTTTGCAACAAAATACACAGCGTCTCCACAACATGGCTGCGGCGGTGATGATACGATGAGAATTACAAGTACGCCCACCTTACTTGCATATAGATTAGGGCGGTCTTAATCAAATCATACCACGAAATGACGTACATTCGTGGGGGTGTGGTTACATGAGGTGTTTCTGCACAGGTCTGGGTGAGCATTCGCTTTTAGATAGAATGCATCTTTGTTCCGACACATTCATATTTCAGAAAAACACAAGCAACATATGACCCCTTTAATCGAGCTAGCAAGGAGCGAAACTATACATGTCATAATTAAAAATCTGAAATCTTTACAACCTGCCTTCATCAAACTTGAAATTGCAACCAGTGATAACACCAGAGAGAATACTGAGTTTTACACATTTACAGACCTTATACTTAACCAAATACTAAGATAAAAATATGAATTGCAACTAACTGCTCACTCCCACCCCTCCCTTTCGAAGCACTACAGAGGCTGAGAGAGGATTAAGATGTTGTAAAATTTTAGCTTCTTTCCTGAATGAGATAACGTTATTGTCCTGTAGAGCAGTTTGTCTGTTAAGGGCTACTGTAGAAACAACATGTCAACATGGAAACAACACTCCATGCAAGCAGACCCGTGGTGTATGTAGATAGAAATAGCTCATTCTAAGGTAAGAAAACAACACTTCATTATGTAAGGCCTAAACACATAGTTATGTATATTATATTGCAATTCTGTCAATAGATCTTCTAAGAAATTACATAATTGACCTTAAAAATAATAATTTGACAATAAACATAAAACGAATAATTAAGTAATTGATAATGAAGAGAGAAAATCATACAAGAATGGTTCAGATAAGCAAGCTCACCAGTGATACTGTGGTTGTTGGCCTCTTGTCTTTGTGTGTGAATGCATTGCTCTTGAGCCTTCATATGTTCAGCCACCAGAGCACATGCTGGATGAATCGTTTCCACCTACAAATCATAATAAAAATAAATACATGTTTAAGGCAGGGGAAACTGCAACCCTTATTAAGAAACCCTGCAAACCCATCCACGCCCATCAGAAAACTGAATGATGAAGGACATGTTCCCAATTTCAATCACTCATGGTTAAAGCCAATTGACCCTTGAAATCAGAAAATAAAATCTTATAAAAATATACCCAGGCAAATGTGTGAGTGCAATATGATTTCAAATCCATCATGTTCAAATTTAGCCACATAAGAATATTTTCTCTTTCTGCAGCAAGTACCCACGCACCTTTTAAACCTTCCATTAATTTTATTTTTATTCCAGAAAGGAAGACACATTAAAAACATTCCCTATTGTGGTGGAACAACTGACTGAGATGTATAAGAAAATGTATCTGAAAATATATACTGGCATGCCTGCTACGTAAAGAAATCAAAATATATTTTGATGAGATGAATTCTCAGTAACATAAAAAATGAATAAAGGCTGAAAAAAGAGCCTGTCCTAACACGACTCAAAGGTTGTTTGTGCACGTAGTTTACTACGACAAAAGTTCACGTTTTAAATGTAAGCGCCCTCAAACGGTTATTATGAAAATGACCCCATACGCCGTTTGGTGTGTTTTGTATCTTCATCTTGTGTTTTAATTCATTAAATAAAAAATTTGCTCAAAATGCCCGAATATGTGTTTATGTGTAATGTGAATACAGTTATCACAACATTTTGAAATGAAAATCAAACCACAACACATGCCCAAAATGTACATTTTATAAGGACAGTAGTCGAAATGTTTTAAAGTTTAAAGTTAAGGAAACAGACAGAAAGATTAAAAAATGTGGGATGCTAAACCCGTTTATCTTTTCACATCTCAAAAAGGGAAACTTGCCTCTGTTTCACCTCTTTGCTGTATAAAAAGGCTTGTAATAGCCGCCCACTTATTCCTGAGAGGAATGATGCAGAAAGTCAGAGGTGGGTGAATGCTAATGATCCGATTAAGCCTGGGGTTATGATGCAACAACAAGTACAAACAGGTTCAAAACTTTATGAAACAGATCTACGCTTCTAAGAAAAGAGGAGA
Organism: Barbatula barbatula; assembly: GCF_947034865.1. Classification (NCBI taxonomy): domain Eukaryota; kingdom Metazoa; phylum Chordata; class Actinopteri; order Cypriniformes; family Nemacheilidae; genus Barbatula; species Barbatula barbatula. The sequence continues at coordinate 17,301,437 of NC_136770.1, forward strand.
ATCAGTATATTTCTGTGAGGTGAGTAATTTTACCTTAACGGTGAATTGTTTTAATTCGTTTAAGAGGAATGCCTAGAGGCTGAGTGTATGTGTGACACAAGTCATCCCAAGTGTAAATCGAATTAATTGTATGACGTCGGTATTATAGTAAACAGACATCATGTGGACTATATTTACCCAGTGGTTATAATGTTTATGTTCTTTAGCCTGACACCAGAGACTCGGGGCAAAATAAAATGTTATAAGACCGCAAGGTGATGCAGTTAGAATGAGAGTTTGTGTAAATGTGTTTACAGCTGTTAGTGTTTAGAAACGCCTGAGTGTTTGTGTGTCTGTGTCTGGGAGTGCTTCTGAGCGCTTGTGTGTACACATGAGCATATACGTACTTATGAGGGCCAAACTTTCGAAAACGTCCTGGGCTGTGTTTCCCAAAAGCATTGTAAGCCTAAATTGATCGTAAAAACTAACATAAGAATGATCTTAATATCTCGGTCTATACCACAAAAGCATCGTAACTTAAGTGACGTTAGCACTTGAAAATCATCGTAGATCGACGAGTGCTCTGGAGTAGTAAATCCCTACCTGCATCGTAAGAACACAGATTTATGAGGTCACCTTCAGGACACCAAAGAACTGCGCTTAAACTTAAATAAGCCTATGTGACTTGTTTTTATTTATTTAGTTTTTTTGTTAGTTTAAATATTTAAACTAAATTAATATAAAATTCAAAATAATAAAAAAGAAATGACTGAACATACATTAATGAAGTAAAGAATAACAAAATATATAGTATGGGCAAGTTATCGGTTCTAACAAAGGATGCATGTTTGTTGCTGGATTGTTGTATTAAAGTTACTCGACATTTCGTCAAAAGAGAAATGGTCAAAATGCTTACTTGGTGGTTGTTTAGTGCAGCCATGATTTCTTCTTTGAGACTTGCAGGAACTATCCTCTATTATTTAGAAGAACCATGTTATTAAAATTGTTAAACCTTATATATTACACACTGCCTATCATATGTTCCAACAACTGCAGAAGGCAAAACTTAAAGAAACCGAATGCCTGATTTGCTGAGAAATTGGATTGATTACCTCTTACCTTTATACTCCTCTAATTGAAAGGTTCATATTCATAAAGAACACACTTTGTGCATATTATAAATAAATTGCTGGTAATGTATTGGTACAAAAAACATTTAGTTTGAAAATTGTTAGCCTAAACATTTTGAAAACAAGCACGTGCTACGAAAAAAGAGGCATTGTATAAGGTGACATTTCAGCACCTGTCAAACGAATTGTGACTCATAATTACTTAAAGCACTGTATGTGCAGTCGTGTTAAGTGCATTTATGTGAAACGCATGAGAAACGATGACGAACGTTCGCAAAGTGGCTCATAGAAAACTCTCTAAAGTGCTAAGATCCATCGTTATCGGGAAACTCAGCCCTGATAAATACAGTAAAATGTGTCGAAATCTAAAAGCATTTTCAATTGCCTTTACTAATTAAAAGGCTTAAAAATCTGCCAAATCATGTTTTGCTTTATATAAGTTGCCTGGCATGAACTACTTGCTGTATACTGTAGCTTGATATGAACTCTACAAGTTATCCGTACTTACATACAGAACAAGTTTGTTTGAGTTGTGAGAGAACATATTATAATCCAGAACAGATGGTAACACTGTTGGTTTCAAGGCCCTCTTTTCGCCTGCTGACAGGTGAGATAAGAGAGGAGAACGGAGATCTGAGGTTCAGGAAGTTTTCTCAGGTAATTTGCATTCCAGATACTAACAAGGTGATTTTCAGTGCTGTACTAATTAGGTAGCAAATAATGCAGTTGGGTGATATTCTTTGCACAACAATATACACTGTAAAAAGCAACCCGTAATTGTACAGAATTTTAATTTTTTTTACCGTTACAGATTTTATATGTATTTTTTTTATATGGTCAAAAATTTTTAAATTACATGAAAACCGGGGAAACCGTGTACTTTAACAGGGAAACTTTATATTTTCGTTTATTTCTGGCACCCCGATGTCAGAAAATTTATTTCAGTTTAGTGTTAGAAATACAGTCAAAAACTGTAAAATTACAGACCAAGACCGCAAAATTACAAGAAAAAAGGGGAAAACTACATATACTACATATTACATATACTTAAATCTTGTAATTTTACAGGAATTGTTTTTTTATTTTATGGCATATTCCTGTCATTCCAGCTGACAGAAATGTCTTTTTTTTACAGTGTATATTTTAAAAATGCAAAAGTTAAGAGCTAACCATCAGTCTGATTAATCAAGCTTAAAGGGATACCGCACCCAACAATTTAAATTCTGTCATCATTTACTCACCTTAAAACCTCAATAAGACATACTCAAACCATGTATATATAAAGACATTTATGCAGGTTTGGAACCTTCATGACAGTAATTCAGTAATTCATGACAGAATTTTCATTTTTGGGTGGAGTATCCCTTTAAGGCAAATGGGCAGTAATGAAAAATACATAACATTACATGGTTTTTCAGCAACTTGAGTAAATTATGGCAATACTGTATTTAAAATCATTCAACATTGGGCAAACTAATAGAATCTTCCAAACTAGATTGATTTTTTTACATTCTGCACAAACTATGAGTCATTCTTACATATAAACCTTGAGGGGATCAAATATTTTATAACGGTCGTATTACACTTTAGTGTTAAAAAAAGATACAATCTATGCTTAAAAGGATCGTAACTACCCATTCAGTTCTATTTTATGGACTGCAAGGGAATGGGTACTGTCAGATAGATACATGATATGTGGATACAATTATGGTATGAATTTACAAATAATTAATTGTGTAGTGGATAGTGTCGTTCATGGGTTGTTCTGCAGGATTGACTGACAAGACAATGTGGTTAAAACCACTCACTTCTATTGAATGGTCACAAAACCAAAAGGATGCCCCTAAGCTAAGGACTTAGATGTCTGTATGTGTGGTCACCTTTTTGTTTTAAATAAAAATGCAATATTTAGAGTACGAAAAGACATAGATCTGTCCATTAATGCCAGCAATATAAACTTCTGGGGAAAGCGAACATATAACATCACTGTATAAGTAGAACCCTATCTTCTTAGACTCGCATTGCATGCAATCTACATCGCATTGCATCCTGTCCTCTCACCGATACCACAAATCTCTCTGGCATTTGCTCAAGCCAAAGCTCATCTGTCTAAGGACATAAAGACAGTGTGAGAGGAATAGTAATGAGCCCTCTATGCAGCATCACTCCAGCAAATGTTATTTAAGTTGCAAGGCATAGAGTTGCAATCGGGGTCCCAAGGGGCATGAGAAAGCAGAGATGTGTAGACTGAAAACCAGTTGTTCCCCTCCAGCACTGGTGACATACCTGAGCTATACCGTGCTTTAGTTTGATTAAACTGCATCCCACAGGAAGACATGCCATTGCAACCGTGTGGCACTAGCGGACCCCAAAAGTCTCATATCTCATCCACACCAATTATGAAACAGCTGCTGATAGACAGAATTTTGGTCTGATCTCTATATTTGTCCCACGCAGATTTGCAACATAATGCGGCATGAAAACATTGGAGTTATCAACAGCTGTCTCAAACAAAGCTAGCCAAAGCTGAGCCTTTAAAACATCCTAAAGTTAAACACCTGTTGACTTCAATGGACTCTTGAGAAACTAGTGATCCGATTACAAATATTATAATGTTCAAAACAGAAATAATGGATAAAAATGACTGACAGATTGCATCCAGTGGACACGGAATATGCTCATAAACACAACCATTATAATAGGAAATGAAGTACTATTCAGGAAAGGAAAGTCATATCATTAGAGGGCGAACCAAACAACAAGTACATTTAATTACCACATTGATTTGTTTTCTTATTTGCGGCCTGTGTTACTCAGAAATCCTGATCAGGCTTAGTATTAGCTAGATGGGCTGGTTTGACAAGCCTGTTTAGAGAAGCAATAATTCGGCATGCATAATTATGATTTATAGATAAGTCATTGTTTTTCACTGAAAGTTGACATCAAAACATCTTAAAAAGGAGGGCAAGCTCTCGTTTCTCAGATCAGGTCAGTACAGCACTAACCACATCAATGTCTGTGGTATAAGCACTTTAAATATAGCATGGAAGTGAACTCTTGAGAATACACTGGCTATCAAACGGCATGCTTTATACGAAATTTCTGGTGCAGTGATGGCTTTTAAAATAAATATTTATATACAGTCAATTCTCAACCAAGAAAATCTCTCATGCATAGATCCAAATGTATATTTTAAAACACTTATAACACTTATAACATCTATGATGTTTTCTGTTTTTCTACGCACAACAGGAGCCACCTTCACCATAACATCTTAACGTCATTTTTCTTCCAGAGATGAGATTAAACTTGAATACCGAAACCATTGATTGTTGAATAACGTGCATCCTCGTACATCATCATTTTACACAACCCTCTATAGCCTATACACTTGTTTTGTGGCTGTTTTTTAAACTTTCACATATACCTTTTGGAATGTGTGACTGTTATTTTAGACATTTTTACACTATCGTGCTGGACACCGATACTTTTCTACAACAATTCTGTCATCAATTCAGTCTATATTGAGTTAGCTGCGCAAAGTGAGTTCTGTGAGAATGCAGCGTGCATAAAAGCGTCTGTCAAAAACATAAATGTTTATTATTAAGAAATTATGAAACAACGACAAGCATTCTTAACTTAAAACCACACATGCGCACACCCAGACAACACACTATTCTCTCATTATTGCCAACTTACTTCTTTCCAGGTGATCTGAATCCACAAAGTCAGTAAAACGGCAGCCAGTTTTGAAGTTGACAAAGCTCTGTAGATTAACATGATCAAGACTCCGGTAAGAGGAAATAAGTTTGTCTAGCCCAAAAACCCGTAGCCTCTGTCAGATGTGGACTTCTTGAATCACACTGCGCTTTGCTGTTCAGCCCAAACGCCCAATCCTACATTATGTCTAATAAGCTCATACAACTTGTAATTAAATCGTGTGAAACTCCTTCTAACAGGCTGTAAACACGACGTCGCTAGACGAATCCAGCGCACACTGGGCATTGGAGCTGTGCGTTTGGAGAAATGTAGCCTACTGGAAGTCGCGCCACCCCTTTACGCACAAACGCGCATCAGCTCACCGAAACTGCCGGTGACCGCACTTATCACTGCATCAGATAATCACAGACATTTTCGAATCAAAACAAGGAAAAAAGCAAAGGTGTACATGTTAGAAAACTGACCGAGTCTGACACACTGACATTTCTAGGTTTACATCTGTCTACGGAACGATTGTCATAACTGCTGGAACACAAATAAGATATGAAATATGATGACTTCAGAAGAAGGTTCTGACAGACGTCTAGTTTATATTTAGTTTAACTCACAAAACATTTCTGACGACATAAAGAAGACTTGATGTTGAGTAACAAGTGAATCTGTTAATTGCATTGATCTTTAAAACGTTTTGTTTGCTTTCTTTATGTCTATGTTTAAAGTAAATACTTTGGACAAACAAAAACAAAGACTACAAGATAATCGTTTTGTGGAATATTCATTTATATAATTTGATTTAGCCTTTAGTTTATAGGCATCACGAATTTCAAACGACAGAACTATATGAATCTACAGGTTTCTGAACTGTAAACCGGGCATGTGGGAATTGTTCAAAATTGGTAAACACTTTTATGAGGCAATTTAAGATTATTACACACAATTTAGCATTTGCAGTTTATGAGGTTTCTCCGACTCACGGTGAGACATTAAAGTGTGATTAGCTAAACACAAGGGTTTCTCATATCACAATAAATTTTGTAGGCAAAGAGTGTAGTTCCATAACATAATTAGGTGTTGTTGGTACACGAAGCACCAAGGACGTTCATTTTAATACATGAGATTGGGATCTCCAGAGACATTTTCAACAGGGAAAGTCAGCACTTATCTTTGCCTTGAGCTTGTTCAAATCTAGGCCTATCCAGGAGATGTTTGAGAAACTTAATATGTTAATACATACAAATTAGTTTTGTACCATTAAACACAGCAAAATGTGCATAAGGTACTTGATTATGATCACTTGATTATAAATGATTATTTTACAGGGAAATTGAGTACATTTGAGTCAACACATACAGTAATATACATTTCTCAACATAAGAAGAGATTTTATGTTGTTGCATCATATTGGGCAAATTTAATCCAAGAATTCAGTAAAAGCAGTAAAAGCAATGCGAAAAAAGTATTTTGATAGATTCTTGCTTGTATAACTTCTGAATTCCTCTGACTGCCCAAAATCAGCTCCAGCGGTTAAAAGGTTTTTGTGCATTCAAGCTAAATATCACTGCAGGGTTTGGCTCCAATTCAGATTCACGAATGATATGCAACGGAGGATGAATCCACTGTCCTATTTTAATATCCTGTGGTCATGGTGAATGTGTATCCCAAACATAAGGATACATTCTTATCTCATTCAAATATTGGATAAAATGTTTTTGAGGACATTTACCCAAATTAAATTACCCATGAATAAATTAAGTCCATAAAGTCTCTTTGAAATAAAGCATATCCCAAACGAACAAATGAAAATAATGTGGCTTCTTTGAAATGAACTATTTTCAGGTAACAAGGTTAAAGGAATGTATTAGTGGTTCAATGAGATCACAAAGCTCTAGTGGGAAAAGCTCAGAGCGAGAGTCCTTCATCTTCTCTCAGTAAACCGGTCAGTTAAACTATTTCAAATTACAATGTGAAAATTTCATATCGTTTAAAGGCTCTGTTATCTTATCTGTAAATATATATATATATTTCTTTATTTAGCAGATTTCATAATTGCCCCATTTAACCATTTTTGTCATTTCATTGTGTGAATTGCAATTCCCTGAAGTCTATTGGTTGAAAAGGCAAATCAATTGAATAAAGAAGCATGGCTTATCACATTTAACTTGCGGTTGTTTAGCTTGGCTAGAAAACAACACATTGTACATATATACATGATGTTCTCCTCCAGCCGGGGGGAAATATTATCCTACCAGGACAACAGCCCCCCATTGCTTCCAGCTGCCTTGTCACATGAGAAAAAATAAGGAGAGAGACACAGTGGACTATTAGTCTTAAGGAAAGATGGTCAGAAACAACGTTACTGAAAAGAAACCTTATTTGCACATACTGATCAATGAGACCCTGTGGTAAACACAATACAGTTCTGTGACTAATGGCAGTTCTCTCTGTCCCTCTCTCACTTGCTATCTTCTATATATAGTGAACAAAAAACCCATCTATCAGAAGAAAAGGAAAGAAAATATTCTCATTCCTCAGAAGCTACCGTAAAAAAACACAATATTTACATCCCACACAGAAATAATTTACGGTAGCTTACTCACTGGTTTATATCGTGGCTAAAGCACATCTAGATAAAAAAATAATTTGCAGATTAAATAAAGAATGTAAAACCAAGAAGATGACTTTTGAGGCAGGTCAATGGTAAAACTTCCTGGACTATTTTAATCCAGGTGTCCAAAACTGAAGTGAAGATGAATCGACTATTAAAAGATTAATTGTAGGCATTTGTGATAAATTTTTGTTTTGATTTTGCTCTTTTTAATTTGCTATAATGGCGAAGGCCCAATAAGACCCAGTTAATTGCTATTTAAACTGTGTGCTCTTGCATAGATAGATGCTGTTAATGTATATTTAAGTGGCACTAATTTATACAAATATATGCAATGTGACAGAAAGGTCAGACTCTAATGTTGTTTGGATGGAGTCCTTGTTATCTTCATTGGCTGATGCATTGTCTTAACTGATTAGCATGTGCTGCATTACAGAAACAGTTTGTAGCTTTTTTACATGGTATTGTACCTGGTCGGTTTGAAAGTAGGTCCCCCTTTTCTCTAAGTCTGTTCACATGGCTTGAGTAAAGCAGATAAGTATCACCAATAAAACCAAAGTACGCTTTCAACATCATTGTAAACCAGTCTAATGTGACAGCTTACCCTAACATAGCACATCAATGTGTATTTCCTGGCTGTGCCACATGTATCCTAAGCCTATTTTCCATTACGGGTTGCACAACACTATTGTGATATTTCCTAAATGTCGATTCACTTTTGTGAATAAGTAACTTATATGTTGTACAATGACTTGTGATCATTCATTCCCAAAATCAAGGCAATGGATGTAGGTAGGTTTACAATTTGCACGTATTGCAGCCACTGCACCAGCCATTATTTTTCGAAAGAGATGTAGGATGTTATCTAAAGAAAGCCCCCTATACAAGGGAATGGCCACGTATGAGGTGTTTCTGGGAGGTTATATATGCAATTTCAAATCTTTTGAGAATAATAAATGTTTTTTGACGTACGGCAGGTGACCCATTGCGGTTTGGCTAAATATTCCTTTATCGAATTGCCTGGAAAACCTCCATGTGAGCATAAAAACGCTATGCGAAATATGGGGTTTCCATTGAGCGTTACTTAAGTTGGTGAGTGCAAATATCTGTGACCTAATGTAAATGCATCTGTTTTGTTTTATTTATGAAATGATCAAGTGGACGGCGAGCCAAATCTGTTTACCTTCATTATACTCAAAAATGAACATGTGAACTTATGAACCAGCCGTTATCCATAAATACCAAGATAACAACCACCAGCTCCAGCTGTACATTAGACATCAAAAGTGTTATCTGCATCCATTCTGCTAAGCAACAGCAAACAACGGCTCTTCAACGCAACTTATAATAAATAAATTAGCAAGACCAAATAATAGCTCCTCTTGTTAAAATTCAGTTATCGAGCTTCTGTTTAAAGGCACACACCAGAGGAGGTGAACCTCCTTTAAACCCTCAACCATTATGCATATCACAACAACATTTACTTTGTGATTATTTGTAGAGCTCTGTTTTGGTCATTAGACATGAGAAGGTTAGAATCAAGCAACTGACTTCGTGAGATGCAAACAAAGGTTAGCAAAGCAGTCATTAATGAGCGAGACGCTCTCATCCCAACACAACAGGTATGTGTAAATACTGGTGTGCATTTTACTGCTTCAAACCACAGAGTAGGTGTAATTGAGTGTGCTATACAAAGAAAGACGTTTTTTTTCTGTTATGTCAACAGCATTGGAATAATTGCATGTGTGTGTAGAAGGGTCTCCTGAAGGATTAGAAAGCTGTGTGATTTGCTTTCCTTCTGGTTTAGTTTCTCCTTTCTGTCTTTCCCCCCTTTTAAAATGCAGCAGATGAGTTGCAATACAAAAACGCGGAGAAATAGGTTTGTCATCAATCATTGTTGTAGGCATGCGTTTATTGTGCAATAAAAGCACTCTTTCTTATTAAACATAAGAATGAATCTCTTGTCTGTATTTGATCCTCATGGATCGAGGTTTAAAAAACAACTCTTCAACCTCATTTACACTAAAATTCAAGATGCATCTCTTCAAAACTCACCTACGTCTTACATCTCACATTGATCTTTTGCTGGGAAAAATCCTCTCTCTGTCTTATACCACTAATACGCTATCTTGTTATCTCTGTCTATTGTAAAGAGCAAATAGTACTGAGATCATGGGATTACTTCCCAAGAAACACACACTCTTACAAATGCTGGGCTATTTTTATCCCAGCACTGGGTCAAAAACAGATGAACCCAGCCATTTGGGTTAAAGGGATGGTTCACCCAAAAATGAAATGAAATATTGTCATCATTTACATTTATATTTGATTCAACAAAAATCAACCCAGGTTTCAACAACTGGGTTGAAAATAACCCATCATTTTTTAGAATGCACTTAGTACTGATAAAAGTATACCTTGAATGTACGATGTGCTTTTCAAATCCATACATTTAAACGAACCTCATTTGTGTACTATACCTTTGTTTTAAGGACATTTGGGATCTTGTTGAAAGATAGAATTGGTCACGTCAGAAAGAAAGAAAGTCTGACATGAAACACAAAACAACATATATAAGTCAGTCACGATCGTATCATTTTCTGAAACAGTCAAGTATAATGGAATTGAAACAACAATACCCCACTCGTAACATCATCACCCTTCATCTATGGGACTAAATACGCAGAAGGATTGTTTGTTTGTGTTGGATCAGGCTTGGGCTCTTCAGAGTTCCAGCAGATTGCACAAATGTTGGTAATCAATACTGATGTTGTCTTTGTATGCAGACTCATGACTGTACGGTGTGATGAGCACTTTTGAGCGCATAAGCTTCGCAACAGCCTCTCGAGGGATAATTCAGTGACCCAGTTATGTATCTGAATTGAATTTAGATTTTCCTTTGAGGCAAACGTCTGGCTACATCATATGTAGCTGAGCTGTGCTGAGAAATATGTCAACTTTTTTTACCAATTAGTTTACTTCTTAAGTTGCAGCAGAGCTTATCAATATGGATAAAACACTGCTACTGAGACTGGTGGTCAAGGACGAGGAATTTAATTTTTCTTTGTATAAACTTGTTGTGGATTAGGTTACAAAGAATGAAAATGATGAAAATAATGAATCAGTCACATTTAAATACATTAAATTGGAAATTGTTTTCGGAACGATTCATATTTCTTACCATCAAAGTTTGTGAAAATGTAAAATCATATTTTTGTTAAAGCATATTAGATATTCACAGTGGGCAAGACATTAATATTGAATTATAATTTAGACGAAAAGTTACGTGAGCAAAGACACATACAGTGAGTGTAGCGCATTTAGAGAGTTCGGAATGTTTGTCAGACACATGGTCACTGTATGTGATCCCCTCCGGGCCTGGGGTGACATGTAAATCATGTGGAGGGAGTATTTCAAGGTAGAAATCCAATGTTTGCTTAACTTCCTGTTTCCTGAGATACCTCCATCAGGTCGATGTTTGAAGGCAGCATAGATACCTTCACTGCTTCAAATGTCCCAAAATTCTATGTGTATGCTCACGCGAGGAATGTAATTGGTGGAGCAGGGTCGAGTTAAAAAAAATGTAATGGCGGCTAGAGCTACAGTTTTTTTGTAAATGAATTCAATTTTGTATTGAAAAATAACGATTGCAGTTTTACAATATTCGATTAGTTATCATAAAGGTTTATATTTTGTTTATATCTGTTTATATTTCCAACAAAATTCTGTTACGCTGCCTCTGAAGGCTGTCCGAATGTGTTTCTCGGAGCTGCATTCATGCCTAAACGCTGCCTCCAAAGGCATTGCCTCATGAGACAGCGAGGCAACAAGTCAGCTGCCTAAGCTTTCGGACACAGCCCAAGAAATTAAAGACAGCGGTGATGAGATTACGGTCAGGTGTGCCTCATCACCCAATGTTTTGGCCTGGAACATTGCGAATGCAGAAAAGCATACTGATGCAAACAGTGAAACGTGGGAAATTCAATGCACATTTTTACCAAAGGTTTTCACCACAATATTTGATGGTTTTAAATACCCATGTGAAGTCTAAGTTTGTACTTTATGGGTATTAAATCATAGTTTTCCATAGTCAGGTAAGTGAAGTGTCACATCCATAACGTTCCACATTCCCCCAAAAAGGGGACATGATTTATTATTTTGTGATCTGTATGAAGAGCCATCGCAACTGCATTTGTTGGCTATTATTGCTTTTGGTTTGTACATTTTAATGCACAGAAATCCTACAAAGTTTGTTCTCTCTTAAAAACATGTGTCTTTTTTGTAACATCCATAACACATCATTTTTTTCTCTCTAAACTTGTTCATGGACTGATATTTTTCTGATGTCTGGACTCTATCATCAGGTGTTCAGTTAGAATAACGATTCAATATATTGTTAATAAATACATTCTATGAGAAATTTATTTAATTTCAAGATTTTTTCTTTTCTTTTACTAAAAATGTCACATCCATAACGCTGGAAATTCCCACATTCCAGTACTGTTATATTAAATATCAGCACTCTTGGAATGCTGATAATTTCCACCTTGTATTTCCAATTTTTCAGATTTACCATCTTTAAAAATCTCTTTTTAGTTATTGTAGCGCTTGTGGTCTGACACACAAATGTTAGTGTCCTTTATGCTCTCCATCAGAAATGTGTGTGTGAATGTCAGATGTGCATGTTACAGGAATCAAATTAGTGAACAATAATAGGATGTTCGGGCCCTTCTAATGTCACCATTGTGGGGATCACCTCAAATGGGAAAGGCCAGGAGCTCTATTATTCTCTCTTTTCTGATCAAACCTTCTCAAAGAACACACACACTGACACATAACAATATGCAATTTACAGCAAACATGTAATTTTCATAGATGACTTGTGACAAATGACTGGCGACTAAATGGACAATGAGCTACAAAAGCTGTATACACCGTTTTTATTTGAATAGAACAGCCAGACAGACTGACCAGTTGGTTGGTTCTCAGGCCTGTATTATGTCATGACATATTTGATTTTCCACCGATGAAAGCCTGCATAATGTCCTGTACTGTACATCCCAATCTCCCTTGAGCATCAAAGGTCACTAAATTCTGCTGATCATAAGCTAACAGACATGGAGATCAAACACATTTCCCGTTGAAGTGCATTGAGAATAACTCTAGATGAAGGAGGATGAAAGAAAAAGACCGATAAAAGAAGCATGCGTTCAGTTTGTTGCACACCTCTCAATAAATGCTGACACTTTCTTACGGAAAAGTGCTGATTTTATATTAATGGCGCTAGCGCGTGTTTGAGCTACTAACAAAATAAGAGATGTGAAAACGTCAAATTTTTCTGTAGCAAGGTCTTCGTAGTTTTTGGTTTAAACGGACAAGGACGGGAACATATGAAAGTCATCAATAAGGATGAATGCTAGTTTGCATTAGGGGTGGAAATCAAAGAGTACCTCGTGATACGGCTCACGATACCGATATTATCACAATGTAATGATTCTGAGATAATCAATATATTGCTTAACAATCCTATAAGCATACATCACAATATCTATGACTATGAAAACATGGCCACATTTGTCACTTTATTTAAGTCCAAAAGAAGCTTTTTCAGTAACATTTCTCTTTGTGAACTGTTGCATTTAACTTAAAGAAACTGAATACTTTTCTACACATAACAGTCTCTTATTTAAACATGGGAACATCTCTTTCAACAACTTTCATTAAACCTAGGCAGCACATTAACGTTCATTCTGCATGAGCTCTACCTGCTAACTTAACCCTTTAGTTAAAAGGAACCTTGGGTAAAGAGAGATGTATGGCATAATATATTAATAATGGCATTGAATTTATAAATGTGAAATTAAGAAACAGTGTAACTGTCACAGTATTCATAAACTTTTCAAATAATATTTATACTGGGAGTCAAAAGTCAAAATCGAGATAAAACACGATAAAATGCATTTTATAATGGCTAAAATCATTGTGTATATATAAAATTCTCAATGATTATGGTTCTTAATATGTGTATTTGTATTATTTCTGACCAACAATATTAAAATGTTTGAAAATACACCAAATATCTTCTTAATTTTCTTTCTTTATTATTTTAGCGTTATTTATATATTTTGTATCATACAACACCTTATATTTACTGAAGAACTGATTAGTGTGTCTGCTCAGTTTGGCTGCCTGTGTGTGCAACCATTTGACGTCATCGAAAAAGAACACGGAGGCCGACTTAGCTTATATTGAATATTACATTTAGCTTTTTTTAAAGAAATGAAAATGTGTGATTTCAGGTTTCCATTTTCCTTTAAAATGTGCATAGAAAATACGCTCGCATTAGGTGTTTTTTCAGGCAATACGATAAAGGCAAATATGCTAAACTGCAATGGAATTTTTACAAGTCCTGTGGCATATAAAAAAGTCACATGACCATTTGCAGTATGTTTTGGCAGAACATTTGGAAAGATATGCTGCCCTGCTCGCCACAATCATGCTTTATATTTTGAATTTGAAGATGAATTATGAACTTGAATAGGATGTTCAAGGTTGTTTACTTTTTTTGTTGACCACCTAAACATTGTTTATAGTCTTGATTTGACCTCTGTGAAAGTTTAGCTAGAAAAAGGTTTGGTGTGACCAACATTTTGAAAAATAAAACTGAGCTCACTGAAAACGTGAAATACACCACACCCAGGTAAAACAATCCTGTCAGACTGTATACAATGCAGACAAATCCTTGAAGATAACCTGTTTCTGTCAGCCAGAGATCTGCATTTAGGTTGAAGAGAATTTTTCAGGAGGACAGGGAACTGAGCACACAGCAAAACTATGAAAGAAGGCCAAAGCTCAGATTGAATTCAATTGAAAAGCTATTGTGTGACCTAAATTACACGTTTCACATCAATCTCCCACATTTAACTAGTCTGGGGTTAGAAAATAAAGTGAAAGTAAAGGGTGCTAAGAGTGTCACAGCCATTTGTCGTAGTCAGTTCTTCTGAGAAGTTTCAAAGACAGACCTTTGCATCTCCTTCTTTGATCATCTCAGCGGGGTCTTTTATGGCCCCATTATTTCGCTTTCTATTTTTTTGTAATTACTGCATGTAAGGTCAAGAAGGTTGGTGAAGTATCTCCTAATGGCCTAGAATAACTTGTGAGGTTTCCCTGGTAACATATTAACACTAAACTTTACACAATAACATGTATGTCATCGTGACATCATACAGTATAAAACCTTGCTCCTTTCAATTTCTGCTTTTAACCCCAATTTGTGTGTGTGTTTTTACACTTCCAACTTAACAATTACATCATATCATATATATTACGATATGTCAAATCGTAAACACCTTGCTCATTTTCTTTTCTTTAGGGATAGTTTACTCAAATGTATTCAATAATTTATTCTTCCTGATGTAATTTAAAAACCTATATAAGACTCTTTGTTCTGTGGAACACAAAAGAGGATATTTTGAGTATGTTCATACAGTCAATTTGGGCACATTGTACTGTACTGAAGATGGGGCACCAACGTTCTTCAAAATATCTTCTTTTGTGTTCTGCAGAAGAAAAAGGTCATACAGGTTTGGACATAAAAGTGAGTAAATGATAAAAGATTTGGTCCTGATATGTATATTTTGTGAGGCCAAATTGCTTTTTATTTTACAACACATTTACCCATTCATTCTCCATAATGTAAAAGTCACCAGCCTATTCCAGACTCAAATCAGAGAAATGCAAGGACATTTTGTGTAATTGCAGAACCAAAAGCACAAAATATTTTTTCAATTCAATCTGGTATTTAAAACACGTCCTTCATCTGCAATTTGTCAGACATTAACATAGTCCGCTCCCAAGCGTATGTTGAGCAAACCCAGTCTTCCTATTCACCGCAGGTACTTCTATTAAAGCCTTTCAGTTGAATTTGTCAGGTGCAATCAGTTGAAATGGACTCCACCCACAGTGCTAAACATAATGAAGTTATCACACATTCAGCACCTTATTGATTTAGAGTTGGGCGTTGTTTCCTGTGCCTGTAAAGCGCAGCTGGTTGATCCCCGTTCTGCTCTTCTTGCAATGTTTTGGGGATGTAGCATGTTTGTATTCACGCATTCTCTCTGTTCTGAAGCAACTCAATATATAGGGGTCAAAAAGACAGTGTGGATATAAAAGAAAGGAAAAGAAACATTTCTTTCTACTGCAGAACACATAAGGAGATATTTAGAAGAACGTTGTTAACCACGCAACATTGGACCCCATTGACTTCCACCGCATGAATGCCCATTTCTCTAAATATCTTCTTTTATGCTGCCCTCAGGAGAGGGTCATATAGGCTGAATAAATATTTTTTTATTTTGGGTGAACTGTCCTTTATAGGCATACCCAACACTTTTACCTATTCTTTCTTAAAAAGTATTCCCTGATTTCTGCCTCTTTCTAAACCACAACAGATCCTATGAAGGTTCGCAGAGTAGATGATGATGATACAAATCCATTTTGTTCCAGGATAGATAATTAATTAGGATGAGAATGTGACAGCAAATGACACAAACAAGCAAAGACTCATCCAGGTTTAAATTGGTGAGGGGACGAATGTAATAGACTTATATCTAAAAGATCTATGTGGCTCTGACACAAGCACAAACTGAGAGAGGAAGCAGAGGATGTAGCTCCTCAATGTTGCTGTCAAAACATATTTATTTATTGGTTGATCTTTTTCATTGAAATTAAATCAAATGCACTAGAACAACATCCAAACCCAATTTTCAAGAGACAGCGTGTATAATGAATGGATGTCTAGTAAAATAAATCAAAACATTCTGACAGATAATTTATGAAACTGTCATTACATATGGTTCATAATGTTATTCACTTGTCAGTGAGCACAATTGAGAATGTAATAAATGGACCTCAAAACCAACAACAATTGGAAAGCTCCATAAGTGTCACAAACCTCAACGTTTTATAGAAACATATTTTACAGTATGATTTTTTCACAACCATTCATCTTGTCCATATTAAATGTAAACAAAACTTTATTTACCTCAATTTACATACAAGAATTAGGCAGCAAGCTAAAGTTTGTCTTCTTACAGTGCAGTGGTAGGCATAAATAGAAAATTAAATAGAAATAAAACTTCCAATTTGGTAGAAAAAGAAAGAATTCCACATTTTAAATTGCAATTCTTTATACATTTAAGGCACATACATGTTTTTTGTCTAAATCATATTATCGGCTGGACTATCCTTATAAAGCATGTTTAATAATATTGTCCCGCCCACCCGAGCATTACAAAGCAGACCTAGTCGTTGATAATTAGATTACAAGTTCTCATTTACCGTTTGTGTGTTCTTGTGCTGAACATTCATTTAATTACCGATAAAGAGACATACTGCGGCTCTGGTAAAGGTACATGTAACCATCACAGAAGAGCCGTTTCGCTACTCCTTCCATATTTCGAGGTACCTGATTTGCTAGCTGAGCCAGAGGCATAAGTAAATACTGGCTGACCTCAGGACACGGGCTCACATTTGGGACATTGTAGCCATCTTCTTCACCTACAAACACATTGATGCATCATATTTTGTGCAAAATGTTATTGGTGGCAAGTTTCCAAAATTCAGACCCAGCACGTTCACTTACCAACCCGGTCAGCCATGCTATCAAAGAAGATCCAGTCAGTAGCTTGCGGTCCGTATTTGACGAATGAGACATAGTGACTGGTCTCAATACACAGCACGGCGAACAGCTCCAGTTTCTCTCGTGGAGGAGTGCGTGGATCGGACCCTGAACTCTGAAAGCCCTGAGGAAGCTGTAATCTGCTGGGTTTGTGAAGCTGACGCTGTTGGTGAGAATGAACCTGAAATAGATGTGATATGTTAAAAAATACATTACATTTTCAGCTTGGTTTGTATGTTTCTTTCAGATGCTCAGATGGGTTGAAAATGAAACACTATGAATATCACTGATATCTTCACTGTCTTTTGTAATTTATAACATACTGTAAGTGTATAGTAGAGCATGGTGCTAGCAATACCAAAGTCATGGGTTTTGTACCCAGGACATGCATGTGCTTATAACATTTACAGTCTGTAAATCCTTTGTCAAACATTACATTTTTAATATATATGATATGATATATTATTAGAGCTTTCATACGATTAATCACATCCGGAATAAAAGCTTGTGTTTACATAATATACAATATGTCTGTTAATTTTGTATATTTAGGAAATATTTATTATGTTTTCATTTATATTTACCATTAAGTTAAATGATATATAAACATTTATTTATTTTTACATTTTCAATTTTTCTTAAATACTGTGTGTGTGTGTGTGTGTATATATATATATATGTATGTGTGTAAGTGTTTATAAATACAATACACAAATACATGCACAGGTCACCGATATATTTCTATATATGAAACTTGTATTCTGAATGTGATTAATCGTTTAACAGCTGTAGATATAATATACGTTTAATAAACCCAACCTGAGCTGAACATTTACAACAGAAGTATTTGAATCCTGTTTGACTAAAAACTGGGTCTCTGAAGCACTCAGCACACTCTTCACTTGCTAGCTGACCACACAACACACACGGCTGAGGACCTAATGAACAAAGAAACGTGACAAATATGTTCATAAGAACAGAAAACTGTGAGCGTCCTGATGTTTATCACAATTTACCATGAGAAAGAAGGCCAGTGATGTCCAGCTCTGTTGAAGGAATGATTTTTGGAAACATTTTGAAACTCTTTCCTGAGCGAGGCATAGTAAGAATCAGACAGGCTGGTATCTGGAGAAATAAGAATACATACTGTATACACAATAACAGCTTGGTTATACCTATTGTACCAATATAATCAGATTGACAGCATTCAACAATTTACACCAAATATTTAGCTAGAGACAAACAGCTCCATCTGCAGGTCAAACATGCACAATAAAATAGTAACACTACAGTAAAAACAGAACTGAAAATACTTTACAATGACACACACAATGAAAGTTCACAAACAAAGGGTGATACCTCTGCGAGTTTGAGACCGTTGCTGTAAAAGGAATGTTCCAGAAGCTGCTGAACGGTGGGCAGTACTAAATTATGGTTGTAATCCATAAAGATTTGGTAGTAGTAAGAGGTTTGCACTATGCCTTTATATCCTGACTGATTCCTAATAACATGATATGAATGTATTAGCGTCACATTTTAAGCAGACAGGAAGTTTTTCAAAGGGCCTAGACCCAATAGGGGACCCATTCACAAAAAAACGATAACAATCTTTAGTGTTTTTATGCATAGCATATTTTCGTATAACAAATATGCGTACGTCTAGTTATGCAAAGCTCTAGAATATTAAAGAACAAAGACATTGTGAAGAGCCCTTCATTTCTTTGCTATGCTATAAAAACAGTATAAAATTCATAAAAGAAAAAAAATTTAAAATAGTATAATACTTTCTTTAAAGCAGTAGCTGATAGATGCAGAATTGTTTAGTTGTTTAGCATGGTTGTTTTGAGAAGATCTAAATTAGAACCACAATTTTGATGCATAATAAAATGTACTTAAAACAGACAAAAGATGAAATGGTTTGGTACCAAAGTTTGAGTGGAGGTTCTAGATAGAGAACCTCTTGCATGATGAGAGTAAGAAACTCTTCAGGATCTACACACATACAAAAAAAAGGAATAACATTAAACTGTTGTAAAGTAATTCTACAGACTTATACAAAAACAAATAGGATTTTAACAGATACTGAGATATAAATTTTGTTAAAACTGTGTGAAACCTGACAAACTTGAACAGTGCTGAATTCGGCTATGACATCATGAAGTCACTTTACCCTTTTCATCTGTGGTGTAAGTTGAGCAACGGCTACGCTTCTGTAATAGTTGTCGAAGCTTCATCACACTATTCTCTCGTACAAAACCATGTCTGTTAAAAATGAGTCGTGATTTAGTTTTTTACCAGGAAATGGTTGTATCCGTATAAAGCCGAATTTAAAACTCACTTGCGTAGAGGGTTGACAATTTCCTTCAGGAGTGTATTCTGAATGGGTTTGTCTTCCTTTTTTGTAGATTTAAAAAGCAGAGAATCCAGGACTGATGAACAGGAAAACAAACTGAATGATAAACAGAAATCGGATTTTGCCATGTTATTTATTGCAAATGAATATTTAAATAATTTAGCCTACCAAATTGGTTATTTACTAAACCTTAAAAATGTATGTAAGACCTGCATATGTATATTGTTTACTAAAACTTTAACAGCTTTTCCTAAAAGTTACTTTCATGTAAATGACAAGGTTTAAAATGTTCTTGACAGACAAATACTGTAGATGGGTAGTTGACAAATATTCCGTATATATGTGTCCTATGCCTTGACGGGGGGGGGAAATGTAGACACAAAATGTTAATAATATATTTTATTATTAATATATAATATTATTTTATATTATTAATAATTACATTTATTATATAAAATGGCAAAAGAGAGATTTATCTTTATTGTAAATTTGAGCTTTCACATAATTTTTTATATATTTGTCTACTACCCAGTGCTTCACAGTTGTCAGCAGGGGATTTAAACACGTGTTCAGAATTTAGCACAAGATGCAGATCTCAAAGTATGTTTAAACAAATTTTGTGAGTTCAAACCAAAACAAGGCAGAGTCCATGTAACAAGAATTGCAGTGACCCTGAACGCCCTTCATACGGCCAGTCAATCGCTTTAACACGTCTTCTGGACTGATTGGTGGCACATTCTCCTCTTCCAAACATTGATTTGCCACATCATTATCTACCATTGGAAAAATGTGCGTAAGTAACATGTAAGTTCCACTTGATGGCGACTTAACAACATCATGACTACAAGTAACTATTTTCTCACTTTCTGCTGAAAAAAATGACATGTCCCTCTAATGTATAATACACTGGAAATTATACGGACCACGACATCTAAGACAGGTTCTTACCATAATTTCCATTAAACTTTGACACAGAGAAACGGTCATCAGGTTTACAAGATGACAGTTTCACAAATAAACCAGTTTTAGGAGGACACGTGAAGTAACGGTGTCCATTTAATGTTCCATCACTCACTCCCATGTCATTCTCCTATAAAATAAATTTAGGATTTATTCAAACAAATTGTTTGACGGGTCAAGAAGCTTCTAGCTTTCACAAATTGTTTTTATCAACAACAGATGTCAAAATAAAGAATATACCAGTTCCAGCCCAGCCCGCTTTTCAGGCAAATCTGGCAAATCTCCAATCCACCGGATGATTCCATAAACAGGTTGATTCCATATCAACTTCACTAAAGACCCAACAGTCATTTCTGTGGAATCAACCACATCCCCCATTTCTATGTTCTGAGAAATGTCAATTTTTTCAGTTTCCTCTGTTTACAAAAAAAGAACGAAGCAAACAAAACAACAAATGTAATCAGGTACCCAACACCAGCTTTTTTGACAGTATAGAAATGTGCATGTCATCTTGGATTTACAAAGTTCCACATTCTGAGCAGTTTTGAGATAACAAGCTTCAAAGCTCAAAAAGTCCCAAAATGTACACAATGTAAAGAAAAACATAACATAATGTAAATAAGAATATGTGAATAACTCAGTTTTGACACAAATGTCAGACAGAACCTTATAATTCCAAGGTGACGATGTACGGCCAAATTATTTTCTGTCTATGGCATAATAATACTACACAAACAACCTGCAAAGATGCATGCATACTGTGTGTTACCTTTATATAACAACTCCTCTTGAATTACAAATTCCAGTGGGACCTTTTTCACTCCCCCAAGCTTCCCCTCCTCATCCGTATCCTGGAAAAACATACATGTAGTTTAAAATTATACAGATGATTACTTTTTGGGCCGGTTTCTTTAGTGATTTACATTTTTACAATTTGACACTGGACTCAATGCATTTTTACAATTTAGCTTTATTGTGAGATCAAGACACTGTATGAAACCTTGTGAATGATACAGTATGGGATGCACGCACTAGTCATGAGGCACTTCAATAGAGATTCAGTACTCACTGTAGATATGACAACCATTTTTATCCCCTTATCATCCACTATGTCCATAACCATGCCATGGCGTGCTTTTTCATCAAAAAATGCCACCCTGTCCCCACTCTTTAGAATCTC
Organism: Barbatula barbatula; assembly: GCF_947034865.1. Classification (NCBI taxonomy): domain Eukaryota; kingdom Metazoa; phylum Chordata; class Actinopteri; order Cypriniformes; family Nemacheilidae; genus Barbatula; species Barbatula barbatula. The sequence continues at coordinate 17,323,043 of NC_136770.1, forward strand.
AGTAGATGTCTTCGGTGACATGGGGGTTTTAGAATCCATAGGTTTGACTCTTGCAAAAGAAGCAAAAATGCCAGAGTTTTTTTGGCATTGGAAGTAGGTTTTAGAACGGTAACTGCCATCATTCTGGCCTTTCCCTTTATCTTCTCCCTAACAACAGCAGGAAATATAAGACATAGGCTACATATTAAGTGGACTGATCTTTAAAACAGCATTCCATTTTCTTCACAAACATAGACACAGTCACACTCATGCATACCGGCTACTCACCTGCAATTCCACTCCAAAGAAGACTCCTGTTATAGGAATACAGACATAAGGTGTGATCCTGCCAATGTACCGAATCACACCTGTGAGCCATTTGTTATTTAACTCAACATAAACTTGACTGCCTTCTGAAAGAGCCAAAGAGGTCAGTAAAGCTTCGTCACTGGCCAATGCCATTATGCGTTCTTCATTATTTTCAAGTGCCAGCAGTAATTCTGCTTCTCTTCGTGTCAGTTGTCTCAAAAGATCACCTTTAAGTTCAATTTCAAAATCTTTACCAATAAACATTATGGGCAAAACATTGGTGTTCTTCATCTTCTGTCTGTGTTCATATTGTTGCTTATTCATGTAGCATATTTGTCCAGGATTTATCAATCTATGCGAAGTTGGTTGAGCAATTAAGATGAAGTACAGCTGGTCGTCAGCCGAACTCATCTTTTCTTTTTAAAATATGTCACCTGCAAAGATTGAAAGTATATCAGTCACATTATTTCCAGTGTGGGCATGAGCATTGCTAGACTGCACAAGCATTGGAATCTCCCTTTGACTGTGAGCTCCTCTCAGCAATGCACATTTCATAACTTGCCAATGACTTAAAATCTTCCGATAAAAACTAAATCATTTGAATACTATACTACTGTTTTACATCGAGATACGAGATAGATTTTACTTGTCAACCTATGATTATTACTATATAAACATAATTGTATAAAAAGATTTACACAAGGTTGGGAGTTTTAAAAAAACAACGTTAAGGAATTTTACATTGAAACGCGCATTTGATGATCTAAAAGAAGGAGAACAATCATTACTTACCGACGTTACTACTACTTTCGTTTTCTTTATCACTGCTATTCTTATTTCCTCCAAATAAAGAATACACTTATTTTGCTTTAACAGGTACGATTAAAAAGACGTTCCTAATGCTGCCCTAAATCGTTGAAAAACGCAAATACGTGTTTCGATCTGTTAAGTTTCGTACAAGCAGGCGTTGTTCATAACTCGTTTTAGATCTAAACCAAAACCACAGAATCGTCTGTTTAGAGGGACGTTTGATTGGCTACTGTACTGGATGTGTACGTCATCACGTGCGTCGTCGCGGTCTGATGACATGCGTGTTTTGGTGTGAAAATGGCTGAACGCGAAGCGCTTAAAAGAGAAATTGAGGAGCTGCAGAGTGAGTATTTTGTCGGTTTATTTATGTCAAGACGTTAACGGATGTCATCACTTGCACCAGGTGTTTTTAAGAGGCTAACTTAGTGTTATTTATCAAGTTTAGTAAGAATGTAGCTGACCTAACAGTAGCTAAGCTACGCTCGTGCTGACAACGGGTCTCTTATGTATAAGCACACTTCGGTCGATTTATATGTCTGTCATCTCAGAATAGTTTTATTGATCGTTTTATCTAATTGTTAGTAATCCTGTTTATGAAGTAATCTGAAATGTGATCGTGTCTTCCTGTGGGCTCGGTCAGTTTTTATTAGACATGTTCTCTGCGCAGATGTGACGTGTTCTTGTCTCGCATATCTAACTTTACACGAATATATTGTTAGTTCAGTGGATTTTTTTAATTCTAATCTTAAATATGGATCTATACACTGGCACACTTGCCTAAATTGTCCATTTTGAAATTGACAGACATTGGACACGCTAACATTTTAAAGTAAATTGTATAACATTTAAACAATAGGCATTTTAAGGTAGAACTGAATTTGGTGATTTATGACTTTACACACTTTTAAGATGCTAAATACTTTTTTGGATTTTTTTCTTAAGAGTAGAATGTTTTTTCAAACAGTGTTTTAAGCTTATGTTGAATGCAGTTATAAGGCTATTAGAATATCACTGTTTTTGTCTACCCCTATTAAATGCCATAATTCTTGTTGATATTGCAGATCTCATAAATGATTATAAAAATACTCATGGTGACGTTCCCTCGAGCTCTTCACAGTGGGAACGTTCAGGGAGGGATCAGGGTCACGCATCACACTTCACACAGTCATATTTAGCCCTGCCACAGCCTTATGTGCCTCATTCTGTGGGAAGCTGGAGGAAAACATACTCCATTAACAACAAGACCACCAGAGCCACTGGGAGGCATGTGTCTCCCCCTTACCATCATGTGTCTACTGTGAACCAGCCATCCCATCCCATCAACAACACATCTACAGCTACTGCTACACAGAATAATACTGGACTTAACAGGAGCAATGAAAAGGTTCCAGAAGAGAAAAACAAGAGTAAATCTGCGGCAGGCTTACTCCAAAGTGAAACTTCACATAAGAGGAACACTGCCAGTGAGCAAAGGACTGTGCTTATTTCTTCAGGTCGACAGATTTCTCATGGCCATTCATCTACCAGTAATCCAGTGGATTCTACTTTATCATCATTAGAAAAAAAGAGTCAATCTGAAAGGAAGATAAAACCCTCTTTAAAACTGCCTTCATCTTTGACTAACCCCACTGTCCTTTTACCTATCAAACAAAAGCCTGAAACTCAACCACAAGTCAAAGCAGACCCCTCCACTCCTGCCTTATCCAGTAGGACGGTCATAATGCCAAAAGCCCAGAATGATTCTTCTTTGGCTTCTTCTGACTCTAGCTTTCAATCTCATGCTTCTTCAAGCCCTACAAAACTCATGCAAAAACCAGACTCAACACAGATAAGTGTCGCCTTATGCCATAAGAGATCCCAGTTTACCTGGGTTAAAAAACAAGAAGTTGTAAACATAGAAAATATTCCCAATACAGAAGCACGCCCCATAGATACCTCTATCTCCCCTGTCCTTGGATCCTCTCCTGGGACTGTCAATGTCAGACGACTCTCTGGCTCAAACAAAAAGATGTCTCGCAAGACCAATCTATCCCTTGGATCGACCAAGACCTCAAAGTACACCTGGGTCTCTTCATCTTGTTCCTCATCAACAGCTGGAAAAACAAACACTTTAACCAAACAGCTACGCAAGCCACTTTCACCCAAATCTTATAAGGTGCCCGTAAAAATAGCTCAGTCTGGGTTTGAGGGAACCAAGAAACTAAGAAATGCCACAACATTGTCGGTCGTATCAAAGAAATCAAGAACCGGAGGAGCCTCCACATCTCCTGTCAGTCACACCAGCCGCTATTCCTGGAAGGCAGCTGGACAAAGTGTTACATCAAATACAACCAGCTCGGTTCCAAGGTCTGCTCATAAAAACACAGTGTATCATTGGGTTGCTAATAAGAATGGTCAAAAGGGGGACAAGAGGCCTGCGTTGTCCTCAAGCCCAGTCCACTCGTTGGGAGCATTCAAGCTTAGGAGCAGAACCAAAATCATCAGAAGGTTCACTAGCACGTAAGAGCTCTTATTACATGTGTGATTGTTTTTGACCAAAAAAAGTATGAAATAATATCTTGTTATTCCGATATAGCACACCTTTTCAGTTTTCGTAAATGATGTCATGTTACGATGATGATAGTAATAATGCAAGCCATTTAAAATTCTGTCATTCATTCTTCTCTATCCTCAGTACCCCCACCTTAGAGAGGAGATACAACCCCAATGTGGTGACATCGAAGAGCCGCTATTCACTGCGGAGTCAGGTGAAGAGTCCAACCAGTGCCAGGCGAGTTCAGTCCAAAGAGCTGGTTTCATTTGGCAGGCACAAGCTGCGCCGCCTCTCTCTGACAGCTTTGGGAACTTCAAGATCAGGTCAGTTACTAAGACCGCACATTCACAAAACACCTTGCAAGTCTCAAACCAGCAGACCAAGAGTTCTTTCACCTACTGCAACTAGTTTGCTTAGTTACTAATTAAAACAAAACGGTCACTGGAAAAGTCATTATTATTGCTTTGTAGTGTTCCTCAAAGAGGATTCAAAATGAGCTTTATGTTCTGAATAAAACGCAGCCCTTTAGTGTAGAGATGAACAGTACACTTTGCAGAATAAAATATGCTCATAAATATTATTAATCTTTTTTTAGTGAACACTTACTGGCATAATTATCATAAGAGGTCATATGGCCAAAAATTAAAAGCTATATTTTAATAATAATCTGATATTTTAACCATTTCATTTCTTAAACAGTTCTATGGATCTCTTGCAATTTTGCTACAGACCACTAGGGGTCTGCTGATTCCTGGTTGACAAAAACTGTTTTAGATTAACAGGCCTCATAGGGACCCTGGAATTTTGCACATTTCAAGGCAAACGCCTGCAGTATGAGTGTAGTACAGTATACATTTTAAGTCCTTGTGTCATTAACTATATTTTACCATTGTTTTACAGAATCTGTAATATAGTTCACCCAAAAACACAAATTCTGTCATCATTTACAGACCTTCGAGTTGTTTCAAATCTGTGTAAATGTATTTGTTCTAATGAACAGAGATACAGATATTTGGAAGAATGTTTATAACCAAATAGTTCGTGGACCCCATTGACTACCACAGTAGGAACATTTACTTTATAAGTATATTTTGTTCTGTTGAACAAATATTGTGAAGAATGTTGAAAAGCAAACGATTCTGGGGCACTTTTGACAACCATTGTAATTTTTCCTACTGTGGTACGCTGCAAAACTCTGGATCCAGGTTTATTCTGATGCTTCATGTACTGATGACTTCATTGGTTTCAGTTGTGTGCTGTTAAATAGGCTTCTGTGTTTTTTGTGTTTGTGTACTGTCTTCTGAGTTTTGAGTGCGTTGTGCTTGTGATTGTCTTCGCACTTCGATTGTTGACGTTTAGTAAATAAATCAAAACTAACATCCCAAACAGTTTTTTTTTCATAATGGTTTAAAAAAAACACATTGGTTGACAACCATAACTAGGGCCTGTATGTTATGTCCACATACCTCCAATAGAGGGCAGCAGGCTCCCAGCAGCCTCATTGGTTTAGAAGGGAGCATGTTTGGGTGTGATGGCCCGTATCCTCTGGGGATAGGAGGAGTTAATTAATTGCCCAATCGGGCTGTGATGGTGTACATGTGCCGATAGTGGGTAATTTGCAGCAGTGGCACGCCGAATACGGCTACACTATCAAACCCTGCCAGCAGTCCCTCTCAGTAGATAAAAAGGAGCTAATGCGTAATTATCCCTTTGCAAATTGGATTGTTTTAACGAACTGGAGAATATAAGCCCAACCTGATGGAAAGCAATCACTGTTTTTACAGCCGGCTCCACCCCCCCCCACTCCATCTTTGTGTAGGCGAGAAGGGCCATCTCAATGGAATTCGCTAGTGGTCTGTTTCTGTGCATATTGCAGTAATACGATTACAATGAAAATATCTTCTTTTCATACCACAGTTTTTTGTTAGTGCATTTGTTTGGCCATAAATATACTCTCTCTCTCTCTCTGTCTCTCTTTCTCTGCGGATGGGGTCGCATAGTAGAAAGTTTTCATGGTGTCCGAGCAATGCTACATCGGACGTGAGGCAGACTACGAATGCTTTGAAAGAATATAGAAGAGCATGGACGACAATGGGGGTGATGGAGGGGTTAGCCAGAGGGACTCTGTGCCGGAGATAAGAGGAGCTAATAAAGAGCAAATTGAATTACTAATGAGGAAAAAGAGGGCAGGCGCGTTAAAAACCACCACTAACTGCCTCTCCTCACTGCCATGGCCAATGCCGCGTGACATCTCTTAATTCCTTCGCTGATGAGTGCCTCCCTCATGTCTCTCTCTCTCTATCTCGTTCTCTCTCTCACCACCCCCCCCTCTCTGTTTACTGAGGCTGGTTGGTTATCTGTTGGGGGATTTAAAGGGGCATAAACCTAAGTGAGCAGTTAGGAGCGTAATGAATTGCGGGCAGGGGAGAAGCGCCTCGATAATCCCATAAAATAGATAAATGACAGAACACAATAGTGAGGAGATGAGAGAGAGAGAGAAGGAAATGAAGCCGCCTGAAGCCTATCAACAGAATTTCGGCTCAGGACCTTTTAGAGTTACACAAATAAAGGCAGCTTGGTCTGCACTGTGTAGGCTTCACACCTCACAGAACAGATATCCTTGTTTGTCAGATACATTTGTTTCCTTCCAAGGTCTTTCCGTGATTTGCTTTGGCTACCTAATATGCAGCTTTTAAGCTTGTCTGGTTGTGTTGATGTCTAAACAGCCATTTTTCAAATCTTTCCTTTGTGTTTATTTTCAACATGGGACAGTGAAGGTGTTGCATGCACATGTAAGGTCATTTAAACCGTTTTCATTTATAAGGGAAAGGTCATAAACGGCGTAAGCTAAATCCGATCAGCATAGGTCGATTTTTGCCTATTGTGCAGATTTCACGTTGTAGGTAAATGCTTTTACCAACTTGAGTCACGCAATTGATGTAGAAATGGCTTAAGTAAAATCTCTTGTTATTCGGAGGCATTTTAAATTACATGAGAAATCTCAAAATGTAATATGATGCAATTATAATAAAGAAAATGATTGACATAATTACAAGTGAGACATTTCTTAATTAGATGTTGTTGTCGGGTCACACAGCTTTTTCATATTTAGTCCGGAAAGACAAATTACTTCATTACTTTTAACATTGAAGTTGCACTACTGTTTTTACTGTTTTACAGTGTGGTTGGATTTTGTCATTAGTTTTCATGGTTTTAGACCTTGAGGTGTTTTAGGTCAGCAAATTTAAATGCTAAATGTCAAAGTACACTTGCAAAATATAATGTGTGTATTCCAGACTCCAAACACACATAGTTCAGGTCAAAGCATCATCTCCTTTGCTTGTGTGGTATCCCAGTGTGTAAATCACAGAGTGACGTGTATCTTTTTCAGATAGCAATCTCATGCAGCACATGCTCACCTGCTGGGCAGTTTACGACTCATCACTCTTCCTCCGAACGCATACTTGCATCGTCATGTTACCGCGATTTCGAAAACACGCACATATACACAGCAAAGCCATGCCCAATTTCACATGGGTCCTATTACTGTGCAATTATGTACCTTTTTATTTAGCAATAAGTCTGCTTGTCGCAACCTTGACCTCGCTTTCATTTTCCACTTGTGCCGTCCCTCACAAGCGAGCATGGAAGATCTTTGATAGAATTTATTAACTGATAATGTTTACAGCTAAAAATGCAAAGGTATGCCGATCATACCTTTGCATTTTTAGCTGTAAACATTATCAGTTAATAAATTCTATCAAAGATCTTCCATGCTCGCTTGTGAGGGACACACTCAGCAGGAAATATCAGTTCAGAAGTTAACTTTACATTATTTTGGATCCCCACATTTTCAAAAGCATGCAACTCTTGAATCACTTAGCTTAATGGTTGCTAGTATCATGACAAGCGATTCGTAATTTGGTTTTTGGCAGATGCATTTATCCATTTTATTGGATGTGAGAATGGAACCCACCATCTTTATGCTGCTTGCTTAACATAATGCTCTACAAATTGAGCTACAGGAACATCCTGTCGTAGTAAATATGACAACAACAATGTACATACTGATACAACACGATATGACAATAATAAGTCTTTTTAACTTTTATGTAACCCATAGATAGAACTTGCCAGGTGTGACCTCTTTTTTTTAACCTTCTCAATTTTTGTCTTATTTAGTCCTCGTAGCTTTTATGATGACACTTTATATAGGAGGGTGGGTTTCATTACGATAGATTAACACGATGCCACACTCAGGACAGATGTAAACAAACAGGCACATATCCTGGCAACCAGGGGTTAAATAGAGAGTTCAAGGAAGGAGGAACACAAAAAAATCAGATTTTTAGGTTTCCTTATAGACAGGAAGTAAAGATATGCCCCTAAACTCACATTGTAATCTTAAAGGCATGTGTGTAGTCTTATTTTACCTGTAAGCATTCGTTCCATATGTGGTTTGTTTGTTTATTTTTGTGTGTATTTCACATCACTGACTAGTTCACACTTCCTTCAGTTTCTGCCACTTTTTTTTCACACCAGCTCTACTCGCTTAACCCGTCCCCACCCTCTCCGCTCTCCCGTTCTTATATGTCACTGCCATATTGAGAAAGCGTCCCCGCTTCAGTGCGGGTAATGCACACCCTGTTTATGACAAATGTGTGTCTGCAGGCCCTGGTTTACTTGATCCACTTGCCCTTCTGATCCCGGGTAACGCTACGCAGCAAGGCAAACGGGCCCTCCTGTTTCTGAACATACTGATGCGTGCACAGGCTGAGACTTGATAAAGACAGAAGTGCGGTGACATTTCATGTTAGTAATGGATATTGGGATTGAGTTGCCTGTGCACTAGATAGATAGATAGATAGATAGATAGATAGATAGATAGATAGATAGATAGATAGATAGATAGATAGATAGATAGATAGATAGATAGATAGATAGATAGATAGATAGATAGATTAGATGGCACACCGGTCCCTTCAACTTCTTAGTGACGTTCACAGCCTCAGACCGTCGGCCCATAGTCTCTGGAAAGAACATTCTGCTCATTCCACATCACGTTCTCAGGCCCCACAGGTCAAACATATGGGCCAACTCGCACTTTAATGGGGTGTAATATCTCCCCCCAACAGTGTCCACTGGATAAACATCCAGCTACTCAAATTCATGCTCTGTACGGGTCCTGGCACGCACACCGATCTGCTCATGATGTGTCCAACAGGCCTGTCTTCAGGATGACCACCCACCACCTGTTAACCGCTATTGTGTGTGTGTTTTTTGCAATATATATCCCATGTCCCTGAATTTCAACTCGTCTGTCTGTCAGCTGTCGAATGTCAGATTTAGTGCAGTTTTTCTCTTTAAGTTTACTCGGAAATCTATAAGTTTTGGTTTGTTTTGTGAAGACATATAATAAATTCAAAGTTGGAGCACGCTTTCAGACCTCAAATACTGTAAAGAAAACAAGTTCCACACTGGATTTGGATATCTGATAGATGGAGCGGTTCCAGTGCTAAAAGATGCCGGACATGAACTCACAGAAAGTGAGTCATATGTCTTGTTTTGTTGGCAATGGGTGCGCACATGCTTTTTGAGCATCGTAGAGAGATGGAGATATTTTATGATATGATAAATCTATTTGTTGAGCTATCAAGATGCTAGCTACTCTGCTTATCACCGATATGCGGTAGAGAGACATCTCTGGGAGAAGTGGAAGCACAAGACACAATCTGTGTCTCCATGTGGTTTACAAAGCGTCTTATTTTCCTTCACTATCGCTGTTAAAACACAGAGAACATGAAGCATGACTGCTGGTGAGTCACCCAGAAACTCATTACAAAGGCAAGCACAAACGTTTTTATATGCCAATATTAATATATCTGCTAACAGTGTGCTGCTGCATAGCGTGATATGCAACATAAAGTAAGTCAAAAGAAACCAGTGCTGTTCCGATTAGAGAAGTGATGAAATGAGTCGTACTGTACATTAAAATGTTGAATGACAGGCTAAAACCGAACCAAGTATGTGATTTGCATGATTGAAGAGATGTAATACAGTTTATGTAATATGTCTTTCTGAAAGATATTTCTCATTCATTATGGTCACAAGCTAAGACAGTGCAGCTTCAAAGAGACGTGAGCCAATAGCGTTGAGTGTGAGCTTCATGTGTGACCTTTTGAACCTTTCCTGAACGATTGAGTCAAAATGAGACTGAATGAACCGGTTCATGTCGTTCATGGTCTAATATTCAGTGTTAAAACAATGCTATCCAGTAGTTACTTAACCTTTCTGAAAATTAAGGTAAGGATCTGGTTTAATTTAATTCTAAGGTAAAGTAAATTATGTCACAGCAGTTAAATCTTTGTATAGAACATTTAATTACACCAATTAAATTAGTTAAACCAGATATATTTTAGTAGACTAAATATAATATAGATTTTGTCGACTAAAGTTATGGGGATGACTACATTTTAAGACCAAAATGCAATTTAGTTTTAATGATATTTTAAAGATTCTTCATTAAGTTGCATGTGCAACAAAGTTACTGAAATGGTTAATATTTTGAAAATTAATGTTATTTGAATTTCAGTTTCATTTAAAATTTTGATCAAAATATCGAGATACGTATCGTATCGTGAATCCAGCATCGCGAAATATACCGAACTGTGAGCTGAGTGTATCGTAACCCCTAATGCAAGGTTTTTCCTGGCTCAAAATAAGGCAGAGGTGGTGTCATCCTAAGGCCCTCTTCACATTTAGCGTCTCAGACGTGCATATTCGTTATTTTAAATGTAGACACAAATAGGGGCCAAGGCGCACACATTTTTCTAGGCACCGAATCGAGTTTTCACAGTGCCGCACGTGCACTGCAGGTCATTTGAAGAGAGACAGTCCTAGGTAAAGTCCCGATGATCTAAAACGGCTCTTAAGATAAGGCGTTTCTGTGGTGTTATGTGTGTCAACAGTGAATGAACCTAATCGGAACAACATCGAAGCCGCCTCGATTGCGAATCTTAAATATTCAACATGTTGAATTTTTACGATCAGAAATCTTGATGTGTGGGGGAAACCAGAGAACAAGCGCACAAGAACTCTGTTGATTGTCACGTGGAACAAAACAATAACCAATCAGAAAGCCAGCTGACAGAAGTATAACAACCGTAGTTATCACTTCAACAAACCCTTTTCTTTATTCTGTAAATTTTCTGTCAAAATCATTACAAACACTATCATCGCAATTACGAATAATTTCAATAAAAACCATGTTATGTGCAAGTGACGGTAGTTGTTGGAGTCCAAGTGTGCGGATGCTTTAAGTTGAAACAGAAAAAATAGGCCCTGTGGAGTTAGTGGAGCCAGTAGACTCTTTCGGGTGATAATGGCAGCAGCTATTTTATTTACAAAACTGTATTAATATTATTTTTTAAGTACTGTGAAGACATAAATACCACAATATTTGAGTTGCAATAAAATTATATATAGTGCTGTGCCACCTTAAATGCTTTAGATAACGCTGCTTGAGCCATTTCTCAACGATGAATAATTTCTTTTTCACATAGCAGGTTATATGTACACATTTGTTCATATTGAACACATATATAATAAACAAAGCTTACACTGCAATAATAAATAACTATTATGAAGTCTCAAGAGAATTTGCGAGTTTCTCCTCCATCATTGCAGTCTCAGGACGTTTCAAGCAACTGTAAAGTTCCGTCACCAAAAAAGTAATAAAAAAGGTGAATGACATCATCCGCTTTTCTGCTCAGTTAAGTTGAGGCGCTCGGAGCGCTCCGCCAAAAACGCGAGGCGCAGCCAGAGGCTTAGGTTTATTATCTTAATAAATATAAATGTATCTGTATCATTTCTTTCACGTTAATTTTAACACAATTTATTATTCAAAGGGACATCCCAAGCAAAAATCCCTCTAATAAATGTCACAATCTACTGCTGGGTCATTATTAAGCACTTTATTCAAAGGTAAACAACGTTGTAGTGTGTTGATGAGACGAAAACTTGAGTGAAAACTATACAGTTGGTGGGAAACTGTATTGTATCGCTCCAGCATTACATTATGACAACTGCATTTGAAACAAAGAACTGCACATTTGCAGATGGCCTCGCAAATAGCAGTAAATACTAGGGATGTCCTCGACTAAGCATTTACATAGTTGAATCAGAATTGCGCGTTGGTTTGTGGGGAAGACACCAGGTGGTTAACAATACAGTGCAGCTCAACACTGATGCACCAAAAAACAATCAAACATTAATTTACAGAATTTGTTTAGAACAGAATATACCTTTATAATAAATAAATAAATAAAAATAAAACCAATTCAAGTCACATTGTGCAAAATAAATGTGTTTAGGCAAAATGCAGGGGAACATAAATTCAAGGAGAAGTTCTTGTCATGCTGTCAGTCTTTCACATTGCTGTTTAATTTTGTATTTTGGAATGGTCTTTTAATTTTTTCCATGGCTGTATTTTTGTAAACCTTTTTGACTCATAAAACACATAGACATCCCTAGTAGATAGCCCCCTTAGAAGTTGAAAAAACACTTTGTCAGAATGTATTAGTGTATCACTGTAACACCCAAATTACAACGCCAGGTCAACCGATGAACATAAACTCTTTAGCGAAAAGTCCCCTGTGTTCGACATTGATTCCTGGTGTATAATTCGTGTACCATCAGTGACAGACATAGAGAGACATCATCCAATGCAGTTGTGCTTTGCTCTTCTCTCTGAGGGAAAGGAAACTGTTTCATATCAAACTGTCAACTGGCCATAATAAAAATGTTCTTTTCCTGAACCGTGCGTAAAGAAACAACGCAACTGACAGACACCTGCCAGGAACCCCTGTCCACCTGTAAATAAAGATGAAGAAGAGGAATGCTGCTAAGTTTGTACGATCTTTAAGATGTGCACCTTATATAGCTTAAGCTTAAGGAAATGTTCAAGTATGTGGACAGGCAGAAACATTGTCGCGCCGGGATTGCGTCCGTGCGGTGAAGGGAGCATTTGTTGAGTGTTTATGCCAGCAGTTGAAGGCTAAGTGATGAAAAGTGTAATCCAAACTCCAATGAAACGGGATACTGTACTTAGACTCTTTCCTTCCCTGTTTTGGGGATAAATGTTTTCACGGTATCCCAAGGGGTCTCTGGTAACCCAAGGGACAGAATAAATCAGAAACCTTAAACAGGACACACCTGCTAATTATTTAAAAACACACATGACATGGTTTGCTGCCTTCAACACATGCATTGTGTGGGTACATGTCCAGGTACACAAGACTTAAAAACATGCTTGGCTTATGATTTATGGATGAAGTGTAAGTGAATATAGCTTTGCTCTAGGAGTTGAGGTTGACACATGAGATCGCCATCATCTGGTTTCTGTTGCGATGACTAATTGCTGCATGTCAATTGAGGCATGCAAATTTAAAGGGAAGGTTCATAAAAAATTCTGTCATCGATACAGAGCCAGCGCAATGTTCTCTCTGTTAATTTTTATTTAACGTAAACACAACAGCATCAAAATAGGGATTTCCAATGATCAGCCCCTCCCACTTACCCTTTATCTGCCCACACGGTGTAAAGGGTTACCATAATAACCACAGTAAATTGGCATTACGTTGGAAGCATGCTTTGCCGTCTAAGGCTTGCCAAACACAACAATAATGAGGCCTGGTTGGGGGTGAGTGGATCAGATTGGCGAGTGACAGACCCGAAAAGGTCTCCTCCGTGGAGGGGCAGAAGGGTGCCTATGGGCTAAGCACAGTCCTTGGGTCACAATTTAAAGCAGTAAGTCGCACTACTTTCTAAAGCTGATGAAGCTGGCTCATGTGGGGGTTGTGTATCCAGAAAAAGAGTCCACTGGACACATCATTCATTCGCTGTTGCTCATCTCATATATCACACTGTCACTTTAGCTCATGGTTTACTTGGACGAGTGCTCAACCTGTTTATGTACCTAACCCTGTTTAGCTCTGTCTGAATGCTCTCATGTACAGTTCACAAAGTAAGGGTGACACATTTGGTTTTAAAAATTTTGGTCAGGTTTGGCAATGTGGCAGATTGGTCACATGGCAACAATTTCTTGCATTTTATAATATATAATTTTACTGACCTTTCGGACCATTTTACAAATTTGTTTATGCAATTTTATTAGTTTTTGATAAATATTCAACTAAAAACTGTTATGATACAGTATTATGTCAGTCATTAGGGCTGTGTATTGGCGGGCTGATATGATAGGATATGGATGATGACTGTTGAAAGACAGGTGGGGAGGAAGTGTAAAAATTGGGTGGACTGATTAATATCCATTTATATTTTCGGCCGTGGGTATGTGAGCTCACACGTGTTCATATCATTCTTAGTAACCATATCCGAGAACACTTTCAACACATTGCAGTCAATTACAGATCTTGAATGCATAGTATTGCCATTTACACCACCTTCAGGGGTGCCGTCTCACTGACCGAGTTTCGGCCTTTGATGTGCCTTGTTCACTCTGTCCAAGTTGCAGATTACCAGATTCCCAAATTACAAACTACAATCTTAAAAACAGATGAAACTCTGACTGTGTGGCTTGTCACATCACAAGATAAAAGATTGATGTTTGTGCCCAGTAGATTTTTTACGCACCTTTAAAGGAAAGCCGGAGATTAATTTATAGATGTACTTGGTAACCTATTTTATGTAGTGCTGGTCAGTATGGCAATTGTTCAGAGTTGATGCTGACACATATGGGGAATCTCTTAGGGGGTCCCATAGACCCCCATTGTTAGCACATTACTGTGAAAACTATTTTGAGGAATCAATATGTGATTTTAGTCATCCCAAAACTTTCATCCCAAAAAAGCATCAGTGTTTGTAAAGTACTGAATGATTGACTTGTTTACGATAAATAAACCTGACCCCGTGGCCCCTGGCATATTCTCCAATTACTTTATTCTTTTTTTTGTCCACTACACGTATGAATTACACGCTTGTTTGGAAAGAAAAAGAAAAAACATAAACAATCAATAGGAAGACGTCAATAAAACCGCTATTGAGCAGTGGCGTTGAACCGGAGCTTGTGTTGCAATGAACACCATCTATATGGGCTTCACTGAACGTAGACTAATGGTATATTTCTTTCCCTTCCTATCACTTTCTCTTTCCTGCTCTGTGACGGAGTGATGAAATTCTCGTAATTAACTGGCTGGCTATTGCAGTAGGCTGGCCAGAGAGGCCATTCATGGGCTAGAGTACACACATACCTCCCAAACCCACTGTCCCACTCCACCTGGCTCACAGCCCATGATGGAGGGGCGAACTGGGAAACCCGAACCTAATCACTCTCAACTTTCCATTTCAGTCAAAAGGGCCCAGACATTGGAGATCACTCTCTATTCTAGGCCTAAGAAGTAAGCCAGCAAACCTTGCAGGCATCCCTCCATTCTCCTTCTTCATCCCTATTGGTTTAAATATCTGACCTGGTCTTTTCATCCAAAACTACTGCTGCTTTTTACGACAGGCCTTTTTCAAGCAGGCCAACGTTTCGTACCATGAGATCCCTACTCTCTCGTTCTTTCTCTAATTTTGTCTGAATCTTTATTTTGCTCTCAGGGGAGCAGTTAAGTACCTTGGCCACGGCTGGCATGCAAGTTCCACAGCTCAACACCCCCATCCCAGTAAGCTCCATAAAGCCAGCACGAACACGCACACACCCGGGCTGCCCCAACCAGCTATCTCAGTCATCCTCACAGGTGGCCGTCCAAATTTAAAACCACAGGCAGGCCATGCGTGTGTTATCCTGGGAACCGTGTGGGAGATTGTTTAACACACAAAGCTCTCAGACTGATAGACACATGAGATCCGGGAAGCCCGTGTGTTTTGCCAGTGTGTTTTGTCAGTGGAAGGCCCCCATTTTTTTCCGTTTTCTATTTCTTGCTATTATTTCCTTATGATTTTGTTTTTGTAAGAGTGTCAGTCAGTTAACATGTAATATGTCTATAGTTAAAGGGATAGCTCACCCAATAATAGATATTCTGTCATCATTTACTCACTTCAAAGTCAAATCTGCCTAAACGTCTTTGTTCTGATGAATGCTTTTAACCAACAGTTCTTGGCCACCATTCACTACTACATTGGGAAAATTACAATGGTATTCAAAAGTACCCGAGAACTGTTTGCTTTCCTACATTTTTCAAAATAACGTCTTCTCTGCTCAATAGAACAAATAAACGTACAAAGCAATTGTTCCTACAATGGTTGTCAATGGTGGCCAAGAACTGTTACAAGCATTTCCTCAAATATCTCTCTCTGTGTTCATCTGAACAGAAACTTATACAGATTTGGAACAAATTGAAGGTGAGTAAATCATTTTTGAGTGAACTGTCCCTTTAAAAATGGTAAGTTTTTAAAGAAAATAAACTAAATAAAATGCATAAAATTGAATGCAAATCCTAAAATAAATGATAATAATACATACTTGTAAAAATGTGTATATCCATTGTAATCTTTTTATTACGTGAAACGCATCATATTTGTGTTTTCTAGACGCATTACGGTGTATGTGCGCCTTTGTGCCTCTGCATCTTTAAAATGTGTGAGTGCAAATGTCCGTTTAATTATAGATGATTGTTTGTATTGGTCTGTCAGCCGGCACGGTTGTTAAAGGACTTTAAGATAACTGCTAATTCCACTCCTACAGTGTCGATTGGCTGGAATTGGTGAGTATATTTTTATAGGCTCCCACTCAAGGTACATAATTAATGCTCAACGTATTTAATTAGTAAGATTTGCTTTGAACACAGAAGGTCAGTTAGTCTTGTTGAGTGGGGGAGGCATTTCATACAGCTTTGGTATTAAATTATGCGTTTGTTTACATGTGTTGCCTTGTTTGGGAGCAGTGGCCTTGTTGGAGTATTATGCTTGTGTGCTGGACACCATCGCTGCGTCCTGAACAGCATACTGTGACAGTACGTACTGAATTTGAAAAAAGTACCTATGCATATCGGCGGTTAAAACTATGCAGCTTATATAGTATGAATGGTATTAGTATGAATACATTTCAGACATGATGTGTCCGACATGTTTTATGGTCATGTGGCCCGTATGCTCTTTGACCTTTGATGTATTTACAACAACCTATACGTGAGCGTTGATAATAACTTAATTTAGTCACGATAAATTAATTGAAGTGTCCATCCGAATCACACATTTACAAATCTCGGCGGAAGTAGTAGATCATCTGGGTATTTTTCGACTGCTGTTAATCACATTTTCCTCTGTAAAGCTGCTTTGGAACAAAGCACTAAATAAATTGAATTGAATACTGACAAATTTTCGCACATACTATTCAAAACTTTTACTCCTTTTCGCCTACTATATAGTATGGAAGTAGGCGATGTCGGATGCAGTGCATGTCTCGATCATATTAACACCACAACATATACGACTGCTATCTGGTTAACTTAAAGGCAAAAGCCCAATATTATCAGGAAGGGATTTCTTGTGCCACTGCCGAAACCTCATGCATTGGCTGGATTCCCATTGGCCAGATCACTGTCTGTCTCGGCTCACCAGATCCACACGGTGAGCACAGTGTTAGGCATGGCTCCCACTTCTATTTCTGCACCTATATCAGTTGTACAAATCACCGTAGACATTGGCACGAAGTAGGTCAGGGAAATCTGCCAAAATGATAACAGATTCTTACATTTTTTTTAGCTCGCTGTCTCCATACTTCACTTTTCACTTTTTTTGAAAAGCGTAACTGGCAAGATGCTTTAAGCATTGTCCAAAAAAAAACAAAGACAAACAACCTGTGTTTTTTTGATCCCATAAGTGTGAGAGATTTTCCACAAGGACATTATTACATAATTTCTAATGGTTCATATTTACAATTTTAGTAACTTTGTGTGTTGTTAGATTAGGATACATGTTTGATTGATGGTTTTAATGTTCATTACGTCTCATAACCTGCAGAGGGAACCCTTTTACAAGGGCCCATTGATCATTCAAACCACCAATGACTTGTTCAATACACATTCTAAGCCTGTACCCTTTAAATCATGTTCTCCTGGGCTTAATTCTATTTTTTTTATTAATTTATTTTGTGCTTTATATGTTAGGCTTTATGTTTAACTTTTGGTTTAAATAAAAAGTCACTTAATTTAGTGTAAGGTAAGTGTTCTTAGATTGCCTATTTGGACAAAGAAATACACTCTATGCACGAACGCTTCCATGTTTTATCTTACTCTGCTCAGTTACACCCACCGCACGTAGCATCCATAGGAAACAATGATGTTACCACTCAAGATGCATCTAGGATTACGAAAACGGCGTGAGTCAAAAAAGAAAAGAAAAGGGGAAGGCTTTAGGCTATCCATTTCAAGCCACATCCACAAATATCATTAAAAATAAAGTAAACTTTTGCACTTACTTTAGATTTGATCGCAGAGAAACTCAACAATGCTGAGCTGTAGTGATGTCGGTTCGCTGAAATGTGAACTTTTATCCAGTGACAATTTACCTCAACCCTATTAGAATGGAAGTGGCTTAGCTGACTGAGATTTTCATATGTCATCACCCTGCATGCATATAGTCTATTTACAGCTTTGTGCTAGCAGATGCTTAACCACGTAAACAATCATGCTATACAATCCAATAATAATCTCTCATGAAGACATTTTACAGCGGAATGACCCTTTATAAAAGAAGCATTTGAGTTACACTAATTTACTAGGCTGTTATTGTGTGTGAGTGTGAATAGCAGCAGTGTGTTGTACACCCACCTGTCTCCGTCTGAGAATTGTGTTGAGGGTCTTTCTTGCACCTGTGGACTCATAACAACGTTCCTCTCAATTGACAGCACTCACAAATTCTACACACTTACACACCTGCCAAAAAAGGAATCTCTGTCACCAGAGTACAGTATTACGGAAGCACACATACACGCACAGTCCTTCAAAGATTGTGGTCTAATAATATTGTTTGTCACCAGGATCCTGCACAAGTTCTCATCCTAAAGGCTCTCATTCATTTCACTGTTATCGAAGCAGGGTTGTTGTGATAGCACCAACATTTGTCTTATATTTAATACAATATAGTTGAAAATGTGTAAAAAAAAATTCTCATAGGCCAAATGCACAAATAAGAAAATTTATTTAGAAAAACAATAAGATTATTTTGCAGGTTTGAATTGAGAGGAATAATTCTAACTTAGATTTGTGTATGTAACCCAGTGTAACTTAATTATATGTGGCTTTCCACACATTGCTGTGTGTTATTCGTGTATTCGTTTTTCACTCTCTTTGTGAGTAGCACCGAAGTAAGCAATGAATACTAGAGAGCGAGGGAGAGGTTTAGGATCTGGATAGTATTGATCAGGGCCAGTTCATTTTCTGTTGTCCCCGGTGAGTTGTTCTGTGGGAAATAGCTAGTTTGTCTCCTGTCAGGGTGGCTGTAGAGCAACCTGGGCTCCATCCCGGTTAGTTGTAGTCACATCCAGTCAGGCATTGCAACTATTCCTTATTGTCTGGTCTGGGTTATAATGTCTGGCCATCATTGCTAATAAGGACTAAGTCTAGAAACTAATGAAAATGAATGAATTTTTTATCGTAGGGACACAAAACCAATGCCACATTTCTCAAAATAATGAAAGAAAGAGTCATATCGTCCAAATTCGCGTTTTTGGTGTAAATGATTATAGGCTATACTGTGTTGACAAGCCCCTTTTAATACCTTTTATTTATTTTATGTTGAGGGTGAACAAGAGTAATGATTTATGACAAAAAATAAAAATCACAAAATTACGTAAGGTAGATACGAGTTGTGTGACAGCAGGGTGAATAATTGATGATTGAATTGATTTTCTGGTAAACTATCCCTTTACGGTAATAGTAAAGATGAGAGAGCTCTTTTATGCAGAGTAATATTTTGTGTTGTGGAGACCAACTATCAAGCTAGCACATTTGCTGGAGGAATAGCAATAGTCGGTACAGTATGGGGAATGTTTGCCTGACACTGACCGATTATCAGGCTGCCAAAAGCATTCATTCACCATTTTGGGCTAGTTCCCATCTGTATATTTAAAAGGTGACAGCACATTAGCACCAGCTCCCATGTGTAAAGGACTGGGGCGGAAGAGTCTGTCTTTTAGGGACAGTGGACTCTGTTGTATTGATTGTGTGGTGTGTAGTGGTCAATCAGTCTTAAATCCCAGTGGCTTTAGCGGTTAAATGTTGTGTTTTGTACCTCACTCTCGCTCTTTTCATGAAAACCACACATGTGCTATTGTACATTTTGATGCATCATTTTCTTGATGCTATTTTTAAGGCTTGCACAATGACTTTTCCACTTTACTAGTCGACTAGTTGTCTAGAGAAGTATTTGATTAGACTGCAGGTCAATGTTTGCTTAATGTAAATGACTTACGGCGTGCAGCATCAGCGGTCTGTTGCGTTTCTGGCAAGTCCAACGCTGCATTGACTGAGAGTAGGTAAATGGAGGGGGTGTTTGTGCAGAGATGATGTTGCAGAGAAAAAAGAGCGTATATCTCCTTTGGCTTTGTCCTATTCACCTATAGCAGGGCCATTCTTTTTAGAGAGCCAAAAGTGTCCAAACCCTGCGCTAAAACACTAGAAGTTAAGCTCTATAGAAATGTTGATTTTAGTTTAAAATGGTTTGCAATAGGAATTCTCCGCTCAAATGGCTCAGATCAGTATCGGCCGATTTTTATCACTACAATGATACTCACTAAAATCTCATGAACCGGTTCACATTTAAATGTTTCTGTATGTCCTCACATATTGGCGATGTTTAATTGTACCTTATGGATTGCAATTTACAGTTATGTTCAGTTTGACATAGTCTCTTTTAGGGTCACATTCAATTGCTCACTGTTGAATACATATTTGTTGTGCTTATTTGTTTGTTTCTCTATTAAAACAGTACTCCGTCTCTGATTTCCATAGCAGTGCTGTGGTTCACAAACATGCATTTGAACTACGAAGCACATTTCAGACATTTGTGTAATTTCAGATATGTTACAGTTCTATAACATAAGTAATGTCAAAGTTATGTCTAAGTTAAAGACCGTTTCATCAGACGCGCACGCCTGACCCCAGTTGACTTCCGGTTTGTGTTTGGCTAGTGTCTAATAATTGACTATTCATATTTTATTTTATTTGTTAATATTTATTTTTAATGTTTGTATTATTATTTTACTGTATAATAATTATATTAAATAAACGATTTGTGGAATTTTGTTATATGTTCACATTATTAAACAATTTGTTGAATGGGTCCTGTAGTTTTATCGCATTTAAACAAACGATATGGTAGATTGACATGTTGCGGTTGAGCTTGGTATCGTATTCTAATAATAAAAATATTGGTGAGACAAGTTTAGACAAGTAACGGTTGTTCTTGGTTTCTTTAGTTTGCTATCAGAAATAATCTAAAGCCACTTTATTGTTTGTGAATGTGTACCGGAAGTTAAATTGGGGGAAAGTCTGCTTACGGAAGTCGTACTATTCGGTGGCCATGTTTACAATGTCTCTGGGCAGTAAAGTTGGTTTACGTTTGTTAAGATGTAACCGTCTATATATGAATGGTTTTTATTAAATATAGTCAAGGAGTCGTACCATAAGCATTATGGCATGCAACTGTTACCCAACCTAATGTTAGATAAGTTATGACCTTTTCCTAACAAGCACTGCCCCAGATCAGGAAAACCACAGGGACAGCTGTGCAGGTGTATAAACAGCTTTGTTTCTGTAGAATTGTTGTATGTTTCAAATTGAATATTTTTTTTTCCCATGCTGCATATTCACTTAATAAGACTTTTGCAACCGATTAAGTTGTTTGTAACAAGATCTTTTTGTGGTCAATGTAAGGCTCCTTAATGCAGCTCTGTGGTTAGAGCTAGTGAATGCGGCTTGGTCTATTTTAAGTGCCGCTGATTTGTCCCGTTCCCTACCCTGCCGGAGCACTTGTCATGTCCCGGATCCTCTTTCATGGCATTCTCCACTTAACGAGTTTGTGGATATTAATGACCAACTTGAGGTGAAGACTCTTAGCTTACAACAGTGATGGGACAGTGTCACTCTTGCTCTCTCTCTGTGCCCTCCCATCATGAGAAAGTTGATAGATTTGGTGCGGGCACTTATCCAACATCCAGTACTTGGGTGAGAGATCTCTTAGTAACTCCTCCCAAATGACACATCTGAGGTTGGGCGTGCTGATCCATTGAAGGTCAGGGGCTTACCCTTTCTCAATGCCCTTGCAGTTACCCTTGTGACATTGAGGGCAGCTGCTCCAGTGGTTATGTGCCCTCCTCTTTGCCCTCCCTGAACAGATGCCCGTAGTCCTCATTGGCAGTCTTACCCAGTGGGACCAATTAGAGCTTACAGCAGCTGCTGGCATTAGTGCCAGTCAGAACGGAAGAAGTGTAGAGTGATGAAGAGATGCAAAGGGATATTAAAGCCAATGGGACAGCACAGCATCATGTACATGCGTTTGAGCACCTGCTTGACACCCAAACGTCCAGGTGTAAAGACAGGTCTTTGCACTCACTGCAGGATACCCCCAAGTTAATAGTATTTCTTTATTCTGCAAAAGATAGAAAAATCACAGAGAAGTTTCCCCAAAATACCTTCTTTTGTGTTCCACAGAAGATCATAGAAAGGGTTTCGGAGAATTATATTTTGACCCAAATCAAGATATTTTATTACATATCTTTAAGGATCTCAGTTTCATAATTTATTTTCCTGTTTACTGGAATTGCAGTCCTCAACAAGACCGTCTCGAGCTTTTGCCCCTCCAACTAGGTTAGTGTTTACCACAGTGACACTTTCACGACCGCCATAAGTCACTCAGTAAGCCATCAGCGATCGGCTGCTCACGATCGGCCGCTCGCGCTCAATCTCTCACTCAGTGAGTAGAACTCAAGTTTTTTAGTCACTTGAATGCTCCGACCTGATCGAGCATGAACACCAACTCCTTTTAGCAATACACATTCGCACCCCGTGATTAATGATCTCTCCTGCTAGTACGCCTCCTTGGATTTTGTCTGACCTGCTATAGACTTGTAGGTGCTCTTGATAGCAGACAGGTGGCTGACAGGTGAAGTGAGCATATGAGAGCGTCTTTTGCTCTCAGTGGACATACACGCTCAACACGGATCGCATCAGTCATGTTTATTTGGTCTGTCACCACCACACAATGAAGCGGCTGTGCGCACGCCATTGGGACATACAGTACATGCATACATGTACATTAGTCGCTACAAGTTATACTGTGAATGTACGCAGCACTGTTGTCAGCACGTGCCGGAATCACTCAGTTGGATACATGCCGCAATCTTGTGCTAAATTTGTAATTCCTATTTTTGAGACACTTATGCTCGCATGTTTTTTTAAACATGCCTCCATCTCTCAAAAGATATACAGCTGTCAGCTGTGAAGGGCAGATTTTCAGACTCACTGTTTTTATTGTGTGTTTTTTTATTTATTTACATTACGTAATGTTGTTTTGTGCATTTGGGGATTTTTTTTTATCAGAAAACAAAAAGGTTTTATCTACTAAGTCAAATGGAATGCAAAAACATTGAGGCTCAATATCTCAAAACTACTTCCAAGGCGACGAAATACTAAGATAAGAATTTTGGCAAAAACACAATATTGATCCCTATTGACTTCCATTGTATTATTGCAAAACCAAAGAGTTATCTCTCAAAATATCTTATTTTGTGTTCTACAGAAAAAAGAGTGACATGTAAGGTATAATGTACAGGTAGCCTTTTGTTATTGCAGAAATAAGCCCCGACATTGTGATTTTGTGATTCAGTATCACACTGAAGGGGCTTAATTTTCAATGATAGCCGGCTGCTTGTAGATCATCTCACTTATTACATGGCTACTTGCCACATGAGAAAAAAACTGGACATGAAATGTCAAATTAAAATATTTTTGTGGTGAGGAAGGGGGGACGAGAGCCGTGAGGCGGAACCGGTGCACGCACAGCCGATTCCAACTATCACTCACGCCACCGGCCCCGCCTCACGGCTCTCGTCCCGCCTTCCTCACCACAATTTTATTAGCTAATTTTTAGAGAATGCAGACCTACCGCGGGGAAAAGCCGTTTACTTTCAGTTTTAAGGTAAGAAACGACATTCAGATGATACGAACGGCCAATTTGGTTTAATCAATTGTAAATAAAATGTCATATATGTTATTAAAAGTTTAAAAACTTTTTATATTAAAGACATGTAATTTGTCAAAAAAACTGTCAAAATTATTTTCTGCATCCGGGTAACCGTGTGTTATTAGTTTTGAGAGGTTGTTATCTGGGAATAACAAACCTGCAAATGTTGTGACTGGCCAATCAGAATAAAGATTTCCAACGAGCCGTGTAATAAATGGGTGATCTATCCCTTTAAGAGCCACAAGGATTACAAACTTTGTCTCTGCCTTCCTACACTTGTATTGTGAGTGTGATTCATTGACCAAAAAAACGCTAAATAATCAAAAGTAAAGATTACGCTGACTTAAAACAATTCTTTTCAGAGATAATGTGATGATAATGTTATTATGAATTACTTTGGCCATGATTATCATGTCATGAAAATTTGATATTGTGACAACACAAATTTTTCGAAATGTGATTCTCATGAGAGGGGACACAGTGTGATTTTAGTAACATGAATGTCGCTGACCCCCAAATCCTGCGAAGCATTATGCATACAGTACATCCCAGCGCACTTTCTCCATTTCTCCTTATTTCAATATTGTATCTCGTCCAATGTATTGCTCATTTCAGAGTTCTTGTTTTGATAGGAGTGAAGACCTCTCAGGCTAAGGGCAAGGTCAGAGTACTTGCTTCTCATATCTTATTCATGTCTTTATTGCCATAACCGGATGTAAACAGCAGTATCTATGGAAGCCATTGCCATTACTCATTTGTGTTTTCCCTGCTCCGTTTCTAACCAGCAGTGACACGCAACTGCACACTTGCAGACGTTTAGCAAATGCAGAAACCCCAAAGGAGTAAACATTAGCAGTGTGGAAACGTTTCCATGATGTGGGCTCTGAAGTATCGATGTCCGCTGAGAGGCTACTAGTACAAATAAAAAGTAGGTTTAATGTTAACACGCAGTACAAGCAGTCAGGGATGCTCAGTACGGGTCATGTTGCTCTTTTTATTCCCAGCCATCTTTGGTCCAGTCATCAGCTGATACAGAAGCAGACCCCAGTATTTATGTATGTTAATGTGGTGTTGGTTTCTGTGACGATAGCGCCATGCCGATGACTGATGATTCCTGGCCTCGTGGGTGACACTTGAGCCTCTCCCAATTTTGACTGGTATGGAGTCTAGTGGAGTCGTCCAGTGGTCCAGTAGTGGCCATGGTTCACGGTGAGGCGGGTTCTTCTTGTTCCTCATCTCTCATCGGATCTGTCCAAAGAACCATCTTGATGACCATCTTGTTATGCGTCTGTCTTCATTACCGGCTCTTCTGGGCCTCTGAGGGTACTTCTTGTATTTCTGCTCTTTAGAACTTCTCAAGGTCACATCTTTTTCTATTACGCATGTACAAACACTTGGCACACCTTTCAACCACGGGTATGTTCATACAGAGGTTGTTTGTGCCAGAATGGAGAAGAGGCATGTTGGTATTTGGGGTCAAGAGTTTGCCCTAGTCACCTTTACTTGTTTCATTGTCATTTTCGAGTGTGGCAAGTATACCACACCAACTAGTTACAAAAAATAAACAGCGAATGGTAGCTTTCTTTTCACACCATTTGTTCAGTTTTTTTAGGTTTGTACTGTAATTCCGTTATTAACAGTAGCTGCCAGGACTCGAGGAGTCCAGTCGCAGCCCCTCCTCTACATTTGGCATCACATTTTTATGATTGCTCTGCCCTCACTTGAGTTTTAGGAATGCTTGTTAAACAACTGGTCTGTAACATGTGTCACTGAGACTCATTGACTGAATTGCTTGGAGACAGACAGACATGCAGAATAGAATCAAACAATAGTCAACAAACCACAATTCAAATCACAAGTCTCTGCCAGTCCCTGCCAAGATAGTGCACCGGCACACTCTTTCTGCCGCGCTTATTTTGTCCCATGGGATTATGATCTGCCCTAACTCTAGTTTGATAGCAGCGTTAAGTGTTCCTGGTTTACCGGCGAAGCATTTAAAGGCAGCGATGCCGTCCCACTGGGAATCAGAGGATGAGCCCCTGGGGAATTGCTGCAGAAGCGGCCTCTTGCTGTCAATAATGAGATTAATGATGTGACAGAGATGGAACGGTAAAGAATCGGACCGCTGTTAAACGGAATTAGTTGTCAAATTTGGAGACGGGATCAGAGAACATGAGATGACGCGGCTTGATAATCCCTAAGAGGATGCAGGGTGTCACTACTGCTCTGTCACAACATGGATGAGGAGCTCAGAGAACATTCAAGAAAGTGTGAAATAAATACTATACCAGTATTTGTGCTATCCGTATCTCCATATCGCTTCCAGAGAACATGGGTAGGACAAGTAGCGCAGCTTAAATGTCTGGATTTCACCTCCTGCAAAAAGCATTTTGACTTGAGTCGTTGGCCACCTTTAAATGTCAAAAGGTGATAGACAGAGGTTGGCCATTTAATTAAGTATGATTAAATGTGATGTGCTGATTGAGTTGTTCGTGAAGAACATTTGTGATATACTTCTAGCTGTTCAATGACTTTATAGATCGTTTCAGCGGACACACGCACCTGTGTCTGTTTATTTATCGGCCTGGCTGCTAGTAACATCATTTTTTACATTTAATTTATATTCATATTCATATTTGTATTAATATTTTATTGTATGATAATTGTATTTAATTAAAATTACTCAACAGTTATTGATTCTTTGCAAAGGTCTACCGGAAGTTAGGTTTGGGCCACATAATGTTTGTTTATGCTGTTGCCACTGCAACTGTCTATATGAAAATAAATTAACCAATTGACTTAATCTACATCAAAAGTGATGCCCAGAAGGCATTTTAGTACAACAGCTGTGGAAAAAATTAAGAGACCGTTTAAACGTCTGTTTTTCTGAAATCTGTAGATTTGTGTTCGGGTAAAGGAGGTCAAAATAACAGTATTTCTAACTAATTAAAAATTAAATTATTGTTTCTGTTTGCATTTATTTGCAGAAAATAAAAACAGGTCAAAAGGACAGAAAAAAATTATATGTATTTTTCCGATCACAAACAAGTTTATATACATTTTTAAGCAATATCACAGGATATTTGTACAAGTATTTAGTATTTAAAGGTATTTTTTATGGTTCCCTCGATTTTTAACACAATTGTCATGTCTTGTCATGCTGTTAGTCTTTTTACATTGCAGTTGGATGAGTTTGTCACTCCTGCGGTTTTATTTTGTGGAAATTCAACAAAAGCTGGTCATTAATGGCCTTGAAAAGCTGGAAATGTTTGTAATGGTATCTCTATTTTGTCCACGGTTGTTCTTGAAACTAAAAAGCATACATTTCTTAAAGTTTGAGATAAATTTTGGCCACTTGTATGTAATTAAATAGTGTTAATTCAATGAGATCTGTATTAAATCGCATTTCTTCAATGAATCGATTAATGTTAACATCTAATGTTAACATCACTACTCCGTTATCCCAAGCAGCCCAACATAAAGTCCACAAAGAACAGACAGATAATAACATGGGAACCTGTCAGAAAAATGAGTCCGCACAAGTGACAGAGAGAAATAGATAAAGGTATGAGCTCCCAGCTCCAAAGCTGAAGTGTGTTGAGTAAATAATCGGCGGTCTGAGGCGGTGCGGGGCCGGTGTGTCAGCGGGCGATGGATGAGTCCCCGGGCCTGATTGTAAAGCCCAGCAGGTTGTGTTGGTTGAGTGAGTCTGTGCCGAGTAGAGTCTCAATCTTCCCTCTAATAGGCCACTGACAGGCCTTTACCACACACATATACACACACTTGCGAGCACACGCATCAATAAAAAGTGTCCTGACAGGGACCACAGCCTGTGCTTTGGCACCTAACGTTCAGCGCTGCACTAAACCAGCCACACACAAAGACGCTGGCGGCATCAATTCTGCCGCGCCATCATTAGACAATAGGTAAGGTGGAACAATACGGCGAAGTGCCCAGCGTATGGCTGGCTGTGTAAGACACAAGCTCCTTGACAAGGTGTATTTGTCATCTGCAGGGCCGCCGTCTGCGGTACAGATGAGAGGTGTGTGAAAAAGTGACTTTGAGCCAGACAACTAATTTCACAGACTGGCATACACAACCTTTTGACATAGGCCCACACACAAGAGTTTGCTCCCCCGCTTACACAATCCGCTCGTATACTCGGAGGTACACGCACTTCATCACTAGCGTAAAACACATATAAATGCTCATAAGGGGTCCTCCGTATCACATACACGTACACTTGGATCCATCCCTCCGCTTTGTGGTGTCGCTGTGCCGTGCTGTGCCGAGATTTGATCATCGGTAAATGTTTGTCGAAGATGAATTCCCTGGCTGATGCTGAAGTGTGTGTCTGGTGATAAATGGAGAGGGGCCGCCTGGCGTGGAAGACAGGAAAAATAAGAGGAGGAAGGGCTTATATTGCGACAGAAAATGCAAGATTTTATTGTAACATGCAGAAATGCCGATTAAACATAGGATAAGTAGATATTTAAATAACAAAGGCTGTTATTAAAAACTAAGTCTTTTTCTTTATTTTGTTAAAATTCCACAACGTTCCTTTCTTCATTCTTTCTTTCTGTCTTTCTTTCCTACTTTCTTCCTTCCATCCACCCAGCTTTCTTTCTTTTTCTTCTTCCATTCTTTCAGTTCATTATTATTTCTTCTTGTTTGTTTGTTCTACATTCTTTCCTCACTCCCTGCCCTCCTTCCTCCTTTATCCTTCCTTCCTTTGAATTGCTATACATTCTACTAGCATTTGTTGTTTAGACTCACCTTGTGTTTATCCTCCTATCTCTCTCACATGACTCATTACGAAGACAAAGTGTTCACACTTGCTGAAATGTCATAGGGTCTCCCTGACATTTTCATGTATGTTCAAGTCAAAAAGGAATTTAGAATACTGTATTGACTGATCTTTTTTATTAAATGGATTATTCCAATCCATTTAATAAAACACTTCGTGTCGTAGTGTTTCTTTTGACGTATATCTAGGTTTTTTGGAGCATTGGATGAATGCAGTTAAAAATATTGGCTTATTTACTCGCACACTAAATCAGTCACATCTATATTTACAGTTTTAATGTAACTTATCTAATTGCATATGCTGTTACTTTATTATACGTACATTATTATATAAAGTTTCAGCCAAAGCCTCTCTGTCTCTCGTCTTTACTAACCCTCTCTGATTCGTTTAAGTTCTTTAAGTAATTCCATTCCCCCGCTGGCTTGTCTAACATGCTAAATTGTAGGCGCTGGGAATAAATCTTCAGGGTTTTAGCTCTGGTGTAAAGCGGAGACGAGCGAAAGCCACCATGCCGAGTCCATCTTTTACTCAACCTGCATGCATGCATGTCACTTCAGCCCAGCCACTCATAAAGCAACATGATGGATAAATGAATACAGAAAGAAATAAATAAAAGCCACACTTATTCTCTCCCGCACATCCTTCCCTCCGCCTCTCTGATGGATCTATGAAATGATATAAGGAATAAGACTTAGAGATAGAGAAAGGAAGGGTTGGGCTGGAGAGACGGATATGATTTATTAGGCTGATAAAAATTCTGCCTTTGTTATTCAGTCATTTTTCCATGTGCAGCTTATTAAGGAGCGCACCTGCCAGAGGAAGACTCTGTGTGTGTGTCGTGTAGAGCAAAACGCAGTCCTCACAAAACCAGTCTGAGAACACATCAAAATATGACTTAAAATCTTCATTAAATCTTATTAAAAATACATATATTAAAATGGGATCAAAACCCAGTTTACACAGAAGCTCAATTAATCTTTTAAAGATTAATCTTTGTAAATAACCTGTTGTGAGGATTATTTTGGCAATTAAATTGAAATGGGATTTTGTTTTTCCTAGAGTTTCTGCAAACCACAGGCTGACTAACTAATGACTTGGTTATAGCCCACGCGGGCATCATTAGGTGATTAAGCATTATTGATCGGTGAAGTGACACGTCAACCATTAATTTCCTTCCGTAATTTGTTTTTCAACTCCACAGGCCTTCCCTTCCCATCAGTGCGAAGCCCGCCATCACATAGGGTCATCAAAACACGCTACAAGATTGACACGCGCAGGGCACACTTTGTCCACCACAGCCCCTCTCTTTCCTACAGGGTCAAGAGAGTCCAGTCGGCCAGGTAAGGAATGCAGCACCTTCACTGTCATGAATGCGGCCACTTCACCGCCCCCTGTTTCTGCTTTTCATCAGGGCACATTTTAATGGTTTTGTGCTATCATAATCTCCACGTTTGCACGTGTGCTTGCGCCCCACCCGCAATCACAGCTCGGCACAACCAATTACCAGGCTGATTAAAACGTCTCTGTTGACATTCACTGTCTCTCAGCGCCTAATAAAACCTTAAATAACCGCCTTGCCCTTAATAACACCACACAGAACCATAACTAACCGTCTCATCAGCGCTGATATTATGACAGAGAGAAGGTGCCGCTCATCATGGTAATCTATTACTGAAACTGTAACATTAGACCATAAACATGTTCTGCGGGATGGCCCACATGCTTTGAGAACATGTGGGCGGTGACCGAGATGCCTAAATCAGCCGATGCTTTTAATGGACCATGGCTCCTTGAAATTGGTTTCGAAACATTAATTGCAATATGGAAAAACAAAAGTAGAGAACAACAGTAGCCAAAAGGTTCTTTTATGTAAGAGTATAGTCGCTCGCATCAAATTCAAAGCTCTGCTCTGGTTCGGCACCCCCATATCGTCGCTTGCTAATACAGACCTAGGGGAACACCGGATCCCTACGCTCTACAAACAAACGACTTCTAGTCTTGTAGTACCATCCCAAAAAGGGGAAAAATCACACGTACCTTCTCTGGATCCGTGGAATGATCTGCCTGATTCGTTCTGACTTCTGTTTCTTTTCAACTCTTTCTATCCTTAGTATAAAAAGCCAAGGTTTTTTTTTGTGGTATGCTATATGAGGCCAGTTTTTAATACACTTTAATGCACTTTTTGTTGTCCTTATGTTGTTCCAATTCCTTCTACTGTTTACCTCATTTGTAAGTCGCTTTGGATAAAGTAATTTACTTTAACCTTTCTACTGTCTTTATTGTAATTATTAATCAGATTTATTATATAAATATAACCATTAACAATGAATCATATTAATAATAATATATGACAATTATTATTATATTAATGTCATTATTTTAACTCTGAGGTTACTTCCTCAGAAGTACTTATAATTGTCTAACCGGTAAAACAAGACTAAGACTCTGAATCCCAGCCTGACAACAGCAAATGTAGGAAAGCTAGAATGCTTCTAGATTGTGAATGCTTAATATAAAGACAGGGAGAAGAAAGAGGGGTCACGGCTGTGTCTGTAAGGCATTAGCTTTAGTCTGATAGGTGACCACTGAGAAATCCCATTCACTTAAGGGTGTAAATGAAGCACTCATGCGTGTGGGTGTAAATTTTTTATTCCCACTCTTATCTACAGAGTTAAAATGATCTTCATAAATCCCCCTGCCGTTCGGCCCTGGCTTAGCCATGTAGAAAAAAGAGGCTGTGGATTATAGGTGTTATATGTTAAGAAGGTTGCCACATTAAACAAAATAACTTTCTCTTTTATCTCCCTCTCGCCCTCTTTCCCAGACCCATTCTCTTTTTCGGGTCCCTTCTGCATTATTTAGAATTGTTTTACAGAGCCTTGAGTGGATAGCACAAAAAATGGCCAGGTAAAGCAGGACCAGTGCCTGAAATATCTGATTGGCTGTTAAAGAAGCTGTACCTTTGTGCTAATAAAGAATAGGGGGATTTATAGAACTAGAAACCAATCTGTTTATAGTAAAGGGTTTAAATCTACTTATGTACTGTTGCTCAAATCAGTGCTCATTTTATGAAGAATTGATCATAGGTTTTGAAGATAAGTAGCTTACGTGTTTATCATTGTTTTTTTGCGACTTGTTTGCTCTGAGTTTGGAAAACTTCACTTTAAAGGCCCAGTGTGTTGTTCGAAGGGGAGGGGGCAGCGAGCCGTTGGTTGCAGTTCGAAACCTTACCGCTAGATGCCACTAAAACCTTCACATGGCTCCTTTAAGAGATCTTGCTAAAGAATCATACTAACTACAATGCTTGCTTTAGTAAGGCTCCTGATATATGCAGTCATCACATGTCAGTTAAGAACATTTTGGGCAACTGATATGTAACAGCTGCTCTTGAAATAGATGATTAATAGGTCTACAGGTCATACTCTCATTTGAGCTTATTATTGAAGAGATGCTGACATTTTGACCTCAGCGGCCCTGTCTCAAGTATTCAGCACATGCATTCGTGTCTGTTACTGCACCATTTTGATTTAGAATGATACAGGAACATGTTTTTGTCCATTCTGTTAATATTATCTTTTTTCTTGTGGAATTATTTTGATTGGGCTACAGTATATTTTACTGTACAATGTAACAGTGTACTTAATAGTAGTACAACAAAAAACACTTTTTTATTATTATTTTTATGAGTGCTATTGTAATGCTATTGTAATTAGTCATGTTTATATTTGTGGCCCTGCCTGTGAAAACCCAGCTAAAGTCATTTTATGTGATTTACTTATGTGATTTACTACAAAAAATAGTCCTACTGTACATAATGTAAAGATTCTGTAAAATGTAACATTGATATCTTTCAAATTGACTGAGTAAGGCTCTTTCAAAGACCGAATAATTAGACTTTGAAACTTGTTTTTACAGGCTGTGACACATATTCAACCATGGAAAAACAGGTCAAAATAACAAAAAGATGCTCTGTGTTTTTTCAGACCTCAAATACTGCAAAGAAAACAAGTTCATATTCACTTTTAAGCACTGCAACAGTAATATGTGTACATGCATGGTACATATACATTTGTACATGTATAGGAACATTTCCAAAATATGTTTTATGTGAAAACAGTTTTCATGTGTTTTGCCATGCTGTCAGTCTTTCACATTGCTGTTGGATGACTTCATGGCACTCCTGAGGTTTGACAGAAGATATATTAATTGTTTCCAAACTACTCCTATTAAGTACACTCTTCTCACTCACAATATTTTACTATCAACGACAAGCATAATTTCCCAAATTTCTATACAAAACGAACTTTATAGACTATATCAGTTGCAGAGACAAATTGTTGGATTTTGCAACAACTTACACGCAGTTATTATATCAGCCTTTTTTACGCTGTTGCTGATATACCAATGTTTTTAATTTGATAAAAAAAATTATAAATATTGCGTATCTGTGTATAATTAGATAGTTCGCCTGAAAATCTAACTTTTGTCATGAATCAAGTTGTTCCAAACCTGTATAAATGAGTTTTCTTTGTTGAAAGATATATGGACGAATGCTTGTAACCAACCAGTTCTTGGACCGCGTTGACTACCATAGTAGGAAAAATTACAGTGGTAGTTTGCTGTCCTACATTCTTCAAAATATCTTATTTTGTGTTCGTGTCCTAATGTTTAGAGAGTCGGACTCGTGACCAGAAGGTTGCCGATTCGATTCTCAGGGCCGTCGGGAAACGACTGAGGTGCCCTTGAGCAAGGCACCATACCCCTACTTGCTCCCCGGGCACTGCAGTGATAGCTGCCCACTACTGGGTGTACTTGCTGTGCGTGTGTTCACTACTCTCTGGATGGGTTAAATGCAGAGGTCACATTTTGGGTATGGGTCACCAAAACTGAACTGACAAATAAGTCACTTTCATGATGACAACATTTGTTGTCTGTCTCTTTATTTATATAACAGGCAGTGTATTGTTAAGTGCTACCAATGTTTGCATTTTGTGTGCAATTGAGTGATAACTGACATTTGTAATACAAGTACTTTTGGATTTATAATGGGAAAGCAAGTGTGTTTGTGGGGCTTCATTTGTGTAATGCAGATTTTGTGAGACGGCGTGCTTGGTTTCAGACTGCCTTTGAGCTGTGATGACTTACCGCCATTCATTTAGCTGCCTGCAATAAATATTGATTCATCAAGGGATTTTCAATTTGAACCTCTGTGACGCATTGTGAAATATTACAAGAGAGAGGGAAATGAGTAGGAGAGATAGTGTGGGGGAGAAGATAAGGGAAGATTTTTAACGATCCATCCAGCTTTTATTCATTCATTTGTTGGTGATGCTTATTTTTAGAGTATTTTAGATTGTGGCGCTCTGCCACGTACTGTACTCATTACATTTACACATTTGGCAGACGTTACATTTACGCTTTTATCTGAAGCTACTTACAGTGCATTTCAGTTATACATTTACTTATCAGTGCTTGCTGAGAATCATACATGAGACCGGCTTTACCAGTTGAGCTACTGGAACACGTGGTTACATCTGACGTACGGCGTGCTTTAATAAAAGCTGTGACACCAAGCGTGTCTCTGTGTTTGTTGTTTAACAAACAAGCACACAGATGGCTGTTCACCACCCAAGAACTCAAGCAGGCAGGTGACTGAAGCAGACAGGCGGGGGGCTCTTTAGCCCCTCACCCTTCCGTACCGTGACCCCGCGTCCAGCGCATGCAGCGTGCCGGAGAGCGGTGGGGGTGTGTAGTCAGCAGTACGGCTATGTCAGGTGATTGAGCGTTTGAGGGGACCGGGTGGGGGAGGAAACGCCCTCGTAAATCCCCGGCAGCCACCAGAAAATAGATATAATCTCAACATTAACTACATTAATAGTAGCAGGAGTTGAATTAAGAAAGCCGTAAAGCATGGACGCCTGGGCATAAATTACACGAGCCCATGCACACACAGGCATGCAAGCATACAAACTGCCCTCCTCCTGATACACGCTTACTGTTTTGCTCTTTGTTTTCTGCATCTTCAATTTTCATTTCATTTTACTTGAGACAGATTTATTTTGGAACAGTGCTTTGTATATAAGCAGATTTAGCAAACATTGTTCTACATATAAATGTGAAAGTGGAAAATGTTGTTATTTAAGGAACTAAAAAACCTAAGATGTCCAACAGAATGGATGTAAAGAACTAAAGTTAATTAAAATTGTGAGTAAAGTCATTAAAGGTCTGGTGGATTAAATTTAGCCTATCGTAGTGAGGTTGCAAACTGCAACCAACGGCTCTCTCCACCCCTCCCCTTCAAAGCACTATGGTGGCTAACACCGCATTAAGACATTATCAAGTTTTTGCTGTAGGAGATAACGTATTTACGAAACACGCTCTGTAAAGCAGTTTGTCCATTTAGGGCTACTGTAGAAACAACATGGCAAGTTCCATGCAAGGGGACCCGTGGTGTATATAGATAGAAATAGCTCATTCTAAGGTAATAAAAACAAATGCTTCATTGTGTAAGCTCTTTATAGAGCTGTGAAGTCAAAGTTTTTTATTAAATTGCCTTTTTGTCAATAAATCCTCCAAAAAATAAATGTATAAAAATGTATCATGCTGATCAGTCTTTGAAAATTGTAGGTGTCATTTTTTTATCCAGCATATTAAGATTCTATCCATGTCTGAGAATCCCAATCGAGACACGATCATATCCGTTCACCTTTTCTTTTCTCCAGTCGACACGTGCGGTCACGCGTGCTCTCTCGGTATGGGTGGAGTGGCAAGCATGGCCCTCATCAGGTTTAGTGCTCTGATATTGATCAGCACAGGATGTGCTGCAGCATTGCTCTCCTTTACCACCTCTCCATTCATCTCATCATGAGAGGTAAAGCGACCGAGTGCAGGATAAAGAGAAAAGAACTGGTGAAACAAATGTAGAGCATATGGCGCAATTGTACAAGTATTAACAGAAATGTTTGACTGTTAATGCAGAGATTGCATCACGAAGCTGTTCTGTTTATTGCTGGAAACTAAATTTTCTACTATAGGGATGTCCACCGAAATCCATTGAAAGTCTTCTGCTTTCTCTTGTGGGGTTTTTTGGCAGACAATTGTTCAGTGACTTACAAGGCGTTTAAACCCAAAAATGAAAATGTCGTCGTCATTTGCTCAAACCACTACAGAAGACATTTTAAAGATATGGACACAAAACCAATGGCAGTCAATGGAGACCAATGATTTTCTGTTACCAGCATTTTTCAAAATATCTTCTTCTGGTTTGAAATATCATGAGGGTGAGGAAATTACAGAATTTTCATGAATGAACTTTCCTTCTAATGAAACTCAGAAAACTAAAGTAGCCAACCCACTAGATCTTCCAGAAACTTACGGAATAAACCCCAGCGTGAACTTTGAAGGAAATGAAGTTAGCAGAACTGAAATGATGATGACAACTGTTCGGTTTACCTCCTGTCATATGTCCCCCCAGCTGTACCATTTTCTCTCTCCTTCTATTGTTTCATCTTTCTTCCCACCTTTCTGCCCTTAAGGTGTTGCTTTCCAGTTTAGACGTTTTCCACCTCTAATAGTCTTTAGGACGGTTATCACTAAGTTCCCTCATTATCTACTTTGCTTAAAGCAAAAACTCATTCACACAACAAAAATTGGTTAAGTGAAACCAGCCAGCTCATTTCAAGGGTAACTCTTTTTGTCTATTCTTCAGGATGAGCTCACTAATGCTTTCTCTGCAGCCGAATAGACAAGACAAGCATTATTGCGAATGCCCGTGCGGCCTGTGAATTCCTCCCCGTCACCAAAACAAAAGTCACATCGTTAATCACCCGCCGGAGTGCTGATTCGCTCTCTCCTTCATCCGCGGTCGAAACACAACAGGACATACATACGTGCATGCGCACATAAAGCCCAGACAGTTGAGTGAACGTATGCAGTCGTGAGCTGAATTATTGAAGTAGGCCTAACTTTTCTTAATCAAGAGGTTTTTTAACTTAATTAACATCGAGCTGAAGTTTACATACATCTCAGTTGGTCCTAGAACCCTCACACACTCCTACCCAGATGCGTTTTTGTGTTGACACAGGTGTGCAGTAGGCGCGGTAGCTCTTCCTTGCTGATGGTTGCTTACCGCGCCCCCTAAATATGCCACACACCAGCAAAATAGAGATTTGTGTCTAGTGGGAGTGATAAAAATCATGATGCATTAGAGATGTTTGCTGTAAAAGCGTTTATTTTGACAGAATGAATTAAAGGGACAAAAACTGCGATTCGCCTGCGAGCCCCTTGAGGTATAGGTCATCATTAGTAAATCTGGTATGCCTACATAATGTCATGTTTACATTGCGTTATTCTTAATGTGAGCACCTGTCTTCAAAGTTTTGGTGCGCGAGTGAAATCAGTAAAAGCACTTTTTTCTGCTCTCTCTTATATCGGCCAGTAGAACTGAGGAGATTTTTTTAGATCATAGCTTCAGGGTCAGAGCCCCCTATCGCTAAATCACATCCAACTCCAACAGTGCAATTACAACCCATCGTGTGTCCCATAAAAATAATTCCCCACTGCCATTCAAGTGATACATGGGACGGCATGATGTGTCCCTCCAGACCATGAGTATAAGTGTGGTCGGTTCTCTCTACTTCTGGCAAGAGAGCTCATGTGCCTTTGGTTCTGAGTTGATGTAAAGAACAAATAAAAGGAATTTTGTACCTACGCTGTGGGATATGCAGTTTAGAGATTGCCGGTTGGCTGAAGGTATCAGAGTTTACTCACCCTCCTGTCGTGTCAAACCTGTATAACTGAATTTCTTCCACAGAACACAAAAGTAGATATTTAGAAGAATGTTGTTAACCATCACCCATTCACTTGCATTAGTCTTATGTCCATACAATTGGTCGCCAACACAAAACCACTGTTTAATCTTAAAGCCTGCTAAATGGAAATTTGTGTTTTTCCATATTTTTTATTCATTTGACACTGTTACTGAGGTTAACTGCTGTGCATGTTCCATGTTCATGTTGTGGCTCCATTAGACTCCGTTATGGTTCATGGGTGCTCTGCCTGAGACCCAGATAGGGCAGCTACTGTTCCCCCATTACGTTCATTATGGCTCCCATGGCTGCAGTCAGTGAGCCGGTATGTACCTGCGTGAGTTATGATATATGTGTGACATATGCTCTTACGGCTAAAAGGAAGTTGATGCACTTACTACAAGTTGTTCAGATCTTTTAGCAGAGCCCTTGTTTAAGAGTTCACCCAAGAATTTACATTGTCATCATTTACTCACCCTCTTGACATTTCAAATCTGTATGAGTTTCTCAGACAAAAAAATTATTTTGAAAAATGTTGGGAACCAAGCAACAGCTGTAGCCATTGACTTATTGGTTTCGTCTATACAATACAAGTGAATGGGAAACGCCATTGTTTGATTACTAACATTCTTCAAAATATCTTCTTTTGTTTTATGCAGAAGAAAGAAAGTCATACGTTGACTGTAAGTGGGTGAGTAAATGATGACACAATTTTACAGATTGGGGGGTCTGATAAAGTGTCTAATCTTTTAATATTTGGTGCTACTTGCTAAGGGAAGTAAAACTGTTATTATTGCTTATAATGAGGATCTCCAACCTTAAAGACACCAAGCAATTTAGTGCGTTAGCTTTGATTTGAGGATTTTCACCTGGTGGATATGACAAAATGGGCAAAAAATTATTTTATAGACATCTGTTGGAGCAGCAGACACAAGTCTTTTTGTTTTATAGTGAGTTTGCAAAAAAAAATTATACATTATATTATATATGTGTGTATATATATATTATAATAGTAATATTACAATAAATTTAGTGGGATCTTTTGACTTTGTGTGTGTGTCTGTGTGTGTGTCTGTGTGTGTGCGTGCGTGCCTGTGTGTGTAGGAGTGTTCGGCCTCAATGTTGATGCTGTGCTATGTGTGGGCTGGGGTTGAACGTAATGGCCAAGGCTAGATTTGTGTAGTTGAAGCTTTTGTATTGGGTGTAGATTGATGTTGAAGGTGATTTGCTGTAGGGCTTCAGATCGGCTCTCGAAAGCTCATGTCTTTTAATACAGAGCAGCTACCCTCTCACTCATACACTCCGTCAGACACTTCTCCCACAATCAATCTCAAATACATAACTTTAAAGGTGAACTTGACTATATACTACTGAGGATGATGAGCGTATATTGTAGTTTTGACTATAGTCAAAGGTGAATATGTGTTAACCGCTGATATTGACATTAAAACGCCTACTTGACAGACACTTTTCATCCTGTAATGACCTAAAAATGAAATTCTGTCATCATTTACTCACCCTCATGTCCTTATAAACCTGAATGACTCTATAACGTTTTTCATTGAGGTTCAGGAAATAATGACAAAATTGGAACTCCGGGGTAAACTTAAGATAAGAAACACACTTATCTTAAAAATTGACTAGCAAGTTTTGCTAATTTTCTATTTATGGTTATATTTTTCACACCTACATTTCTTAATACAGGGAATGTGAGAGTTGTGTCTTTTGTGTGTGTGTGTGTGTGTGTGTGTGTGTGTGTGTATTTGAGAGAGAGAGAGAGAGAGAGAGAGAGGGGAAGCATCGCAGAGTATGTTTGGGGGCAGTCTTTCTGCTCTGGCCTCATGCCCTGGCAATTATCTCAATGATTTCCTCCTCTTTTCAATTCTCTCCATTTCCACACGGCCGTCCCCTCCATTAAAGGAGCAATTTACCAGAGTGCTGTGACACAGGAGCCAGGAGTAAGAGAAGAGAGATAGAGGGAGAGAGAGCATGTTGGTGTTGGTGTGTTTGGAAAGGTGAGGATGAGATTAGAAAAGAGTGTTGAAGGTGGGACGGTAAAACACAGGATGCTGAAGGAGAGACTGAAAGAATAGTGCTCGGCTGCCCTCGTTCAGAAACGTGTGACGGGACGTTATGCTCGCAGAATAAAGTCTCTTACAGGGGTCATATCATGAGACAGAGTTTATTGAAAACTCAGTGTACTCTAACTGAATTGATTACTTCCTCTTCGGTCTAAAAGAGATTATTGATTAAATATACGCTGCACAAACAGCTCATTCACAATCATTGAATGTCTGATGTAAGAAACCAAAACTGTTTACGTATGACAGCGTGTACACATCAGTAATGTCAGTTTGGTGCTAGCTTAGTTACATTTAGAGATCTACAACAGCAATGAGTCATATTTTGGGTAGATCTAGATCACCACAGCTTGTACTGTTCCCGGGTTTGTGTTGCAAAGAGACTGATAGATGGGCCCGCACAAACAGTAATGTGCCTGACAACAGACCATTCAGACAGTTTTTAAACAGATGTCCGAGTGTACCTGAACAGCACTGGCACCCATTCACTTCTATTGAATGGACAAAACCAATGCAAGTGAAGGCCAGTTAACAACATTCTTCAAAATGTCTTCTTTTATGTTCTGCGGAAAAAA
Organism: Barbatula barbatula; assembly: GCF_947034865.1. Classification (NCBI taxonomy): domain Eukaryota; kingdom Metazoa; phylum Chordata; class Actinopteri; order Cypriniformes; family Nemacheilidae; genus Barbatula; species Barbatula barbatula. Next base: position 17,363,149 of record NC_136770.1, read on the forward strand.
GTAATACAGGTTTGATGACAAGAGAGTGAGTAAATGATGTCAAATAAAAAAAATTAGGGATGCACCGTTATGTAAATTTGTCTGTTGACGATAACCGATGATTCTTTAACATTGGAAGCCGATATACAGTATCTAAATATGAATATAAAAATTCCTATGACTGAATCAAAAGGCAAAAAGTGGACAGCTGCTTTTATATGATAACAGTCACTGCTGAAAATAAGGAAACCATTATTTCTCTTTTTTTCCCCCTGAAAATCTACCAAGCCTACTTTACACTAGTTAAAGATTATTTAACCTTCAATCTTCTCTGGTATATTTTTTATTCAACAAACAAATTATAGTTGACGGTACTGTATTGCTTTTTAACTGTGATCAGCTTGAAGCCAAAGAAGTCTAACCAGAGGAAATTATTTATGATTTATCGGCTATAATATATCTGCCCCAATTTTATTATCAGACGATACCGATAACATTAAAAATGACCATTTATTGGCCTATAAAATATGGACGATAATTTATTGTGCATCCCTAAAAAATATACAATCCTATGAAGTAACCAAAAGTAAATTGTGACTGTATTTTGTTCAGAACACATCGACTGATAATGTATCAATGGATCACAGTGATGAAAATAATAGGATTTTTCTTTCTTGGTAACAAAATGTAATTGATCCTATGTTTTGTTCGGTTATCTCTTATCATTTGTTTTTGTCTTTTTGCATATTCAGAACCCACCTGCAGAATCGCTTGAGGACCACAACTGATAGGCATTGGAAGGGGCGGAGCATGAGGTGGATAGGCGGAGCACTATACAGAGTCTCAGCCAATAAGCTCTCTCGCACCCAAACCATCTGCACACCTAACACTAGACCAGGTAAATAACGGACAGAAATCATTGCTTTTTTAGACATGCCTTACTTTTGAAAGATTCTTGAGATTTGTTTTTGTTTCTAATGCCTACATGTGTCGGGCAGAAATGCTCTATATGTTTGTAAACATTTATCTATTGATTTTATACATAAATATATGCCTCTATGGTATTGGAGATGCATTTTTGTGAGGTTCAGTATACTGTATATCGGTTGTCTGTGAGTTCACAGACCAGACTTCCAACCCATCCAGTCAGAGAGGGGAGGGTTTCGTGGGTCGCCTTCTGAAATAATAAAGCTGTCATCTGTCACTGGTCACAGGTCAAGAGAGAGAGAGACAGAGAGACTGTAAATGGCCTAGATTAAACCGAGTCAGAAGTTGAATTTAAGATCAGCTACAGACTTCCACACAAACACACACACACCCTGTCTACTTATCATCTCCAAAACTTCAACTGTAGTCTTACCGTACACAGGTCTGGTATGGCTACACACAGACCTCATTTCTCACTCTTTCACATAGACTTCACTATTGCAGCCCACATAACCAGCCATTTCTCATATGAACTCAGACTTAAATCCCTCCCCCTCTGCCCCTTAATGTACTGTAACTCAGCACTACATAGAGTACAAATTTTAAACCTGTTTTCTCTCTCATGTTTCCATTTGGCCATGGTTGATGGACTCTGACTTATAAATAGACAACCTGATATCTTGTCACAGTTTTCTGATTGGCCTCCATCACTACTGTTGAATGTGGTGACCTGTGTTTACATGCTATTAGTCTTCCTTGTATAAATAAATGAGCATGTGTGCGAGGCTGGATGAGGCAAGAGGTAAAACATCAGCCTATAGCTATCACAAAAAACAATGGTTTTTGTACCGTTTATACTTTGACTTTAAATGAACAGTGCTAAGGAATTTTGTTATTTTTTCATATTCATATTCTAATAAGCTTATATTATCTGATTATGAGATATTCAGTTTAATAGAAAGATTGGATCCGAATAGTATCGATACTAAACAGTAAAAAGTCCAAGGGGCTGTTACACTACAAAATATCAGCCCTCTTAGGATACTGTATAACTACTGCATAAAGATTTATAAACATTGATCTTTTTGTTTTATAATGTTCCCCACAATGTTTTCCTTCTTCCTACAACAGGACAGTGGTACAATCCAGATTTTTCCTCCACTTGCAACCTAGCAAAAACATCCGCCACACGTTACATAGCCAGGTTGGTATTGTTAGAGATGGTTCATGCCACATGGTAATGCTACGTAACAATTTACAGAATGACAGCTTAATCGTATGCTATAATTCCTTTCCTTTCATTTGTTGTTGTTTTTTTGGGTGGGTATCAGTCGTGCTGTGCAAAGGAGTTTAGCTATAATCCGACATGCCTGTCAGAAAAAACAGAAGGCCAAGCAGTACTGCATGTACTATAACAGGTTCGGCAAATGTAACCATGGGGATGCCTGCCCATACATCCACGACCCCGACAAGGTTGCGGTCTGCACCAGGTACTACATATCAGCACACTCTCTGACTGACTCCAACTTGTTGGCACGCAGGTTGTGTTCAACATGTTGGGTTAACGTCATTCGGCACTTGAAATTGAAACGTGAACACGGTTGTGTTCAACATTAAACTCTTGTCTGACCGGCAGGTTTCTTCGTGGCACTTGTAAGCAGACGGATGGAACATGTCCTTTCTCTCATAAAGTGGCCAAAGAGAAGGTAGGTCTTCATTTTCATCAAAGCAACTTTCATCAAACATTTGATAAACTTATGATGTTTGAGATGATGTCAAAACTCAGTAAAGTCTAAACAGAAGTCATGATTGACTGTATGTGGTCGAATCGGGTTACTTTCAGTTCTTGATGGCCTGCGGGGTGATAATTAAAGATGGTATGGCAGGTTCTAAGCTTCCTCTCAGGTCATGATATGGTGTGTTACAGTGTCAGTATCTGTGAGGCAATCCCTGTAGATTCCAGAGTTGCATACTTTGAAATTTTTGCTTAGCCATGAGAAGCAATTGCCATCATGGAAACAGGTGGAGGCGGGAGGCCACATGTGAGCCATCATATACTAGTCTAGATTCTCCAGGAGTGAACATTACGATCTTGTAACTTACCTTCCCCTCTCAGGCATACACCACATTTGAATGGTCACATCTTTCACAGACATTATTCTTTGCTTCAGAGTCTGTAATGCGTTCTGCCTACTTACCTTGTCCAGTCAAGACTTATCAACATTACCAACAAATGTGTAGGTTGTTTATTACTTCCGTCAAGTACGACCCATAGGAGCAATCCCTAAATTACCGTCATCAGTGAAACCTTTTCCTTAATGCATTGTGGGCTTTTATCTGCTTGATAATTGGGCATTCCTGTAGCTCAATAGGTTGAGCATTGAGTTATTGTAGCGGCGCAGAGATCATTGGTTTGATTCCAGGAAGCACATATACTTTATAGATAAAATGTATAACTTGAAAGCAGTATACAGCAGGGGCCTTTAACTACTTTTCTTTGAGGGCATTCCAAAAGTATAGATGGGATGAGGGCCAGTTTTTTACTATATCATAATTTCTTCTGTTATTTTGTATTTCTGTTATTTATTGTATTTCGTTCCTTTTATACAGTTTTAGGTCAAATAATAAAACATGCAGAGTATTTTCTGTTTCAAACATTAGTGACGCATGACCTGCACGGTTGACTAATCACACACGCACAGCCTACACTAGTGGGCTCATGATCTACTCGTCTTTCCACATGAAATAACAACTGGGCGAAATTACGAATTTGGAGGTCGTGCATGCGTGAGTACTTGAAAACATGCTCAAGATGTCTTGAAAACTGGTCACAAAATGCGATTTGGTCGCAGTCTGGAGACCTGATTGATTTTAATGTTGTGCACGGGAGTGTCCTCCAGTAAAGAGACACGATAGCTCAGAGCTGATGATATAAGACATAAAAAGTTAGCATTTCCTTTCCTGGTTTTCAGCCACTTATTTAAAGGATAATACACAAATCACAATCGAAAGCCAGATAGGATGATCAGGTCTTTATTTTACGATAATGTCTATCTGATATCCTGCTTATTTTAAGGCTATATATTGTGAATGTTAATGAATTTATTAAGCATAGTGCTACAAGACATTTGCAGATAGTCCCTTATAGGAAGTTGGTTGCATATAAAGTTTAATGGTTATAATAATAATCAAAGTAGGGTTGGTAAAAAAAGGTATGCCAGGTTCAGTCTTAAACTTTCCTCACACACCTTCTTTCTCGCACTAATGTATGGACACCTGTTTGTCTTGTTTCTTTGGCCCAGTAAAAGCTCTCCCCTCTGACAGTGTTCACTTTCTGTAAAACACACTTTCCCTGTCTGCCTCACTTCACATTCAAACACTTGTTTAAACTTTTGCTTGTGTTCTGTCCAAGCCCTGCGCACCCCCACCAGCCCGCATACAAACACACGGAATTACTGCACCTGTGACAGTCGTCACCCTCTACCCTTCCAATGCACTGAGAGACCAGCTGTCCGTTTGTCTTAAAGGAGCCACCTCACTGCTGCACAGGCCCACCTGCTAGACCCCTAAACCCCCTCCTCATTCTATCCCACAGCCTTGGGGTTCAATTTAACCCCACACCCTGTATATGTCAAACATGTATATGTCACGAAGCATGGCTTGAGTTCACGCCTGCAATAGAAAACGTTCCAGTTCCCCCGGAACATCATTCCTCCAAGAAACAAGATCCCCTTTTCTCCAAACCAACCCCCTTACACCCCTTCGATCCCAGTCATGGCTAACGTCCATTCGCCTGGCCATAAACACATCACGCGGGCGGTACAACGCCCCGCTTGGGTCAATATTTCTGTTGCAGTTAATTAACCAGAAATTGTATGACCCTCATGGAAGTGAGATTCCACTTGAGAGGACCCCCTCCCTCTCGCCCTTTCACTCAAAACACCACGTGCTATTTTAAGAAAAGTGAGCGCTCGCTCACGTTCAGATTAGTCATACATGCAGATTATATTCACAGTGCAAATCTGTACATATTTACTGATTAGAGAATGTGTGATAAATGCATGTTTTAACAGGAATTTCATGGAAACAAAAAACTGCTGCCATATGTGCACAAATCACCAATTGTTGCAATCAGATTTTTTTATATGTAAGAAAAGTAAAGTAAAAGGCCAAAACATTTATTCCTTTCTTTCATTGGGTTTTAGGTTTGGTGGTATTTGCAGTTACGTTTTGATTGTTTTAAATGATTTGAATCATATTCAAGCTTTTTTTATTTGTAGATGCCCGTTTGCTCATACTTCCTGAAGGGGATCTGTAATAACAGTAGCTGTCCCTACAGCCACGTCTATGTGTCTCGCAAAGCCGATGTGTGCAAAGACTTCGTTCGAGGTTACTGCCCCCAGGGAGATAAGGTAAGACATATATGTATATCATACAAGTGTGTATGTGGGGGCTTTTTGAAGAAAAGTCTTCATAAGTCTTAAGTTTACTAACTTAATAATGTTGCCACAACTTGTCTTAAAAGAACTTAAAGTCATTGTTTCTAAATTAAAATGGTCATTTGGTTGTGAAACTTTTAAACCTACTCTCAAATATTATATTTGCATTACTAATCTCTGATAATATCACTTACCATTCACATTATAACCTTATATTAACTTTTGGTGAACAAACAAACAAAAAAATATGGGATGCACCGATATGTACATTTTGGCAGATAATTGTTTAAAATGGGGAGCCGATAACCGATACATTGTTAATAATGATCTAGCCCCGCTCACTTGTTCACGAATGACAGTACTGAAGTAACACAAGTGGCGTGGAATTTTAGTCTCTCGGCAAATCCAGTGTTACTTCAGTACTGCCATTCGCGAACCGGTGGGCAGGGCTAGAGAAGAAGTCATTGATATTCTTCTGTGGAGGCGGTGTACAACCTATCTATAGGTGCATTCCAGGACTTTGCGTTCGCTGAGCCTGGTGTCAATAACAGTTGTCATTTCAGTAACAAGGGCATTTTCAGTTCTGACACTTATAGGATGTTTGTTTGAATACGACTACCTCTTATATAACAAAAGCTTGGTTTTAAAATCGATGTCTTAATTCATCGCCCCTTTAACATATCTGTGTGTCAGGAGTGTGTGTACAGAACCACACTAGAATGAAAAAAGTCCACCCATTCATAATGTGTCATGTTTTCGTTTTTTTTATAGATATGTTTGTCCCGTGTATTGTCACCTATAAAAACAATGTGCACGTTGTAAAGTGCGACACAAAGTACATTCACTCAGAAAACAACGTTCTCAGTTTTTAAACAAAAAAGCGTTTGTCTTATGTACTCTTACTTATACAAAGCAATGTGTTTGGTTTTTGAAGATGAGAGAGAGTTTCTCATTCCACTGCAAAGGGGGCGGAGACCAGCAGCTGATTTGCATTTAAAGAGACACACACCAAAACAGCCCCTTTTCAGACAAAAATGTACACGTAGGGCACAGTATAATACAAGATCTGTGGTGTATTTTGAGCTGAAACTCCAAAGACACATTTTGTGGACTCCTAAGATGTATATTACAAGTTGTAAAAGGGCTACATTTACACTTTAAAGGGATAGTTCACCCAAAAATGTAAATTCTGTCATTATTTACTTATTCTCAGGTTGTTCCAAACCTGCATAAATGTATTTGTTTTGCTAAACACAAAGGCAGATATTTGGAAAAATGTCAGTAACTAAACAAATCATGTCCCCATTCACTGCCATAGGGAAAATAAATACTATGGAAGTCAATAAGGGATGAGATCAGTTTGGTTTCTGACATTCTTCCAAATATATGGAGCGGACGGTCTGACAGTAACCCCGCCGCTTGCGACATCCTTTGACATCATACAGTGGTCGCTTGGACACTGTTCCCTCTCTGTACTAAACAACTTGTCAAAGTATGTCTGTGCATCCCGGCCACAAGTTGACCTTCTGAGAGAACAGTGACAATCAGCTTTTGTGGTTGGAGGAGAGACTCAGAATTGTTTGCGTGGATGTTTTTTGTTCTTTAAATCATTTTGCAGTGTAGCCTATAAAATCCAACAGTTTTCGTTTATTGATATTTTTAGCTTATATTGTTTAAGGACACTTTTTAATGAAATGTTTTGTTGTAAGTGCACAGAGTACAGTACATTCTTTCAGCAGTCAGTTATAGACCTAATATAGGCTGTTCATTCAATGCTCCCATTTTTTGTTTTAATTTAGCCTACTTGTTTTCCTCAATTTGCTAAAAGTTGTATTGTATTATATTGAAAAGCAAGAGAAAATATAAAAAGCACGTTTGACCATTCAGTATATGCAATAGTGAAAAAATCAGCTGAATAAATTGAAGAAATACAAAAGACATGTTCAGTGTTCGGCCAAGTGTTTATTTTTTCTTCGGCTTCGGCCAAATCTTTTTATTTCGGTCCATCTCTACCAAATATCTTCCTTAGTTTTAGCAGAACAAAGAACAAAAAAACAAAGAATTATACAAGTTTGGAGCAACTTGAGGGTGAGTAAATGATGGCAGATTGTTTTTGTACTGTGAACTGTCCCCTGACAAGTGCAAACATATCATAAAAGCATACATGTAAAAATAGTTTATAGTAAGATTCTTAAAAATTACTTTTTCTATATTGCAAAATGTTATATTATACTCAAACGAGGTACAATAGTAAATGTTGCTGAGCAAGAACAACCACAACCAGTCTAGCACAAAAAACACATGTTGTCCAACTCATAAGGTCATGAGTGTCAGCAAAATGTATCTTCTTTCTTCTACATGTAGCTTGATGTCCATTTTTATACTACAGCAATTTTGGCAGTTGATTCAAACTTTAAACCGTGTTCCTGTTTATCTGAAACTTTATCAGGGTGCCTATGACATATGCCTTTGGTTTCCTCCATGTTTGTGAGTGACACATTGAAGGCAGTAACAGGAGAGGACCGCATGACCCACATTCACTACTGTCCTCATATGCCCTTAATCCAGCATGTTCTAACCCATTCGTGACCTCTATCCTTACCAAGGCTCTCCCACACATGCTCCTGTTTTTACCCGTCACACCTGTCCAATACTCACGTAGAGCCAAGTGTACAAACCTGTGCATGAGTTTGACAGGTGTTGCCTTTGTCAGGTTTTATTAGAATCTTGTTCTCATCCTACTAGAATACATTGTTCTGCCTTGTTATCAACAGCTGCCATCAACCATCATCTACTTTAGTTTGCTTTATACAGTATACCACCCAATGCATATTGCTTACAAAAAAGTCAAGCATTGGCGATAATTATCGGTTCCTAGCTGAATGGCTGGCTTTACATAACTTTAAGGGAAAACATTTTACATACAGAAAGGAAGTTTTACGTGTAGATCTGCTCAGCTGGTTGAGCATAACTTTAGCTTTGTTTAGTTTGCAATGTTTATTAGTGGCATTAAACTCTTTATAGCACTTACAGCAAGTAAATCGAAATTAAAGAGCTATATAATATAATGTCGACATTAATGTGCTCTGACACGACATTTAAAGCTTGATGATGACTATTTGCGGGTCATGTGATGTTGAAATTAATGATGTCATCGACTAGTCGACATCGAGGCATCTTTTATCACATAATAATCGACTTAAAAAAAATCTGAGGTTGTTCAACCCCTGGTACCCATTGACTTGCATTGGTTTTTTGTCCATACAATAGAAGTGAAAGGTACTGCCATTGTTCGGTTACCAACATCCATCAAAATATCTTCTTTCGTAGTTTGCAGAAGAAAGTAAGTCATACAGGTTTGAAATGACAAGAGGGTGAGGAAATGATGACAGAATTTACATTCCCTTTAGGGTAGGATTGTTCTAGAATAGCAGTGTTCTTCTAAAAACGAGTGTCATTTTGCGGCAAAAGTATAAATCATTTTAGATCATAATTCATATATTTGAGGACCAAATATTATTCAAATTATTTCAAATATATATTTATGAAATTAATTCCTTTATTGTATTGCAGAAACTTTAATTACCGATCCCTTGGTCATCTTCTGCTTACATATTGTTTCAAGTGTTGTTTCTTGCATCGTCTCTCTCAGTTTTCTCCCTCCATTTGTTCTCCTTTGCTTTCCGTAACAAATGCATTCTCTCGCTGTCAGGGCTCATTTAAATATTTGGGGTGAGAATGAGAATATATAGGAGAGATATTAATATTTATTCTATTAGCCGAAATGCTTAGGTCGGTAATTTTGCACCGTCCCAAAAGCACTGTCTTAGATATGATGGATAGCACACCATAATTATGGACGTGAAAAAGTGCTGATGACAGCAGTAGAGGCGAGAGGCCAGCGAGAGAGACGCCAGCGGAGCAAGGGTTAAAACACACTCTCATCCTCCGATCTCTCTCGCGCTCTGTCTGCCATTCTCCTTGTTTTTCTCTCCTCCCTCCTCCTTTGTTTGGTGGTCATCTCCGTTCGCACTACGTTTTGATTCTTCCTTTGATTCTTCTTTCTTTTCTTATGCCTTTATCACTACGTCACTCCCTTTACGAGCTTTTATCATAGCTCGCACGACCATACATTCCGTCTGTCTCTCTCTCTCTCACACACTTTCTTGCTCTCTGTCTCAGTAATGTAAAATGTGCTGACTCTTTCTGCTTTGTGGCCAGTAGAAAGCTCTTCTAATAGGCCCCAGAGACTTCCCAGCCTTTCTTAAATCAAGTGGAAAATTGTTAACTTGCACTGATATAAAGATGTTCCATCTACATCCCTTTTTTCCTCGCACACTTCTCTTTTCCCTATTTTGCTGCTTTTATGTAAATTAAAATGTATGAGAGAGCATGGATGGGGAGGACGTAGGCTTTTGTGTTTTTTGCCCAGACCACAGCCGTGAACATCAAAGTTAATGAGGCTTCTCTGTACTGCAGCCTCCTGCCATCATTGGTATATTCTACTTATTAGCTATGATTCTAAATTGCCAATCAGCTTACAAGTTAGGTAAGATTTATATCCACCATTCCTGTGATATTGTAGTTATCAATCTCAGCAGACATATGTAATGATTAAATAGAATGTCATTAGGATAATACATTTCCTAGCTTGTCAAACACATTACGTGTTGAACTTCCTTTCCTGGCAACAGGACTGAAACTGTTGAATTCCACCAGCTCTAGCCATCTTAGTTCAATATACATCTAACAGTCTGTTGGCGGCAGAGACTAGACTTCAGTCAATGTTGTTGAATTATAAATGTCCAGGAGATGCCAGCATGATGTTAAGTACAGTTCAATGCTAAACAGATCCGACCCGTCTTATTGTCCATAGAGGCGATCACTTAGGGACCCAGCTTGGTCGAATGGCCACTCTTGTGTTGAGCTAGATTTTTGTATGATAGATGAAAGTGTTAGTTCTCACATAACAGTCTGTAGAGATTGCACAGTGGACTGAATGTAAATTTGAGTTAACTATAAACGTTCACATTGGCAACAAGGTAGTATGTTTTTTGCTAGTTTTTATCCATTTATTTTTGGACAAATCTTTCAATTGAACTGATAAATGAGTCCTTTATTAGATTATTTCAAATATGATAGTTCCTAGAAAAGTTCTGTCTTGTTTGCAGGACTTCCTGATGTTATGCAAAAAGGGAACAAAACTAATAACGAAACTAAATTAAAATGAGATGGTTATTTATTTAATTATTTATTTTATAAATTTATATATATATATAATTTTTATGAAAACGTATAACTATATTAAACTATAACAACTGTTCTTAATAGAATTGTTGATGTTTATTTACATTTATTACATTTCATTGGTTTTATGATGATTGTGTAAGTGCAGTATAGTGAAGATTACTATGAAATATTTCCCAACATAAGAGAGATTTCTCAACCATTAGTTCCCATTTAAATTTTTTTAACAAATTTACCGCAATTACATGTGTAATGTATTATTAATGCAGGGTCCACTAAAGCTGCCGAATGTTGACTCAAGTATAACACGGTCAAAATTTACTTTCTGTATTCCATTAAAAACAATAACAAATGTTTTTGTTTTGTTTACATTTCTTTAAAGAATTCATGCAGCTGCACATCTTGACTCGAACCCTGTGCTCTCTTTGCATAAAGTATCACATTGCAGAGCGCCCTTTTTATGACGGAAAGTAGTAATCCTTCCTTCTATGATGAACCTCAAGGACATTGGATACTATATTCAAAGTGAGACTAGTAGAGTTGTATAGACTACAGTTTTGTTGAGATATTTGTATACACTTAATAAACTGCATACTAAATAGATACGCTCAACTACAGTGTATGCTTTGTAAAGACTTCTAAGAATGATTCGATAAATGGGTCACACTTCAGTATAAGGGGCAATTCTCGCTATTAACAAACAATCAACAACAACTTTTTCCTCAATAAATCCTTAATTATTAGTAAGGTCGTTGTTAGGTTTAGGTATTGGGTAGGATTTGGGACATAGAGTCGTGTCATGCAAAATACGTGCTTTATAAGTTCTAATAAACAGCCGATATGCCAATAGTAGGCATGCTAATAACAACTAGTTAATAGTGAGAATGGCCCCCTATAATGAAGTCTTACCGATAAATGTTGTTTAGACTTGTTGTTTAGACTATATGAATTCATTGCCTCTTTCTGAAATTGATAAGTTTAAAAGATAAACAATATAACTTATAATTACCTAGGTACTAGTCAATTTCTTCTTGCTTAACTAGTCTATTACTGAAAATTCTTCATGTAAGATGGAGCATGACATTTTCCTTATAGACTTACCTCCAAGGTAAAGCCCATAATTAATTATTTTGACGGATTCAATTATACTTTGTTGTAATATGAGATCAGTTTGAGCTGCTGTACTTTTCTTATCCAATTTTGTAGCTTATCCCACTTTGCTATGTAATTATTCACAATTTACACGTTTGTCCCGTCTGTCTTCGCCGGAGCTCTGGATGATTAAAGCTCGACGTGGATGTTATCAGTCAAACGACAAACAAATGGGTGTTTAAAAAAAGAAAGGCCCCAAATGCTCTTCTGAAATGGGGTGAAATTGGAATCGACTGAATTCAAGTGGCGAGGGATTTAGCAAATTGGACCAATTAGCCATGAGTGTGGTGAGTGATGATGTTGTCTATAGGATGATTTAGGGGGCATTAGAGACCCAGATTCATTGGCTACGATAATCCAGTTACACCACATTGTGTATAAAATATATACTTTGAACGTTTTCGTACAACAGACGATTCAGTGCAAGCTGTCCACTTGGATTTGAACATCTTATGTGACAATGTGAAATATTTAATATAACTGAGTCTGCATTTCTTATGGACGGTTTTTGCGGCGACCACATAAAAGCTATGTGGCCCAAATTTAACTTCCAGTAGACTTCCGCAAAGAATGAATAACTGTTGAGTAGTTTTGATGTAATTGAATACAATTCATGTACAATAATATATAAATTAAATATAAAATTAATTGTTATATTATAACCAAACAGAGACCGAAAGTTAACTCGATGATCCAATGATGGATCGATAACAGTCCAATGATGCCATCTATAAAATCATAAAATATGTTTTATAGTCTGGGCTTAATGCGCCAATTGTAGACTTTTGGTTTAATTTATTTGTTAAGCTTTTGACTCAAGATGCCATTAATAGGTTCAAAAGAATAAAAGTGCATGGTTCTTAAGATACAGTTTTGTACATGTCAGCTGGAAACCCAGGCACAACACAATGGCCGTATTCGACCGTCTGATGTGCTTGTAAAAAGACACTTATAAAAACTGCACAGATGGAACTGTTGAACATTCTATGTGAATGGCCCCTAAGGGCTTCATCTAACTATTAGAATAAAGAGTGAATTAAAGACATCTGAATCTGATTGGTAATGATTTCCTAAGGCGTCCCGCTAAAGCACCACAAAATGAGAACTACTGGTGATTGACTGTAAAAGTGTAGATCGTGGACATCCGTGTGAAGGGTGTAATGGAGCTCTGCTGGGGCAGAAGTTTGAAATTCTTCATGTAGCTTTGAGATGAGCTCTGTTGGGAAGAGTGTCTCTGGGCGGTCTACCCCAAGAGGTGACAGGGAGTCCACACTGTTCCCGGACACACGATCCGTTAGCCACACAAACAGACAGAGACACAAAATCTCGCCATCTCTCTCTCTCTATTTCTGGAGCAACGTGCACGGCACTCGCCCAGTCTCCCTCTCTCTCTCTCACTTATGCGCAAGTCTCTCACTCCTCATCCCACAGTGGGGTATAATTAGCTCCTCTGACAGGTGGGAGGGATCGGGTCTCCCAAAGAATGAAGCCACCAATTTACGCCCAAATTACATGGGCACAGACACTCTCACCTACTCTTGCTTACACACACGAGCACCCGCTCGTCTCCTCTCACTTGTCAGATACACGCACCTACCGATGTGTGATCACACACAAACACTTTCTTTTGCTAACATCGGTGCACTCCTGCAGAGTGTGGCACACGTGAAACCTGTACATTCTTTTCACCCCTCAGCATCCCACATTTTTGTAACTAACCCACAAACACATTCACTTCTGCATGTAAAGAATAAAAGTTTTTTGAACATTCTGCTCTCTCCACAGTGCAAGAAGAAGCACACTCTGGTGTGTCCAGACTTTTCAAGTACGGGTGCATGTCCACGTGGATCCAAATGTAAGCTCCACCATAGAGAAAGAGTAAAACGTACCAGCTGCAACGCGAACCCCGGACCGGCCAAGAGAGCCCGCAACAGAGACATTGTAAAGAGGTCAGGAAGAATAAAGCTGATCGCTAAATATGCAGTGCATGTTTTAACTGTCTTCTGTATACTTATTTTGTATTCTTAATTCCGCAGATCAGAGGAAGGGAATCGCCCATCTGCAGAGTCCACAGAGGCCGATGAGGGCTCATCCAGCTCGGATCCTAAGAAGCTTCCCTCCTTCATCTCTTTGCCCAGCTCTCCTGACCCTGCGGAAAACACTGATGCCCCAGAGTTCCCTCCTGTGGCAGGCCCACAGGCCAAAGGTGTGTATGTCAAAGAGAAATTACATTCATCAGATTCTGTGTTCAATAATATAAATAACATAACAAAAGAGTGTAGATGATATATACAGGGACTCCAAAAATAACTTTAAACGGCTTTTAAATATGTCATTGTATATAACCTTTTAAATTAAGTCAAATTTAGAAATAAGCAGACTTTTAAAGCAACATTTTTTTGTGAAATGGAAGTATGCTGTGTTGTTTAGGGCTGTCAAACGAGAATAAATCCAGAATAATAGTTTGCATTTACATACTATATGTCTGTGTAATGTGCATATTTATTTATAAACACACACATACATGCAGATATGTAAGAAAAATATAAACATTTATAAATGTTTTTATATCATTTCAAATATTGGTAAATATAAACAAATACATTTAAATGTTTCCTAAATATATGTACATTGTTTGTTTTTGTGTTTATAAACACAAAATTAATATGCACAGTACAAAGACATATATTATGTAAGCACAAACTTTTATTCAGGATGCTATTAATCGCGATGAATCATTTGAAAGTGCTAGATTTAGGGCTGCAACGACGCATCGACGTCATCGATTACGTTGACTACGAAAATACATTGAAGGACGTGAAATGTGTCGAAGCGTCACACGATTAACATTCATTTGCAGTAATGCCGTATTCTGCTCCCGGGCATGGTGCAAATGACAAGATAAACATATTAAATATAACCAGACCACAATCATCTTAAGTGTGGGAATACTTCAAACAGAGTCTTGACAAAACGGTTATTTGTTCACTCTGTAACAATAATGGCATACCACGGCAGCACGACTGTGATGCAAGAGCACCTCAAGAGAAAACATCCTGTTACTCTCCGACCTCAAAACGACGAGCCTTTGTTACACTCAATGACTCATAATAGACGTCACCCTAGAGCTGAAGCTACCGGATAGCACAAATGGTAATAATGCTAACGTTAACCGCTAACGGTGCTAATGTAAGTCTACTACGGTGGCAGTAAACTTCAACATTAGTCCGATCTAAATCTTACATCCACGGTAATTGATAACAGATAGTAAACAACACGTTTCCTCTTTAGACCTTCACTGTATACATTTTACATTTTGCCATGCTTTCTCGGTTCATACATTTGATAATAAAATTACATAAATACGTTAGCCTTTCTAAAATACAATTATTGTTGTCATGCACTAGCCTTTTTGCAATGTAACTTGAACTTTGTGAAGTAACTTAAAATTTGTGACACAGGCCTCCAATATTTTTGTGCACTGTTCTGGTTGGGCAGTATTTCATTTTCAATGAAATTTTTATTAAGTATTTCAAGTTTCATTTTAAACTTCATGGGGCCTCTCAGGATATTTTGCAGTGTATAATGCAGAATATATATATATATATATTTGTAACGTCTTTAAACTATGTGTTTTTAATACTTTTCATTGGTTTGATATTCGCATAACCCAGTGACAAACATAAAGGGTCACGTAAACTAACGATGTATGGCAAAAACGAAAAACATCACGAAATCTGGAGGTTTATACTTCAGGTAATGTCCTAGATTGTCCAACTTTATAGATAATGTGATAACATGCATTTGTGATTTATCTTCAAGGCCACATTGGTGAACTTTAGAACAGGCTTCATTGTTTAAAAGAGTATTGACATTTGTTGAGAAAATGTTTTGCGTAATTTATTTACACACATGTGGCTTAAAAATCCATTTATTTTTAGCGGTTACTATATGTGCACATCGCAGATGTTAAATATTTATAGACCATAGACGGGTTATTTAATACGCAGTGAGGGTGTTAATAATATAGAGAGAGCTGTTATTATTTAAGTGCGGGCTACATGAGGTACATACTTCTAAGTTAGGGGTACTAATATTCAGGTTTGTTGTTAAGGACAGGCACAGCTGAAGTTGATATGTCAGTCTGACTGATAGAGGATTGGAGAAGAGGGGCCCCACATCCTCTCTCTCTCTCGCGCTCTCTCTCACACCAGCCGCACCCTATGGAACGGTGTCTTTTTCTCTCCACACTCAATAAGTTCAACTTGATTCACACTCACGCACGTTCTTACAGTAAATAATAATCGACTTCCCTCACGGTTCTGAGAAGCCGCTCAAACCGCTTTTCTGAACTTCTGTCAGTTTGCCTTCTCCTTTCTTAAATGACTTGCAAAACAGAAACTGCTGTGATTAACCTTTGACCTCACGTCCTAACAGTTTCTCTTTCACAGTCACATGGACAGACTAGAGCACGCCGCTCACGCAGTATTCTCATCTTTCTCTGTAACCATTTAAGCATACTGTGCAGAGCATACTATGTCTAATTCATTGTTTATCTCTTGCTTTCAAAATGTATGGTCATCGCTATTTCCAAAGAGTTTATTTAAGTTGGGCTTGTTATACATACACACATCCTGCCAACTTCCTATCTTTCCACCTTGCCAAGTTCCACACCGGTTCCCCGTTGGGATCATTGATGGCAGATCTCTCTTTTAGAATACCACAGGTGCCCACCAGACCGCCGTGGCCTTTCACATGTCACTTTTACCATCCTGCTGTTGACGGAAATCATCTGCTGGACGCAGACTGAACAAGTCAAAGCTCACCAACCATAGCGTCTGGTTGCTCTGTTATCTCCTTCTAGTACAACCACACACACATACAAAGAAAGAGCAGTTAATTGATACTAATGAGAGTCTAAACCACTCTCGCTCTAAAGATCGGACAAACTTCTCTCCGATTTGCATAAATTAGCACGCGCTCTATGCATCACTGCCTGTATCTTTTCTTCCTTCCTCCGTGCTATCACTCACACTTTAACAATCACATACTCCTGTGTCACTCCTCTATCAAGAACAACAGAGCGATAGCTGCTTCTGTCATTATGTTGTCAGGGCTATTTATTTCTTGCTTTTCCGTCTCGCTCTTTCAAAATCAAAATTTCCTCTATATTGCATTTAGTAGAGACGTAGTTTGAAATTTGTGGCCTGAATGTGTTCATTTACTTAGTTGAGAACATAAAAAGGTTTTTTTTCAGAACTTAAAACTTTGTTTTGCTTTGTGCTGTACAGTGTTTCTTTGTGGAAATTTCCCCTCTCCTTTCTTTTCTCTGTTACAGGTAAAACACTACATATCAAGCCGCGCTTCTAAACACATGTTTGCGACGTGGACAGAACCCTTGCCAAAGGTGGGCTGTGGTTCTATGGTGGGTTTTTTATCTTGGAAAAACTGAAAGATGAGCTTTTATTTCAGAGATTTCCCCCTTTTAAACCTTTATTGAATTTTCAGTTTATGATTACATTGGATTTAAAAACACTAGATTTACAAGCTGGTTAAAAAGCCAGAAATTTAGTGTATAGTTATTCCGCAGAATATTTCGAAATAGTTTCAAATTACAGAAATGTTCACAGCGTAATGACATGCTCATTCATCAAAAGATAAGCCTGGAGTTTACGTGTGGAGTTCATAGAATTATTAACAAAGCGTAAAGTAATTCTCAGGGGGTTTTAAAATGGCATTTCCCAAGAATGCAAGTTTCAAGGTTTAAACATTTTATTTAAGTGTCATCTTGAGTAATTGTATTTTGAATGAATTAAAAGCTTGAAATAAAATTGCTTTGAGATTTGAGGATTGTCGTCTCCTTTTTTCGCTCGGATCACATACTTGCGATTACTTCTCAATGTAAACGTGTATGGGATTTTGTGTGTACTCACTTAACAATTCAAACAGTTACTGTAACAGCACAAATATATGATTTGACCTTTTGGGAAATATAGAAGACAAGTATTAAAATAAACATTAAAGTCGCAAGGCACACTGCCATGTTGTTTTATAAGTAACATTATTGCTGAAGTGGAAAGTATCTGCATTGCAACAACACGAAACATCCGTGTCCGTAACATCGCTCATGGGTGTGGTGCCTGTCAATGTAATTGAGTCTTAAGGAATCTATAGGAAAAGACAAATGCAACACCTCTCTTGACACTCTTCAAAACCCATTTTTCTTCTCCTCTCACTTTTTCTTTCTGTTACTGCTGCCTGAACAAATCCATCACAACTAATTTCTGACAATGTCATTTTCGTTTTTCCTCTCCCTGTCTTTTCCTAAAAATGCGTACTTGATTGAGGATCTGTTCGTGGATGAGCCAGCTTCTCGCCGCCCTCCTCCTTTCCCTCCTCTCGGTGGGGTAATGTAATTAGTATGTTGAGTGTTAAACAGTGGTACAGTAGAAGGGGATGATGGGAGCCGTAATCCTCTGAACGCCCCTCGCTGTGCGGAGACTGCTGATATTCTGGCAATTAATGCTCCGTTGAACCAAGGCCTCGTGCTCTGTGACAAACGACCGCTGGTCGCTGCGGGAAACCTGGTTAACCATCGGCTCCGACAACGACAGGGGGCATTAATACACCGTGGCGAGGGTCTTGCTGCGGAACACGACACACTCGCTGGCACTGACAAGCCTGTTCGCCTGTTAACGAGATAAAGGCCGTCCCCATGATGCGAGCCACATTTGTGCGGGATGGCGAGATGACACAGAGAAATGGAAGGAACGCAAACAGTCTCTCATCTAGCTTCTCTGTGTCTGTCTACCTCCTGTTGAATCAGTCATGCAGGAAGGAATGACTTTTGAGATTTATATGAGTGTTGTACAATCAAAAACAAAAGTTGTCGTGTGTTGCCGAAGCCCTTTTAGATTATTTATCTTTTCTGTACTGCAACTCTTGTGGGGGTCTCAGGTTTTATAAAGGCCTATACATGTTTTAAATGTTGACAAAGAGGGAAACTCTGTAATCCTGAGAAAATATATTATTTATAAATTAATTTTTTTACAGAAATAACGTCAATATGTTGTTAAAGGGATAGTTCACCAAAAAAACAAAAGAAGATATTTTGAAGAATGTCAATAAATTTTTACGCAGTTTTCCTCTTTGGGTGAAATATCCCTTTAAGGACTGAAAACTTTCAAAACACTGACACTAACAAAAATTTTACAAACATTGTTGCCACCAAAGTAATGTGTAATGTAAAAAGAATCCTGTAATAAAACAGACATTTTCTGGCAGCTGGGGCGCTAGAAATACAGTAAAATAACGTTTTTTCATGTAGAATTACATGTTTCCCCATCTTCAATGTCTTTTTCTGTAATTTTACGTTTTTTTTAACTATTTTCAAAAATACACTAACAAATAATATGTCTTTTCCTGTAATTTTACGGGGTTTTTCATTATAAGTAGAAAAACTGGAAAAACAGAAAAGTTCGGTAAAAGAACGCTTTTTTTACAGTATAGGTACTGTAGTTATTGTTACTATGGTAGTAATAGTTACATTTTTTATATTGCTTTGATAAAAAGTTCAACTGAGCTTTTTTTCTACTCTGGTGTAAAGATTTTTTTCACCTTGGATTTATAAGGTTCTGTCAGACATCTTAATTTAGTTATTCTTTAAACAACATTTTATCTTTTTTGTCATATTTTGGGACTTTTTTTAAGACAAAAGATTCTATCTGGTCAAATGGAATGCAAAAACTTTGAAGCTCAATATCTCAAAACTGCTCAGAATCCAGTTAGAACTTTATAATTCCAAGGTTGCGATATAGAAAGAAACCTTGTGAACTGTCAATATACATTATTACAGAACTCATGAACTATGGAGTTGTTAACACATTGTCACCCTTGTAGCCTCAGAGCTGTCAGATTTGTGCTGTTTTTTGGCAAAAAGAAAGCACTTAGGAGAGGCTTACTTGTATTCCTATTCATAATCCTCTTTAACTACGGTCACTTACGGTTTTCTGTTATCTGCATGAGAAAGAGAAATTCATGGAGCAATCACTCTTTCTTTTCTCACCCTCCTTTTCCCTCTCGTACCCTCGCTGTGACGGCAGGGATGTAAGTGCCTTAGACAGATGTCTGCTGCCGCTTGTCTCAAAGCTCAACGCGAGCTGCTGAGCTCGGCAAACTCTAATTAAGATCAATATTTCAATTTTTAGTAAAAGCGCATGCGAAAGAGAACGAAGGAGGGTGAGCGGGAGAGAACGGAGAAACACACATTCACATTTTTTCCAGGACAATTTCACTCCCAATGAGAAAAAAAGGAAGAATGAAAGGTCAAGTATAATTTTTCTCTACCTCGATAGATCGCCTAGGCATAAAAAAGACAAACTTGTTACAACTCAGCAAAGAGTCCACCCCATCAATAAAGATCATACTTTCACTGCAAGTAGTTAGTCATTAGTAGAACTCCTCCATCTCTTTTGCTGTCACGCTCGTCTCGCCCCATCTTTCTTCTGCTTAGTGCTCCCATCTTTCTCCTTTTCTTCTGTTTTTCATAATATTTTATTCTTAACACCATTGTGGTATCTCCAAGTTTCCTCCTCTGGCCATTTCTGCTATTTTCGGTTCTAAGTATCAGTCAAACTGTTTTTCTTCTGTCACCGTGCTTTCCATCCTCACTTTTTTGCTGAGTTTGCTTTTTTAGTTTGAATGTAGTCAAACGATTACTGCTGATTCTTTGAATGCGCATTTCAGACTTTCCAAGCTTTTCAAACCTCCTTCTGATAACCCCCAACTCCACCTAACGCATCTCAACCGGTTTGGCTAAAGAGGGGTTAACTGGACAAATCCGTCTCAGTCGTTTTCACAGTATTTCTGATTCCCCCCCACCCCTTCTCTCTTTCACTCATACTTCTTTTCTCCTTGGACGTGCTGATGTCCATTTTGCTTAAATCGGTAGAACTGCACCAGCAGCTAACTCCCATTATGCAAAGGCACAATGATAGCCCTGACTTCAAAATTTATGTCTCAAGCCCTCGGCCACATCCATACCCACCCACCTCCGCTCACTGAATGGACGATGGCAGATCTTCTTAAATGTGGCATTTTCAAAGCGGACTGCTTAGCTTGGACTTTATAGCGTCCACTCATGCTTATTTGATAAAAACCCCTCATAATAACTTTCAACTTCAAATACCTTGATGTGATTTGTCCCATCTTCTTTTTACCCCTTCCGTTGGCAGATTTAAGTCTTGAGCAGGTCTATATTTCAGTCCTCTCTAAGAGACTCCTTGCATGTTACATAAAGTTAGGAATGTTTGGGGAGTTTTTGTGGAAAAGACACAGTTCTGTAGGATAAAGTAAGCTTTGCAGATTGTAATAATGATATTAGTATTGAAGCATACAATATGCCCACTGTACAGATTCACTCTTAAGCATCAAATGCTTCTCATGGGTTAGTGGAAAGAAAAGGAACTTTTTTTGTGTGGATCTCACAGACCTCTTAAATACAACACGATTAAGAGCATCTTTCGAATCTAACAGACAGACAAATATTTATAAAATAGCCCTGGCTAGTAATATAGTGCCTATAAGAATTTGCTTTACTGACCCTGATCTTTGGTTATTTCCTTCTATGGTGGGCTCGGCTGGCTCTTTGATTAAGACATATGCTGCGGTGATGAAGGCGCGCTCTGCGTGCGGCTTAATTATTTGTCGATCCGCGCAGATGAGTCGAGATGCAATTAGAGGTTAATTGCGAAAGAAATCCGGAGCACTGGCGAGGCGGATCATTATTAACTCACCCGCACAAATTGCGCATTTTCCCCTATCCGGCGGAAATGTGGATTGATTTTATTGCTGGATCACGCGTTATTGAGTTCATCGCTTCCTATAGGTCATACGCAAGGAAAAAGTTGCGATTGTTATACTATTTCAGATCGATGCGCTGAATGATTGTTCATGAGGTTACAGGAAATATGCCATTTAATGCAAAAGTGTATAAGCAATTGAAAGTGCTTAAACGGTCTGTCTAAACACATTAACTAAGGCGCTGTGTGCTATAAAGTTCTTTTGAAAATGAAAAAAATGATAGGCCTACATTATTAGATGGCGCTGAGAACTTTTTCTTTTTCAGATTAACGCCGTTGACTAACACTGTGCGTTTCTAAACGAGAGAGTCGCTTAATTGTAGGCTTCTTCATACACTGCGTTATTGCTTAATCGTGATGTCAGTGAGATTGAAATTGCGTATTGCATTTGTTTTAATGCGAAAGGATTGGCTGTTACAATGTAACCTCCAAACATTATAGGCATATTGAATCAAAATGCTATGTATTATATAGGCCCTCGTCGCATAGATTGACGTTTTTGTCTTATATTCATTAGCCTATAGTAGATACAAGACGTCTTCGTTATAAAGCACGTGTCTTGTTTCAAGATACTATCACACTATAGGGATTGAATTAAGCCATATTTCCTTATCACAATAAATAATTCCTCCTCAGTTTATATGGTTATTATATTGTGTACTGTATTATATATACGTGTATATTGCGCAGTAATGTAAAATATAGTTCAAATGTGATCACAGGTGTCAACGTGCCTCATCCTTTCAGATTTAGTCGGGTAGCTATTGTATAATACTCAAATGTTTTATCATTTTCCTATAGCATCTGCTTTACTTACACTTTTCAAGAACTGTTGCTCTGTTATAAGTTAACATTTTCCAAGACAAGGTGGGCTTTTTCCTTTCCTCGCGCTTATCTTCCACGTGCGATTACAGGGCGGTCGTCACTAGGGGGCGGGAGAAACACCTGTTTAAGCGTCCCGTCAGCTGCTACACGGAGGCGTTGCTATAGGAATGCGTGCCTCCTTTTTCTTATTCTACCATTGGTCCGCTGTGAACTGTGGGCGGGACTAAAAGATGAGCCATGTGTATAAAGTGGTACATTGCCCCTTTCAGTGCTTCAGTGATACTACGTGTCAGCGCCGGACCATAGTGCAAATATAACCTCGAGGTATTAAAGCAACGGTGACAGCGGTCTTCGTTACTTAATAATCGACAGGTTTTAAAGCAACGCAAGGCGGTGAAACACACGAGGTATTTTTAGCCCGAATACAGTCTCCTTCTTCGGGCTGCGCTGGGGCGTCCCACCAAAGGAAGTTAACGTTACTGTGATTTGTCGCGCACATTCTTGCCGTCCGCGTTTTCCGGTGCCTCTGTAAACATCATCTTTATTCCACTGGACCCTCGAGAGGTAAAGTCTGACGTTTTCTTGAACTTGTCGCGCGTGCGTGGGGTTGGATACGAGGAAAGTTCTCGCTTTCTTCCCGTGAAAGCATAGCCCCCGTGTTTTGTTTCCTCCGTCCGGGAGAAAGAAGTGGATAACGCGGAGGCGAAGATGGATATTTGAAACAAACATTACAAGACACTTGCATTCAACGGACGATTTCTCTGAAACCACATGTCGACCGTTGAATCTGCTTTAATGCGGTGAAGCGAGGACAAGTCAGGTTGGTGATTTTGACGTCTCAAGTTTCTGCCGCCCTGGCCCGTGATATTAAAGCGTGAATTTGACCTGGGATAAGTTGTCAACAAGAGGAGTTGCAGAGGCAAACTGGCAGGTGTACAAGTAAAATTACATGCATGGGCATACGTATATCTCTGCACTATAAATAGAATTCGTCTTAAGGACTAAACACCCCCTGCGCTCTTGCATATGTTTTAAACCACTCGTCTTCATCGGCCATCTTCATCATAATCCCAGTAAAACCCACGAGTTTTCGCTTTGGCTGTTAGGGTAGGTGTCGTCGCATGGACTGACATGGCCACCGATCTCGCCATGAGCGCAGATTTGCCTAACAGCCCCTTGGCTATTGAATATGTCAACGACTTCGACCTCATGAAGTTTGAGGTGAAGAAAGAGCCCCCGGAGGCCGACCGTTATTGTCACCGCCTGCCACCTGGCTCGCTGTCATCTACCCCTATCAGTACACCTTGCTCCTCCGTGCCTTCCTCGCCCAGTTTTTGTGCCCCTAGTCCCGGGTCACAGCCTGGCCAAAACTTAGGAAATGACATGAACAACAACGGTGTCAGCAACAACAACAATACACAAAGTTCTTCGGGCAAACCGCAGCTGGAAGACCTCTACTGGATTCCCAACTACCAGCATCACATCAGTCCAGAGGCCCTGAACTTGACCCCCGAAGATGCAGTGGAAGCGCTTATTGGTAACGCGCACCACCACCATCACCACCACCAGCCCTTTGAGGGATTCCGCGGTCAGCAATATGTTGGAGAAGACCTCTCGGCGGCCACAAATGGTCATCACCATCCGGTGCACCATCACCACCATCATCACCACGGCCACCACGCGCACGCGCGCCTCGAGGACCGCTTCTCAGACGAGCAGCTGGTGAGCATGACAGTGCGCGAGCTCAACCGGCAACTCAGAGGGTTCAGCAAAGAAGAGGTCATCCGTCTCAAGCAAAAACGGCGAACCCTGAAGAACCGGGGATACGCGCAGTCGTGCCGCTACAAACGCGTGCAACAGCGGCACATGCTCGAGAGTGAAAAGTGCACGCTCCAGAGCCAGGTGGAGCAACTTAAGCAAGACGTGACGCGTCTCATCAAAGAGCGGGACCTGTACAAGGAGAAGTACGAGAAGCTGGCAAGCCGAGCCTTTAACGGCGGGGTTAACGGCGGCGGTGGCAACACTCGGGACCCGTCCAACGGCTCTCATGGCAAAACAAATTCCACGGAATTCTTCATGTGAGAGCTGTTCTTCATAAAGACTTGTTTTTTCACACCGACGTATTCGTTTTTTTAGCTTTAAATTCAAAGATAAGTTGTATTATTTTCAGTGTGAGTTTATTTACAGTTCTATACTATTGAAGACTCAGTGTGCGCTTTAGAGCATAACACCTACCATTGCATACTGCGGCATATTTTAAGTCAACATTTCATTGTTTGTGTACTTATATTAATGCAACCTAAAAGTCTTAAGGATAGTGTATGTTAGGATTACCTTTGACAGATACTGCACGGACTGTTCTACTTCATTTGACCTCCATTCTAAATATGGGATCACACGTAACCTCCAGAGGCCCATCAGTTTTGGATTATGTAGTTTTGTGTGTTGTTTCTTTTTTTCTATAGTAATAGTCAAACTGCATATATGTGTTTAGAGACATACAGCCGCGTCGCACACAGACTTAAAACCGCTTCCATGATTATGTTTCCTTGTCTTAACGGATTGAAGTCTCGGTGGCGTGAAGAAATATGGGAAAATACATTTTTTCAAGTAACTTTGGAAGAAACAATAATATAAAGCGAGAGGGATAGCAATACATCATTGACTTTCTTTTGAGGGGACTTGTGAAACTTGAGGGCCCCCAAGCATTGCTCAAATCTGCATTACCCCACCAATCCTGCATGCGGGACATGTATGGTACTCCAAACGCGCCAAGTCCTCTCTGTCTTCCCCATACAGCACTTGGATGAAAAGCATGGCCCTTAATCAAGATTCTCTCTCTTTTGTTTCTTCTGCTCGACACAAACAGTGTAGTTGCGCGAAGGGACTCGCGCATACCTGCGGAATCACATGAAACCCTTACATTTTTTTCCTATTGTTTAAAAGTACTAAATAAGAGCAAACAAAACAAGAGAAAACGAACTGAGCCAGATTTTAAGAGTTATTTATTTCCACTTGTACATATGTAGAAATCAATTGGTGTGTTCAATTACCTTTCTTTTTAAAGTCTTTTTTGCTTGATTATTTAAAACGTCTTAATACAATGTTTGTATGTAATAGCATGCAAATGACGAAGATATTCTCATTTTATTGAATATGTACAATTTAAAAGAAGCCTACTGCACTATGAATTGGGATTTATATCAAATTTATTTTCCTTTAAATTATGTTATGGTGGATATACTCGATCATAAAGTGCATCATAAACACAGACTTAAATTGCTGCTAATACTCTATGCACCAAAATTCGAAAGCAATTCACATATTAACTCTGATTATCTGAATTTTATACTAAATCCAAGTATACAGAACACTGGACGTGGACGTCAACAATAAGATCCATCCTCACATTTTTGTCTTAATGGGCAGGACAATTCAACTTTTCCCTTCAAATATGTGACAAACGACGAGAATGGTTGGTTTACTTTTTACGACATGTAAACTTTAGCCTATGCTGTATACAGCTTTAAGCAGTTGCCTGTTGTTTTGCAGTGCAGCATTATGATGACGATAGGCTTCTAACAATGCACAGTTAATCTACAGGTGTCACGGATTAAATGCAAACACAATTCTCAAATAATAAAGAGACTTGTGCTCGAATCTGCCTGAGCAATGATGCGCATTCTGTCGTGATCATTTGAGTCTATCATGCGCAAACAACAAATTGACATTGAATTTGCCAAAGTGGATTCCAGGATTATCTAATGCACGGAAAATGTCTTAAATCATTATACTTTTTTCTTCCACCGTGGGTATGCTTAGTTCCTAACAAATATAAACTATATCGCCCAGACTTCTAAATTAAGATCACCATGTATGCTCCCTTACCTGGATTAGTATCTGCTCGATATTCTCACCTGAAAACCAATGTTAATGTTTTTTTTTTCTTTTTTGATTTAATTATGATGCAGTTCGTAACGAAACAATCTTTCTGTCTAATGGTCTAATTTGAGGCACCGCGGCTCGAGGTTACCTAACCACATGTGCTGTCCTGTGTGCTGTCTAATGAAGCATAAAAACAAATAAAATGACAACAAATGTACATAGCCTATAATTTCTATATATTTATCGAAAAATATAAATGTCCTTACGTGTCAGTAAGTCTAAACCAAAATGTTTCAAAATGGAATGTTGTTCAGAATCTTGTTTTCATAACGTTTAATAAAAAGTTCTGTCAAACGCTTCGTCTGTTTCACCATCAATCAACAAGTGTATTTGTATAAGTGATGCGTATAGATGTATGTCCGGTTTTCCGTTTGCCGAATGACAACTTTTAGGCTTAATTTTGCATCCATAACAACAAACAATTTACAATAAAATATGTCACGTTTTAGTTGATATAAAACGTATTTTTTCCACAACAAAGAATGCACAGAATGTTAAATAAAACGCATTCGATTTTGTTTCATTTTATTTTCACGTTTTCAGGTAATGCTGAATGTTACTCAATAATTCTTAAATTGTTATGAAATGTAAATGCCTTATTACCGATGTGGCTTATACAAAAAATGTTAAAGCTTAAATGTTTATATGTTGTCACACAAACGAATTGTGTGATACAAATATGATAAATGTATTCCAAATATTCAGGTTTAGTTTAAAATGTATTTATTCGGTGAACTAATTGTGTCAATTAGATTGATAAATGCTTAACAGAAATGAAGGAATAAATCAACCGGTATAACAACACATGCCAATCTCTGGTAATAGTATTTTTGGTATCTACATTCTCTTTGTGGTTGCTCACACTTACTTCACTTACTTAAAATCATGTGATAAAAATAGTTGATGATCTAATTTTCAATTTACGATGCAAATAGACTCAAATTATTAGTGCGTTTACATAATGGCAAACAGTAGCTTCCTTGTTTTACATCTAATTGTTTTACATAAATGTTCCCAAGGCATCCTGACCTCGCCACACCGTGTATGAATATATTTTAAATACTCTTTCTTACTGGAAATAATCTCTAACCAAATGGTTCTTTCTTTATTTACTTTCTAATCTTATATACTTGAAATTATCTTCCAAATGAAACCAATCAAAATAACCTGTGAAACAATAGGACAATTGGGAGTTTTATTATGTTTAATTTATATTGTTTAAGTCGATCGGTTACTTGAGGGTTGAACCTAAAACGGAAAACTCTTGTTGTTGTTTTAGGCAGACATAACTTCTCGGCACTGAGTCTTCTATTTAATTTCTCACTTTCTTTTTAATCACTGCTTTGGAAGTATTTATTTTCTGTGAAATATTTGTACATTTGTATTTGTTTACAACATTACGCACATAACATTCCACAATACACATGTGTGAACATCCAGCATTTTTACTGTCTGTCCACCCCGCCACAGGCTTTAATTCACGTCGGTGAAATAAGAAAATTAACTATTTTGAGCTTCTTATTTTAGCAAAGCTGCTTCGAAGAATTTATTAGTTAAATGGCACATTCTGGCATTGCCTGCTTTCCATACCTGCTACATACAGTATATACCTTATATACCTTGGCTAGCATATAAAGACTAATGCAAATCTAAAATGTCAAACTCCCTACAGATTGTTTAATTCAGCGATGCTTTTTTTCGCTCTCTTTCTGACTTCAGTATATTGGCTCTCTCAATTATTTCTTATAGTCCACTAGGTCAGAGTTGGATATGAGCTGCATTCCTTAAATATTTTTGTATCTATGTGACTTGGCTTCAGGTGTGTTTTATGCAACTTTAAATTTAAAGGATTTGGAACTGGTGTCCTTATACAGCATATCCAGGTAGTTCAGTTTCAAGCTGGATTCTTTAAAAACATTTAATGTATATTTGTATCATTTTGTATAAAACGTTTGCACACAAATATAAATTGCAAATAAAAAACACGAAAGAACATGTTTTCCTTCATCATTCAGTGCTTAACTCATAATTCGTCACCCCATCCCTACTTAAATGAGAAGTCATATGAGCAAATAAGACACTTGTCTATGATACTACAAAATGATTGGGGGAGATTGTTGTTTACCATTCTCCTACTGAGCAGGCATTGATACGTTACAACTGACATATTTTTTTATTATGTATTTTGTCTCTGAAGAAGACAGGAGAATCCTGTCATGACATTTGTCATGTTTCTGTGTTATGTGCACAACAGGCCATGCTTGGATAGAGCTAGAGGTGGCCACTGAGATGCTGTCTGTCCTTGTTCAGCCAACAGGCCTTGTCCCAGACTGACGCTCCAACCCCATCCCCCACTCCTCTTTCTAACTTCCTCTCATTCTGCTGTGTCAGAGAGGAGACGATGTGTGTGACAGCCATCAATTCATCCCGACAGAGCACCTGACTACAGCACACGCACTGTTTTTGTGGTAATCGTACATGCATGTTTTTATTTATATAATTTTGTTACAAATCTTCCCCGCCAAAGCGCACATCCTTCAACCTTTGAATGATCCGAGTGGGGACAGTGGCTTTTGCTTTGTTGATCTATTGCGCTTCTATATTTTTGTGACATTGCTTTCGACACGGATGTGTCGTACCAACAGGCACGTGTTTTGATCTTGCTTCTAAGCCCTAGGCCAATGTGCGTTTAATGAGAGCTGGGAGAAGAGGCAGATGAATATACAGAGAGAGAGGGAGTGAGAGGAAGAAGTAGTGTGTTCTTTGGCGTCTAGGCTGCATTGCCGATGAGATTCCCCTGTAGTCAGCGTCTCTATGGCTCAGCTTACAAGAGAGCAGACACACGCTCAAACACAATAACGCGCACACTCGGACAGTCTCATTGGCATACTTGCATAAGTGTTTATATATAATATTTAGAAGGATTGGCATTTTCTAGCTTGGGTTTGTCTAAAGCAACCCAGCATTTGTTTAGAGTGTATTGACCTGCTAAAATTGACTGGAAGAACACACAAAAGATCAAACAAGCAAATATCATCGAATATAATATATTGTCGAATACAGCTTGCCTAAAAAAACATATACACTGTAGATCTGAATTAGCAAGGGAATTCCTTTTTTTAGGGTTTACTCTGCGGGCACACTCACATTTCTACTGCCCAGAATGATTAGACGTGTTTGAAATCACATAAAGAAAATGTCGCAACCTGTAAAATAAATCGACAGCTTGATGAATCGCCATGAAGCTCTATTAACGCTTAGCAGGTATTAATAATTATTTAGAACGCTTTCAGGATTGAATTAGTGACCCGGGGCGCGCACCGTGCGCGATCCCTAAACGCCGACAAACTCATTACTGCGGAACGGCTCCCTGCGCACAGCGGCGCAGGCACGGCACAGCAGCGACCCGCCGAAGAAAAGCAATTTACAGATGGTGAGTGAGCGACCCCTCGCCGCTGCGCAACCGGCTGTCACACACACTCGCGCGCACACTGGCGCTGACACGCCGTGTGCTGAATAGACAAAGCGAAAAACATGCTATCACGGGGAGAAATTCTGCAACGCAAGCGAGTTTTGGTTGCACGATTTTCGCGCACCCGAAAATAAACAAATAAACCGACAAACAAATGCGTCCTAATGTTGAACATTACCGTACATAGTGAATGAAATGCCTGAAGTTTGATATTTTTCAGACTTTTTAACTTTACCAATTAGTGTGTGGAAAGGGCTTCTGTCAGTCATGCCTCACCTTGACAGGCCTATAGCTCAATAGTGTACAGGTGGAACTCTCTGTGGCTTTATGTGGGGTGAGCGGGGTGCTGAATATTGGTCCCTGGCCCTGCAGAAAAGCATGGTTTTTAAAGGCCGTTTGATTATTTTTACTCTTGTGAGGCAGGTTGGAAATACTATAAAACAGCTCGAAATATTTCATTACAAATAAAGTGGAAGCAAATGTTGTTCACTTTTGTGTACCTGGAAAAAATGCTTTTGATGATGGTAAAGTGAACTTTGAAGCTTGAACCATGTCTCGATATGAGTACATTTAAGGACTTATCGGAGACTTCTTCATGGGCGCATTGAGCAATGGTGCTCACGTGGAAAAAGGTGGTTCGATTCTTGCTCATGCTTCCCCCCTCTCTTCACAGTTGTCAGTGCTTTATCCGTTCTGCGAATGGAACATTTCCCCAGATGTCTTTTTTGAAATATACGCCTGCTCCTATTATTTTCCACAAAGCACATATAGCATTAAATCATCCTCTAATAGAGTCACGAAATGACAGAAATGAGTCTTCTCTGTCAGCTTCTTCTTCACTCCTTACACCTTTTTGCTCATTGACCCGCAGTGACCTTCAGAGAGAAATTGTTTTTGCTGCTTCACTTTGATCCATGCTTTCAGTTCTCCACACAACTTTGCTGTGTGTGCACCCTTCATAACATGTGCTACCTCATTCACTTTAACATTGGCAGTATTCTGCTTAGAGCAGATCCAGCCTTTGCTCTTTTGTTATCAACTCTGAGACGGGATAGTTCACACTGAAATTAAAATCCTGTCATCATTTCCCCACTCTCTTGCTATTTCAAACATGTATGACTTTCTTTCTTCTGCAGAACACAAAATAAGATATTTTAAAGAATGTTGGCGGTACCCATTCACTTCTATTGTATGCAAAACCAATGCTAGTCAATGGGTACCGCCATTGTTCAATGACCAACATTCTTCTTCTTAAATATTGAAATATCTTCTTTTCTGGGAACTATCCCTTTAATGTGATCAAATGTGTATTGATACTATTTACGTTATCGCAAGTATACAAGTTTCGAGCAACATGAGAGATTTTTTTACTTTGCAGCTAATGAAGGTGCAACTTGATTGAACTGGCCAGTATTTCAGACAAACACTTTCTACGATACATAATTATAAAAGATTATAGATGTTGTTGTGTATGTATATTTATGACTGTGTATATGCACTTTCAGTCTCTGGTTCCATTACACTTTAGTTTTTCATTGAGCTTCTTATACAGTATGTGGTGTGTGTGCGTTTGGATGCAGGTTTTGGCTTGTGTCGCCGTAATGAAAATAAAAGTAATGCAGTGGTTGAATAGAAAGAAGTGTCCTTAGTGACTCTGGGGTCAATCAGCAATCAATTACTCCATTACTCTACTGAACCTGGCCAACAGCCACCACACACGTAGCCACACTTCATCCACAAAATGTCCCTCTCTTTTCTTTCTCAAACCCTTTATACAATCACTCTCACTTCTTCACATTCATGCAATGCTTGGCTTGGCTTGGAGCCATGCATAAACCTCACGTTAAGGAAAAAATGAGCGCTTTATAGACTCTTATTCCTATATTAGTCAACCTGGTTTGTTGATAAATAAAGCGTACTGGTGAGATTTACCAGAACAAATTTATAACGTGAAAGCAGGAGGAACAAAAATGAGGGAGTGTGAGGGAGAGTTGCGGATAGGAAGCCAGTGACCAATAGTCGAGTCCACTGACACTATCATTACTCGTAGATGTCAGTAAGTGGACCAAAAGCGCTTTCCCTGAATGAACACACGCAGAGTCAAGGACCGGGATCACTGCTCATCTGCTGTTAGAGTCTCTCTCTCTCGATGCTTTTAAGCCATGGATGCACAGGACAATCATACGCTCCATCTGCACTCTACTGACCTGCCTCTCCATTGGGCGGTGCACTTCAGCTTCAGCTCTCCACAATTGCACATGTGGTTAAATTTGTTTCGTTTTTTCGATGTAGTAACCTATTGTTTCACTTTTTAATGGGCCTGGCTTGTTCATGAAAGTATAGAAAAGATCAGTTCAAAGAAAGAAGATGACAGGGAGCTTGTTAATTCTTAATAGATTCAGTATGCCAGTAAGTGACTGATATACAGCTTTTAGTTTTCTTATGTCACAACGGTGTTGTTCTGGATTGTTTTGGAATGTGGGACCCAGAAAGATTATGTGTAAATCGGAATGCATCTCTCTTATATCTTGGGAACACATTTGCCCCAAGAAAGTATGCTACATCTACAACAAAACCTTCATTTGATGATATTTAGGTACCTCCTTATTTTGAACATCAATTCTTATTACAAAGCAGTTTTTTATTCTAAAAATGCAAATAATGTGGTTGGGTTTAGGTTGTAGTATTTAAAATAAGTTTTATATAGATTTTTATGGTGGGCTCGGATTGCTAAGTAAATGTGTGTGCTTCTGTGTGCATCAAATCAATGGATACCTCATAAGTGCCTCCTCTTAATTTGGTAATCTTAGATTTAGTGCACTTGATATCTGCTGACAGACAATGCTCCAATATCCAGGCTCTTGGCTTGATACCCTGTCTTAATGTTGGCAGTCTCTGTTGTATACGGCAGCCTTGAGGGTTCTCTCTATCACACCCTGACAAACTGCCACACGTTATAGTACTACATTATTTGTCTAGGCCTATATCTCCATAATGCCCTCAATTGTTTTAGTTTTTCCAATTATGTCAGTGAATTGATGGAAGTTGTTGGCATTCTTTTACATTGATCTATTTTATTTTATTTTAACATATTTAATAACACACAATAATAAAAACAAATGAAGATATTCGGAAGAATGTCAGTAACTAAACAGATCTCATCCCCCATTGACTTCCACAGTATTTATTTTCCCTACTTTAGCAGTAAATAGAACATGAGATCTGTTTGGTCACAGACATTTTCCCAAATATCTGCCATTGTGTTCAGCAGAAAAAAGACATCTATACAGATTTAAAAAAACATGAGGGTGAATTAATCATGCTAGGTTTTGTGGTTGAACTATCCCTTTAATATATTTAAAACAGGCAGCAAAATGTTTGCTTTTTTAAACAAATTTTAAAGTTAGTTAGACATTTTTTAAGGGAATTTCTCATGCAATTTCTAAAGTGTTTTTATGAAAATAAGACTAAAACGAACTATAGAAATTTGGATTTGCATGTGCAACCTGGCACACAGCTAAATATTGGCCAAGCCGTTCCTAATAAATCAAAACACCACAGAAAATATTTCTAAATCGTAAATAATGCAGAAAAGTACAAAACAAACAAATGAATTACAGTGTTCAGTACTAGAAATGCATACTTTGTGATGCGAACCTTTCCTATCATTGTCCTAGTTATGCAAGTCCCAATAATACAAAAGAGAGCAAAAACAAAATACAATGTGAAATAAAAGTTTTCCACTCAATGGAGTGCACATTCAGCTTGGCTTTCTCGGTTGTTGGAGACATCAAGAAAAGAAAATAGTATTTGTGGTAAAAATCATCCGTAAATGACAAGAAACTGGCACATGGTGACAGAAAGAGGTGTATTAGCACCAGCTGCTGGTTAGTGTGTGGGCGCGTGCGAGCGAAAGACTGACAAATCATTTCTCCGGTCTAAATGGCGGGGAGGTATGTCTTGTGGTGAGACGCATTGGCAGTATGAGGTTATGCGCGCTGAAGCTGGTGGAAGAAAGGCTGAGTTTCCTGCATATCCTATTCCTACACTGCATTACTGAGCATCGCTGTGATGAATTATGACATCCCAACCGTCTGCGATTTCCTGTTGTGGTGACCCTAATTTAATCCATTAACATTTGGATCTCCCACCCAAACACTTACTCATGCACCCTTCCTCTATTTTCTGTTATAAGGCCGAGCTTACTTTCGTACGATTTTTGCATTTTCTTCCAACCTACAGTATCTGAAAGTCAAGCATTTCAAATGCTCACAATGGGCTGTCAGGGGAAGTTGCCTTTTCCTTGTCTTTTTACAATTGATTTCTTTTCCGTTGGGGCAGACAGACAATTTACCTGTCTGAAGCCATTTCGGTGACTTTATTCATAGCAACATGACTGAGCATGTAAAACATGCAAACCATTATTACACATTTCCCATGTGCATGACACTGGAAAGCACGCTGCTCCTGTGGGAACGCTTTCAAAAAAGGTCTTTGTTGTCCTTTCTCTTGAGCAGAAATCAGAAGACGAAACAAGAAAAAATACTTTTTTGTTATCAAATGTTGGTTCCCAGGGGTGTTACTTACACACACACACACACACACACACACACACACACACACACATAACCAGCTGTTTATGTAGCGTGATTGCGATTGAGTAAACTGTGGCGCTCTCTTAGCATGCCTCGGGGAGTCGACTGAACTCATACATATACTCCATGCAGACACTTGTACCCAAGCTGACATAAACACACATACAGAGTATTCCCTGTAAGCCCCACCTTTATGAGATAGGCCCTTATAAATAATTCACTCTACAACCCGGCATCACCTGCTGCTGTTTACATCACTGAAATATGCATGGCACCTTTATTAACGTTTAAGGCCGGATGCCGAGCAATTGCATGTGCTCCAACACATCATAAAATCAGTCATGGCGCATACTAGCTATCCGCTGTAATTTGTATAATCAAATTCTAGATGTTTTGTTATACATAAAGATTTTATTACCTGTTATACTTAATTTTAATGACTCAACTTTATGACACTGGGCACAAGTGTTTTGCAACTATGCTGGAGAATGTGACTATTCATGTCTCTCAGATTTATTACACATAAATCGGACCACATATTGCTTGTTTATTATCCTTTCGAATGGTGTCGCTCCAAAACATTCTACTTAAGGTTTAGTTATGAAAATAATATCACTTAAATGGCATTCAATGTCCCGTTGTTTGGACTGTATTGATATTACAAGTGAGAGTCAGGGCTTGAGTATTTAAACCACTTAGGAAATATATTTCCTGGGCGTATACTCAAAATCTCTCTGGCTAGAGAAAATGTATATAAAAAATTATTTGTTCCAATGGCAGAAGTTTTATTAATTCTTAAAGTGATGTATGTATTATATATAGATCGGAGTCATGTGTATTGTTTATGTCTATGTAATGTACCTATGCCACCAGTGTCAAAGATAATTTTCCCCTCTGTGACAAACAGAATCAACAATAAAGTTAATCTAATCTAATTTCTCATTGACATTTGGTCTACAGAAGAAGCATGTAAAAAGGTCTTACCAAACCAAATAAGAGGGGCAAACAAAGTCAAAGACACACACAGCGTTCCTCTGTTCACCTCTTCTATTTCTGCCCAAAGAGACACGCTTTGAGAACACTTGCACTCCACATTTTGAGGAGGAATACAGATATTCATCAAACCTGTCCGGGGCAATTCCCTTGGACTCGATGTATCCAGGCCTGAAGATGGGGAGCCGAGTGGTCCTGATGAGTCAGATAAATCTTCTGTGTCCCTGTGGTACACCGGGACTTTGGCATGTCAGAACAATGTTAGTTCCTGTAAAAAAGTTGCCTTGTATAAAACATGACAGATTTTACTCCGGAAAAGTTAAACATGGATTTTGCAGAAATGCTTTAATTTCTATTCCGTTTATATACAAATCTATAATTACATAAATTAAGTTGAATATATCTTTAAAATAGCGATATTAATAAAATCAAAAGGCAGATTAATAGCAGAAAGGGGAGAAATAATGTGTTGAAGAATGCTGCATGCAGAACAGATTAGATAAAACGAGACCATTATTCTCACAATATTACACTGAAATGCTGGAAAACCGAGTTTTGATTGTGCAATACAGATTTAAATCATACTTTTAGGGCATGGGGTGAATCACAACCTCAAAACTGTGAGATTTCTGGAAAACGTTCAATCTTTTGAATTCATTAATAGCATTATAACGTACAATTTGTAATTACATATCTGTACTTGTAACTGGTTTTTCTGTGCACATACCACATGCATTAAGATATACAGGTGAGGTAGCAGCAAGTAAAACCTGTTGTGTTCCAGTCAGATGTGCATGCCAATAGTCACCAGAGAGACAGTTGTCACTTTGAGTAAGTGAGAGAAGACCACTGGAGACAGAACAGATGGAAACACTCCAACACACATATCCAGCAACGACAAAAATCTACAACTCTTATTGTTTTGAGATTTAATTAAAACGGATCAATTGTTACCAAATGCAGTCATTTTGCATTTAATGTACAATACATTGATGCTTTATGGCAGACACTTTTATCGAAGGCACATTGCTTTATGTACTGTATGTCTATTAAAGGAATAATTTCCTTTTTGTTTAATTTTCCCAAAAATAAATTTGGCTTTACAAATAATTTCAAATTACGATTTTGCTCCATATAAAAATAAGTCAAAATGTCTTAACTCTGTTTGATGAGTTGACTGAACCAAATAATTTAAGGCAGCCAATTATTTTTTATTCTGTACTTTTTAATACAATTTCAAAAATACAATACAAAAAGTTCTCATCAGAGGATTCCTTTGTTCAAAGCTGCGGTGTAAAAATGTGAACTCTAAAACCTCCTGTCTGTGGGCGGGGACTAGTCCACCACAGTCTTTTAAATATTTAATCGATGTCCACACACTCAGTAGTCTAACTGGGGCAAGTAGACATAAAAAAGGAAAAGTCAAGTACTGTAGGTTTGACCTGAGAGGTACAGATTTGTACAAGAGAACAGACTTTTGAGGGATTAGAAAACATGTTTGGAAATCACAAGAAGTGGTTCACAACAAGTAGTGTGAAACTGATTTGCTCTCTGCGCCAGTTCTCCTAAAGGACTAGGTTCATAAAAAATGTATGATCACGTTTCAGCTGCAGAAGAAGACAGCTGGACTCTACTTACATTTAAAGGCACGAGAGTGAAAACTGATGGAAATACATTCTTGTAGGGAATGTATATGATAGTAATTACAGTTGTATCAACAGTTTGTTGAAGTTTAGTGCCACTTTTGAGATTTAATAATCAGAGTTATATTTTAAAGGGATAATTTACCCAAATCAAATTTGTTTCATCATTTTCTGCCCTCATGTCATTTCAAACCTATATGATTTTCTTTCAGAGCACAAAAGATGATATTTTAAAGAATGTTGGTCACTGGTCCTCATTGACTTTTATTGTACGGACACAAAACCACTGAGACATTTCTCAAAATATCTTAGTTTGTCTTCCGCAAAAGAAAGAAAGACATACAGGTACAGATTTTTAATGACATGAAGGTGAGTAAATGATGACCGCATTTTTTTTCGTGCAAACTATATTGTCATAAATTTAAGCTTAGACAAGACATACTTATCTTGTTTGTGTTTTGTGTGACATTGCTTCACCAGATGAGCAAGGGTAAGAATTTGCCTTGATTAAATAGTATTAACTTTTAAGTGCATTTTTAAAATACCATGGTGCTTATTTTATAGTTAAAACCAAAGATGACAAATACAGCCTTCTGCAGTCATTGTTCAGGTCACACAACTACACAGCATGAAATATTAATCGAGTATGTTTAAGAATCTATTAGCTACTTGCATGTGTCTGCTCAAGTGTGACGGCAGGTGTAACCTTGTTGTGGTATTCTGTTAGAACACCCAGTCAGGGGTAGAGAGATCCAGGTATGGTGTGCGATTACCGTGGCAATGTTTCACACCCCTCTGGATTTAAATGTAACCCCTGTGGCATGGACACACATACTCACATTCACATTTAGGACACTTGCAAAAGGTGTGAATGTGGATCTGAGAGATGAGGGAATATTGTGAATGCTATATAAGCTCGATAAATAATTATAAAATAATTTAAATACCGCAATATTTAATAATTGGAAATCAAACCACTATGAAAACAGATCCCCATGATAAATATTTGTACTTTGAAGTGTTTAAATTACAAAGTATATTTTTAAGGAAAATATTCAAGTGATATTATGTAGAAAAGTTTACATTTTAAGAGGACATTTAAAAAAAGAAATGAAATAAAAAAAAATTTGTATGACAAAGCAGATGATGCACAGTGCACTGTTCATTTTCAATTATCAGACACTGGAGTATTAACTTACCAAAAGCCACTGAACAATTAACTTCCTCTCTCCCTCCAATAATGAGCACAACAACATGTCCCTAGTGAACTTCAGAGTACAATTCATTAACAACTCTCATTTGCGCTCTCCCTCTCTTTCTGTCTTTCTCCATATCTTGCTCTCTTTGTCTCTCTTTCTCTCTCTATGCCAGAAGAAAGAAATGGAACAAGACTGAATCACAGTAATAGTTTAGTGAATTATTTACTCATTCCTTTTATCTTCCTGTCCTTCTTATAAAAAAAATTCTACTTGGTTCTTGTTATAATAAACTTGAATTGACACGTGTAAAGTGGGTTTTGTTCGTATTGAAACGTTGGCCGTGTTCTCTGCCGCTGTGAGATACAATAACTGTCAAGCGTTCAGTGTCACGTCTGTTCACCCAGGTGAAAGGAAGGTCAGAGAAAACACAGGTTCATGAGGTCAAAAGGTTGAGCAAGTGACAGGTGATGTAGCCTTTACAATATACTTCTATTGGCTAGAGTTGAAGTGCTTTCAGACGCTCCTGAAATATTACGCTACAATTCAAATTTTTCAACTTGATAAGAAATTATTTAGTATGTTTTCAGAATGTATATTGAAAGATCTGGTGGTTAACTCACATTGTTACCACATTGTAACGGACGTTCATTGTGACAGAAAAGAAGTGCAAACGTTACCATAATTACAGCAAAAGTGACTGAAGTGCAAACATTGCCCTACAATTCCAGCAAAAGTGACAGAATTGCAAACGTTACCATACAGTTACGGCAAAAGTGACTGAAGTGCAAACTTTCGTTTCTAGAACCTACTGCTACCATACAATGACAGGAAAAGTGAAAGAAGTGCAAATGTTACTATACAATTACAAAAAAAGTGACAGAAGTGCTAACGTTACCAAACAGTTACGGCAAAAGTGACAGGAGTGCAAACGTTATCATACAGTTACGGCAAAAGTGAAAGAAGTGCAAACATTACCATACAATTGCAGTAAAAGTGACAGGAGTGCAAACATTACCATACAGTTACGGCAAAAGTGACAGAAATACAAGCGTTTGTTTTTAGAACCTACTGCTACAATACAATTACAGGAAAAGTGACAGAAGTGTAAACGTTACCATACAATTACATCAAAAGTGAAAGAAGTGCAATGGTTACCATACAGTTACGGCAAAAGTGACAGAAATACAAGCGTTTGTTTTTAGAACCTACTGCTACCATACAATTACAGGAAAAGTGACAGAAGTTCAAATGTTACCATACAATTCCAGCAAAAGTGACAGAAGTGCAAACATTACCATACAGTTACGGCAAAAGTGACAGAAATACAAGCGTTTGTTTTTAGAACCTACTGCTACAATACAATTACAGGAAAAGTGACAGAAGTGTAAACGTTACCATACAATTACATCAAAAGTGAAAGAAGTGCAATGGTTACCATACAGTTACGGCAAAAGTGACAGAAATACAAGCGTTTGTTTTTAGAACCTACTGCTACCATACAATTACAGGAAAAGTGACAGAAATTCAAATGTTACCATACAATTCCAGCAAAAGTGACAGAAGTGCAAACGTTACCATACAGTTACGGCAAAAGTGACAGAAATACAAGCGTTTGTTTTTAGAACCTACTGCTACAATACAATTACAGGAAAAGTGACAGAAGTGTAAACGTTACCATACAATTACATCAAAAGTGAAAGAAGTGCAATGGTTACCATACAGTTACGGCAAAAGTGACAGAAATACAAGCGTTTGTTTTTAGAACCTACTGCTACCATACAATTACAGGAAAAGTGACAGAAGTTCAAATGTTACCATACAATTCCAGCAAAAGTGACAGAAGTGCAAACATTACCATACAGTTACGGCAAAAGTGACAGAAATACAAGCGTTTGTTTTTAGAACCTACTGCTACAATACAATTACAGGAAAAGTGACAGAAGTGTAAACGTTACCATACAATTACATCAAAAGTGAAAGAAGTGCAATGGTTACCATACAGTTACGGCAAAAGTGACAGAAATACAAGCGTTTGTTTTTAGAACCTACTGCTACCATACAATTACAGGAAAAGTGACAGAAATTCAAATGTTACCATACAATTCCAGCAAAAGTGACAGAAGTGCAAACGTTACCATACAGTTACGGCAAAAGTGACAGAAGTGCAAACGTTTGTTTTCTAGAACCTACTTTTGGATCCCTTCTACGATACAATTCCAGCAAACTTCTGCAGTATAGGCTTTATTAGCACTATGTAATTTCTGTCAGTAATAAAAATGCATGCCCTTTGATTCGAAAATAGAAAAAATAAAACAAAATAACGGACAAAAAAATGTATGCTGTGTTTAAGCATTTGTAAAAAAGATAAGAAGGATCCATAATTTTGGTATGGGTAAAGCTTGTGTAAAAAGTAAAATATACGCATTTTAGAAAAGTGAAATCGACTGAGTAGTGTGTGAAAATAACATAAATTGTGTTAATGGTATGGTCACAACTGACGGATCTTGTGCCAATTGTGTTTAGAGTTTTGTGACTAAAGATTGGTCAAATGGATGTTAGCAATTTGAAAAAAACTGTAATGTGATGAAATGTTATTATTTTACATGTTTTAAAAATGTATTTTCAAAGATGTTTGTTAATATGTTTTATTGCTACATTGTAATAGACATGTATTAATTGACTCTAAATCTTCAGAAAACTCTGATATATATGCATGTCAAATGAAAAAATAATTAACTTGGAAAATCATAAAATCATACAATTTGTTTCATCCCACACCAGGGATAAGCTGACACAGCGCTTAAACCTTTGTCCTTAAAAAGCCATTTGCTCAGTCAAATAACGTCCCGGAGGCGAGCATATGTAAACATATTTAACTCATCATAAACAGTTTTATAGAAAAGTGCCTATCAGCAAGAATGGCCATCCATTAATATTAATAGCAACACTTCACAGACATTCATTAGTGCTTATAAGCTCTAATTAGCCCTGACAGGAAGGTCACAATCCCTGTATCTCTGGTTGACCGGAAAAAAATCACTATCAACTAATAATAATTGTTTATGTGATCCATAATTCAGTTAATCAGAACATGGTGTGTGAATAAATCACTTTGTGAAACGGGGTGTGGTTTCAAAGAGGTCAGCTATCCATTCTATGCAGATGCCGTTTACCTCTGAAATTCTTTATTTAATAGACATTAGCCCAGATATATTTGACAGTCATGTTGAAGCTTCTGCCAAATGTATCATTAAAGCTTTTGAACTATTATGAAAACTTAAAGATTGACTGGCTGACCATATTTAGTGCCCCCAATATTATATATTATAGTATATTTATATGTATAATATAAATCATGCGGTAATATGACCAGGAACATGATATAAATTATATCAATTAATGATTTAAAATCATTTGAAAGTACTTGATGTGACAAAAGGGGTTATAGTACGCCTATTTGCAAACCAATGCATTACATTCCAGAATGGTTCACACATTAAAAGCATTACAATGATAGTATCACAGAGTCACCGGCCATAGCAGTCATAAGATGATAAAGATCCCTCAATAAATCAGTGCTGATAGTGGTTAAAACATAAATCATGTCAATACATAAATGAATAGATAAGCCACTTTATGAGTCTAAAACCGAACATTTCTTTAAGCACTACTTTTTTTTCCCTACTATGGCATCAAATGGGGGATGAGATCGGTTTGGTCACTGACATTCTTTCAAATATCTCCCATTATACAGGTTTGGAACAACCTCAGGGTGAGTAAAGGATGACCGCACTTTCATTTTTGGGTGAACTCTTTAATATGATTGAATCAACCGGACTACATTAGGCAATAGCAACCACAGTAATTTTGATCAAGGTAGGGTCAGAAGAAATTAAAGCAAGTATTATAAAAGTGGTCCATATGACTTGAGTCTAATTGAAAAGAATAGAGTAACCGGTAGTATATACACAACTTCTCATTTGGTAGAAAGTCAACGTGGTTTGGGATGATATGAAAGTAAAATGACGTGAAAGTACTTATAAAACTTACTTACATAGGTGTAACCTAATGAATTTGGGCTGATATAGTCATATATAGCAAATGTGCAACACATTTCTATCGCACAGCAGCTTAAGCTATTACAAGAATCTCATAAAACACACTAGAAGGATTGACTTATTGTAGCGTGGAGGGCGGGACGAGAGGCGTGAGGGAAAGGCGCAAGGCCGGCTATGCGTGCACCGGTCTCGCATCTCACGGAGGAGCTCGGGAGAGGAGCGACAACAGGGAACAAGCGAGAGTGGACCAGGCCTGGATGTTGTGTTTTAGTGTGTTTGTATGGATTTTGTATGGATTGTATGGATGCGTTTTACTTTCGGTTTGTTGTTTGTTTATTTTATTGAAAGCTTATGTTGCGTTCGCCGGTTCCCGCCTCCTTCCTTCCTCACATGGAACTTTGTTACACTTATTTAGTTATAACACAAAAATACAACAAAAAAAGGAAATCTAAATAGTCTGCCTTTCTGTTCCTTTTTCCAAATCTTTCTTTTTTTACCGTTTTTCTGTTCCTTGTCATCCTTGTGTAAACCGGCAAAGGACAGGAAGCTCTGCAGAATCTTGGAGATTCACTGAAATGAACTCTATGCGTCTGTGTCAGAGCACCATGAAGGATTAGTGTTACGAGGAGCTGTGAGAGTGTCATAGGCCTACTGTGGTAATTATTAATAGAGTGGTCTGATATTCTCACGTGGTTCTGTTTGGCGGGGAACACCTACGAAAAGAGGGATATATTATGTTAGATACAGCGTTATGGTTTAAAAAGTGGTTAGGTGT
Source organism: Barbatula barbatula (assembly GCF_947034865.1). NCBI lineage: Eukaryota > Metazoa > Chordata > Actinopteri > Cypriniformes > Nemacheilidae > Barbatula > Barbatula barbatula. The sequence continues at coordinate 17,406,258 of NC_136770.1, forward strand.
TCGGTCAATGTTTGGTAATATATTAACTGTGGCCTGTGTTAGCCTTTAGCACCCTCTGCACTTCTGCGCTGCTCATTCTCATTGGACAAACCTTGGGTCAGCAATGTGATTTAGCTGAACACATCTACTCGCCACAATTTAGGAGGCAAGCAAACAACTTCACACGTGCATGTGAGCTCATGTAATCAAAACTGTAAAATGCTGAAGTCCATCAATTCTTTGATAGCTCTTGATAAAAGTGATTTCTTTGACTTTCTAAAGAGATGACAATAAAGGAATAAGGGGGTGAGTCAAAGCCTAGGCCTGAGGCTGTATATACGGCAGCAGTTTGTTTGAAATATGTTGATGGTCTTTCTTCCTTTCATCGTACAGGCAACAAACCCCCCAGCGGTGAGATGTACATCTTACTGTTTCAGAGGAGAAACACCACTGAAGAGTGACTGATGGACAGGGCAGTGATTCCAGACAGATGCAGGGCGGGTTATGAATTCTAGCAGAAGTTACACATGCAGTGGGCCGTTTACGGGCGCTGTCCATGGTGCTAGTGTAGTTCAAAATGTTTGGCTGCACAGATCACTCTTAAATTGTATGAACTTTGACTTTCCTTCTCTTTATGCATTTGGCAAACACTAAAATCTAAACTTAAATTGTTTTATAGTGTGTGTTTCTTGGAAATAGAATATCTACCCAGAAAAGCATTACCAATAGACCTACTGAAACACTTTTATTTGTATGCATCTGACTTAAGACCTGAACTTGACTCCAAATTAGAGGCTCACAGCCAAGTTTTAAGGCAATGAGAAATATTTTAGTTAAAAGTCATTTGTTTTATGCAAATCTTATGGAACATTTTGTTTAAAAAAATATAAATAACGTTAAATATTTAAGTAGTTTTTAATTATTTATTAGTTTCTAACCAATAATTTACAACTTGTTATTTAAAAACTATAGAAAACCAAACAAAGAGTTGGTTTATAGAAATATTAATTAATTAAACATTTTATAGATGCATTTTAAACAATAATTTGCATCCTGTATTTGTCAACATATAGAAAAACTATCACTTTTTTATTACATTACAGTATACATTTTTTATGTCATTATTTACTGTATTTTACAATATATCAACTACATTTAACAAAATAATTGCAACCTCTTATAGAAAATCAAACAAAGAGACTCGAGAAAGAGATTCATGGGCTAATACCTGAGACCTGACTTGGACTTGGATATGAGTTGGACTTTTTATCAGACTTGTCTGCCAGCTTATGCTTTGTGGTTATTGGACAGTCTTTTTGTTGCTTTGTCATGCTTTGGTCGACCATACCAGGCTGTTACGGGGTCTGGAAAGGTCCACAGTCCTGGACAGATTTGTGGGTCTGGAGCTGCAGGGAAAGCTGCTGATGGAGAATGCCTTTGTGCTGAAGCACGGGCCCGAAAGAGCTGCGTTGAGTCTTTGTCCACAGCCCACTGAGACATACCATCCGATCACCTGAACCACAAGCTGCCTCCCTCAGCGATTCACACTCTCAAATACACGCACACACCCTTTGACCGCACCCCAACCCCCTGCACACATACACTCTCACCCGCTGAGGCGGTCATCAGCACGGTCATTAATTGTGGAATTCCCCTGAGGCTGATAGAGAGTGTTGGTGTATGTGTGGGGGGGGATGAAAGGAGAACTCTTGCTTGATGGTAGTTGAGGGTGTGTTTTCCAGACCCTCGGTTGGGTTCTGCTCCGTAAGCACTCTTCTATGTTTTAACGTATTTGTGCACCTCTATTCAGCAACTTTGTGTTATTCTGCAGCTTTATTATGAAATAATTTGGAATGTGCATTTTTAATATGGTTTTGCATATGGACATTCACATCGTGTTAACATCTATTTGTGCAAAATTAATCATGTCTGAATCATCTATGTGATTGTTTGTTTTCCTGTCCCGAGTTTTATCGTGGTGTGAGCATCCAGCGAGCCATAAATCCCAGCTGTTTGTCTCATTTCCGTCTCATTAGAGAGAGGAGACCAAGCGCACGGCTGTGGACCATGAGATTGGTAATTAACGCAAGGCCTAACGAAGGCAAAATTAAAAACAACAGCTCTACAAACTCAACCCATCAACTTGGACCTGCTGACTAGAGAAACAAAACGCTGAGATGTCCAATGAAGCCCGAGACAAACTTCCAGATCTGACTCCACACCCTCTTCATCAAACTCTTCATTCGCTTTAAGGTGCCCAGTAGGCACTATGAGCACTAGCTGACTGGCTTGAACAACAACATTGGTTCTCCACTTGGTCAGCTGTTTATGATGTTACCGGGTACAGGTGAATATGAAAAAAACAGTCATGCGCACAGAGCATTTGCACACGCAATCACAAGATGCGAAAATAGCTGTTAAGGAGACAGGAAAGGAACACCCTCTAAAACCATCGGCTTAATTTATTAGAAACTAGCTTCGAGGTGAATTGTGATACACTCCCCTAAGTTGAGCAACTGGGATGTAAGTCACATGTGAAAGTCACACACACTAGCTGTACCTAATCCTGAAACAAAATGATGTATATGATGTTTTAAAGAAATTATTTTGTATGTTTATTGCGTTTCGGTCCACACAACAGCTGTACAACTGGCATTGTGGGAGATTTTATTGTTGAGTATCGTCTTAAGTGTGTCACGCTTATGAGACCCGGAATATTTAATTTAGCTCACCTCACGATTCTGGAATAAACTGGTAAAAATCAGTCAGTTATGGTAGAGTCAAATAATTTGTGATGCTTTAGGGGCGTTAGGTTGTACTAATCATAAATAGAGGATTGCATTTGTTATGTCTAGTGCAAATACTTTAGAGTTACAAGAAGTGTTAAAATAATGAAATAATAAAACTTAATGACACCACAGAATCAGATGGCAAGTTTGTTGTTTGTTAAAACAGGTAACTTTATTACCCTGTATTGATTCATGCATATACATTTCAGTGTGTCACACTTAAAATCGTCAACCTTCTGCATGTCAACCTGTCTACTTTAAACAAGACTTCAATAAAACAATAAGCAGACTTAAATAAAAAAGAATACTGTACCAGACATTCCTTTGAATGAGGCATCTATAGATTTCATCACGTCGCAACAGATGCTTTTTACACAAAGTTTAAAGACCAACATCTCTCAGACATGCTATTTACACTAACGGAAAGTAGAATTATTTTCTTTTAATTAAGTTCGATGCTATTTACTTATACATAGGGCTGGAAAATATGAGTTTGCACCTCAGTATTGTTTTGCTTTAAACATTATGCAATAATAAGTGTAAATCATATTGTTTAGAAAAAAATGATGGAAACTTATTGAGCTATTAAAGCCCTACACCTAAACTTACCCTAAACCGTAACTTTATGAATAAAACTAAATTTTAAGTCGAATCAAATAATCAGTTTTATACAAAAATGCCTTTATGATCTGTAAGGTAATAAAAAGCAGCTATTTTTTACATATGAGGTTTCAGAAGGACAGCGATGGAACCGCATGCTAAAAACATGGATTTTGCATGAGGTGAGACAATGGTTATTAATAATTCATGTTAGGTGCAATGTCAATAAAAACGCAAATCACGTATACTATATGTAATTGATTATAAATATACATGACCTGTTAAGAGATCTTTCGTATGAAAAACATTGCCCTAAAGATAACAAAATAAAATCTAATCGTGTTTTAAAACATCCGATTTGAAAGAGACCCTGTTAATATTAAATTGTTAATATAATTGTGGTCAACTGCATCCTTGTTTCCAGTGCTGTAGTTCTTGAGTCCAGACTTTTGAGATGTTTTTCTGTTCTCTCAGACTTGTCTCGGACTCCTTGGTATCTGCACTTGGACTTGTATTGGACTTGGTCATGTTATAGTTGGTCTCGACCGTGTCCAATGATTATTTTCTCCTTTCAAACAAAACCATCCATGAGGCATATATGTTTGCTTTAGTTGGACTCTTGACTTTCATTAAGTTTATTCTCTTTCTTTTTGGGGTAGGTTACTTTCGGGTGTGATGGGTGTTAAGCTGTAAACAACTGATAAATAATACTAAATGATGACTGATTTGAGGGTTCTAGTTCATAACGCTAAGATATTGTGCCAAATAAAATTGAAAGTTTTCCTGACATCAACACTCATCATACAAACCTCAACAATGGTGAAAATCATCAAACTAATTCAGAAAAAAGATGAACTGCAATGCAAGCTGGGAGTCATGAATGAGTTTTTTACTATGATTGTTTATTTTCTCTATTGTTAAGTTTCATACACTGATTTTTTATGTCTGTTTGATTAACCAATTAAAAGTTTTTTTGTATGTGTATTTTCTGTCAATTGACTCACTACTCATAAATCAATAACACATCTTTAATGCATTCAAGAGCAATTATTTAGGTAACTGCACAAAGACTACGTTCATTATCACCTGATCCCAATGGATCTTAGTTTTCATTGCCTCAACAATTGTATTTTAGCACACTTTTATAACAGACAATGAAAACCTAGCGTTAAAACACAAGAATCAAGAGCCCAACTTAAGCAAATAATGATGGTTTGGTGAAACTTCTAAATGTTTTCAACATTAATTGCGGATTAAAAGGGATGTTGATTCTATGCAGATAACACTGAAAAAGTCAATAAGCTGAGAGTGGGAAAATGTTTAATGGGCAGCCCAGAATGTGATTGTTACACCACGATAACAATAACTCAAAATCGGAAGTTGCAATTTCACAAAAAAATTGTGAAATTGCTATAACTAAAGTAAATAAAATGACCTAATTTGATCCTCTTTTTGAACATTACAAATAACATTTGTGGTGAAAGAGAATTCTTGAAGATAATCTCTGTCTTGACTGTCTCATTTGGACTCCGTCTTGTCTTGGACTCGAGCCTCTTTGGACTTGACTTGGACTCGAACCTTTTTAGACTCGATCATGACTCGGAAGTTCAAAGAAGTGAGACGATGAGAGAGAGAAGGCGAGAGAATTCCTTTTGACCCCTGACCTGTGAAGAGTGACAGACTCATTTGCCCGTGGCCCTGCGAGCATGTATTGGGGCTTGGGAGCATGTGTGTGAGCTCATGTCAATGTGTGTGTGTGACTGCAGGCTAATTCTCTCTGACACTGGGCAGACTCTGAATGCCATAGCTGTCCCTCTGCATTAGGCCCTCTCATACACTTCTGCCACTCATACACTTGTCACTCTCACAAAATCTCTGAATTCTGCCAGAAATTACCTGGTTTATCTGGTATAACATCTCATGAAGCATTTTAGGCAGAGTATCTAATCAATAAAGTAACATTAAATTATTGTGCAAATAATGTATTTCCATTTATGCTGTTTAGAACAAAAAATATGTCGAAGGATTCAAAAACAGATCTGTGTTTCAACCCAAACATTTTGACTTTCTATAGACATAATTGTTTTCATATACAGACTGCATATTCTTTCCCCTAACCATCACACTACCCCTAAACTAACCCTCATTCAAATCTTTCTTCATTTTAACATTTTCAGATAAGCATCAGTTTGATTTATAAGCTTTTCTCGTGGGGACTAAAAATTGTCCCCAGAAGGTCATTTGGTCCGCACACTGTAGGATTTATTACACGCGCACACCAAGGCACACTCACTCTGGCTTATAAAAATTCAAGGGAGCAGTGTTGATAGCCTGTACTGGTTAATAATGTCCCAAGCTGGTCCTGTGTCCATTATAGTTTAACTCAAATCCCTGTGTGCATGTGTGCAGCTGTAGACACCATTGTAAGGACCAGCCAGCAGTCCCCTATGAGGTCATTTGATTTATAAACATACAAAAATATGCTTATTTTAAATGTAAGATGGGTTAAAAAATTATAGGGCTTAGCTTTAGGTGTGTGGAATGGGGTAGACAATAATATTCGACCAGTATAAAAACAATAGTCTATGGCTGGTCCCCATGAAGATACAAAAACAAATGTGTGTGTAGCAGCTCATTTCCGGATCAGTAAATATGGGACATGGTATGAGACCTAAATCAAAAGAAATTCATCAATAAAAAACAGAATGTTTTTAACCGGCGTTTGCCAAAATAGTGAATGACTCCACAGCGCTTTACTTCCATCCGAGACATGGTTGAAATCCTTTTAGCGAGCCAAGACAGCATGCTGTTGTTATGTGGATATAATCTTCAGCTTCTACAGCCACATTTGTGTGTGTTTAGAAGCATGGTGGAGGGGAAGACCTCAAAGCTTAATCCTGTGATGTACATATTTCCTCCTGAAGGTTTTCAGACCCATGAGCGCTGGCGGAGAAATCATGTGAAATTTAAATTTCAGGACATCTAAAAAGTGTTTTTTTCTTGTATGCTTAAAACCCCCAGAAAAAACGTTTTAAAGTGTATAATGCATTCGGATGCGGGAGTTGAAATGAAATACGACTGTCTGCGCTGATGCCTGCAATTGTGTGTATGAATAGTGCAAGACTTTAGCATGCTGTATTTCAGTCCATACACCTGAATCTTATCAATCTTTTTGACCGACAGGCATTTACTACTCTCAGATATCGCCGCACCACATTCAAATTAAGTCACTGTCATTTTTTCCAACAGAAATGACTTTGTTTAATGGAATAGGATCAGATTAGGTCTCAACATTTTTTACTTTGTAATTATCATTGTTCTAGTACCAACCACCAATAAGCAGATAATAAACATAATATTGTCATTAAAACTTAATCAGTTGACACGATGTAGTAAAGAGCTATAATTACGCAAAAGGTACAGGAAGTTGTAAATATATCCTGACGAGTTTTGTCAGACCCAATTGATGTTATTATATACCAAATAATAAAAATAATAAGGGTGCAGATGTTAAATAAATAAATGTTACTTCATTTTTTGGTAAAGTCATAATGCTATTCAAAGAACAGAAATAACGTCAGCATTCCAAGCAGATAATTCATGAGCATTTTGAGTGTGGATGAGGACATGAAGTCAGATGGACTTTGACCACTCGCTGTGTTTTTAGCATTTGACAGCTCTGCTTTTTTTATGTTTGCGATGGAGTGGCAGAGAGATGGATGAATAAAAATGTGGATAAGAGAGGGAAAAGGGGGATGACGTTAAGAGAAGGGGCTCTCGGCATGAACGCAACGGCCATCAAACCTAACCTGGTTATCGAAGAGCAGGAGAGAGCGAGGTTGAATAATTGATATTAAGTATTTCAATAGGCTGCACCCGTCTTTTCTGATGAAGAAAGTGCCAGTCATTTGGGACCTCAGCGCCACTTGAGGTGGGTCAGGAGCTCTGTGGTATGTGCACATGTGTTTGCATGCATTTGTGTGTGAGCAAATGAGAGGAAAAATGAGAATGTATGTGCATAATACATGTCTGTGTAAGGTGCATGTTAACAGGTCGTGCAAGTGTGTATTGTAATGTGCAGACCAGAGCGTGTCATGTATATGTAAAGAACCTCTAGCTCAGTGAAGAGAGGTCCAGACCTGCAGTTCTTGTCCTTGATACCCCCTCCTTTAGATTTTTCCCAAGAGCAACCAGCATAAATGCGACCAGGTTAAAGAAGAAAAACGTGTTAGAGGAAGATGGGGAAACACAGACGGAAATAAAAGTGCTAGGGTGGCAAATCTCAAGGGAACATCGCATTTCAGGCCAGAACATTTTTTTGCAAGACCTCTCCACCCCAGTGCTTGTGATAGGAGTCTAATGGCCCAAAGTGGATGCCTCACCCAATCACAGCCTGTCAGAACTGGATGATAGTTGAGTTGAGTTCTGACAGGTACAGCCATTTAGCTCACTATAGCTGTGACTGATATTAATGAGATCTCAGGGTAATGTTGCAACTGATGAAGTTAAAAAGCGTCTGCAACAGCTTTTATGAAATCATTTATTTTAATTACAGATTCGAGCAGATTGGTTTAGACAAACAACCATCAAAGGAAGTGCTTTATTGAAAAAAGTAGAAAGACCAACATGTACATACACACGGAAGTGGTCTTCGAGATAAATTTTTCATGCAGTAGTAGGGAGTGGTAAACTGCGGGTGCCATTTCAGAGCTCTCTAAAGCCTCTGGCTATTGCATGTCAACACTTAAAAATGCAATAACTGCCACCTAGGGAATGGAAAGAGAGAAAAAGATGACAAAATAGACAAATGTAAGATCTGTGTTTTATTACTTGATTTGTGTGTTTATTGTTATTGGACCTACTGCATATTTTTGACATATTTGCGGTTAGGTATTGTAAATAAAGGTTTTCTTTTTCCAGTTGTGTTCTGATTGTTTGCTTTAGCATCAACAGGACTGTGATTTCAGAATTGAGCAACTTCAAACTTAAAACTCTCTCTAAACTGGTGAGTAAAGTGGTTGATCTCTTTGGAAGCTGCTGTAGGCTCATGTAGTGTCTACACCGCATCCAGTATGGACAAAATTATATTCCCATAATGGTTATAATGCATTCTATTGTATTTTGCCGTGTCACATCACGCCGCGTCCAGTGTAGACATGGTGTCTCTCTCTCTCTTTGACACACATTATTTGCCCTCTTCCTATTTCTTTACCATTTAAAGGAAGTGTTTACTGGTACAGTAACCCCATTTTTCCAAGGTCAAAGTTAATCTGTGTCTGCGATTTCCATCTTCAGACCATTTCTCCTCATCTCTTACGCCATGTCCTTTTCCTCCTTTTTGTTATTTTTGTGTTTCATTTTCACAAAAACATACTGCAAACAAAGGAGATTGTGTCTAGGTATTTGTTTCAAGGTTGGCATCCCCTAAATTCTTGGTTGCGTCAACATTTTTGTTCTCATTTGAACCATTTTAAAATCAATGATGTAATGCTTTGATGCTGAAAATAACTTACTCTTACTTTTTCCATCTGGTTTGCCTAACACACTGTGTGATTTTGGCCCTCATTATTAATTCATCTTCTCTTCTTTCAGCACACTTCAAAGCATTTGACTATTGTCACTACAAGCCACTACAAGAGTGGTTGTGATTAGTCCAACACTCTGGAATTGTTCTGGATCTCTGAGGAACCCATCCCACCACATAGAAAAAAATCATTATTTTTGCATAAATGTTAATTTGCAAAAACAAAAATTCTTGTCAATTTCAACTTTTTAGTTTAACTGAAAAGAAGAAAAAGGATTGAAAACAGATTTTAGGATTTTAAAATTGTGTATATTTACAGTGTTTGAAATTGAGGCACTATTGGGTTTGAGCAACTTTATATACTCCCCACAGCTTTCTGTGTGCGTCTTACTCTCTCTCTCTCTGAGCTAGTGAGTAAAGTGGTTGATCTCTGTAGAAGCTCATGTAGGGTTACCAATCCACTGCTTTCTGTTTCCAACTCCCATTATGTCTTCAGACACTTCTCCAATATCATCTCAGGCTTCTCCATCACTACACACACACATCTTTCCTCTCTGTAGTTGTGCACAAAGTTTGATTGACAGCATCTTTTTGGGTCTGAGGGTTTGGTTGTTTGAATCCCAATGCTTCAGTGGGCCCTCCTGATCCGGTTCTCATCCGGTTCTTAGTTTGAGAGGAAGGGATTTCCACTGCTGTTGTCACCATGGAAAGGCCGGGAAGATTTTTTTCCCCTCTCTCTCTCTCTCTCCCTCTCTCTCCCTCTCTCTCTCTCTCTCTCTCTCTCTCTCTCTCTCTCTCTCTCTTCTATCAAGGGATTTACAGTCTCTAAAAGGATCCAGAAAGCTGTTGCTGGATCACACCTGTTCCAGACATAAAATCACACATCAGTAGTCACCCTTCCTCCTTCACAAAGGTAAGAGTTTAGAAAACTCACAACGACACAATGTGCTGCTGGTTTGTTGTATTTATCTTTTTCAGTTTTTTTACATTTTCACAGAATATTAGATGTAAATAAATCTCTTACATGTTATGAAGAGGTTCTGTTCATTATCATTTCTTTTTTAACTGTACAACAAACATATTGTGGTGTGTGCACAGCTAACATTTGTAAGATTAATAATGAACAATATAGTTTTACAGCATTTATTAATCTCTGTGTCTCTTTATTGTGCATTAACTAATACCAGATACAAGTTTTGAGGAATAATGCATATTTTTTGTAACATCTTATAAAATGATTTAAATTCACGATCTATTTGCTTTTTCATTATAGTAAACACATACACACACTTTTTAGCACTATCCTTTAATGGGTAGCTAGTAAGCAATTGATTAGGGTGAGTTGTGTCAAAGGTCCTTGTTGGCCAAATGGCTTGTCTTGGTGTATAGCACAAGCTTTGATTCTATATGAGTATTTCTACTATAAACCTGCAGGAAGTATGCTGCTTATCCACAAAGGTGGCTGCCAAAGCAACACTACATTTCAGCATTCAGTGTTAAACTAGAGCTTTTTTGAGAGAGAGCACAGAAGCAGTCCTGGCTCACTTTTTGTGCTTTGAAAAATGAAACATTGGCAACCATGCATAGTTTTTATTGGATAGATTTTGGTTTAGGACAGGGTGCAAATCCCACCCTTATAAACAGCACTGTGGAAAAGTGTCAATCACACAAGTTTTAAAAATGTTTGATGGTGGAATCGGTTCATGTGGACCAACTGTTATGGTACTTTTGGTCATACAAAAGAGGATTCATTGAAATGGGCATGAGTCTTAAAAAACAGCCTTGCCATCATGTGATCTTTTTGCACTGCACTTTACTAACAGCACTTTTTGGTCTTTCTTCTTCTGCCCTTAAGGACAAGACATTGACTAAAGAACAGGAAGTGGCTACAAGAAGGTGAGACGCCTGGAAAGTGGCTTGTGTATGTGTTCTGAATCGATACATGCCTTCACTCTTGACCCTTTCCCTCATTTGCCTCTAGCCACAGAGGAAGCGACAGTATAGATCACGGTTCGGGACAGGGGCTGAAGTGCGCGTATGTGTGCTGCAAGAATATAGACTAAAGAGTGGAGCAGGACCATCTGTCTTCCCAGGGATTGATCAAGATCAGGATCAATCAGGAAATGATTGAACACAGGCAGAGGACAAACCGGTTCAAAAATAGATTACTGGTGGAACCAGGGCGGCTTTACACAGTTCTGGTCTCCCAGTCCCCTTCCAGGTCAAGTTCCACATCTACACATGACTGCAGGAAAAACGTCCCGAGATATAGTGCCCCATTAAGAGATTAAAATAAACAGTGCCCCATAATCTCCGGCTGCCTTCCTTCTTGACCCAATCACCTTTGCTTGACCTTTCTTGCACAGGGCAGTTGGAGAGCCAAGTGTGTCATTGACAAAACAAGCGAACTATCATTCAGCAAAGTCAATGATGGACTGCAGGGTTTGTCTGAGCATGTGAGGGAGCAAATGAATGGATGGACAAAGAAATAAAGAGTGGAGCAGTAAGAGGCTAGAGGCCTCGGGACTATTTGCTCCAGTAGAAGATAAATTGTTGCTTTGGTGAAGTCCATCAGGTTCTTACGCACAGCCATGGATCTTCATTTGACCTTTGAACTATAGGATGCAACTACAACCATTAAAAGTCAGTTGTAGTAGTTACTCTTGTTGCCTAGAAGGGTAAATGTTTGGGATTTATAATGTATTGTTCAATACTGTGATATTACTGCCAAGACCAAATTTTGAGGCAGCTGTAATTTTAAGGCAGTTTTTTCAAAAATCAATGTTTTGTTTTATACATCAGGTTGTAAATTGTATCACTTCTTGTTCCGCCGAAGAAAGAATAAGATACAGGCTTTTCAATGCTACAAAGTTTCTTTATGGCTTTACCTGAATTTACTCATTCATGCTGTTGTTTGTGTTAATGTCTATGTGCTTATACAAAAGTTGGATGTGTTATACTACACCACCAACAGAGAGTGTACAGGTTCAGACTGGTGTTCACCCCCTCTTAGTAAAGTGTCAAACTCACCACAGTTGTTCAGCTGTGGGGCAGCGGAAGAGGCCAGCCAGTGAAAGTCTATCTTCTGCACAAAGATGATAAGTTCCCCTTTAACCTCCTTTCTCTCCATCCTCAAGTGCTTCACTATGTCTCACTCTCACACACTCACACCATCCGGATAATCCAGCGGATAGGGTTAACACAACTCGCTCATCCTATGTGCATATGGCGAATAGACCCTTACGCACACACACACATGCATACAATTTCAGTAATCCAGCCGAATGGGTTTACTCATTCAACACACCCCATGTCCATCTGCAGGACTCACACACAAATGCTCACACACCAATTTACATAGATAGCGCTTAATTCGGCGCGGGCCGCATCGAAACAGCCAGGCTGTGGAGAATGGCCCTGACTAAGCTGAGAATTTACATGGCTAAGCAAAGTGGTTAACCTCTGGAAGAGGGTCCAGAGAAATAGTGTAATGTGATTTCTCCCTTAATGAAATTTATGAAAGGGAGAACGGCAAAGAGGGGGTAGGTGTGCGCGTCAGGAATTCACTTTGACGCCTGCCAATGAGGAAAGAGTTTCAAAACTTTTTACAACTCAAAAGTAAAGATGAGAGTCGTTGCGTTACTCGTAGTCAAATCGCTATGGGGGATAATTTTAATGAAAAAATATGTATCAGGTTGTGGGTAGGCCTACAGCTTTATTTGTGTCTGGTATTTTTAAATTTCATACATTTTACTCAAAGTCTTTAGTTGCAAAACAGCTGATTCTTGCGTGGTCAATGAAAGTGTTCTCCTTCACTTTTCACGTTTGTTTTCAAGTTGTGGCAAATCCTTTGTAACGTTCATATGATCTTTGCCCGAACAAAATCTTTGTAGAGGCGATTGACTGTATTATAGTAAACTGCACATTGATTTTAGTGCATTACCTTAAATAGCCTAACTGATGTAAAAAACAAAGTCACCTTAAAAATTAACTCAAAGAGCTTGCATTCGCTCTTTTGAAACAACCACAAGGAGACAATAAAAATCTGTATACCTGATGCTTTCTAATGGCACAGAGACCATCCCGGTGAGTTACGAACAACTGTTCAGCTACTCAGCTGTGTTTGTGATGAATATGTAAATATATCTTTACGTGTGCGGGTCAGCATGCTATTGTTTGTTTTTCCTGGATGTGTGTGTGAGAGACTGAAGGTGAATGCTGATCTGAGAGGAAATAGACTCAGAGTCTGCACATTCGCTCAGGTCCGACTCACAGTTTTTCGGAGCAGGTGCTGAGGTAGACTTCTTCATGAGCAAGTAGACCTCACCTCCACCTTACACGCACACACAAACATACGTTATCCCCCCTCACCCCCCAGACCCCGCAGCACTCATCATCACAGCGGCGACGCCAATCGATGTGCCGCGCCCCACTGAGCGTGTCTGCGGCAGGCCGAGCGCGGGGCTCCTCCACAGGGATTGTGGGAAATCTGATTTATGATGCCCGTGGTGCTGCTGACCACAAACTTTAACTCTTACGCCACTGTTCCCCTGCACTGGTTCTCTCTCTCTCTCTTTTATTTTTCTTGGGTAAAGTACTCTCTTCTGCATGGATTTTTAGGTATTTTTAATTCTCTTCCCTGCTTTTTTATCATTCTTTTTCTTAATAATTTTTCCTAAAATGTTTTTTGTGAAGCTGAACAATATTCTTAATCTGTTTGAATGTACATGACACTCTTTAAATATTCATTATTTGATAGAGGGCCACAGCTGAGGAAGGGATGTATTCGTCATGGAAATCTTCATAGCTTGTACATTTTGTGCATTCTTTACGTTTAAATTTTGGTTTATCTAGAATGTAATCTCTTGTGTGGCTTCTGGCTCAAAAAGTGCACAATGCCTAAACAAGCACACAACACGGAGACTGTAGGTTTGTTAGTCCAAGTTCTCAAAACATGTACTGGTGCAATTTCAGGCAGAAGAATGTGTCTAAATGTCATTAAAATGAAAAAAAAATCAGATTTAATACAAAAAAATTATGTTTGAAGTATACAAGGTATGTAAATATTTGACTTTGAATAAATTGATGTTTTGCAGTTTTGTGAGCATGTACACCTACATACAAAATCTCTCTCTCACTTCCTTGTAGGATGTAGGGCAGGTGATCTTCAAAGAAGAAGAGGAGAGATGTAGAATGCTTTGCTAAGAGGGATCAAGAGCTGTGAGATGGATGAGGAGAGGAGACAGATGATACCATTTCATTGGAATCTGTGGAGAAGATGGAAAGAGAGGTTGAGTTGAATCAATTGTGGCAGATGTTCACGGGCACTTTAATCCTTAGCCTCTCTCTTCTGCTCCTCATTTTATGTCCTAAAGTTCACCTGGAGGCACTGCACTTCAAAATGAAAGATCAAATGAGAAAGTGAGAGATCCAAAAGTAAGTTCAGGTAAGCTTAAAATGTTACAATTGCATAAAAGTAAACAATATTTTAATTATTGTGGTTGATCTATATAAGAGTTTGAAATGTGTTCTTGCATGTGTCATCTTAAAGGAATAGTTCACCTCCTAAATGAAATTCTGTCATTATACGCCCTCGTGCCATTTCAAACCTATATGATTTTCTTTCTTTTGCAGAACACAAAATAATAGATCTTGGTAACAGAAAACCATTGGTCCCCGTTGACTTGCATTGGTTTTGTGTACATACAATAGAAATCAATGTGGACCAACGGTTTTTGGTCATCAACATTTTTTTAAATATCTTCTTTTGTATTTTGCAGAAGAAAATCACACAGGTTGACTAAATGATGACAGAATTTTCATTTGGCATTCAGTGTGATAAGAGCCGACCTGCCTTTTTTTTAAACTTACCAAGTGATCAATTCACATTTTCATTGTACAAAAAAAGAGCAGCTTTTGACATTCTGATCATAGCATATTTTGTGTTTAGAAATCAATGTAATTTCATAAAAACATCAAAAGGACTTTATTTTCAGATTTAAATGTATAATTTTATATCTATAGTAAATCAATACTACTATACATACTCTACATTCTCTGCAATCTTTCTCCAGTCACTTCTTTGCTTGTTGAATGTTATATTTATCGGACCATGGAGACTTTAAGCATAGACATACTTTAAATATGCATACTTAACACAGTACATTTCTTCTTTGTAAGTGAATAGATACAAAGACTTCAGATGTCCAGAGTCCAAAAGCTTTTTCACGTGATACTGAACAGATTCTAACTGATGATTTAGCTTTTTATTTAGATCGGCAATATGTTTATCTCCCATCTACGCACATGCCTCAGACTCCCAAATACAAACACTTGTAACCTCTCTCCCCCTTATAATAGTTTTTGTAGCTAATCTAAATAAGGACCTATTACAGACTTATTGTATATACAGTTCATTTCTGCATTCACATAGTGCTCATGAAATTACAAATGATAATAAAACACATAATATTTGACACCTAAAACACGTACTGTATTTTCTTATGTTTTATGTTTTTTTATATATTTATAATATATAAAATATATACATATATATATTTTATTAATGAATCATTTTTGATCCCAAATGTCCCCAAAGGGTAGTTTTGTCAGATTTAGCTTCCTTTTGTGGACAAATCTGTCCCCGAAGTATAGTCAAGTCAACCTGTGCATATACACACACAGTGCTGTGAGCGCTTTTGGGGAGTAGGTGACAGGGAGAGAAAATAATTGCCATTCCCTGAATAATACACCCAGATTTCCACATCTCATCCATAATCACCCCTGGGGCTGATACAGAACAGGAGAAAGTACAAGAGACACAGAGAAGAGCGAGAACAGGTGAGAGAGAATGTTAAAAAGAGTTCACTGCCTGTTTATATTTGTGATCAAATGTGTGTGGACGTGCCACAAAGGATTATTTAAAATCCCATAGGTCCTTATTATGCATTCAGAGACTCAAAGCGTACGCGTGCACTCGTGTGTTATGTACTTGTTGATGTTCATTGTTTTCAACACACAAGTCTATGACAAACATTAATCATAACAATTTTGTCTAGGATCTTTAAAAGACATTAAAATCCATTGTTTTTCAAAGCGCTGCCGGCATGGATTAATTTGCATTGATGCTGCAAATTAACACATGAGTTGGAAAAGAATATTTCAGCGTGACACTCTTTGTATCTGTACTGCGTGTGGGCCCATGGGAAAACGCAACACTGTTTTATAATATTCTTTTTCTGTTATGAAGCTTAAAACTGTAATGTACATGCAAAAACAAAACGTGGAATATTGATTAAATTGGATGGGCTAGGATGAAATGTTATTGTGGTTGAATATACAAGTAGTTGAAAAACATTCACCACTGAGACACATTACATTTAACTGATGGAGTAAATGATTGCTCTGTCTGCATGGGTGCAGACCTCCTGCTGTGTGTGTATGCAAATGAAAAACTCTCTTTCCTATTTAAAATATTTGTGGATATCAGGGTTCTCATTTTTCCTGTAAACATGACAAAGCAACGACAACAGTAATGTAACAATAATAATAATAATAATAATAAATATAATTATAATAATGTATTATTCATGTTGTTGTTAATTTATAGATTTTTTGATTTATTAGCATCATCAGTTTGTTTCTGTATAAGCAATCAATTGTGAGAGTATCAGAGAATATAGACTAAAACATTTATTCCTTCCTCATTGATCGGATGTGTGTGTGAATATGAGACTCTCTCACTTCATCTGTAATTCTATATTCACTCCTAAGAGGCTTATGTTTAATATCATAGATGTGCATTTGATGAGATGGCAAGTTCTGAAATGTAGCTTTGATAGCTATATCAATATCTCATCACTTTTTCATATCATTGACAAAACACTGCGTCTGTATCTGCCCTGCAGACACATAATTTAAAAAGGCCACGGCTCACATTAGAACAGTTCTGTCTGGTTGAGATCTTAGTATATTATCATGCCATTGTTCATGGCTGTCTTTGGTTTTCTTCGACATATGAATTGACAAATCACTTCTATAACATGTGAAAAACCACTCCGAGCACATTCAGATCCAATGTGTTACACTGCACAATGCTGTACGCAAGCACACAAGCTGAGGCACTCATTCCCATCCTCTTTAACCCAGTGGGAATTGTGGGTGATATATTTGTACCGCTTTTCACTTATTCTTGCCTCTTTGCCTCTCCATTACACAGCGTGTATCTCGGTGTGGTTTGCATCAATCTGACTGGAAAAGCGCAATCCCCAGACAAATATTAACACGGCACGTGTAAGAATTAAAACCTATAAATAAAATAAAAAAACACAACAAAAAGTGATTGCTTTTTTACTTAATAATGGCACTTAGGTAAGTAAAACGCTTTGGTCTCAAGGAAAAACATGTGTGTAAACTTTATGTCTATGTAACATTTATAGGGGACATACACATTTAGTCTAAGATTTTAAATAGTTTGCAGTCTTACAGTTTCACAGTCTTCCAAGTGCCTAAAGTGCCTCACAATGCTGTATTTTCCCAGTCAGTGGTTGTGAATCTTGGATGTGTTTCCACTCTTTTTTTAATCCCAGACTGACTCGATAATAGTAAAATCTCTGTGTGGATCTGTTGTCACATTTGTTTATATACACTACATTTCGTTACACTGTACTTGTATATGTGTAATGACAATAAAGTTGAATATAATCTAATCTAATCTAATATACAATCTCACTTATTAAAGTTAAAAGCAAATAATGCACGGACAATTTATGGTTATATGTTCTACTGCACATACAGTCAAATATGTAAATAAACATGTTTTAGTAATGACATAATCACCCAAACAGCAATGTCAAAAACTGAGAATCGGTAATTGTAAACATTTATGTTTTGTTGTTTAAAATGAATATGCACTTGTTTTCTTTGCAGTACTCAAGAAAAATTTACTCTGTTATTTTCACTAGTTTGTCCCATTGCAGATAAATTAAATACACCACAATTTTATTCATTTGGAATTTTACAGAAATGTTGTCACTATTTCACAGAATTTAACAAAATGTATCATTTTACTTAAATACCTATATATATACTGTATATGCGTGTGTGTGTTTTTCTCTGTCATGCCTTACCCTACACCGTTCTATGCACCCCCCCACTCTATCTCGCCTTCTCTCTGTCCGTTTCCTGGTGTGTCGGGACTGTGTAAACGGGTGTCAGTGTGGTTGATTGGGGATTAGAATGGAGGTTTATTCACTGCTGGGAAAGTGATGCGGTGATTAGCGTGCTAGTCGCGGTGCCAGCCGAGTGCTGCTGAATTAGCAGCATGTTTGAATGAGATAAAAGGGCCAGGCTTACCCCCTCCACCCTGACTCCACCTAATCCCACTACAGCTGTGAAATGAACAGGCCTCTCCCGGCCAGCCAGGCCTCAACCTGCCTCAGACCGCACTCGCTCACACACTCGCACACTCATATCCCTGGTCTAAAGCTGTCAACAGCACCCACGAGACTATCACCTTCTGTACCTGCTATTATCTGGACCGTCTCTAACACATACACACAAAGTATGTTAACTGTGGCAAGGTTATCATCTCCCTTATCCTTGTCCATCTTTGATGTAAAATGATCATTCTTTTTTTATTCCTGAATGTAAAAATATTGCATCCTTGCAGTAGTTTCTGTACGCTAAAAGCATACATAAACATAGCTGACAGAAACCCCTCCAAGCTTGTGGCATTTGCTCAGTGACGGTGTTACCCGTAGCAGTCCTAACTGGCAGGGAGAGATATCAGACATGATAAAATAAAGAACAATAGTAAAACTGATGAGCCAAACGAGGGAAAGATACTGTAAACATACCGTAAATTGGAAATTCACGCTTCTTTGCCAAAAAAAGTCTCACACACGTGGTAAACTGTGCGTTAGTCATATATTTTAGGTACTACATTATTGCAGAAACTATGTAAAAGGCATACCTTGGCCTAAAAGCTTTCGCTGAAAATATTATGTTATGAGACAACGATTACTTTTTTGTACTTGTAAGGGTTAGTATGTGAGGGTAGACATAGACATACTGCGTTAAAACATGATATGATGATAAAGTTAACATGAAATATGGTTAACATTTTGTGATATCTTGTGAAAAACTGAAACATAAAAACATGATAAATGGTTCAATGGAATTGTAACGATACAGCATAAAAAGCTGGATCTAAGTGCAAAAGATAAGTTTGAATAAAAAACAAGTAATATCACATAACCCAAACTAACAGAGAACCAAGGAACAAAGAACATCAACATGCAAACACAACCAGGCAGCAAACAAAAGAAAAACATACCGGACCAATAAAAGATGAACACAATTAGCGCGGGGCCACAGGACTACAACTTAACTTGAAATGCAATTCGCCTATCCCTGAGTCCCTGTTTGAATACTATCCATTCGAAATAGTATTCCAAAATTCTATTAGTATGTTGCAAAATCATAGTCTGTTGAAATGAGTATCCATAAAGTTCCAGGGTGGTCTAATGATTTCGGTGAAAATTCAAAGTGTAGATCAATGCACACTCAAACGGCTGATACAACCCACCGCGAGAGGGCCGAGTTTAGTTGCACTACACAGAAGTCATAAATGACATGCATGATGCGTAAATGTTACTGAATCAATAAATTAAACTATACAGTAAACACAAAATGACAAGTAATAATATAATCTCAATAATCTCAAGCAAAAATCGTTGCTTTGTCACACGTTAGTATGTCCCAGTGTGTGCATACTTATACCACTATTCTTAAACAAAGTTCTTATATTACGGCATAACTAGGCAGATTGGGATGCAGGTGTAAAAATGGCAGCTCACCCGTTGTTACTGGCCACATGCTGTTACACACAATTAGGTGGCCATATGCACATTTCTCAGATAATTATATATTATCCACTTTTGAATTAAATGAAACCTTCATTTTTACCCCTGCAGTATTTTAAAGTTGGTTTAGTTTACCAATGGAGAAATGGAGGCAGAGCAACAAAACAATACTAATTGACTTCATTGGCCTGCTGGCACTAAAGCTCTACAACCATAATACAAGATGACTGCACCATACTTCTTTTTTGTCAAAAAAGCCCCCTCCCCTTAATTCTCTGTTTTTCTCTCCCTCTCGCTCCCTCTCTTTTCCATATTTAGAGACCTACACATTATTATTTGCCATCTTTATTCTGCTGACTCGGCGGTAAACAAATGAACTGAGATGTACGGCAAACATTATTGGGCAAGATGGCCAATTCTTGCATGGGACCATTAACAAAATGGGCCCCTTCCTTTGTATAATAGTGCTTGCTTTGTCATAAGGGAGATTTAATTTTCCACAGTTTAAACATTATTTCCTAAGTTACAAGCAGTTAAAGCAATTAAGAGGCAAAACACTCCGATACTTGCATTTGCTTGGGGGAGTCGGAGCCTCGTCTTATATAACAGCTCCTTTCGTATGATATAAGAATCTGAGTTACAATTACAAGCACAAAACAGAGGAGTCACGGCTTTCAGATATTTTGACAAAGATTACCTTTTCGACTTTAAAGAACAACAACTGCAGCTGTGTGTAAACGTGGGACTAAATATAAAGACGCAAAAGGCTATTAATGTGTACATTCCCATGCACTCTACAAATTAAATGTTCTCTCTCCCCGTCTCTCCCTTTCCAAGTGTGTCAGATGTCTCTCTCCTCCAAGTCTTCATTTCTCCTTCTTGTTATCTAGATAGACAGAGGAATAAGCAGTTTTCCCTCTGATTCGTTTAGGGAGCATCTGCTAATATCATATTGATGATAATTTCCCTGTAATGCACCATTTGCACTAATTGTGATGCAGGGAATGAGTAATGTTATCTGACGGCCCCTCGGCTTCTTCACTGCTCCTCACCACTTAATTTTCTGATTGTCGCAGAGAGAGGAGATGCGAAAAGCTGGTCATAAACCAACCTCCTCCTCCCCTTTTTCCTCCCCTATCGAAGGACCTCTGCTGTTAAAGTGTGCTATTTATTTAGTTTTTTTAAATTTGAATTATTCTGCTATTTTTATTTCTGTTTGAGAGTGAGGTGACTAGGGTACAGTAGGTGTCACGGAACAATGTTTGAGCATCTAAAATATTTAAGATTGACAGTGTTTCAATTTTTTCCAAAGGGATGATTTTCTGTGGCCTGAAGATGTTGTCAATGAGTGTGAATGTGTCTTGTGATGTAACACAATATCCTCTTACCTACAGAGAAACCTATGATGGAAAACATTTGATATGTTTGTGAAGGTAAGTAGTGTGTGTGGTGTGGAGGTATATTTGCATGTTTCTTTGTTTTCTTGTGGTTCTGCATGAGAAAACCTCCGTTGCTGAGAAAGCATGTCTCCAAACACAAAGAAACCAATGCGTATACGCGAACACACGGCACGGCTTGAAGGCACAGGTAAACCTCTGGAGGGCTCCATACTTGAGAAAAATAACAAGGCTATTGTCACCCTGTGTGGAGGTCACACTTAAACAAGCAGAGGCAAGCCAGCAAAAGACACGCACTTCTCCTATGTCTGCAGATTAAAAGGACAAAGAAATAAATCATGTGATCTATTGCGCATCTGTGTGGAGGAACAGCGAAGAGAAGTTTAGGAAACCTCAGAAGAGTTCTTGAATCATTTGAAACAGTTTGGCTTTTTATTTAATTTTTAACGACCACATCTCCTTTTTGTCTGCACAATCTTACAGTATAATTCCTCTGATCCTTTTTTTAGGTGACACCCGATAACCACAATACATTTTTGTATTGAACCCCAGACAAACTCTTGATTGTAAACATTTTAATAGGATTATTTACCAAGCATAATACTCTTTTGTTATTTCAAACTTGCATGACTTTCTTTTTTCTGCAGAACACAAAAGAAGATATTTTGAAGAGTGCTGGTAACCAAACAACAGTGATACCCATTCAGTGATACCCATTCACTTCTATCGTATGGACACGAAACCAATGTAACCTTTTTTGTGCTCTGCAGAAGAAGTCCAACAGGTTTGAAATGACAAGGTAGTGAATTTTTATTTTGCGTGAACTATCCCTTTAAGGTTTTAATTAGTATGTTTATTTTCCCCAGTTGTTTGCTGATCCTCAAATAAAGGTAATTTTAGGACTTAATGCGCATTTCTGTCTAAATATTCTCACAATGTAGGCCAAACCTGATCAAACAAACAATCAATCTGTCCACGGTGTTTGAGATGGTAATGGTCCATATGATCTGTATATTCTATTGTAGTACTTGTGAAACAAACATACATAAATACAAACACACATGTCCCCATATAGACAGCACCCTGTTAATCAATAATTCTCATAGATCGTTGCTTACAGCTGCAGCAGAAGAATGAGATGCATTTGCATATATATAGGGCTGAGTGAACCCATGCACTTTAAGGATGATCAAATATGCTGACCTCAGCATTCTGTGACCCAATCAAGTGTGCGTGTGTGCGCGTATGTGTTATACCATTGACCTCAATCCAGGCCTCTGAAGAAATTTCATGCGGCACAGTACAGTATATTTGTTTGTGCAATGACAAACCAAGAGTCTGTTGGTCTTGGACCATCAATGAGCACCGTTTAAGATCGTGGCCATGAACGCACGATCAACCTATCCCTGAAATCCTCTTATAAATTTGAAAAGATGAGAAATCAAGTGAACAATTAGTTTTTTATTTTGGTTTATTGATGACAATTAACATGAAGCCATGGAAAAACGAATGTGTGTTGTATGTATTTCATAGATGTTGCCTAGTCAAGCGTGTAATCATCAACATTTGATTGTTTAATAACCAAAACAAACAATAATATTAATTATGTTTTTCTTTGTAGTAATAACAGTATGAAACGAACAGGAGGTTCGGCGATGACGTATCGGTGTCGCTGTTAATTAACAAAGGGACCAATTAACACTGTTCTTCGTTTGAAAAGACTCTGAGGAGACCAATGCGAGAGAAAGAGAGCGAGAGAATGAAGGTACACACAGACAAAGCATGGTTTTAAAGTAAATACACACCTTAGAATAGTGTGATTATACAATTTTCAAGTAATGTGAAATTGTGGTTGCTAAAAATGGATTTTAAAAGCTTTACATCCGAAATAAATCTGAGTATTTTTAGTCACCTGCTAGCTATGGAGAGTGACCAAAGTCTTTGTGAGAGAGAAAGCACTTTTTGTTGATTTTATTTGCTGACTCATCACATTTCATTCTGTTTTCATCACATTTCAAAATGTTTTTCTTTTTCCTCAGAAGAATAAACCGAGTTAACTGTGATGTGTGAACAAGGAGAGAGCCAATGCCTTACATGAACTGAACAAAACAAAGAGTGTGCATAGGCTACCGAACAAGATAACTACAGGTGACAATGATTGGTAACCAAGGCAGCTAATGTGCGTGATAATGATCTAAAGGCAAACACAAGGAACCTAATCACACTAAAAGTAAACATGAACATGACAAGCACCATGACCGAAATCACAAAATAATGTAATAACAAAATAGTATTGTTAATGCATTTTTATATCATAATTCATTGGAGCAAGTAGCTCTGCCACAAACTGTATTGTATCTATAAATTGACTATTCTAACTTTTTAAACTTATAGAAATCATTTAAAACACCACAAAGTCACAGAGGAAAACCTGCTGGTAGCGTCATTTATTTGCATACTCTGACTGCATTGTTTTAGCACCCAATTCACTAGGGCATTATGGCAGGTAAACAAACAGCCCAAAAATTAGTGCTGTGTGTAATATGCATGTCACAACTCCCAGTGCAGAATATGTCTGAAGTGTTGGGTTCTGAAGTATGTCACTGAGTATGAATCATTTCTTTAAAACACAGAAAGTCTGTGTCTATGACTTTCTCCATTATTCCATCATATTTGTTAAATTGCTGCAATATGTGCATAAAGCATCAATATCAACACACTGAAAAGTCAGGACAGTATTTCATCTTAAATACAAAATTGTCTCTGCATATTAGAGCATGTTTTTCCGTGTTACATTTGACAAATTTTACATTTTAAGGTGTTACTTTCCTATACCCTGTCGACAATATATATATATATATATATATATATATATTTACTGAGCCTATTTTTTTTTAATAGCATTTTGCTCAATATTCTAAATACATTCTTGCATAGTAAAGCTTGTGTGAGCGTGGCGAGAGGGATCAATGCTGATATTCAAAGTTGGCCCTACTGCACTCGCAGTCCATTTAATGTCTCTGTTCCACCACCCTGCTTTCGGCTGATAACACTTACCACACTCCACTTGTTTCAATACAAAACAACTTTAATTAAATCAGGCCATGGCCAAGGTTAAGTTCTATGCATTTCGCAATGATCCTAAAGAAACACAATGGCTAATGAAGTCCACAGTAAAATTATAATGTAAAGAAGTACTGTTCTTTCCACAATATGGTATAGTATCAGCATATTACAAAACCATCCAGTATTAAAATCCCATAAAATCACACTAACCGGTAGACTGACTTCTCATTGATTTAGCTTTTAACAGTATATATTTTTAGAGCAAATGTTTGATTTGACATGGATCATCTTAATGTGATATGTATTCTAAAGTCGATGAATGAATAGCTTCAAGTTGATTCTGTTAAAGATAGCACAAACAGACAGTGCTGGCTGACATGAGCAGTTAAACTCAGTGTAACTGGAGGCCAGAGACATCATCCCCACAGAGTACCTCAAACGCTATTATCGCACCCTGACAGCATCAGACTAAATATTGTCACAATGTTGTGGGTTCATCCAATAAATCTACACTGACTGAGCCTAAGGGATCATACACTCTCTCTGCCTCTCTCTCAAACACACTCACGCACAGACTACACACATTTCCGCCTCCTTGACTCAAACACTTCAACTCTGAAACTCACACCCTTACTGTCCTGTTTACTGCATAGCCGTTCACTAATTTTTTTACATTTATGGGCCAAACCAAAGTCAAATGCATTAAAGAATAATTTCACACCCGTTCTTGCATACACAGTACCAGGGGAAAAACTCATTGTGCTGTTTTAATCCACAACATGTCACTCGGTTTTCCAATGTCATAGGTTTGAAACTCTTTTGTAAAAAAATTAAAAAAAAATCACTTATTCATGCCTCCGTTGAAGCGCTCTTTGAACTCTCCAGATAAAATATACATCAAAATTGGTGATAATTTGGCTTTTATAAATGTTGGCCACACAGATGTTCAGTCCTTGGTTTGTTTAACCTAATGCTCCATCAGATTAATGACAGATTAACGACAGATGTCACACTAATGAAGCCAATAACAGGCGAATCGAGATGATCATGATGTCTTCACCTTTGGTGACCACATTGACACTGGCGGTGATAAAGACGTCAGGAACATGTCTATGGGAATTTACCTTCAATCAATAAGTCTAAAGACACAGATTTCAGAACTGTTTCCTCCATAATAGACAGCTTATTGTGCAATTCCTCATCTAAATTTGACTGGGAGAGAAAAAAGACAAAAGAGATACGAATCTTGATCCAAAGACAAAAGAAGATACAAAAGATTGTCAGTAGATGAATGAAGGGCAGATGGACAGATAACTGTGCACTTGATTAGATAGACCCAATGTTGGTTGAAAAGATTATGAATGCAGCTGTTTGTTTGGTGAAAATTACTTATTTGATTATGAATAGAGGAATAATCCAAGCCATTCAAATTATATAAAATATGGACCAACCATTGACCAACACAATTATGACAAAAAAAGTTTGCTCCACCCACCATGACATCTATCAGCAGCATAGCTTTTATTTAAAGCAGTGTTACTGTACATGTGGGTCAATGCCGCTATTTTAACCCATGAGCCATTTTCTACTTTGTCATGCTTCACATGTCAAAGGAATAATTCAATCTATCATCCTTCCATTTTCTCTCGTCTCTTATGCCGATCCTCCATCCTGCTCTGATTAATGTTAATTTCATCATAAGTCTTTTTCAGCTCAATAAACTTCCCCTCCCTCCCCAAATCAAATTGTTACTGATCATAGTTGACTGCTGAGCCATACACACATGCTGTACGCATACACATAAACGCATGTCATTGTCAATGTCTGTCATGTGCATCCCTCCAATTGCATATTGAATATTGAAAAAAGTTGGTCAATGTTATCATCTATTTGTCAAATGAACATTAGTGCATGTATAAAAATGCACGTATGCAATGCATGTATGCATCTACTTAAACATCCTAGTTTGATTTGCAAATATTTTTAATGCTGTTGTGGAACAACATGAAATGTAATAATTTTCATTCTTTATCTTTCTATATGATGCTGTTGGTGTAGGGTTCGGATTATTTGTGATGTAGTCTTGCCTTCATACGGAGGTCTGGAAGTAATCGCCGCTTTCTTTGGCCAAGGCCCGCCCAGAGGCAATCTGACCGTGTTGTTTCCAGGCGGACCGCTAGACAACGCAACACGTGCGTCTCCCGGAAATCCTGTGAAATTCAACCAATCAGATGACGACTTCGAACGTGCTGAAGTGTTTCCAGAAAAGTGTGCCTTATATGCATCAGACGTTTAGCCAACCGTCCGTGTGCGTGACATCTGAGGCTGAGACTATATGTGATGAGACTTTCCGTGGTGAATTATCTTCTCTCTCTCTCTATATACTGTACCTTCGCACACGCCAAGTGATGGCCTGAGTACACAGCATGTATTGATTGAGCTACGAGCTAATGGAAATGATGCAGAGATTGAAAGACAGTTCATTAGAAGAAAACCTGATCAGTGGTGTGTGTGTGTATGGTGTGCAAGAGCATAAAAAAGTACATTCTTGTGTTAAATAAAAAAATAGTTTAAAATGTTTCAAACTAATGTGCTAACCTAATTAATGCCCTTTATCGCCTTTAACAAAAGAACAATGAACAGTTCAAAATTCATTTCTCTCATATCTGCCATGTAATTTTTTTGTGTAAAACATTTTTCCTGTTTTATAAAACATCAAGGAAGAAATCTTAAAAGCAGCTTTTCCATATATTCTATTTTAAATCACACAATATCATGTCATAAATAGTTCACTGATCTTGAGATATCTTTCAGATTTTTCAAGACTGCCGTTGCTTAATGATTATAATCCTTCTAAAAAGAATCGTTGACCATCAAAATGACACAGTTCTTACTCAAAAAATATGCAAATGAGCTCCGCCTCCACTCATTCGTACTCGACAGTTCCAGTCGCTGCTAAAACTGAAAGTGAAATTGAGAGCTGACACATCTGTGTCAAATACTCCGCAGTGGTTTGAAACTATACATTTGCAAATGGTTTGTCGTAAAGCATATTAAAAACACTACATAAACAACATTAAAGCTTGATTTTTACCACAGGGGGGTCTTTAAAAAATGATGATCAATTCACAAAATACTGTATTATTTAGGTTTTATAGAATAGCTGTGTGAAGTTTCTTTAAAATTATAACTTTGTGCCCCAGATTTAAAAAAAAATCTTAAATGTATCAGGTCCATTCGCTCATATCAGAATGGCCACAGTTTGTGTTTGCTATCCCGGTTGGTAGAAAATCAGGATGCTTAATGTCATCGTTTCACCCCTCCATTCTTCCCCTCTAACCCTCGGTTTCCTTTTCTTTTGGCTATAGGGCCACTGCAAAGTGCTTGACCACCAGGGTAAGCTGGCTGTCAGAATGGAAACTGCTTGATGCAGCAAGTCAGTGACTCAGAAATCTTCCCTAAGTTTCTCTCCATCTCCGCTCCGCTCCGCTCCAACCCACCCCCACACCTCACCCCATTCTCTATCTCTCTCGCTCTCACACTGCCTCCTTTTCGTCTCCCTTGAAATTTCTTTGAGAAGATTATCCGCAGGTAAGCTTGTTACCGCGGTGATCCTGCGTCAGCAGCTCTTGCTTTTGGAGTGACCACTATGAGCGTGTATCTGCGCGTGTGTTGGGTACAGCAGGTCAGTGAGGATCGGGGGACAGTGTGTGTGTGTGCGTGTGTGTGTGTGTATGAGATAATGGGTGAAGCATCTAGCCAGCCTACACTAACGTGGTGTGACGACATCATAAGATGTGGTAAATGACTGTCCGGGTGGTTGAGACAGGCATTCGGGGGAAGGAGAAAAGAGGGGATGGAGGAATGGAATGGTGGATGGATAGAAGGATGAACGATGATGCAAAGCTGAGCTCACGGTCTGTTGCCTGTTTCACTTTGCACACACTCCTGTCTAGAGTAAATTATTGGAGGATACGATATAAAACAGGAAATTTACCACCATTTGACTTTACAGTTCAGAGAGACTGATCTTTTTATCTCTTTAATTAGAGGAGGGAAAGACTAAGATGGGTAAGAGTTTATATTGGAGGGGGGTAGGATGGGGTTGTTTAAATTTTTTATTATATTTTCATATAGCCCACTTTCTTCTGCAGAACACAAAAGTAGATATTCTGAAGAATGTCGCCAACCAAACAACAGCGGTATCCATTCACATTTATTGTACTGACAAAATACCAATGCATCCTACTGTCGTTGTTCGGTTACTGTTCTGTGAAAGAAAGAAAGTCATAAATGTTTGAAACGACATGAGTGTGAGTAAATGATGACAGAATCTAAATGTTTGGGTGAAGTATCCCTTTAAGCACTCAACAGTCTTGTAATTCCCACACTGATTAAATTATAATGGTTTTTAACAATGGGTCATTTGTTATAGTTTAATTACCAAGTACATGCAAATAGTGAATTCACTTTACCAGCGAGTTGTAGAGCATGTTTTTTTGTGGATGTTTGTGTACACATTAAAGCTGTATGTCTATCATCAGATGGAGAGACTTATGGAAGACTTGCTTTCCTGGCACTGCGATGCAGCTTTAGGACTGTTGCTGTTCATGGGAAGAATAAAAGAGATAAATGGACAGAGAGAAGGATGAGGGGATCTATTCTTCCTGTTATGGAGGGGAATTCTCCACAAATCTTCTCTTGTTAAAGGCAGAGGGACAGAAAGAAAGCAAAGGATCAAAGCTGAGCTCTCACAGGAGGACAAACAGAGTGATTTTGCTGATCTTGACTACATCTGTACACAAGACAGCGAGGCCTTTATTCACCTCACGCTGAGTGTATGAGATGGTTAAAGACAACAGCAACAGAAAAAACAGCAACAAAGGATAGAAGACTGAAAAGAATGAAGAAAAAAGAGAATTTATCAATTTATTTTTGAGAATTTATAGATTTAACAGATGTACCAAGATTAATTTTATAGCAAACTGAAATAGCTCTTTGCATTAGCTGCGTAATTAGCCCTCCCTATAGTTCACCCGTGTTAATGCCAGATAACTGCGTTTGTGAACTCGAGAGAGACCCGGGGGACACGGAGGTGAGAAAATAACAGCGGTGGGCTCTTCACTGTACTTGTAGAACAGGGGTAAAGACATGCATATGCTGGAGCACAGGAGGGAAAAGAGACCACCGCAGGGGAATTAACCTGTGTGCTCCACGAGGTGACAATACCTCTTTCTCATTTTGGAAATGAATATATTAACAGGTAGAGAAGAGCTGATGCGTAATATTTGAATAGATTAGCAAGTGCGGAGCTCGGAAATAAACCAAGCATCTGCATGAGAAAGAATTATTTAGCTTCTCATCAAAGTTGGTTTTCGTCATTGGATTTGGATAAGGCGAGAGTTTATGCTGTTATAATATAATCTCAAGGTTTAACACGTTTTGCATTGTGTTTTTTGTTATATTTCTGATCCTAGTGTTTTAGGTATGGATAATTTGTTTCATACAATTTGGAAAACAATTTCATACAAGGGGTATGAGTGGGTGTCTGTAAGTGTGTGTCTGTGTATGTATTTCATCCAGTTACTCAAGAAACAAATTCATTCATTCATCTATTCATTCATGTACTTCAATTCTTAATGGCAAATAAATGATGTCTTAATTTAGATAACTTGCTTAATGTGTGTGCGCGGGTATGCACGCACGTGATACCCAGCCTTGTTACTTTTCTTTCATGAACACAACCGTGGCCTGCAAAACACTGTCACGCATTTATGCTGACCGCTACAAATAGATTAACAAGCTAAAGATCTGGGGAATGTTAATTAATTTGATTATACGCAGTGGGCCACGGGCCTGCGGTGGAGGGGGAGTGAGCAGGGCTACGGGAGAGGAGGGTTGGAGGGTTGGAGGGATATTCTAATCTGGGATGGATGGGAAGATGTAATGGAGTTTTGGCAGACTGACCACACCGCACCTAATTTATAGTGTGCACTGCCACATAGTCAATGCTGTTTTAATTCACCCCCCATACTGAAGCATCCACCCTTCCCATCATTATCCCCTCTCATTAATGGAAATCTAATCATCCACCCCCCTATGAGTGCACACACACGCGGACACACACACACTTAAATTTATACACACCATTTATTTTATTAAACACAAACTAAAATATTTACAGCCGTGGAAAAAATTAAGAGACCATTAAAAAAATATATTTGTTCGAAATTTATAAATTATCGGTTTCTTTTTAAGGTAAGGTGACTATTTTAGTTTTATTGTTAATTACAAATGAATATATATATACTGAAATAAAAAATGAATCAAAAAAGACAATGTTACTACAACCTGCAGCTTATATATACGTATCTGTATAGTCAAAACCTAAGTTTAAAAATTCTTACATTTTAAATGAATTTTTTAAATCAGCAGCCTATACATTGTTGCATCTATATGTGACCCTGGACAACAAAACCAGTCCATTTTCCGAAATTTAGATTTTAACATCACCTGAAAGCTGAATAAATAAGCTTTCTATTGATATATGTTTGTTAGGATAAGGCAACATTTGATCAATATATAATTATTTAAAATCTGAAGGTGCAAAAAAATCCAAACATTGAGAATAGATAATTTAATTTTTGGCTATTACTAAAAATGTACTTGTGCTACTTAAGACTGGTTTTGTTATCCAGGGTCACATATGGGTACTGTATATATTAGAAGATCTGCTTCCGGTTTAGGAGAAGCAATTATCCCCACTGTTTTGCAAAAACAGTATTTTGATGAAAATGTCCGATTTGGCAGAATTTTTATCTTTTTGACAATTGTTTTGTGGGGGTTACTGGTCCAGACTGTGTGTATGTGTGTGTATTGCTAGACAGTGACACACGATGTAGGTAGACCATAACCAAGGTGACAAGGCCAAGCAGTGGCAGCACAGCAACTGTCACAGCCCTTAAATGTCCAATGGTGACACCACCTAAAAAGCTCCCAGTCACCACATATCTCCAACGAACCTCTCCAACAGTCAGAAACAATCCAGGCCTTGGTCAGGTGGAATAACAGAATAAGGCACAAGTGAAACATGCGTTGAAGGGAAAGCCTCTAGTTTGGTTTTCATGAGCAATTACAAACAGTTCATCGTGGGTTTTATTCCATATATTCTCCAAAAGGATCTCTTGTCTTTGTCGATCGTGTTTACTGAGCGCCATTTGCCTGGTCTCGTTTGTTCATGTTTAATTTGTTTGTTCTTTGACTATCTCATGAAGAATTCAATAGCATTTTAAAAAGGGCAAAAACTTAGAGGTGCCTCCGTGTGGGAACAGTAAAGAACATTGCTGACAGCCTGTGAAATTTATTTATCTCCTGTCACATCTTAAATGCAGATAAAAGTCAGTTTGGAGGAGAATAATAACCTGTTCTCATTGTTCCATCATCCATTGTTTTTTGTGTTCTCATTTCATCATTTGTATTAAAAGCAGACAAAGGGCTCCCTCGCTCCTCTCCAGTCACTTGAAGGGTTGGAGTGTCGTCTCGGTTTTTGACAGAAGTGTTCTAATGAAGAGACACTCTGGTGAGGGACTCTAAGCGGGCGCGTGTGAGGATGTGTGCGTAGTCCTTTAAACGCTGTCTGTCCGTTTCATCATACTTCCTTGTGGAGCGAGTATGAGAGGATTGCCACTCACAGCTCAGTTTTAAAACGTTACATTAGGCTGAAATCCCACAAATGGGAGCGTCAACTACCCAATGCGGACCTTGAAAAGAAGGTTCACCTAAAAATGAAACCCTGTCCTCATTCTTGTGTTTTTATTGATACATATCACTTTGTTGTTGAATGAATTGCTTTGTTGTTGTTATCCTCAACAACAACCTCATCCTATTCTCTCCTTTTTTAGACTCACAAAAGATTGACCCTCCAAAACATTAACTTTTACATATACTACCATTTTATAGTAGTTATTTAATCATCTAAATGTCTATTTTCCATTATCAAACAAGGTTCCTTATTGAAGCATTCAGCCAAAAAGGTTTGTCTATAAGGTATTGTGAAGCACCTTTTTTAAAGAGCGAATTTGGATCAAAGTGTCTCCTAAAATGTAAATTCTTATTTTTGGCTTAACTGTTTATTTAAAGCTTGCTGTTTATCTAAAAGAGATAGATGGCAACTTTTGAAAATTGAAATTTTTAAACAATAAAAGATGATTTTACTGTATAAACATTCATGGCATATCGCTTTATTGCTCCCTGAACTCTTTGTAAGTCGCTTTGCATAAAAGCGTCTGCTAAATAACAAAATGTAAATACATTAGGAATATGTGTTGGTAACATTCTGTTTTTAGTTTTTATTCCAACGTGTTCCACTTTACAAGTTTTTAGACTAGATTAGGTAAGCACACGTCTTTGCGATGCTTACCGCCCTGTGTGACTACTGCACCATCTCGGCACAACTCACAGTAATCGCTCTGTAAGCACTTTATCAAAAACGCTTGTTCTTTTGGTCTTTTTTCTGCTTTCTTCTTGTTTTGTTGTTCTGATTTCCCCCCTCTCCCTGTAAAGAAAAGAACAGTCCTGACACTCATTAAAAAAGAAAAAAAAAGATGGGAAACATCAAGCGGAGAAAAGCGTACCCGTCTCTGCTCAACCTGCGGTCACAAAACCGTCATGCAGAAGAAGACAAGCTTGTTTGCCACCCCCACCATCCACCTTTTTCCCTTGCTTTCTTTCACTTTTTCATTCTTCACATATCTTCTCCCACATGAACATAATCAATTATGGATCAACTATAAGAAAGTCTTTAATTTAGTTTACTGTTACATCTTTCTTTCATTCTTCCCACCTTCACTAAAAAGCAAAAAGATCTAGAGCGTAAAAATGAGAGATGGTTGCAGGTATATTTGTGGGTTATCAACAAATATGGATGTGAGGAAAAACTGAGAAATTCATACATTCTAGTAATATTAAAACAGCAATGTACATTAATGAACAATTGAATTTTACCTATTGGATATGTATAGATATTTAATGTTAATTTTATGTTCTGTGTTACGAAAAAATAACAAAGTACAGAAACAATGACATTTCATATATTGCTTCCACATTTCTTGGTTTTTACACAAAATATATCACATAACTTAAGTAAGTGTAAAAAACCTGATCTTGGTCATGATTCAGTTTGGATAAAATGTGAACTTACTGTCTTTTGCTTGGCACACCCGCATTGATCGTTGTATTCTATTTTTTCCTCAACTCACACTCCAAAGTCACAGTGACAATATGTGTGAGACATTCCTGTGTCTCAGTGGTTAGAGCATGGCGCTAGCTACGCCAAGGTCATGGGTTGGATCCCAGGGGATTGCACGTAGTCAGAAACAAATGTATAATACAATGCTATTTAAGTCGCTTTGGATAAAAGCATCTGCCAAATGCATAAATGTAAATGTAAGACCACTTTCTCTGTCTGTATACTGTATATACTGTGTTTATCTCTCTTTCAGCTCTACAGCTGTTTTGGTATAACAGGCAATAACACCATAACATCATCCTCTCTCATCCTGTACTCTGCCCCCCCCCTCCCTCTTGTCGTTTATCCTCCTATCCCCTCCATCAATCTCTCATTCATAATTTATCAGATAGGCTTTTTTTTCTGCCGACACAATCAGAGTGTGTGGCAGTGCAAACAGTCTCTCCTGTTACCCGTTAGCCTCTTCCTACACCAGCAGGAAACAACTATCAATACAGACAGGAAGTGAGAGCAAGCACTGACCCTTAAATGACACCTCGGTTTCTCTCTCTTCCACACTCGCTCCCTCTTTCTGTCTGTCTCTCTCTCTCTCTCTCTCAGTGTTCCTCACAAGCAAACACTTATACAACAAGGTAAATCTGTCAGGATTTGTTTATTTTGAAAGATAAACTAAAGTCGTTTTAGTATTAAGGTGCTTTCTTGGCATGACAATTGCCAATGTGTTTACAGCTAAGACAAATATAAAAAACAAAGTGAAGAGTTTGTTAGGGAACAGTCATGGGAAAGCCAATAATACGGTAGAGAAGATGCTAAATTAAGATCACACTCTGTCTTTTATACGCTCTTTCCTTTCTCCCTTTTCTTTATACCTCTAAAACACACACACACATAACCACAGGTGAGGTTGTCCTGGGTGTCACATATCCCTGAGCTGGATAGTTCTTCATTGCTGCTGTTTCCATTGGCCCTCTGTTCAGCAGCCTTGATGACTACATGAGAGGAAAACTTATAAAAAAAGATATAAATAGTGAAATGAGGGAAATGTCCAGTTTAATCCAGTAAATGGTCATTTGTTAATATCTATGTAAATGTATGATAAACATTAGGCTACACATTCCAGATGAATTTGCCCTTATAAAGAAATCCCAAACATTTGTACAAAATCAACTATTAATCAAGTGTGTAACCTGCTTTTGTTATTGATTTTATTTGTGTGTATGTAGTCCACTGTGTTCACCGTGGCGTTCCTCCCGGCGTATGGCGTGTTTTTTCAATTGTTTCCAACAGAAATGCTGCATATTTTGAACATGAATGTAAACAGTCTGTTTCCGCTGGTCTTATTGGTGCAATAAGATTTCCGTGTAAACGGATAGCTAAAACGCATAAATATTTTTGCATTTACATTTGAGAAAAATGTATTTTTAAATGATAGTCTTTTCCAAATTTGATGTTTCAGAAGGACATCCATGATATGCAATATTAAGTTTAACAGTACACCTGTCCGTAGAGCATTTGATGAGCAGTCATAACATGTAAACGTCACCCACATGGCTTTTTTCAGCGCTTGTAGCAGTTTCGTGTGTAACACACATGCAAGGTCATCGCAAATAGGTTCCTCACTGAAGCTGCCTGGCAAACTGAACTTTATCCCTGTGGGGATCATTCATGAACCACACCACATTTAAGCATCCAGTGACTAATATATGTATGTATGCTTGCAGGTCTATGGTGATTACAGTTTTTCTGTGTTTAAAGTTGGAAGGGATGGACTATTATGTCTTTACCAACAATATTTATCAGTTAGTCCCAATGAACAGAGGGAAAAGGATCGGCTTTTGGTTAGAGCATGGTGCTTGCAAAGCCAAGGTCATGGGTTCAATCCCAGGGGATAGCACATAGTCGAAAACAAATGTATAATAAAATTCAATGTAAGTCGCTTAGGATAAAAGCGTCTGCCAAATGCATAAATCAAATAAATAAATAAAAAATGAGAAATAGAGATTCATATGGAAATAAAGAGATTTGCTCCAAATCATTTGCAAAGATTTTTTCAATAGGGCTCAGATCTGGGCACAGCATCATGGTCATTTTGGAACATATACAAATCTGTATGTATAATATAATTCCAAAGAATGTCAAGATATTAAAATTGCTCTTCATTAGCGATACTGGAAGAGCCAACATGCACACACACAAAGCATACGTGTCTCTGTCTATCATTTAAAAAATACACATTGATGTAATGTAATCCAAGAATAATTATGTGATTTTGCTTATGATTATTACCAATAATTGTTTTTATTGAATGTGGCATATAAATATTTTTAATACTGTCAGGGCTTTCACTGATAAGTGCTGTACTTTGGCCACAAAGATTGAGATGTCTTGTGGTTAATGTAAGTTATGGGAGTTTAAGCACTGATTATTTAGATCACTCATATTTAGGGTAATGAATAATTTTAGTGCAAAACTAGTTCAACAGCTACACAGAGGGTTTGCTTATTGGCAATGTCTCAATTCACTCTGTCTCTCCCTGTACCGTACAGTAAGTAGAAGCCTCGCTCGCTTACTCCCTCCCTACACCTCAACTTGCGACAATATTCCCAAAGGAGGATTTTCTGGGAGCGAGTTGCATGTCTTTCACCCATAAACGGAAGGCTACAAAGATGCTGTCTCAGCACGGGCTGCCCAACAGCAAAAATCAAAATATCAATAACCTCTTATAGCATTAAGGAAAATGCCTAAATCTTACGCGCTCTTTTTTTCTCTGCTGTCTTTTTGCCAATATCACTCAACCACTTACACTTGGCACAGGCCTTGTTCGAAATTTTACGTACACATTAGACTCATCTCTCTCTCCTTTTTTCCTGTGCAGATCCATTTATTTTAACGTGAAGTGCAGCTGGATAGGCTCTGAGCTGCTGTAGCTTTGGTCTAACAGACGAAATAAAAAGAAATCTTAGACATTTTTTCACAAGACAAAATTGTTCATTCAACTCATTTGCTTTTTTAAATTAAGGGTTTGGGTTAACATGTGCAAAAAGACTTTAGAATGTCAAAAAAAAAAACACAAACGGCTCTGGCCGTATGCTTACAATCTTTATGCATTAAAGATTGACATTGTTCTGTGAGTTTTGTGCTAGTTTTTTTATTAGCTTAATAACTTATTTAATATTAAGTCATTAACTGTAATTGCAGAGAATAGCACAGTGGAGAAAAACGAGTGTAAATATCTCTCAGGATTTCTGAGGCATACGCGCCATCTTTATGCAATAGAGCGATTGAATGCATTGCTGGTAAGTGTCCTTATAATTGTTAGATTTCTTTTGTAATGACAATGAACAGTGTACAGCATGCAAAACATACTTAGAATGTATTAGAATATAGTTTAAATGCACTGTAATTCTGTCTTTAAACATGAGCAGGTACGTAGTCATACTCAAATATATGCCAAAAAGTGTAAATGTCTTTCATAGACAATTGTTCAGTTAAAAGTTCACTTTAAAAACTCAATTGGTCTAAACAAAAATTCACATCCGTGCTTGGCAGGTGATTGCTGCAAAGATAGTCTTTTCAGATCAGATATGTAGAAAAATTATGGATATGGAGGAGGAGATGAGACGGCTCGTTTAGCGGCCCTGTGGGGCTGGTGATGACTTTAAGAGAAAGGGCACATGTTGTGATCTGAGAAAAAAAACTGAGGGGAGATGTATGAGACTGACAAGAGTAAGAGAAGGCGATACAGGGTTGAAAGGTGGTAAAGCTGAATGATTGCTTGGTGAGAATTATTATTGATGATTCAGGCAATGTGAATTATTAACGAGGGAGGAAAAGCATCTCTGAATGTGTCTTTGACATTGGATACGGACAGAGATCGATGGAGAGGCCAGGGGAGAGGTCAGAAAAGAGGATGGACAGAAAAGAAGTGCTGGGTAAATCCTGAATCCTGACTTGAGAGTCAGAGTTTCAAGCATACAGGCATAGTGCACTGTATATATTGTGATCAACTTTTAAACATTTGTTTAGTGCAAGCAACAGAATACAAAGTCTGCCTCCACTTTAAAGAATCCTGATAAATAAAAAAAAAGCTGACAACAGTGATCAGAAAGTCAGTGTGAAGCGTTTATGCCATTATGGGGTGCATTCTGGTGATTGAATTTTTAACAGGTTGGAACTAAATATATAGGATTTTACACAAAATGCATGCTATAAACAGTAACTAAACCACATAAATGCCATGCAAACATTTGAAACTATTAAAAGAAAATCAAACCAGATTTTTCACATCTGGCCTTTCATTACATGTATATAAAAATATTGAAAGAAAATAATAATATACATTACATATACACTTTTTACAGTATTTTACAGTAAAATTACATTGAGTTTAAGTGTTTCTATTATTAAAATTGCTGTACTTTTTATATAAACATTCCTCAACGGGGTGCTGTTATCCGGAAAGCAAGGTAAGGAGACATTAAGACACATATTATTTTACACATAGGTTCCGTGATTTCACTTTAATGGCAATGAATAAATCCTCTTTGACATTTAAGTGAAATAACTTTTTGTATAAAACACATAGCCTAATAGAATAATAATTTTAGAAGAAAAATGTCAGACAGCACTAAGAGGCTTTTGCATCTAAGGTCTTCATATTTATATTTATGTACAGGTGTCTTTTTTTCTACAGATTTTACACTGAATATTAGTTTGTAACACATCTTAATCTATTTGAGAATGTCTATGCATATGTATCTATGAGTGTTTGTGTATCTTTTTATGTATGTCTATGGTTTTATTGCCCAGGTGCACATCTGTCCTTAGAGTCAGAGGGTCAAAGTGAAGGGACAGATCCTCTGGGACAGTCTGCCATGGCCATTCAGCTATCCAGCCTCTTCTGTCCATCCATTCCCTCTCTTTTCCGTCCACTCCATCCCCCGCCTGAGGACTGCTGTCATCCGCCGTGACACTAAGAGGGGACAGAGATCGCTTCCAATCACCCTCCATCAGCTTTTATTGCCATGATGACAGTCCGACAGGCTGATGGCGGTAAACTGTCACCTCAGATTATCTGCACGCTGGAAACTGATGCTCTTCTAATGTTCAGAGAACATTACAAAATCCCAAATATACGTGTTCGTGAAAGCCACCGACTTTGATGAAATGAAGTGCTTTTGTGTAGCCATGCTGCTGATTTTTGCTTTATATTTGCGTCTATATACTGTTTATATATTTAAATTACATTTACAAATTGTAAAGCAATATTTTAAAGCAATATATATTTAGAAGACAGTTTAAATATTATCTGCTGAGGTTCTCATCAAAGATATTTTATATTTAAATGGTGGTATAGTTTACTAAAAATTTTGTTCTAAGCTAAATATATTACACAACTTCACCTAAATATGTATACACACAAAAACACACAAACCCATAAATGTCCATTCACTTTCAATGGGGGTGGGGTTAAACCCTGTTGACATGATATGATTCTTTGAGTGGCCGTATTAAAACCATAAAAGAGCCTTTCTGCCGTCGATGTCTATCCACTGTCATACCCATAAAACTAACCACTGGTTCGACAACCTCCAATAACACACAGTCACATGCACCCACACACATGAACACGCACACAAAACCATTGCGGGGCATGTGTGTGCAGGGCGGGAGGGTTAATAGTCTGTCTTTCTTTACAGCACATTACTGGCTGGACACTCTGTTAGCAGTGATGTGAGGGTCAATTGTACGTGTCCCCTCGCATTACAGCCACAGGGTGACAGAGAGAGACAAACACACTCTCACACACTATTAAAGTGGAACAGCCTGCCCCGTGTCTCCTTCTGATGGGAGGAATCACTCACAAGCAATCAGGGGAAACCCTCACTACCAGTTCAATCACAGGCGTTGGACGTGTGTGTTTGTGTGTTCGTGTGTGTGTGTGTGTGTGTGTGCGTGCGTGCGTGTGTACATGCGTGTGTGCAGTAGTAAAATTCAAAAAGGTTCCTGTGAGGGTGAGATTTCGGGGGTTAGGTAATAGAATGTACAGTTTGTGCAGTTTAGAATCTTTATGTCTATAGAAACTTCCCACAATGTGTAAAAACAAAACTGTGTGTCATTAATTAGGAGTTAAAGATACTGAATCCAAACTATAGACCACTTTGCAAGATGTAAAAACACTGTTCCAGAAGAACATGTGGGTGTTTTATTTGATCCAAAATATAGAATTAAATTGTAAAGATATCCATTTCACATTTATATTCAGTTATAAGTGTCATTTGGTTGTATTCTGTTCAAACATGAGTGCAGTGTTAAAAAACTGATAGGGGAAGTTCTGGAATAACGTTGGACCAGCGTTGTTTACGTTTTCCGAAATGGTCTATACAGAACGGAAGAAAAATCACAAACTTTATTAATTCATTTATTTTTATAGCATTCAGCAAGACGTAAACAACAGTGGACCAGTTTTTACGTCATGCAAAGTTATATTATAAAATATTATATATATTTTAGTTAGATTATAATATTATTCTGGCCATTATTAGTTAAAGTATTACTATTTGACATAAAACTCCAACAGCTTTCCACAGCCCAAAGCCACAGACCAGAAAAAAGTAATCGGTAAAAATAGATGTCTGTGGCCTTCTGACCAACTTTCGTGACATGTCAGTATTATAGCAATGTGTTTTTCAATTGAAAGTCTCTCTGTCTGTACACACAGGGGACTGTGAACACCACAGATGTTGAGAATGAGACGTTGACATCACAGGAGTCTGTAGGGGACAGTTTGACTTCACTGATGCCAACGGAAGTGACATTGTCAAGCAATAGTGACATCTCTGTTCTCAGTGAGTGTCTGTGTGTAAGTGTATGTAATGTCACACAGGCAGTGTACGTGTTTCTAAGCATCTGACTTTCAGCTAAAGGATTAAATAAGTAGTCCTACATGTATTGTCATACATTCCAAGTACCTTGTCATCGTTCCCACACACACTGACCTCTGTTTGATTAGAAATCCCTTGTTAAGACCCTGACGGATCGCTCCTCATTTGGAGGCACTTTGCATATGCACCATTTGCCCTGTTTATGATGCATAAAGGCGGGGCCTTCCTCCACTCCCTCCCCAAAGTCAGCCATCAAGCCACACCCTCAACCATAAAGCCAAGGTTAATACCTATTCCCATCTCCTGCCTTCATCCATCACCACGGAAATCTAACCGTGGCAATAGACTGCTCTATTACATTTGACATGGGGAGTGGGATGCTAGGAAAGTGTCGCTCCATTGTCTCCCAAAGCACCCATAAAGGGCATTTAAGAAGGCTGTGCAAGAACATCTCTCAGTTTGAGTTAAGCAGCACAGAATACAAATGCACATGGAGGTATGCAAGAGCATTTTAACGGACTGGCTTGTTGACAATTTCAAGTGTTGTGTGAAGTTTTTGTCAATACTAAAATCAAAGTTATCACATAAAAATAATTTGTAAAGTAAAAACATGTACAAAAATGACTGTTGTATTGCTTAAAAGTGAATATGCACTTGTTTTCTTTGCACTGTTTCTCCTTTTCAAATTCTATACTTATAAATGCAAATATAGAAACGATGTATTTATTTGACCTTTTTGAAAACATATTGTTAGTAGTTCCCAGAACTAAACCAAAATGACCATTTACCTAAAACCTATAAATAGTAAATTCAGAAAACTGAAAAGAATTTTGAAATGGTCGCTTAATTTTTTCTTTGGCTGTATAAATAGAGAATAACTGTACCTTTTTCATGTCATTGATTGATATTGATCAACAATAAAGCGGACAGACAACCAAGAGAACAATGCACATTAAATTGCTCATATCTCCTGAGCAAGAGACAGAAACTTTTGCTTTCCTTCCATGTCACCTTACCTCTTCATCTTTCTCCTTTTTCACTCTCTCTATCGCTCTACCTCTGTATCGACTAGCCATCAAATCTCCCATCCTCACGGCAGGCCATTTCTCCCTGTCTCAGCAGTCTACACCTCCCCCTCCATTACAGCTCATAATCTCATCTGAAAAGGCAAATGACCCTATGAGAGAGAGAGAGAGAGAGAGAGAGAGAGGTGGCTGTGAGCAGGAAGCATCTGTGGCAAAAGAGTGTGGACGTAGAAGGTGAGGAGAAATCTAGAATATGCTTTGTCGCGGAGAAGCAAGATGGAAAACAGAGGGAAGCAATGAGATGGGACAGGGAAATTGGCTGTGGATAGACCATGATATTATGTAGTAAATGCATTCTTTTTGGAAACCACACATAACAGTGTTTTATGCATTGAAGAATAAGCAAATATGTGACCTAAAATAACCCTATTTCATGACTATTTGACCTCTTATTGACTATGACTGCCACTTGGTCACTCTTATGCTAATCTGATGTGGCCTTTAAGCAGTTTGGTTCATCAAAATTGTGGCTTATCCAATAGTAGCAGCCTGACAATAAATAACTGCACATTTTCTGTAAAATATATGCAACATTCTGTTATTATTTAGTGTTTATTTATATGGCAAACATTCAGGTACCTCAAATACGTACTATTGTCTTTTTTACTTTACTGTTGTTGTCAGATTGTGTGCATAGGTTTTTTTTTTATTTGTTTGTACCAGTTTTACAATAACTCAGAAACAGATGGAAACCCAAAACTGAAGTACAGTATATTCACACTTCAAGACTCTTACAAGTGAACATAGTTTATGAATTGGTTATACATAAAAACACAATATTAAGATCTGAGGGATTCGTATCATTTAAAAAACAAAAGAAAATAAGGCAATATTTTATAACAGGCATCTTAGTATATGTATATTGTAAAACCATCCTGTAAAAAACAGATTATTCTAATATTATTGAAATACAGTAAAAAAACATAAAATCACTGAATAGACAAATTTACAACAAACATGTGTCATTTTATTGGGTATTTTTCTGGCGCCGCAACTGCCGTGTAGTTTCTGTTTTCTGCAGGATTCTTTATACAGTTTTTTGCAAAACCATAAAAAAATGTCTAATTGCAGAGCAGGAATGCAAAATAACTGGATAAACATGGAAAACATGTAGTGAAACTGTTCCACTTAAATGTTCACAATTTTTTCACACAAACTACTTAACAAATTATTAAAGATAACAACAGTCCAATTGTTCAATATTAATTTGTATGTCCCACTGCATGCTTGGAAAAGAGTA
The DNA here is from genome assembly GCF_947034865.1 of Barbatula barbatula. Lineage (NCBI taxonomy): Eukaryota > Metazoa > Chordata > Actinopteri > Cypriniformes > Nemacheilidae > Barbatula > Barbatula barbatula. The sequence goes on from NC_136770.1 coordinate 17,448,934, forward strand.
AATGGGACTGAACTAAAAAGTCACTAAACCTAACTCTTTTAAAGTGTAATAGAAAAGCTGTATTAATATGCATTGCTTATTCCTTTTGAATAAGGTCTAAATAGTAAGTGAATAACTAACAAAATGTTTACTTATTTGTTCAGAATCGTTTACTTGATTTAAGATTGATTTTTACTATGTATGCATGTCACAGGCTAAGTGTTTTGTGTGTGCTCCATACAGAACGAGCACCTTGCATAATTAAAGCTAAATCCATCCGTTTACAGGTAGTATCACCTCTCCACTTGTACTCTAAAATGCACTGTTTAAATACAGTACATGTACCCTATATGGTGCACTTGACAGAGAAACAAGGGAAATGAGAATTACACAGATATGACCTGCTCCTTAGACTCATGTCGTTCTGTCCCCTAACAGTCAGATCAGCCTAATGTTTGACAGCCCACCAGAGATCACCCTGCTCCAATAACACCATAATTAATCCTGATGCTCAACACACACACACACACATACATCCCTGCCTACTACGTGACAGTCCACTTGAGATTACACAGCTTGAATACCCATAACACACACACACGCCTGCGCACGTATGCATGCTTCTATGCAAACAACACTTTCTCACTGTTTGGCAGCCCACTTGAAATCCCACTGCTTCAATATGATAGTAATTAATCCATCGACCGATGACACAGTGGGGTGATCAACTAGAATCAAAGATTGTCTTAACCTTTGACCCCCGCGCTTCAGACGCCATCGACAGAGAGGTGGGTGTGCCTGCGATCCGACCTTCCTCCTTCATCTCCTGCTCGCTTCATCTCTCTTCTACTCTTGCGTCCTGTGACACTCTGATCAATTCCCCATCAAATCTTAATGCAGCGGTTTAACTCAAGTGTGGCATCTTAATTAGGGCGATAACTGCGCACTGTCAGGGTCATTGACTGCGCCTGCCACCGACCAATGACTCTCATCGACAGGCTGCCAGCCCACAGAGCAAGAGGGAGAGAGAGACAGGGGCAGGAATGATGAGACAAGGAGACACAAGAGACAAAGAAGTATAAAGTGGAGAGGGAAACGGACACAGGATGTGTAAAGATGAGCCAAAGCAATGCAGAAAAAGCAGTTACAGTATGTACCTACATTGAAGACACGACGAGAAGAAAAAAGATTATGGTGTAGGACAGAATGTCAATGGGATAAAAAGATCGGTAACGCTCACAAAATGATTTTTCATTACTTAAGCAAAGGTCATCCGCATTTTTTAAAGTCACCATTTAGATGGTCGCATGTGTTTTGAAACTTTTGTTTTCCTTACTGGAAGTCAGAAGGAAATTTTTTGAAGCAGAATACCCAAACTGCTCTTTCGTAATATATATTGACTACTTCACAACGTGCAAACACTGTTCAAGAGGCACTTCAGGTTTAATAGTTATTTATTATAATATTGTAAATCTTTTCATAATTCAATCGTGAATATATTTAGCATTCATAACATTTTGATTCGGTTATAAACATTCTGTTGGTTGTACATTGTTAAAACGTGTGAGTGATGTTAAAAAACTAATACAGAAAGTTTGTTGAACCAGCGCTGTACATCTGAAGTGGTCTATAAAGTGAAAGGGAACCATAGCTGTCAACCTACATTTTTATGACATGATTTTCTGTTTCTCACACAACAAAGACAAACTTCTCCTCGGGTGCATCATAGAATTCAATTTCTAACTTTGTTACCTGCATATAAAAGTCTTCCAATCCAAATTTTAACAAATGACCACGTTACATCATTGATTTCAAAAAGTTAACTTTAATAAAGATATAAAAAAATACACTTTAAACAGCTTTCAGTTGTATCCCCAAATGTAACACATCTATTCCAGAACATGATTAAATATACTGTATATGATAGTAATAATCATAAAAACATGAAGAAATGTATGACGTGTATTAACCATAACAGCCCATGAGCTCATCACATGATTTGTGACATCTAATCTTCTAAAATAAATCATTTTTTCTTATGAAAACAGAAAGGCGTTTCAATCAATAAGATTGTGGCCATCAAAAAATTATACATGACAACAAAGCACATAGACGTATGCAAACTGATATAAAAATTCGATGTGAAGCATCTGATTTTGAGTACATGCTGCTCTCCTGCCCATTGGATCAGAAGAAGAATTCACTTTTTCACATCGAGCAGCAAATTGCTCACTGCTGGTTTGTGTTAGTGAGGCAAGGGAGGGAGTGAAAGATGGACAGAGATAGAGGGTTCTCTTCTTTTTATGTGACAAATAAAGAAATCAATAAATCATTGCCGGCTTTGACAGGTGGTGGCAAGGCGGGCCATTTATCATTGAGTATTTATGAAGTTGTCGCCAGTACCCCCGCCTTCCGCCTCCCACTGAAATATTTAAACGCATGCGTGTGGCATGCACTGCTGGGCTGCAGTGAGAGAGATCTGGAGAGGTGGTAGATACTCAACTGTGTTGAACAGCCTGCGGCTTTTTTCCTTCAGGGCTCCCTAACACACATTACACACTTCACACACTCGTGCCCCCTTGAGTAGTGCTCAGGTCTTTAAAGGGTGTGGAACGTATCGCTGTGATCCTTCGCTCTGTATTTGACCCCAGGGAGGAGAAGAAAATCCACACAGTCAAGAGTGTCAAGCTGAATTCCTGGAGGAGCGTGTGTGGTCATCTTTCACTGTTGCATCTCTCATTGAGGAAAGAGAGCTTCTAGAATTACCTTACAATCTAAAACAATTGAATCAATTAAACAAGAGGACTTTCTTTTTTTTGCTTTGTGGTGTTTTAAACAAAGAATCTGTTACATCAGAGGGAAGAACCTTTAAAAGGATTTTTTAAACTTCTCCATGAAAACTGGTTCACACAAGGGCAAGATGTTTGCTTTTTGAACATTTGTATTACCTCAGATATATTTAAATAAATTCTAGATAGAAAGTAAATGGCCCCTAATACATTTAAAACTTTATTGATCATTATAAATCTATATTGTTATATTTTCATTTAAATATAAATTTACATATAATAATATATAATATTCTTCTTTATCATTTAATATATAATATTGTACATTTTTGTATGTTACTATATACTTTTCAAAGTTAAAAGTATAATTATAATGTACACTGCTAAAACCCCATACAAAGTGATGATATTCCAGCAGCTGGGGCACTAGTAAAATACTGCAAAATAACTACCATACAGTAACTACCGAAAATATTTTTGTAAAATAAAATGGGTTCGATCCCAGGGATTGCACGTCCTCAGAAACAAATGTATAGTATCATGCAATGAAAGTCAATTTGGATAAAAGCGTCTGCCAAATGCGTAAGTGTAAATGTATAATTACAGTGCAGATCTGTTTTGGTGTATTTGCCGAATGCACAATTTAAAATCCCCAACCATTCAGTTGTGTTGTAGCTAATAATAAAAACCAGATGATCCATGGCCTACTCAAATTATCATCCAAAGGTCCTTAGCTGGCTCAGTGTCTCTGTTGTTTTAGATAATTTGCAGCTACGACCACGTAAATAGGATAATTCAAGTTAAAATCCATTAAATATTTTTCATGATCACCAAAATACAATGTGTCTCCTGTTATATGTCAGCCGAATTTCTGAATAAAATAAAATCAATACTTAATAATATTGTGATAACTATATATAGGCTATTGTAACATTATTTTATCTGAAGATGACCACATATATAGCTATCATAAAAGAAGATTCAAAATAATGCTAAAAATGAGACACAAAGCCTCTCCAAAACAGACACTTTCCATTATGAGCGAACATATGGATAATGTTAGCCCAGGGCCCCCACAAAGGCCCTTTAAAGAGCAACAGCAAAACATCATGGGTGGTGATGATGCAAGGCTCCTGGAAGCAAGGTGGAGTTATGGTACATAGGGCTGGGGGTGAGAATGGGCAATAAGAGTATCAGGAACAAAAATGAAGGTATGATGGCATGGAAAAACAAAGGCATAAAAGAATGCTAGAAAACAAACGGGTTAAGAGTGTAAAATAAGAAGAGTGAGGGCCGGGGGCAATGCTGAGATTTAAACCCATTCTGTCTGAAGCTCCATCGGATAATGAGCTGACTAAGCAGATAGAAAAAGAGAGAGTGAGAGAAAGAGAGAGAGGGATAGAGAGTGAGAGAGCACTTGCTGGTGCACAGAGAAGTGTTTGTATATTTACTTACATTAACATTTGATTGAATTCATTTTTATCAGCATTATTTTGTTTGTTTGTTTTATTTCTCAAATCTTTGTTAAACAATTTCTCTCTCCATCCAGTAATTTCTGATCACATTCACTTATCTCTTTTCTTCTGCACATGTGATGTTCCCTTAGATCCTCGACGATGCTAATATCAGTTTTCGTGTCCTGTGTCCCCTCATACAATGCTGTTGGCCCCATGACACCTCTTATATCCGGACCCTTATCTCTCCACATCCTAGCCCAGCTGCCAGCCTTCTGACTCTTTAAGTCTCTCTCACTTTCACTTCCACCTACATCCGTACATAAAGCAAATGGTACGTGAAAATGAACATAAAGAAAGAAAGAAAGAAAGAAAGAAAGAAAGAAAGAAAGCATAATAATGGTACAGGGAATGTTTTTTAATTTAGAAGATATTTAACAGATGTGTTCCTGTTAAAAAAAGACAGGAAACAACAAGTAGTTGTAGACATAGGCCTAAATACAGATCGAAGTCCTTTTTTAGCCAAAGAAACTACGAGATCGAGGGAAGTCTTGCTTTTTAAGTGTGTGAGGCTGCTGCCAGGACCTGTCCAATTTCATCTCAGGTTAGACCATCTGCGTGACAGCTGTCAGCTCGCGCCGTGCGTCCTTGGCTAGAGGCCAGAGTGAGGCTGATCCAGAGACAGAGAAGCAAGGATAAGTCCCACCTGATACATGGTCAACCATGACATATAAAAAATATTCCTTTTGGAATAAAAAGCTAAACAATTTACATTTATTAAAAAATTATTTTAAAGTCTGATGACTTTCTAGCTAGCGAATTGCTTTACCAAAACCTTTACTATTTAAAACTTTTCATTTATATACTGTACATAGATACTGTAGCCTATAGTCGTTATATAGTTATATAATCATAGAAACTGGAATTTAAACAATGTAGGATTTCATAATGTATTTTATTATTATGAGATTTTATTTTAATGACATTTAAATCATCTGCGTCGGATGAAATAAAATCTCCGCTACGACTGTAACTGTTTATATGCACGTTTAACTGTCGTGTTGTTAAAATGTTGGTTTTGTTTGGAAACAGCGCGCCCATCTGGCGAGGAACTCAAAAATACTTTCCGTGCTACGTGCATGATCATCGTACACGCATGATGATGGGTGGGGTGCCAAAAAGCCTTTTAAATCGTCTCACTTAAAATAGTCCTACATACCCCCACATTTTTCTAAAGCAATTTTACAAGTAGGCCTACATCTCTCTCATAATCATTGTCAACTTCCTACGCCACCCACAATATCTGTCTTAAAGGATGGTAGAATTTATGGATGAGACACATACACCTTACATGCATCTTGACCAGGGGAGTGAGACGCATGGTACGGGATTCTTTGACAGCCACGTTCATGCACATTTCATGCACATTTTTTCAAACATTGGACCTATTATCAAACTGCCATGTTATAGTTAAGCCATCCACAAAACTGTAACTAAAGTGATATCATGCTTGTAGCTATTTTTGATCCATTCAACTGATTGTTTTACTGCATTTGTCACTCTTCTCTAATAAGTGAGGTATCCTGAGCATAGGAGCTTTGAAACTGGCTTATTCTAAATTTAATTGGGCTTTAGAAACATTCATTTTAAATGTAGGGTCCTATTCTATCTCTAATTATTTGTGTATGTGTGCACAGTTGAGCTCAGGGGATGTTTACTAATTTATATATTTTTGTATGCAGACTGATTTTTTTGTTTGTTTGTGTGTTTATTTGTTATTTATTTATTCTTGGGTCTGGACAGCATGACCTCTAAATTATGAATCAGGCCCTGTATTTTCTCTTAGTGAAAAATAACATCTGTCCTGCAAATGGAGAGCTTAGTGTGTCTGTATAATTAATGGTAAAAGCCTCCAGAGTGTGGCATAAAAAATATATTGAGAAGTAACAAATAAATTTAGGGATTGGTGCATAAAACAAATCAAAGCACACAGGCTGGGAAAGTAGCAAATATCTGAAGAGTTTCTACAATAAAAGCATTCAGTATGTGGCTTAGTACAATGCAATGTACAACCTGGAAAAGCTTTTTGTTCAGGTAGTGTATCTGTAGGTTACTTAAGTGTTATTTCTTCTGAGTGGGCCTATTTGTGACTTTAACTTCACTTTATCTGAAAGACAAATATCATACTTTTTACTCCACTACATTTATAAAAAGGTTGTTTCTATGTAGAGGTTTCCCTGTGTGCGACATTTTTCTGGCTTGCGATCTCCCAGGACCTTTCACGGTTGCCAAGTACTACAGTTTTTCGAAGCTCGCATTTTTTGGCTAGCTATATCATTTGGCTGATTGTTACCCAGATCTGGCAAGCCGAGCATGTTCCCCGCTAAACTAAGGTAAACGTCGGAGCTACTACACAGCTGAAAGCACTCTAAAAAGGCAAATAGTGCAATAAAAGACGAAAAAGGCACCTGCTAAAGTGTGGTGTAATCATCTTGGGTTAAACTATGTGTGATGCATTGCTTAGAACGAGCGATACGATCAGTCAAATATCATCGAAGATCCGCTCATCATATAAAAAACATCACATAATGTAGCCTTCACCTTAAGCTAAAATGTTTTAATTCGAAATTTCAGTAGATCGCATAGCCAGAGTTAGTTAAACCCTGCCCAAAATACAACAGAAAATGAAATGGATTTAATGGTTATAATGGGAATTGTATTGTATGGATACTTGTTATCTACTTTTATGTAATGGATTCGATTGTTTGGCTGGTAAATCCCATTGGAATAAACCCAAACCACACTACAAAGAGGAATTTAATAGAAAATGGAACATGTTGTCAAGTTGTCAAGAAAGAGACTTCTTTCCTGCTGCACTTACGAGGCAGAGCAGCGGACTTCCCCTGGGCGTTTCGGCAGCGAGCTACAGACCTAAAAGAGCTAATTTCTCGATGCTTGGACCCCCCTCAGAGTCGGTGCTTGGACCCCCTAAGGGATTTGGTGCTTGGACCGCTCACTGTTACCCAGATCTACATCTTGTTTCACCCAGACAATACCACTGTAGCAGCTCGCATAACAGCCTGCCTAGATGACATCTCAGCTTGGATGAAAGAGTATCAACTCCAGCTGAACCCGGCCAAGACAGAACTGCTTGTGTTTCCGGCACACCCCACGGTGCAACACGATCTCACCATCACTCCCTCCGAATCAGCCAGGAACCTCTGAGTCATATTTTATGAACAGCTGTCCTTCAATGACCACATTGCAAAGACAATGTGTTCCTGTCAATATACCTTATTCAACATTAGAAAGGTTAGACCCTATCTCACTGAGCATGCGGCACAACTCCTTGTCCAGGCCCTGGTAATCTCAAGGTTGGACTACTGCAGTGCTCTCCTTGCTGGTATTTCTGCAAAGGCTATCAAACCACTTCAGCTGGTTCAAAACGCAGTAGCACGCCTCATCTTTCAACAGCCCAAAAGGGCTCATGTGACACCCCTTTTCATCTCTCTCCACTGGCTACCGGTTGAAGCCTGGATCAGATTCAAGTCAATGATGTTTGCCTACAGGACTATCACTGGATCTGCGCCGGCATACTTTCACACCCCGCTGCACTCCTACACCCCATCAAGAACCCTGCGTTCAGCAAACGAGCGGTGTCTTTTAATGCCTGCATGAGGAGCTCACTAAGTCCTGGAATGCAACCTTCTCGGCTCTTCAATTAAATCACAATTAAATATCAAATGTCCAATGAACTGTACTTTAACTGAGCTAGAAATGCACTAAAAACCTCTTTATGGTCAATTCAACGAGCACGGTTGACAAGCGTCTCATTCGTACAGAGCTTCACCCCAGAAATTTGAAGGTATTCAGTGAACCATTAGCAGCAACGGAAACAAAACTCTGGAGTTCTGTGTATGCATAGAAACAGATGATGAAATGCCTTTAGTGCTGTGCAGGTAAAGTAAGACATTTAGTCATTTAGCAGACGCTTTTATCCAAAGCGTTTTACAAATGAGAAAATGACAATTATTGACAGTAGGTTCAATAATTGTCTATATACAGTGGGTAGGGAAAGTATTCAGACCCCCATTTTGTTCTAATTAATGTACACACAGCACCCCATATTGACAGAAAAACAGAGAATTTCTGACATTTTTGCAGATTTATAAAAAAAACTGAAATATCACATGGTCCTAAGTATTCAGACCCTTTGCTGTGACAGTCATATATTTAACTCAGGTGCCGTCCTTCTGATCATCCTTGAGATGGTTCTACACCTTCATTTGAGTCCAGCTGTGTTTGATTATACTGATTGGACTTGATTAGGAAAGCCACACACCTGTCTATATAAGACCTTACAGCTCACAGCGCATGTCAGAGCAAATGAGAATCATGAGGTCAAAGGAACTGCCTGAAGAACTCAAAGACGGAATTGTGGCAAGGCACAGATCTGGCCAAGGTTGCAAAAACATTTCTGCTGCACTTAAGGTTTCTAAGAGCACATTGGCCTCCATAATCCTTAAATGGAAGACGTTTGGGACGACCAGTACCCTTCCTAGAGCTGGCCGTCCGGCCAAACTGAGTTATCATGGGAGAAGAACCTTGGTGAGAGAGGTAAGAAATAACCCAAAGATCACTGTGGCTGAGCTCCAGAGATGCAGTTGGGAGATGGGAGAAAGTTGTAGAAAGTTAACCATCACTGCAGCCCTCCACCAGTCGGGCTTTATGGCAGAGTGGCCTGACGGAAGCATCTCCTAAGTGCAAGACATATGAAAGAACGCATGGAGTTTACTAAAAAACACCTGAAGGACTCCAAGATGGTGAGAAATAAGATTCTATGGTCTGATGAGACAAAAATATAACTTTTTGGCCTTAATTCTAAGCGGTATGTGTGGAGAAAACCAGGCACTACTCATCACCTGTCCAATACAGTCCCAACAGTGAAGCGTGGTGGCAGCCTCATGCTGTGGGGATGTTTTTCAGCTACATGGACAGGACGACTGGTTGCAATCGAGGGAAAGATGAATTTCGGCCAAGTATACCTTCTCCAGAGTGCTCAAGACCTCAGACTGGGCAGAAGGTTCACCTTCCAACAAGACAATGACCCTAAGCACACAGCTAAAGTAACAAAGGAGTGGCTTCACAACAACTCCGTGACTGTTCTTCAATGGCCCAGCCAGAGCCCTGAATTAAACTTAATTGAGCATCTCTGGAGAGACCTGAAAATGGCTGTCCACCAACGTTTACCATCCAACCTGACAGAACTGGAGAGGATCTGCAAGGAGGAATGGCAGAGGATCCCCAAATCCAGGTGTGAAAAACTTGTTGCATCTTTCCCAAAAAGACTTCCCAAAAAGATCAATAGGGTGCTTCTACTAAATACTGAGCAAGTGGTCTTAATACTTAGGACCATGGGATATTTCAGTTTTTCTTTTTAAATGAATCAGCAAAAATGTTAACAATTCTGTGTTTTTCTGTCAATATGGGGTGCTGTGTGTACATTAATGTGGCTGCAATATAACAAAGAGTGAAAAATTGACTGTATGTACCCACTACATACAACACTACATACACCCACATACCCACTGTATGTAAGCTATATTATGAACAAGCAGTGGCGTCGCTAGGCCCTTTTAATGTGTGCTTTATCCAACCTTAAGTTCTATTTTAGGCCCCCTAAAAATGGTGAGTAAGTATGTAATCTTTACAGAATTTCGAGATTGCTTTATAATCCCCTTTAAAACTCTTATGAAAACGGGTGGCAGGCTGCGTTATATAGCGCATTCTTCAGTTTATTGTGGCACAGAGCGGAGTAAACGTCGTAAGCAAAGTACAGGGTGTATACATTGACATGATATCTGCATCTTTGCCATTCTTTGTTATAAATGAAGCTTACATAATGATGCGGGAGCGATACAAGACCCTTTCCCATCCACTGTAAAAAGTTTTGTCTGCGTTCACCCCTCGTCACACTGTTAACTAGTTGTTGACCTCCATCTAAATGAAAGCACTTCACACAATGACGGCACTTTGGAAAAGGATCATGATGATATTGTAGCGCACAGAAATGTGTCATTCATGATGAAGTGCTGTTTTATATTTCTGCACATAGTAATAGAGAGCTGACGGTGGTTTTGAGAGCCAATGAGAGCCGACGCGCAAAACGCCAGGCGTAAAGCGTCATTCAAAAAAATATTCCTCGACTGGGCTTTTTTTGTTTACCGTCCCAGTGTGTATAAGCTTTAACAGATGTCAAGCTGCCAGTTTGAGGCGAAAAATCTGGGTGGGGAAATAAAATGCATATTTTTTATCTAAGCTGGTTTATACATACTTTTCTATATGTTCTTTTTCTGAATTATTTTCTATATATGTACATTTAGAATGTACAGTCACAAAAACGCTTGAAACGTACTGAAATAAATTTTTGGTATTTGAATTTATTTATATACAAATGTTATTTTTTGGACAAAAGCGTAGCTGTGTACAAAGTAAATATGTGCATTCTGATACCCAACATTGTATGATGTGGTGGTGGTTATAAATTTGCACATTTCAGCTGGTACACAAGACCACTGAAGAAGTGAAATACAGACTAAAGACTCTGAATTAATTGTTTTGTTTAAATATACAGATTTAAAATTATATTGCTGAAAACACTTTTAATTTATAATAGAAAACAGAATTTACACTTTAAAATTGTGCAATATACAATTACAGTTACAGTATGCAACACTTTACAATAAGGTTGTATTCGTTAACATTAGTTGAAGCATTAGCTAACATAAACCAGCAATGGAAAAATACTTCTACAACATTTATTTTACTCTTTGTTCTTAAATATTTATGTCTTGCAAAAAAATATTTTTTATGTCTAAAATAATGTTGCCACAGCGATGCGGTAAATTGTATCTGTTAACATAAGTTAATGCACAATGAACTAACACGAAACAGCTGTGTTGGCATGAAAAAAGTAAACTAACAAAGGTTAATAAACACTGAAAAACTGTATTTTATGTTAGTTAACACATATGTCAACAAATAGGCCTACACAAGTATTGTAAAGTGTTACCAGAAACCTTTGAGTTGACAAGTTTCTGCCTGCTGGAATTTTTGTCATTAAAGTTACAAAATGTTCTAAACCTTTTTTATGGGAAGAGAAGTGTAGGACAAAAGGTTGTGTTATAAATTAATTACATGTTGATGGAGAGAAATGGCTATGCCCTACTATATCTAAAAAGCTCATTTATAGGAAGACTGGTCCGGCTATACCAAGACAAGCCTTAGATACACCCAAGAGGAGATATTAAAGCAATAAAAAATTAACATGATGTTTATCTGATTACATTTGATCACCTAACGAAAATATAGTCACATTACCTGCAAATAGAAGGCCAAAACATGTAATGTACTATACCTGAGCCAAAGTAAATGTTTTGAAAATAGCTACAGTAGCTGGGCCGATTTGGGAAGGCTCGCATGGCACATTGATGCAGAATTAAAATTTAAGAGTGCTTGATAAACATCTTAACTAGAGCAGAAAAAGGGCATGATGTTTGTGTTTGCATTTTTAGCATACACCTGCTCCTGTAATGTTTGCTATTTTTGCCTGACAGGGACCAAGAGATTAACTACAGTTGTATAATTTTCTTACAAGTACAATGATGTGTTGCGTTTAAAAGAGGTATTTGACCTTAGTGTGTCTGTAATACCAACAAAGTTAGTTTTCCAAACATCTATTGCTACTTACTGCATTACTCAAGTGAGGTAATGCATGAACAATGAGTCTGACAATGTTATATCCTTGAGTCAGTCTGGAATTAAATGAAGAGACAGAAAAAGGAGGCCTAAACCCTGTGAGCGGGGGCAAGTCAAAGATGCTTCCTCTAAACATATCTTATAGCTTTATTCTGTCACTGAATAATATATATATACATATATATATACATATATCTATATACGCCTATGATTCTAATTATTCCAAGCACTTACTTTATTGTATTGCAAGCACTACCTTCTTCTATGATTGCCCATGTCTGCGCTCTCATTACAATGGCTGCTATGATCATGACCACTAGATGTCAGTGTGGCTGTACAGTGGTTGATGTATACTTAAAACTTTAAGCAACTTTTCAACTAAAGTTAAATCAAATTGGTTCAACAAGTCATTCAAAATGTTTTATTATATTAAACTATAATTGTAATAATATTTTTTATCTACCTGGTTGAGTAGAAGTTTTCCTTAAACCCAAGTCAACAACTTGCTGAGGTAAAAGTCTACTGAAGCTTGGAGTTTTATGCCATTATGCCATTAATAGCATTTATAATAGCGTTTAACCAAAACACTGTTGACTATTGAATGTCAGTAATTTTACATTCACATGCATTTATCTGGTCTGGATTTATTTAGTTTTGGAAGTTTTATAATAATATTATATTGGGGTGACACAGCGTAATGTTGTCAAAGTCAGCCATTATTATAAAAATATAATATAATCCCTAATATAATAAACAAACAAAACCTGCCTTGGTCGTTACAGCTGTGTCTTATCTTTTTTGTGTTTTTCCATTTTTCTTATTTTCTCCTGTAAAGCTGCTTTGGAACAATGCACACTGTGAAAAGCGCTAGATAAATAAATATATAAAAAAATATTGAATTGTATTTTTGTAATGGGTTACATCTAACGATGAAGATGTACATTTTCATAAGTTACACTTATAAACTATAAATTAGCACGAAGTTATCCAACACTGGTATTCCACTTTACAAGAAAAATTTCAAAGAAAAGTTTTGTATTTCTACAAACAATAACCGCACAGTTGACCTGCGAAATTGAGAACCAAAATGATGAAATTAAAAGTTTGTTTTATTATTATACATTTTTTAACCATTAGAAACTTAGGAGTTATGTAAAATTTCTAAGCAGTAAGAGTAAAAGTAACAAAAGTTATAGTAGAATCAAATAAGGAACAAGTGGGAATGTTTTAAAGCCAGAAGTTTTACATTCAATCACATGAATGATGTTAACACATAAATCAGACAATGCCTGCAGCAACTTGTGAAAATCCTGCAGTTCTGATCTTGATCTTGATCTTGATCACAAGATGTTCGACGGCCCAATTTTATCGGAAATAAGGGGTAGGACAAAACAATGTTTCATAAATTAATTAAATGAGGAGAGTGAGAAGCGGCCAGTCCTACTGTAACTCAAAAGCTCATTTTTTAGGAAGACTGATCAGATTATACACAGACAACATTTTTATAACAAACAATATTATAAACTCCAAATGCAATATATATATATATATATATATATATATATATATATATATATATATATATGTACATTTATGAAATCCCACAGTAAAATAATTAGCAGATTAGAAATTGGAAACTATTCATTCGAGAGACACCCTTGTGAATTTTGAAGGCTGACAGAGGTTTCTTGAGGCGCAGCCCTTTAAAGTGTTCTTTTCCGAACTTTAAAAAAGAAGCATTGGAAACACATGATTTAACCTGATACATCAGCACAAACATTTCGAAATTAGTCATCAGCAACACCTGAAACATTCAGTTAACAATATAACTTGAATTCTGTTTATATAGTAATAGGTGACAACAAGTGAATTGGCTGGTTGCGCAGACTGCTTAGCTCGTTTTAATGACTGCTATATTTTTTCCACCACTAGATGTCATTGTAGCATCAAATAAAACGCCATGTTGAATTGTGTCTTTTTAATGTCCTGCAGTAGTTAAACAGCTCTGCTTCAATCACTCTACTATTATATTAAATTACATTTGAGGGTAATATTATAAAAAGCTGCCACAAAACGGCAATGAAGAAATAATTAAAAACTAATCTGAAAACAGGGGATAATATAATATTAGATAATATCAGGTGTATATAATCAATATATAGGATTAATCACAGATTGTCATTGTAGCAGAAATTTGTGTTGCAGCATGATATAGTCAAATTATAATAGCCAACATTGAATGATAAATTGCATGATTCAATTTGTAAACAAGACCGCCCAATTTCTGAAATAAATAGACAGAAAGACAATAAAAGTATTGTTTTACTTTAACATATGTGATATTATATTGCTGAAGACTTATAATTTATGATAGAAAATTGATTAATAAAAATGGTAAAATTGTGCAGTCTACAACTAACCTGAATTGGTCCTAAAACATCACAATAATAGTCCCTTTTACAGGTTTCTCTATATAAGCTCTGAGGACCTGAACCTCTCAAACACGTACTTTGAGGTTTAATCCATTTCCTTATAATCACGTTCTGTAATTGTCATTATTTACAGATCATCTCGTTTTACATTACCTGAGTGAATGAGTGAAGATGAGAGGCAAAGTCACAACAGCAGCCACATGATGCGAGTGTCAACAGTCAACTTTCTGAGCATGTAGCACTAGAAGATCAGATATATAAAGACGAGAACATATAAGAGAGCAAATCAAGTTTGACCTGTGAGTCATTAAACACCAGAAATGTTAGACTGACCACTAGTTGGTCATAAATGCAATTTTGATTAAATTATGTTTGGGTGGGGATAAAACACCTCCTTGTATTTAAGTGTGCGCGTGTTATTAAGAGTGTTTCTGTGATCTTTGTGTTGCCCTTGTTCAAATGTTTTGGGTAAAAATGTTTCAAACCACACTGAAGAAACCCATACAAAATGCATGTTTTTATTAAGTCAATATTTCATCCATGCATATACTTGTATATACTCAAAAATATAGAAATTGAAATAAATAGTCATTACATTTCAGAGTATTAGTTCACAGCACCTCCCACAGTACACATATATAGATTTATACTTTCTCCAGCTTAGTTAATGATTTGTCATTACATCTCTTCATTACAACGTTTGATGCCTTAATTTCAAGCAGGCACAATGTACATGTGGCTATAGTCCAGTTCATTATCATGTGCGGCCTAAACTCCCATCTATAGGCTTAATCTTGGTATGAATACCGTATGAATGATGGAGGGGTTTAAGGAAGTAAGTGTTGATACTGTGGCAGGTTAGAGCATTCAGGTAACACTTTGCAATAAGTTTGTGTTTGTTAAAGGTCCAGTGAAATTTAGTGGCATCTAGCGGTGAGTTCGCAAATTCCAACCAACTCTCCCTCCCTTTCAAAGCACTACAGTGGCTGACACAGAACTAAGATGTTGTTACGTTTTCGCTTCTTTGCCGAAGGAGATAACATATTTATGAGCTCTGTAGAGCAGTTTGTCTGTTTAGGGCTACTGTAGAAACAACACAGTGAATTCCATGGAAGGGGACTCGCCGTGTAGATAGAAATAGCTCATTTTAAGGTAATAAAAACATAACCCTTTATTATGTAAGGTCTTTATACATCTCAGACATAGTTATGCGTATTATATTGCACTTCTGTCAATAGAGCCTCCAAAAAATTACACACAGCACCTTCAACATTAGTTAATGCGTTAGCTAACATGAATGAGCAATGAAAACTTCTACACCATTTATTAAGGCCCAAGCACAATATGTTTCTATATAAATATAAATATTTGTATATATTGCAAAACATATTTTTGATATCTATTTTTGATTGCATCTGTTAATGTACTACGAAACTAACAAGAACAGTTGTTTTGGCATTAACTATGGACAGTAAGATGAATAAATGCTGAAAAACAATATTGCTCAATGTTGTTTATGTTTGGCGTGGCATTAACTATGTTAACAAACAGGTCTACAGCGTTATTGTAAAGTTTAACAATATTTTAATAGACAAGTTCCTGCTTTTTCTCATTAAAGTTGCAAAATGTTCCACGCCCTATTTCATTTTCTTAATGAGAAGAGAAGTGTAGGACAAAAGGATGTGTCATAAATGACTTGCGCCCCACTGTAACACAAAAAGCTCATTTTTAGGAAGACTGATCAGGTCATACCAAGACAAGCCATAGATACACCCTAGGGGAGATATAACAGGAAAGTGCAATAAAAATAAATATGTGTATATCTGATATTTTAATAACATTCGTAGATTACGCTTGATCCCCTAACAAAAATATAGTCACATTACCTGCAAATAGAAGGCCAAAACATTTAACCATGTACCATGCCTGATCCAAGCAAAGTTAATATTTTGAAAAGAGCTACAGTAGCTGTGCTTCAGGACAGATTTGGGAAAGCTCGCCCTTCGTGGCCCCTCCTCGAATACATTTCTCATTTGCCGTTTCTCCAACACCTAAATTATTAAGGTAAAGAATCTCCAAATGACTGGCAAGTGCGGTGTCTCTACTGTTGACTGTTGGCCAGCAAGTCTGTTTGAGGCAGTAGAAAGATGACTCTGGCGGAGCCAGACAGAAATAAAGACAAGGCATCGGCATTCAGAGCGGAGCTGTAGGATCTGTGGCTACGGCTGGATCAGTGTGAGCTTTCAAAAGGTCCACTATCTCAAAGTTGGAGGCCTTTGTGGCTACTGAAAGAGCTGTGTGACCATCCTGTAAGAGAGACAGAGAAAATCAAAAGTATAATGTAAGTGATGTTGATTTTAAAAGCAAAATTGGCAATAAAAATCTAAAAAAAAATTTGAATTGAGACACTTAAAGATTAAGTTTGTTTCTTAAAATAACAATACAGGTAAGTAATAAACAGCCTAAATATTTTAATATGAGTTGCTAATTTAAAATATTGTAAGATAATAATTAATAAGAAAAACAGCGAGAGATGAATAACCCACTTGACCGAAACTGTCCTAAACAGTCCAAAACTGTCCTGCCTCATTTTTCACAAAATTGTGATTTAAAAAGTTTCATGTGACGTACAAGGTTATTTTAGTTTACTAAAATAACACTTTTGAAACGTTTCTGTTCATTGAAATAAAATATTGATCTAAAAATTATTGGGAAAAACTTGACTAAAGGAAATATTGAAACGTGGCCTCAAAAATAAAGTTAAAATGTTTAAAGCACCAAAATTATAATAATACAAAAACAGACTATAAATAAACAAATAAATTATAAAATGACAAAAGCATATACCAAAATTAGTAAAACTTAAACTAAAATTAACATAAAAACTAGAAATCTAAAAATAAAAGCTAATTTAGAATATTAGTAAAACTAAATACAACTTAAGCAAAACAATAATAACTCTGGTGACATGTTTGATTTACTTAGGTCCTATACACATGTATGCATTTGGTAAAACATTTGTATTTAACAATATTAGATCAGTATATGCAATTATACCATTTTGCATAAGTAGTAATATTTTAAAATGTGGTAATATTTTGTTAACATGTAGGTGATACAAATAAAATTGAAATAAGAATGATCACTAAAAAGGGGAAAGGGAGAATTAATCACCTCTATTGACCAATTTTTATCATTTATTTATATATTATAAAGCCTTGTTTGAAATAGAGCTTACCTTGTTATTGTGAAATATTATTATTTATATAAGTGGGCTTGTGCTAGCTTTTTTTAAACTCATGCAACTTGGTTAAATAATGCTGTGGAATTAGTTAATTACATTCCTTTTTATGTGTCTAAATACATTTTAAGTTCACTTCAGTATCATACTTCCATTCTGTAATTCTGTAAAGTTTAGTTGAAGTGGATAATAGTAACATCAAATATGTGCATTAGACGGGTAAAAGGGCCTTCCCCAAAATGCAGGTAAATTTCTCTTAAGCACAACGGGCATAAGGTTCAATATATCTCCGTTTCTCTCTCACCTTATCTTTGAGTGACGTGTCACACTCTGGTCGCTCAAGCAGTAGTTTGGCTATCTCAGTATGCCCATGCTCACAGGCACACATCAAGGCAGTGGAACCGTCTCGGTCCTGTACATTCACATCAGCACCACAGTCTAGAAGAACCTGCACCATCACTGTCCGTCCATGACTCACTGCGAGCATCAGTGCTGTTTGCCCTGACTGGTGGGGAGTAATGAAAGTTATTCAATATACAAATTATACAATATTGCAAAATTGTTATAAAATAACAATATGCAGAAACATCTGTCAAACATGTTGCCAGAAATTGTAAAAATGATCCAAAATGTAATCTAGGCTATTCTTATTCAACACCACATTTGTGACTAGTTTAATAATGTGTACGTGAGTGAATGTGTAGAATTCCTATTATGTAATTCATTTGTTTTTCAGAGGACAAAATTAAGCGATAGTTCACCCAAAAATGGTCGTCATTTTACTCTGTATGACTGACATCCCAACATTCTTTAAAATGACGTCTTTTGTGTTTTGCAGAAGAAAGTCATACAGGTTTGAAATGACAAGAGCGTGAGTGAATGATGACAGAATTTCTATTCTTGGGCGAGCTATCCCATTATTCATGCTCTGACGGGCACAGAGAGGTATATTTCTGAGCTTGTTTAGTATTCAGATTCCTTACAGGAACAGAGAAGCTTTAGCTTGTTTATGTTGTCTGAGGCATTTTCAGTAAGTGTTTGTGTGTTTTTGCAGTACAGGATATTGTGTTGTCATGCTGTGTGTACCTGGCTGGCGCATGCGTTAATGTTGCCCATTCCCAGTAGCTGCTGTGCCACCTCCATGTCTTCAGGGCTCTCAGCCGCAGTAAGGGATGCCAACATTATAGCAGTGTAGCCGGCCTTGTTTTGTTGATCCACCTCACACAGTCCTGATAAATGTACGTTTGAGGAGAGAAAGAGATGCACAGACTTCTAAAAAAATATTTATTTCTTCTAAAAAATAGATTTGAACACACCATCCAATTCAACAATAACAAATGAATGAAATTGTGATAACTTTTTAAAGCATAATTTCCTAACATAAAAATGCTCTTGAGAACAGTCACCATTAATGCTTGAAGGATGGATCCCAAAACTTTAAAAGTCTACAAAAAAGTAATATTTAAGCAATAATGTCATCACAAACATTGAGTTATTATTGGCTACCCTGCTCTCCAGATATTATCATTGACATCTGCTGTTCAAAAACTCTAATACTCACACTAAATGAACTTCATCTTTAAATGCATTTTACTTCACAAATGAACTTGAATGTTTCTTACCCGTGTCTAATAACAGTTTGACCACAGAGAAGTTAGAATGGGACACACTGTAGTGCAGCGCCATGTTGCCATTTCCATCAGCTAGGTTCACTATATATCGCAAAAGGGTGGGAGTTTGGAAGCCCACCTCTCTCAGGTACAGAGTGACTGTATCTGCCTGCGAGTCCTTCTGACTGGACACACGAAACCACTCCTGATAGAGCACCATGAGAATCTGCCTCTGAGATTCACACAGTGACGAATGAGTTTAACCATGAAATAATAAAGTTATCACTTCTACATTGGTAAATAGGTGTCCTCATATTGGTGCTATATATAAAGAGAGCAAATTCATTCAAAGTCATTTAACATAGATACCCTGGTTTATTATGTTATTGATTCTGTACATTTCGACAAGCAACAAAAGGTACTTCCATGTCTGTAATATCAATTCAATTACATTATTCATGTCTTCTAAAATATTTAATCAACATACAGTACAGTCTCCGTATTACAGTGTAATTGGACAAATAAGTACTTAGTAATATTAATAGAAAATGTACCTATAACAATTAGGGTATAGTTTGGGTAGTTTTCAGGATAGTTGCTTGTAATTATGCACAATTTACTGTTATTACTATATAAAGTGCATGTGACATGCAAAACAAAGACACTGTAAAAGTGTTATCAATTCGCCTATTTCG
This sequence comes from Barbatula barbatula, assembly GCF_947034865.1. Classification (NCBI taxonomy): domain Eukaryota; kingdom Metazoa; phylum Chordata; class Actinopteri; order Cypriniformes; family Nemacheilidae; genus Barbatula; species Barbatula barbatula. The sequence goes on from NC_136770.1 coordinate 17,468,892, forward strand.
CAGAAAGGACAGAGACCGGAAGTAGGGGAAAATGTTTCCCTCCCGCACTGCTGCCATAGCCATTAATTCATTCATTCAACCACCCATCCATTCATCCATGCAGCATGTTTCCTCACATGCATTCAACTTATTTGCCAAAAGATAAAAAGTAGTATATGTTGTGCGATTTGTTTACGGTTTACTGGGAGATGTAAAAATAGGGAAAGCAAACATTATAAAAACATTCTTTTTTGAGCGATGTATTATTATAAAGGTCTGATATACAGTATGTTAGACAAATCAGCACAAATGGAGCACTACATGCCTAACTTCTGTTCTAGTCTCCGCAACTGTTGCAACAAGCGTTTACCCTACTTCCGGTTTGTACACGTCACGCTGTGAAATAGGTCTATGCTTACCATCTCTGCATTTGGGGAAGCAACCTCAGCCATGCGATCCTTCAGGAAGTGACAAGCAGCCGTGAAGCTCTCATTAACTAACTCACTGCAAGAGCATAGTACATAGTAAGTAACATCAAAGACAAGTAACCGTTTTCATACTGTATAGTTTCATTCAATAGAGACGATGAGAAGCATTTACCCTAAAAATAATAAAAAAATTTAACTCATGCATATGTCTTCAACTGACAAATACAGATACAGGGTGTCAATAAAAAATCTGTATTTGAAAGACCAAATGAAATATATAATCATGGTAACATTAGTTGAGAGGCCTAATTCTCTGGGGTCTCAAGTAAATTGTTACCAATGTTTTAAGACATGAAGCATTGTTGTCACAATGTTTGGCTCTGGCACATGCGAGCTCTGTTACTTGAAGAATATTTATATACACTGTACTTCGCCTAATGTGTTTATCGGACACTTTCCTGAAAAACAATCAGTTTTTCCCTAACGGCCACGTTCAGTTTAGTCGTTTAAGTGTACCGGTCACTGGGCATATTAAACCTGTCACTCAGTGCTTGTTTTATAGTGGCTTCCTGCCAGATGATGGGCATGAATAAAGACAGGATTGTGTCCGATTCATAACAGAGGCTCCTGCCTTTGGGGAACATGCATGAGGGGTCACTGCGCACTTTAATGTGTTAAGCCAACTCATATTATGAACTAATGAGATTTTCACACCAGATTGGAAAAGGAGGGACCACAAAGTTCATGAGAATCTCGCTGTTTAACCCTTTAATGTTTATTCTATTGCAGATAAGTCACGGAAATGTAGACTATCTGTTAATGATGTCACATCAAAATAAGAAAAGAAATGAATCAATGAATAATTTAGTATGTTCATTAAAACATTATTCTGACATAAGATAGGTAAACAGTGAAATGTCATTTAAGAGTACAAAATTAATTTAAAATGCTTAAGCAAACAAATAGTTTTTTTGTGCATTAAAAGTAGTAACTTTATTTTGTCCCTTTAAAAGAATTAAATCTCTTAAAACTGCGATCCATAAATTTGGCCTCTCTACTGCCATCTCTATTTGAAATACAAAATTGCAGGGTACTTTACATATCGCTACGGTCATACTAAAACCCTGTATCTTCATATTTTGTGGGGTTTTTGTTATAAATAATTTTTTATGCCTTTATGTTTGTCATTGAGTTTTGCAAATATCTGACCAATAAAACGCATTTAAAAGTGCTTGCCAACTTTAACAACACAATATTTCATTATTTAAAAAGTACAGTGTTTTTCCATTTCCTGAAGAACATCCGAGGTTTCCGAAGGACAGCCACGGTATTTATCTTTACATGTGTTTAAGTCAAATGACGCCAAATATTTCCCGTGAAATCTTACACAGCTCAACTAATAAATAAATATTATAAGCTTAACATGGTTGTCATGAGTTTTGGTTTATGGTTATAGTAGTTCTTTCAAGTGTCTTTTTTGGATTGGTTTATTGTTTCATTGTCTTCAGGTGTGCCTTGTTAGTCTTAAGTCCTTGTGTGTATATATGCCACAGTGTTGCATGTGTCTAAGGTTGGTTATTAAATGTGTATACAGTATACAGCAGTAGCGAACCATGACTTTTAAGCCTCGCACAACAACAACAACAACAACAACAACACCACCCCCCCAAACACACACACGCGCACACACACACGCACACACACACACAGTATAGTACAGTATTTTACCTTACTGTGCTTTCCTATATAAGTGAGAATACATTAATATACCATCACTCACACTTGCCACATGATACATTTACAATGCTACTCCATACTTGAAATGCAACAATAAATGTGTTAAAACGTGCTCGTCAACTTTAACAACACAGTATTTAATCATTTTAAAAGTACAGTGTTTTTTCCATGCCCTGAAAAACAGTGAATGTGGACATTCAATGTTTCGGTAGGACAGCGAAGAAATCCCTGCAGCCTTTCTTTTCATCACGGCACTTCATCTCACCTCACAGGCTGCTCCTCCTGGGGACTCATGTCTGTCTGAGAGGCATCAGGCTCCTCAGAGCCCTCTATCACCTCGGCCTGAACCCCTTCACCTTGCTCCCCAGTAGCAGCAGCCTCCTCCTGGGCCGTTCCACTCTCCTCCCCGTGCTCCACCTCAGGCTCCGAGCTATCCACCTCCTCCCCCTCGTCCTGAGCCTCCTCCCCACCAGAGTCCTCACTCGAGGTGGACTCATAGCTGGACACAAAGATAACTTAAGTCAGGAGGGTTCTTTTCATTTTAACCTCCTTTCCAATCTTCCTGTAGGTCAGTCAGTCTAATGTGACCACTAATACCACCTGTCCCGCTTGTGATCCAAAACGTACAGAAGTTTTATGTGTATTGAATCTGTCTTGTATGGAAAATATCTTGAAATGCATGGTTGAGTAAACAGTTCCTTACGGCTAACGGCAAATTGATGTAATTAGTCTGTTGTGCACGGACATGCAAAATGTGAGTGTTTATACAATTAGTTTAAGTGAGAGGGACCTCTGAGGGTTTCTTATGTGATGAGTCTGTATGAAGAATGCTGCTCCTTCATGGATGTTTTTAGATATGCAGGGGGAACAGCATTCCCACAATTCCTAAAGGAAAGGGGTGAATGGAGGTCTATAGCTGCGGGTCAGGTGACTATTCGTTTATAAGCGTGCTGAGCATGAGGGCCCCTTCGGAGTACTTCAGATTAAAGACAAGGGGCCCATGCATAGGTTGTTTGCGACAGTAAAAATATATTTTCTCTCCGTCTTTGATATTTATCAAAAGGGGGCCAAAGGACTTCAATGTCGCAAATTGCTCAGCTGCTACCAGTAGCCATGAATCACATTCCATATGTGAATAGTATTATATTTTATTTTTTATAATGTAATGCAAAATTAGATTAAAAGATAAGGATCAGTGAAACAGCCAGTGAAATATATCCAGCATTTTAATACTGCTGTTTGTCCTTGGCTGACAGTACTAAATAACACAGTAAAATGATATTATAGTGGTTCTGGTCAGAACTGTGTGTAAATTCTGAAACCACCAGCTGTCATCTCAGAATAGGAGTGCAGGGCCTTCCTCCAGAAAATCACAGACTATCAGACATAGACACAATCCAACATATCTGCCAAGACTCCCATACAATTTTCAAAGATACAAAAACAAAAATAAAACAAATTCTAAAGCTAGCTCGGTATTTATTTACTATTGCAAGTTATAAAATATTTTCTTTAGCATGTTGTGTCATAAGAGGACGAGATCACTGTAAATCTCTGTGTTTTGGGAATTAATTAAACCCCTGCTGTATAAGGATCAAAAGCTAAAGAGATATTAAACAATATTTAATTAAAGATATTGAGTAGAAGTTTTCATATGTCTAATTTCCTCACATCTGTTCATTTGCATAAAGGTAAATAGGAGGCCGACCAACCGATTAATCACGATTAACCGCATCCAGTTGAACAGTTTGTATTTACATAATATATGTCTGTGTACTGTGCATATTAATTTAGTATTTATAAACGCATACATTCATATATTTAAGAAAAATAGAAGATGGAAACATTTATAAACATTTTTATAATTTATTTGTAAATTTACAGTAAACTGTAAATAAATACATGTAAATATTTCCTAAATATATAAACACTTGTATGTGTTTATAAATACTAAATTAGTAAGCAACGTACACAGACATATTTTGTAAACAAACTTTTATTCTGCATGTGATTAATCGCGATTAATCGTTTGACAGTGCTAGTAAAAATAAAACATACTGTCTCACTGCAACTTTACCCTGTTCTTAATTCCCAAATGTGTAGTGGTTGGGGAGCTACACGTCAAGGTTAAACTGATAAAACACTTGATTTAACTGATAGACCCTTTTCTTTCTGAACAGACATACAGAAGGCTGTTTGTCCAACTCTATTAGGATATTGTTGTTGAAGGGTGGTCAAATACAGCTGAGACAGAGCCATCTCTGCTGCCAAACTAAACAAATCATTCAGCACACGGTCACGGGCATATAGACAGCAATAGAGAGACAGACACAGCGAGGACACTTTGTTCTACGTGTTGTCTCAATGGGTATCACTCATCATGCTAATGCACTCACATAAAACAATGAGGACACCTCATGGCCTGTTTCTAACAGAGCACCAAGATGGATGAAACAGATTAAGGGATGCAGATGGATAAATTGGTCATATTGATGCTGTGTTTGTTTTGGTGCCATGGATGCTAATGAACCAACCTTGATACTTTGCATAAAACACCATCAACCGTGATTTTAGGGGAACTTTAAATACATCCCTTTAGACGTTTAAATTATAATGCCAGTATTGTTTGAAGAGATTATTTATCAAAATCTAATCATTTAAAACATGGGTTAACAATAGTTACAGATCAAGCCCCATTTCCTATCTATACTGTTATGCAGAAAAAAGGATCAAAACTCAATTTTCTCTGTAACGCTTTATAATAATGTAATTATATTATACTACTTAACAGAAGTTAAAAATTTAGTTGAGAGTTGGAACTTAGAAATGTCATGAAAATGTGATGTTCTATACAGTCTGATCTTCTCTCCTTTCCTCCAGATGAAAACCCTAGACTTTTTTCAAAAAGATGGTGATTTTATGAAAGCATTGCCATCCGCCATTTAAAACAGAACATTTTGTTTGCATGCAAAAATGCAAAAAAATGTGCACATAAAATAAAGAAAAGCATACCCTCCGTTTACGCCAACAAACTTCAAGTTCTTCTTGGCTCCCCCAGTGCCCTGCTTGTCAGAACAGTCATTCTTCTTCATGATAGATTTCAGGCCTGATGTGGGGGAGATGGTCAGATATGTGAATTGGTAAGCCAAGCTTGCACCTGTTCATCCTCCCTAACTCAACTCTATGAACTATAAAGTCCATTTGACCCACCTGAAAATAAAGCATACACTGTAAAAAATGGTTTGTTAGATAACAAATATACTTTAACTACATTAAGTGACAAACAAACATAATTTTAAAGAGGCAGATATGCAGTACAGTATGTATAATCCTGTATAAACATGTTTCTGCTAATATAACCTAAAAACATACCCTAAATAAATCGATTAAAAACTAAATCAACCTGATTAGAATTTGTGCCTGTTGTTTTCTGATTGTAATTTCATTGAATACATCAGTTTCAACTATTAATATGCATATTCAGTTCATAGAGGTTTCTTTTAACTATTTCCAAATAATTGGTCACACTTTATTTTAAGGGCCAATTCTCGCTATTAACAAACCATTAACTACGACTTTTGCATCAATAAACTCCTAATTTGTTGCTTAAAAATAGTTAGTAAGGTAGTTGTTTAGGTATTGGGTAGGATTAGTGATGTAGAATATGGTCATCCAGAATATGTGCTTTATTTACTAATAAACAGCCAATATGCCAAGCATTCAAATAAGATACTTGGTAATTGTGAGAATTGGTCCCTATACGAAAGTGTTACCATATAATGTCCCAGAATTCATTTAGCAGAAGAAAAATCACACACAAATGCTGAATTGTGAAGTTGCTGTGCTTGCGTTGCACTCATTCATAATGTAGTGCACCAAGCTGTCAAAACAACTGTTTCAGCCTCAGAGGAACTCATGTTTAATTACAAAATGCTCCTACAAATAGAGCACATCATTCTCATCTGCCAGGAAAAAACTCAATCATATCAAGTATTTAAAAGGGTAGTATGTGTTTGTATTCGTGCAGAAAACAGAGGTCCATAACATGCAATGAAGCCTGTGTGTGCAATTCCAACAAAATACAACAAATACTTTGGAAAGCTTCTATGGTTTGGCAAAAGCTCTTAAAGTCTCATGAGACAATGTGCATTCCACTAAAAACATGGAGAAAAGCTTGAATCAAAATAAGTCTGGACACTCTTTAGATACCTTCAACCTATCCTCCAACCCATTCGACCATGTACTGTAGGTAATTTATTCCATGCCTCAAATAGGACATATAGGAGCCTTTTTTAAATAAGCGTGAGTAGAATCTTTCTTTGAGTTGAATCTTTTTTTGTAAGCAGCTAAGGCAATTTCAGTATTGTAAACACAGGGGGTAAGGGAGTGTGTTTAAAGTTCACACGTTACGTATCAACGAACAAGCATTCTAAATGGCCGTGACGGTCAAGCATCATTTTTTGGGCGAGCATGTTTCAAATCCTTCATGACTTTTTTTTCTTTGGAACACAAAGTTAGATATTTGAAAGAAAAAAAGAAAGTCATACATGTTTGGGACGACATGAGGCCAAGTAAATTAAGAACAAATTTTAATTTTGGGGCAAACTTTCCCTTTAAATGAACACAAACCAAGGCATGTTGTGGTATTGCTGTCTAATGTAGAAATCAGGGACCTGACAAGGACTGAAGATTGAAAAGTTAATCAACTTGCAGAAATAGCAACATATGCCAATATTTATGACCACAACATTTTACAAGCACTGCAATATAAGTCAAACACTTTAAAAACCATCTTGGCATACAGGAAGCAGCTTCAATAAACCAACCTAGAGTTTCTAAAGCACAGATGCATCTATAATCTAATAATCTAATAAATGCATATTTTGAATTTGTTAGTGTTCCAAGCTGACTTTGTCCAGCAATGTATGTTCTAGCTCTGGAGACTATTATCACTGACTTTGCCTGACTCTCAAAACCTGCACATCAAACTTAATGAGGCTAAGGCCTATTTCCCACAACTTGTGTTTGCAGCTCCTAAGTGTGTATTTAGTGGCTTTGCCATTAAGAGGTAACAGCATTCACACTATTCACGTGTGCACGATGCTGAGTAGCAGAAGAGTACCAGTATAACATTAAACAACCTTATTGAAAAAAACTTGCACTTTCTAATGCTTTTGATCAGCTTTTGATGACTGGTTGTGTTGAAAAGAGCTGACAAAAATTTACATCAACTCTCATTCAATCATAGAAAGCACATAAATGACTAAATGGAACAGAAATTCATCCTACCTGATTGTCTTGCAGCCCCTCCTTTCTGAACAGGCGAGTAGAAAGCAGACAGGGCACTGAGGGAACCTCTAAGGTGGCTTTGAATGGACCTTATTTTGGAGGCATGAGGTTTCTGGGAGCTCTCCCCTTTTGGATCTTGCCCCCCACTTCCCAGGCTGGCCCACTGCTCATTAAGAAGACCCTGTAAACGATTAACAACCTGACCGATCGCAGCAGGAGAGGCTGTCGCTTCAGATGCCCTCTGAGACTGAGATTCCTGCCCTTGTGATTGCAAACCGGCCCTTTTTTCTCCTTCACCTTTATCTGTTAGAGTGCTGCTTTGAACATCTGCAATCTCAACAGATTCCGTCGCTGGGACTGTGGTCTCATAGACTTCACTTTCATTGGCCATTGTCTCAACCATGGCACTTTCTACCATCACAAATTCTTCAGTGTCACTCTCTGCAACCACTGTGTCACTGACTTCGACATCTCTAATCGGAGTTAACACATTATTTTGAATATCACCCTCATTGATTTCTACTGAGTCTGTCTTCCCTACCATATCGGAGACTTCCTTGAAACTGCTAATTGGTAGATCATCCAGGACTTCAGTTTCTATTGCCCGGTCACATGTAACAATCTCTACACCAACTATTTTCTCTGATGTAGTGACTTGGGCTAAGATTTCAATATCTCGTGCTTCTATCATATTTGTTTGAGTGCTTGAGCATTTAAAGTCTGCTTCTTTGGGACCAGCAGCTGGTTGAGGTTCTGTTGAGACAGCTTTCTCCAGGACACTTTTGCTATCTGTACTGACTGATGCATCACAGGTGACAACTGGCTCTGGCAGTGTCCTACTAACTTCCTCAGTAGGACCTTGAAGATTTTGCTCATTTACTCTATCAATCAATTCCTGTATCCTCTCCTCCTTTAGCTTATTCTCATCTATCTGCTCTCTTAATAAGGCATTTATCTTTTCCAATTCACAACTAGCTTTGCTTAGACTCTCTTCCAACGTTTTAATTTTTACTTCAAGCTGCTCCTGATTAGTGACAAGTGTCTGTTCACCAGGTTGAGCAACCGTACTTTCATCAATTATGATTATACTTTGTCCCTCAACAGTCTCTATTTTCTCCACATCTCTTTGATTGTACATTTTTGATGTACATTTAACTGTATCACCAGATTCTGAAATCCCTTCCATTACTGTTGACTGCCTTTCTTCTACCAAATTCTCTGATGAACTCTCCTGCTTGTTTACTTCCTCAGACATACTTTCTAATTCTTCTTCTTGAGGTGTGGACTCTTGTGAAACTCTGTCTGATTCATCGGAATCAGTCGGGGTTTCTGCTTTGTCTATGAGTATCACTGGTACGGACATTGGAGTATGAACTTCTTCCTTTTCGGACTTTGTCTCAGTTATTTGTTCATGTTTTTCAGATTCCTGCTGTACGACATCCTTTACCACAGGAGTTTGTTCCATTACTTGCTGTTCTGTGGTTCGGTCTGACTGTAGTACTGCAGCATCAGTGTTTAGGGAAACTGCGGGAGCATCATCCAACTCAGTTGTAACTTGAGGAACAGTATTGTCTTGAGATTCAATCTGAGGAACCTTAGTCTCCTCCAACGATGAAGGGCTTATTTGCTTGGATTGGTGTTCCTGAATCCTTTGAAGCAGCTGCTCCCTCTCTTCTCTAAGAGAGCATATTTGAGCCCTGAGCTCAGGGATAGTCTTGACTTGTTCCTCTAATTCACGCACCCTTTTTAACGCAGCTGTGATCTGTTGGTGTAAACTTGCTCTGTCCTGGGGAATACTGCCTCTCCTGTCACTTCCATCCGCCGGTTTAAAAAGCTTCTCCGTGGAGCCATTTTGAGATTGAGAACTCTGTTCATCAGTTGAGTCTGAACCTTTCCTGCGTGGGACATTAACAGGCATGCTGGAGGCTCTTAACAGGTGAGGCCTAACGTTAAGGCCAATGGGTTCTTCACTGGATGTCTGTAGAAGAGATTCTTCCCCAGACTTCGGAGAGGGAAGAAAACCACTTGCAGGGATCTTTGTCTGACTGGAGGTGGAGGTTCCACTACTGCTACTACTAGTGGCATCACTGGCTCGGAACTCAAAAAGCTGCTGGACTTCAGTAACACGGGACTTGGGTTTTGACCCTAAAGTGGAAGTATTGGCCCACGTGTCTTTGGCTAGTGGTCGAGCACCATGCCCGGGTAGGCTGAAGTTGCGTGGCAGTGTGCTGTACTTTGGGCCCCTGTTTTTGCGCTGGATGTGCACCCTCTTGATTGTGTTACCCTTCTCTATATCATCTACATACTTCAAAAAGTCCAAATCCAGGTGAAATCCATAGGGTGTCTCTACAGAATATGGCAGCTGTTTTCTCTGCAGCCCGCTCTCAGAGGCTTTAGAAGGAAAGCCATTTGCTGAAACACAAGGTACACAATCAGACGTTTTGCATTGCCTGTTTGTAATTCCATTTGAAGCAGACATTGTATTAGGGAGCATATGGAGCATGATTAGACCAGACAACAAAGCAGCTGATGGTGTTATCATTACACAAAGATTTGGAAAGCAGGAAACTCAAATTCTTTTCAGCTTTGTCTGTTTTAAGAGAGGGCAGAATACATTTACGTGTTTTTAATTGGAAATAACTCTTACCACTTTTTTTGTCCATTATTTCTGTTTTAGCAGTGTCATAGATGGAATATGTTGTAAACCTGTTGAAAGATCAAAGACATACATCATATCGTCACTTGATGCTAAAACAGCATGTCTCCGGTGAAAAATACAAAATACAATCTAGACTTCCTGTTGAACACCAAGGGTCACTTAAAACCCCTACGCCACTAACCCCACAGTGACATTGCAGTATATTTTATTTAATTGACTCCAGATGGGACAGTTTTTGTGGGACTGATTTAGGCAATGGAAAACAATTTTTACCATTTTAGATTTAGGATTCTTCAGGGACCTACGTAAAACAGCTCATCACAATACAATCATGTTAAAATAATCTGAAAACAGCAAAAAGCATTACATCTGGAAATCTAATTTCTAAACTAATATGTGCACTGTCATATTTTGAAGTCACAATAGTCACAAAGACAATTGCAATTGACAAAAAGGTTCTTAAAAGAGATGCCACAGAAGAACCATTTTGGTTTCCCAAAGAATTAATTTCTCAAAGATTCCTATAAGAACCGTTTCTTTCTTACTTTTTTATAACATAATCTTTTTGTATAAATAAAACATCTTTAGAAGATCTTTAAAAGTTCTTCATGGAACTATTTAGACAAAAAAGGGTCTTCTATGGCCTCATGAAGCATCCTTTAAAAAAATTGTATCAACTCCCATGTCTTTTAAAGAGTCCTTAATTTTGTTATTCTTGGCATAATATCTCATATAATTTTTTTATTTGTTTAACTGAAAGTCTTGGGATGTAATGATACATGAAATGTAAAGGTTCTGCTGGAGAAGAAGACACTTTTCATACATTTTGCTTGACTGGAACCACAGTAAAACCTCTCTGGGCACGTTTGCAGAACCTAACTATGCACAACGCTTATGGGAGAGCGATTACTCAAAGATTTGTCATCTGGCTCTGATTTCAATGTTGAAATCTAGGCCAGGGGCTTGGAATTTGGGCTAAGGAGAGTTTGGACAGTTTGGAAAAAGGCTTTTCTTCAAACGTGCTACTTCACCAGGTCTCAAGAAAGCTGTATCATGGGAAAGCTGCTGGATGTCCTTACCAGGAGGTAATGGCACAGATAAAAATATCAAAGCTGACATATTTGGTCAAATCATTCCTCCAGACAGCTCAGAGTGGATGTTTGCATTGAACTTTGCCTGTGAAGTTGTTACTTGTTTGATAGATGTATTTCTTAAAGTACAAGCAGGGATAGAAAAGTGTGCAGGTTGCTTTTTTAGAAATGGCTTCGAGCCGTGATTTGGTTGGGCACTCAAGCGCTAAGCATTCTGATGAGTGGAATAACAGAGTGCCAACACAGCATTTGGTGATGGGAACATCACTCAACGTGATTTCCTTTCACAATACATTTACTTTAGAAAATATTGTTTTAAAATTGACGCTTCTGTGAAAGAAATAGGAAGGTGGGACATAATGGTTAAAGCCCCAGGGTTGTAATCAAAGCAAAACTGCAAATGCCATGAGCAATCACCATTGTGCCCTTGTACTGTAATAACAATGCAATTGAGTCCTCCTGGAAGTTCAAATTTACGAGCATTGAGCAATATACAGTATGCACATTACACCATGATGTGCATATAAAATATTATGTTTGTGAAGAAGTAGGCAGAGGGGAACTTGTAAACCTTTCAGATTTATAGGGCCACTATAACAAAACATAAACCAAAGGATGTTGTATACATATTATATGTTATTAGGTAACATACATCTTATAATTTTGGGGAAATGTAGTTTTGCCATTCAAGGCTGTCAGCTTTTTAGTAAGTTATATCTCTATTCTTTGTTAACAATGCAAAAAATGCCAAATAACTACTGTACATTGCATGGTTAACTTTCACTATTAAAACTTATTGCTATTCATATCAAAATAGTTTCTGCCATGATTCTTGATTTATCTCCAACTAAGACATCTGGAAGAGATTCCAACTAGTTAATATAACTTGATTTTTTGCAATGAATGCACTAAATATGACCATTCGTTAAATGCAGAATAGATGCACTGAATCTGATTCATGACGTCTACATTTTCTTGTCGTTTAGGATCCCATGTTTGAGTGGCAAGCCAGCACTTGAGTGCTATACGACAAATAAAAAGCCTTTATTAATAGCAAATTTTGACAGGGCAACAGGTCTTACAAGTTACCCTTACACTGAGGAGGCATAATGGCCACTTAATTGTAACCTAAAAAAGCTACAAAACCATTGTCAGTTGTTATGATGCTAAAACCTCATTGCTACATTAGTCATTAAGGAAATATTAAGCATCTTAATTAGACTTGTCAGTGTACAGCTTGCATTTATCAAAGCAAATCCATATAACAGTAGGAGTTTGAGTTTGACTGACAGTTGAATCCCCAAAATCCGACACACTGCAGCAAGCATAGAAAATTTACTGCTTCTTAAGACCTCCCGGGGAAGGAAGGAATAAGGCAGTGACGGCAGGGAATAAGGGGCATCCCCGACCCAAAAAATGTTTAATGCGATCCAAATACACTGGCTATCCTTGAGTCTTAATTAGGCAGAGCTGGAATGCGCTTGTAATTGCTGAGGAAAGTGAGGCCTGCTCCCTTGTCAATTATCCACATGGAACAGAGGGACACAACACTGCCTATTTAATTAGATACTGAAAAAGAGAGAGTGAATAAGCGAGGAAGCAGGAGAGAACAAGAGAAAGTGCAATGGTCACTGGAGAGAAATTACTTTAATAAGACTTCAACACAATCCTCTTTTGGCCTTACTTGGAGGAATCGCTTTAAACTTATCAGACTTCATTAGTTTATGCATGGGCGTCAACACCTTTATTTATTTATTTATTCTTTTATTGCAGCAATGGCCCACTTTCTCATCTGAGAGGTGCAACTTGATTTGATGGATCAAATTTGTATTTTGCTTGTATTTTAAACAAGATATTATCCCTTTTTAATTTTTGGCATTGTGCTTGATACTTCATTCGTTTGCGAATATTGGATAAAGGGGATTTTGAAGAATGTAGGACAGCAAACAGTTCTGGAGCTTTTTTGACTAACAATGTAATTTTTTCGATGGGGTCCCAGAATTGTTTGGTTACAAGCATTCGTCCAAATATCTTTCTTTGTTTAAACCGGTTTGGAACAACTAGAGAGGGAGTTTTGGGGTGAACTACCCCTTTAAAAAGGCATACTTTACATTACAGTTTAAACGTTAAACTGCATAAACAGAAATATGATAAATATAATTGTGCCAACATTTCCATTTGTTTAATTACATCAACATTTTATTTAAAAAAGGGATAGGTGTAAAACAAAAAAAATGGTATTTGATATAAAACATGTCATGTATCTGAACAAGATGTCCAGGATATCTGGTATAAAAGTAGGTTCTCAACTAAAAAGATTTGGCGACATATTTTACCGTGGACATGGGGCATTATCTTGTGTTATTGCTGCCAAAAAAACGATTTTTCCTTTCATATGGCCATAGACCCCGGTCCTGGTTGAAGTTCCAGATATAGCAGATTAATATGGTGAACTTTGAATTTGCATGAGAGCAGAAGATTTGTTTCTTGAACAGTGTCCCAAACAACTTGTGGTGATGGAGGTGCGGTTTTCCTTTATTTTTTATTAAATGCTTTCTGACCCCAAAATTCAACTGCAATGTTCCAACTGTGCTTTTTTAGCCACACAACACAATTTTTAAGGGTGCCAATAATTGTGACCAGGGTGTATTAGAGAAAAACATTCTTTCGTGAAGTTATATTCCCCCCACTTCAAATTATTTACTTTAATGAAAGGTTGGAATACTTAAGATTTTTTGAATGAAAGATCAAAAGGAGAAACAATGCAGATTTATTTTCACAGCCATCTTTTCTCATATTTACCCCAAGGGTGCCAATATTAGTGGAGGGCACTGTAATTAAAAAAATACCAATGTGGTTACTTTAAAGATACTAAAATACAGCAGTTTTATATTGTTTTACTCACAACATAACCCATTGACTTGGTTTTGTGTCATTTAAAAAAATATCATATTTTGTGTTCTGTATAAGAAAGAAAACCACACAGGTTTAAAATGACAACTGAGAGTAAATGATAACAGAATTATCATTTTGAAGATGAACTGTTCCTTTAAGTTCATGTTAAGCAGTTGCATCTTGAAAAAAAATCATATTTGATTACACCAAATACCCCTTGCACATTATAAATATAATTAGTTACCTTTTTATCCTACTTTAGCTCACAGATAGCCCAACAGTCCATTCGTCTGTGAACATTAATGCAAAGTCACTGTTTGTTTAGCTATTCACAGCAGATTTAATTAAATCTTTCTAATCAAATTGGAGCCGAAGGAACGGAAGTGAGGGAAGGAAATCAATCTCATTTGCTTTCTTTGTGACGGTTTAGGGGCAAAAGAGAGACACGCACACACACACGATCCCCAGCAAGCGTACGAGCTCGGCATCTCGCTCTCATTAAGAGTGCTGAAGCCTTGAAAAGAAATCGAACCAACCACAGCCACAAAAGGCAATAGAAACCGCCTGAACAGCCAACAAAACAACATCTGTGGGCATTCTCAAGCATGCCAGCTGGACAAGCCGAAAGAGATTGTTAATATTCCACATGCCTGTTATCAGTGATACCCAACATAACCCTACGAGCTCTGGTTTCACAACACACACACATACAGTAAATGCAAAAAAAATATTCTTCCATACACATGGCATGCTTGTATTAATCATTTCCCCTTTTCTGATCCCACTGCTCTCCCATCTCTCCTTCCCAGTAGCTCACGTCTCTTCCATTACTCGCATCTAATGACAATAAACAGATAGCGAGCGGGCTGTCTGGCAGGATGCAAAGGCCTGCTCCTCTTCCCCTCTTTGATGGAAGGTTCTAGATCTACAGACCAGCTCTGCAAAGCTTCAGACATCTGGAGGAGGTAGAGAACACACAACATCTGTCCTACTGAGAATGGAGGCAAACTCAGGAATTAAAGGTTGGACCACCGGAGAGAAAATGTTTTTATACAGCTGTCCACTAAAGTATAAACACTTACATACACACGAGGAAACAGATACAAATACCTTAAAACTAATGAATGTGTATTCATGCATGGCCACATATCGAGAACGTGTCTAGTTGTTAAAGGTCCAGTCTGTATTTTTTGGGGGATCTAATGCCAGAAATGCAATCTTCAATGGTATAAAGATCTGAAATAATGAAGCTTAGAATTAACCATTTCTATACATACATGCATGAAAGCAGTGTATGTTGATTTGTATAAAGTGTTTAATACACAGTAAAGGTAAATATATTGAGACAACATGCACTCCTATGTTCAACAGCTGAGCATATTTGAAAACTGACAAAAATAAACCTAGCCTGAAGAACAATACGAGCCCCGTTCACCCCTATACATTTAATTGAATTACTTCATGTTTCGAAAGCTGGAAATAATGCCTATAGATTACCCATCAGCCATGTGCATGCTTGCTTGGGCGGCTGCGTGGGAGCAAATGACAGCAAGAAAATGTGCAAGAAACGGAGAGAGATCATTCATTAACAATGTGTAGCAAATGTCTATGAATTATTCAGTCAAAAGCCTGTTTGTAACGCTCTGAGCAGAAGTGTCCTATGTTCTTATTAGTACAGAGCTACTGTAAGATAGCATCGAGATGTATGAGACAGAAACAGAGAGATAAAACATCGAAACAGAGAGATAAAACATCAAAACAAACGTACACACGTTAGGCTATAACGTATGTGCAAAGCCTGCAATGTATTTCAAGGGTGTTTTCTCAGAGGGACACACTGAAAATGGCAAATTGAAAGGGGGGAAGGGATGGATGGATACAGGAAGATGATAGAGGAAAGGGGTTGGTGGTGACAGACATGAGACCGGAGGAGGGGTAATCGAGCTCCAGCGAGTGACAGCCAGGTGCTATCTCTGTCTGTGTGGATCAGTCACATCTCACGGGATGCATACTTCCAGATTCCAACAGAGATAAGATGCATGCCCAGTGTTGAATAATCGCTTGCAAATGCCGATCATGTTTATAGCTGTGAGAGTCCGACATGAAAGGTTCACCACCTCTGCCAGGCTAATCCCATACAAATAGAAAACACCCCTGACTCGTTCCTCTTCTGTTTTTGCAATCACTCTCAAAAACACACACACACATACCAAAACAAATGCACAACGCTCTCATAAGAGTCCACTGAAAGTCAATTCTAGCTGTATCTATTCCAGAAAAACAACATTTCTCCGGCAACAGAAATCGACATGATCCCTACCACATTCATAATACACGTACATATTATAAAGGAGATGAGCTGGCAATATTCCAGAGAGGGAATACTGGTGAAGGAAAGAGCCGGAAAATTATTTCTGCACTGCAGCAATAGCAACAGAGCTGCCTAAAAACCAATCGATCCCATTCCGACTCTGTCCAATCACAAGAGCGTTATGACAGGCTGAGATTCTCACCTGCGTCGATGTGCTACATGCCTCCCGGAGCGTGCGAGAATGTGTGCATCATGGCAGAGAGACAACGACAGAGAGACAGAAAGAGATGGGGGAAGAGATAGAGAGAGGGAGATACAGAGACAGCCCCAGAGTGACGGGGGGAGAAAAGGAATTCCTCTTACCTAGCATGTGCAGTGAACGCTGCTCCACTACTGTCAACCCAAAACATGCAGCACCCCCCCTTCCTTTCTTTCTTTGAACTTCAACCTGACAATGCTTGTAAAAGCTACAATGAATGGGTTTGGCTATGGAATAAGTAGGGAGAGAGAAAAGCAGACACTAGGCAAAATATTTTCTTAATCAGTATTTTGGTCTTTCTTTCCAGGAAAAATATCTAAGCAGCCTTTAAACATGATACATTTACTTGAGAAACATAAGAGTCTTATATAAAACTAGATTATCTAGAACTCAGTTTATTTGAATTACAGTATTGACACTGGCAAACATGTCTTAAAATCTTACATGTATAAGACATTAAGGCTTGTTTTTAAAGCATAAATCTTGAATTAGGTCTATTATTTGTTTTTTCAGTCTGCAAATACTTTTAGGTGTGTGTTGAAGGGATAATTCACCCAAGAATGAAAACTATGTCATCATTTACTCACCCTCAAGTGGTTCCAAACCTGGGTCAAAGATATTTGGAAGAATGTTTGTAACAGATCTGGAAGCCCCAGAACATTTTATTTTCCCACATTCTTTAAAATTTCTTATTTGTGTTCAACAGAACAAAGATTTTAATACAATTTTGGAACAACTTGAGGGTGATTAAATGATGACAGAGTTTTCATTTCATTACCTTTAAGCAGAATTCCACCAATATTTTGTGAGATTAATGACTTTAGCAATACATATACAGATTGGAGACAATAAAGAATGTGCATAAAAACTAAATTCAAGTTATGTTTTTTATGCCTTTATATATTATAGTTTTTTTGTCCAATTTCTGTGAGATATTCAGATATTTACCCGAAAACACAACAAACTTACTGATGAAGACAATCTTTTTGTAGTGATACACTCTGTGCAATCCGACAGACTGTTCAATTTGCAATTGTGATATATTGGTATACATGAAAAACTGACCAATTGAGAAAAGAAGAGCAACAAAGATAATTCAGAAAAGTAAGTAGTCCTCACAGTCCGGAGCTGAATGCTGAATTCAGATGAAATGACCCAAACATCGGAGGTCTTCTCTTTCTCTCTTCTCTTCAATAACTCTCTATTTAACTCACTAACTTCCTCCTTCCTAAAAAGTGTTGAATTGTAAAAGTTATCTTTCCTATATCCCTCTAGCTCACTCTCTTGTGGCATCATAATTATGTCAGAACCGTTGGTGAATCCCGCCACAAAGCAATAGAATTATTAGTAATGGGTGGAGGTTAACCATTAATGCTATGCCAGATCTCCAAGACAACTTATCTTCTCACAACACTTGTACATCAGCTACAAGCGTGTACTAGATATTTTTATCATCCATAGGGAGACAAAAAGCATGTCTTAGCTGAGTACACATACAGTACATTATGAAATTGTGGGTGCGACCATGTCAGCCATTGAACATTCTGTCCAAATCTTAAATTTAAAAAAGCGTTTTTGTGTGAAATGCGTTTGTTGTTGTGCTTGTTTGTGTGTGACATTAATCAATGGCGCCACGCTATTTAACTTAGTTTTAGTCTTTTTTGCAAATTTTACGGCTGCATTTAGTCCATATAACAAGATGCGGTCTTGCGCACGCGGAATCCTGTTATGTCATCTGGCTGTACTGTGTGTCTAAGTGAATGAACTACACAGTTTAATGCGCAACACGCATGGTGCTGTAGATTTGTCTGCACTGAACTGTATGTATGAAGATATAAACACATTACTTTCATTTCCAGAGTTGCTCTGAGAGTTTATTTCACGAGCATTTTACTGTTTGAGTGAAGCTATCGTCAAACACACTAAACTGAAGAGTCTACATAACGACCCGTCAAAATAGTCCCGTTAACATGAACACTCAGTTGAAAAATACAAAAAGAAATGTGTAACCTTGTAGTAAATTGATTAACTGTAGTAAACACTGTAGTACACTATAAGAAGGTTCAAAAACACTATTGTATCTAGGAATTTTACTGCAGCTTAACACTTTAGTACCCTACAGTAATTCATGTGGTTATTTATTTGTTTATTAAAGCCACAATATGTACATTTGGACCGCTAGATGGCATTTTGGATAATGTAAGTACACAACTGCATGAAATATGTAACACTGTGCAAGTGATTTTGGGATATTTCATAACAAAATGATTACATATTGTGGCTTTAAAACTAATTTAGGTAAACTAAAAATTATAAAAAATAACATTGTCTATTACACTGAGCTAGATGGATTAGTTCATAGATAAACATTGACACGCACTGCTCTATTACTTATATATTGCCTCAGAAGTAGTATGATGGTACTGATGTTATGACGGCCATGATCCTGAATGAACATTAACCATTTACCATTGTATTTATTTACATGATAACTGTAAGAACACTGGTAAATGAGGGTTTATGGAAGGCTGCAGCAGCAGACGCCATCAGTATTACCATGGTACTATGTCCAAATAACGTAGTACTTTTCTGGTGCTCATCTGAGACACATAGGCCAGCTTGTACTCATGTCCCAAGTTGTGCCATGCGGTTGCGCTTCGCTTTTTCATTTGACATAAACAAATTGAAGTGGCCCCTTAAGAAGGAAGCTATTAAACTGTGGCTGAGAGGTCTGTCTAATCAGAGAATTGAGATGGCCCTGCCATGACCATATTTCACCAGGGTCCAAGAGTGAGTCATCGCCCAGTGTCAGAGCCGAGATTAAAAACAGACTTGAAAAGTGCAGAGAATGTGCAGCGAAAACTGGCAAAAAAACATACACCAATAGACATAAAGTGCTCTTCCTACTCTAGTCTACATCCTTGTCCAGACACACGTAGAAGTGAGCGTTAACAAACTGTAATGCTCACCCACATCTTCTCACACTCTCTGATGAGCACACAAAAAACACAAATAGATCTGCTGGCATGTATTCGTATATTATGAGTTTCGGTTGATCTTTTAAGGCAGCTTACTAAACGTTAAAATCTTTACTAGAACTGTTGTTCTTTTGACTGTCTTGGCTGAATTGGAGGAAAACACATGTAAACACAACCGAACCGACCACCTAATTTTACACACGAGCTGGTCAAATATATACAGAAACACATGCACATAAAAACATGCACACGCTCAATAGTGTGAAGGGCCTGTGGGTCTTCAGGGAAGAGGAGTACAAAACAATCTATATCAGCACTGTTCATAAAATAGGCCACACAAATTTAAAGGCACAGGTAACTTTAAGCTGTAAAATCAGCTTTACACAGTGCAGGTCTGTGAACACAGACTTAAGATAGTTATTGCCTCATCTGTTATTTCAAGGTTTGGTTAAGCTGCAAGATATTATTTCTGATCTAACATATGTCAAACCTACAGTACATATTTTACACCGTATTTTACCATGTATAGCGTTAACATTTCAGCCTCAGACAGTACGCCTACAGATCACCCCAGTCTCCGTATTTTACTGTCATATGCATATTTGGCCAGTTTAATTCTGAAATTCAAGAAAATCTGAGAAAATGTTTACACTATTTTTGAAAATGAAATGTAAATTAACAACAATATAGACTAATTATGTATTATGAATTAAATAAAATATTTTATTTATTATTTTATATGTTCTCAGACTTTTGGACCCAACTGTAGTTATGGTGGATATAAAAATGATTGTACACATTATCAACTCCCATCCAGATCATCAAGTCTAGTGCATGAATAAGAAACTGACACATAGCGAAAGAATGCATTTTAACCCTTTCACGCATAGAGGTCTCCGCAATATTCAGCAACAGTATAAACTTATACTGTTTTACATTTTCAAACAGCAATTAAAACACATTTATAATAATATTGAATTAGCTTGTCATAAATTCAAGCATAAAAGGGTTAATACTTCAAATACAGGGTTCATTCCACGACCTACCTAAACAGAATCTCAAGATCCGCTAAAATTTATTTTAATTGAAAAATAGTCTGTATCATTGTATACATAAAATATAAGTTTAATTGAAATCTGATAATCACTTTATTGCAAAATATGAAAATGTTCATTACTTGTCATTTATTAAAGTAAACTGTTTGAATATATTTCGTTGCAACAACTTTTACACAACCCATTTTTGTCACGGAACAGGTAGTGAAGAACCCAAGCGCAGGCAGCAATACGGGGTAACAGATTTTAATAAAGTAAAACAGAAACAAAAACCCACGAGGGGGTAAAATACAGGGGACAACAAAGACAGTGACAACTGGACGAGAAACTCACGGCGGGTAACCAACAGGACGCTAACGCTGGGACACAGCGTAGGGACAAATCCACAGAGCATACAGTTACCACAAAGTATGACAACAAACGAGCACAGGACAGAGAATACAAGGGATTTAAATAGGGAGACGAACAAAGGATATAACGATGGGCAGGTGTGGGTAATGAGACACATGAGGAAAGCTATACTAGAAACGAGAGGGGCGGGGCCAAATGACGAGACCGGAGAGAACGCATATTATGTCCTGATTGACAATAATATGTTTCTCTCCACATAAAACACGTGGGTGCGTCATGATTCTGCCTCTAGACCAGAAAACCAAGACAAGAGAAGGCAGAATCATGACAGAATCCCCCCCTTAATGAACGACTCCTGGCGTTCACCAGGGGAGTAACTAACAAGACAAGACAGACTGGGTAACAGACATAAACCAACAGAACATTGCAAACATGAGTAGGGGCATACAAGAAATAATCACAAACGGGTTGGGGTGAGACAATAAAAATAACAAACATGGGAGGGGGGGTGGAGGCAAACAAGATTGCCTAGGGAGCAGTCCAAAAGGGAATGGATTGGGTGGAACAGTCTTAGGGGGAGTCATAGAGGCTCTAGGAGTCCCCTGCTGTGACACCGGCTGAAAGGCCGGCTGAAAGGCTTGCTGAAAGGCCTGCTGAAAGGCCGGCTGAACGGCCGGCTGAACGGCCGGCTGAACGGCCGGCTGAACGGCCGGCTGAACGGCCGGCTGAACGGCCGGCTGAACGGCCGGCTGAACGGCCGGCTGAACGGCCGGCTGAACGGCCGGCTGAACGGCCGGCTGAACGGCCGGCTGAACGGCCGGCTGAACGGCCGGCTGAACGGCCTGCTGAAAGGCCGGCTGAACGGCCGGCTGGAAGGCCGGCTGGAAGGCCGGTTGGACGGCCGGCTGATACACCGGCTGGAAGGCCGGTTGGACGGCCGGCTGAGACACCGGCTGGAAGGCCGGTTGGAAGGCCGGCTGAGACACCGGCTGGAAGGCCGGCTGAGACACCGGCTGGAAGGCCGGTTGGAAGGCCGACTGAGACACCGGCTGGAAGGCCGGCAGGGCAGGACTTGACGCCGGCTGGAAGACCGGCTGGGGCTGAGACGCCGGCTGGGGCTGAGACGCCGGCTGGGGCTGAGACGCCGGCTGGGGCTGAGACGCCGGCTGGGGCTGAGACGCCGGCTGGGGCTGAGACGCCGGCTGGAAGGCCGGCTGGGGCTGAGACACTGGCTGGAAGGCCGGACTTGACGCCGGCTGGAAGACCACCGGGACCACCGGACTTGACGGGACCACCGGGACCACCGGACTTGACGGGACCACCGGACTTGACGGGACCACCGGGACCACCGGACTTGACGGGACCACCGGGACCACCGGACTTGACGGGACCACCGGGACCACCGGACTTGACGGGACCACCGGGACCACCGGACTTGACGGGACCACCGGGACCACCGGACCACCGGACTTGACGGGACCACCCTTCGAGCCGCCCTCCGAGCCGCCCTCCGTTGCCTCTTCTTCAGCCGAGCCCCCCGCCTGGAGGCCGGCTGCAGGAATGAAGAGAATGGGATGAGCGGCTCGGGATTGGAGGTCTCAAACGAGGACCCCCAGGATTCCCGTCTCCCTCGCTTGCCAGTGAGACTGGGCGGTTGTGGAGAGGCTTCAGAGGTTGGGGAGTGGTGCGTGGCGATGCCCACATTCCTGATCTGCAGGGGACCACTCTCTGGTATCGCAACCAGCGGAGATGAGTCAAAGGAGTTCGATGAGGTCGTGGACCACGAACGACATCCCACACAGCGTCGAAGTCCAACGGCCTCATCGCCCTCATCTCCGATCGAGAGAGTGGCTCTCTGAGACCGGTGTTAAACAGCACCGCCAGCTCCTCCTCCCCGAAGACGCCCTGTCCAGCGATGTCCAGGAACCTCTCCACATAATCATCCACAGTCTCACTTCCCTGGCGAAGGCTGCAGAGGCGGCGGGCCAAGCTAGACCGGCCAGTGTCCATGCTGCTGCTGGGTTCTGTTTTGGCTCGTTTGTTCTGTCACGGAACAGGTAGTGAAGAACCCAAGCGCAGGCAGCAATACGGGGTAACAGATTTTAATAAAGTAAAACAGAAACAAAAACCCACGAGGGGGTAAAATACAGGGGACAACAAAGACAGTGACAACTGGACGAGAAACTCACGGCGGGTAACCAACAGGACGCTAACGCTGGGACACAGCGTAGGGACAAATCCACAGAGCATACAGTTACCACAAAGTATGACAACAAACGAGCACAGGACAGAGAATACAAGGGATTTAAATAGGGAGACGAACAAAGGATATAACGATGGGCAGGTGTGGGTAATGAGACACAGGAGGAAAGCTATACTAGAAACGAGAGGGGCGGGGCCAAATGACGAGACAGGAGAGAACGCATATTATGTCCTGATTGACAATAATATGTTTCTCTCCACATAAAACACGTGGGTCCGTCATGATTCTGCCTCTAGACCAGAAAACCAAGACAAGAGAAGGCAGAATCATGACAATTTTATTCCAAACCCCAAGTGGCCCGAAGCACATTTAGAAAACCACTGCTCAAAATAATTCGAATAAATCAAGAAGCTAAAATGATTAATGAACCAGCTTCATCTGAACTTCCTGTAGCTACTGAAAAACCTTCTAACTACACTATCAACTATGCACAGAGCCGTGAATGCCCTCCGCTGGCTTTAACCACAATCCTGTATCAAATTCTGCTCTCTGCTTAAGGCTTCACTGCACACTGGCATCTGTGTCATGTGGCTCTCTGAAGACATGAGAGGACCTGATGTCAATGCTCACACAATGTGAAGTGAGCTATGTGAGCATCCTTCAAGATTAGATTACAGATTATAGGGCAATACTTATCATCTGCTGAACCTTAAAACCCTGTCCGGGTGGAGTGAGGGTGGCAAAACAAACTCTTTAACTCTTAGACGGGGAACAAAGTTCCCACATGATGGCAAAAATGTGTTTACAGAGTGTTAAAATTATAACTCTTAAAAGGGATAGTTCGCCCAAAATATAAATTCTATCATTCTATCTGTAATTTATACACTTTCATGTGACTCTTTTCTGAAGAACACAAAAAGAGATATTTTGATAAATAACCGTACATTAAGACCATACAATGGAAGTCAATGGAAGCCATTGTTGTTTGGTCACCAACATTCTTCCAAATATCATCTTTTGTGTTGTGCAGAAGAAAAACGTTGTGCAGGTTTGGAATGGCATTTGGAC
The DNA here is from genome assembly GCF_947034865.1 of Barbatula barbatula. Lineage (NCBI taxonomy): Eukaryota > Metazoa > Chordata > Actinopteri > Cypriniformes > Nemacheilidae > Barbatula > Barbatula barbatula. Next base: position 17,493,195 of record NC_136770.1, read on the forward strand.
ATGACAGACATAGCCACATCTGAAACAGACTTAGATTTTTTTTCAATCTTTTTACTGGCTTTCCCCATAACATCTCAGATGAAGAGCGGCGCGAGAAGGAATGTGAAGCCTTGCACTTGTGAGAATAGCTGGAGCTGAGGGAGGAGCGAGCACCTTATAAAGTGAAGTTTAAGCGGGTTTCCTGGGGTAGAGTGCTGTGTGAGAAAGACTGATAAGAACCTCGCGCTGTTTGTGTTCAAACTGCCATGTCTGAACCGCGACACAGACTAATGGAAAGTCTTAGAAAGAGAGAAAAACCACAACAATAAAACTATGCGGCCCTGTCAAGAGTATCTTGCAAAGATTTAGTTATGAGAAACCAGCACGGGAAAGGCTGTAGGTAACACTGAAATGTGAGATGGATGTCATTTAAACACCCATGTAAAATATAATGCTCTGCTTCATTAATAGCGTTCGTGATTCTTTAAAATGATCTTTAGAAATTGCATAATCACTTTTGACAGGTATTTTGAGATGGGCAATGCTATTGCTGACATTTTTAATCTGATCATTACATTTAACTAGAGGCACATGTAATGGAGTGTAAACATGCTGTCATATTGTCATGCTTTTTTCAAATTAATTTTGAAATGATGTTTGTAGCCCAACAAAATTAGACCCCATTGACTTCCATTGTATGAACACAACACAAAAAAAATGTTCAGGTTTTCCAATTTATAGTTCTGAATTGCCAGAAGATTGTGCTGCTTTCATCTATGAAACATCTTTCATCGTTTCTTTCAATATTACTTCATTAAAACATTATTAATTAATTTCTATAGCGCCAAAAGCAAAATTGTAGTCCTGGACCACCAGGGACGTAGGAGCTAGGCATGTGTATTAACTATTTCCCTAACAATGAAACAGGATGGCATTGGGGTGTTTCCTGCACTGTGATAGAAAGAAAGAAAGTTAGACTCTTTTCATTGTGAGATCTGTTTTTTGTATACAAGGCAGATTCTGGAACTCCGCAGATCTGCTGCTTCGGGCTGTTTGTGCTCGGCTGCTGAGGATGTGGCCAAATTGCACCCACCATCAATATCAATGAGGCATTCAGCCAGGCATGTGCACAGGCCTCAGCTCAAGGCTTCAGAATATGTTCAGTGGATTAGCCTCTAACCCTGTTTTTACATTCAGTTTCTTGTCTTTATTGTTCCCTATATTAGTAACTTAATAACAGGGTTTCACGATGAATTATTTTTACAATCACTTTATATTAAAATAAACAGTATGTTCTCTTTGCTTATAAGAAAAATATTACATTCAAGAAAATGTTCCACATCAAATTGTTTTGTTGCGATTGCAATTTTCATGGTTTAAGTGGGAGTTTCTAGAGGCTGGAACAAATGCAGTTTTGGAAAGATTTTGGTTGGCAGATACATAAATAATGTAATCAATCCATGCAATATGTCAATTGTAACATTTAACTGCCACAATTTGTATGCATAAACATATTACAAAAACATTAATGTTGTACTGTTAAACAAATGAACCCCAACAGTTATAGAGTAATCATCCCCCTACGGAACGTTTTGTTTGTTTATATTATGTTTTTATAGAACATGATCACTTAATGATTTAATGTTGAACAGTAAAGATGTTTTTTAGAGCATAACTATTTAAAGGATCCCACATGGGTAAGCCAAAATGTAGGGCTTCTTTTCATGCAGCATGAATAATAAGAAGTCTATCATGCAGAAAACATGACTCGTTCTCTCGTGTCATCCGTCCGCCATCGATTTTTAGTCATGTAGGTAAGACCGGGGGAAATAATAACACATTTCAGTCACACACAAGCCAGAGTAATGGCACTGACTCAGCACACGGTCAGTAGAATTTTCTCTTTGTCAGAGGAGAAAGATCAGTGATTTTTTCACTTCAGAAGAAATGTTTATCAAAATGATTTTCAAGGTATGTGTAATAGGTCTTCATGGAAAGTTCAGTCAGAAATGAAAACTCTTTCATCGGTTACTCTCCCTTGTGTTATTCCAAACCTATATGACTTTCTTTCTACTGTAGAACACAAAAGATATTTTGAACATTGATAACCAGACAACATTGACCCCCATGGAGACCAAACTGTAGAAATGTAATAAATACATAAATATATTCTGTGTGTTACTATAGAAAATATAATACAGTTTATAAATATATGAATCTATTACGTTGTAAACTGTATTATAAATATAGAAACCAGTAATATTAACATTACGAAAAATGTAACATTAAATAATTTCTCAAGCCAAAAGATAGCATCAAGATTTTTCATAGTCTGTGAGTTGTTAAGTTACCAAGTACATTTTTTTACAATTGGTTCTTGTGTCTCCTCTACTTACTACAGTATATGTTCAAGCCTTCACCATGAAAAAAAGAAATGCCTTGGGCCACACACACAACGGTTGAATAATGAACATGTGTGTGAGAGATGGGGCTGTCACATTGCTGCCATAAAGACGCACGCCAAATGTGACTTGATGTCAACAGATGAAGAAAGGTGTATGTGTGTGAGGAAAAACACACATGTTTTGTGGGTCATTTTTCTACCCACCTAGCTTGATTTACTTCTTGACATGATACTGCAGTTTATTGGCCCATTCACCAAAGGCTTACTGTTTCTCTTTTCTTTACTCTCTAGATTTCCTATCCCTGTCACAGTCAGACTACTTCGGTCTGTCCATTACTCACATTAAGAGAGAGACACTGTAAAAGAAAAAAAGACTTAAAGGGACAGCGCACCCAATTATGGACATACCTACATTTTTGGGTGAACCACTCTTTTCAGAGAATATACTGTGGAAAAGAAAATCTCTTTTACTGACGTGATAAGAGCCATTATGATACGAACAAATAAGAATGATACATTGTTTATGTCTTGTAGTAATTTTCCCGCATTCCACAAATTCCAAACGTCAACCGAACGACCTATGTGGGCTTCCTAAGAAATATGACATACCTGAGACTAAAAACATTCACTATGTTCTAAACACGTGTAGCTAAAGAAATCCTTAGTCAAATACTAGTAACACACGTACATTCTTTTGAACACTCTGAGCTATTTGCTTGTGTGATGTGGTGACAGAAAGGTGAGAGCTTAGCATGCTACCTATTACTATGTTTCATTTTATGCCCCGTTGCAGCATAGAATGCGTTAAAGTGTCGAGTTAAAACATATATTGTGTGATAAATAATGTTTGAAATTGTTTTATTTTACAATAATACTAGGAAGGCTAACATATCTGCTTCGTCTTACATACAGTGACATTCATCCTATTCTTAGAGATACAGATTACCAAAAAGCATAACCATCACATGCCAAAAATATAATATTTTATAGTACAGAAAAAGACCATTTTAGTTGCCATTGGTTGTCATCTTGCCTAATCCTTGTAAGTCGTATCTGATCTGGGAGGAAAATGTCAGGGCGATATCCTGCATGTACCAGTTAAAAAGCTTGTCTTTAACTCATTAAAATGATTGACTGCTTTCAGAGTCCATTTCTGTGGTACCTTAGCAAGTACCTGATATACAGTAGCCTCAACCCCCCATTAATTCACATTAACACATGTATTGGATTTGGAGGTTTCAATGATTAACATACTGTAATAGGTTCTGTTGCTCAACCTAGTGGGTAGGAGGGTTGCCTCAAAATGAGGCTTGTGGGAAATAAGAACCTGATTGGTTATATTAGAAACGAGCATACACAAGAACTCTCAGGAGATCTCAAATGTTTTGATAGAGAGAGCTGCAGCCAGCTTTGGCCACTCACATATGTTTGTACTCTGTTTCCATGCTTAAAGAGTTGAAGACTTTAAGTAATGCTCTTTACTCCTTTTAAGAAACTGCTTTTGGAAAGTGCAAATACCTATTTAATAAATTGGAATTCTTAGACACATGTTTTGATGCTTCTTGAAAACTTCTAATTCCTACATATGTAAAAGTGTCTTTGGCTTTTCCTTCTACAGCAGACCAGCAGCATTGTGCTGTTCTTTGATCTGCCCACTTCATCTTTCTCTTTTCTTCTCTTTCGTTCGCACTTTTACATCTTGGCTATTCTCAATTTTCCAAAGGTTGGGAGCTTCCAAAGTGAATCTTGTAGATCAGAGGCATGAGAATGTTTAAGAGGTAACAGCTTGGAAAAACAGACTAAGAGTTTTAATGGAATCCTCTCCAACACCTGGCACCATTTCATTTGCAACTCGAACTTGAAGTGCCCTTTGTTATCAGTAAATGGTATGTGCTGCGTATATTTCTTCATAGGATGCCAGGAAATTTGATCAACATAGGTCTATCCATTGCTTCAATAAATCGCATCTGCCTCTATTGTGGATAAAACTGCAATGGATGATTTTCAGTCTTAGTATTTTTGGCATGCTTTCCACACGGATATAATTTTTTGTGTTATTTGTGCAATATTTTGCACAGTTTTTTAAAAGTAAATTGTATTTTAAAAAACGTGTGAAAAATCAAAAAAAATTTTTAGAGCTGCCATAACACCTCTCTCATATTAATCTTGAGTACCCATAGAATAGTATTACATACTTCGTATCTTCGAAGATTATTTATTTTTGTACATTTATAAAAGATAGATACAGCTGTATGATTATGCTGGGACCACTCCATCTATCAGTTTGAAACGATCTCCAAATCCAGTGTTATATCCACCGTTTATATAACATCCATCAATAAAATGCTGTGAACAAACAAACACTCCTCGACTTCTCTCTTTATCGCAAGAGTAACAAGCTGCAGCTGCAGGTCCACAGTGCAGCCAATCTTGATGGTGGGCGGGTCTTCCTCGCATGGTTGACGCGTGGGCAGGCTATTTCTCTCGCCACGCCATGTGCATGCTTTTCCCAGAGAATTGTTTCATAAATAAGGGACTTAGAAAAGTTGTTACGAAAAAGATTTTCATGTTCGAAAAAAACTCTCGGAAACCTATGTGAACGCTAGGGGGTGTATCGAGCACAGAAATACGACGTCATACGTCCAAACTCATTTTTGACAAGTTGACCATGTCAAGCATGAGAAGCATAAATAAGTCTGAATGCATAAAACTCTGTTACATGGCACCTTTAAGTAAATAAAGACAAAAATTATTATATTATAACCCTAAAAAAAGATACAGTAATTTAAGATGACAAAAAACGGGCAAATTGACAAAATCTCAGGAAAATAAATCTTTTAAGTTAAAAAATTAAGGACTTATTTTTCTAGAAAACAAGACAATATCAAGCTTCGATCTTTGCTTTTTACCAATATAGTGCTTAAAATATATTCTGGTCAAGTGATTTTGACGCAATCTGCTTTCAGAATCTCTTGAAGAAAAATAAAAGACAGAGAGAAAGAAAAAATGGAAGGCCATTTAAAATGCAAAATTCCTCCAGCTCTTTCTGGGAGGAAATAACACAAGGTTCTCAAGGTCACATTTATGTAGTCAAGCCAGTCTCTAAGGAACTGCGGGCAAGGCTCCTATTCCATTTCCGCTGATCTTTTAATCCTGGATAAAGGTGAATCATGCATGCAAATGTATGTCTCTGATCCGGAGACAGGAAAATGCACAGAACTATGACTGAGATACAAAACATAAATATGATGAAAACTGTAAATTGTGAAACGATTTGAAAAAGAATGTCTGTTGTTCTGATCATGTATGGCATTCAAATATTAAGTGGAAGGTTTCAATTTCCCTGCTGTATTCAGTAAGAAACATTTAAATGTTTGCATGGCATTGTCAGACATTAATAATAAAACAGCAGGATCAAACCATAGGAAGCCATCTGTTTCCAATTTAACAGTTACAGTACATGTTGCTTTAAATAGAACCTGTCTTATAGTTTCTAAATTGTAACAGCTCTCTTTGCTCCTTGCTGAAATTGAGTATTGGGTTATTTTAGGTATTAAAGGAGCTGCTCGTCAATCAGTATGGTGAAGCTGCTAAGCACCAGCATTCAAAACACAATATTTGCTGTTTAAAACATCATGGGTTGATTATGTAAGAGGATAAATGCTTTAATACTTATTATGGATTATAACTAAAAATACTTTCATGCTAACCTGAATGGTGTGTTACAGGTCAAATATGTAATATTTTGGAGAATCTATTGCATAACAGGTCTTCAGAAGTGTATAAAGACCTTTCATAATGATTGTTTTTTCAAATACACCATACGCCACGGGTCCCCTTGCTAGAAATATGCCATGTTGTTTCTACAGTAGCCCTAAACAGACAAACTGCCCTGCAGAGCGCGTTTCGTAAATACGTTATATCCTTCGGCAAACAAGCAAAAACGTGATGACATCTTAGTTCTGTGCAGCCACCATAGTGCTTCGAAAGGGATGGGTGGAGTGGGTCGTTGGTTACAATTCGCAACCTCACCACTATTCACATTGCTTCTTTAATTCAAAGCATCTTCATTCATACGAAACAACCTCAAACAATATGTGGTCTATTTAGAATAACTTTGAATAACAAGCCTGCAGTGGTATAAGTTGTCAATGTTTCATTTTAGTTAGTAAACCATTAAAAGAGTAGTTCACTTTAAAATAAGCCCTCATTGACTTTCCATAGTAAGAATAAAAATGACTATGGTAAGCCAATGACGGCTTATTTAGAAGTGAACTACTCTTCTAAATTGCATTATTCATTTTCTATTTTATAACCAGAATCCTTGATTTGTGCCATAAGCAGACCATATAGGGGAGAAAACAAAGACACATGGACGTTTACGAAATAGCCTCACACCATTAAGATTAAGGACAATTTGTAGACTAACAATAAACCACAAACTTAAAGAAAGCATTTACATTTTTCAAAAATATTCTGATAACTTCTAGGCATTATAACATTTATCCACAAAGTATTAATAATATACACACACCTATACGCTTACGATTACCATTGCCAAATGGGGAGAACTAATTAATTCCACATTAGCCCAGAACAATTGGTTGGGAATTTATTCAGCACATTTGTTCTTACACAGACATAAACACATCCCCCTGTTTGTGGTTGGAGTTCAGTTAGCGGTCACTCCAACAGGAAGCATCTGGCACTACTAGAATCTTCCATATTGTAAATTCTGTGATACCTTTTTAAAAGAGCAAAGCAGGCAAAACGGTACATTATAACCATCTTTCTTTTCATCGCTCTATCAGTCTCTCTCAAATCACTCCTGTCACTGTCTGTATTATCACTGTTCCTTTTCTTCTTGTCAGATATAGGTTGGATGTGGGCTTTCTTTCAGCCAGGAAAGATTAGTTATCTAACTAGGGCAACCAGAGGAAAATCACTCAAAAAGCAGTGGTAGCATATTGTAATTTCTCTGAGGTGATTATTGACAGAAAACTCCAACTTATCGGTGAAGGGCTACAACATAAAAAGCACATTTGTTGTCCAGCTTGAATTTTGTCTACTGATATCTTACCTTTGGATCGTGAGAAAGGGCACAAGTTGTAGAGCTAGGATGTGGTTGAATTTATGAGTAGCATAAAAACATCTTCCTCCTTCCTCTAGTATAAACAGTAATACTTCCCATGTCTCCAGAAAATTTCTGACCAGTAAAAACAAGATAAAAATTGCTGTGCTCTTCCTGCCGGAGTTCTGTGGACACTAAGCGCTTTTTTCTAACTCAAGTGGAAACATTTATCAGGCTTGAAATTAAAACAGATAATCCCTTCAAAATGTACAACACTGAAGGCCAGAAAGCCAGAAAATAAGAAGAAACCTCTACATTGTTGAAATCTCATATAGCATATTTGTCTGCATGTTGTTAAACAAATCAGAAACAAAACAGTTCAGCTTTGGGTCCATAATTATTTGTTATAGAAAAAATTAATGAATGTACAACTTCACTTCTACATATAATTCGTATTTTTATTTTAAAACTAAAGATCATGAGGCTATTTTTGAATATTAATATTTAACATATTAAATATCGTTCTTATTATTTTGCAGTATGTCTGAGCTGCTTTCCATGTAATAAAAGTGGATTATTCATATCAATTGGAATACACATAATCAGAATATGACTAAATTCTGATTAGTACTATCAACATTTTCCGGTGCATGTAAATACAGTCATTCTAAGAATGAAGCGTTGCTTTAGTAGGATGACGATTAAAGAATACCAACAGCAATAAGCTGCGAAAGTGTTTGTACCATCTGGACAGTTGTAAATGCGTATGCCCATCACTTAGGATTAGTGTCTAATCAGTTTCGGTACAGATGTCCTCTGCATTAACACGACTCTCAGTCAATCTTTCTGCTTTGATGCAACTCTCATCACCTCTGAACCATCAATGCAGTGCAAAATACCACACTGCAACAACATGCAAGACAACCTAGGGCCAATATACACATTCGTATAACAACATCATGCCCCAGAACACTCAGGATAGTGTTATTTTCAAAAATATGTATTATCTCAATGAAATAAACAGTATTCCTGCTATTCATTATTTTAACATCAAATCATTTGATTGTTGATATACAAGGCAGGTATTCTCCGGTTTGATGAAAATTAAAAGGCTGAAAAATCTAGAGGTGTCTCGCTGCAGCCTGCAGTGGACAGAAAATGTGAAAAGGTTTTGCTATGGTAAAATAATGAGAATAAGAAAGATAAAGATGTGGCAAGCAAACTGTAAATTATAATCCCATTTTTCTCAACCGGCAAGCATGCACATTTTTAGCCCAAAGGTATAAATGAAATCATAAAAAGGCCTTAAGCAGTATATATCATGGATTATATTATGCATGGTAAAGGTAGATCAATTGATTCTAAATTTTACTAAGGCTAAGATTAATCACATTTCTGATTAGCCGGAAGCTAACTTTAATGACCACTTATTCAAATAGTTAATCAGTTCATTTCAACAAATGACTTAAAAGATTTTTCTTGTGTCATATCGCGTCCGATGTAGACACGGTGTAAGCTACTCTTTATACAATAAAAGTGGATCTGTTAAAAGTACCAAAAAGTACCCTAAAAGCATTATAAATATAAGTACGTTTAAGGTCTTAATAGCTTTGGCCCATCATTTGGTTTCAGATGTGACGGACATCAATTGCATTCACTTTATAAAAAGAGTAACATGGTCAATCTGCTCTAACCAAATTGATTAAAAAAACGATACATTTATCACATAAAGTCCACTAAATATACGATGCTAGAAGCATTTTAAACTGTCAACAGTTCTATCAAAGCAGCAGGAAATTAAGGAAAAGCTAAATAGAAAACAGCTGTAAGACAAAACAATGCAACACGGCAACAGACGTTCCTTGTTCATATTAATGTAACACCATATGACTGACAAATCTACTTGGCAAGGGGCAAAATGGCAGACAAGAGTGTATAAACATGACAACTTGAGCTTTATAACATCTGTAATGTCATGATTCTGCCTTCTGTTGTCTTGATTTCCTGGTCTAGGGGCAGAATCATGACAGACCCACGTGTTTTATGTGGAGAGAAACATATTATTGTCAATCAGGACATAATATGTATTCTCTCCAGTCTCGTCATTTGGCCCCGCCCCTCTCGTTCCTAGTATAGCTTTCCTCCTGTGTCTCATTACCCACACCTGCCCATCGTTATCTCCTTTGTTAGTCTCCCTATATAATGCCCTCTTGTCTATTGACTTGTGCTCGTTCGTTTTGCATTCATGTGTCTGTATCTCGTGCCTGTGATTGCATCATATCTTTGAGACATTCCAAGAGCCTGAGTTGAAGTGAGTTTTAGTTATTGGTTAGTCTGTTGTTGTTGTTTGTCTAGTGTTGTTAAATCCTTTTTAGTTAAGTCCTCCTCCTCCAGTTCTTGTATGTTCTTTTACCCCATTGTGGGCTTTTGTTTTGTTCCTGTTTTTATACATTAAATCCCTTGTTAACCCCTTCATCCCTGTGTCTGCCTGCATTTGGGGTATCCCTGAGATCTCTCCCCGAGATAGTGACATGTAAAAGAGCTTTTCAAATCTCCGGACTTGCTTCCAGAACATTTGTATTTTTTAGCTATTCGTACAACAAAGACAAGATGCAGGACAAAGAAATAGAGAAAAGCACAGTGTCACACATTCCAATAATAAACAAAGCAGTACTTCTCTACATATGACCTACATCTCTGACGCCAATACACTCCCAGTGCTCTGGATGAATAATATACTTTAGCTTTACCAGGGCTGTTTACAACCAGCATTTGAATGTGGATAACCTAAAATGTCAAGATATGTAAAAGGTTCTTGTGAATGTATTCTTTATTCATTCTTTCTCTGTCTGCTGCATTGTCCCTCTCTTGGAGACTGCTTATGTCATTGCACATTTGCGATTTTCAAGGATGGCAACAGACAAGCCCACGTCTTTTCAAGATTTCACAGTACGTGACAGATCATATCTATGAAGACATGGATATCCAGTCCAGGTAAACATGAATAAAGGTGTGGTATATGAACAAAGAATGTAAAAAATATTTAATAACAATATCTTAATTGGAGATGAATTTAATAGCTTAGATCGTCTTTCTGCTCTAAGGAGTAAATCTTCACAGCATGTCTTTAAGGGCAAAATACACATAAACCAGACTAAAAGCATGCAAATGATTGGCTTTGAGGTGAAAAGTTTTTAACTCCTTGATTCAGCATCTGTGTGTTTCTTTATTCTGAAAATAAATAAATGATAGGGAAGACAAAACATCTGCACCTCAAAGCTTATGCGCTTCAACTTGTTCAGCAAACAATGTGAATTAGGTTTACATCTCTAACTGTTTAGATGAATCGCAGGTTACTTCATTGAATTAGACATTCTATGGAGAATTTAAGCAAAAAGACACTTCGAGACCAGCATTTGTCTTTGAACATGCACAGAAAGTATGTGAGTGCATATTAAAGCGTGCAAGTGCTTGATGCTGTGATATAGCGGGTGGTTGCTGATATGGAGTATGGTTAATCTACATTCCTTTGCTCGATAAAGCTCATTTATCCTGCCCCCACAAGACAGTTGGATGAGAACTTGTTTAACATTAAAAAATTCCAATTCCACACAATGGCCATCTCTCAACTCCAGAGTCAACTCTCTTTAGTTTACTGGCTGAGATATTCAATTCCATTCTTCAGATTATTCAGGTTAGATTAATGTCTGAAATGAAATGAAGAATTGACTGGTTATAGCTCTCAGGAAGCATTTGGAAAGGTTCTCTTATCTAAAACATTTCTGTGTGCTTGTCTCATAGATTGCTTTATATATTTACCCTTTAATAACCAACAAATTGTATTAGTACGGCTCAAACTTGTTTTTGACGATTCCAAGTTCCCATTTGTTTATGATAAGGAAATGACATTTACTGAGCAAGCAATATCCAAAAACAAATCGCTTGTCTAGATGTTTTCCTTTCACCTCTCAAGGAAATCATGTGCTCACATTGTCCCTCTCTTATGTGTTTACCCTATGCTTATACGAGGAAGATATCTAAGGGGCAGGGGCGACATGCAAATTATATCAGCTATTGTTTCCATCTCCGTTCTGTGAAAAATGTCCTTCTGCAGAAACAATGGACAAGGAATCGCCCCACAGAGCCCCACATGCACACCCCCAAGAGACTTGCTATGCCGAATTCCATAACCTCCACAACAGGCTCTCTCATGCCCAACACATCCAAGAAACAAAGAAACTTTACCCACACAATCAAACCATTTTGGTGGAATATCAAGACTGAAAACTTATCTGGCAGATTCAAAGTTCCCTAAAATGTCCTTAAAGTCACTGTTTCCACTAAGGTCCTGTCTCAGAGCTCCGCTTGGAGGCCACATAATTACAGATAGTGATAAACCAACACCCACATGACATGAGGCATGTCCATTTATCCCTCTAGAAAATGCTTTGCAAACACAACATTCTGCTAATGTAATGCTATGACTTGAAGTTGTAAGGAATGTTATTGTAATTGTCCACATATCATATGCATATATGTAACAAAATAAAATGTTGTTTATAGTGAACATAAAATGCGAATATTATACTCTACAATTCAAAAGTTTAGGGTCTCTTATTTATTCCTTTATCCATTTATTAATATTTTTCCACATTTGAGAGTAAACTCATCCAAAAATAGAACAATATGTTTTCACTTCATGCGAATTATGTTTTATTATTTATATTTCAAATATTTAAATATATATCTGTATTATATTTTAGCATCTTAAAAGTAGCTGCTATTTCAAACAATTTGTAAAAATGTACTCTTAGCCTTTATCGAGTCTCACCCTGGGATTGTATTGTATTGAAGGAGTTCCTTATTAATGTCTGACTTATTGTTATCTTAAATTCCCCAAAATATCCAAATCATGCATTTCAAAAACGTTTTAATAAAATTGTAGTTATCTAATGAAATAAATTAAACTAGTGGTATTTTGTCTACAAGAAATATTTTTTACATAGGAGCGTTCAGATGAAACGTTTTTAAGATCCCAAGAAGCTATTCAGTCAAGTGAACTTCAGTGTAACAAATACGACAAAAAATAGCTTAGGCTTAAAACAGGCCTAAACAAATACTGAATTATATTTTATTCTTTTGTATCCAGTGACATGAATGAATGTTTTAATGAAACTCATTATGCTGTACATACTGCATATTATATTATACTGAACTTCTGGGTGGGTGGCCCTTGGGTCACATGCTTACTGTATCTCAGCATTCCTGAGAACATCAAACACTCTATAAACTCAAACTGAGACAGTCCTGAGATAACACTGTGTAAACGAACATACGAATACATAATGTATTCATACAACATTCTGCTCAATGCATATCAGCTTTGTATACCGTATAATGATTCACTATGGCCGGAAGCAAACCACGTTAGTCAAAGTGTGGTATATAACAGACCGTCTTAAGAAAGCCACCTGACAGGCATATGCGCTAATACACGTACATTGCCCAGACTACTGTATATTTATAGCGATACACACGAATCCAACAAGACCGCAGAGCGATTTCCCAGATGATCTCACCACCTCTGGATGACTCAAAACAAGCCAAGCGCCATCGCGGCGCAAACCATCGAAACAAACGCGCGAACCCAAACGTAAGGGCAATGCTGCACTACGACGCGAACAAACGCATCGCTCTCTGCCCGCGCGTCGCGCATCTCTGCCAGACTGACACACAGCAGCGACAACCAGCTGGTCGACATTACTACAACCCAGCAGGGAGGTGAACCGAAACATGGCACAGCAGTGCGCGAAATCAGATGGCGAACCTGTGCTATGAAGAGGAGAAATTGCATCTTCTACTAGACAGCGTTTGCATATTATGCTAAAAAATGCTGTTAATGTAGGCAGGTTGGCAAAAAAACAGCCACATAATGATGAAGATCAGAGAGCCAGGTCTGCAATGAGTGATATGGTGCGTTGTCGAGCAATAGTGTGTAAGGAGGTAGCGAGATACCATTCTTGACAATCAGAATCCGAGATATATTGATGTAGAAGCAAATAATACATTACAGTTGCAAAATAAAAATACATAAGGGTGGGGTGTGTTATGAGGTGTATTGCATATTGCAAAGGTAAACAAGAGATAAAGTTAAATAATAGAGCCGACAGACGTGTAATGTAGTATCTCATGTCACTTACCTCAGTGATTGGGGACCCCTTATTTTTGGGCACTGCAGAGGCGAGACAGACCTTCAAGGATATCCAACACAGGGAGCCAGCTGCAACCAGCTGCGACAACGGTAACAGAGGCACTCCTCACTTCCCTTCACACACACAGGCTGCGATACTGTTGTTATTGAGGTTTGTGGAGGGGACGGTAGCAGGCACTCATAACACAAGCGCTATACTCTGAGCCTGAACACACACCCTCCCTCAGCTCTCATCCAATGGCTTAGATGCACATATAGGCTAGACACAGACAGCCAACACACCTCATCCAGCTTCACCATCCCTTTCAGAATTTCTGTGCAATGCAGTCAATCAAGAGATGACATTAAAATTGAGCACCGCTTCATAATTTGTGTTATTTAGCAGGTGTGTGTCTGGACAGGGTGGAATTTGGCTGGTGTATCTCTTGACATACGTCACATACACTGAGGCATGTTGAGGTTTTGTGTACTTAAGGGGGCTGCTGTGCTGGTTTAAAAAACAGCACGCAGCTGGGGTTGAAACAGAGCAGGACATACCTCTCATTCCTTGTGTGCGCTGGTCTATTTCTTCACATTTCCAGACTCATGATGTTCAATCCAGGCCTGTTTTGCCTTTGAGAGTAAATGCCGGAGGATTGGACGGTTTACCCAGACATTTACATTCTTGTGTTATTTACTCACCCTCAAAACAGACTACACCTTTCATACCGCCTTTCTTTTATTGATCCCAAGTGAGATCAGCATCATTTAACCACGTGAGCGTTTCAAACACATCTGCAGATTAGGTGTGTATATATAATGAGCAGCGGAATTGGCATTAATGTCCTGCCCTGTGACATACTGTAGGCCTATACATAAACTGCACGTACATAAAAGGCTACCGTATATTCAGATTCATAAATAAATAATAATGATAAATGATTTAAATATTTACAGATGCAGTTGGCCTCACATATTTTATTTGTGAAACCACAGGACAATGTTCCTACAAAAAGAAAAGGAAACAAGACATTTAAATTGCAAGTGATAAGCAGATACAGCATCTAAAATATGTAGTCACCTAATACAATGATTTGGATTCTAGCCTAAAATTATGATTTTGACAAAAAATGTCCGTACTATTTGCCAAATAAGCACAATGAATTGAATGAAAGTACCATGTAGAACATTTATCAGATAGCTTTAATCGTACGTTGCTCTTGATGTCCATCTGCTGGTGAAGATTGGAAGTGAGCTTTTTAGGACAAATTAAAAAAAAGACATCTCCAGTTTGAAATTATATTTTAATGTACTACATTTTGACGTATTGTTGGCTTGTTTTAATATATTTATATATATATATATATATTTTGTTTTCTGTGGTTGCCTACATGAGAAAACATTTATATTTTACGATCTACTACTTTTGTAATTCTAATATTGTTTTAACTGATCTAATATTGTTTCTTGTTACGCCAAAATACCACTTAGACAGACATTCTACTTATAACGATCTGTAAACCTGAACATAACTGATCTTACAGCGGACGTTTTTTGTGGGCTGGGCTGCTCACATAGCAAAATGGGTAGTCTAAAATAATGCCTGAAAAACTAAATACATTTTTATTCATTAATTCGTTAATTTGTTAGAAACAAAAACTCATCTAATCGTTCAAGAATGGGCGATTTCTCGTTCATCTCAAGCCGTTTATTCAACAATCGTATTTTATTCAGGCAGTGGCGGAGGAGCCACACCAGTCGAAAAAGCGCCAAGTTCCACAGTAAACGGGCTTGTCAGATTGTTTACCTTTGCTACGAAAGTGCGTATTTTGGATATATTTTGGGCGAAAATGTAATTTCTGCCGAATAAATCCAAATAGGTAAGACCTTCCAATGTAGTTGTATTTCTAGTTAGGTAACTCTGTAGTAGAGCTTGTAGAAAAGAGCCGGCGGCATGCAGGTTTGTGTGGGTTGGGCGGATACTCCGTTAACATTAGCCATACTGCGATGTGCCATAACCACACATTTAAAATGCAGATTAATCTGCAAGTCTAGAGACGATGTAATGTACTGCAGCAATTGTGCTAGTTAATAATATGTTCGAGTAAATGGTGAATAGCAGAAAATGTTCCCAGTACTTAAGTTACTATGGCGCACCAGAGCTAAGATTCACACGCGGTTGGGTAGTTATGTTGGCGCGAAAGTGTAAATGTTAACTTCGCTTTGACATCGGCTCAAGTGTTTTTATGTTTTGTTCAGTCAGTGGTTAAAATGCCCGAGCTGCAGTGTCAAGGTGGTGGGGTGGCTGTCGCAAGCAGTCCGGTGAAGAAAAGCAAACTCTCTCTGAAGTTCTTCCAGAAGAAGGACACCAAACGGGCCCTGGACTTCGAGACCCCAGCGGAGGAAAACGGCACCTCTGAACCTGAAGAGGCTACGAAGTACGTAATGCATTAAAGCGGATATCAAACATAGGTTAACTTAAATAAGGTGTTTATGTAATTGTTTAATCTTTTAGTCATGAACAGGTCGCGCTTACGCCTTGCCCTTCAATTCCTCTGACATGTGAGAAGCGAGAGAGCTTGGTCCCTTTTGTTGGGCTTAATAATTTAGGGAACACCTGCTATCTGAACAGCATCCTTCAGGTATGTGTCTGCCATGTCATCAGCTTACTTACCGTTCATGTATTTTTCATGACACTCAGGTCTTAATAATTATTGCATAATAATGTTACATTCGGGCTGCGTTTGTGTCTTTGCTATACATTTCAGGTCTTGTATTACTGCCCTGGTTTTAAAGAGGCCATCAGATCTTTGTGTGATTTGGCTAAACTGAAAGAAAAACAAGATGGTGTCAAAAATGAGGTTGGTTCATTTTCAGTTTTCATTTACATTGTTTGTACAGTACATCTCAATACTTCCTTGTACTCTCTATAGCCTAATGATGTGTACTGTTTGTTCCTGCATTTTAACATTCCTCATTTAGTAATATTGAATAACAGCATTTTATATTTGATGAAATGGAAATTATTCAACTTTCTGAATATTTGCTTGGCAAACTTTTTTGTGGTTAATCAGGAGAACTGTAGTGAGAACATACCTGCTCATATGGAGTTGCTGGGAAGTTTCCACAGCCTCATCTCATCTGTGGAACAGCTACAGTCCAGCTTTCTCCTTAACCCAGAAAAACACAGTGACGAAGAGCTGGCCACACCACCCCGCAGGCTGCTTAACACTCTCAGGTAATGCTGCATAACCAGAATTTGACCCAAGAAATGTTTTTTTTTATATATTTTTAGTTATCCGAAATACATAATATATTATATATTCAGCAAATCGGCTTAATTCCCCTTTGCAGGCAGCTAAATCCTATGTACGAGGGCTACCTGCAGCACGATGCACAGGAAGTACTGCAGTGCATCCTTGCAAACATCCAGGAGGCCTGTGACACCATTAAAAAAGATCAAGGAGACCATAAAGATGCCACAGAGAGCAACGGAACTGGTGAGTCCACCCACGAGGAGGACGGGAACGCTGATGGTCAGCTGAGCGGAAAGAGGAAGAGTGACACAGAAGCGGGCAATGCTAAAAAGAAGCCAAAGTCTCAGAGCAAGTCCAAGAAAAGCACGGAAAGCGCGCCTATGACCCGATCGAAACGAAAGTCCTCCAGTGATATAACCACAGAGAATTATGTTACCGACCAGAAAGATGCAGATGAGCAAAGGGAAAAAGAGCAAGAGACTGAGAGAGGGAGCACGACAGAGGAAGAGAAGATCGACAGTTCCCCTAAAGAGGTAGGCAAGAAAACAAGGAGAGGGAAGCTAGGCTGGTTGAAGCCATCTGGGAAGCAGCCCAGCATCTTCTCAAAGTTCCGCAGCATGGGACGAATTACTTCACATGTTAGAGGCAAAGAGGAAAGCAAAGAGAAATTGAACTGTAGTGCTCAAGAGAAGCAGAAGGATACGATGGAAAATGGGAGGACAGCTCAGGAAGTTAAAGTTCTGGTAAAGAAAGAGGGTAAGTATTGAAATTGAATAATGTGTAAATTTCATAAATTATAAATAGTTATGTTTAAATTTGTATATCACAAAGCAGTAATCGTGTTTATAGTTAAAGGAACACTTCACCCAAAAATTAAGGTTCTGTAATAATTTACTCCCAAAAACATGTATACATTTCTTTGTTCTGCTAAACACAAAGGAAGATATTTGGAAAAATGAAACAGATCGCAACCCCCATTCACTCCCATAGTATTTATTATTCCTTTTTTAATTTTTTTATTTCATCTTTTGCAATCAGAGCGGTCAGGTCTAGATGTGCTGAAGAGGATGTTCCAGGGTCAGCTGTTGTTGCGGACACGGTGCCTGGAATGTGAGTGTTACACAGAGAGGAGGGAGGACTTTCAAGATATCAGCGTGCCTGTCCAGGAGGACGACACCAGCTGCTCTGACTCCAGTTCTGAGAGTGAGTACACTTAATATAGAAACACATACAGACAGATGAATTAAAAACAGAAAAATACTCCATCAACACCTCCAATTTGATAATCTTAGTTGTTTAAAACTGCATTCTTGTTCTTCAGTTTCTCCAGATCCCAAGCACGAGCTGAAAACTCTGAAGTGGGCCATATCTCAGTTTGCCTCTGTGGAGCGAATTGTGGGTCAGGATAAATATTTCTGTGAGAACTGTCATCACTACACGGAAGCTGAGAGAAGTCTTCTGTTTGACAAAACCCCAGAAGTTGTCACAATTCATCTGAAATGCTTTGCAGCCAATGGCTCAGAGTAGGTATCCTCTATTGGTTTTGGTGCTCATTGGGTTAGAAAACATGTTTTACGAAAACATGTCCAGTCCAATACTAGTATGTATAGTAGTTTATTCCACAGTTAATTGTTTACTCTTATTTTGCACAGGATGGACCCATATGCCGGCCTTTCTAAGGTGAACACGCCTCTGCAGACCCCTCTTAGACTCTCACTTCACGAGTGGTGCATTCAACCCGATTCTCCAGACCAGAGCCATCAGTACGAGCTCTTCGCTGTGGTCATGCACAGCGGAGTAACTATCAGCAGCGGCCATTATACCACTTACATCCGTATGATGGATCTCCATCAAACCAGTCTCAAGCCGCAGCCTCAAGATGAAGAAAATGAGCAAGAGGACACTAAACATCAGAAGACAGATGAGGTACCTCAGACGGACTATGACGATGGGGAGGTGTCTTTTAGCTTGTCTGGCAGGGGAAAAAACGTGACAAACCAGGCCAGCGGCACAAGGATGTCCAGCAAAGCAGGAAGCAAGAGGTGCTCAGAGGGTGTTGGGCTCCTAGGAGGACAGAGGAGCATCACCAGTTACGAGTTAGGCAACAGCAAGCAGACCAATCCTGATAAGGCTTCCAGTTTGACCAGTCGTGCCACCAGTACTGTACTTCAGAACGCTGGAGTGAAGAAAGAAGCTGAGGAAGAGGGAATTGATGCTATGGGTGATGGGACTCAGGTAAGCTTTGACCTGGCTATGCAGAACCTTTTGGACTTTGAGGGAAAGTGGATGTTGTTTGATGACTCTGAAGTGAGACTCTTTGAAGAAGAGGACTTTCTCCGAGCTTGTTCCCCTGAGACGTGCTCTACCTCTACACCATACCTGCTCTTCTACAAAAGAGTCTCTCAGTTATAACAGGCCATTGGATATGGACAGGAATTGTGGCATTACACTGGTCCATTCAGTTCTGTGGTTTTACTGTTAGGAGTTAGACAATATAGTATTTTTGCTGATTATTTGACAAGTGAGGATATTACGTATGCTTGTGTAACAGATGTCAGTCAGTGTAAAAGCAGAGTGAAGCAGCATTTGTTACCATTGTTTATAGATGTATGAGTTTGTCTCACTATTTTTGTACTTTGCTCCATGTTGTGCTTTTCCTCACGCAAACGCACCTTGGCACTTACTGTAGTGCACGTGACAGGTTTTTCTGTATATTCAACCATTCATTTCCGATGACTCTGAATGGCACAAAATGATCTTGTGCGCTCATGATTTTTTATGTATTTTTAATACCAATTATTTTTTTCTTGAAGTTTAAATTCAAATGTATGACCCTTTTATGGAAGATATTAATAATTTGAAAACTCAAAATTGAAACATGGTTGTCACATTTTGAATTCCACACGTTAAAGTGATGAAGTCAGATTTTTTTTTGTTTGCAAACACTGAATGACATGTACTGTGTACTTCAGCAGTTTACCAATTATAAAGTATATATGAAGTATAATTGACATACATATATATATATGAGCACAGGAATTTATCTTGTTTCTATAAGTCGTACCTCATTCCAGTCAAAGAAGCTTTCCCACATGTAAGCAGGGTTGGCTTTCTACAAATACAGTAAGATCTCTGACAGCAATAACACGTTCTAGAAAATTATTGGGAACTTTACTCTAGTCTGTCTGAGGTATTACTTTAATTGTAAAAAATATATATTTTATTTCATACTTGGCTTTGTAGATTATTTACCAAATTAAAACACCAGCATATAAAAACGTCTCTGTGCATAATCTTTTAACACCAGCATGGCACACAAATGACCATTAGAGTATTTATTTAGTAAAATATTTAAAATAAAAGGTACAGAAAACTACATAATGCTGAAAAATTCTGAGCCTTTTTTGCTTTTCCCATTAGGATTAAATAAAGTTGTACCATGACTATTAAAAATGCACTGGAATGAAGTAAAAATACATTAAATAAAAAAAAAAGTGCACACAGGAAATTGAATACAGATTTGACACATTGTAAGCTAAGTTCACTCTCAGTTCATGTATAGTCATGTAACAGGCCATTGTGTAAACGAATACAATATTGGAATGATGTACCAAACGTTTTAAACACTTGTCTTTTTTTTACTTTGTGGCAGAAACACTTATATCGTGAGGAAGATATATACAAATAAATAAAATTGCATTTGATCTTGGATTTTCTCCTTCGTCTTCACAGGTCTAGTTTGCGAAGGCTCACTCGGCTAAACGAATCTCTAAAAGAAAAAGAGAAACCATGTTAGTAGAGAAAAATGTCCTGAAGTAAAATAAAATGACAAAAACCCTTGCCACCATTTTGCTTCCTGGTCAGGCTGTCCTTTTGCTGCTTGTTGAGTAAAACATTATCACACATTACCATTAACTCACCAAACCAGGCAATGACATACACTTTAAGTATTAGTACTCATTCAATTCTTGAGGTAATTATGATTCATTCAGCAATGTTTCAATAATAATCCTCTTTAGAAAGAAATTCTGTGTGATCATATTCCAGTCATTGCTCCCCCATGCAAACGACATAATAATCTGCCACAAACAATGTTTCTATTCTGGTAGGATTTACACTTGAAATTGTATGAGACAGTGATCCAATCAGGTTACAGTTAGCCTCTTTAACAGCTTCTGACTTCAATCTTTCTGGCTGACCTGTGGGAGTTGACCTGTAACACAGGTTTGTAAAGCTGTGGGATCTTCCTGTTAATAAGAGGCTGCAGAGCTTCTTTAAGCCTGTGGTAGTTCCTCTCCAACTCCCTTTGATACTCCTTCTGATCTGGTCCAATCAGACTCTTGTTTTTGCGAAGGGCATCTTCACATCTGGTGAGATTTTAACAGGATAAATATCAACACAGTTTAAGGAGATTTTAACAGGTTACACATTTAGTAAAGTTGAGTAATCCCACTAATATAAAGACAATAATATTATTATCAAGACAAAACTACATTATTGCACTGCATAGAAAGAAAATGCTGTATTGAGAATCTAACCTCTTGGTGAAGTCTTTAAAGCACAATCGAAGTTTATTATGGTGTCTGTAGAGTTTAGGATCACTTGGGATCTCAGACAGAAACACCTGGGCCACCTCCAGAGGACCCTATAGAAGCACATAAAACACATGCATTGGTTGGCAATACTCATATCCGTCTATCCTTGAATAGACAATATGTTAAGATTACTATTACTTATAAAAATGAAAACAGTCACCTGGTTAACAGTGGTGCCAACAGACCCCTGCAGAACCATCTGCAACATTTTGGCATCAGAAGGGTCTTGGTGAGTGGCAAAAGCCAACTCTTGTGTCTTCTTCTGCATATCCTCAATGGCTACTTCAATGGGTGTGGAGATGATCTGAACATTATGCAGAAACAGAACAGTCAATGATGAAGAGAATGAAAAAACAGAAGCTTTCATATGTATTCATATTATGTTTGGGGTTACCTCCTCTTTGTGGATGATGTTGATGCGTGTCTTGATGTACGGGAAGGCGTGGGAATTTGTGAGGATGGTCTTTCTTTTGAACTGTTCGTGCAGGTCACCGTGCGCCCTTCCATCCAGCGTAAATGGCGTGCAATAGACAAACCGCCGCAGGTTGTAGTTCTTATCGAAGTACGTGATCCTGTCCTTCATTTCGTAGGTGTCAAAATACGGTTCAACATACGTGATCTGAATGAAGGCCTGTATAGGAGAAAATTGTTTTAACATTATTGTTTCTCAAAACTAAGCACAAGGAAGTACGATGTAATTGTGATGTCAACAATGACAAACACACCTTATTTGGATCTAGTTTACACTTGTCGACTGGATTAGAGTCTTTAATGACTTCTACTTGATCCTCCCCAAACCGTTCACCGTAGAAACTCTGTCAAGACAAGGAAAATGTGAAGAAGAAAAGTCAAGACATTGATTTATTCGCGCACACACACACTTCGGATACATTTAACCGTTTTGTACCTCAAGGCGATGTGAGATTTCTGCCAGCTTGGTAATAGCCGGCTCTTTATAGACGTACTCCTGCTCGTCCAGATCTCCCAATTTGGAACCGTAAAATCCAACTCTGAAATAGGTGCCAAACATTCGCTTTCCATCCTACAAAGGAACAAAGTTATTCATTAAAACAGCAATAAATACCAGTCACATATAAAAACAAGAGACCTGTAAATAGAGTTACTCATGAGGAAAAAGGCAAAAAGACAAACACAGCATCACATATTGGCAGTGTTATCAAGTGGAAACAGCGATGCAAACAGTCTGGTGTTATTGATATTTAAATGCATTTTTTAACAGATGTTAATACAGAATTATACATACACTACAATCCGCTAACATATTTGAGTATATTGTAGGCAAAGTAAAAAGCTGAATTGGTCTTTTTGCTAAATGCTAAGGATGTGTTTTTGTTCTTTATGCTTCCTTATTTTGCCTTTCACAAAGTCTTGATATACACACTTTACAGTACAGTGTTCAATTAAAATAACGTTTTTTTTTCCTTTGGTATCCTTTTCAATTAAAGTATTCAGACGCAGGACATTGTTTACCACAAGTCAAGTTTAAGGACATTAGAGCAAGCAGCTTTAAACAATGTGAGATTTTCTTCTGAGATTTGTATGAGCAAGGCTGCACAAAACAGTAGAAAGACCAGAGAAAACCTGTTGTTCTTAAGCTCTGAACGAATTCTATTCAGAGGATTATCTAGAGAACAAAGCAGATGAAATCGAGGTTGGAGTATCTTCCTCAGGTGAACATAAAGACGCTGTAGTCAATGAATACGGAATGTCAGGTCGAAAAGAATTAGTAGCTACTGGTTTGACAGGACAGGCCTTAGAGGTAAGTGATGGGTGTATCATCACTTAGAAGTAAGTGATGGGTGTCACAGAACTGGGAAGATATCAAGAGTGCTTTACAGACAGAAAGTGAAGTGTAAATCAGGTGTAAGAGAGGGCTGAACCAAATCATACGAACCATACAGCCAATTCTTGGTCACCAATCATTTCACTTGCAGAGTCTGGAATTTACACTATATTCCTAAATCATTTTCTAAACAAGTTCAGTAAACGTGATGTCTGGCCTAGGAACACTGACTTCACCTTATATTCAAACATATTAAAGCAATTTTTCACCCACAAATTGTCCCAATTGACATGACCATAGTAATTTGTATTCCTACTATTGAGAGTCAATAGGGACCATTTTTAGGGTGAACAATTGTTTTAAAAATATGTATTAAGGATTTGGCATGATGTGTAGTTGTGCTTGGAGGGTAAACTGAAGCTCTGCTTTGAGACACATTTTAGGTCTGGCTCAAAGCCCAATGTTGAATCAAAATATTAATATTTTCAAATCAATTTATGAATACATGATAACTGTAGTAAATGTATGCTTTGCTTCCTGTGAGCATTTTTTCTTGTGATTCTTTTTTCCATTTTGAAATTATACCTATTTTTCCTGATACTGCCTTTTGCCAAACTTAAGAAAATACAATAAATCTTTTTAATTTTTTATACCAATATTTAAGAAGCTTCATAATTGGCTATAGGTTGTCTGATATGGTTTAGGCCTCCTATGATCCATTACAATCAGTTTTACAGTCATGTACAATAAAACGCTACGGAAATAAACCCAGATACTATGAACTTACCACAAGACACAATAATTAAAGTGGGAAGAGGAGGGGTCAGCAACCAGGGAAATAAAAAAGGAGAGAACAGAACATATTTTAATCAGGAAGCCAGGAAACTCTCCAAGACGAACAAAACACCCAGAACAAACAACAACACTACCAAACACCACAAATAAATACTACAGAAAGGAAAAAATACACAAACAAAATGACAAAAAAAACTAAACATGCAGTTAGGGAGAGGCAGGCAGAGAAGTCTATTTTACTACATAAACAGTTAAGAGATGGTGCATTCCTGGATTAATGCTTCAATACAGTGTGTAACAGACAAAGGTTTTGTCGAGTCGCTGCCATGCAACAATACACCTGAGAGTGATTAATACTAGTTAACATACAAACGTTGGTGGAAATGAGAACTCAGGGGTGGATTTTGTTTTAAATAAAACTTTAGCTTAAAGAGCGATGTTGGCAACTTTAAATCTCATTGGTTCTTGCATATCTTGTGATGAAATATCATGAGGGCTTGTTACAAGACGGGAGAACCAATGAAGTTTGAAGTTAGCGACGGGTTGCCAAATTTGAAATGAGTGCTCATGCGTTTCAATTTTGATAACTAAGCTCCTGATATTTATTGTTTTCTCACATACACCAGTCATTTAACTTTAAATTACATTTATTGAGCCACTAAAGTTTGTTTGAATTACGTTTATGATGGATTATTGTGATTTTTGATTCTTCAATATATTGGAACCTATATAGGGACATAAGGTCAGGATATTTTTCTAAACAATCACAGTTTGTGTTGAACTGACGAAATGAGGGCAAGAAAATTATAAAATGAACTAATCTTATTGATTATGTTCATTTTCATTTTCAAGGTTTTCATTTTTGGAATACTTATTTTATCCCTGTGCTGTAGAAAATGTCAAATTTATTTTAGACATTGTATTATAAGTACATTTTAATAATTTGGTATGACAGGAACATGCTGAACCTAATTTACGATCTTCTTCATTTGTCCGGTATGACCATCTACACATCTTGCTTAAATCGAACCCTGTGCTTGTGAAGTCACGACAAGATGCAGATGGCAGTGCTAAAACAGAGAAATGGATGTCGTGAGTGACGAATGAGGAAGAGAAATGGCACATTCCCAAATAAATATGGTCATTAGTGTCAGACAGTGGCTCCCATGCATGGCCTGTCAAAACTGACAATGTTAACTTCACTTCTCCTCGAGAAAGAGAAGAGAGATGGTGAGATAAAGGAACGCCTCCGCGGAAAGAGAGATGAAAGGATGGACGAAGAAACGATAACGTCTGTAAAAAGGTTAATGGGTCGAATTCACAGCAAAGAGAGTCGTGATAAACGCCCACAGCTTGCAGATGTGGGACAAGCATTAACCATGAAGTTCTGCACCTACCTCCCAGCCTGTGCTCTGTATGACAGAAAAAATACAACACAAATCAACATACACCGGTCACACCCCTTCAGTCTTTACTGCAAAGCAATATGGGAAATAATGACACTTGTTTTTTAAGTGTCATATTCATGAAGCTTTTCAGTTTATTGTTTTTTCCACAGCATGCACTAACAAAAGCTCTGTTTACACATAATATAAAAAACAGATAGAACCAAAAATAGTTTTTGGTAATCACAAGTGTTAAGGAAGCCTAAATACAAGTTAAAAAAAATCAGATAACAAACAATTGTATGGATGTAGTCAGAAACATGTGTCATGAAGAACCATCTACTAGCTCTCAGTCTAAAACAGTGAACTGAAAAAAGGATTTTAATCTTTCCCGGCTGCATGTGACATTCAAAGAAAATAACTGTCTAATCTGAAAAGTGTACACATATAAAAGTGAAAGGCTTTAAAGAACATCTTCAGTATGTCTGATCTCAACGTGCACTGAAGTTTAGTTAATAGAGGTTTTCATTCATATAACTGAGAACTCGGATTAAAACATCACGTTGTGATAACATTTAATAAAGTATAATTGGAAATGAGGTTATTTTAGTTTTCTAGTTAAAATTGAAACTATGAAAACATTTCTGTTTATTGAAATCATATCAAATATTGGTATAATATAAACTTATGCTATAAAAAACTCAAATAAGGTGATGGTACTACATTTTTCATAATAAACTAAAACTAAAATAAACCAATTAATATTTAAGGCAACAAAACAAATACACAATAAAATTACAAAAGCATACTGTCTAATAAAATTGCTAAAAATAACCAAAAAGTACAAAAAAATTTGAAATCTAAAAATAAAAGCTAATTTTGAATGTTAACAAAACTAAAAACAAAACTATAATAACTCTTATTGGAACGTTGTTTTTATTTATTTTTTACTTTCATGCCAAGTAGTTCCAGCATAGTAAGGAAAAACAAATAGCACCACACACAGTCAATCTAAACAGGTTTCAGAAATATACTATTTGTATCTAAATACACACATTTCATCTACTTAACCTTCTTTAAACTACATAACCTTGTGTTTGTTTGTAGATTACATGTCTGTGTTTATTCACATGCAACATGTTGCAAAGTTTGATGTCCCTGTGAGACATGTCTGCCTGTACGAGTTGGCAGGTTGTTACATTGAGCTCCTAACGCAATAATACAAAGTCCTGTTGTCTTTTACCAAAACATCAAGCTTACGGTACTCATCAAAAGTCTGTTTTTAGAATCCAGAACAATAAGATAAAAATGAGCATTTACCTGATGCACAATTTTGCCAAAGGCTTCCTGAAGTTTACCATGAATGGTGGCCAACTTCTTAGCATCCCTGTTGGCCTCGTGTATAGGAATGAGGACTTTGTAGACCTCGTTCACTGCTTCGTACATACCAGCCTAAAGAGGACAGAGAAAATTATGTATGTGGTATTTATTAGTAGCGAAGCAATAATCATTTGTTATGCTTTTATCTGGAGAGAAGGATATATTCTGGTTAACTGCATTAACAATGTGATATAAGTCACCATAGAAAAAGAGGCTGCAGCCTGTTCCAGCAACCCAACCAAGCCAGCCTCAGTGAAGTACTTCCCCGAACAGATACCCTCCTCATCTGGGGACACCACATCATCCGACACTGCTGACTCCTCCAGCACATTAGATGAAATGTTCTGTAACACAAGAAAGAAAAATCTCATCACTATATTATTTCTAAAAATGGCATAATTTGTGTCAGTGCTGCGCTGACCTGAAAAGTGACACAGCCCACAGGCAGGTACTTGCGATCCTCCAACATGCTGAGATATTCAGCCACCAGGGAGGCGCTGTGCACCAAACACTGTGCTGCCTCTGCATGGTTATTCCTCTCGGAGTGCTTCCCCGCCATATTCTGCAGCCACGTCAGACGTAGGTCTGGGGATGTCTGATAGCCCTTTGCAATCCTATGAAATACAAACCAGCATTCTTTTAAAAAAAACATGCAACAACAAATTTAGAATACGAGGGAAATTGATTCATCATGTTGCGGATACAATGCGGTAGCAGTACCTGTACATGAGATCAATTAGCATTTCTGGATCTTCCTGATGTTCCTTCATTTTCACTGTGTCTGACAGAATCATATGCAGGTTGAACACCAGATCTTGAACCTGAAACCAAGAGCCAGAGTTAGCTCCCCGTATTTAGAATGTTGCGATGGTCGGTGAAAAGAAATGTACAGGTTTCACCTGGTCTGGAAAGGTGGTTTCTCGGAGCTCCAGATCTTCTTCTGCATAGGTGAGGATGGTCTTGAGTGAGCGGCGCAGAAACTCCTCATTAAAGTTCTGAGACGTACCCACCAGAGATGAAAGAGACATGGTCACCTGCATTTTCACTCGTGCAAAGTTCTGAGGAAGAGAGAGCAAATATAACCAAAATTAAACTACACATGTGTCGATTAAGAGACTAAATAATGTACATGGAAAATTGACAAATATATCGTAAATGTGTCCTATGCAAATAAAACGTCCTAACAAAAAATTAACAATGAAGATAAATCTCTCTTATTCTATTTTATATATATATATATCCATCCATCCATCCATCCATTTTCTACCGCTTATCCGGGGCCGGGTCACGGGTATATATATATATATCTTTGCAAAGTTTTTTGGATAAAAGCGTCTGCTAAATGACTAAATGTTAATATATTTTGTGTCCTGACATAAATGCCATAATGTGTTGCAGAAGGGGTGAACGTCAAATGTTCAGGACCAATACAGAAGTACAACATCTATGGCGTGTGAATTTGTCTCACGTTTCCGATCTCAAAGTTCTGTCTCATGAGGAGGTAGAGAGATGCGCTGGCGTGAGCTCTGATGGTGCTTATGCTGCTGCTACAGTTTCTGAGGAGACGCAGACACAAATCGGCACACTGTTCCGTCTCTTCCTCAAACAACAGCTCTGGAAACTAAACACACATACACAGCACAGCCACAGAAACAACATTGAAGAACATTGTTACTGTGTGCCATTTCCAATTAAGTGCAAAAGGCATAACACTGATTTAAATGTGTACATTTATGATACATCAAATAAACGTTGAACGTAAATATCATCCGCTCACCTTGGACACGAGAGCGCGCTGTGTAGCGAAGCAGTGTTGCAAATAGAGGGCGCTTTGGTTACAAGCCATATTGTGTAGCAAGACCTTCAGAACTCCTCCCAGAATGCTTTCTTTGGATTCGGTCACTGACACAGTCTATACGGTGTATAGAAAGACCCTTATAAAGTTACAACAAATGTCATCCATATTAAAATATTGACTGCAGTAGACAAGATACAGTAACTACCTGAACTATTATTTCTAGTGTATCCAATATGATGAGGTTAGCTTCGGTTGCCAGATTGCCATCAATAATAGCTTCATGCTCCAGTTCAGCTCTGGTCCTGTAAAACAGTACATTAAATAACAGTTAGAAAAGCAAAACAAATAATGTACAACAGCGAGGGAAGCCTTGAATGCCACAGCAAGCTGCACACAAGCATTCAAAGGAGTGTATACAGAGATGTATAAATTGTAGCCTAACCAACCTATATGGTCCAGAAATATATCAACATATCCTAACACAATGGTCCTTTAAAGTACATCCAAACTTAAGTCGACATAGTACTTTCTTAAAATTGGATATAGTATGTTTAGTGAATTGTTTTTACATTTTACTGAATATTTCACATTGTTCAAGTATCAAGTGTTTTTACATAAGAAAAACTGTACTATTCATTCTAACCCTGTGTCAACAGCGGACTTGTGTTGTATCGTGCATAGTCCGGTATAGACACAGTGTAAAGCATATACATTGTATTTGAATATGTGCAATCCCTGAGATCGAACCCATGACATTGGTGTTGCTAACATCATGTTCTATTCACTGAGCCGCAGGAAAGCTTTTCTATAAAGTATTACATTCTAAATGTACTAAAAGCGACCAAAATGACAATGGTATTTATGAAACGTAGTGAAATAAAATGCATGACATTATGCATTTGTTTTACCCTAGTTTTACTACAAATATAAAAGTTAAAGTACGGTTATTGTAGTAAAACGTTGTTAATTTGTGGTTTTAAATACACAAAGAAAAACTAAGGTTACTGAAGATAGACCATAGTTAATTTTCGTAGGGGTCTCACTAAAGCTGAATATTGTTAGAAGCTGACAGGGCCTTCAGTTAAAACACATTCTGATACTACAATGCACATATTAAGAAAATTATGTATGTGCAACTAACAAGGTTTGATGACAATTGAGTCACCCACCAGTAGTATTAATTTACATGAAATGCATAAGGAGCTGAATGTTACTCATGGAGATATCTCAGCATTTTCTCCAAAAGCACACATTAACATTCTGTATTAGCATTTAAATGGAATTTTGTTTGCTCATGTACACCAAGTCACATGAACCACACACCAAAGCAAATGTTTTCACTATAGTACAGAAGGAAAATAAAAACCAACTTATTTCATCAAACAATATCCAAAACACAAAAGTCATTGCATTACCGTAGTGCAGCAACAAGATGTACAACTTTTTCGATTTTATAAACAAAAGTATAATCTACTGAATTAATTTTGATGCTGGGGAACCATCAAAGTTAAGAAGCACCACTTAAGACACCTCACATACAGTAAACCATTAGAAATCATGTTAAATCCCTAAATTAATTTGTAAACAGATCTTTGTTTGGAAATGGTACCGGTACTGATCTAGACTAGATTTAGTAAACCTACTTTTAACAAAAGAAACTGTTAGGTATTTTCTCTGAAACACATGGTTTAGAATTACGTTATTCAAACGGCAACCTATTCAAGCTTTCACATTAACACACACGCACAAACACATTGGTCTGGAGGCCGCTTCCAGTCCAACCCAAGCCCCTTTAAAGCCAGGAGAGCAGAATGAAGCGAGGGGGGGGATTCAGATCTACAGCAGAGCAAGGGTCATTTAAAGCAAACACACTTCAGAAGTACAGTACAGTACCTGACAGATCTCCGGCCCCTGAACACACAGTACATAAAAGAACAAGGTCAAATAAAAGTGTTATTTGAAGTCAAATAATGAATGGTTGTTTCTGGCTGACATATTATCCATGTCATTACCTACTCATTAAAATATGTACAAAGATAAGTAATAAATTCATAATACATACTGACAGTAATAGGATCATAGTGTCTTATTTAATATTTCCAAATTAAAATAAATAATAAATATAAATTATTGAAGTTAAAATAATAAACCCCTATACTTCCTAAAAGAACGATTTGCTAATCATGAATATAAAAAAACTTGCTTTTCCTCTAAAACGTTTTTTCAATTTCTGCAGATGAGAACTGGTTTACTACTACTACTGCACTTTTCTGGTCAATAGACTGATAATATTTGAACTTTATTAGATAAGTTACCTAACTGTAATGTACACAAAAGCTCATCTACGTTGATTTTGTGCAAAGAACACACACACATCAGAACATACTTGTCCATTTTTTCGCTGGTCTGACGCCAATGGGTCATGTCCTTCCTCCAACGCAGGTTCTCCTGACTGCCAAAAGCACTGCCTGATGGACTCCTCTCTGAGGAAAAAAATGGAAGGACAAATATACATCAATAGGTGCATTTCAAAGGACTACCCTTCACCTCCTTATTCTTTGCATTTCAGGAACCAAGTAATCTTTTTTTTACGAACCCAGCTGCCCCCTGCTCCGCCGCACCATCTCCTGTCTGGCTCCTATACTGCCCAGGATGGCTTCCTCCAACTTTGCCTTCATGTCTTTAGATTTCTTAAAAGTTAGACTGTTCATACGTTCAAATGCCTTCTTGCCCTGCATGAACAAAAAATGGGCCTTTTTGTATGAGGTGGATGGATAGAAAAACACAAAGACAAATGATTTAACACTTGCGAAGCGACAGAGAAGCAGAAGAAATTTTATGCGAAGCTGGACATGGAAAATATAATGAACACAGACGTATCTCGTAAGTTCAGCACAGCATCGAGATTGATTTGATTGACGTGAGCGTATTGACTCGCTCAAATATGATGTCTATTCAGACCTTGTATTCAAAGCAGGAGACACAGAGGTAAAGCAGGTCCAGTAGACGGTTTAGCTGAGATACAGACAGGTCAGTGAACCATTTCTGCAGCACCATCTCATCTGCATTCTTCAGCACCCACAGAAGACAGATGAGCAGACTACGGCTGGACTCGGCAGAGAACGAGCCATGTTGGCGGGTCGCCTAGAGAAGTGGATGTGTACACCAATAAACGCATAGAAAATAAAACGCTTTCAATCTATAAATGCCATTTTCGTAAAAACCCTACCTGCGGATTGAGAAGAAAACTACTAGGCCGTGACATCTGTGGAACAGAGGTCCCTGCTATCGCCATGGCAACAGTCTGGCTGATCATACCCTCAGCTTCCTGTTCCTCAGTACCAGGACGACCCCACTGATTATGTGATTCTGTGATTTTTAAAACAAATCAATCGAAATCGTATTTGCGTATTGTTTGTGGATATTGGAATTAGAGGGCATGTTCACAAAAAATTTGCAACAAGAACAAATATACAACACCGAAAGGTAGTAAACATACCAGTGAAATCATGGAGCTGTGGAAGGGTTTCCATGACAATGCCAATGAGTGGCAGGTAAAGCAGGGCAACTCTGGCTTTCACCTCGAGGTCAGCATAGCGTGGGTCAGAGTCATGACTGGAGAGCAGATTATGGACCACGCTTATGACCTTCTTATGGAGCCCGAACATCCTGCAGAAAGATTAAAGAGTGCAAATTACAAATTTGATATCTAGTCAACCGGACAACCCTCATAAACTAGGAAATGTTGATAGCTAATGCTAAGCTAATAATGAATCAAGCTCAAATAAAAGGACCGGACACCCACCAGGGTACTGACCCGTCAGCCTCTGGGTCTAGAATGACTGCCAGCTCTGTTAGGACAAGACCAGCTAGATAATGCTGCTCTCTGAAGGGCACAGACAGCTCAAACATATTGGCTATCTTTTGGTCCTGCACATGGGTAGAGAAACCAGAACTCTGGGAGGAAATGAAAGGACAAAAATAAAAAAAGGAACATTGAGTTCATCTTACCAAAGGATTACTTAAATCCATAAATTAATGTATTATGTATAACAAATGAACAAAATTAATGAATAAATACAGTGTATATATATATATATATATAATCCACACACACACACTGTTGGACTTTGCTGTAATTTGTACAGTTACTTACTACAAAATGCCCAGTAAAATACTATAATATTTTTTAACTGCTAGTTACTGTAATATGCACTGCATTATGGGTATTTTTATGATGTAATAGGGTCTTCACAACTAAAAGAAAATATTCAGAAAATTATTATTTAATTTACAGTTTTTCTCCATTGGTTTGGCTCATTTCTTAAAACAGAAATTACATTCTCAAAATTCTAAGATCCTTTGGTAAAACAGTTCAGCACAACACTATAGCTCACTTGCAAAAGCTAACATCTCTCCCAAAACTGTTCACTCATGCTTCAAAACTAAATTCCTTTCCCATATAAACAGTCAGTGCCACGAAAATGACAAAGATTCTTCTCAATTGCTTGAAACAGACCGGACGTTCTCGACACTCTTAATGCGTTTGTCAAAATATTGTGGATGGTTCAGCACAACACCATGTCTCTCCCAAAACAGTTCACTCATGTGTCAAAACTACATTTCTTTCTCATTTAAACAGTCAGTGCCCCCAAAATGTTTCGTCCCTTTGGCATTGTGTAAGCACTGCAAGTCAGAATGTTTAGATGTTTTGTCACTATGGCAGAGGACCATTGAAACATCCCTCATGTCCACCTTTAAGTCTTAGCCCCGTCCTTCATTGACAATGGTTACTGAGGCCCTACAAGACCTCTCTCATTTTCAGGGATCAAATCAAAATGAAGGCGGTCCAAGAAAGGAAGGAGCTTCTGTGTATTGTATGGGCCAGGACTGGGGATGTGAGTGGCCACACCATTCTCAGATATGGCAGCACACATAGTTATATTGCCCCACTCGCTAGCCAGGGACATCCACCGTGGCCCTGTGGCCAATAATATTATGGCCACGTCTTCGGCCCTTGGCCAGGTTGAAGCCAGATTCAAACACGAGGATGTGAGGAGTCTCGTTTCCTTCCAATGCCATTATTCTCTACAATAGCGGAGAAAAAGAAAATATCAAATCAGTCATACAGTAGAGTCATACACTACAGTTACAGATAATTACATAGGAATGTTCTATGTTCTCCACTAGTTCAATTTACTACTGGCCACTACACCTGTGGTTCCAAACCTGGGGTACATGTACCCCTATGCAGAGGTACTACAGGGGGTATTTGACAGAAAGGGGAGGGGGGAAATCATCAATGACTAGGCTTACTGAAATGTATATCAAATATTTTCATACCTGGATACACAAATCACGTAAAGTGGATACTGAAGCGAAAAAAGTTTGGGTACCACTGCTTTGGATCACCAGTAACTGACTTACATGTACATACAGGTACAGCAGCTCTTTCACTCAATCAGAGTTCCTCTCAAATGGTACCTTGTAAATTTGCTTCATTGTCATCTGATGCTTCTTAAATATACGGTCTATTGTGGAGATGCTTATATAGTTGACATTTTGAAATATGGCATTGTCTTGTAGGATTCCAGCGCGGTGCTGTCTCATTGTGATGGCATTATTTGCCATCACCATGTTACAGATCTCTTGTTCTTGTTGTTCATTGAGAAGTTTTTTTCTGCCAGCCGTGCAAGGTTGTCGAGGAAAACTGTGTTTTTCCAATGTTTTTCTTGTCATTTTTAGTATCATAACATACCATTGAGGTAAGATATTACTGTAGGCTTATCACACACACACACACACACACACTAAATGAGTAGGTAAATGTGTAAATATATGTATTTCATGCTCTATACATAGTGTCCTACTACATACCTGTTTTCCCTACGAAAGGTTTGGATGATGGAGGAGACTGTAGGGCGAGGCACATTAGGCTGCACTCGGCGACCTGCCTCAGCCATTGTGAGGCCATGGTCTATAATTGTGGCCCGAATTTCATCCGGGACAGCATGGTTTCTTCGTGCTCCTCTGCCTCTTCCCCCTATTCCATCACCACGCACCCTTACTACTCCTCTTCCTCCTCTTCTTGCTCCTCCTCCTCTTCCTCGAGCAGGCAGTTGCCGTTGTTCATTTACTTGGCCAGGTGCTTCCATGTTCAGAAATTGTACTGGTCCTGCATGGTCAGGCTCTTTACATACATGTTTGGCAGCATTTACAGTCATGGACAGCACCTGTCAGGTAACTAAACATACTGTTTAATTGGTCATCTGAGATGTGTGAAACTCCTCCTTCGTTAGTCAAGTTCTAGTTTCACCTGACTGTCAATTGCTGTAATAAATTTATAAAATGTTCCAAGGGATTCATATATGGTATTCAGGGTATTATGGTCTTGACTAATTTTGACAATTGAACAGACTATTGTGCATGTGATGACTTATACAATGAAATGACGCTGAAACGTTTTGGAGCGAACAACCACTAGACTGAGAATCGATAATCAGTTTAGATCAACAAGATCAATTCACTTGGAAATTGTGCTAAATGTAGGCTACCTGTACTTAATCATTTGCAAAGATGTAGTGAGACATTGAGACATATACTTAGACATTTGCAATTTGATCAAATGAATGAGAAATTCAATTCTGTTGTAAACAATTGCCAAGTTGTTTGGAGGTTTGTCCATGTTGTTTTGAGAATGTAATTTCTGTTTCAAGAAATGAGCCAAACCAATGGAGAAAAACTGTAATAAAGTAATACATTTAAATGATTCCTTCTAAAACACTATGTGCAAAAATACTGCCAAAAGACTACAAAAAGTACACTTGTCTCCTTCAACTATCAGTTTGGTGTATCATATCACCGGATTTATGTTTATACCTGAGATGTGGCAGAGGACACAGAAGGAGAGGGTGATGCTGGGGGTGTCAGCAGACTGAAGGGCAGATTTAGGGTGACATAGTGTTCATGGCTGCAGATGATCCTCAGGAAGTCCAACCTCAGAGACTCCAAAGTAGGGTTCTGTAGTGCATAGAGCTTCGTGGACACCTTAGTGGAATAAACCATGAAAACTGAACATTAGAAAATACCTCTAGAAGAGATACCTTATCGACAATAAACAGATTTAGTTTAAAGCTAAATTGTACTATACCTGCTTCCAATAGGTTTTGATGAGAGTGAAGACAAATCCTCTATCCATAACTGACAGGAGGTCATTGAGGAAGAAGGCCAAGCTTGTATTGAGCCTTTCTACCAACTCAAGATCCTAAATGGACGGTAACATAAAACTGAGCACTATGGAAAATATCATTTCACACAGAGATGGCGCTATATAATTCTATCAAAGTAAATGGTTACATAATGGCAAGTTTAAGTAGTTGTGTAGATAATGTAACGTTGTAAACAGTTTATTACTCTAAAATGATTCCTGATTGGAAGATTGAAACCCCGACACATATTCAAAACTAACTGTGATTTATTTCAGGTATTTTAATAATTATTCAACCAAAAACTGGTTCTCTTCCAATGGGTCATGCAAGTATTTACTTCTCACCTTCTGAAAACGCGAGACGATGTCACCTGCAATGGTGCTAACCAGAGCTGTGATGTCATCCATGAAGCGCTCAGGAAAGCGGTGCTTCCTGGGAGACTCCAGACGGTCGGTGAAGTATAAGTGATGGATGATGCTTTTAACCTGAGAAGGGAAGAAAAAACTATGAAACAACATCTGAAAACCCTCATTCTTTTGAGCTTTATTCAGGAAGCT
Organism: Barbatula barbatula; assembly: GCF_947034865.1. NCBI lineage: Eukaryota > Metazoa > Chordata > Actinopteri > Cypriniformes > Nemacheilidae > Barbatula > Barbatula barbatula. The sequence goes on from NC_136770.1 coordinate 17,529,618, forward strand.
ATGAGGTTTTTCCCACCATGAGCTCAAAGAAGAACCAGGCCTGTTGGAGAGCTCCTTCCCTCACACAGCCACTGCTCACCACCCACTGTAGGGCAAGCTCCTCGTGGAAAAGCTGAGGAACAAGAAACGACCATCAGAGATCCAATCACCATTCAAACAGAAAAACTTCCTATTGGATAGTCATAGCACTACTACGGGAGACGACAAGGTGTTGTTTGACATAAGGTAGTGGACTGCAAGGGTGGGGAGGAATCATTATTCTACAGACAAGTCAAACAGCTCACTTCATAACACAAGTGACACATCATTTCATTTTTCTACACAGTCCTCAGGTGGCATTCACAGCAAAGAGAAGAGCATACATTCCCACCCACAAGAACGTGACAATCACAGCAATGATATAACAACATTCAGTCATTCACAGACAGACAGGCGCAGGTGAGGCCAGGGGCTTGGACTCCTGCCTTCCGGGTGTCGGTTTCTACCTTTTTGGTTGGCAAGCGTCCTGTTAATGTTTGCAAGAAACTGGCGCTCTCAGTGTGCGATGACATGCGATTGCCACTGCGCTCCATGGCCTACGAGTGGGGATGAATGGAAGGGTGAAAATAGATTAGTGTGGAGACACAAAGGTGTGTGGTGTCATTCACTACTCATATCTACAAAGACACACACACACACACCCACAGAAAACACGATAGGACAATAATTCAACGTTTTCAACAGAATAACAATTACACAGAATAAAATAAGCAAAACTATTTTATTTTAAAATTGTGTTATATTTTGTTCAAAATGTTGTTTAATTTACTAGTTTGAGGGAGATATAAGATGCAATGGTGTAATATAGTCCGCTCAGTAGTGAGACATGAGAGATAAAAAAAATTGAACTGTGGATTGAAAATAAATAATAAAATAATAATATATCAACATGTATGTATGCTGTAATGAATTACAGGCACGAAAACATGAGGAAAATAATCATTATTAGCCTTAACCAGGTGCCAAAAATAACAAAAATCCAAACTTAGAGTTTCACAAGACAAACAAAACACCCACACACACTCGTACATCTACATGCAGAATATCTGAACATATCAAGCAGAGTGAAAAGTGAAACGGGTTAGTTATGCCCATGCAATGCTGTTCAAGTGCGATGAGAAGTTTTTAACATGACTGATTATGGATTATGAATATGGGGGTTTCAAGGGTTACATATGTTTAAACTAAGGATCAAGGAAGCATGTTTTTTTAAAGAAAAAGCAATGAAACTAATTGACATCGTGGAATAAAAAAGGGACTTGGTGAAGTGGGGTGTCTTGCTTTGAATTAAGGGGGTCGGGGTATTTGGAATGACCTGCTTAGCATCAGATGTTGAGCCAGGGCTGGTCCCCCAGGGGGCGCTTTTGCACCCCATGGTATGCACCCAGGAGTTGGAGCGATCTAAGCCCTGCAAGCCGAGCGTGGCATCGAAAGGGTCACAGACAGAAGCAAGCAAGCCAGGGAACAGTGAAAGGTTACATGTCAATGAAACAACCGGGAGCAAGTTAAGTTGTATTCAATTCTTATCATTGTGCAGAAACAGGTTAGAGTAACAAGCAAAATTGGTTACAGAGGATCAAAGGCTTAGACTGGCAGCACAGGGAGCGTGATCGTGTAATCATTGAAAGAAAGTCAGCACACAGACATTTAGATAATAAAACAATGACAAATAAACATTTCTAAACTGTAAAGACCACAAAACCTCTAAAGAGAAGATAAACCTGACCATATTTCTATATGAAAATTGATTTATGTGAATATTAAGTGTATGAAATGTTTAAGCAAAACATTGTCATTTCTAACCTGTATGACTTCCTTTCTTTTGCATAACACAAATTAGGACATTTTGAACAATGTTGTTAACTGGCACCCATTCATAATTTGCATTGGTTTTGTGTCCATTTAAAAGAAGCGAATGGGTCCCGGTGCTGTTCGGTTAACAACTTCCTTTCTTCTCCGAAACACATGAGAAGATCTTTGAAAGAAAGTCATACAAGCTTGAAATGACAAGAGGGTGTGTAAATGATGAGAGCCTTTTCATTTTTGGGTGAACTATCCCTTTAACTTAAATTGTTAGGCAATTCGTGTAATGTAATGTAAAACTATATATGGGGCTTGGCAAAAATTATGTGAACAACACCAGATCTTTTTTTATTGTTTGGACATTCAGAGCTACACAATAAATATTAACCCATTTAACAATGGATGTTCATATTATTTTGTCAAACCCCTGAATAAGCCAGTTTCAACTGTTAAATGTGTTTTTAAAAGTGTTAACATTCAAACAGAAAATCTTTACAAATTTAGGAATTGAACCCAAGCTCCCATGTGCAGTATTTTACATAATCAATTTAGTTTTTTTTCCATTTTGCAAGATGGTGTAACATACGAGGTACCTACAAGTACCAAAGTACATAAACTGTTCCAGTTTGCATTGCTTGTGTGAACTGTAGGTTGTCCTGTAATTTAGAAATGCTGTTTAACCCTAATGCATAAAGTCAATAAACTCTACAATAATAATAATTTAAGTGATTCAATTGGAAAATTCAACAATATAAAAAAATGCATTTGTACATAACTGTATATAAAAATGTTTTGTTATTTGTCATTTAAACAACATTTCTCTTAGCAGTACATTTATATAAGCCATAACAAACTGTGTGATGTAATGGTTGTTTAAATGAATCCATGCATGATCACATAAGTCTCATCTCCCCTCTGACATGAGAGCCCTGCTGCAATGCGTCTAACTACCTTACTGCCGATGATAGACCGTACTTCATCATCTGGGGATGTGGGAGTGCCAGAGATGTCTGGATTACTGTTGCTAAGGCTACGAGAGCGGTTTAGGTTGAGGCTTGCGGGTCTAACAGCAGAACGGGCCATTGTGGCATAATGCACAGAGCCGCCTAATCCTCCCGGACCTTTAGAACAAAACACGACCAATCAGATCTGATCACTGGATTATTTTACAACAAGTTATGGTAGTACTGAATACTTCTCCACCAACAATAAAATAAATATAAAGATAAATAACAACCTTAAATCTCACCTGGAGAAGGGGAGTTGGGATCCACGTTGGGCAAACGGAAGACATAGTGGATATAGGAGGAGAGAAGGCTGTTTCGACCATGCATGTCCTGACTGGTGTCCAAGTATTTGTGCAGACGGTTGACTATAGATGCCATAACTTCAAAAGAGGCCTGACCAAGATTCACTACGGTAAAGATGAAATCAAATTAAGATCGTCAAAAAACAGCCACCTAACAACTGACATGACTAGCCGAGTATGAGCCTGGTTTTTTATTTGTAAGTAAATATATATGTCAAGCATTTTTCAGCGGCGTGAGTATAAAAATAGCTAGTCGGCTCATTTGGTGACGAGTATGTACTGTACTCGGAAGGGCTTGTACCTATCTGGCCGGCTATAACAGGTGGTCGCACCATCAGCAACACCAGTTTATCCAGCAGAAGGTGAAGGAAGTGCAACACTGGCTCCAGCTGACAGGAATTCAAAGCTGCAATGCTGGATTTGAGCTCAGCCTCCAAGTTATTCTCCATAATGCGCATATCTCCTATCCTCACAGGGAACATGTGCTCATCCAGAGCGTGCACCAGAGCAAAGAACTTATCTAAATACTGGTCCTGGGAAAAGAACAGAAACGTGTGAAAGAACATATCTTAAAAAAGGGACTTCGGCTGAAAAAGTAAATGCTTTGAGAAAATGTATCACCTGTGTGTGGACGGTGGATGCGGCCACGACTTCAACATTGAACACTCCTCTGTGGTTATCCACCCACTTCATGCCAGGAAGAGGAACCTTGAAAAACACCAAATCGATAAAAGTGTCAATCAATAAAAATTCAAGTAATGCTTCAAAGTTAACTTCAAGGTAAAGACAGTGCATTTAAGTTATGTTTTAATTTTTAACAGTTCTCTGGGAATCAAACCTACAACCCTGGCATTACTAGCACCATGTTTTACCATCTAAACCACAGAAAACACCCGTTCTTCCAAGTATAGCACATTTTCTTTAGCAAGTTCTTCAGAACAGACATTTTTCTTGATGTCCTTTTGTTATCATGACTGATTGAGTTATCTTAACTAAGTGACACTATATACTGCAATATGTTAAACAACATAGAAACGATTGTTATCCTCAAAGCAAAGGAATTTAAATGCATAAAGTAACCGTGCTTTGTTCAAACACATCTCAATGTTAGATCTGTCTTTAAGGCTGTCAAATTATTAATCGCAATTAATCGCATCCAGATTAAAAGTTTGTGTTTACATAATTTGTGTCTTTGTGCTGTGCAGTTTAATATGGTATATATAAAAACATACACATACATGCATATACTTAAGAAAAATGTATAAACATTCATATATAATTTAAAGTGAAAGTGAAGTCGGGCCAAGTATGGTGTTCCATACTCAGAATATTTGCTCTGCATTTAACCCACCAAATGCACACACACACACACACCGTGAACACACACCCAGAGCAGAGAGCAGCCAGTGCTGCAGCACCCGGGGAGCAGTTGGGGGATTGGTGCCCTGCTCAAGGGACTCGACTCAGCCGTGTTATTGAAAGTGGAGGAGAGCGCTAACAATTCACTCCCCCCACCTACAATCCCTGGTGGTACTGAGGCTCGAACCAGCAATGACTAGGTTACAAGTCGCTAACCATGATCTCTAACCATGAGGCACCAACTGCCCCTTAAATAAATTAATGTAAATATTTTCTAAATAAGAAAACATGTATGTGTACGTGTATGTGTTTGTAAATACAAAATTAATACGCACAGTACACAGACATATATTATGCATTAGACAGCCCTAAGGTCTTAAACAGAAAGAGACTCACATCGGGTGACAGAACAGAGTAAGATTGAGGCGGTTTCTCCAAAGACACCGGCAGGCAGAAATGTCCCGTTCTCAAGCGTCCATTCTGCAGCATGGGAATCCACTGAGAGACAAAAAGACACATGATCAACATTAAGTAGTGATGCAGTGAAATGAAAATTGTGGGCCGACACCGAAAATGTAGGATGCACTCGGCCTAATACCCAAACCGATTTATTACCAATCATCTAGACATTGTAGTGCGCAGTCGCGCATCACACAGAGCTTCCGTGTCATTTTTCAGCTGTTCTTGTCATATTTATTAGTTTCAGACTTTATTCTGGCGTACTAGCATGATCGTCCTTTGATAACAACTAGAGTGAGCATGAGCACTGAAGGAAGGCGCACAAATTGAAGTCACTTCTTAAAATAAAATGTAAATATGTGTGTGTGTGCAAATGGGGTATTTGGGGTACTACATGTACCGTGTATCCAACAGGCGTCTCCAACGGAGTGTTCTGTTTCTGTTGACAGCTGACATGGTAGAAAGTGAAGAGAATGTGATGGTGGTCGGTCAGTGAGGCTGGCAGCTTTATTTTAACTTCGTCGTGGAGGTCTGGCGATCTGAAAAAACAGAAGGAACGAATTCTCTGTCACACACCATAAAAACAAACATCAAATGTTGTAAAACCGTATCTTAGGTTTGAGAAAAAAAAGCTTGACCAACTATTGTTTTAGTGCCTCAAAGTTCAACTAAAGAAAGCAAGGCATGTGCATCTGGGATGCCATGAGGGCGAACTACTTTGATAGAAATGATAGTAAATGGTTGCAGCTATAAACTCACCTATTATGATAGACCACAGCAGTGTACGCCTCCTTGGTATACTCCGCACAGCTGGATTTACCAAAGATTACCTAAGTAAACAAGAATTAAAGAACTGTAGTACACAAATGCCATTGATACCATTAAGCCACATCACAAGAGCCCTCTCCTATGACATCCTTGGACATGTGAGGGGTTAGACATTTATGTGCATTCCATAATACTTACAGGCATTGCATTGCTGGGATCTTCCCCATTCATGAACTGCACTTTAACTGTAATGTTCCGAGCGGAGCCTTGACGATTGGCAAAGTTCAGGCTCTGTGAGTATACATACAGGAGGTTCCTACAAACACAGGTAGAAAAAAAGAAAATATCCATGTAAGAGTTTAAATTGACTGTTTTACGTATATTATGTGCACTTTGTAGGTCTCACAAATGTTTGTTGTAAGGCCCCCTATGTTTACGGTGCATCGTTTTGCGGCCACCCAAATAAAGACTTTTCAGTAATTAAACCAAAAACATATTTACTTATACAATGCTGGAACATCAATACTTTTGGTTGGTGGTCTATCTCTTTTTTATGTTTGCTTGCACAAAATGTATTACACATTTCTATATTCTATAAAATGCCACAAAATCTGTGGCCTGGGCCCCCATTTTGAGAACCACTGCATTAAAGGATTAAAGGGTAAAGATATGCAACGGTGTTTCATGCATTCTGACTTCTTTACAATGTTTAACATGCTGTCTTCTCACGCTTGACATGGTAAACTTGTCAAAAAAATAAGTTGGATGTATGACATAGTATTTCTGAGCTCGATACACTCCCCCAGTGTTCATTTAGGTTTCGGAAAGTTATTTTCGAACATGAAAGTCCGATTCCTAATAACTTTTCTTAGTCCCTTATTGGACAATTCTCCCGGAAAAGCATGCCTGTCGCTTGTTCACAAAGGAATCTGAGGTGAAATTAGGCGAACAACCGCTCAATGTTTTACCCACGTGAGCTAGAACGTCTTCAAAAATAAACTTTAACTATGCATTACTAATGACGGGATCCGAAGGAAGGTTATGCTGCGACTGTTTTCTTCCACAACCAGGCACTGCACAATATTTTGCGATGTTTAACGGCGTGTTCATTGCTTGCTCGCTCTATCTGGTTCTGCGCAACTTGTGTTACTTCAGTACGGTCATGCGTGAACCAGTGGGCAGGGCTCGAGAAGTAGTAATTTACATTTCTTCTGTGGAGGTGGTGCTCAACCTATAGATAGGTGCATTCCGACCTGGCGTTCGCCGAGCCTGGTGTCAAAATGTGGCGTTTTCAGTCCTGACACTTACAGGATGTTCGCTTGAATACGACTACCTCATTTATAACAAAAGCTTGGGTAAAAAATTTGGTATTGATTCATCGCTCCTTTAATAGAGCAAGAACAAAATTCTCATGATCTGCATATTTAAAATCATAACAATAACAACACTTGAAATGTACAGTACATTTTTAAGTAATGTTAAAATATTTGAAAAATATATCTGACAAAGTAAAACTATGACCTTGTTGTGCAAACAAAACCAAAATTTCATAACTTCCAAAAGCACAAAGAGCTTCAAACTGTTTCTGTTCACATGTGAAAAAAGTCTTAAAATAAAGAGCTCAGGACAAACATTAACATTAATGGCCATTGACTTTTTGCAGAGCCACTTCCGTTCTGTGGTTACAGTAGCTACAGAAATAGACAGAAATACTGCAGTGCCGTGGAACCCGGCCTCCTGGGAACCCTCACGGACCGCAGAGGTCACTCAGACCATCCAGGGAGCAAACATCTCCCATATTTCCTCTTTTGCAAAGTGCAGCTGATATAACTTTTATACATACTCTGATCTTATTTTTAAGATAAAGCAGAGAAAACACTGCTTTCATGTGGTATATTTCATCACGAACCGTCTTATTCCAGTACTCTGGTTCTATATGACTTTCACAAAATATATTTCAAATCAAGTGGTTCTCAAACTGTGGTACGCGTACCACTATTTGTACTTGTACCACCAGGGGTCTCTTCGTGAAAGGAAGACAGGAAATTAAAAACTCATATATTCATTTAAAATTTCGTGAATTTAAAATGTTTAATACATGATGTATGAATACGCAATACATCTCAGCCTATGTGCAAATTTAATATAGTTGTATGAATTATCGTTTATTCATCTTTGGTCGATGTAACGCAGTCAGGCACCTGTGCGTCTCTTCCAATGAGCTGCGAGTATTTCTGAACTTTAAGTCGATCTAAATTTGATGCGCCTCTTTGAAGAGCCACTGCCGTTAAGAGTCTCTGTTATATACGTTACAGCGGTTCTCTTGATGTTAGTATACAACATTTATTTATTTATCTTCTGTGGTAGATAGGCCTATTCTTTCTACATTGTTTGTCTTTTATATAGGCTTGTAGTCTTTCTGCAAGTCCCCACAAAGTTAATAAATAAATCCCCTTTAATAGTCATATTCAGAGCCCTGTTAACCGTGCACTAAAGAAAAGTGTTTTGTAACTTGAAAAATGTGTTTTCTATGGCGGTCATTAGGTGGTACCTGGAACAACACGTTTTATTAAAGGTGGTACTTGATCTGAAAAGTTTGAGAACCACTGTTCTAAACCAAGTTTACATACAGCTTGATGCGAAGCGCTTCCATTCAACAAATTCCCTCGGTTTTATCTGGTTTGGGGACTCTTATCAAATAAAAGCACAGGTTAATAATTGTCTATTAGGGTGAATGCAGGGGCACTGAAAAGGACATTTCTATCAACCAAACCTCCCTAATAGCTGACACACAAGCGGCTACAGCCTGAATGGGTCCATTTGGGTACATAAAGGGAGTGGTTGTTATGTTAACAAACATAGAATGAGAGGTCAAACTGTCTGCATCTGAACAGGACCAGATAGCATAAGCATGCAGAGGGGACATGATAATATACGGTCTTATATAACTTGCTGACAGATGTATGCAACGCCATCAATAACTGCTACGGCACAGCAACCATATAACATGTTTGCTGGCAGGTTATCTACATGGCAGTTTACAACATTTAAGCGTTTTAAATTTCTAATGTTTCAAATTGCAAAAATAATTTAGGAAAGGCCATACATCATTTAGCAACTACTTGACAAATTGGTGTAAAGGGCTTTATAAAAAGAACACTATAAAAATATCAATGAGCTCTCAAAAGCAGTCTGCACAGTGGGATGTGCAGCAAATACGGTTAATACTACAACACAACGATATCCAATTTAGTCGAATTTTGTACCTTTATTTTACAAGACGACATCTATCTGCAAACATCTTGAACATTCAGTACCTTGCCACGATTAAAACACCAAAACAATATGCAATTCCAAAAATAAAAGTCGGACTTTGAGTAAGGTACAATTGTAAGGTGTTGGATCAGTTTTTGAGATTTAGTTGAGATGTATAAATTGAGATCAAGACATCATCTTTATCTATCTATATATCTATACACATACACACACACACACACACACACACACACACAGTATATACATTAGGCTTTCTAATCCCAAAACAAGCAAAAAAAAATGTAGTCTCTACATCATGTAATATAATACACAAGCAAAAAGTCATACATAATGTAATGTAATAGAATATAATAGAATATATCCACCTATAGGGTTTATATTATATTATAAAGAGACTTCTTTGCTTGTTTTGGGATTAGAAAGACAATATCCAATGCAGTAGGGGGAGACTAATATGAAGCTGCAATGAAAAACACGCTAACAACTTTCAGTCATCACTCATTTGTATTACTGCCTCAACCAAGCAGGTCTGAGCTCCAGCAACAATCCTGCTTGGACATGCAGACCTTCTTAGTGGCACCCGAGACTGATGCTTCGCTGATTCAGGGACATTAAATCAAACCCACGACCATAAATTGCATATTTTATAAAAAATGTACATACACGCACGGTGCACCAAGTGGCCGAAGCGATGATGTGATCGATGAGCACAATGATTCATCAGCCTGCCTGTACCATCGTTCATCTTTGCTTCTCAGTTGCAACCAAGGGGCCAGGTTATGTATGTGTGGGATACTGTAAATTGTTTGCCCCGTGTAAACTTCCACAGATTCGGGGAGGACACACAAGCACAACTAGCTTAATGATCACCAAAAGTTCCCTCCCCTCTCACTGCAGCAGTATATATTTGAGGAACCTCTGCTGCTTTTGCTGTTGTTCTCAGAGCAGGAGATGATAATAGCAAGTAAGGGACGCTAGGACTCCAAATCACAGATCGGAAGGACACGAACATCTCCAAACCAGCTACAATGAAGATCATCCTTCTGTTTTTTTTACTCATCTTGTCAGTAACTAATGCAGTGCCTAACCAGAGGAGAACACCCAGGGAGGCACCCATCCTCAGCACAGTCCAGCCAACTGAGACTAGATCCCGCTTTGCTATGTTAGATGATGTACGACTGCTAGCAAACGGTCTGCTCCAACTCGGTCAGAGTCTCAGAGAGTTCGTGCACAAGACCAAAGCTCAGATCAATGACATCTTTCAGAAGCTCAACATTTTCGACCGCTCCTTCTACCAGCTGTCTGTGGTCACCAGTGAGATTAAAGAGGAAGAGGAGAAGCTGAAGAAGACGACTGTATACTTGAAGGAAAACAATGAAGAGATTAGAAACCTGTCGATGGAGATCAACAGCAAAATCAACAACATTCTACAAGAGCGAAGCCAGCTGCATAGCAAGGTTGGAGGACTAGAGGAGAAACTGCAGGGTTTGTCTCAAAGCATTTTGCCACTGGAGCAAATTCAGGAGATCTCTGGTCTTAAGGTGATTTAGATCAGATTGTCTCAATAGTTTAAATGGTTAAAAAAAAATTTACTTCTGAAATCAAAAGGATAATTCAACCAAAAATAAAGTCCTTTTTCCACCCTCGTGTGGTTCAAAACCTGTGTAAAACACAAACGACATTCTTAAGAGTTTTGCGTCCATACAATGTAAGTCAATGGAGGCACATGGTTACCAGCATTGTTCAAATGTTCTTTTGTGTTCTTCACAAAGGTTCGGAATGACATGAGGGTGAATAAATAATGAAATTCTAATTTTGGGGTAAACATTCCCTTTAATATATTCCAATGTATGACGTTATCAGAGACAAAAAAATATGTACCATAAGAAACTATACTACTATTTAAGTTCTAAACGTATTAATGTAAACTCGGTAATGTACAATTGTTGTTTAGCTCTTTGACAAAATGTTAAACGCTTTCATTTGGAAGTTGCATTGGATAAAAGTGTCTGCGAAAATAATAATTGTAAATGTAACCTTTATGTGCGCTGTATTAAACGTTGTTACAGGAAGTAATTGAAACACAAGAAAAGACCATTACGGACCTGCTTAAATCCGTGAAAGAACAACACGAACAGCTCAACTATCAGAATGTCAAAATTAAGAGTCTTGAGGATAAGGTAATCCATTGCATGATTAAACGTATATTTTCTGACGCATCTCATTACTCATCGCATTTATTTTCATTATTGCAAGTATATAAACATATTATTTTTTTCAGCTGAGTTATGACAACTTTCAAGACACCGCAGAAAAATCGTTGGATTTAAGACCAGAAACACCTGACCCCTTTGGGTACTTGACAATGAATTCCACCAATGGAACTATGGACAAAAACGGTAAGAAATTAACAATCAGCAATGTCTACTGACATGTTTTACTGAGTCCAGACTGATCATCTGTTTATTTTGTTGTATAGATTATCCAATGGACTGCAATGACGTGTTCAAAAGTGGACAAAGAAAAAGCGGAATTTACCCAATAAAACCCAATCAATCTGAACCCTTCAATGTGTACTGTGAGATGAGCCCTGGTAAGAAACCAATAACACTTAAATTTAATAAATACATTTAATAAGCCTTAATTTGTTGAATTGACAATGAGATACTCATTCAAAGATTACAAATATGTATTTTTAAGATGGAGCAGCTACAGTCATTCAGAGGAGGGAAGATGGTTCTGTTGATTTTGACCAGTCATGGGGAAAATATGAACATGGATTTGGCAAACTTGAAAGTAGGTATTCACCTTTGTGTAATGTCAAAGATGTTCTCTTAAAATGGATTTAATGAGTTAGTGTATACAAAAATAAAACTGTTGTGGTAATGTATTCACCCTCAATTTTCAAGTGTCCTGGGCACAATGGGCTTGTTAAACAAACTAAATTATTGTGCCTGAACTTCATAGTTTTGACAGTTTTGGGACGTATACTTTAAAGTTACGCAGGAACAACAGCGCAGTATCCAAAACAGGAAATTAGTGTACTACGTTGCTGCGTACGAAGGGTCAAAACTTTCATTAAATGACACATCCCATTTAAAAAGAAAATCCTGAAACACTTTCATATGCCTCCAGGACATTTGAAAAATACTGCAGAAGTACTGTAGAGTATTTTATAACCCCTCATACTTCTTTTTGTACACTCACTGTAAACCAAAAAATATATATATTATTGATTTAGTTAAAAAGAAAAAAAAGTGATCATAAATTAGAACAAGTCAAGCGTTTTTCACATTTGGGTAAACAATTGCTTAGGTTTTTCCCATGACAAGTTCACCCTAAAAAAAGAAAATTCTGTCATCATTTAATCAGCCTCTTGTCATTTAAATACCTGTATGACTATATTTCTTCTGCAGAACACAAAAATATATTTTGAAAAATGTTGGTAACTAAACAACTGTGGTACCAATTGACTTGCATTGGTTTTGTGTCCATGCAAAAGAAGTCAATGTGTACCGCCGTTGTCGGTAGCCAACATTCTTCAAATATCCTACAGTAAGTCCTACAGGTTTAAAATGACAAGACGACGAGTATATAATGATAGAATTTTCTTTTTTTTTATGCGACTTGTGGGTGGGTGAATTATCCCTTTAGAAATGACACAAAAAAACAAACTGTTGATTAAAAATTGTATCAAATTAAGTAAATGGAATATATATGGTCAAAAAACATATGTGGTCTGTTTTAAGTATATATGGTGATATAAACGCAAACTATGCTGTAAGTGTAGTTACACTGCATTACAAGTTAATGCCTTAAGCATCAAATACTTTAGCCTTAATAAAGTGTCTGATTGGATTTTAGTGGTGGCTCCAGGCTTAATATATGCGGTAGGGGGTAATAAAGAACGTATACACTATCATACATGTTTCAATATGTTCTGTATGGTGTGTTGCAGATGAGTTCTGGCTTGGCCTACAGAAAATCTATTCCATTGCCCAGCAAGGAGAATACATTCTACACATTGAACTTGAAGACTGGAAGGAGGAAAAGAGGTTCATAGAGTACACGTTCACCCTGGGCGGCCCTTCGACCGATTACACCCTTCACCTGGCACCTCTTTCTGGGGATCTGCCTGATGCCATGAGTAACCACACAGGCATGAAGTTCTCAACCAAGGACAGAGACAACGATAAGAACGACGAATCCAACTGTGCCCGTAACTACACAGGTATCAAATTAAAGTGTTTGAATTAATCCCTTGGGGAATCTCATGTGATCAAAAACAATCCAACAAAAGGACTTCCAAGAACAATAATGAATGTTTGCCGTTCTCAGGTGGTTGGTGGTTTGATGCATGCGGAGACACCAACCTAAACGGGAGATATGCCTGGATAAGACCAAAGGCTCGGCCCCAGCGCAGGAAAGGAATATACTGGAGGCCTGCCAAAGGAAGCCCCTTCACCCTTAAATCCACCAAAATCACTATCAAACCATCAACCTAGTTTCAATAATCCCTGATCGTACTTTCTATTGGGCCATTTGATATCAATCAGAGGGTCACCGTGGCAATAGACCCTAACCAACAAAGAATCTCTCCTCTATAGACAGTCTGAAATTGCTGATTTCCACAACAGAATGATGCAACTGCAACCGGTCACTGACTCCAGCAGAATCTGAGTCAAGGGGGAATTTCAACATGCATGTGTTAGATCCATTGGACATTGGATTAAAAGCTTGATAGAGGATTATTATTACAAAATATATAAAAAGACAGAGGTTCAAATAACAGACAGTACAGACGTGCATGTTATTAGCAATAATGGACTAAGTTCAGTTGTAGACCATATGCATACTGTAGTATAGAACTATACTGTATTCAACCATAGAGCTTATTAATGTCTTGTTTTATGGTCATTTAAATAGTGTAAGCAAAATTCCAGAATGTGCAACATTTCATCATTTCTACAAGCAAAGTCCAATGTTACACGAGAATCAAATAACCTAATTTAATATTATATAACAAAGATATTAATGAAAGCTAATATAAAGTGTCACCAACTAATTGTATTGTCATACTGGTTGAAGTTGGAGTTTCTTTTATGTTACAGAGTCATATTGACTCCATTTTGCATTTTATGCGTACTCAGTTGTATTGTGTATATAAATATATATATACATATATATATTTAGTTTACAGAATGTTTTCATATTTATAGCAAAACTTTCAAACATTAACACAAAAACAAAAATAAATCTTTCTTTACGTTTCACATAGAGCAATGAGTGGATATTTTGTTATAATACCCAAACTGCCAATAACTGTCTGTTTCCATTAGGGCTGACTAAAGAAAAATGTGGTGCATATAAGTTGCTCAATAATGCTAAAGTATATGTGACAGAGTATTTCTTAAATTCTACGAATTCAATTTAAATCAAATATAAAATAAATAACCATCTGACGAGGTTATTGCAAACCATTGTGTTATGCACATTTGTAATAGAATATTGTACAAAATATGTAATACAAATGTCTGCAAAAACTTCAAAAAAGGGAGTACAGAAAAATAAGAGCACCTTACTGGTGGGATCAAGAAGATGTTCTCATACATTAAGGCATAGTTCACACGAGGAGACAAATATTCAGCAGATAAAACATTTCCAGCAGTTTAAGCAAAAAAACCTGAACCTTTCCTAATTTCATTTTACATGCCCCACACACACATAAATGTCTCAAAATAATTTTCAGCAGTAACTATGTCAAGATGCATTAAAGTCCAAAACCCTCCAGTCAGCATCCCCCAAATCAAGGCTGATTATGCAGAGCACCTGTCCACTGAATGATAAGGCTGGCTCCGGCTAAGAGAAGACAAACATGTCCTCTGAATGACAGGTTATGTCAACATATGCACAAGATAAGCATTGTTGTCTGGCTGACCTTGACCAAAATAGCATCCTTAGACAGTGGGGTTGAATCTCACAATGTGACTCTGTCACATTTAGCGATACATGTCAGAAAAAGCATTACATTTCAAGTAACAAACATTGCTTGTGTTTGAGTGCAAGGACTCGATGAAAAGATCGTATGAAAAAGAGGAAAAACCTGTATGTAGTGTTGGGCACGTAAACGTCCCTGGCGGGAAACTCCAAGATCTCTTTCGTTGGCCGTACTCGACTGTCTGGGTAGGGCTTAACTTGGAGTAGATCAGGGGTCAGGCAATAATGAGGGCTCTCAGGGGCCGGTGAGATGTCGATCTTTAACTGAGCTGAGGGCATAAGAAAAGCAAGCTATTACTAGGACTGTCAACTGATAAAAAATGACATGTGCTGATGAATGAATTGCATATATCAATAATCGTGGAGAAATCATTGAACATAAACGATAACTGTCCTACAGTCCAGACAGCATCTACTTTGCAATAAGGTTTGTCAATATGGCCGTAATCCATTGATGTCAAGCCAGCTCTACCTGTAATGGGCCTCAGTCTACGCAGCACAGAGGAGGGACGCCTCATGTCGGCTAAAAACTTGTACAGGTCTTCATCGCTCAGCCGATCTCCCTCCTAATATAATAAGGAAAAAAAACTAATGTCAGATACAGGCTGTCAAATATTCAAAAATGAACAATATAATAACATTAGAGGTCTAACTATGCAATGACAAGTAACTAGAGGACGATGATAAGAGATCAAAGTTTAAATCAATATTGGGCAGCTATTCCAGAATCACAGTATGACCTGTTTAAAGAAGTTGGTGACTGTCAGGGTGGCAGGCCTGAAGCTGGTCAGACTGCACGACTCGTCTCCGCTTGTGGTTCTCTCCAGCGAGCGGCGTCCCACTATACTGGAGTTCCTCCGCTCTGACCATGAGCCTTTCCGTTCTGTGTGACCGACGACAAGTGATCAGGCAGTTCAAGCTATTCAGTGGTACTGCTAGATGAGTTCAGCCTAAACGATTCGTAGACTCACCTGACAGTCCCATCTCCACCTCAGTGTCTCTCTCCAAACTGCCTGCACTGTTCACAATGTTCATGAGGTGTATGGCCGTCCAGGCGAAGGGCATGCGGTAGCGCCCCAGGCGCTGACAGAACTGGTCCGCCTGACCACGCAACTTCTCAAGCTTTTCCTTATTCTATGAAACCCATGAAACAGTAAGTAAAACTAAATTCCAGCAGGAATTGGTATAAAAAAAGTATTTGGAGTTACGAATAAGATTGGACAGTTGATGAAAGATCTTACTTTGGCTGCGTCAGATTCTTTGAAGACCATGTAAGGTTCGGCACACTCTCCGATATCTCCCTGCTGTAGCACTTTCTCGAGCTGCAAGCGAACACAGTAAAACATATTGACATACTTCAATACTCCAAAGCTTCTATTTATGTAATCTACTTCATTTTCTACAATATTTTGTGGTTGTGAAGATTTTATTTTAAAAAGACACATGGAAAGGAAAACGTCTGAAGCATTTCCTGATGCCTTAGAGACATGAATGTGAATTGTTAACCTTGATGACGAGAAAGACGTCTTGTGAGGGGTAGGTTATGGAAAACACAGCAGAGCGGGCCAGCGTGGAGATAGCAGCAGATGGGATGTGTGGCCGGAGCATAGCCTTTGTTTGCTCTGAGTTCAAATCAAAGTAAAAGTTCTCTGATATCTGAGGATTAAGATAAAAATAAAAATAAATGTCAGTAGTTGCAAAGGAATAACTAAAAACAATAAAAGAAATTAAAGTTGTGTTTCGCTTTAATTTTTTCTGTTTCTTTATGAAGTTTAACATGCTGATTACAAAGTACTTTTTTTATTATTATTGACGGTAGACACAAAAAAAAACTAATCACATTTTTTTCACATTTACACAGTTTTTACTGAAAGAAATTACAAGGTACTGGCATAACACTGAGCTCAAAACAACAGTTTAACATAACAGTTACTAAAAATAAGTCGTCCAAAACTTCAGAAGTGTACATTTGATAGTTTTTGTCTTTTATGACAAATACTGTCCTAAAGAACCAAGTTCCAGACGTAATCTCCCATCATCGCTTAATCCCGCTACAGATATTTCTTGAATCTTCTGACAGTGACGATTGGAAAATAAATGTTTTTTTACAGTTTTTGTTTATTTGCAATATACAGATATATTGTAATTTATAATATAAGCTCAAATTTACTTGAGCCAAATATACACGAAAACATTGATGCTATATGAAAATTAATATAACCACAAAAATGAGCACCACAGAATTGAACAAGAACTGTAAAAAGGTCGGTCAAAACCAAAATGTGTTACACATGTAATCAGTTAGCCCAGGCAGTATTATGACATTGATAGAAAAATGTCTTTGGTTTTCGATATTTGTGGGATAACACAAATGGATTTTCAACTACTTTTAAAATCTATTTAAACCTACATAAATTATTTGCAGCGTTTTACATTTTATGAAAATATGTCAGATATACATGATAGTTGATAATGGCACTTGCAGCGTTGTGGTTACAAAGATAGCATTTTGTGCACGAAGGCAGCTTAGAGAAACGGAATTCTATATTAATTATAAACAGAGAAAGTGTCTTTTTCCGATAACCAATCACACATTTAAAAACTACAATACAAATTTCTCGCTAGAAATGCAATCAAACGTTATTAAAAAGTAATAGTGTAACTTACATTTATACAAAACTATGCTCCAACAGGCATTTTCAGCCGCCATTTAATTAATTAATTAATTTTTTAGAGCTTGAGCCTTCTCGACCAATCACATGTAGTTATAAAAACGTCAGGTCTCTGTCATTGGGTCTACACAGGTCTACTGTTAAACCCTGAACAGCACAGAGGTAACGATAACAGCTCACCTTTTTCTTTTCCTTGACATCATATAAGGCCAAACTTGCGAATATTGGCTCGATTTCTATCTCAAACCTTAAAAGGAGAGAAGCAAGTCAGCAATACAGTAGCCATGAATGTTACATTTCAGTACAGAAAAAGCAGCTCCAGACTTACTTCAAGGACAAGCACTTGACTAAAAGCCTCTGACCAAAATGCTCTTTTGGAACATCGGGAACACAGTGGCGCTCAATTGGCTCTTCCTACGAAAAATACAGATACAAATAAAGTAGTCTAGACATGATCTGCTGTGGGTTTACGTAGTGAAACCCTATTCAGTGTAAATATGGTGGGCAGTGTCCACCGCCGTATTATTTATTTATACATATGAAATTATTATAATATCAAAATTATTTATATTTTGATTATTCTATCTAAAAACAAGCTGAGAACTGAATTCTGAATTACTGAAATGCCGTTGTTTAATACATCTATTAATTTATACAGCCAATATCGTAATACACAATTATTTGGCATTCCTAAAGGCACCGCAAAGAACTATCAAAAGAACTCTGTTATACATTACCTCATCCAGAGCGGGGTGCAGCGCAAAGAGCTCTCGATGACGGTTTGACTTGCGCTGGTCTTCATTGTGACGGTCGATCTCCTCATTAGGCACTCGATCCAGAAGGTGTGGCAGCAGAGCATCAGGCTGAGAGTTCTTTAGGTCAAATATACTGCAAGCCCAACTGCCCCGTGGAGTGTCATCTATGGACATGGACCTCCGCTTTAGATCATCCTGTAACACATAACACAGTTCCCAGTTATATTCAGCAGAGCCACAGTAATAGTATGCACAATTGTTCAGGCTTATCAGGTTTAGCAAAAAAACATTAGATTATGTATGATGACAGGTTCACCTGATCTTCCTGATAGCTGCTGTGATCTGGCAACTCATCTGACTCAAAAACCTGTTTTGGTAAACCTCTCTGCCTCTCCTTCTGCTTGTCCAGAGTGTTGGGATTAAACGCAGTGCCAAGCTTGTGGTACCTGTGCATCCAAAATATATATGGGATTACCGGTCTGCTAGCATGTATGGATTAGCTAGTGCTACCACGTGACAAAAATTTTAGCATTTAATTAAAGACATTTTTCTGATAGACCCAACAATTCTTTTGATCTTAAAGCGTATGCTTAAATGTATGAAATTGGTTTTGTACACCAGTTTTGGAAATGTTGTCTTTGACTCAACGTTCAAACTGTTTTTACACAGTTTGGTCACTAACATTTCACTTATTATTGTTATAATATATTTTATTAAAATATTTAGAAATAAAATATAAAAAATAGCATTAAAGGGGTATTTCAGGCAAGAGAATTTCCTCATGTATTACTCACCCTCAAGGCTAACTGAATATTACTTTCTTCTTGAAGATTAATGCAGTCAGAGTTATATTAACATTTATCCTTTTACTTCCAAGCGTTAGTATGCGAGTGAATTTTTTGAAGCTCCAAAAAGTGCATCCATCGATCAAAGAACATCTCGACACAGCTCTGTGGTCTTAACAAAGGTCTTATGATGCGAATCGATGCGTTTGTTTAAGAGAAATTACCGTTATTGTCATTGTCAATATGCATATGTCTATCCTACGTTATTCCGCAACTGCGCCATATTCAGTTAGGATGCCTTGAGGGCGAGTAAAACATTACGCCCTATGAATACCCATCTACTAGAAAAGCTCTTAAATGGATAGTTCACAAAAAAATTAATACTGTCATTTACTCATCCTGTTGCAAATCCATATAGATTTCTGTTGTAAACAAAGGAAGCTTTTTTAAGAATGTGGGAAACCAATCAAATATGGGTCACCATTGACTACCATAGTTGTTTTTCTTCCTACTATGGCAGTCAATAGTGCCCCAGACCTGGTTATTAACAGAATTTTTAATGTTGGGCGAACAATTCCTTGAAAGAGCAAACAGAGATAAGAAGGACATCTAATGAAGCAATAGAACTTATTACTCTCTGAACATCATACTTGCGGTTAACAACAGCCCAGTCCTCAGTATAAGAGCGAACACAATCTCTGACGTGAGCATCGTTGTCACTGTAAAATTATTTTAAAAGGAGAAACACACACACTGTCAGTACACTGTTTGAACAAAAGCATCAGACAAATGCATAAATGTCACATGAACACACACTTACCCTTCCTCGGGCACAGCTTGGCCAAGAGTTCGACACTCTCTTGGAGTGTACAGCACTTCAATATCATCTGGAGGAAACTCAATGAGATCTCTCAGAGGTCCTGACTCTATAACAGGTGGATGTGTGATTAAATAGTCCTCGAAATCCACCGGCTCTATTGCTTCTGTCAAGGGAATCTGCATGAAGAACACCAGCGAGGAGAAAAGAATGTCAGTTTCACTGTCAAGAATGAATTATCCCTTACAAAATCTTCCCCTGAAGCTGAAAGCACATAGTGTTTGTATCACTTAATCTTTTTTTTTTAATTAAATATGTGATATATTGTTGCGGAAATATAATACTCACAGCATTTCTAGTTGCATTGCCACTCACACCAAGGTTTTTGAGAAGCTGAGGGGAGCCTCCATACTGACCAGCAATCTGTTTCCTGACCTCAGCTGCTACAGTCCTGGAAAAAAGAATGACAGGGAAGTTTAGGGGTAAGGAGGATGTGGATGTATATTTAAGTGTGAAGCGTAACGGGACATGCAGGTCAGCTAAGGATCCCATGACCTGACAGTCATCATCTCACTTTAAAAAACGCACAGAACTAATGCTGCTTTTAAGTCAAGTGAGCTGACATGAACAGACGCTACCACCGAAACCATACATTTGTCAGATGACAGAATCCCAGGCTCACTGAAATAAGGCTATTTAATGTCAAAGTGTCATCACTATTATGTATAATATTTTTGATAAACAAGATAACATGAAGTCATCTCAAACTTCAAGCCCTGGTCAGGTAAAATAAAAGATTGAGCTTAAATCAAAGAAATTTGGTCTGCAAGCTTTGGTCTTGAAGTCACATTTACAATGTTATTAAATTGCCTGCGTGTTATCAAACTGACGCATCACAAAATTCATTATGAAGTGACATCTTAGTGATTCCCTGCAAAAGAAGTCTTATTTCCGGTCATCCTTTTATATAAAGAGTATGACGTACAGTACAATGAAGCAACAACATGCCCCTGTGCCCTTGTTGATTCTGGAGGGACCATTATTTAGGCTAGACATTCCTGAAGAGAGAGCAGATGACTAGCCCGCCGACGTGTTGTTTACAAAGGCACAATGACTTTCGGTGCATATTTTACACCTCCTTTGAGAACATCTTTTAGAGATCCACAGACTGTCATGAGAAATGGTTTCTGTTCAATGTTCAATGTTGATTTCATTTTTGTGGCCTTTTCAATTTGGCTGATAGTTCAACTGCTACGTCAAGACGCTATAATGAAACAACAACTATGTCATATCTCTATAAATGAAACGTGTTTTTCCTTTATCATATCTCAATCAGCACACTTTACTATTTGGGTAAGTGACAAATAATGATTGGAATCAGGACAGCAGGTGCCTCCGAGTCTTTATTTAACTGACCTGAGTCAACAAGGCAAAGGCATTCCTAAGCATCTGGAAAATGCCAAGAGCAGAAGCCACAGGGGACCCTAAAAGGTCATTTCCTTTTTTTCTAGATCAACTTGTGGTCTAATCTTGCGATTTAACATCATAAAGGACCTGTCCATTGAAATGAAACGCAATTTAATCCAATGATGGGTCTTGGTGGTATAGTCTATTATAAAAGCAAGGGGGGCCCCTATTCACCAAAATCCCATTAGCCGAAATCTGAGTGAATCAAATGGAACAATGAAGTAACAACATCTTGTCACATTCTCATCACAAGTTATCTGCTTGAGATTAAATCCAGTTTTGTATTTCAGGTATACTTCTGAATCATTCTGAAATGGTTGGGGAGAAGTATTCTTGGTGTCTATATAAAAACATGTGTAAGACCCCGTTTCTTGACAAATGACAATCATACTACATAATAGACATTGTTTACATCCAAACATGCTTATTTAACCCTCAAGTTTTTTTTATACATTGGAGTCAACTCAAAAACCAAGCCACGCACAGCGATGCTCGATTACATATACCGTTATGCACATTTGACAGCATTACATCTCACGATTATCTGATGTGTCAGTGTGTCAAGCCATCGTCTCGTAAACCCCAAACAATGCATTTCAGTGACTTCCCAAAATCATTACACTGGCTCAACAAAAAATGCATTTGTGTATTATAAAACCTCCGATAGAGGCGTATTTTAATGTACACAGGCACAAAGGCATCATAGCGCTGCCTTTCAGTTTAGGGTGGGTCACTCGGGCATCTCTATGGCTGTGGCTCAAATCATAGCGAGCTGCCTAACTAGACTACCTAACTAGCGCGTATTACAAGCCGGCCACGCCCATAACGCACTCTAGAAAGGGAGCATACTGGGATTCCTGACACAGCCTTTAGAACTCAGCTCCAGCTAACTCAACGTCTAGGCCTTATTTGGAAAGGCTGGCATGCTCGCCCACTGCATTAGGCAGCAAAGAAAGATTGATCGCACGGCTCGGGGTGAAGACATGTTAAAGCGCCATGAGGTTCTGATATGGGATAGATTTTCTTACCTGCTGATTTTCTGGGCGAATGCGCGGCGTTCAGCCATAACTACAGCCGCTGAGTGCTCGGGTACTCCAGCCGCGATATTCCTCCTTTCCCACCCGTATGCCGACAAATCCCGCCTCCTGCGACTCCCAATAAGACTGTGATTGGACAGTTGAGAAGTCATTCATAAAGTCGTAGTAATCATAACAAACAGCGGACTAGTGAGAGGCGGGACTTGTCGGAATATTGCAGGGGGGAAGCAATGAGCTCAGTCGCGCAAGAGAGAAAGAAGAATGCAAAGTTACCGTAAAACTGGACAAATAAACGCACCTTTCTTTACAACCTCGGTGTCATTCAGCCACACGACACAAAATGTAACAGTTACAGTTAATACGCGAATATAATGAAATGTTTTAAGTATTAATAAAGTATATGTGGTTTATATTTCTGGGGTTTCTAGAAGCATTATATTTTATTGGATATCTGGCAGTTGAAGTTCATTAGCGTCTTATGGAGTTGGGAACGTTGGCTGGAGGCCTACCAAGATGATTCATGTATCCTGTGTAACGTTACACAATAGAGCGATCTTTTACAGGAAACTATCGGTGTCACCAAAAGTGTGAATTGCATCCGTTTCCACTTCCACCGGAATGCAATCTGTAAGCAATAACATTTATGTTTTTTTAGGGTGTAAAATCGCATCATAACGGTTGTGTATGTTTGACGTTTCTGCTTATGAATAATGTAAATTATTTTGACTCCAAATAACAAGTATTGCAGATTTTTCATGTTTATAATTTTATTTATTTTTTGTCTTACATCTAAGTAGATAAAAGTTGCGAACAAAGCAAAATATTTAAATTAATATTAAATATTTGTATTTAAAAATACCTATTATTATATCTATTAAAGACAACAAAATCAAAGGCAGCCAGTCTTCTCAACAAGAGAATAGATGAAATACCGCGAGAGCGAACGAGATCAACGCTTCCTCAAAATGTAAACAGAAGTGAGCAGTTGCAGAGTTCTTCAGCGTAACAATAAGTAAGCAGCAAGTTTTAAAATAAAAGTGTATTTTTTTCAATTTTCTACTTATTTATTTTGCTAAGCATTTGCCGCGTTTGCATTTACGTATATTGAAGGCAACTGCAATGTTTTAAAGGTGTACAAACTTACGACTACTTAGCATGCTAGTCAGCCAACAAGAACAGAAGTGAACTGCATTCTGGTCGTGTCTACAAACGTATCTCTTCCCTTAACTTCTGTTACAGCATTACTTGAATATCGAACAAACGCTGGGAATTAAATAAAACTAATATGTTAATAATAAAAGCCAATTCCAAATAATATTTCGAAGTATATAATTTGTCTTGTTACTATGAAAACATTTACAGAAAGTCCAGCGTGGGGCTGTTATGGGTCCTGCTTTGCGGCTGATGATATGGAGACTACAGGGACAGACGAGGTGGAGAAACTGAAGTCTAAGTTAATGTCAGCATGGCACAATGTGAAATACAGTATGTAATGACATATTCCACGTTTCAGTTTTAAGATTTAATCCCTCACAAAATATTTGCTCACTGTGCTTAAAACGTCACGTTTTTTACTCTTGTAGGTTGGGCTCTCAAAACAAAAACTGCCTTCGGCCGTAATTCCCCTGTTTTCTTGTTGGGGAAATGCTACCATTTCAAGGCTGTGGGTAAGTCATAAGCAAAGTTAGTTTGAAAAGACCAAAAAAAGGTTTATATTTGACAAACATCAACATTCCAAAACCCTGTTGCATTTAAAGGAATCAGCTATGTTTCTGCTGTTCACAGATGATGAAATCCACACAGAGAGTTGCACAGTTGAAGCATCAGATGATAATGATGTCATCACCGGCAATGTTGAGGATTTTCGGAGGGACCTCACCTCACGGGTTTGGCTTACTTATCGAGAAGAGTTCCCTGCCCTTCCAGGCTCTACCCTCACTTCAGATTGTGGATGGGGTTGTACGCTCAGGGCAGGGCAGATGATGTTGGCCCAGGCTCTTCTGCTTCACGTCTTGGGAAGAGGTGAGGTTAGGTCAAAAGTAAATTGTTTATGACTCTTAGGCATTCTTTTCGCAGTACACATTGATAAGAAATTAGACATTTTTATGAACTCATTTAGAGACTGAAAGCGTAATTGTATCATTTTTCATTGCATAGGTTGTGGCTTTCTAATAAATATGTTCTCGTATGATTGACTGAGGGTAGTTTTATGTTATAAGATGAACAGGCCACCTTTGCCAGTTTAATACCTTCATTTAAAGTCAACATAGAAGCGTCATCCACTACCCATGTCTGTAATAGAATATGTCATTATTGAAATCTCTGTCTATAAAGAAGCTAATAAAATATTCTTATTGGATACTTACATCCCTTAACACTTATCAAGGTCATTACCTAATGTCCCCAAAGCCAGGTCCAGCACCTTTATGACCCTTAGCAATCCTACCCACACAATTTCAACCCCCCACCCTGTTTGTGAGGATAAAATGTAGTAAAAGTGAAAAATGGACTACATGGAATATTTTAATTTAACATTTGTTCTTAAATCAGTAGCCACACTGCCTTATTCAAAGTCATATTTAAATATGCCCATGAAGCTTGGAGAAAAACTTCCAGGAGTTCTGAAAGACATCTGTTCAATTATTTCTAAATGGTCCATTTGGATATAATTGATGAGCTCATTAACAAAGTAAAGAACATAACTAATTAAGTGCATATAATTGAAACGATTTGGAACAGTAAAGGCCAACCAAGATGGACCTATTAAAGCGATACTTCACCCAAAAATGTAAATCCTATCATCATTTATTCACCTTCGATTACTTCCACATCTGCATACATTTCTTTGTTCTGATGAACACAAGAGAATGATATTTGGAAGAATGCTTCTAACCAAACAGATCTCGCTCCCCCCTTGACTCCCATAGTAGGAAAAATTACATTATAATTTTTAATGATCTTTTTCAACAATGTAGGACAGCAAACAGTTCTGGGGCACATATGAGTACCAGTGTATATTTTCCTACTATGGTAATCAAAGGGGGCAACATCTGTCTGGATATAAGCATTCTAACAAATATCTTTCTCTGTGTTCATCAGAAGGTGAGTAAATGATGATAGAATTTTCATTTTTGGGTGAGTATCCCTTTAAGAAATATCTCTTAAGCTGTATTCACTTCAAGTACAAAAATAGCACACAACGTAACTTAAAACATTTTTAATAAAACATAATAACAAACAGTATTTTGGTATTATGCAAGGTGTTCCTGCTCATCTACTAGAGCATAATGCCAAGATTGTGGGTTTTGATTACCTGTAAAGCGATATGAATACATTTGAATTATAAAAGCCTTTCACCATTCGAAGCACAAGCCTCGGTTTTTTAAAGACTTATTCACACAATTTTCTGTCATCAGACTGGACCTGGCCTGAAGCTCTGACCCTGGAGCCCTTGGATACAGAGACATGGACCAGCAGTGCCGCACGGAGACTGGTGGCCACATTAGATGCCTCTCTTCAGGGGGATAGAGCACATGTCACTCACTCTCTCTGCCCAACTCAAGGAGGTGCTGAAGAAGCAGACTCCTACCTGAAAGAGGCATATCACCGCACCATTGTGTCCTGGTTTGGGGATGGACCTTCAGCTCAGCTGGGCATCCACAGACTGGTGCAGCTTGGAATGACATCAGGAAAGCAGGCGGGAGATTGGTACGGACCTGCGGTGATGGCACACATACTCAGGTAAGAGTTTGTAATGAACATTATATAGTTTACATTGTGCATCAACCGTTCCTCAGTGTGATGTAATGCTATATAGTGGTTTTTAAATATTAAAATTGCATTTAGGCAAATTTTCATACAGATTATAGAATATCAATTGTTGTTGTTAGAAATCTGCAGCAAGATGAAAAAAGGTCAAACGTAACTCTCTTTTAATTCTCTTACTCTCTCTCTCTCTATCACTTCTTCCACAGAAAAACTGTTAGTGAGGCAACAGACCCTATGCTGAAAGGCATAAGTGTATATGTGGCACAAGACTGCACTGGTATGGAAAATGTTAATGTATAATATTTTACAAAAAGAAAAATATTCAAAAAGAATATTTTAAGTGTTCTCCCAATATTCACAAAATCACAAGAATAATTGGAAAAGGAGCATATTGCCTACAATGGTTAATCACTATATCACTATTGATATCATGTTAATTTAACACATACGACATGATAAAATGGTAATTACTTATTGCGATTCTAACTTATTTCTTAAGAGTTACAGTGGTTACAATCTCTCCCTCGCGCCTCACTATACTCATATTTTATAATTCAACGGCCAAAAACACAAAATAAACTAAATCAAAGATAAATCCGACCAATAGTTTTGTTTGTTTATTTCTTTCAAAATTGCAATAGATTATGTTATCGTTATTAATATTATAAACTAATAGAAAATTGATCAAAACTATGGGATAACAATTTTCATTGGCTCTTCATTCCAACTCGTGCGTTTGAAAAACGTGTTTGAATAAAATATTCGTTTTCTATTGAAAAAGCCCTTAACACAACATATTGGCACAATTATATTTTTGTCTATCAAAATAATTACAAATATTTCTTTAAGCATATACCCTTAGAATTAAAAAAGTTTAAGATCACAAAAAACATTCAAGTCAAGTTACTGTAAAGCAGTAATAGGACAGAAGAAGCACCTGATTTTGACCTTTGTGTTATCGATTGCAGTGTACAGTGCTGATGTTATTGACAGCCATTCAGGGCAGACGGGCAGCCCCACTGATCCTCAAGGACTCAATACTATTCCTGATGGTAGAGCTGTCGTCATACTCATTCCCGTTAGACTGGGAGGAGAGAAGATCAACCCAGAATACTTCAGCTTTGTCAAGGTTGACTTTTTGGATTATTGCAGGAACTAGCACACCCAGATGGTTATATATTAATATATTAGTATAAGTACAGCTAAACCATGTTGCTATAAAGATATGATCCTTGAGGACAATAACTTATGATTATGTACAATGTGAACATTTCGTAGATATATATTTCTACATCTAGATCTACAAACTTGCAGACCACATAAAGACAAAAAGATGTGACTGTTGACATCAACACTGTATAAGCTCTCTTCTTTTCTTCCCCAGAGCATATTAAGCTTAGACTACTGCATCGGCATCATTGGTGGAAAGCCTAAACAGGCCTACTATTTTGTCGGATTTCAAGGTGAGTCGTTTTGTACACTGGATTGCTAAAATGGAGGCAAAGCAAATTGATGCACAAAAAAAGAAAGTCAAGTGCCATCAGAAAGCTTATTTTATTTCTCTTAAACCCACCAAAACGCTACACCATTCATCACACAAGAACATATTAAGCAAAAGGTTTTCAGCATTTACATAACCAGCGTGCATAGATTTCATAGCTAGCCAGAGTGGCCCACTTTTCATCACACTCAGCATCCAGTTTAAACCTTCAGTTGTACATGTTGGTAGTCAATATTTACCCATTTACATTTTAGCAATTTGCAACACACTCCACGATGATGTCTAAATGACAAGCAATACATCCTCCCCGCCACGTCTGCTCTGCCATCCGCATTCATCATATGCAAATGACGTAATATAATTGCGTGTTTGTAAAAGTAATTTCGCCACACTAAAATTAAATGACAGCCCCCTCTACGACATAAAGAATGTGTTTGTACGACTGGATTTGATATCTGGAGTTGAATCCGTTGGAGTTTAGAAAGGAGCGAGAAAAATTACACGTGTTTGATTGTTCGAAGCCCAGCCGAGGTGAGTGACTTTGAGCTGCTCTGCATAGAAATTGAGCAAGGATATGCATTAAAATAATCACCGTGTTTTTTTGAATAACTTGTCTTTTGTTTTGTCCTTGCAGATGACAGCTTGATTTACATGGATCCTCATTACTGTCAGTCTTTTGTGGATGTCAGCACAAGCGGTTTCCCTCTGCAGGTAATGTGGAATTACAAAAAGCTGACCATCGCACAGGGATGTGAATTTAATAGTTTCTGTACTTAAGGGTATGAATCTGAAAGCAGTTCTCTGCACCCAATTATCGAACACAAGAGATTTACACATCCTTCTGTACTTTGTATCAGCTTCCACATATTTCATAATGCTCCAACCGTTTTATATTTCAGCATCATAAGTTATTTTTATGCTTTTTGTGCGCTGTGAAGTGGCCTGACAAAAGACAGAATTATTGGGTCATACTTTTGGCTCAGCTGTCTCACCCATTTCAGATCTCAGGCAGAATTCAACATTTGTCTAAAACATTGTCAGAAAGTAAAGCCTTGCATTTCTGCTATCTGTGTGTCTCTCATGACCATACATATCACTCATTCGGAATGGGTGCTTTATATCTCACCCACACACACACATTACATTCTAGATGGACCTTAAATGGAAATTTGTCCATAATGCATAAACAGAAAAACTAATAGCTTTTTTGACTCATTTTAATAGATATATATTTCTCCGTTACAGTCTTTTCATTGCCCGTCACCAAAGAAAATGGCTTTCAATAAAATGGACCCAAGCTGTACGATTGGATTCTACTCAAAAAATGTTGAACATTATGAACGAATTAACAGAGAATTGTCAAAGGTAAATCATTCTGAAAACATTGGTGTGCAGCTGCACTGTTAAGATCTTTTTTTGTTGTTTTGATGATTAATGTTGTTCTACTATCTTTATATGTGTAGCGATATTGGACAGAAAAGAAATTCTTTTAAGCAGTAAAAGCTGTTTTCTGCACTTATGCCAGGAGGTGGCAGCAGTTAACCATGTAACTGACTGTCAGTTCCCCCACACAGTACTCTTTGTTGCCCACTTTTGAGAGCAATGTTGTATATTCCTCTGGCCTTCTTTATTATACATGAGAAATGAGAAGTTAAAAATAAAGATTGTATAATATTTCTGTAACACTTTACTGGAAGCTTGTATTTGTTAACATTAGTTAATGCATTAGTTTACATAAACTAGCAATGAACAATGACTTCTACAGTATTTATTAATCTTAGTTCATGTTCATTTCAGCATGTGCTAATACAACTTTAAAATGACACATTGTAACTGTTAACATTTGTAAATAGCACTGTGATTTCAAATGAATCCTTTTATTGACATTAATGAACATTTAAAATAATAAAAAAACTCTATTGCTCGTGGTTAGTTCATGTTAGTTAATGAATTTAGTAATGTTAACAAATACATTCTTATTGTAAAATGTTAACAATATTTCATGTTATCTGTGATTTAGCTTGCTGTGTTCTTGTTTATGGCAGATATTGCAGACCTCTTCTAAAGAGAAATACCCTGCATTCACTTTTTTGGAAGGACATGGGAAGGATTATGAACTTTCAGTTCCTATAGTCAGAAGAGAATGGCCATTCATCACGGACCCAAAGAAAGCAGGAGCAACATCCGGAGACTTTGTGCTGCTCTAAGGGAAGCCACTAACACAGTCAAGTGATACACACTGTTTCTGGGTCTGTCTTTCTTTACACAACACTGTGGGCCTAGTGTAGGTAAGTGTAGGTACTTGTGCTACACTGCACAGTCAAAATACTTCAGCAGTGCATAAACCTTTCAAGGTATCAATACATATACAGGTATATGTAATTCTACATGTGCTATATGAAAGCAAAAATGTTTGCTCACAGGTCATGGCCTTTTTTACAGACTGCTACATAGACTTTGGATTCAAAATAAGCATATTTCATAATATATTTGATTAATGCAAAGTGGGGTTAAAATGTAATTATTTTTAATTTTTAAAGAATTTTTTTTCAATAGAATCGCATTATTTTTCTGGGGCATAAAGTTGTTTTTTTTTTGGAAAATAGTGTTCAAAACATAATCTAGTCTACTTCTTGAAGGATAAAGTGATTTACTGAAACTTGATCATAACCTATATAGGGATTATTTTCATGTTGATTTATTTTCTTAACTGTAAAGATAATGTGCCTTTACCAGGGAGTAGAACACTGTATCTCATACGCCTAAATGAATGTCATGGTGCCAACTGAAAATAAATATTTTCCAGTGATAGAAGTGTTCTACCTGCATTTAAGGAAGATTGAAAGTCACTTAAAATGTGGAACATTTAACCGGACAATAGTTTGTCGCCATATTTAAAACTAAAGAAATTCAGAGCTGCATAGATCCAATAAGTCTTTGACAAACTAACTGTAGTATTTTAATGGTCTAAGGCAGGACTTAAACTAGTATGAATCAAGTCATTATTTATACACTCCGTTTTCTCTCAATAATCATTTCAGATGTTGGTTTATTTATATTGTCAACATAAAATATATTGTGCTTCCACATCCAGTAGTTGTGAATAACATTTTATGTTATTATTTCTCATTGGAAACACCTTATGATAAAGCACCTGTCATTATACGTAATTGAGTTCACACAAAATGTTATAGTGTTCACACATTGTATGTAACCAACCAAATGTTTAAATCTACTACTAATGCAAACCTAGCAATTCTGCTATTTTAAGGGTTTTTAAAATACCACATTGTATTTCAATATCATACTTTGCCAAAATCATTTTGCACAATGGACATTTCAGTTTGACAATTTGTTGATTTCAGAAATGTACAATAAATCTAACATGATTAATAGTCAAAACACTGATACTACTTATTTTGTTGCATCCTCTATCGAACAGACAATCCTTTAGCTAATCTTTTCCAACAAACAAGCAAGATTGTAGACTAAAATTACTTGCACTTTCTAAGTCCTGACAAACCCATTCATTCAAATGGAAAAAATCTGTATCCGATTATGCCATTTTCCAGTGGTAAGAAAATATCCTTGTGTTGGACTCATGTTGCCATGGTTAATTTTCTGTTCCGCCTGAGCAATGCTTGTGCTATTTTCATGTTAAATACAAATTCTTATATTAATAAGGTTATGACCTTCAATTATTAGCCCTGGCTGGAGGAACAAGTTACCCTTCAGGGGAACAGAGCAGAATAAATCACGGCCTGTTTTAACGCTGTTGATGTCGTGAAGACCGAAGCAGAGGAGCACAATAACCCCATCGTCTGTGATCAGTAAATTCCTACTGGGCTGTTTTTAGGAAACGAGACATAGAGGAGAGAGGAAAAGGGGGAAGTTTGGGACATTATGGGTGAGGCGGCATTTCGCCTTTTCTGTTAGCGATACATGAAAAGGCGTTTGTGCTGGGAGGCATGACAGCTTTAAGGAGACTTTGTGTTCTTGCCTGTATTTACGATGCTGCCTGTATGAATATTTGATTAATGAGTCATGATCTCCAGGGGGGAAATGCTGTATCCCAGCAGCAGCATACAGCAGCACACCAGACCTCAGAGCTCTGTTGTAGCATCGCTGCCAATAGAGGCATTGATTCCGGCAGATTCCTCAAAATCTAATCTGCTCTGCTGAATGAATTCCTTAGATGAAAGAAGCGGAAATCTGTGAGAGACTCCATTCTGAAGGCAATTTGGATTGAATAAAGTTTCTTTCTCTTCTCTCTGTTTTTGATACCCGTTTTGACAAGATAGGATATGACATAAGGCTTTGCCGCAGGCTGTAATGGAGTGGGCACATGCAACAATCAGTTTAGTGTTTTATTTCGTTTTGCCTTCATTTCATTCTTTTCATTCCTTCATTTCTAAAACCATCTCTTGGGCGAGACTAACCTAAATTGGAACATGCACCTGATCATTTTGTTCAGATGGAGAGGGATAACCAGCATAAATCTGTTTAAGGCCTTTTCACACATGCAAGGATGGGAAAAAGATAAATATAGCTGCAAGCAGCAATTACGGGGTCAAGCCCTTCAAGTGCACAAAGAAACAGGAAACATATGTAAACTTTTCTGATGATGAGTTATTTTTAAGAAACCTGGAAGCAAATTAAAACAATTGCTAAAAGCACTTAAAATGATTGTTCACCCACAAACATGCAGAACACGAAGGTCTTCCATTGCTGCTCCTGATACTGAATGATGTTTGTTCCAACCTATAAACAGATATTCTCTTTTGTAAATATGCACACATACACAGAATTATTATTACAATAATTATGTACAGTCACACTTTTCCTATTGACTTTAATTGTGAAAATGAATACAATATGTTAATTTAATAGATACTATTAATTTATTATTATTTACACGTTTCATTAAATATTTATTGAAATGTAAAAAAAAACATTTTACGTCCTTATTCACATGACTCTACTAACAGGAAGTTTTTAGACTCTTTTTATGTTACCTGCAAATTTGTCAGCTAAGGCTTCAGGCTCCTCTTCACATATAATCTCTATAAAATATATATAAATATATTGAATGCTTGTCAATGAAGGCCATTTCCTGTTTTTACCAGAAAACAAAACTGCGTCTGAGGCAAGCCCTCTCTTGTTTTGTTCAATGAACGCCAAAAAATTTATTAACACTGTTGTGATTTGAATTCCGGTGCTTTTGACTGAGTGGCGCTGCAGCGATTGGGAGCCCTGAGGCTTTCCTGTGGCTCTGTGGTACAAGTTTGGTGTTAAAAATGCCAAGGTTGTTGGTTCAATCCCAGGGGATTGCACATACTTTGAAACAAATGTATTGGAAATGCAATGTAAATTGCTTTGGATAAAAGTGTCTACCAAATGTGTAAATGTAAATAATGCTTCCACTGGGTCCTAAAACCCGAGTTGCTAGATGCTAAGATATTTTGAAATCTTCTAGATGTTATCTCCAAGTGATCTTGTTGTGTCTGACACTTTGGAACTAATCCAGACAATCACAGCGCAGATTAAAATTATTGGTTGGAGGAATTAAAAACGGCTGGCATTCCAGTATATTCATGAACATTACAGGGCGTGTTAAATGGCTGGTATTACCGACACAAAAGGATTTAAACTATCCTTAAGCAACAAGTCTGTATAACAGAATATGGAAAACCGTATAATAACACATCAATGTTTCATGCTCCAATCCAGTGGATTGTATAAACGCACCAAAAACTCGTTCCACCATCAAACTAGAAGTTAGCACTATGTGGGAGGTGTTTTCGCTGTTGGTCGCATCTACTCTTTGACAAAGGTTTCGTGTTCGTGCATTTTGTCTGCGTTGAGATGTGTAGTTTATGTGCTGCTACAACAAGAAGATGAAGGATGACAAGAAAGTTGTTGTTTAGTGTAAGCGCCATAGCAGTTCAAGTAGTCACACAGTCCCTTAGTGTCAGCTCGGCCTTACTAAACTGGAAAACAGGATAAAAAACTGTAGAAACCCTTTTTTATTTATTTTCCTTCCCTTTTTTTACACATACACATACTTTTCAAGTATAAAATGTCTAAAAAAATGTGTTTACTTGAGAAGACAAATGACATATAAAACATCAAGATGTCAAAATATTGTGTTGTCAACATTACATGCATGTTTAAAACAAGCAAAAACTTGAATTAAGCTTATTTTGAATACCCCACCGAGAGTGATGTTTGTCGGTTTTGACTTTATTTTTATCATTATTAAGTGAGCAAGACGATAAATCTTATGTAATTTTGAAGAATTAAGACCATGTTATTTGCCCCTTGGTGTGGAATAACATGGTCTTAATTCTTTAATTTAGTCGTAACACCTGCAGAAGATAAGAACTATATTGACCAAAATTTGTATTAAGTGTCCCAAACAGCTCATATTTAAAGCCGCTGCATACTCATTTACCAACGTCCACGTGTGTACGATTAGTATTTTTGGATCATACATTTGGTTACAAACTGACAGAGGACCGTGTTACGTTATGAGCTCAGGTGGCAGGGTTGTGCGTCTTACAACAGGTGCACTGCAGCTTGATTTATTCCCCCTGTAGAACTATGGAATGCTGGGAATCTTCAAACAGGTATATGAAATCTCATACTAGGGTGAAAGTGTACATATATCTGCTCACATATGTAAAAACTACGTGTGTGTATTTGCATGTCAGTCTATATATACGTATGGCGTATTTGACGTAAAAATAGTAACAGATGCCTTACATAGCGATCGGATTCACGATCAGCAATGGTAGCAAAATAACTCATTAAAGGTACTTTCATGTTATTTCCTGCCCAAGGGCATCAGAAATATTTCTGGAACACACGTCACTTACTATACTTCGGAAGTGGACCGTGAATATTCCTTGGAAGGTCAATGTCCCTTGGTCAGGCGAGCGATAATATAGCCTATCGCCATAGCATCTTCACATAATCTGTTGGTGGTGATAGATGTTACACCTGACATCACATGTCGAAATATAAATTTTGGGTAGTGTGTCTATAACTCATATCCACCATCACCCCGCTCCGGCATCCCTGTTCCTCAACCGAGCCCTCCCTCAGGTAAAGCATTTCACTCACGTCTTTGGTGAACCGCAATTTCCCTCCGACGTGACAACACAGGGCGCCTGGAGTTAACATTTGGATAACAGATGTGTGTGCCTACTTTCATATGCTTTTAAGGTGACAGGACATCACAAGGTCTGTTTCTCGCATCTCTCGGGCGATACGGAACAAACACTTGTTTCCTCATTCCCCTCTCCTCTCAGGCATGGCCGACCCCCTGTCACGATTTACTAACCAAATCCATCCAGAGCTAGCGAGAGCAAAGGCTTGAAAGCAGGGGATATTGCCTGCTGTTGGGCCTGTCGAGTCAGCTATGTTTGTTCCACAGTTGAGGTGGAAGCTTCTGGGGGGGGGTAAAACCAATGCACACACAGACATTCATTCCAATGAGAAGAGACACTTTACAACACAGAGAGGCAGCACATCTATCTCGCAGACACACCTTTGTCATCCTGTGTTTCCTCATAGTTTTAAAAACATATCCAAGGGCTGGATTTTTGCACATTTTAGTCAAAAAAAGAATTGTTGCTGGAGGAACAGCCATCCGAAATTCAGATGCATGATGTTGCTTGTCTCATTATTTTATGGAAAAGTACATACTCTAAAAAGCAGGCCAAAAACAGTCATATATCGTTTTCGGATTATTATGTGTAAATAAAGACTATTCAGTTGTTTTAGTTTGATATTTGTCTAATAGTTGAAAATAAAAAGTTTTAATCCTTATATATTTGTGCTTTCTTAATTTTGACAGGTGTTCTAATAAATTTGTAAAGCATGGATATAGATTGTATATACAGATCTTATATTGAGGTATATATTGATAAGTTAATGTGCAGAGCTTTCATAGACAAAATATTGGTTTGCATATTAAAATGATGCTTGAATTAAAATGTGTTATTTCATTTCTTAAATAGGCGTATCAAGTAATAGAATACACTGTGTGTTGAGTCAAACCATAATTTAAAGTGATAGTTCACCCAAAAATAAAAATTCTGTCATCATTTACTCACCCTCTTGTCATTTCAAACCTATATGACTTTCTTCTTTCCGCAGAACGCAAAAGAAGATATTTTGAAGACTGGGTGTTAACTGGACCCCATTCATTTACTGTATCCATACAATAGAAGCGAATGGGGTCCAGTGCTGCTCGGCTACAAACTTTCTTCAAAATATCTCCTATTGTGTTCTGTGGAAGAAGAGGTTGAGAAAATTATGACAGAATTTTAATTTTTGGGTGAAATATGGCCCTGAGTAACCTATAGCTTCGTTTACATAACACAGTGTTTAACTAAAAACAAAAAAACATTTGAATGCTTTTAGCTGTTATTGTATATAGCAACAGTGTTTTGCAGGCATGAAAATGCAAACTATTATTGCCTCTATATCGCCATCTCTGTTTGAAATTTAAAATTGCAGGTTACTCTATGCACTTATGTATAAATGTATAAATTATAAGCTTAGAAGTTATTAAACACTTTTTATTTTTTAATTACCAAAAAACTTATGGATTGCAAATTTAAATAAAAAATGTATAACAACAAAGCAACATTCGTACTTCAAATCTTAAATGTAAATGCAGGACAGATATACTCAGTTAAATGCAAAAGACACATTACTTATTCACAAAGCGACTAAAATAGCATCCCACAACCAAAGAGAAAAGCCAAAAACATTTATCTATTAATGAGCCATTAGTCTATGCACTGCTGAAATATTGGCCTTCTCAACACATATACCTATATACTAAAAAAGGCCATTTAAAATGATTCAGTGGCCCTGTATGGGGGGCATTAATTTTCTGTACTAAAAATATATTTTTAAAGCAGCTCTCCGTCCCTACTTTTTCTCGTGTGCGATGTATAATGGATTTCCATCTAATCCATTATGGCTTTGGCGCCTTGTCCTCACCAAGGTTTTGTCTTTTTTAAATGAAGTTTTAATAAAGCACGACCGAGGGTGTCCAAGGTCAATTATAATCTGCCTTTCCCCAGGTACAGATACTTGTGCTTAGTTAAGCATAATATCTGTCAGTCATAGACCAGTAATCCATAATGTCTGTGGAGGCACGCGAAGGCTGAAGCGATCTAACAGAAATGTTTTTGTGTGTCAGTGTACTGTGCTAGTGGGTGTGTATTTCGTAGCAGTGAGTACTTTTCCCTTTGATTGGCACGTAAGGTCGACACTTCCTGTTAACAGGTGGACTGAGAGGCTCACTTCATTCCTATCATTTACAATGCATGTCAGTTTTGGGGACTATATCTCTATGCATCATGAACAGGTTGAGAGTCAAGAGAGAAAATGGGCAAGAGATATCCATTTGACACAGCGGGAGAGAGGGTGTGGAAGTATGTGATTTAGTGGCTTAAAAGTGTGCTCACTGCTCATTTATTTTTTGTTTAGGCTGTGCTGGCTGACAAGAGTCATTCTGAGCTTTACTGACACCTAGTGGCAAAAGCAAACTAGTTTTCATAATTTTCTAATGCAGAATAGAGTAGGCCATGATTAATTTATATATTTTATAAACAGAGGTGTCCGTAATTGGGGTCAAATAAAACTATAGTTTTTTTTCAGCCTGACATTTTATCTCAATATGGTGGCCATCCTGTAAAGTATAACAGTATTTTATTTTATTTTATTCAAGAGTAGACCATTTTATTAAGTAAACAGTTTATACAAAAATAAATATTTGTGTTTTTCATCAGTTCTAATTATAATCTTACAATATTTTGTACGTACTACTTATATCCCTTTACAATTTTACATACTAGCACTATACGTTTATGAACAGAACAGTTTGATTATAACATTTTAACTTACAAATTTACAGTGCAACATTTTGTTAATGTTACATCGCTTGAAATCAGTTTCTAATATCTATGTAAATTTGTTTTCATCAATGCAAAATTTTGAAAAGTGCAATAGAAATAAAATGGGATCAGTCTTTAAAAGATAACCTCTTAAGAACTGTATGACATATTGCTTAGTGCTCCCTGAAGTCTTTGTAAGTCGTTTAGGATAAAAGCGTCTGCTAAATGACTAAATGTAAAAAAAAGCAATGGCTCACAGAGAAGTTACTTTTAAATTGAAAGATACAAATTGCCATCTTGGAATTATAAGGTTCTCTCTGCATTCTGAGCAGTTTTGAGATATTGGGTTTTTGCATCCATTTGACTTTGTAGATTAAACCTATTGTTTTCGGTAAAAAGTCCCAAAATTACAACGTGAAGAAAACATGGAAAACATAAAAAAATACAAATAACGTTTTATGTATTATATATAAATATGAGAATAACTCAAATGTCAGATAGAACATCATAATTCCAAGGTGATGAAATATGTTAAATGAAAACACTTCCCTATTTCTATAGCTGAACAATATCTCAGCTGGAGTGTGTAAACAACAAAAGAGTTTGTAAATTAAAAAGAAAAACACACTTTTATTCAAATGTACTTAATGAATTAAATAAGGTTGGTGTTGTACCAATCTGTATTTGCACTGTGAGTTAGCTGAGTGAGTATATAAGCGTAGTGTTTAGGACCCCAAAAATCTCTCCACCTCTCTCTCTCTCTCTCTCCTCACTCCCATCTATGGACAGATGGGTCTTTGACAGGTCTGCAGCTGTTCCCCTAATTGTTCATTAAGTGTTCTATTGATTCCCTGATTCGCAGTACATGTGTGTTTCACACCGGCTCTGGTCTAAAGAGGCAGATCCGCACATCCAGCCCCCGAGATGACAAAACCGGCTCAAGCCGAAAATGCAAGCTGTCACTTTCAATCCAGCCTGTTCCCCTCTGAGGATGCGCTCAGGATTGCCTCTGATCACCTGCTAGTTTTTTATAAGCTAAACTTTTAGCATCAATCAATTAAAGCGGGGGCAGCAGCACCAAAAACATCTAATTCCTTATTAGGACGGCTCCCGCCTCTGCACCTGGGTGATGGGCGAAGGTTTCTGTGAGTGTTATCGTTGAGGAGAACCAGTATGCAGAGATTATAGAACGTGTCGTGTTCAGGGGAGGGTTAAGGCAAAATGGCGTACATATGGCTTCCCCGTGTATGAGTGAGGGCATGTAGGACACAGAAATATAGGGAGAGAGAGCTCTTGCTCATCCCTGCCGTCGACTCCAGGCATTTCTTAAAGAGATAAAATCATTTCCAATTGTGGATTGTGGCAGTCAAGCTGGTCTCTCCTCGGGCTGATCCAGATTTAATCTCCAAACAGGACAGATCAGAAACACGGACGCCCTCACAGGCTCACCATAAATCTCCTGCCTAACAAATAGACCCTGATAAAACTGTAAAAGTTATTTAAATTCTCCTAATGGACAGATTTATCCATCCTGGTGCTCTTGGCTAGCTGTGCTCAGTCAATGCTTGACACGGCTGCCTTTGACAAAGTCATCCTTACCTATTTCATCTCTGCAGATAAAAATGTAGAGCAGGTGAACAAGATTAAAAACAGACACAGTCTCTGGGGGGGAAAAGGAGATGTATTTCTCTTACACAAGGGAGACGAGAAAGCGGACACGTAAGACGAAACAGCACATCATTTTATCCCAATAAGAATGTAAGGAATAGCGATTAGAAATGTGGTCAAGATGACCCGGACAAACAGCAAGACAGCATTACATTTTTCAGCCAGGCTTTACGATTGGACGTATACTTCAGCAATTCACTCACTGTGTATCTGTATGTGTGGTGAAGACTCTTATGCCACAGAGGGACTGATAATCTTCTCTGTTAAACACAATCATTCACTCCCGCCTCTTCTTTGATAAGTCTCCAGGACCCCAATCAATATTACACAGCTTGGTGACTTATCATCTTGTAACGTTTTGTAATAATGGATTACCAGCGGGATGGTGGTAATCCAGTGGTTAGGCATGCTGGAATGATAATGCAGACCTGACACGATGAAGAGAAAAGCAACGTACAGATGCACTGAAATCACAATGTATGTGCCAACTTGATATTTTTAGCCTTTATAGAAATGCTAGGTTGTTTTCATGCCATGGTTTTGTAAAATATTGACAGAACCAACTATTCCGTTAAAAATAAACCTGTGCAGGGTTGTTTTATTGAACCAGTATTTTGACTTGAAACAACCCAGCATAGTTTAAGTTATAACCCAACAAATGGTGATGTGCAGGTTATTGCCTAGGAAAAAAACATCTTAAGCCTCTTAAGTTACTGGTCATTGCTAAATTTTAATTGAAGATACTTTTAACTAGAAATAACAGAAATAAATCATGGTGCACAGTGCTGACAAACTAAGGGCTATTGGTTTAAAAAAGAATGAGCCCTTGACGTTGTTTTGCTCCATTGCGTGAGCCTTTGACAGATATGTATGATGCTCGTATGATATGATATGATATACGTATCATATTGTATATCACACATATATATGTGATATACAATATGATACGTGGTATGGTATTATTTGATATGATGGGCATTGCGCTGTACGATATATGGTATATGATATTATATAGTATATGATATGATATACGATTGATATGATATCTGATGGTATTTTATATGGTATGATTTTCTACATTAAATGATACATAGTATGGTATGGTATGGTATGGTATAGTAAGCTATGATATATGATACATAGTATATGATATGTTGATACAATAAATTGTACGAAATGACATAAGATATGGAATATTGAATATTAATTGGGTATGGTAGAATATGACCTTCAACAAATTCATCACTTATAAATGCTTATGCCATAAATGACCGAAATCATGATATACCAGACGGTTGTTGCTTGGACCATAAATGGTGGGTCCACAATATTTCTTGAGATAAATCCAGTCATTATAAGTTTTCCTCATGTGCTTTCTCTTCTTAACTCAGGGCAGTGCAACAGAGTTTTATTTTCTCTGAAGGCCACGACCTTTAGGTTGCTAACTACAGCACCCTAGGTTGATCACACACACACAGAGAGAATGATAGGTGGTCATGAACCATTGCTCTGTGGCCTTGCTTGCCTTTGCAGTTTTGTGGCAATACTTACAAGGCCTTTTGATTCTCAACTCCTCCTTGCCAGCTCTGTTATAAACTGCTCCACAAATTACAGAGGAAAGAAAAATGAAAGGTTGGCACATTTTAGATGTTATCCTTTCATCTCCACAAACGGCTGAGTTCTGAAACCAGTACGTTCTGGATACATTTCATAATAAATTCCTTACCAGGCTGTTAACGTTTAATAAGACAATGTTAACTAACAATGGATTAGTATGAAATTTGATGAATAAATGTAATATGCTACTTACATAATATATATACCCAACTTTTTTTCTTGAAACAGCAGTCCAATTCATAAATAAATCATTTGAATTCAAAGATTAATACTTGAAAGTGTGTTGTCTTCTTTATACAACATCATAACAACACATCACATTCTCAGTATTTTCTAATGCTGAGTACAGTAATACTGTACATCACAGTACATATACCTAATATACGAATTATATTACAATAATGAAATACAATAAACAATGCATGTTTATCAAATGGTGACGTTAGATGGAAAAACATCATCATACTATGATACCTGAAGCACACCCTTATATAAACATAATGTATGATATTCATTGCAAACCATCTAAAAGTTCACATTTTGCCTTATTCAGAGCTTATGATGTGGAAATGTTCTCTTGTTATCCGAACCATGTGATGTTGTTATTCTACTCCTTTCTCTGTCTTCGTCTATCATCCGCAACTGTGTCCCTTCTCAGACTGACCAGCTCTGTGTTTAAGCAAATACTCGCATTTCTGAACGACGCTCGTATTCCCCCGCGCACACACTCAACTACTCTGATGCTGTGTGCATGGGCTTATTGGGACTGATCTTAAAGAGAGCCCTCCAAGCCACTGTTTACCAACATTTCAGCTTCTATGGCTCATCTATCCGAGAGTGGAATAAAAGAGCGGTCAGAGGGGTGTTGGACTTGTCTTTAACCTTGATGATGTTTCCAGTGAGGCCCTATAATGGGCCCCTAATTGCTTTCGCGGAGAAGGGGGACATGTTGACATTTCCTTTTGTGCTGGCAAGGGGCTGCGGCTCTAACCATTATGCTAATCCAACCATTATATATCCAAGGCTATTTATGGGCCTGACACAAGTGATGTTGCAGGTAAAGGGCTGTGAAATGGTCTGTAAACAGAGAGAATTGATTCCCCGGCTCCGGCGATGGTCACAGGCTCTGAACAGAGAAAGACTTGCCGTCTTCACACTCGTCCAAGCCCTAAAAATTGCCACAGACGGATTCAGCAGACCTGTCTGCTGCGTGGCATAAAAACAGGAAATGTAAAAGCTCACTGACTGACTACGTGTCAAAAACAAACTCAGAATCATTTTATGTATTTGCAGGCACGAGAGCTCCACGCATGTATGAAATGTGGACAGAATGTGAGGTCACGGATGGGCTATTTAAAAAATATTCATGACACTGCAACACTTTTTGTGAAGAAGGACAATATAATAAATAAATGAAAAGATGATTTCATTCAATTTTATATTAATGACTAGCTTGTAACAAACCTTGTGAATTCCAGATTCATTTAGACCGGTTTCTATTCACTGCTTTAAGAAGATTGTAAAACCTGCCCATTGTTGATTGAAAAATTGTATTGAATTTGGTCTGCAAATCTAATGTTTCCGCAAAAAAATCAGCAAAGACATTCTGGTAGATATTATATTTTTATTATAATCAACAGTATGAAATATTTTTCCAACTTTTTGAATGCAAATGTGTTTATTTCTGTGCCCATATGCACATATTAGTTATAGTTTTTCGAAATGACATTGTTATAAATATAAAAACATTTGATATTAATTATAATTATTACATTTCTAACGCTAGTTCAAATAAACTTACAGTATTTTTA
This sequence comes from Barbatula barbatula, assembly GCF_947034865.1. NCBI lineage: Eukaryota > Metazoa > Chordata > Actinopteri > Cypriniformes > Nemacheilidae > Barbatula > Barbatula barbatula. Next base: position 17,572,443 of record NC_136770.1, read on the forward strand.
TTATAAATCATTTTGGTTAAAAGTGACTTATTTGGGTGATATTTGAAATCCCGAAATGAATTAAGCATATAATTCCACATAACTGTCAAAAGCACACTATCTCCCTTAATTACCTGGATCTATATGTGCTAAAATAATAAATCTACTGGATTAATCTAGCCAAAGCTTCAGCATTTCCCTAGTAAGATGGAATTTTAATAAGAACCACAAGGCTAATAAAAGATAGCGCTGTCATAATCAATCAGCCAGACCAGTGTCATCTTCACACTCACACACACATTGCAGGAAAGAAGCTGACTTCACATTAAGGCCATTGGGAAGCCACATTATGTTAAAATGGTGTCATTTTGTGCAACCAGCAACTGACCTGTTAAACAGCAATAATCATAAAAAGTCACCGTTTTACTTGCTTCTTTAAACATAAAGTGAAAACTAGGATTTTTGTAAAAAAATTGTATGCAGTATGAAGAGAATACTTGTTTTATAATAAATAGTCTATTCTCTATGCCCATCATTCTCAAAAGCTCCCCTGGTTGAATTTATGGCATTTCTACACTCTGAGATTAACTCTGAGACCAGTGGCAAACTTGTATTCTCTCCATTGCTGTGCTGCCCCCAAAGGGACACAAGACAGATTTACATGTCTGCTGTTGTCCACTGCTGCTACCTGCTTTTAATGGATTATTGTAAAGAGACTGATCCCTCAACAACATCTTCAGCACCTGCAGTGAATATAATAACTGCAGGGAACCCACACACTACATGCACATCCTATTCAAAACCTAAATGTGCAGAATAATAAATAATGATACAAATAATAATACGCAAACAATATGCTTGCCAAAAGGGATAGTTCACACAAAAATGTGAATTATGTCTTTATTAACTCACCCTTAAGTTTATCCCAAATTTACCCAAAATCAGTCTATGGTACTACTATGGTAGTCAATGGTGGCCGAGAACTGTTTGGTTACAAGCATTCTTCCAAATATCTTTCTCTGTGTTCATCGGAACAAATACATTTATGCAGAACTCCAGGGGCAGTAAATGATGACAGAGTTGTTATTTATATAAAGGTTGAGCTTTAAAAGTTTTAGAGAAGTCTCATCTTCTACTCGTTTGAGATGTTTCTTTCTTAGACGAAATGTAGAAGTAGAGCTAAAAAGATAGTCATTTTGGAAATAACACAACCAAATAATTGGAGAATTTGATGAGAAATGTGAACAGAAATGTGAGCACAGTTTGAGACCATTTTAAGACTTTTGGAAATGAGCAGAGATGGTAAGTAACGAAGTACAAATACTTCGTTACTGTACTTAAGTAGATTTTTTTGGTATCTGTACTTTACTTCACTATTTATTTTTCTGACAACTTTTGACTTTTACTTCTTACACTTTTAACCAAAAATCTGTGCTTTCTACTTCTTACATTTTCAAACCAGACTTGTTACTTAAATCTGTATTATTTTTTGTCATGCGCGCCGTTTTTAAACAAGAAGCCTGTTGGTTTATCGGTTTTTAGGTGAGTCATTCCTAATCACCCATGGCCATATATTCGGGAGATGTTTGAAATTGTCGGTGTTAAAAATTCTTGTCATAAGCAAAGTCACTGTTTTCCGTAATTATAGTCTATTTTCTATGTTTGCTAAGTCTGTAATGTTATCATGAATTCATATTTTGCTAGCGTGTTAGTTAGATGTTGTTCATTGTTCACACTTCGCATCTTTTTTGACCAGAAAAAGAACACACACATACACTCACCGGCAAACACACACAATAACTTAACGTAGTGTTGCTTGCCTGTTATCTGTTGTAAAGTTTTTCCCTCCAATTTTTTCAGTTTTGTTAAAGGTATGTTGCTAGTGCTGTTGGCACACACTTTAATATTCAGTCTTTAGCACAAATTGTTTAAGCCAGCGAATAGGATTATCTAGAAAGTTGCCAATTTGAGCGGTGATGATTTATAATATTTTCACTAGGCCTATTAATCTGTCATCTGGTAAACTAGGTGAGGTGTGAATTATAATGATACTTTCACTCTTGTTTGCATTTCAGTATAATTAACAATGTAACTCACTTTTGTCTGCCTGTGTTCTCTATAGCAGTTGTTCATGGATACAGGCTAAAGCAGGTAGTAGTAATGGCTACTTTTTTACTTAAGTATATTTTAGAGCACATACTTTTTTACTTTTACTTGAGTAAAAAATTTAGTCAGTACTTCAACTTTTACCAGAGTATTTTTAAACATGAGTATCTGTACTTCTACTTAAGTAAGGGATGTGTGTACTTTTGCCATCTTTGGAAATGAGCTCCATTAAATCTCATTGCAGGCTATGAGTCACAAACAAAATATCAAGAGTTCTCATTTGCTTTTCATTTCTAATGGGATAGAAGATACAAGGTCATTTATTTGTTTACTGCAGAGATAAACAAAGGTCACGGCAGGTACTTCGGCTCACCTTTGCCTCGTCCCCTACACGTCTGACCTAGTCACGCTGATTATCTATTATCTTGTTATTGGACATAAATTTTACAAGCTGTTGAGAGCGTGGCAAAATCAATACCTTTTAAATTATGTTTATGTGTGATTAACTGTTAATATCCTCACAAATTATTTAATATAATAAGGTAATTTGTCTTTCACATGAGCTCGGTACCTGGCAAAGAATAATAGAATAATAAATGAGAACACTGGTAAAGAGGAGATTTTCAGATGCTTCCTCCAGCTAGTTTTATCACCCATATCCTCTTTACAGCCACAAAGCAGCACTATGGTTATTTTATGCAAGTAATAAAATTAGCCCGAGATGGAATTAGCAGACTCGGGGCTCTTTATAGGTCAAGCCGGTGGTTTATGAGCCTGTGACTCCCTCACACTATTGTCAAGAGGCTAGTTAGAGGGGTCTTTAAGCATGATTTAATATGTCCATGCCTCGGAAAATAGTTAAATAGCTAATTAAATGGAGGAGTTAATTTACATATTAATTGACCTTCCAGTAATATTTATATTGATACCTATATGAGGACCCCTTGTCTTCATTGGCTTTCATCATAGTTAGTCTGAGCAAATATGGTGTAACTTTTTTTGTTTAAACTCAAGTTGCTCTTTATCGGCGCTGGAGAGGCGCCTCCGGTCCACACGCCAAAGCTCTCCGGCACAGCTGGCGGGGGCCTGTGTGGCCCTGCTGCCTTTTGTTGTCGGATAATGGGATAGTACCATAAACAGCCTCGTGAAGTGGTCCCGAGGGCCCTCCGGAAGAGAGGTGGATAGGACACCGACGGAGGGCGGGGACACGCTCAGAGGGTTTTCTGGAACACTGCCTGTGTCAAAGCTACTCTTAATTATAACACTGATCGCTAATCAGCGTCTATGTTGAACAGTCCCCTGAGGCACATCATTACCTCAGCTTGTCAAGAGCAGGCATAACATTTTAGCTGCACTTATTCGCCAAGGTTATCTACCGCCCTCGGCGCTACAATTTCCCACTGCGTGTGTGTTGTTTGTTGGTTTGAAATGCAAAATTTCACCAACTTTTCTTTTTTCTCCTCAGAACAGGTGGATTCGACGGGACGCATAGTGAATGCTAATGTTTCACGCTAACAATGTCTTGACAGTCGTGATCGATTCGCGCATCTATGTTTGTTTCCAACTCCTTTCATTGCTTAGCCTATAATGTGTTTCTGGCAACTGTGTCTGGCAGTGTGTTCTGAGGGTGTATCATTTGTCACCACTTGTCCCTCTTTTGTGTCCTCTATTCTCTTCAAACAATACACTAGCGAAAGGATTAGCATGCTGGCCATATTGGACAATAGAGAGACTAAATGGATCTCTGAAGCTTGTGTAAACTGAAAACGTAGAGGGAAGTGGAGCTGAAAGAGCTTTAAAACTTAGACCGTCTAAATGTTTAGATGAGGAGATACGGGTTATGATCCTACAGAACAAGCACGGAACAAGTGCAGTAACTACACAAACACTGAAACTGAGAAAAAATGACTTCAAAGCTTTCACACCAGCCAGTCATTGCAGCCAGTTTCTGCAATTTTGACACTCTTGTTTCTCTGAAATGGGACAAAATTGAACCACGAAAGGCAGAACAGATGTTACAAAGCCCATTTCAAACCTAATCCTAATGTTGACCAAATGTGTAGTTACTGCACTTTGCCTTTTGTATGGCAGAATTGTTCGGAGACTTTCAAGTAGCCTGATCATTTTTTAATGTTTATTTTGCAAAAAGGGACAGTGCATCCAAAAAATTTTATTCTGTCATCGTTTCACTCAAATGATATACAAAACCTGTATGGCCTTCTTTCTTTTTTCGTGGAACACAAAATAATATATTTGTCTGATGAGATTTGTGTGCATATGATGGGGCCAATGTTGTTCGGTTACCAACACAGTCTTCTTTTGTATTCTGCAGGTTTGGAATGTAACGATGGTCAGAAGATGATTTAAGAATTGAAAATTTTTGGGTGAACTATCACTATCACTTTCAAATCAGTGTGTTTGCCCAATTGAATGCAATGTGATACATTTTAAAGACAGGAGGTTGTAGGAAAATGTAGGCTTGGAATCAATACAATTTTTATTATCAAATTTTAGTGCCACGTTTATAATAATACCATTACAATTCAGTGTTTTAATAAAATTAAGTTATATATCAAATTTGGAAATCACAAAAAATGCATAAAACTGCCTGCAAAATTGGAAATGAAAATGATAATTTTACAAGAAAAGGAGTGAAATTTACAGAGAAATTCAGCCACCAAGATGTCGACTTTAGTAATGGAAATGGATGTGCGGGATTTAGTTAAATCACACTTAGTACGAGTATATGACAGTTTGGCATCAGCACAGATTTGGCATCAGCACAGATTTTTCATGAGTAGGCCTACAAAGGCGTTTCTCTGTAGAAACTTTATTTATAGAAACACATATAAGGAAATAATTCTCAAAGCATTATAACTTTATAATCCGTTTGTGTGGGTGTGTTTTTCCAATGGCATCATAGAAGAGAGCCATCACCCAGGCCAAATTCAAACCTGCATTTTCAAGAACACAACAGGTCTTTGTGTCAAAAGCACATACACACATACACTCCCACGGCTATGATAAGTAGCCCAATTTCTTGCCCAAGCAGATATGTATTAAGGATGATGTATGTGGCATCACGTTAATGACCCAAGAGTGGGAGTCTGAACCGATGCTGCACACTCCTGCTGGTCATCACAAAGAGCAGACAAATCTTCTTCAAAGAACCCAATCCACACCAGGGGCTGAGACACTGCACCCTGGGAACTTACGAAACACCTGCGCATCCTCATAAGAAAATATCTGCAAACCAAAACGACACATTAAAACCAAATAAATATCATTTTGTTCTGTGGTGTGAAAACTGTCCGTCTCCGTAATCGGCTACAGTCTTTTAATTCCGTTTGGTGAGTCAAGTAGAAAGGGCTCTGATGAATGTACAGCCATTTGACAAGACAGCAATTGCTGTAGCAGGGCTTAGAAATAAATTCACCAGAGCTACTGGGCTTCAGTCCAGCCTTTAGCCCATGGCAGGTTTGTTATTGCTATAGTGCAGGCTCAGATGCTAACAGTAGCTATATGGAAGTCAGAGGTTCTGGCTGGGGCAGAGGGAGGGGTGTGTGGGAAGGGTTTGTTGAATGTGTCAGCTGCACGGGAACAATAATCGCAGGCTTGGTCACCGGACCGAGCATCCAGGCTTTTTTTGCTAAATAACTCTATAAAATGGACACCTGCCACGTCGGCCACATGTATCACCGGGGGCCCCTGTGAACGTAGGCCTGCACAATCGGCCCCGAGTCACGGCTAGTTGACCGCTGATATATCAGATGTGAGCCTCCGCGGAGCAAGGTTCAGCACCCCAGCCAAATGTTGAAGTTATTTGTTCTTGTCATTAAACTAAACTTTATTGTGACCCTCTCAGGCTGTTATTGCACTGGTAGCACTTCTTCTGAGCCGGACTTTATCATTCCCACAATCTATGAATCTCCCAGGTTTTGCCACTGCACTTCAGTGAGCAATAATTCCTAGGCGCCCTCGCGCACTGTAAGGGCAGGGGAGAGAAAAAGAGAGCAAGAGCCATTGGGACAGAACAGATATGACACGACTTGTTTTTTTCAATTTGCTCCAGTCTTGATTTGCAATTTAATAAAACGTTCAAAGCATGGGTTGTGATCAGTCATGTATGTCCTCAGTCCTGAGAGCTCTGTCCCAAAACCTAGTGAGCTGTCTTGTATAGGTAGCTGCTTTCTTACTAATTTCAAACCCTCTACATACAAGGGAAACTTGAGTTTGACATTAAAGCTTGTTGTAGCTTCTTGCTATCAAGATAAGATGGTTTCAGAGCAACAACGTACAGAAATGTTACTGCGCATGCACGCTTTTGTGTTCCAAACTGTACTTCTGGTCCACATCCACCCAGAAGATTATTTCTGAACAAGTGAAAGATATAAGTCAATTACATTAGCTAGCAAATTGAAATTATGTGTATTTTGGGTTAAATAAATGCTTCTCCAGAGATACTCTTATTAAAAAGAGATGGAAAACCTTTCCTGTGTTCCGTTGAAAGCAGGGCCGTTATGCTTTTGTAGGCTTAACATCTAATTGCTTTGGCTTCTCACTTCGCAGAGTAGTAATCCAAAAAGACCCTACATTTTTCTGTATGCACCTTTACTGAACAAAAGTCATTTAAACTAGTTAAAGAGTTGCTGATCCATATCAATGTATTGTTACACCCCTACTTACAAACGCCTTATGAGGTATTGAAGATGTGCTTGAACACAGAAATGCATATATGTAAAGTAATACTACAATGTATCGCATTATGATTTGAGAGGAAAACACATCCATTCAATTGAAATATTTTTTTCGTATTGCTTTCGCGTAAGTGGTTTTGCTTATTAGAATAATCGCACTGTTGGCTTAGCAACATGCTAACATTGAACTCAAATGGTAGGTTGTAAGCAATGAGGCATCTCAGGTTTTGGAACAGAACTATAATGTATCCTCTTAAAAAACGAGATCACCTATGCTAAAACGATTCATCCGCTTGGTCAGTTTCTCACCGACAGCATGGCCTTGGCACACAGCCCTTCTTTTTCCTTGTCACCTCTTTACCAATCAGGTAAAAATTGCAAGTTTTTGCTCTTTAAGATGGCGGGACATAACCTGTCCATGGAACATAAATGTGTCAGGCCTTTTTGTCTAAGATGAACGGAGCCCTGCATGCTTGCCTTCATAAAAAGGTCTTTAAACCCACATCTAGGTTCCCTTTTCAGGGAAGCATGAGATTAAAGAACAAGGGCTTGGTAAACGTAATGGATTGCCAGCAAAAGTTTAAATGCGCCATCGGTCTGCGATAGGGGGTGGAAGAAGGCCATTATGCAAAAGATAGCTGCGCAAGTAATCTGCACCTTGTCTGCACCTTGGAAGACAAAGAACATACGGCCGTGCCGTCGTGATTGCTTCTTAAGGAACCTTCGCACACCGGCGCAGTGATGGATTTTCGTATTTTGACTGTTAATATGTTTGAATGAAAATTATTTATACATTTCCGCAAGGCTCGCATGCTTTTGTGATTACTGTCTATACAGATGGAAGCAGAGGTATTGGTGAAATTTCCATGTCATAAACTGATGTATTTGCAGATTAAGGCCTGATTATACACCGGGATAGGTCCGGCGTGGAATGGTTTGCCTGACTCAATGACAATTCTGATCTTTGACAAGACGTCTTTGAGTCTTCTGTTATTGATGCACTCTGCACGAATGCATGCGGTGAGAGTCTGCGCATTATATGCGTGTGGGGTTGAGGGTGCCCTAATACATTTTGCTACAGACAGGAAGATCCTTTCATCCATGAGCTGATTGAATCACACACACGCAATGTGCATGCATGATGATAAAGCGGTCAGGCATTTATTAGTTCAGCTGGGGATGGTGAGGGAAGTATGAGCAACAGAGAAAAAGATGCAAAATATACATTCTTATGTATGCATTCTTTGCAAACTAATAAGACTATTAGTTTGTTGATGTATAGAGTGTAAACTGCATTATCAACAAAAGGTGCTACGAAAGGTTCTTTACAGTGATGCCTGTCATGGTTCTCGTGTGGTGAGACACGGAGAGAGGACCCAGGTGCAGACAGCGGGTAAGGGGTTAACAGATAATTTACTAAATATTAAAACAAAGACCCACGTGGGGATAACATAACAAAACATGGATACATCAGACAGGACTAAGACTAACTACACTATACAAAGACTTAAAATAAACTCAAAACAAGACCTACAAATACACTAGACTAGACTGACTAGACTGACTAGACACATGGACTCACCACACAACCACAGTGAACCAGCACAAGACAGAAGACACAAGGGCATTAAATAAGGGAGCAAATCAAGAGGGGAACAGGTGTCAATAATGAGGTAACGAGAGGATGGGAACAGAGACGAAACCAGAGAGAGTGTATGTAAGACCATAACAATAATTGCCTCTCTCCACATTAAACATGAGGTTCTGTCATGATTCTGCCACTAAACCAAGAGAAACATGACATGATGCGGCAGAATCATGACAGATGCCATAGTAGAACTTGTTTCCCCAAAGAACCATTCAGTCAAAAGAACCATTTCCTTCATACATCTTCATAATCTATAGGAAATGTATCCACTGCAAAAAAACTTTTGTGAAACAAAACGGTTCTTCCAAAAATGGTTCTTCCTAAAGCACTTTCATTTTTATATAAAACGCCTTGACTTATTTGAGTTTTACTATGTGCATCCTGGTCTCACTGCAAATAAATGTGATGCAAAGAATGTATACATAGTTATATGCGGCAACAGAAAAATTAAGAGACCACAGTTTTGCTTTAAACTCCATGCTATTCCAGTCCAGTGAGAAAAAACATCAAGACATGAAATAAAATCATTATTATTAAATCATATTTTAATTCATCCTGAAATACATGTGAAACATTAGCATTTTGTTGTTTGAACATGATTATAAATTGGTTTTCTGAGCAGAATTCAAGATCTGCAAACATTGCATCTTTTTGTAATTTATTTTTATTTAAATGTTCTGCAAATAAAACAAAATTTTCATTTTAAATTTGGGAGAAATGCTGTCAATAGTTCACAGAATGAAACAAACATTTTGGAGTGGTCTTTTATTATTTCCCTGTGTATGGTGAATAAGTTGTCACATTACAATGGTAAAGAGTACAACGGCAATTCAATGTTTTATCTATCCTACCTTTATTTACAGTATATGCATTATAAGATTGAAATGATGTAGGCTGTTAAGGTCCAAAAATGCACTGAATGTGACAAAACAATGCAAATGTAAAGAAAACATAATTGACACAGAAACCGAATAAACTCTCTTTAGAAAGAGCCTCAAACAGATGTTTAATAACATTGTTGGCCTTAGAATCTATAACATTCTGACATATTTTTGAGCTCATTTACAATGTAATGCCAACTTAAAATTAATTCCAAAACTTGGAAAAGACAACATAGGCAGATACATCTCCAACCATCTGCTTTAAAAGGATAGTTCACCCCTCATTAATGAAAATTCTGTCATGAATTACTCTACGTCAAGTTGTTCCAAACCGGTATACTATAAACTAGTTTGTTCTGTTAAACACAAAGAAACAATTTTTGAAAAATGCCAGCAACTGAGATTTCTGATGCACCATTGACTAGTAGAGGTTTGTTTTCCTAAATTATTAAAAATATATTTTTCTACTATGGAAGTCAATGGTACCCCCGAATTCTCAGTTGCTAACATTCTTTCAACAATCTTTCTTTGTGTTCAACCAAACAAATACATTTATATAGGTTTAGAATAACTTGAGGGTTAGTAATTCATGACAGTATTTTCACTTTTGGGTGAACCATCCCTTTAAACATCCAAGCAAAGTTACATCTGGTCCCCAACCCTTTTTCCACAGCATCCCAACATCAGACAAGCCCTCAGGCTGCACCCCTCTATCCGCCTCCCTTGACAGTTATAACCGCACTGAACCTCGTCTCTGGGATCCGGTTAAGAGCTGATTTGAATACGGGCTTGTTTTATGGAGGCAGGTAATTGGAAGAGGGTGATTTACTACAGTGTATACAGGGCCTGCATCCAACAAAATATCTGGAAGCGGGGAATAATCACTTCCCCAGCCGCCGTGACATTTATCTGGACACAGGTATATTTTAAACACCCTGCGTTGACAGTGTTGACTATTAGCCGAGAAATAAATTATTCACCACTTACAAGGGGAGAAAAAATGAGAAAATTCTCCTTTCTTCAGCGATAACAGGACAAAGCAGCACGCCTGTGCAAAAAAAAGAGGAACGAGGAAGGCAGTCATTTTTTGTTCAATTACAGAAGGCAAATATTTATTATTTATAAGTACTTGCCTTGTATGGGCTTAAATGTTATTTATGAACCTGTTGCATAGTGATTTCCAATGTAACTCATTATTTTTCGCCAGAGGGTGTTGTAAAGGAGCAAGGATATATTTAATGACACTCTGCTAGTCGGCGCAATTACACTGTAATCATTATGTAAAATGTGCTATTAATTAAACCAATTTTCTGCTGGGAACACTCTTTTCTCCAGGGCTTCATCTTCATCGTTCAGCATTGTCTCCTCTGTTTTTCTCCCCTCCTCTATAATGTTGTGACTTGGGCACATACATATTTATAAAAGAAATTTCCATTAGTACTGTCCATTAATAGGGCCGCATTAATATGGAGATGTACCAGAGATGTAACCTTTTTTAAGCAGGGGGTGCCACTGTAGTAAACAGGTCTCTAACTAAATCTCCATTGACTTAATTAAAAATGTCAAATCAGTATTTAGCTTTTACAGTACATTACAACATGCATCTAATGATGATGTAATGGTTTGCATACATTATGAATACATAGTTTATGCTTAGTTACTGTGTCAAAATAGTACTGAGTAGAAACCTATTGACACATTGTTTACCATCTGAAACGCACCAATAAAAGGTCACAGGTTACAGGTTATCCAATTTGAGACACACAACACATGTCAGGCATTTAAATTATTATGATTTGCTTCAAAGGCTCACCCAAACGTAATAAAAATCTGCAATAATGTTTCACCTTCATGTCATTTACATTTGACTCTTTAACACAAAAGAAGATATTTGGAGAAATGTCTTGGTGGTTTCGTGTCCATGCAATAGGGGCCAATGTTGTTTGGTCCCCAATGTTCTGAAAAATATATTATTTTCTGTTCTGCAGAAGAAAGAAGGTCATGCTGGTTTGGAATGATATTAGTGTGAGTAAACGATGAAAACATATTTCTATTCACATATTTCTAAAAGACAATAACAGTGCAGTATACTGCATCAGCACACTGCTGTAAGCTTTTACAAATAGTACAAATTGGTAAAATCATCCAGATTGTAACTTTTAAGCGTTTCTAGAATAATCATCAGAACATGTACACTGTCTGTACAGACCCCTGTTTTCAATTATGGTTAGCGGCTCAGTGCAATACACAATCAAGGGGCCCAGAATTGATAGCTATGACCCTGCGCTAAGATACGTGACCCTTTCACTTTTTGCGGCTCCACGCGATGTAAATGTTGTTGTTCATGCATCTGCTCTTCGGACACAATTGAGGCTGAGTTCAGAGATCACATCAGTCTCATTGTAGGGTGGAACCAAGGGCTAATGTTTATTCAATTAGTTACCCATTGATTTTCTTTCTACGGAGAAAAAGGCAGCACAAACAAACAAACAAAAAATGCTGTTCTGTTATTGTGAACTTGCTCCTCTAGATAGAGCATTGGTCTAAAAAAAACATTAAAATAGACAAGAATGAATAAACGCTGCTCAAATGAATGTCTTTTAAAGAATCTGGATTAGCAGATACAGCATATTTCTGTTTAAGGCTGTGCAATTTGTTTTGTAAAATAATTTTTAAAGAATTTCAGTTTAAGACTAGAATAAAACCCATATTCTCTAATACTGTAGTTTGGTGTAAAATAATTATAAAATAATTGTATGATTATGCTTAAATTTTGTGCTACAATTTTGATAGTTTCTTAGGGGGTATTAAAAGTAAATATTGTTCAAATATGCCTTCCAGACATCAATTTGGCCACTGCTCCCACTTACTTACTCTTGTTTTTCATTCAACACAATGGTGGTAGGCTTTTGATTACAATCGGGTAAACAGACAACATTGTGCTCTTCATCGCAATCATCAATTACAATATTTATCCTGCGCAGTCTGTTACAGTCCAACATTTAAATGAACTGATCCCATTACAATCCATTTCCTGCCCGCCTGGTGTCACATTGGACTACATGATTAATAAACTTACATCAAGACTATATTATGACTTCCTCCAACACGACAAAGAGAGAGAGGCAGAAATGCAAATGGGAGTGAAAAAGTGAGAGAGGGAGCCAGGGGAGGACACAACTGCATCAAGAGCATTATGTACTACATTATCATCATCGCCTCTGTTACAGATGAGCAAATTATTAGAACATACTCCTTATCTGTTTGTATAAGCAGAACGCATGCGTGTGATGGATGACCTTGTTTACAGATGAGCTGGGATAATGTTAGGGTGAGATACAACACCGATTGTGCCAGTAATGAGCCCTTGGCTGGTCAGGTGCACAATGAGGGCCAGACAGATTACACTGCCCGACCGGCAGATAAGGCAATCTTCCAAACGGCTCGAGATTGATAGAGTCACTGTCCTACACTCACAGATTGGAGAGAAGTGACTCCGGTTTATATTCCTTGGCAAAATAGGGATTTCAAGTTTTTTGAAACAATATGCCGGAAAAGGTATATTTATGGATTATAATAGGATTTTTGTACTATTTGTATTATCCACATGAAACATACAAATGAATTAAATATTATGCATAAATAATATACTGACTTAAATGTATAAATGCGTATTGTACGTTTACCAATATCAGTTGGGGAAGCAAGAACATTTCTTTGAATATGAATTTTGCGTATACATGCTAAAAACTGGGTCAAAACCATCTTAAGTATTACAGATATGAAATTCAATTTATTGTCTCCTTTAACAAACTGTCCCAAGTTCAAGTCCCAGCTTGTCATCCCTTCTATTAAATTTGTTTCACCCGATATAGGATTTCATCTATTCACTGTGGAAAAAATAGGCCAAAAAGTGATCTATTTGTTGAATGTTTGATCAACTGGTAGCTCATTCATTTTTGAGAATATGAGGTGAAACCAACACAAGCTCACAGTAATTCGTAACTATTACGAGATGGCTAATTCATTGAAATTCGGATGATCTTATTCTTACGTTTGAGTACCATTTGGTTTAGCACCAGTGATAAGGAAAGGGTTTTTGGGGATGGGCTTCAGTGTTGCATTTTTCTAATAATCACACTTGTTTGTATTATTCATATCGTGCAAATTCATACGGGTTAGCTACCTTGGGAAATAGTTTAGGCTGTAAAACTCAAGGAATTTTAAAAACATTCAAAAAATTTGAAACTGAGGCACTAGCTCTAAACTGCATTTATATATTACTTTATTTATAAAATGACTTTATAAAAAATTAATTGTGTTTATTGTAGAGGCTTTGTGCAAGCTCAATTAAAGGGATACTCCACACAATATTAATACCCCAAGATGTTCCAAACTTATTTCTTTGTTCTGTTGAACACAAAGAAAGACATTTAGCACATTGTTAGATTTCTGATGTAGTCAAAAAATGGTACTCAAAGGTGCACCAGAACTATTTTTTTCTTAATTCTTCAAAATATCTTCTTTTGTGTTTAACAGAAATTAATCTGAAAAGATTTTTCTACTATGGTAGTAAATGGTGCCCCGTAAATCTCAGTTGCTAACATTTTTTCAAATCTCATTCTTTGTGCATAACCAGACAAAGAAATGTATTCAGTTTTAAAACAACTTGAGGATGAGTCATTTATAACATAATTTTTAGGTGGACTATCCTTCTAAACAGTTTTTTGCTAACTTCAACAAAATAATATAATCAGGTTGGTGTCACATAACTTCTTGTCTCACTTTGCCTGAAGACCTGAAAATAAATGAAGGTAGCCAACACTTCTCGGACACACTAAATGTGATCGATATCAAAAGCACCTGTCTGGGGTCAATCAGAAGAAATAAATCAATAGTCCCGGAGAAAAATGGCGTAACAGGGAAGGTTAAGTGTGTGGAATAAAACGCGTTCCCTGGAGCATGCAAAACAAGTCATGGAATAGAGAGCATGAGGTTCTCTGCATAAGTCAATGATGCCCTCGTCATCTTTCTCCTCGTGTCACAGGAAATAGACTGATGGATCACTTCCCGGTGTCACTGCTTGGGACTGGTGACAATCAGCGAAATGATTGTGTCTGCCTGCACACATAAGCTCATAACTGATAGTCTAAACCCCAAAGACTCTACTCACCATGTGCAGTGATGGAGCATAGGATTAAAATCACTCCCGATGAGGAGGAGCCAGCACCATTTATTATCTACTTCCCCCGGCGCACTGCCACACTCCTCTCCTCCCTAACACCCCCGCCCCACCCCCGAACCCGCGGCTGGAATTTTCACCACAAGAACACATTATGGTAATCAGACAGTATGTGTGTATAGGAATCAATCAACAGGAAAGCCATGGCAAAGAGTTATGACAGTACAAAGTCTGTTTGTAACTTTTGATTAATGGAATATTTACCATGAGCCGGTCGAGAACGAGGTAAGAGGTGGACTTGGGGGTTAACCCTAAAAATTTCCATTTAAATGCAGGAATGGGCCATGCAGCCCGGCTCGCGAAATGCTTCGTCGTGGCCGAACCAATTTGTTAACGTTGGGTTGAATGAATAACCTGATTTCTCCCATCTTCATCATCATCAACATCGAGCATCCAATTGCTTCATAGCCACTCGGTTGATTCATGCAGTTGTTTTCCCTTTTGTTACATCACGGCTTACAAATACGTACGTCCCTGTAAGGTATTTTCAGTGGGCGAATGAAAAGCAATCAGTCTCGGAATGTAAAAAGCGCAGGGCTTTATGAAACTCCTATTATAGTATGTGAACCATAGAGTGCTCCAACCCAAATGTAAACCATCTTTTCTCGAAACAGAAAGAAAGTGCTCATCAATAAAGCAACCTTTTAAGAAAGCTGCCGAATGTAACTGTAATATGTAAAATTATTCAGCCACTCAACTTTATATCATCACTTGATATTAAATTTCACTCCAACGCTTAATCAAATCAAAGGTGCATATTGTTTGCGGAATCTCCATTCTGGCCTTTCTAATGTTGTCATTAGCAATCAGCTCACTAGGAAAACAGGGGCGGGAGAGCGGAGGAAAATCATTTGAACTCATGATCCACGATAAATTGGCCCATGCACCGGGGTCGCCACTGGGCCAGGATGACAGTTCAGGTCAATACCAAGGGGCAAAAAGGTGGCCCCGGTAGGGCCCCCGGGGGCTTCGTTCACAGCCTGAACTTAGGATGCAGAGGCTTAAGGGTGGTTGACAAGACATTGGCATTCTTTTTCTAAAGAAGGTGTTGCACAGGGAAGAGGATTATCACAGAGCGACGTTGTTGTTGCTGCTTGCTGACAGCGGAAACCTGTGGCCCCTGGTCCAAACCCTTCACCTGCAACTGTCGACACCGTGACAAGATGCTGAGGTATGGAAGGGTGCGACGGCCCGTCAAGTATCCTACATACTCTCGGATTGATGTCCCGTGCTGCCAGTCTAATCCTATAGCTGGGCCCAAGGGGCATGGCACCTTGGTCACTGATGCTTGGACTATTGAGTTATTGATATACTCCATAAAGAGCTCCATTGATCCCACCCAAACAGACATCATGAGACAGTACATGCATACTGAAGAACAGCCAGAAGTATTCAGATCTGCGACAAAAGATTCGACTCACATTTTGTTACATTAATTCTCTGGCGGGAAGAGAAAAAGGTTTCAGCATGCAATTGTAGGATCGAAACAAAAGAAAAGAGTTGTATGTGGAAGTCATTAAGATATCTCAGTTTGACACATCCAATCCAGACAAAGGCTTCACTGGGAGGCAAAAACGTAATGACTTCCTGCGTGTCCCACCTCAACCAGCCCGGCGCTTATGAAATATCACTACCCCGCTTGCTTTGCTATAACGGCTTAGGGGGTATTTGAAAAGTTTGGCAACTTGTCAAATGGATGGATCAGACAGATATATGGCAGCGGGGTCATTTCTCTCATGCTCACAGGGTTCACTACAGGCTTCTGTAATATCCCTGTTGGCTGATTGAGGACTTACTTTGGCCGAACGGTTCTAAAGCCCAGCATGTTCCACAGACTGCCGCGTATATGTTATTCCATATTCTGTGTGCCACTCCCGGGGCAAGGGGGGTCTCCGCAGGCTGGGATCCTTGCACGCGGCTAACCCCGACTCCATCACTATCAATTGTCTTTGAACAGCTCCGATCATCACCTCAATTATCCGCTGTCCAGCCCACCTGATAGGTTTTTTGCCAACTATAACTTCTCTGTCGTTGAACGTGGAATAATGACAGGTGAGGGAGGGGGTCTGGGGTAAAAATGGCAGGTGGGGAGATCTAACACGCGCGCACACACATACATACACAACAAAAGACTATTCTCCTACCTGTGGAAAAGCCATTTACAGACCACCGATGTGGTTGCAGCTTTAGGGTGTATTTGACAATGGGATTGATAGGTGTTCTGTCCTAGAGCCAGAGAGAGAGAGAAACTAATTTACACTGCAAATACAAACAATCATATGTATAGAAGTGCGCAATGGGACGAAGATACGACCCAGTCTGGACTCAAAGCTGGGTCCATGTGTCACAAGCATTGCGTCACATCTATGACTATACTGACTATATCGAAAAAAATTCAAATTTCCTGAATATATTGAATGAATATTTGTTTACATTATGGCAAACAAATAAATGACACACATTTATGTTTGAAACAACAAAAACTGACTATGATCACTATGTGACACATTTATGACATAAATCATAATTATATCTGACATCTAAGATGAAAACTAAATGCTGAGAGCTCATACAATATATTTGTACTTTCAGCTGTTAAAATAACAGTGTATCTTTAAAAATAGAAAGCAATCTCCAGTTGTTTAATTTATAACATTATTGTAATCATTTGTAGACACTTTATAAATTAAACACACTCATAAATGTATGGTTTGTCACAATGCGTTTTAAATCCCATGCATTCCTCTTTGGCTTGTCCATTTATAAACATTTTGTTTTGGTGAAGGGTCATCTCTGTATTCCTCGGTCTCTGCAGGCGATAATAAACGAGTGTAATTACGGTGGCTGATTGGTTGGAAGGTCATTGCTAATCCTGTAATTTTTCATCTATGTTTAGATTTGCTTGTGATAAATGTTCCCAGCCTTTGGAGTATTCCTCCTCAGATTACTCCATGCATAGAAATGCTACAGCAAATAAAGCTGTTTGCTTCCAACTGTTTTTCTCCACAGAGGATGTATAAGTAATGAAGAAATGGGATGTGTCACATCACAAAAGTGTTTCTCATTGTTAAAATTAATACTTTCTTGTTTAAATGGATTGATTGTTTAAACTTTGATATGAGAGAGGCTACTATTCAAATGATCGTTCATGATTAACATGTATTCAATATATTTCACAGCAATACATCAGGTTTAGGGCTTTATAATCCATTAATATTGCTTTGAATATAATAGTCTGTCAGCAAAGTAGTCCCCATACTGAAAATGTGCAAAAAGACCAAAACAGGTCTATCAAAAGTATTGCTTTATTTAACATATGCAGGGTGTGATAAAAATGCAAGAAGTGTCGTAAAACAGATGCAAGAGAAGACTTTTCAGCCCATTCTTTTTTCAGTGCAATATTACGGTCTGTAAAATAGTTTGACTAAAAGCTTTTCTTATAGACACCTAAGTAGGCTACTTTGTTCCTGTAATGGTTATGTGAAATCCAAAATATTATTATATCAAACGTTTAATCACATCCAGTAAAAAACTTTGTGTTTACATAATATACAGTCTGTGTAATGTGCATATTCATTTTGTTTTCATAAAAACATACACATACATGCATATATTTAAGAAAATATAATATATGAAAAGTGAAAAAACATTTAATTTAAATTATTGGTAAATATAAATAAATGTAAATATTTCCTAAATATTCATGCTTGTATGTAAATTTGCTTATAAATACTTGTAACAAGCAAGGCGGGACGAGAGCCGTGGGGGAACGGCCGAGGCCGGCGATGCGAGTGATAATGAGTGTCAGCTGCGCGTTGCACCGGTCCAGCAAAAGGACGAGCGACAGGAGGGTACGACGAGAGAGGACCTGGCCTGGACTTTATGTTGTGGTTTTTGTAACTTCTCTTAAATTTTAAATCGAATTTGCATGGCTTCCAATTAACAGACATGTATTCTTTTAGACACTATTGCTAATGTACATTGAACACAAATTTGACACAAATACTAAATAAAAGCCACAAATTTAACAATCTGGTCAAAATCCAACAAACATGTGAAACTATCGCTAACTCAAATCTTACATACACTTTTATATAGATAAATTATAGAGTTATGAATATAACAGTCCGGTTAGTATCCCAGAGAGTATTCATAAAGATTATAGTGTTGATATTCTCTTCAACGTATCTCTTGCTAATCATTTGAAAGACCTGTAACAATAACATGTGTTTACTCTATAATATAATGTCTAACGTCTGTGTCTAATGTACAGTATGTGCAGTATATACATATGTGTCTGTTTTTTAATATGCGCATATAAATATATTTTTTAACTTTTCTCTATTTTACATTATTTATTAGAGTAATATCTATATTAATGATATGTTTTTCCCTGTAAAAAGTGCTACAAAAAAACTTAACTTGAATACAATAGCTGTACTAACACCTATGAAAAGTCATTTTTTGTGAATTGTGAATTGCTGCACATTCTGTGAAAATTGTAAACGTTTATACATTTAAAAAAATATATATGTTACATATTCATCTCGATTCTCAGAAAACAGGCTGTTGAGTTCCTGGTTCTATGAAGTCCCTCCTTCCGAAACGCTCTGATTGGTCAAGCTGAACCAATCTTTTGTGATTGGTCTACAGCATAGAGTTTGTGTTGTGATGTCCCACCCATTACTCTATCAATTTTTCCAAAGTTTGTTGAAGTACCAATGAGCCGCTCTTTGTAGTTTTAAAAAGTGATTTCTGTTAAAGGAAAAATCTTCCTTTTCTGCCAACTTTGAGCAAATGTCGATTATGCTCAAACAGCTGCGCTACTCACTAACTAAATTTAAAGTGAAATTCCATTAGACCTCCCCTTTAAAATAAATTTTTAAGAAGCCAACCACTGGTTAATTCATATGTTTAGCACTTGTTTATCTGATAACGTTGCATCATGGACACTCAAATGTGCTTAAAGCCGAAAACCAAAAATGTAGCCTTGTCAGTTATATAGTAAATGCATTCTCTCCGAAACAATGTTCTCGATATTACAGCTTAAAGACCCGTTAACTTTCACAGTACATGCAACCCCTGATCACTCACAGCAACTTGTTTTATCAGATTGATCTTTTAACATGTTTTATGGTACTGATAAAGGGATGCAAATTCAGAGGTGTCAAATCAATCAGTCTAACTCTCAACAGAACCTTAAATACAGCAATAAAACAGGCCAAGAATGTAAGTCACCTCGGCGAAACACTCAACATGTCCCTCTTGATTTAAACCACCTTTGGCATGGGCGCCTATCACAGTTGCAACACATTTTCTCAACCAATTGCGCATTACAGTCTCCTAATGGTCAAGTCAGACAGAGTAACTTATAGCAGCTCATTAAAAAGCTCCTCTCACTCTCCAGCTATCTCTCCCCTTCCAAACTCTACCGCTCTTCCTCATTCTCTCCATTTCCCTGCTCTCGGTGGACACAATGTATCCTGCCTATTCGCAGTGATTTCCGCAGGTTGAATTAATGTGCTGTCAGGCCCGTTTCTGAAGTGGCAAGCTGGCAGCTTTCCTGATACTTGGCTGATCAGCTGTTCGCCTGCAGCAGGGGTGTTTGGCCTGCTAGCCAGTGAGCTGGTCAGTGGATAGAGAAAGAAGAGATGAGACAAAACCTGGGGGGTCCCAACGATCCATTTGTCTATTGGTTAGCTGACAGGCTAAGAAAAGTCATGATGGACGATGCCCTTTCAAAGTCAGACAACATTTTCTCTCTATCCCAGAGCTGTGGCCGGGTTGTGTACAGGTATGCGGCGGCCTGGTCATCTCGTATCTCTGTAAATTGCAGGCTTTTAGTTTTTCAGCGATATATTTCCATTTATGCATTTGGTGAATGCAGCTGTGCATTAAGCACGGAAAATATTTTTCAGCCCATATGTGTTCTGGGAATCAAACCCATGACCTTGACATTGTTATCATATATGAATCTAGTTGGCTAAAAATGGAAAAACAAGGTTAAAATAAATTATTTTAAATGTTTTCGTAACTTTTTCGCTGTTAATATTCTCTTGTGGCAATAGTTTTGGGGGGACATTATGTATTTACATTACATTTACATTACATTTAGTCATTTAGCAGACGCTTTTATCCAAAGCGACTTACATAGAATGTATACATATATATGCATACATACATATGTATACATATAGTTTATTATAAGATTGTATAAATATAATCTTCTAAAACATTTTTTATAAAAACACTCACCATCATTCACAGGCTTTAGTGATGATATAATGTAGAGTTATTTTGAAGAAACAAATTAAAATACTTGTCAACGATCTGTGCTTGCTAATAATGACCTAAGGCTAATTCATGTTTTTTTCTCTAAAACCAATATGAAAGTCTCTATTTGGCCAGATAAAATGATTATAAATCACTTACCCAAAATGGAGACTAAAAAGGCTTTAATCTCATTCGTTTAGTAATGTCTAATCAATGGCCAAGCAACATTGAAGGGTCTAGTTCAGACATCGATCACCAGCTCTCAATTCAACCTCAACAATAAGCTTTGTGGGAGGGAGAGATTGACCGAAACTTTGCATTAATAGGCTTTGGGTTCTTTAATCTAGACTTCCTCTTGTGATAATGCTTTTTGGACTCAGGGACAATCTGAGTCTTGTCTTATTACCCGGGTTGTCTGGCGAGATCGGCCCCTATTCCCCAGCGCCACGTCCCAAACCTTAATCCAATTTGTTCAGCCCCCTTGTCTTTACAGGCAGCAAAATTAAAAGCCCTGTGCTGCAAAAACACCTTACATTTCCAAGATATTGGCTCTGTGTGCTAGACTAGAAACTTCATTTATTCTGGCTAACTTCTCAATTATCTTCCCAGTAGTGGAGATGTGTAAAAAGCACAAAAATCAATACGATTCCATTCCCTTCGTATTGGAAAGGGAAAAATTAATGAGATAGGACACTCTCTTAATCAGAAATAAATGTTTTAATTTAGATAATGACATAGTTTTCCCTTGCAGAGGCATGACAAATGCGGAGCCAGCAGCCTGTGCGCAGGCAGCTTCAATTTTATTGTAAATATAAAAGGTATTGATCGGAGAGATGTACAAACCCTATTGCTTACAAAAGCCATTTGGGGGGCCTGGGAAAACTATTAAGCGTGGGGTCAAAAATCAATAAACAACACTAAAATGTGGCCGCGCTTGCCCCGGTTGGCACCTTGGAAAGCAAAATGGCAGGCTTAGTGACAGAAATGTCTGTGGCGGGTAACGGGCAGGGATGATGGGGTCAGGTGTATAATCGTGCCGGGGGCTTTGACAGCTGCCTCACGGAGGGGCCTGACAGTCTGCCCTCTTCAACACACACCCGATCTTCAGCTTGTCACTACACCAGGTCACTGAAGAGCCAGCCTGACACATCTAATGGAACATCTAATGACTGTCTGTAATGCACTTATCCTAATGAATATTTGGTTCTGTGGGAATTTTACGTCAATTACAACTGATATTGACTGGACCTATTCAGCCATGAAATGTCTTAAACTTATATAAATAATGCAATTTATCCAAATATATATACAGTGTATAAAAAATTAAGAGGACATTCGAAATTTTCATTTATTTATCATTTCTAGATGTTTTGTGGCTATTCCAGTCCAGTGTCTAGAATCAAACCTCAGGAGAGCCATAAAGTCATTCAACAGCAATGTGAAAGACTGACAGCATACAACACATGAAAAATGTTATAAAAGTGGAGGTTATAACATAAAATATTTTTTCAACTTTTCCTAAATCTACAAAAATGTTGTATTGCTTACAATAACCATTTTTCATTGAAGTATTTGAGATCTTATTTGAGACTGATAATATTTTGACCTGTTTCTCCAGTTTAGATTTTCTGCAAACAAATGCAAACAGAAACAATATTTTTATTTGAAATTTAAATTTTTAGTACATATTTGTTTTATTTTGTGTTTGCCTTTTATAATTTTATAAAAAGAGGACTATGACTTGGACAGTACTGTATAGTACAGTATATTGTACAGTACTGGATGGATGGATGGATGGACGGACATAGATAGATAGATAGATAGATAGATAGATAGATAGATAGATAGATAGATAGATAGATAGATAGATAGATAGATAGATAGATAGATAGATAGATAGATAGATAGATAGATAGATAGATAGATAGATAGATAGATAGATAGATAGATAGATAGATAGATAGATAGATAGATAGATGATTCATGAGGACTGCACTATATTTGTGATTTTGATGATCAGTCAGTAAAAAGGGCCACTATGCCCTCGGGCACAGGGCAATGAGAGGTATAGAGTAGTAATATGCGTGAAGTAATTAGGGTAGGTAAGGGAGAACGACCCGGGCAGATAACTTAACCTCAGATCTATGCACTCCATTGGACAAGCCCTGGGTCAGACCCTCGGCTGCACTTTGTCCGAGCTTCCCATTGACTGACCCTTGAGTGGAACGCTTGCTCGCAACAGGTGCAGTCAGGTGGCCAACCCCTGCCTGAATTAAAGCTCAAAGCCATCTTAACAAACATTGCAAATTGATAAATCATTGGAAGCCGCAGTGGGACTTTATCTGTTCGAGATCCGAGGGGCTTAAGGAGGATCAGCCAGTGAGTATTGCTATCTTCAGCGACATCCGCTCGGTAGATAAATAAATAAATGATGCCTCGTGTATCCGTATACATACAAGAGAATCTTCTCAGGATAGAGGCTGAGTTGTGGGGGGTTTTGTTGTGGATGAGATAGTACTTTTCCTGCCCTTCTTAAAATGGGATTTGGCGGGGTCACCATTACCCATCAGAGGGTGAGCTGTGGGGCTATTCGGGCAACGTGAGGCGAGTTAGGCATATTTGGATCTCTGAACCCCCCTTCCACTCTGGATAATGTCAGTTTCCGTGTCAGTCTCATCTTCCAAACTGATGATTGGGTGGGCCCGATTCAGCCCCCAGTCTTTGTGGTCACTCGACCCTGCGTGTAATACTCTCTTAATGCCGTCGTGGTGAACAAAGCCCCCTATCCGCTGCACGCACAGACCCCTCTTGACCCTTTGTCGCCTGATACAATGCAATTGGCCATGTCATTATGGCTGTCTGGCTGTCCCATTCCCTGTCTCTGCATGCACACCGACTGTATAATTTGATTTTCAGCCATCAGAGGGACAGGGGCCAGAAGATTTGCCGGCCAGCTAGCAAAAATGAAGGAAGAGATGACAGCAAAAGGTCATCTGATATTTCTGGCGATATCCAGGGGGAAATGGGGCCTACAGAGGCAGGGAAAACTATTTATCTATAAATCCATTTGAATTTCCATTTACCTCAGCACAGATTCTTGGCTGCGCAGCGCCTGAAATTGTGTTTTCAAAAATGATGTAGCTTACATGACATGCAAATAAATTCATTCACAACCTGTCAATGTTACATTTTTATTACATGAATAGCATGAAGGCACAAAAATGGCTTTTTACTTATCATCACACGTTACTGGTTGTATTATGTGTAATTTTTCAGAGGATGTTATAAAAATTTTTTAAAGACGTGAGCAATATGAAGTTGTTGAACAAAATCTTAATTAGACAAAATCTACATTATTCACATTCACAGGCTTTAAATAAATGAAAATAAACTGAAGTAATTAATCCTGAGCACCCATAAGATGAAGATAAACCTTTTTTTTAAATGGTACATACAAATTTCTGGGTGTCAGCACACATTATTAAAACTTAGAGATGCACAGATTTATAGGCCAATAATCACCATCAGCACACATTATTAAAACTTAGAAATGGAATGATATATCGGCCAATAATTGGTATCAGCACACATTATTACAACTTAGAGATGCACCGATATATCGGCCAATAATTGGTATCAGCACACATTATTAAAACGTAGAGATGCACCAATATATCGGCCAATAATTGGTATCAGCACACATTATTAATACTTAGAGATGCACCGATATATCGGCCAATAATTGGTATCAGCACACATTATTAAAACTTAGAGATGCACCAATATATCGGCCAATAATTGGTATCAGCACACATTATTAAAACTTAGAGATGCACCAATATATCGGCCAATAATTGGTATCAGCACACATTATTAATACTTAGAGATGCACCAATATATCGGCCAATAATTGGTATCAGCACACATTATTAAAACTTAGAGATGCACCAATATATCGGCCAATAATTGGTATCAGCACACATTATTAATACTTAGAGATGTACCAATATATCGGCCAATAATTGGTATCAGCACACATTATTAAAACTTAGAGATGCACCAATATATCGGCCAATAATTGGTATCAGCACACATTATTAATACTTAGAGATGCACCGATATATCGGCCAATAATTGGTATCAGCACACATTATTAAAACTTAGAGATGCACCAATATATCGGCCAATAATTGGTATCAGCACACATTATTAATACTTAGAGATGCACCGATATATCGGCCAATAATTGGTATCAGCACACATTATTAAAACTTAGAGATGCACCGATATATCAGCCAATTGTCGGTATTGAATAGTTTAAAAACAGCCGATGATCAGGGCCGATAAATCCTGTCAATCAAAACACAACAGGGAAATGCAATAATTTGTGCACTGTGTATAAGAAATGTTAAGAAAAATCACCAGTTTGATGTTCAATATTAATAGTAATTATATGAATTAATAACGTTCAGAAAGTTATGAAATATTAATAAAATGTTAAGAATTTAGTTTTTGTGAGTTAATATAACTACCCTATTAACGGTATCGGCAGATATCACTCTGAATAATCGTCTTTCGGTATTGCATGGAGTAGTTATGAATCGGTGAGTCTCTATTAAAAATAATAAAATTGTTAATCAAAATGTTGCACAACTTTTCCTGACAAATCTCTCTTATTTTTAACACTTTCTTTCCAAACCCTTGTGTTTGCATTCTGGTGTAACCAACAATGTCACAATGAGGAAATACTGTACCTAGCTTTGGCATGGGTTGCAAATAGGATTTCACGTTGACTTGTAATAATATTCTCAAAAATTGTATTACTACAACCATGTTATTTCTCTTTTTTTCAATGTGATTCAAAATACATATTCAACTAACTGCAACACTGCCACCACATGTTCTGCTCCTTAAAAGCTCCTAATTCGCTTTTCACGAAGGTAAATATCTTACCCTGTTTTACTTTTGGTTTATAGAAGAACAAACTTGCCATTTTTCACTTGCCTGATGTATACGGTTCTTGTGACTGGTCCATAACTCAGAGCAAAGAACACAGGCACTTTTCTCCTCTCTGTGTTGTCTCGTGAGAAAGAGAGGGACCTTGCGCGCCATCGCGCCGCAGCAAGCGCAGGCAGGAAAAGAGGGACGATTTATGATTGGGTGACACCGGCAGAAGGGGTGATTTATAGTTTAATTTGCTGTTGTAATGGACAGAGGATAATAACATGTAAAATATTAATCAATGTGTAGCAACAGCAGACATCATTTGCTAAGCTTGTTATCCGCTGCTCTGCCCCTGACAGTGAACAATTAAACTGACATGTGCAAAACAAGGTGCATGTATTGGGCTGCCAAGTGTGCGAGAGCCAGTGTGTGCGTGCGGTGTGGCCAGGGGGTTATATGGCTCCTCGTGGCCCCAGGTGGGGGACATTTGGATAGAAACGGGGGATTTGTCCGCTAAAGAGCAACATCAGTCCCCCTCTGAGAGCAAAGCTGCCTCACACAATAAACCTTTACAAGGGATATTCAGTCTCCGTTACCAAATCCCATTGATAAATGAGAAGCAGTGGCATGCCTGTGAGCAATAAACAGTGTGTTATTAAACATGAGCAAATAGTAAGAGGGGCTACATCACAGTGTTTTTAATTTATAAAATTAGACCAATTACAGCACCATTATATTTGTTGTGTCTTCTTAAGACATTAGTGAATTTGATGGTATAAAAATCACTCCTCGGTAACCAATATTTGAAATATTAATATCGTCGCAGAAATGTTGGCGAGTCAGAGATAACAATAAACAAATGCGTATAGATTCACCAAAGGATTTAAAAGACAACAGCCTCATTTGCTTCCCTTCCTTTTTTAACACATTTATTTTTCCTCTCAGACACATCAGTGTTTCCCTGCCAAACATTTTCACTGCAGCAGGAGGATCCACAGACCTACGAGAGGTCAGCCCGGCATGAGCCGAGTGGCGATTTTAACAAGAACCCTTCAAAAATTCAATTACAGCCGCAGAAATGAATAAATCCTTCTGTTGCTACAGAACTAAAATTTGTCAACCTGTCCATTTCTCTCTTTTATCCATTCTTTGCCTGGCATCTTCTGACCCCGGTCAATTACATTGCTTGTAAATAGTTTTTATACATGTTCAAATAATTGCTCATCCTAATGTGCAGCGATCTGTATTCGTCACGCTCGGCGAGCGCCGGGCCCATCACGGTCCTCTGCAGCAGCAGGCTCTATTTGCCGGGGCTGTAAGTGAAATTGAAGTTATAATTGATATCGGGGCCCATCACCATAATGGGTTCATCATAGCGCCATCTAAAATATTAATTTTCTAATTATGGATAAATGATCAGACAAGCTGAGGCAGCGGCATGGCGGCGGCCCCTGGGAGCCGAACAGGCTGCGGATGGGAGGACAGAGCCTCCTAATGCCCACAAATCTTTTCTAATTCTCTGCCGCCGAGCAGCACCCGGGCTCCATTCGCTCTCCATAATGGATAAATAATAGTTAAGAATCAGGCTGTTAGGCTCAATTTTCTCACCCTTGCTCGCTCGCTCTCAGTCTCTCTCGCCTGTGTTTTGTATTTATGGGAGCATGCGGTTATGTGCTTGTCTTCTTTTTTCCGCGTTCTTTTTTCTCTTTTGTCAGAAGAGCAGAGGCAGGTGAGGTGAAATAAACGAGACTGAAAAGCACCGTCAACGATTATTTACAAACACAACGGGCTACATTATCTATGAATTTGCATACGCCACATCCTTTTCAAACACGCTCGCGTTCCACGCAGACGTCCTCTAAGTTGATGATTCCTGGTGCTAATCTTAGTTATCGTTCAACAAAATTAACCTTTTGTAAATGACACCACCATTAGCGACTTTCATGAGGGGATGTGGATATTTAGAAGATTTGCACTTGCGCTCGCAAAGAGCAAGGAAATTAAATACGATCTGGCAGAACGTAAATTTCCGTTTTATGTGGCAATACTTCGTGCTAATTGTTTCCCTGCACCTTGATCCCGTAATTAGGACCTTTCTAATTATCTAATTAGCCAGTAGCAGAAGGGCAGGTTGACGGCAACATTTTAGCCATCGTTCAGTAGCTCATTATCCTTGAGAAAGTCACCGCGTGCCCATTTCCCCCACCCTCACTGCATACCCATCGGGCTCAGGGAAGAGCGCGGCTGGAGGGTCGGCGCTGCTCCGCCACCCTCCACATTTTTCAAGCTGTCTGTTACAATGGCGAGTTTGCCACATCACAAAAGCCCCTGTGACAGCCAAGTTTATATTGCATTCAGAGTCTGTATGGGTAGAGAGACACGTGGAAAGGGGGGCGAGAGTTAAAGAACGAGTTGAAAGAGGTAATTTATAGGTGGTGGGTTTGATTTGTATTAGCGTTCTGTCTTCTGGATGTCAGAGCCCAACTCGGCTTGTAACGAAAAAACAGGACAGAAAAGCTGAGGAAAGAGCAAGCTCCTCAGGTGCCTGAGGCCGCTCCTAAGCCTGATCAGGTGGATGCAGGCTTGCTCATTTTGCAACTCGGTGGGGAATCCAGACAGGACACGGCTACTTCCCTCATGGGGGCCTAGTGACATCCCCCATCTCTTCATTAAGTGTCCCAGCCATGTCTCCAGCTTACAAGGCATCCGTGGCCAGCAGGAGGCAAAGGCTGCTGGGACACTACACCTTTGTGCTGCCCCTGCCACTAAATATAATGTGCCACAAACACAGTTAATCACTAATCTAGATTGGGTCCATCGCGCCCCCTTGCTGTGGGTGAGGAATGGACAGTGATGTTGTCATGCTTCATTAAAGTGATTAACAACTATTACCTTTTGTTTTCCAAGGTGACTGTTCTTTCGCCTGTCATAAGATATTATGCGAGGAGATGTGACCAGAGGCGTTTGTGAGATGGAGGGTATTAAGGATGCATGTTTAAAGTCTATGGGATGAATTTTAACTTTCAGTTTTCCCAAAAAAAAATTATTCTGTCATCATTTATTTATTTATTTGAATGTACAGGTACGAGTTTCTTCTGGCGTACACAAAAGGCGATATTTGAGAAACGTCTCAGTGGTTTTGTGTCCATACAATGGAAGTCAATGGGTGGACAATGTTGTACCAACGATCTTCAAAATACCTTCTTTTGTGTTCTGCAGAACAAGGAAAGTCATACAAGTTTGGAATGACACGAGGGTTAAAGAGTATGTAACATTGGCTTTTTAAGGTCCTACTTTGGTTTATGGAGTGTCCAACATCAACTTTATGTACATACAAGGTGTAAAAACACTATAATGTCGTTATAATAGGCAGTCTAACCATACTTCTTGACTGACTCTCAAATGTTTCGTTCTGCGATTCATCCTTCTAATCCCCTTCTATCCGCAAGCCTAGTGTCATTTGATTGGTCAGATGGTGTAGTATTTTGTGATTGGTTAAACACGTTCAGCTTGTTACATAGAGCATTTTAGATAGTTGACGTTATAAAAAAGATTTTAGTTTCACCCCTTTATATCTATATAGGTGCAAAAAGGACATTTATTCTTCTCTAGTAACAGTATTATGCTTGGACTAGTTGTCATGGCATGCAGTGTACGGTGTTCGTGTCTTCAGATGTCATTACAATACAGATAGTACTCCACTAAGTTCTTGAAATAAATGCTTTGAGAGTTAATAGATTGAACACTTAAATTAGCCGAGTTCATAGCTAGATACACAAACTGTAATACCCCATAAATAACGGTACATGCTAAAGTTAGTGTTATATGCATTAGCTAAACAGACATAAGGTACACAAATATTTTTATGAATATTTTCTAAGTAAAGACAAAAAAAAATAGTCACACTTTCAGGTGGTTATTTGGTGGGACTAACAGTTCCAAATAGAGTTGATATTTCCCCCAAGCAATCTGCGGTGAAATGACGCAGCACAGTAAGACACTGGGCTTATACTCCTTTGGTGTCGTTTAAAAACGAATTGTAACCATTGTTTCCTCGGAAGTTCTTCCTTTGAGGGTTTAAATAAGAAGGACTTCGTTTCACAGCGTAGACATGATGTACACACATCACAAACAAGCGACAGTGTTTGAGGGAAGAGAGTGAAGTTTTCGCGCCAGGCCCAGCAAAATGTAGTCGAGGACTATTTCTAGTGACATAGATACGCGGCAGTTAGAGACTCGGACTAGGTCACGTCTCGTTTGCGTGATTCAGAGTCGACTCCCTTTTTTACAAGGCAATAACATTGTTATTCATTTACCTTCAAACTTTCATCTTGGCAGACTGCTTACTTTCAAACACTGCTACATGATAACACACTGCATGAAATGTAATTTTCATGATCTAATGTTACTTACGCTTTAATAAATAATTTATTTTGGGGTAAACTATAGTTTAAATATGCATGTTTAAGCTTCCAAATTGATAGCAGAATCACAAAATGTGGAACTTAAATCTAATTTAGGATTTCAAACCTTAATGATGTAAAATTAATAGAAATGTTTGGTTTGGTTCTTACTCAAATTTGTAACATTGACAACATGATAAAATGTTAAATTCCTTCAAATTATAATTAATAAGAGCTAAACTAAACTGATACTAATTTATTAAAATCATTATGAGGTAATGAGAATTAAAGTTTGATTTCAGCCAATAATATGAATATGATTTAAATCTTTGACATGACCTTCCTCAGTCGATATTAAAGATATCAAGGTGATATTTTCATAGAATGCTCTTTATGTAGGATTATTTTTTTGTAGAAAACAAAGTCAAGTAAAAAAGACTGGGTCACAGTTAACATATTGTAACTCTATATACTCAGTAGACCACATTTATTCTACATTTTAGCAATAATTCAATTCAATTTTATTTCTATTGCGCTTTTCACAATTTGCATTGTTCCAAAGCAGCTATAAATGCCATACACACTGAATCAGAAAACACATCTATAGCACCCTCCACAGTCAACACTGCCCTGCCGGTATGAAGATGGCATGCTGGTAGAGGAAGCAGAGTCTTGCCGTAACTCCAGAGGCAGTCATGGATATGCTGTGACTATATCACAGAATCTAATTGGCATGAGAGGAAACATGCGGTGTGACGGTGGGGGACCGCATTGTCCTATGAACATCTCATTTAGGGAAGCATGCAGGAAATGCATTGAAGCTGCATGCTTCAGACGCCACCTCAAAAGATCATTCTGCAGTAGAAGAGAATTTCGGATCTGTTTAATGGAATGTAAAGGTGGGTTGGATATAAAAGCAAAGCTAAAGTGATAAAAAAAGTTGTAATGTTTGAAGTTTATTGTTTATTTACTGTTGCTCTCATTTATTTATTAAAATGACATCATACGTAAGTCATAACACAAACCAAAGGGACTTCAAGGTGGTTTTATATTGAAAAATAAAAAACACTTTTTGGTGATTAAAGGTTAAATTTAATGCTAAAAATTGTGCTTTTAATCTGAATACATCTGCACAAAAGGAACTGAAAAAAGCACCAAACTCCAGATTACCATTGATGGATGTTTTACATATGTGAGGAATGGCTTCCGTCCACATAAAATAATGCTTATATTATAGAACACATAATACTATTCATATCCTCATTTACATGCTAGGTGACTGATCGCGCTTCAACACCGCAGACAGCGAGGAAAGGCAATATTCTGACAGCCAACATGTGTGAATAGACAATTTACGAGCACATATTTTAAAACACAGAACAGTCTAATCTGCAGCTGTCTTTGTACACAGAAGTGAGGCATGAGCTAAAAATATTACACATTCAAATGCCCTGTTCAAAATTATTTCTACATCTTTAGTCATAACTCTCACTGGGCACGACATACAAAAGCCCTTTGTCCCCCTGTGCAGAATTGAGTTTTCCGAGTGTTAGTTGGCAGAGTTGTAAAAAAGATCCATCCAGCTCCGGAGCTGATCAATATGAGAAAGACCACAGATTTTCCCCTCAGGCTACAGAATTCTTAAGCCTGCAGTACGGAGGATCCGCAGAGCCATATTAACACAGGCCCTCATTATCGGCTGTGTAAATAAAGATGAATGGCCGGCAATATTCCTGCAAATTTGTTTCCCATTACGCCGGGCCGGCAGTAATTGCAGCTTGCGACCGGAGTCCCCTGAGCCCCCATACAGTTTCATTCATATTACTGATGGCATTATCAGATGGCAAAAAGGGCCATATGCTCGTGGATGGGGACACATATTCATTTGACTCGAGTCGACTTACACTGTAGTGGTCTCATAGGACATCATAACAATGCCAGTTTATGAACTCTTTTTGTGTGTGTGTGTGTGTGTGTGTGTGTGTGTGTGTGTGTGTGTGTGAAGCATGTTAAGAGATCCTGTGAAAAAAATATAACTGAAATTATTTGTTTTTATAGACATACAGTAACGTGACTGACTTGAAATGCTGAAACTCGCTTGCGAGACGGGCAGAAGGTGAAATAAAATAGAAAACCTGTATAGATTAAATGACACATAATAAACATAGAATCTCATAGAATGTTCATTTTTGTATGTATTTGTAATCTATTTTTATTTCATATTTCTTATCTCTAACTCATCTTGAAGACCTAATAATATGAGACAATATTGTGTGGTTATTTTCGAGTAAACTATTCCTTTAAAGAGATAAAATCTGAAATAAAACTTTATTTTTCTTCAGAACACAAAAGAGGATATTTTTAAGACAATGGCGGTACCCATTCACTTCGATTGTACAGACACAAAAACGATGGGTACTCAAATGGGTAGTCAATGGGTACTTGATTTGCTCGGTTACCAACATTTTTCAAAATGTCTTCTTTTGTGTTCTACATGCAGATTTCAAATGACAAGAGGATGAGTAAATGATGCCTGAATTTTCATTTTAGGTGAACTATTCCCTAAAGGAAATATGATTCAACAAAGTAAATTAACGGGTACAAATGTCTTCAAATGGGGCTGAGCTGTATTTGTATGCTTAGGAGGCTTTGCTGCCACTGTGAGAGGAGAAGGATGAATGAAAGGATGAAGGATGAATGAGTAGCAATAGCTTCTTCAGTTCCCACCTTATCGATTTCTGCAGAAAATATAGAAGCAGAGCTCCAGAGAAGAGGGAGGGTCGCTCCTGCTATTGAGTCGTTTTTCCCATCTTTTCCAAAAATCTTTAATCAAAGTTAAAGTGAAATACTAACATGCCACTTGACATGACCTTTCAGCCCTTTATGAATCACCTCGCTTTAAAATGGCGCCGCTCCAAACCAGAAGAGAAGCGCCAAGTTCGCCGGTTTCGTTTTTTAATAGCTATCTAAGGACTCTTCCCCTGTTGACCTTTGACAAAGCCTGGACCACAAATCCATGCTTATTTAGATCCGAGGAACACCTTCGGACTATTTAAAAAAATTGAACCGGTTTGTCCTACAGTCCTATAAATCTAAGATTACAAGGCTGCAAACAAGGCTAAAAGTTCCTCAGAGACATAACAGAAGATTTGTCGGCATAAGAACGCAGCATATAATGATAAATATGAAATCAATATAGTGACTTATTATGCCCGAAGCACGAGACTGAAGTCTTACATGGTTATTCGATTAAAGAACGTATGAGACGGCGTGTTGGAGGTGAAAGGGGCATGCCCTTTTGAACCACAGAGCATTGTGAATATGGGACTGGTCATAAAAACCACAAACCAAGAGCTGAATCGCTGATTGAAGTCCTTATGGCCCATCATTACAGTGTCACGTCCTCGAAGATGTTTATGAGGGACAGCAAACAAAAATAGATCGTATCCACAAAGTTCATTTCTTAATGCAGGGCATTAAAAAAACAAATCTACATGTCCAGAAGTAGCTATTACTTCCATTCTTGAATATCATCCCATTAATAGATTTATAAGTCTATCATCACCATTACACCCTGGGCTTTTAAACAATCCGTCTTGTCCAGCACAGCCCCAGGGCGCAAGACAGCTGAGGGTAGGATCCTCACACAATAGGCTCTTTGGGAAGGTTTAAGCCCTTAAAACAACATGCAGCGGCATCATAGCCGGCCTAACAATGGCGTACACATTACTGAGTCCCCAGTGGGCTGGCTGGCCATTGCAGGAGAATGATGTCCCCGTGGTGTCATCCCAAAGAAGACACATTAGTCCCAACTGTTCTTTTTTGTGCCGAGCTCTGAGAGAGGCAGCCGCGGAGGAGGAGAAGGTTCGGAGAGTCCCAGGGTTCCGGGCCAGAGCCTCTAGCATACCTTCCAGCCTCACATCAATCTACTTTCATTAAAGCTGTTTGAACCCTCATGGTTTACTAACTGGCATTCCTGTTCCTTAACACGCTCACCATTTTGTATTTGCTTTTTTCTTCCTTGCTTCTCTTTACGTCACTGGTCCTGAGGAAACTGTTTATCCTAGAAAATTAGATGCGGTTGTTTTTAATATCTCATGCGATTAAGCTTCAATAAATTAGCAACGGGAAAACAAAACGAGTAATAAAGGGACCGTGGGCTGAAAGCCTTTTTTTAATAACCAGGCAGCTTTTCTTTACATAAGGCAGAATACGACATTATGCCTCACTACGTGAAGGAAATGGATGTGAAATGACAATACATTTAATCAAAGACCGCGCGCCTCCATTCATCTGTCTAACTAGCCATCCATTCCATAACATGCAAGGTTCATCGGGCGAGTGTGTATTACTGTAAAAAGCCTCTAGCAGCAGATGTAAATGATTCTGGTTATAATCCGAGGCACTTATGTGAATCAGATGATCCCGATTTTGATAGGTTTGTAATGGACTTTTCCTCTTCATTAACTGACTTATAGCTCCTGGATTTTATGCTTTGTAGTTTTAAATTGAATAATACATCTCGGAAGTTGAATTAACATTAATATTTTCAGAATCAATGTTAGTAAAATTTTATGTACACTGTTGTATTTGTTGATGGCTGCTGCTCGCAAATAAAGCCTCAATTTATAGACCCCGCGCTCTTTTCTCATACTATTATCACAAGCGCCAACGCACGCCATAAAAAACTTTAATTAAAATTTTAATTAACGCAGGTAATCAATAGGGTGTAACATAACATCTTGCATATTTTCAGTGACGCCATTGAAAAATGCTATCAAATAAACAAAGAGGGACCAAAGATGATTTTATGGGATAATTTGTGGGACGTCCAGACTTCCAAATCCCGCTCTTCACAGATCATTACAAAGAGACACAGAATCAAGTGATCTCCAACCATTCCTGCAGATATTCCAGCAGTGTCCTTCTCCTCTTACCTTAAAGTGACCCAAACCTTATGAAATGTGTGCAATGAAACTTAACAAAATGCCAAACAGTGCTATGCAACTCTTCTCAATCTTTAGTAATGATCTATAAGACCTTTACCAAATGCTGTAGTTGCACTTAAGCTGAAATGGGATTCAGGTACTATTTTTGAACGTTCAGAGCATATTTTATGGCACCTAAAAACATTGCAGTCTAGGCCAAATTATAGAACTTCTATTACACTGACATGGTGTATGGCAAAGAGTGGACACTGAGTGGAAAATAAACATTATTTCTCTGTGCTTTATCTGACGTTTGACTTTGAAAGCAAAGATTTAAAGACACTTCTGTGGCTAACAGTGCGCGTTTCACCAGCTGTAAATTATTTGAAGGTTGTAGCACAAACAACCTTGCCAGCAGAAGATATGTGAAATGCGATTGTTTTTGCCTTTGTAGAATTCTGAAACTTTTGCTCTTTGGACTTTTAAAAACCTCCTAAAATCCTCCTGAAACGTACGAATAGTCTTTACACTATTTATAATCATAATAGTTCAGTGAGATATGCAAGTGAAAATGTATTTGATGATCCCATAAAATATGATTTATAAAAATGATCTGTCTACAAAAAATATATGTCTAAAAACAACACACAGGAGCAAACAACTGCATTATGAAAATATCTGAACATTTGAAAACCTGGAAAATCACTTGAAAATCTTGTTAAAATCAATTAGTTTCTAATAGAACGCACAGTGACACATACATCCAACACATCCATAATGCATTGAAACCATAATCCATTTAAACCAATGCAAGCACATCTGATTGCTTTATTACTTAAATATGATGTAACGTCAATAATCTTATTGGATCTTGCGTGTCTTGTGACAATTGCGTGTCTAAGATTCACAAATATCAGTGTGACGTCATATTTGAATTAAGTGCTCAGATGTGGTTGCTTTGGATTCAGTTTTGCGAAATAAACTCAAAATATGAATTGCCCACTTAAGGTCATGGGGTTTCCTTTACAAATGATGCATGTGCAGTATATGTGTATACAAAGTAAACTGAAAAAAACCTGTGCAACTGAAACCATATACATGGCATGAAGGTGAGATAATTGTGACAGAATTACATTTTTAGATTACTTATTTTTTTCAAATATGTTTTTTCTAAGACATTTTATGAGAAACATAGAAGAATTCGTTGAAACCCTAAATAAAATATTGGAGCACTCACTAGGATCCCTTCAAGTACGAAACAGCAATAAAATCTTCCTCTGGGATCTCTTTGAAAAGGCATGTCAAGTGGGAAAGGTCCTGCAAATGAACTAAAAAAAATCTTGCAAAGGAAAGTTAAAACAGACAGTCGAAACAACTGTGTAAACATTTGCTTAAAAATATTCAGCCCAAACACTCTTTCGAAGCTGACTAAACATTTGCCCATCCAATCGAGCTGTTTGCCAAAGAAATTCACGCCCAGGGTTGAGAGCAATGATGAGAGGAGTACGAGAGGAACTATTTGTCACAGCTGGGTTAGTCAGGGGTCCAGGGAGCAGGGCCTTTTATCACTGTCTGGCCTCTGAGCACAACACACATACCTGCACACTCAGAGAAAACACAGCTGGACTCACAGTGGGCTAGACCTGTTAACTGCAGCTACAAACTGCACAGACTCACCTCACTCACAAACCAGAAACCAGTCACATCAACAAACAACATTTATATGACTTTCTTTGACTGCCAAATACTGTTTTTGGATGCTTTATATTTTAAGTATACTTTATGTTGTAAGTATACAAATATAGCAGCATACATGTACAGTAAGTGTATTTTTTCCAAAACTACCTGGGACTTAAATTGGTCACTTGTATTAATGTGTACTTTTGATGACACTTTAAGTGGAACAGTAGTAGGGCTGTCAAATGATTAATTGTGTTTAATCGCATCGAGAATAAAAGTTTGTGTTTACAAAATATATGTCCGTGTACTGCGCATCTTAATTTTGTATAAATACAAATAGTCTGCCAGTCCCAAAATAAAATTACACACTCACGACAAGGAGTTTATTCCACAAAGAAGCATTTAATGAATCCACAAAGCACACAAGAGTAAACACAATTGTGACAGTTTGCCAACAATCCCAGCAAGACAAAGTCCAAGGGCAGACAAGGGGCTAGCAAGAGCCAGGGCCAGGGCCAGCTGGGCCAGGGTGGTTATGACGGTGGGAGGAGCAAGGAAGAACCCCGGAGGAGGAGCCTTGTGGAGGTCCAGAGACCAGCCAGGAAACGGCTCCAGAGTAGTGCCGAAGTAGGGAGGAGCCAAGGTGGAGGTGGGGACATCAACACCAGGTAGCCAACAGACGGAGACGTAGATGGATCCGGAGGGCCAAGGCGGGGATCCAGAAGACCACGGTGGAGCCAGAGAGACCCTGGATACAGGTAGAGCCGGAGGGAAGGAAGAGCCTGACAGAGCCATAGGGATGGAGTGACGAGGCGTAGCCAGAGGATTGGAGTCCCTAGGCGGTGGATGGTCAACGACTGACCAAGGCGGAGCCTGGACGAGGGAACCTGGTGGAGCTGGTGGGA
Organism: Barbatula barbatula; assembly: GCF_947034865.1. Lineage (NCBI taxonomy): Eukaryota > Metazoa > Chordata > Actinopteri > Cypriniformes > Nemacheilidae > Barbatula > Barbatula barbatula. The sequence goes on from NC_136770.1 coordinate 17,610,129, forward strand.
TAACGGGCCACTGTGGAGACGAGGGAGGCAGAAGTCAAGGTTTAGCCGCTGGGTCAGAGGGCCGAGGTGGAGTCCAGGTCGCAGAGGCTGGAGGCTGAGACATGGGATACTCGGGGGACATGGGAGATACAGGAGAACCTGGAAGTTTAGGGGAACTGAGTACAACCTCTCCAGACCAGTAAATTAAAGCCTTTATAATAACACAGTTCATAATGCCAGAGGCCAGTTGCAGCTCATCCTCAGTTGCGGGAGTGTGGGCGGGGCTTTTCTCTAAGCCCTCGATCTCCAACAACACTCCCACGTCTATGCACGGTGTTGTCGGCTCATGCATCTAGTCAGACGCATCCTAAGGCTCAGGCCCTGGGGTGATGATGGGCTCAATCGTGGATTTACACGCAGGCTCTCCATCATCGGTGGGCTCAGGCAAATGCTCAGTGCAGTGGGATGTAGGCTGGCTGGTCTTTGGTTCGGTAGTGGTTCACTTAGCAAAAGCAAAATTCCTGTTGGGACCATCCGCTAGCAGGCATGCCTTAGATCGCTCGCTCAGACTGGCATGGTAGAATACACAGAGCCAGTTCCATCAGGGAAGAAAAAAAACGTTGATTGAACAACCTGGTCATTCAGTATATCAGGGCAGAGAACAGACATTTTGAGGGGCAGTGGCCGAAACAAAAAAAAGGGCACTAGGGGTTGGGGCAGGAGAAGACAGCACACGATCTTAGAAATGTCTTTCTACTTATCACACTATAGAACGGATAGCATCCGTACAGTGATGGGCTGAACTTCTAAAACTTTCGTCTTCACTCCAGCAGACGGAGACTGTGGCTGCGTCAAAATACCTGCACTCGGGGTCTTTGCACTTGACCACTTGACGAATTTCCTGTCCCAAGTGTTCTAGTGAGCTTGAAGATACCAAGTGAACATGTAGTATTTCTAACCCGTTGGGACACACCTAGCAAGTGCAAACATATAACATTAATTAATGTGGTGTTTCTGATTATGTGATAAAAAGCAGTTTTACAAAATACATAACTCTGTTACATAACTATGAAATGATATGTAATATGTAATTATATAGTCAAGTCAGATTAATTTTTATAGTGCTTTATTTGTATTGTATCAATGCAGCTGTACCCAAAAAAGCTAAATAAAAATTTAAACACATGTTAGCCAAACATAGAATAAATAGATATAACCATAAAAATGTGTTGTATAACTTCTCATTATATATCCAGAACGTGATACATGATGGGATACACTGCGCGTTAAGGGCACTGCTCGTTGGCATTTTTAAGACATTGGACAGACTTGCACTATTACATCCTGTCGGCTAACCTCATTCTTTGAACCTAGACCTCCAATCCAATGGGTTTATTTGAATCCAGGTGGTGACAGGGTTTTTCTTACACATGTTTAGGAAATATTTACATTTATTTATACAGTATCTAACAATAATTTTCATAATTTATAAATGTTTATTATTTTTTATATTTTTCCTAAATATATGCATGTATGTCTTTGTTTTTATAGATACAAAATTAATATGGTTGTCACAATATCTAACAGTCACTAATAAGGTATATTTTTAAATACAAAATAAGAAATTATACTTCAGTCAATTTTTTATGTAGGCTGCTTCTTAGACATATGTCCCATGAAAATCTAGTATGACAGTGGCCTACTTTGTACACTACAGTATACTTGTGGTTGTCTCAAACGTTACTACTGTTAAACAATGAATTGCAATCACATGCAGAGTCATAGTTTGTGTTTATATTATATATGTCTGTATACGGAGACAATAATCTTCCATGAAAACTTTTCATGCAGCTCCAATATAAATATATCTGATGTATTAAAAGCTTTAATTGTTCCATTATCTTTATATAAAGAGATATGTTTATATGCTTCAGGACAAATTCGATCACATATTGGGATCCCCATCATCTTTTCCCATCATTTCCAGCTGCAAACATTGATAATATATTCTGGTGGCAGGGCCTGCGGCAACACCTCCGGCAAGGTCAGTGTTTATGTGTCGTGGTCGTGGCAATGATACTTCCCTGTTGTGAAGTATGTCATCGTGTGTGTCTGTCCATGTGTTTATAGGAAAGGGGTCTGAGCAGCCCATGTCTCACTAACTGTTTCCATAACCTTGGGACTGACTAAAGTCTACAATGGCCGAGAGTCAAGTCTGGCAAGCGGACCGTGATTGAAAATTGCTTTATTGCTTTATATGCGATTCCCCATTCAGTTGCCAATCCATTTTATTTATTGTGTGGCAGGCCCTGGTACACCTGCTTAGAGCTAGTGGAGATTACTTTTGGAAAAAAGAGAGAGACAGCCAATCTCGAGAGGCCATTAGCCTGACAGGTTCTCTCTCTCTCTCCCTTTCGCTCTCTGGGATCTCTCACATTCAGACCTCCTCCCCCCATTCTGTTCCATTCTCTCTCACCTGTCATTTCAATATAACCCCTTTCTCTCATTCTCTCCGTCCTTCACTCATTCTTGTTTTTCCTGTCATAGGCCTCTCATGAACATCTCTCCAGAACCTGAGAGTGTTACTGTACTAATGTTACTCCAGGCTCAGTGCGGGTATGAGCTCTGGGTCAGCTGTATGTGACATTCTTCATCATGAGCTGCTAGCTGCTGAAAGGCGTCATGTCTTCAGGTACATTCTCTATGACATGACTTGAGGACATGAAAAATTAGGGTGTTCAAGGAGTGGGGGGGTCCGATTGTTGGGAGTTTTGTGGGAGGCATTGGGAAACACAGGGCCACTATACAGCAATGAAACAATCAGTTTAAAAACATAAATGTGTTAGTGATAAATACAGGGAATGCAAGGAATTAATTTATCTAAATGTGTTTGAGGTGGCGATCAGTATAATTAAAAAAAAAACTATTTGTAATGACAACGGGCCACGGCAATGCAGAGCAACTTTTAAGGGAAACCTTTATCTGGAATTTCTTTCTACAATATCAATACAAATAAAATAAGATTACTTAGAGTCATAGTAACTAATAGAAAGTTTTACCTCTTTAAAAGATAGTCAAATACTCAACCAATGATACAACAATTTTAACTCTGGACTGCGAATTTAGCTTGTAACCAAACAGTTCACCATCATTGACTACTATAGTAGGAAAAATTGCTTTAAAAATGTATTAGTTAGTTATTAGTACAAAAGATGATATTGAAAAATGTAGTAAAGCAAACAGTTCTGCCGCTCTCCTAAATACCATTGTGATTTTTCCTACTGTGGTAGTCAACTGTTACAAGCATTTCGTTACAAGCATTCTTCCGAATATCTTTCTCTGTGTTCATCAGAACAAAGAAATGTATACAAACTCAAGGGTGAGTAAATTATGACATACTCTTTTATTTTTGAGTGAACTGTTTCTTTTAAGGACATCTAGTGTGGTCCAAAACATTGACAAAATGTGCATTAAAAGATTAAAGGATTTAATTTACTTCCAACAATACAGATCAATGATAAACATTCTGCACTTCAGCTTGTCATTGCATTCCATGCTGTGGGGTAAAATGAAACAGTATTGGCTATTGAAAAAGGAGTAATCCAAATATGCACGATATGTTATTAGATTATGTACAAATTACTAATACGTTATTTGAATACATAACTTTGCGTATGCTGCTCTATTTATTCAATGTATTTACTAACAAATGAAATAAAAAACCTCCCTATAACGTAGTACCATGTAGGAGAAGGCTTTTTTGTAATTGATCTAAATATCTGTTGTTGCACTGCTAAGGCACTAAATAGGAAGATTTCTATAAAGATGTACAGTAATGGTGCATGCAAGTTATAATGCTCTACAGATTATTCAAAGAAATATTTACTCGGTGCTGAATTTGTTTCTATTTTATTGAATAAATCTAGTTTTCTGTCTATACCATAGACGGTATAAAAGAAGAACAGCTTGACACTGCTTCCGTCCCTTGTAATGAATTGAAACGTCCCGACGATGGGCACTGTACGTTACTCAAAAACATCAGTTTGGAGCTTGGCCATGCGCAGAAGGAGTCTTCAGTGGAGCCAGAGTCTACTTTTCAGGACGCGTGAGGCACCCTTGGTCTATAAACAAGAATCCGGATTGTGGCAACATTTGTTAAAAAACTATATTATAGGCCTATATTCTTTTCCAACATGACTTTGTGTGACCTTTGCATGTGTAAATATATATTATATATAGACAGTTTCATCTAAACAACATTAAAAATACCTTTACTGCGCATGCACACTTTTGTGATCCCCAATTTAACTTCAGGTATACATACACAAACAATGTAGTGCCTGTAGATTATTTCTGACAAGAAACCTTACTTGGCTAACCTTGTCTCTCCAATATTTAGAATTTAGACTCATTTAGACCAACTCAACCGCTAGATGTCAACAAATTGTTTATTTAATGCAACTATTATTACAGTAAAATAACAATACAAATGAATATTAACATAGACAACATAGACATAAATATAGTATAGTATTATTAGACACTAATCAAACACATACCGGAAGTTAACTGGGGGGCCGGCGGGTCTATATGCCTCTTCAGAAGTGGCTAATATGTATAAGGAGCAATGTGGAGATTTTGTGCTGTAAAAGCAATTTCGTGAATTCCATGCATGTGTAAATAGAAAAGCTCATTCTGAGATGACAAAAACATAACACTTTATTATGTAAGGTATTTATACACCTCTGAAGACATACAGTAGATATGAATGTTATTTTGCATTTCTGTCAAAAGATCCTAAAAAACCTTCACACTGGACCTTCAATTTTAAAACAGATACCTTCACCAACACTTCCCATAAATTACTAAAGCATATAAAATACTTCCTTGTAAAGTAGCATTTACTTTTTCGTGCAGGTAACACTTTATGAAGCCCTCAGAACAGTTCAGGGTACTGCTGAAGACTCTCCTCCCTTCCTTTTCACATGCAGAAAGCAACAGATACAAGCAAACAGCATGCTTCTAAATAATCCATTTGTCTAGAGCGTGTGGCATTTCAATATACACACAAGCTCCAGTCCCTACGTTCAGATATCTCTGACCTAACACCTCAGCCTCATCTCCATAGCTCTTTTCACTCCAGCGTGCCATCTTCCCACACACACACATAAGAATATCTAGCTCTCATACATATTTGTTTCCTTTTTAGAGATTCACAATGGGTGTTCTCTAATAACAAATCATTCCTTTTTGTCTAGCTTTAATCTGGCCTTGTCTGACAAGCACCATCCTTTTCGGTGAAGGGTAAGACCACTTAGAGAAAGGCCAATAAGCTCTAGCACAGTGCAGGCTGACGCAGGTGATTTGTCAGACCCCGCCGCAGCGCTGGTCACCCCAATGGATTTATCTCAAGGTAAATGGAGACACTGCAGACCAAGGACCAGGGCCCTTTGATTAAGGCCCCTTTTTTGTTGTGTTGATAGATGTTGCTTGTGTTTATCTATTTGAAATGCCACTAAATCTGCGAGTCCGATGGAGAAAAAGAGTGCTTTGCTGTTGGGGCCAAAGTGATTTATGCCAAGCTATGCAGAGCAATATGGAGACCCGCGGGCCAGCGGTCCGAAAGCATTTTGAGGTAGGCGAGCTGAATTCGAGCGGCGGCAGAAATGAAAAGGAAAGAAAACTCATGCATTTCTTCCTGTTTTCTTCACCGCCATGCCAGAAGAATAAAAAACGCAGTAGGGATGCTATGAACATGCTTCAGGGAAAGGGATAAAGGGTGTCACTAAGAAGATCTGGATGTAGGGTGAAATTTCTCCTGGGCTCTAGAGCATCAAAGGTGAGGAGCAATATCAGGGGAAGGCAATCACCTAGAGAGCAGAACCCTCATCCGGAGAGACCGGCACCTCACCATCTCTACATCCCTCTTTCAATTTTATCCTTTAGATTCCCTCCACCTGCTCCCAGCCTTACCTTTGTGTAGTGCTTTTAACAACCCTTCCACCACCCATGGAATGTAAAGAATAAACGTGATGCCTGTACGATCATCTCTCCTCTCCTTCACACCATCTCAACATTTTAAGGTTTATAAATGATCAGTTCCTATCATTTTCGTAGAAAATTTTATTTTAGTCTATTTGATTAACTTTTAATTTCTCACAGAATTCAGCAAAGCTTTAAACATTAAGCTCTAAACATCTTTATTCAGTCATATTCAAAAGTGCATGTCAATTCTGAGTTACATCTGATTTTAGTAAAAAGGCTGGTGTTGATAAAAAGTACAATTTATGTACAATGTAGTTTATTATATTATATACTTGTCATTTTTACCGTGCCACATCAACAAACTAATACAAAGTCAAATCGATTACTTTAATACTTAAAAATTCATGAAAATTAACAATTCCGTTTTTGTCAACTTATTAAGGGATACTTCACTCAAATTCTGTCATAATTTACTCACATTCGAGTTGTTGCAAGTCAGGATACATTTCTTTGTTCTGATGAAGAGAAAGAAATTGGGAAGAATGCTTGTAACCAGACAGATTTTTCCCCCCATTAACTACCATAGAAGGACAAAATACAATGGTAGTCAAAAGTGCCCCAGAACCGTTTGCTGTCCTACATTCTTCAAAATGTCTTCTTTTGTGTTCAACAGAAAAATTAAGTTTTTTTCCTACTATTGTTGTCAATGGGGGGAAAAATCTGACTGAAGGTGAGTAAATGATGACAAGAGTTTTCATTTTTGGGTGAAGTATCGCTTTAAGATTTCTAAACAACTTCTGCAGTGTGAAACTGCTATGAGGACAATATTAGTTTATTGTAGGCCAACCGGTTCTGAAGCAGAAAACATATCGCTGCTGTCCTTCTGAAACCTTGTAATTCCATATTTTGCCATAAATCATTATTTTTAGTCACCCTTAGTGTTTGTCATTAATATCTTGTCAACATAAAATGGCTTGTTAACGTTCAACCTGGTCTCATAGGAATTACGTTCCTCTGTTCACTTTTTCTAGCATCAGGTACAAATTGCTTCATTTTTGAGACACAACAGCCCACTGGGGGCGCTAAAGAGAAAGAACTGTATTGGTCCGGGGTTCTCAAACATTTTTGGGGCCAGGGACCCCTTACAGCAATTTTTTTCCAAGGACCCCCTCATAACTAAAATAGTGATTAAGTATATGCTTACTACAATTTGTACTATTAAATGCCATTGGGCTTTATTGCATTGTAATATTCACCCTTATTCACCACTTCAGACCTGTTTATAGAACAGAAACACATTTCAATTTAAATCACATAGCGGTGAGCAGGGCGGAACGAGAGCCATGAGCTAGTTGCGCATGCACGGGTCACACATCTCTCACGGAGGAGCTCCGTAAGAATAAGAGAGGAGCGATAACAGGGTAGAGCGAGAGAGGACCAGGCCTGGACTTTATGTATTGTGTGGCCGGCAGTCGACCGTGAGGGAGCTGCCCGCATTTTACTTTTGTTTTGTTTGTTTGTTTATTGTAATAAACTTTGTTTTATGTTCACCGGTTCCCACCTCCTTCCTTCCTTTTATTAAACCTTGCCACACACATTAACACATTATTACCACTTATACTTTCAAAAGTAGGTCATCATTTACACCTTAAGTAATTAATCTTTAAAAATTCTATAAATCAACTGTAGCAAGACTGGCATATAGCTCTTTTAAACACAAACATTAAAATGATGAAGATTATAATTACAAAATTATTAATTACAATAAAGAGATGATTCAACCCAGAGGAAAATTCTTCCATCATTTACTGTCATTATTTATTCTCCCTCAATTTGTTGCAAACCTGTATGAGTTTCTTTTCTTCTGATGTACACAACACAATATATTTTGAACAATATGGGAAATCAAACGGTTTCTGATCCCCATTGACTTTTTAATTATGTAAAAAAGAAAAAGCACGAGAAATGTTTTGGTTACCCACATTCCGAATCGTCTTTTGGAGAAGAAATAAACTCATACAGGTTTGGAACAACTTGAGGGTGAGTAAATTATGACTGTAAATGAAGTGATTGATAGATTGTTGTGTTATGTCACAATCATATAAGTGTTTCATTTAACATTAATATTTATAATTGCTGGATCTATGATTTTAATACATATTTTCTAATCAGACACTGTGATAACAGAATAAAGACACGAAACATTGACAATAAATATTTGAAAAGGAATTCAAAAGGAATTATGATGGGCTAGTATTTCCTTTGAGCAAACAGTGAAACACAACAGAGGCTCACTGTAATAATACACACCTATACAATTGTGTGATTATAATACAATTATTTTATTAGCTATTATTATCCTTTTATGTTGGCGAGTTGTAGTTATGATAATTAAGATACCTTGTAAGCGATTTACTGCCCTTATGATAAGGCAATACAAGGCACCGCTCGATTGCTGTATGCAGGGTTCTTGATGGGGTGTACATTTACATTTAGTCATTTAGCAGACGCTTTAGTTTTATCCAAATGGAAGAGCGGAGTTGTAGGAGTGTAGGGTGTGAAAGTATGCCGGTGCAACATCAGTGACTTGAATCTGATACGGGCTTCAACCAGTAGCCAGTGGAGAGAAATGAAAAGGGGTGTCACATGAGCTCTTTTGGGCTGTTGGAACACAATGCGTCTGAAAATATGCTGTATTTTGATTTCCTCAAAAACAACAAATTTTTAGATCCGAGGTTTCGAAAAAGACAGCAACAGTATGTGCTTCTAAAATATAGTACAGCCTGCAGTTTTAAAAGCCCGGTTTTATGTGAATTTTGGCTGACATGTGCACACAACATTATATCCTATGATATGAATAACCTATGAAAATGATTTTAAAAGAATCTGATTTTGCCGTGATAATCTAATACTGATAGGTATATAGTTACAAAATAAAAATAATTCAGTGGAAGTATAAGATTTCCCCCTTCGCACTAATTATTCACCTCAGCGAGCACGTTTATACTTAATCCAACGTATACATAACATTAGCATAACACCAGTAAGTCCCCTACCCTCTCCCCCCTTCCAAACACTTAACCTAAACCAAACTTGAATCTCATCACCCCCATTGTCGAACCTCAGCCCTGCCTGTAAGCAACCGGACTCCGGTAAGCAAAGAACTGAGGGATTATACATCAAGAAAATACCATGGGACATATATCACTGCCACCCGGACACACCCACTGAAATGAATTGGGTCAAATGAGAGCAGTGCGTATAGGGCCGGGCCCACTGACAGTTACTAATGCGCTGACCGTCGTCGGTAATAGGAGTGTACAAATGGCGAGAGGTTTGTAAACTTTGCCTGCTTTTCCAAACCCAAGATGTCTGACTGGCTACAAGAGTTGACTAAATCAGCGCGTTCCAATGCATACAGACAGAAGTCTGGGGATCCGCAGCCACAGCTCCTGGATGCTTCGGTTGGGAAATAGACGGCGGTGGATTGGGTTAAAGTGGGTGTGCTTGAGCAAGAAATAGAGGGAGTAGAGAGAGAGATGGAGAGAAAGTAAACAGATTCAACTGTGAGCATGGGTTTCTTTACAAGCACAAACACAGGGGTGTGTATTAACAAGCATCACATTCACGCTAAACTCATAAACACATCACGCACACTAACAGGTAAGGTTGAAAACTAAAATGAATATAATGTGAGTGGGATTTAGAAAACATACATATTTTGCAGCTTGAATCTTATTTTTGCGTTATATGTGCAGTATTTTAAGGAAGTGATAAGGTGGGTCATGCAAAGTCACATGGCTGTTGCAGTGATTGATACAAAACAGTTTAGTCTAATTATTACTGATGATAATGGTTTACTATAAAGTATTTTAACAGTGTAATTCATCTTATTTATATTTTGTACAATGACAAAATAAAAACTAATCATTACTAAAATGTGATTTTTTTTATTTAATCCCATTTCCATTTGAAATTCCTTTGGTGGGTCTTGACCTGTTTTGATGGGTCATGGAATGAAAAGATTTGGCAACCCCAGTGCTATATAATCATCCAGAACCAACGCAACGGAATTGCTTGCACAACATTTTTGGGCATGTTTCACAAAGTTTGCATGAATCTGATGTACATTCTCAGGAATTTTGGAAATACTTTACAATAAGGTTGTATTTCTTAAATAACTATCAATGAACAATACTTCTTAAAACATAGCATAACATAACAACCTTTGCTAATCTTAGTTCATGTTCATTTGAGCATTTACTAAAAAATCTAAATCCAAAAGTTGCATCTTTTGTATCAATGCACATTGAAATAACATTGAAATAACAACTTTTGTCATATTATTTAACAAAGATTACTAAATGCAATTCAATGTATATAAACGATTTAAGATTAAAAACGCTGCATTTGATACATACCGTGCATGTTTGTATCTCCTCTTTGAAACGTGCAGATTTTTTACAAAGCTGATTGCTCTGAAAAGCGAGGTGTGCTATGATTGGCCACTTAACCAGTGCGTAGTGAGTGGTCGAATACTGAAAGTGTGATGGAAATGTGATGCTTCTTACCATATTTGGAATATCAGGTTCCAAAGCAATTTTTACTTAGAGGTACACCCACCTTACTTGCGTATACATTTGGGTGGTCTTAGTCAAATCATACCACGAACCAACGTAGATTTGTGGGGGTGAAGTTACACGAGACATTTCAGGGAGGTCTGGGTGAGCATTCGCTTTTAGATAGAATGCATCTTTTGTTCCGACACTTACATTTTTGCAATTTAACGTGTCTATTACATGCATGGGCAAACTTATAACACACCAAAGACAGAAAAACATGTGTTCGCGCCATATGACCCCTTTAAATAATGCATGTACTGATGTTAACAAGTACAACCGTATTGTAAAGTTTTACCAGAAGTTTTATAAACATCTAACTAAACTAAACCTCAAAAGCTGAAACAACCCGAATATTTGATGTCAATCTTACAAAATGTATGATTGTTAGAAAAATGCAAGAACGAAGCCACAGCCCTAAACATCATTGGGACAAAAGCTAATTATACTAAAACTTACAAATTGGATCATACATATATGAATAAGCCAACAAATTAAAAGTTACAGATTGCGGTTGAGGTTGTCTGGTTGAAAACAGCATCCTCCAGAAAAAGGGATGGTCTGCTTACCAGTTTTCATACCCCACCATAACAGAGTTTTAAAGCCACACCTCGGATTGTTAGTATTCTCTTCTGTGGCATGAGTTTGCTAAAGGACACAAACAAGTTATATGTGTTCTCTCCAGGACATCCACCAATAAAGGTTAACACCACCTTGCAGGTACTCTCTTCTGCCAGGGTTAGCGCAGGTTAGCATGGCTTCGCACCTGCGTGACGCAGTTTACACTCTAAGCTCAGCCAGGCACAATAGACTGGCTGTGTCGGGAGCTTGTGCCGCGAGATACGTTCATTCGCCGGCGCTCAGCTATGTACCAGTGTGGTGCGAGCTGAACTGCGGCTTGGAACGAAATCCAAAGGGCCCTGAAATGCATCACACAAATCTAAAATTGTACAGCACCCACATCCCTCCAGACATCACAGCTACGGCATTTGGATTTTACACATACACACGGCAGCGCACAAACACGAGTAAACATTCAGTCGCCCGCCCCCCGCAAGCCTAGTGCTGGATTATTACACGTTATTAATTGCCACCATTATCTGCAGCATCTTGGCTGGGAGCTGGCTGCTCTCTGGGGGTGGGAGAGGGAGGTCTGGAGTAGGTGAATGTAAGAGAGAGAGAGAGATGAAGGTGTATGGTGCCGTGCTGCCACAGATGCAACACCCTGCCAGAAAGGTATTGTGAGATGGTGAATAATTGATCAGAAAACATTTTTCTTGGTCCTCTCCACAAAGCCACAAATCCCCTTAAGCTCTCTTTAGAGGGCATGGAGAACATAATCTACTCCAGTAGACCAGCTAAATAGACTGAGGGGGACTAAAAGACATTGTTTAAAGGATCGAGCTATAGAATAAAGAGATACTGGTCCAAAAGGAATATATGTACAAAATATTTAATGACATTAATATATAATTATTAATTGAATTATTAAATAAATATATACTCTACATTGCGGCTGTCAAAATATACTAGTATTGACAATAATTGTGATATTTATGATGTAATTATTCAGCTTGTATTGAAATTACATCTATTATAATATCGTAAATAATTCAGTGCCAGTATTTGGTAACAAGAGGGACATTTTTTTTGCTCATGGTTTTCCATAGGAGTTATCAATATAATGGTTATCAATTCTCTGTCTGCCTCCCCTATACTCATATTTTGAGAGTGATTCATTGGCGAAAAAAGAGAAAACACGAAATAAAAGATATTATTTATTTATAAAATTTCAATAGACATTGCGGTATTATTGTTATCGTTAATTATTTTGGCCACAATAATCACGAAGTAAACACGCAATATTGTGACAGTCCTAATATACGCATAAAGGTAACATAAACGTTTTTGCATTTACAATTTCTATAAAACGGCTAGGACATGTTCAGGCTCTGTTTACACCTGGCACAAAGCAAAAATGCAAAACTAAATGTACAAATATATGTACATTTATAAATATATGATATTGTATTGTATTGTGTTATATTATAAATTTCTATGAATTTATCAAATAAACATTGTATTTAATATAAATGGTATACATTTGATGTGCATATACTGTTAGATTTTCTAGTGGGTGGCTATAGCACAGAAATAATTTGAAAGAAATATGAACAACGTAAAAAAAGTATTTCAACAAAAATGTATGAACAAGAAAAAAACAACATGTGCATTTACAAAGTACCCCCCAATTTTTGCATTTTAACCTTTATCCTAGTTATCATTCATCGGGATGAGCATTCCATGTGCATTTAGGACAACATCAACAACCGTAATGTCGTTCAAACACACTCATAACATCTAACATCTTAATTGCCTTGGTTGTGTCCATGCCCTCCTCACATCACAGATGGAGAGAGAGAAGAAACAAGGCAGGGAGGAGGGGGAAAAATTGATTGCGGCAGATACGTTGAGATTCCAATTGTCAACAGCATCTTTCAAGCAACTCCCACAACCCATTCATCTGAAACTGATAGAAAAATAGTTACCTGAACTGTCACACCAAACTCTACTGTTAATTTAAGGTAATTAGTGTCAGAGTGAATCTCAATACATCATGAACGGGTTGGCAGACTCCACGATACCTCACAAGCAGTTTGTTTTCTCTTTACATCAGTTCGCCAGAGCATTCGCATGCTTGGCGTATAAAGGAGTCATACGCCTTCCATGCGTCTCTCGATGGCAGCGGAGGAGCTAAATGTAACAGTTGTTTTTTTATGAACAGCCTTTAGTACACACCTTTATAACCAGAAAGGAGATTATGTCTCCCAGATGATAAGGGGATGTTTTTGTTATGGATTTTTCCTTCACTGATTTAGCCTTCAAATGGGATGCGGCTATATACAAACAAAATCTCTTACAGAAACAAATAATGACATACTAGCTCTGAGACCTGTTTAAAAACCCACATGTACATGTTCAAAGGCTCTGAGTGCACACTGTGGCATCTTCAATACACATGCAAGATGTGTTTGTTTCTTCAGGAATGAAAGGGAAGTCTGTTAGACAGCGTTTTAGCACCTATTCTCTCCTCTCTCCAAACCGCCTGTGATCTCTCTTCTGAGAGTATCGCACACGTACGCATAACCCGTCAACCCTCTCTGTTGTTCATAACCGCAAAACATCTGGTGCGCTACATCTGTGATTATATTCTGCATTTACGTGCTGTACTCTGACACGAAGTACATAACTGCAACGCACTAAAACTACATTATCATCATGTTTGCTGCAGTTATTGCCCGCTCTGGTGCTGTATGCCAGCTGTCTGGGGCTGTGTCTGCTGCAGTGGAGAGTAAGGCCTGGCATGGTGCCCTGCTTAGCAGCTCAATCAAAGCAATGTTTTAGCAAGGGTTTAAACCAGTGAAGTGTGTGGATTGAAAGTCATTTAGCCTGTTCGAAACTAAAACGCTGTGCTCCAGCTGCCATAAGATGTCCTTCCTGTAAACATTTGTGAAGAAATATGGGCTTGGGTTCAAAGCTTATAGGACAAGTTATATGTGCGGGAGATTTATATCTCAGAGAGGTTTGAATTTCAACTACAGGGTTTTGAGACAAATGTCAGATTATCCATTGTTTTGTCTAGTTGTGGTTTTGTGTGTAAACTAGGGATGCAACAATACAGTTAACCCTGCGTACTTTGTTTTCATAACCCACGTTTTTTTGGTTCGGTTCTCACGGCTTAGAAAATGTACGTGTTTTGTCATTATTCTATGCTTATGTTACAGGGGCAGAAGGAAGTTAAGAGGGGGAACAACAATTTTATTGCAATTCTCGTCATTTTAGTTGACTTTTTTTATTCTCTTTAAGCTAAAATCAACATGTACAACTTTGGGTGTATTGCATATTATAAAATAAAGCTCCTTTATTTACAATCCAGCTCACAGCAGTTCTTTGTTTATCGTTCATCAACATGCCAATAAATAGCTTTTTGAAGAGGTTTTGCGCATCAATGTATTTACAATAACATAATGCAAACTTGTGATTGCTTGTGCATTTATCACTGCAAACACTACTGCTCAGTGGGCACGGCCAAAGATTAAAGACATTACCAAGATGCGCCACTGCCTCTACAATAAATAGGTAGAAATGCACCGCTCATAACTTAATTAGCTGTCCGAAAGGGCGCAGAGTGCCATGACTTTCTTCAAAGGGACGTTGGCACGGTGCTGTAGACGCTCTCCATGCATGTGCTGGGTGAACAAGACGAACATGCTGCTTTTGCCTATGCAGTGTAAAACAGGTGAATACTATTTTGATTTGCCAAATTCTGACATTATTACTTAAACAGGCATAGAATAAAGCTGCTAGGTTCCGGTTTTCCCGACGGCTAGCGCGCATCTGTTCGTCAGCATTATAGTCAACAGCAAATTGCTTCTCTTGTTGCAGGCAGCCTCGCTTCACCGCTTGAATCACAAGTGTCCACTTCAGCACATTGTTATTAGATACTCGATGCGTTTAACTATCTCCACGCGCAGACATACAGACAAATATGGAAAGAGCTAGTTCAGGGAGTTATTAAACGCATAGACAATATTTCAACGCTAAACCGATTAACCGCAATTCACAACCGTGGAGGTCATACCAAACGGTTCATTATATTGTGAATAGTGACATCCCTAGTCTTAACACCATCTCAAAAGAGCTTTACTAAATATTTTAGTAATTGCTGTTTTAACACACACACATACATACACAAAATTGCCAAAGACAATTATAATATACATACATTTTCGTAGTAAAATCCACATTTCACAGAAAGGCCTAGAATCGTTTTTTCATTTATTGTCACAGCTACTTCTCCCCTATAGGCCTACAGCATGTAATATGTTAAATATTGATATATGTGTATTTGATCTACTCCACAAACAAAGGAGGTTTCATTGATAAGAACATGTTTGCATGGCACAGTGGTGCAGGGCTTGGCATTAAGTGCTTGGCATTAAGCAGAAGAACGCCCTCTGCTGCCACTCAAAGCAATGGGCAATGCCGTCAAACTACCTTCTGTTTATCCCCAAGGTAAACATTTAGCCACAAACAGCCCGGAAACTCATTTTGTCTGTCTCTGGTTTCTCTATTCTATGATGACAAATGGATCTGAGGTCCTGGAATAACTGTTCACAAAATACATCCACACATAGATGCTAAGGATGGCATTTGTGTGTACATGTGTGCACTGTATGTTTGTGTGGAAAGGACTAAAAATATATATATTTATCCACTCTCACGCCATAATTGAATGCTTTTAGTACATGTTACTGATGGGATAAACAAAGACTTAACAATTTATTACAATTAATAAAGTATAGTACTCCCCTATCCAATTAATTGTACTGCATTGTGTTACAATGTCTATACGGTATATCAATTCTAAAAGGTAATACGTATGAAGTTAGTCATAAATTACTAAAACCACAGAGAAATATCTACCTTTTTTTACTCCAAAACAAAGAATTGTTTATGCCAAATAGAATATCATCCCAAATAGAAAGTTAAATATTACAATTATTCACCATTTCTAGGTTAATATTCAAACATAATATTGACCTAAAAGTCAAAACAGAACCCTTAATACCCTTAATGTTCTCAGACTTTTACATCACACATTATCTTATCTCATCTTTCTCTCTTTAACTGACAATCGATAGTGACGCCTAATAAGAGAGTCGGGTAATCCTTTTTATAAATAAAAATACATACATAAACTGAGAAAAACAACAAAGAGTTAAGAGCAGATGCTGTTAGAGGAAGACACAGGTATACATGTTGCTTAGTAACCGCTCCTTCTGAGACTTGGAGACTATCAGTCTCCACCGGCCTCCCTAGCGACCAGCGCCATCACAATGCAGCCACGTGCAGCTATGGGCATTTATCACAGGGCGTGTGTGTAATGAGTACTCAGCAGTGGGGAAATTGGGCTGACCTCCGGGCCAAAGCTGTTAGCAGGGACTGGTAGTAAGGCCAGCAGGGTCATGGCATCCTTGTCCCACCCACTTAGTGGGCAGTTATCACAGAAGCATTGGTTTACCGTTGGCCCCATATATCCCCAGGCCCTATATCCAACACTGCAATGTTTGTACCACTGTAGCTCACCAAGAAAAATGTAATAACTTTGCTTGTAAACTTTCAAGCACAAGAACAGTATAGAGACAGAAATAAGGAAGTATGATTCTTATTGGGGATTAATGGAGCCGTATTCATTTTTATGTATTTTCTTGTGCTTAAAGTGTGTCTGGCTATTTAAACACATTCTCAAATCTTAATTTAATACACATGAGAGGTCAATAAATTTGCTTTTTCTAGGTTGATTTGCCCAAACGGTGTATTTGCCAAACAACCCTGCACAGCAGCTTCCTGAATTTGAACATCTGTTTGTCCAAACAATGGCGGAGAAACCGGCAATTGTTTTAGAACAATTTGTAAAAAATAATTGTTTTGTAAACAAATATGCACAAAACAATATTATTTATTACCCGTTATTATTCAGCTCAACTAAACTTTTACAGTATTTCTATCTTCCTCTCCACACTACACTAAAAGAAAAAGAGACTATCAATACATAAGCAGATGGAGAACAGAAAAAAGTTAAAAAGCCATTTTCAGCCCAGTCTGGTCCCCGGAAAGTCATGAAATCAAAATCTGAACTTTAAAATTGATAAGGATTGATTTTACTGACAGCAGGATCATAACGTACACCCCTTAAGAGACCATAGTAAAGGGCTAAAGATGCCGGCCATATAAAGCAGTGAACACTAAATTAGACCGAGGCTAGACAATTAGCTTTTTACTGTTTTAGGATATGGGAAATCTTTAGCGCTTCATCAGACAGGATTAGACGTCATTAGGCCTGGGGGAATCTGAAAAAGACGAATGTAAAAATAAACTTGTTTGGACAGATGGATTGGATGGAATTCTCAATAACCTTTAAAAAATTCTCTCTGTGAAAGCAAACACTCGGCCGTATTAAATACTACCTTGAATGTGTTAAGAAGTGAGCAATAAACAAATAAAAGAAACAATCATAGTTAAGACGATGAGAGAGTCGGGGTAGATGACGTAGAAAAACACAAATATACAGACACACAGACAGCAGACAGACAGAGGTCACATTACATCACACGGAGTTAATTTAATAACATCATTCAGATGCATCAATATTCATATTGAAATGATTCAGCCCCGCCCTCTGCACCAAATATTAGCACAAATTATAAACAAGTTTGTCTTTAAAAAATGAATTTGTCTTCAGCGACATTGATGCATAGCAGTGAGAGAACCCAAAATAATAATTACTATACTTTTATGACCAAAATATGATAATGCGGGTTGTTTTTAATGACTTAACAATGCTTTATCCTGGAGGAATATTCATACACATCTAGCAGAGAATTAATGGTTCTTTAATCCCAATGCGTAAAGAAGTTGAACACGTTATTGGTCGGACTGAAGCAAGCGCTAATTCTTGTTAGGGAAAGTGATTAGTGAGTTTGAATGGGGAGGTCTTTACTAGAGCTAACATTGGAAGTACACATTGAGCTGCATGCTGGAGAACAGATGGCGTGTCATAAATTTTCGCCCCATTTTCTGACATGTATTAGCATTCGGCTAACAGCCACAGCTTGCCAGCCATTTAGGTAATGTTTCTATCTGAGTGCTTTGGAAAGAGTGATAAAGTGTGTTTGCCGCTCCTTTAACAATTTCTGGATCGAGTAGCTATGCAATCAGTGGAAAGTGCGATAATGCAAATATTCAAATACTTTAACTAATATATTCTGACAGTGATAAAAAAAACAAAAATTGTTCATTTGATACTTTGTTGTTGTAAACCTTTACTCTTTACAGCACACAGCATGTAAACTAACAATGACAGATGTGTTGGATTTATAAATGTTTAGGCTTGATGCTGTGCTAATTACTAAGATCATTAAAAAACAGCGGCAGTGACGGATGATTTGTAACAGTTGCCTTACATTTAACTAAGATAAATAAGAAAATAGGTTCAAATGCTTTTGCATTCTATTAAGGGATAGCTCACACACAAACATACAAAGTACACCCTTGTGTCATTCAAAACCTACCTTTTTACAAGATAGTTTCAGAAATGTTTCAGCGGTTTGGTGTCTATACTATGGAAGTCAATGGGGCTCCAATGTTTTTGAGGGAACCAACATTCTTCGAAATATCCTCTTTTGTATTCCGCAAAAGAAATAAGTCATAGAGGTTTGGAATGACATGAGGGTGAGTAAATCAAAGATTTTTTAGGAGAGCTATCCCTTTAACACCGTCTCACGGTTAATACCTGTAGGTTACATTAAGCCCAAAGCAGAGTCTGAGATGTTCCATAAATGTTTCATAAGCAGCGGTGCACTGCTCTGTTCAATCTCAAAGAAATCCCTAAATTCACTCAAGGGACCAGAGAGCGGTGTAAAGCACGGTGAGATAGCGAGCATTACATGAAGACCAAAGCTTTCTTTAATATCATGGGAAGATGTTGCTTAGATTGATCTGATAGTACACCTTGTCTCATGGAGTTCAATTTTCACTACAAACCTTTTTCATTTCGGTACAAGAGCCTCCATCTGGCTCTTGTTTTTAGCACTAGATGTGAAAGTTTTTTAGAGTGGCAAAAGAACGAGATGTTTCATTGCAATATATTGACAAATGCAGAATTTCATGAAGAAATAATCTCGCTCTTGTTTTTTTCTTTACCTTCATCCCCTCTATTTTTATTTCCTTCTCCGTAATAGATACAAAATGCATGACAAAAGCTATCGTGTGACTTTAAGCCAGTATTCGTTTTAATTGTTTTATCTAAAAAAATATGCACACACATGCACGTTTCGGAGCGCGCACACATACAAACTTCACCGCCACACACATATAATGTTGCCACTCAGCAGTGTTGGAGAAAGGGCAGGAGAAGCAGAATGGAGATGGTTTAATTACAGCTGATGTGAGTGGAACAGCTGAGGAAGCTCCTCTCAACTCATATATGGGCGATGGAGACAGGCATCTGCCAGCACGGCCTCTTTTATGACCACCAGCGAGCGCGGGTATGTGTGTGTTAGAGAAAGGGAGAAAGTAGCTGACAGGTCAAATCTTCAGCTGTGCCTGTGTATGTGTGTGTGAGGGGGTTATGAGAAGACAAGAGGGGTCTCTCCAACCCTGACCCTGGATTCAGCACAACAGGAAAGGCGGTAAGCCGACTCACCTGCTTTCCCGAGTCTTTAGCGGAGGTGTGAGGTGTGGTATACTCTACACCAGCACTTGCAAATACACACATTAGTCCTGTGTTCTCTAGCTTTTAAGGCTGTACTATGCAAACAGTTCTTCTCTTTTGCTGTACTTGGATAGAAACGTGAAATTGCATGCACACCTTCCAGCACACACAAGAAAAAATACTATATACTGTATGTTTACACTGCCAAAAAACTGTTGTTTTTTAAGAGCTGTCAAATTAATCGTGATGTGTGGTGTATATTTATATTTATACATAAAAGCACACACATACATACACATACATTTACAGTAAATATACAGGCCAAACAAATATATTATATAAACACCAAAATACGGTTAATCGTAATTAATCTATCCTCTAGTCTTAAATGTTGAGTAATTTTACGGTTTTATTTTACAGACTTTTCACGTATTGTTAAAATGTGGTCAAGAATGTTGAATAAAGTCAATATGATTTTACATGTCTGGTGTAAAATAACATGAATATGATGTGAACTTTAAATTATGTAAATGCTATTTACACTTTTTTCTGGTGCCCAAGGAACTGGAATGTAATTTTATTTCACTCTGAAAAAAACTATTTCTCATACATTATAGAATAATGAATTTATTCTCGGTTGTCAAACACAGCTGATGGTTCACAAGTAGCTGATCCACATTTAATAAAGGAACATCTAACTTGCAAATCATGAGCCAATATTCAAGTATTATTTTATTTAGGTTTAGGAATATCTGCTTATCACAAGATGTTACAAAATCAATACATTTTCAACATGACAATATCTTCTGGCAATAAGCCGCAGCGTGCAAAGCTCATGCGAGCAGTGTCATACTGCAACTACGTGCACTATGCGGATATGGAATATCTGACTAAACATGTGTGGATATTGATACTTTGGTATCTTTAGTAACGTCCCAGAGCATACTCATATAACACTTAACCAATCATTAAGATGACCCCAGTCATGTTTCATTTCTGTACGGCCCCATTGATGCTGCGTTATGACAGCACAGTGCAATAAATAAACTTGCAATGTAAAATTGCTATGTTATATGTAATACATTTATACAATTTTCCCTTTAAGGGTCATACCTGGAATACAACTTAACTAAGTTTAACTCACTGTGGAGAAGATTTACATCTCTTTTACCCTGGCAAAAGGTGCAGGCCAAAAACAGGTTTAGTCCAAGAATCCAGGACACAGCAATCTTCAATGTTCAAGCACTCTGGGGTTACAGGTCAGCTGAATTCATGCTGGAATGTCAGATGCTTCAGTGCGGCTGTTCTAACAGGATAAATGGTCTAATACTACATCGGGAGCTTTGCAAAGTATCTTAATCTGTTGTGTTTAACACTGCAACAGGAATAGCTCACCATAGGTAGAGCGTTCACGCCAGACCTCAGAGGCAGAACATAGAGTGACGTTAGAAAAATACTGCAACTAATAAATCTAGTGGCAACTCGGATTTCAGCCCAACCTCGAGCTGTGATATATCAGAGTTATTCATTTTGGAATTGCCATTTGGTAAGTTAATTCCGGGGGGTCATTTGTACAACTTACTTCGAAACTTTAATACTACTAGAAGCACAAATGGCGGGAGAAAGAAGCTGTGGCCTTTGCCGAAATGAAACCAACAGAGAGATCATTTATCTTTTCAGCGGGCTCTTATTTTTCCTTCCCAAAGATTGTCTCTAATAATCAATGCCACAAACTTGCTGTTTATATTTAACTGCCAACACACCCACCAGTTGCCGGGAAAATGTCAAGTGTCTATCAGAGAACTCGACTGAACTTGGAGAAGTAATTTGTTGTTGTTTTTTTAAGGTTGAAATATACAGGGTTCCTTTGACTTCTCTGGAGAGGTTGTGAGTAAATAAAGCTCTGTTAGAAGAATGTAGGCTACTTGTAAACTAAATGACAGTTACAAATATGCAAAATAAAGTAAATTATTAGCTGCAGTTCTTCTGATGTTAAAAATGAATACTATATGATTACTATTATCTTTATTATTGTGATGCAAATGTTGGTTTTGTTTTCCATACAGTATTAAATAAGGACTCAGACGTCATAACTTGCACATACATTTGTATTCTCTGCTATAAAAACGGTAATACTCTGGCAGCTGGGGTGCCAGGAAAAAACATAACATTTGTAATGTTAAAGTAAAAAAATATTTTTTTTTTATTTTACATCCAACGTAAATTTGCAGTCTATTTCTGTAATTGTAATTATTTAACTGAATATTTAAACATTTTGTGTGGGGTTTAAAAAGGAATACTTTGATTTAAATTCAGCCTACAGTACCACAAAGTCACCTGTAGGGTGCCCAGCTAACAGGCTACAGGTGTTCAGACAGCCACTCATTGATATTATGGGAAATGGCACCCTTAAGTAGTCAACTGAAATAAAAATATTATTCATCATATAAAGTAGGCAGTTTACACATTATAGCCCACGTCTGCTATTCTCATCTACACCTACTGTGCTCGAGAGCCAACCAGCAGGAGTAAAACAGACAAACTGACAGTCAGACAGACAGATGGAGGCAACAGACACGAGCTCCTGTCTCAAACCAAAGCAGCAGTGAAACCAGAGCCACTGCCATCGCCCCGTTACCCATAAAGCACAGCCTTTCACATTTCGCATTGCTGCCACTCATGTTCGCCGCTGCCTCTTTGCTCTTAAGCAAGTGCAATCTAATATTCTAAAATTCAGAGGCTAGAATAATCAGGAAGACATATGCTTAAAAATAAAGTGTGTATTTTGAGGCGTGGGAGGGGTGGGCATGTTTTTGGAGTCGGCAGATGCCTGGGGACTTTACGGCCAGCTTGACTTGTTAGGAAAACTGGGTGTATGCTTACACTTCCGTTGACATGACTGCGGTATCAGCAGTGGCTAAAGTGTTGGACACCCTCGGAATGACCCTGTCAGGGTGTGCATGTTTACAGAGAGGATCTGACAAACATTTTCCCAGTGCAACCCGACTGACCGGATGGTAGTACAGTGTGTTTACAGCCACCAACATGCCGATGTCCTGACAAATAAAATGTAAGAATCAAGAGAGGGATTAGATTGACGTAGACAGGTCTGTGCCTGAGAAGTTTAACTAAAGATAGCCCCACGCCTAGGCTCACATTATAGATTTGAGTTTACTTAAAGATGCACCAAACATATTACAAAGCTTCTGATTTTCTGGTTTGGACCAGAAATCACGCATGGATCTTTAAGTCATCACATAGCAACACACTTACCTCAGGACACCTTAGCAACTGCATATCAACACCCTAGCAACAACCCCAGCATTGTGTCTACAGGTTTGTCCAATAAGTTTTCCTTTAAGTTTTTTTATATATCTTACATTTTATAAAACGTAATTATTATTTAGTGTAATGAGGGAGTAACCAAAAACTGTTCTCAAGTAAAAGTACTAACGAGAAGTAATAATTTACTTGAATAAACAAAATAACATAAATAAATATTGTATTTCACTAGATGTTTCTCCACATGGGCATGTAAGTGTACATCTTGCAGCACTGTTTTAAAAAACAATCTATGCAACAAACAAACGTTTATTTCTGACCTGTGTATTTACCTGTGCAGTTCGACGATACATATATATTTTACTGTAAGACGGCATGTTAAGATAAGACAATGTTTTTAATACTTTTTGCCACTTTAAATGTTTCCCCCGTGTTTGTTTTATTTGTTAAACACTTAACTTACCTGCGCGATGAATTGATACACCTTGTAGATTTTGAAAGATCTTCGTTGCCAGCAATAGGTTGCATTTTGAGGTTTGGTTCCTGTCTATTGAAGGTACATGTCCACTTCATCCACTTTCATCCACATGTTATCTGTCCTCAAAAGTTTCCAATTTATTTCCGAACCGATTCCGCTAGTTTGGTTACAGTTGTTCATGAATCGTTCATGCCACATAAAACAGATGGTCTAACAACGGTATTGCAAAAAATTGCCTATTATTAATACTTTATACATTGATTACATTTGAGACATATAAAATGAATAATATCACTCAATGTGAATTTTATTATTAAAAATGTTAAAGCAAAGCATGAGCTACAGTACGTGACATGCTTCTGTAGGCTATTTTTGTACCACTAATACTGTCTCAATTATCTCAATTTCCAATGTTAAAGTAAAATACTATTTTAATGTTTCACATTTACGGTTTACATTTTGGTTTTTATTTACAGTGTATTTGCACGTTCAATTTTTATATTTACAGCCTGCTACGTTGCATGCTGCCATGTGTACCGCCAATCCACACACCACCAGCACATACACATATTTCCTAAATGTCAAAACAAGAAAGTGTGAAGGACAATATGAAGAAGATGGGTGTCTTTAAGGGCCTGAGGTTATCCTAATGATGCCATACATCAGCCTTTGAAAAGGAACATAGAGTCAAAGTTGTCAATGCATGAATGCCACGCCATTATCATCTCCCAGTTTTAATCATTGTTCCTGTCACGTAAGTAATCAACACTATAACTTGTATCCAGAGAGATCATTCACAGTTACCTGAGAGTAATGCGTACACTTGCGCAAAGCCCCTCATCTGGCTTTGTAGTGCGTGTGTGCCTTTTCAGTAGCTCGCTTTTAAATGTTGTTGTGACAATGCTAAATGCCGCTTTTTATGAATGTGCTAAAACAACTTCCCCCAGTGTGGCCTGTGGCACCAAAGGCAATCATGGGTGAGAACTAACACTCCAGGACCGCAAACAGTGTCAGGGGTCCTGTGATTTCCTGTGATCACCACCCCTCCGCCCCCACCTGTTCCTTAGAGATGGTCTCTCTGCATGGAGCTGCGATTTTCACCAGTTCCCCTAATCTTCTTCAATTCAGGGCACCACCCCCCACCCTTCATGTCTCACCAAGCTAAGAAGATGAGGATGACTCCAGAACATCAGCAAACAAGGGCAGTTCTCACCTTTAGAGATCACCTCTGCTCTTGTTATGCCTATGAGAAGCATGTATGGTTCTCCACCCTAAGCGTGCTGATGTAGAACATGTGTGCATGGTTGAAGGTGGCCGTATTTCCTTCGGAGTGAGAGGACAGCTTCCTTCTGCTGTCTATGTTCTGTTTTACATTTAGGCATTTAGCAGACACTTTTATCCAAAGCAACTTACAAAGAGTTCAGGGAGCAACAAGCGACATGTAATACAGGATCAATAATACAATAGGTGCTAATACCAAGTTACTAGTGTCAACAAAAGCTAGACCAATACCTGTTTAATAATTATTATTTATTTTTTGCATGTGTATGTCAAGTATTCACAGAAAGATGGGTTTTAAGTAGTTTTTGGAATGTTGTGAGAGATGTGGTTCACCGGACCGAGTTCGGAAGAATGTTTAGAAAGGAGTTGTGAAGAAGAAGGACCGGGAAAACTTTTTTTTATATTTCAAACAGACTGGGAATGCTATGACATGAACATAATCTCAAGAAGCCAGTGGTGTTGATGTATTTCCAAAATTAACTATAAAGATATGAGCTATTATAGAAAATAAGAATGTTCGTGGTAAAAAATGGTTTTGAAGAGAGTTGTGGCCATTGTTGTCGAAGAGATGTGTCTTCAGTTTTGTACATTGTTCAAGGAGGGATTTGGAAGATAATTCCACCTCCAAGTAACTATGAAAATGTGAATACTCTGAAAAGTGATTTTAGGTCTTGTTGTGATTGCATTCAGTGTTACTACTCAGTGTATTCTCCTTATACTATTTTACTACTTTAATGACATATTAAAGCATATTTTGGTAAAGAATAAACCAAAACCAGTTATTGAGAAAGAACAAAAATGTGTTCATATTTGTCTTATTACTCTTCACAGCAGTAAATAATAAATAACTATAATGATTTAGAATTTGAGCCTTTGGGTGCGTATTTTCGGGAAAAGTCAGTTTGACAACATATGACTTCAACATACTAAAAGATACAAATATACATAGACAAACGCACACACACATAATCTGCTATGTTTTGTGTCAAACAGAGATGGTGATATATAGGATAAAGTTACGTATTTCAACTTTAATGCAATTCCATTTTAAGGATTTTAAGCGGGATCATTATTTAAAGTCACTTCATTAAGGATCCTAACATGTTCTTAAGTTTTCTTATAGTTGTTGACACACGCCCTGTTTACAACTACCATAGTTCACAAGTGGTGATTTGGGACATGTTACTGTTTACACTTGTTATTTACATGCTATTTGTGACATTGCATGAAGCATACGGACGTTGTTCTGTGAAGTCTGTATATGTGTGGCTATTTCCATTTTAGATTTTAGAGTCACGTTTAGAGTGACATATTACAAGGACACTTGTTTTTCTCCCTCCCTCTCAATACGCTTTGAGTGAGTGGATCTCACCTGTGTGTAGCACAGATTACCCAAACTGGATAGTGATATCAGGTATAAACAGCAGACGTGTAAAGAGTACCTGAAAACCTTACTAAGAAAAAGTACAGATACCTTGCAGTGAAAATAACTCCGTTACAAGTTACAAGCCACGAATTCCAAAACGACTTGAGTAAAAGTCTTAGAGTTTCTGATTTTAACAGGACTTGAGTATTTTACTCATACTGAATGTAGGCTCGATGCGGCACTAGTCCTCAATACTTAAGAGACGTGTCAGTGAGAAACAAGAAACAGTTGATTCGTGAGGAGAGCCATCTCATCTAACTGAACACCTCAAAATTGCAACTGGTCTATTACAAACACCCGTCTCAGTAAAGCTCAAGTGCTCATAAGCAAACAAATGTCATTCAAAAAGCTCTCCTCAGTAAAACAGATAAATAAAATAAGGTCAAGTAAAATTACAAAAGTCAAAGCCTTTTGAACTGGGCATGCTGGTTTTGGCCTCATCGCCAGCTGCAGTCATGTCCTCTTCCCACATAAAACACCAGCTATTTCAACTATCTGATTATGTTTTCACATAAAGAAACAATGTTTGCAAGTTTTTGTAAGTAAGGGCAAAATGCACAAGATATAGTGCCTTCAATGCTCTGTAAATGGCAAAATTGATTCTTCTGTAGCCGAAATAAACTGTTAGGTGCTATGCAAAATGTAATGTGTAATCGCATTAGTCCTTACAAATGTAGTGGAGTAAAGAGTACATATACGTATACTTATTCAAAAATGTAGTAAAGTAGAGAGTAAAAGTTGCTCATATCATTAATACTCAGTACAACTACATAGTAGCCAAAAAGATACTTAAGTACGGTAACTAATTACATTTACTCCAATACTTTACGCCACTGATAAACAGGATCATATTCAAGCGCAGACACCTCAAAGTGTTTCGTATGACAGATGACCTCTTCTCAAGGTACACAGAGTCCTCATACCCAACAAATAACTTATCGCAACTCCCGATCAAGAAAGTCATATCACCTTTCAGTTGAAAAATGTCTCATGTGAAAAGGCTTTAAAATAAAACTGAACAGGACGTTGCGACGGAGAATTTCTAACAGTTATACCACTCAAATCTTATCATAAGTGGCCTTAGAAGGCATTTACTGGATGCAGTTTCAGGTGTCAGGTCTCGGGTCTAGCACTCCCTATTTTGTATGTGTTTTCTTGTCTTTTTGTTTTCCTGGCACGTGATGTGGTTTCTGACAGCTCTCACGTGTCTGATCCTTGCGTGTTTTTCTTTTTCCGCTAGTTTCACTACAGTTGTTAATTAGTTTATTCCCCTTACCTGGTATCTCCTCTCCCTCACCATTGCACACGGGTGGTTTCCCATTTACTCATTATTCCGTTTCCTTTATATACTGTGTGTTTCCTCTCGTCCATTGTCAGACCTTTAGTGTTTTAGACCTTACCTTGTCTTGCTGTGAGAGATTTAGTTTAGAGCTTCTGGTTCTCCTAGCTATTACCGTGTATCCTGTTACTCACCTTGTCCCACCTTTGACTCCAGGTCCTGGCACACTTCCGGGGTTTTGGGTTCCTCTATCTGCTATCCTCAGTGACCGTTGCCTCCTCTCCTGGCCGGATTATCTTTGTTCTGCTGTGTTCTCTCGGAGACGTTTAGACCCTGGTGTTCGCGGGTGCGTCAATTCCGGAGAATTCAACGGATCTTTTGACAACGAACCTTACCTCTATCGCTGCGCTACGAACCCATCGGAGAATGCTTACTGGCTACAGACACCGACCTTACTGGATTAATACACAGCGGGAGACTCTACAGAAACTTCTTGCTCTAGTCAGCGTGTGAATACCCACCTTTGCGCTTCCATCTTTGATTCATCAGACTTTTCTGTGTCCAGTCTACTGGGAGTAGTTTCAGATCATTTGACCTACAGTCCCGGGACTTTAATGACGGTAGCGCCGTCAGTGTTGGACTTTCTCTGCAGGTGGTGTTTTATTTCCAGTTGCAGTATACTGGCCGAGTGCTCAAGCCCTTTTTTCTCCTGGGTTTTGCTACAACGGTCTCTTTTCCCTATATTGAATAAACCTGTCAATCCTGCATCTGACTCCTGTATTTATCATGCCATTCACGTGCATGAGGCGATGAGTCAAACAGATGAGGTATACGGTTTGCCAACTCTGTTTGGGTAATATGTAGAGAAACAGAGTCAGGTTGCACTTTGTTAGAATTCCAACAATATTGCAAACACCGTGGTAACTAGTAGCCTATGCTTAGCAGCCCACTATAGTAAAGAACTGTGTGATAGTTGTTCCTGTCAGCTTGTTTCAGCTCTTGGAAATGTGTCACCAGACAGGGAAAGACAGTAAGGAACGTTGTACAAGCACGACTGGAAACCCTACACCAAAGATATTATCTAAATGATCACATGTACAGTATGAATCTGATATCTGTTCATT
This sequence comes from Barbatula barbatula, assembly GCF_947034865.1. Taxonomy (NCBI): domain Eukaryota; kingdom Metazoa; phylum Chordata; class Actinopteri; order Cypriniformes; family Nemacheilidae; genus Barbatula; species Barbatula barbatula. The sequence continues at coordinate 17,638,859 of NC_136770.1, forward strand.
TAATTAAAACAAAACTGTGTGCTTGAGAAAATGTATTGGTACAGATATTCATAACAATTCATCATTTGTCTGCCGAGTTTTCTCTCTAACATTAAAAGACAGTGCCTTAACTGCTCCTCGTGGTTAATGAATACAGGTTGCCGTAACTAAAATGTCCTGGAAAATCTGATATGACTAATGACACCATAGTCTCCGCTGGCCTATTAGGCCCCATCGGAGGAATATGAATGATGAGGTGGCCGCTAAATTTGCCTGTCTGTTAATAGTCATTGTGTAAAAGTGTTGAGTCAGCTCTTTGAGTATGTCTTTGCCAATTGGCAGTGCTGTTCTGTGGACAGCCTCAAGACTGTTCAGGAAGTTTCTAATACTTTATCACAAGGTTTGGCTGGAATGAGATGGCTGCATCATTCTAAATATAAAACATACAGTATAATACAGAAAATAGAAATGTATGTATGTTTTTTATTATTTTCTAATATAATAATGTGAGGTTAGTTAAAGGTTTATCTTAAGTCATGTGAATAAAACTTACACATATTGATACAATGTAACTCCAAATATTCTATACCATCTTTATTATGTCATAAAATCTGCATGCAAAATAAGTGTGAAAAACTAGCATTTGGAGAATTAGCACATTCTTTAAAACAAAATAAACAGATTTAAACATCACACACCTTAGGACATGTTAACTTCCCAAATATGCATAGGGATCGTGGCAAAATTATATGTATTAAAGATGTTTGTCCTCTGCATACAGAAGAGCTGTGTGAGCACACACACTGGCCTCCACTTATACTTTTCTACACACATAACACTAATGCAGTTTATTAATCTAAAAGTGCTTCCATAGCCAGAGAACTGAATTGCAATTAATTTGAGTGAAGAATGTCCACATTTCATTCGGGGAGCGATGGAAAGTTTTGTCTACTTACATTACTCTAAAAACTATCACAAAGTTCAATGTGTTGAATTGCAAATGAACAGTGAAACTGAGAAATATTTTTCCTTTTTCAATCTTTTCATCCAGATCTTGAGCTGTCTTTATCAACAATATCCATTGGAGAAAAGCAGACAGAAATGAATTTTAAACAGAGAAAAAATCCCCAAGAAGTAATTTTGATCATAATAATGGCATGGATGAAAAGTAACATTTAGTCATTACTGTCTGGGGAAATATATATGAGAGATATATATATATAAGTATTAAGGGAGCCTATTAGCAATGAATCTCATCCTTCAGGGTCAGTGCTGATGAGTAATAATCTTATGCTAATATATTCTGAGACTGAATCGTCTGATTTTGTGCAGAAGCAGCCAAGCTTTCTGACAATCCGTTAACAACAGACATTTTCCAGCCATTTATTTAAATTTGTATGAAAACGCAAGTAAAGACATAGTTCTTTGAATGATAATTTGGGGCATTTGGAAGAAAGGCAAAGAGGTGATGATTTTTTTTCCCTCAAAGACACATGTAGGTCACAATTATTCTGGGAATGTTAAAAAATTGGTCCTTGAGTTCTGTTAAAAAACTCTTGTTTCTTACGAAGGTAAGAGAAAGTAAACCAACACAATCTAATAGAAATTTGTAACTATTATACGGTGGCTAATTCATATAAATAACGTTTTGCTTTCACACCAGTGACCTGAAGTATGACGTAAAGTATGATTCACATTGGGCAAAAAAAACCTTGTAAAATACTCATAAATTTTCATGAGATTAGGATGGAGAAACACCATATCTTAAATGTTGCTCTCTGATAGATGTGATAGGTTTCATTAAACCTAAAACCTAAACCATAAATGTTTAAAGGGAAATACAGATTTCAAATGAATGTGGATGGCATGTGTAAAATCTGGTCTTAAAAATTATTTTAAATATTAATATGTACACTGTATGCTATATACTGTATTTGACACTAAGCTGGTAAATCTTAACACGTTTTGAGAAATAGTTGGGATCTCTTCTTAAGAAAATGCAAGTAGGACCACTTAAGCGAAATTCCCCTTTTTACTCCCCACTTGAATCCCATCTCACATAAACAATTCAAGAGATATTCAAGACACCCTATATTGTCATTTCTTTTCCTTTGGATATCAAAAGTCACACTCTTGGACTAGTTTAAGTGGTAAAAGACGGCAGTGACGAGATGTCTAGCTACCAAGCAACACGGTCAATTTAACAGAACGACTGTACAGATAATCTTACTGTAAAGTCTTTGTGAGGGTCTGAATCAAATGGCAACAATAAACCGCAATAAACATTTACTCAATGTCTCTTCTCAAACTTTCATCAAGCATAAAGAGAGGCTTTCTGGAAGCAATGAGGACATAAACAAAGACATCACAAGGATCGAAGGGAGGGTGTCTTGGGTTAAAACAATGGTGACACCCACCTTAACAAACATGTGCCGTACCACAAACCGGCCTCCTCCGCTCGACCAGTATGCTTGCGAGCCCACTTGACAAATGACTGCCTCACAGGCCCTTTTGTTTTGCTAACTGGTAACTGTGGATGTGGAAAATAAGGAAAACTTGAGTAAACAAGCAGCGCTTACCATCTCAATGGAGCTGCATGGGTGTTCTTCAGCACAACAGTCTGGGCCACAAGGCAAACTATGAGAAAATCATGCCCTGAACTCAACAGCAAACAGGCCTCAATTGTGTCTCTAAAGTAGCCCACTGCATTTTGATTTCTACCCATTGTTTACGCACAGCAATGAAAAGGAATTGTCTTGGACAAGCGGGACTGTTTGAGGGTTTTGTTTCACTTTTTGATCTCTGCTTTGTTATTTTTTCTGTGAGTTATTATGTGGCTGAAGGCTTGTTGTGTTGTTGAATGAAATTAAATTGCTTTTATTCACATGCACAGGACATGCATTTTAAACGGGGATAGATCATCAAAAAATAAATTACGGCATTCCAACCCAGTTTTGTGTGGTATATAAATCAGAAATTTCCAATTATTGCCAAGGCGCCACCATGGCAGCAGGATCAGATGGCTGCTTATCGGAACTGGATAACTTATTCCTGTTGCAAGTCTTGTCTATGGTGTATTGTGTACATGTTTTTCTCCTCACCTCCCCCATGTTATGCTTTATCTTCTTCTAAAAATACATTTCGTTGCACTGTACTTGTATGTGTGTAATGACAATAAATTGAATCCAATCCAATCCAATGATATAATGAAATTGAATGGTGACTGTCCCAGTCTCTATTAACTTGTATTGTGACTTGCACCAGCATGAACATTCTGATCTCCCTCTTTTCAATTCAAGGTGTGGTCACGTTCGACTTTTTGCTGCATTCACTATTATTCATACATTTGTGAACTTGTGCATAGAAGTTTCATCTTGTGATGTATCCCAAGTCGTGCGACATCTGACCCTCTAACAAAGCCACATAAAACCAAAGTTTCACCATAAAAGGGTTTAAATGTCATACGTTGAACATTTGCCACACAATACTTAAAGCTGCAAAGTACACGCTATTTTTACTTTTGTTTCATGTATTTTTATTTTTGAGACAGCGGAGTGTGACATTATAATGCCAACATTCTTAATGGAATATAAAGTAATCTTGCATAATCAAATCTAGTGTTTCTGCACCTTTTAAATGAACACATGAGCAGAAAGCTGCACCTCCAAAAGGTTGAGCAAATAATATATCCATGCCCTCCCCATTCAGTATCTACAATATATGATGGGAAACTGGCCTTTGTCTTGTCTTTCATTAAAGGCTGAGAACATTCCGTCTTTTATTAGTGCCTGGTTTTGTAACACAGCCAAATAACACTTGATTGCTCTTGAATTAAATATTAATGGCCGTCATTACATCTTCATTTATAATTAATGGCCGTTAACGACTGATATTGCACATTAATGTAATTAAACATTAGTAAAGAAGTAATGTAATTTCGCTTTCTCTAACGACTGGAGACTGGATGACTTTATACAGCAGAGGTGGCCTAAAGAGCCACAGTGGTTACAGTGAGAACATTGGGGGTGGTATTAAAACGGCAATGGCATCAGAAAGGTCTGCTTTGTAGTGCAATGGTACTGGTGAGGATATTATAGACGACTAAACTAAATCAAACCAAAGTAAACCTCCATATGTAATTCTTTAGCTTAATTTTGATTTGAGTCATACAATAAAAATGAGTCAAGGCAGTTTCTAGATCACAACACATTTTAGGCTAATCACTTGGCATGAGCACATTAGTTTGGATTAGTTTTAAGGTATTTTCCACCCAGATGTAGTGTCAATGGCTTGTCAAATATTATAATTTTTTTGGTTTAATAAACTTTTAAATCAAGCTAATTTAAAGGTATTCAGTGAGTTTCCACTGCTGAATGACACGCCTCCTCTATCCAAAACTCCGCCCCAAAACACACACAGACAGACAGTTTAGAAGGAGTTTTGGGGTGGGTAAGTGAAGACAGAATTTGTTCGGGTGTACTATCGCTTTAAAGGTGTGATATGAAAATATAGTGCCCCTAAATGGCTGTTTGCTTAGAATTCTCACTTAAAATGAATGGAGGCTTGGACTCGTGAAAGGTATGTAATGTAAGGTGAAATGTAACTCCGCTCTTCATCAGGTTACACTGGCTCCCTGTTGCCGCCCGCATAAAGTTCAAAGCTATGCTCCTGGCCTACAAGACCACCACCGGGTCTGCACCATCGTATCTCCACTCGCTAATGCAGATCTATGTTCCTGCCAGATCACTGCGGTCTGCAAGGGAACAACGACTAGTGGTACCATCCCAAAAAGGAAAAAAAGTCACTCTCGCGTACCTTCTCTGGATCTGTTCCACATTGGTGGAATGATTTACCTGCTGCTACAAGATCAGCAGACTCAGTTGCGATCTTTAAAAAACGCCTAAAAACGCATCTCTTCCCTCAACACGTCGCTGATTGATTTATCCTAATTCTTTTCCCTTTCCTTCTTAAATAAAAAAAAAATATATATATATACTAACCTCAGTATTCTTAGCTTTGTATACTGTGCTAGGCTTTAATGGACTAATTTTGATGCACTTATGTATTTTATTGCCTATGTGGTTATAATTGCTTCCAATGTTTCCTCATCTGCACGTCGCTTTGGATAAAAGCGTCTGCCAAATGACTAAATGTAAAATGTAAATGTATTCCTTACGTCACAAATGAACAAACAGAGGTTCAGTGATCCAAAGTTCAACTGACAAACCTTTTTACTTAGTGATACTTTCGAAAGAGTGTCAAAAATTCAAATACAACTTATATGCTAAGATTTTGCTTAGATTCCACTAAGTGCTTCTGTTACCCAGTTTAGTTCAGACAGCATTCCTTGGAAACTTCGTAAGCATGTCTTCAGTCATACTTAATAAACATTCCAAGTTTACATATAACCAGACAAAGCAATTAAACACACAGAGTCAAACCTGCCCCTTCACCCCAAGATGTGTCTCTGAGAGCGTTTTACACAGAGAAGCTCTTGTATGTTGGTGTGGGACCAAAAGACTGCGGCCCGGGGCATCAGAGGACAAGTGGCATCTATAACTCTCTTTTCTCACCATGATGTGGCATCAACTTTAACCCTACATCTAAGGGTGTCTAGCATCATTACAAGTGATTAAATTGTAATTGTATTAGTCAGCTTTTTTGTTTCCCTACGATGCTGGCTCCTAAAATAATAAAATGGCTTTCTTCATACCCGTTCACTATTTTAAGGCACTGGTCAGCGCAAAAATAACTCGGAACCCATCGAGATGCAACACATGCGTCTAACAGATCAAAGCTGAGAAAAAGTAAACCAGGAAAGCAATGAGCAAATATGTTCCGCTAGGTAATAAAAATGAAGTTTGCGCTGGAGCATTGGTAAGCACATCACAGGCCCTAACCATTAAAAGACAATCACTTCTCTCTAGCGCTGTGAAAACAAATATACACGATGTGTCTACAGGGCTGCTATCCTCTGACGGCACTACAACTTCCAATAATTAAAGGATTCTAAAGCTCACAGGATGCAAACAAAGACTGCATTTTAAAGAGATCCCATCACGTTACATCAACTGTTTGTGTGAGGAGAGGGGCAGAGAAAGAGAGAAAGAGATCTTGCGCCATTATTCTGCTCTTTGATTGAAGGAAATTATAAATCAAGATTGCACAGCTGCTGTTGTTTGGTGAATTTTTAACTAGAAAATATGATCCTCGCGGGGTTTTGGGGGATGTAGAGAAATGGGGGGGCGGCTGGGTTTAAAACAAGTAGAGATTAAAAGTACAGCGGTATATTTTCTTGGTTTTTCTTAGATCTGTTTACGTTTCTCTTGTGATTTGATCACAAGCGGTCAGATAGACACCTGACAGAACAGAAATATTAAATGTATGTTCAGTGACCACGTGACAGATTATGTGACACACGTACGTTAGTCACTTCGTCACCGCATTGATAAAGCACAAGAAAACGGTCAGCACATTGTTAACCCCAATATAATACTTCCATATAAATTTCTTATTTCTAATGGAGTAAGTCAGGTTAAGAAGATTTATTTCTATATTTCAACAATTATGAAGACATTCTGTGAAGTCCTATGCACAATTTCCTAAATAGTTTCCAATACAAATACTTTAAAACTCAATGTAATGGTCAATATATTGGCTTAGATCGCATTAACACAAACAATGCATACATTTTATAAATTGATTGTTAATACAAGCAGATTTGTTTTGTATTGTACTATGATTGTATTATCCTATAAAATATATACTTTGTGCAGATAACATTTACAAATGAAAGTCTACATTCATTTAGTAAAAGAGGTCTGAGTTCTTAAATGAGTTTCATATTCTGCTTTAAAATACTCAAGCAGAGGCCGACAGCCAATTAGATGAAGGAAAGATGTGGATGCCATTTAATAATTGGAGCGAAAAAGTACACATCCCCCCCACACACACACAAAGATGTACTGCAACAACAACAAAAAGTACTTGAAGGGACAGTTCACATAAAAATAAAAATTATATTATCATTTACTCACCCTCAAGTTGTTCCAAAGCTGTGTATTTTTGTTGTTGTTGTTGTTGTGATGAACACAGAGAAAGATATTTGGAATAACAGTTTTTGGCCGCCATTGACTACTAGGAAAATGACAGTGGTAGTCAAAAGTGCCCCAGAACTGTCTGCTGTCCAACATTCTTCAAAATATCTTCTTGTGTGTCCAACAGAACCAAAAAATGTATAAAGCTATTTTATACACATTTTGGCAGATTTGGAATAACTTGAGGGTGAGTAAATGAAGACTGAATCTTCATTTTTGGATGAACTGCCTTTAACAACACAAATTGTTATTGTGATAAGTTGCCAAGTGCAAAGTATAATGTTCTTGGCCACCGACAGAAGAGTTTGATGTTGATTTGAGGGACATAAGAATTGTTGGTGCAGATCCTGGATTTGTAGTACGTTGTGGAGATCAGAATTCCTTTTCAGAGTTTACTGTGCTGTAGAATTGTATCAAGCATAAACCATCAACATTACCTACTGTACAACAAATAAATTATATACTGTTTACTTGACGTTTTTGAAGAATCTTATTTAACATTATTATTGACGTAATCTTTTTTCAGAATCGGGAGAATAATAGGTATTAAACTATTTATCAGTCATATCTCTCTTCAGAACATGCTTTACTTTTCAACTAAAGACCAGTTTCGTATGATTATATGATCGGTTAATTCAATCGCTGTTCTTTTTTCTAAATCATCCCAACAAGATATGTATGTGAATCATTAGGTCTCGTGTTCGCTATTTCAGCATAAACATAGGCCTATGTTGCATATCAGACCGCTAAGTTTATCTTTCTGGAATGTAACTGTTTTCAGAAATGTTCATCTTGGCTTTGTGAAAACGACACACAAAAAAAGAATAGGACATAGTCTAAGCAATAATTCAATTGATTTTTCTGCTTGATGGTGAGGCTTCACAACCCTGTGTTGAAATGTTTGCTATATTGAATCAGAGGGTTGTTTGTCCTGCACTGTCTCCTATTAGTACATTGTATTAATAAACCATCTTAAGTGGACTGTTTTTCCCAAGAATGTCTTCAACCTTTGGAACCCATGTACCCATAAACTACATAACCCACTTATATATAACATACTGTAAAAGATGTCTTACTCATAATGAATCGAACGAAAAAAATGATCAAATGAATTGAATTTATTCAAGCCTTCTTTAGCCAATTTCAACTTCAAATGTCTGTCTGTGAAAAAACGTATGGTGCTTCATGAAACTCTACAAAGAATAAATTCTCCTCCGTGGCCTACAAAGCATTCCAAGTTTCTCCGTTCAAGGCCAGCTGCTGAGAATAGAAAACACTAGATCTTTTGTAAGATGATTCAAAGTATATTAGCCCCAACTACAGAATTATACCCCTCCGTGTTCCCTCCTTTTAAAAGGTACAATCTGATAGGTCTGTGCCATTTTATTTGTTAGGACATCTTTGTGGAGTTGCCATAACAAGGGCATAATGGGTATCATTGTGACATGAATTATGCTCGGACCTGTGAGTGGGTGGGTTGAACTCATAGAGCACAACACCACGATGGTGTTTTTCTGCCCACGACAAAGAGCTTCTTAATCGCGACCGAGGACGTTTCAGAACTGAGTCATGTCATTTGCTCTACTCTGCACCGCAGACCTTTGGCCATTGTGTTTGTCGATTTTAATCAAATTCTAGACGAGCTTATGGTTAGAGCCAATGTGAATGATAAAAGAGAGCCGTTTTGAGATGAGGACTTGTCGTGAAGTCATGTTTTCCAGCTCATAGAGGTCTGGTGTCCCATTTAGACCAACACACACCATCCTTTTGTGCGCCATTATTCAAATGGGATTTGGTTTTAAAGCGCGAGTCCATCTGGCATAAAAGGCCAATAGAAATCTAAAGGACAGAATATGGGACCAGTATAAAGACTATAATAAATGTCTTGTCCCAGGCAAAGGAATGTGGAAATGACCCAAAAGGCAAAAGCCTGCCAGACATGCAGATACAGTGCACATGTCTGAGGAAACTGAGATTACGTTACATTCAATACATTTTTCTAAAGGCTAAATGGCAAACGAATGAATGTTTTATCATTTAATCTTGTTCTATGTCTATAAGAGCTTAAAATGGGTTACACTTTTACAAAATAACGTATAAAATTAATGTTAATTGCTGCTAATATTTATAAGAAAAAAAGCTCTTTGCACCGATGTTCATATAAGAATTATTTAATATATGATACAATTGCACTTGCAGTAGCATCTTAACAGACACACACAAACACACACACACGGCTCCGCTGCCTTATTAACACTGACATCTGATGCCACGACTGGGCAAACGAAGCTCAACAATTGATGTCAGAGCCTTACAAATTAAATAAATGGGGAAACGCTATGGTGTATTACACAGACTAAGTCTCCTTAATGAACAGTCACACGTTGGTGCACAAAGCGTCCTGTGCCAGACAAATCAAACATGCGCCGGCTAGAAAACTGCCACGGATCTGCACGTGGCGTGTGAGGAAAATCAATGAATAGATTACCCATATAGATTAAGCACAAATTGAAAAAGTGACAATTAAATAAACGGCATCTATAGCTCAACATCAAGCTAATGCTGAACTCTAAGCAGACACTTCTTCCAGTCTATTTTAAATAAATAAAAAAGATATATAATACCTGCTATTTGAAAGAATCTTACAAATAACCAATGAGCACAAGGAGAAAACACATAATGATTTGTTCACAAAATTCCTTAAAGAGAAAAAATTAGAATGACTTTCTTCTGCAGAACATAAAAGAAGATATTTTGAGGAATGTTAGTAACCAAATAACGGCCGTCCCCAATTCACTTATGTATACAAAACCAGTGCAAGTCAATGGATACCACTGTTGTTCGGTAAGTAACATTCCTGAAAATATATTTTTGTGTTGAGCAGAAGAAAGTAAGTCATACAGGTTTGAAATGACACGAGTCTGAGTAAATGATGACAGAACTCTCATTTTTCCGTGAACTACGGTACAAATGTGCAAACACATAAAAATAAATAGTCACCTTAAATTTGTTAAGAGACATTACGTTCTGATATATCCATCGCTTTGCTGCTGGAAAATGTGGCATAGTTGGTGTGAATACTGCTGGCTTGGATGCAAAACTGTTGCCAGACATCTCTTATTCTCCAAGGTGGGCTGAGCAAGGCTTGGAAAGACAGGAGAGGAGAGAGATGGAATATCTAAAAGGGGTTAAGTGCCGGGGTTACCCATCCACGGAGTTTAAAATGAAGGCTCTCACTTTGATGGACACCAGAACCCGGATCCCTGATGTCCCAAAATATTAGGTTTCTCTTCTAATAATGTTGGAAATATTGCCTACTGTCATGATTAATCTGGCCGGGCGCTGCCGCTGATTGCAGGTGACACGGTCACAGCGCAGTGCCCGTGTTAGTTTCCACACACCGTCAGCTTCACTCCCAGTTCCGGGCGAGCCGGCCCGCACAGTGATAGCAGCTCTCCTCTGCCTCTAATGGATTGTGACAGCCAAGAAGGAAACCTTTATTTTAATTCAAACAACAAAAGCCAAATAGCAAAACTTATGTACGTGCCCAACTATTTCTTCCGCGATCTTTCTCTCTATCCATGCTGGAAACACGCTCCACACGGGGCGAGACAATCTTTGAGTGTCAAAACGCGGAGGTATTTGCAGATGTGGAGGACGGCAGGAAAACATTTGTCGTTTCAAAGGCTTGAATTATTGCACAAAGTTCAGCAAGTTTCACATGGTACTTAGAAACACATTGTCCGAGTCTAAAACAAGGAAGCTCTTTCTTCGGAGGGGGTCAAAGACAACCTTGGCCATTCTCATAACCGAATCCGTTTATCCCAAATGGCCCATCAGGACAAGACCTCAGGAATTCTTTGCACTGGCTGTGGTCATAATGCACTGTTTGGCCAAACAATGGCAACATTGATTTTAATGCTCGGAGAATTTTGGTTGAGCTGAGCAAACTGAGCGGGATGGAGGGGGAATACCGCGCTCTCTGTAATTCCCATAAGGGGAAAGAGGGTCATATGTGTCTCCACCACCTCCCTCTTTCACCCACTCCATCCCGTACCATCCATCCGGCCATGATCTCATGCTGAAAGCTGTTCTCTCAAACAAACATATGCAGATTGCCAAGCCAGAAAATAGCACCACTTCCACCTTTTTGCCCGTCGTCCCTCTCGCTATGCCACTGTCAGGGCCGATATTATTTTCCCGGTCACTGTTGGACAATCGTTCCTTGTTGACAGTGTATCGAGACAGAAATGGGAGTGGGGGGCAAGTGTTTTGAGAACTGATGTTACATTGATGTCCGGTTACCATGGGGCCACAGTTGCGGCATGAAGTCATGACCTTCCTGTTTGGCCACATAGTAACTTATTGAGTCGATACAAATTACCCTGATTCTTTATCTACCAATTTAGCTGCTGGTAGTGGGCAGGGGTCACGCAGTCCCATTCATGGGACGGCTTTTGAAGTTACTGCTACCACTGTGAGACTTTAACGCTCACCCCCATGCGGTGGAATAGGAGGTGGGTGGTGGGGGGATGAGATGTTCTCAGACAATGAACACCATTGCTTCCCGCCTTCAAAACACTTACTTCAAAAGGACCTCACTCTGCCAATCCTGAGTTTGCCCTGGTCGCCAACACTGGACATGCTTTTCCCAGTGGATATAAATGTTTTATTAGAGGTGACACCTCGGGCTTCTCCTCAGCGTTTCAGTGTTAACGCTCAGACAGGGACACACGCGTCTGTGAACTGAAGGGAGAACGATCATGCAAAACTAAAAGATAGAAATTAGAGACATGAAGCCCTTCATGGATGCAATGAACACCGGGGTGGCATTAGTGCGCATAATTAAATCAGACCCCACAACAGATTGACTCCTGAGCAATGTCAGAAATTTTATCGGAGCATCCAATCCAAATGTCATCATGCCACACTGGCTTTTGTGAAATGATAACCTGATTCATGCGGTATGTAATATTCAAGCTCTCTGTCAGCAGAGCAAATATAATGATTTACAATGGGTATACATAATTGATTGCCAATCAGTCCTCTAATCACCCTTCAATGAGGCCACTGTGTTGCCCCAAGAAGATGGATGTTCAAAGAAGCCTTTGAAAAACAGATGGTGGATCCCTAACAATAAGGTTTTTGCTTCCTTCTGAAAATAATCATCTTCCTGTGCAACACTGACAGATCATTATCGAATGCTAAATGTTCTCTAATGAAATAAGATGTACATTTTTAATATAACCAGACAATTTCTTTCTTTGTAGTGATGAAGCAAACAATTTGTAATGCATTAGGGCGCTCTTTCATCCAAAGCGTTTTATATTGCATTCAAGGCACATCTCTTAAGGCATTACATTAACTAACTTTCAGTTCACCAAAAATGTCACTTTTTCATCATTTTCTATCCCTCGTTTAGGTTTGATATCAAACCTGCATGACTTTGTTTCTTCTGTAGAACTCAAAAGAAGATATTTTGAAGAACGATGGTAACCAAATGACATTGGACCCCATTGACTTCCATTCTACGGACAAAATCGCTCTCTCAAATCATACATTTTATATGTCGTATACAGGTTTTAAAGAACATGAGGATAAATAAACAATGACAGAATACAGATTTTTGGTTGAACTCTCCCTTTGAGCAATGTTTTGTAAATTGTTTTCCCGAATGTTTGTGCGAATGTCAATACTTATAATGTAAATTAAATGACTCAATTCACATAAGCGTTGGTGAAGAAAAACAGCATTGAAGCACTAAAGAAATGTATATTTTGTACCAACAGATCCTGATGACACACGGGTGCTTCCTCAAAAGATAAATGTGCTTCTTACATTTGCCCGCTTTAACTGCGAGGATTTAATTTGTTGACAATTGATACTGATCACCTTCAAACGGCTTTTAATTGATATCAGCGCAGAAGCAGTGAACTTTAAATAGACATTTCTAATTATTGGATTTAAAAAGTGGGGGCTTTTCGGGAAATGTTATGGCATTTGGAAAAGGATTCATGAGGCAATAAGGAGATGGCCACCCTGCAGCTAAATGACATTAAAGCCTGTTACCGCTTATACCTGAAGGGAGCAAAGCCACCAGTCTCGAGAAGCGAGAGTGGGGTCCCACCTCGGGCTGGTACTTATCTGGAGAATACATTACTTTATCCTGATAGCTGGATATTTCTGTGTCACTCATCTTGCGATTGAAATGTAGCACGTGTCTTTGCAGGAGTCAAAAGGAGGTTGAGCTGTTGTGGAAGACAAATGGTGTCTAAATTAAAGATTTTTCTGATCGCTATTGTTTGCCCTATACTGTTGTTAACTGAGATGTTCCGTTAGAAGCGATGAAACACAATTTATCAAAATTGCTTTTGTGTAGATTATCAACAGGATTATTACATGCAGTACCTGACACTAAATGTTTATACAACATCTCTATAAACAAGATATTAAGAAATTATTAAACAAGAAATTATTATTTTTGCTATGCGCCAATGACAATAGTTCCTAAAAGCAAGCAACCCATAAAACCATAAATTACAGATTAGATCACTTTCTTATCCCAGTTGTTTCTCATGACATCAATGACATTAAATGGAGAACATATTTTGCTTAAAGGGATAGTTCAACCAAAAAATGAAATATTCTGTCATCATTTTCTCACCCTCTTTGTCGTTTCAAACCTTTATGAGTTTCTTTCTTCTGCAGAACACAAAAGAAGATATTTTAAAGAATGTTGGTAACCAAACAACGGCAATACCCATTCACTTCTATTGTACAGAAACAAAACCAATGCAAGTCAATGGGTATCGCCATTATTCAGTTACCAACATTCTTACAAATGGTCTCAATTAAATCTTAATCAACTGGTTACATTTAGTCATTTAGCAGACGATTGTATCCAAAGCGACTTACAAAGAATTCAGGGAGCAATAAGTGGTATGTCATACAAATACATGACACTAAATGAAGGCTTCAACTGCATCATTGTGTTTTAGTTGATGCGAAACAAGTTGTAAAACATGATAGATGTAATTGTTTGCTTTATGCATGCTCAAAAAATGATAAGCATTACAACACTGTTCTGGCCCTTACCTTTAAATAAGATGGATGACTAACTGGTTAAAATGGTTAGTAGCCGTCATCATTAACTTCTGCTTAGTCTAAGCCAGACATTGCTTTGCAAGCTCTCCCACGCCAATGAGCTCCCATTAGAGAGCTTAAATCACATTACCTCATTCATCCAAGCACCAACATGCCTGCAGGGAGCTAGCAAACAGCCGTGACAGTGCTCAGACATCTCCAGACGATGTCCCACAATGCTCTAGCCCTGCTACTGTGGCATTTTCAGCATGAAGCTCTGTAGGAGGAAAGTCAGACTGAATGGATGGAACCGGGGTGGTTATGTATAGTTAAATGCAGTATGGAAGACATCGGGGGAACTCCTGGGGTCAGGCAGACATGGTGTGAGAAGGGTCAGGAAAGGTGATCATCTCAGCGATCTAAACACTAAAGCTACTGTGTTTTTGGTCTCGTTCCCTCAGGTGAGGCTAGGGGCTTTATATTTTGCTACACCAGCACAGGGTTTAAGGCTCCATGGAGAATGAGTGAAGAAATGAACCTGGAGAGTTCAGAAGAGTGATAGGCACCCACGGTGATAGAAGTTCCCTAATCTTGTCAGAGCTGATGAGACTTAATGCATCACCCACAGTTAGCATGTGAGATGGATTAACCTGCAGGAATTCATTTTAGAGCTTGTTTACAGTTTGGGTAAATTTGTGGATATATGTAGTTTCAGTAATCAAAATGTTTTGTCGTTCGTTCTATCATATTGTCGCTGTCAGGTAGAAATTTATTTTTAAACATTGTACATTTTTCTATAAAATCAAGCTCACAAGAACGTCTGTCAGTGGTTACCAGCGAATGTCGGACATGGGACAGAGGCAAAAGTGATGTCTGGGGGGTATATTGTACAATATTTGCCTGTGATGACCCTCGGGTAAGATAAAACCGTCAAAATATGAGGTGTATTCGGTACAAAACAAAATAAACACTAAGCTATTAGGCTATGTAAGGTATTTATTGAAAAAAATATATTTGAATGTATTTCTATTTGTATTTATAAAAAATGTAAATACAATTTATGCTCTGTATATATATGCTCTATGATTGATATTTTCACAAAGCTTCAGTTGATGCCCAAGGGCAGCAACGTTATTAAATCATTTTTAATACATTCAATAATCTTTTTTTATAAAAACGAAAATGTCGATTGCTCAAAATGCTCACCACTATGCTGATTTTAAAATATTTTCAAAATATTTGAAATATTTAAAAAAACGACAGACAGATGATTAATAAATGCAAATATTTAAATTACTCAATTTAAAGATTAAAGATTTCCACCTGACAGCGACAATATCTACTCCGGTTGGTGTAGTGCTTTAACCAAACACTACCATAAACTATGGTTAATTCATATTCATATGCGATTCATTCGATTTTCTCTCTGAAAAACATCACTCATTTTTACACCAGACCGCAGTCAGAACAGTCGCATGTAATGTCTGTCCAGCATGCTTCATTGGCTTATAATGGAGGATCAGTGTCAATGCAGCCAACAAGATGATTACATGCCATTGAGCCATAGCCATTCTTTAGTATCGATCCACTTCAGCTGGGAAGACAGAGGGTGTAAAAACTGAACCAGGTGCAAGCCACCGAGACAGAGAGCCAATATGTGTTCATTTCTACATATAGGTTACGCTGCAATGCACACTGGGTGTGTAGGTTTGTTGAATGGTTAATTCGGTGAGGAAGGCAATGCAATTGATATGCATATTGAAAAAGGATGTCAAGAATCTTGACAAATAATATTAAATGTTAAAACAGCCAGCACATGCATAAGGACAAACACATTTATGAGGATAGATGTTGATACCATAATAAAAGAAAGAGGCTATCAAATTTATTTTAGCATTACAATCTAATACAACATAATGAAATATAATAAATATCTTGAATCAATTTGGCTGTTCGTTAATGATTTCCTTTAGCACCCCTTCACCAATATTATTCAAGAGCAACTGTCTGACACCACGAAAATCTGGGAAACAGTCTGATTGACTTGTATTGTCATTTCAACACTGTCTGTATACCAGTGATCAAGCACGTTTACAGTTCTAGCCCATTGTGCATAAACAAACTGAAGCGCCGCTAGATCACAAGAGTGTTTAACCAGAACCAGCCTCACGGAGAGTGTACACGAATGCGTGTATATTGCGTGTTTTCGGTGATAATTGCAATCCCACCAACATAAACATTATCCTCCTCTGTACACTATGGAGTCTCATAACAAAACCCCCAGGTTGTCCATGTGAACTGACTGAATAGCTTTTGTTGTTTAGCACAAATCAATTATTTATACTTACAGAGCCTCAAAATGTTTATGTTTAAATAGGAGAAACCTAGTGGAAAATGAATGGTGTTTTATCAAAGGACATAAGGCTTAAACAGAAGATTTGAAAGATGTGTTGGTAGAAAGATTTTGGGAAGGAGTTGTCACGAATTACTGTGTGAAACATTAACGTGACCTACACACTACAATGCTACACAGATACAGCTAAAAAAGAAACTACGTTTGGAACAAATGCATGTCTGTGTTGTTTATCTATATTTTTATTGGATTAGCTACCACATTTTTTAGAATAGCAATATGTTTGGAAATTGACTATATAACATGATTTGAAAGTAAATAAAAAAATGAGTCCTCTCCAACTCCAACAAATGTTCTGGGCTGTGATCCCCAAACCTTCGTATTACTTCGTAACACTACGTCGACATTTACAAAATGCAGAAGCAACAAATGACTACCGATTTCTGAGTTCTGATTTTTATTTGTGCTTATAAAAAAATGAATTATCTAAGAAAAGTAGAGACATCTATGCTGAAAAACCAAACAAGAAATGTATATGAATTTCTATTAAAATACCATTACGAACCATTAGCTTTTTTACCTTTTTGGGGTGTATTTTGAGTATTATTCCAATAGGATTCATCTACCAGGTAACACCCCACCAATAGAATTCTTCACATACTACTAGACACCTATATACGTAGTTACCAGTAAAATAATTTGTATAACCATTAAAGTATTCTTAAAATGTGTTTTGGGCAGGGTTTTATTGTTTTTTTTCAGCAGGGATAGGAAAAGATAGAAAATTTATAAAATCTATAGAATAGTTCATAAGCATATATAAATTGCAAGGAAGTTTGTACAAGCTTGTATCTTTGTTACCTAGTTTTAAGTGCTAAATCGAGTTCTGTTCACGCAAAGTTTGGTTACCAAATGCACTTCTAAAAAATTGTATGTAATGTGTTTACATAAAACTGAACAACCACTAACTTAAAGTGCTTCTGAGATCTAAATGATGCAAGGAAATCACAAAAAGGGCTGTGTTTTTGGTTATATGCATATTTTGGCACCACTCTCTCTCCATTGTAGTTGCTCGGACCAGCGGGGTAAGCTTGATATTACAGTCCAGAGACAGCAGGCTGTTTACAAGCAATGGCTTAATGCACATGAACAAGCCAAATGCCTCTATTGATGCTGTGTACAAAACTGCTACAGTTATGACTCTTTCAATCATTGTAATTTCTGAAGTGACTCTTGTCTTCCGTACACACACAATATGATAATGTGGTGTTTTCACTCTCGACAATAAATGCGGGTGTCACTCTCAAAAGTGATGTGCGCGTGGCCAATGTGGACTTAGGAAAAAAGCACAGCATTACTTAAAGTATTAATCATTTCCATTATCTTCCAAGCCTTTGTAGTCCTCAAGGGCTGTTGTGTTATCGTCATCTGTTCATATGTACGAGTTGGGCAAAGAAAGTGGACTCTGAAGGCCTCTCAGAAGTCGTTGTCATGATAATGAAGTGCTTGAGATGTTGCCATTAATCGAAAGCTAGCTAGCAGCACATTAGCATACGCACAAAAAAAATGGCGACAAGATATTTCTAACCAAACTGCTATAGGTAGCAAAATATAATCAACTGAAAGCGAAAGCTCTGTATTATCTAAATACATTTATGAACATTTTTATTTTAAACCATAGCTCTGTTGTATAAATGTGATGTCTCTTACGGTCCCCCCACACATTTAAAAATCGTTCTCACCCGACCCATGTCTCGCCAGCTGACTGTTGCTTTACATGACACACATCCTTATGCTGGTTCACATGTCATCCATTAATAAACAAATGAGGACTCGCCCGGGAGGTCGAGATGCTCAGCTGGCCCATTTGTGACAGGAGCAGGGGACTCGAGGATGAACCGTGAAGAGGGGGGGCGCCTAGCTAGGGGACGACAGCATGTCTGTCATACTCTCCTAACCTTGTCTTTGTCAGAAGTGGGAGAGTCAGAACATGTGCACATACGGACGCACACACAAATACACACACATCCCTCACTCCAAGCCCTCAGCGGCTGATTAGTGTGAGTGACAAACTGGAGGAGCAAGTCCACTCAGCTCTTCATAATAAATCTATCAGCAGGGTAATAGAATTCCATCAATCCCCCCTTCCACTCCTCCGCCCCGCGGGGTCAGTCCCTCGGGCACCGCAGAGGTCTCTCCCTCGGGACTGTACAACTGTTATTATTCAATTACACTCTTTTCTTCCCAGTTAAAAGACCGTGATATCATTATCACTTAATGAATATATATAATTGGATCTAGGGAGGCTTGCCTTTCCAACTGATGAATAATGTTCACTATTCATTTTGGCCCGCTACGAACCTCCACCGAGCATCTATTACTCGACTTCTCGCTAAAAATGATGATGACAAAGGGAATTTGGAATTAGCTTCAGTGTTCATTCAATGCTTAGTTAAACACAAAGGGTAATAAAAAAAAGAAATCTGAGGGTGAAGCTCTGGGACAAGTGCCATCTCGCAGGTTCAATCAAATGGTACGTTGGTGTGACAGTGATGTCATTGGAAATGGAAAACGGAAGGATTGTGCATCTATAACTTTAAGCAAAGGCAAACCAGAACACATATCTGTTTTACGTCTAAGTAATTTCTTCAATCTTTTATAAAAACACAAAAGTTACAATTTTATATTCGGATAACAGTTGCTATAAATGAATCTGCATTCAGGGAAAACGGTCGGTCCACTCGCTTAAATAGATACCCGTATCAGGCCAGTTCAAATAACATACGTAACAGAAGCCGGTAACAAGCATAATAATGATGGCAATAAGCCGTACTAAAACATTGACTTAGCATTCATTGAGTTCATTTGCGAAGAAAAGGAGGAGAACACAGACAGAGCAGAGCAAGAGACCTGGGAACAGAATGAAAGGCAGTCATTTGCTTCTTAGCAGTAAAACCTTGCCCTCCCATTGGAAAGCAAATGCAACAGTCCCACCCCTCCACATTGTGTGGGGTAAACGTTGCGTGGTGGGGTTCGTGCGGATTAGCAAGCAGACCAGCGTTATCAATCCTGGTTAAGGAGGTTCTGTTGACAGGCCAGGGAAACGGGGATCCAGCTGCTCCCAATGGAGTCCATTGGGCTTCACTGAACCCTTTCTTCGCACATACACACTTACGCCCATCCATACCGCCACGACAAGGCCATCTCGCGCCCCCCTCCCCCCTTACATCACTCCAAATTAAATTTACATTAGGCCCTCCTCAATCAGGGGCCCGGCGGAAAAACCTGACATCATTAGACGGAGCGTGTGGCCGCCATCCATTACGCTCTTATTATACACATGTCTGTGGATTTTAGCAAAGTTCATGCATACCTAAGTGCAAGTTTGTGTTAAAAATTAAAGACTCTTTTAGGAGGACAAAGGAGTTTCTGAACTGTTGACTTTGAGAGAGTCTTCATTACCCCACAGACGACGGATCAGCACCAAAGGACCGACTTCACCTCTTCGCTTTTCTTATTTTTTACGACAGCTTGGATCCTTCAGCTCTGTTTTGTCACTCCTAGAATGAGAGGGCAGAAAGTGACTGCTAACAGGCATGCGCATACGTATGCAAACACATTTGTTTCCCGTAATTTCTCCATTAAGGCCATATCTGTGAAGTAAGATCTGATAGAAGGTGGTGAGAAGATGGTGGGACTGGGCACCTGAGTGGAGTGCTTTACTCTTTAATTGCTTCATTAGCATCAACACTAATCCCTCTCTAATTTCCACTCTCATTTCTCATACTCATTTATCCTAGCTCCCTCTTTCCCATCAACAGTAATTGCATGATACCTATTTGCTTTCTAAGTAAATGATAACAATACACAACTCGTGATGCTTATTTCATAAGCCGTATTCTCCAGGCAAATACGAACCGGGTGATAAATAGATAAGAACGCTGGTTTTATTGCGCCAGTACACTCAGTACACTTAATTTTATCTAAAAAAAGTACTTAAAACTCATTTTTAAGCTCTTTTTTTACTTGAGACAGCTTTTTGAAATAGTTTAGGCTAATTAAATGTAAAGTTTCAGCGCACTGTAAGTCATGTTGGATAAAAGCCGCTGCCAAATATATTATGCTGTAATCTGTAAAGTTTTTATGACATTTCTATGATTTATAATTGTATCTGTTAAGTGCGATTTTGTAGGTAATGTCAAATTGGTTTCATGACTCAAGACAAGCAAGTATTATTTGTATGTGTAGAAAGGCAAAAATTTACAAACTGCAGCTTTAATAAAAATATATGAAATACTTAAAAATTCCATTATATTCCAAACCTAACCTGTTTTCAATTTCAGATTAAAAGTAACTGCTCTTTTCAGCCTGTTCCTTTTACAAAGGTAAACAAACAGCATACTTTTTGTTTTCAACACTTTAATGATATTTAATTGGTCTTTTATGTCATTTTGACGCTTGTAGCCCCAGTCCTCGTCACTTATGTAAATAAAGAAAAAAGTGGACAGGATTTTCTTGTATTCCACAAAAAACAAAATATCATGCTGGTCTGAATGAAAATATGTGGGTGAGGAAATGATATGGCATAATTGTGTTAGCAAGTCCATTAAAACATTTTATTTCCTAATAGCTGTAACTAGCAGAAGTTAACTGAAGCTATAGAGAGGTGATGGATTACTCTATAGGTCTTTGTGAGATCACAGACCCATGCTGCACGCGCTGTCCTGCGGTCAATGACCCAGCGTGACGATTCGAACCAAGACGCTCAGCCACACACCTCCATGAACTGCGTGTCATTGAACCATTAACATACAAATGGCCCCAACTTAACACGTGATTAAGATTCCAAATGCCATCAAATGTTAAAGAAGTACCAACTAAAGAATAAATAACCTTAATGGAGACCCATAACATGCAGTAATTTCTTTCTAATGCCGCATTGGTTAAAATGTCCAGAATTAAATTTCTCGTCATGCGATAAATCTTTCTAAGACAGCTGGGCAGGATTTGTGGATATGAGCTCTTAAAGATCTTGCCATTATATACAACGTGTTAATGTCGTATGTTAAATTAAGTCAAATGCATTATCTGATTAATTGTCTATAATTGAAGGCATTATTCCAATTGTGAATTCATAATGTATGTATTAACAAATGCTTCATTTTTAAACGGAAACAAATAACCAACCCCATAATCATATGGTTTGACATAGAGGCATGGAATGGAGGACATAACTGGTCTCTGTTTTTTGACTTGATAAATACCAGCTCACAGTCACAAGAACTGCCTGTTTATGTGAATAAGCGATGACTATTCAGGGCAATGAATGTCGACCACAATGATTATACTGAGTGAACATGTACTGATTCATCTTCTGGTAAATTTACGTCATCCACACATACCTAGAAAGATCAATTATCACAATATGTAATTGAAACTTTTCTTATGTACATGCAAAAGCTAAAAAAAATTGATTTATATGAATGTGATGGATAAACTAAAAATCTAATTTCACAACAACTACAGCTATTGATTGTATATCCTCTCATAAACGTATAGTTCTCTCCTTTATTTTCAGGCCCTCGGTGAGCTACAAGGGTCAAGTCATAACAGGGTGAAAGAAAAGATCACCCTTCCCATCATTTATTTTTATCTTTCTCAGATGTCACACACAACAGCTCCTTGGGACGCAGCAACACGGATCAATATCTATTTAGTGACCTAACCCTGTGTATGTGTACGTCAAAGCAGGCGATCTAAAGCGGTTTGAAGTATTTCATCTGGCAGTCCTGCCCCCTGACCTGTCCAAAACACCAGCCTCTCCGTCCTAAAGGCATCCTGCTCTCTCCAGCAATAAACAAGGCTGGGAAGTTGTTGCACACTTGTCACAATGTTGGTGGCAAACAACCCCCTCTGAGTCGTCTGTCTCTTTTTCCACCACACTCTTTCTCTCACTCTTTCTACTGTCTTTGGAGTAACCTGCATGTACAGAGTGAAGTAAGATGTGAAATATATTCCTTAAACGGAAGTTGAAAGAATTGGGAAAAACAAGTGAAGAAAAAACCTTAGAGGTGACGATTAAGACTTTGGTATGAAACTTTGTCAAAATTGAATCAAGTTAAATATTTTAGATACAAAATTGTGCCACCTACACAAGCACCAAAGCACATGCACCAAATCTTCTTTAAAATTATTTTCAGTGTTACATGCATTATTAATAAGTTCACTTATTCAAAGCATCTGAAGTTTACCCGGTTGTACCTTGTGCATTTAGATATACGCTACTTTTCAAAAGTTAAGGGTCACTTGACTGAAATGTTTAACATGTTTTTTACAAAATTCATTAATGATACAGCCCAAAGTTGAAAGTTGGTAAGAAGTGCTGAAATACAGAAACAAAGGAAAAACGATAAACACGTAATATCTCTGCTGGGCTTATTGCTCTGACAGGCTAAGGTCTGAAAGAGTAAATAAGCAGACATATACGCCAATCGTTCATTCAGCAAGCAGTCATCCATCCAGTGTGCACCTCTTAATCTGGCCCTGCTAGCACTGGGGAAACAAAGACCTTCACCAGATAAAACAAATGATCCTACTAGAAATGGGAAACAACTCACAGTCACCAGTTCCATTCTCAACACAAGTCAGTGCTTTACCATTACTGGGTGATTAAGCCATGTACATCCAAAGTCTGCAATAGAAACATCTGTAACAAACCAACAGCTAAAATGTACATATCGTAAAATCCCATTTAATAATTTCTGTTAAAATATGAAAATGTTATTAAACAGCAAATAAATTCATTTTGTGAGAGCGGGTACACATGAAAGGCTTTGGTATGCTAAATAATCCTGTTTATAGTATACATTATCCAGAGAGAGTGCCACAACATTTTAACTTTCATGCCAAACAGCATAATTATCTAGCATAACTATACCGCATCCCCATAATACCCTTTGAAAGAAACAAGCAATCTGTTCACATGATGCATGATTTCATCCATTATAATGACTCATTTCCCTGAACACAACCGAATAAAGAACCTCTTATACATATCTATCCACCCAACCAGATTTATAATTGTATGATTATATATGACTCTCATTTTCAACACACTTAATATTACTCACAACATGATTTAAATATCAGACACATTGACTCACAAAAGCTGCCCATGTTGTGTTTTGAGTCTTTAAGACTGTGGCTTGTCATTTACAGTGATGACCTGTGACTTATCCTAACTTCACTGTGGACAGATCTATCTCATCCTCACGTGAGGATGAGTAAGGCCCCGGTCACACTTGCCATTTTACTCCATTGACTTCCATTCAAACGCATGTGAATGCAACATACTGGAAATGCAAGAAAAATATTTCGCATTTTGCAGTGTAGGAAAGTTTAAGTTTGGTGTACTCTGACCTGCGAATATGCATCATGTGCATGCTTGAGACCAATTGAAGATCAAAACGTCACAGCGAGACCTCTTGGTACAGATATGTAAAAGATGGAGGAAATGCTTCCGCCCAATTTTGCAAAACCATGCTCTAAGTCTAGTGTGACCGCGGCATAAGGGGCATGAAAATATCAAGAAAAAGGGTGCGGTCGCCTTCCGTTGGTAGCCAAACCGAAGGAGCACGAACGGCGCTGACAGACCTTCGGGTTCCATAATGAATACATTCAAAGTGCAACACACATTCCAAATGAGACCTTGGGTCAAGAAATGGACCATCCTGGGACGACATTAGCAAGTGAGGGAAGCAACTCTAAGTTTCTAAGCATTTCTAAGTGTTTTGCTCTCATTCACATTTACATATTTTTAAACTGTGGACCCAAAGTATCTAAATTACAGCCTTGCATATCAAAATTAAATTCAAAGGCGTAACGCAAAATATAACTATGAGTAAATTGTGAACTCTTACGGTGTCAAACCCAACTGGTGATATGATTCAGTGAGACATTGACACCTCTGTTATTGTTTTTCGCTCTGTTCACACTCTGCTAATAATCTTCTGACTCTCTGATGCGTTCAGTAAACAAGTGTGTAATATTACATCCAACATAAACACGCTGAAATAACCTCATAATATCAGTGTGAGTCATTCTTTTGTCATTACAGCCAAGATAAAGCACATTACACAATGTCAAAGTTTATAATGCATGTGTCAAAACATTATTTTAGTGTCTCGATGCAAATTGAAAACAATAACACAGGAAACAAATGATTTTGCGTGTTCAGTCGGAAGCGATCAATCTAACGCTAGCAGGGATTATGAGGTCATGATTTACCATCAAGTGGCTATCATCCCCATTTCTATGCATTCCTTAAGGAAGTGGAACAAAACAGAATGACACAGTCAACAAAGCCCTGAATGTATGTAACTTCCTCAATATTATGCTTCACTAGCTTTCTTTGTGTGAGATGTGTGTCCTTAGCATGCACATGCATAATTGACCTACTGAGGAATTTCGCTGAGCGCTAAATGCAATGACTTATGCCAGGCAAATTTAATATGTGGTTTCCACAGACTGAATTGTTGGGGGGGGGGGCACCACATTGTTGCCCTTAGGCAGGGTGATGAAGAGAAGCAACAATGGAGGAAGAATGAGATCTTTGTAGAGCCAAAAATAAAAGTTGAGAAAAGTTGATACACACAGTGGACTGGTACATTGATTAATGCAATATACCTTCATGACACATGTGACACGGACAATATTTCATAATGGGTCACAGCCTGAAAGGTGAAAATTTTCAACATTGTACTGTTCAGTAGGAGAGTCACAGGAAACCTACGAAAAACACTTACCTTTGACTGATAAAGTAAGTGATGAAGCTATAAGAAGTCAATCATAATAAGAGAAAATAAACAATTTAGAAAACCAAACTAATAACCAAAAAAGTCTCATTCTACTTTTCCAAAGTTTATTACATTTTCTGTTCCTTAAATAAAGATAATGGCATCTCGAGGCATTTGCCGGGTGCTGACGCAGGCCCAAAAAAACACTGCAGGCCTCACTGATTCCATTTACCAGATTATGCACTTTGTAAACATTTGATCACATTCAAAGAAGGAGACGGGTTGTCCTAAATAGAATTACTCGCAGATGCAAGTCATCTGACTGGAATAGTGGTAATTTCTAGTATAGATTGTTTTCGTGCAGAATTCTAACATGATAATTCAATCTGCTGTTCTGAGCCCCATGTCGAGTGAAGTCACATGGTCCCATTAGTCATTTAGCAAGTCCTTTGCTGGACCGTTGAGAGCCGCAGGATTTCAGGTCAGGGATCCTGAATGCCAAACGACAATTTGCCACGCACTTTGATGATTTTATTATGTGTTTAAATAATACAAACAGCCTGATTCTCTACAAGTCTCCTGCACTTAATAGAAGACCACACGAATGGGAACAACATACGCAACATCCAACACATGGCCATAAGCAGCCATTCACAAAATTACACTACAAAGATTTTTTTCAGACTGAGGCTCTAGAAAGCATGAGTGAGGTGTAGAGAGGAAGGAAACCGAGAATGACATGATTTCCATTGAATCTGCAAAGAAATGCATGATAAGAATAAATCCCACATCACCATGCACACACAACTGGACAGCACATTTCAAAACATGGTTTCACCCCACCTTCCTATCGCCACAATGGAAAGCCTAGAAAGAGTTGCTTATCCATAACCTTCCCTCTGTTTTAGCTTTGTTTTGCATCATTTTTTACTCATTTCCCATTTTGACCAACAGATGGCATATAATGGTGAATCAGTTTAGTGTTGTTTAACTATTATGAACTGTCACACAGGTATTTGCATATAATAGCAGGCTGGTTCACACAATTTATGGTCAACAAAATTATTTCCCCACCGGCCTAACAAAGAATTAAATAGGCAGTCGCCGGATTAGATCTGTAATGAATAAAAGGTGGAATAATATAATTTTTTTTAAACACATTTCATCTTACTATGATGCCATAAATGTCCCAAAAACATGTTTTGGTATATAGACTAGAGCATTAATGTACTATTGTTTTTAATATAATATTACAAATAACAGATATAAATATTGTTAATTGGAATAGCAACAGAACTTTAGAGCTTCAACTAAATAGTTTTTTACTCACTGTACACAATAATATGAACTTTTATGTTAATTTCAGTACGGACAGTATTGCTTCAAAAAACTGTAACATGCACAACTTTGATCAGTAGAATTTGTATATTAATAAATATGTGCTTGTATATGGATAGTAAACCAAAAGCTCTTAGCAAATAATATTCTCTACCCAAATCTAAAACGCATCTCTCTGATGGAGATTATAGCCCACCATTTCTGTTTATTTGAATACAAATCAATCACATGAGTATTGGAATTTCATAAGCATTGTAAAAATCACTTATCCTATTAGTATTTGTGTCAATATAAGGCCAAGCATTTATTTAAGAATGTACAATGTATGGATATGTATGTATTTATACATTTGATATTTTACACATTCCTAATTGCATATGCGTTACTTTTGCTTTTTTAACTTATTCTCTTCACCTTTTCGTTCATTCATGCAACGTGAAAACTCCGTCTTTATAACCTCAGATGGCTATAAATTATACAACTCTGAGATGAGGGCGACAGATCTCTTTCATTTGCTGGCAAGAGATGTGCAGAGGATAATTGGAAGAGCCGTTCTCCGGCAAGACAAAAAGAAAGTACACTTGTTATCTTGTGAACTCTCAACATATAAGATAGGAATCCAGTGAATGTCAGCATGAAAGATGGAATTAACAAGAGATCTTTTTATTGTTCTGGAAGGTCATTAGGCTGCCAATTGGGTAATTATGGAAATGCTCTGAATGTTTTCCCCCTTCCGTTATAGGATCTGAGACCCTTCAATCGGCCCCTTTCGTGGGAAAGTTCAACCATAACTGCAAGTGTACCAGCAAAATCAAATTAGTCAAAGATATTTCATTAGCATTTATAGCCAGAGGCATTTGTTGAAGTACAGAGAGAAGTTGTGAGTCTCGAAAGGGTCAAAAAGAATGATTGGCTAATGACAAGGCCCATAGCCCACCTAAGACATGCACTTGAGTGGACCTAATGAATTGAAGCCATTGATTGCATCGACCACACTTATTCTTGTTGGAAATAAAACGTCCAGTGAGCGAAGCGAACAACATTATAATACGCAAGAACGATCTTAGTCGCTGTTTTAACAGTTATATTAGACTGCATAAAACACCACCATCTGTATTTTAATAAAGAAAAAAACACTTGAAGTCTTTTCAGGATTATATTTTATAGCTATTGCGTACGCAGGCTTAATGTATTTTACTGCAATATATACACTTAAAACCGTAAATCAAAAAGTCTGAATGTATATATATATATATATATATATATATATATATATATATATATATAAGTGCAGTCAGTTAATTGTGATGTGAAGGAGCTTTCAGTTTTCGTAAATATAAGATAATTACAATGATGCGACTATATGTACAGGAAGGTTAAAAATATCCAATTATAGCCAATTACCCATGCAAGATTGTGGTATCCTACTTTATGGATCTTCGTAGTGTTTTGGAAGCATCCCGTGTCACATCAATTCTCGTCGTTTCATGCAGTGATGCTGTCAACCGGAGGATGTGAGTGACTGAATAACAAGCAGTGAGGTAATTAGAGGTAAAGTGAGCGAAGCATCACTACTGGAAAAAATTGTTTGAGGTTGAACTGAGAAAACATGGAATATATTTACGAACGATTTTTGTATTTATTTATTTGATCTACAATTCCATGATTGTTTTCGTTGATGGCATTCTTCATTTTAATGAACGGATTTTAATAAAATGCAAGCCATCTTTTTAGTTTACAGAAACCATAAACCAATATTCCCATTTTTTTTTCTCACTAGTATAAAAATCCACGGTTGTTCACGTGCGTATGAAGTAAAAAAGGAGAGTTGGAAACAACGTTGAAAAATAAAACATTTGTTTATTGTTCATGGTGAATACAACTCACCATACGAAAACGAATGGAACATAACAGAGATGGACTTGAGAGCAGGAAGTTCGCACTGGTATTAGGAAAAAACCCAAATAACACCCCTCGTCGTGCTAATGTGATACTTCAGTCATCATCTAAATAACAATAAGTCGAACAAACCGAGTAACAGCACACATTCTTAACTTGCGCATTGGCATGTTAATCTGGTTGAAGGCGTCATTTTTGCACCCACCCTCGATATCATGGATAACCAACATCGCCTGCATGAAATCAACATTAACTAATGATTTTGTAAAAATAGAAGACGGTACAGTAAAACATAGAATAAACCACACACATGATTATAGCATTCATATTATTAAAGACACTGTGAAACACATACGTTATACAATTAACACGACAGATTTCATCATTTAGTTGAAATGAATCAGGAAAGCGTCAAAAATCCCTTTCTTGGGATTTCTGATGCTATATCTTCGCATTTAAATAGAATAAAAATGCAAAGATATATATGATATTGTTAAATTCATGAATTAATTTAAACATTTAATGGGACTCCATTAAAATAGTGTTTTATGCAACATCATAACATTCAGAAAACGTATAGACGTATATGTCAATTGTTAAATCATTTTAATACACAACACACAAAAGCACTCATTTCTGTGTAAACAACAAATAATTTCAAATTAAATTATCGCATTCTTTTATTGTGACAAGAATGGAATGTTGTCGCATATCCAAATCGAAGTTCAAGTGGATTCGTTCCCTGGTTTTCCCCAAACCGAACGCTGTTCCAATTCTTCTTGATATACTGTAGGCATGCCGTTGTTTTGTATGTCTAAGAAATTATGTATGTTCAACTGCATTTGAGGAACAAAACACTGATTTCCTGCCTTGGCTGTAATGGTGGGAGCCTGCAGGATGATACTACAAAAGGGACTGTTAAAAATGAGCTGGATCATATTGTTTGACAGAAAGTTGCAGGTTGATAGAGTGGATTCTTCAAGAGGGTGAAAATGCTGAATTCAGAGAGGGAAAAAAGCGGAGATCCTCCCTTCTGGTGGGTATAGCCTTGGGGAATCACGGTGTCGACCGTAGAAAATCCAATTAAGGATTGCATTTAAATGAAAAGTCATTTTTTAACCCGAGTATGACGTGGACACTTCCCTTTCTAGATGAGAGGAACAGTTTTCCCGCAAATGGCTTCTTTTTTATTAAATATGACGTGCTGATAATGCGGAGTTGATGTCAAATAATTGGCACAATAACCGTAATTAAAAGCGCGCTAACAAAGCCATTAATTTATTACTGTTGTACAAGCTCGCCCCAACTGTGCTTACATAACCAAATTATTCTTTTTAGAAAGCTTGCTTTGCAAAGACAGGACCATTACAACAATAGATCGGTGACCGACAGAATAAATAAAAATACTTGCAATATACTTGTAAAGCTAGATTAGAGCAGTTAGGGTTTGCATTAAAGATCATTCAAGCAGCATTTGTCAAATCATACGCCTATACCAACAATTTAGATAAATTATGCACGAGTGCTGATTAAATGATTTAGCCTAAAACTTAAACCAGTTTAACGAAATACTGCAATTTACTGTCAGAAACCCATATACGTAATTTCATAATTCTCTTTTTATTTTACGATGCCAAACATTCGTGTTTGTTAAGTAGTTTATTGTGCCTTCAAATATAGTAGTAATACGCGAGGCATTCTCGTAGTTCAAGTTCAGTTTTCATTTACGCTCCATCCTTTCCACCTCTATTCTACAGAATCCTTCTTCCCTGAATGGACACATTCCCTATTACGCCCTTCAATTTTCCTTCTATCTCTTTTATTTCAGATATTTAATTAGGCATAAATTCGATTCTGCTTTGCTTTTTGTGAGCTATTTGTTTCTGACCTTGCCGGGTAATCACATTCAGCCACTGTATCCGCACCGTCACCTGCTATGCCTGCGTCCTCTAATAGGTTCATGCTGGAAAGAGTTAGCTTATTATTCTAAAAGGTTTTGTCGGGTTAAGCCGTGCATGTGTGCTTAAATGTACATTTCATTAACAAACTGCGAAGGTATAAAGCCGGATTTATGGAGCTTCAAAAGATCACAGAGAGGACGAATTTGATCTTCTTTTGGGTGATATCATCCAGGGTGTCTATCAGTGCGCACTGACTCGAGATATATGGTCTTTAACATTTCAAGCCGCCGAAAGAACCATCATTCTACGAATACAGCATGCGATCGCCTTTCATATTTATTTATAATAAAATTATAATGACAATTAACATATTCCTGATGCCCAACCTAGGGAGGAAACCCATTATATGTTTTATTAAATCGAAAACCGACGTTCTAAAATATGAATCCATCATATTATATTAAACCATTTTGTAGGCTATTATTTATCACGGTAATGAGCAGAAAAGCACAGTTTTCCAAAACAAATATTGGCTTTTGACAGCGTAAAAAGGCGTGTTGACTTCATCCTCTAAGTAGCCCGTATTGATAAACGGAACATCACACGGGTCACTGTCTGCTTGCTTGAGCTCTTCAACACCATTAATAACAACATTTAATTAATCTCATTCTTTCGCCACGCAAATTGCTTCAAAGTTCGAGCACGTTTTTCTTTGTGAATTTTAAGACTGGAAATAAAGATAACGGTATATAGATGAAAGGCGGTGACCTCTTTTTATATTAAAATTCATCCTTTAAAAATAAAACAATTACTGTATATTAAGCGGTAATAAATACATTAAAACGTTTCATTTATTACAATAATTGACGTTAATAACGCCTTTATATTACCAAAATTTAATTTGTCATGAATCTCTGCATGCATAACCTGCAGCAGAGATTCACTGAAGGAACAACGAGCTGTAGAATGATTAAAACTGAGAATGTGCTTTATTGCTGTTTAGTACTTCACACGGTAAAGAAAATGTATAAAGCCTGTTTTGCTATCTCTAATAAAATAGTGGTAAGAATAATTGACTCGGCTATAGTGTCAATTAAATGGCCTTTATTTTAATCACGGCTGAGGAAGACGGTCCACGCTCCAGATCAATAAGACTTTATATTACTTGTGGCTAAATAAGTAATGAATCTGCGAAACACGTTCTTGGCATGGTTGGATGAATCACATCAATGTTTGATTTCGAAGATTACAAATAACAAGCGCACCCACTTACAAACCACAAAACAGAACAATTATGCCTTTGCACCACGAAGAACAATGACGCTGAGAAACATTTTCTCACACGACGCAGGAAACGTTAGAAGTTTACATATTCCCTCTTCACTTCTTATTCTTGGGAATATCCCACATGCGTCGCTCACCTGTGCGCGTGTGAATGGCTCGTATGCATTACCAGTGCGCTCATTTCCTACTTTATTCATATGTTAACTCGAGCAATGATGAGGGTCGTTAACACCTCTGCAGAAGGATCTTTATTTAGAGATTTCCATTGTTTTTGCACTTATTTCACACGTAACAAAATCGGCTCTGCGACGTCCACAGAACTACTTAAAAGCGAGTAGGCTACAGAAAAAAAAGACGTTACGGAAACAGATCTGCGTTTAATAATAAAATGTCTTAGCCATTTAAGTGTGATACCATGAATAATGTTTAATCATGCAATAGAATAAACACAACGTAATGACAAGAGATTCAGTTAACTTAGCTGTAGACGTTTTCGTTCAGCAGCTTTCAATATAATTGGCCTAAGAAAAGTAACATTTGGTTAAAGCGCAGGCTAATAAATGCACATCAGCTCTGGAGATGATTTCAATCATGCAGGCCGATTTTCTTTTCTCTCTCTGCCCCTTCCGACACCGCTAAATGGTCTATGACGGGCGAACGGAGACGACGTTACTGTTGTTCCCTTTGTTGACAAATCCATGCAACAACTTCAGCTCGGCGGTATAACAGGGCGACCTCTGACGTCAGCTGGTCACGTGACGCTGCTGATAGTATATCTTTAAGTGAAAAGTAATCTATCAGACAGTCCTTAAAGCCTGCTTTTAAAAGCATGTGTCATCTTGACTCCTCGGTCCAAAATCACTCTTAAGTTTCGAGGAAATACTGTCGAACGGGGACGAGGCGTATATACAAACCAGCTTAAATCAGAAGCCACTGGACTGGAGAAATATTTTCCAAAGTTTAAGTTTTACTGGCAGGCCAGGAGTGACCGGCATTTATAGCCACCGGCGTCATCTGATCTGACCACTGCTCTTACCTTCGGTTGCTCCAGCGGTAAAGTGAGCGGTGATGACCCTGTCTGGAGGAACCAGTGCCAGCAACATGTCCGGTCAGACCGTGCTCACAGCTGACGATGTGGATATCGACGTGGTCGGGGAGGGCGACGAGTGCATGGAGCGGGACAGTGACTGCGAGAGCCAGTGCATGCAGGACCGGGGAGATGAGGTCGAGGAGATCGAGGTGAAGGAGCGCAGCGACAGCCCTTGCGAGAGCGCCGGCGAGGGTGAGTCCAGGGGGGATGTCCTGGAAAGCTCCCCCGGTCCCATGCAGAACAAACCCAAGAACAGCCTGGTGAAGCCGCCCTACTCTTACATCGCACTCATCACCATGTCCATCCTCCAGAGCCCGCAGAAAAAGCTAACGCTCAGTGGAATCTGCGAGTTCATAAGCAACCGCTTTCCTTACTACCGGGAGAAGTTTCCTGCTTGGCAAAACTCCATTCGCCACAACTTGTCTCTCAACGACTGCTTCGTCAAGATCCCACGGGAACCGGGCAACCCGGGCAAAGGCAACTACTGGACCCTCGACCCCCAGTCGGAAGATATGTTTGACAACGGCAGCTTTCTGAGGAGGAGAAAACGCTTTAAGAGACATCAGCCGGACATTCTCCGGGAACAGGCCGCTCTCATGATGCAGAGTTTTGGGGCGTACAGCCTCGGGAATCCCTACGGTCGCCACTACGGAATTCACCCGGCCGCCTACACTCACCATGCCGCTCTGCAGTATCCATACATTCCGCCGGTGGGTCCAATGCTCCCTCCGGCGGTGCCTCTCTTACCCTCGGCAGAACTGAACAGAAAAGCTTTTAACTCGCAACTAAGTCCGAGTCTTCAGTTACAACTCAACAGCTTGAGCACCGCGTCAATTATCAAATCCGAACCTTCCAGTCGACCATCGTTCAGCATAGAAAATATAATCGGCGTGTCCAGCAGCTCCACGAACGCGCAGACTTTCCTGCGGCCACCCGTAACGGTGCAGTCCGCCTTACTGAGCGCACAATCCCTGTCCCTAACCCGGACATCAGCTGCCATCGCGCCTATTCTCAGCGTCCCATCAAATATCATATCCGGACAGTTTTTGCCAACAGTGTCCACAGCAGCGTTATCCAAATGGCCTTCTCAATGAAAATCTAAATATTTTTACACATATATATATTTTAAGACGTTACAGCACGAACTATAGGCAGCACTGGACAAATCGTCCGCCCCAATGTAGCCATGTAAAGACTTCTGTGAAAAAAAAAAAGAAAATTCATTATCAAAAGGAATGCTTTCAGTACAGGTAATGTTTGTAAATATTTGTACAAAGAAATTAATTGACATGTTTTACTTTTGTATTTCATTTCGTTGTTTAAACTGTATGACAGTAGTTGAGTGAGCCTTGTTTTTCATTTTTTTTCATGCTATCCTGAGATTTCACGAACAATGTTTTGCTTTGTTAATAAAATATTAAATTGTTCTTATTCAAAGACTGGAAAAAGAAGTATGTTTATAAATTTAAATATATGTATTCTATGTAGCTACTGTGTTGTAAATCAACTCCATTTTTAATAAATATGAAAAACCATTTCAGACAAAATCGATTTCATGAAATGTAACAGCAAAAAATATTGCTGACATAACAGATATAACCGTCACGCGATGATATAAGAAATGTAAATACGACAATTTAGAAATTAAAACATTTTAAAGTAGCCGATTGCAAATAACGTACTGCATATCATAGGATACTTAAAAAAATTACACCATTTTATGGTATAAGAAAGAAATCTATCTATCCTGCATACAATTTTGAAACAGTTTAACAGTCTACAATTTTGCGCAGTTCATTATTCGATATCGGATCATTTCATAACTCATAATTTTCTTATCTCGATATAAAATACAGGTGCATGAACGCACATCTTTTCTTATGAAAATTAACGAATAGATTATTGTGAATTCGTCTTAAATTCGTTTTAATTTCATTTAATAATAATGCAACACTTAAACATCTGCCATATAAGCTTTCATATGCGCACCCTCTTCTACAAGATTACAACATAATAATTACTACAACCACCTTCAAAAACTAAACATTTAAGCTTACGTTCTGGACTATGTAGGTTACAAAAATAACAACATTCTTTGTAATTAAAAAGGTCAATTGCCGGTTTCCATTTACAAGTGAAAACGGATGCGACCTAAAAATATTTTGCAAGTTGTTCCTATTAAAGTAACACTCTCTTTCGCAGTTGTGTCTAGCTAATCACTTCTACTTAAACAGCAAATGGTACATGATGGGTGGCGCGCGCAAGAGTAGGCTATATTTAAGTGATACCCATGGGAAAAGAAAAAGAGCTCTCTTCTTAAATTCACTTTCAGGCTAAATAAAGTTGCTGAGATTGACCTTAACGGCACTACATTAAACAGGCCTATTCCACAACTGTCTCCATAGGCTATGTCCTGCCACCAAGGAATTTGACAACACATTCCTATACAGTAATAAATTGCTGTATTACTTCGTTGTTAAAATGAATCAATCAAAATGAGTATAGTTAAATGTTTGCTGGTGTTTTTGTTTCCTTCGCACCCGCAGCTTTCTGGTTAAAATATATTTCTATAGATTCGTAGCAAAACAGATCATTTAGATTATGAAATATTGAAACGATAAATAAATGCAAAAACTAAATAGTGGTCGCCTTCACCAAATGTAAATGACTGCATCTCAAATAACGAGGTTGATGTCTTCTATGAATCACTGGATTGCGTTTACAGAAATAAATTCCGTAATAAAGAAAAGTTTGTTTTTACTAATAAGGGGTAGGCTACAGCTTTGATGCTGCTACGGCAACCGCATAAGCTACTAAAACAAACACACTAAGTTTCTTTGCATCTGTTGGGATAATGATCGCGCTTGTGGAGCAGTTAGATGTTATTTGTTTTGGACAAGAGATACCGTGAAATTGTTCAGATTCAACGGGTTTAATTGGGGATCTATTTTAAGGTCGGCTGGTGGGAAAGAGTTGACTCCTTAACGAGTGCAAGGTTATAACACCCCCACGCATATATAAATACGAAAACTGAAATAAATAAACATAAATACAATAATAGGCCTATAACTTCATTTAAAAACTCGATATAAGGAAAAAAAATGCACGCCATGTGATATTATACCAGTCTATACTTTAATATAGGCCTAACAATCAAGCAATTAGTTTGTCAGCAGTATCATGAAACGCATAACCACTCAGACATTTCTCTTATATACCGACGTTAAAAAGTGTTTCTTAGCGTGTGAAAAGTAAAGAAAAACTCTTTGTGCGTTCTGAAAGTGACAAGTGTTCGACGCACTTTTGAGTAAAACAAACAACGCTTTGACCTTTGTGAATACACCTGCTCTTGCGCACTACACAGGTGTAGGGCCCTTGTGTTCCCACCGCCTTATAGCGACTTTCCAGCAGGGTCAGCAACCAGCGGACCTCCCATTGCATTATGTTCATGATTATTGCTTTCTCATGAATAAGAAATTAAGTATTAACTGTATATGACTAAATTAGGAACCATTTAAGCATTTTTATTTACATATAAATAGGCTATCCAGTGCGCATCTTGCACGCTGTTTTATTAATAATTATTAACACTGAGTGTTGAATGGAATAAATAAAGTGAGTAAACAGAAACAGATGTCATTAGAATACACTCAGAGTTATATTCCCTTTTAGAAAATAACTAGAGAAGAATACACTCCTGTTAAGTGTCTTTGGAACGCTGTTTTACAAATGCACCACTGTAGGAATACGTATGGGGCGAACTGATCGTCAACGGTAAATACAGTGGTTACTGAATATTTAAAGGGTGCAGACGAAGCAGTAAATGACAAAGATGGCAAACAGGGACATTAATATGTCACGAAACAGAATGTGATTAATAGGATCATCATTGTAATGAAAGAGAGACTGCAAATCAGAAGTTGTCCATGGTTATCATTTATAAATATTTGATGGCCTTACCACAAAGGCTTTCCGGATGATGATGCACCACTGCTCAGTTTAATACTGTACCCCGAGAACATGACTATACAAAGAGGAAAACTCAACAAAAAATATAGCCTTGTGAGGTCATTGAGCAGCAGCTACGGACACTTCACAAATTTGCCAGCTTTTAAGATGAACAGGTTCTACATCCATTGGGCGGAATGTATTGTTATGAATAAACATTTTCCCCCGCCAAATGATGTTAAATATTCTGGAGATTTAGATTAACGACAAGTACATAAAGGCAAGCACACTCAAGATGGATACAAATGTGGGGATCTCATGATAATGAAGAACAACCAAAGGTTTCATAGGAACGTGCATTACTCAGTTTAAATTGAGGCCATATGGGGAACATTTGTAGGCTACTTACGGTATTAAGCTATCGTTTAAAACTCGAATCGTAATGTCTTATGACAACAAAATTAAATCGTGCGATTAAATCATATCTGCTGATCGAGTTTTCGAATACAACTACCACGAGTCAAACCTGTTCAATTTATTCAACTCACGTGTTACATAGTGAATGATGTCATCAACGCGCGCCACTCACGTCGCGCTGCTGACGCGTTGTTTCAGGAAGTGGAGCTTAGTCGATTCGGCTCTGTGGAAAAACATGACAGACGATGAAGACTAAGGTTCTAAATATTTTTTAAACCAAAGGTCTTGAAGGGTCACAGATATGGAGAGCTGGAGCCTTATTTCACTATGCGTGTTGTTGGGTTTAACGGCGAGGTGGGCTGTGTCTATGAACTCCTATTCAGGTTGGTTTTCAGTGAAATAAGTTACCGGTATCTGTTGTAATAAACTTCAACAACAGAAGAGAATCAAGGATCGACTCGTGTATATGTACATAATAAATGTCAACATGGTTCAAATCACAGTCAAGGGGAACAGACATAAGTTGTTAAAATGTGATATTATGACATGTGAAGTGATGAAATTCAATGTAATTTAATATAGGTGCACATAAACCGCCGATGTTCGGAGACTATGAAGCACAGAGACACTGGCAAGAAGTGACCTACAATCTACCTGTTCACGAATGGTTAGTCCCAGATTTTCTTCTATGGCCATGAGTGTAAACATTGGTGAAAGTGAATCTTTCCTTTGTTATAACCACCATCATTACAATATTTGCCTCGATGTGATGCCTAATATTTATTTTCTCCTCCCAAGGTACTTTAATACTACAAACAATGACTTGAACTACTGGGGGCTTGACTATCCTCCACTGACAGCCTATCATAGTCTAATGTGTGCATATGTGTAAGTTGGATTTTGTATTGTACATTATTCACAAAAGCGTCTTTTGGAAAACAATATGGCTGCACAAGTTTATATTGCATATGTGTTTTTCTATAGAGCGAAACTGCTTAATCCTGAATGGGTGGAACTGCATGCATCTAGAGGTTATGAAAGTCACTCTCATAAGTTGTTCATGAGGGCAACAGGTAGGAATTGACTTATATTATTAACAGTTTTTTAATAATTAACTATTTATTTCATTTAATCACGTAGATGACACTTTTGGGGAGATTTTAGGCATTTAAACCCCAAGTACTATGTGTAGTTTTAAAAGGATGTAAACTGAATGGTCTGTGTTATCTTGTACCATAACGGCGTACATCATATATAGCCTACACAAGTTAAAAGCATGTTCGCCAGAGGAGATCTAAATTATTATTTTGCATGAAGGCCAAGACCACTGCCATCTTACAGTAAATTGTAAATGTAGGCCTCTGGCCATTAAATACAGTCATGTCTGGTTTAACTTATTTGCTTTTATTTTCTTTGGACACAAATAAATATTCACACATTTGCCTTCACTACCCCCCCCCCATCCAAGTTCTTTTTGCAGATGTTTTGATCTACATTCCAGCTGTTTTGCTTTACTGCTTTTACCTTTGTGTTGGGTCCCCAAAACAAAAGGTAACTAAATAGTTAGCCTTCCGTTTTTCAAGTTGTTGTCATGTTTTCAATCATTAAGAAGGTCACATTGTTTCTTTGCATTCTTATAGGTTGCCACAGCTCTATGCATCCTTCTCTATCCAGGACTTTTACTAATTGACTATGGCCATTTTCAGTATCCTTTTCTTTAATTCTGCTTCGGTATTTATTATTAGCCTTTGCACAATTTATTTGTCATGCCTACAGTCAAATTTAGTGCTAAAATAGTGAACCTTTTTTGCGCAATAAACAATATGCTGGTGTTTACCTCGCACAGTTAACATTAATTAAAATGTACTTCTTTAACTGGATTTTCAGATATAACAGTGTGAGCTTGGGCCTGGCCCTATGGGGCATTTTGGGACTCGGTTTGGGCTGGGACGTGTTTGGTTCCTTGGCTTTTACCTTAGCTCTTAATTACAAGCAAATGGAATTGTACCACTCACTGCCTTTCTTCTGCTTCCTCCTGGGAAAATGTATCAAACAGGGCTTGACTGGTCGAGGGTGAGTCTTATGTGTTGTTATATTAAAATGTTATCTTAGTGGTTATGTGTTTAAAACAATCCAGAAGGCACGTTCCAGAGATTCCAGAAGGCACGTTACAAGATTCACAATTGTTTTATTTGTCAGTTATATGGGGAATATACAACCAGCAGTGACATTTAGGTCAGGTCAGCTTCAAAGAATATTCTTGAGAATATTTAAATATATTTAACCCTGTGAATTTTGTTTAAACAACTAAAAAAGGCCAGTGGTGGACCACGGCACGGATGTGTCAAAAATCTTTGTTACTTTTTATTTTATATTCTAAAGAGGAATTGCGGGCATTAAAATGGTATGCAACATGCTATGAATAGTCCATACGTAATTTCAAATATCAGCATGTTTATATGGTACTCCGTGCAAGCACTCTTCTCATTGCTGCCTTGCATTTGTTTATTTAGTAACAATGTACCAAGGGCATGTGGAGGCAAATGTGTTGGTGGATTAGTTGGCCTGGGAAGTGACATGTCCAGATGACTCCGTGGCCATGCCTGACCCTCCCTGCAATGCTTGTGCGTGCAACTGTATATCTACAGCTAAGAGGTGTTAGCAGCTCCAATATAACAACTGAAAAACTGTGAAGATATGTAGAGTCTCTACGCAAGTAGTCAAGAGTCTTGTTGCGATTTACAACACATTAATCATGAAGAAATTGATCCGAGTAACTGCAGTAGGAATGTTAATAGCAATTCTAGTAATGTAACTGTAATTTTAACACTTAAGAAGATATTTTGAAGAATGATGTTAACTGGCCCCCATTCACTCGCATTGGTTTTGTGTCCAGTGCCAGTGCTGTTTGGGTACCTCCTTTCTTCAAAATATCTGCTTTTGTGTTCTGTGGAAGACAGACAGTCATTACATTTGGGTGAACTATCACTTTCAATGAGATTAAGAGCCAGTAGTATAGAAAAAGCTATTATAGTACTGTATATTAGAGATCATGTGAGTAACAGAATGCTGCTAGCTATTATTGAATGAATCATCAATGCCTAATACAACATACCTGGGAATATAGGGAATTTACAATTGGCATTACTGTACCCCAAAAGTGTCAAAATAAGGCCCAGGTACTATGAGATAACGTCCAGCGAAACAAATGCAAAGAGTTATGGTAGATAATAAACTGTATTGTAAATATGTTTTAGATTTTACACTTAGCAGACGTCTTTATCTAATGCCACTTACAAGAATAAGGATACAATGACGCAATTTATCATAGGGAGGCAATAAATTCTCTTTTCAACCATTCCAAACAAACCATTCCACAACTATAGTATATTGTGCTGAATGTTTTACTTTTTGTGTATATCCAGATTTTTACTGTTGGCCAAGATCTCATTGACTGTACTGGTGACCTTTGCCCTATGCTGGCTGCCCTTTTTGAGCAACCCACAACAACCTTTGGAGATTTTTCATCGCCTTTTTCCAATTGGCCGTGGACTGTTTGAGGTATGTGCATCATCATAAACCATATATAGCCATACCACTTCAGATCCACCTAAATAGCTTCCTTTATACTGATTGGATACTATCAATGCCAGTGTAACCGATAATTTGCCATGTTTACTAATATTTGAAATATTCAATTGTGCTTAATGACTTTTTTGTTATTAGATTTATTCATTATCTAATCAATATTTTTATTACTACACTATATCTGTATAGTACTGTACTATGTCATATTTACACATATGGGTATCATATTGTGAGGTTAAGTTGGGAAAGGTGGTAAAATCTATGAAAATCAGCCTTATTTGCTGCTTAAGGATTGGGTTTTTACACATAACGGTATGATACTTGTGATGCTTATTCAGCTCTGTGCTTTGCCTGTTAAAACATTTCCAATGCAGAGACCAGAGCTTGGAAATGCCCTTGAAATCCTTATCCACATGCATTAGATTTATCTATGAATGCATGCATGAATGCATAAATACACTGTTGCCATATTATTTCAATGCAGATGTATGCATTGACACAATCCCTTTAAACTGTAACAGTGTGTTAAATTCAGGCTCTTTTCGTTGATACTAAAGCAAGGAAGAACAACTCGGTGCTTTTGCAATCACATCTATCTATATTCATATAGTCTCAATAAAAGACCCCTTGTCTCTAGAGCAGGATTTATCCTCTAGATCTGATTAGTAAACAAAGGGATCAAGTTGAGTTTATTGGAAAACCAGAGCTCTGTCCAATGCATTGTCCAAAGCCAGGTCTCATCTCCCGTGTAAGTCAATACCAAAACGCATTGTACGTGTACAGCGGCTCGCTTTTGAAACGTATTCGAAACTCTCTTGTTAGAGAGACATGAGCCGTGCCGTGTTGTGAGAAGTAATTGAAAATCCTGGGGGCGGCTCAGGGCTCAGAATATATCATGCTTTTGCTTGACATGAGGCTAACATAATACACAAGGTGTGAGTAATTCTAACCTAGAGCCTTGAGCATTTGTGCTGAAGGGAGTGCTAAGCAAGTCTTGGCTGCTGCTCGGAGGTCTGCTAGCTTGCATTTGACAAGGAACGCTAAAGCTAGGTAACATTTAGCCGAGAGCATGTGTTTAAATACGCGGGTTAGCACTTGAGAAGGATTCTGGGAGGGCACGTGTACTGGGTGGAAGTTCAGGACAAACCCCTGACATTTATTTAAGTTTCTAATTATTTACATATGATTGAAACATACAGCTGCGGAAAGAAATAGGAGTTTTGACCGGTTTCTACAGTTTGCAAATAAATACAAATAGAAAAAATATTTTTGTTAGAAATTTGGGCGAAATATTTTTTGTAGTAGCTTACAGAGAAAATAGTTTTACCTAAACGCATACCTATAAATAGCAATCTGAAATGTTCTTTTAAATGGTCTCTTAATTTTTATTCCTCCGCTGTGTATTCTCAGACAATCAAATACAAAATACATTTTTAATACAAATTAATATTGCTATACTAATACTGATAGTATGAATTTTATTAATAAAAATATGATAAATAATAGATTTATTGTTAAAAAGAAATTATTTACAAAATATGCAGATACTAGGTTTCAGAAGGACAGTGGCAATATACTTTCATATGCTTAGTATAATTTTTTTAAACATTTGTATTGTTAAAACAACCATTTGAAAAGGATTGTATTATTTATTTTCATTTTATACCTTTATACCATTATATACCTTTATTGCCCTAAAAAATCTGCTACTAAGAGCATTAGACCAGCGTTTACAAATAAACAGTATCAAATCAAAAACCTCAAAACCCAGGATGAATTACTAACCCAGTGTAAAGTATGAACAGTGTGCAACAAGATATCCCTGGATTACATTTACCCAGGGTTTAGAATGGCACCATCTTGAGATATCCAGAGATATCCACTCTGGAAGTTTTTTCAAGTGCACCAATAGAATTGGTTTTATGCGCTTGCAGTTAGAATGACTGAATCCTCTGGGCTAGCTCATCCTCAGCTGTAGTGTCCACTCGTACATAAACACAGCTGTGAATAGCAGCAGCTGTGTTTTCCAGGACCGAGCAGAATGCCGAGTTTCTCAGAGGCAGACTTGAAACTTTCATATCATGTCCTGATTCCACTGTTGCACAACTGCTAAAGGCCACCAGTCTTTGAGGAATCACATTGCGGTACCCCGGCGGAAAGGTCAAGGGGCACTCCTAGCGGATCGGTCTCCTAAGGAGCAATTCGGTCAGTGGCAAAACTTCACAATCTTTGCTAGCTGGCTGCCGGTATAAATGCACTTGGCATGCAGTTAGCAAGTCATAAGATTAGCATCATGCGTTTAACCCCGTGTCTGTAAGTTTACAAATAAGTGCATAGCTTTTTTGACATCCCGGTTCCTTGACGGGGTAATTTATGAGCGTGCAATACTTCACCCTTGCCCTTTGTACAAATGCCCACCAAGAATGCCCACAGGAATTTTTATTGCACTTTCAGTCGGGAAATGATTACTCTGAGTAATGTTACTTATGTGCTTTCTCTTCAAAAGTCACATGCCATTTAAAGACGCTTACCTTATTAGTCCGTACTAATTTTGTAAGCATGATCATGAATCTTTTTAGGGTTATTTCGGAAAAATTGTAATATTTGGCTACAACATTTTACTGTAACGTATTTGGTGTTGTTGTGAACAACTGTGTGGGCGACATTGTATTTGTGATATCGCTAACAAATATTACAGTGTGCCTGAGATGTGAACGACACGTGTGTTCAACACGACCCAGTGGTTGATGATTTTAGAAACAAATATATTCCAAAAGGCATTTATTTATTATCAATATGATACATTTGTAATATTGAATATTTAGCTACCACCAGAGATCAAATCAATAATTATGAGGTCAAACCATTTTTTTATTACATTCTTCATTTGACTCTTCCACTTCCGTGAACTCCCACATGCATGAACTGTTACTGAATCTAGGTTTTAGGTCTCAACCTAAAATGAGAGTGACACCCTT
This sequence comes from Barbatula barbatula, assembly GCF_947034865.1. Lineage (NCBI taxonomy): Eukaryota > Metazoa > Chordata > Actinopteri > Cypriniformes > Nemacheilidae > Barbatula > Barbatula barbatula. The sequence goes on from NC_136770.1 coordinate 17,682,609, forward strand.
GATTTACACCAATTTAAACAACTGTTTATAAAGAACGGAAAACTGATAGCGTGTGTATCATTCGTTCTCATTGTGTCATTCTGTCCGGAGCGCATTAGTGTGGTGACTTTGACAGCATGTGTTTGTTGACAGGATAAAGTGGCTAACACATGGTGCAGCTTGAATGTGCTGATAAAGATCAAGACCCTGCTGTCTAGAGAGACTCAGCTGTTCCTCAGGTAATCCTTCACCAGCCATTTACCCACCACCCTCACTTTTGTCTCCGTATGTATCTCCTCCTATCATGCAGCCTCTTTCAATCTACCAAGTTTGCAAAACACATCTCATTATAATGGAGACCACAGGGGGATTATGGGTAGTTAATGATATCTGAGATTTTGTGACTAACAATATGCGGACGCTAATCTGCAGGTGCAAGGGCTTGGTTAAGATTATTTATTTGAATATTCCAGTCGTAGTTTACGGCAATCTGTTAGTGAGTTTTCAATCTGCAGGGTAAATCATTATTTTTTTCATATTTAAAACAAAAATGTCATATTTCAAATTTAGCATAAAATAGGTTGATAGTACATTAAAGCTGCAATCTATCATTTTTGCATATCTATTGCCATCTCTGTTTGAAATATAAAATTGCAGGTTACTTTACGTATTTATCTTTAAGTATGTTATAAAAACAACTGACATTTCCTGCCAAGTCTGACCCGACATTATTTTACGTACTTGCTCAAAAACACATTTGTTTATTTTTAAGATAAAAAGTTTTACGGATTGCAGCTTTAAGCATTATTGCCTTTTTTGTTTGGAAAAGTAAAAATACGAGCAAGGCACCTTCGGAAAACTTCGGCAAGCACTGGTCAAACAAAAAGCATCATATGTTAAAATGTTCTCTTTTATTAAAAATCGAGGTATCATGGCTCGCGTGATGGACTAAACTTGAATTTCTTGAAGAATTTCAGGCCTCAACTCAGAGTTTTATAGATATTATTATTTTGAAAATTATGTTTTTATGTCATTGTGTAATTGGCTTAGTTGACTAATTGCTCAAAAGTTTTTTGAGACTTTTCAGATTTTTGGAGTTTAGTGCACGGATTTCGTATACATTTTTCACTTATTTAAAATTTGGAAATTTTAATAGTCTGTTGCCACAAGTGATAATTTGCAATTGCGCCTATTGGAAAATGTAGATTAGTCACTACACTAGTCAGTACAAAGTCTTGAGTTGAGCCCTGAAATCTTTTCAGTTTGAAAAGGAGGGTCCTCAGACCCACCCCGTGTTTGGCCATTCCAACCACCTTTCCTTTAAGACAGTGATGATTGAGGGGTTAAAGTCCTTCTGTGAGTGCTGTGCCAGTATTTCATGCATTTCCCGCATGCTGGGATCTTTCTTGTTTACCGTGAGGATGTATAAAAAGATCAGGCAGCCGCGTCCTCTGGTTCCATGGGATAGATTACGGGTTTGGCAACAGGGGCTCTTGATCGTATTTCTTCACTCTGTTTGTGTGTATAGTAAATCTTTTATTAATACATATATGTATCCAACTTAATTGTTTGCTTGTTTGTTATTCTTGCAGTTTTGCGCTCACTGTTTTGTTCATCATGCCTTCATCAATAAAACTGTTGTTCAGACCAACTCTGTGGCAGTTTAAGCTCGCCTTGGTAAGTGGTGTCATGGTTGTGTTGGCCTGTGACAGGGTTTGTATTTTTGACCACTGACGCTCCCAGTCTGTTTTTAATGTAGGTTAACTCCTCCCTGGCGTTCTACCTCTTCTCCTTCCAAGTCCACGAGAAGTCCATACTTCTAGCAGCCTTGTAAGCAAATGAAAATAATTAATACTACTTAATCCAAGAACATGCACACCGAAATCACATACTGTGGCAGTATGTCCTGAATTAGATGAAGTACCTATTTATGACAGTTAAAATAGTTTATTCTTTATAGAATGTGTGAGTGCAGTATGCATACATTTTGGACATACTATTGTACATCTGCTATCTTTTCTTTGTCATCTGACTTGTATGTTCGTTCACCCCGTGACAGGGGTTTTCAAATTTTATTGTCTGCCGCACCCCTATGACCTAAAACCCCCCTGACAGGTACTCCCCATGAAGTAAATATTTCAATAATTTAATGGCAAATTTGCACGTTGCTTTATAAGTAGAATTTTACATCACTATTGTTATCTCTAAACATTTCTTTGCGACTTAATTTTTGCAACATGTATTTGCACTGGTAGACATTCAGTGTACCTCACGAACCCCCAGCAATTCCCTTGTGAACCACCAGGGGTTCGCGAACCCCAGTTTGGGAACCCTGACCTATGACAACAATGCATAAATAATTCATTTGACAGTCAAGATTATTGTAGTTTAATGAAACTAAACATTTCTGTTAATTGAAATAATAAAATATCAGTCGAAATATAATTTGTAAATGTTTAACTGAATAAAAGGAGAAACGTTCCATTAGCGATAAACTGAAATAAGTTGAGGCACTAAAAATATTAACTGAATATACTGTCTAATATACTAACAACTAAAACTAAACTTAAATAAATGAAACTTTTATCACAATGTAAAAAATATACAAATAAATCAAATGTATTTAAAATATTTATAAAATGAGCATGAAAAACTACATTCTAATAAAACTACAATAAACTGAAAGCAAAACTACAATAACGCTGTTGATAAATTATAAAAATGTAGTTTTTTTCAAACAATTGCAATTTAACCACAAGAAATTACAATTACACTTGAAAAGAGTCACCCGGCTCAATGTTTTCAGTATTTTAATTTTCTTTTGTTTATTACATTTATTAGGTCTTCAGCTCCGTAGCTTAATTAAATAGAAAAGTTTCCATACTGAGAAATCTCCCGAAGCAGTAAATCATATGGGTATTTCTCAAATATAGTTTTCTGCATATTGAGGTTTTGAACATAATATGCATTATGCATGCTGATTTTCACCCACTATATAGTATGAAAGTATGTGATTTTGGATGCAGAGACGGTCAGAAATGTAAATATTTTGTGACAACAAAAATATACAACACAATAGTTTATTGTCTATACGAAGTGTGTCGTTTCAAAACATTGCTCTGTTTGTTTGGGCAGTCAGACACATGAATTACTGTCTCAACCAATGATGTGAGTTTAGAGGCGGTACTACCTAATTTGCAAGGAAAGCAAATTTAAGGAAAGGCCTGTAGGAGTGTTTGGAAATGCTTAAAAAATAATGTTTGGATATAATTATTCCAAAAATTGCTATTTTGTTTGGTGCTGTTGAAATCACACACTCCATCCATACAGTTATTCATTATTCACAATGGTGTCTTTAGGATACTTTGTTTATTCCTGTATGACTGCAACAAAATAATCCAATATGTACATGCACACAAAAATATCTAATAATAGTATTGACTTCACATATCTGCATTGTCTCAAAAGTCATCATCGTGTTTTATAGGCCGGTTTGCCTCGTCATCGATGAAATACCTCTGATTGCCATTTGGTTTCTTCTAACGTCGACTTTCAGGTAAGATAGCAAGCGATCTTTTACTTTATTAAAATGATTGTACTATATAAATAAGTTCATGGCAAAGATAGCAACAAGATCAGCAAAGAAATAGCGAGAGGAAGTGTAGTAGCTGGTAGGGGAGTCCCAGCTGTCGAAACTAATTGTTGTGTGCATGGTTTAGTGTAAGGATATCACTGGCTTACATGACATTGCCCACATACCATTAAACCAAAGACCTCTGTGTATAAGCACAGCCCACCATTCTCTGCAATCATACCGCTCGCTTCCACAAATACAGATTTAATGCTGCATATTTATGTTTTCTTGCGGAAGACATGAAGCTCTTTGTTATGGAAGATAATTGGATTATATTCTATGACAGAGTAATTGTTCCATCACTAGGAAATGTATACGCATAAGCATACAGAGACAAAACATTGCCACAATCTTCTATTCCCCAAACACACACCATTAATTTCAAGGCTTTTTTTTAACTAATTATGGCGAAATGATGTGCCATCAAAATTCACAGCTCGTATTGTTTTGCTTCGCCATGAGCTGTTCTGCTTACACAAAGATTGTTTTATTGTCAAGGCACTTGCTAAATGGCAGAATGTTTTCTAATAGGATAAGGTCGGTACGCAAGTTATTGTTTTTCAGATAGGTGCCTAAGAAACAGCTCCATTTGACAGTTTACTTCTAGGTTTAATTGTAGTTGAATATTGTATCATCATTTCTTATGTATAATACTGCACAATAAATAAATATAAATGTTTTTATGCTTTTACTGTTTTATTTTTAAGTTTCTTTTTTAAGCATCTTTGTCCAAAAAATATATAAAGACAGAAATAGAAAGATTTTGTATTATAGCTGTTAAAAATATGTACTTTTTTCAGTTTAAAATAGCTAGTAGTATGCCAGTACAAAATAACTGCAGTGTTTTGTGAAAGATAGGATCAGGATACTGCTTGTATTTCTTATGTCCTAAGTCTTTTTTGTTATTCTCCTTAGCATGCTCCCCCTGCTGTTGAAGGACGGCCTTCTGCTGCCCTACGTAGTGACCTCACTGGCGTTCCTCTTTCTGAGCCTGTATCTGCTGTCTGCTTTAGAGAGGAGTACAGATGAAGAACAAAGGCTGGGCATCTTACACAAACTCGCACAGCACTGTCTGCCTAAACTCAAACTCGGCCAGATCATTAAAGGGAAGGTAAGTTAACTCTGACAGTCACGGCCCATTACTCCACGCTACTGACATTATTGAAATGGATGCTCCTGAAGAAGTCAGCTCAGCGTACAGTCCCCACCAGAAAAATTGCCTGTAACTTTAAGATTAGTTTGACCCCTGCTCTTCTTAGCGCTTTTGAGGACTGAACGTTTCAGCAGGTCTTCGTGTGAAGACCTGCGAGACGAGGAGATGTGCTATTTACGTAGCGTGAGTCATTAACACAGGTTTGCCTAGATATATTTATTTACACAAGAGACATAAATAAGGGGGCCCTAGGATTGAGCTAGAGTTTCATAGAGGGTCGTGTTGCTCACACCAGCATTTCCACTGATCCTTCACTCCATCTGTCCTAAATAGACATGTTAATGTTTATACCTCCAAAACAGAATGGAAAATAGGTAGCAAAAAATCAGATTTTTTTATTGTTTGCATAGTTGCTTGTTTAAAAAGGATGCTCATAAACCCCAAAACCATAAATCAGTTTGGACACAACATGTAACCATATCGTATGGAGTTGCAATGCGGATAGTTACAATGCAGTGTATCTTATTGTTAACTATCTCAAATCATGTTTCTTCTCTGTTATTGTGTACAGTTCTGGTTGTCACTTGTGGCCATGGCTGGTCTGAGCTTTACAAGTGTCTGGCTGGAGCCACCGGCCAGGTTGCCCGACTTGTTTCCAGTGCTTGTATCCGTTCTCTCCTTTCTACACTTTCTGGGCTTTGTCATATATTTTAACTTCATTCAGCTGTGGGAGCCACAGAAGAAGAGTCAAAAGAAAACGAACTGAAGAGAGAACCATGACTAGGCCTGTCAAAGAGAAGACATGAAATGGGAATAGAAAATTCAATTTCGGCTTAATGAGGTTTGCTGAACTTGTTGAGAATAGTGAATCCAGTGGAAGAAGATACAGTTCTGCCTGACTTTCTCACTTGTTTACTTTAAAGGGATACTCACCCAAAAATGTAAATTCTGTCATCATTTACTCTCCTTCGAGTTCTTCCAAATCTGTATAAATGTCTTTGTTCTGATGAACACAGAGAAAAAATTATGCTTTTTACCAGACAGATTTTGCCCCCATTAGGAAAATACAATGGTAGTCAAAAGTGCCCAAGAACAGTTTGATGTCCTACATTCTTCAAAATGTCTTCTTTTGTGTTCAACAGAACAAAAAAATGATAAAGTAATTTTACTACTATGCGAATCAATGGGAGTGCAAGGTCTGTTTGGTTATAAGCATTCTTCCAAATATCTTTGTGTTTATCAGATAGGTTTGGAACAACCCGAAGGTGAGTAAATGATTACAGAATTGGGTGGAGTATCCCTTTGAGACAAATTTAGTGAGATATTGGTGTCGTGTCATTGACCAGGCAATAAGGGACCACTAGTGCTGAAAGTGTTTTATTGTAACATTTTTGATAAATTGTATGTTTTTTTTACCATATTTGTTAACATGGGTATTAGGGCTTTTCTAATGACCCAATATTGACGTTGAACAAAAGATTATGCCAAATAAATGAGTATGACTATTAGTTTCTGATCTTTCGTGTGGTAATTGAAGGAAAATATTAATTAAACACAACAAAGGTGAAAAGCCTGATGCCAAAGCTACGCATTAAAACACTTCAAATCTATAGGCTATAAAACAAAAATGATGGAAGGAGAAATATATGAAAATAATGCTGTAAAGCTGAAACACCGGCGGAAAAGTACAAGCAATCTTTTTCACCCCTCTTTGTGCGAGTTAATGACGGCCATTAAAAAAATCCATTACAACTATAAATGTTATCGGGTCACAAAGGGGCTACTGTGTTACAGCGTGCTCCAGCTCTACAGCCAAGCACACAAAACGAGAGAATGAACTGATTTCGTTGAACCGTTTTACACAAAAGACAGCAACACAAAAAAACCAAAAGGCTGATGCTAATATTGAAAAATAATATCCATCAAGATCAAATTGTTATTAGATCCTGCTGATCTTAAAACTCTCAGATTCTGTAAACTTGACGGTCAGACTTTACAGCCTACAGTTAACAGACCAAATAGATGAACCATGAGTTGTTGGGAACAAGTTCTTGTTCTTCCCAACTGCTGTCCTCTGGGTTGGATGTGACAAGTGTGTGTTTTGTTAGGTCATCTTAAGCTTTTGTCCTTCACGTGGCCTCTAGAAGTGATAAAGTGACAGTTACGTGATCCACCTTGGGCAGAAATAGGAAAATGTTTGAGTGGGCACCAGCTGCTACCCAAGTCAGACACCAAGAGAAGATTCCTCAGCGGCTGCCAAAGTAAAGAAACAGACCAACAATTAGTTTATTTTACTTCAGAACATCTTTGTGGATATTTATGTGTGTGCATTAGCTTTTTTATACCCACGCACACAAAAATGTATATATGTATCAGATATGGGTGTCTATAGATTTCTCTCTGCGTCAGTCCTAATGGGACAGTGTACCAACAATAAGAACACTATTTTGGCAGCGATGTGTATTACAGAATCAACATTTTGTCAGATTCCCAGTGAAAGGAAGGAAAAAAGCGTTCGGCGAGTGGATTCAATGTAAATATGTCTGAGATGAGATGGCAAGATGTCGGCAGCGCTGTCTCATTTTGCCTACGTTGGAAAGACTGACAGCCTCCTCAGACATCTCACCGCTTCCAGACTGACAGAATGTTCAGTGTACATCAAATACGCTGACAGAGAGCTTCAGCCTTGCCAAACGAAGATCTGTTCCATTTGCAACTGTGCACTGAATTGCATAAACAGACACAGACTACTGTGGAAAACGCACGTTGTGTGTGTCTTTGTAAATCTGTCAGATTTCAATATGCCATGTCCTTTTAAATAGACATTTAATAAGATGGCTGTAAAAATATATTGTGATAGAAAAATATGTAATATGTATTATAGAAATTGTCAATTTTTTAAAGATATGACAACAACTGCTTAATAATATTGGTTGAGCTGCCAAAACCTGACCTGCTTCAACATATAGTTAAGGTTTTTTTAGATTTAAAGCTCACTCTTAGCTTTCTTAATTCCTTAATAATAAATTTTGTATGTAAATTACAGTTTTATTTCTCTTTCTTAATTCCTTATTACTAAATTTTGTGTGTAAAATAGTTTTATTTATCTATGATAAATCCACTGTTTATTCATTTACATACAGAAGGTTTGTCAAAATATATAGTTTTGTGTTCCACAAAAGGTGTTAAATCATATTAAATGGAACATATGAAATGAAGAGTATTTTAACGATACTGATGTACTGGAAATCTTTATTGGTTCTGTCACATTTTGGTGATTATAATAATGAGGTGGGCTCTTTAATCCATGAAACAACTGTCCGGTCTCATGAAATCCCAAACCATAAGATTTGAAGATCTGCTTAAGTGTGTTGTTTGTCTACTAAAAACACGCTGTAGCAATGCCAGAGAGTACTGGGTTGTTTATAGATAGCATCTTACTGGGCCAAGTACCAAGAGTCCAGCCTTTGAAACTATTTGGTTTGATCTAAAACCCCAAATTATTGTAGAATTCAGTTACAAATGTAACAAGACAAACATTTAGAATGTCAAACATACCTTAAGATTGCCTTCAGAAATTCATAAGAGCTGCTTGTCTGTTTTAAACCTGTAAAAACAACACACATGAACAAGCACACTTTATTCTTCTAATCTTTACAGCTGGACACTACATTTCGAGTATGCATGAATATGTACATGTGTAGTCTAACTCCAGAGGCTCTTACCATATAAATCATCCCATCAGTCATGAATTTTGTAGACTACTGCAGCTGCCAGTGCTAGATGATCTAAATGCAAATGATCTGAATGCAGCTAAAATAACGTTACCTCACATTTCATTCTCCTGCAGGACACGTGTGACCAAAACACAGGATGCAGAGAACTGCTGGCTTCAACCCTCCCCACCCAAAACCTTCTAATATACAGCAGCCCTTTAATTGTGCTGGTGTTTTCCATTAAAAAGACTCAAATGTAGCCCAAACAGACCCCATTTATCCTTCAGCGGTCGAGGATTGATGTGATATTAGCAGGGTCTCTGACCCCGTCCAAGCCAAGAACCAAAAACCTATTTGTTTTATTACATTTTAAGGAATTTTTAATACAGTCCATTAAGGCTGTCTTACAAATCTCCCACGGCTCGACCCCATCTGGTGTCTGATCAATTTTTATACTGCTGATCCGCTCCCTTCCTTCTCATTTTGTCATCGCAGAATTCATATTATATAGGATTTTCTTATGGAAAACTTGCCATAAAAATCTGCTCGGACGTGTGCTGATGCGCACGCGAGGCCACCTCGCCAAGACAGAGCGCGCATTTGTTTCAGCGGTAAGCAGAACTGTTTAAATGTTATTTATTTTCATGCTCCAAACAAAATATATTGTGAAGTGCAACATTGATTTAGAACATAACAATGTCTCTGTATGAGCGTTGGAGTGGCGGAGGCAGGGCCCGATTTATGAATCCTTTGCTCAGCTCCTTTAATTGAATTTTCCAAATCTCTCGCCACACAGAAATAATCAATACCCCCGGACCAGGCGACAAACCTGCCTCAGAATTATTGCGCTCTCTCTTTTTCCATTTTGCGCTCATCAGCAACATGCGCGTGCGACGCTGTGGACTTGGTAATGCCTGAATAAGCGAGAACATTTATGGCGGGACTGATTTAAGAGAGATGGCTTCTCTAGAATGCTTGGGAAAACTTTCGCTGTCCTGGAAGAGTTTTGCGTAAACATCGTGCTAAAAGTCCCCTAAATGCGTAACAAGCTGCCATCTACCACGCTAAAGAATATGTTAAGTACCCTTTAAAATGCTCGGGGGGACCGGCTTCTGTTTGGGGCATGGATTCAGCGGTTTGCCTGTCAAAGTTAAAATATCCTTGTGGATTTTCTCAGCTGTCTTGGCGGTATCACACAGCTTGGCTTTTACATAGAGTAGTGTCATATCCTCACCGTCATGTGTCATCCGCACCGGCTCAAGTGACGCTGTGAGTATTTGCGCGAGCGGCTGAGAGCTCTAATGGCAATGATGTGTCTCTCTGAAATCCAGGGTATTAGTGATCTGTGCCAAAATCTAATGGTGTCTCGAGCGTTCTCTTACTCGGAAACTGTTTACAGACATCTTAAACTACACACGTTAACAAATGACAAATGTTGGATGTCATTTTAAAGCATCATATTGTCATCCCAGAGGGTTCTGGCCTTTCAAATACCATTCACAACTATTAGAAAAAGTAAAGTTGAACCAACATTAAAGGGAAAGTTCACCCAAAAATGTCACAACACAGCAGAAATAACAAGTTCAACCAATGCATACATTTTTGTGTGAACTGCTCCTTTAAGAAACTTTAATAATGTAATTTCAGACTTACAGGAAATACACCGAGAAAAATCATTTGATTCAGATGTCCTCTGATGCTTCCCTAAGTTTGATATCTAAAGTCTGCTTACTTAAACGTTCCATACTTAGTTGTGCTTCTGGGAAAAATGTTTATTTTACATGTACAATCACAATTCTTTCCCGGAGACGACAAGTAATTTGATTTTGTCGCACCAATCTAATTCACAAGTTTTCAATTCCCCCTCAGAAAGAGGTCTTTCATAACCAATTAAATGAAAAATATTTTCGACAAATACACATTTTGAGAACCTAAACACATTTCTTGCTCTTTGCGTACTATCTTTTCCATGTGTGTGCCCATTCCTGCTATTTTTATAAATATTGCTACATTGTAAGGATACTAATTGTGCCTCATTAAAAAACTAAGTATTCAGCATACTGAAAAAAATCTGACCTGCAAAGTTCAATTTAAAAATAAATGTTTTAGTCCTGCTTTGATGACAACATACACAATCCTGATGATACTTGTTTGTCCAGTATGATTTGAGGAGGTTTCAAAAAGTAACATCATGTGAGCTGCAATGAAAGCAAGAAAATCTGACCTTTCCTTGGCTAAAGTATAAATAATATAAATAATTTAGAATGAAGACTTAAGGTTTGTAATAAGCTCTTAATGTAGACATCTGAACCCCACACTAAAAGTCTATGGTACATCAATGTCCACTATGGTAAACGTGTCATATTCCTTTGTGGCCTTGACAATGTAAAAACTGTGCTGTACTGTTGTCGTTCTCCACATTTGTAATTATCACGCTTCGCCTTGTGATCAGAATCGTGACATTCCTTTGGTGTCGAACTCCGAGCAACATATACACAGAGGTTCTTTAGTGCGACTAATTAAAACAATTTCAGGCGACCTTATCTTAAAAACATGCTGAACTTCATCACAATCCGACCATTGAGTCGCAACAAATCACCATTGTGCGACTGAATCACAAGTCCAGCTTTGCTGGGGGCAGAATGTGTGCTTGAAATAATCTAATTAATTCAGTCCCATGAAGACGAGTTCTTGGTTGTTTGTGTTAGAAAAATGCAATATTTTTCTTAGAAAGAGAACCCTTTATATTTGCCGAGATCATAACAAATGTCTATGAACGCGCTGCATTCAAAAGCCAAATCTCAACTCAAAAGTCTCATGAGACAGAGACAAAAAACTTGAACGGTGCTTGAAATCAATCCCGACTCGCATAAGCGTAACACAAAATGTTTTCTTTCTTAGCCTCTTTCAAGTAAAGCAACAGGGTCACAATCATCATACTGTAATTGGAATCAATTCAATACGGGACATAACTTATCATTGTGTCAGGGCCTAACAAAGATCGTTTTGTGATAAGGGAAATATTTTCGATATGAAACAATACTGTTTTTGCACTGGTTGCTATCTGATCTGAAAGGTTGTATGTCAACTGTACATGGTTTAAAAGTTAAATCAACATGTGAATTAAAGTCTGAACATGCATTTGATTCACTCACCTCTGACATGACCCTTGTTTGTGTCTGGACTGTGTGCAGAAGATGCAACTTTGGAAGCTGAAAAGCAAACGCTTTGTTTCAGCTGGAATATCTTATGTTATCAATTCATGTCTAGCTTAGAGAAAGAGAACTCACACAGATCTTCATGTCTCTTGAGTTCAGTTGGTAGATCAGCAGGACCCATCAGCAACAGACTCCTCAGCTCACTACTGCCCTCTACTGGCTACAACCACAGACAAAAACATTACAGCAAAGCAAAGGAGGTCTTATATAATTTTGGTCTTATATAAATCACTAATAATAAATAATCGTCATGGGTTCGGGACTACCGTTTGCTGAACTTTTTCCTATCACATATCATATTGAAAAGGCATTTACTTTTTAATAAAATGATGAAAATATTAGAAAACATCTGTTCATGTCATACATGTACCAAACATGTTGCGCTCAATGATATATTAGTATATTCGTCCTTATTGTTCTCAACATGCGGCTGTTATTGTCTATTGCAAGATGAATTACATCTTGATACTTGATAGAAAACTCCAATAAATGTCTTTGTAGTTTCATGAGCAAAATTTAGAAAGTTGGTTGTATATTTGTAGCCTATCTGGCAATGCCCATAGTAATAAATGAAAATAAGATTTTTTTAAAGATATTATTTTTCCATCCGTTTCCCCTGTATACGTGAATGTTTGTCCTTATTAGCAGGGGGTTCCCAAACGTCTCAATTCTTGACCCACCGACAGGTAATGTGTGTCAAACACCACATTTTAACATGGGGAAAACACACATTAGTTTTAGTAGTTTATTTGATCACAAATTAATACGTTTAATCACGTAAGGTAACAGCCATCCTAACATATGATAAACCCGAACATGCTTTAAATGATCTATTGATGAAAACATGATATAGCTTAAAAACAAATGGAAGCAGAACTGATATGTGATGTGAAAATTTAGAATAGTCAGTTCAGCGGATTCGAACCTGCTTCACAGCAGTGTCAGTAGTATTTGTCATGCGATATTTTCGCGCTTGTGATGCCCGTGAATATTCCCAACGAGTTATTACAGAAACAATTTATTGAAGTATTGTTTGTGTCGTCTTTGTCCCCACCACAAACAAAGTTAAGCCACTGCGACTATACATAATATACGTACCATTAATGTCTCTAGCTGGTGCCTGGATTTCATTATGTCTTTGACATAACTTCTCACCTTAGATCTGAAGAACTCAATTCTGAAAGAAATAGCAGATTTTCGTTTTTTAAATAGTATTTTATGCAGTATTTTAAACTGCAAATCAGCCACGTACAGTACGATGACAGTTGTGTGGAATTTGCTTTGTAAAGACACAGCTTTCCTGCTTCGCATTCAATATTCAAGCATGAGGTCTGTGAGGGCAGGACTAGCTGACTAAGAAAAATATATAAATACATTTTTAATACATATTTAAAAATATTGGGAGACAAATTTAAAAGTTGGCAAAATCTTCCACGAGCCCCTTCGCCCCATCACGCTCAAGGTCTCTTCCGCACGAGATCAGTTCTCCTCGCTTTGACTCCCCAAATGAATACTTTCCTAAATGAATCATAAGCCCGCTCTCTTTATTGATGTTTTTATATATATTTAACTAGCTTCCTCTTAAATGACTGCACTATAAAATTCAAAACTAATGCTTGTCTTGATGGATCGCACGGAGCTCTGTGTTAGTATGCGTTGGAAAGGAAATAGGTCTTTTCTTAAACTCTCCTTATCCAACTATTTTTAGTGCTGTGTAAATCAAAGAGGCTTTTTGCTGGGGATGAAATTCCCTCCATGTCCTGTCATTAAATTCTGATCCGTCATAATGGCCAAGTGAGACAAAGGAAATATCCAGTAATGAGGAGACATTTCTTCGTCTGTTCCACTGCTCCAGTTATACCAATGTTAGTAACCTTATTAAAATTTGGTGGTGGCGCTCTGTGTATTTGCGCGTGTATGCCTGCCAATAAGTCATAAGGGTGTATTGTTATTTGCCTAAAGTAGAGTTGGGACGTTTTTGATTTGCAATTGTTAGCATCCTTACCTCTCTGCATCTGTCATTGGCTTTTTTGTTTTAGGGGTATTCGTTTTCTTTCCATCTGCTTTGGAAGTTCCTGCTGATGAAGCACTAAACGTCAGTGATTTATCAAATAAGCAAGAGTAAATACGTTATTAATCCTGCTACACAGAAAGCTGATCTAAATATAAAATCGATGGATGATTCCTACAGTACAATATTCAGGCAACAAGATGAGCTGAGGATTGTTTATATAAATAAAAAGAGAAAGAGAGAACAGAATACACACACACACGACTTCACAACAAGTAGGAAAAATGTAAACTTCTCAAGGGCTGGACATAGATGGTGGTTTCCAGTACCTGCAGGTTTGGATGCAGGACTCATCAACCGGGTTCCAGTCATAGGGGAATAGGTTTCTTTTGGTGCATGCCTCTTAGCTGGACTCTAAAATAGAAATTATGATAATGGTCTTTTATATAGTATAATAATCGACCTTATATTGTTCGAGCCAAATAGGAATTATAGCTATTATAAAACACTTAACAGCAATGGTCCTTGTAAAGTGAACATACAAATATTAAAAGCACAAAAGCCTTTTCCGATCAAAAATATAAATAAACTGAACTCACGTTTTCTTTGTCATGTAACTGAAGGGCTCTCTTAACACTGTGGGAGAATCGGAGATGAACACGGGGAGGCACCAACACTTTTGCTGCGTTCAAGATGCTTCGGATTTCGGATATTTCCCACCACAACCCCGGAAGTAACGTCTGGATTTAGTAACATGAAAAGTATTTTGTATTAAAACATTAACGATACTAGCGATTTTGTACCATTAGAACATTACATGTATTTATTAACATTAACGCGTAATTCTGAAATTACGTACCGGGTTGATGTGGAAAATAACCTAAATCCGAGGAGTCTCCAACCCAGCAGAAGTGTAGGTACAAGAAAGTGCAATAACCACAGACAATGCATATGAATACAGAAGAAACCGTGTACAGAAAATGGAACCACCATGCTATTACTAGGGTATTTTTCCTGAAGCAATAATTTCAAGTAAATAAAACGTTAACTTATATGAGAATGGTAAGTGTTCGTGGTACTATCTGCAACCTCATATCATCACCACACGTCATTACGCACCGTACTTTTTGTAACATTACCACACTGTTGTTGACTAGATGCAGTAATGTTTACAACATAATGTTAACGTAAGCTAGTTTAAATATGAGAGACAAGTATACACTTACGGCATTTTGAATGTTACTCTTCTCCTGGTGGCGCGTTTATTTGTAGTTCGGAGCGGTGCGGCGGTAAATGAACTCCCCTGGAAACACTAATCGGTCACTCTGCTTTAACACACTTCTAGCAGTGTTTTAAACCTATTATGCTAAAGCAACTTCACGCTACGTGCTTGAAAACGCTTTAGATCTACTATCCTCGCGTTATATCACACATGAACACAAAAATACAAATAATTACTTTTTGTAACAGACCAATGTAAAGCATTGGTTTTCCGTTTCCTATTTCAAGTGCGCACCGTTGAACAGGATTTGTTTACATGGCAGTCATAGCAATCAGACGTGATAGTGAACAACATCACACACACACCAACCATAAAATACATACGGAATAAAGCATTTAGTTCAACTAAATGCTTTAGTTTAAGAACGTGCAGTAATAAATCTGCGATCCGGTCTTTACATTATGCAGCGCTCAGAGGAAGAAAGCTTTTATGTGACATGCAGGGCTGCGTATCTGTCTGTATTTAGATCCAGCTTGGTGAATATGACTTCAAAAGACCAGCTGTGTACTGGTGAGCATAATCCAATTACATGTATACCTGCATTTTGAACAAATACATCAAATATTTAAATGCACACTGACTATTGATCTCTTCACACACTGAAATGGACAGTATGTACTTTTTATATACTCGGAATGATCACACCAGGTTTTTTCATAATGAATGCCCATTTCTCTGCTGATTTTTTTCAGTTCTTCAGCAAGCAGGTAGAAATCCCACTCAGAAGGCTTTAGACAAACATTGGCCCCCGGGAACCAAGAAGCTGAATTTTGATGATTTTTGTGAAATACTGAAGAAGGAAAAACCAGCAGAATCAGATGAACTTATGAGGATTTTCAAGAAATTCGATATAAACTGTGATGGATACATCTCACACGATGAGCTCAGCAAAGTCCTTACTTCAGTAAGTGTTTACTCTGTTAAAGAAAATTCTGTCTTTATTTTAAACCTGTATTGCTTTCTTTTTCCTCGAGAACACAAAGAAGCTATTTCGAAGAATGCCAGTAACTGAACAATGGCGGAACCCATTAACGTGCATTCGTTTTGTGTCCATACAAAAGAAGTGAACGTATACCGCCATTGTTCAGTTACCAACATAATTAAAAATAGTTTATTTTGTGCTCTGCGGAAAAAAAAGAAAGTCAAAAGGTTTGGAATCGCAAGAGTACACGATGACAGAATTTTCCTTTTTGGGTGAACTATTCCTAGTTCTCATTTTTCATTAATGAATTTGACAGACTTTCATTTCATTTAAGGTATTTTTTCAGTATGTTGTGAGGCGAACCCATGACCTGCACTGCCATTATTCCTTTTTTATTTTATGGTGTCATTTTAGACTGGAGAAAAAATGTCATCCAAGGAAGTGGATGATATCTTTACTTTAGCAGATGTCAACAAAGATGGAAAGTTAGACTATGCAGAGGTACGTTCAATGCAATCAATGCACAGAAACATACGAATACACGTTTGTGTTGTAAGCCAGGCTGCTATTAAGTTCTGCAGGCTTTTTGGGTCTACACTAGAGCAGTGTCAGACCGCAGCGTTGGAGAAGCTTGAGGCTGATGCCAAAATAAAGAGACAGAACTTTGGAAACCAGCTGGACAGCTCCCCACAGAGTTTAGAGTCCCAACCAGCCCCAGAGACACATCACAGGACACAACTAGACACCACACACAGGAAAGGTATGATAGAGAGAGTTTAAATAGAGTTGGTTGATCCGTACTCTAGCTAAGCATGCACAATAAATTATCAGCCATTTTATTTTTAAATGAAAACTATACCCAAAAAGTTTGAAGGTTAAATAATCTTTAACTAGTGTAAAATAGGTTTGGTACATGATTTCCAGGGGGGAAAAAGAGAACTAACGGTTACCTTGTTTTCTGCAGTAAATGTTTTCATAAAAAAGCTTTTTTGACTTTTGTTTCAGTCTCATGAAATGTTACATTGATATCTAGGTACTGTATATTGGCCAATATATCGGTTACCGGTTTCCAATGTTAAAGAATCATCGGTTATCGTTATCGGCCAAAATTCACATATCGGTGAATCCCTAACTCTAACATACTGTACCTTTTGAAATTAACACCAAGATTTAAGGTTATTAATGAAAGCATTAATAATAGAATACATTATTATTGTAAGTGTTTTAAATTTAATGTAACAGTCCCCTTTATCCATGTAAGAGTTTTGGAAAATGTATATAGAGATTTCTGGTTGGGTATCGTTTCTGGTCTCATCAGATCAGAACGTCTCTCGTATGGGCAATGTTAAGTCTTAAATTTACGTGCACACAAAGACAAACACACAAAATTCTGTTTTTATTCTTCACACTAGAGGCTGTTAGAAAGCAACTAATGGTTTAGCTATTGATCTCCCCCGGTGTGTGATGACAAATGGACTCATTTGGATTTGTGCCATACATCATAATGTAAGCTCAATAGAGGGTTTATTTGGGGGGCGGGTCTTTGAAAGCCTTTTGATTAAGGTAATCATAGTTGTCATTATTACGAGTAAGTACAGGTCTAGTGAAGATGCAGTACAAATTCAATGAAAGATGAACTCAACATTAAACATTGTATTACATAACTGAACCTTATCAGAGCTGTGGCCAAATGTGTAACACAATGTTTATGATATAAAAGAGTTTATGTTCAGTCCAGAATGTGATCCCATTCCTTCTCTGACCTCAACCAGAGTCAACCAGGTGCTTCTTTGAAACCCGGTAATAGTTGCATATACATGTACATTGTTTTCTTTATTGTTGGAGTGCATTGTGATGCCACTGTTCTAATGAAACACTGTTGTGCTTTAAGGTCAATTCTTATATTTGTTTTTGTGCCAGAAAGTCGCTCTTCTTCCAGACCATCCTCAGCTCGGAGTCGCCGGTCATCTCTATCCACTGCCATCAGTATGGGCACTGGCGGCAGCAAGTCTGGCAGACTGGCAGAGCCCATATCTCTACAGGTACCAACAATGATGATGGGGCATGTTTTAACAGTGCCAGTTTTTTTAAGACTGTGCCCATTATAATACACTGAGTCCCTTATGAATAAATTAATAAATAAGTATGATCAGTGTTTTAACTGTGACTAGCAGGGTTCATTCTGCCCACAAAGTAAACTTTGTCCAAACTCGGGTGCCTTACGGGCAGCCATACATTTGCTTTGTTTTTGTTGTATCCAAGCCGTTTGGTAGCAAATTATCACCTGGTCGATACGAGTGGAGCTCCGCTATTGATCCCTTTCCCTTTGTTTGCACTCTTTTTGATTTTAACCTCAGCTGGTTTGCTTTACCCCAGAAAAATAATGACCAAACTCGTCAAAGCAAAAGAGAATGGAAAAAAACGACATGCTCCTGGGTGAAGGAAGTTCTATCGTCTCAGTTCCAGCTTGTTGTATTACCTGAGCCATGAGCTTGATAATTAGGTGTAGGGATTGGAAAGGGTCAGGTTGTGTGTTTTTATGGTGGCTGGCGGTATGTGCGCGGGCCTTTAAATTACAGAGGTTTCTGGGAGGTGACAGGGCAGTGTATTAGTCCAGCCGAGTGACCCATCTCCTTGGGACACTACATCAGGGCCTTTTAAAGTAGACACTTGCCTTGGGCGCTTTTCTTCATTTTGATTCGGGGTGGACAAACCACCCAAGTGTTATGATTTGATCCTTAACACGTTTCACAACCCGGCATAAATTCTGGGAGGAAATTGCTTTTGTCAAAGAAGTGTCATTTCAGGAGCATGTTTTTAGCACTCGGAAAAGAAGCATAAACCAATTCTAAACATTAAAAGGCCTCTGTGGTATCTCAGGGACAAGGTTTATTTCCGAAAACTACTCTCTGTTGGGTCCGAAAATAGGCTGTTTGACTCCGAGTTTTTGATTACTTGATGATTGAGACTATATTTGCTGTAACATTTTAGATGGACCCAAACAACAGCAGTTAAAAGAACAAAAAGACTCGGTTAAGACAAGAATTTATAGGCTTCCTCGGGCCTTCTTTTTTTATTTACATTGATATTGCATTCGATATGATTTTCGTTGTTGTTTATTGAAATTTCAGCCTTGATACAATCGTTATATTCTATATTTTTAGACGAAATATCTTTCAATATTGAGGGTTCCACCCAGATCTTTCAGTACCTTTGTTTAAGCAACACCTTTACAATAGCACCTCCCTGTGGTTGCATGCGGTAGATTCTGCTTGGCCTCAAATAATTTTTTGCTGCAATTGTTATTTATAACACAGTTGTTACCACTTATAACAAAAGGCTTTTACATATTTTTTTACTTTTAAAAGAGATGTACAATATCACCAATGCATTGTTCAATGTAATTCACCAGGACTGGCATCACACACTTTTGAAAGGCTGTTTTTATGTGGAGGAAAATGGAGTGATCGTTTCCCTCCAGTATCGCTTACATATCCCACAGACAACCAGTGTCTACCTGACCATACAGCCTCTCAACCTCAGTCAGAATCCTGGTAAGCACCAAAGTCATATACTGTATTGTTTTTGAGTTATTTAAATGCCTGGATAAGCAAATTTGTGCTTTTCGTAACTTTATATTATTAACTGTGTATACTTCAGAAAAGCTTTCCCCCTGGATGTGTGTGGACACAGCTCTCTATGTGTTGACGGGTAACGAGACCAAGGAAGATTCAAACTTAGTTTGCTTCACTGAATTGAGAGATAAGGAGGTTAGTAAGGCCATACCATTCCTTCGATTAGTAACTATACATTTTTCCTTCTGATAGTTACTACAGATTACTGTAATGTATGCTTTCATGTGAGGTATGAGTAATTCATCTAAGGTCTTTCTATAATTCGTTTTAAGTTTGATTTGGGTTATTTAGGATTTTGTTGACAAATTGCTGTTCAAAGTCAAGGTAAACAAATAAATATTGTATGCTTGTTTCAAATACACCTTTTAATATAGTAAGCAGTTTTGGCAATTTCTAATTATATTATCAGTGTAACAAATGAATGCCAATCCATAACAAGTTTGTGCAAAACCGGATGATCCATGCAACCCCACTATGATTTGAGAATGTTATTTTGTTCAAAATGTTTAATGTAGACTTTTGGAACCCTGGGGAGTGACAGTATATTGTGCCTATAGAAAGTTTACAGGGTTGTTGCAAGCTACACAATAGTTCTGAGAAAGAAAAATTAACAGTTGTATTTCTGCAAACATACACTATTTAATTCACATTTGTGTGCTATAAAAAATCATGGCAACAGGGTTGACAAAACAAAGATTTTTAATAAAACAATAGGTCAGCTTAAATCGAAATGTATAGATACAAGACATATTTACATTCATTCTTTGTGCTAACATGATAAACACACATACTGGGGCAGGCTGAAAAAATAATTCACATAATAAAAGTATTTATTGTTATATTGAGATTCACATATATGTTTGAGAGACAAGTGATGCGTATTTTGCAGAACATCAATGTATCTAAGTATAAAGCTTTTTTTACATATAAAAAGGATGTTAATAAAATCCACTTAAAACCCTTCATCCCAAAATGAAAATTCTCTCATCTACTCACCCTCAGATTTTTCCAAATCAGTATACATTTCTTGGTTTTGCTGAACACCCGGGAAGGAATTCAGCCATAGTAGGGAAAATAAATACTATGGGAGTCAATACAGGGTTGGATTTGACAATCTTCCATATATCTTCCTGTGTGTTCAGCAGAACGAAGATATTTATACAGGTTTGGAACAATATATTGGTGAGAATGATGCAGTTTTGGGTGAAGTATCCCTTAAATTGTAAGCTGCATAAACTTGGCTGAGATGCTAAAGTTATCTGGCAGTTGGTGTTAGCTTTAATTATCTGGTATTGTCATCAAATGTAAATCAAACAACAGTGAATAAGTCAAATGCATGTGTTCGATGGACAGAGGTATGTGTGGAGGGGAGAGCTCAATGCCGGCTCATACCTGCTCCTGCCGTTCACCACTGGCTGCAGACTGATGAAGAAGGCGAGGAAGACCCCCACTAAAACAGCTCAGCTACTCAACCGTAACCAGTCCGGAGAACTAGAACTAACCAAAGAGTTCAAGTGAGTCAGTTACAATGAATATACAATAAAACCGTGAATCGAGGTAGAGGTTAACGTTGCTAGTCCAGTCAAGATTATTTGATATATGGAGGTCATACTTTTTCGTTCCGCAGGGCGGCGTTGTCTGACATCTTTGATGTAATAGATTTGGATGGAAATGGTCTGTTGAGTCTTGAGGAGTACAACTTCTTTGAGCAGAAGACGAGTGGAGAGAAATGCGATGAGGATGCCTGGGATGTCTGCAAAGGTTTTTATTCTGACACGCTGTGTATTTTACACACTGTTTACACTTTGAAATTGTAAAAGTTATCCATAGAGCAGCAGTACCACCAAAATAATTATGAATTACTTTTCTACAGATCAAATAATACATATTTTGAAGAGGAATTTTTGCTTTTAGATCCTTACTGTAACCACAGTATAACACTTTCCTTAAAGCCTATAGTGCATTATAAAGGTTATGATGCGATATTATTGTTCATAATGTGTGTTGTAATACATTAAAAGATGTTTTAAAGAATTATAACCGCATTCAAAATGCTAAGTGTAACAATGAACTAATGTGTTATGTTAGCTCAACTGTAGTTATAATTATTCATGAAACATAATTTACAATACATTATAAGGTGCATTACAAGGCATAATTAATATATTAAAACTACTTTAATAATGCATTATACATGTATGCTAAGTGTTATCCAATATTTTGTTAAATAGTGTCAAATTTAGTTTGATGTCTGTATTATCAGACCTGGTAGCATCGTAGCATTATTTTAATATGGCAAATTACAGGATTGGTTGTAAGATCAACTGCCTCATGTTTTTACTTTTGTCCAGATATTACATTTACATTATAAATATCACACTTTAATCATTACATGTTATCCAATAGAAAACTTTGATACAAAGAAAAACGAGTTGACCAGGCAAGGCTTCATGGAGCTGAATCTGATGGAAGCCAATGATCGTGAGGGTGACCCCGTAGATTTATGGCTCACCCTGGAAGCCATGGGTTATAACCGCAGTTTAGAAATGGTGGAGGTACAGTGTGAATATGTGAACATCTCACTGTGATGACCTTTTTTATTTGTCTCATGAACCTGAAGTCAAATACACAAATCTCAGACCACACATGCATATCTTATTTTTTCCGATCAGGCATGTCCATTTGTTATTGAAGTCTACTGTCAGGATGTCGAAGCTACTCAACAACCAGTTCAGTTGGATTCTGGGATTAAGATGTTAAATTCAGCTGTACAGAGGTCTATCACTTCTAAAGCAGAGGCCAAATCTCTGAAGGGTCACGAGAGCGTCTTGGTTTATACATACAAAGGAGAGAGCAGAATTTCCTCAGTCATTGCCAATAAGGTATGTATGTCGGTTTGTGGTTATTTGTTTGCCTACATTTGGCTATTGTTTTTACATAAAATGAGTGTGTTTTATTATTTTCCCTTAAAATGGTTTAAGCCTACTTTCTTTGTTTTTTGTACGCTAGCCCTAAAATGCAGTCACATACAGTATATTGACTGCTCTTTCAGTCTTTAAAAATGAACAAATATCTTGCATCTCTCAGTAATAAAAATAAACATAAAAGGACACTTAACCCAGAAAATGTGTACATCTTTTATTTACAGACATGTCATTCCACACCTGTATGACTTTCTTTCTTCTTCGGAACATAAAATATATTTTGAAGAACTTTGGTAACCAAACAACATTGACCTCTATTGGCTTCCATAAAACCACTGAGACATTTCTCAAAATATCTTATTCAGTGTTCCACAGAAGAAAATGTCATATACAGATTTTGAATGACGAATTAAATGACAAGGTCATTTTTATTTTTAGGTGAACTATACCCTTAATGTCTGTATGCCTCTCACATCTTACTTAAAATTCACTGAGTGTGCCACAAAAGTAGCTACAACTTGATTTGTTTGGATTGCTTTATATAAAGGAACTCTGGTCACGAGTAGAATTCTAATGTTCTGTGCAACCATTACATAGTTTAACCCAACTGAAAGGACACAATGTGACCGGAAGAAGTTTTAAAATGACTTCAACTGTAACGTAACTATATTAGTGTTTACTACATGTATATTAATGAGCAACAAAAGTCTCTCATACTCTATAGCCTGTTGTTCAGATTTCCTGGATCGGTTGTTTTAATGTAGTTTGTACGCATGTCCAATTCTCTATTTGTTTCAATGCATCCATCACGCTCCATATCAACAGTCCAATCAGAAGGTGACAGTGCACATTAACAATGAACAAAGCAAGAACTGTGTGAGCAGCAGGGGAATGAGTGTGTTTGCTGTGGAGGTTCCAGCTAGGACTAAAATGGTGAGACATTTACCTCCTGCTAATTCCTTATTGTGGGATGCATTTCATTCTAAATCCGACAGGAACTTATAATACGTCTCAGAATCTGGTAAACGTTTCAAAATGTCTGTTTTGCTGTCTGTTCAGGTGTGTCAGCACGTCATGGCTGTAAACAGTCAACAGGAGTGGACCTACAACTGTGTTGAGAGCATCATACCAAGTCTGTGAATCCTGCGGATGTATGATGGTTTAAGATGGTTCTCAAATTATATGTTTAGTACTTTAAAATGCCCTGTCTATGCCTTTGGGAGACAAATGCGTTTCTATTTACATTCAATAATAATTGATGGTCATATTCATAGTGTTTTATGTAGCAAACATTATGTAATGATTTAGAAATGACATCAATTCATGTTTTTAAGAAATTGAACTATTTATATACACAGTGTATAGCTCGTGCCGGGTATGGGCCAGTGGACTAAGTCCAGTTCCGTTATTCGCCCTTGGCCTTTAACACCACATGTGGGTTTGAGATTCTATAAATAACTTTTGGTCAATTATTTTGCCCTTTGACTTTCACTACTGTAACTGTAGAACAAGACACTGAAGATCACATGACATGTGAGGAGTATTTACACTGCACTTATTCTCTCCCTCTCCTTCACCAGCCTAAATATTGTAGGCTCACTTTTATTTGAGCTTTGTATTCAAAATGTATATGTTATAATATAGAGATATTCTTCTGAATAACCTTAAATTAAAAAGTGTCCACCACATAATTGTTTCACGTCTGGGACATTAATCTGCTTCATCTCGGCTTTGAACCTACATATCTTTTTAAAGAAAACTGCAACATCATGGTAACATGTAAACCTTGCCTCGTGGTAAACTTTGTTCTCGTTTGAACGAAGCCTGAGTGAGACTTGACGCAATAGACAAACAAAGCTGTGACCCAGAGGACCACTAATATTATGTTTTTTTTCACATGTAATGAAAAGGGTATGTCTTAATGCACTGTAAGTTGCATTGGAAAATAGCATAAGCATGGCCAATATCTTTTTTTTCATACTACACGTTTGGATAGGGACTGGGTCTGCCACACTCATTAAATAGACAAAAAGCACCATAAAATAGTCAACATGACTGTAGTATGAAAAATGATCTGAAGTATAGGGAGGATATTTGGAGTACTTTCACAGCGCTTGTTTTCAAAGAACACTATAACCCAAGTCCCTTTTCATTTACTGTGATTGTACAGCGCTCCTGTCCCTTTAAATATGGGCGTGTTTGACCATTGAAAGACCAACGTGTTAGCAGACAGGCTACGTAGTCGCGGTGAAGATCACTCATCCAAACGGAACGGACACCCGGATAGGGACAGAAACCCACCGCTGCTGCAAGATGGTGAAAATTACAGTAATTAAGACCAAACCGTACACCGACCAAAAGCCCGGAACCAGCGGTTTGCGAAAGAGGGTGACCGTGTTCCAGCAGAATCAGCATTATGCGGAAAACTTCATCCAGAGTATTATTTCCACAGTTGACCCTCCTCAGAGGCAAGAGGGCACTCTGGTAGTGGGAGGAGATGGACGATTCTTCATGAAAGACGCTATTCAGTTGATCATCCAAATTGCGGCAGCTAATGGGGTTAGTTTGTTGACTGTCGAGTGTTGCAAAATGTCTTTGAATGGAAGGGGGTGGATCTGTCTAATAATGACACATTGGTTTATTGCAACGTCCTCTCATTTTGATTGGAAAAGCTTTAGTTTATAGTAATGCATTGATAATAACAGAGTTTTATGCGTAGGTTTATAATAAAAAAAAAACTCGTTGATATTTCGAGCCTAGATACTTTAGGGGACCTTTGACATTTCACGCGCTGCCAAAAGCAAGCACTGCTGCGTGGTGACGTCACTACGTCCCATCTTACGTTGCAGGCTGTTCTTTTAACACACGATGCTAGAACTTTATTGTTTTTATTAACGTGCGACAATTGTTTTGACATTGGAGGTGTGTTTGGTTTTATATAGCCTTGCGCAGACCGATTAGCGTATGACATCAAAGTACCGCGATAGATTTGAATAAGCATCGCTCTCGCGGTATTTTGATGTCATGCGCAGGTCGATCTGCGCAGCGACCATCATGAGCTAGTGTCGTGCCTGTGGTCACGTACCTCTGCACGCTCACTGCATTAGGGCTGTATTAGTAAACCATTTTATTCACTACAGAAATCAATGTTTGTATATGTTTTAATGGCACATTACTCTTTTGAACCGCTTCGATTTCATTTTCATGTCCTATTGATTGCAATGCATTGGTGTTGTGTAACAGCCCTAAGCATGTATGCATCATACAAGAGGACACATCAATAGGGTTAAGGTTATGTCAACATTAAAATCTCGCAAATACGAAGCACTTATCTCAAATGGTTCAAAGTATGGTTTTCTGAACAAGTTCTTGCTTGATCCGGTAAATTGTGGTTTCTCTCATCTATAATCTCACAGATCGGCAGGCTGGTCATTGGTCAAAATGGAATTATGTCAACGCCTGCTGTGTCCTGTGTGATCCGTAAAATCAATGCCGTTGGGGGGATCATCCTGACAGCCAGTCACAACCCCGGTGGCCCCAATGGAGACTTTGGCATTAAGTTTAACATTTCTAGTGGAGGTTAGAGATTTACACATTGAATTATTAAATAACATGTATTTCTCCTATTTGTTTATATGTTGTTTTTCTCACTCTCTTGTTAAATCGCTTGGGGAAAAAAGCGTCTGCAACATGTAAAGTAATATTAAGACAATACATGACGTATGTCTCTCCTAGGTCCAGCACCAGAGGGCATCACAGACAAAATCTTTCAGATCAGCAAAAGCCTCCAGGAGTACCACATTTGCCCTGAGCTCAAAGTGGACCTCTCAACCATTGGGAAACAAACCTTTGAGGTTGACACGTTCAAGCCCTTTACCGGTATCATATGTTACTGCACACAGTGATTTTTCTATGCTGTTTTTGTGTTTTTATGACTATAATTTTATCTTGTGTCTTTTTGCAGTTGAAATCTTGGACTCAGTGGAATCCTATGCTGAGATGCTTAGAGATATCTTTGATTTTCCTGCTCTGAAGGCGTTGCTTTCAGGGCCCAATCACATCAACGTCCGACTGGACGCAATGCATGGAGGTAAGGATTTAATTCCCATGAATAAGCTTGGGCTTAAGGAACAGTTCACTCAAAAATGTCATTATTCACTCACCTTTATGCCATTTCAGCTTCTGTGTCTTGTGCTCAGTTGAACACAAGTGAAGATTTTCTTTGAAAATATTCATAATTTTATGTCCATGTATTGTTGATGTTCCAATGTAAACAATCCTGTGGAAATTCCAAATTGTCGAGCTGCTTTCCTGCAACTCAACTAGCAGAGCATAGGGCTAGCAACGCAAACTTTATAATGATATATGTGATTATACTTGTTGGAACTTGTCATATTGTGTTTATGAGCTGTTGTGTAAAAATAAAGACTTCTTTGTTCTCTTGATTAACTAGTGGTTGGTCCATATGTAAAGAAGATTGTATGTGAAGAGCTGGGATCCCCTCCTAACTCTGCGGTTAACTGCGTCCCCTTGGAAGACTTTGGGGGCCACCATCCTGATCCCAACTTAACATATGCTTCTGAGCTGGTCAACACTATGAAGGGAGGAGAATATGACTTTGGAGCAGCATTTGATGGTGATGGTGTAAGTTCTAATGATTACCTTATGGTAACAGCAATGCCAAGATCATGCGTTTTTTGGGCTTGTTTTTCGTCGCGTGATCTCACAGCATGCCATTGATAACTTTATTCATATAAAATAATTTCCCCAAAACAAAGTTGTTGACAGTGTAAATGCTGGGACGATCGCTCGGCGCGGGGCGAGTACAACCAGTAACAATAGTCGTTTAGGAAAACCACTAGCCACAGTATTAAGCCCTGTTTATAGATATACATTTATATTTGGTTAACTTATTCACTCACTCACTCGTTTCCAAACAGGGCCATTACACGTATGTTTTACTTTGCTGTTCTGCTTGCAGGATCGAAACATGGTTTTGGGTAAGCACGGATTCTTTGTAAACCCCTCAGACTCCGTGGCAGTCATCGGTGCCAACATTACATCCATTCCTTATTTCAAGAAGACTGGCGTAAAGGGTCTGGCCCGCAGTATGCCCACTAGTGGGGCTCTGGACAAGTAAGATATACTTTGCTTTAAAGTCCCTTCTAAATCATATGATATTTTGAGGGTTTTCTTGTATGTTGCATTTGATAAAAGCTAAATTGATAGAGTGTTTGCATTAGCAGTGCAAGGGTCATGGCTTGAATACCATAGAATAGACATAATGATACAGACAAATGTACCTTGAATGCACTGTTGCTTTGTGTAAAAGCATCTTTGAATTGCACAATTGTAAATACATCTGCTAAAAACATAAAAAGTTATTGCCTCGAACTAATCTTAACTAGTATTTCACAATCCTCTAAAAGTCACACTTTACACGGTATGTCTATATCTATGTAAATATGTACAGTATATATATATCAGATATTATTTGTTTTTGTACAGTGTGGCTAAAGCTTTAAAGATTCCCCTTTATGAGACACCCACAGGCTGGAAGTTCTTTGGAAACTTGATGGATGCGGGCAAGTTATCCCTCTGTGGTGAAGAAAGCTTTGGTACAGGTGAGTAACTTTGAAGCTTCTATTGGAATTCAAACTATTTTTTATATTGAAGTCCTTGTGAGCTCAAAATAATTTCCATATCTGAATAAAACAAGCCACATCCTCTATTTTCTCATTTGATTTAAATTTTCTTGGAAATGTCACAATACTAAATTAATTTGTGACATACTGTTCACACCTTAATGCTGCAATATGTCATTTTTGCCTTTATTTTGCCATCTTTGTTTAAAACATTACATTTTACTTACTTACCTTTACATGGGTTGAAGTCAAAACATATCAGACTTACAGAATCATACCTGACAGCTCAACTTTAAATCAGTATTATAAACTAGAGATGCACCGACATATAGTATCGGCCGATAGATTAAAAACAGCCAATGATCAGGGCCGATATATCCTGTCAATCAAAAGAGGACAGGAAAATACAATGAATTTGTGCTCTGTGTAAAGAAAAAAAATGCTGAAACATCACCAGTTTGATATTCAATATTAATAGTCAATAACGGGACATATTAATTTAATATTCAGAATTTAGTTAATGCTAGTTAATATATATAACCACCATAATTGGTATCGAAGGAGACCGTTTGTAACGCTGCATCTCTATTAAAGACAGAGTTGTAAATCATAGTATTTTTTAAAGCATATTTTTTCACCTAGGTTCCGATCATATCCGTGAGAAAGACGGCCTTTGGGCGGTACTCGCTTGGCTCTCAATACTGGCCACTCGCAAACAGAGTGTGGAGGACATCATGAAAGACCATTGGCAGAAGTTCGGGAGGAACTTTTTCACAAGGTACCTAAAACGTTTCACAGGAATGTTTGGCCAAGTTAAAGAAATAGTTCACCCAAAAGATGGTCACCATTGACTTTCAATGGAATAAAAATATGACTACGCTAAATATGACTACTTTCGATGGAATAAAAATGACTACGGTCAAGTCTACATCATTTGTTGCATAACGTTACTTAAGAAAGAAAATGTTTTAGACTAAATCCTGCGTTTAAAGTAGGTTGAGTTTATTTTGCCCTAAGAGGGCAAAAATGTAAAGCTTGTATTTTGGTTAAACTTTATTATTTGGTGTTTACTGTAACTGGACTCTGCTGGTTAGCCTGTAGATCAAACCTGACCATGGTCTACCATACTGGACAGATGTAGGCGAGTTCATTCTTGATTATGTTGGTAAACTTGTTCCAAATCTCTCTATCAGGTATGACTATGAAGAGGTGGATTCTGACGCTGCAAATAAGATGATAGAGGGATTACAGACAACTATGTTTGATAAAGGCTTTGTAGGGCAGAAGTTCTCCTCTGGGGATAAAACTTATCAAGTGGAGAAGGCTGATGACTTTGAATACACAGATCCTGTTGATGGCAGTGTCGCAAAAGGACAGGTGAGGTACTAGAGAACTTAGAGTAGTTCATCCCAAAAATAAAGTTCTCAACTACTTTCAAGTCATTCTAAAATCGTACTGTATCTTTTGTATGACACATTTTTCACGTTGCTTTCGGCTTTATAATAAATGTGAATGGGGATCAGGGCCCCATCAAACAAAGAAATCCAAATTGCAAGTCTTCTAAATCTCCACCCTGAACAATAACAAAAGATTATAAAATGCAAAACTCCATTTGCCAAAAAGCATGCAATATTTGATGACATCATATTGAATTTACGGATGATCCTGATTACTGTTGTTGAAAGAATAACTCATCTTTATTGTGTTTGAAACATGTTGGAATGGGATAATGGACAACAACTGTTTAAGCCTAAACATTTCAGTCTAAGCACCTGACACAATTTGACAGTATTTTTGCATACTTTCCAAAACACTTTTTTGCTCATCATCCCAGTTTCCTGTTTTCCCGATGTTCAGGGTTTGAGGATCATCTTCTCGGATGGCTCACGTATCATCTTCCGGCTCAGCGGGACAGGCAGCGCCGGGGCAACCATCAGGCTTTACATTGACAGTTATGAGAAGGACCCACAGAAAATCTATCAGGACCCACAGGTGACACCTTTGTTGATGACAACCACACAAGAACACTTTTTTTTAAAGTTACATGAAAAGGAAGCCGTAGCTATTTAGGTTTTGGGTGTAATAGTGTAATAGTTTATGACATGCTCAACCCAACACATATGGTTGAGGGTTCCAATTTCTCAATTGTATCTGATCACAAGCGTATCGACCTCTCTAAAAGAATCAAGCTCAGTGATGCTCAGAATTAAGCTAAAGTAATTTTTTGTAAATTTAAAGCCTTGAGCTGTAGAAAAGTCACAAAGGATACAAAAACGACATTAGCGTCATCCGTTTTCATTTGAACCCAAACCTGAATGTGCAACACAGTCTCACAGGAACTGTAATCTATTCATTCGTGTTAATTGACACTAATTCCCCCCTTTTTTTCGATTCAGTCAGCACGACTTTGAATCTTATCTTTTTTAATACGTGACATCTTACATATGTATAAATATATATCAACACAATATGATGGTCATTCACCCATTTTACCTGGAGGCTCATTTGTGTGTATTCCTATTTTCTACGATGTTTTGTTAAGATTTGACTTTTCCCCTGTGATGTTAGGTTTAGGGGAGGGGCTAGAAGAGCCATTTATCCTTGTTTTGACTCCTTGTGAAACAGAAGATTTGCCTTTGCGGCTGTGATTTTAGGGTTTGGGTCAAAGTAAGGTGTTGGTTAGCCACATCCTATAATATGTACGACTTCTTTTGATATCAGGTTATAAATATATATACATGTATGTAAATACACACATGGTCTGTGTATTCAAAGTCGTGCTGAGTGACATAAAAAAAAGGTTGTTCTTACTGACATGAAAAAATGTCCATGAACATGAATTAATAGATTCTAAGTTTCACGTCTATGCCACGAACTGCCGTGAGACTGGGTTGGTATGTAAGCCTATTATTTTTGTCTAGACTTATTCTTTGAATATCTCTCAACTGTTGTCTACAGGTCATGCTGGCTCCTCTGGTGGACATTGCCTTAAAGATCTCCCAGCTGCAGGAGAAGACTAGCCGTTCCGCTCCCACTGTGATCACATAATCAGCCAAGAGCCCATAATCACCCCATCCAGCCCAGACTAGCCCAGACATACTGTATTGGGAAGCCTTACTTTATGATTATCGCCATCAACCTTGTACCCCATGTGTTCAATGCGTCCTCTAGAATGTATCATTTCTAGTCTCATGTTTCTTGTGTTCCACAAAGCAATGTAAAACACAGTTTGTAAAAAATATTAATAGAGAGTATGAAATATAACTAAACCACTACAAATTTGTTTTGCTTGTTGTGATTTGTTCTTAAAGGGACAGTTTCCCAAAAATGAAAATTCTGTCATCATTTACTCATACAGGTTTGAAATGACAAGAGGCTGAGTTTCGTACTTCTGCAGAACACAAAAGAAGATATTTTGAAGAAGGTTAGGAATCGAAACAACGGTGGTATGCATTAACTTGCAATGGTTTTGTGTCTGTACAATAGAAGCAAATTAGAAGGTATCGTCGCCACTGTTTGGTTGCCAATATTCTTCCAAATATCTTCTTTTGTGTTCTGAGGAAGAAAGAAAGTCAAACAGGTTTAAAATGAAAAGAGGGGGATTAAACGATGACATCATATTTTGTTTTGGGTGAACTATCCCTTCTTTTAGTTAAATCCATGATGTGTTAAGAAAATGATTTTAAACAGTTGCATAATATCCTTATATCAGAGTGTTTGGTGGACGATATTGAAGACAATATTTTAAAAATTCTAACCTACATGTTTTCAAAGCATCATTCCAGCTTCTGAAATTGTTCAAACATGTTTTACTGTTGCAGTCATAAAAACAAATATTTTTTTGAAAACCATTGCGATATAAACATTTCGCTATATTGTGCAGCTTTTAAGTTTAACTTGTAAACAGTGGTTTACCTCAACTTTCTTTTTCAGTAAGAAAAAATCTTTAAATGTGTTATTTTTGCATCACCGCATTCATTGGGTGTGTTGTCATCACAAACTTTCAGCCACAGTTTATTTGCTCGAAAATTAACCTCAATTGCGACACGGAAAATCAGGTACACGCACCTATGAACACAAATGTCTTTATTTTGCAAAACATATTTAAAACCTGTAGCACTTTTTAAAACTAGCATATACACACGTCCCTATATGATCAAAACATATCCTCGGGCTGTGTCAGTAATGACCTCAACTTTATTACGACCTTTTTATTAGTACCTGTCAGGACACCCATCACACACCCTCTTTTGAATAGTTTCCTGCATGTGTTCTGAATGAATAAATGGTTGGGATAATTTCTTCAGAACAGGTTTCCACATTGTAAAAGCCCCCTATGTTGATATAGAAAGAAACTAAAAAAATGCCCTGCTTGGAAAGTAATGGTTTGCAGGTTGTATTTTCATTAGATGTCATTACATGAGGTAATAGCAGTACAGTGTGTATTTAGCTGTCAGGTTATTATACGCTAAAGCTTTCTTTTAATCTCGTTTTTCACCAGAAGATCTTTATTTAATATAGAGGTTTAAAGACCTTTAGACAGCTCACCAACATATGTGAATTTTTAACCACACACTTTTCAATAGATTTTAAGAAAATGGAACTTGTCTAACTAAATTGCAACCAGCATCTACAAATGTTCTACTGCATATATGTTCATTTATGTGAGTGTTAAGGAAAGCTAGTAATTTAACCGTTCTTATTATATGTTGGTTTTTATCTTTAAAATATTAAAGTGGTATGACTTTTTTAACTATATGTAAGCGACTTACTAAAGGGTAAGGTTTAAATGCAACCTTTGAAGGGATAGTTCCCCCCAAAAAAAAAAATCTGTCATCATTTATCTACCCTCTTGTCGTTCCAACGCTGTGTTCCAATATGATTCCTTCTTCTTTGGAACACAGAAGAAGATATTTTGAGAAATGTCTCTGTGGTTTTGTGTCCATGGAAATGAATTAGGATCAATGCCATTCAGGTTTGGAATTACATGAGTGTACGTAAATGTTAAAATAACATTCTTTGGTGAACTATTAACTTAACTATATTTAGCTGAGTTTAATGTGCTTCTGCTTCCTGCAACAATCCTGCATCAGTTCAATCTGGAGTAACAAATTTCTGCTGCTTGTGTTCCATCAAGGGGTCAGAGAAAGCCCAAATAAACAGCCGCTCACATGCACTGGGAAATCTTCAGAGACAGAACC
This sequence comes from Barbatula barbatula, assembly GCF_947034865.1. Taxonomy (NCBI): domain Eukaryota; kingdom Metazoa; phylum Chordata; class Actinopteri; order Cypriniformes; family Nemacheilidae; genus Barbatula; species Barbatula barbatula. The sequence continues at coordinate 17,715,929 of NC_136770.1, forward strand.
TGTTTGTTTAGCAAAAACCACCCAAAACCTAAATCAGGTTTACAGTTTATTTACTCCATGATGCTTGACCTTTCTTTATTATTTTACACTTTGTTATCCGCAGGGTGCTTTGCTTTAGTATCAGCTGCAAAAAGCATGTTGCTTATTTTACTGAACCCAAAAATACAGCTCTGTGGAATGCACTGAGATGCAACCACTGCCATTGGATAACATGGGCAAAAACCGCTAGGATTAAATCTGAGCAATTGTTCACAAAGCCAAGTAAAATAAATATAATCACGCTGGTCCTGTCTTTACTTCTTTTTCCTTCTCAAACCCCCATGCCATCTTTTCCAAGAGCATACATGTTTACATAAAACATCTGGGACACCTGATGTCTGATTCTGACTGACCCTTCCACACTTCCATATGACCAAACATGACCTGTGTACATTTAAAAAATACATCTGCTATCAGAGCCTGCGTTAAATGAGAGACCACCCAATAACTCGGTTTTAAACGGATAGCCGGGGTTTATTTTGATATAAATGATGTAAAAGATGTCAATTCTCTGAGCTTCATAAGAATGAGGTCATGGCAACAGCGCATCTTGAATTTCACTGAAAAATGTCTCACCAGACAAACATCATCTGTTACTAGACATGAAATCACCAGCGATGGCTTTATTTGGGTGGTACAAATGCATCATCTCTTGGAAACTTAAAAAACTCCTTATTTAAACCCTTTAAAAGCCAAATTTCTTAAAGGGATAGTTCGCCCAAAAATGAAAATTGTTCTAATTTACTCCCCCTCTTGTCATTTTAAACCCATGACTTTTGCAGATATTTTAAAGGATGTTTGTATCTTCTTTTGTGTTCTGAAGAAGAAAGTAAGTCATACATCTCTGAAATGACAAGAGGGTGAGTAAATAATGACAGATTCTTAATTTTAGGGTGAACTATAACTTTAAGAAAACAGAACAGGTTAAAAGTTACAAAATACTTATTTGGAGTTTTTATGTAGTAGCTTTCATTTGTAATTCGGATTTTATTGCCATTAGCTACAAACCATAGTAACTTCAGCGATTACTTCATTTAAGGATCAAAACAGAAGGTCTGTTCTGCAGAGATTCACTTTGAACGGCCCTTCAAAGAGGCCTGCATTACCCCCAATCCCTCTGCTCATTACAATAGATGAGTTTTGCTGTGCATGGTTGCAATTTTAATAATCTTATTTTACTTTGGGAAAATAAAACAGATAGACATCGGAAAGAAAAATAGCCCCACGTCACAAATATTTCAACTGCTTTGCTGCTCAGAAGATAATGGCTTCCAAATGTTTAATATTAGATGCAATCATACTGAAGAGATTTTCTTTTCTTTGAAAACCGAGCTCCGAACTAAGACGCTCGAAAGTAGAGAAAATACAATAAATCTCAGATTAAACAAAACACTAATGTTGTTTTATGAACCTTGACCACTTCTACACGCAATCAGATGGTCATAATAATGTTTTTGATATTCTTCCATTGGTATGCATTGCATTCCATCACGATTCATTCCACAACCCGAAAGGTCTCATGCAAGCAGCAGGGAAACCCCTTTCTTACCCCTCACCATCTTCTCCCAGCAGGTGAGCTCATATTAGAATCTGCAGGAGTGCGTCTTTAAACTTGTAGCTTTGATCGCAGTCTTCAGTGTGTGTGTGTCAGAGAGTTGACGTCACCGGAGGAAATGAGAGATGAACTAAGGTCTGGGGAGTCAACCCAGCCTGTCACTTCAAAAAGGGAACGTCTTGCCCCTTTCGTTCGCCATCAGTATAACATAAATGAACTGAAAAAACAGGTCAAGATGAGAGACCGCCGCCTTGTAAATTGCTACCATTCTCTGTCCAGCCTTTACAGACCTGAGCTGTTTCAGTGAAAACATCTGACTCTGGATTTAATAGACAAGAAGATAGTTAGTCATCAGCAGTCGACTGACGGATGTACTCTATATATACATTATTGATATATCAGGAGGAAATTATATAAATAGAAAGCCTACCTTAAATTGCTAGGCATATTGCAACACAGTTGTTTATGTTATATGTGCAACTACGTTTAGCCTAATTTATGCAATAAATATAAAACATCAATAATAATCATCAATAATAAACATCAAAAATTGAATAAAATAGATGTAAATGTTATTTTTTGTTGTTGCTGTGTTGCACATTCCCTCTACGTTGCCAAAGTCTGCAGTTTTAACACAAATTCTTAAGGTAAGATGTAGCTATTTATGAAAACAGACTTTTTCATGGGTATAGGAGTGGGATATTGTTATTTTTGATATTTGGACTGGGAAAAGTGGTCCAGCAGTGGCCAGGGCCTGGTTTTGTACGTAGATCTGGCAACCCTGGCAACACCTGTATGATTTAAAGTTGGCCCTTATTGACTTCTATTGGGTGGAACCAAAATATTTCAAAATATTTCTCAAAACATCCTCTTTAATGTTCTGCACATGAACGAGCCAGATTATATTATAAATTTTGATCGACATTATAAAATTAACATTTAAAGATGAAACCGTTGTAGTTTCATACCTGGAAATGTAATGCAGCTGATGACAGAATTTGAATTTATAAGTGAACTAAAAGTAATAAAGAAAATTAACGGGAAAAAAACATACTGAACAAATATCAATTAAGCTTTTGTACTAGATAATCAATCCCTCTTTATTAGTAATGAATTATAATTTACTTCAACGTTCATTTCCATTTCATTCTGATTCTCGGTTGCATTTCACCGGCAGGTGGCGACACATACACTTCTCAGCAGCACATGTCCGCGCACTGAGGGACTGACTGAATACCGTTGCAGAGTTTAGAGGGGCAGAGAGTACCGAAGAAAGTCAAACTCCCAAACAGGAGCGCGAGAAGGAAAGAGCAGAGCAAAGGAGAGGATCGTCCACCCTACAGCATTACACCTCTGCGGACGTCAGCAAAGAAGCTCTTCAACCCCGTGAATTCTCCAGCTGCAACTCGTACCTGTGAGAAGAGCTTGCGGTGGATGTAACAGTAGCAATGTGTAGAGGAACCGCGAAAGAGCCGCACGGATGCCAGCGCAACTTCATTCTGCTCATCGGGCTGCTCATAGCCCACAGCGGTAAGCCATTCAACTTGAGAGTTTGCGTTTGGTTTATCCGAAGTCTACTAACAACAACCCGCATCTTCATACGCTTTCTTTCGTCGCTTCTTTGCAATACTGACTAAATTTACAGCCGCGTAAGTAGTGCGTTACGCATAATACGCACAATAATTGTGGTTTAGTGTTGTTTAAGCTTTTTAGTAGTAGCCGTGTTTGTTGTTTACCTATTGGCTCAGCATCTTGCCGGAGGGCTATCTAAACACAAGAGGTTTTGTGCCATTGGAATGACAATAGAAATGTTTAAGTGGACTGATCGGGCGAGTGACGATCTCTGAGCTCTCAGCTGGAGTTTCTTTGTATGGGCCGAAGTGCTTCATTTGCCTTCGAATAGCACTTTGACATAAGATAGCATGCAATTATTCCGAGCCATGGGCTTAGTTGAAAGGCTACGTTAACTTCCATGAAGTTTTTATTATTTCCCCTTACCTCGACAAGAACGAGGAGGACGCTTTTGGGAAGAAATAGCATAGACGATAGAACGCAGGCATGTAGGTTTGGATAACGATTTATTTTGTAGTGGCCATGTTGACATATTGTATGGGAAGGCACATTCATTTTGACTTAAAAGTAACCCGATTGAGTTAGATTATAAATTATAATGATGGAGGAGATTTGTTATTAATTGGAACAAAATACACTTGTGTGTATATATGTTATTTCATGTATTGTTTATTAAATATATTGTTTCAGATAGCTATCATCAAAGCTGTGTATTGTTAAATCATAAATGTATTTCGTAAATAAACAGAGCATAAAAGTTGAGCTTTTTTAACCGTTCCTTCTCATTTACAGAAGAGACAGAGATCTAGGCATGGGACGGTTTGAATCACTACAATTCTCAAAAGTATATATATATATATAATATAAATGGCTCCGTTTGGAAACCGTGACACATCAACGCCATCACACCGCAATGTGCCACGGTATACCTTTAGACTGTCTCGTGCCTACAGCGATCACAATTGAACCACTGGGCCTGTAATCTGGATTTCTTTTTAGTTTTTTCTTAAAAGAAGACTCCATTTTATGTGTTGGCATACATGTTCGTCACCTTGGCAGATTGATGTTTTTTGTCAATATGTGGTTTACTCCACCTTGTCTGTAATGCAACAGTATTTTTCCATCTGTTGAAGAAAGTATTTTGAGATTTTGTCACCAGAAATGTATGGTTTTATGGAGTCTCTGCAACATGTTTATGTATGTCATAGTTTCGAGAGCAGTGCGGGGAAAATGGAAACAGACGACTTCTGTGATCTGGCCTTTGGTTAATAGTCAGTAAATTACTGGGGTGGAACTCTATCAGTGCACTATTCTTCCAAACGGAATGTTGACACAAAACACAAAAACATTTACCCCCAAAACAGGAAGGATTTACCCTAAAACTACTTATAGGTTCAAACTGGTCTTAAAGTGCAGTACAGTTACTCAAGCATAAAGGTTCCCATCTTTAAAAAACCCTTCAGAGATGTTGAAGTAATGCCCGTTCAACCACATGCTCTAACTTTGTGAACACGACGTAATGCATGTGAGCCAGACTTTTTCCCAGTATGACTTTATACAACTTCTGTGTTTAATGTAGCATGCCTTTGAATATTACATCATGAGTTGTACATTTCTCTGCGCTATATTTCACTATATTTCTATATGACGGAGGTGTCAAAACTGTAGAACTAACTGTGCATTTCATCTTTTATTACTGAATGTTGTCTGGATGAAAAATCCTGGCTTGTCTTGTTTTTATAAACAGAACGTGGGGGCGACTCTATAGTCTGTTAGGAGTTTTTAACACTTTGATGAATTGCTGTCTAATAGGTCTCTGTGTAGGAGCTGGATGTTTAGGTCTTGGATGTAAGGTCAGTCAGTGATCTGTGTATTTTCACTTGTCTTTATTGATGGTGTGCTATAAACTCTTTCTCGGGCCGCTCTGTTTGAGTTTGTGTTGTAGAAAGTGAAAAAGTTATTGCCATTAAGTTTCATTATCAAGCTTTAGGGACATTTTTGTGATGTACAGTTCAATTGGATTCAGTGTCCAAAGTTCAAAAAGGGAAACATTTTTCCAAAATATTTTTTTTCTGATTCTGTGCTTGTTATCCCTTTTGGCAAAATCCGCTGTTTATTTTGTCTCTATTTTGCATCTTAATTTCTAATGTCTAACTCTATGGAATACATTTAGATAAGTCCTAGCCACCCCTGCCTCCAGTCTCAAAAATGCAGATGGTAATATACATCACAGGCCAAAAGGTCTGCAATGAATATAATAGGAAATGAGCTGCCACGATTATCAGACAGATCAGACGTCTGCCAGTTCTTATCGAATAATATCTTTCCCCTCGCCTGCCCGACGTAATGTGCCAGGATATGCTACGTTTCACATTTTAGAAACCATGATGAAACATGGCTTTTTAATTTTAGCTGTAAATGTGTCGGAAAGTAAAGCTCTAAATCCTGTTTATGTTGTATTCAAAGTCGAGTCACCCTCAATGCATAAAGACTGGGAAAATTTTGCCGCCCACAGTCGGGCCTTTGTAACTGCCACGCTCCCTGTGAGCTCATAAATACCTCGACTTTACTACCTTTTTCACTTTGAGATTGATATTTGCTTTAAAAATGAAAATATATGTGCTAAGCATCAGTCATCTGGGATGTTTCTCTCGTTTCATTCGCACAGCGCCGGTCTTGACAGCTTCAGGTTTCTATCTCTGAGGAGAGCTTTGTACATTCATAATTCGGTCTCACTGTCAGTCTTGGAACATTTCTTAGGCCAAAATAATGTGCCCCAGTCGTCCATATCTGGCTCTGAAATTCTAGTCACACATTGAGTGATGGTAGTCGGTGTTACTAGGTTTGTCTTGTTTTGAAAAACATCTATGAAGTGTTGAAAATGCTATTAGATCAGACACCCACATGCGAATGGTGGATTAAGTCTTTTGTACAGGATAACAAAAATTCTTTGGGGTTTTGGATCAGTTCGTTTGTGTTTTTCAGGCTGCCAGTCTTGAGCTCCTTGGTACCTGTCTGGTCTTTAACTGAAATCCTGTCAGGGTTTTTTTTGACACATTGTCATAACTGCTGCCAGGGGTTAGCTGTCTTTGATGTTTACTCAAGCTGTTCTAATAAAAGGAGAAAAGCGTGAAGGAATTACATTTTGACACTTAAGTTCTTCCAAGTTTTTCACTCTTACCTCACCTTGACAATACATCAGGACATTAAATATTTCTCAGAATTGCAGTCAAGTGGATGTTTTGAGAAACAACTGCAGGCGAAACTGTTTTAATTCATTAGCAAATGAATATTGACAGCTTTGTGGAAGTTCCTGGTCCAACTGGGTTTCTATATACCCCAGTGATATGTAAAATATTTGTAAAATCACCGGAAGTCTAAATCGTCAGATATAACATTTTTAATGGTAACTTGTAGACACAAAGCAATGTTACAAACTCCATAAACACTAGTGCGTGTGGCGCTGCAGATGCGAGAGACGCGCAAATGTTGAAACCAGTCTGTCTAGCGCGTGTTTACATAGAAAAACGGTGGGAAGGTAGCAACGCGGTATGGAAAGTCATGTTGTCTATGAAGGGCCAGGCCCCGTAGCTTTGTCTTCGCAGTTTGTACTTTAGCATCATTGTTTAAGGTGAACAAATATTCACACATGGCTAAATGTTTTTAATTTTAGTTGATTTATGATTCATCAACTGCCTTCTATGGTTGGAGTGCATGTGAAATCTGTCTAGAATGTCAGCGAGTACAGTCAAAGGTAATAGATATTAACAAGATGTACAAGACACTTATCTCACGAGACGATACAGCAGACTACTGAAAGTAGTGATTGAAAATCACGTTGTCTATGAAGGACCAGGCCGGTCACTGTAGGTCACAGCACGCACATACTTTGTGCAGTTAATATCATGTTCTGTACAGTAATGAAAACAGGTCGCTCCACAACAAAATGTGGACTCACACAAATGCTTCCAAATATATTTGGAGGTCGCTCAGGTTAAATTTAGGGAGCAAATGCAATTAAAATGGTCGCAATTTCGAGCCTGGCACTCCATCATGTGAAATTGTGAAATCTGGCTAGATCTTGTGCCACGAGATCTTGTCAAACCCCTAGCCTCTGCCATTACAATGAATTGGGAAGAATGCAAGGCTCAACTGGCCACTCGAAAAAAGTGATTTAAATGCAATTTAAGCTTAGAAAAACCAAACTTATGGTGCAGTTCATGTCAGGTTTAATTATTGATCGGAAGTATGCTATTTTATTATTCCCAGCCATTTTAGATAGCTGCCCGGAGGCGTTCTTGCTATGACGTAAATAGCATGGCAGGACTATAGAGGGTATGCACGTGACGTCACTTTCCCACGTGCCAAAACACGCTCCCCTGAGTGGCAAAACACTCCGAAAAATGGCTGCTTATAATATCAGGAAACGCAATTCCACGCAACATATCAGTGTCCAAAGTCGTAAGGATCACCGTCAACTGTTTTACCACTGAGGGGACGTGTCCTGGCAGTCAAGGTGGCGTGTCCCACCGTGTTCACATGGGAAAGTGATGTCAACGGATACCCTCTATAAATGTCAATTTGTAAAATTATGCATAAATATGATTTAGTCTGGAAGATAAATAAAACGAGTTTTATAAACTATTTTCTCTGTCAGAAATCTGTATTTTTATAACATTCTGTAAGCTTCTTATATTAATAATTCAATAACACTATGATGTGCATTTACATTTTCTGATACGAAAAATAAAGGCGAACCGTGACTCAAAATCCTTACATGATTTGAACCATGAGTTTTGTGACCCATTGAACCACAACTGCTCGGTTGGAGACTAATTCCTCCAAATAAGTTTTGTCTTTGTTGTTCGATAATTATTTTAAGTAGCTTTAGAAACACAAATCCGACTGTGTTCTGTGGGTAACAAGTGCTCAAGACTTTAATCCTTAGCTTTGTTAAAGTGATTTGGTTTAACAAGCTGATTTCAGCCAGAATAAAGCGCAATGTTACATTGCTTCTGGATTTAGACAGCAAGAAATAAGAAGTCATATTTTATTGTAAGTTAAAAGAAAAGTGCAGTAGTTTATATGGTTGATGTTAGTTTTTCTTTTGAGAGAGAGAGAGAGAGAGAGAGAGAGAGAGAGACATCACTTTAGTGGATCAGTAAGTAACGTGTGTTTGAAACTGTTAGAAGATTAGAATACCTGCAGTGAAGCATCTTGCATTTAACAGACCATTACCCACAAGCCCCAGGTGAGCAAAGAACTTTAAACTGTTTGTGATGGCTGACCTTTCTAGACGGACAGTAGCTTACAATTTAATAATGCCAATGGTTGCTTTGATACTTCATTTAGGAACAAAATGCAACATTACATATAACAACTATGCAGAAACTGGGCCGACATTGGCTAATAAAACAATGAGAATGACAGTGCACTGTTTTCCAGTGTGCTTATTTACTTTGTGATGTCCTGTTCTTAAAGCATTGGTTCCCTTTCTATATCTAGTTGTCGTCTTATTCCCTCTGCCTCATTTATGCAGACGAGCTCCGTTGCTCTGCAGGTGGCACAGTCGAGGCTTGTGAGACCTCTGCCCAGCTAAAGTATGTGCAAACAGAGCAAGTCTTGAACTTCAACTGATCTCATAACCTGTCTTCCAATATCATCAGCTAACATGATAAATCTGCAGAAAAAAGTTACCTCTTTTTTTGTTGTTTCTTTAACAATAAGAAGCACTGACCATAGTTTCTCACAAACTGCGGTACAGTGTAGCTCACATACCTTCATGTTCATGAAATACAGCACGGCTCATCTGGTTATGTTGTGTGTTTGCCTGTGGCGAAGAGGAATCTCATCAAGGTTGGAAATGTTATTCAGCAGGAATACCTTCTACAGTCCCTGTGGAATCTTTGCTGTGTAAATCGAAATCTGAAGTAAGTGGTGTTGAGGGGAAAATGTAGTTTACCTGTTTGAACTGGTTCTTTCAGTCTCCAGGTTAACAGTTATTTAATTTCCCCTGAGTTTTTTTAAAGCCCCATTGTTCTGTGAAATGGAACTCTGCAGGGTAGATGGATTAAATTTTAAGCGAATGAAAACCAGCCTGAAAGGAATGGATGGATTTTAGAAAGGCATATTTTCAATTTTCGCAGTGAACGAGCCCTTAAACATGGGATCTTTTTTAGCTCGAGTAAACTCTGTTGCATTGATTTCAACAGGCTGCAGATCAGAAAATCCACAAAGTGTTTTACTGTATGGTGAACTAGTTTTGCAACAATTCATCTTAATTGATCAATTTGGCTTCAAAATCGGGAAACAGTTATGGTACGGCATTCAAGTTCGCAAGTTTATACAGCGGTACAATTTTTCACATTTATTCTCATAAAAGTTAAGTTGTTTTAAAATTCGGTGAGAAATGATGCTAAATATTTGATTTTGATAATAAAAAATAATTTGCCCCATTATGAACAAATAATAAGACCCAATATCAAGTGAGCTGCATGTAAAACTACCGAAATTAAACATACAGGAGCTTGATTCCACTGGAAGTCACTTTTGGATAAAAGCACATGTTAATTACGTAAATCTAACTCGACAATGAGCATTACGCATTGGAGATTTTAGTATTGATGCAAGAAGAACTAACAAATTTGTAAGTGATTTTTTTCATAAAGTTGTCACAACTGAAACCTTTGCACGGGAAAGAATACAAAGTGAGAGAGAGCCAGCAGGAGTTCGAGTTGAGCTTTAGATATACAGCCACACTTTACTACAGAAGTAATTTACTTGAATGAAAAGGCAGATGAGTCAACAAAGCAGACGAAAGGTCAAGTGAAGCGGTCTGACTGACACAAAACTCAAAAGGCCTGCAATGGCAGCGCAAATAAAAGGGATGTCCAGACAGGTGAACGTCGCAGTTTATTGTGCATTACATTTAGGCCTCGCTTTAAACATTATAAGCCATACAATAGTATTTGAAATTCTTTCATTTTATATTTGACTTTGAAGTTAGATTTAGCATTCCAACCAACCCAACTATTTCACAAACAGGCATGCCAACTTAGGTTATTTTTCACATTCATTTAGCATTCAATCGTGCTGAAGCCAATTTATTGAAATTGGGCAGAGAAACAAATGTTTGTTTGTGCATGCTGCTATGTTGTGTAATTATATGTGTAAAACTTCAGCAAGATCAGTGGCCTGGCATGGGCTTCACTGTACGGGGTGAACGGGCCTATTACCGACATTTGGAGTTATTATTTCTGACATGCACTGCTGGACTGCTGATTTCAAGGGAGGAACGTTTAGTTTGATTCATTACTGCTGTGAATATCCAAACACTGAGCCTGGTAAGTCCATTGTTGTTACTTGACTTCAACTAGCCAATGGGAAAAAGCTATTGGCGACGTTTTAATTGTTTGATATTTTAATTTCAGGTTAGCATTTTCTATGTTAATAGATTGTTGATGATTTGCGCTGAATGAATTAACTTGGCTGTAAAAGTTTTCACATTAATACTATATTTTGAGTATGCCTTACATAACATCAAGAAACGATTAGTTTGAATATTATTTCTCTTCCTCTTATTGACCGAAAATAGCTGTCTGACTCTGCGGACACCGTACCTCTCCGTTCAAAGAGGAATGAAAATACTTTGCTGGGTTTTGATCCAGTAGTGTATATGGCACTTGAGGCGGGTCACTGAATCTTTCACCAGGATTATAACATTAATCCATTCTCAAAAGGCTACAAAGTACCCTATCAATTTTAACTGCTGTCAACACTTTGCGTCTGAATCTATTATTGTATTCCTCTTAAAAAACATGAATCAAGAATATGCTTGTGGTTTCTCTTTTTTTGCTTTCTCTGCTGAAGATAGAGTTTGCACGACTCACACTGTTATACATCTTGAAGGTGGTCTTGGACAGACCCCAAGATTGGCTGCGAGCTTGGTAATATGAAAGCAATTAGCAGCGGTTTCACGGAGTGCTGAGATATGTGCAATAACAAAATGACTGCGAGTCAATAGTGCTCAGCTTGTAGATGAGTTTCACGGTCATACATGTTTAAGTAAACACCTTATTTGTACCCCACATGACAGATTACTCTTAAGTCTTTTTTTTTCATTCTTTAAGTGCACTCTGCTGAATATTAAAGTGAAAACAAGCATTTTATTCTAAACCATTTGCAAGAGAATCTCAGTTTATTTAGTTAACAACATGTTAACAAATATTGTCACAAAATAACAATTCTGAAAACTGTTTATCGGTTGTATCATTTTACTTTGAATTTATTCGTGAGACCAATATATTGGACATGTGTCACCCTGAACCACAAAACCAGTCCTTAGTAGGACTGACTGGTATATTTCTAGCAATAACTAACAATGCATTGTATCAAAATAATCGATTTTTATTTTGTGCCCTAAATCATTAAGATGTAAAGTAAAGATCACGGTCTGTTTAAGATATTTAGTAAATTTCCTACATATGTCCTACATAAACATTTTTGTGAGTGGATAAAATCTGGCCGGAAAAAATCTGGCCGGAAACATGCCTACCAACATCGCTCTCTTCTACCCGCTCTTTGGGAATTACCCACTCAAGTTTGGTATCAATATAAAGCTTAGAATTTCTGCATTAGGGTTCATCTAAGCTCCACACCATCATAACAGCGGTAAGCCAATAGAGAGCGTTCAAACGAACCTGCTACAGCATCTCTGATGGACAACTTTAAAGGCAAATTTCTCAATATTTTGATATTTTATGCACCCTCAGATTCCAAATGTTTAAATAGTTGTACCTCGACCAAAATTGTCCTATCCTAACAATCCATACATCGATAGAAAGCTTATTTATTCAGCTTATGAACATAAATCTCAATTTCATAAAATGACCATCATGACTGGTTTATTTGCACATTTTCATGCATGTTCATGCACTCACTCACTGTACGTTTTGCTGTAATGTTTCACCACAAAAAGCTGAATTACATTCCATAAAATGAAGAATGCATCTTTCTTTTTCACTAGAAGACAGGCAACACACATTTTGGTCTCATCCAGCACGAAAACAAAATCCTGTGGAAAATATTCCCAGCTGTAATGTCACAAGGGCTTTCGACAGGCCACTGCTGCCCCACAATTCCCCCTTCTAATTGATAGTCCATTTTTCCAGAGACGTGGCCAAGGAGGTTCTGTAAGCTGTAAGAGTGTGTGGCCCTCAGCCAGAGGTTGTCAGCTCAACTATAACATCTGTATTTGGAGGTGTGTCGCCCATTTTTACAGGGCTAAAATATTGTTTAACCAGTGATGCATTATGATGCCAGCAACTCACTCAGCATTTCTCAGCATTTGAAGTGTTGTTTCTCAGTTTAGATTTACACCTATTTTGAAGCCATTTCCAAAACTAACAGGATATAGGAACACAGAATGAGAGACTAAGATAACAAGACTGAAATGTGGTGAGCCAAACTTGAGAAGAGATATTTCTCGGAAGGTAAAGCCATTTTCACCTCTTCTTGAAGAAGCCGTGCCAAAAATAATGTATGTAAAGCATTTTTCACAGCTCTTTCCAGCCTTGATTATTCACCTTGGAGAAAGCAAAGAACAACTTTGAACCATCCGCTATCAGTTTGACTTGCAAATGTTTAAAAAGACATTAAGGAAAATCATTTTTAATAACCAAACTGTTTGTTTAGCTTAAAGCTTTGATTTTATAAGCAGAGTACAAGCACAACTAGAACATGACAAATGTGATGTTTTATCAGCATTCTGATAAATCGTCTCTACCTTTGATCTCCAAAAGGGCAATACATGATGAACTACAGATGTAGACATGAATTATAAACTTTCTGGGGAAACCAAAGAAAGTGTTGTTTGTTCTGAGATAGCAATAATCTTGATGGATCTACACATGTTACACGAGGGGCGGGAAATGAGTGGCTATAGTACAGAATGACGCTTAGAAATGCTATTGGTTAGAGCGCATCTGTAAAACGCTTGCTTATTACTTTTTTGTCTTTGTCTGGGTCGTAAAGCTATTCAAGATTACTGAAAATGTTTTAAAATGTTTTCCTGCAGTCAACGGTTGGCAGGATTTGCGTATTTCACACCAGCAGCACCATTTTCTCCAAATAATGTCATAGCCAGATGTCACTACCAGTCACTTCAACTCCTGGTGCATAGTACCTTAAAAATTGTCCTGTGTAAAGAATTAAGCAGGAAGTAAAAGCAAAAAAGTGACATGAAGTAAAAGCTTTCCAAAACCTAAGTATTACAATTCTTAAAGGGATAGTTCACACCAAAACATCCTCATATTATTCCAAACCTGCAAATGTCTTTGTTCTGCTAAATTACAAAAATATGTGAAAAAATGTAAGTAACCAAAAAGATCTCATCCCCCCTGACTCCCATAGTATTTATTTTCCCCACTATGGGGGATGTGATCTGTTTGGTTACTGACATTCTTGCAGATATCTTCCTTTGTGTAAAGACATTAATACTGGTTCGGAACAACCTGAGGGTGAGTAAATGATGATAGGATTTTCATTTTTGGGTGAACTATGCCTACTTTCCACCTCTGGTCCAGTTGAAACGACACTGCTTTAAAGAGACAGTACGGAAGACTCATTTTGAATATGCAGTAAAAAAATAATTAGGGAATCGTATTAATAAATGACGACAACTATTAACCATTTACATTAAATATTAACAGAATAAATTTGCGTTCATAGAGAGACTTAAGAGAATAACTGTGTGACCAAGGAGCTTTAATGATTTAATATTTTATAATCTCTAAATAAAGCTAACATTAAAAGAAGTTGCAATTGCGCAGTAATATATAAACACGTATACACAATCGCTGATTAACTGATCATGTAAACTATCGGTTAAACAACCGCTTCACAGATGTGCAAGCCATTGCGCTACACTTCTGCCTATTTTTAGAGCCGCCGGAGTCCAGAAAAAGCAGCAGTGAGGCCACGCTTCATTAGAGAAGGTTCAACTGCATGTTTCTGCTCTCTCCGAATTTTGCTCCACACCTCACAGTACAAGTATTTGAAATGAAGCCACATGCTCCTGGTACCAGATCGACATATTAAAACGAGCGCTATGCTAACAGCACCTCTCCGAATCTCAGTTTTGTCACACCACTACAGCAGTGTGTTTAAGAAAAGCAACAGGGAGATTCGTAGAACACGGAAGGCAGCTGCGTTTCTCAGGCAAACCTTGCGGAAAGGGTAAAAAAAGGGCACAAAGGGGGGTGTTTCGGAGGAAAGTTGAGCAAAAGAATGAGGTGACCAGGATCAACCAGAGGAGAGAGAGAGGAGGGGTGAATGTATTTGTTAATGACCTGGCAATGGAAATAGAAAGTATAAATTGCAGTGGACTCTTCCGTTAGCATATGTTGCTAATGAACAAGTAGCCACCACTAGAAATTAGGGTTTCCGGTACAGGCAGGAAGTTATAAAAGTAGCAGGATGTAAATGGGTTGCACGGGGGAATCAAATGTTCAATTTATAAAAGAAAACAAGAAAGCAAAATAAGATGAAAGAACGGTGTGGTTGCACTGCCCACCCTTAACCAGTGGCAGTCCTTCAAAAGAGGCACCCTGCGTTTTCTTTGCTGCCGTGTATGGATGGCCCAGCCTTTGCGTGATGGGAAATGGCGACAGGTTGGGCTAAAGGGGAGACACGAAGCTCTGGGAAGTCTGTAGATGAGAGCAGGTTTTATGGCTATGCATCAAAGGGCTCTGTCCTCTGCATTCACTGTGTTGGTGGGACATGGGGTCAAAGACCCCAGAGACAGTGGGGTGTCTGAGGTTTCAAAGAAAAAACTGTTGCCTTTACTGACACCTGTCTGTTTTTGACATAGCCAAACCATCATAAATGGTTGATTTACATGTTTTTTTTGCTTGTAAGTTCTCTGCGGGGTGGCTTCTTGCTTTCTGAATTTTGAAAGTGCCATCTGTGTTTCCGATTTAGACGCTTAAGTGTTGTTTTTAGCAGATGGCGAGATTCATCTCCCTCCTTTGGTTTCCTTTTTGCCAGCCTGTAAATTAAGAGAAATCACTCATTAGAGTCTTCGTTAACTGAAAAGATCTGAAACTGTTCCGGTCAAATTTAAACATAAACTGAAACGTTTTTGGGTGAATTTGTTCTTTAACGTGTACATTTGTATATCTTTGATTGTGGTTCGGTCGGAATATCACAAGAGATGTCATAGAGGAATGGACACATGATACAGTGGGAAGTTGCAACTGTGATAGGACCACTTGTCAGCCTTCGTCTCTCTTGACTAGTGCAAAGACCCCGTCCCTGCAGAAGTGCGACAGATAGTAAGAGTTCTGTGCTCATGCTAGTCCACTTGACACACACAATCAGTCCCCATCAGGCCGTACGCGTGCCCACGTAATCACAAGCTCATATGTCAGACAGCAGAAGATAAAAACAGCAGTTCCAAAATAGATATTGAGTTCTGTTAACTATTTGCAAAAGCAAAAGGATGGACTTTACTTCTAATATATATACCAAAGTTAAACATGAAAATGAACATTATTTATGAGCACCAGTAAGATTTTAATGAGTGTTTGCTCTCAGTTTTATTGTAGTTTAATTTATATTTTGAATTCGATCTTATTTTATGTTTTCAGTTTTCAGATACATTTTTTTTTATCATTTTGTTTTCATTATTTCTATATATTATTATCAACTATTAATATAATTGTAATTATATATGATTATTTTTTATTAACTTTGTTTTTAGAGGTGTAACAATATATCGAAGTATTGCATATCGCAATACAAAATCTTTAAGATATGCATCGCAGAGCTATTGCACTATATTTCTAAATGAAATATATTATTTCTATTTTAATGTTAAAATTCAGTTTTATTTGATCAGTTTTAGTTTCAGTTTAGATTATGATTTTTTTAAGGGATATGGCGTGGGGAGAAATAACAAAGTAAGTAAATGAGAGAGAGAGAGTGAAAGTGTGTAAGACAAATGATCATTAATCACAGTCCTGACATGTTGACTATGTCATCAGAACACAGGTAACACTCGACTAAGAAAACAGAATAGGGGAAGACTAACCAGATCCCAGCAATCACAACTCAGACACAGACGTCTGCGACGCTGTCTGTGTGTGTTTGTGTACGTTTGTATGTGTGCGCACCCACTTATGTACCTGTGTGTGTGGCCACGTGCACGAGTGTATGTGTGTGCCTCAAGGAGAGACAACAGGGTCTTCTTGTCATGTTTCTGTCATCACCAATCTAACACAAAACGTTTTCCCTGGAAAAACAGAAGCCACTAAATTACTACTCTTTCTTTTTCCTCTTCGTTTTAACTGCGCGTGTGTGTGTGTGCGCGTACGTGTGTGTGTACATACATATGCATTAGTACACTGTTCACCATTGATAGCCTTTTTCCATTATTGAGTAAAGATACATGAATATTATGGTGCACAGCACCAAGACACCAACATAAACCTTTATTTACATTTTTTTATTATAACTATTGACAGCTTTCAACAAATTCCACTAATTACATGAGATGTACCGAATTAAAAATTCTTGGCGGAAATCGAATATAATAAATCCCTTGGCCGAAGGCTGAACATTGAATAGATTTTCTTCTATTCATTTGCCAATTGTTTTACTATAGCATAAATTGAATAGTCAAAATGTGCTTTTCAATATTTTAAAATGATTCAATGTCGTCATGTTTGCTGCTTTTATAAAGTGTATCTGTTTGCTGGTTGATAATTGTTTGCATCATTGAAAACATTATTGTTCATAAAATGTATTCAGTCATTTCTCTTATTTGGCCAAACACCTCAAATTTGGCAGCTGTTCATTCGCTGCATCCCTAACATGTAATAAAATGCATTGTCTAGGCACCCTTGCAATGTTCCGCATTGATATAGAACGTGTGGTGACTGATTTGTTTATTTAACAACTTTCATTTAAACGTATCATTTATTGAATTTTTTTCTTTTCCTAAAATAAAGTATACTTTTCCACATTATATCCAACACTGGCCACCTTTCATCCATCAGACATCCACATCATGTCTTTGAAAAACTCATATTGCTCTTTTCCAGAATCATACTACTTATTCATTCAATTATAAGGCTCAACTTTATTATGTTGATCACATTCATTGCACATCTACGTCATTACTTTTTCTCTTCAGTTTAATGGTGTGACTACAGTGCTACTTAAAAGTGCATTTATATCTCGAGCAGACATCTGCCCTGTCGTCGAGTGCAGAATTCTGGTAATGTGCCACACAGAGTCACGTGCACGTCTTATAATGATATTATGTGTGAACCTGGATTAGGAGGATTAGAAAGAGCCCAACTCATTGTTGGTTTGAGGCTTGTTCTGTTTAAATGACTTTTCCATTGCCACAGGTACCTAAGCCAAGAATATCCTTTGTTTATGCTTCTTGGGAGGCTGAGTTGTAGTATTAAGGTGGCTGGCATTTGCCTGATGAAAATGACTTTCTTGTGTAAACCATGAACCCAGAAGACGGAACAGTCTTTTGCTTAAATCACGTATACACGCCGTGTTATCATACCGAGCTGCGTATGTGGTTAAACACTACAAACTTTGCACTGCTATCCAAACCCTTTGTTTTTTAGAGATTTTATGGTCAAAAAGCCACTTTTCTCCACCGTTCGCAGTAATAGTGATATATTGTTGCTCCACCTGCATTAAATTGGAGATAAATGTATCTTCTGTCTGTGTAATATGGTCTTTTCATTCAGTCCCAGTCCGCAGTAAATCACACCTGACGTGTTTCGTTAGGGTTCACCCAGTCGAAGCCCGTGCCCACGCGTTCTGCGGGTTGACCTTTAGCTTGCGTTGTAAATTCAGCTCGCCCCTTCAGGAACAAAGCTCTGTGAGGCCTGGAGACATTTGGCTTGGCTGGGAAAACCGGTGTGCTGAACGTTTCAGATGAAAGCCTGGGTTGAAACAGAGAGGCTAAACGCAACTGTAGACAAGGCCAAGGTGCTTGAGACAGAGGTGAGAAAAAGTGCACGATGCATGACTTGGTAACATAAATATATGCAAGTTTTTTACTAGTTGTTTTAGCACTAATATCTTTGTGTCATTTCTGTATTGAGTTCAGATTTTATTCGATTGTATTGGATCGGGTTCTGCATACAATGAGCATGCTCATGTATTTTGGACCTAATTTTGTCTTATATTGTCTTAAGGCTTATATTTTGCCAACGTGTCTTTGGGCCAATAAGTAATGTTTCTGTTTTATTAGAACTTAAAAGAAGGAAAATACTGTAAATGAATTAGAAAGGAATAAAAAGTAAGAAAAACTTTTTAATGTATGGAATGAAAGTAGTAGTTAGTAGTTGCAATGGTGTGACGGCTAAAATTTAGACAGAGTGAAGATAAATTAATCTTATGCTATTTTATAATACAAATATTAATAATATAAAATTATATATTATTAACAGTTGTTTTGTACATTTTTGCTATGTCACATAATAGGAAACATGTATAGTATATTTGTTAACTAACCATATATGAAATTAAACCAATATAATGTAATAAAGGTCCGCTGTTGAATTTGTCCATTACCACCACAGTGGCAAAAAAGAAATAACCAATAAATGGTTAATGAGTAGACCTGAAGTCTTTTCTATGATTATATAACAGTTTTCATGTAGGTGACGAAGTCTGCTACTGTGGCATATAAGATTAACAGCAGTGTATATGTACTCTTAGAATATTCTGTGTTCATACTATGATATTTGGAAAGGTGGTCTTCTGAATTTTTTTTTAACAGTCCTTGGTGGACCATGAGTTGCAAAAGGTTGAGAACCTCTGATTTAGAGTATCCTGTAGAGGTGAGGTCTCTGAATCCCAACATCTCAATACAGGGATGTCTCAGGGCTCAGTGCTAGGACAGTTGCTCTTTTCAGTATACACAGCATCCCTAGGTTCTGTCATTCGGAAACATGGCTTTTCTACCACTGCTATGTGGATGATACACAACTCCACCTGTCTTTTCAGCCTGACGATCGAGTGACGTTTCGCTCTGGATGAAGGAGCACCACCTGCAGCTGAACCTTGCAAAAACAGAACTGCTTGTAATCCTGGCCAACCCAAAGATTCATCACAACCTCTCAGTTCAACTAGGCTCATCGACCATCACACCTTCCAGAACGGCCTGAAACCTGGGAGTTGTAATCGATGATCAGCTTAACTTCACAGATCATGTTTCCAGCACCACCCCGTCCTGTAGATTAATCCTCTACTACATTAGGTTAGGCCAGATCCCTACGCTTTGCAAATTAATAACATCTTGTAGTGCCATCCCAAAAAGAAAAGTAAGCATTCTCACGTACCTTCTCTGGATCTGTTCCTCATTTGTGGAATGATCTGCCTGCTGCTACTAGATCAGCATATACTGTAGCAATCTTTACGAATCGGCTGAAAACACATCTCTTCTGTCAGCACATGACCGATTAGTTCTGACTTCTTACTCTTTTCTACATTTTTCTCTTTTCTACTCTTTCTATCCTTAAAATAAAACAAATCTTAGCTCCGTATACTGTGCTAGGCTATATGAAACCAATTTTACTGTGCTTATGCTTTTTGCTGTCCTTATGTTGGGCCAATTGCTTCCATTCATTTGTAAGTCGCTTTTGAAAAAGCATCTACTAAATGTGAATGAATCTTGTTGTTGTGGGTACGGGTATGTAATGAGAAAAAACAACATGGGATTTGACGGAGAATGTTTAGAGGGTGTCAGAATGTTATTTATATGCCATATGGACGTGTGAACCCACAGTTCTTTTAGATTGTGAAACAGCTTGTGAGAGTAAATCATCTGTAGATCCTCTCACTCCTCCTCCTGGGCTGCATTGTTTTTGAGCCGCACGGCTGTGTGGCACCCTCCCTGGGCCTGCCTTGTTACTTGCCCCCCTTCCTGTGGATGTCAGCCTTGAAGCTCAAAGCAAGACAAAAAAAACCTTTGGTTAGCTGCCTAGTAGGCAGGATGGAGGAGGTTCCAGCTGTCTTTCAAAAGCGAGCATGATGAATGCAGGTAGTGGTGATTAATAGATTTCTGAAGTTTGAATAGAGATTCGTATCACTGGCCCTTATGTGTGATCTTCTCATGACTGGTTATGTTTAGAATTTAGCAGAAGGTTTGTTCTTTCTCCTATATGTGCTTAAAGAGACATTTTACCCAAAAATGTGTTTATCATTTACTCACCCTTATGACACTTTTGAAGAACATTGGTAAGTCAAAGTCCCTTTCACCTTTTTTTCCTGCGCACTCTTACTCCATCCCCCTGACGTGCACGCTTGCTTTCAGTGCTGAGAATGACAAGTTCCGAAAGTATGCGCCATGCTTGCTATATGTTGCGATTTTTTTTGTTTTGTTATATTACCCTAATTTTTTTGTATCATGCAGATTAAAGTTCAGGCTCCTCCTATCGAAGCATTGAATCTTCCATTATTTGGAGTCACCCTTAGTGACAAGCGAGTGTCAAAAGCACAAAGTTGCGCAGCGCCACCTTATGTACCGGGTATTTCAGTTTTTCATTAAGCGGCATCTATGTCAGGGAGTGAATTTGCACATTTACTCAGCTCATAGCCAGTGAAAATCGTATGGGAGTTTGAATGCCAAAACGTTGACGATAAGCGCATGCGATTATCGTCCCAGTGTGTACAAGTCTTAACTCAATCATCCGTTGGAGTATTGAATCAAAAGCTCAGTCCAGTGCTGGCTAGGATAAACAGAACCACTAACAGTTTCCTCAGTAGGCCAGCTCTACGGGTTTGAATTGTTAATACAGGCTTTAATTCGCTATAGTCCATCAGATCCAAGCTTTCTCAGAACGTTTCCTCTGCTCAGATTTACAGATGAAAAGTAGCAAACGTTTTTTGTCATTCAAAAAGAGGGCTGCAAGGAAATGGCAGATGAATAAAATGTCTCACGTCGGGTTCAATGCTACCACCAGTGTTATTCATCACATACATCAAATCATGCACAAAAGCATGAGGCCGCTGGCAGCTATTGGGGGCAGATGAATGGGGTATGTTATTGAGAGTGACGTTTAAGTTTTACTCGTAGACGGAACCCCCTGCTCGTGTCCATGCGTCTGCCCACTCAGAGACACACCTTTGGGACCCCGACATGTGCCTGGATCTTTTAGGCTAACACCCGGTGCTTAGCTTTTACTACAAAAGCCATTGTGGGCAATGCTGCATTTCACCATTTAAAAAAAGTGTCTTGAAATTTTTGATGCAGCCCAGTTGTGTAATCGGGGCCATATGCACGAATACGGCGTATTCTTACTTTTTCCATAGCGCTGTTTGCGTATAACGATCTACGATGTTCGCGTATACCCTCTGTATACCTCCTTGTTTTCTCCAAGCAGCATTTGTGGTTGCTTTCCCTTTAACTTTATCGCCTTTTTCTAATTTTGTTTTTCAACACGCGATTCTTTCATACAGTCATCATTCTTTCATACAGTTCTTAAAAGATACACAATATTTCCCATGGCCCGCCTCCGACTGTAACACTCCCGTCCGTTTCCCTGCCTGTTTTTCCCCATGGACTCATTTGCTATCCCGCACCTGTCTGTCATTTGTATCACGCCGTTTCCCGCACCTGCCAGCGATCATTGTCATCATTTAAGACTATTTATACCCTGTGTTTCCTTTGTTCCCCTGTCGGTTATTGAATGTCTCCATGTACGTGTACCAGTCTGTGTTTAATTTATTAAAAGTTACCCGTTTTCGCATACCTGGATTCTCGTCTGTCTCTCTCCGGCACGACACCGTGACAGAATAACCGACCCAGTATGGATTACATCTACGTCTCTCCAGTGGACCAGCTCGTGGGTCTTCTTCAAGACGGACGGCCACTGGAGAGGTATGTGGAGGAGTTTGTTGAGGTGTGTTACCGGGTGGGTTGGGACAATCCCACACTTAACCGTGTGTTTTTGACCGGTCTGGACGACGACCTGCTCGCCGCCGTTCTGCTCCCGTACGCGGACGACCTTCCCCTGGAGGAGTTGATCAATCAGGTTCTCCCGGGGGAGGAATCCGTGGACCGCGTTGGGGAGCTGGACGGTGGCTTGAGCGGTTCGCGTCCGGTACCGGTCATCCGCGTGGGGGTTGTTCTGACTCACTCCGGGACCGCGCCTCACTCCTCCACGAAGTCCCGTCGGCGCCATCCACGTCGGCGGGCACTACAGCGCAAGCAGCGCGAGTGCGCTCCTGAGATTCCGCAGCAGCGGAATATGGAAGGCCGTGAGGGTCAAAATCCCCGGCCTTCCCAGGCACAGCTACCGGTCCTGATCGCACCAGAGGCACTCCGGGAGTTGGATTCCCTCTGGTGTTCCGAGCCAGCGCCCCGATGCACCCCCGTGCCAGCGCCCCGAAGCACTCCCGTGCCAGCGCCCCGAAGCACTCCCGTGCCAGCGCCCCGAAGCACTCCCGTGCCAGCGCCCCGAAGCACTCCCGTGCCAGCGCCCCGAAGCACTCCCGTGCCAGCGCCCCGATGCACTCCCGTGCCAGCGCCCCGATGCACTCCCGTGCCAGCGCCCCGATGCACTCCCGTGCCAGCGCCCGAGCCTCACCAGGCCTCCGTACCCGTGCCCGAGCCTCACCAGGCCTCCGAACCCGTGCCCGAGCCTCAACAGGCCTCCGAACCCGTGCCCGAGCCTCACCAGGCCGCCGAACCCGTGCCCGAGCCTCACCAGGCCTCCGAACCCGTGCCCGAGCCTCACCAGGCCTCCGAACCCGTGCCCGAGCCTCACCAGGCCTCCGAACCCGTGCGCGAGCCTCACCAGGCCTCCGAACCCGTGCCCGAGCCTCACCAGGCCTCCGTACCCGTGCCCGAGCCTCACCAGGCCTCCGTACCCGTGCCCGAGCCTCACCAGGCCTCCGTACCCGTGCCCGAGCCTCACCAGGCCTCCGAACCCGTGCCCGAGCCCTCTCCAGAGCCCAAGGAACCCCAGGGGCCAACCCAAATGTTTTTTGGGGGGGTGCACATTGCCTATCCGGGGAGCCCGGCACCCACCAGTCGTTCCATGGCCCCGGATAGCCCAGAGTCCAAGCCGCCGGACCCTCAGCCCGAGCCTCCGGACCCTCAGCCCGAACCCAAGCCTCCGGACCCTCAGCCCGAACCCAAGCCTCCGGACCCTCAGCCCGAACCCAAGCCTCCGGACCCTCAGCCCGAGCCCAAGCCTCCGGACCCTCAGCCCGAGCCCAAGCCTCCGGACCCTCAGCCCGAGCCCAAGCCTCCGGACCCTCAGCCCGAGCCCAAGCCTCCGGACCCTCAGCCCGAGCCCAAGCCTCCGGACCCTCAGCCCGAGCCCAAGCCTCCGGACCCTCAGCCCGAGCCCAAGCCTCCGGACCCTCAGCCCGAGCCCAAGCCTCCGGACCCTCAGCCCGAGCCCAAGCCTCCGGACCCTCAGCCCGAGCCCAAGCCTCCGGACCCACAGCCCGAGTCCAAGCCTCCTGACCCCAAGCCAGGGGGAAGCCAGCTGAGTGACTCCCTGTCCCGTCCTAGTCTGTATGTCCCGCACGAGTCTCTCAGCTGCCCACCCCCCCTCCCTGGTGTTTCGTTGGCGCGAGGACGCGCCTTTGGGGAGGGGGGTGTACTGTAACACTCCCGTCCGTTTCCCTGCCTGTTTTTCCCCATGGACTCATTTGCTATCCCGCACCTGTCTGTCATTTGTATCACGCCGTTTCCCGCACCTGCCAGCGATCATTGTCATCATTTAAGACTATTTATACCCTGTGTTTCCTTTGTTCCCCTGTCGGTTATTGAATGTCTCCATGTACGTGTACCAGTCTGTGTTTAATTTATTAAAAGTTACCCGTTTTCGCATACCTGGATTCTCGTCTGTCTCTCTCCGGCACGACACCGTGACACCGACAACCGCATCTTCTTCAGAGCTGGCAGAGGAGTTCATCCTGTTGTGACTGAAAGAGTCTCACTGAAGCCGTCAGGTAACATTGATAAACTGCTCACTTTTAGTCAAAGTTGCTTTAAAGTGTGCTTACCGGCAGTGGGTACTCTCTTCTGTCCTTGTTCGACAGAGCTTGACACTGAATTATCTTGTTATCTTATCTATCTCTTAATGATATTGCGGTGCATCACAAATCTTTAATATCTGTCACAGCGTCTAATACTAGCTTTTTTAAATGACATGCGACAAAATAAAACAAAGCACTTCCGTAGCCCTACTGTTTAAAAAGCCACAAGAACCCTTACGCTCTCTCTGTATCCTTACTTCATTCCTATATCCTCATTCGCTTTGCAGTTGTTTTAAGCTTCCTTGTTATGTTTATTCTATATTTAAAATAAGGTATTTTCATCACAACATTTAATTTCATACATTTATATCTTCCCCTTACATTAATAACAAGTATTCTCACACAGATGGCAGTGTTGGCAAAATTACATCTGTATTCCGTACCATTTAAAATCTTGCATATTATTTTACGTTATCTTGTGTATGTGATGTTTTAAAAGCATATGATGCTTTTTAAAAATATTGTATTGTGGTCAACAGTACTGGCATAGACCTGTTTTTTTCCAGTGATACAACTTCATAATCAAAGCATAAGTGAAGAATTATGCCTATTATATACACTGAAAAGAATAATACACCACTGAATAGTATAGTACACCACTTTTATTGTAAGGACTACACAACTGATGCAGACACAGAAGTAGAAATCTAATAATTTTATACTAGGGCCATGGGGAACTAAATACAGCTTCACAGCTTAGAAATTAATAAAAAGATGAAATGCTGAATGGTGACATAAATCATGAATCCGTATTTGCCGTAATTTGAGAGTGTACGTTTTGAATGTTTATATCTTCTAAGTGTGAAGGTTTTGGTGCACACAAGTTTACAGATGTCCTTACCTTTTGTCATTTTGAAACCTGTACAGCGTTCGTTCTTCTGCAGAACACAAAATAAGATACTTTGAATAAGTATCCCATTGACTTGCAATGGTTTTTTTGTCTGTACAATAGAAGTCAATGGGTACCTCTGTTGTTCTGTTACCAATATTTTTCAAAATATCTTCTTCTGTGATCTATAGAAAAAAAGTATGTTATAAAGGATTAAAATGACAAGTGAGTGACCAAATAATGACAGAATTTTCATTTTTAGGTGAACTATACCATTAAGGCTAACATATTTTTACTAAATGCCAAAATTCTGTATTCGTGGGAACTTAAATAGTAGCTTTCAAATGGTAAAACTTTGCCAAGGTGCTAAACAATATCGATAGCTGTAGATTAGGTTTTACAAAGTTCAGCAATATCTCATCTTGATTAGGCAGAGAACTTGAGTCCATGGTTACTGTTCGGTAACATCCAGCCAAAAAAACATCAAACTGTATCATGCATCCTTAATAATATGACCTCAGTTTGATGTGGTTTTGTATTCCAAATCCCCCAGCTGAAACCTAAAGAATGCTGTTTTTGACGGAGTGTGTAACAAAAGCATTATGAAAATTGGAATAAATATGAAGACAAGCTGGCCTAGCAGTGTTTAAACTCCATCACAGAAACAAACAAACAAACAAACAAAAAGCAGAGCAGAACTGGTGTGCCATATGAGAGGCATTTTAAATGTTTATGTTAGCGCTGAACAGGCCCAGCTGCACACATCTGGATCTGCGGTGATGCTAGGTTAGGAGGAGAGAAGAAACAGTCCCGTTCCTCAGGAGATCTTTAACAGTACACTGACAATAAGCAGACCAGTTGAAGAGAATGACTCTGACACCTACAGAGAATTCACCCATGTCAACAGTGCTTCTTCAAGGACTAGAGTTTTGTAATGTTTGTACTTCAGCAAAGTCTGTTTCTGTTGGGCAGACGTTTAAGCCACTGGAGCGGGAATACGGCATGTGTGCCAGACCTGTTCAGACTTGACTCAATGACAGAGAAATTAAAAATCTTTTAATGTCTTTGAGTTCAATCCATTTTAAACAGTTCATTTCCAAATTACGTTTTTACTACATTTAGGGTGAAAGTTACTTTAAACGTGTTTTATTTGACACATTAGACATTAGGGCTGTGCAATTAATCGATTTTTAGTTTCAATTTTAGCTTTGCGTTGGATTCAGTGTCGCAAGAATTGTCATTTCTTCTTTTGTCAAAACAGTCCATCTCCTTCCTTGTGCATTTTCGCCCGTCTCTAAAAGCCCAGACTAACTCGCCGTGAAGCTGCGTCATGTTTAGTCAGAGATGTTGAACGTAGTTTATAAAACTTTTGAATCTATGTTTTCAGTAGGTTGTGATGTATTTAATCTACCTAAAGTGATAGTTCACCCAAAAATAAAAAAAGTTGTCATCATTTACGCACCCTCGGGTCATTTCAAACCTGTATGACTTACTTTCTTCTGCAGAACACAAAAGAAGATATTTTGAAAAAGGTTGGTAACCAAACAACATTGGCCCCCATTCCCTTTTATTGTATGGACACAAAATGCTAAAGAAAGTTAGTCATATAGTAAAATATGTATCATTTCAAATCTATTAGTATATATACATTTACATTTATGCATTTGGCAGACATTTTTCTCCAAATGACTTTGTGCATGCCAGGTATACATTTTATTCAGCAGTTGTTTCCCTGGGAATTTGAACCCTATGACCTTATCTGTAAGGACATGAACATGTTATATAGTATCATATATATGAAATTACAACTAGCCGAGTCATATTTCTGTATACATATATATGTAGTGTATAAATATGTCTGAGTGTCAGTGTCTGTGGGAATATGAAAGTGAATGGCTCCGCTCGCAAAATTTCATTTGACCTCCACACCACTCAACCCAAATGTACATATCCATCACAATTCACAAAGTTGTTACAAATCCAACCTCAGCTTTTCCCTCAAAAGAATCTAGTTTCCCTCTATTCTCCCGCCCATGTTGCCACAGATTTTCCAGCTAGCTACATGCTGCCAAGGCAACCGCAGAAGATCCTGTGCACCCTAATGTCTTTCAGACACAGTAATGTGATGCAACAACAACAACAAAGCAAAACAGGCCTTTAGAACCAGAGGGGGGCATCTCCTGCTTTCTCTCTGTTGTTTTGGATGGCTAAGAAGAGAAGTGCCAAAGGCAAACATTGATTCTCAAACACGCTTCCCACCATCCTCCTGAGAGCCTTCGTTTCCTCGGAGCGGCATGGTTCCTTTGCTTTAGGTTTAAGCTGCGTGTTGTCTGAAGCTTTTTGTGACTTTGTGTGCAAGAGCCATCCTCACGGACCAGTATTTATTTTTGCTCTTGGCATATTGTGCAATTTACTAGCGAGGGTATGACAGCGTTTGGGATTTGATGATTGTGTGTTGTATATACTTCATCTATAAAGCATTTTCCAGCATTGTCTTTCAATTAAAGAACAGTTTGGATCGCTCCTCAAACCTTTTGTATGCGTTTTGAAAGAGTATTGTATGCTTTTGATTATTGAAGACAGTGCGTAATGTAAGCACTGATTTTCATTCACATGCCTTCAAGTTATCTCCAGCTCTTCCTTTGTTCTTTCAAAATATTATGGCATGGTTTCAAAAGACGGTTTAAAAAAAATAGCTCGCCGCTTGATTGCCGGGACATGCGAAGAGCCACAGATACATGTGGGGAACACATGAGGATATGATGCGATGGCTCTGTAAAATCAGGTCGTAGTAAATGACCAGGCGGCTTCGATCTTCTGTGAAACTTTTACGGCACTATATTAACCGTTCAGGCTGCTTGAGATTGTATTTCAAAACAAGAATAATTGCCATCGCAGCGTAATCGAATGCAGGCCTGATCGGAGACTTTAGTTGTAGGAGTGCACCTTAATGTGTGTGTATGTTGTGTGTATCTGCAGCAGTACAAAAAGAGCACGGACTGCATAATAAAGGACCGTCAAATGCCAACATTTGGTTTTGGAGAGTAAATAAAACTCATCTGTTGGCCAGAAAATTTATTGCGAGCTGCAACATAATACATGATTTTAACTGAATTGATTGAATAATAGTTTGACCTTCAACAATGTAAGTGATGTGCACGTTTCTAGTTAAAGTCAGTTTAAGCTGCCTGCTTAAGAAAACATAATTTCTTTGGAAAACATTGTCAGAAAATGTCGAGTCATTTTGTCCCCGAATTTTAATTTCCGTGCGTCACTTATTCATACATATTCGCCATCTCTCTAAATGGTTACAAATTACAATGAGATGTCTTGTCATCTAGAACTTGTAACGACAAATAAGCATCTAATTGAAATACAAATAAATTCAAATGTACTGTTCCAAAAAAGCAGTAGTTTTATGCCTATTAAAAATATACACAGACTGTACAATTGACTTGTCATCGGCAGGTGTCCTGAAAGGTCCAACAAGCAGAAAACGCTGAAATACTACAAATATTTTCCCACCACAATTTAAACCAGAGCTCATCATTACAAACTCGATTACCAAACAAATGTGTTCCTTATCTGGTTTGGCTGTCGGGGCACAAATGTTGTGCCATGTTTAACAGGTTGTTAAAACTGTGTTTGAGACACACGCTCCGGAATAGCCTTCCCGATACTATTCGAGGGCCAGACACACTTTCCCAATTTAAATCTAGATGTAAGAAAGCTCTTTTCAAGTATTCGCTTAAAAAAATTTTTTTTTACAGCAGCTATGTTAATTATTCTCCGTACCAATAGGGAGAGATTCCGCCAGGCCCAGATGAACGTCCTATGCTCATCCCTAACTAGTTTATGCCAGCTCCATCGTAAAAAAAAACGTGCCATCCTCCTGACCATCCCAGCTCCGGCTCAGGCAATTCCATCACCACCCAAGAGCAAAGTGACCATCTGACCATCCCAGCTCCAGCTCAGGCAATTCCATCCACAACAAAGAGCAAAGATGGAATGCTTGTCACATTAATGCTAAATTTACAATACTTCATACTTAATGCTAAACTTGCATCACATCACAGCAGTAGGAAGTTAAAGCTGCACTCAGTTACATTATACATTACTATTTTCCCTGCTTAAACATTCCTCTATTGTCTGATATCGATCACAGAATAAGACCGAATTAGACCTAAACAGTTTCAACAAATTAAATTTGCTAAATCACAAATAATAAGATCTCAATATTATCCATAATAAACCATATAAACAATGTACTTGGTATCTTTTAATCAAAGTCATTGAGTGTAGCTGTGACACGTCAGAGAGGAACTGGCCCTCCCAGCTGAGACTGGTTTCTCCCAAGGTTTTTTTTTCTCATTTGTTTATCATTGGAGTATGGGTTCCTCACCACAGGGCCGTGTTGGCTTGTTCACCGGGAGACTGCATTTATTCAATATAATTTAATACAATGATCTAGCTTGTTCTATTAACACCGTGCACTGTGCTATGTTTGACCTTTTCTGTGGTTTTCTGTTTTTCTTATTTTCTCCTGTAAAGCTGCTTTGGAACAATGCACATTGTGTAACCTCTAGTCTGAATTGAATTGAGGACCGATTAATATTATTCTAGTAAACATTACGGTCTTAATTCTAATTTAGCCAAACTAAGAGGATACTACTAACTATGTTCCTTTGTAATGTCACCTATAATGCAGTGTGGGCACTTCTCTGCTTTATCCCTCCTCATATCTGAGCTGAATTATCCACTGAGTAAAAATAGTTACTTCAGATCACACGGAAATATAAGTGTATCCGGCTTTTAATAAGGAATAGCAATTATCAGACAATTAGAATTTTTTTTTCCTGCATTATTATTATTTTTTATTCTTTATGTCTGCTCCAAATACACAGCAAGCTAAACAGCTTGACTCAGGAGTGTTGAGAGAAAACTGAGGCCTGACTTAAACGTAAACAGAAACAGTAAAGGCGTATTATTGTCAGTGAATAGAGACCTTGGCTCATTTGTGACTGAATATGTGTGTATATAGTTGTGTGGTTGATTATATGGACTAGTCCTGTTCCTCAGACTAAAATTCTCCAGAGCCATGGTTCATAAAACAGGGTCTTGCCATGCAGGGGTCTGCCCAACAAATCACTGTAACAAGCACACACTCTTCAACTTTGGCTTAAAGGGATAGTTCATCTAAAAATGAGTTTCTTATCTTAAGATATTTTGCACACCGTTGGTAAACGCATAGTCTCAGCCTCAGATGTCACGCCCACAGCGTGTTGGCTAAACATCTGATGCATAAGGCACACTTTTCTGGAAACACTTCAGCACTTTCGAAGTCGTCATCTTATTGGTTGAATTTCACAGGATTTCGACGGGAAACAACACAAGGTCATCTGATCTAAGAAGTAAGCTGTCGTGTTTACAGCGGTTGCAATAAGAATTCATCACAATAGACAAATGGCTTAATTCTTAAAAATAAGGAGGTTCACGGCATAAATCGGTGTTGATGCTGTTAAGTTTTGATACATCTGTGAATATGCTGCGGGGACATTTCCACGCCTCTAAACATGACGTGGCACAAAACGAAACGTGATTGGTTGCTTTACCTGTCAGTCATATAGCCTCTTGGGCGGGCCTTGGTCAAGGAAAGTGGCGTAAGTTCCCTGACCTTCAGTATGACTTCAATCATATAGACACAAAACCAGACATTTCTCAAAATATATTATTTGTGTTCCACAGAAGACAGAGTCATAGACAGCTTTTGAAGGACATAAGAGGGATTATGAGATGAAAGAATTTTTTGAATGGGTGAACTATTCCTTTAAGCTGGACCATCCAGGTTTTACCAATCAGGGTAAATTGGTCTTCAAGGAAGCTTTTCAAAAATAGCCCAAAGTCTACCACAATTGTTTAAACGTTTATTTTGTTTTTAATTTAAAATGTCACATGACATGACAAGTAATTGCTCTTTTTCAGTTCCGCACGTCAATTCATCTCAGACTTTACAATCGTGCCCAGTAGCAATTTCTTACTCAACCCGTCCTTGGTATGAAAGAATAACATTAAGTAACAAGAAAGCCATTCTGTCTGGAGTCTCCAAACCCCCAATTCCAATTCCCCAGACCTCCGTAAGAGGGGGCGGAGCCTCACTTTCTTGACTGACAGCCTGAGCAAACAAATGAGAAACCAGAATGTTTGTGTGGTCATTTGTGGGTTCAGACCTCTATTTGCATGTCATTACCAGCTTCTGTCACGCCACAAAGTGTTCATTCATACTTTAGCCCTCACTTGTTTTGACACTACGGAGGTGAACCGGGGTAAAGAATACACGCGTGCGAGCTTAGCGTGTATCCAAACACGCATTGAAAAGCATAAATAATCACAATGATCTGTCCATACATAAATAGCAGGACAGCTGTCAGGGGTGGTTAGAGTTTCCTCTGGAAATGACAGGTGTCAGCCGCAGGATGGGACTCTTGTTAGCAAGTGTCGTGCCTCGCTGAAAGGAAGTTTGACTCGATGAGTTACGCCACAAGGCAGAGGTTTGTGTGTCAAGTGCAAGACCAAGCATGGGAGGAAAGGACATTTAAAGAAATTGTTTGCCTAAAGCTGGGAATGTTGTCATGTAGACATTGTGAAGACAATCAAAACTTTTATTTAGGGAATATTCAAATAGATCAATTTTGTATTGACAAGCTTCAATAAACAGAAATGTATAGTAAATAGTGCAATATAAAAGTAGGGCAATTCTGTGCAAATGTCAACCTTACAATAAAATGTTTAGTTTTTAGCAAAGGAACTCTCCTAACTGGTCAGATGTCAATATATGATGGTTTAAATACCCTTGTGAAGTTTTTAAAGCACTTTTTTAAAAATAGTTCTGTCAATCGATTTAAAAGACTGATTAATCGTACATAACATTAGACGTACAACATACACACATAGATGTTTTTAATATACTTTTACGTTCTAATAATTTCACATTTAATATTCAAATTAATATAGTAACAACAGAATTCTTTAACAGCATCATGTTATGAATGAAAGACAACATTCTGATATTAATACTGCAACTGATGTCTCCATTAAATTAAAGATGTTTCCTTTATTTTTACATTAATTATAGTCGTTCAACATTGAAGTACAGTGTAATTGAGCGCTATCACGTCAAACAGGTTGGAAATGAACAGAAATTGAATAAAGCTCTCAAACAATTTACAGTCTTTAATGCAACATTTTTAATTAAATACAGAATAATTCTCATTACAGCTACAAAGCACATCGAATTCCTATTTTCATTTGTTTTTTTCCCCCATAAAATGGTTTAAAGGCTTTTACATGAATAAGAGCGTGATTATAGGATGTAACACTTGACAAAGGATGACCAAATAAACGGATGTAATGGAACGAATTCCATTTGATGTTAACCAAAAAACAATTGCATGCATTAACATGTTATCATTTACATATTGTTATACATATACATACAGTACATATACAGTTTTTTTTTAAATATAAATATAATGGTGACATTATACTAACGGACTAATAGATTTTTTTACAGCTATGCATTTGGCAGACACTTTTATCCAAAGCAACTTTTATTTGGTGTATTCAAACTAAAATGTTTGGGGTTTTATTTGCAGAGAATTCACATACTTATAATTGTAATGATCTTTATGGAAAAATGGCACTGTAAAGACTGAACAACACTAGGGTGAGTGAATGAAGAAGCCATGTTCATATATATATGTTTTGCAAACCGCACGTCTCTACTGAATTACGATAGGAGCGTGTGAGCCAAGTATTGACAGTTCCATTGCAACTGGCTCGAGTCTCAGTGCGTTACATGACCACTAAAGAGGCATTCATCAAACATAGTGTGCACTTTTTCCAACAAGTTGATTTCTTTTGGAAAAAATCCCTCTCCTGCACACTGTGTCATCGGTCCATCCATCAAGCAGACAGTGTTGAAAAGCGCTGAAATGGTATTTTGTTTTGCTGCAGTTAAGCAAGACTGGGCAGAGGGAAGGAACAGTATAATGTAGCATTGTGCCTGTGTGTTGAGTGAGGTGAGGAAGTGTCGTATATGATGAAAGAACGAAGGAGGAAAAGAGAATCTGTCAAAAACAGAGCAAGAGTTAAACAACTGGATGAATGGCACATGCTGTCTTCGTTGTTTTTGGCGGCTAAACACAAAATGATTTATGCAAAGCAGGTGATACCATTTTGCAGTGAGTTATAGCCAAATATGTATGGAAAAGAGGTGTTTGTGCTAAAAGTGATAGTTCACCTAAAAATGTATGTTGCCATACAACTTGCTTTGGTTTTTGACCTCTCGGACTTGGTTTGTGGGTGCGTACCCGGGTTCAGAATACAGCGTTGAAATCATCCAAACGAACCGAACTGTAACGTTAATCGAACCCAGGTGCGCATCAAAAGTGCTAATGTGAAACCGCCCTAAGTGTGCAACAAAACTGGAGAATGTTTGTGATTGACATCTCCGATGTTGTACAGTGGTCTTTTGTGATCAATCTTAAGTTTTCTGTGACCTCATGGTGACCCAAGATTTTTTGTGACATTTAGAAGCAAACAGTTCTGGGGCACTACCATTGTAATCTTTCCTACTATGGTAGTCAACGGTGGCCAAGAACTGTTTGTTTACAATTGTACTCCCAAAATAGCTATGTGTTCATCAAAGAACTGGTTACAAGCATTCTTCCAAATACCTTTCTCTGTGTTCACCAGAACAAATGCATTTATACAGATTTGGAATTCGAGGGTGAGTAAATTATAACAGAATTTTTATTTTTGGGCAAACTGTCCCTGTAAGCTTGGTGCACTTCATGTTTTACCTTTTAAATGTATAAAATCAGTGCGACTAAACTGATCCCATAAATTTGAAACAAAAGCGCTACATTTATTGTTGTACACTTGAGATGCTGTAAAACCTGGTGTACATGGGACCCTGGAGAGCAGGTGTCTGTTGACCTCAGTCGCTTGATAGATTGACATTGTTAACTGTCTGTCACTCATACTGCTCCTAAATTGTACACATTCCAACACGCCTAGTTGTGTTTGATGAGCAGAGAAATGCGTTTACACTGCAGATCTATTTAAGACCTGCAAATGGGCTGGTAAGATAATATCCTGAGCTATGCTTGTTTTGCTGTGGTCACACTGGCATCAGTGACATGAGCTATCATTGACCTTCTTGAGTCCCATTTACTTCATTGTCATCTGTCATTGGCTGTTCACCAAACATTTTTCTGTTCACATTACCTCCCGGGACATTTACTAAATGAACAGTTCTACTGCAAACTGCAATCTTGAGTAATTTTCTGCCTACTTGGATGTTTGCCATACAACAGCAAAGCATCAACTACAGCCCAGAGATAAGTGTTAATATTAGCTTTATCGGATTTGATGTATTTCGGTGCGGATACTCTCACAAATCCCTGCTTTACACCAGCCAAGACAGAGTCAAGATCCAAGATGAAGAGCAAATAAAAATGTCTCTTGTGAATTAGGTGAAGACAAATCTTGCTTGTCTTGATCAAACAACTCATTATCTTCCCTTTTGCTTATGGTATGTGGAGGAGCAATATCTTTTGTTTTCAGATAAGCTTAGAAAATGTTTCAAAGATATTTCTTTTATTTATGTAGTTGTGAATAATACATTTCTGCCTCTTACACTCTTTCTTTCTTTCTTTCTTTCTTTCTTGCTTTCTTTCTTTCTTTCTTTCTTTCTTTCTGTCTTTTTCTTTTATGTTTATCAAATATGTTATAAGCCCTTTTCACAAAGAGATCCTGGAAAATAAATGGCGCAATTTTTAATTTTTTAATAACAACTTTATTGCAGGATGATGTCATTAATTAAACTAGAAAGAAAATTAAGAGACCATTTCCTTATTCATAGGTACGTGTTTAGGTAAAATTATAATTTTTTTCTTTCATTTTGTGACTACTAACAATATTTCTCCCAAATTTCAAATAAAAATATTCCTTCTATTTGCATTAATATGCAGAAACTGAAAACTGGAGAAACAGGTCAAACAGAAAATATGCTCTGTATTTTTTCCGACCTTAAATACTGCAAAGAAAATAAGTTCATATTCACTTTTAAGCAATACAACAGTGACTTTTGAACATGTAACCTGGTTAGGAAAAGTATGGGATAACCTGTATTTTTATCACAGTTTTTAAGTGTCTTGTCATCCTGTCAGTCTTTCACATTGCTGTTTGATGACTTTGTCACTCTTGACTCAACAGACACAGGACTGTAATGGCCACAATACATCTAGAAATGTGGATAAAATGAGAATTTGGAATGGTCTTAGTTTCTACCATGGCTAGATATAGATAATAAAGATTAAATCGATACTAAATACTACAAGCCGATATTTTTAAGGTGACATGTTTCATTCTTGTAACTGTTGAATAATTGAAAATAGGCCAATAATGGCATACATTATAAAATTTCACCCCACGCTCACATAATTGTAATGTTGTAAAGAAAGAAAATGATATAAATTCCATCTTTAAAATGTACATTTTTTAATACATTATGTAAAATGGGGTCATACGAAATGCCTTGCATACCATAGTTGGAATAACTCAAGTAATGGAGAATAAAAAAGAACAGGGGAGGGAGAACCAGACAGTAATGGAAGACCAACATTTATCAGTCATTGAATCCTTGCTCAGGAGGGCATGACTCACGATGGGTTGGATAAATACAGCAAGACTGAGGGCAAAGTTCACAAATCCACCATGTATGATAAAATGGAAGGGAGTAGGATGAAGTGTTCATATGTTTTTTTCTGCTCCCACTCCTCTTTCTTTGTTCTCTCGGCCTGTCACTTCATACAGTTCCTCCCTATTCAGTCATGTCAGCCTCTGAATCCCTCATTCTGCTGTCTGTCCAAATTGCTTCTGGTTGCTCCTCATGATGTTTATTTTTTCTTCTCTTTTTTTATAGTTCCAGAGCTACAAGTCCACATTTAAAGAGTTGGAGCATTCAAAAATCTTTGATTGTTTTCTCAGACGCATATTATTTTAAACTTTAAAGAATTTTGTGAAACATTTCTTTTTTGGGTAACTGCTCCTTTAAATATTATTTAACAGTTCCTTATTGACCTACACTTTTCGTAGTCTGTGGTACTTTTGCTGACAATCACATATCTTGTTTGGTGGTTGATGGTAAATATCTGGCAACAGTTATTGTCAGCAGCTCCACATGTGTGCTTTCAGACTTTGTGTGGCGTGATAACAGCGACGCCACCGTCTACCCATCAGCCGTGTCACTCAGTACCGCAGTGTCACAGTACACATCACATTCACTGTGAAACACTGAAAATCCAATTCCATGATGCAACCGAACTTCTTTTATGAGTATCATGCTATGGTCTTTTCACTTGGCCCTGTCTATGAGAAGTTGTACACAAATCAAAGCAAAACATCTTGCATGTGGCTCTGTCACAGAACGGGAAACCCTCCGCCAGCTTGTAATAAAAACCTCTACGATGAAATTTGACAATGAAAGAGTCAGTCACAAGCAAAATTGTTCAGAAAAGTGTACATGCTTTTAGATACTCATCAGCTCTTTGAAAAAGTCGATTATTTTTGTGACACATAACCATTTTAAGATAATGCAGTCCAGACAGGGTTTAGGTCATATGGCTTTGTGTGTGCGTGTTTGGAAAGAACTGCTCATTTATCAGCACCATTTATCAGAGCCTTTTGAGAATTCCCTCAGACCGTTTTTACGCCGTGGCCCCAATTTAAAGCCGCTTGGCTCTGTGTGTTTGAGTGTATATGTGTGTGTGGAGGTAGTCAAAAGTGAAAGGTCGCCATGCTTTTTAGAGTTCATCACATTAGCCAGACGACTTTCATTCTTTACCGTGATTGCGCATCAGTGGCCTTAATGCAGTGGCCTGAATGTCAGTGTTGCTTAATCTGCTGGTTATACTATACATTTATTATCATAAACTGTGTTAACAGAACAACCAGGTTCTCCTAAAAACTCTTGATCCATAAACAATACTAAATCTCATTATTATTACTATACAGTAGTAAAGTAAAGGATTAGACAAACGCTTTGAGCAACGCATCATGATGCTGCCATTTCTTGAGCATCTTGCATTTTTCTTTTTATATTGTTTCCAATAAGTTTATCATTATGTGTCTTGCTGTTGTATTTGTAGGTGTATACAATTTTAAAGGAAGGAAAATTCATTGTGTGTGTATTCTGCCCGATCTCACAGGAATGGAAAACGATTTTACAAGGTTGCTAATTCGAACAATGTGAATCGTACAAAAGCAATACTGAAGCCCATCCCCTGAACCCACCCCTAAACCTAACATCACGGGTATAAATGCAAATCGTACTAAAACTTACAAATGAGATTGTATGAATTCATACGAATTTGCCACCTCGTAAAATAGTTATAACTTGAATATCCCCCTAAAACACGTCTGATCATGGTCACATAAACCCTTTAAACTGTGTACAGAGCTTTCTTAAAACCAGTTAGTTCAATAGTAGCTCATGACTGGCCTCAGTATGGACAAAACTCTGACTCGCAACTACAGAAAGTCAGCAGATCTTTCTTTGACACTCTCCCATGCTTACTTCCTGCAGACTGCCCCAGGAGACAGATTGGTTTCCTGTAGAACCTTTCCCTCCTTATTTGTCCCACCTGGGTCTTGGTTTGGGGCGGACTGGGACGGGTTTGGGCTAAAGCCCCATTTGACAGCAGTGGAGCAGCACAGCCTCCCTCCGTTGAAACTCCATCTCGCAGTCTCTTGTTCTTCTACTCACTCACTTTGCACTGATCCATGAACTGCCTCTGACCCCCGTGCTCCTGTGATTAATGTCTCCGGCACAAAGTTTCATCCCCCCTCCGAAAGAAAACATGCAAGGGAGCCAAACAATGTTGTGAAGGTTTTTTGAAAGCTGTAATGAGGAGAGAAAGTACTAAATAGAGAAAGAATTGCGAGCAATGGACGGATGTCTTCTTTTTAATCACTATGTGGGGTCTTAGGCTGTCATTGGTGGCTGTTTTGATGTTGAAGCACATGATGATGACGGGTCAGTTCTTCTCATCCACGCATGTCCTCGAACCATCCAGTCTTTGGATCAGTCGAGCGGGACAGTTGCTCCAATCACAGTTGTGGTTCACCTCAGTAGTTTTTTAAGAATCCTTCCAATCATAGAAATTCCAGTGACAAGAAGTGTTGGTTAAATCAAAATGGTGGTCAAGTAGATGTGTGTTTATCCTACTGAGTTTGGGTTAGGGTTTCTTGTAGTCTTGCTGTACAGCAGATCCTGTTTTGAACAGTATGTTGCCAACCATTTTTTTTTAAAACAGTAAATCACACAATTTTGTTATAGCATTTTATAAAGTTCGGTTTTGTTCCCTCTTGCCTATTGTGCTTCCATTGAATGGTTCACCCTAAAATTATTTTTGTCATGCAAAAATTCTGTGTTCAATAACATTTATAGCATTATAACTATTGTTAGCTAATAGTATAATCAAATAAACCAAAGTATTAATTTTTCCAAAATCTGTAAAGTACTTGACCTAAATATGAGCTTGTTTATCATTATAACACAGTAAAAATGTCAAAGCTGGAGTTGTTTTGAGGATTAATATGTACTATCTGTCATTCTGGCATATTTTCAGACTTAAGCATATGTCAAAGCAATGTGCACACACTTACTCCCACACAAGTATATTGTTAGAGGTTGTTTGATGAGGCTGGTGGGTGACCTGTCTCTTAAACTCTTTGGACATCTTGACCTAAATGACCACAGTGTCTGACTTCATAAGGACAGAACTTAAGAACCCATTGGGGTGCCATAGCAACTGGCACTGAACCTTTCCTTTGCCTTCACCATTTGACCCTTGTTGTGATTTGATGCTCAGTGACTTACACAGACATACGGACACACACACACTTACTGACATGAAATATTTAAACAATGGTGCACACTAACACAGAATGAGAGGGACTGAGTTCAAAGTGGCCTGTGAGCGTCACATGACAGGGTTCCCACGGTAATGACAAAACTAGAAATATTAAAAAAAAGCTACAATTTCAAGATTTTTAATGTTTGTCATATTTATTAATACAGTTTTACAAGTGTTGATCTTGTAAATCTTATGGACATTAATATAGTTATGCTGTGTTTTATAACGAGGGGTGTGCACGAATGTTCGAATATTCGATCTGCAATAACTATTAGAATATTCATATTTTTCAGAAGAATAAAAACTGTGTCACCACAGGGTTAAGTTACCAGTTGTTTAAGATTTCTCTTTGATTTTGGGATAGGTTTACATTACCCGCACTGACATCCCGCTCAAGCCTGATAATGGAGCTAGTGTGCTGGAATCCCTGGCATGTTTTCAGTGCATCCTTTTATATCTGAACCACCACCCCTGATCCTTTCTTCAGTCCTGATGAGGTGATAAGTGCCAGAGGGGATATAAAGAACCTCTGTCGTGAAGACAAGGGAGTGAGGTGGTCTCCGCAGACGCAGACAAGCTACATGACAGCAATTATCCCGGGGCGAGGCTGCACACACGTGCATTCCTGTCTACTTATTGTCAGACCTTTTGACCCGCTTGTCAGACAATAGTGTCTTCCTTTGAAAAGCCTCTCATAATTCATGCCATAATTCTTCTCGACGGGCCGCAACACTGTTAACTGTAGTGAGATCTTTGTAGGAGAATGTTTTTTTATCTGAAACTTACCAGAAAGTTTTCCTTTTTATTTCCTAATGGAGGGCAAAGCGACCAGCAGTAAACAAAAAGAGAGAATTCTGATTAAACTTGATAAAACCAGCTCCTCTGGCTTTGAAAAACGCTTGTCGAAGGGGCCGAAGTTAGGTTTTGTTGATAGAATTTGCAGCTGACTCGTAACAGTGTTCCTCAAACCACCATGACGGCAGTCACCAATTTCTCTTTTAAGTGAATCTCTGTTGAACATTCCCAGGCGGTTAAAGTTAGTTGGCATGAAATTTGCGATTAGCATCCCTTCTGATGCTAGCCGTTGTTTGCTTGTTTTAATGCTTGACGTGTGCTGAAGGTATGTCTTCCCTTTATCTGAACTTGACGGAGCGCTTTGTTATGACAGAAGCTGCTCTTTGGAAGCCTCTATCTTCAATGTCATGTGTGACGTTTAGCCTGGTTATGTTTGTCTTAGATTTTGTCTTGGCTCATAACTTTACTTTAGAAAACCATTGTACCAGTCCACTTTCATTTCTAATTGTGTCCACTCTTAAAGGGACTGTTCACCCAAAAAGAAACAGTCGGTTAATATTTCTTCACCCTCATGTCGTTCAAAACCTGAATGTGGGTGGAACACGAAAGAGGATATTTTGAGAAATTCCTCAGTGGTTTTGTGTCCATACAATGGAGGTTAATGGGGACTTGTGTTGTTTGGGTACAAGCTTTCTTCAAAATGTCTTCTTTTGTGTTAAATGTTTGTCATTTATAAGCGATTTTAGACGGTGGATTGAGGCAATGTGTTGTT
The DNA here is from genome assembly GCF_947034865.1 of Barbatula barbatula. Classification (NCBI taxonomy): domain Eukaryota; kingdom Metazoa; phylum Chordata; class Actinopteri; order Cypriniformes; family Nemacheilidae; genus Barbatula; species Barbatula barbatula. Next base: position 17,756,560 of record NC_136770.1, read on the forward strand.
TTAGGCAGAATTCCATAAGGAAATATGTTGTACTTCTAATTCTGCAGTTCTTAAATTGATGTACATAAAAAATTCATGTTTGTTCCTTTAAAGTCCCCCTGTGGTTGATAATTTTATCTCCTAAAACTACTCTTTGACCATCAAAAAGACAGATTTAAAAGTTTTCTTGTAATATAATTTTGCTGCCCTAAAAAAGCTTTGATGTAACTCTACACATCAGCTTCATTACGTATACATAGAAGCTTGAATATGCAAATGAGCCCCGCCTCCATTCAATCGCACTCGGCAGTTTAATCAAAAGTGACCAATTGCAGAACAGCAGAACCATACGTCACAGCAGTCACAAGGCAGCAGTCTCTTGCCGGGAGTGGGCGGTGATACACAGTCTCAGGTAGGAAGTGGGGTGAAAATAGTGAGTAGTGAACAAATGTCATGGGCGGAGATAGAGAACACAATACAAAGTTGTCTTTGTGTAGTTAATCAATTGTTTTTGAATTATCCGCTGAATGAGGAAAACCTTCAGCAGCCTTCACTGGCAAAAATGAATGATGAGACTCTGCTGGTCAAAGAGCCTTCCATGTTTCGCTTTGAATTTAAGTGTGATATGGATATTTCCTTAATGAGTGACTGGACAAAACATGGAAAATATGTTTTATTTATTTTACGTTACTGTTTTATGTAATTTAGATAGGTGTCATTTTGGACCGATTTTGATTATTGTTAATTGTGTGCCTCCTGTGCTAAAACTTTTTATTTGATTTTGTAATGCTAGTTTATGATGTGTAGCATCGTCTTAAGGCTTCAGGACTTACTGTTCACAGACAAGCCTATCGAGATCATAAAAAGGCTTATGCATGGTCCTTGAGAGATACACCGTCACAGTACTCCTTAAATATTATCAATAGTAGTCCTGGAAATTCAAAGAAACCTTTTTCTACTATAAACAACATCCTCAAACCACCATCCCATTCGAATTTAGAAGCCACAGTGGAAAGGTGCAACAATTTTATCACTTTTTTGGGGGAAAAAAGTAGATAATGTTCGTTCTCTCCTATCCTGTTATTCAGTACCTGTCCCGACTGTCGACCTACAGCCTTGGATTTTCTGACCTCTTTGCGGCTTAGCCAATATATATATAACAGCAAGAGGTTGAGAATATCATTAGAAATTTGAAATCGGCTACCTCTGCTTTGGATTAATTTCTACAGCAATCCATACAAATAACCTCTGTGTTATAAGTCCCCTGATCACTAAGACCATACATCTTTCCCTTCAGACTGGCCATGTCCCATCTACGCTGAAAACTACTGTCATCAGACCAATTCTCAAAAAAACAACCTTAGACCCTGAAGTCCTTGAAGATTATAGGCCCATCTCTAACTTTCCATTTCTTTCTAAAAAGCAGTTGCTGCTCAGCTATTGCTTCATCTAAAGCAAAATAACTTGTTTGAGAAATTTCAATCTGGTTTTCATCCTGTCCACAGTACAGAAACAGCCTTGGTCAGGGTCACAAATGACCTACTGATGGCGGCAGATGCTCGCTTACCATCCCATTTTCTCCTTCTGGATTTGACTGTAGCGTTTGATGCGATGGACAATAAAATCCTTCTTCATCGGTTGCACTCCACCATAGGTCTCACTGACTCTGACTCTGACTGGTTTTCATCCTACCTTACTGGTTGAACTGAACATGTTGCAATGGAAGAGGCTAAATCCATGATGTATAATTTGACCGGTGGTGTCCCTCAAGGCTCAGTGCTTGGTCCTAAGCTGTTTTATTCTTTCGATGCTTCTGCTTGGTCATATCATTGACCGCTGATGAAACACAACTCTTTATACAGTAAAGACAAACCCAACCTCGTCTGCTATTCAGCCATTGTCTACTCTAACTACCTCCTTGGAGGATATAAAGGCGTGAATGAATCAAAACTTTTTGCTGCTAAATAGCTCCAAGATGGAAGTCATTCTAGTTGGCAATCCAAACCAGGTCCTGACATAAAAAATAGCCAGCATTGCCTTCTTTGGTCAGGACATTCCATTCTCTACAACAGTTACTAACCCTGGGTGTAAAAATGGATTGTAATCTGACATTTGAGGCCCATTTCAATCAGCTAAAAAATAGACTAAGATTCATACTATAGGCGATCCGGCCTTTTGCTCAGCTGCTCCCAAACTGTGGAATGCTCCCCCTGACCATCTGAGCACACCACAGTCATTGAGTGCATTCAAATGTGGTCTTAAGACTTATCTTTTTAGACAAGCTTTTAATTGATTGAATCCTCTATTTTGTAGCACTTTAAGATTTCTGTAAATATAAAGTGCGTTATAAATAAAATGTATTATTATTATTAGTATATAGAACATGGTATTATGTACTTTGAAGAAATTAATTTGTTAATACTTAAATGATTGTTAAGTAAAAATATAGTTTAACTAAATAAATTAAATTGTTCTATTGCTCAAAAGTTAGTAGGTTTTTTGTTTTAGCATTGCACTTAATTTATACTGTGTTTTTCTTTTAAGACACACAACAAAAATGTTAATAAACTGTAATGTTTAGCCTTTTCAATAGGATACATTTATTTATTAACATTTTTGTTGAAGCATTATATGTATAATACATGCGCGAACACACACATGCACGCACGCATATATTTATAAATACGTATATGTATTTACTTATACATCTTTTCAATTAAAACCTTTTAATCTAATAATGGCTTAACATTAATAGCTTACAACTTTGAAACGCTCCACAAAGCTAAGTAGTTTGGTAACATTTGCTCGACCCACTTCCGGCTTGAGACTGCTGTGACATATGTTTCTGCTGTTCTACAATCAGCCGTATCTCAGTGTCAGACGCTGCTAAAACTGAAAGTGAAAGTGAGAGCTGACACAGCAGTGCAGTGATAATTTTATCCCACATCTATCCGCCATCTTTCACATGTATGCCTCAAATTGCTGATCCACAGGGGTCAAATAAGTTGATGTGATTGGTTTATCACGTCACTATTCGGAGCAGTTTCAAACCACATTTTTTAAATTGTCATTGGTTAACTGCAGTTTTATGCAGCAATTGTTTAAAAAGATTAATTTGCACATGGTTTGTCTCACAACATATTAAAAACTCCTCATAATCAACATTAAAAACTTGATTTTAACCACAGGGGGTCTTTAAAAGATGACTTTATGAACTTCTGAAAGGTTCTGAACATAATAATTTATATTAAAACATACTTGGAATAAAATCAAGTAGGACTTGTTAACACTTATTAACAACCTGTTTTTTATTTTTTATTTTCAGGTCCATACATTATAATCAGTGAAAATACCGGTCAAACTTCTCATTAAGCCATCTGCCGATGTACATTAATAGCCCATAAAAACTAGGGATGCTCCGATCCGATATTCGTATCGGGTATCGGCGTCGATACGTAATAAAATTCTAGATCGGGTATCGGTGCAATTTGTCACCGATACCCGATCTGACATCAAATTTGTGCTAGACGATGTAAAAGTTCATGGAGACACCGGCGCTTAAACTCTCTCGTGGGCGGCTGTGCATTGCGCAACGTGCGACATCATACGCTAGCAACGTGCGACATCATACACTAGCAACGTGCGACATCATACGCTAGCAACGTGCTCTGTACGTAGTGCACGTGAACAAGTGAACAGCAGCAAACGGCATGGAGCGAGCCAAAATATCTGTCATTTGGAGTTATTTTACAACAGCTACGCCAATAAATTCCACCGCTTTCATTGTTATGGATGGGCAACCGCTGTCCGTCGTTGCGAATAATGGCTTCAGACTCCTTATAAACCACCTGGAGCCGCAGTACGACACGCCGAAGCGTAAATATTTATCTGATATTTATCTCTACCTTGAACTGTACCGAAAAGTCTGCAAACACATATCCGAAAAAATTAAAGATGTCAATGCGGTGAGTTTTACAACAGATATCTGGAGCTGCGACGTGTCCACCGTGTCGCTTTTAAGTTTAACCGCACACTGGTTGGATGAGAATTTTGTGCCACAAAATGCCACGTTAAATGCAACAAACATGTGCAGTTTTACTAAGCTAGGGAAGCTAGCGTTTTATTCATCTGTTTCTGTGTTGAATGTTAAATTTTATTTTCTCTAAACTTTAGTTTAGTTAAGTGGACTTTGCTTTAGTGACTAAAGCATTAAAAAGATCTGATTCATGTTATTTTAAATATATCTAAAGCAGTAAAGCTATTACTTTTTTTGCTCAATTTGAGCTGCTTTATTGCGAATTGATTTTTTTATTATTTTTGCACTTTCTTAAAAATTATTAAGAGATTTTGTTTCCATTTATTTATACCCGTTTATCAAGCTAGTGAAGCTGTTGTTATATTCAGCTGCTTAATTTGCACTTTAATTTTGAATGTCTTTTGTCCAAAGATAGTGAAAAGTTTTGTTTTATTTTTCATTTGTTTTGCACCGGTGCTGGTTTAATAAACTATTTACAAAATTTGTGAATCATTAGTTTGTTATTTTGTTTTACGGGGTCAGGAAATTTATGTTAAGTCGAGCCTGATGTCTTGTACTGCAATGCACATAGTTTATTAAGTAATTGTGCACTTTACATTTTTTACCTTAGTATCGGATCGGTACTCGGTATCGGCCAATACTGAATCTCAGGTATCGGAATCGGTATCGGAAGCAAAAAAGGTGGATCGGAGCATCCCTAATAAAAACAAGAAAAGTATCACAGGCTTGGTTAACAGTACCAAATTAAGCAGGGACCATTAGGCCTTCAATCTACATTATATACGCATAACCATTTTTAGACATAGTAAAATCCGACCTAGAACTAAAACAAACATAATGGGGTAAACCTCAATGACTTATAATGCCCTCTACTGAGGGGTAATAGGGAGAAGAAGAAAAAAATAAATAATAATAAATAAATAAAAAATAAAAAGACACCAAAATCCACTTTAAACAAATGAAGGGCGTAATGGAGTGATATACATTATCCATCTTTCCCATTTTTTCAAAAAAGTTCCCTGTTGCAATCTCAAAGCGAAAGTAATCCTTTCCATCTAAAAAATATCATAGATAATGTCAATCCATTCCTCCACGGTAGGTTTTCCTGGTTTTAACCACCTTCTAGTTATAGCTTTTCTACTAGCAGCACTTAGGATCTGAAATAAGTATTTGACATGAGAAGAAACATTTTCCGTTGATAAGGCCCCTAAATATAAAGACTCAAATTTATAATTGAATGTCCATCTGAAAACTTTATACACCTCCCGCCAAAATGGAATCAATAATGTGGAAATGATTTGCTTCCTGGCAACCACATTGTCGCCAACATGCAGAGGAATTGGAGTAGTGCTTCTTTTGAGCTGGAGTAATGAAAAACCTTTTTCCAGCAAAACTCTCGCCATACAGATGAACTGGACGTTTTCCACTGTATCTCACATAAATTCTCCCAATCTTCTTCCTTTAGATCAAAGTTTCCTTCCTGTTCCCATTTTTGCTTTATATACAGTGAACTACCTTTTCTTTGTTGTAGCCCCTTATCTATTCTTGAGATGAGCTTCCGGTTTGAGCCAGCAAGATAAGCCTCTATAAACACTTTTAACAGAATGTCATCCCAGCCTACTCTTGTACACCTCCTCTGCATTTGGTCCATATAATGCCGGACCTTAAGGAATCTATAAAAATCTTCCTTATCTAAGCCAAATTGCCTCTTCAGATTTTGAAAGTTATTCATAGTCCCCTTTTGCAAAAATGTACTGTATGCTGTTAAACCTTGCGAAGTCCATATTAACAACCTGTTTAAAATCATTTTAGCTATGCAAAATAACAAACGCATTGGAACTGAATTACCACATTTGAAAATGAGATTTCCTAATATGTTTGTTTAAATAACAGTTCAAACCGTGAGGCATCCATCCATTGTTATTGAGCCCTTAGTCATTTACATTACTGCACCATTGAACTGTCCAAGTAGTCTCAGTAAAAGAAAAGTGAGTGGTAACTCTGTTTGGGTAAATGAAGCACAAAAGTGCCTCCTAGTAACAACCAAAGCATGTCAGTAAATAAAGGCGATGGCCTACAGCTACGGCTGCCTTAAAACAACAGGAGTTGTAATTGCAGCATGTTGCGAGCTCCACTCTTGCTCGCTGGTTAGACTCTGAGAGGAAGGAGGGCTTTCATACGGAAATTAGAGGGCTTAACAGTGGCTGTTTGGTTTATTTGAGTAAACCATTGCTTTTATTTCGAATATGCTGCGGAGATTCGGTTTTATGTGCAGTCATCAAAAGAAGCTTGGGTCAAACTTGTTGGAGGAAAGAGGACTGATCAAGCTACAGTTTGGGACATATTTCAGGAGAGCCAGTGGGGAGCAACTAGCCTACGTGTTTCTGAGGGCATAGCTGATGGTTTATGCAGCGAACAGTCCTTTGTCTGAGCTTGTCTCTCAGTGAAGGGAGATCAGTTCAGATAACACACAAACACACACATAAACACATACACTGACAGACGACTTTGTGAATTGTTTAGAACGTCTGGGCCTGTATTATCTGAATAAACAAACAGTTATATAGTTAAATCAGTTATTACAATACCTCAAAGCCTCTGAGTAATAAGCTTGAGATGTTAAATGGGATACTGGGAAATTCAATTAGCAAGTTTTTCCATTGCTAATAATATTTTGTTCCATTGGAAAAAACTAAAATGTTTATTTAGAAAAAAAGTAAATAAATAGACCTCTTTAATATTTTTGTTTTTTTATTCAAGACAATTGGATTAAGTGGAGAGCCGAATTGACCTTCTTGAAAATAATCTTTTACTTTTTAGAAAAGTGACTACAGTAGTCCATATGCACTTAAACATTTATCAAATTCATCCATCACCAAATGACCAAATGAATGCAGAGCATTGATAGCTTTTTACAATGTAAATAAGCTGTAATTTTACAGAATTGTACCGTTTTATTTTTGCATTTTTCATGTATCTCAGAATTACACAATTATGTTTTACAGTACAACAATTATTTGTGTCCATTTTTTCGTCCAAAATAAATTTTGGAGGATCATCAAAGTTTAAACTTATTACATAATGAAAACAAAAATATAAAGAATAACTGAAGTCTTCCTTCCGTCTCCTAGAATCAGAATTGCCAATTGTGTTTTCACATACAGAACTGTCTTTGGTAAAGGATGTTTCCGTACACATATCCAAATGCAAATTAAGACATAATAAAAATTTAGAGTCAGATATGCAAATATAAAAAACAATTGAAAATATAAAAATATAAGAAGCAATTATACATTCTGTGAATAAAATTATTTACAGATGCTTCGTACATGTAGATGCTATACAGTTTTTCTTTTGGTCGGCTTTAAACACATTTTAGAGTTTGAATTAATGCACTTTTTGAGGCAACGAAAAGTCAACTAATGCCTGATGATATCTGTAGCTCATCCCTGCGTGTGACTATAGATATCTCCTCCATCCCTGGCCGATGAACTCATAGGTCCCTCTTCTTATTAAATTAAACGAAGCGCTTTACTTGTTTTCTTTCGTCAAGGCTTTGGCGTGTGCAAAGGCCGGAGAACAAAGCCTTTCGGCTTCCTATAGAGAACATGAAGCCAGATCTACGCCATCCAAACTTGGCATAGAAACTCTGAGCCAATCTGTAAGCAATTTAGTGCAGCTCTGTGGAAGCCATTTGAGAGAGAGTGTAACTGTGTGTATGTGTGTGTGTGTGAGAGAGAGAAAGAGAGAAAGAGAGAGATTTCTTATAAATAGTAATTGTGTGCGGCAGTCAATAAGTACAGAATGGTTGTGCTCCAAATTAACACGTGTAGAAAAAATGCTTAAAGGCAATCAAAAGCGATTGGCCACAGAAGATCGAGTCCGATATTACAGTAATAATTTCCGGCATTGTCTTTCACTCGCGACCCAAATAAGAGGAAATGTCAAGGGAATAAAATGTGTATGTGTTATGTTATTGTGTATGAAAGATGGCTTGCGTGAGTGTTACGATTATGTCACCCTTATGCTCTCCAAATCTGTCAGTCGAAAGTATCGACCTGCACGGACCAAACATCGGGATCGTATAGCTGATATCATGTGACCGATTTTACAAGGCAGGTGGTGCGAGGTCATGCTCTCTGCCTTTATTAGACCATAGCAAACTCAAAGGCCCTTTTGTGTCGTACCATCTCACCGCTGCAGTGGACCATGTGAAAAATGAGACGGATACTTCCTCCTTATGGATGTTTTTCTATTAGATATGTGCGTAGAAAATGTGTCTGTGTTAAAACATTTATCGTCTTGATGGCTTGAAAAAACCTGATTATGCATTTTATTAAATACGGTGATGTCAAAGTTTACAAGCACTTTTCAATATTCGTTATTGGTTTGAAATTTACAAAACCCAGTGACAAACATAAAGCGTGTCTGATAATAACGCTTTATGTAGGGCTTTAACTTACGATTATTTTGATAATGGATTAGTTTGCCGATTATTTTATCGATTAATCAGATAAAACATAAAGGTGAGATATTTGTCATTCAAATGAAGCGAAGTACAGTAAAAAGTATCCAGAAAAAATTATACTTGAGTATAATACAGATACTCAAAAAGTGTCCTTAGGAACAGTACTCAAATATATGTACTTTGTTACTTCCACCTCTGAACTAAATCAGAGTTTTTAGCCACAAATTGGGTTTTACTAATATAATCTTACATTTTGTCATTTAAAACACCTCTTCCCTTTGAACTTTAAAACTGCGCGGCTTGAAGAGATGCATGCAAATCACGCCTGGCTTTAAAACTGCGCACCTTGCGCTGCAGAGAGAGCCGTGTATTTATTTTTAACTGCGCACCTTGCGCTGCACGGAGAGACGCATGCACGGAGAGACACAGAGATGCATGCAAATCACGCCTGACTTTAAAACTGCGAAACTCATGCTGCACGGAAAGACACGTCTAAAATGGTCATTTTAAAAGGGAAGACGACATGATTTAAAACTGCGCAGCTCCCAAGTGAAATCACAGATCAACTAATCGATAATGAAATTCGTTGACAACTATTTTCATTATCGATTATTATCGATTTTATCGACTAGTTGTTGCAGCTCTAGATTTATGGCAAAACGGATACGAGGTTTCAGAGGGACAAGTGCTAAATCAAAGGATCAAGAAGATTTGTAAACGTTCTTTAAAAAGAAATGCTAAGTACATTTGACTGTATAGAGTATGTAAAGATAAAGAATATGTATCTTTTTGTTGCTGTATAAAATACAACATGTATAACATTGTTGATAATGTCTCTTTCTCTTTTTTTTTGTCTCCCCCTCTTTCTCCCTCCTCTCTCCCCCTCATGTTTCTGGATGGATGATCGCCGTGTCAACCCTGTAGGTGAGTGTATATCTGAATTACCTCCACAGTTATTACATAGCAGATGTTTCCTTTGGTCATTGCAGAAGTCTTTACCTCTTTTATAAACACCTAATTATAAGCAGCCTGTAATAAAGATGGTCCCTAGCAGAGAAACTCTTAGTATGGGATGCACCTCTTTAAACCTTTGAACTCACTGAAAGTCTGGGACAACATTTGGTAATGGAATTTAAAACCAAGAAATGTTGACGTAGAAAGTATTTTTGATTCTTTGCTGTTCTTAGATGACTAAACGAATAAGTAAATTTGCAACATTGGCCATGTAACTCTATTGTACAAAAGTCAGATTTCCAAGCTTCCGTTGAAGAACATGAAATCTGTGCCACAATAAAAAACAATATTTTACTTGATTATATTTTGATAATATAATTTGCTAATACAGTTTGTATTATAAAACTCAAAAATAAATGCCTTTTCTTGTTCTCAGACTTTAAGACTTGCAAACTTAATGGGTGCTATTTTTTTAATCGGCCACACAGAGAACTTTATTTTCTTAAGAGCATAAGACGGAAATTTACTTTCGTATGCACTCGGGGCACAGGCAGATCATGCGAGTACAGATAAGTGCTCTAAATAACACTGTAAAAGCACAGTTCTGCATGAACTCCAAGCGTTGGTTAAAAGAAGCCGCCATGGTTTCTCCCAGGATCTGGTGCTTAGATCCAGAAGTCTGATTTTACTGCTGGCTCACGGCTCGGTGCAGAACCACCTCCGATCTGAGATACAGTGTGCCACATTTTCCATCGAGACATCCCCGGAGGGCAAAATCAAAAGCTTCCATTACTTGGATCCCTGCTGTTCCCATTTAAGGCCACTTTTGAAACCGGAGAGAAGAGAGTGTCTACGTTTGCTTTGTGTTGGAAATCTGAACATTAAGAGCAGATAGTTTTCTAAAGGTTATTGATCCCTCATGTTCTACTCTTCCTCCTCCATTGTAATCAGTTCTTTAGATGGTATCAGAGTTTTTCCATCTGTTTTGGATTTCTTTAAGCCTCCCTAGTGTTCATTAGGCAAAGTCAGTCGAACCGTAATGTGTGTGTGTGTGTGTGTTTGTGTGATGAGTGCACAAACACCTTTTGGTTGGAATTATGTAAATGTTTGGGGCTGTGCGGTGTTGCACAAAATTTGGGGCTAGCCCACGTCTCTCCATTCACAAAATGTGAGGGAGCAGTGAGCGAGATGTTACAGCCTTTTTTTTTAAAGCATCTCACTTTCACGCTCTCGTTTTCCTAAAACTCAGTATATCAGGTAACTAGCATGTTAAAGGTATGTTTAGCTCAATGCTCTGTCATGTCAGCTCATGTTTGACTAATCGCACCGCTACTTGTTACAAGAATCTTTATCCTGTCAACTAGCTAGCCTTGTTATTACTTTCCCCCCTGAATGCACAATGAGCTGATATGAATTAGCAATAAATACTTTCATCCAAGTACCATTTACAAGGATAGTAAATTATGTAACAATACGTTGCTCATTGTTTGTGTATGTTAGCCAATACATTAACTAATGGTTGTGAATGAAAATGTATTCAAATGTGTTATTGTACAATACTGTTTATAAAACGGTCAGTTCTGGTCCTTGAGTATGATTTGTTCTAAGCCGTTATAAAAAACCCTGTGTTATAACTGCTGACCTATGAGTAAAGCCTAAGTATCACTTGCTACACAAATGGAATAACAGTTTTATAAAAGCAATAAGCCCCGTGAAGCAGTGGGTTACTGTGCGTTTTATAACAGCCAATAGGTGTTGTTAGGCATGACGCGCAGCTTATTGCTTTAATAAAATATTCAAAGGATTTGAAAACAACTTATTTTCAAAATTGAAGTTTGAAAAATGAAAACACCAAGTACAACCAGATTGTTAAGAAAGCATAACTATTAAAGTTACTAATTATTGTGCTTTCTGAGCAAAAACTTTAGTATGTAGTTCAGTTTTATTAGTCAAATTTAATTCTATAGCTCTGTTCCCAGTTGCAAAGCCAATGTAAAAAAAAACTATAAATATAGATGTTGTAAGACTATTTATGATGTAGGAATAGGGAATAATATCTATTAAAGGAACAGTTCACCTAAAAACGAAAATCTTTATTTTCGTACCCCCTAAGTTTTTCCAAATCTGTATACATTTCTTTTTTTTAATGAACACAGAGAACGATATTTGGAAGAAAGCTTGAAACCAATCAGTTCTAGGCCCCCATTGCTACCATAGTAGGATAAAATGGTGACCCAAAAGGGACCCAGAACTAGGGATGGGTATCGTTAAGATTTTAGCGATATCGATACTTATCGATACTATGCTCTGTAATTTGATGCAAAAAGACGTGATGTGAAAAGATGTTAAACATTTTCAGTTTCTTTTATTATAGCTGAGCTTTAGAACTGCATTTTACAAATGCTTCTGAGAAATTGCCACATAACAAAACGTGTGTTTTCCTTAGCATATCACTTACGGCACTTAGCATAAGTCAACATATTTACTTTACATCACTATAGTTATTTGGCTTCTACAGTAGAGATAACACAATGAAAATATCGATTACAGTATCGTTTGTCATGCCACTCATCGATACTCTGGTATCGACCCAAGCATGCATTTTTTAGTACCCATCCATACCCAGAACTGTTTGCTCTTACATTTTTCAAAACATCTTCTTTTTTGTTCAACAGAACAAAGCCATTTGTAAAGCACTTGTTCCTACTATGGTAGTCAATGGTGACCAAGAACTGTTTGGTTACAAACCAAGACAGACCCAACTGTTTTTCTTATTCTTAGGTGAGCCGTCACCTGAAGTGTGTGTATGCAACTGAATTATAAAATCTTTGGTGTGTCATGCAGTTGTCACCTAAAACAGACAAAATACATATTTTACATATTTAGACAAACTGTATTTGGATATCAAAATATTGTAGAAGCTATAGGTTAGGGCACTTTTGATGCAGAACGTAAGCTATCGTATAATGCACGGTGCCACGTAGCTAAGAACACCTTAGTAACTGTAGACACCTTTGCAGTTTTGTGGTAAGTTTTTCACAGTCCAGCACCATTCACATTTTCTTAAGAGTAAAATATAGCTTTCTCAAATGTAATTATTTCAGAATGCCTTGGGATGTGTTGTCAGGTTAAATGATTTGTTGTGTACAGATAGATGTGAGGTAATATTGTTAGTGTGTATGTATAGGCTTTTGTGCTAGGCTCAAATGTCTGGTCCAGTCCCAACAATTGTAGAGTTTTATCTTTGGGGATCAAACCTATTGTGTTCCACCATAATAAATCGTCTTTTTCACTACATGTTTCAAAAACGTTGGTTGTCTGTTGATTTCAGAGGCCATTATTTATGCCTTATGACATATTTAATGCACACAGGCTAAAAACAACGTGTATGAGCGATTCATAATGGTAAGGTTTTCAAAGAACGTACTTTATTTTGCATAACATTTTAAGTTGAAAGAGTTTATTTTGTTGGAGAAAAAACATGTAATTACATGTTAAGGGAATCAGTTGTAAAACAAGTAAAAATTTGTTGAGTCTTGTGCAGTCGACTTGTGAGGGATCGGGTTAATGAAAGAGAAAATATCTTCCCTCAGGGGACAAGGATGAGAAAGGTGTGAGTGTTTGTGTCTGTGTGTGCCTACACGTTAGAAAAGTAACAAAAAAGTATGGATTATATTGTCAAACTCTCATACATCAAGGACCGAATGGAGCCGGGAAATCTAACCGAAACCAATAAATAGATTGGGAAGATAATATGGGAATTCCAGAAATCCCTGATGATGAGTCAGTGATTAATACGCCTCCGCAGAGACCCTAATAAATTCCTCTCTTGATTGGGAGCGCGATGTGAGGTTTAGGTTGCCATGGTTTTCTCCGGGTGGCTTTTCCTAGTTCTCTTTCATAAAGTTCCAGTTGATTGGAGAGAAATGTCAGTTGTCACTCTGTTGGGTCTCTTCTGGAATCACGATACAGTTTGATTGACATAATTGTGCTGAATGGGACTTGATTAAACACGTTCTGGGTGGTCTCAACAAAAGGTGCGTTTTAAATAATGACATTGAATGTGAAATAGTCAAGTCAACTTTATGTATAAAGTGCTTTTCACAGTTTTCATTGTTACAAAGCAGCTGTACAAGAAAACAGACACAAACAGACACGCACAGGGGTCATCACCTAGAACCACACAGCCAAGATAAGGAGAGGGAAACACAGGGCAAATATCAAAAAGACTATCTTATATGCAGTGTTAACTATATAAAACTTTTAAATTCTAGCTGGCCCCCCGGCCAGGCAAACTTACTTATTGTTTGCAATGGCGAAAACACTTCCTCAATCCGAGCAAACAGCAAGACAACTAGAACAACAGCTAAACAGTTTGGAGAAGGTTATGCTTCTAAGCTTACTTTTCTTGGTTTCAGTGAGTTGGTTCCCTATCGATACTTCACTCGTACTGCGTAGCAGGACGCTATGGGGAAAACTCCTTTTTCTCCGATGACTGAAGCAATTCAAAACTGCACGGTGATTGGTTGGAAAAAAGTAAAACTTTAAACCAATCGTAGTGGAGCTGCCGGACCAATGGCGATGGCACCCGCCAGAATGGGCGGGGCTTATGGCTATATAAGCAGACGCATCGCCGTAGAGTCCTCAGATCTCTTCTCCTTCAGCGACGACTTGATCTTCGCTTCCCGAGACTGACTGCTTCGCCGTAGAGAGAGCACCTGCAGCGGATTGGACCTCCTGCTCAGCGGCTTCACTTCAGCGGCTTCGCTTCCGGCGGATTCTGTTGGCGGCTTCGCTAGCGAGCCGTTTCGCTACTCAGCACGGTCTTTTCCCTGCCGCTATCCGGCGACGCTAAAAGAGAAATTTGTAAAGAGCATATTTCTGCGGTGTTTTCGTGCAGTTTTCACTGCGCTACAAATGCCGCGTCGTCCCTGTCACTCGTGTGGGGTCTTCCTGCACGCCGCTGACGGGCATGACAAGTGTGTCTCATGCTTGGGTCTCTCCCACGCTGAGAACGCGCTCAAAGAGACGGAATGCTCTCACTGCGAGAGTATGAGTCTCTCCTCTCTGCGCTCGCGGATAACTTTCTTTTCAGAGAGTGACTCCGCCCCTCGATCCCCCCCGCCTCTGCCCGCTCAGGCCACTGTGCGAATGAAGCAGCGGGGTAGAGGAACTAAGCGCTCAGGGAAGCGCGAGTTTACGCCCGCTCGGCGTGCCTCGCCTTCTCCAGAGAGAGAGCTTTCCCCGGTTTGCTTCACCCAAACAGATCAGCGTCCACTGGCGGCCGCCAATGACATGATCTCGTTCGGTGGAAACGAACTCGAGGATGACGACACTATGTCGTTAGCGGCTTCGGACGGGGAGGAGTTAGCGGGCTCAGTAGATGACCCCGCCCCCTCTCCGTCTACGGAACCTAGCGGACACGGGCCAAGTGCGGACTCCGAGCTCTTCCGGGTCCTCACAAAGGCAGTCAACGAGCTGGGTTTAGAGTGGTCTCCCCCAGAGGAACCCGCTCGCAGCCGCCTGGACGAATGGTATTTGCCGGGACGTCGTCAGGCCCCTCGTCAAAGAACTTCACCGTTCTTTCCAGAAGTTCACGGCGAACTCACAAAGTCATGGCGCGCCCCCTACTCGGCCCGTCTTCGACCTTCTTCCTCCTCCGCTCTCACCTCCGTGGACGGCGCATAGGAAAAAGGGTATGAGAAACTGCCCCCCCTCGATTAGTCCGTGGCCACACATCTGTGTCCGCCCACCGCCATCGGATGGAGGGCAAAGGCATCTCATCCCTCTAAGCCGTGCAGAACCACCTCGGCCCTCGCTGGACGTGCATTCTCCACCGGCCAGGCGGCTTCGGCACTACACTCCATGGCGGTGCTCCAGGTGTACCAGGCCAAGCTCCTCCAAGGAATGGATGATTCCGACCCTGACCCTGCGCTCTTCAGAGAGCTACGGAGCGCAACGGATCTTGCTCTACGCGCCACCAAGGCCACGGCCCAGGCGATAGGAAGATCCATGGCCAGCCTAGTAGTGCTCGAGCACCATCTGTGGCTGACGCTTACGGAGATCAAGGAGGCAGACAAAGTCCCCTTCCTAGACGCTCCAATTTCCACTACCGGCCTCTTTGGACCGGCGGTGGAGGGATTCGCTAAACGCTTCACGGCTGCGCAGAAGTCTTCATAGACCATGAAACACTTTCTGCCGAAAAGACCCGGATCTAGACCGGTGGCGACCCACCCCAAGCCAGCTCCGACGCAACAGCCGGTGAGAACCACTGCTGCTCAGAAGGCTCCGGGAGCTGACGGCCGTCAACACTCCCGATCGGGACGGCACTACACGCATCCCCCATGACAGGGTCCCTGGCCTAAGATCACGCTGGACCCTGCGCCCCAGGTCCCCTCCTGAGACCGATGCAAGGAAGAGGAAGGCTACAGGGCCCGCTCCAGCTGGCCCTCCTTCAAAGACCACTCTCATGTCTGCCCAGTCATCCCGTTCAGTTCAGGGTGCCGGCAAAATATTGATAATGTGCAAGGTTGTAAGTGCGGGGCCTGTTCCAATGCCCACACAACATACTGCAAAATGTTTAATAAAACAAAAACATTGTAAAAAAAAAAGAGCAATCTTCCTCTTCCATTGTCCTTGGGAGCCAAGCCCCCAAAAGGCGGCGTACCTCCCTGGCGAGCCATCCCCGGTGTGTCAGATTGGGTTCTGGATATAATATCACGAGGATATTCACTCCAGTTTGCTCGTCGACCCCCGCGCTTCCGCGGGGTCATCCCCACCCGAGTACAGAACTCAAATTCACACATTCTGCGCACGGAGTTGAGGAACTTACTGGACAAAGGAGCCATAGAAATGGTTTCTCCAGACCAAATCAAGTCAGGCTTCTACAGCCGATACTTCCTCGTACCAAAGAAGGATGGCGGCCTCCGCCCCATCCTCGATCTCAGACATCTGAATCGCGCCCTTATGAAACGGCGCTTCAGAATGATCACGATGAAGCAGATCCTCTCGCAAAAATACGCCCAGAGGACTGGTTCTTCTCTCTGGACCTGGAAGACGCATACTTCCACATTCAGACGATTCTTGAGATTCGCCTACAATGGGGTTGCATATCAGTACATGGTCCTTCCATTCGGACTCTCTCTAGCTCCCCACACTTTCACAAAGTGCATGGATGTGGCTCTTTCCCCTCTCAGACAGAAGGGAATCCGCATTCTGAACTACCTCGACGACTGGCTTGTTCTAGCCCAGTCGGAGGACGAGCTACGGTCCCACAGATCCCTCCTCCTCAGCCATCTAGAATGCCTGGGACTCAGGATCAATCTTGCCAAGAGTGCACTGTCCCCCAGCCAACGTATATCGTTCCTGGGTCAGTCTTCGACTCAAATCGCATGACTGCCAGAATATCGCCAGAACGAGCTCTAGCTATTCGACTGCTTGCGGCCTCATTCACAACCGGGGTTTCACGCCCACTCAGGGTTTTTCAGAAAATGCTGGGCCTTATCCTCCGGATGCGCCCCTTCCAGTACTGGCTGAAGCCCAGAGTTCCTCCACACGCTTGGCATCTTGGACGTCTACGTGTTTTGGTGAACCAAGCCTGCGTAACCGCCCTAGCCTTGTGGAAAGATCCCCTTTGGCTAGAGCAGGGTATGCCCCTGGGCTCCATGTCCAGCCGGAAAGTGGTCACGACAGACCAGTTGGGGGGCTCTGTGCGACGGCGAACCTGCCTTCGGCCTCTGGTCGAACCAGGAAAGAAGCCTCCACATCAACTACCTGGAAATGCAGGCAGTATGGTTGGCTCTTCGCTACTTCCTCCCTGAGAGCGTCCTGAACACCATATCCCAGGCTAGAGCCCCGTCCACTAGACGTCTCTATGCCCTCAAATGGTCTGTCTTCGCCTCCTGGTGTACACCACGCGGCGCTGACCCGGTGTCCTGTGACATATCGCTGATACTGTCATTCTTGCAAGAGTTGTTGGATAACGGCCGTGCCCCTTCCACGCTCAAAGTCTATGTGGCAGCTATTTCAGCCTCACATACCCACATCGAAGGAAAAGGAGTGGGCAAAAACGACCTCATTGTTCGTTTCTTGAAGGGCTCCAGGCGGCTACACCCCCCTCGCCCTCTTACAGTTCCCACTTGGGATCTGCCCACGGTCCTGAGGGCTCTAAAGAGCCCTCCCTTTGAGCCTCTGCTATCTGTGGACCTCCGTTCCTTAACGCTCAAGACCGCTCTGCTTCTCGCTTTAGCATCGGTAAAGCCTGTGGGCGACCTACAGGCTCTCTCTGTGAGCCCATCCTGTCTTGAATTTGGGCCTAACGACGCCAGGGTCGTCCACAAACCAAGGCATGGCTATGTACCTAAGGTGCTCTCTACTCCGTTCAGAGCACAGGTTATTACGCGCTCTGCTCTCCCCTCCTCCGAGCGGGACCCAGAGCTTAACCTGCTCTGCCCAGTCAGAGCATTAAAAATCTACATTGAGCGCTCCGCCCCATTCAGACGGTCGGAACAGCTCTTTGTGTGCTTCGGTGACCGCACCAGAGGGTCTTCGGTCTCGAAACATAGACTGTCAAAATGGATAGTCGAGGCTATGTCGCTGGCGTACTCTTCCTTGGGCCTTCAATGTCCCACGAGAGTTAGAGCCCATTCTACTAGAGGCATTGCCTCTTCCTGGGCATGGTCTAGCGGTGTCTCTATAGAGGATATCTGTGCGGCGGCCTGCTGGGCTTCGCCATCCACTTTTACAAGATTCTACAGTCTGGACGTCCCGGCCATTCAGGCCCGGGTCCTTTCTGCTTTGGATTAGGCCGCTGAGCCTTGGCTCTATAGCCACGCCAGCGCCTAATAATTTTGGGACGCTTATATAGCCATAAGCCCCGCCCATTTTGGCGGGTGCCATCGCCATTGGTCCGGCAGCTCCGCTACGATTGGTTTAAAGCTCTGCTTTTTTCCAACCAATCACCGTGCAGTTTCACTGCGCTTTTGAATTGCTTCAGTCATGGCCTCGGTTCCCTGAGATACAGGAACGACTACTGCGTTCCTTGCCGTGCTACGAGCTGCATTGTCGTCGCTTCAGTCGAAGTAACCTGAGGACTCTACGGCGATGCGTCTGCTTATATAGCAATAAGCCCCGCCCATTCTGGCGGGTGCCATCCCCATTGGTCCGGCACCTCCGCTACAATTGGTTTAAAGTTTTACTTTTTTTCAACCAATCACCATGCAGTTTTTGCGCTATTGAATTGCTTCAGTCATCGGAGAAAATTAGTTTTCCCCATAGCGTCCTGCTACGCAGTACTCGTTCCCGTATCTCAGGGAACCGAGGTTACGTTAGTAACCGAGTACGTTTTGTATCATTCTTCTTCGACAACGGCACACTGCACACTCCACCCTAGTGGACTAGTGGACTTTTTTGCGCATGTGCTGTTGTTCACGGCATGGGCTACATGCGGATGGGGTGTGCTGACGACCACGGACCCTTCTGATGACGAAAATTGTGTCATGCGGAATGATTGGACCATACTTCCTGCTTAAGTACTTAACTTAGTATTTCAGGTAGAACCATTTAAAGGTGCTTTGTGTCATTTTTAGGAGGATGTATTGACAGAAATGCAATATGATATACATAACTATGTCGTCAGAGGTGTATAAAGACCTTACATAATGAAGCGTTATGTTTTTATTACCTTAGAATGTCTACATACAGCATGGGTCCCCTTGCATGGAATTCGCCATGTTGTTTCTACAGTAGCCCTAAACAGACCAAACTGCTCTACTGAGCGCGTAAATACGAGATCTCCTTCGGCAATGAAGTGAAAATGTGACGATGTCTTAGTCCTGTGTCAGTCACCGTACCTCACCACTAGATGCCACTAAATTTGATATACTGGACCTTTAATGGGAGTAGTTCACTTTAGAATTAAAATTTCCTGATAATTCACTCGCCCACGTCACATGTCATGCGAGCAGTCTGTGTCTTTATTTCTTTTGTCGAATACAAATGGAGGCTTATGAGGAAGGAAACTTTTCAAGTGTTTTTCTTTATAATGGAGGGGATGTTGGTTTAAGGTCTAAATTACCGTTTCATCGCAGCTTCGAAAGGCTCTGCACAACAGCTGATGAATAAGGGTGTTGTCTAGTGAAACGATTAGTCATAATTTTTCAAGAAAACTAAAAAATGATATACTTTTTTAACAAAAATACAGGGCTTGCAATGCCTCCAAGAATGCCAAGAATAAATCAGGCATTTAGAATTAAACGGTTCAATGATTGCCTGGAAGCTACTTCATTTTGGAAATCTGGGTTTATTTTGTGGATTTGAATTATAAATAACACAACATTACCAAGTATTGTCATACTACTTGGTTTCATTATACTTCACCTAGTGGTAAAGTATCTTAAAATGTATAATTATGGTATCGTAACAAACCTAGAGCAAATGTTTAAAGTAAGATGTAGTATGTATGTGTGCACCAACGTTGAGGTGCCGTTGCTTTATTGTTATGATGTGATCCTGGAAATCCTTTGGAAGCTTTTGGTGGCAGGCTCACCTTTGTTAACCCATGGTAAAGCAGAACTGTCAAACAGACTGCACGTGTGTTCTGCACACAGGGAGATGTGTGCAGAACACAAATTAGTCAGATGCCAATCAGTACAACTGCCCCGGAGGGCAGCACTATCTACAGCTGTTAACATATCATGTTTGACATCCAGCCACTACCCCACACCCCCGGCCACCACACCCTAATGAGGAGGCTGAGATTTATGGCACTTTTGAGGCCTGTGGGCCGCAGTCTAGCTCTGATTCTGAGTTCGTCATGCAGGAGGCTGTGATTA
Source organism: Barbatula barbatula (assembly GCF_947034865.1). Classification (NCBI taxonomy): domain Eukaryota; kingdom Metazoa; phylum Chordata; class Actinopteri; order Cypriniformes; family Nemacheilidae; genus Barbatula; species Barbatula barbatula. The sequence goes on from NC_136770.1 coordinate 17,776,829, forward strand.
CAGGCCAAGCTGGAACGGGTAAGCCTGAGTCAGCGCCATTTCCCTGCAAATCTGCATGAAGCCACACGCACACACTCGCTTGTATAGATATATACTCAGATGAGAAAACCATCTTTCCAGACGTGCACATGGATAAAGAAAATCACTGAGCCTTTTAGCATCTCTAAATACTTCATAAAAAGAGATAAGAAAATTACAGATGTGATCTTTAAAATCTCTTAGTCAGCAAAACATAAAACAAACTGAACTATCAAGATTTGAGATTTCAATCTGTGTATTTCTCATCAAATCTTTCCTGTCCTTTATATATTATCCACATTTTGTTTAACTATTCCGCATTTTACTCTTAACAGCTTTCTCCTGTCTGTTTGTTTCTGAATTGTAGGTGAAAGGTTTGATATAATATTGTTACTTAATGGAAGCAACTGAGTACTTAAATCTAAGATGCGAATGACCAACCTCGGACCAGATTAATGTAGTGTTTATTAAATAATGTAGTACGGGTCACATTCCAACCACACACCAATATTCCATTGTTTAGAATTACTCACTCACCCACAATCACACCCATTTCATCACAGCCAGCTGTAAGCACGGCCACTCTCTCCCCTCGTGGATGCCAGCTCATCAAAAAAGCATTCTAGAGAGTTGAAGAGACAAAACTGTTAGTGGTCAAATCTGAGACTAAGGTCACTATGTGTTGCTAGTGGTAATGCATTAGCTAACATGAACTTACAATGAATAATATTTCTAAAGAATGAATTAATCTTAGTTCATGAATAATCGTATTGACCTTAACAAGTATTAATAAATGCTGAAAAACTCTATTGCTCATTGTTAGTTTGTTAGTTAAAGGTCCAGTAAATGAAATTTAGTGGCACCCAGCAGTGAGGTTGCAAACTGCAACCAACGCCTCACTCCACCCCTTCCTTTGGAAGCACTATGCAAGATGACGCAGGACTAAGATGTCGTCACGTTTTCGCTTCTTTACCAAAGGAGATAATGTATTTACGAAACACGCTCTGTAGAGCAGTTTGTCCATTTTGGGCTGCTGTAGAAACAACATGGCGAATTCCATGCAAGGGGACCCTCGGTGTATGTAGATAGAAATACGTCATTCTAAGGTAATAAAAACATAACGCTTCATTATGTATGGTCTTTATACACCTCTGAAGACATAGCTATGTATATTGTATTGCATTTCTGTCAATAAATTGCCCAAAAATTACACAGAGTACCTTAAATGCGTTTGCTAATGTTAACAAATACAACCATATTGTTAAGTGTTACCGGTTTAATTAGCTTCAAAAAAGGTTTAGGATCAGTCATTCTTATTTTTTCCCACATTTTAGAATGATAGTAAACCCATCAAAACCATGATATAAAGCAGTTGTAACTTGACTAAAAGCAGCCAAAATAAACTCTGTTATATTTTAGCATCTTCGAAGTTGTTACTTTATGCTTAGAATTGGCAAAATCGTACACTTAGCATCCTTAAATTCCTCTCCAAGCTGAGCTTGTTTTATATCCCAAGTACAACTTTCCAACATAAATACAAAGTGTTTAATGTACCTTTAATAATACCTTTGAATATAAAGCAATGATGTCAATTGTCAAAGGTTGGAAAGTGGCCTCTACTATAGTTTAAGTAGCATCATTCACTACTGTACACCTTATTTAAAAACAAAATCAACTGTTGATGGTTGATTTTGTTCCCTTTCTAAGTGGGCTATGCATCCCCCTACTAGTATGGCTTAACATCTACAGTACATATCTTCTGCACATGATCCCAGATATGTCTCTGATGTACAGTATGTACCTACACTCATCCATGTCCTGTAGACTGCTCTTTGTGCTTTGTGTGTGGGCCTTTGTCGCATGTTTAAGACCACCTTGCTGCATTCTGCCCGCATAGCTTGTGTTTGGATGACTTCCTGCTTCATCAAGCCGTTCGCTGAGACAAGCCAGGCCTGGTTAGAATCAACAGACACACAGAGCTCCACGCTGGCCTTCGAACTCTCTCATTACACACCGAGGCTAATGTCACTTTCCTTTATCCAACACCTTTCTCTGCGTCCCCATGATTTATGAAGCCTCCACCTGCCTTCATCACTCATAAGCTAAGGGCTTACCTAAGACCATGTCAATGGACCCGAGGCAACAAAGAGCCGTAAGGTTTTCTGCTGTTGCGAGCGAATTAATGTCAATTAATCTGCACACAGTCTGTTGAGAGATTTTAGGTTTCGTGTTAATTGCATATGTTTAGGTCTTTATTTGTACCGCCAGACATTTGAAGCAAGATTTGAAGCAAAGCAATGACAAAAATCCACATTTCTCCAAAAAACTTTTGTGCTCCACAGAAGAAAGAGTCATACATGTTTGTATATAAGGGTGAATAAACGCTGACCGAACTTTCATTTTTAGGTGAACTGTCCCATTACACTGTTACGTACCTTCAAACACATTGTGTCACCACGAGCTTTGCTTATAAAGTCAGGGCAAGTGTGAAACTTAAGAGGTGATTTGAGATTTTATGAGGAACAGTGTTTTAGCAGCGGCGGAGTGTTAGAAAAGGACTTCACCCCTCTGAGCATTAGCTCATGTGGCATTTGGCTGTAAGCACCATTTACTGCCTGCCAAAAAAGTCTCAATCAGTTGTTCTACATTTGCAGCCCACGGGTTTGAAAGTCTCAAAGTATTTCGCTTCAGTGTTGTGATGTCATTCCGAATGTAACGACTTTCAACAGGGGTATGGAGTGGATGATGTATGATGGAAATAGAGGATTGGTGGATTAGAAATAGAGTTCTAACTTCAGTGAGTTATAGGGGAAATGCGGATGAATTGGGATCAGTCTGTGCGAGCCTCCCTGATTCACGTGCACACAAGCATTAATTCATTGGCATCAGCTTCACATAAATCACAGCAGATAGACTAGACTATCAGATTTATTTCTCTGAAGACGGACCAGGAGTGTAGTTCTTCACTGCAAAGAAATGACATTTGTATTATTTATTATTATTTATTGCTTTCCATTACAGATATTTCATTTCCCAGTGAAATAAAAAAATACAATAACTATTTTTCATGAAATATTACAGTGTTTATTGTCAATAGCTTGACAATGTCTTAATCTAGATTCCGTTTTACTTGGAAATGTGAATACGGAAGTAAAAACGATCGCAACTTGTGTTCGTGGGGACTTAAAAGGTCCAGTGTATGAAATTTAGTAGCATCTAGCACTAAGGTGGCTGACAATAGATCCTTCAAAAATTTACACATTGGACTTTTTAAATAATTTACTTGAGAATCAACATGACAACCGATTCACAAGCTCTCGATTTGAGTCACTGACTATAGATTTAATATAAATCCTATAGATATTTCTAAAAAAGAGTAGTAAATATAACATTACAATGGTGAATAAAAAAATGTAATGTAGAGCCACAAACCTGTATTTTAGACTTTAAACACACTTGGGTGTATTGAAACCGAACAGGTTATTTCACATGTAAGATGTAGTATAACAAAAAACATTGACAAAATTAGCTGTAAAGAGGCTGCTGACAATCATATGAAAAATCGATTCACAGCTTTTGAGAACCGATATTGAATCGACCGCACTTTTAGAAAACAAGACTTAATATTAGGGTTGGTGATGTACCCTTGCGATAGAACTGAGAATATTTTAGGTGCATCAAAAAGCGTGCTGGTTAAAATACCAGCAGACAAGCTAATCCAGCACAAGTTCATGCATAAAAGGTCACCAAAATGAAGTATTTGAACCTCATAATTAAATACAAAAGGAGGAGGAAAAACTGCAAAACGGTCCACTTTTTGAAAAAAAGAACCTCCCCTTTCAATTGGCTGGCTACGGACCTGTGACAGTGGAGTGTGTCCCCAGCTCGAGTGTGAACGGAGTAAGAGAGTGTTTATGGTGCCATGTCCCCTCCTGCGCATCAGGGCTCTTAAGAGCAACGGGGTTAATGTTATGCCTGTAAAACTTTTAGTAGCTTTTAGCCACAGCCAGTCTTTATATGCAGGGACAGAGCCGCACTGTGGGGACTTTCCTGAGAGGCTTGTATTTTTTCATTACGGAAGACCTGAAGTGTGTGTTGAAATGTTGGGACTTTTATGCTAAAATGGTGAACCCTTTCTTCCTTATCCACTAAAAATAACAAAAAGGTGACTTGGTGTTTACATGTTATTTTCTTAATCTATATGAACATTTGTGATAGCTGTGCGATAGATCTTAATGGTGCAATATGTGATATTAAGGAGGATTTATTGACAGAAATTCAATTTAATTTACATAACGATGTCTTCAGAGGTGTTTAATAATGAAGCAACATTTTTGTATGTCCTCAGAATTAGCTATTCCTATCTACATACACCACGGGTCCCCTTACATGGAATTCACCAGGTTGTTTCTACAGTATCCCTATACAGAAATAATACATCGGAAAAGAATCAAAAACGTGCTGACTACTTACTTTGTCCTGTGTCAGCCACTGTAGTGCTTCAAAAAGGAGGGAGTAGTGGTGGACTGACCTGTTGGTTGCAATTTACAACCTCACTGCTAGATGACGCTAAATTTCACAACTGGACCTTTAATTAAAAATAAAAAATGTATATGAGATACATCAATAAATCTACAATGATATTATTGTACTCCAAGACACATCAGAGAATTTCATGGCACCATAATAAATTAATAAAAACATCAATATCAGATTACAGTTTTAATGGATTTGTATAGTTTACTGGCTGAAGCAAATTAAAATACATGAGTATAAAGCTTATACATCTACATACTGTACATGCTTGTGATACGCACCCCACCTTCTCTCTTACTGTATACTAATTTTCTCGCTGTTCCTTTCTGACTCTCACTAAACCTAGCAGTGAAGTGGGAATATCTGTTGCTCTTAACATAGCTCCACTGAAATGCTTATCTAAACAAGAATTTGTCTTTTGTTTGTCTCTTTCGTAGTTGGACTGCTTTCTACACTCAATTTTACTCCACGAATGTACTGTAAATGTTCCATTCATTAATTCATCTGTTCGGTGTTATTGTACCATGGGTTGTGCAGGAATGTTGGCAGCCCTTTGGACTTATTTCTGTCATATTGCTAAACGCATACCTTTGTTTCTGATACGCCGGAAGACAAATAAACTTTTTCGCTCGGCCATACTAAATCGAATTAGGGTTTAAGCAATTAATTTGGAATCCATTTTTAAGCGTCCTGTGGAAACATGGTGCTCAGATGTTGTTGGCGGGACTTCAGGAAGGGTTATTGCTCCTTGTGCTTGTAATTGCTCTCTGTGAAGGCAATCTCTTGATGAGCTCTAATGGACCTGCTGTGGCTCTGAAGTGCTGTTCAGTGTCCTACAGAAAGACTTTGGGTTTTAGGAATGAACATACTTTGATCTGTATGGTATTTACACAGCGCAGGGAGTAGAGGTGGTACTTCCCGAAACATTTACCCTTAATGTCTAGCAGTGGGCTTCCTGGCTGAAAAGATCAGCTTCCATGCTGGCCCAGGGTAGTTTATGTTGGCTGGTTGGTTGTTGGTGAAGTTGTGTTGTTTTGCTGGTAAAGCCTGTTGATAAATGTTAAAAAAAAATGTGTAACCAGCAACACATCTAAACAAAAATAATAGAAGAACTTTTTGTACACAGTATACTAAATACATGAAATATTGAGAACTAGATTTAGAATGAATATAAAGCTAGCCGCAGGTTTGTATTTGAATGAATGAACAAATAAAGAAACATGAACTTATTCACTTATTGTTATGCTTACGGGGGAAAACCTCAGGTCAGACACATATTTTGATTAAAAAAAGACCTTATGTTGTGGAAAACAGGAAACAAACTAGCCATGGTAAGTGGGTATGACCGATTGTAATGTTTAGACAACTCTGGAAATCGCACGCCAAGTATATTCTTGCGTCACAGAAGCATCCAGATGTAAAACAGAAGGGCAGTGTTTGCCTTTATTCTTAATTACAGTAAATTAATTTGTGTTTGTCTGATTTTTAAAGGGATTGTTCACCCCAAAACAAATTCAAACAAATTCAGTTATTGTTTGTTCAACCGTGTGTCTTGAAAAACCTTTACATCAGTTCTACTTCTGTGGAACACAAAATATTTTTTTTTTTAGAAATATCTCAGTGGGTATATGTCAATACAATGGAAGTCAATAGGGTCCAGTGTTATTTGGTTATCAACATTCTTCAAAATATCTTTTGCAAAAGAGAGAGAGTCAAACAGGTTTAGAATGGGTGAGTGTAAATGTCATGGTAGTAAATGACGAAATCATTTTTATTTTCTAGGTGAACTATCCCTTTAATTCAATCAAACATGCTCAAGAATGTAGTTTTAATAACAACGGCATTCGGAGGTGAAGCCCCTGCTGAGAAAATGAAGTAAAGACAAAAAGAGAAAATGTAAAATATTTGAAGCACATACTTTAACAATAGGAGTTGTCTTTATATTATTGATTGAATGCACTAAGAGAGGTTTTATTTAGTTAAAAACTGCCAATCGCTTTGCCAGTATGCATGAATTTTAGGCTTTTTTAGCCGCTTTGTGTTTCTTCTGTTGTTAGGAATCCCGTGGATCAAATGTCTTTGAATAACTCAAGTGTTGAAAATCTTCATAACATGTATTAGGATTTTAGCTACTTTTGGATTGATATAAATCTTATGTTTACCAGGGAACTTCAAAGAATAGTGTGGTACTCCAAAGGTACATTAAAAAAATTATAGTATTGCCATCAAAACATCCTGTTTCTTAACAGTACTTTGATGTGCTTTTTGGTTAGTAAAATTAAGTAAAATTTATTTATATTAAATATTCTATCAAAAGAAAATATAGTCCGTTCTGTCTGTTTAAGTCTTTTACGTTTTAATTTAATAATGTTTAGAGCTGATTCCTTTTAAAGGAACAGTTCACCCAAAAATTGACTGCCCTAGTAGGAAAATTTCTTTTTTCTGTTGAACACAAATCAAATATTTTGAAGAATGTATGAAAGCCAAGAGTTCTTGGGCACTTTTGACTACCATTGTAATTTTTCCTACTATGGTAGTCTATGGTGGCCAAGAACGGTTTGGTTACAAGCATTCTTCCAAGTTTCTTTCTCTGTGTTTATCAGAACAAAGAAATGTATAGAGATTTGAGGCTGAGTTAATGATCAAAGGACTTTCCTTTTAGGGTGAACTGTTCCTTAAAAGTATTTTTCACCAGAATGCTTATACCTCATTATTAACAAAGATAATATATAAACATTCTATACCGACCTTTCTGACTAAGTTAGGGTTACCAAACAGATAAGTCAGGATTTGAGAGTTTAAGATTGGTTCTATAATATGGCCCCTGATGAGTATATGGTTGCTGAAGTTTTGGGTCGGATTATAAAGGGAACAATGATTAGATTGTGTTCTCTCTCTTTCTCTCTCTCTCTTTCTGGTCATATGTAACTGATTAGAGGATGGGACAGGCTTTGTTTTCCCTCTGCTTGGAATTCCATCGGCTTTACGGTGCTCTCACCCCTCTGATCCTGCTGATCAGTGAGACCCTGGAGATGGACAGATGGAGACCCACTCTCTCTCCTCCCTCATCAACGCTTCTCTTTCACCATTTCTCTCTCGCGCTCCATGTCTCTCTTCTGTCCATCTTACTCTCTCTGGGGTGGAGACGCAAGAGACCATTCAGCTGTGAAGTGACTGGACATTTGCTGATTTTGGCAGTGGCTTTGTCTTTGTAGAGGCCTTGATCCATTGGATGTGATTGGGGAACGAATCGGACGGGAAAGGAATGTTTTTTTTAGTGTATGTGTGCTAAAAAAATACAATTACAAAAATGCATCTTTTTCTGGGTTACGGTGTTTGGTGTTCATTAGGTCACCATATTTGTGAAAGAGACATTTTTGCTTGCCTTTAATGTGTTTTGGTGCTACATCATCATTCATACTGGTTTTAAATTCAAACTGGTGGATTTTTTTAATATATTTCTGACCAGGTTAGACCAGAAGGCAACACATAAAAATATGTGGTTTACATGGGTGTTGCTTTTGAAATAAGCTACAAAGAAACACTGATATACAAAGAAAGGTTGTAGATTCAATATATAAACATCAAGAAATGCCATATTTGGCACTGCCTGTACAACCTCTTTTTCAAGAACGTAAAGCCAAAAACATCAAAGAAAGTTGTTATTTTTACATTTTGCTTCGGATGTTTTTGAATTCGCTGACATTGCTTTCACCCAGTCATAAATATGTTAGCCTTGAAGAAAGGGTTATGTGCCTCCAACAGATGAATAGAGTTATAGCTAAAATCGCTGTTTTGGAAAAAAACAAGTAAACCCTTTTCAGATTTCAATGAGGTGCTTTGAGGTTTTTCTCAAAGGACATGTGGAAGCAATATAACTTTTTGCACTGTTTTATTTTAAATGACACATGCTTCATACTTCGATAGGCTTTTAATATACTCGTACAACTAAGGTCAGATCTTTGAATACGTCTTTCAGTTTTTGACATCGGAGATCGTGCATAGAAACACAATATGATGAATTTTCTTCAGGGTTACTAAACAAAGACATTTTGATAGTCAAAGCATCCTAAGCCTCTTAACATATGATACCACTTTTATTAGTCAGAAGTTATAAAGGAGTTTACTACAGCAGTTTGGATGGTAATTCCTGCCTTTTGAACAACCTTGTCGTCGTATCAAAAGCTGGGCACAGGAGTTTGTTTATAGTGAGATCATGTGGAGTGAATGCAGGAGATTCACTCGGCGATGACAGTTAGTTGGCCCTGCAACGCTCCGTATCCTCTCAGCACATTATTACTAGACCTAAGGGTCGTCATATTAAAACATGATGTATATCAACTTCCCCATCGTATTCTGCAAAATATTTACAAATAGTTTTCATATTGTTAATGCAATTCAATGCATTCGGTTATTTGGATACACCGCAGTTGTACGGTCATCTTGCTGTTATGAATTTAAGTCATTTTTGCCATTTGAATTTTTTCCTTCCCTTGTCATCCCAAAATGTCAGAGCGAGCTTTGCTTTGTTCTTCCTTCCACGCAAAACGAATAAAACTGCTCCGAATACCAAAGCAGACATGCTGTGAAACTCATTAGCGTGACTCCCGCCGACCCCCTAGTCACGGGGGGAAGGGGGGTCACCAGACATCCTTTGCCTGCTTTGACCTCCTGTCTCACAGGAGAAGAGAGGTCAAGGCGACCATTTTAGGGTTCAGGGTGTGATGAATGACTAATGTTAATGTTCTGTCATAAAGCGGTGTTTAGTTTGACCTCTGGTACAATGGCTTTGGTTCTTTTTGCGAGGTGACGGTATGCTAAGTTAGATTAGCTTCTATCAAAACAATCCTAATCGCAAACTTCGTAATGGCTGGGAGAATATTATGTTAGTTTTTTAGCTGACAGTGCTAACACACTACAATTACACTGGAATGTATCCTCCTTGTGAAGCCAACTACTTAGCATCAATAACCATATGATGTGCAACCAATGCCAGGTTGAAATGTTTCGCGCAAACCTCCGTTGAAACCGCAGCTCATTCCGTTCCATGATGGTCTCCCAACGACTCCCTGAAAACGGCAAAGTCAAAAATGTGAAAGGAAAAGTGGTGGATGAATCAAAGTGGAGACCACAGGCCAGTGATGGCTTCAACAGGGCCGAGGTTCTTGAGTCGAGAGGTTGGCAGGCGCAGACATTCCACCGGCGTAATTTACGAGCTCCTGACTAATCCACCCTGATGCATCACTAAAGAGGAGGGTGGTTGCGTAACAGACCACCATCCTCCATTCAGATCAGTCTTTATTGTTCTTTTACTCACTATTTCTTCATTTATGTCACTCGTCTTAATCCAATGTCTGCTGTGAGTCCATTTGTTTTCATTTCCTAATTAATTGTGATCACCAAGGCTTTTACTGTTGTTCTTACTTGGCGCTAGTATTTAACTTTGGCACATAACTGATACCCTTTATCTAGTGGCTTGTTAATGGCATAGCTCACCGAAAGTAAAAATGTTCATCATCATTTACTCACACTCTTGTTATTTCAAACCTGTAAGACTTTCTCCTGCAGAATACAAAAGAAAATACTCCATTGACCTCCATTGTATTGACACAATTTTTCAAAAAGATCTTCTTTTGGGTTAGTTTTAAATGACACGAGGGTGAATAAATAATGACAGAAATTATTATTTTTGGGTGAAAGTTTTTGAGGAGGTGCTGGTTGATGCTACAAAGCCGTGCTATTACGTTTCCAAGCAACCAGACTTACAGTATGCTTAGAGGATGATCATGAAGATGATAGAGTTCCGATTTTTTAGCTATAGGCTTGCATTGCAATATGGGATGGTCTGTTGCACCTCTACAACTCCATAGCAACCCACTGACAACCATTCACAACAGCCTTACACCGTAGGCAACCTGGCATTACACGGGCCAAACAATTCTCACATTTTCTTTTGAAAATGTAAAAACCTAGTCTCGCTCTCTCTTTCTCCTTCACCCACACTCACAACCCCCTCTAAAACATTTATTACCGCTGCATGAGACTTGATAAACCAGTCTTCAAGAAGAAACAAGGCGGTGAGCTGTCAGGGGGCCGCTGGCCTCTGTAAACCGTCAGCAGTGGGTGCTCATTTCAAAGAGCGAATGCGGACAGGCTTAAACCACCGAGCACCTTTTCCAGATGTTCAGAATCAAAGGCATGGCTGCACATCAGTCTACAGAACCACGAGCCAAATCCCCCTGACTGTAATGTTGGGGACCTAGAATGGGTTAAATTATTGCTCGTCATATCGCCGAAAAGGCCACTTTGGTTCACTTTACTTAAAATACTAACTGCTGTGTGTATGTTCCACATGAGAGTGCCGAGATTTATCAGTCTCTAGTTGAAAACAAGCAGGCTGAGACATATAGAGTGTGTGCACTTAAACATGAGGTATTTGGTTGTACTGTATTACTGAGTGAAAAGACGTAATGGACATGACTTTTAAGTTATCTCAAGCATAATCATTTCGAAGTTGTTTATGCAATCTGCCTGGTATCTTATCAGCATTTAAAGGGCCATACCATCACAATAACTTGAAATCACACGCAACTTGAATGTAATCGGAACATTAGTCCTTTAAATAGTGGGTAACATGGATGTTATTGTTGAATTGTTGAAAGTGAATTGCACAGTTGGTCAGAGTTTTAACGTCATCTCTAAACTTTCATCCTTTGAACATTTAACTTTCATTATCTATGCACTCTCTCTGTCTGGTTATGGTCCCAGAGATATGCTTTTGTTTAAAATTCTGTTGATGCGCTACGTCACTGTAATTAAAATCGTACTTTAAAAGCAGCCCTAAAATGCTTTGTTGTATCTCCAAAATGCTTATACCCATTCCACAAGACTTATTTTTCTTCAAAGGGAGCACTCCTCAGTACAAAATATGTGTATTTCCTAGTGCCGCCCATACATTTTCATCCATTTCTGTGAATAGCTGTCCCTGGTTCTAGATCTCTCTTGGGACATTTGATCCGGAACATATGATCCACCAAAAAAAGGCATGTGATAACATCAGAGCGGCGCAATATTAGTGTAAACATCTTCCATATGCTATCAGACGCTGGCTTCATCTATGGCCTGTTCTGCTTATAAGAGGTTGCTTTATTGAGGAACTATACGTTTGAAGGTTCCTCTGAGAGGTAACATTTGATTGGATAATATCAAGGGACTTGTCAAGACAGCTGTCAGGATGGGGCTGATTTAGTTAATGTGCATGTGTCCCCAGTTACACAGATGGATAAATGGACGCTTCAAAGTCTTGAGCAAGGTGGAGGTGCAGGAAGGGGCTGAAATTCAAAATGAAGAACTTCAATGAATTGAACTCGACACATTATAACAATTTAAAATATTTTCATTTAGTTTTTTACATTATGAACACGGACAGAAATAAAATAAATCTAGTGTGATTTGTGTTTAACAAGATAAAAGATCTAGTTACAGGAAATTAGGTCATACAAAATAGGTTTGTTTACCTTGGCTCGCTAAACCCATTGTCTCTTTCTCTCTGTATTTATTTTCTTACAGTTTGGTGCGGTGAAGGACTGATGGGAATTTTGGCGACCATGTTTTATTTCTGTTTTCAAATTTAGTTTTCTGTCTCCAAAGGTTCTTCCATGTAATGTGCCCTATTGTTCCCCAATTGAATGTGAAATCTTCAAAGCGAAGCATCAAGTTGCTTTGCTACCCCTTGCACAGTATTGCTCAAGCATTGGGATGCTTAAAGCCATGGCTGGCTTTCATCGTCCTTCATTGATGCTTTTCTCAACACTTTTCTCATAGAGGTTTAAGCATGTGTGTGTGTTTTAAGAAGTTCAATGATGTTGTCACGCAATAGAAGAGGGGCTCTAAGGGCCGTACACTAGTCTTTACCACCCAGATGGCATCATCACCATGTGCCTCTCTAAGTTACTGCCCCGGTTGAAATGCACACGTCTACCCATAGTTTGAAGTCAAAGCTGTGGGGAGTATCCTCAGTTAATGCTTCATTAACATCTACTCATCACTTCTTAAACCAGTGATGGACCATATAGTGGAAAAAAATCTGTGTAGCACTAGGTTCTTTGGTTCGGTTATAGATGATCTCCCAGATGTCTTAATTCACAACGAAGTGCTCAAGAGACGCTTCCCTGAATGTTTTTTATGGCAGAATTTATGACAGCTGGATAAAAACGAGCAATATCAAATACTGTACAGTCATACATAAAGACATGAAAACACACACACATGATTCATTCTTCATCGCTTTGTTGTTTACAGCTCCGATTCTAACCAGATCCAGGCTTCACACACATCATCACTCATTGTTCTTCTTTCAATGCAGCCATGTTAACCCAATGAAAACACATGCACATGAAGTGCTGTTCAACCTCGAGGAGCATTTCAGTCAAAATCCATTTGTACAATGTGTTTGATGACTAGCGATGTACGGCTGTTTCAAATGAGAATTAGGGCCATTTCAAGCACTGCATATTGATTTTTGGTTATTGTTCACGCTGATTATATGACACGATGATGTCATTCAAAAGGAACGATAGAAATATCATGTCATCGTATGAAACGCATATTAAATAGAAGACTGATAGAAAGACTTGCAATAACCAAACAAGTGAATTTAATTCGGACTTTCTGGACAATGTGCATTAACAGTGGGGCATGTTGTCACAATGCAACCTGCTATTTAAATATTATTTTATATTTTTGTGTATTATTAGTAAATGTAATATCTAAAACGTTTTTGAAGCACAGGAAGATCAGAATCCCTCTGGGATTTAACTGCCAGTTTTACGGTTGTATAGTTTTTTTTTCGTCTATGCCTTTTCGATTTCATTACTTGACAGTTTCTGAATGTTTCTAACTGTGTTGTCGTCTTGTTGAAGTATGTGGTTTCCCAGAGAAATAATACTCAGCAGGACGCTGCGTATCACAGCAGAAATAATGTTATTCTTTAATATTGTGAATCAATCAAATTCTGCTTAAAACTCCCTTGGTTAGTAGATATGTCAGGGTATATCTTCTTGCACCAGATGTAATTTTGCAAGATTTTTGGCAAACGCTGTCCAGTAGACCTTTTGTTTTTAGCACCATTCAATTAGAATTCGTTTTCTAAGTTAAAATTATTATCATGTCATTTTGTAGGCTGATTCAGCTGGGATTTGTAGTTTTTAATTTAATGGCAGTATGTACTTCAGATGTGAATCCTTGCGATACAGAGTTTGTGGTATATTTTTGTTTTAATGTATAATTAAGGGAATAATTTAAGATTATATGGGTTATATGTGATGCTGATACTACAGTTGAGGTACAGAACGAAAAACCTTTACATTTAGCTATGGTAATGGTGAAAGTAAAGGAGAAGAAGTGTTGTAGAAAAATAATACAGCACTCACAGATATTCCTGTACAAACAAGTGATTTCTTAAAAGACGGCGATGTAGCCAAAAAAACTTTTTTAACATTTCTCTGGTATCTAACTATCCAGTAATCTTAAACTTTGCTGGAGACATCAATGTGTTTATGAAGTTTATGATTCAACTCTTAGACTAAAAAAATACAAAAGATGGGGTTTAACGTTACGGAATGTCAATGAAGAACAATTAAAGTAAGTTTATTTAAAAGTATTCATTCATAATTTGTTAATTATTAAGAAAAACGACTCTATACAACTAAAACAGACGTAACCTCCATAGTCCAATCCATATAAAGCTCTCACAAACCCCTCTCCATCTTTCACCTGCTTTTACCCTCTCTCTCTCTCTCTCTCTCTCTCTCCCTTACTACTGTCCTCTTCATTATGTCTTGTAAAGTTTCTTTGGAATTCTCTAGCATTTTTCTCTTACCCTGAGGAGGAGTTGTATCAGAAGTCTGCGTGATTGACAGACGAGAGTGCCGGAGGCAGCCAAATCTTCAGACGCCCCACTGGCACCTTCTCAGAGCTGGCTGGAGGAGACAAGGAATAATAAACGTCTGAAAGTTTTACTGGAAACACAAAAGGGTCTGGCTCGTAATCTGGTTCATCTTGCCGTGACTGTCACACCATTGGGTCAGGTGATAAAGACATACTATGTGAGAGAGACTCAAGCCCACTGATGTTTTCCATTCCATCTGGATTGATTTTGCGAATACGCCGTGCAGCCACGAATGGATCACACTGAGAGACAAAGGGCTTGTATTGATCAATGTCAGAGTGCCTTATGTGATTAGTTTCCCAGTAGTGTTTTTATGCATAGCTATCAATGGGAACCCGCCGCTCCACCACACACGTTCTTCCGTTTCTACACTAAACAGTGTCTGGTGTAGATAGCATAACACATCACCCATGAATTATCTGTCTCATTCGTCTCTCGTTCCCAGCTGCAAGGTTTAACAAAACTCAAGGAGATTAAGTTTTGCATGAAAGCAGGGAAGTTTAACTTTGGGAAATGAGTTTGGAGCACAGGGAAACACCTGCGGGTTTGAAGACATGCACTAGGCAATTGATTGTTATTCACTTGTGTTTCTTGGCTGAGCAAACTGATTATCTCATCTGTAAGGCTCATATTTATGGTATCACGGCTCTTGTGAGGTTGGGTTAGTGGTTTTAGTGGTGCACCTAAAACCCCCTCAATATTTTAGGAGATATGTGCATCTAAATGTACTGAGATTTCTGGGGCACCATTTATTACAATAGTAGAAAAAAAATATTGTATTTTTTATATTTTTGTTCTGTTGAACACAAAAGAAAATATTTTGAAGAGTTTAGGAAAACAAACATTACTGGGGCACATATGACAATCAGTTTCTAACATTCTTCCAAATGTCCTTCTTTGTGTTTAACAGAAAAATTACATTAGAAGATATTTTGAAGAATGTGGGAAACCATATAGTTTTGGGTCGCCATTGACTGTTATAGCAGTTTATCTTCTTAGTAGTAAATAGTGACCCGGAACTGGTATATGAATGTATAAATGTTTGGAACAACTTAAGGGTGAATAAAGTGTAAACTATCCCTTCAAGCTTAACTTCTCACTCAAAGTATTTTTTTTGCCGTCATTTATCCACTTCAATTTTAGCATCTACTGTAGTTGAAGAATCAGCTTTCTTTTAGAGTAGGAAATAGAGCAACATTCTTTCACACAATTGTCTTTAATAAGAACTCCCATATACAGTTTGAGGGTTAAAGAGGTTAGTTTACAGTAAACTTAACAGATTAGCGACGCTTTGCGCCTGGCCTCAAAGATCTTGGATGGACAATTTGAAAGTATCACTGGTAGTGCACAAACACTTTCTTTGGTTAGTATCATTTTCCAGAATCATCCCTAAGGCAGTAGACAATCAATGCCTTTAAATTTGTTTAAGATGCACCTCGACTCATGTCCAGCTGGCGTGGTTTGTTCGTTACACTCTCCTCATTATTTCTGAGGCTTAAGGAAAAACCGAGGAAAGTATTTGGCAATTCTTGGAGGATTTGGATCAAACCCCAAGCCTGGTTGTGGCCTGGGGTTAAGAGTGTTGGGCTTGTGATCAGAAGGTTGCCGGTTCTAATCTCAGTGCCAGCAGGTTATGACTGAAGTGCCCTTGAGCAAGACCCCTTACCCCTGATTGCTCTGCAGTAATGTGCCACTGTAAAAACCTACTTGTAAATCGCTTTGGATAAAAGCGTCTGCCAAATGAATAAATGTAAATGTTAACTATGTGTGTTGTTTTTGGTGTGTGAATTTACATATAGGTACCTTCATAAAAGGTACGACAGGCTCTCACAGCTCTGTTACCGATCTTCATGGTACGTGCCTCTCTCTCTTCACCTGAGATTGTGTTTGTGTCCATTGCCTGTTCCACGCCAGTGGTGGATTTCAGCACAAATGACTTCTACAGTTGGTGGTAACCAGCAGAGCGCATTCCAAAATGTTCCTGGGAGATCTCAGCGTGACCCGATATGTTCAAAAATTGCACTGCGCGAATACACGGGTCATTAAATGGTAAAGCAATATGGTGTTTGTGACGTTTTGCGCGTCTGACTAAACAGCGCTGAAATTGGAGCAAATGTCAACGAAGAGTCTGCTTTGAAGTGGTTCGGGGGCTTTTAGGAATATGCTAATCTCTTCCCTTGATCTTGATTGTACGGGATCTCCTGATATAGCACCCATCACCCCGTGCAGCACTGTTCTCTTTCAGCAGCAAATTAACTGTAAATTAAATACATTATTGTGGTTAGGAATGCAAATTGACACATCCGTTTCATTCTGTGCTAAAATGTGGAGTTTAGCAATTGGATAAAATGCAAGCTCACCAAATCGACCTTTTAGTCTCTTTGTGCTAGTGTTTCGGGAGTTACTAACCCAACTAAAAGAACTACATTTTTCGTAAGGGTAATGCTAGTACAGCTCTTATTATAATAGCAATGCATTTACAACACTTTATCCAAAAAAAGCAGTGTAGTGTGAAAACTACTATGTAATGCTGCATTGTATGATTAAACACATACAATGTCTCCTAAATCAGATTGCACGGGTTTATTTAAAGTAATCAGTTACAAATACAAAGATAATTTACGAATTAAAATCTCCAAACTGACGTTTTGCACCTTCTATAGCAAAACGTTAATTAGTTTAATATAATCGTAGCTTATAATCGTTGCAAAGTAGCTTTCCCAGATAATCCTTTGTACAAGACTGATATCACAGGAATTCCTAACCAATTCATCTGAATTGTGCAAAAACTTACAAATCGTGGAAAAAGCAATACTGGAGCCCCACCCCTAAACAACTGGAATTCATAACGTTATCAACTCTAACTAACCGAATTACAGTTTTTTGTTAGCGTGAAATTGTTTGCATGATAACATTTACACCGCTACTTTAGCCAAAGAAAAGCAATGTACAACTACAATGTTATGCTACATTTGATGCTAATTAAACATGCTTTCATTAAATGTCTCTTAAATAAGATCGTTCAGTTTTATGTGATAACGTAATCAGTTCTAAAAGCAAAAGTTACAAATATGAATCTCCAAACAGATATAAAAGTCTTTCTATAGCAAAATATTAATTCATTTAATATAACCATAGTATATAATCTTAGCAAATTAGCTACCCTAATAATCCCTTGTGTTAATGAATCATAGAAATCATATAAAAAGATGAGGCCCCTCCCCTGGTTAAAATAACTAGGGGAAATGCAGATCGTATAAATACGTACAAATGTGTATGATTTCATATGAATTAGCAAACTCATAAAATAGTTACGAATTGCCATGAGATATTGCTCTGCATACAATACCAACCGAATAGAGACTGCTGATTCATTATTAGCTACATTTTTATTCAATGGCATATCTTAATAAACTTGCATGTCAATGTAACTGAAATCTTTTAGGACTTTGTTTCAAGAAATTTCATTTAAGATTCTTAGATGATAAATTAAAAGCAGTTCTGTTGTCCATTATTAACAGCTTTGTATTTTCACCCTGGGGCTAATGCTAGCTCATTCCCTTTTGCTCCCAAGAGGGGTGCCCAACGGTGGGCCTGGCTGTTGTCTTGCTAAGGAGGGCTAACCGGAGGAGAGGACTACCTTCAGCTGCATCAAAACCATTTGTTGTGCTCTGGGGTTTGTTGTGCTAATGGGAATGGTCCTTGTATTACACTGGCCATGGCCAGCGCTCACCCTGGTTCATTGCCCAGTCTCCAGCTTGTCTACGCCTGGTTTGTACCAGACCATCTGGGTCCCTGGAGCCTGAACAGGGTTATCACATTACAGCTCAGTTTCCTGAGACAGGACGGTGGGGTGGGTGGATTTTGTGGTGGTTTGGTTCCTGTTCCCTGTAGTGCATTCAGGTGGGGTTGTTCCCTCCCTCTCTGCTTGTACAGCGTACTTACATTTAACCCAGTTGCTCTCAACTGTGCCCGAGCGCGATTGTCAAGTGAACTGTGTCCGAGCGTGGTCGCGAGCACTCACACTAGTCAACCGAACCAGACTTTGGGGTCAAACGCGCCCGAGCATGATTCGATTTGGACAATGTGAGTGGGCCCTTAGAGATGGTGACACCGGAGAAAGTGAAAGCAGCTTAGATTTTCTGCATATCGGTCTCTTGTGTCTTCTTGCCTGAGGTTTCCTTTCTGAAGCAGCCCTATTTCAGTAGTTTCTTCAGGCTTGTGACAGTGAAGGAAAACATCAAGCCAAAACAAACCGTTGCGTTTGAGCTCAGTTTATGATCGGAATCATCAGCCTGGGCTTTTCCTTCACTTTCTCCAGTCATTAAATTGCTTTATTATCTCTGGCCCAGCCACCTTTACATTTTCCACTTACATCCTAGTGCCCAACGTACTTCAATTATGTTCATAATTCATTTAAGAAGCCAGGCTGCGTTCAAACCAAGGAAGATACAGCCAACTGTTTGCTTAAAGGGTATCTTACTTAAAGTAAATTGGTCATCAATATCAGCCAACATTAACCCTCTGGGGTCTGATGGTGTTTTGAGACCCTTCAGGAGTTTGAGAAGGCCTGACATTTGTGCTTTTTTTGTTTAACCGAAGTTTTTTGCTTGCGGTCTCAGATTTTTGGACCCCACAGTAAGAGTTGTTTTAATTTTTGTAGCCGATTTGTAAGAGGAATCTGGCATTTGTAGATTCTTATGTTAATGATGAGGGGGTTTTCATGAGAATATGCTCTGCCACTGTGTTATAGTGTTTTGTGGTAAAGTTGGAATAAAGCACAATTTATTGCATTCTTAAAAATGTTCATAGCAGAAAACCATTGACTAATTATAGTATAACATGACTTACATCCCTAATAGGAACCACATAAAAAGCCGTAATTTCAGACTTGGGAAACAAATCATACAATCATATTTGATTGCACGGTTGTTGTAAATGCAGTTGTAGTCGTCTTTCCCATATGCACACAAAACCAGATCATTCAAGGTCAGGTCTCTTTCCGAATGAGGAGTTTTAGTCCTCCTCTATTGAACCTGTGATGTGACCCAAAAGTCTGTGTGATTTTTGAAGTACAGCCCAACTATCAATAAATCTGTCTTTGTGAGCGTTCTTGCAGACATTTTTGATGATGTCATGCTAATACTAACCAAGTGGAGTGTATAAAAGTTTTGGATTTGAAGATGAGCTGAGAGAATAAAAAAATATGTAGTTTAACCAGTTGAAGTGTGTTTGAAAGTCTCCTTAATACATTTAAAGTACATACTGTCTTTATGGAATTCATTAATTTAGATAATGTGAGGTTCTAGAATGGTCTGTGTTAAATGAATGCGTTTATATGCAGTCTTGTTATCAGTTTATTAAGCATAATCGGAATAAGTAAGGTCTTGTCAACGCGTAAAAATTTCAAACAATTGTTGCATATGCTGGATCTGTGGACATAACAAGAAATATAAAAATACAACTTCTGACCGTTTTCCTGCTGTATTTTTTATTACGAAACAGACTATTAATGGTGACATCACTGCACGCAAGAAACCTGGCAAGTCTGAAATGTCCATGTAAACGCTTTTTTCTGTGTAGCCGGTTTATTACTATGCATGTAAACAAAAAACAGATATTTTATAGAAATCCGTTTATTTTGTGCATCTAAATGCACTCACTGTTTTTAGAATGATTCAGAATCATTTGTTCTTTATGACCCATGACCTTCCCTGTAATTTGCAGAACATTGTTAAAGCTGTGAATACTGTACCAGATGCCTTCCTTGATTTTCAGGCGTGCTGTTTTCTTTTAATGTCATCATTAACAAATGTTCCAAATTAAAACTGCTCTTTGTTGTTTGGCAACATTAGAATGGTAATCTCAAAATTGCACTGCAATTTGCGTAATATAACTTGATTAGCTAATGACAGGCATGTGGACTAAAAATGCATTTCATATGTTTTGATATGTTCAGGGGGCCTGAATAAATTCAACTTGGGCAAGCTCTCTCACTCTTTCCCTTCCCCTGTGGCAAAGTGGTTTAGTCCTGACCCTTCTAAAGGGGCGAGTATAGTCCAGCCGTCCGAATGCGCCCACATGACAACATTTTTGTCATCAGAAGGGTCTGCGGTCATCAGCACACCCCGTCCGTGTGCAGCCCATTTTTTGAGACTGCATGGACGGGACGCATACAACAGCGCATGTGTGAGAAAAGTTCTCTAGTCCACTAGGGGTCAATACACACACAGGAAGTGTGCAGTGTGCCGTTTTCGAAGAAGAACGATACAAAACCAACACGCTGAGGCATATTCTTCTCCATACTGTTTGGTTGTTGTTCTCTTGCTGTTTGCTCGGATTGTTTGCCATGGCGAATTACTTCCTCTATCAGTAATTTGCAGTGGGTCTGTGAATGATGCGACTCAGCGCTGCCCTCTGACGGTCTGGTATAGAACAGATTCTTATTTGTACTGATCATGTGTCGAACTCGGACACGTTTGTGTACAAGACGGATGCGAAGAGTCAAGTATACCTGGTGCTTTAGGGTGGGTGCTGGTCTGACGATAGAGAGCAACCGTCCCATTCATTTTCTTGATTTAGAATCTTTTTTAATGACAACTTATAAACGTTTGGAGAATGACCTATCAAAGATTATACCAAGAAATGATATACTTTGTGCATTTGCAGGATTCATTTCAGTATGATTTTTACATGTTTGTGTATGTTGAATTTGGTGAAGTAGCAACATTACCTAAAATTCTGTCTCAAAAATTGTTTACTCACCCTCTTGTCATCTCAAACCTGTATGACTTTCTTTCGTCTTCAGAACGTTGGTAACCAAACAACTGTACCCATTGACTTGCATAGGTTTTGTTTCTACACAATAAAAGTGAATGGGTACTGCTATTGTTCGGTAACCAACATTCTTCAAAATCTTCCGTCTGATTATTAAACACTTTTTGGGCTCAAACCAAATAGAAAGCTTAAAACGCAAAAGTTTCAGTAGGAATTGACTATTATATTCTATGTATGTATGTAGTCTCAATAACAATTTATGGCATTATAATAGTATTGCAGTTTCAGAATCTCATACAAAGAGAGTCACAGATGATACACGTACAAGGCCATGCCATTAAAAGTAATGACCAAAATTAAGCGACCTGTTATAGACACATCACTAATCACTAGTGTCATTTGAAGTTGTTGTCATTGTCAGTTTTGGAAAGGCGTCAAACCACATGCCCCATGCAGCTGCTGGTTCCTACCCCAGTTATGTTGTGTGCGGGAGAGATCATTGGTGCTAACAGGTGTGTGTGTAAATCAGCAGCTCATTACAGTGGCATGTTTTCCAACACCAGGAACATTTACTATTAAATTAACACCCAGTTAACATAATCACACCTCTGTGTTCACACTGTGACTCTTGTCTATCTCTGTCTAGCTGTGAGATTTCTCTATTTACATCACATTACTAAAGCTCTGTTCTGTCGGTTCGAGTACTAGGTGTAAAATATATCGTAGACATTTTGCAGGAGCATATAAAGGTAAACGAATCCATAGATTGCAGTAGTGATTCAATATTTAGCTTATGCTTATTACTCAAGCATAGATCTTGAGTTTGAAGTTGTCATCCTGGAATAGTTATTCTGGTAGGTTTGCATTGTATTCTGGGATTGTGTTTTTTGTGGAGATATGTAATTGTGCCTTAATTTTGCTACAAGGTTCTTAGCTGGTGGCATAATTTAAACAGTTTCCACTGACAGAGCGCACCCTTGTTGCCGTAAAATATTGCCCCTTTAGGTAGCTCGCTAGGTTTTGGAACAGCATGGGTTCTACTATATCTTTTTAAATATGCAATATTTTGGAAAGATCATTCCCAAATGGAAGTGCTCCCTTCTGTTTTGGCTTCATTCAGTATGTGGAATGAGATGTCCACAAAAAATGAGACCCCCCTTTCTCACTATGGTTCCAGCAGAGCTCTGAGCCTGTCAGCACACTAGAGATTTATCCTTCACTGTAAGCCCAGTCAACAGGGAGTCTGCGTGATCCATTATCAGACGTCTTCTTTACATAGGGATTCTTTAATGCACACATGTACAGACACATGTGCATTTGCTTTGGTAGACGTTGCTGATCAAACTTTTCAAAGTGAAGGTCATGACAAAGTATTTTTTTAAATCTCATTGCAACTATTATTTAGTCATGTAAACTTTAAAAGGAAAAGGTAGAAAAATCCAAACTTATGTTTTATTGATGCACAGTAGCTACAAAATGTATTGGACCTTGAAGCCATACTTGTATAAATAATGATAATATATTTGATTAAATTCTAAACCAAGTTGCATATGTGAACAGGGTTCTTATATCCTCTTGCTATTATTTAAAAAATTTTGACATCTTAGAGAACACAAAAGAAAGTATTTTAAAGAATGTTGGTAACAGAAAAACAGGGGTACCATTCACTTACATTGCTGATGAGTTTAAGAAGCTTTAAATACCTTCCTCGTGAAGGTGCAACGTCTCAATATTGCTGTCCTAATGGCAGCTTATTAAAACGTTAGGCAAGCATTGGTTGTAAGCATGCATTGGTAAGGACGCATTGGATAGTTTGCCTTCTATCTTTAAAAATCTATAGGCTGGTTTATCCTATGTGCCTTTGAAAATGTTCCTTACCAAAAACCTTATTGGTTCTCTTCATTACACTAATATATCTCGCTTGGCATGATTTTCATTCATTTTCAGTAAATGTATTCTGCTCCTCATGCTGTCTCCTGTCAGATGCACATTCAGATGGGATGGGAATGGACTAATGCCATACATTCCTGGAGCACCGTGCACCTCTTTTCTGACTGCTGTACTGCCTCGGTCCCATTGTTTATTGTCCTCTTTAGTAAAATGATGAAAATATTCCTAATCTCCCTCAAAGGGGGGCATTGTGAGATCAGCATCACTTACTCCGGACCTGTCAACACTTGCCCATATTGTGCTGCTACACTGTAATAAAATGCCCTTTGTACAGTAACAGGTCTGTAATCTAGGTGTATTAGAGGCACACTCTCGGACACACATAGCGCTAATAACAACATGAATATCTCTTCAGTTTCACATTCTTGAACAAGTTGTCATATATCTCACGAAAGTGAACTGAACCTGGATTTAGTGTAATAATAGCCAAGATAAAAGAATCTACTGTATCACTATTCAGCATAGGTTAGGATAGGATACTGTTGAATAGAATAGAATACAATAGTACCTAATATTCACAGCAACATGGTACCACCATAATACTTTGTTGTACAGCTTTACAAGTCATAAATGTCTTGATTTTAATTCTTTCCTTTTTTATCTACAGATGCAGAGATTCTCTCAGACCCAAACGTGGTGGCCGCGTCCAACTGGAACATGTCCAGCGGAGCTGAAAGAGGTGAGTTGATGCTCTGTTCTGCCACTCTTGGACACCATAAGATCTACAGTGATGTGAGTGATGGGGTGCAATTGCTGAATGTTTTGTCTGGAGATGAACGTTGGTTTTGATTGCCAAAGCAGACAGCATTGCTAGCAGGAACATGTGAGCTGCAGGATGGCAGCCTTGTGTTATGTATCTTATGTCATCATTCAGTCCTGCGCTGTCTGGGAGGGTACGTCATTCGGGGGTTTTCGGTGTCAGGGTACATCTAGATCCGTTGTATGTGGTGTCAAGATACAATTTGGAACAAAAGTGAAGAGAGCTTAAAATATTTTCCATAAGATCACTAAAAACCTCATAATGCTATTGAGTCAAATGTGTTCTTCTATGGTAGCGAAAAATCCAGAGAACAGGAAGACATTTGTCGACTGATTCCTCAAAAAAACTGTTTGAGTGTCCCGATCAGCGTAGCAAAATTTAATTGGTTTTCTGTTTTGAGGGTTCTTTGCATCTGTTTGATAGTAAAATCATTTTTTCAAAGCATTTTGTTAATGCTTATTATGTAGAAATGACACACCTCACTTTTCCAATTGTCTGTTTTTCTTCTTCCTTGTTGAAACACACAGACAAAGATCAACAAGCACATATCACATCAGCACACAGCTCCATTCCAAACCTGCTCCTTCCTCTTTTATTCGCCGTGTCGTTTATATGTTTTTCTTGTCTCGAACCAAACTCTGTAGCTTTAAATCTATTTAAAGAATTGGAGTCATTAAGTCTTTGTGATTTTTCCAAATGATCCTAATTGCTTTGGGATGCATATTCTAATCTCAAGCGGGTTTGTTGCTTGGCATTTTAATACAGCTGTCAACACATCATCTTTCTCCCTGCTCTCCGCTTTTCATCAACCTCACAGGCCTTTGCGTTTGACCAGCAGCTGGCTTGTGATAAAGGTCACAAAACAAAGAGACTTTTAAAAAAGATTAAACCGCTAGATAAAAATCTGTTGATAAATTGGCTTTGTTGGAAAACCTAGTGAGCTTACTCTGTCAACTGGTAGAGCATTGTGCTAGCAACGCAAAGGTCATGGGTTCGATCCCAAGCAACGCACATAAACAAAAAAAATGTCTGCCAAATGCGTAAACGTAAATGTGAAAACAAATTTTTGTTCTGCGGAAGAAAGTCATACAGGTTTTAAATGACATGAGGGTCAGTAAATGATGACAGACTTTTTATTTTTGGGTGAACTATCACTTTAAGGGCAATCCCAGAATGCATTGTGATGTTTGAACGTATTGAAAACAATAGATCAGTCAATTACAAACAGACTGTTACTCAATATTTGTGTACGCTGTATATTTATGTTTATTGGAATATTACATTGTTAGTTTTTAGCAGCTTTTTGGCGTCAGTTGCAATCAATAGTCTGTTTTGAGAGTCTCTGTTAGACGGATGATAGACATGAACATCATTTTCCAAGATATCAGCACAGTAAACCGAGATCCTACCGTCCAAACACAACTCTGCTGGTAACAATTGACACTATTGTCTACATGTAACTTCAAACGGTCAGATTAGTGTTTCAAATCATTGGCAGAAATTTGATAAATAAACAACTGAATTACATGTGTGTGGGGGTCTGTGTGCGGTTGGTTCCATCTGGCTGGTGTTCATAACCAGTCACCGCATCCTAACAGCATTAGAAGGAAGTGGAAGTGTCCAAAAGATTAGGCTCGTCAGTCAGATGCATTGTGGGTAGGAACTGATCCCCCTGTGGTTATATGCTTCTTTCGGTTCCATGTCTTGTGTATTATTTTAAGAGAGCTGATGTTTGGATGGAGGAAATTAAGATGGAGGGATAAAGAAGATCTCCACCATGGGAAGGAAGATCTTTCCCCCTCAGCCGCCGCCAGACGAGACTTGTCTATATGAAAGAAGGAGGTGGTAGGAGAAGAGGAGGGGAGATAGAAATGAGGAGGAGGAGGTGTGAATGGACAAGAAGAAGGATTAAACGCAGTGTAAGGGGGAAAAGTGGAATTATACAGTGTAGTTCAATGGTGTACACCCATTATATACAAATACATTATGGGATACATACCCATGTTCACATTAATAATCTTACAAATTATATTATGACATCACAGGTTCAGTTCCTTGGTAAACCGTAATTTTTAGCTCAGATCCGTTACTTGTTTTCCTATTAATGACATCAATCAACAAAATCCCCTCAAATCTACCTCCAGATTCCCGGTAACTCTAGACAGAGTTTGCTGAACACTGATGTCAGGTATAGTTGCAACAGATCTGGTGTTTTTGAGAGCAGAATGGTTGTGAAAGGAATTCAACCCCCACCAACACTTGAGTAATATTGTGGATATACCTGCACAGCTGTGAGCCTTGCGGCTCCGTACCCGGCTGTAACCCTGGGGGTCCGCACTCATGGCTTGCACTCATTATACTTTCATTAATTTTCTAGTCAAAGTCACATTTTTCACATTGAACCACAGTTTGACCTCAGTCTAAGAAGATGCCACTAAATATGAAGAGAAAAAGACCAAAATGAGAATGAGAACTCGATCTCTTTTTGGTATTATGGACTATTATGGGTTTTTGTGTAACCGGGTTCAGTGCACAATGCCCTACTCAACACTTTCTAGTTGTACGTATTGAAAGGTATTTGGATTGTATGTATGATATGCACACCTTTAATTCTCCTTGAGTGAAATGAAAAGTGCATTTTTACTCTTTGCTCTACCAGTAGGGCTTGTCATGATACCATCAGGAGCCTGTCAGAGCCTGTCTGCCAAACCAATCCCATGACTCAACAGGACGTCCAGGGGGAAGCCTAGAGAGATCAAAATTATATATGTGGAACTGTTGGATCTCTCGGTTACCTTTTTACATCTACCACATGCTTGTATTATTTATATAAAGTAACTTGCAGTGGAATCACAGTACTGTATACACAATTTGTGTGTTCGCTGATACACACACATTTTATATCCACTATAACCCTAGTTGTGATTTAAGTCCGTGGCAACGAAGTATAAGAACATACAGTACACCATTTGTGTAACTTTTCCATAGACATATTCTCCCATGGCCTTTCCCAGACCATGGCTGGTCAGATCTACTGAGCTCACTGCAAACGCTTATATTTCTCTGTCAGTATTCGTGAAATATTGGGGGTTGTCATGTTTATGCTGGCGCCTTATCAAAGATAGCCGTAGGCCTGGCAAGACAGGTTTTCTGGAGACGGAAGTTTCCAGAAGATTCTACCGTTCCCTCTGGCGCTATCCACCACCGTTGAGACAAACTAATGATTTACCACCAAGTGGCAACCACTAAATATCATGTAAAAAATTCCCGCCGGCTCGGAGGTTTGTTACAAACAATATGTAGCATACGTAGTTGCAAATGTGTTGCAAATGCACTTTTGCAAATGTGTTTGGCCTACTGTACATGATTCTTTCTTTCATTAAAGAAGAGAACGGAAATAAAAAAAAGTTCATACAGTAAGTGAATGTGGATTAACGCTGACAGTCACTAATATTTGTGTTTAATGGAAAATATGCATACATGTTTAAAACAACATGAGTAAATTATGACAGAATTTTCATATTTGGGTGTGTGTTTGTGCCACGTTGTCTCTGAACTTGTTTGTCTTGTCCTTTCAGGTCACTTTTTAAGACTGGATGCACCCATGAATAACATCACTACCTCCATCGGTCAGACAGCTGAGTTGCATTGCTACGTTTCAGGGAACCCTGCCCCCATTATACGCTGGCTAAAAAACGATGCCCCCGTGGTCCAGGAACCACGGCGTGTCTCTTTCAGGCCGACTCCGTACGGCTCACGACTGAGAATTCGGAACCTGGACACCACAGACACAGGCTACTTTCAATGTGTGGCTATCAACACATATGCAACGGTATCCACCACAGGAATTCTGTTCGTCAAATTTGGTGAGTGATTTTGGAATTTTATGATGCTGTGATGATTACATAAATATTCTTGGATGAAAAACAGATCTGCATAATGATTGCTCACAACATGCTGTTTCATACAGTGTTGAATGTTGAATTTACCAATTGTATTAGATGTTTCTCCGGTATTCCCTCGGGTCTTCAATTTAAAACAACTGATGCCAAACAGTCTGCGTATAGATGTGTAAACTGCGAAAAATATCTAATTTATTATTCCGATTGGACCACTTTTATCTGCAGTACCAAAACGTCATAATGCTATGTGTAGGTTTGTTACACTACGTTTATGGATGCATTAATGTATTTCAATATTAAGGCGTCAAAAGTATACCACTTCAGGGTATTCCTGATTCCTTGCAGTAAAACTATCCCCTTTACAGTTTGTGGGTGATTTGTTCTTAATCTCTTGTTAAAAATCCCTATTCTCTCTCACAGATCCAGCTCCCACCCCTCTGCCTGGAAGGCCCCCAATGTAAGTCCAGTTTGCTTTCCTTTGCGCTGCACTGCATTTAAACCCTCTGTTTTCTGCCATAAAATACACTAGAGAAAAGAAAATAATAGAATACAGGACAAGTGTGGTTAGGGAAATTGTAAGCTTAAATTGTTCCTTTAAGGACTTCTTAGTTAAAAGTGGATGTGTAAGTATCTATATGATTTCGAGAGAATTGGGTTCTGTTGTTGTAAGTGTTATGTCTCTGTGCTTTTTTTTATTTATAATTTTACAATAAGCAGTCCAGAAACCCTTAGCAGGTCAAACTGAGGTTACACAGGAAGCATGTTGTCTGTGTCTTGATGAAGACTGGAGGAACCAACACATTTGTATGTCTAACTTTATCGAAACCAGCCTGCACCTGGTTGTGTTAAAACCTACGACCAGACTCGCCACATGTTTCTGTTCAGCTGACAGTGGGTGCATTAATATCATAGCCGGTGTTATTCTCTGTTAATGTTTGCATGTTTCCATGCTGCAGGCCTCAACACCTATTTGCATGAAACTATGATATCAACGCTATGATACCTTTATCTTAGTAACTTTGGTATGTTTGGTATTTGCTACTACTGGTGTTCATTTTTTACACCGTGTTTTGTTTCATTCATGGATTTTGTTCTTTAACATTAAAACTTTAAATGAATAAATACGAATTTTCAACGTAAGTGCATATCGTCGCTGTCTTTCCAAAACCTCAGATGTCCAATATAGCAATTTTTCTGGAAATGGAAAAACACTGTACTTTTAAAATGATTAAATACGGTGTAGTCGAAGTTGACAAATACTTTTTAATACTTTTTATTAGTTAGATATTTGCAAAACCTAAAGACAAACAAAAAGGTGAAATAATAATTATTATGATTTATAGCAAAAAGATTTAATCACAAAAAATGGAGATACAAGGTTTTAGAAGGACAGCAGTGATCTGTTAAAACTGCTCTTGAGCGAACTAGTCCTCTCAAAATGTTTACCATGTTCAGCTCTTTCAGTTCCGGTGGATCTACTTCCAAGATAATTTTTCATTAAAATTTTTACCAGTAGGATGCCTTCATTGAATTTGTTTACTGTCATATATCTTGTTTTATTTTAGTTAACAGTTGACCCTTTATCAATTGACATTTTCTCCAGTAATTGACAAGATTAACGGTAACGTCTGCTCATCTGATGCTCCAAAGTGGTCCATCGTGAGAAGCAAACAGTCGCGTGGTCTTTATTTATTACGCTGACGCACATTTCGAATCGGTCCTGATTTCATTTCTCGGCACTGTGGGTATTTTCAGTGTAGATGAGAATCAAATTCTGAACCCCTGACCATTTGACGTGACTGGCGGCGCTCCAAATCACATTAATATTGATTAAAGCCCAAACCTGCCTGTCTGCCTCTGAGCCTCGTACAGACGGCAGCGCAGCACGTTTCGGGCTATTTGCCTGCATCGAGGTATGCACAGAGATCCCTTTGAGCCACACGATGGCCTGTTGGTAGTCATTACTGTCATCATCAAAGGAAGTCTTCCTGTCAGATTCCATCAAAACGAAAAGGGGTCAGGAAGATGTCTGTTTTCTTTACTCCCCCTCCTCTCACCGCAGCTTCATTTTTTTCGGAGAATTATCAAAGTGTCAATCTCGTATTTGTGAGGTACGTGGCAAACAGGACGGGAAGAGACTGACCCTGGTGACATGTTGAGACTGGGAGTCTAATGAAACTCTTCCTTTAATGAATTACAGAGCAGAGATGTATTTTGGGGCCTGGCGTCAATGAGCAGACCGAGGGTTCGGACACAGCTGGTCTTAAGATGGCCTCGTAGTGGGGAGGAGAGGAAATATGAGAGAATTTTGGAAGGAGTTTTTGAACTCTGAAGAGCAGAAGGTCAATGATGAGACTCAAAAAGGAAAGTTGTTGAAGAAGAGTGAGATGTAAATGAAGGATTGGGATTGGTCAAGAGGTGTTTGTGTCAAGCATAGATTAACAGGCTTTAAGAAAGGTTTGCTTATTCTAACAAAAGAAAAAGGTAGACGTTTAGTTGTTTTCAAAGAGACTAAGTAAAGAATTTCTAGCATTATTTTGTGAATTGAACGAAAGAATTGATGCGAGTGTGAAATCTTTTCCAAAGTATGTTAAGTTCCATTTTGAATGTTTTTAAAATTTTCTAAAGAGCAACATCTTTTTTTAAATGTTACTTTATTACATCCGGGCACTTCCAGCGTTATTGATGTGACATTTTCAATATAAATTCTCAGAAAATGTATTTATTACCAATGTATTAAATCATCTGTTTATATTTTACTTAACCACTGATGAGTCCAGACATGAGAAGAAATCAGTCTATGTGCGAGTTTTCTATGTTTAAACAGAGAAATGTTGATTCGTTATTGTTGTGACTAAAGTTTTTGAGACACAACATGCTTTGTAGGATTTCTGTGAATTAAAATGTACAAACCAAAGCAGTAAAACCCAACAAAGGGAGAACGGATGGTGCTTCAAAGACCACAAATTTTCATCTGCCAATTTATAAGGAATATGGACCGTTATGTACTAGACTATTAAATACTGCTTAGTGCTTTAAAAACAACATTGCTTTCTCGAAAACTTTGAGAGACTTCACATGGATATTTAAACCATAAAATATTGACATTCAATCTATCAGCATGGTAAAAATCTGCCAATTTATCTCACATCACATTTATATAAACGTAAATTGACTTTTGTACATAACCCTGACTGATATCCATGGAGGATGTTCTTATGTTTCATTATTTATAATAAAAGTTATATTAATGCACAGAACATTTTTAAGATTGTGACCTTAATGGAGGCACCCTGAGCTTTTAAGAACAGAGGAGATTCTTAAGGTGGTTCTTTGATGACTACAGATTTGGCTTTGATTCAGTGATCTGAGGTTAACCTGGCTTTATCTTTTGGAAAGGGGAAGACTTGAATAGGCTAAGCTGCTCTCGAAACAGCAGGTAGGGGCGGACACTCTATACAGTCTCCTGTTGTGACTAGAGCTTCTCGGATGCTCACCACAGCTGCACATTATGATTACTCACACTGAGGACATTTTCTCATAAACCTTATAATAAAAGCAATATGTTTTGATCCCTCTTTTGTTGGCCCTCGCTTTAACGCTACCTCCTTTTATGGGGACCACCTGGAAAGGAGGTAATCGAACACCATGGATGAGATGAACTTTGAGAGAAGAAACAATGGTCACTGTTGTTTCAGCCCAAATGTCAGCCATCCCTTCAGCATCACTTCTCTCTCTCTCTCTCTCTCTCTCTAAATGTATATGTGTATACATATATATATATATATACGAAAATATTTGTTGATAGCTGGTTGCTCTTTCAGCTTAGGACATTTTTTGGAGATCTTAGTAGTGAACTTTGCTTCAG
Organism: Barbatula barbatula; assembly: GCF_947034865.1. Lineage (NCBI taxonomy): Eukaryota > Metazoa > Chordata > Actinopteri > Cypriniformes > Nemacheilidae > Barbatula > Barbatula barbatula. The sequence goes on from NC_136770.1 coordinate 17,808,589, forward strand.
ATGATTCTCCTAACATTTCATTAGGGAAATAAAAATTGACAAACAGTATGCGAATAATGTATTGGAATTTCTAACTTTGGCAAAACTGAGACATTGTTCACCAGGGCTTTGCTGAAACCTAAGAATTGAAATGAGGATACTGGGGCCTTAGGAGAGGCCGGTTTGATAACAAATCTCCATATGTTCTCCCTTTAAACTAATTGCTGTCTAGTAAACACAATTTAAGCGATAGTTCAAAAATGAAAATTCTGTCATAAATGACTCACTCTCTAGTTTTTCCAAGTCTGTATGAATGTCTTTATTACGATGAACACATAGAAATATATTTGAAAGAATGTTAGCAACTTATATTTCTGGGAAATCATTGACTACAATAGTAATGTTAGTCAAAGGTGCCCCAGAATTTTGAATTAAGCAAAATATCTTATTTTCTGTTCAACAGAATAATATGTCTACAAGTCCCAGCATTGTCAGTTGCTAACATTCTTCCAAATATCTCCCGTTGTGTTCATCAGAACAAAGGAATTTATACATGTTTGGGTTAGAAAATCATGACAGAGTTTTCCTTTTGGGTGAAGTATACCTTTATGATATTGAAGAGTTCTCTGTAATTTTTGTTTCACATAGGATACCCTACCACCCTCTAATCTGTAGGATTGTATTCTTAAAGAAAACTCCAGGGGTGAATGTAAAATAGGGAGGAGTTTCCTCCGAGGCAGAGGTTATAAATAAGATACATTTTCTGCTGTACTCAAAGAACAAAGTGAAATATGAATTTAACTACGTATGAGACAATCTGTAACAAACTTCTTAAGTATGGACTCCTAAAATATTTTTTATCTAATCCAATATCTCTCAGTACAAAGTTTCTTCAAACTGTTACCTCTCAATCACTTTTGTAAACAGGTTTCTCCTTTGCATGTCATTCTGCCAACACTGGCAAACTACTTTTTGAGAGGAGATTTGCCTACGTTTTTTTTCATAATAGAATTAATTTACTGTAAATAGACATGAATTCTATACTGTGATTATAAGACATTTTAATGCAGACGTTGCAGTTGTGCCTCCGATCTCCTTTTGAAACATACTAACGCACTTTAAAAGTAGGCGTTTGAACTCTATATGGCCCCATGTTTCTGTAAGATTGTTTAACATTCCCTTTTCAGCTTGTTTGAAAAGATTAATATTACCATCACTGCCTAGTCAGGAGTGTTTAACTTTCCTGCGGCTGGTGTGAAAGAGAACCCTTTTCTCAAAAAAAGTTAAATAAAAGAGAAACTTTTTACAATTCCAGTGAAATCGAAGAGATCTTAACAAAGTCCAGATCTCTGTGCACTTAAGACTGGGCTATCAGGGAACGGGTGCTGGAGACATCCCAGAAGTCCCGGCGCTGTCTGAATAAGCACATCTAAATGGGTCCCACTGCTCTTTTTTTAAATAACTACTATAATACTTCTAAAAGTTCTTCAGTTTTTGAAAGGTCTTCACTTTAACAAGGATTTAACGAAGGGTTCTCATAACATCGGCTCTGTTTTCTTTGACTGATGTTAGTGTTTGTTTAGTCATGATGGTATCTATCTTTTTACAGACCCCATTAAATCTGAATAAGAGTTTTGTGTCTTTTTGTAAATGTGTGTTTAAGGCAGTCAGTAGGGCTGAGGAGAAATAGACCAAAGCTCTTGATGACTCATCTTGTACCACACAGATTTTTGTCCAATCAGATGCTCTCTACAATACAAGTAGCAAATCATTGTTTATGTTTTTTTTCGAGGGCATGCATCAACACTGAGAAAAATATTGCGCTTGTCGCTTCATTTCATGGGGTCTTTAAAACGTTTGAAGGCATTTCAGAACTATTATTAGATTTTGTTCTTAATGTCATTGAATTAAATATTAAAAGGGGTTGTTTACTAAAATGTTGTGCTCATTTCATTCCAAACCTGTATGAGTTTCTTCTTCAAAAAAAAGATTGTTTAAAGAACGTTGGTAACCAAAAAACATTGGCCCGTATTGACTTCCACTAAAACCACAAGAACATTTGTCAAAATATCTTATTTTTTGTTCCACTGACGGGAGCGTCATATACAGATTTTGAACCACATGAGGGTGAGTAAATGATGACAGATTTTTTTATTTTTGTCCGAACTATCCCTTTAAAGGCCCTCTAATGTAGCCCTTTTACAACATGTAATTTAAATCTTAGGACTCCACAGAATGTGTCTGTGAAGATCTTTTATTATGGCCTACAAGTCTATTTTTGCCCGTGAGGAACTGCAGGCTGTTGTGATGTGTGTCTCTTTAAATGCAAATGAGCTGCTGGTCTCCGCCTCCTTTCCAGCAGAAAGGGCATGGCTCTGCAAGCAGGTGCTTCCAACGGCAAAACTAAAGAGAATGGCCATTAAGTCTCATCTTTAAAAACCAAACACATTTTACGCCCAAACGCGTTACGTCTTTAAAACCGGCACATATCTCTTATAAGTGACTGTTAACATGACAAACGCATCATATCTATGAAAACCGAAAACATGCTCCGTATGAGTGAATGCACAAATGCACCATATCTTTACAATGTGCACATTGTTTTTATACTAATCCACAGTGTCTTCAGAGGCTCGATGTCGGGAGTAAATTAAGTTTAGTTTTTTTCGAAGACATTCTTGTCATTGCTCTTGCGTGAAAATGACAGACAGCCAGTCTCTGGCGGAAGATGGAATCCATGCTTATAAGGCAGAGTCTGTGAACGGTCATGGGCCGGGCGTTATCAAAGTGACATCACTTTTCTAGGAGATCGCCAACAGACTGTTCAGTTTGGCTGTTTTGGTTTATATGATATTATGAAAAACAGAATGGATGGATATGTATGATTACAAAGTGAGTCTGCACACACACTGGTGACTCAAATTTATTTATATTAATTATAATAACATGTTAAAGGGCATTTTCCAGATTAGGGAGGCTTTAACAAAAGCTAGAAGTTGAGCCAGCGTGCTGGGTAGGCACAGTGACTTACAGAACTTATAAAAGCTGCTCAGATTTACTGCTGGTTCATAGTCCTCCACATTTTTTCTTCTTCCTCACAGACATGTTTAATCCAGTGGGACACATTAACCTTAGAACTGGTCACAGTATATCACATACTGTCTGCTCAATGCCACTGAGCTCTTTAGTTATTGCCGCTTTAGATCAGATTCTGCCGCTTTCCGCTCTATATTTATTTCTTTCAGTGCAATTTATCTGCTGACCTCAGACCTGAGATGGCAATAGGTTGTGTAGCTCCAAAACTGGTTGCTAATAACCAGAGATAACAGCCCACCCTGCACACACATAGAGCAGGCCCGGTGCAGATCACAATCTCTACATTGTTATTAGACACTTTAACTAAGTGTTGATTGACTGAAGATTGGAGCTTTAATATGAGTCTCTTGGTATATGACTTTTGACCCGATACGGTCTGTGGCAGAGGTACAGACTGAAACTTGAGATTGACCTTGCTTCGAAAATTCTTTTCAATCGTAGGTCAAATAGCGTGGGTCACCGTATCTCCCCTGTACCCCGTTTGACTGCATATTAGCCTCTATTACTCAATTACATCAGCAGACCACACCATCCAGTCAGTGGACACGCTGTTTATCTTTATTTTAGCAGCCCGCTAATACATGCCAGCTGATATCAGCGAACACAAGGTCAATATAGACAAAAATATTGTCATTCTAGTTAATCAGAGCAAAATTGAGTTAAGATTTTATACAACCAAGACGTAATTTCCACTGGGGCCAGGGGGGACATGTCCCCCTCACTTTTCAAAATTCGTTCCCTCCCCCTAACTTTCAAATTAGTTTGTAATGATTTTTTTAACCACACGCTGTCATCGCTACGGAGACGAAGCCTAAAGGACCAAGCAGGACACAGTCTGCCTGTGACGATGGGCGCCTCTCGTGTACACTCTAAAAATAGATCACTGGCAGATGATTTCACGTGGTCGTTGTTTCTGTATGTTAAGATAAAGTTTCCTTATAATGGACTTCTATGGAGAGGAACCTGTGACGCACGATTTATTACTTTTTTCGTTTAATAAGGACTCGTTCTTTTAACAGCAGTTAGTGTTTATTACAAGACTTGACAGAGACGTGGGCTTCCCTGGTCGTTGTTTAGGTATGTTAAACCAAGTGGTGTCGTTTACGTGATACGCAGGCCGAAACCCCACTTTAAAAGAACTCAAGGATACGCAACAATGTCATTTTGTGTCAGAAAAGTGTGACGCACTGACTTTTGGACCACTGGTGCAACCGGGAGATATGAAACAAAAGGAGATTGTGAAAGCCAAACCAAAGTTACACCCTTGTATACAACTATAAAAGCATTACCTTTGATGAAGATGATAACTGTGGGTGATACCAGGATACTACCATGGTATTATTTTAGGTTATTGGTGTGATCTCAATACCTTGGTATATGAAAGATTGTAGTATACAGTACTGTGGTACATATGAAATGATTGATCCTGCTGGAGTGGTTTTTAGTTTTGGAGGACAGGGCCAAATTGTGTTTTTCTTTTTTTATAATACAATATTGGTATTTTTGTCTGTAGTATACTATAGTAGCTATTTTATAGTAAACTGCAGTAAAATTCCTAGACACTATAGTGTTTTAAACCTTACGATAGTAGCTTTAGTGTTTTCTACAGTTTACTACAAGGACACCACACTTTTCTATACTAAATACTATAGGACAGGTCACCGAGAAGACGCTTGAGGTGTAGTGTGTGTTTGACAATAGCTTTTTATTTCATTGATTAATGTCACACACTAACAAGCACGACGGCTAACGCACTTCACAAAAACATGCAGCTCTGTTTAATGCACCTGCCAAACTGTATCTTATGTGTGCTACACCGGTTGATTTTTTGTAGCATGTCCGACATATGTCGCACTTTACAGCCCTCTGGAGTATGTTTGTGTAAATGTATTAAAAGCTGTTTAAATAGAAATAAGCATTAGAATGAAAATGGTTTCTTTCGCTTTTAGTTATGTATTGTACTGTTTGAATTATTGAATGACCATATCTTCCCCTCATTTGAATCTGGGCACTTACATCACCTTCTGTTGGCCTCAGTCATATATGGCAAGTAGCTTTTTTTTTTTTTATGAATAGTTTTCAATAATTTAATTAAATGAATTTGAATATTCCTTCATGGATACTGTTTTAGGTTATATGTAGTTATTGGGTTGTTTGACAGATTAGAACAAACAAACAGAAATTTAATAAGCTTTTCCAAGGATTTCCAGATTTTATCACCAGTGGGAAATCATAGAGCTAAGCAAAACGTTTCTGGAAAGTTTTTGTTGAAAATTATGGAAATAGTTTGAGCTTGCATTGCATAAATGAATATTGATTTTGTTAATTTATTTTGGATTTGTTTGTTTATATACTGTATAGCATCAAGAGATCTTAAATATATTTGTGCTGGTTTTAATGTTTGTGTTGTTTGTGACAGCTCTGTATCCCTGTAACTGTATCTCTGTTTGTGAGTGGATGAGCTCCCTCTGTTGTCTCTCTGTATGATGCAATGGTGCACATAAAGTTTACTCACTGATTTTTTATTTTTTTTATATACATGTGTATGTTATACACAATAGTATATAGAATACTTAATGTGGAATTGTAATAGGTATAAAAGTCAAAAGAAAACAGACAAAATAATTTGGGTGCTTTAAACTCGTATAACTAATACTAATTGATTATGCAATTTATAAAAAAATGTCTTTCACTGTCTCAACTAAAACTTTAAAATGGACAAAAATTTTTTTTTTTTACAAATTCATTGTCCAGTCTAATCTAAATACCATTCAAGTGTTTTGGAGACACTGCAGGGGACCGTCCCTGTGCATGGCCCCCTTCATGGTGAGACGAGGCAATTATGTTTTGATTATATTTGCTCACGGTGGCTCCCAAACTACACAAAAGCTGCATTTAAGCAGTATGTACATAGTGCGCTTACACGTAGTAAAGTTATTTTTGTGTTTACATGAAATATCAGCTGCAAAAACACTTATTTCCTAAATATTTCCACGGCACACAGAAATTGCATAATATCGATACAATTATTAAAATATGACACATAATTCTCTCTATACTGTGCTGTTATTAAAAGAGAAAAGTCCTAGAAGGAAAGACTGTGTGGTTACATCCCTGGTAGTGCAGTGTGATGTAAATATCTTTTGGTATCCCCAATTTCTTTGGTTTAACCCCACCATCAGTCCTGGTGTGTTACCCCGCCCTGAGTCCGCTCTCTTTCACACCCACTCGCTTCAGGTTGTTATATGAACAAAGTCTGGCAGCCAAAGCCTTCAGATTTTTTTCTGTCTGATCTACAGGCACGCATTCGGACACACAAGTGTAAATATGAAGGACATTTTAGGGACGCTATCGTTCTCTTCTTTTCACTGTGGGGAATACGTTTATATCTCTTTCCCATTACTTTTAGAGGGATGTGGGGGCCAGTAAATGTACTTTTATTGGGAGAGCATGAACTTTATTCCCGGGGCCCCTCTTAAATGGATAACTCCGTACCTGCAGAGCAAGATCCTTTCAGTTTGAATGTTTTTTACAGCTTTGGATATCCCAAAGATTTGAAATAATGTTTTAGTGAAGAGAGTTTAATGATAATATATATAATGTATAATCATTTCTTCTGTTGATATGGACAGAACAGATCACGCCCATAGAAGGCGTAGACAGCTCGAGGGATCCTATTTATTAATATTTCCATTTTTTGTTTTCGGTTCCCCAGTCACTATAAAAACCCACACTGGTTGTGTTAAACATGCATGTTCTTGTCGTTTAAATACACATTATGATCGACGCTTTGGGTTTGCAAAATTACAAGGTGAGACGAATCACAAACACGATGGAGGAAATCTTTTGGAAAGAGGCTGTTCTTTACTCCGCTTGGTGATTATATAAGTCATGTTGTCAGTTTAGTCGTGCTTTGCCAGTTTTTGGAGCCAACGCTGATTACAGCATGAACTTCAGGCGCTTTTTTGGCAGATTACTGTAGATCCATGGAGAGCGCAATAACATAGGAATTCAAAAACGGTGGTGTCAGGATTCAGTTTTATAACTTTTACACAAACGCATATATCTGTTTAAACACACACACACATAAGGAGTGAATTCACTGTACAGTTTGCATTCACTTTAGTAAATTTTTTAGCACAAACACACAGGTCTGATTATTATGATTATGATGTTTATAATTATAATTTATTTATGACCATACTATGTATTATCTATAAATGTACAATACGTTATTTCATTTGTATTTATTTTGTCGATTTTGCGGCACGCACTGTTACCTGATTTGCATAATTGTAGAAGCTAAGACAACGCAGATGGAATGCGCAAATACACAACTAACTTTGGTGAACATCCCAATTTGAATGTTGTGTCACACCTCGGCTAGTCGGCTTGTTAGTGAATGGTTGGTACACACTGTGGCTCAGTGAACCAAAAACAAACATGGGCTATTTTGCGCCAGTGTACGTTTCCACCTCCCATCTTAATGGGCCCTTAACAGTTTGACCCCTCTGCTCTTTTTGTTTTGCAAATCACTCAAGCGCACAGTGTGTAAGCAAGTCAGCTGTGGGCTTCATAGTTGAGACGAACAACTGAGTCTCTTAAGTTTGTTTCAGTGGACACAGATGAAATTAGAGCCAAAGCTTTATTACAGAGGATGTGACGCGCTCAGTATAGTGCAGAGTGATGAGATTAGGGGAAGGATCTAGCTTCCGTCAGGTGTCGATGGACGGTTGTTAACATCACCTGAAAAGTTCAAAATTGGTTTTACTGTAGGGGTGTGAATCCTGTCCATGTGATTTTATGTGAAATACATTTCTTGTTATGCTTTATCAAAACGGTCATCTTTTGCTATCTTTTTCTTGCCTCTCTGTATCATCTGAATACTTAGTTTTATTAAATTATTTTCTTACCTTGTTACAAATTGTAATGGCAAAATAATTGAGTTTGCGTTGTCCTAATGAGACGGTACATTTGGCCTTTTTCTCATAGACTTCTCACGGACTGGATTTCCACTCACAGACTATACGGTTATGTGAAAAATGACTTAAAACTTGTATTTTTGATATGAGAATGTGTTAACAGTATATTAAAGAAAAAAATGGATTAATAGGTACTTTGCCCATGTTGGAAATTAATGTGTGTATGTAGCAGAACAATAAGACTATAACAACAGCATAACATTTGTTATAGTTTAAGCTATTTTGTTTTTTCAAATAAAAATAATACTACTTCTAATAAAAATAATTATAATAACAACAAATAAAAAAGAATAGTTGTTGTTGTTAGAATAATTAGAATCGTCATTAATTATTAATATAGTATTAATAACCGTGGTTAATAGTAACAACAACAACTATTATTATTATTATTTGTTTTCTGATTAAATTAATCATTTAAATAATCACATTTCTGGTTAAAATACAATTATTAATTTGAAGTTCTTTCCACATTTCTAATTGTAACAGATTTTCTAGGCTCAAGTTATGAGCCTGGTCTGTAGTCTGCGGGCTCTGTTCTCTGTCTTTCAGGGAAAGCTCAGGGGTCGCAGGGTTGCGTCCTTTCCTTCTGTAATAGAGGCTGCTATTGTGGTTGTGTAACATGAGGACTCATTCCCCGTTTTCTTCATTGCTCCTAATGAGAGTCCCTCGGTGGCTTTCTCTCTCTTCCTCTTTAGATGAAGTCACGGACCACAGGCCCCCCTGCATAAGGGACAAACCAGTCCACTGTTACCCATATTACCCCCATTGTTAAATATTCTGCCAGCGACCCAGGTCAAGCAAAAGTATACCCAAGGATGAATTGAATCTCTTCTCAAACTCAAAATAAAGCACAAGGCTTTATTTAATGCAGACTCTGTTTTTATACCTCGGTTATGCAAGGTTTTATGTGGTCCACTTTTTACATACAAAATGGTCTCAGGAACCTCAATGATTGTGTGTGTGGGCAGATACATAGCTATTAAACACTCCATTATAAGACTCAGGCAGTCTGCCTATCTTTGGAAACTGAAACTTTTCTCTAAAATGTATTAAAAAAACAGCAAACATTTAACTCTGGAGAATGTTTCATCAATACAGAATAGATAATATATACGTAGACTGTAATATTTATAATGCATGGCAAGCTGATATTCATTAAGTAATTTAAACACATTATTGTTTGTGGTGTACATGTTTTGGAGATCAATATGTTAAGTATGAGAAACTCCAGAGTTGCATATAATAACTTTTTTTATGATCACATAAAGTGTGACATGAATTTGGATGCTTCCACAACCTCAAATACATGTATTGCTGTGGGGGTTATAAAATAATAAAGGGAGGTGATCTGGCATTTATTTTATTGAATGTTTGGGAGGGATTCTTTCGTCAGTAAAAACAGTCGAAGGGATGTAAAAGAATTACTCCTAAATATCTTGAAATTGATTTGAAACATGTAATTTAAACTAAATGTGATTTTTTTAACAGTGTTATACAGATATAAACTGTAGAGTAAGAACTGGCACATAAAAAAAATAAAGTTAACCAATTTGTGAAATTTAGCGGCATCTAATGGTGAGGTTGCAAACTGCAACCAATGGCTCACTTCACCCCTCCCTTTTGAAGCACTACGGTGGATGACATAGGACAAAGAAGTTTTCGCTTTTTTGATGAAGAAGAGAACGTATTTATAAAACGCGCTCTGTAGAGCAGTTTGTCTGTTTAGGGCTTCTGTAGAAACAATATGACAGATTCAATTCAAGGGCACTAGTGGTGTATGTAGATAGAATAGATAGCCCATTAAAACAACACTTTATTGTGCAACGTCTATATTACATCTAAAGACATGGTTATTCATTTTATAATAGTGCATTTCTATTGCACCTTTAAGTTTTCTTTAACTCCAAAAATAAAGTTTTATAGATATTGGCAGATTTGTATGCCAGGTACCAGTCTTTGAAACAGACTCATGTTACCACAGTGAGTTGTGGCCAAGGTTTCCTCTGCACAAGCTCTCACAAAAAACAATATCTGAGCAAACTGAGCTCAACAAAACTAGAAAGATTTCCATGACTTCTTAAAATCGCATTTATCCATTATGTTTTCAGGCCGGTTTATGTAGTTTGCCAATATAATTCCTGGTTTTCCGTGACTTTGAGAAGTAAATCTTTGATTCTCTGCAACAATTGGTTCTCTGAATGAAGGCCAGTGAGTCTTTAGATCTGAACTAAATGGAAATATGCATTCGGCAGTCACATCTGCTTCAAAATCGCATTTCTGAACGGCATTCTTTACAGGCATTCATCTCAGTATCTCATCAACCTCCACGCTGCTAACTCAATTTCAAGAGGAGAAACATGTGGAACAGGAATAAAAGGTCTTGAGGAACATCTTAGGGAGGTGTTTGTAGCTATATAATGGATGATGTGGGAGGGAGGAAGGCTGAAAGGATGGAAGAGGCATCAGGCCAAGAAGATTGGAGACAAATCCATTCTCCTTACTGTGTTAGCGTGCAGTTCTGACATCTTCATAAGCATAACTTTTTAACAAGGAAATCTTTCAATCGCTTCTCTGTTTGAGGAACTGACATCTTAATATGGGTTTGATTTTAAAAAGGAAACAGAGAGCTCTTACAGGTGGAGAAGAAGCAGAAATATTCTGTTCATAACCCCTGTGTGTATGTGTATAAATGCATATCTTAAAGTCTTAGAGCACTATAAATGTGAAAACGTTGGATTTTCAATTCCACACTACTTTCAGGTCACAGTGTAACCAAATTTGTGTAACAGAAGTTTCAGATTTCCTTGCTTCCAATTATAACACGTGAGATTCTTGAGTGAAAGTTTTTTTTTAAGATCCAATGTGTAATATCTTTGGAGGATGTATTGACAGAAATGCAATATAATATACATAACTATGTCTTCACATTTGTGTAAAGACCTTACATGATGAAGCGTTATGTTTTTATTTCCTTAGAATGAGCTATTTCTATCTACATACACTAGATGTTGCTAGTTTCATGCACTGGGCCTTTAACACAAAGATTATACGTAAATATACCAAATACTAAGAAATTCATATTTTTTAAGGAAAATGTGGTAATAATATCTTTTCTATAATATTTCACATTATAAAACAGTTCCAGTTCTTGATTCTAAATGCTCAATAGCTGTGTTGTATTCACAATCATACCTTATTTATGTAAGCAATAAAGTACCTCTTGCTTGCATAAATAAGAAAACGTTTTCACAAGTGCTCTTGTACTTAAGGACCCCGCTGTATAATTGAGTGCAAATGGTTTTGGCTACACACCCTCACGAATAAGACACCCTGAAGATTTAGACATCTATCTTTGTGCGTTCTGTGCGCATCTTCCTCAGGTGGATTTTGCTCTACTCAGCACACAAGGGAACACTTTTTATCTGCTCACTCCTTCCTGTCTGAGCTCAATAGGTTTAACAGGACACTTTGAGGAATTACAATGTGTCAAAGCTGAAAAGCACATTACATCAGCGTCCTGCATGTTCAAATCTGTGCACTTCTCCTGTTGATACCAATAAATGCTCATGCACGTTCATAGACCTGACAAACTGCTGACATTGTGTTAAATGTGTGTAACACAGAACGGGAGACAACGACAATGTAAGAAATTGAGCGTTAGAGGGACTTTTGCTAATATTAGGCAAAAATAGGTTGTCGTTTATTTTATTCTTTCTTGTCATTTAGATTTCTGTGGGTGGCCACAGTTACCAATGCATGCTCCTGTGGCGCACATATTGGAAAGCTGTGAACCGGCTTTCCAGTGTCTGTCATTGCGCTGGATTCTATCTCTGGCTTTACGGGATCATTTTTCCAAACATAAACTTTCCAGACTTGGAAACAAGTAGACTGTTGGAAGTGTGTTTTCTGTGAAATATTTCTACTGTGGTAGTCAATGGTGCCCCAGAAATATCAGTTGTTTAGATTCTTCTAAATATCTTTGTGTTCAACAGACACAACAGAGTAGGTTGAGTAATTCATGACAGAATTGTCATTTTTTGGGGTGGAGTATCTCCTTAAGAATGAATCTCTTGGATGTGTAGGTCTGTGATTATATCTAGTGATTGTCGGTATACCGGTTTATACCGGAAATCGGTTTCTATGTTTGTTATTATATGAATCTTTAATATACGGTATTACCTATAGAAAGACCTAGTCTTTCTATTCTGCGGCACTACTGTATCATAATTTTCTATATAAACATGAGGACTCGTTTGGATGTTCGCATGCGTCTTGCCCTTGAGCGGTAACGTTACATATTCCGTTCATGTCGCAATGGGAGCGCGCACTGCGCGGCTGAACAGAAGATGACTGTAACACATGTGTAGCAATAGTAAGTTCGCATTACATTATATTAAATTCACTCACAAGCAAACATCTCAAAAAGCGAGTGATTTCAAAATATGATTTCAGGAAATCATGAAGCCATTGTGACTATGTAAACACAGCTGACATCACATGCATGTTTTAATGGTAAAATTGTTACTTTTTTAATTTCGAGCTTTTTTCTCTATTTATTTGATTCAATAATTTATGCAAGTTACCTTTGCATGCTACTCAGTTATTAAAGTAGCAGTGGATCGGGTTGATGCACATTCTCTCGAAGTTGGGAGCACCAGTGCTACCCGTAGATATGGTGCTACCAAGGAAAAGGTTAATTTCGAGCTTTTCTCTCTATTTATTTGCTTAAATGATTTATGCAAGTTACCTTTGCATGCTATTCAGTTATTAAAGTAGTCTAAACTTTGCTGTTATTTATTTTTTAAATCAACTTGTAACTACACAGTTATGAGGTTCTGTATTTTGACTGCAACTGTAATGCTTCCTGATTCCTTCACTTTATCATGAGTGCAACCTCTTTATAGACAGTATTATTTTGTGGGACCTATATAACACGAGTGTGGCATTTTTCTACAATACTCACTCACCATATGACAGTATAAAAGGCATTTTAGGTCAATCAACTGCAGTATTTTCTCTCTCGGTATAAAATGCGGTAAAAAAATACCGTCATGTACCGGTATAAATCTGGAAAATACCGTTTTATAATTTTATGGTCATACCGGCCAGGACTAATTATATCTTAAGACATCTATTATACATGTGTGGAGAAGATAGATTGAGTGTTTGGGTCTGGGTTGACGTACGCTGCTCAGACACTGCTGTGACTTTTGACCTCTGACCTTTCACACGCCTGCTTTTCATTAACACCACAAATATTTTTAATCGAATCAGATTTCTCTGTTTATTTAGTCTGTTCGTAACCTGACTTTTCCCTGATGGGGTTCTCTTTGGTTTCATATTTTATTCGAAATCAAATCGTTTTGGTTTACCACACTGCAAATCCAAGTATTACTCGTACACAGTCCAGCAATGACTCAGTCTTTGCCTATTTCTCAAACAAGCGTGTGTATGGATGACATACACTTCGTGAGAGAACCACACGTTCATATGGTTTAAATTACAGGGTACGACATGTGAACGCACAACCATAAGTCTTTATTTTCTGTATTATTTATGATATGCTGAACGATTAAAATGAGATCTTCAGATCTCTATTGTGTTCTGTATGAATGTATTTTTCACATGGAGGGTTTATATTGTATTGGCCGATTTAATACTGTAAAGTTTGGTTCGGCAGTCATTTGTTGTGTTGGAGTGTGTTCATTTCTGTGATTAAGTGACATTTACTGCCCTCTTGTGTTTAGTATTTGAATCACACCCTCAAAAAATACATCTGTTTTCATCTGGTGTTTTCTATTGCACCCCACTGAATATCTGGTGGGCTTAGTTTGTTTTTAATGTTATGTATTTGTGCATTATCAGTCTTTTAAAAAACGATTGCGTTATGTCAGCCAGTTTGGCCTGGGAAAAAGACACAACTGTGAAACACACTTAACAAAAAGAGTGGATTTTTTATTCTGCAAGTAAGCATTTTGTTTGCCTGACTGCCAGATATTCCTTTCTGTTGACTTAAATTATAAGGGTCAAACAGAAAAGGTCTGCTGGCTTAAATAATGACCACCATTAACTTGCAATTTTCTCTTTTCTATTCATGTTGTTGACAGATATGAAGTGGATGAGGATGGTTTCTGTCAGCCTTACAGAGGCATCGCTTGTGCCCGCTTCATTGGAAACAGGAGTATCTTCGTGGACTCACTGCAGATGCAGGGCGAGATCGAGACTCAAATCACAGGTACGCATTCATCCTGAACAAGTCTACTGTACTGTTCACGATTGTAAAGGGTTTATGACAAAAAAGAAAAGAACACCTTTAAAATAAAACGTTTAACTTTACTTTATTAAACTGAATTAAAATTACATCTTAAATAATTATTAAAATATGCATATAAAATGCTACATTACATGCATAAACACTTTTATTTTTATAGACAACTGATCAAGTAAGGTCAGGCAAGTTACTGTGTCATATACAGTGTAACTTCTTGAAATCTTGGATGGGGATATTTCCATGCCTAAACCATTCTTAAGTATTCAGTATTGGTCTTTGTTTTCTATGAGACATAAAAGATCGCTTCAAACAGACATTCACTGTGGTTACCTATCCGAGTTAGTATTACAAAGCCTTTGAGTCCATGTGGTTTTGAAACACAAAACTTGACTTCTCAAGAAACCACAGCAATTCACCAGTGGTGAGCTCTTTGTTACTTTTAAGTTATATTTTCCCATGAGTTCACTACACTGTTAACATAAAAGACTACATGTAAAGTGCTGTCTTTCTTTCCAGCGGCATTTACTATGATTGGCACCTCCAATCACCTGTCGGATCGCTGCTCCCAGTTCGCCATCCCGTCCCTGTGCCACTTCGCCTTCCCGACGTGTGACCGCAGCTCCGGCATAGACAAACCGCGGGACTTGTGCAAGGACGAATGCGAGATTCTGGAGAACGACCTGTGCAAGACGGAGTACATCATTGCACGATCCAACCCCCTTATTCTCAAACGTCTTAAACTACCTAACTGTGAAGACCTGGCTGCTTCAGACAGCCTTGCAGCTGCAAACTGCATGAGAATAGGCATCCCGATGGCTGAGACCATAAACAAAAGTGAGTTTAGTGGTTATTTTTAAACTTTAGCTGCTGTGTGTATTTTTTGGAGGATCTATTGACAGAAATGCAATATAATATTCATAACTATGTCTTCTGAGATGTATAAAGACCGTACATAATGAAGCTTTATGTTTTTATTACTTTAGAATGAGCGTTTCTATCTACATACACATACGTGGGTCCCCTTGCATGGAATTCAACATGTTGTTTCTACAGTAGCCCTAAATGGACAAACTGCTCTACAGAGCGTGCTTCGTAAATACTTAAAAGTAAAAACGTGATGACATCTTTGTCCTGTGTCAACCACCGTAGTGCTTCGAAAGGGAGTGGTGGAGTCAGCCGTTGGTTTGCAATTCGCAACCTCAGCGCTAGATGGCGCTAACTTTAATACACTGACTCTTTAAAGAAACCACAAATGTAATTCGTATAAAATTTTCGTACAATTTGTATTCTTCTGTAGGCCACAAATGTTATAACAACAGTGGTTCGGACTACCGCGGCACAGCTAGCGTGACGAAATCCAGTCGACAGTGTCAGCCGTGGAATTCCCAGTATCCCCACAGTCACACGTTCCTTGCCATGCGTTACCCTGAGCTCAACGGGGGACATTCCTACTGTCGTAACCCCGGCAACAAGCATGACGCTCCCTGGTGTTTCACCCTGGATGAAGGTGTTCGAATGGAAGTCTGTGACATTCCTCCATGCGGTAAGAGGCACAATATAGCACACCGTTTTAAGTTATTCTTATGCTTTTATTTTATTTTATCCAAAGTAATGTAACGTGCTTTACAATATGGAATTTTTCTTATCAGTATTTGTGTTCCTTGGGTATCCACCATAGATTACTTAAGTAGATTTTTTTGCTTGTCCATTGTGTTCAGACTTGCCAAAGCACGGCAGCAGCAGCAGTATGGGGATCCTGTACATCCTGGTGCCGAGTGTGGCTATACCGCTGGCCATCGCCCTGTTGTTCTTTTTCATCTGCGTGTGT
Source organism: Barbatula barbatula (assembly GCF_947034865.1). Taxonomy (NCBI): domain Eukaryota; kingdom Metazoa; phylum Chordata; class Actinopteri; order Cypriniformes; family Nemacheilidae; genus Barbatula; species Barbatula barbatula. The sequence continues at coordinate 17,824,745 of NC_136770.1, forward strand.
CGGAACAACCAGAAATCCTCACGTCCACCAGCTCCCCGACAGCCCAAACCGGTACGCGGGCAGAACGTGGAGATGTCCATGCTCACCGCCTACAAACCAAAGGTGAGATTTTGACATTTTCTTATTACTAAGATAAACTTGCAGAAAAAATGCCTACATGTAGCAATAAACAACTCTTTTGGTGACTACAATTTATTCTTAGAGAATTTCTTTAATAATGTCTCCCGTGTCTCTTATTTCCACTTTCGTATTATTTCTTCATTGGCCAAATACCATTGTGCCCTCTCATAACGTTTGGATTAGTGAGCATTCCTGCATGACAGGATGGGTTACCGGGGCTACACAAACAAGAGAGATGAGCATATGGAGGCAATCTATCCCAGGCCTAGACAGGAATCTGAATATTATCATATTATTATTATTTGTATTAATATCATGGCGATTCACATTCATGTTCAAATCTCCTTCAAATTAGGTTTTCACTTATTGAAGATACGGCACATGAATGTGCCACTGTGTTTTACTCTGTTTTTGACACTGATATTACTTAAAGAAACATCTTTGTATTCATTCATACTGTATGTATTCGATCAGATGTTTGGTGGTCTATTTATTTTCACACTTTGTGATTCCCTTTAGTGCTGTTTGTATCTAAGACACACATGCAGGCACAGCTGCAGGCCAAAGGTCATATAAAGGTCAAACAGGGATGAGACATGTTTACCCTCAGGCAGACTTGACACTAACACGAAACATCTGTCTCTTTCAAAGAAAGACACTCCTATCATAGCTCACGTGTTCAGAGTTAAATTGTGCTCTCTTGTCATCTTTTGCCTATTTTATCTTTCCCATACGCATCACACAGCATTATGAATGTTACCTACAGGGTTTTCATGATCATGGATAACCCGGAAATAGTGTGAATTCCAGAAGCGGAAAGTAAACATGAATCTGGAGTTGTGGGAATGGTCATCTTTGGGAGAATCTCTATACAGTGAATATACATTACTCTTTGTAATTGTGATCTCTATAAACAGATTTTAGTTTTCTGGAAAATACGAATGACCGCATGTACCATGGGAATACATTGGTCAGATTGTGTGGAAGCCTGTACTTAAATCTATATCATGTGTAGACGGTGCCGATTCTTGACTCTGGGGGCCCTAAGCAAACTTGTGAGGGGCCCTTGCACAAATAATTAAAATTAGATATAAACATAACTGTAAACTGTGAAAAATAATATGTCAATTAACACACTTAAACAAATTAAGATTGATAGACAAATAAACATTACGCTGACAGTAAGAACAATTAAGTATCCAATTTAATTAAAAAAAAATTTATTACAAAATTTGGCAAAACTAAATAAGACTCTAAAATAATACAAATAGTTCTGCTCCAGACGCATAGCTCCATTTTGAAGCCATGGTCATATGTAATATGCATTTCAGCACATCAAGCGCATGTTATTACCTTCCACCCACTGCATGATATCCAGGTATGTAACAGTAAATATATAAATTAAGATTCGGTATTCAAGGGGGACTACTGGTGGTGCAGGGGCCCCAACCAGCCTGCAGAGTCTGCGTATAGGAAGGATCGGCTCTGTGTGTAGAACAATATAGACTTTAAAGTCACAGTGACAGTCATGTAAACGGTAAGTCGGTCTATGTTAAGTGCATAGATAAAAAATTACAGTTACAGTATTTTTAGGGCAGACAGAGGGTTTATGCACTTCTGTGGTGACTGGTTTGAGGTTATAACATGTATAAAGTCTTGTTTGTCAGAAGGACTGCAAAGCTAAAAAAAGGCGGAATCAGTTGACATGACCATAAATCATAAAGTAAACCGTGTTACTTTGGTTTAAAGACATGTTTTGCAAGACACAAGGTACAAAGTCGGGTCAATTGGAACACTTCTTGATTAAAAAATAATAATTTTCAGAAATTTTCACAGGTTGAAAAAGTGTCCAAATTTACCTTCCATGGTTGTGTTTGAAGGACATTAAATGTTGTGTAAATGACATTGTATGTACAGTATATATGGCATTAAAGGAACAATTCCTTTTTTTACTCACCCTCGTGTCATTCCAAACCTGTAAGGCTTTCTTTCTTCTGCAGAACACACAAAAAAATATTTTTAAGAACATTGATAACCGCACTAAATTGACCCTCATTGACTTCCATTGTATGAAGACAAGACCACTGAGACATTTCTCAAAATATCTTATTTTGTGTTCCACTGATTTATATACAGGATTAACTGACACAGGGGTTAATAAATGATGATAGAATGTGTGGGGTTAACTTTCTCTTCAATATAGTACCATGATAAATGTAAAAGTATTACATTTACTGCTATACTGAATATACTATATTTAATACTAAATGTACTCACCCCCCCCCCCCCCAAAGTAATTGTGTGTTTTATTATTTAATTTCAAGTCAAATAATGTGTACAACAACTGTATTCATTCCAAAATAACACATAGGTGTGTTGGTCTGAGCTCCGATGTTGGACAACTGTAAGGTGGAAATGTATGATGGAACAGAGGTCAGAGGTCAGAGAGAGGATGAAAGGTTAAGCTAAACCAGACCTTACACTGTCAGATAAAAGTACAGGTCAAAAGTGGACCGACAGCTTCCAGAAAGCTGCCAACCTGATGTTTGGCTATTTTCAGTATCAAAGGAATGACTGTCTCTTCAAAGTCATATGTATTTCAAACATATCCAGTGACTTTTAAACTCTACATAATTATTAGATTATATGTAATATAGAATTAAATTGAACTTTTATTATTATAATAATTTTTTTATATTTGTGGGAAAACCGTAACAAGAGCATGTACCTGTCCGCAAATGATTTACTGAATGAATTACGTTATTGTCTTGTAACAAAGTTATAAAATAAGATAGTCCCCAAACTGACATGCAATTTTCTTCTCTTATCCAGAGCAAAGCTAAAGAGCTTCCTCTCTCCGCCGTACGCTTCATGGAGGAGTTGGGTGAGAGTGGGTTTGGGAAGATCTACAAGGGTCACCTGTACCTGCCGGGCATGGAGCATGCTCAGCTAGTGGCCATCAAAACCCTCAAAGACATCACGAGCGCACAGTGGGGAGACTTTCAGCAGGAGGCGTCAGTCCTGGCTGAACTTCATCATCCCAATGTGGTTTGCCTCCTGGGCGTGGTGACGCAGGAGCAGCCCGTCTGCATGCTCTTCGAGTTCCTGGCCCAGGGAGACCTCCACGAGTTCCTCATCATGCGCTCGCCCCATTCAGACGTGGGCTGCAGTAGCGATGAAGACGGCACCGTGAAGTCCAGTCTGGACCACGGAGACTTCCTGCACCTGGCCATTCAGGTCGCAGCCGGGATGGAATATCTAGCGAGCCATTTTTACGTTCACAAGGACCTCGCAGCCAGAAACATCTTGGTTGGCGAACAGCTTCACGTTAAGATTTCCGATCTGGGATTGTCGAAGGAGATCTACGCTTCGGATTACTTCAGGGTGCAGCCGAAAACTTCGCTTCCCATTCGCTGGATGCCACCAGAGGCTATTGTGTATGGGAAGTTCAGCACAGATTCAGACATTTGGGCGTTCGGTGTGGTGCTGTGGGAGATCTTCAGTTTCGGACTCCAGCCGTATTACGGTTTCAGCAACCAGGAGGTGATGGAGATGGTGAGAAAGCGGCAGCTGCTGCCCTGCCCGGAGGACTGCCCGCCTCGCATGTTCGCGCTGATGACCGAGTGCTGGCAGGAGGGTCCCGCTCGCCGGCCGAGATTTAAAGACATCCACTCCCGTCTGCGTGCCTGGGAGGGCCTGTCATCCCACGCCAGCTCCAGCACTCCATCTGGAGGGAACGCCACTACTCAAACTACCTCTCTGAGCGCCAGCCCTGTCAGCAACCTCAGTAGCCCGCGCTACGCCGGGTATATCTACGGAGCACCGCAGGGTATCCCACCCGGACAGATCGCAGGCTTTATGGCAGCGCCCATGCAACAGAACCAGCGGTTTATTCCTGTGAACGGATACCCCATCCCGCCGGGCTACGCCGCCTTCCCCACCGCTCACTTCACACACCAAGCCCCACCCCAGGTGGTGCAGCACTGCCCGCCGCCCAAGAGCCGTTCGCCCAGCAGCGCCAGCGGCTCCACTAGCACGGGTCACGTGACCAGCGTGCCTTCCACAGGGTCCAATCATGATGCCAACACACCTTTGCTCTCTCACTGCGTCACGCTGACAGCGGTGCCAGGTGGTACAATGCAAGTTTTTGGACATATGACACAAAAGGGCTTGCAGCTAGATCCGTCGCAAGCGGCTCTGCTCGCTGACACTAACCGACTGTTGTACAGTGAATCTGTTATTACTGCCGATTTATGAATAAGTGTAAGCTCATGTATATTGATAATTATTGATATTTTAATGTTTTTTTAGTGTAAATATAAAATAGCCTGAATGAAATGCGAAAGTTTATATTGTGATGTTGTGTAAATGTGTTTGATAGGAAAGGACACTCATCATCTCTTGGGTAGGTGATATTGATACAATGCAAAAACCTGAACTGTATTCTCTGTGAAGCTTCGTGCCACTTCTGCAGTGACTTTGCAGCAGAGCAGACTGTGCCTTTGAAAGGAGCCTTTCAACCAAAATTTCAAAATGATGCCCTGTAAGGATTTTCAATGGACAAGGTCTTTAGTTTCTAAACTGTTTATGCTTTTTTACTCACTGACGACGTGAAAACTTTCCAGAAGTCTTAGAATATCAGACCTTTTTTCCCATACAGAAATCTGAGTTATGGAAATGAATGTAAGACACATAATAAATATACACTAGTGTTCAAAAGTTAAGGATCACTTGCTCACTTTTTCATTTTTTATTCAACGTTTTAGAATAATAGTAAACCTCATCAAAACTATGGAATTACACAAATTTGGTTATGAAAACTATGTTCTTAGCTAAATAAAAACATCCTCTATGTATTCTATGGCTAGAACATGCTGAAATCTTCTCTTGGCATTTTATCATCAAGCTTCTTGAGGTCTCACCCTGAAATGTTTTTTTAACAATATTGAAGTTCCTATCTATGGTTGACTCTATATTATTCGAAAGCATCTGTTTTAGAATTTGTTTTATGTCATAGAATTTTTAATAATACATTTAAATCATTTTAATGTTTTTGTAACGAAAGAGACTAATAGGCCTTTATTTGCATGGTTACATTTTTATCTTCAGTACAGAACCAGTTTCAGACATTTAAGCATACGAGTTCAGATCAAAAGATTTGGAAGGACAATAGACATATTCACTCAGGTGACCCTAAACTTTTGAACACGTGTGTTTATCTGTTTTAAAGATATGAAAATGTCACATACTTGTGCATATATGCAATATATATTTTAAAATATTACAAAATTGCCCATAATCATGTCATCACATGCATTCGGATCATGGATTGTATCGATTGTATTTCCCCGCTTCTCGTTTTTACATTATGCTTTGTAATTTACACAAAATATTGAAATTAGAAATGTATTATTAAATAGTACATTCATAGTATTTTATACAGTGTATGTGTGCATATGTTTTTATGGCCATGGATCTGATTTCTGTATGGGTCTGTCTGGTCATATTTTTACTGGATGTATTAGTAGTATTTTACATGAATTCTAGCCTATATTTAAATTTCCAGAATTAAGGGATTACACATTTCCTTACTACATAACAAGTGCCTTCACATCAAAAGTCTGGACTGTTCCAAAGTGACAACATAAACGAACGTTACTGCGCATGCGTGCGTTTGTGGACTGCCATTAACTTCCGATACACATTCGCAAATAATAGAGCGACTGTAAATTGTTTCTGAAAACACGCAAAACAACCCGAGAACAACCGTTAATTGGCCAAACCTCTCTCCAATATTTAGAATTTAGACTGCGATACCAAACTCAACCGCTAGATGTCAATGTCCCATACAGCTTCTTTAAATTCGACCAAACTACAGCACCCATTCATCAAATAATTTAAAATAAAATAAACACAAAGCTTTTATTAAATACGATAATTATACAATAAAATAATAATGTAAATCAATACATAAATTGAATAAAATACAAATAGTTTTATTATTAGATACTAGCCAAATACAGACCTAAAGTTAACTGCAGTCCCGGCGCGCATGTCCGGTGAAACGGTCTATAAGCATGTGCATGCATTATTTTCTGCATTATTTACACCTGTGAACATTTGGGAGAAAACCTTATGATAATATTATTCTTTAACTGCAGCTCTATAGAAAAAAATTCACCTCACTTTTATATTTTGTATTGTTACTGACGGCCACAGCATAACTATACAAGACAGGAACACATTCACAGTTTATGCGTGTGTGCCTTATACAACAGCTTTTTTTGGATATAGTAATTGTTACTTAACATTTATTTTCGTTCCTGTCTGAATGAGTCATCCCCTTATGACATCACTGTTTGGCATATGTGAAAGCAACACTTTAAATAATGCAGAGCTTGTTCTAATGTAACAAGATACTCACTACCTGTAGAATGTAATGTCTTTATGTTCCTCTAGAGGTCAGTGTCGCTCTGACTGTTCGAATGAAGTTCTTTATGTTTGCTCTTGTGGATTTCCATGTTAATACTGTATGTACAAACTATTATTCTGCTTGTGTTTTGGTGTTGACGCTTTTTCTCCGAGTTTTTATCTTGTTTACTTCAAAGGAACAGGGATTAAATAGATTTGATCATTTTAAGCAAGCAGCTGTCATCTTCATATTGGTATGTTGCTATGCAACTGTTGAGTTCCAAGAAACCCCTTTCAATGACAATCAAGAATTTATAGTTTTTGTGAGGATGTGATTCCTGGTTACCTATGAACTGCCTTTGGGACGATGTCATAACGTGTTACGACTGTGATGTTTCATGAAAAGACAGTATGCATGAAAACTGATGTTTATATCAATGGTTTATTTTTAGATTCTTTTTGTCACAATTTTACACTAATATTGCAGTCTTATTATTGTACGTCCGACCATACGGTGTGTTGGCTATTATAAAATCCACTTAAAGAAACAACACGGATCGTTGTCATTTCTTAAGCTGTGATTAAACGTTATGTTATATTTCAGTGATTATAAAATACATAATAAATCGTTTTTTAGGTCTCTAATATTAGTGAGGCCAGAAGTAAGCTGCTGCTGCTGCTGTAAGTGCACATCATTTTAAACATCAAAAGTAATGTTCAGGTAAAAGTTAACATTAGTGCATATTAAAAACACATTATTTACAAATCCCAATGAAAGCTTTCACTAAAGCCTATGTGAATTATGACAAACTGTGAAAACAGTATTATTGGATAATGTTAAGTGCCTGTTTTTCAAGGTCTCTCGTCCCCAGAGACTGCAGCAAACATCTCTCTTACTGAATGCCTTGAACTGGAAGAGGACTATTTTCATAATATTTGCAAAAATCATGACAATATAATTTTAATAAAAAGTCAAATGGCAATAATCACTGCATTTACATTTTGTCCTAAGCTTTGTCTATTACTTACTTTTGTCTATATAAAAATGTCGCTCCTGGAATTGATTTTGTATGGCATTTGTATCAATGTGTTTGTATGTTTTTTGTACATTTTTCAATCAATCATTTATGTTAAATATTACTTCTGCCATCTTCAGAGGTATTTTTGCCCCAAACCTTAATTCAATTAAGAACACACACGTGCCACCAGAAGAGGGCAGTGTAGGATTCATTTTGTTTGTCATATTTTCTGTCATTTATCTGGTCATAATCACATTTAAAGCAACCCAAGGTTGACCATACTGCTGTTCAAAAACACATTATAAAACATTGTAAACAATACAAATGTAATGCATATTATAACATATATCAGCAATCTAAAAATGATGGTGAGACTTTAGAATAAGGTTGTATTTGTTAACATTGGTAAATTCATTAACAATGAAAACATAGTTTTTTATCATTTATTCTATGTCTTTATTAATGAGTTAATGTCAACACAATTATGTTAGTTAAATATGCATTAACTAATGTTAACAACTTTTGAGTTTTAAAATGTTAGTTAAAGGGATAGTTCACCCAAAAATTATGTCATAATTTACTCACCCTCAAGTTGTTCCAAACCTGAAGAATGTCAGTAACTAAACAGATCGCATCCCCCATTTACCGCCATGTAGGGAAAACAAATACTATGGCAGTCAATGGGAGATGAGATGTGTTTGGTTTCTGACAGATAGCTGAAGCATTAACAAATACAACCTAAGGTGTTGATAAAAGTTTACATAGAAACTGTGTCTATGGAAAGTCCTCACAGAACATGAAAACCCAATACACGTGTGTGGTTTGGCTATAATTGTAACTGTTTTATTTTTCATCTATGTCAACAGATTACATTTGGGAAGATATCATTTGCCCGATATGAAAACATCCAAGGTGTACGTGCAGACTTGTGAATGGTTTGCATTATAGAACTACACACTTCTGGAAAAAATGTTCTTTTGCACTGGATAAACAAACATGATCATTAAACAAGTCTTATAGGAAAGGCTTAACAAGTCCTGCATGTTTGCCAAAGAAAAAAATGGCATACACATGGATAGATGATTACACCCATGAAGACTCTATCTTAACCAGAGGAAAAAACTCTGACCTTGAACTCTTGAGCGTTCAGCAGCCCATGTGAAGAGAGAGATTTGATGTAGGGAATGTTTTTGATCAGTTCTGCTCTCCGGTTTCTTTTCTGGAACAGCCGCCATCCAGACCCTGGCGAAGGAAATACGAAGGAACAAATCCACATCTTTTTTATGAGAAGAATAAACATTACCATATGGCCTCATAATGTATCTGGACACTTACTCCACACTTTAAATCTACACATTTTTGCACCATATAACAATATATAAATTCAAGTGACGTTTATTTTGAAGAAATTGTCAAACTTTGCACAGCGTGTCCATAGTAAATGTGAGAAATTACACCTGTGGTAGGGCACTTGTGTGAATCAACTTCACATACTGTATCTGATCAAATACAAGCACATTGGTTAAAATCATTCGGACTAATTTATTCATGTTGCATTTTATAGTTAGACTACACATTTTTTATTTTACAAAAGTTGATATTTATACAGTGCTCATTATAGTTTACGGCCTTACAAACTCCCTAGGATGTTAAAAAAACCTTCGAACACCTCTTCTCCAATCAGATTCAATGACTGGAACTTTTTCATAACACACAATATGTGAATAGCGAGGGCTTTGATATATGTGACCCTGGATCAAAAAACGACTTAAGTCTTAAGTAGCACGGGAACATTTTTGATAAAAACCCAAAATACATTGTGTGTGTCAAAATGATCGATTTTTCTTTTATGCCAAAAAATCATTAGGATATTAAAAAAAGATCATGTTCTATGAAGATATTTTGTAAATTTACTGTGGATGTCAATTTCCTCAATATTTGAATTTTTACAGATTCCAGAGTTTTAAACGGTTGTCAGATATTTAGGATGTTTATCAAGCTTTCAGGTGAAGTAAACATGTCAATTTCGAAAAATGTACCCCATAAGATCATTTTTTTTGTTGTCCAGGCTCACAATATGGTACTGGAAAATAAAGAAATAATATGTTACGTATAAATTTCCTTTGGTTTGCTTTCAGGTCCTCAGGCACATATACCCAGATTACAGGTGGAATGCCAAGCTTCACTGAATCCTTCCACACACACCTCAAGTAGGCCTACAGTTCACAACCTTTGTCACACCACAACCCACCCTGATGAAATATAGATGAAGTCCTACAATTTTTACAAGCCTCCAAACCATATCTTGTCAGTCCTGTACATTTACATTACATTTACATTTACATTTATTCATTTGGCAGACGCTTTTATCCAAAGCGACTTACAAGTAGTTTTTATACAGTGGAACATTACTGCAGAGCAATCAGGGGTAAGGTGTCTTGCTCAAGGGCACTTCAGTCATGACCTGCTGACACTGAGATTAGAACCAGCAACCTTCTGACCACAAGCCCAACGCTCTAACCATTAGGCCACAGCTGACCCCTGTCTACATGTTAAAAATATTTTCAGCCTTCCAGCAGTTTACCAGTTTAGTTTTCACAAGTAGTAGAGTAAAAGAGTAAAAGAGCAACTGCCTGTTATGAGTGAGAATAATTGTGACAAAGAAAACATTAGCACCATGCTAAAATATGCTACCATTGATATGTTCTTAAAAAATCCTTTGTGGTGTTACTGTCCTTAGTAATATATATTGTGCTTTAGCTTAAAACTTAAACCAGTCTGGTTTGCTGGTTTTAGCTATAGTGTAAACTTTTTGTCTTATGGCCCTGTGCAGAACATCACCCTCAGCTCATGTGTTTCTCATCTAAATGCACACTTTGGTGATTTCATGTAGCCAAATGGAGTTGGTGTGTGTATCATGGCTCCCGTGAGCACCATTTTAAACAATAAATGACGATGGGGACATTCTATAATAGTCTTGTTGACTTTATAGACTCATAGACAAAGGCCATGAAAGCTTGAGTCCAAAGGAGCTTTGATTTGTGTTTGTTGTGTTTTTAAAAAACACGCAGATATGGGATAGTTCACCCAAAAATCATTAACTTACTCTAAATGTCAACCTGCATGACTTTCTTCTGGAGAACACAAAAGAAGATATTTTGAAGAATGTTGGTAACCAAACAACATTGTCCCCCATTGACTTTCTCCTTTTGAAACTTGAAATTTCTCCTTTTGTGTTCCACAGAATAAAGAGTCTTAATAAATGATGACAGAATGTTTTTTGGGGGGGGAACTATACCTTTAAGTCAATAAAAACAACACTACATGTATAGAGATCTAGGACATCCGAATGTGTGTGGGTGAGTGGCAATATTGTAACGTACATTTTTTTGTGGGACAAAATGAGGAAAAAAAACAAAATACATTTTCACAAATTAGATTTTGTTATCAAATACTTTCGTATTTATAAGAGAACCATGTGTTTTATTAAATCAATGTTTAAAGATTAGTGTCCTTTTATGCTAATTCTTGCTTATGCTGAATGCATGTGTAGTGTTTTTAAATTGCAATATCTTAACATTTCATAACATTTCCAGTTTAGCCTGCTGAGGAATATGTCTTTCTCTGAGCTGATATGGAAAGCATCTACAGGTCTTGGTTGGTGGTGTATGTGTATGAATGTTTGTATCATGTGATGTGTGCGGGCCAGTTATTATTAAAGAGCTACTCATTATGAAAATAATACGTAATTGATGAAATAATATGAAGAATGAAGTAAACAACAGAAAGTGGGAGGACTGTGGAAAAATACATAACTTTTTTAATAACTAAAATATGAATGATTAAAAATGGTGCTAATCAAGAGATTGTATGGGGTAAATGACTGTAAACGTGTTGTATGTACCGTATGTAAAGGATGTGTATGCTCATCAGCCGTCTAAAGTCCAAGCAACAGCAATATGTGATATTTCCTCCCTCTGTGTTGTGAAACCTTGTGCAAACGACCCAAACTACATTCAGGTGCATTTAATCAAAGTGCATCTGAGATCTGTCATGCTCGTGTAACAGATAAAAGGCAGAAAGAAAAGAGACACAATAAATGAAATACTGGTGTAAATTTACTGTGGTTTTCCTCCGGGGCCCTCTACCCATCTACTCCCATAATACATCTCTCTCACATTCGCTCTTCCTCAGACAAAATCCTCAATTGTCAGGATACGTGTGAACTGTTGTTTCAGAACAGCCGACACTCGATTGACCCCTGGACAAAGAGTGCAGTGTCCGGAGCGTATGTGCGTCTTTTTTGTTTTTATTATGGCCTGGTCTAGCAAAACTAATTGTTATCGATTGAAATGTTTTGAAATATGCTTTTTAATACGAATTACATAATGATTTAGGACAGTCTGTGGTTCATCTGTCTATGCAGTGTGTATATTTTAAAGCGATAGTTCACATAAAAATGACAATTCTGTCATTATTTACTTACCCCTCAGGTTGATCCTAACCTGTTTAAATGTATTTGTTTTGCTGAACACAAAGGAAGATATTTGTGAGAATGCCAGTAACCAAACATGTCTCATCCCTCATTTATGCCATAGTAGGGAAAATAACGGGAGTCAATGGGGAATTAGATCTGTTCATTTTTGGGGGACCTATCCCTTTAAGGACACATGTATAAAGTTCTGGAAATGTTATCTGACTTATGTTCTGCTTTTCTAAATTTACTATTTATAGTTGTGGTAAAATAATCATTTTTGTAAAAGTTTATTTAAATTTGATCTTTCAATTGTATTTATATATTGCACAGGTTCTGGGTCAAACAGTTTTAAGAGATTCATTCATTTTGGTTAAATTGTGTGGTTTTTTTTGTGTATTACTTAATTTCCAATAGGTCGAGTTTTCTGTTACTTTAATCTAAATTAAAACACTTTGACTTTAAAATAAGCAAGAAGAGACCGGTCTCATAACTGGCATTAGCACAGCAACACAGCAAAAAATCACATTCCTCCTAAGCATTTTTGTTTTGTTTTCTATTAAAACTATTTAAAACTTATTTATAACAAGAAAAGTGACCTAAGATTTCTGGTCATGTTTTATTAAAGAAAATATAATAACTATGTTTAAAACAAAATTGTAAATTAAATTTACAGTAAATTACTGTTTAATCTGCCGCAAAATTAAAGCCAAGGTTTACAGTGAAGGTAATGCTATTGATCAGGTACGATAAGGTTTTTAGGTCAAGTTCTCTCTGAAACAGATTTAAATGGATCTGTGGTTTCCCCATACATTTATACTACAGAAGCAGGAATTGCAGGAGAGGTTTTCTCCATTTTCTCGGGATGTTTGTGCTTTGTAAAGCTCTGGGGAACAGAATACGTTTTTTTGCTGCAATTTGGCAGCACAAGGGAGCAAGAAGGTATAATGAGGGAAAACTGTTTCATGTGACAACAGTTTGAAGGAGTAGAATCAAAGCTAATGTGAACCCTTTTTTTTCAACTAATAGCTGAATCTTTTCTTTTAATGAGAGCTGTGAACAAAAAAGATTATTGAAGAAGAAATTGAACTGTATTGTTAATCTGTCTATTTTAGTCCGTTGGAGGAAAATGTAAGATATAACGCTCATGGTTAAATGTTATATATCTGCTTTTGTAAATCATGAGTATATTTCCAATTTTTTCTTATTTTTTTTAATTCATTGAACTTGTCTTCATCTATATCTTACCGTCTCTTTCAATTGATCTTGTTCTGTTTCGTCTATATTTCCACGTATGTTTCCACTCAGCTCAAAATTCTTTCCGATTCTAAGGCCTCTTCCCTCAGGCTAAAAGGAGGGGCCAGGACCTGATTTGGGACCAGTTTTCATGACCTGAAACACTGCACTTCTCCAAACTTGTTTCTCTTAGAGGCTAATCTATAAACTATAACATAGAAAAGGTTTAGGTTACAGACATTCTAGGGCAGATTGCTTAAATGGATGCTGTGTTTTTCCCAGTACTACTGAATTGTTAAACACCTCAATGTTGAGCTCTGTTGTTTGATACATTTATTTTTTATAAGATTCTGTCACTCAAATTCTGTGATGGCTAAATATAGATTTTGATATCAATATTTATGTTCTCTTGCCTCAGCTATCGTCATCGACTTGTAAACATGGCCTATAAACTACAATATTGTTTTAGCTCATTGACTAAATGTTTAATGCTCATTCATCTGTAAGGGCCTTTGGATCAAATGAATAGATGTTAATTTAAATGTTATATTATTGATTCGAATAAAAAGGCACAATCATGACGTAAAATGAACTTATGTTTTAACTGAACTTTTCCAAATCACCAATCCCATTCACTCTGGAATCAAATACTCAGATTAGTTTTACTCATGGCAGTCTTCCCAGTGCAAAAAGCCAAAGTCACCCTGAAAGGATTCTATATGGGGCTGCTTTATGTGTTAGCTTTAAATTATTGTCGCTGAGGGACTTTTCCACCTTAAAGATTTCACAGAACAGAACACCTGTGGAGAAGTTCTTGTTGCCTAATACATTAACAAGATCCTAAATGTGTTCTGTGTCTCTCAGCCGCAACGTAATTGAAACGACAGATTTGAAACTCTGTAAGTTGAGATATTTTGAGAGTGTTTGTAGCTACGTTTGTAGTCAGTCTATAGCTTGAAAAAAGTACTGAAGTAGAACACACCTCTTGTACGTACATTGACGGACCTCAGTGTTACATTTAAAGGGATAGTTCAACCAAAGATGAATATTTTGTCATATCAAGATATTTTGGAAAATAGATGCGAGTTGGTCTTTAAACAATGGAAGTCAATGTGGGCCATGTTGTTTGGTTACCAGAATTCTTTTAAATATATATTTTTGTGTTCTCTGCAGAATAAAGAAAGTCATACAGGTTTGGAATTACATGAAAGTCAAATGACAGAGTTTTCATTTCTATCCCTTTCATGACAGAGCGTCATTTGCACAAATTGCATGTATAAAAAAGATCATGCTTTACTATTTCATATGTCATCATTGTTCTTAAGAAACGTTGTCCGTAGACTGAAAGTAAAATTTGTACAAACATATGGTCTTGAAATCTCCTCAGAAGATATTTATATATAGACTTTCAACAAGTAGGCCTACCATATGACAAAAAAATTATGGAAAACACTGCTTGCTTTAAATAACACATTTTGCATTAAATTTAAATGTTTTGTTGATACTCTTTCAAACCGTGTTTGCATCAAAATACACTAATGTTTAAGACCTCAGCACAGCCAGAAATAGAAAAATGGCTTCAGCTGGGAATCGGCTTAGTCCTCAAAGCTCACTCTGATGTTGAAATAGTTTGGGGGGGGATGTGGTGCGTGAGGAAAAGTGGAGAACCAGATTCAGTTTCACTTGTCTGTAAAAAGCCTGAAAAAGTGTTGTCATGGCAACAGGGTAGGTTTAAAGTGCACCTAAAAACTGACGTAAAAAGAATATGAAACATATCAGGGAGACATGGTACCATTTATTTTTGGGTGCGAAGTTCTCTGTAACGGTTTGGTCCCTCTCCTCGGCTGTTCAGAGCTCAGGCTGTGAGAGTGTTTAATAATGTCTACTGGAATCACATCCATCTGCTCATTATTCAGGCCTGGCTTTGCGGTAGGTTCAAATTAAAAACTGATAGTGGCTATACTCCCAGAGTTCCTTCTTTGACGTGAGGCCTGTGGCTCCTCCAAGACTAGGAAACAGGGGGACTTATTGGCTGTCAAATAGCCTGCAGACATTTAAGCATCACCCCCAGTCCCTCGCAGTTCACCCTCAGGTCTGTCTTCCATCAAATGTTGGAGCGCAGCCACAAATTATTATCCATATGTGTATGTTGGCTTACTGGTTTGGAAATGAGGGAGTAGCATGCTTCCTGATGGACCGGTATCATTGAGTTAAGTGTGGACTTTCTAGAACAACATTAAAAGAATACAAACTTCTGTTTCTCTTTGATATGTTGATGTCTATTTAGACCTAGCTTTAGGCCATGCATGTTGCAAAATGCCTCTAACTTTATCTCAGATTTGTATTTTTGTATTCATTACATGGAATTCCATTAACCCTTTAACATAACCCAATGCAATGCAAATTCAAAGTTCGGGTTAAACAGCTGTAAAAAATGACAATAGGAAAATTCCTATGCTGCAATATTTTTTAAATAGGGCACAATATACTGTATTAATATTGAGGATTTTTTAATATTAATTTTTACAGTTGTTTTACCAGCATTTACATTTTTTCCACAGCATTGCTATACATATGTTTCAGCATTAACGGAAATGTAGACGGAACGGATAAAATACTGTCGGAAAGTTCTCAGTGCATTTTCTCTTTTTTACATCGTGTTTTTCAATTTTACAGATTTTTAACAGTATACACTTTTAAACAAATCCCGTAAAAAACTAATATTGCGTCAACTAAGGCACCAGACAAAAAAACCTATTCACCCAAATTTTAATGTGCAGTTTATTTCTCTAATGTAACATTTTTATGGCACTTCAATGCATGAAATTTCTGTCAAATAAAACAATAAAATTACGTAAAATTACAATGTGCTATACGCATAATATGTATGCATATTCCATATGCTAAAATAGCTTTAATGTAAATTTAAAGTCACCATAACAGAAAGTTGCGATTGATTTCTTTTCTGTATTGTGACGTGTGTCTGAGTGAAAGCTGGCCATTGGACAGTCAGTATTGTCCTACCTCTTTTTTGTAGCTGACATCATGTGGTGAAGAGTTGTTGTTGAGAGGGGGAGAGGAGCTTTTTGCTTTAAGATTACAAGTGAATAATCTATAATAATCTCTCCAACACTGTGTTAAAGACTTTTCCTGTTTTATTGCATGGTGACTTTAAAAAATGCAACAGATGTTTTGATTTGTAACGCTTGTGTAGCTAACATTTTCAGAATATTACAATTCAATTTAAGCCATTTATTGCGTTGCAGTTCCTAATAAAGTTACTGTTTGGACAAAAGGTTAAGTGAAGGAATGTGACCTTTGGGGCCAGAGAAGAGAAGTCAGTGGTTAGTCGTCTTTCATGTAATGGTGCTAGAGCTTCCACTGTACTATGCGCAGAAGAAACCCGAAAAGAACATTTTATTTCTCTTTGTGTCCTGTTTTCAATTGAGAGTAAAAAGAAGAGAATAGGAAACAGAAATTAAGAATCTCAACCACAGCCAGACATGAGAGCACAATACGAGTAATTGTGCTTGTTACTCCTAGTCTTTTATAATATAAATCCTTTATAATTCATTGAATGTGCAGAAGTGTTTCTGTTGAAATCATGAATGTTCTTGCTCTCCTTTTATCGCTTAAAACCAGGTGTGTTGTAGAACTGCAGATTAAATAGAATTATATAAATAAAATAATCCACTGAGTCAAAAGGAGATGTTTTGAGAAACCTTGTGTCTAAACAATAGAAGTCAATTGGGGCCGATACTGCTTAGTTAGCAACATTCTTCAAACAATCTTCTTTTGTCCGCTGGAAATATTAATCGTAAATGCTACTGTAAGTCATCCATGTTTCGACCATATACTGTATGACACAGAATAAGGAAAATGGCTTATGTTTTTTTTGCAGACACTTGCATATAGATCCACATATCAAAGTCGATCTCACATTCTGACCACTATGCAGCAGCTCTGTGTTACTGCTAATGAGACTGGAATCTCTCTCGCTGTTTAATGGAGCTAGAAAAATACAGTACTTGAGCATGTTATTCAGCTTAACACTGGCCACATACTAAATTACAACTCAGGCTGGTGTGCACATGGGTATAGACTTGGCAAAATGATTAGCTAGCACAGACTTAGAGAATAACATCACACTTTTCAGTATAAGTCACGTAAATATATTTTAAATGTATTATAGCGTTCGCTGCTATCTGCTGTGTTGGCAATACAATTTTCATACGAGACAGTCCAAATGCAAAGCATGTTGCTCATCTGCGATTCCTGTGCTCTGCAGGCATCCGCTGCAGCAGGAGCTGAAACTGCGGGCTGTGGTGATGCCCCTTTCATCTCTTCTGGCTGTGGATCAAGCAGCGCTGCACCCCTCACCCTCTCTCCCTCCACCCCCTTCTTCTCTTCATCTTCCATCCAGCTCCTGTCTGGTAATACAGGCAGTGATGCAGCATCCCAGTGGATTCAATTCACCAGCATAACTATTATTTAAATATAGAGAACACTGCCTCAAGACAGAATAATTGTATAATGTGAATGAGGACGGACAGTGATTGCTAATTTTTAGTTTCAGAGATGATGGAATTACAATCACAAATGAGATCTCGGTAATATGTCACAGTTACACCTCCTCTGTATTGGACTACATAAGTTCCACCATTGATAGTGTCACAACCCAGAAGCAGATCACCACGTACCCTAATCAGAAGCCATGGATGAACAAGGAAGTGCGCCTCCTGTTGAAAGCACGCAACACTGCCTTCCGATCGGATGATTCACAGGCCTACAGTACTTCTAGGGCAAATCTGAAGAGGGGCATCAAAAAGGCCAAGCACTGCTACAAGCTGAAGCTAGAGGAGCATTTTTCTAATTCTGACCCTCGACGCATGTGGCAGGGCATCCAGGCCATCAGTGACTACAAACCCAAACACTCCACCCCCATAGCCACAGATGCCGTCTTCCTGAACGAGCTTAATGACTTTTATGCTCGCTTTGAGAGAGACAATAAGGAAACCGCTACCAAGCTCACACCCTCTGCTGACCACCCAATCATCACACTTAACTCCACTGATGTTCACAATGCACTAAGCCGGATCAACGCGCGCAAGGCTGCTGGCCCAGACGGCATCCCTGGTTGTGTACTCAAGGCATGTGCGGAGCAGCTTGCTGGGGTCTTCACGGACATCTTCAACCTGTCCCTCGCCCAAGCAGTGGTTCCAGCATGTCTTAAATCCACCTCCATTGTGCCCATCCCAAAACATTCGAACCTGACATGCCTTAACGACTACCGCCCTGTAGCACTTACACCCATTGTTATGAAGTGCTTTGAGCGGCTGGTCCTGGCACACGTAAAGGTCTCCCTACCACCCACACTGGACCCATACCAATTTGCCTATCGCAACAATAGGAGCAAGGATGATGCAGTGTCCATGGCGCTGCACTCTGTGCTCACACATCTGGACAACAAGGACACTTACGCACGCATGTTGTTTGTAGACTTCAGCTCTGCTTTCAATACCGTCATCCCTTCCAAGCTAATCGTCAAACTTGGAAACCTAGGCATTAACAACTCTACCTGCAATTGGATTATCTAGCAATTGGAACTTCCTGACGAACAGGCCTCAGCTTGTTAGGTTAGGCCACATCTGCTCCACCACCACCACCCTCAACACTGGTGTACCACAGGGCTGCGTACTGAGCCCCTTTCTCTACTCCCTTTTCACACTCGACTGCAGGCCTGTGAACGGATCTAACTCCTTCATCAAGTTTGCAGACGATACAACGGTGATTGGTCTCATCAGCAACAACGATGAGACTGCATACAGGGAGGAGGTCCGGCACCTGGCCACATGGTGCTCAGACAACAACCTGCTCCTTAACACCTCCAAGACAAAGGAGATCATCGTGGACTTCAGGAAGGCGAAAGGAGGCACATACGACCCCATCCACATTAATGGGATGGCTGTTGAACGTGTTTCCAGTTTTAAGTTCCTGGGGACTCATATTTCGGAGGACCTGTCCTGGACCACCAACACCTCATGCCTGGTCATGAAGGCTCACCAGCGTCTCTTCTTTCTGAGGACACTGAAGAAGAACCAACTGTCTTCAACTATCCTGGTGAACTTCTATCGCTACACGATAGAGAGCATCCTGACCAATTGTGTCACAGTCTGGTACAAGATCTATTCGGTTGCTGAGCGCAAGGCACTGCAGCGGGTGGTGAAAATAGCCCAGCGCATCACAGGGACTACACTTTCTCCCATTGAGGACATCCAGAAGAAACGCTGTCTGCGTCGAGCTCGCAGCATTCTCAAGGACTCCTCTCACCCCGCTCATAGACTGTTTACTCTCCTGCCTTCCGGTAGGCGCTTCCGGTGCCTCCGGACAAGAACCAGCAGACTAAGAAACAGCTTTTTTCCCAGAGCTGTTTCATTATTGAACTCTGCCCCCCACTGATTCCACTACCTCTCTTACCTTGAACTCCAAGCTGCTATAACATTGTTCACACTGCACTACAGTGCTGCATGCATGACTGAACTGTCCACACCAGTACTTCATGTTATCTGCTCTACTGGACTGTTTACACACGCACAGCATCATTTGCACTCTATACTGCTCACTTGCACATCTAAAAGTTGCTTATTCGCACTAATGGACCACTTTCATAACTGCACTAACTTATCTACTGCACTGTAACTCTATTAACTGCATCTACTCATCTATTGCACTGTAACCTCAATAACTGCATTAACTAATCTACTGCACTGTAACCTAATTAACTGCATTAACTCATCTTCTGGACTGCAACCTATTATTAACTCTTATACTGCGCCGTAACTTTAATAACCGCATTAACTCATCCACTGCACTGTTACTTCAACAACTGCATTAACTCACCTATTGCATTGCAACTTTAACAGCTAATGTCAATAATCTATGCACACTTAAATCACTTGCACTATTGTTTAGTCTAAATTATTATCTGCTCATATCCAACTGTACATTAATGTTCATAGTGTTAATGTTCATAGTATATAGTCATCTGTATATATTGTTCATAGTACATACCTACTGTCATATTTTCATAGAACATACCTACTGTAAAATATTTTCATAACTGTATAATATTTTATCAATATTGTATTCTGTATTTATTCTAACTGTATATCCTGCACTTGCTAATTGCACTTCTGGTTAGACCTAAACTACATTTCGTTACACTGTACTTGTATATGTGTAATGACAATAAAGTTGAATCTAATCATCTAATCTAATCTAATGTCAAATGTTTCTCTGGACAATGAGATTACAAGGACAAATTAAGGATTTTGCTTTTTTATTCAAAATAAATGTATACTAAGGTGATGTTGACTTCTCAACATAATACATATGAGAATGTTAATATCTTATGATCTATGAAAGGAGCAACATTAAACCAATACAGTTTTTGTGCTCTCCATATTTTTAGGAGTAGTTCACCTTCAAAGTGAAAATTCTGTTAACATTTACTCACCCTATTGTCATTTTAAACCTGTATGACTTTCTTTCTTCCACAGAACACAAAATAAGAGATTTTAAAGAATGTTGTTAACAGCCCCCCCGCCATTCACTTGCGTTGGTTGCGACAGAAGTGAAAGGGGGGCTTTGCTGTTCGGTTTCCAACATTTGAAATCATTTTTGTAAATGATGCAGAGGTGTTAATAGTACCTGAAAACCATACTTGAGTAAAAGGTACCTTGGAGTGAAAATAACTCCATTACCAGTTACAAGTCACAAATTCCAAAACGAATTGTGTCTTAGAGTTTCTGATTTTAACAGGACTTGAGTATTTTACTCATACTGAATGTAGGCTCAAAGCAGCACTAGTCCTCAACACTTAAGAGACGTGTCCGTGAAAAACAAGAAACAGTTGATTCGTGAGGAGAGCCATTTCATCTAACTGAACACCTCAAAATTGCAACTGGTCTATTACAAACACCCGTCTCAGTAAAGCTCAAGTGCTCATAAGCAAACCAATACCCTTCAAAAAGTTCTCTTCAGTAAAACAAATAAATAAAATAATGTTAAGTAAAATGACAAAAGTCAAAGCCTTTTGCACTGGACATGCTGGTTTTGGCCTCATCGCCAGCTGCAGTCATGTCCTTTTAAAACATCTGAAAATGAACCCGGATTCGCATAAAGAAGCAATGTTGCAATATTCAGTAAGTAAGGGCATTTATATTAAGGGAAGTTATACATTCAATGCCCTGTAAATGGCAATATTGCTTCCTCTGTAGCAGAAATAAACTGTTGCTATGACATTTTTTATGTGTAATTGCATTAGTCCTTACTAATGTAGTGGAGTAAAGAGTACATACTGTATACTAGTTGCTAATATCTTTAATATTCAGTACATTTACAAAATAACCAAAAAGATACTTCTCCAATACTTTACAGGATTTTCATTTTGAAGGTGAACTACTTCTTTCAATGATGGTTTTCGGAACAGAAATGAAGGAGAAAAAGATACACGACAAGTGACTGGATGAAGACTTCTCTTCTGATTTTCTCAGGGTTTCACTTTGAAAGTGAACTGGGAAATATCATTCAAATTGAATGTGATTTCACGTCTGGCAAATGAGAAAATATTCTCAGAAGCACATTACAAGCATCTCAGCCAATGTCATTCATTATCTCAGTCAGGCACTTCAACTAATTTAATCAATGAAGGCTTGCTACTCACATTGGGAACTGAGGGAAAACTCATATTTAGACACATAATTGTCGAGATTAAAGAGGACGGCTTTTAATTTGACTCAGTTGAAGGACTTTGTAGATTGCAGTTAAGGGGTTATTAATTCAGGGCAATTCACTTAAGACTATAATAAATCTGCATAGGTAATGGGATAAGAGTAAACTGAGCACATCAAAACAGTTGTGCAGTGATTGCTTTGTTTTACACAAGAAGAAATTGAAATAAATTAACATTCTATTCAGAAGATATTCTTAAAGTGTTGTTAAAATCTTAATTTAGATTTTTCTGTCAATGCGGTGTCAAATATGAGGTGGAAATGTTATCAATTGGTAAAATTCAGCTCATGCTTCCAGATTTTCCAAATCACACAAACGCAAAATTGTCAATAATGTACTATACATCTAGTATTGGAACCTTATGAATTAAACCCTCACTCTTCTCACTAAAAACAAAGATTGCTTACATTAAATCTTATTTTTACAATCGCATTTTCTATTTTATTTTATTGATATCAAACTATCTTATCTCTTGATCAAATCCAAAGGCACCTTCAGATCCATGACATAACAGTGTTCTGCTTTCCACAATCCTCAACCCCAGCTTTTATTTACATACAAATACACATGTAACGCCTGAAACATACCTCACTACTTTTAATATAGGCGTTTACCACTTAAATTAGATAATATGTTTGCTATTTTAACAGAGAAT
This sequence comes from Barbatula barbatula, assembly GCF_947034865.1. Taxonomy (NCBI): domain Eukaryota; kingdom Metazoa; phylum Chordata; class Actinopteri; order Cypriniformes; family Nemacheilidae; genus Barbatula; species Barbatula barbatula. The sequence continues at coordinate 17,847,453 of NC_136770.1, forward strand.
TAAAATGCTCTCTTGTGCTTCAACTTTAACTAATAGGTGTTTGAGAGTTTTATCACAAACGTTTTTGACATTACGTTACAATCTTCATAATATTTGAACAAAATATATCAAAGTCGTTCATTCATTTATAATAGAACACGGCTAAAGAGGGTTTTAAATAATTATGAGTTTTGAACATCAGATAAAAATCTAAAAGTTAAAATCATTGCTAAATATTTGATTAAAATATTATTTCATCAATTGTTTATGAAAGCAATTATATATTAGATGACAAATAAATGGTCAAACAGGGATTGCTCTTTAATGACACCATAGGTGGGCTCGAGAGTAAGAATCTAAAACGGAAGGGAAGTCCGCCAACCACGAGGAGTGAATCCCAATCCAGCTGCTCTAGTAAATCCACGTCGGTGTTTGGATAGCGCGCCTCCTGCTTTTCACTCCTATTGTGATGCTCCTGCTCACATACACACACACTTTACCGAGCGCCAACAGCTAAAGAAACTAATGTTGCCCTCTTAACCAAAGACCGAGCGTTTAAAACTTCGCGTTGATGCATCTTACTGAAATCACTGGAATTCGGAAAGTTTAAGAAGTGGAAAGGAAAGTTGGGAAGTAATCGGTGAAGTTTTTCGGTAATTCAGTGCAGGAGCGCATCGAGCCATAATGGCGAGCCGTGCGCGGACAGGAGCGCTGGCTTTACCTCGATTCTCTCTCGCGGCGTGGAGCAGACTCTACCGATCCTACCGGAATAACTTAAAGGTTTCCAAGTGGAGCCTGTTTGCTCTGTTCGTGTTTCTTTGCGTTGGATTTTGTGGAGCAGATAGTGAGTTTTCTATCTTGGAGGAGGCTCAAGTTTTGGCAGTGCAGATGAAAAAGCTCTCCACGCAGGAGCTGGGTGTTCTCACCATGCAGGTAACAAAACACACCCTTTTGAAACGTCGGCTTTGTGTTTTTACGCGAACCTGTAACGGATCATGTTAACGATTGTGCGTTGTGTTTAGTTCTGGTGTGGGGATCTTAAATAACTCGGGAAGTGTGAATTGAAGTTCGAGTTGTTTTGGTGAACGTTAGACCGCGGTCAAGCCAGCCGCAGTTCGAAAATACACGGTCAAGCCAGCCGCAGTTTGATTAATTATGCGCGCATACTTCGTAAACTACGGTAATTTCTAGAAACACCGCTTTTAAAGCTTTATTTAAATGCGGATCGTCTGTGTGTCTCCTCAATATTATATATTGCGTTTTACGTTTAGAATTTCCGTAATTGAAGAACATTTTTATCAGAATGTTTGCTTATGCATGTTGTGAAAGCAATGTCTCCGTCTGCAACTTTTGTTTAACAGTTACTGTTACTGATATTTCCATCAAATAAAACGGGTTAAAATAGTTTTACCTGTAGCCTACTCCTGTGAAATTATTTTTTTAATGTGTATCCTATAGTAAATGTGTTGTTAGTGTCTAAATGATTAGCTACAAAATGCAAATACATGATTTTAATACAGTAACATGAATTTGTACAAGTTTAACTGTGTAATGGCTTTTGAAAGCGTATTATAGCGTTTTGAAAAACCATGCTTTCATACTATAATGACTTATAACTAATGGTAATGGTTTACTGTAGCATTTGGGAGAAATTGTCATTTATCCAATTTAAATGCCTATAGAAACATGATTTCCTATAAGTTTCACAAACGGATGGTCTCTTCCTCTAGGGGGCATCCCACACTATATATACACCATATATGGACTCATTTTACTGTAGCATTTGGGAGAAATTGTCATTTTTCCAATTTAAATGCCTATAGAAACATGATTTCTAATAAGTTTCACAAACGGATGGTCGGATCCTGTAGGGGGCATCCCACACTATATATACACCATATATGGACTCATTTTACTGTAGCATTTCGGAGAAATTGTCATTTTTCCAATTTAAATGCCTATAGAAACATGATTTCTAATTAGTTTCACAAACGGATGGTCGGATCCTGTAGGGGGCATCCCACACTATATATACACCATATATGGACTCATTTTACTGTAGCATTTGGGAGAAATTGTCATTTTTCCAATTTAAATGCCTATAGAAACATGATTTCTAATAAGTTTCACAAACGGATGGTCGGATCCTGTAGGGGGCATCCCACACTATATATACACCATATATGGACTCATTTTACTGTAGCATTTCGGAGAAATTGTCATTTTTCCAATTTAAATGCCTATAGAAACATGATTTCTAATTAGTTTCACAAACGGATGGTCGGATCCTGTAGGGGGCATCCCAAACTATATGCACACCATATATGGTCTCATTTTACTGTGGCATTTGGGAGAAATTGTCATTTTTCCACTTTAAATGCCTATAGAAACATGATTTCTAATAAGTTTCACAAACGGATGGTCGGATCCTGTAGGGGGCATCCCATACTATATGTACACCATATATGGACTCATTTTACTGTAGCATTTCGGAGAAATTGTCATTTTTCCACTTTAAATGCCTATAGAAACATGATTTCCAATAAGTTTCACAAACGGATGGTCGGATCCTGTAGGGGGCATCCCACACTACCTATACAACATATATGGACTCATTTTACTGTAGCATTTCGGAGAAATTGTCATTTTTCCACCTTAAATGCCTATAGAAATATGATTTCCAATAAGTTTCACAAACGGATGGTCTCTTCCTCTAGGGGGCATCCCACACTATATGCACACCATATATGGACTTATTTTACTGTGCCATTTGGGAGAAATTGTCATTTTTCCACTTTAAATGCCTATAGAAACATGATTTCCAATAAGTTTCACAAACGGATGGTCGGATCCTGTAGGGGGTATGCCACACTATATGCACACCATATATGGACTAATTTTACTGTAGCATTTCGGAGAAATTGTCATTTTTCCACCTTAAATGCCTATAGAAACATGATTTCCAATAAGTTTCACAAACGGATGGTCTCTTCCTCTAGGGGGCATCCCACACTATATGCACACCATATATGGACTTATTTTACTGTGCCATTTGGGAGAAATTGTCATTTTTCCACTTTAAATGCCTATAGAAACATGATTTCCAATAAGTTTCACAAACGGATGGTCGGACTCTGTAGGGGGCATCCCATACTATATGCACACCATATATGGACTCATTTTACTGTAACATTTGGGAGAAATGGTCATTTTTCCACTTTAAATGCCTATAGAAACACGATTTCTAATAAGTTTCACAAACGGATGGCCAAAATTGTCATTTTTCTGCTTCAAAAGTTATAGACACATTAATTATAAACTGAAAGGTACATTCTCTGAAGAAATTGTAAAGTGGTGCTAATTTGGCAAAATGCTGGTGTTGGGCTAGGGGGATGACCATTCAAACCACTAGTGAAACAGCCAACCCCCATGTCTCTACGATGTTCTGATGCAAAGATGAAGGTTTTGCTATTGGCCCTAACAGTTGCAAAGCTAAGCTGTTTGGTTGCCATGGGCGTGGCTTGGCATTAAACAATTTATAAAACTCTGAGGTATAAGTGAAATTAACCAACTCCCATGTCTCTACGATGTTCTGATGCAGAGATATACATCTTGTAAAATAAGTTAAGTCAATGGGATTTTTGGGGCGAGTTTTTGCCCTCCTATCATACTCCCTACGCCTGATCGCTTTTAAAAGTCATAGCTCACCATTCCTCAATAAGCTAGACGATTTGTTACGACTAGTTACGGGCTGAAAAAAAATGTCACAATAATAATTATTTGTGCATATAGTGTGGAATGCCCCCTACAGGAAGAGACCATCTGTTTGTGAAACTTATTAGAAATCATGTTTCTATAGGCATTTAAATTGGGGAAATCGCAATTTCTCCCAAATGCTACAGTGAAATGAGTCCATATATGGTGTGCATATAGTGTGGGATGCCCCCTACAGGATCCGACCATCCGTTTGTGAAACTTATTGGAAATCATGTTTCTATAGGCATTTAAAGTGGAAAAATTACAATTTCTCTCAAATGCTACAGTAAAATGAGACCATATATGGTGTGCATATACTGTGGGATGCCCCCAACAGAGTCCGACCATCCGTTTGTGAAACTTATTAGAAATCATGTTTCTATAGGCATTTAAGGTGGAAAAATGACAATTTCTCCCAAATGCTACAGTAAAATTAGTCCATATATGGTGTGCATATAGTATGGGATGCCCCCTACAGGATCCGACCATCCGTTTGAGAAACTTATTGGAATTCATGTTTCTATAGGCATTTAAAGTGGAAAAATGACAATTTCTCCCAAATGCTACAGTAAAATTAGTCCATATATGGTGTATATATAGTGTGGGATTACCCCTACAGGATCCGAACATCCGTTTGTGAAACTTATTGGAAATCATGTTTCTATAGGCATTTAAGGTGGAAAAATGACAATTTCTCCGAAATGCTACAGTAAAATGAGTCCATATATGTTGTATAGGTAGTGTGGGATGCCCCCTACAGGATCCGACCATCCGTTTGTGAAACTTATTGGAAATCATGTTTCTATAGGCATTTAAAGTGGAAAAATGACCTTTTCTCCCAAATGCTACAGTAGAATGAGTCCATATATGGTGTATATATAGTGTGGGATGCCCCCTATAGGATCCGACCATCCGTTTGTGAAACTTATTGGAAATCATGTTTCTATAGGCATTTAAGGTGGAAAATGACAATTTCTCCCATATGCTACAGTAAAATTAGTCCATATATGGTGTATATATAGTGTGGGATGCCCCCTAGAGGAAGAGACCATCCGTTTGTGAAACTTATTAGAAATCATGTTTCTATAGGCATTTAAAGAGGAAAAATGACAATTTCTCCGAAATGCTACAGTAAAATGAGTCCATATATGGTGTGCATATAGTGTGGGATGCCCCCTAGAGGAAGGACCATCCGTTTGTGAAACTTATTGGAAATCATGTTTCTATAGGCATTTAAAGAGGAAAAATGACAATTTCTCCCATATGCTACAGTAAAATAAGTCCATATATGGTGTGTATATAGTGTGGGATGCCCCCTAGAGGAAGAGACCATCCGTTTGTGAAACTTATTAGAAATCATGTTTCTATAGGCATTTAAAGAGGAAAAATGACAATTTCTCCGAAATGCTACAGTAAAATGAGTCCATATATGGTGTGCATATAGTGTGGCATGCCCCCTAGAGGAAGAGACCATCCGTTTGTGAAACTTATTGGAAATCATGTTTCTATAGGCATTTAAAGTGAAAAAATGACAATTTCTCCGAAATGCTACAGTAAAATGAGTCCATATATGGTGTACATATAGTGTGGGATGCCCCCTACAGGATCCGACCATCCGTTTGTGAAACTTATTGGAAATCATGTTTCTATATGCATTTAAAGTGGAAAAATGACATTTTCTCCCATATGCTACAGTAAAATTAGTCCATATATGGTGTACATATAGTGTGGGATGCCCCCTACAGGATCCGACCATCCGTTTGTGAAACTTATTGGAAATCATGTTTCTATAGGCATTTAAGGTGGAAAAATGACAATTTCTCCCATATGCTACAGTAAAATTAGTCCATATATGGTGTATATATAGTGTGGGATGCCCCCTAGAGGAAGAGACCATCCGTTTGTGAAACTTATTGGAAATCATGTTTCTATAGGCATTTAAAGTGGAAAAATGACCATTTCTCCAAAATGCTACAGTAGAATGAGTCCATATATGGTGTGCATATAGTATGGGATGCCCCCTACAGGATCCGCCCATCCGTTTGTGAAACTTATTGGAAATCATGTTTCTATATGCATTTAAAGTGGAAAAATGACATTTTCTCCCATATGCTACAGTAAAATTAGTCCATATATGGTGTATATATAGTGTGGGATGCCCCCTACAGGATCCGACCATCCGTTTGTGAAACTTATTGGAAATCATGTTTCTATAGGCATTTAAAGTGGAAAAATGACAATTTCTCCGAAATGCTACAGTAAAATGAGTCCATATATGGTGTACATATAGTGTGGGATGCCCCCTACAGGATCCGACCATCCGTTTGTGAAACTTATTGGAAATCATGTTTCTATAGGCATTTAAGGTGGAAAAATGACAATTTCTCCCATATGCTACAGTAAAATTAGTCCATATATGGTGTATATATAGTGTGGGATGCCCCCTAGAGGAAGAGACCATCCGTTTGTGAAACTTATTGGAAATCATGTTTCTATAGGCATTTAAAGTGGAAAAATGACCATTTCTCCCAAATGCTACAGTAGAATGAGTCCATATATGGTGTGCATATAGTATGGGATGCCCCCTACAGGATCCGACCATCCGTTTGTGAAACTTATTGGAAATCATGTTTCTATAGGCATTTAAGGTGGAAAAATGACAATTTCTCCCATATGCTACAGTAAAATTAGTCCATATATGGTGTATATATAGTGTGGGATGCCCCCTAGAGGAAGAGACCATCCGTTTGTGAAACTTATTGGAAATCATGTTTCTATAGGCATTTAAAGTGGAAAAATGACCATTTCTCCCAAATGCTACAGTAGAATGAGTCCATATATGGTGTGCATATAGTATGGGATGCCCCCTACAGGAAGAGACCATCCGTTTATGAAACTTATTCGAAATCATGTTTCTATAGGCATTTAAAGTGGAAAAATGACAATTTCTCCCAAATGCCACAGTAAAATGAGACCATATATGGTGTATATATAGTGTGGGATGCCCCCTACAGGACCCGACCATCCGTTTGTGAAACTTATTAGAAATCATGTTTCTATAGGCATTTAAAGTGGAAAAATGACCATTTCTCCCAAATGCTACAGTAGAATGAGTCCATATATGGTGTGCATATAGTATGGGATGCCCCCTACAGGAAGAGACCATCCGTTTGTGAAACTTATTGGAAATCATGTTTCTATAGGCATTTAAAGTGGAAAAATGACAATTTCTCCCAAATGCCACAGTAAAATGAGACCATATATGGTGTGCATATAGTATGGGATGCCCCCTACAGGATCCGACCATCCGTTTGTGAAACTTATTAGAAATCGTGTATTAAAACCACTAAACTTGTTTTGAACAAATAAAAATCATGTTAATTGTCGTAGGAGTATAGATATTAGACAAATAATTGAATTGGATAAACTGTTTTATATGCAGGACAAAGGTCTATAATAATAGGCTAGTTTTAGACGGAGACATTGTTTTTGCAATAAAGTAGACCTACTTTAGCTTACAGAAATTATATTGCAAACATTCGGAAAAAAATACATAAATTACTACAAAAACGACATATTCTAAACGTAAAACGCAATGTATAATATTGAGGAGACACACAGACGATCCGCATTTAAATAAAGCTTTTAAAGCGGTGTTTCTAGAAAGTACCGTAGTTTACGAAGTATGCGCGCATAATGAATCTAAACGGCGGCTGGCTTGACCGTGTATTTTCGAACTGCGGCTGGCTTGACCGCGGTAACGTTAGCTAGTCGCAGTTGCATTGAAGCACGTCCTGCCGGTTCACATCGTGTATTTGCACAATTGCCGTTTCGATTTGCACGATTTAAGTGGTAGAAGAAAATATAAAGTTATTCAGACTTTTAAAAACATGGTTGACAGTCGTCGCAATGGCAATGTTATTATTGTTCCTACGCTCTAGTATTCGTGTATTTAAAGGCTTGTATGAATGGAGAGATCTAAAGTCTTTGTAAAGATTGTAGATTTGAAAGATCCGTCATTTTCACTTCATCTGTGTCGGTTTGATCTTCAACAATATCCTAGTCCAAAAGTTTATTCAATTAGTTGGTGTGTGATCATATCTCACACATTTGATAAATATCTATTTTTTAAATATATTAAAGGTTCGACTATTGTTTTATATATAACTGAATATTCGATTTAAAACATTTACCACATTTCCTCTACATTCGCAGCTTTTACTTCACTATAGGCCAGTGTGTGTTTTGGGTCTATTTATAAGCTAATTGTTCTTACAGCCTATGTAAATATATAACCAACCACGTATAAATGTTAAAGACAGGTCGTTAAAATTATGCATTGAATTGGCGCATTGTTACGCAATGGCACTTGTTATTTACACTGCATTGTGTGTTCGTCTACATTTTACTGAGTGAATTAATTGATATGACTATAAAAATGAATTTCAAGCTCTGAAATGAAAATGTATAAAACAACCACGGCATTTCTTTGTATTGCTCCCTAAATAAAAATGCATTAAATGTGTTTTTTGCAACAAATGGCTAATTTTGCTGTGTAATATGTTGTTGGAAAAGCGCGCGCTTCAGAGGGAGCGCGCACAGAGGTTGTCAGTAGGGGGCCAAACCCAAATGGCCTTTCATCTGTGGCACATTATACCTCCCTCCAAGCTCCTCCTAGATCTTCACACTCAGATGTTAATAATCTCCCTCTTCTTTTCTCGCACGCACTCTTCTCCCCCACCCTGTTGCCTTTGGACATATAATTGGTTGTAAATCATATGAATGAGTTGCACATACACCACATTTGTGAATTGGCAACGTCTACCAAATATATGTGGATGGGATACATTTTTCTTTCCCTTCAACTTTAGCGTTTGTTTGTTTTGAATCATTACTCGCACAACTAGACTATCCGCCTCCAGATTAACTATCCCTGTGCCCATAAAAACATATCTGACCTCATATGTCGACAAACCCTTTTACACCTGCATCCTAGCTTTGATTCAAGGCATTAGAGATTTGTGGAAGGCCCGCCCTAGTGTTTTTAAAGGTGAAGCGTTTTTGTGAATGTGATGGCTTGAGGCTAAAGCTGAATTCCATTTTATGTTAAAGCAAGATAAGAATTTGTAAGCATTTCGCTTTTACGAGTCCCAATAATTACAGAAAACAATTCCACTTTTTTGAGTTGCTGTCCTAGGCACACGTGTATGTTTCTTCAAATGTGTCTTCGAAGGAAATTATCAAATTTAATCTAGCAGTATCTCGCCTGCATTTTTAAGTATTGCTTGCGAAAATCATCAGCCCTGAGGGTCGTAAATAAAGCTCCCGCTTGGTTATATTTACTTTTTTTATTAGAAATATTACCCTTCGGACTTCACTGAGCACGCTCTGTTTCTCCATCAGGCTGGTGGCTGTGGTTTAGGGAAGGGGCTATTTGAGCTGAGGCCTCCTAATTGAATAATGATGCTAATTCTTGAACGACATGTGTAAAAAGTAATGGACACCGGGTTGATTATGCATCATCAGTGCTTTTTTACATCTGCCTGTTTTCACTTCCCTCCCACGTAAATGAACTTAATCAATACTATATATTTATTAGCTGCGTGTCATTGAGACATATTATTGTGGTTAAAAAAATCGTCCTTTTTTCCCACAGGCGCATTTTTCCAAATCTCTCTCTGAAGGGTACTAAAAAACATTGCGCAAAATGTAAGTTTCGCAAAAAACTCATGCTTGCATGAGGTGTTTTTTCAGGCATAGGTAAACCTGTACCAAAAATATTACTTGGAATGATTTAACGCGAGAGGAAAATTATGTTAGTCGCATAACATTGGTTAATGGAAACTTATTTTGCAGTACCTTTGTATTGACATTTAGAAAATATTGCAAATGTTTTGTGCAAATCCATGCCAATAAAACCTGGCCATTGTGACTTTTAGATTTGTTTAGTTGTTAGTCCAGTCTTTGCTGGTTTAGCTTCTTCACTGGTCACACATGGACGGTTTGATATGCAAGATCTTGTAAGCTAATTCAGTTATAAATGTGTAGTTTTCTGATGAGCGGAATTTGTTTTTGAGGCCATATTAATTAGCTCTGCCGTATTTCTGTGTTGACTGTCCACTGACTGTGACCTTTAGAACTACTGCATGCTCAAGTAAACACGATTCTCTGTTGGAACAGCAGCTGAGCCTGTCATGACCTGCTATCAAGATCCCTGGATTGTGTATAATTAGTTTTCTTTGAAATTTTGTGAAAATTATTATGATGACTCAAGCTTTGCCCTTGCAAGACAAAATTAGACTAAAATAAATTTCTCTTCAGTTGTTTTAGGCTGCTGTGTTGATATTAGAGCACACCGATAGTATCAGTGGACAAAACCACTAACTCTTGCATAACATTGCATTAGAATGGTACTATTTAAAAGAAATACGTTTAAGAAGTAAAACACTTCAATATCAACGATGAGGCTTTGAAAACTGGGCTGTTGTATTGAAAATAAACCTGTTGCATTGTACTGTCTGCAAGGTGTGGATGTAACATTTACCAGTAATGTATTTCAGACGTTTGATATAATACAATAGCGGACTGTTTGATAGCTGTTGAATCTAATCGAATTAAGACCACAAAACACATGTGTGGCGTGTGTGTTTTGGCCCAATATATCAGGCCTCTGAACTCGCAAAAAAAATCATAATATAATAATGCCAGTTTCTAAGAGTCTTAAACGGTTTGCAAAACAAACATTAATGTCCAACAATTCCCCTACAGTCGAGGGGGTGAGTGCTGCCTGAAAGCAATTCTTGTTCCCCTTCTCTGTCCAGCTTCTTCATTTCATAGTGACTCTGCTCGCAGAGGACTCCCTTCTTTTGGGTTCTCATATTTTCTGCTCTGATTCAGTCTATTGTCAGCATTCTTTTGTCCACAATGGATTTTCAATACACTGTTGAGACCCCTCCCGTTGGGATGCCAGACTCGAGTTAACAATCTGAAGGGAACGTTCCTCACGTCTACGGCAGCAAAACATTTGTACGCTTTGATTGGGCATTCTGCGAGGAAAATGGCCACCCTCGCGGTTCTCTCGCTGTGTATCACCATGGTAAAGTAAACCTCAGCGAAGCCATTGTGCCGCATTTTTTAATTCACGTGAAACTTCGCTGGGCCGGCTTCTCATTGCATGGCTGCGATGCGCTTGTTATTGAACGACCTAGTTAGAAAGTCTGCCGCACAGAAGCTTTTGAGAGGAGGTCTTTCATTCACAATCTCCCAGAGGCAAATCCCCCACCCTTTCACTTGGAGAAGAGCCTGCTTTCTGTGGTGCCTTTTATTAACCAGGAGCTGTAATTAACCGGCCTTTTTTAATCAGTTTGGGCTCTTGCTCTCACACACACGCAGGAAAGAATAGAAGCTTCATGGGAACAAGCCTTTATGCCGCGCTCAAAAGGGTCTTTCAGCACGTTCCTGCAGGGTCGACCTGGGATGGGACACAGAGCCTTATCACAGGGTCTTCAATAGGGAGGTCTTCGCACACCCTACCCTGTCCCAAGGGGGATGGGAATGAGAGACTAGAGTCCCCACAGTGCCCTTTAGAAGTGTGTCTGTGTTGGTGTTTGTTGGATGACTATGCGCAGTGGCTTGGTGCTTGTTCCTTCTTCAGCTTTGGTTTTAGGACTGTGATGTCCCTCCCCCTCTTTTCTGACATAGACGGGGCCCACATTCACAGTGAGAGATGAGAAGGACCCTTGCTGTGTTCGAACCAGACTGTTTTTCCATTTCACTTTTTGTGACAGACCCCTTCCTCAAGATTCGAACCATCCTTAATGCAGTCTCATGGTATTGTTTGTCTTTGGTGCTTTTGTAAAGCGAGTAACAGAAACTGATTGGATTAAAGAGCTTGATGTCATTTACGGATCAAGTATGGCCACATAGTAACCCAATAGTCAAGCAAATTTAAGGCATAATGACTCAGAAATAAAATGTGCTCCATGACATTCACAAAATACACCAAGTATTCAATGAAAACCTGCAGTCTCTCACTTCCCCAATACAAGTTAACGTATTTTATGACATCACGCTGAACGTTTCAATATAAATTGTGTGTTGAATTTAGTCTTATTTTTGTAGCACTTTTCAAGGTGTTGCAAAGCAGATTTACATACACTTAGTCAACAGTACTGTAGTAATGAGATTATAAAAGTTATAAAAAAAGAAGACACAGAATACATGTTATTATAATACATGGTTGCTGGTCCATTTTTATTTATTTATTTTAAACACCATGTTTGTTTTTTCATTCAGAAACTGTTGAATTTTTGTTATTGCATGAATGCATCAAACAAAGCTGCACATTTCAAGGCACTCCACAGTGGATCTTTATATTGTACTATTTATGTAATCTATGAGTTGCTTTCTTGGCACTATCGATTGTTGTGCATTTTGACTTCAAGAACCTCCTGAGTTACCAGAGATGCACGTATTGTGCAGACAAGAGCTAGTTTTACTGGAAGTATCTTGAGACGGGCATTTTTCAGCATGGAAGGAGTAGAACCTTGAAGTGCTGAGTGACAGACTGAGTACACGCTGTCTATCCAACTAAACTCATTCAGTGGGAATGAATGAATGAAATAATATATAACTATACTTCATTAATCCTGAACCCCTTGTGAAAGCAGCATTCATTGGAGCATCTGCTTCACTGTTTGTATTCAAAGCCATTCACAAAAACAGTGCTTATGTATAGCGGACGCTCTTCAACTCTTCTACGTTTGTGAAATGCATAATTTAACCAGGCCTCGTTTTACTAGTTCCAGTGACTGTTTCCCATGAAAGCAACTTTAACGTATACATGGAAAATTACGGCATATGGGAAAAATGTATCAAAATGGTCTCTCTCTGTCAGAGATGAAGGAGATGGATACGTTTAAGACAGAATAAGAGAAGCCTCTGTGTTTGGTCAGCAGGTCACTCCCTGATTGAAAGATTAAAGAGTAGTTTGCTTCCCATCCATGTGTATCTGATAACCTTTGAGATAAGAGGGTAGGTGGGAATTCCTCTTTTTGCTACTTGGGGCACATTTCCATGGGCTCATGAGAGGCATAAAAACGGGGTGGGCCTGTGTCTCAGTTAGGTCTTTGTGTTTACCCAGTCTTCCATGCTGCATGAAGCAAATTAGCTTAGGCCTTTATATGTAAAAATAAATAGGTGAATTGAACACTCAGGTGTCTTAAACTGAAATTTTCCTGGGGCCACTTCCCATGTTTTTTCTTTAAAGGCCACTGTTATAACAGAATCAAGTGTTTGTACAGCCAGCCATAGGTTATGTGCAGTTGCTAGCATACAATTTGGCGCACATGTTCACACATGTACTCTAGTCATATACAGTATGTTTACCAGAGATGAAGTAACTCAAAGACTGATCAAAATGCAGAAAGTAAAAAAACAGTTAATTTAAAATAAATAGTTTTCATAGTTTACTGAATAAGCATTTATTGAGTGTTATTCAGAAGCCAATGTTTATAGTTTAAACTTTAAACGGTTACAAACACATCAATAATACATTTAATAACCTTCTGGATTACTCTTTAGGGCTGTGTAACGATAAGCTAGTCGAATCGAAAGCAAAATAAAAGTTTTTGTTGACATAATATATGTGTATGTATTGTGTATAATAATAATAATTATTTGCACGTATATATTTAAGAAAAATGTACGTGTATATATACATTTTCATATTCATTTATAATATATATTATATATAAATATAATATTTCAGAATTTTTCTTAAAATAATACATGCATGTGTATTTATATATACATAATTATTACACACCGTAGTAGTACACAGACATAAATTACATACATTGAAAGCAAAATAAATGTTTTTTTGTGACTAATCGTTGTAAATCTTATTACTTTTATAATTAAAGTATGTGCTTTTTGAATTTCTTTGGTGCTCTAGTTGTGTTACAAAGACAAGGAGCGCCAGCATTATTTTTTAAATAACACTGTTGTAATACTGGGATGGCCTTAGTAATAACTAAATGAGAACATTTACATTTCTGCCTTAACTAGCCCATTAAGGATAAACTATTAACACTTAAAGTAAGGTGATGATGTCATATGGATATTTAGAACCATACCATAGTAATGAACGAGTACCTTATTCATGGTATTGAATAAAAAAAAAGTTCTAGTTACGTGTTTTTTAAATTGTTTATAATTCCGCCGTTTACTTGATATTGAAGATTGGCAAGATAAACTGCCGCCCAAAATAAAACAGGAAATGACCTCAGATAATGTCTGAACTTTTGACACGATCTCTCTCTCGCAGCGTGTACTTTGAAAGATAAAAGGACTTTGACTCGCCCACCAATAGGCAACAAAAAGAGAGACTTCCCGCTTTGAGTTCTCGCAAAAGAAGTAAAGTTACTGGTGCAACAAACAGCAGCTGTGTTTTGCTATGACTTGCTATGTTTTGAGTCGGGCTGCTGCTTGCCAAGGACAGTTACTTTATCTGGCCAGAACGAATGGTAACGCAACACCTGCGTTAGCGTGGTGGACGAACTTGTGTGGTAGGCGCGAGAGCACATTTCCCCTTTCTGATATGTCAACATGACAGGGAATCAAAAATCATTTTTATTGGCCACGATACCCCGGTTGCTGCCCAGTGTGGACTATTATTTATGCTCAAAGTAATTCATATGACTATTCATCTTCCCCAGAGACTCAATAGAGATGTTGAGCAGTGTGGTCTCAGATTAGCCGGCCTTGTCTTGTGATTGCTTTAACAGTGTGGAACAATTTACTGGCTGATTTACAAGGTGACGGTGCATCTGACAGAGAGAAAACGAGGAAGAAGTGAGCACATTTGTGGGAGGGAAAGAGACTATGTTTGTGGCCGATGTGTGCCTGCGCTCTTCCCAGAAAGTGCCCAGCAGCGGTTCGCTTGGCACTCATGATCGTGTGTATGTGTGAACTGGTTCAGTGCCAGCCTTTCTTTTATAGGAGTCTTGGGGACAGCACTCTGCGCCTCTGGTGTCTGTTGAAAGAAAGACTGTGTGTAATGAACGGCTTGCAGCAGTGCACTGTGGGAATGCAGGTGGCTTAGGACACTAATAATGTATGTTTTCACACTATTGAAAGGCTTGATGTACTTGCTGTGCAGTTACTTAGCCTGAAACTGTGAAAATGGAGTGAAGGGTGTTCTAGCTCAACAGGTAGGCACAATTTATGCCACGGGTTTAATGTGTGAATTGTTTTATAAAACTGAGTTTACATTTCTTTTTTAAAGGTATAATTAGTTCAAAAGACCAGTCCACACCAAGAATGATAACAATAGCGTAACGTATTAGCATCTGCAGTATTAGTTAGGTTTATTTTGAGCTTGTGCACCTCAGTTTTACATGAAAGTGACGTGTCGGCAAGCATGGTGTCCCATACTCCGAATTTGTGCTCTGCATTTCACCCATCCAAGTGCACACACACACAGCAGCGAGAAACACACACACTCGGAGCAGCGGCCAGCCATTCGGTGCCTTGCTCAAGAGCAAGCTTAAAGTGGGCGGAGCAAGCCGCCGCAAACTTAGCACTCCTGATATTCTAAAATGGGCAAAGAGGCGGGATGTGGTTGGAGCTGAGGTGCCTGGTTGCTAAAACCACTTGTCACTCAAGTGGCCACACACCTACTTTGCAGAATTTTAAGGCTTAATAGAAGTTAAAGAGGCGAGTTATAGAAACATTCACCCTTCTCACAGTTGTCATGAAAGGTAAAATGAGCTATAGACCAAAATAATTGTTTGTACCTGGCTGTAAACATGTTTTATTTTCTGCTGAAAAGTTTTAACATGGGGTCAATGAAATTCTGCTCTTTTTTTTGGAGCCAGTCGATGAATTGCAGTTTAAGTCACTTCCGTGTTGGCCTCACTAGAAATATCGGAAGGTTGCTTCTTGGGCATAACGCATACATACGGCGTAGAAATATAAGAAGAAACTCAATACAAAAAGATGTTTAAGTATTGTAATTTGGTATAGAAAATGGTTCCAGTTTAAAATGTGGTTAAATACTCTATTTTTAACAGCCGTGTGAGCCAAACTCATGTCAGCCAATTTCTATAAGGTTTCAAATATAAATGTTGCAAAATGCCACATTAGTCCTTTGCTTGGTTGTTTCAGCTAATTTCTGATATCAAGTGCTAATGCTAATGGTGTTGTTAATCTGATGATTTTGATTGTCAAGTTTTTGATCAATTCACTGAAATCATGATTCGCATTGGAGAAGTAAATCTGCTGCTTTGCATCATGCATTCAGATCGCTCCTCGAACAAGCATTTATACCTCAGGAGTGCACGATGCTATTTGCCTTTAATGTATTCTCTCATAAGGAAATCTGTAAACAGTCCAATTCTGATGATTATTAATTCTGCATTATTCAATTATTTCCACCTGTTTATCGCGTTGTTGTCAGATTCCTTTAATGTTTTATTTGCGTGTTGCTTTTGGCATGATGATGTCCCTAGTTAGTTTCAGCTTTACTTCTTGACTTTACTGCAACACACCAGAATAAACCCATCAGCTGTATTTGAGGATGGATTTGCCAAGTTTTTATCTTGTTTTAGCTGATGTTCGAAGTTTAGGTTCCTGCACAGAGGATTAGGTGCGTTTGTTTGTTTGCACTGTCTTTGTGAAGCGTTACGGCCGGTGCCAAAACAAAAGTGCTGTATTTTGTATTTACCCGGATTCGTGAAAATGAGATTTGAATGAACCTGGCGGCATTCTCAGTGGAAATGTCATGATTTAGGGAGCAGTTCCGAAGGAATGTAAGCAGTGTCTTGACAGCAAATATATCTTCAGTTGCCTGAGGTGTTTACTGCTTCACTTCAAGATGTTGTGTCCTATGTTTTCTTCACTGTGAGCTTGAAGGTGTGCACAAATGCATATTTGTGTAAGGAAAAGTGTTCCATAAGCTAACATCTATCCAGGTGTTTTGATTAACCAAACTTTATGCTTGCAACAGCTAGGCCTATATATTCTGACAGTATCTGATGACATATCAAAACTACTCATAAAATACACTTAATTCTAGTATGCTTCCAGATGCCATAATCACCTCTTTTTTGGTTTTGCTGTGGATGACTTTGAAGTTATCATATTGTTTGATGGCAATAGACGTTTGTGTATTCACCTCTCACCCCAAACGAGACTTTGTTTCATTATCTCATACTACCTATTAGGTACATAGCGATATTTGGATACGTACCGATACTTTAAAATCTGAAACAGTTCCAATACGCATGTCCCACGGTATCAATACCAGCTGCCCGTTCTACAACAGAGCCCTGCCTCCTCTCGCTAGTTTGCGGCAATTAAACTGTGTTCATGTTAGAAAAGATGGCCAGTGCAGAGTCTCAGCAATTCTCGCTATTAACTAGTTGTTATTTACACGCCTATTATTGGCATATTGGCTGTTTATTAGTACTAAGAAAGCACATATTCTGCATGACCATATTCTACATCCCTAATCCTACCCAATACCTAATCCTAACTGCTATTTTACCAACTATTTATAAGCAACAAATGAAGAGTTTATTGAGGAAAATTGTGGTAATTAATGGTTTTTAATAGTAAGAATTGCCCCCTATACTGAAGTGTGATCTAAAGTTTTTTATTATTTATTCACCCGGTAGCAGTTAAGGTTTATACTTGAGCCTAAATCAGGGTTCGCAGCATAATACCTTGAGTCTAATAGAGTTTGGCAGGCCTGTGGATATCAGAGGCCCCTGTTCCCCCATCCATCTCCGTCCAGCTCACCGATGCTTGTCTGTAACCAAGCCCCTGTGTCCATCTGAGCGTGTTCACCACGCACCCTGAATTCACATCCGGCAGGCGGCCAACAGACCCTTTGTCCTACAGACTGAAGCAAGCGGTAGGATTTTGCTCTGTCTTACTGATCCGAGAATAGAGCAGGAACTAACAGGAGATAAGCACTGATCCCAGACTGCAATGATTCTCCCTGATCACTGGAATGTGGTTCCTCTGTTGGCTGTGTATTCGCTGGAAAACAACTGTTCATAATGAAATGTTAGCACAGCTATACTTTTCCATGACTATAAATAACAACAGGAAGTATTTATTAGGGCTATCAAGCGATTATTTGTGATTAATCGCATCCAGAATAAAAGTTTGGGGTCAGTTCACACAGACATATATTATGTATTTATGTAAACACAGAGTTATTATAGTTTTGATTTAAATTGTATTAATATATTCAATTAGCTTTTATTTTTAGTTTGTATGTTAAGTTTAGTTATTATAAATATTTCATTCTAAGTTTTAGCAATTTTGTCATTTTATAATTTATTTTTTATATTGCTATATTAGATTAATTGATTGTAATTTTAGTTTTTGTTTATTATTATAATTTTAGTGCTTTCAACTTATTTAAGTTCATTTCTGAGGCAACATTTAAGTTTTTCATTTACATATAGTCATTTAGCAGATGCTTTTATCCAAAGCGACTTACAAAGAATTCAGGGAGCAATAAGCGATATGTCATTCAAGAGCAATAATACAATATCATTAAGTATAGGTTTTTCCAATTATTTTTATTATACAAAATAAAACATTCAGGTAAAGACCAACGTTTTGGAAAACGTAAGCCATGCTGTTCCAGTAGAACTTCCTGTTTCAGATTTTAACTACACAAATGTTTTCTTAAAAAAAAATTATATAGTGTTTTAGTCCTCTTAAAAAATCTCTTAAGTGATGTAGTTAGTTGTTGTTTGGACTCTTGAGAAGAATATTTATTTCACCTCAGTGATGCCATCCAGAAGCATATACCCATATAATGTACCTTAAACGTTCCCTGGGGAAAGCGCTGTTCTTAAAAACTTGCAAAACGCAGAGCACATTAGTACGGTATTTGTAGTTTGTGTTGGTCAGGACTCAGGCGCTGTTTCTGTAAAATATTCAGCATTCTTTGGTGACAGTTCTACGAAGCCTTTCTTCTGAGCCACTGCTTCCCTGTCTGCCGTATCTGTCACCGCTCTATGAGTAGTGGCTCTGGCTGGGTCATCGGGACAAAAAAATGAAGCAAAGTTTTGTTAAACGATATTTCCCAGGAACAAAAGGTCACTGCATGGGATCAGAGAATGTAATCCATCCTACCGAATCTTTTACCAATGAAAGAGCTTTCACTTTAAAACAGGTAATTTTGACCTCAAGTTAGGATTATGTAACTGATGGTATGTACTGTAACTGATGGTAGGAAAATTGGTAGCTGCATGTTTGGCATGTGCAGAGAAATATTTGCAAAAGTGTAAATCATGTTGCAAGGATAAAAGAAAGATTTGCATGTTCAGAGTGAGGTTTTCATGGTAGTGAATGACATGAGGGTGAATAAGTGACAAAAATGCTAATTTATGGTTGAACCGACCCTTTAAGCTGGACGAGTCTGACGGGTTTTTGACTTTAAAAAGTCCAAAACTCAAACAGACCAGGAATGTTTGATCTGCATTACATGTTTTTATATGGAAAAAGAGATTTGTCTCTCCGTCCAAATCCTGCTGTGGGTCAATATCTGTTTTGCGTTCCCCAAATATCTCTCTCCTCCCGTTTTCTCACTTTAATCCTTAGAATGAAGTGCAACACACGTGTGTAATTATGGAAACACTTGCCAGATCTGTTGGCTGTAGAGGGCAGCCAAGTCTAATTCAGCCCACACCATCTGTGGTCGTTGTGGATTGGGGTGGTTGGCACATTGGAAAGTCACACCACCGTGAGTGCCATGGTAGCCAATTCATGGACCCGGGTTTGCAATTTAAACCACATGTAGCACAATAAGTGGAAAGAATGTCAATAGTTGTTGATATTCTGGCACACCTGCCCATTATTTGCGAATGCTTTATTCCATCACTACTTGGAGAATTGTGGACCAGTTTGGTTTCTTGGTTCAGGTGTGATGTTCTAAGAATCTTTTAATCATTTGTGCTTTTATGTATTCCTCTGATCTCTCAGTAAAGCAGTTTATTAGTTGTTGAATGGTATTTCAGCTTAACCAGGGCCAGGTTTGAAGTTCTGAAGTTTTACGTGCATCTTTAGTCAAGCCAAATGTACGAAATAACAGGCAGGACGACTACTATTTCACCAGGGGAAACGGGACTATTGTTGTAAAACATTGACATGTTTACAAGGTAGTGCTTTATTGATGTTCTCCCAAATTTTTGGGGTATATTCTCAACCCTTAATTATTCAATTTAGCACAAATTGCTTGACGCACAAACTTTGTAGAAACGTAATTCAGTCACATTTCAGTTTATTTTTGGTTGTGTTCTAAACTCGCCAATTGACTTCGTGCTATAACTTAATATTAATTCCCTTTTTTCTTCCATCTATTTACCATGTTAATCAGTCTTTGAGCAAAGTCTTTACTTATTAGGGACATCTTAATAACTTGGTTGTACTTTAAGTTGAGTTCCATAAAAGCGCCTCCACAAAATGTGTTAAATGTAAATGTAATTTGCCAATTTAATTTAAGAAAACTGGCCGCCATGTCCTACTTATCTCTTATTGAAGGCAAATGTTTTTGTTTGGATGTCATACCATGTAGTTTACATGGTATTTCTATACCATGGTAATCATCAATGATAAACAATTTAACATCAGGTGCCTCAAGAAACTCGATTCACATTTCATGTCTTTTCTACGCGTATATTTGTTATATTAAATGTAGACTCGCGGCAGGCACGTGCAAATAGGCGGCAACGCGGGCGTGCATATCTCAAACAACCCACAAGACCTGAAGGCGTTTAGTGATTATTCTTCTTGAAAGCTGCATTGACAAACGTTTGCCTGTTATCAGTAGCGACTCACAATTAAATAGGATTTAACATGATGTATAACGTTAATATTTTGTACGCTTTGCAGTATAGAGAGCTGTATACTTTGCAGAGAGCTGTATACAATAATATAGTGCTTAAAGTTTAAACACGTTTCCTGCATTGGCTTCACACGCATACAATACACGCAATGGTTCAACCATTAAAACAGAGCAGTCTAGAGCCCTGAAACTCCATCAGGACAGTGTGTTCCTACACAGACCCTTCCAATTTTGGAGGAAATGAAGCGCCGTTTTCATCGTTCCTCGTAGATGGATGAACTTCGGGAATGTCGGACAGGGTTGTGGATTTTAAGACCTTCCCCTTATTTTCCATTCTTCTCCCCCCATTGCTTTTCCAGGCACTTGTGAACTTGCGTTTGAAGCTCACACTTCACCACTGACAAACACACACTGCTCATCTCCCAAATTGTAACACTCCTTGAGAGGAAAGATTAGAGACTCAGAGTCTCTGTCATGTTTACCTCCAAGGTTCTCAGTAGAAGTAGTGTCTGCTGCCCTATTTATAGCCAGAACCGTCTGAAAGTCTCTCTCATATTTTCTTTTATGTGTTGTCATGGTGTTAATGAGATCTTGCTTAACTACATTTGAAACCTCAAATATGTCAGGACACTTGGTGTATGGATATACATGCATCTTTTTTTACTTTTACATAATGCTAAATGGGTGATGGTGTCTTATTACTCTGCTGAATTACCCCTCAAGACTTCGGAAATAAATGTTGTTTTCAGTTCAATTCAAACCAAAAGACCTTTGTTTTTTTTAATGTTCAAATAACACAGTCATGTTAAACGGATTAAAAAGCTTATTATAAATCTGAAAGCATTACAATTTTACTGAAAGTTATTTTTTTACATTCAATTCTGAAAGCTTTGTCGAACGCAGAAAGTCAAAGTAATAAAAAATTCAGCCTCTCAACTGTTGTCATTGTTTTTCGGGGCCCCTTCACATGTGGAAACCATTATATCCTGTCTGCCGGGCTGAAAGAAAACAGGGCTGCCGCGAGTTGGAGATCTGCGAGAGAATCCGCTTCATGACCCCGTCTCTCAACGGGCCCCTCAGTGTTTGCACAAAGAGGTTTTGTTATTGTAGGACCCAGGCTATGTTGGCCCCTCCACTGACACTCAGTTCAAAAACATAAGTTCAGCCCACAGCAGATCAAGAACACACGGCCGTGATCTCTGTAAGGTGATTTATCTACACACTGAAGGTTTGCTATAGTTCCCTGTTTAGACTGTATGTTGATAGAGGATGTGTTAATAGTATCTTGCTATTAATACTACACTTCTTAGAAGCCCCAGACATCCATCAGACATACTCAGGCTGACCTACACATAGTCCGAGACCTGCTCTAGTTATGCGTAACCTTGGAAACCGAAGTCATTTTTTACTCCAGCCATGCTCAGTGTCATTCCTTTGTTTCCAATGGTCCGAAATGTCTGAGAAGTTTTTGTATTAAAGAACCATTAAAACAACTTATTGTCCTTTACCTGGTAACTCGGTCAGAGTATATATGGCATCCACCTTTTGTTCTCGCATTTGAAACTCATTTTACCCTCACTCTCTTCTGATCCTCCCAACCCGCTCACAAACACAGAGTTTGCTTTATTCGGATAATGCGAAGCATGTCAGCTGCACCTTTCAGTATCTGTTAAGACTTTGGGGAGAATTTGGGGAGATATAAAAGATATATAATGTTCTGGAAACGTTGGGTGCAAGAAAAGTTGGTTAGAAAGATTTTAAACTTTTGACCTGAAACTTACTTCGCAGGAACTCATTTTGTAAGCATTTTGCTGCGAGCTTAAAGGTTAATGTATGTTCCTTGCTGTAACGTGTTATTTGAGATGGTGTGGCAGAATAAGGAGGTCTACACCCTTCAGTTTACCTCTGAACACTGCCGTTTCATGGACGCCACATTTAATTTCAAACAAATGAATGCGAGGCCATGCATTTTATAATGCGTTATTGATTTCTTTAGGTACATGGGAGATTGTCTATTCAATGTTTTCCCAAGAAACCCCAGATTCAGGTGCACATATAAAGTGCAACATTGTCTCGAAACTGGAAGAGGGTGAGCGAGAGAGAACACATCAGAGGGTAGGCAAGCGTGCCTCATTCTGGAGCACAAGCCTTTGTAGTGCAATGAGCACATTGCTTCTGAGAGTTTGAGAGGGGGGTTGGGGGGATAAGGGCGAGAGGGGGTACCTGCGGCAGGAAATCGCAATAGCATCCCAGACTGGCTTCTGTTGTCTGGCCTTTCATCTTCTCTGTTTGTACCCAGTTTCCCCTGTTGCTGCCACAGCAACTAGGTGTTGTCAGCTGTGAGGAAATGTGGGATTTAAAATCCAATCGTTCATAAAGCTGCCACTTATTAAAAAACACATTTATTTGAAGGAGCCGGTTTCGGTATGCTCAGGAAGAATGTGATAACAGTTTATATGGAAAAAAAAGTTTGAAGTAGAAATGGAATTCATTTGGTGTTTTGGTTTTAAATTTGCACATTCATTTAGCAGTACAATGACTTTGCAAAAATTCATTTGAATTGTAATATATAAATGTTTTTCATGTTAATGACGCCTTATCATTTGGATTTGTAATCATGAATGTGCTGTGTAAATAAAATAATGTTTTTCACTTTTGTTAGCAGCAACAACAATTTTGTCTTCTTGTACATCTCTCATGACCTTTAAACATTGCTAGAAAAGGTTCACCAAAATATTTTTTATGGCCGAGTAGTTCCAAACACATATTACACCAAAGAAAATAATTACAGTGAATGAGGTGTATGAGCTCAAAACAAAAAAAAATATGATTTGTGCGCTATATTCTCATGTTTTAAATACATATTTTAAATAATCTTTAAAGAAACAGATTTTAAGGTTCATGGAAGACTAGTGCACTTTCATTTGAAAACTGAGTTTTCGTTTTCAAAACCCTTTTCGTCCACAGTAGCGCTTTGAAGCGTTTCCCAAACCCTACCCATCCACACTGAAACGTCTCAAAACGCTTACATCCATATACCGCGCATGAGTAAAACCTAAGACACGTCAGCATGTGTCACACGTGGCAATGTGGAGCTAAGAGACAGTTTTTTTAAATAGACGGACAACGAGGTAACTTGGATAGATGTTGCCGCGGGAAACGCAAGATTACAAAAATGTATGCGCACACCGGTCACATGTCTACATTAAAAATAACGAACTAGCGCACAAAAGACGCGAAATGTGAATCACCCCAAAGCCATACATATTTGGAATGACAAAAGAGTAAGGCAAACTTTCACTTTTTACTCTTCAAAATCTGATCTAGTAAATAAACACTTAGTTGCTCTTAAACCCGCATGTATACATCAGTTATGGAAGTGGTTGAGGGAGAGCCAGTTCAATGATTTAGACCTTGTAGTCCTAAAGAGAAGATTAGGGCACCTTTTCTGCTCATTGCGTTGTGTGAGCGCACCCTTTCACTCCCTCGTTCAATCCCAAATTAATGAGGATTAGCCGGATGGGTTCTGGCCTTTGAAGATGACTGAATAGCTAATAGGTTTATCCCCCTCCAACTCGCCATTTTAATGGAAATGTTGCAGAGCAGGAACGCCACGGCTCCGCCATTTTTCCGCTCCTACGGTGTGTCAGCTGTTTCCCCAACCGGCTCTTGGAAACCTTACAATATGTCAGGTTAGCGCAAATCTTATGAGTCACGAAGAGAAATTTTGAGCTACTTTCTGTTTGTGAATTGAAATATGGACGTGATTTATTGGTTTTGGATTCTTTTGGCCGGAGGCAATAATTCATAAGTGGCTGCTTTTAGGCCCCAGAGAGATTGCAATCTTGATATAGTAAACCACCCTGCGGAGAGCTTTGTTTCACTTGGTTTTCTTCGCCGTGACTCTGTTTTAGGGAGTGCCGGAGCTTTGACATGCCTGGATCAAAGACAGCGTGAGGTTTAGACATTTCAGACATTTATTCAACTGTAGTTGAGATTAACCCTAGGATTGACAAGATTAATAACCGCCCTGGACACCAAATTCTGAGCCGGTCCAGCTGCACATAGGCTTCTTTGTGCCATTTCAACTGAACGCTGGTGTGTTATTTATTTCTTACAATCCTATAGCATGTCATTCATTTTGATCTCAGCTTGTCTGTGAGGATTATATGGTGGATAGTCCAACTTGAAGAGGGCTATAAGATTCCTGTTGTGTGGTGATCGAAGATTTTACAACACCGAGTATTCATGTTCATGCCCATGCACAGTCTCTACTTTTTGAATCCTTTAACTGCTTTAAAGTGGCTTAAGAAAATAGAAAACGCTTTTTGTCGTTCTGTAATCAATTATCTTACCTAGAAAACCTTCCAGAGTTCTTTGTTTCTAGAGACGACTCTCATATTACAAGCTGCAGAAACCTATTTGGCCCAAGTAAAGCTGTAAAAGCCATCAGAGCGGTTCGAAAAACAAACCCACCATGCCTGGGAAAAACGTTCAGAGGTGCCCGGCGAGCTATTTGTGTTTACGTTGATGTTTATTTTACAAGAGGGGTCTGAAATGACACCTTTCTTCTTTCACTTACATTTCAACAGCTTATGTGTCAACAGCTTTATTCACAAAGGTGGGGCTCATCCATACATCACCCACAGTTTGTTTAGCTTTTTATAAACATGCGCTCGTGATGAAATTCCAGTCCTTTGGTGAGGGCACACATTAGCCCGTTTTGTAATCTTTAATGTGGGCGAATGTCCTGACCTCAGACTGGCCTTAGTGTAAGGTTCTTCTCTCTGGAAGTGTTGAGGATCGTCAGCTCAGTTCGTGGCAAGTCTCCTCATGATTTGTGGATTTGTGGTGGGAATTCATCATGTTGTTATGACACATTCCACAGTGGTATTCTGTGTCAGAATCGCCACGGTAATGAGGTGAGGGAATAGCAAATTCCTTCATTGTGTGTGACTGTTAAACGTGTTGACTGCTTTTTGATTGTTTACCGCAGTAATGTTTGGATAGAGAAAGTGTTTAATCGTCCATGGCTTGTTTAGCAAGGAGTTGGAAAGCTAATAGCAAAACAGTTAATGGAAGCTTTTTTGCAGGTTATTGTTGGTAATGTTTGTGGTCTAATGTTTGTGTTCGTGATGAAACATTTGGTACTAATATGCTTACGAAAATTAACCGTTTTTATTTTAAAGTGATGAAATTACAAGTATTGGTTGCCATGGATTTACCAGTAACCATTTTTTAACTGTAGTAAAATCAGGGTTAATTTTCGTAAGGCTACCATACTATAGTACAGGGGTTCCCAAACTCTTTAGACCGCGACCCCCCCATATTAGACTGCTGTGACGCCGTCACACTGTCATAATTAATCGGAGCAAACAAAGTTTTATTTCCAGTTTTTTAATTATGCTTAATTTATACTCACATCATTACAACCTTTTTTAACATATAAATAAATAAAATAAATGAAGTTTCTGTAAATCATCTCGCGACCCCCCGTCCCCCACTCGGGGTTAGAGTTAGGGGTTAGGGTTAGTAGTACTTTGGGAACTTCTGCTATAGTATATACTATATTATCATGTAAACACTGGCCCAGAAGCACTTCCAGTATCAGTTTTAATTTCAAACTGTTTTAGTATTATTATTTATACATATATTCAATTCTTAAAAAGATATTCATTAAACCTTTTGATTTGGTAATGAATGTTCTGTTGGTTTGTATTTCGTTCAAACAACTGAAACAGTAAGTTCTTGGACCACATTGGACCAACATAGTTTACGTCTTATGAAGTGTATGATACAGAACTATTATACGATGCTATTTGAACTGCACAATAAATCGGATGCATGCCATTCAGTAGTAGAATTTGATGTTTTTATGCTTGCCTGTTAAGTACGGTTGAATGTAAACCAGATGGCGCTCTCTCACGCATAAGCGCTAACTATGACCTGTAAAAGAAGTACCACAACACATGCAAGGCCTGACCCAAATCGCTCACTTATGCAATATTCTACGCCATTTTGCAGTACAAATAGTGCGAGTAGTGCATACACAAAAAAATTCAAAAAAGAAAAGTGCACTTTAAATACCCGGATGATGCACTCGTTCAACCGAAAATATGAAGTGTGGAACTAATTGTTTAATTGTTTTTGGACCCTTCACTCAGTAAACGGTCCCAGTTTCGCTTATGGAGCGGAAAGGAGGCGGAGCTATCAGATGCTGCTCGAGCAAAGTTCTCCTGCATAGTGATTATGCTTAAATTTAATGCTGACAGAAGACATGCTTGGCAAAATAGGTTAAATAACATTAAATCTACGATGTACACATTTATTTTTATCGACTTGCATTGTGTTGTGAGATTGACGTCATTTGCCCTCGTCTGGGAAACTACACTACACTAGATGGTTGAGTACATATGTCATTTGGGACACTTTTGTTCCAGGAAATGCCTATGGTCATCTTTCTATCGCTGTTCTTTAAGTAGTCTCAGGTATTTTTATGATAATAAAGTGTATTTATGAGTGTTCCATTTTCAAATGCACGTTAGAAGCGACTCAAAATTGCAAAGCTTTCACATTTCTCTTTTTTACTCTGAAACCACATCATGAAAGTCTACGTGACTAATAATATCTTTAACTGTTTAAAACACAAATATTGTTCTGTCACAGAACCAGCTTTTAATTGAAACTGGGTGTAAATCTGGTGCGCACTATGCAGTATATAAACGCAAAGCGTTTTTGTCTCTTTGCCACAACTTGTTGAAATATTACATCAATTTAAAAACGAGTCATGGTACATAATAATGTAGTTAGAAGTGTTCATTTAGTTACTCCTAAACAGTGCTGTGAAGTCGGATGAATGGTTTAACTGACACGTTTGTTTTAGTGTTTGTCTTGTCAAATGTTACCTGTTATTACACATGCCACATTTTTCTTTACCTCTCACTAACTCTTCTCTCATCTTTACCACACAGAGAATCTTCAATTCTTTTGTGTACACGGAGAAGACTTCAAATGGTGAAACCGAGGTACAGCAGGTGAGTTGCTCTTCATCTCTTGATTACCGTGCGAGTGAAGTCTGTTTGTGTGTATGTGTGGTCTAGAGGGGCAAAGGACATCCATTAAAATTCTATGGTTGCTGTCTGGCTGGCTTTGAAGATCTCTTTGTGCTTTGTCCTGCTGAAACACTAATTCCAGGCACTATCGACTGCTTCGCGGCACTCCCTAACAAGCCGTGGAGAAATGAGATGCCTGCTCACCATTTAGCTCTTAACCACAATGCATTTGGCCTGTGATCAAAACTCTCTGATTATGAGCTATTTTTAGACTTAATTTGGGAGCGTAATTTGGAAAAAATGTACAATTGCAAACATGTCTGTCTGTCGTTCAGTATGAGGTAGTTGGGTTTACAGAACAAGACGTTACTTTAATGTCTTTATAATGTTGTCATGGTTGAAAATCCTACAGGCTATTAAAATTTAATCTGGTTATATTATATCTGGTTATACTTACTCTCTTATAATCTTTTCTCTACATATTGCATATTTTGATTTGTGGTCATGAAATGATGTAACAGAGCATGTATGTGTCTTTGAATGCTTTTTTTGCATAATTTATCAACTATATATAAGAGCTTTTTCATTGTAAACCTAATTAGATCCATTGAAACATACACAATAGCTATAACGATATCCATTTGCGTTCACACCAACAGACGATAACGTTATGTTTCTACTAGGTGTATTGGTACGTATATTCGTACCGAACCGTCACAGGAAACATTCCAAATATTGTCATCATTCCTATGCCCTACTCCTTCGAAAGGAGGAGCCCTTGGAGTTTAGACTTTGGAGTGAACATTTGCATTTGCGTGCCATTTATGTAGACGTTTGAAAGGCACTTGGCGAAAGGAAGCGACGTAATTTCCACATTATCTTTAGCTGGCATGTGTCGCTGGTTTAATGGCATAACTTCCTTAGTTGTTTGCAAATAAACAATACATTTTATATTTTGAAAAGTTTTAAATATATTGGTGTTTATATATTATATAGCATATTTTAATTGGCAAACAGTTAGGTTTAATGCTGAAATTATGCCATTTAAACAGCGACATCTGCACAATGCTTTGTTGTCACAGGAACATTCAATTATGATGCTTCCTTTGCCAAGTGCATTCTAAGCATCTGCATAATGGCACATAAATGTCCTGTTCACTCCAAAGTCTAAACTCTGTTCTTTCTAAGGGAGTAAGGCATAGAAATGATGACTTCATTTGGAATTTTCCCTGTGACAGCTCGTGACAGCTCAGTAGGAATACGCACAGCTTTACACCAATGCCGATCCTAGACGTCTGGGGGCCCTAAGCAAACCTTGTGGGGGCCCTTGTCATAGTTAAATTTAGATAAACATAACTTTGGTATATAATAGATAAAAATTATAAATAAATTAACAGTTAAATTAATAAAATCTGAAAGACAAAAAACATTAAACTGCCAGTTAGAACAATTAAGTTTAAAATGATATTAAAATGTTGATTCCAAAGTAACGTGTGGCTCTGGAACCATATAGCTGTCAAAAAACCTTTAACTAACCAAATGAGTGATTAGCAAAAATAAAACAATTTAAATGTAGTTTACTCAAGAAAGCTTGGACAACGCATCAATAATTCTCTAAATGTGATGACACAAAAATGACATATTATCATTGTCAAACGAAATACAGTGGATTGCAGTGGTTACACTGTACAGCTGGTTTTGTGATTAAGTCATTCCTTTTAATGATATTGAAGTTAGAAACATGTATAATAATGGGTAGCCATTGTAACTTTGGAGACGGTCCCTGAATTCAGACTATCAAATGTCCAACGTCAATTTACCATAGGGTTATTTTTACATTAAGAATTACATGCAGCAGCATCACAAGTCACGTTTCTAGCGGTATAAAAATTATGCTGGAGACTTCCTTTGATAATGCCGGTGTATAGAGCTTGTCAATCTACATCCCGGCGTGTTGCATGCTGGGTGTCGCGGCTCTTTTCTGCTAGTAAGTTCATTTCAATGTTTTTGACTTGTTTGACTTGATTTATTCATATTTTCCACTGCTCTAATTCTCTTCTTACCACTTTATGCAAAAGCAAGGTGAATGCCGTGGTAAAACAAAACAATCGCAAGTTAACAACTTCCTAAGATGGCGGCGCTGCCCCAGCATGCAACGCGCTGTAACATCTATTGATAAGCTCTATACAAACTGTGTGTATATATCATAATACCTATAGGAATCTAGGCCACAGAAACTATACAATTTCAGTACTTTTCCATCTGAAACTATGGAACACATCTGACATCATTCAGTTTAAAGACCATGAGCCTGTCATGCACAAGTCTAATTTATTCTTGCCATGGGCCTCTCTCTTATGCCAACTTCTGTTTTTGCTGCAAGGCAAAAAGCGCTCTCGATGTTAATACGCCCTGTTCTGACCAGTCTCAAAACAACTCGCAGTGAGTGGCAGCAGCCCGGCAAATGCACACATGCACCCAATCATTTTGTTTCTCAGCTACACACATGAGCTCTGAGCAAGAATGGACAGGTTGTTGCTCCTTTCTTGGGCTCCCACGCCAGAAGAAACCCTTTTGTGTGAACTACTCATCCACACTGTCGCTCTCACACCTGCAACTATTTAGCGGCTGCTGGTGAGAGATTAGGCCGATCCCTGGCAGGCTTTACCAGTGACATCTCGACAGCTAATTGCCAAACAGGGTTTTTGGAGGTAGACACTGATAAACGGCTCAGCCTGCTGAGGCAGTCGAAACCTGGAGGTGTTTCAGTTGTGAGTCAGGTTGTGTCATGCTCTAATGTTGTTTTGTTGTACCACATACTAATAGGCATTGCAGCATTTATATTAAAAAGGCAGAAAATTCAGTCTGACTAGAATTAGAGCGATTAATCGTTCCTCTATTTTGGGAGCAGTTTTTTTCTGCAGGCGTATTGAAGTGTCATATTTGGGAGGAAGGTAAGAGTGACATTTTTCTACTATACAGTCAACAGTACCTAGCCTTTTTTTACCCACGGTTTTCGGTTCGGTTCTGAAGGCTTGGCACATTAAGGTGTTTTTTTCATTATTCATGTTCACGTGACAAGTTAAGAAGATGAAAACATATTTTATTGCAGTGCTCTTTATTTTACATCCTTAATATAACCGTTTTCAGCTTTGCATTAAATTAACCTAGTTTTAGTTTAATCAAACTTCAGTTTATAGGACTTGTAGGTCATTTGTATGTAGAATAAATAAAATTCAGCTTTCTTTAAAGTGTCTAGCCTTGATTGCTTGTTGCTTTTGTTTCTGCTTTTTTCATCTTTTATTGTTTTTATTTGAAGTTCAGCTTCAAACTTTTATTATACAAAGTAAAAGGTTCTAAAATAGCATGTTTAGAACTGCAAATCTCATTATTGTGGGTTTCTCTTAAAAATGTGACTTTCATTAGTAGCTTGCTTGCAGTGCTCTCAACATCTGCAAGCACACAGAGTAATGAAGCCCTGGCAAGCTTAAAAGGTATCCCACTGGAAAAAAAACGGCACCAATTAGGATGATATCCATGTATTTTAGATGCATAAAGACAAAGCAAGTGTTTCTCCTCACCCTGTGACCATTTTAATGAGATCGGACAAAGACCCTTGCGAAATATCACAGCGCAGTTTTCACATATGTGCCATGAAATAATAACTGTAGCTTGGTTGTATGTTCAGTTGTGATGTACATTTTCTTTTTATAAACAGTTAATTAAATTAACAAAAATAATGTCTGTCTTTAAAGGAATTAAGCGGTATCTAGTGATGAGGTTGCGAATTGCAACCAACGGTTCACTCCACCCCCTCATGTCGAAGCACTACAGTGGCTGACACAGAACAAAGTGTGCTCTGTAGAGCAGTTTGGATGTTTAGGGCTACTGTAGGAACAACATGGCTATTTGTGGACCAGCGGTGTATGTAGATAGAAATCATTCTAAGGAAAAGGTATAAAAAGTGTAACGCTTCATTATTTAAAATATTTATACACCTATACATAACTAAGTCTTCATATTTTATTGCTTTTCTGTTAATATATTCTCCAAATTATTACAAAAAATGTTTGCTCAAATCAAACATACAGTATAAGTCCATGGCCAAATAACCTTCCAGTTCTTTCCACACTCTAAAGGTTGGAAGTTAAATGTACCGTGTTTTTTTGTACCGAACTTTCTGGAGTGTTTTTCTCGTATATGTTATTCTTTCAAGTTGACGATCTCAGTTTAGTACAGAGCAGCTGGGTCATGGAACATTACCCCATTCCTGTTTTTCCTTAGAACTCCATTCTTACCTAGACATGCATTTGTATTAAGTGCGTCTGCAGGCTTTAGGAAAATTCCAGGGGAAGAAAAAAAAAAAATGTCAGTATAATATGGCATGAGTTTGGGTTTCTGGGGTTGTCAGTGCTGTTCTGGTTTTCTCCAGAGACCAACGTTCTGCATCAGGCAAACCTGAATTCTAAGAAGCAGGGTTAACCAGCCATAACTCCCAAAGCTAAAACAGCGCCTCGGTTTAACCTCTTTTGGATTAGGAACTCAATTTTCTCCCCGTAGCACCCAACCATTTGCCCGTGGTGCAGTAGCTGCTGACAATCCATATCTAATGGTGATCGATTACTAGTCTTGAAGGTTAGTTGAAGCCCTCTTAGATGTGGAGTACAGGATTGGATGTGGTGAATTAAGCGTATACTACTTCACATGAAACTAATGGAGGCAGACTTCGGCAGCAAAGAGTGTTTACATCAGTGATGCTTGTTCTTTATGCTTTATTTCTGACAAGCCATTAACTCCGTAGCCACAGACATGAAATTCAACAATTGGGCCAAAAAATTTGAATGAACAAAAATGTATCTTTTGTTTTCAGCTGGCGAAGAAAATCCGGGAGAAGTTCAATCGATACCTGGATGTGGTTAACAGGAACAAGCAGGTGGTCGAAGCCTCTTACACAGCCCACCTCACATCTCCTCTCACAGCCATACAGGACTGCTGCACCATCCCTCCCTCTGTGATGGAGTAAGTATTTTAAGTACTTTATTATGACACTTTATTTTTAAGAACATGATTAAAGATTCCCGGTACACACACCAACACATGCATGTGCAGGCGAGTAGATACACAGATTTTGTATTGTAACATTTCCTCAGAATATGAGTATGATTCTTTACTAAATTATGAAATGCAACATTAAAGGTGTCAGGCTTGAGGTGTGTTTTAAGGAATTGCTTTAAATGAAACCTGAATTTATTCATTGCATTGAATATATCTCTTTCTGCAATGGCAGTTTTTACCTTCTCACTTCTGCAATCTTCTCCAGGACTTCGTCTCTGTTTATTATTCAGTGACCTTCTCAGCTATCTCTATTTCATCCTATGATGTTTTATAATTTTTTCTCTTTACATCACATCACTATTGTCTGAGATTTTATAGGTCCTGCTGGTTAAGTTGTTTTTCTCTCAACCCCTCCAGACCATAGCTCGTTTTCCCTAAGCCCGAATTCCTTAGTTGAGAGAGAGAGAGAGAGAGAGAGAGAGAGAGAAGATTGGCTCATTTAAAAATATGAGCTTTGCGATAGAAGTGCATCACTAACTACAAAGTGTTTTAAAGAAAAATGCTCAAAGCCAAAATTTGCTTCATCAGAATCTGCAGTTCTCACCATGACCGCTTAAAAATTATTTTTTCTAAAGGCATATAAACATTGTTTACAATGTGTCACAGCGATTTGTAGTATGTATTGAGATGCACAATGTTTGCTTACTATCAGACTACAAAAGAAGTTTAATTCAGGCCTTCCAGTATATGTCAAACAGTGTCCAGATTTAAAATCAAACCTTCGTAAATGTCATCGCCTGAGTCTTGATTTAAAAAGCATGAAAAGTCAGCCAGGCACTGCCTTATAGTCTGAGACCAGACTTGGATGTTTTTATGAATGGCACATCTTCGGATTACACCTTTACACAACTGTCTAATCAGCTTTTCATTCTTTATCTGAACTGCCACTTGACAATGGGATGTATTATATGCCGTCTTGATATTATTACCTGACATCCTGTTTGTGGCTTTTTTGAAAAGCTATTTTTATCATAATGGGATATCACTTTTTTGATATTTTTGATAAAAGTGCTGTTCAGCAATTAATCGCGATCAATCACATTCATAATAAAAGTTTGTGTTGACATAATGTGTCTGGGCCCTTTTTCATATTAATTTTGTATTTATAAACATACACATACATGCATATATATATACATACATACATGTGCAGTATATATTTAAGGGAAATATAAAAATATGTGGATGTATATAATTTACATATACATGTAACATATATCCATAAATTTCATAAATATAATAAATATTCAGATGTGTGGCTATGTGGATGTTTATAGATACAAAATGAATATGCACAATACAGACATATATTATGTAAACACAAACTTTTGTTCTGGATGCGATTTATTGTGATTAATCCTTGGACAGGCCTGTGACAAATGGTGCAAAATTATGTACACTCAAAAGACTCCAGTCAGATTAAGGGCATAGACAAAGCTGTATTCCATTCCATAAGGGTGATCCACCCTCATGATGGCCACCATGTAGATATCGCAAAACCATGTAGAATGACATTCTAAGACAACCGTCATGTCTGCCAGCATAACCCAGTGCCTAATAAAACAAATTAATCACATTTCCATTACAGTAAAGTTAGATTCGTGCCAGAAGAAACTGGTGTCGAGGCCTACTTCTGAGTAGTATAAAACTAGGAGCTGATAGCGTCAGAGGCCTGCATAATATTCTAAAAAAATAACAAACATGGACCAGTCAAGCACCAGCTATGACACAAGATCCACAATTTCAGTGAAAATGCAGCTTTGGGCCGTGTTCACACTTGACTTCTCTTTTGTTTTCATTATTATCCTATGGAGTAAACAGTGTTTTCAAAAAAATGTCCTGAGCACTTTTTTAAATGCCAGCACCTGCATCTTTTTCTGCAGCTCAGAACGTCTTTTGGGGTTGAAAAAAGCTCAACTCTTCTGAAAAAGACAGCTAACCAATGAAAGAGATCTGTCGTTTCTATAACAACATGCTAGGAACGTGATTGCAAGCTGGAGATCGCTTGCACAGTTATTCCGGTATTGAGGGACAGGCACTACAATGGTTCAGATCTTACTTATCAGACAGACATCAATTTGTCCATTTAAATGGGGAATCATCAAATCTAACGCAAGTAAATTATGGATTACCTCACGGATCAGTTCTAGGACCCTTGCTATTCTCCATATACATGCTGCCCCTTGAAAACATTATTAAAAACATGGAATTAGCTTCCACTGCTATGCAGATGATAACCAGCTATATATCTCTTCAAGACCAGATGATTCCTCCCAGCTATCCAAATTGGCTGAGTGCATCGAAGATATAAAACATTGGATGACTTGTAATTTCCTTCTTTTAAATTCTAATAAAACTGAAATATTACTTATGGGACCAAAGACACTTAACCGAATATTTCGGATTATAACCTGCAAGTTGAAGGATGTACTGTTTCTCCAACAAATACAGTAAAAGATCTAGAAATTATATTAGACTTAGAATATTTTGTAATTTGGCAACATTTCTATGTGTTGCCATCACTACTAAACTCTGGAATAGCCTTCCCGATACTATTCGAGGATCAGACACACTCGCCCAATTTAAATCTAGATTAAAGAAACATCTTTTCAGCAAAGCATTTACTTAATGCATAATATGCTAAATAAGCGACCGGGAGACTGCTGACATTAGATATTATTACTAGAATAATTTAACTTGTAAGTTGAATTTTGTGCACCCTTATCTTTGAACCTTGTCGGCTTCTTTTTGTAACCACAACGCTGCGAGTGCTTTTTTACAAAAAAATCAAGTGTGAAGACTATCTTGAGGGTGAGACATAAACATTTTAACCCTGGCTTAATGCGATAGAAACACTGTATGTTATTCACATTAAATGGCTAAAAGTGTAATTTAACGACACGGTTTATAGAGATTTAATGCTTCCATGTGACATCAGTCCTGACATTATGTCCTCAGTAAGACCCAGTTCAGCTGCCATCGCGAAGCCCAGTCACGGCCGTGAAGATCAAATGTTTCGCACCGTATCAATGTCACATCCCATCACACATCTCCGCAGTGGCTGTTCTCCCACGAGCACTGACCTCTGCCACAGGAGAATGCTTTAATCAACACTCAAAGCCTACTGCTACACTTAACCAGCGAAGAAACGGTCTAGAAATAACCCCTTACTGCATGTGATCTCACTCTGCTTGGGGGGATTTGAGTGTCGGGGGATTGGAGCTACGTTGCACTGAAGATCGGCCTGCAGAATTAATGATGCTGGAGCGTCTGAGTGGAGTGTGTTGTGATAAGGCTACAGTCATTAACTAACAATAATTTTAGAGACGTACCAATGTATTTCCTTGGGATTCTTGTACCCTGAAGCACCATGTACAGCAGTGATGAAAGTGATGGCCATCTTTGTGTCTTATTCTGAAATATTATTAAAAGTGGATGTTTGAGGTTGCGCTTATCTTGGAGACGACTTAAAGGAGGCTTGGCAAAAAATATAACTACAAAAGCAGATCAACAAATATTAATAGCAGTTGTAAAGTCCAACCCACTTTTTAAGTCTATTCAATATAATTAAGGTTGAATTGACTCATAAAGCTTATTTGATTTTACTTAAAAATGTAATGATGCTGTTTAACTAAAGTTTTCATCTTTTAATAGAAGTTATGAACTGCAGTGCAGTTATTCCTCAATCCTCTGGTGGGTTTTTTTACTTAAAGAAAAACATGAAGATTTAAGTTTTAGTCGACCTTCATTGCTGTCCTTGCAGTAATAAATAAATAACATTCCCACTGAAGCTGAGGGTCTAAACTCTGTAATTTCTGCATCGCTAGAGTTACCATATAATTTCAACATGTGTCCTGTACACACCCCCAATTGTCATTGATCAAAAAACAGATAGCCCCGCCCCAAGCTCATTTCATTGGTTGAGCCCATGCATTTATCAAAATTAAATGTATTCAATATTTTTATGGCGAGTTCATTGCCATTTGCACTACAACAGTTTTACTACAAATACCATTGTTAATCGATCTTTACCTGTTTTTTTTGTGGTTAGCATGTGTTTTGTTTTTTGTATTAAAAACTTTGTTTGGAGGGTTGTGTCAGTCAGGTCGAAATGCTCAAACAAACAGAGCAGTATTTTGATAGCTTTGCGGTGTTTATACAGCATCAAATTGCAAATGGCTTGCTTTAAGTTGTCTCTGCATATTAAGCTGGCACATGAAAAAGTATTTTGACATTGCAAAAATTGCACCCTTCAACTTAAAATAACATTACACTCACTATATATGCTTCCTTTCGATGCATCAGAGTGAGTGTCTCTGTTTCCGATGCTTTCTGTGTTTATAAACGAGTCCTATCCATATTCCTTCACTTGGATTCAGTGATTAAGTTCCATGATTAGGGGCTTTTACCACCATAAACAAACTACAGCAAGTTTCACATTCATTTACCCTTTCCACCCTCTTTTTCTCCTTTTCTCATTCCATGTTCGCTGTTAATCCGGTCTGTCCATCTCGCAGAGCCGGACTGTTTGGACGGGCTCTGAGCCTCAGCTTATTAAGACTGTGAGAAAGAGAGAGGGACATTGGCAAAGAGAAAGAGGTAGCGCAAAGGCTTAAGTCACCATAAAGGGGTCTTAAATGCTGCTCGGCCGGACTGCATGCTTTCCTAAATCCATACCCCGGGAAATAGGGAACCTCTTTCCCATAATCCCCCTTGAGCCTCCCTCTTAACTCATGGAGACCGCTGTGCTAATGAACCGTTGCTCTGATAGACACACAGATAGAAAGTGTGTGTGTTTGTCAGAGCTCACACCGCAGTGGTACGTGCCAGACATTTCACAAGTCCCTGAGGTGGAGTCTTAGTCAAATCTTAGGTTTTCCTAGACGAAGTCTAAGTCAGGTCTTGCTCATGTGTCTCTAAATGAAATTCCACAACACTTTGTGTCTCCGACTCTGTGTTTCTATCTCCTTTACATCCATCTTATCCCGCCGCTGACGCCAACTGTCTGCTAGCAGCACTCTATAAGCCTTGGAGCATAATCACAGAAATTTGTTGATGTCACTATCAAGCATGGAGGCCCACTAAATGAAGAGTTCATTTTAGCATGCCAAGACAGCTTTTCATTTAGTTTGGGTATTTAAGGACATAAAAGCGTATTTATACAAGTGATTATTAATATGTTTGTGACACAGATTAAAGATGTATGGAGTTGCTGTGAATGGAGGAACAGGTCTTTCAAAAATCATTCAAAATCTATTTAATGGAACTTTTCAATGATTTTTATACATCTTCAAGCTGTTAAGAATTGCGTTAGTCATAGTTTATAGTTAAAAAAGCATGCATTGGAATTAAAACAAAAATTCAATGTGAAGTTATAGGTTAGTTTCTGCTTGGCTATTGTTTTAGTTCAGATGCTGTTTCACATTCGCCAAGCTGAAAACTACCCATGGGCTTGTTTTTCCATTTCTTTTTTCTCTGCTTTTAATGTTTTTGTCAACATTCTAATTTGCATGTTGAGCCCAAATCAAAGATAGAGGGGAAAATGTGCTTCAAGCTTTTATTCAGTATATTTTTTTCTGTCTCTGTTTCTCTCTCCCCACTTTCCTCTTTAGCTCAGTTTGCTTGCCCAGTTTTTTTGTGATGTGAAATTCAAAGCAGCGTGCAAATTTATTTTTTATCTAGCACATTTGCTTTGCCATCACATGTAAAGTGTGTTGAAGGAGAATTCTAATGACTAGGGCCTGATGGGAATTAAATGTCTGAAGTTCAAAGCGCTTTGCACATCACAGCAGCCGTCAATCAAATGCCAGCCCCTCTCTCTCCCTCTCTCTCTCGCTCTGGCTCTGCGTGCTGGTGATAATAGGGCAGAGAGAAATGAACTCGCCAGTGTATAAGACACTTGATTAGTAATGGGTGATGGAACAGAACACACTTAGTTCTTGTAGCAAATGACGGACGGGGCACATTTAGGGGAGAGCGGTGTATTATGGGTATGTTATGTGATGAAGGTGAGGTAGCAAGATCAGAAGATAGTCGGATGGTGGTTGATGAGATGAAAGAAAGCGATGCAGTGCAGTGAGATCTCTGGAGACAGAGCTCAGATCTGTGCTTGATAAGTGCAGACAGAAACCTGGAGCGGGACACATTAAAATGTCATTCTGTTGAAGCACACAGATCTGGTTGACACTGTGAATGCAGTTAGCTCTTCTGTCAGTACATTGTTAGCTTGCTATTGACCAGGGATGTATTGAAGTTAAATAATGCTTGATTTTGCTTTCGTTGTACCGCACATTCATATTAAAATAGGACTAACAATGAATCTATGAATTAATTGTTGGTCATAATTTAATCAACCAGGTTTAAGTGTTGAGTAATCTCTTCTTATCTTAAATGCATTGAGTAATTAAAACTGAATTCAAAATAAGAACGATTTAATATCACTAATGAAAGAAACCTTATTTAATGCATTATTGCATTACTATCAATTCAAACATCTAAAATGATATGGAAAATGTATAAATAAAAACTAAGCTAAACTAAAACCAAAATAAAAATACATTCCACAATAGCAATATGAAAAGCAATATGAAAACATAATTCAAAATATTGATATAATTTAAAAAGAGACTTAAAGCAATAATCATTGTATAATCAATAGTATTAAGGTTTCATTGATACATTTGTTGATAAATAATTTTCACATCCCTTCATGAACAAGCTTTTTCTTTGGAATAGCTCACCGGTGCAAACCGAAAATGTCAAAGTTAGATTTTGCTGCATGTGGACCAGTGAAACCATTTAAAGCTTTTTTATTGTTTTGTGTGTGTTATGCAAATGAAAACTACACAACATTTCAAACTAGCAGAACAAAATGTATAAGTGCATGTATATTTTTAAGCATATTGTTTATTTAATTTAAGTAATTTTGTATTATAAAGTATACATTTAAGCTATAAATATTTTTCTCTCTTCATGGCTGTCTGAGATGTGTGTTTGATGAAGTGAATTAAATAAAAAGGATTCCATCTGCTCAGTTCTCCACCACTCAGCTCATCTCCCCTCAGACCCCATCCCTCCATCTTCCTCTTTTATCTTCAGTAAAGGAGCTGTGCAGCTGGTAGAAATAGATATCGATGCAGTCTTCCTCAGGGGGTTTTACCTCACAACTGTTAAAGCAGTTATACGGTGGTTACATCCAGAGAAACACATCAGCTTGACTTCGTGAGAGAGAAATACTGCATTAAAGTTCTGGAAGTTTGTGTTCTGGCCTGTTTGTTGTTATTCTTTTCTGTGCGGCTTTTCTAATTATCCCAGAATAAAATAAATTGATGTTTTGTCTTCTCTCTCATTTCAGATTTGACGGCAATTTTAATACCAATGTTTCAAAGACCATCAGCTGTGATCGCCTGTCCCCGACTGTCAATAGCCGAGCTTTCAACCCGGGACGAGACCTTAACTCTGGTGTGTAAGCACTCACACACACAAACTTCAAAAGCGAAAGCCAATTTTCACTTTGCCAGTGGCTGCTATGGCAACCATTTGCAAAGAACAATATTGCTTTTCTGACGTCAAATCTTCAAAGGTTTTTTATTAACCTTATGAGCGAGACAGATGCACGGGGCTGTCAAATGCCTGACCTTGATCGTTTGGATGTGGAATTACTTTATTTTCTCTCCTCTCATCTGTTTTCATTTCCCCTCTTTGAATTGACCGGTGCTTTCTTACCCTTTCTATCAGGAAGTGTTTTTTTTCCAGTCAAAGCCAAAAACACTCCCTTGATATCCAGATTGTAATCACTTTTGTAATTTAGTTCATGTTTTGTGGACTGATTTTTTTTAAATGAGAAAACAAGTGTTATCGCCTATTGTTTTCTCATGTACATTTCAGGGTTCGGTTCTGAATGCAGTTTTCGCTTTTTGTCTCTTTCAGCCATTATGTTTAAGACCTCATCTGTCCCTCGTTCTGGCCTCGTGCACATACGCTCTCACTCCACAACATATTATCCCAATTCATCTTCGTGCACATGCTTATTTTTGTAAGGTAGACATTGGGAGTTCACGTTACCGTTCTCCCTCCATTTGTCATTGAAACTGACCCCTGTAACCATGCAGGCAGTCATCAGTTACATTTGATCCGTGTTAGTCTAAACATTGATGAAAAGCCAAGGGGGAGGGAGAGAGGAAACAATTTAGAAAGAGGAAAATCATGGAGAACAGAGGAGTAAAGTAGATGTTGTTGTAAGGTTCGATTGTGAGAAATGTATTGCTCTTTATTTCCCAGAATTCTTTTGTGTTGTTCTAAATGTCATAATTGTCCCAGTGTTTTTCTATGATAATTTGTCTTAACCAGATGCATAGCTAGGCTGCAGTTTTCCCCCACACTGAACCCAGTAAAATGTAATGTACAGTTAGGACCTGGATTTTGTACTTCAGTGTGGGCAGACCTAATGCAAGTTGCACAAAATAAATAGAAACCACATGGTTGAAAATGTATTACTCCTTGATTTGTTTGGCTTATCCGAACAAAACCTGTTTTTAAGATATACAGATTTATGGATGTGTTGTTGCTTTATCATGTAATGCAATGTGTAAAACAGCATCTCAAATTGCATACTTGCAGTATGCGAAGTAATAAGAAAGTACATACTTATTAGTTTTGAACTACCGTCCAAAGGTTTAGGATTACTTATTGATTATGTTTTCTTACGTTTTTTGCCTTTTCCTCATTATTGAATACAAATCAATCATTTAAAAAAATGAAAATATGTTTTCACAATTATATTTTGTCTACAAAATTCATTTAAAATAGATAATATCTATATAAAATAGAAATGTACGTAAATCACATTCATTTTATAATCACAAAATACCTTTCAGTCAAGTGATCCTACATTTTTGAAACATTGTGCATCATACTTGAGCCCCACAGTAACCCCCACGTTTGCATCGTTTTGCATGTAAGCTTTACCTATGGGGTTCAATTCATAACCTTAAACATTCATTTATTGCCAACATTAAAAAAAAGAAAAAATGGAAATAGTTACCTACATCCCCTGGGCTCCTTTCGGCTTACTATCGTGTACTATGATTTGTTTGTCTGACTAATTCTTACATCCCTAGTCGAGACAACGTTTACTTTATCAGTGTTGTCAAGATACTCAAATCTGAGTAGAATGTACTTCCTCTACTTATAGCCCGTGTACACCAGGAAGCACACAACAATTCCTATTGGCTGGATGGCAGAAGGTTTAAAACGGCGACTCGTGCCGCTTTGTCATTTCAAGCTTATCGGAGTCCAGGAAAGTGACAGCGCTTTAGTCAAGTGAACATTTAAAGGCTTGAAAGTTTAGAGGAAATGAGAGACTCTCACCTCATGACTGTGGTTCTCAGCTACTCTAAACACTGGATGTTGGATTAAGCACTCTGGGGCGACATGTGTGTATGATT
This sequence comes from Barbatula barbatula, assembly GCF_947034865.1. NCBI lineage: Eukaryota > Metazoa > Chordata > Actinopteri > Cypriniformes > Nemacheilidae > Barbatula > Barbatula barbatula. The sequence goes on from NC_136770.1 coordinate 17,889,671, forward strand.
TCCAAGCCGTCAACATGCTTCAAAGTTTCTGTTTATAATTTGGGTGCAGATTGATGGCCGTATCGCACTAGTGCAAGGTTGGGACGGCTGTTTGTGCTTAGCATCTTTCTCTTCCTCCGCAGGTTTCTGCTGTAATTTGATTAACTGTGTTTAGTGTGATCTGAATTAGGAATGGCTGTCCTGTGTCTCCGTGGGACTTAACGTTGACATATACACTGATAAATCATCTCCTTATATTATGTTTCATTTGACCAGTTCTGTGTGATCTTTGATTTTTTGAGGGCAAGACAGATGCTATATATCTCTCTCTCTCTATATGCACAATATGGCACATCTATATGGCATTTTTGTGGGGGCTGGTCGTACTAAACATCTTTCTGGGAAGGCTTTCCACTAGATGTTGGAACACAGCTTTAAGGATTTGCTTTCAGGCACTGGTCAGGCAGTGATTTTGGTAGATGGGGTTTGGCTCACAGTCGGTGTTCCAATTCATCCCAAAGGTGATCAGTGGAGTTCAGGTCTGGGCTTCGTCCAGGCCAGCGAGGTTTTTCCTCACCAGACTCAGTAAATCATTTCTTTATGGACGTACAGGGACCTTATAATGCTGAAAAAATAAGCAAACTTTTGAAAACACACAATTCACTAGTATGTCATATTTTTGGCCATGTAGTGTAGATGAGCGTTGCTTGCTTGTTCCACAAAAGCAACACGGCTCGATTCAGGAGGACTTTCTGTGTCATTAAGAACACCAAATGGATTTATGGAGAAATGAGCTGTTTCTGAAAAACACATCCTTTGTACGCTGTCGTTTTGAAATGAACGGAACATGTCCAACCCCAGACTTTTGGTTCAGATCACTAAAGCACCTCAGTTCGTACACTCCACAGAAAGTCAAAGACATTCATCCTCTCTATATGATTTTACATCGGTTGTTATTAAGATTCAAGTAATCTTGACTCGGGTACATTTTGAACTGATATAAGCAGACACGTGCACTTTGGGAATTTGCAGGCACGGAGACTTCAGCCGTCATGTGATTCTCTCGCCCATTTCTAACGTCAGCTCTAATCCTATTAATCCACGGGCGGAATAACCCCCGGCTCAGGTGGGATAACCGTTGTGATGGTCGACCCCTGTGATAATTTCCGCTTCTTGTTAGGGGACCCTCTTGACTGTCGTTCTTCCACTAACATCTCGTCTTTTCTCATTTTCATTCCCACTTTTGTTCCTCTTTTGCCGGCTCTCGTTAAATAAATATACACTTAAATTGATGGCTGCGGAGTGGGGATGACTGCGTTTCTGGAAAGGATCAGCTTGTCTGGGCTCAGGCCATCACGCTGCTGAGACCTGTTCAACTTAAACTAACCCACTTGCTGCCCGCGAAAGGAATTTAAAGGGACCGTTCCACAAAATTTTTATTTTTTTCTCATGTCAGTCCAGAACTAAATGGTTTTTGCTGCTCTTGCCATATAGTGCATGTCAAATTTTGTAAATATGTCAAGTTACAAAAATGACGAAAAGATGCATGCTTGGAAAAAGCGTTTATGTTTTTTTTTTGTTATTTATGAAGGTTTAGAACCCCTGGTCACCATTTACATTTATTGTATGTAAAAAAAACGGTAAACATGTTGCTAAACATCTTTTGTGTGAATCATGAAAGGAAAAGCATACAGGTTTAAAAACAACTTGAGACTTAAGTAAATTATTGCGTTTTTTGTTGTAATGAATGTACATACATTTAATATTGTTTATATTCTTTTTGAACGATTTTAAGGGCTGATTGTTTTTGCAAATTTTTGCCTTTATGTACCAAATTACCGTGTAAATTTACATTTAACAGTTGCTGTATTTTATCACAATTCGTGTTTAAGGTGAAATAGTGTTTATAACATAATTCTGTTTAAAACAATTTTAGTGTTGGCAGACAACCTGAAGTCCAATCCAGGGATCAAGTGGCAGTACTTCAGCTCAGAGGAAGGCATTTTCACTGTGTTTCCTGCTCACAAGTTCCATTGCAAGGGCACATATGAGCACAGAAGCAGGCAAGCAAGCACACACACACACACACACACACACACACACACACACAGACACAATTTTAAGGTTTTACCATCAACTCGTATAAGTGCTCTTACTGTAGCTGCTATGAAATGTACCTTTTTGATTGGTCCTCATTTGTTAGGAAAATATTTTTTTAGCAGTATTTTACAGGCATGAAATTATAATGTTTTGTTTTTCCCCGTTTATTGGATTATTTCCAAAATAAAGAATTCATTTCAGCTCTTTTTGCAGCTTTTCACTAAAGATCCAAGCAGCTAAGTGCCTTTCTTGCTAAGTGCTCAAAAAACTGTCAAAGTCAAGGGTTTGTCGTCTTGTGTGGCAAAGCATAAATTAAACTCTTGGAAGTTCTTTAGGCCAGTTACATTAAGCCTCATGCCCTTGACTGTAATACACGGTCGTGTTTTGCTGCTGTTCCCAAACTCACCACCACTTGTAGGATGTTACACAGTAGGGTATTTGGGAAATATAGCTTTCATTGTAAATTATTCGCTTTTCTTCTTTCTCTGAATGCTGGAGATGAAAACAGTGTGTTTTGCTTCCAAAAGCATCACGATAGAGAGCAGGATTTCTTGCACAAACACTGTGGTAAGGAGAGCAGGAGTTACGCCAGTATAGCTCTTGGCGCCTTTCCGTCAGAGTCCAGGAAAAGAAGGTCTGCATTTCGTAAATAAAGGTGTCTTTACATAGCCAGGTTGTGGCTAATCTGTGCCTGCTCAAAATTCAGTGAAATGACATAATGCAACAAAAAATCACAACTGCATTATTCTACCTCAACTCCCACTAAGGCTGTGTGATGTTGCATTGGTTCTGTGTACATTTTTACATTTATTTATTTGGCAGGGATGTTTTTCCAACGCAAATCACAAATGAGGGATCATTTAACATTTGATCTTAGAAGACAACAAAAAGCTTAATACTGTATAGTATAAAAACTAAATTAAATTGTTGGTTTAATATGCAAACATATTTTTCGGTGCATTCATTTCAAGTTGTGGTTCAGTATACCACGATAATTTAACAAATTTAAGTTGTGCAGTTCAAAGTTCTCTCCTATGTTGATTATTTTTAGTAATTTTTGTTCCATGACTTACATTGTGTTCAAAATATTTCAATGCCCAGTATTCTGTATTGTATTGAATTGTGTACTGTTTTGAATTGTTATCATTACGTCCCTATTTGTTTCCTGTTTACAAATTTTGTATATCTCATAACATAACATGCTGCTTTTTTACCACCCTTAAAGCAACTTCTTTTGTTTTTGTATGTTTACAGGCCTGTATATGTGTCAGCAGTAAGGCCACAGTCAAAGCACATAGTAGTTATCATAGACCATGGTGCCTCTGTTACTGAGACCCAACTCCAGATCGCCCGCGATGCCGCCCTCATCATCCTAAACTCAATTGACGAACATGATAAAGTATGGAAATGACATGATAATCATATAGCGCCGACTGATTTTGTCGTTACTAATAAGGGCGTATAATTTCTCTTTCTCAGATCTCTGTGTTGACGGTAGCAGATGCGGTACGTTCGTGCTCTCTGGATCAGTGCTACAAGAGCTTCCTCTCACCTGCTACCAGTGAGACCAAGAGGAAGATGAGCACCTTCATCAACAACATTAAAGCTTCTGACAGCTCTACCCAGCATGCACTGGGCTTCCAGAAAGCCTTTCAGTTGTTAAGGAACACAACTAGTGTCACCAGACAGCTCACTAGTAAGAGACAAGGTTATATTTAATGGGTTATTACAAATATGACGTCTTATTTTGATTAAGTTTTTGTACTCTTTTGAGTTGTATGATCAAAGAACCTGTATAAAATGCTTGGCTCTTCTGAGCACAAAAGAAGATATTTTGAAGAATGTACAGTTTTGGGGCACCAATTACTGCAAGAGTAGTTTTTTTCTACTATGGAAGTCAATAGTGCCCCAGAATTGTATGGTTTTAAACATTCCTCTAAATATCATTCTTTGTGTTCAGGTCAAAGACAAACGAAAACTTGACTGTCAGTATAAGCTGATACACTTTTCATTTTTGGGTAAACCAAATCCTTTTTGCTTTAGCTATTGGGTAAACAAGCAACAAGAAAAGGCAAGAAAATCACACTGGTGTTTTAAGGTCATTTCATAAATTCAGGTTTTCTGATTTATCAAGTGAATTTGGCAGAAAGAATATTATTTTATTATTATTATTATTATGAATTACTATTATTGTGTAAATTTGTGGCAGCATGTCCCGATCATATGTTACTTCATAATGAACCTGTGTTCAGTGAACTGTTTGTATTCGGTTTACCGGTGGAAATTAATGGTCAAAGATTTGACTGATATTAGATTTAAAAGTAACTTTCTCAGAACACCCCAATTTTTTTTTACTGTCTTGAAGTCACCATAAGAGTCAATGTTTGTATACAGTTGATGATGCAAATGATTCATCATCATAATATTAATATTATCATATTTTTTTCTTCTCACAGAAACAGACATGGTGATAATCTACCTGTCGTCTGGCATCACCACGCGAGATTCATCCGAGCATGAAAAAAGAGCGACGCTTAGCGTCGTCAAAGAGGAGAACCGCCACCTCAACAACTCCGTCATGATCCTCACCTACGCTCTTATGAACGGTGAGATGTCGCCTAAAGATAAACCTTCTCATAGCTTTTTGTCTCACGGCCCACACGAACAAGCATATTGAACACCTGTGTGCGTGTTTGTGTTTTTCCAAATGTGCTCAGCTGTTTTTATGCCCCTTCTTCTTTCTTCTCTGTTCGCGTGCCTGCCGTAAGAAAGCATTCCCATTATTGCTGTCCTCAGATGTTTCTCTCCCTGCATGTATTAGCCTGACATTAGCATACATTAGTTTGGCATCATGAAAATTAAAACGCATATTATCGAATAGAAGAAAGAGAAATAGGACAATGCATCAAAGGCCGTACACATGAAAGAGTGACGGGGGCTTTTTTCTAGCATTAGATGACTCACAGATATGATTCGGGTTGATTAGCATGGAGGGTAGAAGAGGGTAATGCTAGTTTGCCCAGTTATTGTGAGGCTATGAACGGCACCCACACATGCTCTGTTAACCAACGGAATCGCTTATATTTTCCTTTTTATGTTATTTATGACGAAGTTGCTTATATTTTTCTGTTTATGTCATTTGACATCATTGTTAAATATTGACTAGTTTAAACCTGTCTATAGTAACCAAAGTTTGTTCTTGTGTAGTAAAACTATAGTACACACAATTTAACATTGTTTAATAGAGTAACTGTAGTTTAAATATGAAAGTTGTGGTAATGTAAAACCATAACTAATTTTCATAATGATAATGATGGATTGAGGTTGATATTAGCAATTTTGCAAATCCTAGTAGTGAACTGAATGATGATTGTGAATGACTGCACATGCTAACTTCGTGTTGCTAAGCTAACGTGAACTCATCTTTTTGGTTAAAAAGTGCTGTGAAATATATGTTTGGCCCTCAGAGCTTCTTGCAGTGCATTCTGGGATTGTAGAGCTCATCGCAACGCATTCTGGGATATTACAATGGGTCCACAAAATGTGGACAAGAGTAGCTTTAAAATGTTGCTACAGATATTTATAAAAACAATTCCAGTCAGGATCATGTCGTCGCTGTCGAGCTGAAAACTAGTTTCATTGAAACACTACTTTTGAGAAAATAGAAAAACAATATATTGTTTAAGGAGCTAAACACTATGATCAAAATTGAAGCTCTTTTAAATCTCGTTTATTGGTTAAATATTTGTAAAATCCACCGACAAACTTAAAGAAATGGTTTATGATAAAATAGAGAAATGAGGTTCTCACCCGACTGCGACGATATGACGCCTGTCTAGGTTTTCTGCTGCCGTTCAGTTGACCTTTACAGTTCGTCTTTTCTGCTTTTTTCTGAGACAGAGGGTGTAACTGGACTTAAGGAGTTGGCTTTCTTGCGAGACCTAGCCGAGCAGAATTCTGTGAAATATGGCGTTCCGGATCGTTCCACACTGCCCGTCGTGAAGGGCAGCATGATGGTTCTGAACCAGCTAAGTAACCTGGAGACCACCGTGGGACGCTTCTACATCAACCTGCCAAATCGAATGATAGACGTGGCCTCCTTTAGCCTGCCTTACACAGACCAGATGGGAGACGGTAAGAGAAGATCCCGCTGTTGCTGCGTAAATATTACGTCTGACACCTTTGCGGTCAAAGCACTAAACCAGCCAGCTCTCCCATGGTATTACATGTGTAAGCAGAGCCAAAAGACACAAGTGTAACGTCTGCTCTTATGAGACACTTCTATTATTTTTCGCATGCAGTTGTCTGCTTTCCAATTTCTTGCGAATATTGAGAATAAAATCACATTTAAAGGGCAAGCAGTCAAGACATGAAATGTTATGTTTTTATAAATTTGATAATATGATTATTACCTTTCTATCATTTCCTTTTAGGCTTTATCATGACCGTCAGTAGGCCATGCTACTTTGGAAACCTGCTGCTGGGTGTTGTTGGAGTAGACGTGAATCTGGCGTACATACTGGAGGATGTCACCTACTACCAGGACTCGCTGGCCTCGTATACCTACCTCATAGACAATAAAGGTATGGAGATGCATGTGCGGTTATCTCATTATTTCTGCCCAAAATGTCTGCCTGTGTCACATTGGATTGCCCTATGATCCTAAATTTGACTTGCTGATTTTACCATGGTATGGGCGGTCTTATTTTCATAGCCATTCCAATTTCATGGACTCAAAACACTGGACAGAAAGCCATTAACCTTTAAAAGTCCATTAGGGGAAATTGGCTGTCCCACGTTTGAGCCAGCACGGCTGGCATCATGTACATTTTTTGGGTCAGGCACAAAAAAACTTTAAAGTCAGTGGTTTTTAACCTAAAAGCAAAGATAAACACAAATATTATTAGGGATGGAACGAGGCAGGTTGATTCAACTGACAATTCAAGTCACTTGAGATGTTGAATGAATCCCGATACAGTACATATTTTGAACAGCAGGGGTCGCTGTGTTTACTGCAAACTTGGAATATGTAGATATGCTGATATTTATTTTTAGGAATCCAAGTTAGGAAAAAAGGAAAGTTAGGAAAGACTTAGTTAGTTTACATTAAATAGACTTTTGTATTCATCCGTTTTGATTTGATTTGGATTTATTTTATTTGCATTTAGTTTTGTTATTTGACAAAGAAATGTGCAGGAACTTGTTCATTTCTAATTTGTATCAACTCATTTTGTCAAAAATAAAGCGTGAACAAATCGCGTTGTGACATCATAATTGTGAATCAAATCGCACCGTGAGCTAAAAAAAGTTTCATCCCTAAATATGATATTTGTATATTTTTAATTTATTTCATATATTCATATTCACAAAAATACAATTAAAGCTTTTGGACCTTATTTTACTTCTATGTATAGTTTTTAATCATGTTCTAACGCAGTGTCTGTCATATAATAAATAACACACATCTTTGAGAAAGTTAAAAAGCAGAGTTAACCTCTGATTCATACATATTAAACAAATTCATTATGTCCCAGAAATTGCCACTTTGGCCAAAAAGATTGTTTTATTACGTATGTAATAACATTATAGTGATTATGTGTTCCTGGGAGTATAGAGTCTGTGCTAATGGCAGAGATAATAACGTGGCACCTGCTGTCTCCAGCTGTCCGCTGAAGGGATGGGCTGAAAGCTCATCTGACATGCCCTGCTTCTTGTGCCATAGATTTTTGGAAAGCAACCAAACATTGGCTTTCATTATATGGACACAAAACTACAGAGACTCTTTCACAGAAGAAAGAGTCAACTACAGTATTTAAACATCAACACTGGTGTTCAAAAACTTCTAGGAAAAAGGGGCATGTAACCCCTTATTTACGATCTAAAATTATAGAGGTGGTATTTTGAAAATAAAGTTTTGCCTTTGATTTAGATGTTACTCACTTTTGTACACGTTGCAGGCTACACCCTCATGCACCCGTCACTAACTCGTCCTTACCTGATGACCGAAGCTCCTCTCCACACAGACATCATCCATTATGAGAACATCCCTGGCTTTGCTGACGTGCGTCAAAACATCCTTAGGTGAGGGATCATGGGATATCTGTCTCTGTACTACTGTACATTCATTTATGCCTTATAACAATGTTATATGACATGTTTTGTTTTTCCTGCTAGTTTGCCTCTGGGCAGTCAGGTCATTGCTGTGCCCGTCAACTCATCTCTGTCCTGGCACATGAACCGTCTGCGTGACCTCAGTCGAGATGCTTACAACGTCAGCTATGCCTGGAAACTGGTATGAAATTCATAGACATTGGTAGAAATGGTATTACTTTTGGTATCCTTTGATTTGTTTTTATACATGCTCCTGATGTCACTTCTCTAATTTGCAGGTACAGGACACGTCCTTTATTTTGTGTATAGTGTACGTTCAGCCCGAAATCCCAGTGAAGCAACTCAAAAATCTAAACACGGGTCCCAGCAGTAAACTCCTGTACCATCGGCTGGATCTGCTGGGACAGCCCAGCTCCTGCCTCCACTTTAAACAGCTCGCTACAGTCGGTGAGCTAACATGATATCTAAAATCATCAATCTGTTGGAAAAACGTGTTGTCATCGTAAATGAATCATAACCTAATAATTGTTAGGTGCTGATATAAAAAGCAAACTGTTTTCTCTGGATTTTCTTCTCAGAGAGTCCCACAGTGATGTTGTCCGCTGGCAGTTTCTCTTCTCCTTATGAGCACTTGAGTCAACCCGAGACCAAGCGCATGGTGGAGCACTACACAGCTTACCTAAGTGACAACACCCGTCTCATAGCCAACCCGGGCCTGAAGGTACACACACACGCCCGTCTCAATGACAGCTCCAGCCCACCAGGGCCTTTGCTTGAATAAGCTCAGCAATATCTTTCACAGTCAGTGGTCACAGAGTTTGTTTTGTATTAATTACTTCAGCATGTTGGCAACGCGCCTCTCCCTATTAGTTCTGCTTTTCCATTAGAGAAGATAAATAACTGTAGGGAGTACAGTGAATCAGCCTTTACATTTTGCAGACGAATTGTTAAACACCCCCTCCTATGGTCTTTTAGTCTTCTGTGAGGAACGAGGTGATGGCCACCAGTCACGTGACAGATGAATGGATGAGTCTTATGGAGATGAGCAGCCTGAACTGCTACATTGTTCGCCGTTACATAGCAACGCCCAATGGTGTGCTGCGGATTTACCCTGGTTCACTCATGGACAAAGCATTCGACCCCACCAGGAGGCGATGGTAAGATCTGAGTCTCGGGACGGTGGTCTCCGAACTCTTAGGTGGATGGAGATGAACAGATATATCAGTCTGGTGACTGGGAAAGAAAGCTGTTGATTTCTGTGTATTGTGTGAAACTGTAAGCGAACTGAGGATGCACCGCCAGTCGTTTTCAGCATTTCATTTTGACAAAATGTGAAGAATAAAATAAAAACATCAGAGTCATTTTCACAATTGCTGTATGTGGTATAATAACCATTGAACTTCTGTCTGTTCAGGTATCTCCACGCTGTCGCCAATCCTGGTCTCATCACTTTCACTGGTCCATACCTGGATGTGGGTGGGGCGGGCTATGTGGTCACCATCAGTCACACTATCCATGCCTCTAGGTCAGTTGTTTGAGAGTCAAATTTAGAGTCTTGTTTAATGCAAGATAAGGACACGGGCAGTTGACAAATATACTGTATATGTGGCCTATGGTGTGACAGCAAATATTTTATAAAGTATTTTGTATAAATAGTGTGTTTATTTATATATTGATTTATCTTCATTCTTATTTTTTTCTACATTTTTGCTGTCACACCTATAGATGCATTTACGGTTTATTTGTCACGTACCCACTACATATTTCTTGTAAAATGTGCACAAGTTGGTTTCCAAAATGGCTCTTATCAAACAAGCTTGCAAAACACTGAATGCGACTCGCTCTTTAAAAATCTGTAGCTTTTGCCTTGCTATTGCCATCTCTGTTCGAAACTTAAAATTAAAAGCGCAGTGACTCTCTTGAATTTCTACCTGACAGCACAAACTATGACACAAATACTACTTTTTGTTAAAAACGTGTTTTTTTAAATGTTTTTTTTTATCCAAAAATGTAACGGATTGCAGCTTTTTAGACAAACTGTTTCGCACACACGCACACGCGCGTGTGTGTATGTTCGCTGGCTAGCTGTCTAGCTTTTCAGACTGACACAGTTGTGAGAACAGCATAGTCCGGCGGAGTGATACAAACAGTCAGTGAAGTGGTACCCGTGGTGATACTGGTGTAATATTGCATGGCTCTCAGCCAATCGGATTCAAGAACCCGGAAGAACTGTTGTATAATATACATTTATTTGAATATAAATTAATTAAAATATAAGTTGTTATATTATTAGCCACTAGCCAGACCGATCAACATACACAGACCGCAAGTTAACTTTGGGCAAGGTGCATGCGTCCGATGAAACCATCTATATTATTTTGTATCTGCTGCCCATCTAAAGAAAGTGTAGTTCACTTACTAAATGTATCTGTTATAGATGAAGAGCAGCAGTGTTATCACTGCAAATGGTTCGTGCTTGGTGCCGTGCATCTGTGTATAGTTGTGTTTAAAGATATGATGAAACTCTCTGAAACTGGAGGTATTCCAGAATGTCTGGTGTAGATAAAACGTGTTTTGCCTTCACATTTTTTCCAATCAGTACTCTCTTAACGGAGTATTCACAACCATAATTCAAGTGTTTATATTCTGTTACGTTATACTTGAAACAATGGATTCATTTTTTGAAGCTTACATTTTTTTGTTTTGGTATGGTACTATTTCCCGAAGTTAACTTCCGGTCTGTGTTTGGTTACATATAACAAGTTATTTCAAATAAAATGTTTACTAATATTAATTTATATGAATATTTTATGGTATTTTGTATTCAATTAAATGTAAACTACTCATCAGTTGTGTTGGGCCTGTGGGGTGGTGGTTGGTGTGCATGCTCCAGATCAGGGGTCTCCAACATGGTGCCCGTGGGCACCTGGTAGCCCGCATGAACTCTGTAAGGTGCCCGCTAAACACAGAGCTCACCAATAATGCTCAAGACAGTTGACAAATCTGTGACTATACAGATCCGCCAAGTACATCGTTATGAAAGGTTATTATTAGCAAGTGTTATAAGCTTTAATATCTGAAAGAAAACTGAATTTGGTTCTGTGAGTGTGAAAAAAAGGCATCACATGTTTAAAGTTTGAATATATGTTATCATCAAGAAGCCCTCTAGAGGATTTTAGATATTTTAGTAGCCTTCGCTTACAAAAAGGTTGGAGACCCCTGCTCCAGATGCATATGGGCTGTAGACCTGCGGGGACCTAGGTTCGAGTCCGACCTGGGTCATGTCCTGATCCCACACCCTTACCTCTCATCCCTATTCTCCTGTCTACTCTCCACTTCCCTATATGTGGAAAAAAGGAACAAAGATTCTAAACCTACTCAACAGTTATTGATTCTTTGCCGAGGTCTACAGGAAGCAACGTTTGTTTATGTTGTTTCTGCTGATAACGTCTATATGCCCTTACTCGTCTCATTGTTACTATATTTACTTCCTTTTACAGTTCCCAGATTGCCTCAGGGTCCACGGTAGCAGTTATGGGTATTGACTTCACTCTGCGCTACTTCTACAAAGTTCTGCTGGACCTTCTGCCCATCTGCAACCAAGACAAGGGCAACAAAATCCGGTAAGGTCTCCCCACCTTTTATCCCCCACCTCCACCCCAGGCCAACTTTGTTTGTCTCTTCTCTGACTCTCTTGAGGGTATGCCAAGACCCCAGCGTCCTGGCTGTGGTGTCCGGTGTAGCGCCTGAAGCTGTCGATGCCCCACAGAGGCTCTTTAAAGCTCTTTCAAATGAAACTAATCAGATTTGCTTCTGTTGGAAAAGAGGCATTCTTTTAGTCTTCCCTGCATGCCTCTAAGCCCTCTCTTTCAGAATAGAATGAGATAGACTGAGAAGGATCTGAGGTGGGGATGAGGGAGGGGTAGACATACAGAGAGGAGATAAGAGAGTAGAATGAGATTTTTTTCAGTGATACCAGATACATTTTTATAGCATATAAAGTGGCATGATAAAAGGGATATTTCACCCAAAAATAAACATTCCATCATCATTTATTTCACCCGTGTGGTGTTCAAAACCTGTATATGATATTTTGAGAAAGGTCTGTGTGGTTTTATGTCAATACAATGGAAATCAAAGGTGTCCAATGTTGTTTGGTTGTAACATTCTTCAAAGAAATGTATGTTCACCAATAAAAGAAAGTCACACAGGTTATGCATACATTGGAATAACATGATGAAAAAGTATTTCACCTTCAAAATAAAAAGTATTTCATCATTACACCCCCTCTTTTCATTCCAAACCTACATGACTTTATTTCTTGTGCAGAACACAAAAGAAGATATTTTGAAAAATGTTGGTAACAGAACTGGTCAGCCCCCCACTTCTACGTTTACCAATGCAACATTAACAATGCAAGGTTAAAAACATTCTTCAAAATACCTTTGTGTTCTGCGGAGGAGAAAGTAAGTCTTACAGGCCTGAAATGACAAGAGGGTAAGTAAATGATAACAGAATTTTCATTTTGAAGGTGAACTACTCCTTTAAGGACCCTCAATCCAAAATATGTGCATTAGGAATCAAAGCACTAATACAAACTACTTATACTTAAAATGAAAGAAAGGATCACTGTTTAAGAAATTACTGAACTGACACACGTGGAGATAAACAGATTAGAGCTGCATTCCAGACACATCCTGTTATGTTAGGTGCCAGTAGCCTTGTTTTCCCCTTTCCCTTTTCTATCCTGCCTTCTCATTGTTAATTTCTCAACTGTTTCTAACCTTTATTCTCCTTCTTTCTTCCCCCTTAATGCTTCCTCTCTTTATCTGTCTGTGCTGTTCTTTGAGTTTTCACCGCTTTTGGTCACTAAGCAGGATTAGTGAGGTGGAATGTCCCAGTGTGCCACCGCCATCATAATAATGTGATGTGTTGTGAACTGCAGCTGCTAGACTGTGAACTGACAGGAAAACATACAGCCTCAAAGGCCTTGTTTACACCTTGTCATTGGATTTCGAATGTCAAACACAGATACACACACAGTCTGTTTTTGATTGTCGGTTGATATTGTCTTTCTTTGTTTTTCTTGCCACATGAAGTTGTTTCATCATGGAGGACAGAGGGTATCTTGTAGCCCATCCAACACTGATCGATCCAAAGGGTCACGCTCCGGCGGAACAGCAGCACATTACCCATAAGGTAAAAGAAAATGGATCTAAGATCAAACTCGCCACCCTCTTAAATAAGAAAACCAGCCTGTGCTATTGTTCTGCAATATTCCTTTTTAAATGTGGTTATCAAGCTGAAAAGGGAAAGTGGTTTATCAGCTTTTCTTCTGTTTTGCTTGACTTTAGGAGCCCCTAGTGGCCAATGACATTCTCAACCATCCCAACTTTGTGAAGAAAAACCTGTGTAACAGTTTCAGCGATCGGACCGTGCAACGCTTCTATAAATTCAACACCAGCATTGTGGTATGTTGGATTATCAAATTATTATTTGGATTATGATTTATTTCATCTGCCGACTGTCGTCGGTGTAGAGCTGGTTTTTGAGCTTTGTCAAGGATTGTCAGCTTCATGTATGAATGATATTAGAACGCCACCAAGTGGTTGTACTAATAACAGTTGAAGCATTTTTTATACGAAAAGGACTTTAATTCTTTACCTTAAGGTTTTTAATGAGAACAACGTGCTATATGAATGTAAAACATCTTTCCTATTACATTGTTTACATATGTATCTTTTTATTTTCAAGGGTGATCTGACAAACCTAGTGCATGGCAGTCACTGCTCTAAGTACAGACTCACGCGTATCCCAGGAACCAATGCATTTGCTGGCATCGTGAATGAGACGTGTGATTCGCTGGCATTCTGTGCGTGCAGTACCGTGGATCGCCTCTGTCTTAACTGCCACAGGTACAGTTTGACTTCTGCACACCTCTGCCAGTAATACATTATATTTGAAACAAAAATGTCATATTTTTGGCTAATGATATTGAATAAAATAGTGTTTTAAAGAAATGGGCATGCCAAATTAATAAAATATATAAACAATTTGTCGATTTTAAAGTGTAGCCTTTAATTGAAAACTAAACTCTTTACCCTGATATTGTATGCATCTCTAGAGCAATTATAGCTATTGGATGTAGAATGATAATAATTCTAATAAAAGAATATTAGAACAACACTAATCTCAGGAGAAATGAAAAAATAGGTCATGGTTGTTCTATTGACAAAAAGGGATGGGAGTCTTCTGTACTGTTCTAATAGTTCACCAGTCTTTCATTCTAATGACTAGGTTGTGTCATACAATAAAAGCAGGTTAAACAAATATCTTGCGTATGTGTAATGTTGCTATTTGCTAGCTTGCAATAATTGTTTTTCATATGCTCCTCAGAATGGAGCAGAATGAATGCGAGTGCCCATGTGAGTGCCCCCTAGAGGTGAATGAGTGCACTGGAAACCTCACCAATGCGGAGAACAGGTAAACCGCTGAAACTTATTTTATTGTTTTGTAAATAAAGTCCATTTACATGAAGTCACATGAACGTGATATTTTGCGAAGCAAAGGTTTCTCCTTTGCATTTGTAGTATTCTATATTATTAATTCAAGCTCATGACTGAGCACTACAGAGAGTCCAGACTCTCATCAGCATGCACTGGAATTAATCTCACTTAGTCCCCCCCCCCCACACACACACACACACACACACTTCTGCCTGTCACTTCATCATGTTGTTGTTCGTCACAATGAATAGATATCTAGCCACCTGTGTCCTCAATTAGCCGTTCAGCTTCAAGATGTTCCTCAAAAGACATTTAGACGCATTCAGGTTTGTCGTGTTAATCCCCACCGAGAGGTCCCTAGCCATTTGTCTTTCTGTCACCAAGCCATCTGTTCACTTAAAAGAGAAAATGTGAACTTGAATATTAATAAAATGAAAGGTGTTGTAGCTGTAGTTGCAGTATTTAGACCCTAACTGATGATTTCTCTTTGGGTGTGTGCAGAAACCCGAGCTGTGACGTGCACCAGGAGCCTTTGTCTTACAGCGTCATTGAGCCCAGTCTACAGGACACTCTTCCTCAGTGTATCAACACAAGATGCAGCCAGCGCTTCACCAGCAGGTACGATTACATATCAGGTGTGATCAGCCTGCCCTGAACAGGACCTTACAGGAAACACTGACCTCACAGTAGTGTACACAGTGTAGAAGTAGTGACGTCCCTCCCTTTCACTTAACACAGCTAATTTCACATCATTTATTCACCTGTGACAACCACAACTACTGTGGGCTTTACACTATGAAAGCTGAATGAAATATCGCCTACAGTATGAGAGAGAAACTCCTGTCAATAAACTTGTCATGTCATGTGTGATATGTTTTAATTGTGCGCTTTCAGTGACTGTTTTGGGGTTCTGGACTGCGAGTGGTGTACGGTGGAAAGCGACGCAAAGACCCACCTTGATAAACCCTACTGTGCCCTGCAGAAAGAGTGTTTTGGAGGGATAGTGGGTGCCAAAAGTCCATATATGGATGGACTTGGCCTTATAGGTGAGTTTAAGCTTCTGTAATCCTGTTACTGCAGTTTATTAACATATAGTATAATGTAAATAATGCAAGTAGACCAAAGATGTCATACGTTATGCCCCCCTTACCTGCTCCGTCTAGTGGTTTGTTTATTTAGTTTGGAACAGCAGGAATAGCAATATAATTAAATACACCAATATTCACGTTACGTAACTTATTAATAATTATGTGAAAACAATTTCTTCCAAAAAGCATTATAGTGTATATAGTATATAGTAGGGGTGCGTAATAAAATGCGATAATTTCCTAAAATGTGCTATAATTTATCAAATAATCCTTTGACGGGATTCACCCAAAAAGGAAAATTCTGTCATTACTTACTTACATGTTGTTCCAAACCTGTATAAATGTACTTGTTCTGCTGAACACAAAGGAAGATATTTAGAAGAATGTTAGTAACCAAACAGATATCAAAGCCCATTGACTCCCATATTATTTATTTTCCCTACTGTGCCAGTAAATAGGGGATGAGATCTGTTTGGTTACTGACGTTCATGAAAATGCATTTGGAAATATAACATACAGTACATGTTTCACATTGAAAATTTTTTTTCATTATCGATAAAACTTTGACTATTCATAACTTTCAGAATTTGATATAGCAAATATACATACCACCTTGTGTTACTATCTGTTTGCACATTATCTTACAGATTCCTGCTCATGTAAATATTTACAGTTTACTTCTATCATAGACTATATACCTTTATCTTTATTATATTCTTTTGTTTTTGTATTTTATAATACTTGCACTGTCTTTGGAGCTGACCTGACCTACATTTTCACGGCTGGTTGTATATTCTCTATATAACTGTGTATGTTACAAATAAAATCTTGAACATTTTAAACCATTATGATATGCATATTGCGATATTTCAATATGTTATGCAACCGTAGGATATGTTTTAGTTGCATACTTTAGGTTTAGACTGTTTGTGGATGCCAGAATATGACATTGGTGCATTTTAATTGCGATGCTTTTAAAATAATTTGCTTATTAAATCGATTTATATTAAATGGAGGGATTTTAAAGACTTTGCACAGGAATTTAAAGTCAAAACGATCGGTTTTATGAAACAGAATTTATGTAAATTGCTGCTATATTATTACTATGTTTAGTGTGTTTATTGCGTTTAGTCTGTGTGCTGTGTCAGATTGAAACAAACACGTGTTGTAAAAGTAAGATTAGAATTTATACACAGGACTCAGAATTATGGGTAGAGTCACACATTTTACCTTGAGGACCTTTTGACAGCTTATATTATATTATAGTGTATATTATGGTGTTTATTTCCTTCAATTTGTCATGTCTTAAAATTATGTTTTGGCGTTTCTTTATCTCTATGCAGACGAGGAGGTGGCATCTCTCAACATGATCAAGAGTGCACCAGTGGGGCCAGTGGCAGGAGGCATTATGGGATGCATTATGGTGCTGGTGTTGGCTGTGTATGCCTACAGGCACCAGATCCACCGTCGCAGCCATCAGCACATGTCCCCTCTGGCCGCACAAGGTGTGATACCGTCTGGACACTTGACATGCTTTTACATATGTTTAAGGGATGAGTCTGTAATGTGGTTACTAGGGATTTCAAGACATTTTTGGGCACAGAATTACACACTTTTTTTAAAGGCTCGGTAACAAAAATTACATACTTTCTGAACTAATAGAAAATTACAGTTGGCCGCCAAAGGGAAGAGAGATAAATTGCTCCTATTTTTGTATTATTAAAGTAATTAAAAAATCTGAATTGCGTTTCTAGCTGTTGCTTACCTACTGTACACCCAAACCATATTCATCTTCAAGTTGTGCATACCTAAGACTAGAAAGCATTTCTTTGACTTGATGGTCTGTTGCAATTTTTAATTACTTTCGAAATCAGTCTATGAGAAAAAGCTATTGTTCATCTGTTTTGAGCTAACATAAATGTCTGAGATGGAGCACCTTAAGTCTGTTTTACTGAGTAGACTGGAATCTTACATCCAACTCATGTGCAGTTTTTATGTTTGATGAACATTCGGCGAATTAAAGCATCCGAAATAAAGTCTATGGAATTCCAATTGATGTCCTATTGACGTCATATTGGTTTGTAACAACAGAATTGTCTGTCATCATTTACTCACCCTCTTGTCAATTCAAACCTGTATGAGTTTCTTTCATCTGCAGAACACAAAAGAAGATATTTTGAAGAATGTTGCTAACTGGCCCCCATTGACTTGCATTGGTTTTGTGTCCATACATTAGAAGTGAATGGGGGCCCAGTGCTGTTCAGTTACCAACTTTCATCAAAATATATTTTATATATAGCTGTTCTGTTTTTCTACTCACCCCTCTCTCTCTCTCCAGAGATGTCCGTGCGAATGTCAAACTTGGACAACGAGCGAGATGACAGAGATGAAGACAGTCATGAAGACAGAGGCATAAGTAAGATTCCCGTCTGTTTGCCTCGCTGGCACAGAGTAACAAACAGAATACCTTAAATGCCCATTTCAGCATTAATAATAATACTGAATGATAAAATTATACTTGTGTAAGTACATCAGAGTTTTATACTTGGTATAGTTAATGCTGTTTTTCGCTGATTCAGTGCATCAGATTTCAAATGGATGATAATCGTACAGTCTCTGTGTATGGTTGGATGTTTTATTCTGCTAGAGCAGAGAGCATACATTCACGCTAACAATAGTACCATGTCATTCTTCTTGGATAATTGCCTGAAACGGCTTTATGGGTTAGACTGGATCTTATCTTTAACTCTGATATGATAACTCTCTCCATTTGTTTATGTTTTATATCTAAAAATCTAATATATATCTCAAGCTTTTTTAAGGTCCAATATGTATTTTTTGGAGGATCCATTGACAGAAACGCAAAATCAATCAATATGGATATAAGATCTAAAATTATTACAGGAAAGATTTCTAAACGAATGACTATGAATTGGAATATGACTATAAAATACAAACACATCCTCTGAGTAGTAGAGATCTACATGAGCATTAAAGCAATGTTGCAACTCATATTTCAGTTTATAAAACTGCAATAAATGTCATTGAATTTGTTTGATTTTATAAACTGAATTTTCACTTTTCTAAAAGGTTTACATCCCCTTTCAGTTGAGCTTATTGAAGCTGTTGAACCTGAAACATTCTGTGATTCGACCTTTTGAAGTTTTCCTCACTGAAAGTTCATTTCTAGTATATCCTGACTTTATTAGAAATATCTGCGTTTACTTCATACTCAGATCATCCACCGACCAGAGTGTGTTCTTGTTATATGACCATTTGGCTCTGTTTCTGTCTGTCTTTGCAGTTAGCAACACTCGATTCATTGCCGCTGTTATTGAAAGGCACACACACAGTCCGGAACGCAGGCGGAGATACTGGGGCCGGTCAGGGACAGAAAGTGACCACGGTAAGAATGTATCTTCTCTTTAACTCTAAAGGAAAAAGAAGGTAGGACCCCTAAAATATTGTGCATCACATAGGACGAGTTTTATTAAAGAAATAGAGCAAAGCCAACCCCGGCACCTTAGTATACGCTTGTGTTTAACCTCTTTTTCATTGGCATCTCAAGGCTTGGGTTACATGGAGTCCACAGTGCAATGCTAAATCCGCCTTCCCCTCAGGGACGAGCCTTTCTAGAATTCATTGTGTAACCGGCAAGAGGAGAAAGGGCAGCCCTATTCCAGGAGGAGAGGTGCAACGTGATAACTAAAGGAATATAATGCAAAGAAGTGGGTGGATTGAAAGATAGCTGGAACAGTTAGAGATGGCAAAGACCTCGCACAAAAAGTCTCTCGAAAGTTTCTTTGCTGTATTTTTATTTGGCTGGGTTAAAGGTCGCCTCCGACTGCCTGCTCAGTCATTCAGCTTAAGGGGCCGTTTTAAAGAAATATCGATTTGGCTTTTGAGCTTGTGTGTGTATGCGGGAACACTGCGTTGAAGACTTTTCCTGTGCGCTCTGACTCATTACCGCTCCACCAACACGCAGAATTCTTTTCTGAAAGATACGAGCAGCTTTAGATTGAGATCTAAAGCAAACAGGAGGTGTGTTTTTTTTTTTTTGCTGGGACTGAGATCCTAGCTCTACTTGTTTGCAAGCTTGGCTCTTTGAAATGTTTTAGGGATAGATCTTGATGCAGCTTCCAAGATTTCCAGTCACTTCACACTCAGAAGAATTTTAAAGTCGATTCTCAGTTGCAGGTTTATTTTCACATTATTGATTATTTCAAAGCAGACAGTAATGACTTAATGGCCCCATTAGGAAACACATAAAAACAAATCAGTTCGGTCGAAACCTCCTTCAAACCTTGAAAAAATCAACCTCGATAGTTCACCGCAAATTTGTTCTGGGGCAGCATTGAATATTGTAGTAGGTTTTCGTCCTACTGTGGTAGTCAATAGTGCCCCAGAACTGTTCCATTACAAACATTCTTCCGAATATCCTTCTTTGAGAAAATGTATATGCGTAGGTTGTTATTTTTGGGCAAACTATTCCTTTACCACCTTATTATTCTGTGGTAAGACAAACACTATAATAAAGTACAAGGGGCAAATATTTTGACGTTATATAATGGGTGTCATAGATTTAGACATAATTAAATGTTTAAAATAACATTTCAATTGTTAAAAATCAGGATTTGTTTATTCTGTAGTCTTTGAAGCTGTCTGGCACCCATACGGGCTGTATAATGTGCTCTCTGACTCAAAGTCAGAGATCAAAGTCAGGATCATGAGAGGTTTTTGACCTTTCCTTCACCTCCCATCCCGTTTTAAATCCCTTCACATGCAGCTGGACGTTTGTCCTATTGACAGCAGGACAGGACCTTTCTTCACACTACTGTACCTTCATTCATTTTATTCAGGACGTTGTTTTGTAACATACGTAACCTCAGTATTTTTATTTTATTTTAGAGCTCATCTTTTATGATGTGTGCATTTAGCTGCAACTCTCTAGTCTATTATTTATTTCATCTAATTCATCTTACTGTCTTGTGTATCGTTGCCTTAAAAGGAACCGGGAAGGTTTTGCAGAAGAAAATGAATTTGGATAGTCATAAAAATAAAATTCTGTCATTATTTACTCATACATACAAACATTTTATTATATAGATTCATATCTTAGTTTTGCTTTTAAATCTTTAAAAAATATATTTATACTGTATGTGTGGATGGTAAGATTAGAAGAAATTAGAAGCTATCTTGCTTTGTTTAAAAAAAACTGTTAAGATTAAAACATTGAAGACTTAAAGTAAATTCAAAGAGTGATTTTAACTTTTGTGTTGATTTGTCTTCATTTTTCTTGTTGTGTACGTTTGTCGACTTGACTAGGATTCTTGTTTATTCATACACAGGTTACAGCACCATGAGCCCTCAAGAGGACAGCGAGAACCCTCCTTGCAACAACGATCCTCTGTCAGCGGGCGTATACGTGGGCAATCATGATGAAGACCTTGACCTGGATACACCTCCACAGACAGCTGCTCTTCTCAGCCACAAGTTCCACCCGTATCGGCACCCCCGCACACACCACCCCCTTCACTTGCACACACACCATCTCCAGGCGGCCGTCACAGTGCACAGCGTAGATGCCGAGTGCTGATCCCGCCCACCAGTGACTCCCAAACCACCAACCTTGATGCCACTGATCTCAAACCCTCGCTCTTTATCCATCACCACAGCATTAGCCCTCTGGTCCCTGCATCCTCCAGAGGAGAGAGGAGAGAACCAGAACTCCTTCTCTCGGGGAACTTGCTGATGGGTAGTGGATGGTGGGCATTTCGGTATGTGACTATGGGGCAAACAGTTGGCCTCTTTAGAGACAATTAGAGAGGGGGGTTGGCGGTTCCATACAAAGCTCCTCAAGATTTCTTTTTCCATGGAAACAATGAAGATTAAAGGAATATTTTTCTACTATTTATTTAACTGGAGATGGAGATAAATGAATGGGGAAAAAAATGATATGACTGACTGAATATCATGGCCCTGAGTCCGTTTTAAACATGCAGCCCTAGTTTTTCCTTCACTAGACTGCGTAGCAGCCTTGAAGGATTCGATTCATGGCACATTCGAGTTATACAAGTGCCATGAGCTTTTCCTGCGGGTAAACAAAGAATTCCAAGGCACAATAGACATGAATGCCTGTGCTGCACATCAGAGAGAGTCCGACCATCTGCGACTGGAGTCTTGGAAATGTGTTGTTTTCAGAGGAACTGTCACTCTCCGGTTTGCTAGTTCTGTGTGTGTATCATTTGTGACGGTGTGAGAAGGTTTATCTTCAGACACTGCAACATGACCAAGGTTGTCTGGGCCACATGGGTTTTGTCTCCAAACCCACTGACAGTTATTTGAAATATTTTAAAGATGACTGGGAGAGAGACTATGCTCAGTCTCGCCACTGTGTGTATAAGCTCTCGTTGTTTTTTTTGTCTGCCCGATTATTTTACATTCGTTGTGAGAAAGAATGTGCGTGTCGGTGCTTGTTTACGTGATCATGATGGTACAAATGGATTATATCCATTAATGTTATTTTTTAAATCATTAGTCAGTATTGATGGAATGCCGTGATCAAATCCTTTTAAACCCATGTGCACTTTCATTCAGCTGCCTGCCTGCCGAGTGCAGACGATGTGCTTTTATGATTTTAGAAGGACTGTGACTATTGTTTTCAGAATGAAATGATATACTGTGTATATACATCTAAAGTTTAACAAAGTAGCTATAAATGTGTCACACACTACAAACCTTTAATCCTCGCCAGGAGTGTTTTATTTTGTCATTGTTTTATTGAATTCTGTTTATGGGAGCTGTAGCATGTTTTTATTGCTCTTGAAAAGTTCACCCAAAAATGAAAATTCGGTCTTCGTTTACTCACCCTCAAGTTGTTCCAAATCTGTATTCATGTCTTTGTTCCGATGAACACAGAGAAAGATATTTGGAAGAATGCTTGTAACCAAACAGTTCTTGGCCACCATTGACTACGATAGTAGGAAACACCGCTTGATAAATGTCTTTGTTCTGTCGAACACAAAAGAGTATATTTTGAAGCATTTAGGAAAGCAAACCATTCCAAGGCACTTTTGTAAAAAAGCACACATTCAGAACACATTAGAAGTCAGGTTCATTATTTCTGTCCAGTTCTCGTACAATGGCAGATATGATTTAGGGGTTTTAACACCATTTAAAATGTTAAAGTCATTTATTAACCCTGTGCTGTTCCAAACCTGTATGACTTTCTTCTTCGAGTCCATATAATGAAAGTCGATTGGGGGCCGATGTTTTCTGATTACCAACATTCTTCAAAATATCTTTTGTGTTCTGCAGAAAACAAGAAAATCAAATACTGCAGGTTTGGAATGACATGCAGGTGCGAGTAAAAGTAAAACTAAGATCTGCTGCAAGATGAATGTAAAAATTCTTAAAAGATTTTTAAGAATCAGCAGGTAATTTCAATACTTATTTATACAAATATATTGTGGTGCTAAATTTACATTTTTTTTAAACTTTTGGGGTATATTTCTTAATATACATTATTATAGTTCTGTTCAGGGTATTATGCTTTTCCCACTAACACTGCAAACCCAAGATCTGGGTTTCAGGTCTCTCGTGTTAGTCACTGCATCGATATAACAGTGGTGATAGTGTTGAACGAATAGCCAAAGGCGTTAATGGGGCAGGATTAACAAATGAGACCGATCTCAAACAACCTCCTTCAGGACACCATCAGACCATTTCTGGCCTACATTTGCAGGTTTGGTGTCCGGCGCACACACAACTAAAGATTGTGTGAAGTACAGGACATTCCGCGCTTGCTGTCGCTGACTGGATCACGAAGAATTTGCGCACAAGGACATACAGGAGAGATTTGTGAGCATCGCAAATTACGCACACGGTCCAGATGACACAGACGATTTTACGCACTAGTGAATGTAATAATAATGCATGACAATTATTAGTGAATGTCAGAAACATTGGTGTTAAAATACGCATTTGTTATGTTTTACTGCACCACCGATCCTGGAATGTTTGGAACGCGCGATGACACAAAAAGTGGAGCACTGTCAGTTGGCACCAAAGGGGGGACTCCAAAAATGGATCGATCGTTGGATTCACTTATCGCCTTCGCTTCTGTTACATCTCTTAATAATACATATGCATGCACTCATTAAATTCTTTCGGGAGCTATTTTGGTTACCTAAAGAACATTTTAGATTCTTCGAAGAATAATTTCCGTCATTTTTACATAGTCGAAAGAACACTGTTAAGAACCTTTATTCCTGAGTGTACATTGGTTTTGAATTCGCACGATTGTCTACGCAAAAAAGAATAATCGCCAGTGGTTATGACCACACAAACACACCACCGCCCACACACACTCGGAGCTGCTCGCGGCGAGGGGTTCAAGGTTCCCATCATCCCTTTACATAAACACAAGCACGTCCCAGATGCGCGATCTGCTGGCTCCGGCATTCGCGCGTGCGCCCACGCGCTACTTTTCTGAGCCATTGAATTATTCTGGTCTCCACTCAATCCCACTCAGAGAGGCGCTGAATCACTCGCGTTAGACACGGCCGTGGGTTCATGCTCAGGTAATTGAGCCCAACGCACATCCACCTGTATGTGAGTTTCCTTTTAGAAGGGTGATAACGGCGACGGAAATCGTCCGTTGACAATGATGGATTTACTCACGTGGAAGAAAACTATGCAAAATCCATATTTCTACAATTCTATGACAAATTCCAGCCGTCAATCATTTACATCATTAGGGCCTACGTCATTCCTTCAGATCACACTATAGTATACATTAAAACGATACGATCCCCATTATAAATAGATTTAGCTTTTACACTTAGGCAGCTTTCTGTTATAAACTTTTATTTGTTTATCGTTCACGTGTCCAGAATAAGATCCAGAGTGGGGTGTTTTCACAATGGGCTATCCCGATTCTTAAAGAGTCAGACGCAGTCTGTAAATATTGTTGATGTGGGTTGTGTTGCTAGAAACTGAAAGCGTTCATTCGGGGACATTATAACGACTCCTGTGATAAAGTCTGCCAGAAGATGGCATTTAGCACACCCACGTGAGGCGGCAAAAGTCATTCATTCCCACATCGCATCCAGTATAACCAATCTAAGGATCTGCCGATATTTTACCAGACATATACCATTTATCTCTCCAAGCGCACGATATTTGTATAAACCAGAGAAATAAAGTTGTACACGTATAAACCAAAACATTGAAGCTAGTATTAAACTACTATTAAAGAAGTAGGCCTACTATTAAAGAAGTACAACTGAAGTTGTTTTTTTGGTTTGTTACAATAATCATCCTGCTATTGCTCTTATCCAATTAAACGCGTCATATATATTTTAAAGATGCTTTCAATGTTGCTTGCTGTCCAGCCTTGCAGGCAGAATGAGTTTAGGTTTCTATCGGTGGAGGTCGCCAGCTGTACTGTGGTGGGGATGATTCTCACTAACGTTACTTTCAAGTGTGCCGTCGATGGGTTTGACTAGAGGCACTCAGACGCCCACCTATCCGCTCTCTCCGACTCACTTTCCACCGAGCGCTGCAAAATGGCGGCCGCTCCATCCATCCAGCCGCCGTGCGTACACGCGACAAAGCGGGAAAATTCACCTCACCCGGAGTCCGACAGCCCCGCGAGCCGACAGGATGAGGACGCAGCATCTGAGGGAATCGCCATCCTCAGAGATCTACCGGAACTGGATCCGGACGAGATCGAAAGACGGCTGCAGAAAACTCGCAGAGAGCTGAGCAACAGGAGGAAGATCCTTATTAAGAACCTGCCACAGGACACCACGAACCAGGTAGAGAAACTGAATATATAGCATGACAGGTGAAAGTTACACTGCTCACTAGTTTCTTTGAAAAAGAGAATAACTTTCCGGGTGAGGTTTCTTTACGACACGGAGCACGTTTGTTAGTTTGTTTAAGGCGCGTAAACTACATTTTTTACGCAAGTTAAATCCAGTGTATAAACAATTCACCTGATATTACGCGGCACAACACTGCTAACTTACAGTTTATGCATTTCAGCCTAAATAAATAAATAGACCACGACCTAACATCGAGAGTTATCAGAAGGTATCATTTACAAAACTGTTAGTTTGAAAGGGATATTGGGATAAACAAATACGTATATTTATTTACATATCAACGCTTAACTTTTGACGTTTTGCGTGTTATCCGAAACATTATCCAATTAACAACAACACAAAACAAGTAACTTAGTATGATAAAACCTCTAAAGTAAAACTAAAACGTTAAAATATTTAGTAGTAGTAGCCTAATATATCACCACAGCGGCACTTTTGACGGCTCGGCGCAGCTCGTCTAGCAGAGCTCCGCTAAAAATGAGCTGCTCGCCGTGTCCTGTAATTTCTAAATGTCATTCAAACATGCAAATAAACAACCAACTGTCATGTATTATTTGTCTAACGGATATTTAATACCTAATAAAGTGACAGCATCTTAGTTTTTGGCCGACGAATATCTTTGGTTTTGTGTAACTGCTATGTTTTGTCAGGACGAACACATGAACTCAAAACATCGCGGTTTTTAAATCGTTCAGTTGTGGTTACGTGTTGTCTCGACGCGTGTTTGCTCAATAATTCAAGGCTCAAGGTTGAGTCGGAGAAAACCGCACGTCGGTGAGCTAAACTCCGAGTGGGAGATTTTCTCATTTCAAAGGGCTGAGGTGCCTGCTGCTGCTGCTGCTGCCTGTGGCCTTTCCTACAAAGTTTTACCACATTATTATTATTGTCATTAAACATGTCGCGCAACTGGAACCTCGAGGGATTTGTTTTATTTTCAGGAAAAGTCAATATTTAATCTCCTGAAAAGATGGCGGGACGTTTTGAGTGCGCATTTTGACATGCAAGGGCTGCTCTGCAATATCGCACATATCGCGATTATTGCTTTGTGAGGTGATTAATCATAGTGCAATATTCTAGCAAACTCCTGTGAGTCACGTGACTGCTATTTCATCTTTAACTACGAACACATATGAACTCAGAGAGCACTGCACATTGTTGCAGTTTGGTTGAGAGTGTCAGGTGCACAAAAGAACTGTGATCTTTACAGTGGGAACTCATGTCGGGCAAAGCTCTCTCTCTCTCTCTCTCTCTCTCTCTCTCTCTCTCTCTCTCTCTCTCTCTCGCTCTCTCTCTCGCTCTCTCTCTCTCTCTCTCTCTCTCTCTCTCTCTCTCGCTCTCTCTCTCTCTCTCTCTCTCTCGCTCTCTCTCTCTCTCTCTCTCTCTCGCTCTCTCGCTCTCTCGCTCTCTCTCTCTCTCTCTCTCTCTCTCTCTCATTCATACAGTGCCTTATACTGAATTATTTAGGAGCAGGGTAGTCACAGGTGGGGAGAAGGAGAAATAAAGTCAGTTAACCACCACGAAAAGGCTTCATATTTTGGCCAGTACTATTCTCTCCTTTTGTAACATCCCCTCCTTGGGTGTGTTGTCAAGACGTTGAGCGTGGTCAGGTCCTTGCACTTTCTGAATCCTTACAACATTACCACATGCAGATATGTTGGAAAATATGCCAAATGTTTTAAAATAAGTAAAGGCATGTTATGGCAAAGAATCAACAACAAACTGAGAAAATCATTACAAATGGGTTTCGTTTACCTTCGTTCAAAGTAAATACTGTATAATTGTCATTAAGTATTATTAATGTCTTCCCAGTGTCACTAGCTAATCAATTGTTTTCATTACCCTTTCGTATGAAGATTTCATCTGTCCTCTCATCTCTTTGGCTGTTGACTTGGGACACACCCTGTGTCAAACGCTTATTTTTCACATTTCAACGTGTTTTACCGCTATTCTACTACCTGGTATTCTTCTATGTACACACACCTCACTTTCATCATGTGTTCATTGGAGCAACTATAGCAGCAAAAATGGGCCATCCTGATTGTTTATTGAAAATACCACCTGCTTATCTGTAGGGGGCGATGTGTTTTGTCATTGTAGAGAAGCGGAGAATTGTGATGCATTATGTTTAATTATATAATTGAATGTGTAGAAATCATGCTTCTCAAAGCCCCATTTTCAAAGGGAAATAGACCAAATAATACAAAATGCTTATTAAAATATTTCAATGTCTAGCAATTGTTTCCGTCTTAACATTAGTTCTAACTCTGATTGACTGGCACGGCACGCCAGTCTCCACCCCGCACATACGGGTATAAAAGGAAGATGCTCATTCATTCACCTTTTATTCTTCGGAATAAGGGAATTCAGGTGAAGAAGCGTGTGCTTCCCAGCAGACCCCCCCCCTCCGATCCCGCTGCGGTCCCAGTGTCCCCTCTTTAGGCGTGGTAGGAGGGTTGAGGAGAGCATTGACTCCCTGTATACCACCTCCTAAGAAAAGTGAACCCGATGGGGACAACCCAGGGAGGCCAGGACATTGGGCACCACTCCATTCAACACCACTGTCGAGTCACACCGGGACGGCTCCTGCCCCGTCCCGTCACATACCTGGCGCCCACCTTTTCTCTCGAGAGCATCCTTTTCCCTGGGTGTATCTTTCAACATAGCGCAGCCTCCACTTGACGTTGCTTCAGGTTGTTCCTGCTGCCTTCGGCACTCTCATCTCGAAAGTGTCTCTGAGTTCTTAATAAATGCGAGCAATATCAAATGATTAACAAGTACGCAGTTATTCTTACTCTGAAAAATGACTCTCTCCTTTATTTTGTTTTAACATCCCTTTTTTGTAATTTCCCCTTGTTAACACAGACAGTCTGTTCATAAAGCTTTTGATTAAGTAGCACTGTAACCTGTGCTACATGCACACAACACACCGGTGAACAAGAGCAGGGACATTCATTCAGTTTCCCTTCCATCTATGTTAGCCATCAAATATTCCAGATGTTAGTAGCAAGCTTATTTATTTTAATGGAAGTTTGTACACATGCACACACAGCGATGCTGATCCTGACATCTTGATCCATCTCCTAAGGTCTCTGGATGCTCCCTTAAGCTTTCTGCCCTTTTATGGGCCATTGTAATGGACGTGTAATGCACTGTGTTAAGAGACAGCCATAACTAAGGAAGACTCTAACATATTAGAGACAGGGGGAGGCAGTCATTATTGAGATTAAACATGTAGTTTATATATTTTTATATTATATTTAAATAAGAATGATTGTATGTTTTGTCTATTCAGTTTAAGTGGTATCGAACATATTAAAGGAGATTAAAGGGATAGTTCACCAAAAAACATTTGCTCACCCTCAATTTGTTTCAAACCAGCATAAATTTTGTTGTTCTGCTGAACAAAGAAATATATTTTGAAGAATGTTTGTAAACAAACAGATCCGGGGCACTTTAGACTTCTATAGTAGGGGAACATGTTAGTTAATGGTGGCCCAGAACTATTTAGTTTCCCACATTCTTCAAAATATCTTCTTTTGTGTTCAAAAGAATGACCAAAAATCTATTTCACAGAATGAGTCTTTTTATTTCACGGTAAAAATGTATTTTACGGTAACAATCTCCCATTATAATTCTCTATCTTATACCTCAATATAAACTATGAATATATGCACAAACAATGAGAGTACAGTAGGCTATGACTGGTGTTATAAACTGGTGTTCATGGGGTCTGTACCGTAGGTCTTCTCCCTATTAGATGCGCACTTTTAGTGTTTTGCGTCTCTCTGTCTTCAGGTTTGTTTATTCTTGGTCTTGTCTTTGCACTGAGAGTCTCTGGTGACTCCACACGCGCTCCCAAAATGTGGGTTTGCGACACGTCACGTCAAAGCGCACATGCGACGAGCATCATCGCCCATTGCAACGCTAGTTCGCCTCTGCTCGCCTAAAGTTGAACATAAGTAAAACTATTAACAGCTTTACAAAACAATCGGACTTGTGAAATACGTGATTATGAGCTTTCTTTATATGCACGTGCAGATCCCTGCACCTCTGCACGAGCACTGCTGGTAAGAGAGAAAGTGACGGACTGGGGCGTATCACAAAACTACAGACTGAAAGAACGTTAAAAGAGTATTGGATTGGTTAATTTGTTATGGTTGCATTAATTCACATGGTTTTTCATAATAACTCCAAACTTGCAGAGCACCGAGTTAACCAATCCTACTAATTTACATTCGGCGGAATATGCAGAAAAGAAGAAACTCTTACGGTTGACATTTTATCCCGCGTAACGGCATATTCTGTCATTCCGCAGAGCCCTAGGTCAACTCAACAAAGATTTTAATACAGTTTTGGAAAAACTTGAGGGCGAGTAAATGATTACAGAATTTTCATTATTGGGTGAACTATCCCTTTAATGTTTCAAGTTTTTGTTAAAATAAAATGGAATTTTAGTAGGTTCTTGTGACAAAATTTCATGACATCATGCAACAAAAACATTCGTCCCTCCGCATTTCTGATCTGCCTGCTTGTTCCAAACCAGCAGGTACCATTGTGTTTTTGCAGATAGCTTTAAGCCTACACAAGCATCTTACAAAGAACAGTTTGTTTCCCCTGAAATGTCATGAAAGTAGATCTCACAAAGAAGAGTAATCCAGCACAGCCACAATAGCGGTCCCACACTGTATGTTGTGTCCCCTGCTGAATAAAGAACTACATTTTTAGTCATAATTCAAGTGTGTCCTTTTGGATGTTCCTTTTGTGAAAACACAAAGGCAGTGTGGGCACCTCTGGTTTATCTCCCTTAACACGTGTGCTAGATCTGACAGCAGGGCCTGCTGTGCGCATAAAAGGAAGAGATTTATGACACGGCATATTTGAGTGTTTATCTGATAATACTGGAACAGTGGACAGTGGGTGTGTGGCTGTAGATGGTCACCTCATTTTCATGCCCACACCATCTGTACGTTTTAAGAGTTTAGCCCAAAATTTTGTTAAAAGATAAAGAAACCTGGTTCAAAGTCTTAGGGCATAGCCTGGTTGCTCTCAACTGCCCGAGCGCGATTGTGACATTTTCATATGCATATTCATCATTTTTGCTGCTTTGAGAGCCACTTTCTCACCCATCTTTCTCTCTATCTCAACCCCTCACAGGAGGTCCATGACATTCTACGCGAGTACGAGCTCAAATACTGCTTTGTGGACCGGAACAAAGGAACAGGTAATTGGCCTTCTTCAGTCATTCTACTGCTCTCATGTATCTAATGGTTCTCTTCGGAGCCATCGGAATCCAGACCTCTTTCAGCACACGTTTGCCTACTTACAGCACCTGAGATTGTGCAGCCATGAATGAGCACTTTGTGTGAAATTGTTCTATCTTGCCGAAAGGTCTCAGCCCTTTAGCTACAGTACATAAATGTTGCCTGTATGTCTGAAGTAAAGAGAAGCTCAAAGTCTTATTACTTTATGTGGCGGTGAAATGTCTTTATACAGTATATACTACTAATATTTAAACAAATAAGCATGTGTATAACTGTCTTATATCTTAAACCACTCATTGCTTATATGAATGATTGTAACGTTCTAACATCTAAAAGATTTTTAACACTTTCAATAAGATTTTATTTGTTAATATAAGTAAATGCATTAGCTAACATTAACTAACAATGGTCAATAGAACTTTTCAGGATTTATAATCCTTGTTAATGTCAGTACAGTTGTTCATGTTAGTTCAAGGTGCATTTACTAATGTTAACAGTTAAAATGTTCATACATTTATTAATAAATGCTAAAATAATAAGAACAAAAATGCGGTAAAAGTATTGTTCATTGTTAGTTCATGTTAGCTAATCAGCTAAATATGAACAAATACAAATTTATTGTACCAAAATAACTGCTGTTTCATCAGCTTCCCCTCATTTTAAAAACTAAGCTTGTTAAAGTAATGTAAAACATAGATGTACATTCCATTAATTCAGTTTTAGAAAATAGAAGCATTTTTATTTATACTTTCTACTCTTTTTTTGCATCGTTTGTAAAACATTTATTTAATTAAAGCATGAAAGTTTTGTAGTATTTGTCTAAATATTTTAAATTACTTATCCATTTAAAACAAATTTTGTTATAGTTTTGTTTTATTTTGTTTTCATTGACCAACTAGCATATCGCACCAGACAAAGAAAAGGCAAATAGACGTTCCTTTTCCAGAGTATGACAGACAGACTACTTCCTAATTTTGGTACAATCATAACCTTCATAACATTCAGTTTAGTAAACATAAAATATATAGAGTCCTATTTATGAGATGGGGCCAACCTGCTTTTTTAAGTTTGATTGACCCAAAAGAAACTTTTCGGTTACAAAAAAATGAACATTTCTACTCTTAATGCACAGTTTTGTTTTGAATGAGTATTTTTGTTATTGGAACAACAAGCCTTGTAAAAATACCATAATTTCCATCAACAATGCGGCTTACATAATGCCATAATAAAAATCTTGCTTCTAAAATAAATTAAATGACATTGTGTTATTTTTTATATACATGTTCTTTTAAAAAAACAAAAGATGAAAAATCGTGATGAAGAATAATACCATTAAATTCAAAGCTTCAAAATAATTCAGTGTAATAGCATTCATCAGATGCATCTGTTCTGTGTGACACAATGTGATTTGCCCAACCTAACCAGACCTTAACCTAACTACCCATAAACCTTACCCTAAAATAGGAAGTTTGTTCCAGGATAAACAATAATAGCGCTTTTTCACTGCATCGTACCGTCAGGTTTAGTACGACTCCGCTCGGTACAGCTCACTTCACATTGGGTCAGATTGTTTTTCCATAGCAGTTTAGTACTGCTTCAATGTGGGGATTATAAACTTTTGTGTCTTAGTTGCGCCGCCTTTACTGCACTAACATCATTGCGACAGAAACACACACACAACACAGGAGATATATGGAGCATGTCGATGAGTATTTGTCAAAACAAAATACTGCTAAAAATACCAGATAGTTTGGGAAATATTACAGCAAAGAGCAGACAATGATCATTTGGTGCACGAGGGTAAGCTAATGTAGCATTTAGCATTGCGTTAAGGGTCTCAATCGCTATATTGCTGTCACAACGTATTTAAATAATGCCAATATTACGTATTAAAATGCGTATTCATGTGCAAATCAAATGACCCTGGGAATGATTCTCTCTGACCAATCAGTGATCTGTGTGTAAACACGTCCCATTTTGGTTTCGGTACAGTATGCTTGGAACCTCAACTGAGTATCAGGTCAAAAGTATCAGGTACTAGGTACTGTACCCAGTGGAAAACCCCCCAAAAGTTAGCTGTACCGCACAGTTCCATGCAGTACTATGCAGTGGAAAAGCACCATAGTATTGCTCTCTTTGAAATCACATTCACCTGAACCAAGCTCACCATTCCGCAGAGTATCTAAAACACTTCACCAAACAGAATTCACTTGAAAATTACAGGCAGGTGTTCGATTGTGGATGAAACAAGCTCTTCTGGAAGGTAGCTGTGTGCACACACTGCATGGTTGCATCAAATACAACCGCAGATCGACAGAGGTATTTTGTATAGTCTAGTGCTAACCCTATAGCTGATTATCAACCTTAAAGTAATGCTAGGATCCGGTCCCGCTAAATGTCGTCAGTGCCTTAAACCCCGGGCAGCATTGCAAGCCTTCTCACATGCTCTAATTAGCAGTATCTAGGGATAAAGGTGAAACGCAGCGGTGATCTCATCCTCCAGCCGCTCAGGGCTTGTCACCTCCTGCCAGAACCCTAGCAGAAGCTCTGGTGTCAAGGGTGCCGGCGTGAGGTTAGCTGGAATGGTTGATCTGCACCTCTGCCCTTTAATACCGTCCCCAAATCCATTTCGCTGTTGAAGCATTTAAAAGTTCACCGAACCGTTTACGACGCTAACAGACTTGCTGGGGAACTACTGTATAACCGCACTTTTGGCTGGAGTCGAGTTTAACTAAAAGATCCGTGGGGTGTGAAAAAGAATAATGAATTACCAAGAGAGGAAATGAGGAAAGGCGAGGAAATATTGATAGAGACTGTAGAGGAAAAGAATGACAGCTTATATGATAGTGAAAAATGAAGAAAAAACGAAATCTACGGAAAAAGAATTCTTGTCTGGCATACAGCCCAGAACTGAAATATGCTCTTGATATTCCCAATGCTATAGGCATACAGTAAGGGAACTACACACATCCCCCTTCTCTCTCTGTATGGTATAGTTGTATTGAACTGCATTATGAATGTTCCTAGGCATATAAATGATCTGAACATATGCTTTTAAGTCCTGCCAGGGAAGAGCTGCCCTCCAAAACAAAAATAATGCACTGCACAGGACCTACGAGTCTGCGTGGCTGCTTACATGCGCAGCTTCAGACGGAACAGTGCATTCGCGATCGAGTGCCAAAGGTTGACGTTTCGGGGAACCGTCGCACCCCACCTGCTTTACCCCTGCGCCCCCCCTGGTCGAGAACCATTGTTCTAGACTATTAATGTTCAATGCATAGGCAATAATGTTAAACAGAACCCTTAAAGGGATAAAAATAAAAATTCTGTCATGAATTACTCAACCTCAAGGAGTACCAAACCTATATACATTTCTTTGTTCTGTTGAACACAAAGATATTTAGAAAACTGTTAGCCATTGAGATTTCTGGATTAGTCAAAAATGGTTGTTAGAGGAGCCCCAGAAGTGTTTGTTTTCTTAAATTCATACAATTTCTCCTACCATGGTAGTCAGTAGTGCCTCAGAAATCTTAGTTGCTAACATTTTTCCAAATATCTTTGTGTTCAAAACAAAGACATTTATACAGGTTTGGAACAATTTGAGGATGAGTAATTCATGACAGCATTTTTAGGTGGAGTATACCTTTTAAAAAGATCTAGTTTTCACTGTAAACTATATTCTGATACTATGAATAAAATAGAAATTGACAAAGGTATCCACATACAGTATGTAAGAGTCAAAGCGTACTATAGCAGTATAGACCCACACTTCATTATTGCTGTTTGACTTAAAAGTACCGCAAATATTTTCTACTGACTTTCTATTAACGCATTGTGACTCAGATATCAATATAATTTTGTATTGTCAGTTTCCTTCTGTTTCCGATTCTTCCATACGATAAGAAGAACATAGAGGTTCACTTGTGCATGTCACAATAAACAGGCATCGCTCTGAAATGCTGAATGTATATTTGAATGCTCTGTTTTTTAAATCCTACAGACTTATATATTGCTGAAGCCTAAATGGCTCCCATCTTTAAATGCCAAACAAGGCTGGTGGACAGCTCTCTTCTTTAGCCGATGCTGATCTTTCAGCTTTATAAATGTTTGGATTGCCTGGAAAGGAAAGCAGCTTCTCGTCAGGGCTGCACCGGTGCTGTTCACTTAGTGGAATGTTGCTGATGTCGATTAACAATGATGATTCCTGACCTCAAATGTACTTTAGAGAGGAAAAATCTAGTAATGAGTGATGGTATGTTGTCTGAGGGCTTTCAGATGGCTTTATGTACAATAGCAGTATGTTGACATAAAAATAATGTTTAAATTTGATTCATTATTACTTTAAGGTCAAGTTTGTAACTTCTGCAACACTGGTGGGAATTACATAAATACTGTTGTTTTGAAGAAAAAGGTAGCGCCACCCCCAGAATCTTTTATATAAATGGGAATGGTAACGTAAACCAGATACTTTCGAATTCTCTGGGTGGCTCAAGCAAATAGAGCACTGGTTTGCGTTCTATGGAATAGCTACATTGTTTATAGTTGCTCTGTAAAAAATATTTTTACAGAAGTAAGAACTGTAGACACACATACTGTATAT
The DNA here is from genome assembly GCF_947034865.1 of Barbatula barbatula. Classification (NCBI taxonomy): domain Eukaryota; kingdom Metazoa; phylum Chordata; class Actinopteri; order Cypriniformes; family Nemacheilidae; genus Barbatula; species Barbatula barbatula. Next base: position 17,925,206 of record NC_136770.1, read on the forward strand.
GTTGGAAGGGGTACTAAAAAGCATAATTGGGTTAAACTTGTGTGTGCGCAGGCACGTAGTGTTTCTTAACAAAGTGACCTCACCAACTTCCAGCCTTGCATGTCTAATACAGTGTCTTTACTTATTTTCATGGCTTTGTATAAGCGCAGGTCGTTTTGACAGCGCTGACTGGTGTACATGAAACTTTTATAAAACACAAAGGAAAAACAGTTTTGTTAGCGATACACATTGTTAGCGATTTGTGACCGTGTTTGCGCATTGAATCGAATGGTCAAAAATGAGAAAGCACAAGGTTCCACCAAATGAATCATGTTTAAAGCAACACTTTCAAACCTTTGCTCATGGGTTCCCCCATGTGGTTGATAAGCATAATTTTCTGTTACCAGTGTTGTAAATAATGTCACTGTATAAGCGGGGCTATGTGTACCGACCCGAACACAGAACTTACAGAGGTATATCAGCGGCAATAGAAATCTTCGGTTAAGAGTTATTTTACCACTGAAATAATTTTAGAGACATTATTTTAAGGTCGAAAAACTACAAAGTGTTGCTTTAAATCTAACATCAGCCAAACTACTGAAGTCCTCTACATACACTTTTATTTTTCCAATTCTGGAATCTGTTTCATCCGTGTATTTAAGAATCCTCGCAGTAAACGCCAGCATGCTATTATTGTGTTGGGGATTCTCCATGCAGGAATCTGTCGTCTTTAATGCAGTACAGACAAATGGGATGCTGTAGGAGAAAAGTGCATAAAGTAATGCAAGAGAACCTAAACAGAAGTGTATTTAATTGAATTGTTCGTGTCTAGAAAGGCCATTAGGGATGAGTCTTTCCCTTCCCCCCCCCCCCCCCCCCCCTTACGTTTATCTGACTGCATGGCTTTTCCGGTAACATTTGTGCACATGAAATCCACTTTGCTCGTCCTTATTTCTGTACTCCTAATGGTGGCTTTAAAAGTCATTTGCGGAGAAGTTCTTTCCCATAATTACAGAACAGAGGGTGTGTGTGTGTTTTGTGTGAGTGCAGACACACACTCTTGTAGGGGGATTTTGCTTCTGGCTGTTGCCTCGTCTCCTAAGGTAATGAGGATTATTTATTATCTTCCGTCTCCTATGCAAAGTTTACTCAAGATTCGCCTCAGTAAGCCCAACAAATTGGCTCTCCGCATTAAATGCGGTTGTTAATGGCTGCATGTTGGGAAACAAAGCATGTTAATTTAACACTTAATAAAGCCTCATCAACCACCCTGGATCTTCCCAGTACGGTTAGACTGTAGAGTTAAAAAAGCTCATTTGTTTCAATAGTGCCATCCATTCCGGGATGGAATTCTGAAGGAATGTGTGGTGTTCCGGACAGGCAGCAGGATGACAATGGATTTGGTGGGCATGGGAATAAAGGTTAAACAATGGGACTTTTGTCTGCACTGTCCAGTAATAAAGACGCATGCAAATCAAAAAATCGTCCGTGATCTGACTAGACTTGGCTCAGTAGGCTCTTATCAACACAGGTGGTAACAAATATTAATAATGCTTATGTTTGGGAACTGTCCTATACAAAAAGATTGTATTCTTATCATATGTTGCTTTGCACACTGCTGGCATCTCGAATTATTTGGATCTGCATTTTATTGTTCATATCAGAGGGCTCTCTCAATTTATGTCTTACATTAAGCTTTTTGTAATATTGTTCATATTGTTATCAGAATCATATCCTATCGACCGTAATGAAGAAATATATTTAAATAACAATATTGGCCATATCGTCCAGCCCTAGTCTCACAGCAGTTTATGACATACATTTTACACAAAATGTAGAATCTTGATTTAGGTTAATACACACAAATATCTATTTTTCAGGTCTTTTCTTGTAAATAAACATGCAGTATTTATACATATCTATGTATATTGCCCATATTGATAGGATAGCATCTTGCAGTTGATGGAGATTTGTGGGATGCACATCCAGGGCACGAAGCTCCCGTTCCACCACATCCATAAGATGCTCTATAGGGTTGAGATCTGGTGACTGTGGGGGCCATTTTAGTACAGTGAACTCATTGTCATGTTCAAGAAACCAATTTGAAATGATTCGAGCTTTGTGACATGGTGCATTATCCTGCTGGAAGTCAGAGGATGGGTACATGGTGTTCATAAAGGGATGGACATGGTCAGAAACTATGCTCAGGTAGGCCGTGGCATTTAAACGATGCCCAATTGGCACTAAAGGGCCTAAAGTGTGCCAAGAAAACATCCCCCACACCATTACATCACCACCACCAGCCTGCACAGTGGTAACAAGGCATGATGGATCCATGTTCTCATTCTGTTTACGCCAAATTCTGACTCAACCATCTGAATGTCTCAACAGAAATCGAGACTCATTAGACCAGGCAACATTTTTCCAGTGTTCAACTGTCCAATTTTGGTGAGCTCGTGCAAATTGTAGCCTCTTTTTCCTATTTGTAGTAGAGATGAGTGGTACCCGGTGGGGCCTTCTGCTGTTGTAGCCCATCCGCCTCAAGGTTGTGTGTGTTGTGGCTTCACAAATGCTTTGCTGCATACCTCGGTTGTAACGAGTGGATATTTCATCCAAAGTTGCTCTTCTATCAGCTTGAATCAGTCGGCCCATTCTCCTCTGACCTCTAGCATCAACAAGGCATTTTCGCCCACAGGACTGCCGCATACTGGATGTTTTTCCCTTTTCACACCATTCTTTGTAAACCCTAGAAATGATTGTCCGTGAAAATCCCAGTAACTGAGCAGATTGTGAAATACTCAGACCGGCCCGTCTGGCACCAACAACCATGCCACGCTCAAAATTGCTTAAATCACATTTCTTTCCCATTCTGACATTCAGTTTGGATTTCAGGAGATTGTCTTGACTAGGACCACACCCCGAAATGCATTGAAGCAACAACCATGTGATTGGTTGATTAGATAATTGCATTTAGGTGAGTGTGTATATATATATATATATATATATATATATATATATATATATATATATTAAACCTTCATACTGAAATAATATCATTTTTGCATTTAGAAATTTAGACCTGACCTATTAACATCAGCTAAAGATTTTCTTTCTGTCTAATGCAGTCAAAAGGTCTGTAGGTTTTCACAGGGTTTAAGTCATGTTGGGACTCTCCCTTTTAGCCGTATTGAGGCTCATAATCCCTGCTCAGTGTGCCCAATTATTTCTGATCGAACGTCAAAGATCTTCTTTTATGAACTACGTCACTGGATCTGATCAAGAGGGGCTTATTGCAGTCCTTTCATAAGACCTTTGTGAAGTACACTGGCATATTTTTAAAACTAGACACGGTTATGTTCTTGTAAGTGATTAGACCCACTTTCTCTCTTGTGTTGGTTTGAGTGGTGTATACAGGCTGGTCGTGACTGATGAACAATCATAATGGTGACAATAAGGTGACATAAAGGACAAGCTAATGTATAGTTTTATCTAGAGCTCGGACAATATTGGAAAAACCCTAATAGTACAGAAGGACTGGGGCACATTAGCAGTGCTATGAGAAATATATAATTGGAATAAATTATACCATATTATATGAGTCCCTGCAGGATTATCATATATCAACTGAAAATAATAATTCTTTCCGCAGCTGTATGAGAACAAAATGAACATAAATAAAAATTTACACACCTAACAGAAATTGAAAGCCTGAGCTTTTCATCACATTGAAATGTCACCATTGCTCACTGCCCAAAAATTACATTGTCTTTAAAGTTGTCTTTAAAGAAGCATTGGGTAACTACATACTTTGAACACCCTTGCTCCTCTTAAAATCCTTTTTTCTACTTTGTCAGTATAGTAATATATTTAGAATGCACAATTGTCTACTGTACAAATCCTTCAAACATTTATGGAGACAATAGTGTAACACTCAGCATCAATACAACATCTCAAGATCTTTCTCATCCCCTGACAGAACTTGACTGATTTTTCTCAACAGTGGCTTATTACGCAGGGAGACGGCACACATAACAGCTGAATTCCAGTCCCAAAGGGAGGAGAAGAACACCATTAGAAGCCCACATGCTGTCATTTCACGCCTCGACTCTTGTTATGTGCGGCGTTGTTTTCTATGCCCAGTTTCCAAATGACTGATTTACAGCGCTGAAATTAATTGCCGTGTGAGCGTTCGCACGTACTCCCAACAGGACGGTTCATCAGCGCGTACAGTGACAAATCACAGGCGTAAAAACTACCGGCATGTGACGTGTATGATCAATGGAGGACAGGCAGGAAGCGCTGCCCACACTGACCGCACGTGTCATGCTGCCATTGCCCCTTTGAGATATAAAAACTAGGAGAGAAGAGTTATGTTTTCCTGTGCTGACACTTGTAAAAACACTTGTTTTGCGACTAGTGGTCATATGATGTTCCGGGTGGATCGAATTTGCTTTTAACTTCTGTATTGTGATGTATTTACAAAGAATAGCACATTTAAAAGGGGGCGTGGCTTGGTTTTGATAGGAAATTTATTTGATTTACAATTACATTTAAAATGCAAAAAAATTTTATGTGTTATATTTGGGATTTTTTGTAAGTACGGTAAAGAGGATTCAGCGTTGGTTCACTTCATTTTCATAAAAGTAACACCACAGTGCAAAACATTCTGGTGATCTCAAAAAATATTTTTTTATCTTCAATCAAACTGTTGTTTTATATTTCTTTTTGGTGCCAAAGTAATATATGACCCAGGCATGTTCTTGATAGGTTTAACCAGATTTGCCTTTTTATTAAGGTGATGATTGAAAGCATACGTGTAGGTGATGACTAAATGTGCATTATCCAAACAGCACGAGCACTCCATTGGAACAATCCCCTAGCATGCATCTCACAGCTGATGAAGATTGAGAGAGGGGGCCGCAAATGGATCCAATGGTGGCGCGGGGGTCTCGTTGTCCACTTGAAGTTTTAGAGGGGCTTTTTACGGGAGCGTGTGGGAGTTAGTTCTAGGCCCGATGACCACTTCAGCCGGATGACTGATGCTGGTAAAACAGAAGGAGATCATCATTAATTGATGCGGTGGCAAATGTAGGCGGCTTGAGAGAATGAACACACACTCTCTCGCACTTAAACATGCACTTGCAAGAGGACAAAGGCCAAAGTCGTGTCTGCTGTAGAGCAGAAAGCATTTGAATATCGAGGCTGGGTAATGCTAGCATTTAACTGCTCCATTATGTTTGCCGCATGGGAATCGGGATGTGATGTAGTTCACATTTCTGTGTTTTCACTCAGCCGTGCATGTGAGGGTTTTTCCGAACTTGTATGGATTTGTATGAGTGATAACGTTTTCCTTAAGATGCTCTATGGTACACTGTCACAGACATGTTTATTATTCCTCTGTTATTTCACGTTTATTAAAACAAAATACTGCACACCCCCATTACTCTTATGCATTTACTGACATGTAGTGTCACTGCAATATTTCTTTTTTAAACCTGTTAGCCTCTTCCACTTCATAAATTTATTTTACAATGAGCCACAGTAGGTCATACTCAAGTGGGCTGTGCCCCAAAGGACTGAAATACTAAAATCTCCCCATGCAAGATGATACAAGACCCTCAGCTTTGCTTCAGAATCTTGTCGGGATGTTGTACATTATCCTTCACTTGTCAGCCTGAACATGTATGCAGAGTCCCCAGAGCCTGTTTTAACACCGAAGATGAAAGATGTTTATCCATTTGTTCTTTTGCATGTTCATCAGTACATATTCCACATCTATAGCAGCTGTCAGCTTTGCTGGCAGTTTTCATCGCTAACTGGCATGCTGAGAGATAGCAGGTGGAGACCGAAACGCACGTGCGTGTCCGAGTGGCTCATTTTAGCGTTAGGTCACATGACCTAATTCAAACGATCTTGTCAAGGAACCGCAGATATGCGCATGTGTTTGTAGTGCTCTGACCCGCCAGTTGACACGTCATAAAGCGTGGCTGTATCACAGAGCCTGTCTGCCTGTTTGTGATATATGTCTATGTGCGTCTGCCTGCCTGCTTGATAATTGACATGCTGTAAAGCAGCAGGCGAAGGCTTGTTTGTGTTCTGCCACTGAAGGCAGCCAGTGGGGGTTGGACACTCTGTCAAGGCACAGCCTGAAGGAACCAAAGTTGGCCTGTCGCTGATGGCCTTGGTGTCTGCTAAGATATTACAGCCATCTGGTAATGACACCCAGCCGGATCGGAGCCTAACAAGCCATAATGAGCACAGCATTAGGGCAGATCTGTGTCGTCGACTTTTTGCCACAGACCCAGTTGTAAACGTAAAAAGCAGCAATTGCATGTGTTTGTGTCACTATTGGCGATTACTTTGATCAAAATATTAATTTTGCGATTAATTATCATTATTATTCTGTTAATATAGATCTTTTTGTTATTTCACTTCAGCATATTTATTTCGTTTTACAGCCAATTAAAGCCAATTTCCAATTTACTTTAACATGACATCATGATTCATGTGCCTTCTATTAGCACGTGAATATAACTTCGATTGTTCTTAATTAATTGTAAGAAGCAGAAATTGTTATTTTGGTTCAATTATGATTTAAATTTTTTCATAAATCAACCTGTATTTAGAAAATTTGGGTTGTTTTCCTTCGCCCTCTGTAGTTCTGAGGATGTGGGCATCACATAACCCTTGTCCATCTGCTTTATTTGGCTGCCTTCTACCAAGCAGATTTTGTGCCAAAAATGCCATAAAATCTTGATTGTATGGTTGGTTACTGTGTTGCTTGTATTATTCTGTATTAGCGTTGTTGTTTTCCCCAGTCAGAACAGACCTGCAAATCATTTTTGGGTCATCATGACCCATCATCTGGGCACTGTTCCTGTACAGTTTATGACAGGTCAGGATTTACACAGTGTGCATCTGTTTGGATTCATATTTGCCCACCATCTTTTGCAGGAGAAGAGGTTCTCCAATCATGTCTGCAGTTGCAAATACAGGCATATCACTATAAAGCAAAATCTTTATGAGAAGTATTCATAAGTATGAAAATTGCGCAATGAATGTAAGGTTGTGCCGACTCTTACACTATGAGGTTAGTTTACCAAACAATTACAACTCATAAACGTTATGGCTAACCACCCGCAAAACAGTAAAACAGACACAAAATGCACTGAATGAATATAAACATGCTACCACTCTATATAAATAACGTTTATTGTTGAATCCAGCTTATTCACAAAATATAGCGCTGATGTAATTGACGTTGCGCTAGTTTTGCGCATAATAATCAGATAATCAAATTTCATTCAAAGTAGTTGATTGTAGCATGCTATTTGCACGTCATAAATATCCTACGTATGTTTGCTCTGTTACCTGATCTGCAGAGCAGGTGCATGTTTAATTCCTTTAGTCTACTGTGTTGCTCAAACAACACAGACCTTGCAGGCAATAAAGCACACTTTCAGACTCTTAATCTCTTCTTATTTCTTATTGAACTTCCATCTCCAGTGCAGTTTTATGATGTAGTAGATCTAGTCCTTTATCACCAGACATGCATACGAAAATATGCGAATAGAGGTGTGGCCTATTACTGGACTAACATAAAGGATAAAAAACAATCCCTTCGGTCGTTTGTTCAAACAGCTTATTGCAATGTATATTTACATTTTAAAGATAATAAGACAACAGTTTTGGGTTGTGTGTGATGTTATGAAATGACGTTTGACCGTCACTATGATTCAATATGTGTCTTTATTTATATGTAATGTGTGAACTTTATACACAGTCCCTCACCCACCAATTTATCAATAATTGTATATAATAATAACAATAATATATCTTTAACGTTTATGCATTCGTCAGATGTGTTGGGAAAGCAACTTAAAGTTGCAATGCTCAAAGCATAAATACTCAAACCCTTAGTGCCACAACATGGAACCAAATTAAGCTTTAAATGCTATGATCTTTCACACCCTTTTTAATGAATCTCATTGAGTTCACACACAGTGTCAGTAGGGCTCATGTCACACACAATGGTATTTGAGCGTGTATTACTCCTCCCCAGCATATTATCATTTCAGTTCTAAAGAAAAGTCTAATGAGTGTAACGAGAAAGTGGAAACGCAACACAGACAATGCCCAGGGGATGAAGACACTCAGCGTTGTGATTTGAACTTTATAATAGCTGTAATTGTCGTTGCTTTGTCTTGTGATGTTGCCAGAAACCAATCCACAGTCTACTGACCAGAAAGCCACACAGACATCTGCCATAGAGGCTTATGACAGATGAGAACAACGTCATGCTGGTCATTTTAATGTCAATGCCTATAGAGCACCTATTAATGACTGCACTATATGTTAATGAGTAATTTTAGATGTCTCATCATGGCAGAAGAATTATAGGCTTTATGCCGCTACAATAAAACCCCCTACCAGACACCCCCACCCTCGATTTAGCAGAGAAAAAAGCTAATAACTGTCACCGATTTATACGAAGGCTATAATCAGGTTCCTGTGTTTTAAAAAATGGCCGTCTAAGACCTGTCACCAGTAAAGTGGCTGTGATTTCTAAGATTATTGTGTTAGCTTTCTTCGTTCAAGCTGTGTTTTTTATACATTTTTTGTCAAATACAAAAAGTCCCAGATACTGTTTACTCAATTTCTTCTAGAGGGAAAAGGAGAAAAAAAATGAACGACGTATAAATGGGATAAACTGAGGCTGAAGAACCTTTGACATTATATGCAGAGCATGTTCACATCTATTATATATAGATATATTCTCTAGTATATTCTGAAGTATATTAATGCACATTTTAAAATATTTTTTCAGTTTAGCAGCAATTTAAAGTGGCATTCCGAGGGGGCAGAATCCATTTCTAGCCAGCTGTTTTTACAGTACAGATTTGCTTGTAAACAACATCAGTGCAATAGATAGTGCAGTGCATGTCCAGAACTAGCGTGTGTGTTGAACACTAACATGTAGATGGAGATATAACTTGAACATGAAAAGTTATGGAACGTTTAACTCATGCGCTATGATTTTCTCAAAATGTGTGTGAACTATTTACTTCCTGTTATTCACCAAAAATTATTTTATGTTAAATTTAATGGACTTGCACAGAGTCATTTTAATGTTTGAATGTTAATGTCGCATGTAATGCTAATGGTAATTAATGAATTGCCCTACAATAACATTTATTGCCACATTTTCGGGAATGACTTACAGTATGTTCAAAAACTAGGCTGAAAATATGATAGCTACTACTAGTAGGATTTTTGTAATGAAGTGAAGAACCTCACCAAATAAACAGAAAGGAAGAGAGCAATTTTTCATATCTCCAAGCGACCTTGATGCTCAGAATGTAGAATAATAATGTCTGAGTTTGTTCAGTCCAAAGCTTTTTTTTCTCTGTTATTCAAGAATGTAACATTTTTTGATGTTTCTAAAAATAGAATGGTTTCATTACAGTTAAATGTTAAAATCTAGTTAAATAAATGCTGTAAAGGCCTGTTACAACAACTTCCATAGCTTTTCATAGATTTTATTTCGTAGCAAACTTTTTGTAAAGGCAAAGTGTGTATTGTGTTATGTTAAAAATGATTTGTCCAGTCCAATCTAAATATGTAAACACAACCATAGGTAAGCCATTGCAGGCTGATTTTCACCAAAACGTGCAAACGCTGTCTCTCTGGTGGTGTTAAACTAAGGATTGTGTTCGGGAAACCTGTTTGAAAACGATCATTTTCAATTTTGGTGCCTTAGAAATTACACACTTCAAAATGTACTACAAAAACATCTTGCCAAATGTTTTTCTCTGGTCAAAATGTCAAGTCTTACTCTTGATGAGTTATTCTATTCGTGTTTGTGACTTGATTACCCTTTGAGTGTTTTTTAATGTTTTGTCCATATGTGTGTGTTTGTATGTGTGTGTCTCACTAGCCTTCGTAACTCTTCTAAATGGTGACCAGGCACAGGATGCCATCCGAAATCTGCACCAGACATCAATCCGCGGCCGTGACATCACCGTCCAGCTACAGCCCACGGACTCTCTCCTGTGTGTCACCAACCTACCCTACACACTCACCGCCACCCAGTTTCAGGAGCTGGTGCGTACCTATGGCAACATCGAGCGCTGTTTCCTGGTTTATAGTGACCTTATGGGACACTCTAAAGGCTACGGCTTCGTGGAGTACATGAAGAAGGATTCGGCCTCCAGGGCACGGTCAGAACTCCTGGGGAAGCCGTTGGGTGACCGGGCGCTTATGGTGCAATGGGCTGATGTCAACCAGCTGACCTCTACTGACCACCTCCATTCCAAGTGCCTGTGCGTGGATCGCCTGCCACTAGACTTCGAAGACTCAGAGGAGCTGGCTCACATTTTTTCAGAGCACTACAAACCTGTCTTCTGCCAGGTGAGATGAGGAGGTGTTTTGTTATGGTTTTTGGTATTTAACATCACGGATATGGGTGGGTAAAGTATTAGTCAATGGAAATTTGGAAGGGTAGTATTTTTAATGCGATGTCATGCGCATTTGTGCTATATAATTGTAATTGTGGCAAGAGATAAAAGTAAAAATACAATAAAAAGCACAATATTATGAATTGGCATGTCAAAGTATCCATTTCATATCACGATAATTGCTAAAGCGCGGTATTCAGTATTATCAAGACATTGAATTGGGTTGCAAAAAAACTAAATCAGGTTGAAATGTGTCCAGCTTTGTCCTCCTAATAACAAGTTTGACACATCTAAAAAACTTAATATAAATAAATATGACTAAATCAAATAAAATGTAGATTATATTTAAATTATGAAGTTATATGATATTATAGTTAAATTAAACATATAAAAAGTAAATCAATTGTACAAACAATTGTTTCAAACTGTTTTAAGTTCTAAAGGACAATTTATAACATTTTTAAACAGTTTTATCTGTGCTGGCATGTTTTGGTCCAGATAAAAAAGGTTTTAGATTTTCACTACACTAAAAGAATTTACACCAGGGGTATTTGATGATTTTCACCAAAACGGTTTTTAGTGATTTTAGAGAGGCTATAGAAGATTAAATTGTGCTAGCACATACCTAACATGTCCTGATGAGTGCTTTAAGTTATTACTGATATTACATCATTTAACTTTGCAATCGACCCTGCCCTCCACTTTTCTCCAATGTTTCTGTTACAGCTTGATATTTTGAACCTGCTGCATCTTGATTTTTTTCGTGTGCTTGTGTGTGCTACTGTACATCTTAATCCATCAGAAAAGTGCTGATGGTCTTTTTCCAGACGTGACAGCGATGACTTGTGCTAAAATCCTACCCAGCCTTCACTCCTCTGTCCATCTTGTTAATAAGAGAGAGCTTTTCACCATGCAAGACTTCTCCAGAAATCAATACCATCCAGGAAAAACTGCCTTTAAGTGCTGATACAGGATATGGTTTCCTCATCCTCCATCCTAATCAGAACCATTAGAGCTATAGGGCAACACTGACTTTAGATCCGCAGTTAGGGCCAAAACCAGCCGACACAGAAATCAATACGGTACAATACACCCTCTCAATCCCATGATGCTTTGCAGTGGCACCAAACCCACACCATCTGTTGGAGGCTTGAAGATGCATCAGGCACTGAGGACTTTGACCTCAAATCGCATCACTGTGCTTTCAGGGCTTTTAATACTCAAACTTTGCTTCGAGAATCAATATTGGAGCTCTATTGACGCCTCCAGTACTGTACAGAAATGAGATAAGTCGAAAATATGCAAAATGTGGCCCGGGCTGACAAAAAAGTCTCATTAATATTAAGGATGTTTTAATGATCTGAAAGCTGCTTTCATAACTGCATAGTGATCGGAAGGAGTCACTGTGTAGTTATGTTCTCCTAATTGAGGTTTGTCCTTAGTGCTGCCTTTTGGAAATTGTTTCATATAAAAACATTTTAAAGGTATGGTTCACCCTAAAATCTGTACATTTTAAATGAATTCATAATTTATTCATATTAACCATCATTGGGCTTCATTAAAAATGCCCTGTGAATTTTTATTGCAGTCCAACATTATAAACAGCAAAAGGGAAAACGTAATTGAATTTAAAGTCAGCATCATTTCATTATAGTTCACATTGAATGTGTTAACCAGGCCACCTTTGACTTACCAGCTACAGTAGGAGCAGCTGTGCATTCTTAAAGACACTGTGGTGAGATATACGATGGCAAAACTACTGTATTTTTGGTGGTAGTGTTAGCTGTTAGGCATGTTAGGAAATGTCAGCTCCATTAAATGTGTTCCAAAACACATCTTGCTCTTTCTTTCCGACATGTCGCCTCCCACGTCATCACCCCCCCCCCCCCCCCACTTTAATGTGCCTTTGAGAAGCTCTTGAGAATGACAGCAGTTATGTTATTAGATGACTCAGCGTGTTTGTGAGTGGCATGTTCTGACCCGGGTCTTCTGGGACACGTTCGAAGGGTTCGTGCTCAATGCAAATGCTGACAGCTGGACACACATAGTCTCGATGCTTCTGTATTTATTTAGGTGGGCTAGAAGTGAAGAGATTAACCCAGCCTGCAAGTTTTGTGATAACTGGGGGGGCTCAGGGGGATTTAACAAGGAAAACGCATATTTTTTAAGCTGCATGCTTTGAGTTAGATTATTTCTTTAACTCAGATTTAAGTCAGTTTGTGATATGAGCCTACTTTTTTATACAGTATCAACACATTATCACTCCCGACTCGTCATTTTTTTACGCGCAGGGTACCCATTTGCCGTCGTTTTTTGACATGCAGGGCACGTAAAACGAATTTTACCGTGGTTATGAAAATGTATATTGGATATAATTTGCAATGATGATGTGTCTGGGTTTGATTTAAATTTAATTACTCTATTCAGGCAGTTTGAACCAGTAATGTAACAGCTTATTAATGTATTAAAATAAATATAAAACACAAGATACAATGTTGTTGAAAATTACAGATATTCCATGGGTACCAACGCTAAATTATCGATCTGTGCGAGACTCGAAAGGGATCACCGTCTGCCGTAATTCTCAGATCCGGTGACGACCACACATTCAAAAATTGTCACGTCAGCTTTAATGCCATTTGCTCTTCTGTGTCTCGTGATCGATCGCGTCATTTTGTTGGCTTTGAAAGTGAAACAGTATTGGCTCCTGGGATCGACCGCATCAAGCTAATGTTCTGGTTTTCTTTTTTGAATGGGAGCCAAGTGCGTGCATTCACGGACACTGCATCTTCATATAAAGTTATCGTACGGCTTTGATGCAAAAAGGTCTTTGACATGAGTTGTTTGTAATACTTTTTGACTGCTTTTGGTCCGTTTGTGCAATAAATTCCTGTGACTGTACTTAAAAAAAAGTTTCTTTTGTCAGTGTACAGTCAGAAATTAGATGTGGGGGAAATGTGTACAGTTGCTATGGTTACCTCCTCAAGCCTACGCAATTTGGCTTGTGCCTATTAAACTGGAGGCAAAATCACATGCCTGACTAACTTGTAATTTCAAAAATCGTTCACCAAATAATTATTTTATTACTAACTCACCCTCAAGCCCTTCTAAGCCTGCATGACTTTTTTATCCTGCTGAACCCTAAAGGAAGATATTTTGAAGATTGTTGGTAACCAAACAACACTGGGTCGCATTGACGTCCATTGAATGGACACAAAAATACATTTCTGAAAATATCTTCTTTTGTGTTACATAGAAGAAAAAGTTATATTGTACAAATTTTGAATGACAAGAGGTTAAATTAATGACAACAGAAGCTTTTGGTTAACTACATTTATTGTAACCAGAATGTTATTTGTGTGCTTTTTTGACAAGAAAATCTTATTTGGGCTAAAATGAGAAAAACCACCCAAAACCATCCTATACTTTGCACTTGGATTAACTTTTGTTGCACATTTCAGGATATTTGACTGTTTCTGTTCATTATAATAATAATTTTTAAAAGGGTTCATGCATTGCAATAGTTTATTATTGTAATATGTTTCTGAGATTCATGTTAGCAAAACATGGATTTTTTAATGCATATTTTCAGTCCTCATTCCATCAGCTCTTTTAGGATACGGCATGCCTATAGATTTGTAAGATTCAGATATAAAATAGGGAAGATTTCAGACCCACTCAATGTGGCAACATAATTTGAACAAATGGTTTTGTTTGCAATGAGGACATACTTTTGAGGGCTGAAACAAAAGCAGTAATGTAGATGTTGAATGCTGTCACAGCACAAAAACAAACAAACATGCCACTTGTCAGTCAACTCATCTTTCATCATGACACTTAAAGAAACATATCTACTTTTAAAGACGTAACCATAAATGTTTTATCCATGACAATGTTAATTTTGATATCATACATTTTTATTGACAATAAAGTGAAAATACAGTCTTACACACATAAGATGCGTCTCCAAAAAAAGGTGTGGATTTGGAACCTATGATTGGTATGTGACATGATTTTAAAATCATATTTTTAGGTTTATGTTCTTAATCCTATGTTGATTTGTTTTTCCTACATAATTGTTACAATGTAAAATGTGACCCCGGACCACAAAACCAGTCATAAGTAGCACGGGTATGTTTGTAGCAATAGCCAACAAAACATTGTATGGGTCAAGATTAGCAAAATCATGAACAAAAATGGTCGGAACCATGCCGACAAACTTCGCTCGCTTTGATAAAAAGGACTCGCAAATTCAGGGCTTGACTTCCTGGCAGACAGTGGTGATGTGTAAATGTCAATAGGAATGTTTGGGAAACCTGTAACATCAGTCATATCTAGTTTTGAGAATGTCATATGGAGACTTAGGAACCATGTACAAACATACAGTACCATGAGCGCACCATATCTAGGCAAAGAGGTGGTTGCACCATCTGAATGTAAAATGTTTGGTGTAAACCCTATGCAGGGCTTACAGGTAGCTAAATCCAGCCTTGTAATAAATATTAACACCTGTTTCACCATCTTAAATTATGACTAGACACATCTACCCTCAAGGGAGACGATGCCCTCATTGACATCCTACTATGGTTACAAGAGTACATTTACTACCACCAACATATACCGTAGATGACAAACGATTGGTGAGCCAAAAATTATAACTGTCTACATACTACAATATATCTAAAGGACTCGTGCAGTCCCTCATTACTTCTTCACACCTGAAATCCCACTGATCATGTAGCCTGTATTATCCGCACCATTTTCTAAATTGAAGTTACTGTTTTAATTTTCTCCAAGGAAACGAGTCAAGGCCTCTCATTTACACCTTACACCTACCTATATGACTAGGTAGATATATTTTCTCTCACACGTATGCTACACCTAGATGGTGCAACAGGTATAAACTTTAAACATGTAGTTGTTTTACGTCCAGGCTAGTATTCTAACGGGATGTACGTCTAGCTGTTGCAGTCGACCCCTGAATATCAAGGAGAGCAGTTTTATATGGGCCAGCATCCATCATTTTTTAAAGCATACATCCCCTTAAAGAAGAAAATAGCACATACTGTATCTCAACAACCTTTCTGAGAAGTGCCTTTACAGGTACCCCCAATATTTTACTCGTATAGCATGTTACATGGGATTGTATTTATTGTACTTCACTGCCTTGACATCGATACTGCTCAACTACCCTTCCCAGAAACCCACTGGGGTCTCTGTATCACCCTCAAAGGTCAGCTACATGTATATACTATAGGAAAACGAACATGTCTGAGCCAGAGGGAACAAGCCATGTTGATGTCTAGATCTTTTGATCAAGTGCTTTACTGTGTCAGGTATGCTGTCGTGTGTTTGTGTTTAAGCAGTAGCTATATTGATTTCCCTGTCTTGAGGTGAGTAATGGCTTGTTGAGTCCGACTGCATTCATACACAGCGGCATAACAGACAGACATTGGCACCCTACAGCCTGACCACTCTCTCGCGACTGTCTAGAAAATGCTTCGTACATTAAATGGGCGTAATGGAGGAAACCGGTGGAGTGTCATGATTGTATTAGATTTGTGTCAAGTGCCCTGCAGGACGCACAATTGTGACAGCTGCGATCTGTTTTTCCAGAGAACAATGCAGTACACATACAGACAGAAAGAGAGAGAGCTGATCATCATTTGTTCAGCCAGCAGGTTTAGAGAATTTTTTTGCACAATTTGTCATAAAAGCCTCATTATGCATTACTGTATGTATCGTACGAACACACAATTTCTGTGTGAAAATACTTTTATCTAATTTATAAATGCTGAATGAATTTGCTTGTCTGCCTGTATGGTCTCTGCTGAAAAGATTGAAAAATCTTTTTTGGTTACTACTGTATGTTGAGTTTTGCATGGTGGTCGCCAGTAAAGAATGCACCAGCACCAGACTGGCACCAACTAAATAAACTAGACTAGCATGGAAATTCTGGTTAATGTGACTGATTTCTTCTCACCTTGCGATGTTTTTGCATGTGTGTTTGTCTGTGTTAGAACAGGAATAATGGAGGGTTTTTGCTTCAGAGATTTCTCTCCTTTGCCAAAGTAATCTACCATGTGACTAGTAATATTTCAGCATAGGTCTCAACAATGTCTAAGGCTGCTCATATCTGCTCAGACATCAATGTTGAGCTTTCTAAATAAATGTTTTTAAAGTCAATATGAATTATATATTACCTTGGGCTATTATATTTATTATTATGAAACTTGGCTGACAATTAATTTGATAATAAACTGTCTTTTAGGAGTTAGTACAATGGGGTATATACATACAGGTCAATGACATACTTCCGCTAAAATCTCAGCCAGCTCTGTTACATCCGACACCATAGAGAACAATGGCATTTCGCTTCAGGATGCACATGGGATTACGATAAACATGAGTCGTCGGTTCACCGAAATTTGAACATCAATATCACTTTGGTGAAAAATCCCCTTAGTGCTATTATTGTTTGCTTGTTTCACTATATAATTGTCACTAATAGTCATTTTTTCGATGAAGAAAATGTTCACAGAAATGTGATAATGCTATAAATAACAGAAGGAATCCCTATAAAGTGACCAACACTGTAAAGTCCTCACCACCCAAAGTAAAATTGAGCTTCTGTCACGGGGTGCGTAGTGGAAGAACCCAATTGCAAGGCAGCGGGGTGAAGGGGTTAGCAAACAGACTTTAATGAACAATAACAAAAGCACCCTCGATGGGGAAAACACTAACTAAACAAGATACAAAAACAGAAAACAATCACTTCCCACAAGGGGGGCAAAAATAACAAAACACTAGGTAATTTAACCATGGCATGGCATGGCATGGCATGGCGTGGCGTGGCGTGGCGTGGCGTGGCGTGGCATGGCTTGGGATGGCATGGCATGGCCAAAGAACTCTACATACGGTGCAGGAAACACGTACAACAAACAAGCACAAGACAATAGACAAGAGGGCATTAAATAGGGAGACTAACAAAGGAGATAACGATGGGCAGGTGTGGGTAATGAGACACAGGAGGAAAGCTATACTAGGAACGAGAGGGGCAGGGCCAAATGACAAGACTGGAGAGAACGCATATTATGTCCTGATTGACAATAATATGTTTCTCTCCACATAAAACACGTGGGTCTTTCATGATTCTGCCCCTAGACCAGAAAATCAAGACAAGAGAAGGCAGAATCATGACAGCTTCTTGAGTTTTTGCATTGTATTTGACTTTGTAGAAAAAACCTTTAGAAAGTCCCAAAATGTACACAGCGTAAATAAAATACCTGACATAATGTAAATAAGACACATTATATAAAGTTAATAAATCAGAAGATTATTTAGTTTTTCTTATGCTTTGTTCCCTCCAATTCCTGAAAAGTTTGTTATTTTGCGCGAAATACATTGTGCGGACGTGTCAAACAGTAGGAATTAATGCTCTCCGTGCAAATTCAACTTGCACAAATGACGTGATTGACACGTGTGCTCGGCCATCGTACAACTCGATTAGCATCACTAGTGTCGCCTGGCGCAAGGTCACTTTGCAACTTTGCATTGACTTTGTATGTAATTTACTCGCTCAAATCGCTTAATTCGCGTTTGGTGTGAAAAGGATTAGAGTCCTATTTATTCTAAAATGTATTTCTCTGAAACCAAATGATCTGTACTATGTGATGCACTATTATAGCTCTTACTGTATGTATTTCTTTATTTTCCTAAGGAAAACAATATTACAAATACCAGCATATTAGAGTAACATCTAAGACAATGTTGATACCTAAATGTGCAGATTCCTGAGCTATTAAACAGCCCCCATTGAGCAATACAATTTCCTAGACTCAAGTTGGTGCTGAGAATAGTGCATTGTTGCTGGTTAGTGTTCAAACACGCACACGCCACACACAACAGTTTGACACTTATCCAAATGACAAATGCTTTTCCTTCTCTATATTTAGACTTTTACATACACTGTCCTGACTGCATTATAACTGGCACAGATAAGCCCGGGTTCCTCCGAGACATACCGCACCACTTATTACTGCCAAGGGCGTATGCTGTGTGTGTGACAGTGTGAAAGAAATATCCAGGGCGCTGTAGCACATTTTACAGTTTCCTACAGTCTCACCCTGTGTGTGTGCATACAGTAGGGTTCAAAAGTGTAAGAGATTATTTTCACGTGTCTGTCCTTCAATCAGCCTGTCTTCATCTCTTCCACTTACAGTTGATTATTTCAGCATCCTCTTTTGGTACACGCTTCCATCTTTTTGTCTCTCACCAATACATTATCCGTTCATTCACGTAGTCGCCCAATCTCCCTTTCCCTCATTCTTTCCTCGCTCTTTGTTCCCCGAGGGGTCTCATTTCCATTGGAATAAGTGCCAATAGCTGATTCGTTTCGCACAGTTTCTTCTTAAAAACCCTCGACTGAAGCTTCTGATCACTGGCTTTCTCTCTAGACATATTTGTAACTAAACTCCATGATACGAGTGAGATAAATAATGTACTGACCTTAAATTATTCACAACCGTGTCAACGCTAACATAGTCCTTTGTTTTAAAGCACAATGCAATGTGCTTAAAAACGACTGACAAGGTGACTAACAATTCAATTGGTGGGCTGTATACATTTTTTGGCGAATCATCTGAACCGATCCGTGAATCAATCTGAATAGAACGCAGGAGACTGGAGAACATACGTGTGGAGAAAGAGGTAGATGGGTTCTTTCCACTGATCTGTTCCTGACAGTTGGAAAGATGTTTTGATGAAGCACGCTGGTCTCTCCAGGGGCCATTTCAAAGAAGTGACGCACATAGATGAAAGGCCGCACCTCAAAACACATCTGGAGTGTGTGTGTGTTTATTTCGTGTGAACGTTCCGGATTCCCTGTGTGATCTCTTGTACAGACTGAGATTTAAAAACGTGGGCTGGTAATTGTAATGGGCATTTGAGAGTTTGTAGCCTATTTGCAAGTACGGTTGCGTTCATGTTCAGTTTTAATAGGAAATCACTTTTCGATTATATGTTTAAAGGGTCAGATTTTTTTTCTAGTTAAGAAATAATAATGCAATTGAGGAATATTGTGAATGTTTAATAGAGGACTGTTTTTTATTCGGCTTTTATACCCTGGGTATAAAAAGTGGGTCTCCACTTCATGGGTGGGTGCTGTATTGACATTCTACATGATGTAAACATATTATTATTGCTTTCAGGCAGTGCTCAAACCAGATAACAACACAGGCAATACACTTACTGCAGACACGACACAACAATAATAATGGACCTGTGTGATCCTTCGGTCTTCATAGAATGAATGTGGGAGAAAAAGTAAAGTCTAGACACTCTCATCGTGCTGGATGAAAGAATGATCCACAGCTTTCACGCACAGATTGAAGATAAAAGCACAAGGGTCAAAACAGCGACTATAGACAGAACAGTAGACAAGCTTCATGTATGCAGAGCAGTTGCTGTCTAAAACCACTGTTACAATCCAGTGTAGATAAAAATTTAGTTTTGATTGAAATAAAAACGAAAATGTTTTGCCTGTGGGGGCAGCAGAAAATACCGTAAGGGGCTGAGTCCACCGAAGCGTTTAAACGCAACAGAAAACTTGTTATGCTTGTTATGGAGACAATTGAATAAACACGCCGTACACCGGCAGAAACACTTCGGTAGACACAGTCCCTAACAGCCTTTTTCACGTAAAAATTACACGATTTTCTTGTAAATGTATTTTTCTGCAATTTGATGGGTTTTTTTAGTAAGTTTTTCTAATTGTACATCAAAATCTGTAAATTATTTACAGTGAAAATCTGTAAAATTACAGTTTTTACATTGTGTCATCGTCAGAGATCTTGATCCCCAGTCATTCATTCTCGTATCATGCTGGGACAACACGGATCATCAGGTTTTACACAAACTTGTGGAGTCTGTGCCAGCTTGAGCACACGCTGTCACAGAAACAAATACTTATACAGAATTCCGATACATATTTACATTCCTCCATCTTTATAAAGTTCGCGTTGAGACGTTTTAAACTTCTATTTGTCTCACGCATTCATGTGACATAAAATTCATGTGACACGAGCTTGAACTTAACTATGCAGTGAAATGTGAAAGCTCCATCTCTAAAAGATAATGCCTCATAAAAATTGTAAATATAGCTCTTGACACTGTTTTTTTTGTGTGTTGTTATAGCTGGCCCAAGATGAGGGCAGTCCAATACGGGGTTTCGGTGTCGTTGAGTATGAGACGGCGGAGCAGGCCGAAGCCGTTCTGCTGGAGATGGACAGGCAGATGATCCAGGGTCAGGAGATACGGCTGTGTCTCTGTCCTCCAGGGACCTCTGGGCGCAGCACGCTCGCTGCCCTCATCGCTGCTCAGGGTGTGGTAAGAACATTTTCTTTATCGTGAAACAACAAGCAACCAGAGTTTTGCACATATTAAAGTGCCCGCATCACTGCGCACACACGTGCATGTGTGAAACTGTGGCTTTGACGGTTTAATTACAGTATTCATAGGAACCCTGCTGTTTCAAACATCTCCAGACCTCTGCTGCATTTCCGAGGTCTGAAATACACCAGGGCTATTTTCATCTTGCCGGACAGGTCTACATAAAGCAGCTGACGGAAACACATGTGCATCATACAGAAAACATTGAGCGTTAACCAGTGTAAAGAGGACACTGGTTCAGAATTGACCGATATACATACACTTATGAAATCTGATCTTTTCAATAGGGTCACGTTAAGCTGCTTTTGTTTTTTTTCCTGTTTTATCCTCCGAAAATATCCAGCCAAATAGAGCAAATGCAATCTGACATTTGTCAGGAAGTCCACCCCTTAGAGGCACAATCATCACTTTATTCTCTACGACTGCACCACTCACAGACGGACTGTGAGGCCACCAGCCTTCCCTTCAGTCTGACGGGCTTTTGCTTTCGTGTGAGTGTAGCCATATAAATTTAGTTCTGCTTCGGGTCTAGCAGGTGTCTGCACTGGCTCTTCTCACTAACCAACGCTCTGGGAACTCATGCGAAACGCCAAGGATACATGCCTGCTGGTTATTATTCAGTAGTACTCAAGGCTGACCGAATTTGCTTTGCCTCTTACGAATGGACTCCTAACAGCGTATTTTAAGGACACGGATGGTTTTAAATGTTATTTGAGAAGCCATTTTCCCACTAGAAGATTTAGTTATTGACATTTACTGTCATACAAATACTAGTTCGGGAAAGAGGTTATGGCTGACCAATCCGCATTCAGTACTAGGTGTGTAATGATATAGCACTGTACATTGCGATACAAAAAAAAATCCAAAATAATTTTTTAATGATATAACATCTGGTTAATTCCATCGGCTTAGCCGCCAAAACGTAGGCGAGTAAATGTAATGTTTTTCATGATTTTCTTCAGCTCATGTAATTTCATACCTGTATAAATTCCAATGAGCACAAAGGAAGATATTTGGAGGAATGTTAGTTATTTTCATGTGTTAAACAGAACAAAAAATTAAATACTTTTTCCTACTGTGGTAGTGGATGATGTCCCGGAACTGAAAATGACTAACATTCTTCCTAATATCTTTCTCTGTGTTCATTGGAACAAAGAAATGTATAAATGTTTGAAACGAGGATGAGCAAATGATGAAAGTTTTTTAATTTTGGATGAACTGTCCCTTTAACTTTACAAAAGTTGCATCACAACATCATTTATTATTGACAAATCTGTCATTTGAATTTCAGTTCATTATCACATTTTTAACCCAGTGTTACGTTATACATCAACTCATTAGCTGGGTGTATCATTAAACTCCTATCCAGGGCTCAATCTATGAGTAAAATAAATGTACAAAATCGTAACCCACACTAAACCCCCAGACGTAGTTTCAATGTATGCTTAGTTAATGAATTTGTATTCGGCTTACGGTAGAGAAAGGAAAGCCTTTGAGCTGCAGCCTAATGGACCTTTGAAAGCACATATTAGAATCGGAGCCAATCCATCTCTGAAGCTTCATGCAGGGGCATGATGGGAGAGCTCTGCTCTTTGCCATCCTCAAACTCTGTAAATCTCTGTATACTCCACCTGGATGCTGATTCACCCAGAGCTGTAATTATATTCACGCTCCACTGATACAGGCTTTTCAATGGTTGATCCTAAATTATCGCCACCAGTCCTGAATAGGTGGTTGCATTTTTGGATGCGTCCATTACGGCATGAAAGCACCACAGCGTGTGGGTGGGGGAATAGTAGTCAGCAGACAGAGATGAAGTGTGGTGGAGGCATCCACACCTCTAACAGCAATCAGAGATCCGATGAGAGTTCAACATGTCTGCAAGCATCTCTCCAATGCCAGAAGATACACACACATGCTCACTCACAGCGGGGGCATAAACATCCCAGATAAACATTCAAAAGGACATAAATTGTGAAGAGAAAACTGTGTCTGTTTGGTGGGAACTGTAATTGTTGGGATATGTGTTCATTTGTGCCAAGAAATGGAGCCTGAAACTTTTCGGGAAACTAAGTAATATTCATTACAGTTTCTTTTTGTGTTACTGGTATTAAAATATAAGACATGGCTAAAAGGTTCGTTTTTTAAATATGCAATAAAAATCCACATGAAATAGGAAAAGTGATATTACGTTTTAATGCTCGTGGAAAATAGCATGATTACTGTAGTAATCCTTTTAGGAAAGCTTAGCATATTTACAAAGACATTGATAACAAATTGCTCTTTTTAATCTTTGTTGTGTGTGTGTCTCTTGTAGATGTTGAGCAATAAGAAAGGTTTGCTGCCTGAACCCAATCTGGCCCAGTTCCTTAATAGTATGACCAATCCTGCTGCTCTCCAAGTCCTTATGAGACCCTACCCTACTGGCAAACTTGGAGGTATCTTTGTTATATATCAAATATATATTTTATGGGGACTTTCCGGAGACATAATGATTTTAATACTGTACAAACTGTATATTCTATCCCCTTACCCTCACATGAATCTTAAAGTCCCCGTGAACCGAACGTTGCGATAATGTTTACTTCCTTATTTTGGTGCATTTCTGAGTTAAATGGAATTTCGAATGAGAAAATAGTAGCCGTGGCTTTCATCTTTCTTGATTGGATGTATTAAAACAGACATTGCATTTGGAACCAGCAACAGACTGACATTTAATGGGGAGGATTCCGCCCAAGCGTCTAACATACATCATTTGAGATGGATAGTCACTATAGGAGTGAAGTACAATTTCAGATTTCAATTGAAGATTATGAGTGCACAAATTTAAAAAAAGAGATTGACCCAAATTGATAAAGTATTTACAATAAAAGCTGCAATATTTCGTGAAAAATAGGCATTGTCAATTTTTACTTCACTGGGACTTTAAGTGTCTCTTTAGTTTCTTGAATATTCATGAATACATTTTTAAAAGTACTTCAAACAGAACCAATCCAATCATATGTCCTGTAGTTTAAATGAAATATCTCTCTTATGTTTGCATATGAGTGTGTGTGTGTTCTATGAAGCGGAGATCACAAGCTCAGAGCAGATTTTTCTCTTGATGAAGGCCTAATCATATATTAAAATGAACTTTTCATTGGGTGGAAGAATAAATGAGATGAGGAAGAAGTGGAGGCCGGAGCTTAAAGAGAACACACAATTAAGACACTAAATTTAGCACATGATTAAACGTTCAACTTCTCTACCTATTCCGGAGCAATTTGCCATTAGCCAAATCTGGAATATTGGTATGAGGAAATGGTGGGCCATGTGCATTAGACTCCCCCTTTCTTTTCCTCTGAGGGTTAGTTTTGGATTGTGTGTGTGATCACATGTTCTGCCTTGTTTTTTTGCTGGTTTCTACCCAGGAAAGTTTGGCCGACCTCACAATCTCCCGTTCCTGCGTCCGCCGCTCACTGCAGCTCTGCTTCAGTTAGGAAAAGCACAGCAGGTATTTCTTTCTTTCAAGATGGGTGTTGTGTAGATGGGTGTTTCTTTAACTATAGCCAATTTTACTTCCAGTGGGTTTTGTAATTTTAGGTGTTCGTGTGGCTAAAATGCCCATAGGTGAAGCTGCTTCATTAAAAAAAGCAACTGCTGTGACCACATCTCTCTCTCTCTCTCTCTCTCTCTCTCTCTCTCTCTCTCTCTCTCTCTCACATGCAGAGTGCCATTCTAGGTAATGGTATTGTTCTCCAGAATCTTCTCCACATGCAGATGGCCCAACAGCAGCTCTTACAGATCAAAGACAAGCACGTTTCTAACGTAAGGGTATGTGTGTCTTTATGCGTGTCAGTCTTGTGTACCCATAACCAAAAAATCTGTAACGTGTGTGTGATTTATTGCACGACTGAATACGCATGTTAAGAAACTGCGGATATGAAATTATTCCGAGTTCTTTCTGTGATGATCTACATTCTGTACAAAAGCTGGTGTTTTCTCATATTAAGGCATTATTTGTTTTTATTTTACAAAGCATTATTAGAACCATACTCAACTGCTTCTCAGTGCGCATATGGTTATGGAATAATATCGCTGTATGACAGGGGAACATTTGTGCAGTAATACTGGGCAATTCCATGCAAATCTTAAGATCAAGTTTCTACTAAAGGTTTTTACAATACTGCCCCTGGTAGGGTCTCCCAAGGCAAACAGGTCCTAGGCGACAGGTCAGACTAAGAGCGGTTAAAAAATCCCTTATGATGCTTAATAAATCAATGACCGTGATGTCGCCCGGTATGGCGCTACCGGGGCACCACCCTGGAGCCAGGGTCGGTGCTCGTATGCGAGCGCCTGGTCGGCCGGGCCTTTCCCCACGGGGTCCGGCCGGGCTCAGAACGTCACCTCGCTGGCGGGGAAGGAGCCTGAGCTGGTGCGTGAGGTTGAGAGGTTACGACTAGAGATAGTCGGGATCACCTCTACGCATGGCTTGGGCTCTGGAACCACACTCCTCGAGAGAGGATGGACACTTCATCACTCTGGAGTTGCCCGTGGTGAGAGGCGACGGGCTGGTGTGGGTTTGCTTATAGCCCCCCAGCTCTCCCGCCATGTGTTGGAGTTTACCCCGGTGAACGAGAGGGTCGTTTCCCTGCGCCTACGGGTCAGGGTTAGGTCTCTCACTGTTGTTTGTGCCTACGGGCCGAATGGCAGTGCAGAGTACCCGACCTTCTTGGAGTCTCTGGGAGGGGTGCTGAAAAGTGCTCCGATCGGGGACTCCATCGTCCTACTGGGGGACTTCAACGCCCATGTGGGCAACGACAGTGACACCTGGATGGGCGTGATTGGGAGGAACGGCCCCCCTGATCTGAACCCGAGCGGAGTTCAGTTATTGGACTTCTGTGCTAGTCACAGTTTGTCTATAACGAACACCATGTTCAAGCATAAGGGTGTCCGTCAGTACACGTGGCACCAGGACACCCTAGGCCGCAGGTCAATGATCGACTTTGTGGTCGTTTCATCTGACCTGCGACTGTATGTTTTGGACACTCGGGTTAAGAGAGGGGCGGAGCTGTCAACTGATCACCACCTGGTGGTGAGTTGGATCCGATTGCAAGAGAGGAAGCTGGACAGACTCGGCAGACCCAAACGTACTGTAAGGGTCTGCTGGGAACGCCTGGCCGAGTCTCCTGTCAGAGAGATCTTAAACTCCCACCTCCGGCAGAGCTTCAACCGGATCCCGAGGGATGCTGGAGACATTGAGTCCGAGTGGACCATGTTCTCCACCTCCATTGTCGAAGTGGCCACTCGGAGCTGTGGCCGTAAGGTCTCCGGTGCCTGTCGAGGCGGGAATCCCCGAACCCGGTGGTGGACACCGGAAGTAAGGGAAACCGTCAAGCTGAAGAAGGAGTCCTATCGGGCCTGGTTGGCTTGTGGGACTCCTGAGGCAGCTGACGGGTACCGGCAGGCCAAGCGGACTGCTGCCCGGGTGGTTGTGGAGGCAAAAACTCGGGCCTGGGAGGAGTTTGGTGAGGCCATGGAGAAGGACTATCGACTGGCCAGTGGAGGTGGGAAGCTGTTGACCTCAACAGGGGATGTCGTCGGACGGTGGATGGAGTACTTGAGGATCTCCTCAATCCCACCGTCACGTCTTCCACTGAGGAAGCAGAGGCCGAGGGCTCAGAGGTGGACTCGTCCATCACCCAAGCCGAATTCACTGAGGTAGTCAAGAAACTCCTCAGTGGCAAGGCTCCGGGGGTGGATGAGATTCGCCCTGAGTACCTCAAGTCTCTGGATGTTGTGGGGCTGTCTTGGCTGACACGCCTCTGCAGCATCGCGTGGCGGTTGGGGACAGTGCCTCTGGGATGGCAAACCGGGGTGGTAGTCCCTCTTTTTAAGAAGGGGGACCGGAGGGTGTGTTCCAACTACAGGGGGATCACACTTCTCAGCCTCCCCGGGAAAGTCTATGCCAGGGTACTGGAGATTGACAGACGGATCGGTGCAGCTTCTGCAGTAATGCGGTCGATGTACCGGTCTGTCGTGGTGAAGAAAGAGCTGAGCTGCAAGGCGAAGCTCTCAATTTACCGGTCAATCTACGTTCCTACTCTCACCTATGGCCATGAGCTTTGGGTCATGACCGAAAGGACAAGATCCCGGATACAGGCGGCCAAAATTAGCTTCCTCCGCAGGGTGGCTGGGCGATCCCTTGGAGATAGGGTGAGAAGCTCGGTCACCTGGGAGGAGCTCGGAGTAGAGCCGCTGCTCCTCCACATCGAGAGGGGTCAGCTGAGGTGGCTTGGGCATCTGTTCCGGATGCCTCCTGGACGCATTCCCCGGAAGGTGTTCCGGGCCCGTCCGACCGGGAGGAGACCCCGGGGAAGACCTAGGACACGCTGGTGGGACTATGTCTCCCAACTGGCCTGGGAACGCCTCGGTGTCCCCCCGGAAGAGCTAGAGGAAGTGTCTAGGGTGAGGGATGTCTGGGCATCTCTACTTAGACTGCTGCCCCCGCGACCCGGCCCCGGATAAAGCGGAAGAAAATGGATGGAAAAAATGGATCGGTCAGATGTCAATATTTGGTGGTCGTATAAATACCTATGTGAGTCTCTCTTAAAGTTTGTAAAGCTGATTTCTATAGTCAGGTAAGTGTACTTTCACATCCATAACCGTCCATATTCCTCATAAATGGGCACATGAAAATTTAAATAAAATAACTCCACTCTTAATTCACATAAATTCTACAAAGTGTTTTGTCTCTCAAAAGCGTGTCCCTTTTTGTCACATCCAGTATGCATAAATCATTTTCTCGTGCTTAGACTGATATTTTTCTGATTTCTGAACTCTATCATCAGGGGTTTAGATCAATAAAATAAGTTGATTCCATATATTGATAATAACATTTCAGCATCTCCAAGAATTTATAAAATGTCACGTCCTTAATACTGGAATTGCCAATGTTGCCAATAAATCTCCTTTAATGTCTGTGTGTTTTTGTTGAGCAATGCGTGAAACGGTCAAAAAATGAACACTTCCCTTGCACGGAATGCGAGTTGATCAGTAATTTTGTTAATAACCTCAACATAATGTCGTAGGAACAGTGTTATTTATTCACAAAATGAAAATACAGTTTCATGGTCAGTGGGAAGTGTTTATGAATGGTACATTTTTTCAGTTTACCCGATATTGCCAGGTCTAGAAAAATTTAACTTTTGGACTTATGGTTATGTACTGTGTTTTAGCTCATTATCTCTCTTGTCTTAAAACACACAAATGAATTCATTAACAGCCTCATCTTATCCGGTCCTTTCATTTCTCTCTAAGATCCCTGGTCTGTTGGGCGATCCCTCCCGGCTGCTCCTGCAGAAAGTTCTGGGTCTTCGAACTACTGCACCGGTTCCTCTGGGGAAGGGGTTGCTGGGAGATTCCCCCACAGGTGAGCCTGCCCGCCACAGCCTCAGACATGAGGTCACAGACGGGGCTGTGGGGAGAGACATTTGCAATGCAAATATTCCAACAGTTTGAAAGCTCCATTATAAGCGGCGAGAGGCAGCAAGCGCTTCAATCAGTATTTATTTTCCTTTTGTGCTCTTATACAGAAGGTGTGCGTGCAAAGTATTATATAGTCTTTCATCAAAGCAACGGAGACTTTGAAGAGTGTGTTTGTGTGCAGGGTCATTTTTATTTGCATTTCAGTGCTATGCAGGTGTTACAGTTAGGTGAGAATAGCCAAGTTGCCATAATACTACAGCCTCTGGTTGTAAACATGCAGATTGATCTTCCTGAAAAATAAGTAGGAATGTGTATTATGTATTATACTAGAAAATGTATATCTGTCCAGTGTGAACTCAATATTTAAAGTTTTCAAACCATAGTAACCCTGGTGTCATGACAGATTGCTCTCAATTGTATACTAACCGCTGTGTAGGGTTGCCAGATCTGCGTAACACTTCCAGTTTAAACGCCCCTAATTTTCCAATTTTCTTTGCATTTTCTCTTTATTTGATTAAAATGATGACATTACTTGACTCAACACCCCTAGAATGAACCATTATATCTTCAGTCTCAATACTAATTCAGCCTTCATTAGGGCATTCTTCACAGGATTATTTTTGTAGCCAGTTTCAGTCCCAGTAGTTGAGTACCATCATGCCTTGTAATAACCAGGGGCGACATGACAAGATTCTAGACACAAGCTGTTTGTCTGTCCACATGAAATGTAAAAATGATTAAAAGGCAATAAAACCACAGTCAATCAAAACAGTGTTTTGTTTTGCTTTTTAGCATCCATGTCGCAAGGCATTGTGTAAAACATGTACCTTGTGGTGGGAGGGCATCCTGAAATTGAATGAAGATTGGTTGGTTGTATTATCCAGCATTCATGTTTGAAGTTAGTTTTGAACAAAGATTTTAGTCCAGTGAGTTGTTGGCATGAAAATAAAATTGTCAACCTGTGTCTGGTTAAGACACTGTATGTAAAGTTAAACACCACTGATGTTCTGGTTGTTGTAGAGTTGGGCCAGGACTCTTCAATCACATCCCAGGGGGGGAGTCTAGGGGCTGGAATATCTGGTCGCTCGCATGGAAATGCCACTGCTGAGCAGAACGGAGTCACGACAGCGCCCATTGCACTGGAAAAACAGCCCACACCTCCAGGAACGACAGGGGGATCTGTAAGCGCCCAAAGCCAGATGCAAAACTTTATCCCTGGAATGAACACAGCGGGTCTGGGTCCATTGCTGGGAAACACGACGCACAAACATCTAGCCAACCATCACAGCACCAGTCCACAGACGAGCTCTTCTCTTACAGTAAGCCTGGTTCTTTGTTTATTTCTTTATTTTAATTCGTTTTTGTTATTCAATACAGATATTTCTTATGATATTGTTACTTTGGTTTTTGCTTTTCCTACCATTAAGACAATTTTTTTTTACAGAGTTCGTATTTGTAGTTCGGTTCTCTTCGTTATTTAGGTCCGTACCAAAAACAATGTTGTCCTGGTTCGCTTAGCGTTCAGACTGGCATTTTAACAGCGAACCTAAAGATACAGAACCTAAGACTTAACATGTAAAGTCGCAATGTGATTGGACATCCTTGATTATTTATATTTTAAAACAGAACTTACCAGACATCAAAACAATGCTGTGTGCTGGGTTATACATGCAGAGTGTATGCCTGCGCATATGCCGGTAACTTGCGGAGACCTCATGATGTCTTTAAAGCAGTCAAAACGCCACCAAGAATTCCTCCGTTACATGCACAAGCACAGATCTAATAAACACTCCATTTATATTACATTTACATTTAGTCATTTAGCAGACGCTTTTATCCAAAGCGACTTACAAAGAGTTCGGGGAGCAATAAGCGACCAAATCACTTGATTTTCAAGTCTTATCTTGTCACTTCCTGTTTTTGGTTCGATCCGATGCCCTTGGTCTGTGTTGCGTTTATATTTCAATCGAACCGCCCCAGAGTTGGTTTGAAAGCGGTCCGAAACTCATCTTTTCATTCATCTCGGTCCACTTGTTTGGTGCGCTCCAGGCTTCGGGTGGCAGCATTCACACTTGCATATTAAATGTTTCAACCGAATCAAACATGTCAAATGTAAACACAACCTTAAAGGGAGGGAGCCTTTTGTTGCAATTCGCAATCACACAAATAGATGCGGCTACGTTTCATACACTGGACCTTTAATTGAGGTTAAAATGTGATATATTCTAGTATATAACAGTTTAAAATGTATAAAACCATTTGCGTTTGAAATGCGAAGTTTTGGAAGAGCTATTGATGTGTCTGTGTCCATTGTTAGCTCCTTTCATCATGGTTGTCTAAGTCACCTGTTAAACACACACTTGTCCCTCTATTGTTCTCTAGGAACAGCTCTTAATGTATGACTCATATTTTGTTGTGTGTAGCCGGTGGTAAGCAGCGCATTAAAGCCGCCGCCATTGTTCCCATCTGTAGGAGTCTGTATTGAGAAACAGCACTCAGTCAGCAAGTAGAACTTAATACAGACTCCTGACAGAGTTCTGGAACGTAATGACAGAGAGCTAGTGCCTGCAGGCTCTGATTACTCACTGCATTAACCCGCGCAGGCTAATAGAGAGCTGTCTTCTGTTCTGCTTCTATAAGAAATGAACGGCAGACACTGTGCCAGTACTTTTCCACATCATCCCTTTTCCTGAATCCCTTTCTGAATCCCGTGGAAGGGTGAAGATGCTTTAAAGGAATTTTCCAGGTTGATTTCAGATTAAGCTGTGACGACAGCATCTGTAGCCTATCGCTGTCCTTTAGCGCAGAAAATGGTTTCTTAAAAATCTCACGTAGAAGCACTTGCGGTGGGCGTCTGTGGGATGAGACATTGCCTCAAAATAGCAATTATAAATTTAAGTTCATAATAATGAAATTATAATGTTCAGAAGCTTTCAATCGAGCTTAAAGTTGTGACCTTGAAAGTTTAGTATTTTTTTCTGTTTTGCCGACTGTGCAAGACAACGTTATTAGAATTGACATTTAACTGAACTCAAAGTGTAAATGCACTTGAACAATTTACGAGTGCATGTTATTCTAAGAAAAAAAGTGTTTTTTGTTCAAACATCCAACCAGTGCGTCTAAAAAAAATTTAATAACTTATCATTTCAAGGCCCATTTTTCATAGTCTATTGAAATCCAATAGGTAAATAATTTTTTTCGTTTGAAATATTTTTTAATATTTAGTTTACACTTATGTTAACCAAAACCTGTGTATGTCCCTTTCTTCAGTGGAACACAAAAGAAGATATTTTGAGAAATGTCCCAGCGGTTCTGTCCATACAATGGAAGTCAATAACACCCAATGTTGTTCGTTTACCAACATTCTTCAAAATATCTTCATTTGTGTTCTGCAGAAGAAAGAAACTCATACAGGTTAGGAATGACATTAGGGTAAACAAATGATGAAAGCATTTACATTTTTGTATGAACTATGACTTTAATAGGTATTCTCTCTTACTTTCAATCTCGATAATTCTTTACCTCTCTCTATAGACTCTATCGAATTGTCAGACATCTCTATTAGGAGATCCTCCTAAAGAAGTCAAGTTGCCTTCCAACCCTTATCTAAACCTGGCTAGTGTGCTTCCCGGAGTGGTACTACAAGGTAAGTGCGGCACAAACAGACGATGACTCACCTCTCGTAGACCTTGGGTGGTGTTTTCTGTCAGCCTACGATTTGCAACCATAATGTTCGCAGTGTATCACTGTCTCTCTGTGATCCTGTTCAAGGGTGCAGGTAGACTGCGCAACACTGCAGCCCACACCAGCAGAGAAGATAATATGTGTGAAAGAGTGTAAATGGGTGTCCCTGACAAGGCCATGATTTACATCAGCATGTCTGTGTACGTGTGTTTGTGTCTCTTACAGCACCATGCAACAGTAAACCTCAGACTCACAGTGGGACGTACAGCGCGGTCCTGCCCCCTGCCACTCAATATAGTGCAGAGACCACAGCTGCTGAATACACTCAACAATACGCTCAGCAATATACACAGGTAAATACAGTACTACAGACATCGACCCCGTTGACTTCTATTGTATGGACACAAAATCACATTTCCAGAAATATCTTCTTTTGTGTTCCGCAGAAGAAAGAGTTATATACAGGTTTGAACAACGTGAGGGCGAATAAATCATGACAGAATCTTTTTGGGGGGTGAACGATCCCTTTATCAAGATATGCACAAGTAGGACTGTGTATTCATGCAGCTCCATTATTGTGAAGTCATCTATCTCAGATAAACCAAAATGACATGCTAAAACAAAATGTGCTATGGTTGATGGCTTTATATGTCAGTCTGACAGTAATTCACTGCTCTTTGCATTTACCGCAACAATCAGTCTCGCTTAGCCCCGCCCCCTCTCTACAGTTTTCTCTCCCCTTCGATCTCCCACAAATGCAGGATTCCACTGAGCCCCAGACATGACAGCGAAAGCCAGAAAGATAAGAGAGGAATGAGGAAAGAATCAAATGTTTGCAATGTGCTCTTGTGCACAGTGGAGATCGATCGGCGTGTATATAAACTCCCAAATATCATTTGAGTTGATGAGAATAATTCGGTGCAAGCATCTGGTTGATACTTCGGAATGGAAGGTGGTGGTATTGGACCCATCTAACATCTGACCTTAAAGGGATAGTTCACCCCAAAATAAAAGTGATGTCATCATTTACTCAGCCTCTTGTCATTTCAAACCTTTACGACTTTCTTTTCTTTTGCAGAACATGAAAGAAGATATTTAGAAGAATGTTGCTAGCCGAACAACCCATTCACTTTTATTGTATGGACACAAATCCAATACACACAAATTAAGTCAATGGGTACAGCCGTTGTTCTGTTACCAACATTCTTCAAACCATGTTCTGCAAAAGAAAAGAAACCCATATAGGTTTGAAATGAGATAAAGGAAAGTAAATGATGACAGAAATGTAATTTATTTTTGGGTGAACTTTCCCTTTAAGAGCCACAATGGGTGTAATTCATTGGCCGAAAAAGAAGCCACACAAATTTGCATTATAATTCAATTAATCTTTAGTTGTGTTTATTTTATTTAATATTGCAACATATTTTGTCGCCATGATAATCGTTTAGTGAAAATCAGACATTGTGAGTTACCATTAGCATTCGCGTTTGCTTTCATCTCAAAAGCAGCTGGAGTAAACCTGCTTGTCTGTCATGTGACTTATCGCTCTATATATTGCTGAAAAATGGCGATGCTGATTGGCTGTTAGCGTCACAGGAACTCCAATAGTCCACATCCCAAGCTGTGGTGTGACATAAAAATACAAAAATATATCCATGTATTTAAAAGCCCTCAAAAACCATCAACTTCCACTAATAAGAACACAAATACAAAAGCAATAGGAACTAAGAGATTTCATCACGCTCACAGGAGAACATAATCGAGAGGGAATGAAAAGGAGTTGCAGTAGTCCACCCACGGTCTCTCAGATCCCCGCCAGTGTCTTTAGGGTGATCCCCTACTCATGCCTTGGCAGAGCGTTCGGAGGGGAAGGAAATTTAGCAGGATTAAATGGCTTAAATGTGGGTCTCCCTCTCATTACTGCCAGCGTTCCTATGACAATACGAGCAGGAGTGGGTGAGAGTTGGAGGAATGGAAAAGGGAGTGAGAGATGCAGGGGGGAACGGGAGGGGGGAGGAAGATTGGCTGCAAGTTGTCTGTCCCATCTGGTCGCACACTCCCACACAGCTTTAGTGAAATGAGACAGCGAGCGTTCGCGCTGTAGGCGTCCAGAGAGAGCGCAGGGAATGGTGAAAGGACTGATGGGAAGGAAGGGGGTATGTTAAAGAAACGGTTGAAGAGAAAGCTCGACAAACGGATTAGGCCGTGAGGTTAGCCAGATGGAGGAAAGAGGGAAGCAGAGTGCGGCAGCTGTTTGGAGAGACCTTGTGGAGAGGGTTCGAGAGTGAAGAGTTCGTGTTTGAGACATCTAAGAGAGTCAGAAAGTCTGAGGGATATGATGTTGAGTCATTGTGGATATACAAAGTCTAGTCAGTTTTGCTGTTTATTAGAAGTGAAGAGAATATTTGATTGACATGTTAATGGACCCAGAAACGTCATGCTGTTTAGGAATGAATCCAAGAGTCACAGTTTCCTTGGTTAGCATGGCCTTGCAGCATGGAGTAACTGAATGTCTGTCAAAAAAAGAAAGATGCTGCCAGATGGTGTGAAGGCAGTTGTGTTTTCTCTTAGATTGTAATACAAGCCACCTTTTCGTTATAGTAGATATTGGAACACCGGTGTTAAGGATCTATAAGTTAACATTTGTAAATGCATTAACTAACATAAACTATCAAGGAATGCTGATAAAACTTTATTTCTCATTGTTAATGTTAGTTAAAGAGTACGTAACATTGGATTTTTAAGGTCCTACTTTGGTTTATGGAGTGTCCAACAAGTTATTGTACATACAAGGTGTAAAAACACTTATGTCGTAATAATAGGCAGTTATTCTTACTTTACGAATCATTTGAGAGTCAGTCAAGAAGTACTGCGATTCAACCCTCCTATCCGTGAGCCTAGTGTCATGTGATTGGTCAAACGCGATCATCATGTCACAAATGGAACGCCTATCATCATAAGTGGATTATGGTTTACAGGTGGTTGGATATTATATACAGTGTATAGATAGCGGTTTGAGGCCAAGTCAGACGAAGAACCATCCGAAGCCCCTATTCATCAAGAACTCCAGCACGACTGGAGCCGATGTTTCTCAGTGGCAAGTGACAACTCTTGTCATCAACACTTCCAGTGTGACAACATGCATGTTGGGCTTTTGCTCATCATTGAAATAAAATAAAATACTGTTAATACGTTAGTAATAATATTAAGTAAAAATAATATTTTGTCTTTGTAACATAACAATGCACAGTATAGAGTATTTTAGATAGTCGACATTATAAAAAAGTTTTTAGTTTCACACCTTTATATCTAAATACAGTAGGTGTAATTTACTCTTCTCTAGTAACTGTATGCCTTGAAAACTAGTCCAAGTATAATACTGTCACGGTGTTCGTGTCTTCAGATGTTATTACAATACAGATAGTACTCCACTCTGTTCTTGAAATAAATGCTTTGAGAGTTAATAGATTGAACACTTAAATTAGCCGAGTTCATAGCTAGATACACAAACCGTAATACCCCAGAAATAACATTACATGTTCACGTTAGTGTTATATGCATTAGCTAAACACAGACATAAGGTACACAAATATTTATTTAAGACAAAAAATAGCTCCACCGAATCACAACTTGAAAGTGTGACTAACAGTTCCAAATAGTTGTTTTCCCCCCTCTTTCAAGGATAGTCATTTAACATATCCTGCAGTGAATTTGCCAAGACTATTGAAGTTATCTTCGGTGAAATGACGCACACGCAGTAAAACCCTGGGGTTATACTCTTTTGGTGTCATTTGAAAAATGAATTGTCACCATTGTTTCCTCAGAAGTTCTTCCTTTGGTAGTTTAAATAAGAAGGACTTAAGTTTCACAACGTAGACATGATGTACACGCATCACGCAAGTGTTTGGGGGATGAGAGTGAAGTTTTCGCGCCAGGCCCAGCAAAATGTAGTCGAGGACTATTTCTAGTGACGTAGATATGTGGCGGTTAGAGACTCGGACTAGGTCATGTCTCGTTTGCGTGATTCAGAGTCGACTCCCTTTTTTACAAGGCAAAAACAGTGCTAAGTAGCAAGTTTGAAGGTGAATGAATAACAGACTGCTTACTTTTAAACACGACAACATAACACACTGGATTTAATGTTACTTGCACCATAACTGTTATTAAAGAGTATCAACTAATGTTAACAGATACAGCTTTTATGTATGACGAAATGCTGAAATTAACATGAACATCGTCTTCAGAGGTGTATAAAGACGTTACACATGAAGCTTCATGTTTTATTACCTTAGAATGAGTCATTTCTATCTACACACACCCCTTACATGGAATCCGCCATGTTGTTTCTACAGTAGCTCTGAATGGACAAACTGCTTCACAGAGTGTGTTTCCTTAAAAACTCCTTCGGCAAAGAAGCGAAAACGTGATGATTATGTGTCAGCCACCTTAGTGACTCGATAGGGAGGGGTGAGCCGTTTTTATTTATTTATTCGCAACCTCACCACTAGATCCCGCTTAATGTCATACACTGGACCTAAAGGCACAATATGTAATTTTCGCTGCTATAGGTTGCAAATCCGTAAGAAAGGTGTAGCACTTGTCTCCACCTTCACTGCCGATATAAAATAATCCAACAAGATGCACAAATCATGTTTATGGATGACGTAATAAAATAACGCTTTACAACCGTTACATTGTACACGCTAAAACTAGCACTCCTCTATCCTCGACATTACTGCTTGGACACGTCAGGACTGATGTCATTTGCCCTCATTTGGAAAACCACTTATACCTCCGGGTAGTAGAAAACCATCAAGTATTCCATTTGGGACACAATTACTGTCAAACACACACTGTAAAGGTATTTGCAACTACCGGTCAAAATAAGTCATGTTCACTTTACGGTTTTAGTTTACTTCACAAAATTTTTGAATGATCAAATTTATTTGTGTACTATACTATTTACTTTAGTAAAAATGTACTGACATGGTACTGGTTCATATTATAAACTGATATTTAACTATAGTTTATGAGTAAATACAACAGAATACTAAACACATTTTTTCATGCAGGCATATTGTATGGTAAAAATGGACAACGCTGAATCCTGAAAATGTTAATGTATTGGAAAAAACTAAACACAATGTGAGGAAAAAACGAAACATATTTCATAGGGCTCTAGTGATATCTTGGGCTATAGAATTCTTTATATGATTTTTATGTGCTCTTCATGCTTCTCCAATGGTTCCCATCTCTGTGATAGGAAGCAATGCAGCAGTGGTACCAACACTACCAAGCTCAGAGCTATGGCAACACAAGCCAAGAGACCACTGCAGTTACAGAATGCCCAAAAGAGCAACCTCAGGTAAGCACACGCACCAGCTACAATACTATAGTAATATACCCACGACTGTTTAAAAGTTAGCGTTACTTGACTGAAATATAGACATTATATTACGTTTTTATTTATTTATTTAGTTTGTTAATCTAAACGTGTATGCAAGCGTGAAAAGGATTATCGAGAGGTAGAATGTACACTAGTTTTAAAAATTGTATGGTTCTTTATCTATATGATAATAATAAAAATGAACAAATGCAGAAAGGTCAGTGTGTGCGTTTCTAGGTATAGAAACACAAGAGTCAAGTCCCATGACAGAAAAACAATGTTTTGTGTGTGTGTGTGTTGTAGGTGGTGGTCTCCTCCTCATACGGAGACTACAGTTCCTACATGCATGCTGTCAGTCAGTACTATTCTCAGACACAGATGAGCCAGACAGCTGCTCAAGTCTACCAACCCCGAGATGTCAGCAAGGTACACGCGCACACACAGAAAAACAGAAACACAGCCATGCTCACTCTACCGTGTACTTAAAACAGCTCAAGAAAGCATTTTGTACTGGAATACACACATATACGAATCTACTACATACTGTTAACAGTCGACATATTTTTCACACTGCAAACAGATGTCAAAAAGTCAAGCCGGGCCCTCAGCTGTGTCTAAGTATCTCCCAGCTGACACCTCATCTGTACTGATGGAGATCACTCAATGACTTACTGCACAACCCTCGTACAGTCACTGACCAAAATAGACCAAATATCCAGCCATTCATTTCTCCATAGACACATACATAATGTACATCTGTACGTCTGTTTAAATTTCTAATTGTTATGCTGATAACATGCATCGAAATGGACTGTATTAAACGCAACAAATGCAAAACAGATGCATTTTCTTGAGTTAATCCCTGGGCTTTGCTGTATAAACGAGTTGCAAATCCATTAGCTTGTGTAAATGGGATATCAGGTTGTGTTACAGGTCACACTTTACATTCCTGTCTCAGTCATGTAACACTCAGGACAAGATATATCCTGCTGAAAACTCTCCATCACTCTTCAGTACACCAGCTGGATGTGTGTGTGTGTGTGTGTGTGTGTGAGGTGTAATCTGAACAGCGGGGTCGATGAGCAGTGTGTGTGTGGGTATAAATGTTTGATGATGTCATTTTTTGTCTCACTTTAGGAGGTGGAGGTGAAGACGCCCCTGAGTACTCCTCTGCACAGCTCTTTGAATGGCAGTACCCAGCCTCTTTTGCCTGCTTACAGTGCCCTTCCCATCATGCCAGGCTTCATCACAACCACACACACGCCCAGTCCTGCTACGCACACTACCCCCACGGCTACAGACTGGAATCAGTATTACTATGTGAGTGTGTTAAATGCATCAATTATACATCATAAACATAAAAATACACAAATATTTACAGTTTTTCTGAATTTACCATTTATACAGGGAGGTACGTGTTTAGGTACAATTATTATTTTGGTTTCCTTCAGTGAACTACTAACAATATCTTTTCATATTTCCATCAAAAATTGTTTCCATTTGCACTTAAAAACGTTAAAATAACAGAAAAGCTGGCAGGAGACAGACACACAGACAAACATTTTCTCACTGCTGTTCACTAAAAGACAGACGCATCCAGAGATGAACGCCTCTTAACTGCTGTCTTACCCATTTAACAATAGACTCTTTATCATTGTGCAAAAGTCAGAGAAAATATCCTCAAACGCGCGTGTGCATGCATGCGTGGGTCGGCGTAAGCGTCAGTCATTTACTGAATATCACACAAAAAACCTGTCAGTCATTTCCTGTGTCACGCACACACAAAAACTCAATAGATGTCATTTCGCATGTAAGAACATTATTAACAATTACCTCTCGTTCTCTCTCAGAATCAAGCTCGAGGACAAAAGCGAGAATACCCCACACTGCCAACACAGGAAGTGACATCAGAGGGGCCGTATGTAGGCCAACACTCACAGGGTCTTGGGGGCCAGTATGCCGATTTCTTCAAAAAGAAGAGGATCTAACCTCCACACCCACTCACTAACTCACTTACACACATACACACACACACACACAAACACACACACCTCTATGTGCTGTTGTCATGTTCAAGCCTTAACTCTGTCACCTATAGCTTATATTTATGATGAGATTGTACATTTTATTGTGTGTTAGGTCTCCTCTTCTTTAACCTTTCTGTGTGGTACTGTTTTGATCTCTGTATAAACCAGGCAGGGCGACGGTATGACGCTTTACAGTTACTGATATTTCTCTGTTCTACATTTTGACCTCTCTCCTAGGCGAGGCGTACCATTCCACTCCAGCGAGAGAAAGAGAGAGGCGGCCGTTCAGTGTCCGAGTTTTACTGTAAATGGTTAAGGGCTGATAAAAGATAGAGCTACACTCAGAGGAATAACATTTTCTTTTTTGCTCGAACAGGTTAGGGCATAGCTGATGTATCTATATTCTGCAAAACGAGTGTATTTTTTACAATGTACAGATATACCGAATATATTATTAATATCGCTTTACGTGTCATACATGTGTTCTTGTTTATTGATGCCCAGATCAGCTTTCCTGAAGTGTGAATACGTCAGGCGCTGATCGTATATTGTGTCTTGAAATGTTTATGTACACACTGCTGTATCTGTAGGAAAGATCAGCCATTCTGAATACTGCAATAGCCTTAAAACAACAGACATGGCTACGTCAATAATCGCTTATCTTCTCTGGAGAATTACAATGTACTTACTAAGAATTACAATACAAGGTCGCTTCCCTCCAGTAAGGGTGGATTGACCTCCCTATAACTTGTGACGCTACAGTGCTGCCCGATTTCTGTAAGAGTAGTAATACATAGTAACAGTAGTAGTAATAAAGTGTTTGAAGGATATGTGATGTGACGGAGGTCAGAGAGATGTATGGGTGCCAGTGCTCTGGTCTGTTTTCTGTTTCTGATCTTTGTTTTTCAACAAATTAATTCATATCAAACAAATCTTTTAAATAAGCAAAACATAAACGATAACATTGCTCAAGGCATGCAAGTTTAATCTTGTCCTGTTGGCTGATTTTGTGCATTTCGTTTTTCTCTTTTAATAGAGGTATTTGTTTTATATAGGTGACACAAATCTGCCAATAAAAACAAGATAAAGCGCATACAACATTTTTTATTACTTTTGCCAGAAAACAAGATACGTATTAAGCATTGGATTTTTTGCAGTGTGCTTGGTTAGATGCAGTCTTAAATTGTCTTAAAAGGAGATGTTTGCTTTGTCACCACACAGCACAAACACAGGCCTGGCACATTCACGTTTGATTGAGGCTACGTGCCTTGTTTTTCTACTCTTTTGAAGCGATCTTCTTTAGTTCTGCTCTCTCTGAAAGCCGTTCTCTCACCTAGACAATAGATTTGAGGAGCCCGTGTTATTGTGTCCTAGTTATTTTGCTTTATTGCGTTATCGACTACTATAAAGACAATCCCAAATACATAGCAGTACCCGAGGCTCCGAGACCCACTTTCTGCACCTAAACACCTAAAGGCCTTTTCGAGGGAGTGCTACAAATGACAAGAATAAACTCATTTAAAGGAATAGTTCACCTTTAAAGTGAAAGTTATGTCATTATTTACACACCCTGTTTTCAACCTCTTTGATTTTCTTTATTTTGCAAAACACAAAAGATACGTTTTAGGTGAACTATTCCTTTAAATCAGCTTTTGGTTTATGTACCTTTGCATTCAAGCCGTGTTTGTTTTTAGATCCTCAGAAATATTACTTTGTTTCAGAACTACAGGGATTATTTAAGAACATACTTATGGTCTTCTTCTTACAAGACCATTCCTTTCGTCTTCCCCCTCCTGTAATAATCTCAAATGTTCTTCAAATGAAGGCAAGTTTTTCCTAAATGAAAGTAAATCTCTGGAAAGATGGAGGATGGGAAAGTGTGCCTACTCTTGTGACCCCTAGTATTCCTCCCATGTATTTTAAGTTGAGACTGTGCATCGTTCCCATTTCGCACAGCAAGGTCAGCGGACCTCAATATCAGAACGTTCCATCTCCGAACGAGTATGTGTGCGCTTGTATCTCGAAGCTTTGCAATACTGAAGTGTGTCTTGATGTAGATGGTACAGGCACCTGTTCAAACATGCAGGGGGATTAACACTTGGGCTTTGTACACATATCGCAGCCTGATTTTAGTTTACAAGGTTGTAGTTTTTTTCACCTTGAATTAACATTTTGCAATATTTTATATCCAGACTCTGTTGATATTGCTTAACTGTGAATAAGCTATTTTTAGGAAGTGGAATTTAAGCATGCAAATCATTCTGCAATACAACAAAAAAATCAAGGTTTCTTTTCAGTAGATGTGTCAGCGCTTGCTGCTTTTGAGTATTTATTCAACAACAACAAAAAAAGATTGTAATTGTATTTATTTTGTGTGTTTATGTACATTTGTCCTGTTCGATACTATTTTGTTGTTATTCTTTTTTGAGGAAATGGTGTGGGGTTTGATTTCGAGCGGACGGATTTGTTTTGCATTCCACATTAAAGGACAGAAGAATTACACCTGCTCTCTTCGTTCATTTCTATTTTTAAATCCTAAAAGAAATATTTAGAAGTTGATTCGAAAACAAGTTTCTTGATAAACCTTCAGCTAGAAGATGAATTGTGTTCTGTTCATAAACACAAAAAACTTTTAATATAATATACAAACAATGTAAAATACCGGCAGCTCCCTTACGGTCGACTGCCAGCCATACAAACATAATAAAACAGAACATAAAGCCAGGCCTGGTCCTCTCTCGCCCTTCCCTGCTGTCGCTCATCTCTTATGCTTCCGGAGCTCCTCCTCCACGGCTCTCGTCCCGCCCTGCGAACCAAAGCCTTCCCTCGGATATATGCATAACTGCTTTAAAGTGATAAACGAATCTTAATCCTCCTTAATATACAACCATCTGACAGAAGCATGCCGCACATTTATCAAATTAAGTTTGCGTTTGATTCCATTTTGATAAAAAACAGAACACAAAATACAACAGTATTTTATAGAAGTAAATGGTTAATTGAACGGTAAAGCCCACATTTCCACATGCCCATCGCATATTGAATATTTCTTGGGAGCCATTTCATAAGCTCTACTGTCCCCTAGTGCCTACTGTAGGTATTTCAGTCAAGCAATGTCTCCACAACCAATATAACATTCTCACAATCCTTCAGTTGATAAACTCTGCACACAAGTTCAGTGATCCGTGTGGAATTTTCCGACATTACAATCCCCTTCCATGAAGGATGTCAGCTATCAGCTGGACAGTCAATGAAGACGCGTTCTCTCGCACACATACCCGAAAATCCAATCCCAGAGCGTGCGACATACTCTGCACGTCAATAGTCTGAGAAGGGGGGCACGACCCCCTCGACGTTCGGGAAAACAGTCGTCTTTTAACCACGATGAGGTTCATTTCGCAGAGATGGG
This sequence comes from Barbatula barbatula, assembly GCF_947034865.1. Taxonomy (NCBI): domain Eukaryota; kingdom Metazoa; phylum Chordata; class Actinopteri; order Cypriniformes; family Nemacheilidae; genus Barbatula; species Barbatula barbatula. Next base: position 17,968,064 of record NC_136770.1, read on the forward strand.
CTCTGGTATCACACATGCTTTGGGAAGCTTCCATACAGCACATGCTGCAATGCATCATTTGGGTCATTTATACATGCAGCACGGTGGAGGCTCTGTGACGGCACAATAAGAAGCAGAAGAGGTGTCACCGAGTCAAAAGCAGGTGTAGCGGTTTAGCTGCATGTTAAAATAATGATGAGCTTAGCTCACCAAATATGATTCCCCACCAGGTCTATCAAGATCACATCCATGAAATGAGTTATTTAAAACATCAGTTTCAGTCAAGGAATTAGTATCTCATTTTGCTTGCTTTGAAGCTTAAGGAGTCGTAAATATCCCATGGAGAAACAAAAAGGTTATCAACGCTTTCGGAGGGGGAGAACCAACCTAAGGACCTCCTTTGGCTAGGTTTGACTTTTGATGATGGCTTCAAGAAACCAGAACAAAAGGGGGCGGGTTTATGGCTTTTCTTTTAATGATCCAGCCCCTGCACAGGACAGGATCCGTGTACTTCTTTCTCCACTCTTGTATGGGTTTTTAAAAAAAACGAGCCAATCAAATGACTGGCAATGAAGTGTTAGCATAATCGGAAAAGAATGCAGGATGCTTCCTGATGTCCGTCAGTGGTTCTAGCAGGTTTTCTTCCTTTCATTTGCGATCATCTTTGACGTCACAATGTGTGTGATAGAGTAGAGGGAGAATATATCTGAAAGAGTGCTACACTGCACATTTATACGACTTTTTTGTTTTTACCATTTTTTTAGGGTGTCTCTGGCAAAAGAGGCGGAGTCTGTGTCCCATTTTAGTTCAGCAGTTTCTGGTTGTCAATCATCTGCTGAAAGGCGGCGATCAGTTCTTTGAATTCGATCCGTTTGTTGGGTGTCGCCTCCCAGCATCTCCTCATCAGATTGTACAACTGTCGAAACACAAAGAGCAGAATTAAACACGGACACTAGAGATCGCCATGTCCTTGCCTTTATTTACCTAAGCATTCAGTCTTTATAAAATAAAGCGTTATTTAACAGCACTTAGTGATGGAAGTGTTTGCGCCATACATTTATTTGTTTTGTTGATCACAAAAGAAGATACTTTCAAGTATGTAGGAAAGCAAACAGTTCTGTGGCAATTTTGACTACGATTGTAATTTTTCCTCCTATGGTAGTCAATGATGACCAAGAACTGTTTGGTTACAAGCGCTCTTACAAATCTGTGTACATATTTGAAACAACTTGAGGGTGAGTAAATGATGACAGAATTACATTTTGTCCCTTTAAGCTTATAATAATATTTAATTTTGAACACAAAGTTATTACCCAATCAGAGCAGCCATCTGGCTTTGGAAGCCTCTTTCCCTCCTCCAGGACTTTGACCAATCGGGTGACAGTCATCTGACCGTGTGTTGGACCAATCATCTTGAGGAATACCTATTTGGGGGTGGAACAGAATAAAGTCACTTGACTAGAGTATCAATGTTCATCCATCTCAAGCATTAACTTGGCTGAAGGGCTGTTTTACTAGTCAAACTCATTGTGATAAACTTTCCTGTGGCTCAGTGGTTAGGGCATGGTGCTAGCAACTCCAAGGTAAAGGGTTCGATCCCAGGAGATGGCACACAGACAGAAACAAATATATAGTACAATTGCGATGCAAGTCGCTTTAGATAGAAGCGTCTGCCAAATGCATAAATGTAAATGAAAACTAATGAATCTCTCAAATCCACATCCTAGGACAAATGTTTTCCCTAAACACGCTGAAAGTGGGGATTGGTTTACAGACGTCTATCAGAGCCTTTGGGTTATACATCTGCCACTCTGGGCACAGACTGGCACCATCTGCCACACTCGAAGAGAAAATGAACTACCAGAACTACAAGAACCCGTTACACAATGGCTTCTTTCAGACTGCAGGTCTTTTTATAAAACGTAGCGTAGTGCGGCCCGCTAACAAATCTGTATTACCCTTAGAATCACTGAAATGATGCGGTCATGTTTACACAGAATACTAATGAAACTGATATATGATGATGTCATCTAACCGGCCGCTTACCGACATAGGGCTGCATGAGGTGTCGCAGTACGTGAGAAGCTCGTACATGGTCACTCCGAAAGACCAGACGTCAGACGCCCTGTAGAATTTGCAATGGATCAGGCACTCCGGAGCGTACCTGGGAAACAGAGAGAATGGATTTCCCAGCAATAGAAAAGAGCATTTAATACGTCTATATAATTCAATAACTCCTGATGGAACGTCACATTCAGTATTGAGGTTTACCAGAACACAGGGCTGTCCAGGTCATCTTTCACCGTGTAGTAGCCCTCGTTGTCCTTAATGCTTTTGGTCAGGCCGAAGTCTCCGATCTTCACCGTGCCCTCGTTTTCTACCAGAACATTACGTGCCGCCAGGTCTCTGTGGATGTAGTTTCGAGACCCAAGGTAGTCCATGCCCTGTAGAAGAGGTCAGAAAACAGCGGGGGTGAGAAAGTGCTAAAGCTCTGAAGTTTTGTTATCAAATCCCACAGTCAAATACTGTGTTGAAATTCAAATGTGCCGTTACCTGGCAGATCTGCACCGCGTATTTCAGGAGGGTTTTCTGGTCGATGTTAGCTTTGTTTCTGGGCAGGTATTCCTTCAGACTGCCAGCCGGCAAAAACTCCATGATGAGCTTAATGGATCTTCCGCCTTAAAATGGAAAAAAATGAAAATGTTACATTTACAATCCACACATCAACAGTCGCGCATCACTAATGATTTCATGATTTACCTTCTTCATGACAAATGCCCTTATATTTGACGATGTTCTCGTGGTAAAGTTCTCTCAGGATGTGAATCTCACACCACAGGTTACTGCTCTGCTCCTCACAGTTCTCCGGCTTCAGAGACTTCACGGCCACTAGCTCTCCGGTCCGATCCCCTCGAGGATCATACCGACACAACTCAACCTTCCCGAAATGACCCTGAGAACGCAAACAGATGAATCTCAGTCCAACCGAAGAACAGTAAAGCGACAACTAGGGTTGGGAATCGTTTTTTAATTTGCTCGATTCCCATTCTTATTTCGATTCTGCTTATCATTTCGATTGTTATCGATTACCAGTTTCCATTCCACAAGTAAAACATCAACAGAAATCAACCTGTATGGTCATTTTAGCCTGCTTATTGATTTGTTTGCAAAATATACATATTTATGAGCACCGTTTTGTGAGCGTATATATATATATATAATACAGGGGTTTAGTAAAAAATCCTGAGCCTGGACTTTTTTTGCAGGGTTGCGAGAGAAGACACAACCGCATGGTTATTTGTCAAACCAAAAAGAACATTATTAGAACATTACATCCCTTGAAACTAACTAATAGCGTGCCAGTTTTGACGTTTCTTAAACTTTGATGCTATGCCATGTGTGTATGGATCACAGAATGACTCGAAAGAAGTATATATTATAACCCACAAAAACAATAAAAACATAGCTTAACATACCACATTCAACCGAATTCATCATAATAAAAATACTACTTGCACTACTGAGGGTGGTATTTTTAGAAGTGACTAGATCTATGATGGATTTTGTACTCTAGTAGTAATTGAATCATTAGTTTCATAGGTATTAATGGTGATGATATGGCACAAGTCACATCCACAACACATAGTAATGAGATCACAGTTGGTCAAAGCATGAGCTTGTTTACTTCTTTTGTAACAATTAGTGGAGGCAGATTTATTATTCATTTTTAAACTCCTACTGGCAATGTTTGCACCACAAACTGTGAAACGAAAAAATATAAAATCACAACGTTTGCGGAATCAGCAGTGTTTGCTTCTCTTTTCATTTGTTTGAGTGACTGTTTGCTTGCTACTTTCCAAGGTGATGTCTCCACTCCACTCCAAGTCCCGCCCCATTTTAATTCTGATTGGCCAGTAATGTTTGTTTGGTTAAGAGTGATATCTTTGTTCCTCTCCTACCATTGGTGGCGAACTTATGAACTCGAACCGATAAAAATATTATTGTTTTTAGTCAATTTTTTCCGCAGTCAAACGTTGCAATCCGAGATCTGAAAAATGTAAGCCCTGTAAATATATATATATATATATTTTGGAATTGTTCTTTGATTCCCAACCCTAGCGACAACCTTAAGCTGTAAGTTCACACTTGTGGGGTAAATACCTCTCCGAGGTCTCTGATCTTCTTGAGGAATCTCTTCTCGAATACAGTGGGGTCCATCTCGAGCGTGGGAACTGGCTGAATGGAAGGGTCTGGAGAAAAAAACAACCACATTAAAAAACAAAAAGAGGAAGAAATAGGCTGAAAAAAGTTTTTTATGCACTTTCAAATAGCAAAGCTCACTCCACCCAGAATGTGACCTGGTCTATAAAAAAACCCAGTTGAAGTCATTATTGGTGATTTACTGTTTTCTACAGAAATCATCTTACATAATGTAAAGAGCATTCTGTGAAAATATAACTTAAATATCTTTAATATTGTAAAAATCTATATTTAGGATGCCAACATTCAGTATTATTTATGCAAAATAATAAAATGTAGTGTCAATAAAACCATAAATTCTATTGTATCTATTCTTTTGTATTATATCTATTGTTTACAGTGATGAACACATAACTTATTTTCATCATTTTATCTTTATAACTACAGTACGTTGATGTTCCTAATCTCATAATAATTCGGTCACTCACCTACTTGTCATTTCAAACCTGTATGACTTTCTTTCTCCCACAGAACACAAAAGAAGATATTGTGAAGAAAGTTGGCAGCCCAACAGCCTTTCACTTCTATTGCATATACACCAATGCAAGTGAATGGGTGCCGGTTAACAACATTTTTCAAAATATCTTCTTGTGTTCTGTGGAAGAAAGAAATTCAAACAGGTTTGAATGAAAGTCAATTTGGGGTGAGCTATCACTTGAAAGGACAAAAAATAGGAACTCCTGAATACTTCTAACAGCACTTCTTCCTATTAACCACAAGAGGGCCGAATTGAGATCAGTAAACACATTTTCCCAAACAAGGCAACAGACTATTTAAGCTTAAATTTTCACCCTAAATGTCTTACTCTGTTTTTCCACCATGTCGATGTCTCTGACGATGGCTCTGAAGAAGGGTCTCTGCCGGGGGTCATAGGTCATACAGTGGGTCATGAGTTTGGCCAGTTCTTCGCAGTCAGGAGTGGCCAACTGACACTGGGCTGAATAAAACATCTCCTTCTGCTCAAAGACAAGAGAAATATATAAGCAAATATTTGATGGCAAAAAGGGTACAAAGTGATATGTGTGTGTTTGTGTTGTTACCTCTGTGAGTTTCTTGTCTTTTAGAGGGATCTCTCCATTATAACAAATCTCCCATAGAGTTGTGCCGAAGCCCCACTTATCAGCTGCCACACTCAGATGAGCCGTGTCCTGTACACACTCGGGAGCAATCCACGGAATCCTTTCCACACACTCTGTGGACACACACATAGCGTGCTGTCATGCTATGTTTTTCTTGATATGACCTTTAAGGGCTGGTTCATTAAAAAAAGCTGGAAATTGTTTCATCGTTCATTCACCCTCATGTCGTTTCAAATATGCGTGACTCACTTTCATTCACTCCATTAAACACCCACATTATTGTGTACAGGAGTGTTTCTAACAAACTAGGCCTTTTCCAAGTAACTTTAAACTAATACCTGAAAACCTCTGAGCTTTACTGAATGACTAACACTTATTTTGCGGGATTTCATCATCTTTTCATTCTATCACAACACATAAAGGTTGCGATACTGGTTCAGTAGTAACGCTGTTCAAAACATGATCCCTCTGAAACCATTATCACTAGGACTGTCAACAACTATTAATCGCATCCAGAATAAATGTTTGTTTACATAAAATATGTCTGTGTACTGTGCGTGCGTATTCATTTTTTATGTAACAAACATTTACATACATATTAATGAAGTATTTACAAGCATTTATTTATATTCACCGATCATTTTTATTATACACGTAAATGTTTATAATCAGTGTGATTAATCAGGATTAACAGCGCTAATTATTTTAATGTCTCAATCTTTCTAATGGGCTTCCCTCATTCCAGTCTGTCTATCACACACCTCCAAAAAAACACAACCAGTCTTTCCTGTAACAGTTCATACTGCACCGCTAACAAAGAGCCTTTCTTGTCTCACAAGCCCTTCTGGGAGTCGGGCTGGACCTCCGCCAACAAAATTCCTGTCAGTTATGGAAGTTTCCGAGCAGTACATTTTCACAGTCCACTAGACCCTTGCTATCAGATCCAAAGCACTCCCACAAATTCAATTACACTAGACAAACACAAGGCCGCTGTTTTTCTTACAAGTGTCACACTGGATGACCATCAATATTCTGAGATGAAAATAAAGCAGGTATCTCAAATATTGTATAATGTTTTTGGTTCTGTAACACTAAATGAGATATTATGGAGAATTTAGGTTTAAGGAAGCAAACAGTTCTGGGGCACCTTTGACTACCAATTTAATTCCATTAGTTCTTTCTGTGGTAGTCAATGATGTCCCAGAAGTGTCAGTTGCTTACATTGCTTCAAATATCTTTCTTTGTCTTTAACAGAACAAATACATTTATACAGGGGGGTGGCGTTTGTAATTCATGACTGAATTTTCATTTTTGGGTGGATTATCTCTTTATATTTTAAATCGGTTATAGATGTTCTGTGTAGTGTTAAAGAACTGAAACGTTCAATCTACGATGGGCGTTCAATCTACGATGTTCACGTTATAAGGCATGTTCATAAGACGAACACAACTCGTGCGTCTACATTTGTAGAATCACCAAATTGGTCATAATGTCCAATATCATGGTTTATAGTATGTTCATAAAATGGAAATGATTTCTGTTTTTTTTATTGATTATTTTGTATTATGACCACCTTAAAAGTGCTACAAAACAACACTTTTTACAAAGTGATCATAATGAATCGCTTACCCTGTCTGCTCAATACAGTAATGGGTATGCCGGGGTCACTCAGTTTAATGAAGGGTCCTCCCACTCCCTCCAGACCATCTCGAGCCACTAGAATGTTCTTACTGCACACGTATCCATGAACCAGCTTCTTATCCTCCTACAGAACACACACAGCGATTAAACAAAATCATTAGGGCGCACCTTTTATTTGCTATGATAATATTATTTGCTGCAATTATGATAACTGCTAATCGGCACAGATTAGAATACAAAATGTCAATATTCACATGTAATGTGTACGTTGTTATGCGTTTGTCTTTACCAGATAACTGAGGGCGCTGGCCAACTGTTTGGCAACCTGGAACTTCCACAGGGTGGTGAGAGGGGTGGTCTGTATGCGCATGAAGAGATCCAGAGGACCGTGCTGAACAAACTCCTCCACCATGATATCTACAAGCAGAGAAAGTCTCATGTAAATAAGCACAGTTATGAAATGTACTTCTCATCAGACAACCGCAGTTCCTTCTCAATTATTCAAATTCTTTTGTGCAAACTAGCAGACCCACCCATCACATTGATATCCCTCGGCTATTTACGTCAGTCAAATAATAGAGCAGCAATAGCAGTTTGAAATGTAACCATTCAAAACATTTACTCTACATGACACATAATCTGATCTTGTTCAGCTCTTTGTCTTTACTGTTAAATGATAAAACAGTACGGAGTCTAGAATTCGAGCATGTTACAGTCGATGTTTGATTACTTCGCACTTGGAATATAAAACTGCCAATGATCCAGATCTACACGGCCAAGAGAAAAACAATAGTGCTTGAATTCTCCTTGCGCAGAAATTAAGTACTATCGCACCATTCACTTTGATCGCCAATGGAAAACAACGAAAATGACCTCATTTTCACCCAAAAGTAGAACAGAAAGGAGGACAGAAGGGAATCAGAATAGGTTAAGATTCAGAAAAGCTGCTTACTCTCTTGGTGACGAACACACACTCCATAAAGCAGGACGATGTGTTTGTGAGAGATCTGTCGCATCATACTGGCTGTCTCAAAGAAGGCCTGAGGAAACAAACACACATGGATCTTTAAAAGTTTGTTACAGTTCAAATGAGAAGTTGTTATTTTGTACACGCTTTTAACCAAATGTTGAGAAGTTGTCTGCGTATTTCCTTACCAAAGAGATGTCTCTGTGTGCTAAGCCTAGCACTTTCAACACCACTTTCACCTCCTGTGTGTATCCACCCATCTCATCATCATCCTCACTCTTCAGTTTCAGAACACCAGCGTAAATGTTGGTCCTCGTACCCAGACCCAAATGCTCACCCTGAACCATACCAAAATGACAGAAATGTAACATGACGTTGTTAACGTATAAATAGATAAGATTTAAACATGCAGCAATTCAATTGTAACTTGAGGGTCATGGTTCACAACATTTGGTGTTCAAACCTTTATATACAGTATATATTACATTCAAAATATATCCTCATTTTCTTTTTGAAGTACAGTTTTAGTCTGTTAGAATGTAATGAGTGTGAGTTTCAGTAAATTTCTTTGTTTAAGGTAAATTAAATTTAGCGGCATCTGGTGGTGAGGTTGTGAATTGCAACCAATGGCTAATTCCACCCCCCTTTCGAAGCACTACGGTGGCTGACACAGAACTAAAATGTCGTCACGTTTTCGCTTCTTTGCTGAACGAGATAACGTAAATTACAAAACGCACTCTGTAGAGCAGTTTGTCCGTTTAGGGCTACTGTAGGAACAACATGGAGAATTCCATGCAAGGGGACCCGCGGTGTATGTAGATAGAAATTGCCCTTCTAAGGTAATAAAAACATAACGCTTCATTATTTAAGGTCTTTATACACCCCTGAAGACATCGTTATGTATATTATATTGTATTTCTGTCAGACTTTTTTTTTTAACAAGTGATCACCTGAACGATCTCCTCCTTAAGGATGCGATGGAAACTCAGCTGGCTGACTTGAGGTTGTCTCTGGGGTGCAGGCTCTCGGTTTACGGTCATCACCAACAGGTTGGAGATTTCTAAAGAGCAGAAAGACAATTTCTGATTGGTCGAAAAAAATACAAACAGAGTAGGCAGCAGGATTGTTGTGTGCAGCTTAAACACAAACGTCACAATAAACAGAATATCTTCTGGTTTGATCTTCCAGTGCCATTTAATTTTGTATGATATCTAAATCATGCTTATGCAAATTTTACCAAACCGTATTAATCAGGAGTGACAAAAGCAGATAAACAAAGAGAGTGTGTGTCTGTGTGTGAACATGACAGCTATCGTCACATAAGGAAAGAGCAGCCGAGAAAAGGAAGTTGTGCAGCCAGACAGTGCAGGGTTATGCGAAACACGGCGTCAACAACGAGGGTGCGCTTTGATTTTCAATGTATTCACGGGCATGTTTGCCTTCATATAAGCTCATCTATCATCATTCTGCAGGACCGGCTGGTCTTTTGACTGATCAGTGACATCATCTTGATTCAGACATCGGCAGAACTGTTTTTATGAGTGCAAAGAGATCAAAAGATGTGAACAACGGAAACCCACGTTTACTACATTTCCTGCCTGTCACTGATGCCTCAGCATGTACTCTGACGAACGCATGTCAACAACAGCAGATACCTTCTTGAAGTGCAACAACAGGGTGTTTTTCACACCCAAATCAATCCTTTGCATTTGTACATAACAAACTATAAAACTAACACGCTAAATTGCTGAGTAATTTACGATTAATTTACATACGTTTATTAAATTAACAAAGTATCCTTTTTTTTCATTTTGACTTTGGAAAGAAAAAACTAACTATAGTAGACAAGCAAACAATTACAAAACAACATCTGTACTGACTAGTTTTCCAATGCGAGTTATATAATAACCTCCTCTATTCATAATAAAATCTTAAAATTTGTAACAAAAAACGAAATATTTCCGCTGTCACCGAGTTTACTTGTTTTCATTTGGATTAATGTTTGCTTAAGATTTGCGCACCAAAAGATGTTTGAGATACATGTACTTTGGGACTAATGTTTGGCGCTATGATCTTAAATGTCATTATCACAAATGTTAGACAGTTTATTAATAACTCAAGTAATTCAAAACTTAAAAGTATAGTGACTTGTGTATTGTTTCTGATCCTGGATCAGTTGAAATGTGAGCAAGTTTAACAGCTGCCCATGGTCATCCAAAGAGATGACATGACACGTTTTACACAACATTTTACACACGTCAGCTCACAGGAATGTTTGTTCACGTGATCACAGTTGAGAAGCTAACAGACCAAAACCAAGCCTTCATTTTTGCAGATGTTAAAGGAAAACTTAAAAGGTGATACTGAGCCTTTCCTTTCTAAACAAAATCATGAAACATTTGAGCAAAATGCTAATGCTATTACTACAATATCATTATCATTATTGAGTTAAAATTTCCCGTTCTAGCAAAATCATCACAATATGCTTTCACTTCTACACCAAAGTCTTTCTATAATAATTAAGATTATGATAATCCAGTTAACTCAGTCAAAGCTTCTTTTACAAACTTTCCTGAGACATTATCTGCTCAATATTGTAGCTGCATCCTTATGGGAAAGCATACAAATAATTGTTGTAGTTGTGGTTAGAGCTCGAGGATTTAACAAGTTCCCCTGAGGGAACACAGAGAGTCAGTCCAGGTGAAGCACTGCACAAATGAACAGCGGAAAATCCTGGCATTTCATCTGTCTGCTTTCAATAAACTGGACAACGAAATAACCTTTAGAGCTTCAGGTCGGTTTCACATTAAGTTCGATTGCATGGTCCGAACCCTAGTTCGATTGCTCCCCCTCACCCTGCACCCACTGGACTGCATTCATATTATTATTTTGGGGTCCGAACAGCTGTTTGCCGTCGCTTGTAACGACAACGCAGGCGAATGCGTCAAAATGCATAACATTGCTCGCATCACTTTTATACATTTTTGAACTGTTAGTTTGGTTTCCAACGCTTCAGTACATAGCGGCACTTTTGTCAGTGAACGTATTGCAAATGCTCTTAAGAACGCTCCAGGCAAACAGAAATGAGACAGCTTTCTGCTTTGAGCCCGTCAGCACACATTTTTACCAAAGAATACGTCATTAATAGCGGTGCACTTCCGCGATTTGGTACGATGGTGTTCATATCACCCAAAAGAACCAAACTCTGACGTTTATCAAACCCGGGTGCACACCAAAAGTTCTAGTGTGAAACCGTCGTCAGATTCTAGTTCCACTTTAGGCCATAAAATATTTTGTACATATTTTTAGGACTGTAGGTAATCTAATAATTGCTCTGCAAGCTCTTTTGGAAATCTCATTCTCAAAAGCTCATTAACATAAAATCTGACTGAAGGTCGAGACACATTTCTGGACTTTGTTTGTCAATGACATCAAGAACTATCACTAGCAACGCATCGGTACCTCTGGGCTGTGGTGGGCAGCATCTGTGCAGCTTAAAGCACAGGTTCTCCGTGCGCAGACTCTTGCCCTGCAGGTGCTCCAGGAGTTCCCTCATTGTGGGTCTGAACATCTCTGTCCCAAACAGTCTGTAGCCCTGAGGACTTGATTCAATCTGGAAATTTTTATATTGGGGAACAGGCCTTGACTCAGACAGTTCCATCTGAAAGAGACAAAATATGAAAATAAAGCACAACAGAAATAAAGTGAAAGGCAGTATACAAATAAAGTAAAGGCAAAATAGTGAGAAAACAGAAAAGGCTCTTTTAAAAAGTCAGTTGAGTGAAGCTGTTGGGAGTTTGTTTGCTGATCTTGTTTGCTGTTGGGAAAGTTTGCTCTTGTTTGGGCATCTGAGCATAACTGCAACCATCATATTTCGTGCCTAAAACTTTTTTTTTATCATTGACTCACCCTTATGTCATTCAAAACCTGTTCAAAAAGATATTATATAGAACGTCAGCAACAAAACAACATCGGACCCCATTGACTACCATTGTATGGAACCCCCTCAAACACAACGTTGTCACACTGAAGCCAATCGTGATCAAAAAATTGATGTGGAGTTGTCACAACAAAGTTAGCTTTTACCGTGCCTTTGAGGCCAACATACACACCAAGTTGTATGTCAACTCCGATTCATTGGATTCATTCATTTCTGTCAGCAAAATAGATTTGTAAAATACTGAATTAATCAAATTTAACAAGCTAATCATAATATGAATAAAACACATTTAAGTAACCTGCCGCTCAAATGCTTAAAAAATTCTCACAACTTTTTGGGTATGTTTTGGTTAATAACAAATAATATTTGCTTAAAAAACGCTATTATGATGCTATTCTTAGGTGACGCCTCTTTTTTCAGCTCTCTGGTCAACCGAAGGCTGCTGAGCTGCCAGTATGATGGTTTACAGTTATGAATGTGAAGTGATAAAAATGATGTCACCATTTAATCACCCTCAGGTTGATCCAAACCTGTATGAATTTCTCAGTTCTTCTAAACACAAAAGAAGATATTTTGAAGAATGTCAGTAAGCAAACAGATCAAATCCCCATTTACTGCCGTAGTAGGGAATAAATACTATAGCATTAAATGGGGGATGAGATCTGTTCAGTTAGACTTTTTCCAGATATCTTGCTTTGTGCTTAGAATTAAAAAAGGTGTACAGGTTTGGAACAACCTGAGGGTGGGTAAATGATGACAAAATTTTATTTTTTGGGTGAACTATCCTTTTAAATAACCATTTACCAATACCAGTAATGTGTAAGGTTCGTTTTTGGAAGTGTAATTTAATTTTACAATACCCTTGTGTTGGTATGCACGTATTCATAATAAAGCTAAATTATATAACGCTACATTGTTACTCTTTCAAGTTTATATAGGTTGGTGTCGATTACATTTTTTTTGCTAATTCATTATTAACGGTTATAAAAAGCAATATTTATTTTGTTGTTGTATAACAGCAAAATGTAGCGTAAATTGGTAATACACAGAAAAGAGTAGCTATGGATTTTTAACGAAAGTATTTTGAATGTCGTCTCACAGTTACTGAATGTGGCAGAACAACGGTGATACAGCCTTCTAGCGTCTTATATAGGGATGGGTATCGTTAAGATTTTAACGGTATTTCTACTCTTATCGATACTGCTTATCGGTCCGGAACTTTTAAGGTTTTCTTATCTGTACTTTCTGATATAAAAAGAAACAAATTAGGCACAGAATTAATATTGTTATTATTTATTTTGAATTATTTATTTATTGTTCATTATTAATAATTAATTAATTCAAATAAAGCAATAAATAATATTTTTCATGTTCTTCCTTAATCCCAATCTTTATTGACTCTTTGTCTTATTTTTTTTCTGAACAAATATACATAAAACGTCTGTTAGCATTCAGCATACATACATACCTGATGTTTACGGGGCATCAAGAGATGAACTAGAATGGGTTAAGCTGTCAAAAACAGTGCGTCTCTCTTTCTGTTCATGATGCACTTTTGACAGCTGCTTTGACATATTACTTGGGTTTTCACCCTTACAAGCAAAGGTTTTGTTGCACTTGTGGCAACTCACATTGTCACTGTCAGCATCAACTTTGGTGACGTGTAACCACACTTTTGAATGTTTAGTTCTCTTCGCCATCGAATTAATAGCGTCTTTCATTTTGTGCAGCTGTTAGTGTGTGTGCGTGCTGTGTAGACACAAACTGCGCGTAATATATACGATTTTGTTTACTGAAGATGGAAAGCCGAACCGATAATTTTATATATATTAAATAACACTAAGATTTATTTAGTCGAATTTAGTGCTTGGCAATGTCGATATAAAACCTGAATGAACACCTTGTTTTCCAGTGTTAAAGACATTCAATCATGTTATTGTCAGTAAGTCATATTCACGTGCACATGTTCCCAGGGCTGTCAATAGTAAACAAACAAATAAGTAATTTTACAATAGCAACAGGAGCGTGTAACAACTCGATTTTATGAAAGTGTACTCTCTGAATGACAGGTGGGTGCTTTTAAAAACTCATTTGTTTCTATTGTGTAACCGAGAGCAGTTCACCGGAATGTATATGACTAATAACACAAGAACATAAAAGCAAAACAGGCTATATTTAGCATAGGTAAATGTTTTTCCTCACTAGGCTGACATGCATGACATGAACACATTTTCTCTGAACAAGACCTTAATGAGCAAATACACAAAGTGGCTCCATGATTTGCATTTGTACTAAGGCTTTACTGTTTTCACATGAAAATATTCATAATGATATGGAAAATGAAAACTTAGAAGCAGACCTTTTTCATTTCCTGTGGAGAACCACGCAAAAGGATCTTTAAGTTCAAGATGGGTCTTGATCAGTTTTCAGTTTCCAACTGATCCATTGCATAAAAATTGCTTCATGCTCATATATAATTCAGATGTCCTATCCCAAAAATGGAACAAGGTACAACAGTGAACTCTATTTCCTCTCATCACCACCTCTAACTTTGCTATGAAGGACTTCATTCTCTTCATGATTCCTGCCTGTTTGTGACATTTTCATGAGTGCCTTTATGTGCGTTTACCTCAAAGCAGACAACAGTCATGATGATGTAGTTGTAGTCTGTGCAACTCCAGCGCAGGATGTAGGTCCCTTCTTCATTCCCTTCCTGACGTAGTTTATGAATGGCATACTCTGTGCTATACGAGAAAAATGAACCAACAGATAATAAAAAAGGATTATTATATGAATATAAATAAATCTAAGATGACAAAAGCTAGAACTCAAAAGTAAAGTTAACCTAAAAACCTAAAAAAGAACCTAAGAATTTACGTCTCATTTTGTCTGTGAAAATGACATTTGGGTCCAGATTTAAACCAAGCCTGGCAATATTCATATATGGTCATACCAGATGGGCCCATGACATCCATTTTCTAAATTCTGGACCACAGATGAAGGTGCCACATCTGTGCATAGGTAATGATGGGCATCCACAGTCAGTCTGAAGTAACCGTCCACCAGCGTAACAAAAGAAAGAGCCGCATCCCGATAAATCAGATCCATCTCCTGCAGAGACATTTTTTTTTAAATTTCCTACAAGCTATTCTTATCAAGACTTATGAATCATATGAGTACAAATCATCAGCGTTACATGAGTTTCAAAAATACTTTGTCTGATTAAAACTGGTTTGCAATAACCACAATACCATGATTTTATTGTCTTGTCTGTAAATGGTGACGCAAGACTCCTTAATGACGATGTGGGTGATTTCATAAAAGTCAGAGAAGAGTGCCCAGCCGTTGATGCCGTCGTTCTTTTTGTCGTTTTTCTGCTTGCTGTCGTTCTTGTTCTTCTTCGATTTGTTTTTCTCTTTGACAATCGAAACATTCTATTTAGAAAGAAGACACAAAAGAAGATTTGGAAATTACTCACACGAACTGTGGTTCACTTGTTCCAAAACCTACTACTGTTTTCAGAGGAAGCATTTTAAGATGGAACCTTGTGATTGTGAATTTGTGAATAATAAGTCTTTTTCATTGTTTTATAGTCCAGAATGAAAAACACATTCTCAGTGCTTGAGCTCCAATATTGACATGGTTTTAGAAAATTTACTGTTTTTAAATATTGCATAACATCCTAAACAACCCGAATATTCACAATTGGAGAGTACAAAAGTGAACCGACTTGCGTGGGTGCATTGTTAAGGTACAGTTAAAAAAAGCCCTTTTTGGGTTTGTTTTCACCAAATACCTTGGCATCCCTCAGAACACTTGGAATATATGGCACAAGTCACCTAGAGTTATTTAATGACGACTCCCCATCCCCTAAACTTACCGGTAAGGGCTTTCTCCTCCAAGAGATCCCAGTGGTTCCAGATACTTGCACCTCATAGCCCATTCCATCCTCCCCCAAGAGAAGAGAGTGGTCCCCCTCGCTCTCTCCTGATAATTTGAGGTTTTTGGGCTCTACAGTCTCTCTCCCCAGGCCTTGGGTGAGTGTCTCGAGAGTGGACAGGTACTTCACCTTCAGGTCATAGAGGGTGATGTTACTGTCCTGTATGGTATTGCTGTTGAAATCATTTAGAAAGTTCTTGAACATATTGTTGATTCGCATTCGCGTAAGGAAGTTGCGCTGCTTGATGGTGCGGTTCAGACTGTCCGGAATGAAGCGTTTGTAGCTGTGGATGACAAGAACATCAGTTTTATTGATTCACTGATTCAATGTGTTTTAATCATTCGCTGATGAAATGCACTTTACCATGTGTTTTACTGATTTACTGATTCAACTAGTTTTACTGATTCACTGATTCCATAAGTATTTAATCATTCGCTGATGAAATGCACTTTTCCATGTGTTTTACTGATTCAGCTAGTTTTACTGATTCACTGATTCCATAAGTATTACAGATTCACTGATTCCATGAGTTTTACAGATTCACTGATTTGAGGAGTTTTATTGATTAACAGATTCCATGAGTTTTACGGATTCACTGATTTGAGGAGTTTTACTGATTAACAGATTCTATGAGTTTTAAGGATTCACTGATTTGAGGAGTTTTATTGATTAACAGATTCTATGAGTTTTACGGATTCACTGATTTGAGGAGTTTTACTGATTAACAGATTCTATGAGTTTTACGGATTCACTGATTTGAGGAGTTTTATTGATTAACAGATTCTATGAGTTTTACGGATTCACTGATTTGAGGAGTTTTACTGATTAACAGATTCTATGAGTTTTACAGATTCACTGATTTGAGGAGTTTTACTGATTAACAGATTCTATGAGTTTTAAGGATTCACTGATTTGAGGAGTTTTACTGATTAACAGATTCTATGAGTTTTACGGATTCACTGATTTGAGGAGTTTTACTGATTAACAGATTCTATGAGTTTTAAGGATTCACTGATTTGAGGAGTTTTACTGATTAACAGATTCTATGAGTTTTACAGATTCACTGATTTGAGGAGTTTTACTGATTAACAGATTCTATGAGTTTTACAGATTCACTGATTTGAGGAGTTTTGTTGATTAACAGATTCTATGAGTTTTACGGATTCACTGATTTGAGGAGTTTTATTGATTAACAGATTCTATGAGTTTTACAGATTCACTGATTTGAGGAGTTTTATTGATTAACAGATTCTATGAGTTTCACGAATTCACTGATTTGAGGAGTTTTATTGATTAACAGATTCTATGAGTTTAACTGATTCACCGATTCCATGTTTCCGATTCCATGCGTTTTACTGAGTCACTGATTCCATTTATTTTACTAAAGCACGGATTATGTGTCTTATTAATATACTAATTTCATGTGTTAACAGATTTACTTATTCCATGATTCCCAATTACAGGTGTTTTACAAATTGACTTATTCCATACGTTTTACAGATTTACTGATTCTACGTAATTTACTTATTTACTGAATTGCATGAGTTTCACTAACTCATTGATTCTATGATTCCCTGTTTTTACGGAGTCAGTGATTCCATTAATTTGACTAAGTCACTATTTCGGTTTTACTGATTTCACGTGTTTCACTGATTCACGGAGGGCTCAGCATAACTATCAATTCCTTCTTTCCTTACATCCATATCACCAATATGTGATATTGGGTCAATATGTTTTGTACTGTTGCGTCGAACCGTCACAATAGACATTGTTAATCTTCAAGTACCTCCATTCTGCGGCTGGTGTTGCTTTTGTGAGGCAGTGTTTAGGCAACAGATGTTGTACGTTTGTTGCGTGATACAAGATGACGGTATTACAGTATTTATTATGAGTGTCAGTATACAAGTATAACGTCTGATGAATCCCTAGTACATTAACCACTTGGACACTTAAGTCATATTTATTGAAAATGTAGTTTCAATTCTGATATTTCTAGAAAAGAATTTGCAGGACCGTACTATGAAGCATAAAATCTACGAATCGTGTGTATGGGTCACCTGCTCTCAGCTCCGGCTCCTGACAGGGGCAGATTATTGTCCTTGGCATGATGGGTAATAGCCAAAACGGCCATCCCCAAACACTCATTCTCTATCTCATGAAGTTCCGCCTCGTTCTGGGGATTACGCACGGGTGCCAGACCCCTCAGAAAATCATACTGACCCTATAAAAGATCAAAGCACATATTGAAACAGTGTATGCAAAATACAAACATTTTATGACAGCGTGCAACACGCAAGCACAACATGCATATAACAGACATGATTGTTAAGGGCCTAATGTTGTTTGATTATGTTGCTATGCGCCAATAAAGACATTCAAATATAATTCTACAAACAGGAACAACAAAATATGATGGGAACAACAGATTCTATTATACCCCACGAGAGGTGTTTTGAATAGCCATTAAGCTAAAATCCCCCTGCAGGCCACAAAAGACTATATTAATCTTGTTAACTTCAAAGATAATAGACGTGAACGTTTATTTAGGGTCCGTCCCGCACTAACCTGTGCAAACAGGTAGTCGAGAGACGCAGCATCAAGCAAAGGTGTCCCCTCGGGCCCCTTCTGAGAGGTTAAACCGCCTTTCTGGAGAGAATGTCTCCAAACAGGAGACTCTGAATCGCTTGTGCCATGCCAGTTTGTGAAATAAAACCTGGGTAAACAATGCAAAAAAGCACATACGTTTAAACATGTGGGTTTGCTTACACATTTATTATCATAAATGCATGCATGCACAAAACCATGATGACAGCGGTGGATGACATGTCAAACATCAAACATAACATAGATGATCACCACAAAAGCTCTAAAGTAAATAGCATATGGTGCACAGGGTACACTCATTACCATACCCTGTGTCAACAACAGCCAGAGAAGCGGAACTGCAGCACCCTGCTGCCACGCGAGCGAGAGCTCATTGTAAACAGGAAGTCATATTTGTGAGAAAAGACTGCTCTATGCCACAGAGGAAAAGAGAGAGAGTACAAAGGTTGACCGTAACCTGTTTGTGTGCACAACAGGTAAAGCTTTGCACAGGGAGACGGCGGTTCTGTTTCACCGCTGGTTTTGAATATAGTAATTGACTTTTATCTTAGTTTCATTGTCAGAAAGGGGAAGTTAAGGGGATTCAAATTGAACTTTGCAAATGTTTGAAACGTTAAGAGGACAGAAACACTTCTGTTTTTTGTTTACTTTTTAGAGTTTGTTACAGGGCAAAAATATCGCTCCTATAATTGTTTAATCTTATTCCAGACCAGAGCAGTATGACAACTGATTTCTGTATCAATGTTTGCTTTTTGCATTACAGTAATGAGAATTAATGGGAGAGTTCATCCAAAAATATAAATTCTGTCATCATTTACTAGCCAAACGGTTCTTGGCCACCATTGCCTATCATAGTAGGAAAAATGAAAATCGAAGTTCAGAGTGCCGAAGAACTGTTTGCTTTCCTACACAACATTCTTCGAAATATCTTCTTTAGTGGTTAACAGAAAAATATTAAGAAAAAAATGTTTTCTACTATGGTAGTCAATGGTGGCCTAGAACTGTTTGGCTACAAGCATTCTTCCAAATATCTTTCTCTGTGTTCATCAGAGATTTTTGGGTGAACTGTTCCTTTAAGAGCAAAAATGTGCAGTGAAAATAATGCAAAACATTTTACTACTTAGTTTGTGTTAAGGTCATTTTCAAGCTTATAATGGAAATAGAAATAGCTATACCACTGTATGTTGTTTCTCCTGAAAAGGAATATTAAAGTTAAGTCCAAGTTAAACACTTTACCACTACCAAAACATTACATTGTTTGAGATGTTTAAGGTGTGACAATCCACTTGTTCAGCCAATGAAAGATGGGGCAGTACTTGAGAAACACTTGTGTATTTTTCTTTTCTATTTGGTGCCGTAAAATCACATAATTTTCTGCAAATTATAATTTGTATTTATTTCTCCTTGATGAAGGCCATCAAGTTGGATACATGCCGACGACTTAGAATTTTCAGTTTTCAGACTGTGGTCTCTCACCTCATACGGTAGTGAAGTTTGATGCTGGTCTCCTCTGTGATCTTAAACACATGGTTGGGAGCATACCAGAGATCCTGGCTCTCTTCATACAGCGCAAACAAGTTGTGGCACAGGGGCGAAATATCTGGGGAAAGAATTTCAGAATGAGTGCAAGATTTAAACAACTTTCTCTTTTGCTTTTCATTTGATTCATTTCTGAGAATTTCAATCACATCCCCCATTACAGTTAAAAAGGTTATTTTTGTATGTAAAATGCACCTAGAAAATAGATTGGAGCTTTTTTTAAAGCATGATTTAAATAGGGGTGGGAAACTTTTGTTTTACACAAATTCTACATTGACGTAAAGGATATATGCGCAATTTATGTAGCAGAACAAAAAACGAGGAAGTCTCTTCAAGTAATGTTAACCACAGACGTTATTATACTCCAATCACTCTTATATGGATCCAGTAGCTTGAAAGTACTAATTCTCTCCTAGGTTTGGCTACAACCCGAAGGGAAAAGAGGAAAAATACAGACAAAGAAACACTTTACGAGATAACTGCTTTTTAGAGCCATAACAAATCAGGATTATAGAAAATACTTATATTAGCTTGAACCTAATGCACAAAACATATTTTTACATGAGAGAAATTGAGGAAATGCAAATCATGGCTAATAGAAATATAACAGTGTGACTAAACAAACATTATTAATTAAATGAAGTTACTCCAGATAATCCATTTGGCAGATGATTTCATCCAAAGCAACCTTGTATTCTTTATAGTTCATAATTTATAAAAACATTATAGATTTTACTTGTGAACTTGTGGCCTGTCAGCTGCTAGAACAACGCTCTACCCACTGAGTTAAAGGAACACCTGATTCATCAGTCAAACCTTCGGTTTCATTTAATTACTCTACAAATGTGAAAGTAAGACTTCCAGTACCAAACTACAGGGTTTAAAACCAAGTTCCTCTTCAGCTCCCTTCTTGTGTAATAAACTTCCCTTTCCTCTCTTACTGTCCAGGCCAGATTGTGTTCTTGGCTGCAACTTTGAGGAAATTCCAGATATGACATTTTTACCCAGCAGCCATTTTGTGCCTGGCTATTGATCGAGAGCCAAGCAGAGAGATTCACTGTTCCACTGTGAGATAAAAGGGGATGAAGAGGGACAGCTCATCACCATCAGGTCAATGCTCTCACATTCAACATCCATGTCACATGATGACACAACAGTAAAACCCCTTCAAGTTCCTCTTTTACATTCTGTGAAATGCTGATGGTACAAACTTTGGTATAGTAAATCGAAAACACATTAAAAAAATGCTATGTTTTTGTAGCTCATTTTCCTTCCCATGCTGGGTGCAAATTGTTTTTAAAGGATTTGTTCATCCCAAAATTGAAATTTTCTCATAATTTATCCTTGCACGGACATCCTAAATGTATTTGACTTTCTGTCTTCAATTGAACATAAATTATGTCTTTCTAAGAAAATAATCTATATGTTGAAGATTTACTGGACTTCGCGGAGGCAACCACACAATTTTTCTTTTAGTTTAAAGCCACTTAAATTTATTAAATTATAATAATAAAACCAAAGAAATAAAGATAAAATAAAAATGTACCTTATATAGCAAACTAAAAATTAAAGAAATGAGAAAAGCACATAAAAATTGCAACAAATTTAACTAAGAAAGATAAATCAAAGAAATAACATTTACAGATTAAAGTATAGGGTGACTGTTGTGCAATGACCGTTATTGTGAAATAGATATATAAAAGAAATAACGTTTATAAATGAATTAAATTATTTAATAATGTATTTATAGTAACTGCTATATATGTTAAAATATTTATATATAATAAAAAGATGCAATTTAAAGCAAACTTACATGAATAAATGGACACTAAACAAAAGAACCAAATATGTTTTTCCCGGTATCACTGGGCCCTACAAACTCTTGGCATATGTTGTTTATGTTATGGTTGTCGAGCTTGTCTTTTTGCACATTGCCGACTAACACACTGTTAAGTCTGTCTTGGCCTATAGTAGCCCTTAGCCACATGTTCAGTCTCCGCAACGCACGGAAGCTCCTCTCAGCATCACATGAGGACACTGGCACCGCCAAAACAATAACCACTAACACCTTATAAAGATGTTACCATTTACATATTTTTTGTCTTTGTTGTCAAAACAAGAAAGAAACAAGTATAAAAACACACCACCCATTATACTACATGTTAACATGGAGTAACTTTCGAAACACTTAAAACACTTTCTAAATGCAATCCTGACTTACACTGCAACATTGTCTGACAAAATCACCATACAGCTACATTAAAGATTGGTGGTTTTCCCATGTAGTTCCCTTCCTCCGCCAACAACCATAGATGAACTGTTCTTTTCCCCAAACAGTCAGTAACAGTTATCGATTCTTACATTTTGTGTTGTTGATGAGTCGCCTGAGTAATGTTTAGCTTATCCGCCACGCACACAGCTCACAAAATAGATGCTGAGAAAACAACCTTTTCTAACTGAATGAAAGCTGTGCACCTTTTGTGGACAAAAGGGAACTGAAATTCGCTAAATATAGTGCCAAAGTTAGTAAATTGTCCCCCTGTGAGACGGGATCTGGATGGCAAGGAACGGTGGCTAATTGTAGCCATTAATGTTAACATTATGCCAGGTTTCCACAAATAAAACAATAGGGACTTTAAGCAACAGCGGCGGATGGATCGGCAACAACGTTTTTGTCTTTGTATTGAACATGCACACAACGGGAGAATAGAGTGTTTCCCATAGTGGTTACTACGTGACTAATAAAGGTTATGTTTAATGGCATGTAACGCTGCATTTTTAACAGTATATCATTTTTAACATTGTAATCCGTGTTAATACGTTTTAAACACAAGCTTATGCTAACAATTTTCCGTTTGTTAATAGGTATGTCTACTGTTGAAAACAACACTTCAGGAGAGCTGACCTAGACGTTCGATTTGCTTATAGTGATTTGTGCATTCATGGTTCTACGGCGGTTTAATCGACAACTTCTAGTCCAAACCACTGTGAGGCAGTTTTTGTATTTTATCCCACTTACACAATTATTTTAGGTTTACATAAATCTATGTTTCACAATAGACAGTGCAATTTTAATGATTTCTTTGGGGGGGACCCTCGGAGGGAGAGGGGGGCGGGATTTACGCCTATGATTATTATAGTTACTCCTAATATTAAAACCTACCAACATTTTTTTTAATACCAAGTTATGAGCTTTGATCAAGTAACATAAGTCACCTTTTGCTTTTTAAATGACAAAAACAAATCAGTTAAAATCTCTAAATTCAGGTAACCAGAGAATTAAGATCAAACAAATTTAATATTTAGATTAGCTACACATTTAACAGTCACATCGGGCAAATACAGACAACAGATATCAGACTCCTGCAAATCAATAAACTATCTGGAGAGAATGTAATCCTACAAAAAGCCTAGAAAAAATATGTTATTCACTATGAGCACATTTCATAGCCCTCAGGAAATTTTCGATCCTGCTATAATCAAACCCATTCGCGCTGTATGATGAAATGATAGTCACTCTGTATGTCCTGACTCTGAGGGATACATTAGAAATGTAAATGTGCAACCATGACGCTAACTTACGGCATCTCCTGGCAGCCTCTATGCAGAGGTCCTCCGCAGTGTGGCAGTCTTTGAAGTACTCAAGCTGATGTGTGTCGGGCAGGTAGAAGTGGATTTCCAGTCCTTTCATGACAGCTGGGATGATCATCTCCCCCTTCCTCTGTTTTTTCATCTTCCCACACAGTTGCCTGCCCAGCTCCATAACTGCTAGTTTTGGCATCAAGACCCTGGAGGTAAACAGAGAGAACAGCGAGCTTTAGCGTTAAACTAAAGGTCCCAGAGGTAATGAGAAAGCAGTGACTTTGCTGAAAAAAACAACATATAAATAATGCAATATCGTAATATATGTGTAACACTCCCGTCCGTTTCCCTGCCGGTTTTTCCCCATGGACTCATTTGCTATCCCGCACCTGTCTGTCATTTGTATCACGCCGTTTCCCGCACCTGCCAGCGATCATTGTCATC
Organism: Barbatula barbatula; assembly: GCF_947034865.1. Classification (NCBI taxonomy): domain Eukaryota; kingdom Metazoa; phylum Chordata; class Actinopteri; order Cypriniformes; family Nemacheilidae; genus Barbatula; species Barbatula barbatula. The sequence goes on from NC_136770.1 coordinate 17,992,039, forward strand.
ATTTAAGACTATTTATACCCTGTGTTTCCTTTGTTCCCCGGTCGGTTATTGATTGTTGTGATTGTCTTGCGTTTCGTGTACCAGTCTGTTCATTAAAGTTACCTGTCTTTTTGTAAAACCTGCATTCTCGTCTGTCTCGTCCGGCGCGACACCGTGACAGAATAACCGACCCACGAATGGATTACATCTACGTCTCTCCAGTGGACCAGCTCGTGGGTCTTCTTCAAGACGGACGGCCACTGGAGAGGTATGTGGAGGAGTTTGTTGAGGTGTGTTACCGGGTGGGTTGGGACAATCCCACACTTAACCGTGTGTTTTTGACCGGTCTGGACGACGACCTGCTCGCCGCCGTTCTGCTCCCGTACGCGGACGACCTTCCCCTGGAGGAGTTGATCAATCAGGTTCTCCCGGGGGAGGAATCCGTGGACCGCGTTGGGGAGCTGGACGGTGGCTTGAGCGGTTCGCGTCCGGTACCGGTCATCCGCGTGGGGGTTGTTCTGACTCACTCCGGCGGCAGCAGCGCGAGTGCGCCCCTGAGATTCCGCAGCAGCGGAATATGGAAGGCCGTGAGGGTCAAAATCCCCGGCCTTCCCAGGCACAGCTACCGGTCCTGATCGCACCAGAGGCACTCCGGGAGTTGGATTCCCTCTGGTGTTCAAAGCCAGCGCCCCGATGCACCCCCGTGCCAGCGCCCCGATGCACCCCCGTGCCAGCGCCCCGAAGCACTCCCGTGCCAGCGCCCCGAAGCACTCCCGTGCCAGCGCCCCGAAGCACTCCCGTGCCAGCGCCCCGAAGCACTCCCGTGCCAGCGCCCCGAAGCACACCCGTGCCAGCGCCCCGAAGCACACCCGTGCCAGCGCCCCGATGCACACCCGTGCCAGCGCCCCGATGCACACCCGTGCCAGCGCCCCGATGCACACCCGTGCCAGCGCCCCGATGCACCCCCGTGCCAGCGCCCCGATGCACCCCCGTGCCAGCGCCCCGATGCACCCCCGTGCCAGCGCCCCGAAGCACTCCCGTGCCAGCGCCCCGAAGCACTCCCGTGCCAGCGCCCCGAAGCACTCCCGTGCCAGCGCCCCGAAGCACTCCCGTGCCAGCGCCCCGAAGCACTCCCGTGCCAGCGCCCCGAAGCACTCCCGTGCCAGCGCCCCGAAGCACTCCCGTGCCAGCGCCCCGATGCACACCCGTGCCAGCGCCCCGATGCACACCCGTGCCAGCGCCCCGATGCACACCCGTGCCAGCGCCCCGATGCACACCCGTGCCAGCGCCCCGATGCACACCCGTGCCCGAGCCTCACCAGGCCTCCGTACCCGTGCCCGAGCCTCACCAGGCCTCCGTACCCGTGCCCGAGCCTCACCAGGCCTCCGTACCCGTGCCCGAGCCTAACCAGGCCTCCGAACCCGTGCCCGAGCCTCACCAGGCCTCCGTACCCGTGCCCGAGCCTCACCAGGCCTCCGTACCCGTGCCCGAGCCTCACCAGGCCTCCGTACCCGTGCCCGAGCCTCACCAGGCCTCCGTACCCGTGCCCGAGCCTCACCAGGCCTCCGTACCCGTGCCCGAGCCTCACCAGGCCTCCGTACCCGTGCCCGAGCCTAACCAGGCCTCCGAACCCGTGCCCGAGCCTCACCAGGCCTCCGTACCCGTGCCCGAGCCTCACCAGGCCTCCGTACCCGTGCCCGAGCCTCACCAGGCCTCCGTACCCGTGCCCGAGCCTCACCAGGCCTCCGAACCCGTGCCCGAGCCCTCTCCAGAGCCCAAGGAACCCCAGGGGCCAACCCAAATGTTTTTTGGGGGGGTGCACATTGCCTATCCGGGGAGCCCGGCACCCACCAGTCGTTCCATGGCCCCGGATAGCCCAGAGCCCAAGCCTCCGGACCCTCAGCCCGAACCCAAGCCTCCGGACCCTCAGCCCGAACCCAAGCCTCCGGACCCTCAGCCCGAACCCAAGCCTCCGGACCCTCAGCCCGAGCCCAAGCCTCCGGACCCTCAGCCCGAGCCCAAGCCTCCGGACCCTCAGCCCGAGCCCAAGCCTCCGGACCCTCAGCCCGAGCCCAAGCCTCCGGACCCTCAGCCCGAGCCCAAGCCTCCGGACCCTCAGCCCGAGCCCAAGCCTCCGGACCCTCAGCCCGAGCCCAAGCCTCCGGACCCCCAGCCCGAACCCAAGCCTCAGGACCCTCAGCCCGAACCCAAGCCTCCGGACCCTCAGCCCGAGCCCAAGCCTCCGGACCCTCAGCCCGAGCCCAAGCCTCCGGACCCTCAGCCCGAGCCCAAGCCTCCGGACCCACAGCCCGAGCCCAAGCCTCCTGACCCCAAGCCAGGGGGAAGCCAGCTGAGAGACTCCCTGTCCCGTACTAGTCTGTATGTCCCGCACGAGTCTCTCAGCTGCCCACCCCCCCTCCCTGGTGTTTCGTTGGCGCGAGGACGCGCCTTTGGGGAGGGGGGTGTACTGTAACACTCCCGTCCGTTTCCCTGCCGGTTTTTCCCCATGGACTCATTTGCTATCCCGCACCTGTCTGTCATTTGTATCACGCCGTTTCCCGCACCTGCCAGCGATCATTGTCATCATTTAAGACTATTTATACCCTGTGTTTCCTTTGTTCCCCGGTCGGTTATTGATTGTTGTGATTGTCTTGCGTTTCGTGTACCAGTCTGTTCATTAAAGTTACCTGTCTTTTTGTAAAACCTGCATTCTCGTCTGTCTCGTCCGGCGCGACACCGTGACAATATGCTTATAATCCTTGCAACACAGCAAATCAAACAGCATCGTTGTGACATCATAGGCCATGGATATGTTCTTGTTAACAGTGTCTATATCAAATCAGCTAATTTAACTCTCTTATTTGACGCGCATTAATTCAGTCTAGGCTATATTTTAATTTGGATATTCTGAGCACATCTCCTGTGTCCGCCGTGACAAGGGCAAGCCCTGACCCAAGCTAAATCCTTCATTACTAAAACAATAGGAATTAACCGAAGTAAAACACTTGATGTTCTCTCAACAGGTGCTCTCACATGGAGCAATTTATTTCATCCACCATCCTAGGAAGAACAAGGGGGAGGGCAAGATGAACGTCTTTCGAATCCGAATCAGATGCTTTTTACTCATTGGATCGCCTTCCAGATTTATCGCATACGCCCGACAGGGGTAGGCATGCAGGTCAGAACGTGTTAGGAAGCCAAGATCCCTGCTGACTTGTGAAAGGACTTTCCAGGGATGAATAACAAAAACATTCTATGTAGTGATTATATCACAAAAATGGAATTAAAACTTGTTAAAACCTGGTAAATGTGTTATCGGGGAATTCAGAGCTTTGGAAACAAGTCAGAAATTGGCTAAGTGAACGTAATCATGTACTCCATTGAAAGACTTCATTAGTCCAGGCCCGCATCCCAAGGTCTTCTAGCTCCCTAAACAGCAGGTCAGTATCAGGGATAGATGTTTTTTCTGTTAGCAAACTTTTGAAATCTGAGATAAAGAAGGGAAAATTCCATAAGAAACTACAATTATCGTTAACATTCACAAAGCCTTGCTAGAAGTTGCAATTCAGGCTCAGAAACATCTTTAACCTTTCTGTTCTTAGTTTACAACAGTCAAACACAGTCTGATAAACTCAGATGTTTGTGAATTGAAAATATGCTTTAATGATTCAATGACAAACGCAGTCCTAAACCATCCTGGAAAATTGGAGAAAGGATCAAGTCTGACAATATCCAAGCTGTCAGTACGTCCCTCCACCTGCTTCTGTGCGACCCACAAAATGTCGTTCGTCTGTTTACTTGCCGGCGACCTCACTTCGAGTGCGGTAACTTGCTGTAACTGCTTTATCATGTTTGCAAGCTTCTTTTTTGGCAAATTAACATAAAACAGAGGTATATTCAAGTATATTGAACAGTTTTCTGTATTGGAGTGTATTCTATGTTCTTGTTATGCATTGACATTTATAATGCAGAAGTTATTTTGTTTGAAGATGCAAATCATGTTAATCTAAGCACTATTGAAATTGTAGGACGAAGCTTATTAACAGCAAAAATCTACAGATCCAAAAGTGAATCATACTGTAATGATAATGACATTTGACTATATTTTTGTTTACATACATTTATTCAATTTTAAGCTGTAATATATACCACAAGGTTAGATTAAGATATGAATCGCTACATATTTGCATTGCTTTTCTGTAGGGATGGGGATTTTTCAATAATTTCATAGTCGAATTCAATAGTTTGAGCTCATAAAAACGAATATTCAAGCTCATAAAACGAATATTCAAATTAAGTTAACTATGACGTAATAATTTGTTACGTTTTTATCACAATTTCATATCAAGCTTATAACTATCATTAAATATTCATAACGCATTCATATTATTTCTTGTATAAAGGTTTTTTTTATCTTGAAGAAAACAAAACGCAATGTATATTGAGAGTCTGTGATATATGGTTATCTTGTTTATTTTGTTTTACATGTTCTTGATAAGAAAATCAAGCGAATGGTCTATTTTACTCTGGTGAAAATCTGTTCAACAAGCCGTCGACAACGGAGAAATGCTCTGCATATATTACATATATCACCAGTTCTATTCTAATGGGAAGTTCCACTCGCAATGTACATTGAAGGACACGTCAGGAACACAGTAACATCTCTCAATTTCTCACTAATTCAATAATATGGCTACTTCCATCTTATGACTTGATTGTATGATTTATTTTCTTTTTTGTTAGGGTAGATCAATCAAAAGACTGTTATTATTATTAAGTAGGGAACATCAGGATGAGAGCTACAAGTGGAACCAAAGTGATGTCTATACCATTTATTTGATCATGTTTTATCTGTATGAAACTATGAAAGTAATCTTCACAGGATACAGGAGATAAATTACTACAGTACTTTTTTGGCGGCCAGCAAAGAAATTTCAGAGGGATTTCCCACGAAAGCAGCTTCTCTAGGAATTAAACATTTGGCCGTTTTTTATCAATGTCTGGTAAGCGGATGACATAAACAATAATTTAGTATTGTCAAGTAGCAAGTCGTGGTTTTCACGTATTCCACTGATATTTAACTTGGAAACATTAGAGTTGATTTGGAGAGAAAGGGGAATTCGGCTTTTGAGCTTTACCATTTCCTGACTGATTTCATCTGAATTCTGTGAATATTTTATATCACGATTTTCTTCCACCTATTATGACTGTGTCAATCAGACAGAATGGGATCTGGTCACAGTCAAACTCCATATGAGTACTTAAATTCAGCAGATCTCAAATAAACTTCATAATTACATTTTATAAGCCTGAGCCATTTACGTTGATTTGTTCCTGGCCGTTTAAAGCATTTTATCTATATTTCTAATCTAAACTTGAACTGCAAATATTTGTTTATTACACAGTAATTATCTGTGTGTACACGGTAGTCACATTTTTATTGACAAAACTAAAGTCGCAGCGCCAGCAACAAGTTTAACCATTTAACAAACGTTCAAAACGACAAAGAAATCAAATTGACATCCTCTCAAGACAACGTCATTGCCAATAAAACAAAAAAAGGCTCAGTAGGAAATCACATGTGGCTTTGTAAATGTACCTTTCGTGGACAATACAAGCAGCATAAATGAACTTGATCAGTATTTACACGTTTAAAGCCATGCATTGCCGTAGACGTGGGCTCAGACAAGTTTCTCATGCCCGCTAAGATCGACATATTTACCAGCAAACATCCCCAAAGTTACGCTAAAGCGCCTCACAGCTCGACTGCTTACTGACGTAGCACATAAAACAGCAGACACACATGTAATCGTCCCCAAAAGATTTACACACATTCAGTATTATGAAGAGTTACGGCCCTCGCCCTTACCTCGCCAGGCAAAGCTACTTCCGTTTAATTTCGATCATTACAGATGTCTGAACACTTCCTCGCAGTGTTTCGTCGGTTATAATAGCACTCGATAGCTTCCGAAACAGTCTCTTGATAGTATTAGATTTAGTCTACGTGATAAAACGTCAAAGAAAACTTCAACTCGATGCGGTGCAAACCGTGGCTAAGTCCTCATGATCAACTAACCTTTCCTGTCAAACGTCGACTACATTCCCGAAAATAGGGTTACGACGAGCTCTTTCGCACGCCGCCTATTGGCTCATCCGTCTGTCGATCAAATGCTCTACCAATGACATTAACCCTTTGTCGGAGAGTACGCTGGAGGGTTTGTTTAAGCTACAGAAGAGTCTTTTTGCTGCTTATAGTAGGACTATTTATTACTATATACACACATTTGATTTGCGTTTTTTGTGTTTGCTTTTGTTTTCAAATGCTTCCGTCTGTATAATTAAGCACACAATATATATTTTGGCCACTGGCTTCTCTTTTTTTTTTGTGGAGCTTTAAAAGTTGCTTGACTTAAATGATGTCTATTCAGTTGGTTTAGCCGATCTAAATGGCTAAAATATCATTGAAATGAATGCATTCATTGAATTAATGTAGACTAACCATTATAGGCCTATTCGTTATTTAGACATAGTCAAGAGACCATTACATGCAGATACGTTTACTCTAGAGAAGTTTAATAACGCCGTTCTGCATAATCAAATATAAGAAATGCAACCCTGTTTATAAATATGTTATATAATAAAGGCTACATAAATGTAAATATGAAGAGTTTGGTTCCATAATGAGATAACTCAAACATCATGTTTTGAGGTATTATGGCTTAAATCAAAACAAACCAATTGCAGTTTTATTGATATTAATTGGAATGCACAGTAAAAAACGTTATCTCTTCATATAGAATTAATGTAAATACATTAAAATAATATTACTAAACCTGATTACGTAAGTAGCGAAAAACCATCAGTAAATATGCTTTTTACATTTATCATGCATAAATCACGTTTCTTCTATTTAACACAACCTTTTAGAATAAGTAGGGTATATATAACTCACATAGCCCTCTTGGACTATACTGATATGTAAAGGTCTTTAAGACCAAGAAGCACGAGCCTGCCATGAAAGGGAGGGACTTCCCGTTCTCGCCATCATATGAGTTGCCAGAAACTGTAGGTGCAGTTTCACAAGAGGTCTGTAGGGCACACTGAGAGAATGTGGCAAATCAATAAGCGTTACAAAGGTTAGGTTTTTGTATGAGGGAAAAAAAGCACATCAGCAAAAATATTACACTGAAGCCGGTCTTATTCAATTTATAAATTCAGATACTTAACGAACATGATCTTTATTTAGTGACTAATTTGCAAAATACATGAATCTGTTGTGTGTTAAATTGAAATGATGACAATGAGCGAGTCCAATGAGTCCAGTCAGAATACCCTGTCGTTGGATGGGTCACAGGCTATAAATTGGGGTGTGAAAAGTTTATATGCTATAAACACCAAACTAAAAGCAGGAAGGGCATTTTTTTAATTCCCACACAATGTAAGATGACAGCAGAGCAGACATATAGTGTCGTTATGATTTCAGGAATCATGTTTACAGCCATAACCTTAGAGTACACTTCCCCTAATAATTAAAACATATAAGGTTTCTCATGAATGTGAATTTTTCGGTAATTACATACCAGGCATATAAATCATGTTAAAACAATATATAACACATTCTCTACATCAGAATTTTAACTTATAATCAAAAATTAACTAAAATAATTATTTCATTTTGCCACTTTAATATCATGTTAACATATTATAGTAAATTATATTTATATAACATTAGAAGGCAAACAATAGTTCGAAAATGTTTATTCAAACAATTAAAGATTTCCATTATACAAACTGACGAAAACATAAAGAATAAGAAGGTACAAAAACAATATGCTTGTTTGTTTTAGTTGTTTTTCTTTATATTTAGTTGTTGCTTTATGTAGCTAGATGTCAAGATGGCAGCCATCCTTCAGTTATCACAGTACTGTACCTTTAAGATGGACAGCATCAGCACTGTGATAACTGAACCAGGGCAGCCTGTCACATCATGCAGAGCCAGGCTTGTGGTGTATCCTTAAGCATCTTCTTATTTATCAGGGGAAAACAACTTTGCCTTTAAACATTAGTAACAAATATCAGGTTTCTGATACATTGAGTGACAAAATCATACATTTCTGTTTTATTTAATATGTAATAACCATTTTCATCTATAGCTATTTCGTTATACTAAATTAATAATATTAACAGCAAACATAAATATTCTATTAGTAGTATGATATAAGGATTTGACTTTATGCCAATGTTGTATTGGATAACCAAACACATCTGACAGCATGCGACCCGATACCTTCGTTTCATGGTTTTAATTATTTATAAACACCACCCCTGTGATGTCAGACTTGTTATGGTAAGTCTGACTCCGCCTTCCGTGCTTGGCTCGCGGTCTTTGGCCGTTCAGCGCTCCTCTGGGCTCCGCCCACATCATCCCCGCCCTCAGTGCGAATCTCTTCTTGTAAACAACTCCATCAGAGCGTCGTGTTTGCCATCATAGAAACGCCTGCCAAATAATCTGACAAACATCTGCCTAACATTCTTAAAGCGTGTTGTTTCAGGAAAAAGAAAGAAAACATTTTCAAGATATTACAGTTAAAATACGTTGCGACTTCTCGTGGCAAAACGTAGACGTTTGATAAAACTGCAGGCTTAAATAAAGTCTTGGCGTTTGAGAAATATAGCACCATATTCTGTTTGACCGATAAAAATATGTGCATGTGCAAAAAGTACGTCATGAGGTCAGTGGTCGACAAATAAATAAGTTATCGCACGTAAACGATATAAATGATCTTCTATAATATACCATCATAAAAATCATCAATATTATTTATAGATTTATTTATTTGATAGTGTAACATTTTTTAAGTCGTCTTGTAATGTATTTATGTGCGCTAACGCCCAACAAACGCGCACACACACCCCTCTAATGGCAAAAACAAACACCACGTTCTACGATCAAAACATAAAAATAATATCGCAATACACGTTAAACATATGTACTATTTGATCGTCTACAGAAGTACTTACTTGCATTTTCAACGCCGAACTCCAATGTTTACGTGAATATTTTTAATGACGCAGCAAGCCTACTGCGAACAACGTGATTGTCGCCATCTTTTGTTGTTATTGAAATCTTCAAGCCATGTGACAATAAAAACATGCTTCCGGGTCCTGACGCTCAAAGTTCACCACTCTCTGTTGTGCAGATGCAGAATTACTCTTCACATGTAAGAGGCTTGATTTTGACATTGCGTGCCCGAACTGAACTGCGTGCGTTCGTAAAGCGTATGTTCTGACGCCACCAGAAGAAACCTCGGAAATAAATGTTTGACACGGGGATAGTTGAACTTGACCCTGTAGTTGATACGTAAGGTGGACGTGTAGTTTCAATTACACGTTTATAAACGTAAAAGTAAAGTAATCAGTGGCGTCTGAATTGCGCACCAGCAGTCAACAAGTGCATCATGTCCAAAAACAGACGGGGGGCAATTACATAACGTTTCAATACAAAGCATGAGGAGACAATACGTTTTTTGAATAGAGAATAGTTTGTATAGACAACATTTGTTCACATTTGACATATTAAAAACAAAAGTCTATTTGTCCGTTATGCAATACAACTAGATTGCCCTGATCATTCATGTTTAAACAAGAAAAGTAAACGTGTGGTGACATGTGTATTAAGACAAGCATGCTGCAACCATATTCTAACACATTTCTTCAGTTTATTGGTCGCAGTGGAAAATATACATTACGAAAATATCACGCTAGAATTGTTTTTACCAAATACCACAACGACCCCCCTCCTATACGAGATGCTCGCAGAATGCATATTTCCAGTGGGCTGATCTAAGAGAGGCGTTTTAATACGGGGCGTTTATGTTTCTCCTCCATTCATTTGCAGGGGAGCTCACGTCCACATAAAGAGCAGTAGGCGGTGCGTCAGGCTAGAGCTTCCCAGTTTTAATACCCTGCAACAACAGAATCTTTTCGCGATTTATAAAACAGGATACTATCGGGTGGGTAAGTTTGCGGAGTTTGACCTAATGCTTTCAAAGTGGGAATTTGTTACGTGCATGGTTCAATTCGATGATACAAGTCCCACCCTCACTCTGCACTGGAGATCTGTTCCAAGAGAACTGTAATCTCTGAGTTTAATGCCATTGCAAACCACGTAAATTTCGTGCATGCGTTGCGTGGTTTCAGGTGTAATGCTGGTCACATTTTTACTGTAAACAGGTCAACTTCAGCGAAGAAATGTCCAAATTATTTCGGGCTGTTATCATGGGTCCACCAGGCTCAGGAAAAGGTACCATCTCGGAGAGAATTGCGCACAGTTTCGGACTCAAGCATATATCCAGCGGAGACTTCGTTCGGGAAAACATCGCTGCTAATACGGGTGAGGGATGTGCAACGATTTACAAGAGCACAAACTGCGCCTCTATAGTTAGACGGCAAGGATCCCGTGATCAAATAAAACGTAAAAACGTAGGGGGTACATTCACCCCTATTCATACACTATATGAATAGTTTTCACTATACAGTTTTCAAAATTATGTTTTCTGCAACTTTAACATTTGTCCCTCCCCCATTTGGGCGTCACAGTGTTCTGGAGTTCATGTGAGGTATTGTAGTTGTGTTGGCATGATGCCACTCTGTCTGTCTTTAAACGTACAGTTATTGAAGTATTATATAAGATTTAAGATTCTATTCATGGATGGTATTCATGAATAGATGTAGCTGAAATGTGATGAAATAATGTCATGACATTTAGCCTACTTCTCTTCTGCTCACTGTGGGTTTAAAACACTGGTTATAAAATACTTCAGGGTTACTGTTAGATACTTATGCATTCTATGTAAAAATGGATTAATCATAGTTTATCGCTGGATGTTCAAATTGAAGCCTGGAGGTTGTCATGCATGTCTTTATCATATTATGTAATGAACACTAGTTTCTTGTCGAAATGATGAATAATATGTGTGGATTTCAGTTATGAATTTAGTATACAAATTTGTAATGCATGGTGTCCTTAAATGATAGGGCTCATTGCACAGTTGTCTTCTCTGTGTTTACAGAAGCTGGCGTCTTGGCTAAGGTGTATATAAAAAAAGGATTGCTTGTGCCAGACCATGTCATGACTCGCCTTCTGCTGCCTAGATTGGAGGAGATGACCAAATACAGTTGGTTGTTAGATGGTATGGTGGTTCAAATCATCAAATACTTTTAATATTTAAGTAAAATGTATTACATGCTCAACAATACATTTCAAACGAGTTATTACCATTACAGTTTCTTGATGTTTGGAATTAGTGTTTGGCAGGTTTGTCGGATCATTAAATATTTACAAGGTCTGTTATTTAGTTGAGGATAATCTGCCGTCACGCCAGTCAGGTTATATTTTCAACCTTAACTAGAACTATATGTATTGAACCAAGTTAAAGTGTCAGAAAAATAGAGGTCAATGTAAATTGTTAGTTTGTTTGCTATATTTTGCAAAACTTGTAATCCTTCTTTAGTAGAAGTACAACAGACAAATAATAAATTGTTGGAAAAAAGAACAGCTACTTGCATTAAAAGTTAAATTCTCCCAGTAAAATATAGTAGGAAATTACATATCGACCGAAAAGGGGTTTGACTTTTTACTATTCTTGTTTGTCTTGCTTCTTGAAGCTATTATGTACGTCCTTTAAATATTGTAGTGAGATATTAGTCGGCAGACAGACATTAACGTGTGCCTGTGTTTCAGAAGTAGAATTTTTGTACATTTACCTCCCTACCAGGTTTCCCTCGAACTCTTGCTCAGGCAAATGCCCTGAACAGTATCTGTGATCTAGATGTAGTCATCAACCTCAACATCCCTCTGGAAACACTTAAAGAAAGGCTACGTCATCGCTGGACACACCCATCTAGTGGGAGAGTATACAACATGTACTTCAATCCCCCCCGAATCCAGGTGAACATCATCATTTTTGGCTTGTTGGCCTGAGATGTGGTTATCAAATTGTTTCAGTACCCCTTAAAGAGTTTGTGGGTTATGTTGAAATATGGTTAGCTTTTCGGGCCTGCGGGAAGTGCTGTTTATGATTATTGGTAATTTCATAATTTTGGATCTCTGAATAATCCTTGCAAATTCTAACCACATAAATACAAGTAATGAACAACATGTTTCATTTTGCCGCGTCATGTTTAGAGGCGTGGAAATGGCCCCGCAGTTACAGACCGGTGTACATTCATGAACGTGTCAAAAGTTGACAGCAACAATAATGATTTGAAGTTTATGCCGTGAACATCGCACACTTTTTAGAATCAAGCCTTTAGTCAATCGTGATGAATTCTTATTGCAACCGTTGTAAACACAACAGCTTACTTCTAGATGAGATGGCTTTGTGTTGTTTCCAGGCGGGCCGTTAAAGAATGCTCCGCCTGGAAACGTCTCCCGGAAATCCTGTAAAATTCAACCAATCAAATTACGACTTTGAACGTGCTGAAGTGTTTCCAGTGCCTTATGCATCAGACGTTTAGTCAACGGTCCATGGACTTTACAATCCTCAACAGTCCTGATAATTCTCTGTTGTTTTATAGGGGCTAGATGACATTACACAAGAGCCGTTAATTCAACAGGAAGATGACAGACCAGAAGCTCTGGTGGCCAGACTGAGACACTATAAAGATATTGCCAAACCTGTCATAGACTTATATAAGTAAGTATATTTCACACAAATGGCCTCGCCTTTGACCCCACCCAGTGTTTTTATAACTTTTTCTGTGCCTTTGTAGGGCTAAAGGCATCCTGAACACATTCTCTGACACAGAAACAGATCGGATCTGGCCAAATATCAGCACACTCCTAAGCACTAAGATCCCCGTTGTCCAGTCAGTTTCTCGCTGTGCCTCAACTCACTGAGGAAACACTGAAACTCTCTTATTCAAGAGAACAATGTGGCCTCATCTCAGAGGAGTTAACTTTTCACAACATTTATTTCCAAAGATTGATTACTTCAGATTGTCTGTTAGTAGTGCAGTATGATGCTTTATAGCGCAAACTTTGATTGTTTCATACAGATTCTGAAAAGATTACCTAAGTATTCAACTGGACTCGTCCAAGTCAGGGTAAAATACAGCTAATGTACCAAATGCATTCTTTTAAAATGGGCCAAAGTACATCAATGTGTAATTGAATGATACGAACGTGGTGTTATAATGTATGACGGGTGGATTCGGCTTCTAGTGTGAGACACTCTACTGTTCAAGCATTTCATAAGTACAGAAAGTTTTAGTTGATATGTCTATTTGGAACTATTTTAATCCATCTCTGTCAGTGGATTTTGCTTAGCAAACATTTCTTGATAGTGTTACAATCCCATTAAACACTGTTTACGCCAGAATGTTACAAATATATTGAGGTCTTTACATTTTCAGAAGGGATATCTGAAGGGACATTTTGACAGTAGAGAAACTTAAAGATTTTAACAGATCATATATTGAAAATTTATCATAAACCCTTGATAACATTACAGCACTGGTTGTGAATGATATTTTCGCGGAAACAAAGATAAGGCGAAGGACCTCAGAATGTTTGTTAAACCTGACTTTATATGTGTAAGCATCTCTTTAAGTCTTTGTTTAATTTTTTTAGATTGTCTTTTCTTTCAGTGTCAGTCAAGTTTTTAATCATGTTTTGAGAAAAGCTCTTAAATATCTTCACATCCTCTTGTTGTGCAATTCACAGAGCAATTAACAAGCTTAAGCTTTTCTTTCCCCAGCAAAATAAACGTATTTTCTCATAAATCTTAAGGACATTTCTTTCATCTATGCGACTGTAGTTCTGTTTGAGAGGGTATTCAAATTTGTTTAAAGGCAGCTATATTTTAGGTCCTCAACAACATTTCATACTGTTCATTCTGGAGAAAAGGCAACTGTAGCATGCAAAGAACATGTTATTTTACCATTGTAATATACTATGTCTTGTAGACTATTTGAAGAGTTTGGTTCCAAAATGAGATAACTTAAAAAAATTCAATTAATGTGCATTCAATTAATATCAATATCAGCAGTTGGTTTGTTTTGATTAAAGCCATAATAACTAAAACAATACAGCTAACAAACACAATTAAAACAATATCATAAAAAACAAGATTTATCAATGAGTAATCTCATTTTGGAACCAAACTCTTCATTTCTTCCCACAACCAAGACAATAATGAAATTAGCTTCCAAAGTAAGAAGTTATCTTAAAAATGTATGATAAACACATTTTAGGTTATGTATTGCAAAAACTCCAGCTTCCTCTTTCATTCGCTTAGTTTCGTGGGTTATTTTTTTCAGAAATGGTAAAGAAACCATTATTATGAAGTTGTCATTGTTGTATGCCTAAGAAATTAAATATGTTTAAAGGCTTTTTCCTTTATATTTATTAAATTATCCTGAACCACACGTGGAAACCGTTTTGACCAACAATGAAGATTACACTGTGAAGGCTATCTCGCGATACGAGTCCTACAATGAAGGCTTGGCTAATGAATATTAATGAGAATACAGGACAAGACGCTGCCGTAACGTCACCACGTCCTAATTAATATTCAAAAGACTAGCCTTAGCCATAGTAGCAGACCATAGTTTACTTAAATACGGAAATCCAGAGTTTAATCAAACGGATTATTTGCTGTAGTGTCACCACACACACACACACACACGCACAGCTTAAATCACGACCCATTGAGAAGACCTAAACGATTCTCTAATGACACAGGAAAAGGCTACAATAAAATATTCAGCGATAGATTTGAGTTATCCAGTCCGTGATTTTAAGTATACGGTTGATTGATATTTTGTAAATATCACAATAAACAAAAATAAATAAAAAAAATAAGAACGAGACTAGAAAACACATCAATCTATTTTTCTAGTTTACTAATCTAGGTCAATTAAATGAACGGTAGATGTGGGTTTGGCTTGTGATCAAAGCACTGATTCGACGGTGATGTAGGCATGTACAGCTCATCCCTGCTTCACTTTCCTCCCTGCCGCTTATTCGTGACGGATCGCGATTCGCTGGGACGAGCGCCAATCTGACCTTTGACAGGCAGCGAATGACAAATGAAAGGTCAGCATTTCTGAGATCAGCTGGGGCATCGGAGAATGGAGAGAGTGCATCGAAAGGTAGGGGGAATACCTGTTTTTAAATAATTTAAATGTATTTATGTATAACAGCGGTCGTCATACGCGACGGAATTGAACGGGACGGTGTCAATCTTTCGTAGTGAAATGGTTGTATTCGCCTACATAAAACGTCGTGATGTCATTTGAATCGGGAGGCTGGGTTTCATCTTTATCTGCATCGCTAAACAAGCATTACGTTTTCTGCAGTGACATAAGTGGTATATTTGATGTGCTGTTCGTCGTGACAGCAGCACTGCAGCATCGCATCGCTTTTGTGCATTTTAACACGACGACCGGCCTGACATAAGAAAAGAAATAAGCTGTATGAGTCACGACACAGCATCAGCTGAGAGGACGCGTTTCTGATGCTTTTGTGAGGATGTTGTCAGTGGGCTCCATTCCCAGCGCGTACTGTTTTTCATTTTTCTGGTCAACTGATATATCGACTGAAGGATCGCGTCGGCAAGCACGAATTGCATATGATTATTAACCCTTTTTGCAAACCTGTCGTTTCCGAGTTTGTTTTGGTTGCAACATTAATGTTTGTTTTATGCACTGCAGGCGAATAATGCATAAAAACAATACCCAATGACAGAGAGAGGACTGGTTTAAAGACTTATTATTTAAGTTTTTATCTATGTTAAGGGCAAGGTCAGTTTAAGAAAGGGGTCAGGGAAACCCTTTGCATCATGGAGCTGAACGGAAGGGTTAGCTCCCTGCCTCCGTTTCCATGGATGCATCTTTGGGTGTTAGAACGTTACACGTGACTGATGGTGTGCGTCATACATCTGAATTTAGAATGACACAGAAACTAACATCAGTATATACATGTTGCATATCATTAAGTGTGAAACACTTTCAGGTTAAGTGTATAAGAGAGCTGTTCACAGAGGTCAATTGCTTTGTCAATACAAGTGATCTTCTCCCATTCCAAGCACGCTAGTAAAACATCCGCATTTAAGTTAACAAGTAATCCAAAACTGGCCATAAATCAAAGTCAATATATTAACCGATATAACAATTTAACCTCGGTGTAGTCTATACTGATTCGCAGATGTGTGAGATTTGAGAATTGTGCAGCATGCTTGGTACAGCATTGTGACTGTGAAGATGACAGTTTGTAAATACAAAGATCGCCAACCAACAAATTCAAAAGAAAGCATAGGAAAATGAATAAATTTGGATTTGCTTTTAACTTCCTCGTCTGCCAAATGCTTGCCTTTTCAATTCTACAAAAATATAAACAAGATCTGCTTCTATATTTGATTCCAGAATATTTGTGCAGTGCCATTTCTGTAAAGACTCTCGTAGAGATTATAAGACATTTACAAGTTACAGGCCATAACAATGATCACAACATGTGTTAAATAACAACTTTGTGTGAGTGTAACATTAACCAAGCCCTAAGCCTTTCATCAAAAGTTGTAAGAGTAGTTTCCCCTAAGGTACAATTGTGCCGCTGTGTGCTCTCATATCAAGTGCATTGTGCTGCTGTTTGCTCTTATATCAAGTGCATATGTTTATCTGCTCCCTCGTTTGCTGCTTTCATAAAAAACATATTAACATTTATTCTCTTGAACGCCCTACATTTAAGTGGTATATAATGTGTTTAGTCAATGGCATCAGATTTTCTTTTCAAAAAGTGGATTGTCTTTATAGCGGCAAAGGTAAAGCGATGATTTGGAGTTAGCGTTAAATTGTTATTTAATGGCAGACAGCAACCAGAGCTTTTCACTCTGTGACACTTCCTACATGCTGTGTTCTCAGTCTCACTCTTCTAAAAAGGTTTCCCAGGATGCAGATCTCTTATGAGAAAGCATGCAGTCCCATAGGCTGCCAAGCAGTGGGGCTGGGAAGGAAGCATCAAGTGGCTCAATTAGAAATAGTCATCCACCCTGTCTGAAACTGGCAAAGCACTGAACACTATATCAGGGTTACCCATAGACTGCAAAGCAATAGAGGATTATTTGTGTGCACAATGCTGGGAAAAGAAAGCAATGCAACTTCTAAACAACTGTGATGAATAAATACTTTAAGTTTTTAACATGATTAATATGAATTAGGACTGCGATTTTAAACAGAAAAACAATGTGATATGTGATACAATAAGGCTTTAAGTCATCATATGTAAAAATCTAAATAAATGTAAGAACGGAACATTAAACATCCATTTATTATACATGTTTCACATTATTTTTCATTATTGATCATCTTTCACACATCAGGCACAGTCGCTCTGTTATCTGCATCAACTTGAAACTTTGATTAAACATAACAGCAAAATAATTTAGTTACTGCAAACCATCGGGATATGCACATTTGCGATATTTCAAAAATATCTATATATTGTGCTTCGCTAATATTTCTTATTATATTTTGTGCATTATGGTGATGAAAATAGAACGAGAAACAAAAGAAAAACGGGAAAGAAAAACATGTTATATTGGCATGGTAAAATATTTGCATGGTTTTTATTTCGTGATGAAATATGACCTGGTTCTTGACAACGTGCTATTAATTTAAAATAAACATTTATCCAACGCATTTCTTATAATCTAATAATAAAGCTCATTCTAATATTAAGTTCGTTATTGTTATCAATAAAGGAAACAAAAATCATGTCTAAAGCGGGCAATTGAACTATGGGGGGTCCTTTTATCAAAGGCATGGAAGTATGTTCTGGCTGCGGAGTCAGGCCTGAACCGGCTGCGTTGATTGGCTGCTCGGCTCCGTGTGTGTGCCGCGTAGTAAATGCGGTGCTCGGTGACACAAAACGCCCTCCTCTCTCCTGCAGCTAGCGGGCGTCTGAAGCGGGCAGCCTGCTGGAAACCCCATTATTCCCTCCTAACATGTGCATGCTTCTAGTCTCTTGAAATCGTCGTTGTCGTACGTCTATGTGATTTCCAGTTGTGCTAATGAGCCTGCTAGGTGGCTACAAGAAAAAGAGCAGTTATGATGGCTACGAATCTTTGCAGTTGGTCGAGAGCAGCGGAGACCTCTGCACCGGCGGCGGCGGTGCTTTGACGGCGGTTACCCTCGGCATCGGTAAGACAGGCCCGGCGCGACAGGACGACTACAGCACCATGGACAGCTCAGGTATGTAAACGAACGGTGTCGACGGTGATATGGCGCTCGCGGGCCAGTCCCTTTTTCGACTGTTGTTGTGTCATTGTCATTTTAAGCATTTTAGATGGCGAATTAAATGTTTGTGTCGGCCTGGAGCATGTCTTGCACGTCGTGTGTATATGTGCTGTGTCATGATAATCTGTCAAAGTATGAGTGGACGCATATTAGAAACCATCGGCAGTTGTTTTCCGCATTTAAAGATCCGTACTACATGTCAATTGATGTTAACTACACCGATTTGGTGTGCATGGGCATTAAAACATTGCCCTGCATAATATAGATCGTCTTGCACGTAGGTGTACGTATTCCCTAAAGAACATTTAACATTCATAAAACAGAACTAAAATGTAACCTCTGTGTACCTCTGCCCCACAAACTGTTCAAATGAAGGAAATAATAGGGCTTTTCACACTGTGCTTAACCCTGGGTTATCTTCATTCTAAACCCCGCATTTTACCCGGGGTTATGAAACCCTGCTCCGAAGCAGGTTTAGCACCGCTTTTGGATGGTTAACCCTGCTTTTTGGTGTCAAACGTGAACAGTGTGAAACGAAGCGGGGGTAGAATGATACGACCAGACGCTTAGCAACGGACACCCAATAAAAAACCGAACATCGCTTGCCTCATTTCACAAGCTTAGCACAGTCACAGAAACTCTGTGGCTGTGTAAACAATCCTTTGAGTTTTTTATTTATTTGATTTAGGAGGCTTTAAACCACCAAAAAGGCTTTGCGAGGCATCCTTTTTCCCCGGATGCGAAACAATGATGTATTTGGTAGTTTAAAGTGACGCCGCACTATTTTAATTTAGTCAGTTTGACACTGCAGTCTTTATCCAATCATGACTGTTGACATTGCAAATCAGAATGTTAACGCAGGGTTTAGTGATGTACAGTGTGAAACATCAGGTTATGAATACCATGGGTTATCTCTTAACACCTGGTCAATTATATGCAGTGTGAAACGGATAACCTGGGGTTAAGAATAACCAGGGGTTAACGATTTCAAGTGTGAAAAGGCCTAATGTGTTCCTAAAAAGATTTTAGGTACCGGTTAGCATTTGAGGTTCTTCTAGCATTGCTGTTACAGACCCTTTTAGCTATTTCATTTTTAAGAGTAAATGCCATTTTGTTACTTGCCTTTAGACAATTCAAGCTATTTGAAAGAAATGGTTTAGAGAGATTGTTTACTGGGGTTGCTGCTGTTTCACTGCAGTGGTCTGGAATGAGAGCTGGCCTTTGGTATGAGGAAGAGCTAGTGTCAGGTCTTTTAGTCCCAGCTGTTGTGTGATTCAGTTCAGTTTGCAAAGTGTTTATATGTGTGTTTGTGTGAAAGAGAGATTTTAATATACATTCTGGATGGTGTTTGTAACGTAAATAGTTAAAAATGCGAAATAATCAAATAATTGTTGATAGACACGAGACTCATAAATATTTGCTCTGTATTTTATGAGAAAATTGGTGCTTTAAATTGTTGGTTGAAACAAACATTGGCTTTGTTTTGGCCTGGAGGTGATGTATAAATGAAAAATCAGTTGGGTCTTGTAACAAGACACACAAGCACACAATTAAACACACAAACACACAGGGGGCTGGGTTGTCACAGGGCTGAAGTCTGTAACTCAAAGCTGTAGGATGAAACTAACTTAAGAAGGTGAGACTATCTTGAAAATAAATAGACAGTAAAAGCTTTATTTTTTCACATGATCTAAACGAATTTTTGTGGCCGGGACAGCCCCCTTTCTCTTTTACTTATCTCAAAGAAGAATCAGTAATAAATAGATTACTATCCTGCCAAAACTTAAAATGTACAAAACGATACAACCCAAAACATACCATGAATAAGGTGCTTAAATCTGAATGAAAATTAAAATAAAAAGTAAGATAAATTAAGTTTTACTTTACTAAGAACAAAAATTACACGGAATGTCTCTGTGTCGCACACACATACAAATACTTGCATTCTTTGAGGGAATAAAGGGACATTGGTAGGAGTTCAGAGTCTCTGTGTTCTGTCAGCCCTGGACTTTGAAGTCAATTGGCCCTCTTGTATTTGCTCACTCGGAATAGAGCTCCTACATTAATGGCAAGTCTAACAGGAAGCCCACTCTCTGGCCCACCCAATAAAGCAATGCCAGGCCACCCAGCTCTTCTAGCTACAACAACAAGTGGAGGAGAGAAAAGTGCTGGCGGTTTCTGTTTTGGGGTCCTTCAATGTTTTCTAATCAAAGTAGTTCCACATTTTGTATGGTTTTGCATGAGTTTAAGAGAGATAAGGGGCCATTAAATGACTAAAACCCTATTCAGATTAGTTTTGCAGTGGGAGGTGGGGCAAAATTATTTGATCACAGGACGTCTGTAATATTCAGTTTCTAATTCACACAGGGTAAGAAATCTCAAGAAAACTACTAGAAGTGGGAAGGCTAACTCGATTTATTGACCGCTGTCAATACTAAATTATTTCATTTGTTAGAATATGTGGTCTTAAAGGCCACTTTTGGTGTCAGCATTTCACACAGTACACCCAAAAATTACTCCAAATCTGTATAATGTTTTTGTTCTATTTGTACTTGGAAGAATGCTTGTAAACAGTTCTTGGCCACCATTGACTAACATAAAAATTGCTTTGATCTGTTTACCACAAAAGAAGATATTTTGTAGAATGTAGGAAAGCAAACCGTACTGGGGCACTATTGACTGCCATTGTAATTTTTTCTACAATGGTAGTAAATTCTGGTTGTGAAGCATAAAAAGCTTGTCGTTGTTCCTTTTTCTCCCTTGACTTCCTTTCAAGGAAACGTAAAATAAATAGTTTATATATTTTATATATTTATTTTATTTGTATATTTTATTCTTATCTATAATAATGTATAACAATATATAATAATAAAATACCAGATATTAGTCACAACCCATTTCATAAGATTGTCACAAGATTTCTACCCTCATAAAAATGCATGTTGTAAGATATTAAATCTGATCATTGAAGGCCCTCCGTCTCCAGATATGGATGGAAACTATGGAGGGGGACTTCTGGATATGGTTAAAGGAGGTGCTGGAAAGTTCTTCAGCAACATTAAGGATAACCTTAAAGACACCATCAAAGACACCTCTACCAAGGTTATGAATCAAGTGGCCACGTAAGTCCTTATTTGTTCATGTGGCTTTTCTGTGTTCGTTTGGATTATGTTCATTTGTGTAGGGCTGATCTTTAGAGCAAACACAGTCAAGGTCTTATATCAAATTTCTAGGGTGACCTGGAAGTTTATACCTAAAGATATTTTTTTTGACGTTTGTGAGATTTCAGAGAGGCCGGAGACTTAAAGCAGAGGTAACTTGCTATTTCATTCATTCGGAGTTCTTTACAGTGTTAAACGTGTTGGCTTCTCAAGCTTCACATGGTCAACTTGTCAAAATACGAGTTGAACGTAGTGTCCATTTGCTTTCTATTTTATCTTATTCTCATTTGTGATTTTTCTTTCTTATGCTGGGGCCACACCAAAAGATAATCGGGCCGTTTTCTCCCCTTCCGACAGTCCTAGGTAAAGTCCCGATGATTTTAAACGGCTCTAAAGATATTCTTATCAGATTTCCCTGTGGTGTGTGTCAAGAGTGAATTAACCTGATCAGAAGCCGCCCCGATCGCTGTTGAATATTTACGATCAGATATCTGGATGTGTGGGGGAAACCCCGAGGACATATGCACAAGAACTCTGTCGCGTGGAACAAAACAATACCCAATCAGAAAGCCAGCGGACAGAAGTATAACAACCGTAGTCGTCACTTCAACAAACCCTTTTCTTTATTCTGTCAATTTGATGTCAAAAGCATTACAAATAACAAACACCATAAGATTTCCTGTGTTCACAGTAAGGACACGGTCTTCGTCACATCACGGCGCACCACACATTATAGGAGCAAAATGATTTAATGTCGGATTTTTGCTCCTCATGTTTGTTTTAAACGGCTCCTCACCGTTTAAAATCCTTTGGCGTGACCCAGCATTATGGGACAAGATTTACCAATGGGGTTAGAATAATAGTAACGGAAAACAAGGCATTGCACATTGAGAGAATTTTGCTTTACAGTGTACAGTAGGAAACCACTTGTTTACTTTGTCACAGTTGTATGTGGTTATCCCGAGGACTCTTTTCTGATGGTGGCACACAGAGGCCAAGCATCCGGAAATCCTGAACTATTCATGTGCATTTAACTCTCAGCTGAAAGCAAAGCACTGAAAGACATTGATGAGCAGACACAGCGTGAAGCACTTGTGTTATAGCATTTTACATCAGAGTAACTATTGGGTCAAGCAGTAGGCTATACTAACACACTATGTAATTTTTAAGTTAGAAGATTTTATGGAGCACAAGCTATTTATTCTGGCAAAAATATGTTAAAAGTAGACTTAAATGTCTTACGTTTTTCCTTTTTTCCACAAACACATATCCACACGGACACGCATTTTAAGCAAAATAGCAACAGCTATGTTCAGACTGTGAGCAGAGGAAGAGCAACACACACACAGAAACACTCACACACACACAGAGACCAATGCTTGTGAGTGTTTCATTCACCTTTTACACAGAGGCTTAGTACAGTAGCTTGTAGACCTAGCTAGGAGCTCATTAGAGGGATTGTTTTCTTCAGTAGATCAGTCAGGTGATTTGGGTGTTGTGTAATGTTGCTCACTGTGTCCAGGGATTAGATAACTCATGACCAAAGTACAGTATTCCAAAGACATGAAGTTTGATGGGAATTGTACATTTCCACCATAATGTTACAGCTTTCTGTCATCATTTACTCACCCCTCTTGTCATTTCGAACCTTTATGACTTCTGCAGAACACAAAAGAAGATATATGTTGATACCCGAACAACTGCAGTACCCATTCACTTCTATTGCATGGACACAAGGCAATTGCAAGTCAATGGGAACCACAGTTGTTTGTTTGCCAACATTTTAAAAGACGAAAGAAAGTCATACAGGTTTGAAATGACAAGAGTGGTGAGTAAATGATGACAGAATTTTCATGTTGAGGTGAACCATCCCTTTACATTTAAATAGGTTTATTCTTGTTGCTTTATTTTCATCATTATCCGAATAATATAATAAAATATGTGAATACTTGTATGGATACGAACATGTATTATGCTGTCAGTATTGACTGTCAATGTTTATGTGTGTAATTTAGATACACGAAAGGAGAGCTGGACATTGCTTACATCACATCACGTATCATTGGTAAACAAACATTCTGTATTACAGATATCACATACATATTATTAACACTCATTCTTTAGTGGAATATAGTGCTCAGTACTCAATATATCCAGAAAAGTTTACATAATTCTTATTCTCTTACTCTGTGTGTGGGCATATAGTTTTATTATTGGCCCATGCAGTTTAAATGCAATACTTAAAAGTATTTAAATCGGCAATTTTGACCAAAGCGTTTGTATGTGAAATATATGTTTTGGTCACAAACAAATCTGAAATTGCTATCAGGGCCATCTCTGAATTGCCTATTTCCACTTTCCTCACTTTGCCAGTGATGTCATATCCTGCTGAAGTAGTGGAGATGGGCTACAGGAACCACACAGAGGATATCCGCTCTTTCCTGGACTCGCGGCATGCCGACCACTACACTGTTTTCAACCTGTCACAGAGGAACTATCGGGGCGCCAAATTCTCCAACAGGGTGAGCGTTACGCTCAGGATTTCACGATCACTTGTTATATTTTTGGTCATCTTGCAAAGTGTAGAGTAGCGATAAAACTACGGTGAAAGACTGCGTATTCATAAAAAAACATTTCCAGTCAAAGAAGCTCCAAAATCATTCTCAAACATCTGGGCAGGAGACTGTAGGCTACTAGCAGAAATTGTAGGCTAGTGGTCACTATGACGACTTATCTGGATTTCATTTGTTAAATATTAAACAGTGCTTTTATCATGTAATTAAATAACTTTCATAAAGATTAACTGCATTACTCAACTATCATTTCATTGCCTATTTGCTACTGCAGTTATGAAGGATATCGGTGTTCATTTTGACATTATTTTGTTAAAAAGTGCTGCAGCATTGATCAATTCTAACAAATATGTACATTTTTATATATTAATCACAAATGTTTTACTTTACACAGATTATATGAATGTTCTATTGATTCTGATCTTGCGGTAATGCCGTTGTTTTATAATTTATACGTTTTTTTTCCTAGTTATCTGTCTCTTTCATTCATGCCCAAAAATGAATGCCCCTTGAGCCAATAGTGATTGAACTGAAAGATAAAATGATCAGACATTATTATTCCTACCGGTCATTTCATTAAATTATTATTATTAAATTCCTCAAGACAGTAGTTGTTTAGCTAATGGACCTTTTTGGAACCCCCTTTCTGTTCTTTTTATCCTTCTTATTTGTCTTTACGCTGTCTCACTCCTTCTCCTTTGTGTCATTCTTCATCTGTAGGTGTCCGAATGCAATTGGCCTTCCCGACAGGCCCCGAGTCTTCATAACCTTTTTGCCGTGTGTAAGAACATGTACAATTGGCTCAAGCAAAACCCCAAGAATGTGTGTGTTCTCACCTGCTCGGTAAGAAGACATTCAATGTTCACGCTATATGAATATTGTGAAGTATAGAAAAGAGCATTCAATGTATCCGCTTGTTAAGTTATGAAGTAAGTAATTAAAAGTCTACAGCTTAAATAGCTGATAATGAGCACTGTTTATTCATATAGCACTTTTATGAACTCACAGCGTACACTACAGTCTCCAGGCTCACAGAATCTCTGCCATACATTAAAAAACATTATTCGCTGTCTGGACATTTGGGTTTTTCGTTATGGAGATGAAGGTTTGTGGTTTTAAAAAAAAAAAATTTGACAGCACGCTATAAGTATATATATATGTACTTTTTCATTATTTTTTCCGAGAAGAAACGTTTTTCCGCAGAAGCAGTGGTGCTTCACATCAGACTTATTTCTCCTTTTCCATTGCACTAAATGGCCTGTTTTTCTTGATGCTTAACATGCAAAAGCATACGTTTCTTAATGTTGCTTTTAAGAAACTCAAGAGGAGTATGGCTCCCACATAACAAGTAGGCAGGCAATAACAAAAAACTTAATTCATCAGTGTCAAGTAAAACTAAACCAGTATGCCACCAGTATAACCACCTGTATTTGCACATGCTGTCTGTGTTGTTTCAGTGGCTGGAATTATGCAAACTAGGTTACCTCATAAACATATTCACATCGTTTATATTAAACCGTTCTGCACAGTTCTCTGTGTTGGAGCACAGTCATGAATGCGGAGCAAGCAACAGACTGCCTTAATCTGACAAACTTTGTAAACCAGGCACCTAGACGTGCATAAAAGGTGTGTCTGGATATTAGCTCAATTTAAACAGACTTTTCCATAAATTAAAAACAGCCATTGATGGTGCTGCCATGATCAATATGTCGATCAATACTGTGTTTCACAAGGTGGTGAAGTATTTTTTTATTTCGTTTTATTAATAATAATACTTTAATGTAATTTAAATCTTTGATTTAATATTTTATTTGATTC
This sequence comes from Barbatula barbatula, assembly GCF_947034865.1. NCBI lineage: Eukaryota > Metazoa > Chordata > Actinopteri > Cypriniformes > Nemacheilidae > Barbatula > Barbatula barbatula. The sequence goes on from NC_136770.1 coordinate 18,017,867, forward strand.
TTATTTCAGTTTTTGGCCGTCAAATTGTTTGAATGAATTTGTTCTTAAATTTCTTCCGGTCCTCTCTAAGCAGGTTAGACGACAAGTTTCAATAGTTTTATTCGAACCCATCCTCAAATTCGCTTGCTCTTCCTTTCTTTAGGATGGTAGAGTTCCTTCAGGCGTGCTGGTCTGTGCCATGTTCTGTTTCTGCCACCTTTTTGCCAACCCGGTGCCAGCCATGCAGCTTCTCATTGCCAAGAGGCCTGGTTCTGGCCTGTGGCCCTCCCACAGGAGGTACGGCCAATCAGCTTGAAGCTCGAAAACCTGTACCATTGATATAAAAAATGATATGAAATACAAACAAGATTATTGTTGAGCAATAATCATGGGTTCATCCAGCTGAAGTCTTGCATACATCATACATTTTTGGAGTCTAATTTTCTGTGTGTTTATTCAGGTACATAGGTTACGTATGCAGTTTAGTCTCAGAGAAGCCTACGGTACCCCACTCGAAACCACTAGTCATTAAAGTTGTCACCATGAGTCCTGTTCCGTGCTTCAACAAACAGCGCAGTGGCTGTCGGCCATTTTGTGACGTACTTATCGGCGAGACCAAGATATTTTCTACAGCTCAGGAGTACGAGAGAATGAGGTAGATCACACATGACTTGATTTCTTAAAAAAACATTAGGTTTAACAGAAAGGAATGATAAGTTCTCTTCATATCTGTTGTATGATCTCAGAGAACACAGAGTTCAGGAGGGCAAAGTCGTCTTTCCTGTAGGAGTGAGTGCCCAAGGAGACGTGGTGATTTCTGTCTTTCACATGCGCTCTCATGCACTACAGGCCAAGGTAGGAGACTTATTAATAACTTCTTTGTACATTTCACTGAATATTACATTTGTGTGCCTTTAGTAAGCACAAATTGACTTCACATGTCTGTTCAACGTGTGTCTGCAGGTAACAAACACCCAGATATTCCAGATTCAGTTCCATACTGGTTTCATTGCTCCCGGCACTACGGTCTTAAAGTTTGTGAAGTAAGTTTTTCTTCTCATTCACCACGTTACATCTGAAGCAATTGACTTTGATTTGGGTAGTTGACTTGAAGTGTTATTTAAGAAAAGGTTTGATGAGATTTGATAAATGCACTAAATGCAAACCCGGTGCATGATGTTACACAGTCAAGCTGAGAATATTGTATCTGATTAATGAAACAGCAATGCAGAGCTGAAATTGGTTCTAGTGGCATTTCACAGTGGGGATACCCAGCATGCCTCAGCAGAATTAAAAACAGCGACTGAATAAATGCCATGTTATTTATTGCTTATTTTGGTCACAACTACTGCGGTAAAGACAAAACAGTCACGCCTGGATAGGACACTGTAACACTTTAAAGGGATACTCCACCCAAAAATGAAAATTGTGTCATGATTACTCATCCTCAATTGGCGGACCGCGGGCCGGATCCGGACCTTGGCTTCATTCCATCCGGACCGCGAGACATAGCCTTATAAACCATTTAAAACATTTGACTATTTGGTTGTTTAAATTGAGCCGTGCGTCTACACAAATTGGAGAATCACATCTCAGGAACATTTATGTAATGTACCGCTATAACTTTATCTCCTGCCAAAGATGCGCAACATGAGAAGCAGACACATGCTTATTTTAACAACATTAGTGCAGACACACAGATCAGGTACATGGACACACAACATTAAAATAAATGCAGCAATATTTAAGTATTTGCATCGGTCAGTCTGTTCACTGTTTGCTATAGGTATCCAACCTTTCGACCAGATTTGTGATATTTTATGAACCGTAACGTTTCATCTACATTACTTATTAGCATTATTGATAAGCATTTAAACATTTGTGACCCTGTTAAAACCCAGGCTGCAAGCATTCATTTCACTAAGATTTCAATCTTTGAAATGGCATTATTCAGTAAATCTTGAAGATATTGTTGTTATATTTTCACAGAATATTCTGAAGGATGATTTTATGTAGAAAACAGTTAAAAGACTTGCTGGGTTTTCACAAGCAGGGCCACATTTTATAGTGAACAACGTTCTAATCGGGAAATTATTTAAAGATAAAAGTAGTGGCCTTGGCATGGAAAGGCTAATTTAGAAAGTCAATTTTTTTCTGTTTATGACGAGAGCATTTTTATTCTTGCAATACATTTGCTGTTTGTTGTCAGTAGCTTATTTTTTATAAATATTAATTATTAGACTTCTATTAAGAGGGCATTCCCCTAAAGCCACAGAGCCTACAATAAATACAATACAAACACACTGTGGATATCAAAATATAAAATAAATGGCCAAATAAATGGGGATAAATATATATAAGATATGATCATTTATCAGGCAATTTATTTTATATTTTGATATCCATCCTATTACAGGTGTCATTATTATACCTTAGAAAAAAGTTCTTAGTTTGTTCATTTAATATTAGTTCTACCATATCTGATGTCTCCATGTTGTTTTTTGTTAACTACATTTCACCGAAATCTGTTTGTGTGTTCAGAACAGAGCTGGATGCCTGTGATTCTCCTGAGAAATATCCACAGCTGTTTCATGTAGTGTTAGACATCGAGGTGGAAAGCACAGAGAAACAGAAAGATCTCACACCTCCATGGGAGCAGTTCCCCACCAAAGATCTGAGCCCTAATGTGCTTTTCTCCGGTCATCAAGAACATCAGGACGCACTGGCCATTGCAGGTAACATGCACAAATCCCTATATATTACTGATACAGTTGAATGGAGGGTTTTGATTCGCTTTTTTGGAAAATAGAACAAATGTGAAGGTTGGTTGGACAGTGTATATTACTTTTGTTATAATATAAACAAGGTAAGCAACATAATGAATAGCAATACTTTATATTTGGGGGTTAAAACATCCCCCTTTTATTTGACCAAATAAATAGATATCAGAATATTTTTACTAGCAGTAGGCTGAGTTTAGGCTGTTGAGGTAAAAGCTCAGTAGTTTGTGTCTGAATATGCCTTTAAACCGTAAGCCAACAGTCATTAGTCACCCCCTGGCTTTTTAAAGAGATTCTGTGCCCCATTAAACTAAACACCATCTGTTTAATGTACTTTTCATTCTCGGACGAAAAGATGAAAAGGAAGGCTTGGACTTGGAAGGTAAGACGTAGTGTAGGAGGCCTGTGAGAGAGCACACTGAATAGTCGATTAATAGATTTGCGGTGGCTTGAAGACTTTACATGACCAAATGCGCAGATATTTGGGTGAAATATTCTTTTAAAAGGGCTTAGGGCTATTATTTCATAGGTTTGTACTCGTAGGTTTGTTTACTTTTATTTGTATCTTTTTTAAGTTTTATTCCATCTCATACACAGTTTAAATCATTATTAATATTTTGTAATTCTTAAGTATCTATGGTCTTAAAATGTTTTGAATTATTTCTGTGTAAAGCATGTTGAATTACCTTTGGATACACAGTATAAATAATAATAAACTTGCCTTGCCTCACAGTTATATTTATTCAACTATATTCAACTTTCTATGTTGGAAAACACAATGGAAAGGCTTTTAATTCTAGAGCTCTATTCTTTTCTACACAACTGCAAATAGAGTTCAACTTTAGTTACACGTGAAATAATACATTTGACTCTATAGGGATAAATAAATAATAATAAAAATTCTGCTGAACACAAAGGCAGATATTTGGAAGAATGTCATTAAACAAGTCGATCTCATCCCCCATTTACTGCCATAGTTGGGAAAATAAATACTAAGGGAGTCAATAGGGGATGAGATATTTTTGGTTACTGACATTCTTCCAAATTTCTTCCTTTAATCGTGTTCAGCATAACCAGAAATGTCTACAAATTTGGAACAATTTGAAGATGAGGGTGAACTGTCCCTTTTAGCGTCCTCACATCCCATTTCCACATTTCTCCTATCTTAGCTCCAGCCCCGGGCCACGGAGGTTGCGGAGGCAGAGTGGGGCCGAATGAGGAAAGCGAACCCTCGGATGATGAGATGCTCTCCATATCCAGCCAGCAGAGCAACACAAGCAATGACAAAACAAAAGCGGCCAAGAAACCAGAGCTCCAGCCTGCAGCGGCCGCTCCTCCACCCGCTGAAGAAGTAGATCTGCTTGGGCTGGATGCAGCTCAGCCTCCATCTTCCCCACAACCTCCCACTACAGGCACCACCACGGACCTGCTGGGAGATCTGTTTGGAGCTCCGCCCACACCACAGCCGGCCAGCGGCTCAACCTCTGCTCAGTCGACTCCTCGGAGATCCGCACCCTCTTCTTCACCCAGCCCGTCACCTCGATCTGGAGACAGTAAGCTCCCATTGAGTAACAACGTGATTAATTGTAGCACAGACAGATGTCTTGCAGAAATGTAAAATATGGACATACTGTACATGCTTGCCGCTTAACACATATAATATATACATTTATGTGTTCAGATTGCAGAGATATAAAATATCTTAAACATTTAAGTATATATTTTATGGATATATCAGTGTACCTTTCCATATATTCATGTTGTACACATGTCCTGTATTTCCATATTAAATATTTCTTAATACTACAAAATATGGCAAAAAGTAGTGTGTGTGTATATATATATATATATATATATATATATATATATATATATATATATATATATATATAGTATATGGTAGTATTATAGCTTTTTTTATTGAAGTTTTTTTATTAACTTTGAAATTGTTTATTTTATTAAGTCTGTTTTTTTTCTTCATTTTTATTTTCAGTTATTAATTTTAGTTGCACAACTTAAACTTATTTGAGTTTATTATGTTACGTTTATGATTTCCCAATAATATTTAGGTCAATATTTTATTTTATTTCGAATGGTTTAGTAGTTAACAGCAAAAAACATGATTTTTATACGGCACAGTTCAAGTATTTTACTTTAGAAATGTGTCAATAGTCTGTGAATTAAATACTAATAATTAAAGAATAAAATTAATATAATTCATTGTTTTTATAAAAATATATACATATATTGAAATATATTGAATATAAAATGCTTTTTAATGTGCATCTTAACTAATTCAAATGAATCTTTCATTTCATTCTTCAGCTTTTGACCTGTTTGGGTCCGGCACTGCTCCAGCCCCTAAGCCGCAGGACTTCATGGGGGCATTCCTCGGACCAGGTAATGTGGGGCAGCCAGACCCCTTCCTGCATGCTGCACGATCTCCATCTCCTACAATGCAGAACATGGCCATGGGTAAGGCATGCGCCTCTGCCACTCAGTGCTGCCAGTGTGTGGGCAATGTCACCATAACAACCAGCAACATCTTTTGTGTGAAATCCTCCAGAAACAAACAGCAAGATAACCTTGCATATGTTCATCTGTTAAATAGTCCTCTTGAAAAACTGTGTTAGGTACGTGCTAATGGTTGATGTTTTTGGAGAGTACAGTTGGTATAGGCTTTTGTTACTGTTATTTGAGCTTGATCGTTTGTTTTGAGAACAGCGTGTGTGGTTGGAAGCAGCATGCGCTCTGGGAAGGAGAAGTCTAACTGGTATTATGTATCTGGGAATACGTGAGGCAGATGAATATCGAAATAGAATACATTGATACACTGTTTTTACTGAATCACATTTCAGTAAGAATAATCTAGGTCATGTACAGCAAGGACCCTAAAAACTGTAGGTCATCTTGAATATAGTGCATTATGCTTAGTGTTTGTGATGGTGTGCATGAATAAGAAACAAATATAATTTCAGACATAATCATTTGCCTTTTAATGACAAGATTTTTAAAAACATATTCAAAAGATCATAAGAAACAATTCAGTCAGGTGAACCTAAACTTTTGAAAGCTGTATCAGTCTGTTTGGTGTTAAAACTTGTAAATGATACAGTGAGGTAGCAAAATGTTTCCTTAACAGGTCGGAGTTCACCTGTGCCCCCCACTACCCCCAGTGTTAACATCCAGCAGCAGAGCTCTACAGGAGCATGGGAATGGAACAAACAAGCACCTGCAGGCAAGTGCTGTTTTAAAAACATGATAACTTATCGAGCCATCTGGTGGAGTCCTTTGCAATTGCAATAAATACAAAATAAATGACTCCCTTCTCTGCCATCTGGACTGGGATCGTGAGCTCATAATTCAACACTGTTGATGTTTTTCGAAATGATTCATCTCATCAGGTGAAGGGTTTGGGATGGGCAGCAAGTCCGCTAGCACCAGTCCGACAAGCTCAGTGCACAGCACACCCACCCACCAGGCCAAACCCAACAACCTGGACCCTTTTGCGGATCTGGGTAACTTAGGAAGCAGTCTGGGAGGTAAAGGAAAAGTGTGTATAAGTCTTTGTGTAAGTACACTCTGGATTCAACGCCAGCATGTTTTCACGCACAGGTGGATCAGGATTCTCCAGCAAACCCACCACGCCCACTGGTACAGGAGGAGCATTTCCACCCATGGGCTCCCCCCAGCGTCCGGCTCCCTCTCCGCAGCACACTGCCTCTGGAGGCTGGCATCCCGGTACTGGCTTTCCTTCATGGCAACCTGGTGGTACGGGTCAGTGGCAACCGACGAACCAGGGAGCACACCACCAGACCCCACCTAAGGCACCTGGACCATCCGTGCCTCACACCTCGCCACAGAACAGACCAAACTACAACGTCAGCTTCTCCAATAGGGGTGGAGCATCACCCGGGAGCACTGGAGTGAAAGCACAGCCTAACATGGGTCAGAAACTGACAACATTGCATTTACATGTCAAGATATACATTTCATCCGTATGCAACACTTTATAGCCATGTATGTATATCTACAAAAGAGGTTCTTGGCTTAGTTATTTATGAAATTGCCAGCCAGAGCAAGCATGTTTGATCATAGCCCATACAATATGAGAGAACAAAGCCTCTGCTTTAAGAACAATATTATTGTTCACATATTCTTTGTATCTCTCCCTGAATTTGGGAAGTTTACTTTAAAACACAACATTATGAGCAAAAAAGTAAATTGTGTTTTTGTCAAAGAATTGCTAAGCTGTAAATGCTATATATTCTTTCAAAAGATGAATAACAGCACCCCCTACTGTATAACTATGAAAACATGGACAGCTGGGAAATTAATCAGGTCTTGTCATAAATGATGGAAAATTTCTGAAATTCCTGTTTCTTTCCAGGAACCAGGCCAAAGGTTTCGGATGCTAATTTCGATGACCTGCTCTCTGGTCAGGGCTTTGCTGGGGGCAAGGAAAAAAAAGGGCCAAAAACCATAGCAGAGATGAGAAAAGAAGAGATGGCAAAAGAGATGGACCCAGAGAAACTTAAGGTGAAAAATCAAAGATTAACAAACATCACAACTTTCTGGATTTTGTTAATTGGCAATACATATAATTCTGTATTTATAAGCTGTTGTCCCTCATGGGGACCTAAACAACGTCCCCACACGATCAGAATCTACTGGTATTATTATCTTTGTGGTGACATTTGGTCATTTGGTTTTTACAGTGTCGTCTAGACTCACTTGTCACCATGTCCCTTGTGTGTGTGATAGATCCTTGACTGGATTGAAGGGAAGGAGAGAAACATCAGAGCATTGCTGTCCACCATGCACACAGTGCTGTGGGAGGGGGAGACACGCTGGAAACCTGTAGGCATGGCTGACCTTGTCACACCAGAGCAGGTGAAGAAGGTTTACCGCAAAGCTGTGCTGGTTGTACACCCTGACAAGGTGAGCGACATATCCGTTTTATCCAGAGCAAATAACATTCCATTAAAAAATTCACAGTATTTTAATAGTATGCGTGTGCCTTGAGAATCGAGAACATATTTATTTATGGAAACTAAACTGGAAAATGATTCAGTATTTCACAATTGCAATACACACAACTTTCTACGACCCAACATTAGCGGTTCAGACTTCTGTTTAGTCATTTTAGTGGTATATGTCAGCACAGTTTATTTTGTAAACATTCCTTACTTTAATGCAGATTTAGCAATTTATCTTATATAGAAGTATGACTATTCAATGAGGCTATTTAATTAATATTTTTTTCTTTTTCAGGCAACTGGCAAGCCCTATGAACAATATGCCAAGATGATTTTTATGGAACTTAACGATGCCTGGTCAGAATTTGAAAGCCAAGGACTGAAGGCACTATACTGAGACTTTAAATCCAGAAGGTCATCAAGGAAGACCCCAAATCTAAATATGATCCCAACCAGTCAACAGCTCCTGCCCACTTTAGACATCGCAACCCACCACACCCCATGAATCACATCTTCTCTCCCACCTCCAGTATAGTTGTGTGTGTCTCTCTATCTATTCATCAGGTCAGATCATGCAACCTAAAGAATAAGCCAACCTTACCAATTTTTTGAAAAGACCGCTATTTAAATAGTAGCATTCGACTTTATTCCATAGCATTTGATCGCTGCATAAAGTCAAGATTGTGTCTTTGGACAGCTGTTAAATATATATCTGTAGTCATCTCTGGCATTGTTGAATATCTGATAGAAATGGATAAAAACTGATAGAAAGAAGTACAAATGCAGAGGAATCTTGGATGAGAGGCGAAGCACTTTAACTAATGGAAAAACATATCCAGATTCTCTAGGATCAATTTTTCAAAACACCTGTGAAATATGTAAGTGGGTCTCAGGTTTTTCCACTCCAGAGGTTAGAGGTTTAGGCAAATATGCACAAACGAAAGAACACTTTTACAAAAGCGTTGTATCAACATCTTGTATTATGTAACGTTATTCTTTAGGAAGCTAGGATTTTACCAGTTACATTGGATTGGAGTACATACATTTAAAAGCACAATGAAAAGACTAAGAAGTGTGCGTCATGCAGCTAATAATGTTCTGTTCCTTCTGAATCTGTGCTTGCGGGTTATCGGACTACATTTTAAAAACATTGAATTTGGTCAGTGAAAGGCAGATGTACTCCGTAGGTAACTGATCTGTATATGTTGCACTACAGTTTTCAAACACGAACGGTTAAGGAAAATTTGTATTTATGTAGTAACAAGGTAAAGTAGATAGTATGAAAATGTATCTTGGAGTAACTCGACTAGGCTTCCATTGTGATCTACTGTATACAAGATGAACTCTTAATGTCGTCTCAACATACACAATTTATGTTAACCTGATGTAATATGTTTTCTAAGTGGTTAACAGTGCCCTCGTGAATTAATCACATTCACACAACAATATGTTTTTAACTTATTTAAATACAGAAACTATTGCATTTCTCAAGTACTTTTGTCTGCATTCCACAGACTATGTTTACTGAATTGAATTTGCACATTGCCTTTAGACTATGTTTATTTATTCCGGATTCTGCGTATTTGATGAGACTTCTGATTAAGAATGTTATTAAAAATGGTTACAAAATAACATCATTTCATAATTGATCCATAGGTGTCTTCTAAAACGATTGAACATATCATGTGGACCATAAGGTTCAGATTTTAACAACTGGTTTTACATATGAACTCACATTAACATTAGGCAGCAGCAGTGGATCGATCTTCAAAATCCAGCTCTGTTTCTTGGTATCCACGTAATGTCCGACTGTAAGCGGCACATAGTCCAGCCGACGTTTCTAGAGTGTTCAGCCACTAATCTGCCCTTTTTCTTCTCTGTATATTTGCACTTGAATGGCATAAGGTAAATACACACACTTGTGCCGAAACTTGCAGTACCTGCTGTACATCTCATTCATGCTTCCTCTTTTTGTGCTTTGGATCACACAGTGATATGTTTGCTGTCAATATTCTTCATACAGACCAGTGCTGAAGACTTCAATACACATAATAAATAAAGACAACTATCTTGAACTGATGATGCCGTGTATCCACAATGGAGCCCCAACCCTTGTGAACTGAGCTGTTTATCTTCAAACGTAGGATAACAATGTTCAAAAGCTAACCTCTGTATACAGTAGTGAATGTGTGGTGTTCTCAATTATGATGTTCTCTGTAAGGAAGTGATACGATTCGGACACATCTCTGTGTTTGTCTGCCGTATCAGTATTATTGTGAGATAAATTTGTTTTTGTGTCTTTTATTTTTTCTTCTCCATAGTGATCTGTACATATGATGATGTGCGTTGCACAAATAAATGGAAAACAAAAAGTGCTCAAGGAAAAAGGAACAGTTGAAAGTTAAAGCAAGAAGTGTTCAAGTTGATAATAAGATATGACAAGGGTCATCTATTGAACAACAACCACAACATCAACAAAAACTTCTAAAATCTTTAAAATGCAGCAGCATGTTTAATACAAAGACTGTTTAATGCAGCTTAATTGTGCCACGGATGTATTTAAATCACGATTACATGTTGTAAGATTAATATCGTTTTAAATGTGTGTACATTAATAATGAATTATAAAAAAAGATTAAAGCAAAGTTTAAGGCTGATGCTAATGTCTTTGAGTTGAGTCCAACATAAATGTAGGTAACAATTGGACTTTGTTAATTGCATACGATAAATATTTGCAGTTATTTCATTTTATTATAGCCTACTATGATTTAGTCTGACATTAAACAACTTTTTTAGGCTTTACGTCTGCAACTAGTTAACCAATGAAAAGTATTTAAAAGATCCTGTCGCTAAACCACGAAACTATTGGATCCCACCCCAAATTAACTGCTTCAACTTTTGGATCGCCTCCTTCACAAACATGCTTTAAGTGTCACTGTCACGACTTCTTTGCTATACAAGGGTAAATAAAGAACTGGTTCCTTGCATATTTTCAGCGTATTCTTTATTAAACAAACACTATATCCTGTGGCCTATAGACGGTTTCAAGCGGTGGCAACACAAACAAACATAAGCTTACGGTAGATCTCGGCAAAGAATCAATAAATGTTAAGTAGTTTTAATTCAATAAATGTAATATGCATTAATATGAACATACATTTTATATAAAATAAATGGTTATATTATATTACAACCGGTGCGTCCCATGAAACTAAGGCTAATGTTCTACGTAGATGATTGAATAATTTTTTTATTTTAACATGATATTTTATCCAGATGACAGAAAAAACGGCATATTGCGTGTGGTAAAGAAGCGTTATACAGTAGATATAAATCAGTGACGTCATAATGAGAGACGCTAAAGAGACATCTCTGCTGGAGCTGCTTTTAGAGTCATAACAACGCGGAGAATACAGACGAGTTTATAACCGTGTCTCCGTTCTCGTCTCTGTTCCCATCCTCTCGTCTCTGAGTTATGCCCTACACCTGTTCCCTTGCTTAATGCCCTTGTGTCTTCTGTCTTGTGCTGGTTCATTGGGGTTGTGTGGTGAGTTCCTGTGTTTTGTTAGTCTAATCTAGTCTAGTTTTATGTTTAAAGTTAATTTTAGTCTTGTTTAAGTGTAGTTAGTCTTAGTCCTGTCTTGTCATGTTATTATTTTCCCTTTATGTTACTCCCTCGTGGGTTTTGTTTTGTATTTTTATTAAATTCTTGTTAACCCCTGATCCGCTGTCTGCACCTGGGTCCTCTGTCCTTGTCACACCCACCGCGATCATGACACTTTGTTGGTAATGACAGCTTCCAGGTGCCTCCTGTATGGAGAAATTAGTCGCATGCATTGCTCTGCCGTGATTCTTCCACACAAACAGTCTTCAAATCTTGAAGGTTCCGTTGGCCTTTTCTCTGACTCTGACCTTTAGTTCTTTTAATAGAGTTTCTATAGGATTCAAGTCAGGTGATTGGCTGGGACATTCTAGCAGCTTTATTCCATTTCTCTGAAACCAATTGAGAGTTTCCTTGGCTGTGTGTTTGGGGTTGTCTTGCTGAAATGTCCACCCTCATTTCATCTTCATCATTCTGGTAGATGGCAGCAGATTTTTATCAAGAATGCCTCTGTACATTTGTCCATTCATCCTTCCTTCAATTATGATAAGTACATGTATTTTAGTTTTATTAATCAGTTCTTAAATGTGTAATTACATTGTAACACGGTGTAATAAAGTGTAACCATGAATTTAAGTAAATATTCCATACAAATATTTATCTTTTTTCGCAATTAACTTTACCTTTTAATTTACATTAAAATTATTATAAATGTAACCAGGTCATTGTCTTGATTTTTTACTCACTTGACTCGTACGGTTAAGGGCATATTCATTCAGTGCATTCAACCAATGAAACACTCCAACACCACTCGCACTCAAACGCTATTGGCTCGGGTCTCTTTAAAGAAAAGAGTCTATGCTCAATGAATGAGAAAAATGAACCAATGCATTAAGTAAACCCCAACAGATCTTTTAAAAATACATGTTACATAAACTGTAGTACATTTCTTTATGCAAACACATACTTTTCAATTCAGTGCAGGAGAGCGCTGGTTTCTTTTGGGTTATGTTACATTTCACATTATCAGCTCACGTAAGCGCAAGAAAAGCTACTTATGTGTTGTTTAAAAAGAAGAATGTAACCATACATTCCCTATACCTACAATAGGTCTATTACTTACATTTATAAATGGCAATCCTGCTTGGAGTGGCTTTATGGCATAACGTAAAAAAGAATTAATTTCAGTGGCAGTAAGCTACACTAGTACATCTTGCCTACTGTTTTTAAAGGATATCATAATTATGAGACTTGATGTGTCATTTATGCTGAACCAAAGCTCGAACCAAAACGTGTTCACTCTCAAATCCACCGTTTATCAACAAACAGGGACGATATTAATTTGCTTTTCCAGTCCTTTGTGAACACAAATAAATCTCAACCTGTTTAAACTAGTGAAACACTTTATTGGGGTAGAAAGATTAGGCTGCACCACCAACACATGTTGTTTGGGTGCATGTCCACTAGATGACAGCGATGCTGCAATTAATTGTATCTTTCACAGCAATTTAGAAAAACAATAAGTTGGTGTGACACATACATTAACGTGCACAAAAGTTAGTATTTAGGAGGATCAGGTGAAAAGACGGATGAAAAACACTTCAGGTGCTGCTGTAATCGTTTACCATGTGTCAACAAAACAAGTGAATATTTAATTTAGCCAAAAACAAATTTCGCCATTTTGCTTTTTTAGTCTGAAGACAAAAACACAACTTTCTTTCTCAGATTGTAGACCATGATCATAAGGACGCATGTACCGTACCATTAAGTTGAGAAGTTGAGTCATTCTTTCACTAAAGGCCCATAACAAAGACGCTCTTGTGTGAGCCCTCATCCTTAAAATAAGGGAATGCTGACTCACACCCATGTAAGTGACTGCTATGGGGTGTAATTCTGCCCCATTCAAGCTTTGCAGCTCAGGAAGAAATGATGTCTCCACCTTGTTAATCTTTATAGTTCCCACATGTCCTTTAGTGTCTCTAGCATTGGTGCAGTGCGTGTTTTGTGATCCTCTGTTGGGTTTCCCCTTTGCGATTTCTTGTTTCTGCCTTTTGAGTGTCAGTATGAGTATTTACATGCAGTCAAAAATATTTTTTTGTTGTGCATTCCAAGTAACATCAATCAAACTGCAGATAGGTCTTTAAAATAAGTAAAATCTTTCACAATGACCTTGACGTTTCATTGGACAGAAACCTGTCTTTGAAAAAACACATTTCAAACGTCACAAAAACAGCTTTCTACCATCTTATAAACATTGCCAAACTGCGGAATATTCTGTGTATTTCTGATGCAGAAAAACTAGTTCATGCATTTTTGATTTCAAGACTTGTTGTAATGCACTACTTAAGGGGGATCTTTACTTATGCGTCGGACGTACGCCATAGCCGACGCAGAGAAGAGTACCCTATGCCATAGCCTGACACGCACCTCTCCAAAAATGTAACAGTAAGTCAATGCGACGCGGACCCCAAGTGCTGAGATCGGTCTGTTGAAACCCCTCCCTTCAGGTCAATAAACTCAGTGATAGCGTCGGGTTACTCATAAGTATTTCCGAGTGAATTATGTAAATAAATTTCGCTTTCTTTTGTATGTAACAACTCAAGCTGCGGAAGTGACTTACGTTCATCTGCTAAATGCTTCACACAGCGTACACAAGGAACTGCTTCTTCTTCGGCTCATGTCTTGGTTACACAAGCAACACCCCTGTGGACACTGACGCCTAGTCGCCATTGCCTGTCAACGCGGACAACAACACCCAAGTATAATAAAAAACTGACGAGTGCCCTACGGCGTAGAAGTAAAAATCCCCCTTAAATTACAGCTAGTTCAATTTCCGCTGGTAGTGTTCTTACAAGGTCTAGAAAATATGACCACATAACACCAATTTCATCATCCCAACACTTGCCACCCATTAAGGTCCGTAGAGACTATAAAGTACTTCTGGTCACTTATAAAGCATTAAACGGTTTAGCTCCCGCTTATCTAACAGAGCTTCTATCACGATACAACCCATCACGCTCTTTACCATCACAAAACTGCAGACTTCTGATAGTACCTAGAATAACTAAATCCAACCAAGGTGGTCGAGTTTCTCATATGTAGCTGAACCTAAACCCTGGAATAGCCTTCCTGAGACTATTCGAGGGTCAGACACACTCTCCCAGTTTAAATCTAGATTAAAACGCATCTTTTCAGCAAAGCATACATATGATGCATACCAGTATTATCTCTTGTTTTTAAGTAAATGAACAGCAGCTACGCTAATTGTTCACTCATCCCGATGTAACCACAGACTATGCTGGCTCAAGTAGGACCACCTCGTGACATCCCCCAACCCAAGGAAACTCTGGCTGATCGTCAGGTGCCATCCTCATGCAAGAACCTTTTGACTTCATGCGCCATCAAACTGGTGACGTCACCTCGGAAGTGGGATATTTCCCAACACAAACGCGGAAGTAACATCAGGATTTACTAACGTTACAATTATATTAGTAACATTGACGTTTCTAATTATCTAGATTCATTCAAACGTTACAAGTATCTTTTAACATTAAAAGAGCACTGATCCATAAATTAATTCTTGGGAATTAACAGATTTCCGAGAGCGCTTGAAGGCAACAAAAGTTGCAACTTCAGACTGCTTCGATACTGCTCTCTCAACATAACATGTTGTCAATTGTCATTTACATATTTTCGGTTTCTGTTGTCAGTTCTGTTTTATAAGCAAGACACATTGTCTGATAAAATCACCACACACCACAAAGCTCATCCCTCTGAAAAGCGAGGTGTGCTATGATTGGCCAGTTAACCAGTGCGTTGTGAGTGGTCGAATACTGCAGTGTGTGACGTAAAACGAAACCATATGACCCCTTTAATATCATTAATATACTCAAATTCTGGCGAATTGTGAAGGATAATTCCTTTTCCTCTTTAAGAACCAACATTCCTCTCAGAAGGCTCTGTTAGACGGTTAATATTTCCCCAATTTTCCAATATGGCAAATCACTTTTATCACCATGCATGCACCTGTACTCTCGCATCACCTGCATGATTAAGCTAACTTTCATTTGGACATACTGTAAATTCTTAAGCACTTGTGTGTTTTTGTGTAAAAAAGGCAGATGGGCTCTGAAGGTTGTTCATAATTTCAGCATAGAACATCTATATATTACAGCCTTTCGTATGTTTTCATTCTGTACTCTTGGTTTGCATTGCATTGTCATCCACATCAATAGAGTGTGTGGATTAAGTTTGAACAAGGCCATGAGTCAGGCCAGTTCACTTTATGAGCATCAACGAAATAAAGTGCTTAGTAGAGAATGGAAAAAAGCACAAACTGGCAAACAGGGACTTTTATTTGACAGCAGCAACAGAAACTAATATGTAAGAAAGTTGTGCTCTATGTGAAGATTTACCCTCATGTTGCATCTCTCATATACTTTACTCTTTCTTTCGTGGAACACTGATATTTTGAGAAATTTGTCAGAGTTTTTTTTTTTCATACAATGGAAATCAATGGCGTGTCGTGTTGTTTGTTTACAAACATTCTTCAAAATATCTTCTTTTGTGTTCTGCAGAAGAAAGTCATACAGGTTTGGAATGACGTAGGTGAGTAAATAAAGGTAATAAAGGAAGATAAAGGAATGTTGATTTTTGAGTGAAATATCCCTTTAATAACTGTATATAATACAAACATACCAGTAGAAATGTACTCAGCATTAATTACATTCAATGCATTTCATAGAGAGCAAGACATGCAATAACCTTGTAAAGCTGAAGCCACTGAATATTTTTCCTGGATATGTTCCTCTGTGAATAGATATGTAGATTCATCAAAGAGAATTATTCATAAGCCAGAGTTTTGAGCTTGAATCATAACTACTATCCACACAGAACTATCAGTTCATTATGTGCACATCAAATGAGGATTTTACCCTCACTGAGTCATATGGAAATGACGAGTACCTTAAACTGTGATTTGGGGTCTTAGTCATTCTGAGGTTCTTAAGAAGTCAGAGCCCATAATAACAAAACTGGTCGGTCACAAGCGCTAGTTTCTTCAAATCAACTTCTGACACTATGATATTTCCTTATATCTACCGCAGAGTTGTAATGCTTTAAATTCATATCACAGGTTTGGTAAGAAAAAACATTTCTATGAACTTTTTCAAGGGCCGAGAACATTTTCTTTTTTTAAACTCAGTTTTTGTCCAGGAAATTTACAAACTTTTGAGGACATGTTCAGCACAGTGTCTTAGCATAGCGAGCACTAAAACTAGTTCAATCTTTATTGAAGATGCCCATCGCAGAACCTAGAGACAAACAACACTGTTTTAGTTTTATTATACTATATTAGTGTCAGTTCTCCACCCCTAGAATTAAGAACAAGATTTAGGTTACAACTTATGAGGCAAAGTGTATATTTTTAGATGTCTGGTTGCTAGGTTTGTCTATGTTTTTTAAGGAATATTTGTTGTTGTGTTTACACAAATAATTAATATGCACTTTAAAAACAGCACAATTCATTATATCAATGTTGTTTTAAAACAGTTACAGCATATCATGTTGTTGCACCCCACTGTCATCTAATATGTCGACTATCTACAAATTATTTCCATATGGTTTACGATGAAACAGATATTCAAAACTCTTTACAATTGGTTCCAGGACAACTAAAAATAGATCCTTTCCTACTGACATTCAGTATAGACATTGCAGCTGTTGTTGTGGAAACTAGTTATAATAGTAGAAATAATAAATAGTTTGGGTAAAGCTTATGGGAAATTGCTCATGTGAGCCGAAATAACAGGTGTGCAGATTTTACACAGTAGCTCTGGCCGTCACTTTTATTCTGTGCATCAAGAATAGAAATCATATTTAAAGATCACCAGGGGTGCACAGTGAATTGAAATGTGGGATCTTGCAAGTCATTGATATGCTTACTGGAAATGGTTTTGATCTTATAATTGTAATGTATCTATGGAAGTTCTCAGGTTATTTATTTAGTTACTATGATACACGGATTAAGATTATGTATGATTCTGTTGCAGTCCTGTTTGTCTTTGTCTATATAAAATAATTTGGTTTAATCTTAATTCTTAATTTTAAATTTGCAGATGAAACAACTGATATATATTTTGCCATTTCCCAACAGGTGTCTCTGGTGTACAGTATGTTGCAAAGTCATCCAACGGAAGCAGATCTGTCTTCAGCTACAGTACCGTGTTGACCTAAACAAGCATTCTGAATATGCACACAAACACATACCATTTGTTTTTTATATGGGAGGGGGGCTTTCCATTGGCTTCTGGTGCTTTTTATATATTACATACCCCTAATCCCTTCTTCGTTGAGTTTTCTTTAAGGGACAGTTCACCCCAAAATGAATATTGTGTCATCATTTACTCACCCTCGAGTTGTTCCAAATTTGTTTAAATGTATTTGTTCTGATGAACACATAGAAAGATATTTGGAAGAATGCTTGTAACCAAACAGTTCTTGGCAACCATTGACTACCATAGTAGGAAAAAATACAATGGTAGTCAAAAGTGACCCAGAACTGTTTGCTTTCCTACATTTTTCTAAAATTCTTTTGTGGAAGAGAAATGTATAAAGCAGTTTTTCCCATGGTAGTCAATGGTGGCCAAGAACTGTTTGGTTACAAGCATTCTTACAAATATCTCTGTGTTCACCAGGACAAAGAAATGTACAAAGATTTGGATCAACTTTGACTCTGCTGAGTAAACTGAGTAAAAGAAGACGGAATGTTTTTTGCGTGAACTGTTCCTTTAAGTGGACAGTTGACAAGAATTCAGATTCAGATTTTATTATCCCTTTGGGCACACTTGCTGCCCACAATGTAGGGAAAATCTGATCAACAAACATTGTGGTCAGTTTCAAACACATAGTGCAAGACATAGTAAAAGATCACTTACCTAGTGTTTGTTTCCTGGGAAAGGCTCTGCTTAAATAACACACAGACGCACACACACTCAAACACAAATAGTCGATTGGTGTGTATTTCTGGCCCTCCCTCTTAGAATAGCTACATGTTTGCCTGGAGACCCGCTTGGAAGGAGAGATGGGGTCTGTAAATTCACCTCAACAAAACGAAGCTCTCTTTAACGCACACTGTCCCTTTTTTCACATCTTGACTGCACAGGTCACATATAAACTCTCCAGGTGAGTTTCTCCACTTTTAGGGAAATCTGTTTGTTTTTCTAAATTCAGTTAGTAGTTATTATTTCTACATTAATACATATTAATAATTCAACACATGCAGATGTTTATTGAAAACGCTTTACCATTTAAGCATTTACAAATAGGAGTCAAATTAAAAGCACCATGCAGTGTAGAGGCCACAGCTGTTGAATTTTATATTCTTTACATTGTGATATCCAGATGATTAATTCAGTTCTGCATTTAATTTAGTTTTCTATGACTAACAGATCCTATGTGTGGATATGGTTGTGCATACTGTGTATATTCCTTGATGCTTTGTTTGAGTCTATAAAAAAGATTAATTGAGCTAAACTGAAGCATAGAGAGCAGGTCATGTCATGTGTTCAGTCGGTTCATGCTCTTGCGTTCTAATTCATATGATGAGTGTTTTCCTCACAGCCACAAGGCTCCAACGTTCAGCTCCTATGATGCTGGCATTAGCATTTCATTTATTACGTAATGTTATTAAAACGGAAGTTACCACAATCATTTGCCTTTTGGCAAAGATGTCTTTGTTGCATCACAATTGTAATTGTTTTATTTCATCATTGTATATTTGTTTTGAGGGTTTGCAGTTTACTGTAGAGCAGATGCACATACTGTTTATTAGACTATGAGTGCAATCCAAATATATTGAAACATTTTGTTACATCCAACAGAAAAAATCAGCTGTACACACTGGCACTGTTTTTAAAACCTCAGATGATAGCCCTAATACTTCAATTGTATTTTAAATCATAACTCATTCTGTATAAAACTGAGTTTAGGGTTTTTGTTCAAGCACAGAAAGAGAGAGAGAGAGAGAGAGAGAGAGAGAGAGAGAGAGACAACCCAGAAGGGTTCTTTTCACCGGCTGATCTGCTGATCAGTTCAGAATTAAACTCAATTAGGATGTGAGTAAAAGCACATTGTGTTGTCTGCTCAGAAGTAGCGTGTGATGATCTTGCTCACTTTCCCGGTTGAAATGAGCTCCAGTTTCCACCTTGTACCAGGTGAGAACGGTTCATGTGATTATTTCTGCTTGATGATCTCGGTGCATTAACACTAATGACTTCAGCACAAAGGCTGTGGACGAGGTAACGGGTGTTAGGGCTGGATGTAGAGATGATTTGGTCATCCAATGTTTGTTCAGCAGTTCCAGGAACATGCATGCTGCTTATTCTAATGTCCGTTTAGCATTAGTTAATCAGTGCAACATACTCTCCTTCCATTCCAAATAACTGTAAAATCCAGTACATGGCTATATAATAATGTGCCATTAGGGCCAAGCTGTCAGGCCAGCTGGGGAGTGGAGCTTTTGTCAAGGCCCCCTCAGAGATAAAGCACATCATACTAATACTGTTGCATTACTTTTTGAGATCTGTTTGGTTGATGATGTCATAAGATCTTTATTATGCAGATTAAATAATGAGTAATTTGTTTGCATCAAAACATCAGTAGTATGGAGGACAAGAAATGACTTAAGTATTAAAACAAAAATGAATTTATTAGTACACAACCATTTTTTGTATTACCACATTTATTTCTGTATTTCTACATTTATCTCTACATTTCAACATTGATTTTTACATTTCTACATTTATTTATATATTTATTAAGGTAGGCAGTCCTATTCCTCTCTCAAAACATGATTGGTCAGCTCTAGTACTGCTGCAGGTACTACTAACCCTGTTAAAGATGGCGGGTGTTTTAATATGATTTACGATCATTAGCAAATATCATTGATCTTCAATCTACTAACTACCTTCGGTTTCATTTGAAGAGCTTAGACAATCAGGGAGCTCAGACAATCAGGGAGCTCAGACAAGCAGGGAGCTCAGACAAGCAGGAAGCTCAGACACACATGGAGCTCAGAAAAAAAGGGAGCTCAGACAAGCAGGGAGCTCATGCAACCAGGGAGCTCAGACAACCACAGAGCTCAGACAAGCAGGGAGCTCATGCAACCAGGGAGCTCAGACAAGCAGGGAGCTCAGACAAGCAGGGAGCTCAGACAAGCAGGGAGCTCAGACAAGCAGGGAGCACAGACAAGCAGGGAGCTCAGACATGCAGGGAGCTCAGACAAGCAGGGAGCTCAGACAAGCAGGGAGCACAGACAAGCAGGGAGCTCAGACATGCAGGGAGCTCAGACAAGCAGGGAGCTCAGACAATCAGGGAGCTCCGACAAGCAGGGAGCTCATGCAACCAGGGAGCTCAGACAAGCAGGGAGCTCAGACAAGCAGGGAGCTCAGACAAGCAGGGAGCTCAGACAAGCAGGGAGCACAGACAAGCAGGGAGCTCAGACATGCAGGGAGCTCAGACAAGCAGGGAGCTCAGACAAGCAGGGAGCACAGACAAGCAGGGAGCTCAGACATGCAGGGAGCTCAGACAAGCAGGGAGCTCAGACAATCAGGGAGCTCCGACAAGCAGGGAGCTCAGACAAGCAGGGAGCTCCGATAAGCAGGAAGCTCAGACACATGGAGCTCAGAAAATCAGGGAGCTCCGACAAGCAGGGAGCTCATGCAACCAGGGAGCTCAGACAAGCAGGGAGCTCATGCAACCAGGGAGCTCAGACAAGCAAGGAGCACCGACAAGCAGGAAGCTCAGACAATCAGGGAGCTCCGACAAGCAGGGAGCTCAGACAAGCAGGGAGCTCCGATAAGCAGGAAGCTCAGACACACAGGGAGCTCAGGCAAGCCATCAGCTGGATGAACTCGTACTTAGCTAATAGAATACAGTGTGTCTCTATTGACAACATCAAATCTCCCTATTTAGAATGTCCAGTAGGGGTTCCACAAGGCTCCATACTTGCCCCTATTCTTTTTTCTTTATACATTAACAACCTGCCTACTGTATGCCAAAACACCAATATTTTATATACTATCAATTAAGGGGACAGAGATCTGGAACAAATTACTGGTTGCCGTGAGAGAAAGCCTGACCTTCCCAGTTTTAAGAACCAACTTAAACAATGGCTTAAAACAAATCAAACATGTGCCCACCAATGATAATTGTTCAGAGCCGGACAGTAACGGAGTACATTTACTCGAGTACAGTACTTAAGTACAATTTTGAGGGATCTGTACTTTACTTGAGTATAATTTTTGGGGAGTACTCATGACTTTACTCAAGTACATTTGAGAGGCAAATATTGTACTCTTTACTCCGCTACATTTCTATCCATAACCGTAAGTACACGTTATTTCTAAAAAGGAAAAAGAAAAATCTCGGAAACCACCAATTTGTTTTTTCCCTCTCAAACGTGATTGGATTGTGCAGGCGCCACTTATTGGGCGAGCCTATCAGCAACAATCACCCAGACCTCAGAGCTCTATCATTTGCTGTACACAGCTGTCAATCATCTCACGTCTGCATGACGCGTCCTGTGTACACTTCCTCATTCAGGACATCCGCGATGAAGCTAAAGTAACATTTCTTCACCAAAACAAGAAGCTAATAAATGCACGATTGAAGAATATGTGTTTTGTGTGTATTTTCATGCGATTTGGGGGTATTTTTATACGAATAAAGAATAAAGGTAAGGGAAGAGTAGCCAATAGCGTCATATAAAATGCTAAATATAACATGAAATGAACTTGAAAACATCGCGACCGGTCAGCTGATTTTCTTTAATCATTATTATTTTCTCTTCTTTGCTCTATGCTGCGTGTATAACATGGTCAGGTTCAGAGGTGTGTCAGAACATTGCTATATCGCCTTCTTTGCTGTTTTAGGTTTATTGATTTCAGGGGCGGCGTTTGTGTATGGCCCTAGCGTTCAGAAAACATTGTTGAAACAAAGTACGTGTGCATAATGAGACTCATTATAGATAATTAAACTACTTTACACTGATGTGTACATGTAGCATAGGCGTCGGAAGCATGTGTATTTGAGAATGTATAAACACCGTTAATTCACATAGCGTCATTGACGTATAGTCGGTAAGACCGAAGATATGTAGTTTTGACGTGACATCATCGTAATGTTGGTTCGAAGCTCTTTTTGGCTAAACTCGTTTGTCTGCATTTTCCACATTTAAGATCATATACAGGCATTTATTTTCAATAAAACAAAGAAACTGTCTACAAAATGCCTAACAGTGGTTTTGGAATCAAGTGTGAGGTTATGGGTAGTGGGGATGGTCTTTATTTCCCAATTAGTTGGCATCCATTTAATAATTTTAATAAATCGAATAATTTACACTATTGTTATTGTATTTCATTCATAATGTAAAACGCTATCTGTGAAAAATTAAAAAAATATATTGTACGGAAAGACTTTGTAGTGCAGTCGCAGTTTAGGCTATTATGTATTTTGCGATTTGCCACTAGCTATGCCAGGATTAGCTTGTTTGCTGAATCTGATCAATGGTCGGTTTATATTTTAGTCTCATAGTCGATTAACGTAGTCGTTGGTGGTGGTTATGACAACATCTGGCTGGGTTATTTTTTACTACTTTAAGTTTTGTGGTTACATATATGTGGTATCATTTGGTTTCATTGTGGTTCGCTTTTGTATGGTCTGAGGAAATTTCGCCATACCCTAGGTTTTGATGAAACGCCACTACTGATTGATGAAAAAACAGAGAAACTCACATGTACACACAATTGTTAGCTGAATTGTATTTTCTAATATTACTCATTAATGTAAGCCGAGTATTTGCTTTGATGTTCTTGAGTATGCGGTGTGTTGTTTAAAACTGTTCGGTTCAAATGTGGGTGCAAAAAATCCATTAAAACTCTAGCAGAGGTGAAAAGAATAAAGCATGGTAAAAAGATTAAAATTACTTTATTTTACTTTAAATTCCTTTAACATTCTCCAAGGTATTAACATTAACATTTTTCATAACTCCATGTAGGACGTTTCTGTACATAAATGTAAGCACTGTGGCAGTAGTAATGCAATATTTAGAAAATGTACTCTTGTACTCTTGATACTCAAGTACTTTTAAAAACATGTACTTCAGTACTTTTACTTAAGTACACATCTGACTGTAGTACTTTTACTTGTACTTGAGTAAAATTTAGTAAGGGGTATCTGTACTTTTACTCAAGTAATGAACCTGTGTACTCTGTCCGCCTCTGTAATTGTTGTAATTTAGATAAATGGATACGGTTCACTGTACTACTTTATAAGTGTATGTATGTATGCCAAACTAGATTCAGCATTTTGCAGCATCTAATAGCACTTTAAGAAATTTATAATACATTTATTGTACTTTAAGTAGCACTTTACTATGTATGTGTATATGTGTGTATCCGTCATGTATGAGTATGCCATATTAGATGCCCTGTTTACTAATTGTGTCATTTCCTATATGTTGCTGTTAATTGTGTGTCTTTTAAATTAAGTCGAATCATGTTTAAATTAAATGTTTTAGCTGTGTTACTAGGTATTGATTGATGACCGCACATGGGACTACAAATGTAAAATAGCCTGGGGGCTAATTTTGGCATGTGTACATTGCTGAAAAGCTATGTTCATCCATATGCATTGTCCCTTTTAAATAAAAAAATAAAAAAATAAACAAGTTCAAAATCCTTATCATCACTTAACTGAACTAAAGCATCTGTGATTCGTTCCAAACGTAACAGAAGGTAGACGCTAGGTTGAAGATCAATGATATTTGTTAATGATCATAAATCACAGTTGACCGATCATGTTTTGAGAGAGGAAGAGGACTGCCTACCTTATTAACATACAGACACAGAAATCAATACATGTAGAAATGGATAAATTAATGTAGAAATACAGAAATAAATGTAGAAATACAGAAATAAATGTAGAAATACAGAAATAAATGTAGAAATACAGAAATAAATGTAGTAGTACAAAAAATTGTGCAAAGTTCATATTTTTGACATATTTATTTATTTATTTACGCGTTTATGTATTTATTTATTTATTTATTTATACATTTATGCGTTAATTTATCGAATTATTTATACATTTTTGCTTTAATTTATCTAATTATTTATTAGAATTATTTAATCTAATTATTTATATATTTATGCTTTCATGCATGTATTTATGTATTTGTTTGTTTATTTAATGTAATTCATTCTGTCATGATTCTGCCTACTCTTGTCTTGATTTTCTGGTCTAGGGGCAGAATCATGACAGACCCACGTGTTTTATGTGGAAAGAAACATATTATTGTCAATCAGGACATAATATGCGTTCTCTCCAGTCTCGTCATTTGGCCCCGCCCCTCTCGTTCCTAGTATAGCTTTCCTCCTGTGTCTCATTACCCACACCTGCCCATCGTTATTTCCTTTGTTAGTCTCCCTTTTTAATGCCCTCTTGTCTATTGTCTTGTGCTGGTTCGTTGTACATGTTTCCTGGCTTGTACCTGTTCCCTTGGTCATGTTCCTAGTTCTTGTTCCTGTCAATACTGTATGTATATGTTGAAGTACCTTGTTTGTGTTTGGTTATTTTTGCCCCCCTTGTGGGAAGTGTTTGTTTTCAGTTTTGTATCTAGTTTGGTTAGTGGTTTCCCCCATCGTGGGTGTTTATTTTGTCGTTTGTATCAAAGTTTATTTGGGATTCACTCCTTCATCCCCGTGTCTGCCTGCATTTGGGTTCTCCCCACACAATTCATGACACATTCATTTATGTATTTGTACTTAAGTCCTCCATAAGGTTATTTTGCATTGTTTGGCTTGAAAAAATATCTTCAATATTCATTTGTTTACATTTTATAGTAGCCATGGAATCTTTTCCTGAAGGCAAGCTAGTGATGCACCTCAAACAGCAGATTGTAAAAAGTTTCATTAAACCTGGTGACACCACATCTTTGCATCACTGTTGCACAACCCAATCTAGTTTATAATGTTTCTCATCATATGGTCTTACTTTATTATTTTAAAGAGGCTTCCTTAAGTAACATTAACCGAGATGCCATTTCAATATATTACCATGTTCACACCCATTTACTTTTGCCTAAAGACTGAATCATCACTCATTTACACTTCATTAGTTCTTTAGTATAGGGCTCCACTCATACGCATAGCTGCAAGATATATGGGGTCCTGTCAGGCTCGTTCTGTGAGTTATTGCCCACTCACTCTTCACACCCACTGAGGGACCACCCAACACTTATTAATTTATTTAGTCATTTGCCTCTATGCAGGTTCATTCAGAAAAACAAAGTGCTGTACATGAATGACTCCAGCATATCTCCGTCTGTCGGATGAATGGGCTTGTAAGTCTATATATTTAAATGATACTGAATAGTGCATATGTGCATTTCCTTGATCACGAGACTTAATGAACTACACATTTCTGATTAATTTAGTATCAACTTACTCTCACCTGCTTCTCCCAAAATTATTTTGAAGAAAAATGAATGCATGCACGGTCAGAAAAAAGGTACAAAAGATAAATGGTCCTAATATGTACCTTTGAGGTATACTTATATGCACTCTTTGGGGCAAAAATATACTTTTTGAAAGGATATCACCCCAGTGATAAGTTGATGGAAATATGTTTGGGTTCATATTGACATCTTGAATTAAATTGACGTTTGAGTGCAGATTCAGCAAATCTAAGCTTAAGTGTGAAAACATCACTGGAAAATGATAGGTGGTTAAATACTGATTATGGACTAAAATTGAATAATTAATAATCTCTTTGAGTTACGGTACATTCCCTCTACAATACATTCTACTGAGCAAACTAATAAATCAAAGAGAAAAAGAGAAAGAAAGTAAAACATCTTGTTTTTATGAACTATGTCAGTTTTATACTGTATGCTGTACCTCTGTTTAAACATCTGGGGCGGTTTAAAAGAAAGACATTATGCAATGCATTCTGCTCAATTCTCTATCATGAAAAAATTGTGTCTGTTTATAATCAGTTCACCCAGACAAAAGCAGACTCTAAGTGTTGCAACAAATAATTTGAAATAGAGGATGAGAAGCCATTTGCTCACTTTGCCCTGTATAAAGGTTCTTGTTGCCCTGTATAACATCCTTGAAGCAACTTCTTGTAGCCATTGCATTGTTGATTACTAACCATCATCCTTGTGCTGTTTGGCTGTGGGTAAAAGAGACTGGTGATTCAGAGCTTTTTGTTTGTACGTCTGGAGACCTCAAAGAAATCACAATAATGCAGACTGACGCAGTGTGTGGGGTATTGTGAATGTGCATGTTAGTCAAGGGATTTAGAAATTGGAGGGCCCAGGAGGTTCATTTTAGGGTCAAATAGGAATACTGCTCTTCCTGATAAACCAGCTGATTTAGTTTTGTATTTTCACACACACACACAAACTAAACATAAATTAAACTATACTTTTACAGCATTTATGAATCAGCTCATGTTAATTTCACCATTTTACACAAGTGATAATACACCCCAACATAAAAATTCTGTCATCATTTACTCACCCTCTTTTCATTTTAAACCTGTTTGTATTTCTTTCTTCCACAGAACACAAATGAACATATTTTGAAGAATGTTCAGAACTAGATTCCATGCACTTCCAGTTTTGTGTCCATACAATAGAAGTGAACGAGGGCCAGTGCTTTTTGGTTATTTGCTCAAAATGTCTTATTTTGTGTTCTGCGGAAGGAAGGAAGTCGTACACGTTTAAAATTACAAGAGGATCAGGAAATGCAACACACTATCATGGGAATTTGCGATACTGTCACAAACTGTAATATATTAGTTTGTGGTTACTGACACGAATTTCCTCCTTTTTTTCGTGTCAGTTAGCACGACTTTCAATCTAGTGTATTTTAAAATGCGGTATCTTACATATGTATAAATAAATATCAATGCAATCTGATGGGAATTCACCTATTTTATAAGGTGGCTAATTCGTGTGAATTTCTATTTCCTACGATCCCCTAAAATATAGGAATCAGGTTATAAATATATAAATACACACGGAGTCTCTGTATTGAAAGTCGTGCTGAGGGATGAGTTTAAAAAAGGTTGTGCTCTCTGACACGAAAAAATCTGGATATTAGTGTAGTGTCTATGAACACAAATGAATAGATTGCAAATTTTGTGTCTATGCCACGAACTGCCATGAGACTTGGTTTGGGAAATGATGACAGAATGTTCATTTTTGGGTTAACTGTCACTTTAACATTAGTTAATGCACAGTGAACTAAGATGAACAATTGTCTTGATATTATTGCAACTAACATTAACAAAGATTTAAAAAACTAGGGATGCACCGAAATGTGTTAAAAATTGGAAGCGATACATGGCCGATATACAGTATCTGAATATTAATAGAAAATTCCCTAGAACTAAAACAAAAGGCAAAAAGTGGACAACTGCTTTTATTTGAAAACATTCACTGCAGAAAACAAGGTAACCATTACCATCAGTAATTCACAGTAAGTGAATTATCATGACAGAAAGATAGTACTGTACAGTATTTTAACAGTGAGCAGTGTGCAGCTGAAGAAGTTTAACCAGAGAACATTATTTATGATGTATCTGCTATAATATTTGGCCGATGACATAAAAAAAAACATTTATCAGTCAATACCACATTCAAAATCACCACATCAGCACTTTCAGATTGACATTGTGACTTTTTTTTCACTTTTGGCATATAGCGCTCTCAGATTTGCTCACTTCTGGGAAATGAACAGAGATATTTCTGACCGAAGTCAGCCAGCTGGCACACAATGGTCAGGAAAGCATCTTCAAACCTTGTGTTGTTATTTTACAAGCCAGACTGTATGATTTTATGCAGCCTGAAGTTAAACCGTTGTGAATATTGGAACCATTTCTGTTCACACATGATAAATTCGAAACATACGCAAGATTAACTGGAAGTCCTTGAAAAGAAAGATCCGCACATAATTATTACATACGCTCTAGGAGCAGCTGTGTTTTTGGATTTATCAGCTCTAGATGCAGAGTGGAAATGTATGTTCACATTAAACGCTTGTCTGACAACTGCCCCATTTAACAAAGAGCAATAAGACTTTAGCCATTTGTGTATTCTGACGTAAACGGTCTTATTAACCTTTAGGCTAGAGGTAATTTCCTTTTGTTCAGAAGATGGCATTACTTATTCTGTCTTCTGTGGCCCTCAAACCAGATTCACTTATTGATCTGTTGACATGCATTTTGTTTTCTTGGTACGCATGGAATACTAGAGTTTGCATCATTTTACACGTGTGCCATGTCTCAAGTATACATTTTCAGCAGCATTCACCATCTTTTTTATTTCCAGTGGTCTGTGGTCGGAGCTGCTCTTGGTCAGTCAGTAGTTTACTGTCTCGAACTGCACAAAGAGACTCATTCATATTTAACCAGGCACAGACACAGCAACAAAATGTGTGGAAAACTATGGACCTTTCAGACACAGCGTAAAAGGCGGTCTTGTATGATTTTAGGGAGAAAGTCATCGTCTGTGATTTGCATCCTAGTAGACGTGAAGAGTTACTTGGTTAGTCAATCTTTCGGCTGAAGTTGTCTTTCAAATGTTTTCCTCAGAACACCATTTACAAGGATAGACCCCCAGCAGCAAACTGGTTTTAAGCGCCTATAATAATAACACGGCAAGAATTACTAACAGGCTTTGCATAGCAGTCTACATTCTTAAGCGTTAAATTGCCAGGACCACTTCTCTCTCACATCATTTAGATAATCGGAAATCACCCTTACATTGGGCAATATGCTGAGTCCTCTTTTTCAGACAAAAACAATAGAATTTATGTTATATAAAAGTCATAGTAAAACTTCACCATGTCTTCATTTACTTTTGCTACTCTTCAGACATGAGTGCAATGCTCACAAACCACTTTGTATTGTGTGAATTTAAAACTTATTTTCGAAGGTTGAGCTTGGAGACAGCCGATTTGGTGAAGAGCATGCATACATATGGTGTGTGAAGAAAACAATGCAACATGGTGAATATTACATATAATATTATAATTGTATATTGTTGTAAACTGTAAATTTGTGTTAGAAATGTTTAAAGTATCATGAGTTTGTTTGTATTTAGGATACATAGTTTGCTTTCTACAAAATTAGCCTTAGGAAAATAAAAGGCTGCTATTTTATTATTAAAAAAGATGTAGAAATGTCATCTATTGTCATTTTTTGTCATATTTAGCTTAATAAATGATCTGAGGTGTTTTGAAAATCCCATTATAAAGTTCTGCTGTAATATACAGTCACAGGAAAAGTTACTTTTGTGACAAATATTGTGACAAGAAGGTAATCCAACAGTAATGTGAAAGACCGACAGCATGACAATACACATGAAAACCGTGATAAAAATCAAGGTTATCACATAAAGAATATTTTTGAATTTTTCCTAAAAACATGTACAAATATTTCTGTTACAAATATGAACTTGTTTTCTTCACAGTATTTGAGGTCTGAAAAAAGCATATTTTCTGCTATTTTTACCTGTTTCTTCAGTTTTCACCTTCTTCAAATAAATGCAAATAGAAACACGATTTGCTTTTGAAAATATTGTTATAGTTCACAGAATGAAACCTAAACACATACCTATAAATTGTAAATGAAGAATATTGTAAATAATTTTGAAATGGTCTCTTAATTTTTGTTGTAACTGTATGTACAGTATATAGACATATTTTCTGTATTTTCCCAAAGTCAAAGAATCACAGAAAGTATTGTGTTATATATATATTTTTATATATATATATAGTCATAATTAATATCACACTGTAACATTCAAAATGAATAAACATTCAGAAACACTTAAGAATGGTGAAGAGCCAGATGCCACAGCGTGAGTCAGCTCATCGGTGTGGGTTAATTGAAACTGTGACACACACTACAATACTAACGGTTTCATACTCATAATTAAATGTCTTTCTTTCAATCTGACATTTCAATCTGACCTTGCAGGTCGCACACCTTCACGGGAATAAAGAGAGGTCAACTTTAATGAGTTTAATTAAAGAATTATGCGTAATATGTGCATAAGCATTATGTTTTTGTGAACACGTATAATCTAGTGACAGACAATGCGGAAAATCTGCAAAACAAAATTTTCTGGGTAATTCTTTGGTCTGGCAAAATGATCCGTCTCATTTTCTCTTTATTATTATTGTATTTGATTCTGAGCAAACGAAATATTGCTGAGATGTTGAATGTCTAAACTCATCCCCTGTCCACCATTGCAAGCACTGGCTGGAATATATGATGCGTGCAGTCTGATTAGGGCAGCTATTCTTCACTTTATCTAACCCATAAATCTCACAGT
Source organism: Barbatula barbatula (assembly GCF_947034865.1). Taxonomy (NCBI): domain Eukaryota; kingdom Metazoa; phylum Chordata; class Actinopteri; order Cypriniformes; family Nemacheilidae; genus Barbatula; species Barbatula barbatula. Next base: position 18,048,614 of record NC_136770.1, read on the forward strand.
CGCCCTCGTAATATAGATCTCATCCCTGAGAAAATAACAGCCAGCGTTCAATGCGTGAAAGATGTCTGCATAACCAAATACATGGGGTGCCAAAAAAGAATTGTCTGCGTCGTTGATTGTTAATCTCCTTTTATGCTTAGAATCTAGTAAAATCTCCACCAATTGTTTAAATTTAATTTTCTAGAAGGAACACATTTATGACAGAGGCACAACATGTTGTGTTAAACATTCAGACATATATCACGGCCACTCATGAACATATTTATATATGGTATTCTGCCAAATGTAGGACTAATTGACCACTTTCTTTAAAAAACATAAAAATGTATACTTTTGTGATGAGCCAGCTTGTGAATATTTTATCCGCCTGCATGAGCTCCCTAGAGAACATGACATAGGGAGTGCATGATGTCATAACTTGAACATTCCAGGATGATGGTGGGAGATGACATCATCCACAAACTATTGGGACTAAAGGGAATTTAAATGGATAGTTTACCCCATAACAAGAATCTTTCCTCATTTACTCACCCTTATGTCATTACAAACCTGTATGATTTCTTTCTTCTGCTGCACACGAAAGAAGATAGTTTGAAGAACGTTAGTAACAAAACAACATTGGCCCCCAATGACTTCCGTTGCATGGTTTCAAAAACAAAGACATTTCTCAAAAAATCTTCTGGTTGTGTTATGAATGCTTTATAAGGCTATACATTCTTATGTCATGCTTTCTTATGCGACCTTGTCCTTCCATCCAAAGAACCGCCACACATTCAGTCTTTTTTATATTACTGAATCAATTTATATGAACTGTCTGCAAGACCCACAGGTTGATGACTAACACTTTCCATGTCTCATCGGCTTTGCCGTTTCAACTGAATTTATAAGAAGAATAGATGTTTACAGATGCAACGCTTCTTTCATTGTTGGATTTTATTGTTGTAATTTATGACAGTGATTATCGATCAGTGCAACGCAAACTGTGCAGTAATAATGCATTATAACTTTTTCTTTGCCATGCTGTGACTCATGCAGTCTTCCAACTGCAGTCTGCTGAAAGATGTTCCTGTGCCCTCACCATTCATGCTGTCTAAAGGACCTCCCAGGCGTCAGTAATTTGACTACAGCTCATGCTATGCATGACTGGACTCATTCTTAAAGATCAGACTCTTGAGAGCGTCGGCACCCCTATACTGACAATAAACACCCACACCAAACTGAGAGTCATGCAAGCCATTAGCTGCCCACATACACAAGCAGATCAGTTCTGCGGTCAGCGTTCACTGCAACAACATCTGCAAACTTGTTAAACAAATATTTATTTGCACTGCTCTAAACTAGCAATTCATCTAAACTCAACGGTAAAATATGACAGTTATTATAACCTCCAAATAGATCTATACATCTTCACATCATTTTAAAGGCAAATGATTAATACCAATATTTAACTTACTGTGTGTTTGAATGTCACTAGACAATTCCCCCAGATATTGATTTGCCACATCTGCAGTATGATGTTAATGTACTGCAATGTTATCTAAGTTTTTTTTACATCTCCGTTTTTACTGATATATTCGTATGGTAATGCATTTAAGCCTGGCTCTGATAAGCATGGACACAATCTGATTTACATCTGATTACCCCGCTGTGAGCTGCTAATGAGACAGGAGGTGTTTTTTGGTCTAAGTCACAGCACAAGAAGAGCATCACGGTTCATGTTATGCATTTAAATGGCATTTGTGAGAGAATTGGCAGTAACAATATTATGTTTTTGTGGCTGGAAATGGCTGATAAACATTTGGGCCTCTGAGCATCAGTGTCAACAGTGTGCTGCTTCGCTGCTGATATCTGGATGGAGCATATTGTGCTTCAAATGGAATCAAACCCAGTTAGAGGTCTTTAAAATTGCGTAGAAGGAGAGTGCAAACTGTTATAAAAAGGCACTAAAAGCAGCAAAGCCTGAACACCTCCGAAACCTCATAGAAACTAACAAAAACAATCCATGTTTTTATTTAGTACAGTTGCTAAATAAACAAATAAACAGACATCACCTGACCTGGTTATTCTGCCGCACCTTGGTAGCAATGAATTCATGAAATTATTTACAGAGAAAAATCGAAAACATACAGAGAAAAACTCAACCTCTAAGTCTGAATAAGTATCGCCCCAAAAGAAAAGCTACTTTGTTTTTGACCTATAAAACAGGAGATTTAATTAAACTTATTGCAAAATCTAAACCTACAATATGCTTATTAGACTACCAATTAAATGATTAAAATAGTTTGTACATGTTGCAATTGAGCCCATTTATAACAACATATCAACTCGTCAATTAAATCTAGGCTATGTAGCAGGACCCTTTAAGACGTCATTAAGCCTCTTATCAAGAAACCAAACTTAGACCCCAACGAACTAGAAAAATGTAGACCAATTTCAAATCTCCCTTACCTGTCTAATATACTAGAAAAAGTAGTGGCCACTCAGTTATGTTCTTTCTTACAAAATAATGACATACACGAAAAATTTCAGGTCAGGCTTTAGACCGCATCATAGTACTGGAGCTTGTGGGCTTGACTCCATCGGAAGCAAGAAGGAGTTCGAAATAAAACAAGCTTTGTTGTCATAAAAATACTATATACTAAGCTTTTATAGAAGTGACGTAGGCCTCAAGCAGTGGTAAAACCTTATTTGTGTAATCACAACAGCCTCTGCAGAGAGATCAGGATACTTTGAGTTTATGTGCAGTATGTTATTACTTGATCTCATGCGATGCTGTATTAGAGAATCGTGTCACGTGTGGGGGGTATCCTCGCACTCACTAAGAATAGGCGATGACAGCATGATGAGATCATTTGGATGACGTAATGTTACTAGACCGCACCACCAAGAGTCATTTTTTAGAACGTGTATCTATTGGCGACGCTTTGGGGCTAGTAGGAATCTCATGTTTAAACTATGGTTAATGTGTGGTTGATTTTCGAAAGAGAAACTACAAGAAACATGTGCTGTGTGAGTTGGCGACGTTTTAAAAATGAGAAACCCTATAGGAATAGAAAAATGATCACATGTTTATGGGCAGCAATGCGAATTTAATATTTCATTAAGTTACTTTGCACTAAGCACACATTAACCCACGTATTTTCTCAAGGAAAACACGTCCGAGCACTACAAACGCCGCGGTCTTGTCTAAAAATGAAACAATAAAGATGATGCTGCTGTGACGCGGTAGATGATGCCACTCCCTCCTTGGGATAACTCGGCACAGCAGCGCTCGACTTGAGGATGCCGTTTCAAACCTCACAGCAGCTCTGGAAACATTAAAAAGGTCCCACGCCTCACCTCTTCTACGTGGACACAGTCCATTGCAGAAGGAAGCGTTTTAGTTTCATCCTGAGCTTTGTTCTTAAACTGTTACCGGAGGATTAAACGCGTTAGACTTGAATATAGTTGGATCAAATGTGTGGAGAGTCAGAAGTCTGAACACAGGTGCGATATTCTGCACATGAGTGAGAGTTAAAGCGGATCTCAGGGGGCGGTTATACCGGTAAGAGTGCTTCGTACATCTTCTTATATTTTTTAGTTCAACGATTGTACTCTTTTGTAGTATGTCGTTTGTGTGCGTGCGCGCGCGCTGAATAAGAACATACTTCATATATACGCAGTCGCTGAAAACAACATACATAAAAGTGCATTTGAAGAAACGTTATAACACGTTTTACCCGCATGTCTTTCTTGTGTAATTTATCCATTCGAACATATGACATTCGTAGCTTACTAACAAAACGCATCACCGATTGGGAACTTTTTTGGAAGGATAACGGACTTGGCGTAATTAACGTGGCAGTTTGTGTTTGAAGTTTATTTACACACAGGCACAATTTCATATCTAGGGTTTTCTTGAATGTTGTCACGGAGGCAACATTTTTTCTCGCTTTCCTTTCTCCGAAGTGGAGCAAATGTCAGGATTTCCGTCTCCATGTCAACGCTGAAAGTGAAAGTAATGCAGCCATATGGGATTTCGTTTACTTGATATTTCTGATGGAAATATGAAAGACTATTTAATCTATACATTTCTTTGTATAAAAATGTGAGCTGTTGGTCAATTTATATACCGTAGGCCTGTGCATTATGAATTTCACGTGTGGAAATGTACCAAAGCCACACTGAGTATAGATCTCAAACAAATATTTTTCTATTCAAGGGAATAATGAATAAGTATGATACTTTATCGACTCTCTCTATCCTGCACCATGTAATTTACAAAATAATCAGTTGTAGAATATCAGCATAATACATAAAACAACATCCGAGAGCATCAAATCCAAATCCTGACCGACCATTGAGCCTTTCCGCTTGGAGCTGATCTGAACTGGCACATCATATATTCTGCGTTAATAGTCATCTTGGTTAGCATTTGGTGTTTTTTACACAAACATGGAACACTGTCATTGTTGTTTTGATATTTGATATGAGGTTGCATACATGACATGTTATCGCAAGGGCTATCCTGGGAAAAATGCTTTGAGGGAATGACTACTTGCCTGACTCCCTCTATATTAAGGTTGAATCTGTTTTTTTGTCAGATTATCACATATCATGTTTGGTGTTTTAGCTTTGGTTCAGTACTCCACGTGGCATCAACAGATGGTGTGGAAAGCATTGCATTGTGGGAGTTGTAGTGGTTTATTTACAAAGCACTGTTTTATTAGGGATGCACCGATATGTACATTTCTGGACTATATCGATAACCGATAATTCTTTGTCTTTGGAAGTCAATAACCGATATATATGGACGATATACAGTATCTAAATATTAATATAAAATTCCCTAAGACTGAAACAAAAAGGAAAAAGTGGACAACTGCTTTAATTTGAAAACATTGACTGCAGAAAACAAGGTTACCATTATTAACCTTCAAACTTATGGTATGGTACCGGTATGTTTTTCATGTTTTTGTGCAGCTGAAGAAGTTTATCCAGATGAATTGATGTTTTTATTTATCAGCTAAAATATATCGGGCTAAATTTTATTAACGGCCGATACAGATAACATAAAAAATGATTCCGTTATGGCCGATAATTTATCGTGCATCCCTAGTTTTTATTATACTTCTATGCATCTCATGTACCTGTAGATGGCATTCTGACTTTTTATCACTAGGTCATTACATCACACCATTGTGCCAAAGCAGGTTTCAGATTTCACAATATTAAACACAAATATATAGCAGGAAATAGCTCTTCTTAAACACGGGCGTTGCTAATGATAACAACCTTTTTGTATGCATGCAAATAAAAAAATGCTCAGCATAATAACAAGGAATAATGATGTTTTAGTTTCCGCTATGTGAAGATGAATTGAAGGAAGCAGTCATGCCTGTCATTGACGTAAAGAAGAAAGGTGATTTGCCTCCTAAGAGAAGCAAATATAATCTGAGTAATTCATTCGGAAACTGGTGTCTTGTTACTGTCTGATACGTTTAATGCCAGAGGCTTTATGTGCCTTCTCTAAAAAAAACAAGATCTCTGTGTTATAATGTCGTATCTTCCATCAAGTGAGTCAGGGTTGAGCTCTGTTATCCAGAGAGCAAAATCACGTCAATGTTTTTCATCAGCATAGTCATTTAGAGAGTATTTAGTTTAAATCAAATTAGTCTACACTTATGCCCATCGTCATTCTTTTCTTGCTCTCCCCCCCCCTCTCTTTCTCTTTGCTCTTTCCCTTTTGTTCATTACAGACTGATCTACTTCATCTCTTCAACAACAAGTGCAATGATGCTCAAAGTCAAGTAAGATGATGTAGGTACCACTGATTGTTTTTATTTGATTTCGGTACATTACAACAGTAAATGTTATTGATTTGCCATTTCTTAGTGGTTACTTAATTGTTATTGAGGGGAAATTACATTGCTGTTCATTTTATGTGTTATCATTTTCTGTAAATACTGTTGTCATGTATTAATGTGCTGAAGATCTTTTGGTTCTTGGTGAAAGAGTTTGACGGCACTTTCTTCTAATTCTCTTTTTAATCCCCCGTTCCTTTACAAATATTATCCTTATTTGTCCGATCAATAGAGATTTCATTGTAAGGTGATCAATATTGGTTGATCAATAGTCATTACATTAGAAGTTCTTTCTAAGACATGCATTGCTTTCACTGATCCGCTTGTTAAGTGACGTAAGAAATACCATTTCCGGGTCCAAAGCTTCACTTGTTTCAAGTACTATTATTCACTATTATCACACATTTAAGGTAAATGATTGTACACTCAAGATATGCACTGCAGTCTCCAGGGCATTTAATGCAGTTGTGTACTTATATTATCCCAAATGTTCCCAAGAATGTGCCAATCCAGAGAAATTCCTATTTAAAATAATGGCCTGTACCTTGTCCCACGTTTTAAACGACAACGGCGTGACTGTTTAGGTAAAACTGTGTAGCATTATGCTACCAAATCAATAGACAAAGTCCAACATCATTAGCGGGCTAACGTAGCATTACATTCCACGTTTCTTGCAAGCTAATTCAGTACGATGACATAAAATGAAACATGATGGGCGATCTCCATACGCCTCTGGATGGTGAAAACGACATGTCCCCTACATTCTCCTACATAACGTCATTTAGCTTTGCCTTTTGTTGTTGTTTCGAAAGTGCACAATCTACCGGTCAAAATTTACATATTTAAAGCTTTAAAGTGATAGTTTACCTGAAAATTTTGTCATTGACTTGCATTGGTTTTGTGTCTATACAACAGAAGTGTATGGGTACCACCATTGTTTGGTTACCAACATTCTTCAAAATATCTTCTTTTGTGTTCTGCAGAAGACTGCAGAAGGTTTAAAATGACAAGGGGGTAACTAAATGATGAAAGAATTTGGGTAAGCTGTCACTTTAACGAGTGAATTGCATCTGACTAAATTTTACAAGAATATTTATTATTGAGACTGGAGTATCTGTCTCAGTAACCACCTAGCAACACCCTATAGAACAACGCCCAAGCAATTTCATAGAAACTACGATGGCTAAAAACTGATAAGAACACCTAATAAAGAACACACTAGCAACTGCATAGCAATGCCACGGAAACAACACCCTAGAATCATGCCAAACACAACTCAGGTTTTCACCATAACACGCCAAAAATCAAGTTCACTTTGTTTTTGCCAACAGCATTCATAAAGAAACCAAAAATCCATTTGAAACATCTGAATGAGTTTGCCTGCAGCATATGAGTAAACTGGCAAAGTACTGTCACGCTCCTTTCCATTGTGGAAGATGATAGTGAGTCATTGCACCATTTTACAGATGTTCTCTCTCCCCCCAGGTCTCTGTTTATCTCGCTCACACTTCTGGTGAATTTCAGTATCATTTCACAAGGTGAGTCGTTGCTTGATGTGAACTTTACTAAAAAGCTACCTTCCTGTTTTTATTCATCAATCTGTCATAACCTGACCAACCACCGAGTGTCTATATTGTTTTCCATTTCCCATTTGCTGCTGTGGCAAATCCCTAAAAGTGGGCTGGTCACCCACCAGCTGTCAGCAATCCCTCTGTCCACCTCACATAATATTAAGGAGGCTCATGGTTGAGTGCACAAAGAGCAGGAGGCTAATGAATTTACAGAGAGAAAGGAAGAGGGAGAGCAAGAGGGAGATTTAAAGTCAGCAAGAGGGAGCAAGCTGCTCTCACCCTTTACATGAACCAGATCCGTAGACATTAATGACCAGCCGAGGGCTTCACAGATGTACAGATGAAACAGGGTTTACGGGGTCACACAGGGAAAGTTTCAAAAGGTGATGTGAGTCATTTTATAGATTAGCTATATAAAATAATTAGTTGCATTTCTAACTAATATGCGAGGACAAATTTAACCCTTCCATGCATTAATTATGAAACCATGTGATTGAAAGATTTTTCCTTTGTGTTTTTATTGGTCCTATTTTTCACACATTACAAATGTTTTGTACTTACAATGGGTTTAAATTATTCTATGCAGAGTTGTTTTAAACCTGCTTGGGTCAAGTATGGAGCTTTTGTGGGTTCATTTAAACCAGCGGCTGGGTTTTACCCACAATGGATTGAAACAACCCAGCATTTTTTAAAGAAAATTTTGGTAATAAATTGTGTAATTTAGAAATAAAAAGTGTAATTCTCTTTCATCGAGTTCAAAACAAGATGTTTGGAGGCATTTAAGGAAAGTAATTATTTGCAGATGTTCCAGTGCCAAACTGCTTTTGATGTCTCTTTTAAAGCAACAAGCTCAATGAAAGGCACTGAGTGATGTTTCAAAACTGAAAATCTGAGTGATAATCCTTGTACTTCATAGAAAAGACTTTTCATATACCTCTCTTGGCATTTTCTGCACTGTGAGACAGTTTCTCATTAAATGCATTTGATTTTGTTCACCTTTTAAAGACAAGGCATTTGTTTAAAACAAATTGTATCTTCAGCGTCACTCATTGTGAGATCTGTACGTTCCAGGTCTTGCTACTTTGAGTCCCAGTGATGGCAGTGGTGGGGTTTATGAAGACCTGAAGTGGATGGCTCAGCTCTGCTGTCAGGTGCCATCGGATCAAAGTGTGAGAAGTCAACTAGCTGCCACCAGTGGTCTTTTGGGACAGTGTCAACTGATAAATGATACAAAACCAGAATCGTCCAGGAAATCCCACCCCCTTTCTGGTAAACTAATCTTGCTGATATTATTTGGACATCAATTATTTAAGAGTTAATTTGCGAAAACGGATAAATAAATGTTTTATCATTTTTTAAAATCAAGTTTATTTTATTGTGGATTTGAAAAAAAGCATGATTTATGAAAATAAATACAAATATTTTTGCAAATAAACTCTTCAATTGTCTATGTAAAAATGTCAACAGGTTTGCACATTATTACTGTGATCTAAGGCAATTATGCACCATTTCATTTCTGAATGAAATACAGTAGCATCATATAAATACTAGTTATTTTAATCAGTTGAAGTACCAAGAAGAATGTTGTCAACTGTGTTCAATGACGACAAAGCAGGTTAAAGGGATAGTTAATCCAAAAATGTGATTTCGGCAGTAAATGCCTAAAAGCCTATCTGTATTTTGGTGTTGCAACCTTTTTCCTCAGCGGTCTAGCAGTGGACCTCAATGTCAAAATAAGGTGGCCATTGGCCAATCAAATATAAGAAGACGGCGTACTGTTTACAGAGCAGTTGTGGTGACCAATCAAATGCACAACATTAGTGGCTAAACATTCATTATTTTAAATTTCTTAACAATAGAAATGTTGAGCGATAGTATCCACTGATGCAAATGAAAATACGCTGTTTTAAATGGAAAATAAAAAAAATAGAAAACCTCGATGACGGATGCGCTTGACAAATGTGACCACCGGAGGATGCAGCCTTCAAATTGAAAAGCAGCTCTTTTTTGCGTTCAGCCCTGAAAAAAACGTTGCAAAACGTTTTTTTAAATGAAAATGGTGGTTGTGTTGATGCAAGAGTTGAACTATGGCAAATGAGAAGACTATTCCTCAAAAAACTTTTTGAAGAATTTTCGAGGCCTAATGAAATCTGTATAAATACGTGTTGATGACTGCAAAATGCACCTCGTCTAATATTTTGAATTGTTGCGCATACTGAGCTGCAGCGGACACGTTTAAACGACTTTACTTGGACCCACTGTGTGAGCTCTCTTTAATACCGCGTGGGTTATACTGTATACATGTGGCTGCTGATTGGGCTGACATTCTTGCCACACCAACCAAACAAGAGAAAACGTATCTCAAACCCCGTTGCAAACCGTTTCCAGGAAACATGTCGTTCCAACCGTAGCTAAACATTGCACACCGGTTTGAGCTTGAACATGCCCCAGGTCTGTGCTAAATATTTAAAGGGACAGTTCACCTAAAATTAATGAAAATAATGAAATTATGTTTTTGATAAACACAATACTGTAATGCAAGGTTTTTATGTTTTATTTTACAACTTTCCACCTCTGCAGTTTCTCCACAACCCCCCCTCGGGCCGAAACATTTCATTGTTGGCAGCCCTGCCTTCGTACATGTGTGGCTGTTACACGCTTCGGCATGATACTGGGTTGCCACTAAAGTCATGATCTCGCCATCGCTAGTGCAGTGCACAACTTCAAGCTACAGGAACACAAGAATGTATTGCAGAGCTCATTGTATTCTATCAGTATAGCTTAGTTTGAAAGGCAAATTGTCTGTTTTACCAATGCCTTGTTTCGTATTGAAGAATATGTCATATTTCGTATTCTTTGAAGAAGGAAATTCATGTAACTCAAGGCTGTTTTGTTTGTATGTGCATATTAGAGATGATCTAGTTAATTGGACAGACAAATCTAAAATGAACCAGAAGAGACTGGCAACATTTTAAAGGCTTCAGGGCGATTGTAGAAAAGTCTGGACGAGTAAATGAATTACGCATGTTAATCAATTCTCGTTACTTTGCCCTCTCTGTTGTAAGCCGCAGATCAGTAATTGAACTCTACAGATTACATTATTGCACATTCAATTAAAAATGTATTTGGTTTACAATCCTATAAAGGTGTCAATAGGCGTTTCAAAAAGAGAAAATAAATCAATACAAATTCTCAGAGGTACACGCCTATTTGTCTTAGTCATAACACGATAAAGCATTTATGAAACTCTCAAAGATCAGAGATGAAAATATTCCCTAGGTTATTTGACTGGAATCTTATGGTAGTGCGTACTTAAATCTTTGATCTAAAACAGACAGTGTTATGTGTTTACTTTATTCAGTGGATGGCGTTTGTATCTTTCATACTATTTGGCTGAGTTTACTGAGTTTTGACTGGAGTCATTTAACAATGAAACATCTAGAGGCTTGTAATTGCTAAAGTGAATAAAGAGACTAACAAGAAACTTAAATGTCTTTTTAGGAAAATGTTGGGACATCTCGTGCTTGTTTGAAGGAGAACGGGCAAATTTGGTTTGTAATGCAAAGAGTCACGGAGTAGCGCCCCCTGCCGCTAGCCCACGACAATTAGTGTAAGTCTCCTCTTTCTCTTCTCCTCTCCAGATTAAATGGTAGCTGGTGCATTGGTGGTCCCATTTGTGTTTAAATTTAGGACAAATTAAAGAAATAGTTCACTGTTTATTACTTTACTTCTACTTTCTTGTGTGCTTGACTGAAGGTAGACGATTAGAGACTATAACAGAGCTGGTTTTATATTCAGTGCTTTTCCATACAATGCTAATGAATGGTGACTAGAGGATGCCAGTCCCTAATATTCTGCTCAATATAGGAACATAAAAGAAGATATTTTGAGAAAATATTTCTCAAAGAAATTCTGTGTCCATACAATGGAAGTCAACGGAGGCTAATGTCGTTTGGTCACCAACATTCTTCAAAATATCTTCTTTTCTGTTCTGCAGAAGGAAGAAAGTCATGCTGAACTTTTTTTGTGAACTATCCCTTAGAGAGTCTTATGTAGATGATATTTGAAGGATGTCCTAAATAACTATTTTAAGTTGTTACCCTTTTCCCATTCTTTTTTACCGTTAAATTCAAGTACAGTCAAATATAACTACGTTGCTTCAACTCATTGATAATTTAAACCAGCCCAGCATCATTTAGAGCTTACTGAGATTTTTGATGTATTCTTATGGATTTTAAATATATATGAAAAGAATATTTTGTACTTATGAATCGCAGTAATGGTATGCATACTAACAAAGAGCACATCCATTATGAACCTACGTTTTCTTTCTTGTAGGTTAGAGATGGGTTTGCTCTCAAATGAAACAAACCATACTACTCAATGTGCTGGGGAAGATACTGCCACATGCTCCATATCTCTTCATGACAATGATGCAATTGTTTCACTGTCCATCAGTTTGTCTGTGAATGGCACTACTGCAATGTCACCAAAGATGCAGATCAACACATATCATCTACGTAAGAATTAATTTACTTATTTATTGATGTTGTTGATCCGTCTGTCATCTATCTCTCTAATCTCTTGTATTCTCTGTAAAATGAGAGTGATTTCTTACTGTTCTAGTAAGTGAATTTGAGCCCGCAGTTCTAGGAATGCTGAATTCTTTTGAATCAGCTGTTATCAAAACGAAAGCAGCCTTTTTATTTCCACCAGGTACTGGAAGAGCTATTATTCCTGTGCATGTTTACTTTAAAGCTTAAAAGATAGTACATAGCTCTTTTCCCTTTTGACAAAATGTTCTACAGACCGTTGAGTGCTGTTATTTTATCTTATGCTGTGTTCCACAAATAACAAAAACCTAATGTGTAAATTGTGAGTTCTGGATGAGATAAATAAAGACAAAAAGTGAATACTACCATTTTATTGGTTAGATATATTTTGTACAGTTATACATTATTTTTGTCTGTATGAATGAATGAATGAACATTTGTAGTGTTAAAAGCATGAGCTTTATAGAAGTATGTTTGTTTTGATGCAAATCTGTCCCTGATGGAAACACATCTCTCTCTCGAGTGGTTTTCAAGGCAGTGAAATTAAATTCCACCGCCGTATGGTTAAATCAATGTCACAACCAAGCCTTAACAAAACAGCATGATGGGAGATTTTAAATAATGAAATGTAAGTTGATTTAAAAGTGAACAAGCTGCCTTGACACTGGTTTCTTCTTCTTTTTTGAAAACATTGAGAGCTTGCTAGAAAGGAAGAAAATAAGTTGATCATTAAATGAATGGAAGCAAATGCTGTTTGTATTAATTGCAGAGACAGGGGCAATTTACTCAGAGCTGTTAGTGTGTTAGAGTCACTGAGGTAGTGGTCTGAGGGATAATGCCTTTTAATATAGACTGTTTTTTTAAAGGCATTACTAATATAGAATGCAATTATACAAAAAATCACATTGCATTATATGATGCAATGGCTATTCAGGGCATTTTGTACTACACTGAATAATGTGTTTGGAAGTATTACCTTACATGTACTGTAGATAACAGATTTTTTTATGCGTAATATAAAATGGTTTTATCCTGGTATGCATGTGCCACAGGAATGTTACTGATGACTGTCAATACATTTTTCCTTTCAATTATTTGTTTTAATACCATACTTATATAGATATATTGTACTGACTTAAGTGAAAGGTAACTTTTTCCCTGACCTTTAATATTACTATAGCTTGTTTACAGTAAACCATGAGAATAAGGACAGTAATAACTTCTAATTTAACATTCGATTTTATGTAAATACAAAAATTGTATTTAATTAAATCATCATTACATCATTACTGGTTTAAGACAGCCAATGGTTTGCAAATGGATACATATTTTGTGACTTTCACAGGAACACCAGAGCCACCCGTAAATCTGCATTATAATGTGACCGTTGAGGGTGAGGTGATATTTAGATGGAGCTACACACTTCCTGACAGCTGTGAGGTCCGATACTCAACCAACTCATCACGTCGTCAATGGGAGGTCAGCCTCACTTGTTTGATCTCATAGGATGTGTGAGAGTTATGATAAACCTCTTCTGGGTGATATCAGGAATTATATTTTTCTATAACCTCACACAATTCCCCCAAATTCTTACATGCTCACTTTTTATTAAATGTATATTTACACTCTGGGCTATAAATAAAAGTGTCGTTTTTTCTAGTATCTGTGTTTAGTTAGTCTTTCTGTATGAACTGTTGCTCTTTTAGGTGGTGAAGGTCAAAGGTCATTCATGGGTGCCTTTGAATGAGCTAAGTTCTGGGGTCAGATACATGGTTCAAGTGCGTTGCCAAAACAGCTTTAACTACTGGAGTGAATGGAGTCAGCCTTTCTATTTCACACTTGATGGTAAGGATTCTGTAGTACACAAGAATTCAACCTAAATACCGCTTAGACTTATGCTGCATGTGTCTGGGTATAAACAGTAAATTAACACTCTGTAATTGTCATGACTTCCTCCCATTTTGACTAAGCAATGAAGGTTGCAAAATGAGTAAATATGCAAATTTTGACATATATGAAAGGATTTTTTAAATGTTTTAACCCGATCATGATTTACAATCTCCTGTTGTCAACAATAGAAGGTAAAGGTCAACACATTTACCCTAACATCATTGAGAATACACTTATGGCTTTTAGTGTAAATTAAAACCCCATTAATATTTAGTTTGCTGGGCCATAGGAGGACAGTCCACTTTATCAGAAAATAATTAATATCTGCTCTGTAAATGGACGACATGGCTTGTTGCTATGGTCTCAAAACATATTTTGAAATGTTCTCTAAAAGATGCATCCATAATTCATGATCCAGAATTAATTGGAATGCTAAAACGTAATTTTTTGATGTTTTACAAAAGTATTTGCTATAGCAATCTAAAAACCATTTGCCATCATACAATTCTTTTGCATATTTATTAGTATACACTTGATCCCGATGAACACTGGAGGAGTTTGAGCATTATGTGTGCACATTTTCCTGAATAAAGGGAGACTTAGCAATTTGAAAAGTTTTTCCCAAAATAAAATAATTGTATATAGGGTAGCTGTCCTATGGTGTGACAGCAAAAATGTATAAAAATATAAAGATAAATGTTTGTGCTATTTTATATTATAATTCTAAATGTTAATAATATATATATATATATTATTAACTATTTGTTTAAAAATGTTTGGTGTCACACCTATTTTTCTTACCTTGTGGGTTTTCATGTTGAACACAAAATTAGGTTTTTTGAAGGAAAGCAAAAAGTTCTGGGGCACTTTTGAGTATCATTGTCATTTCTATGGTAGTCAATGGTGACCAAGAACTGTTTGGTTACAAGCATTCTTCCAAATATCTTTCTCTGTGTTTATCAGAACAAATTTATAGAGGTTTGGGACAACTAGAGACTGAGTAATGCATGACAGAATGTTCATTTTTGGGTGAACTAAATGTACATTATATTATTATTACTGTGGTTTGTTAGGCATTTAAGCATCTTTAAAACCCTCATGTTACCTTCCGTGATTAGAATCTCTACGTGTTTTGGTCCACCGATTGAAGTCATTTGAGTACACCCTGCTTCTACATTGGATGTTTCTATGCAAAAAGAGACAAATTCTTACAGCAGACTAGAGTTTTCTTTATTAGCTTTGCTGAACACAGTTCATGTGGGGCTTTCTTTATTCTATCGTCTTCTCTTGCTTTTAAATGCCCACTCAACAGCAATGCCCAAGAGCAATGTTGAAGAAGCTGAAAGGAATGTCAATTTTGTTCAATGTTATTGGGGTATTGCAGCCAGTTATTACTGTACTTTACACTGAACGTGTCTGCATATTACTGTTTCTTTCTGGATTTTCTTATATTAATCCGATATCGCCACCTCTTGTTTTGCACATTTGCATATTTGATGTGCATTCGGCCCTTTTAAGATGATATACCATTTGGGTTGTAGCATTTGTGGAAAATCCACGGGAAAAGTTACCATGGCAACTAAAGAGAAGGCCTAAGGTTGATCACCAGTAAAACAACACAAACAGCTTTCCCTCTGATGAGGGAGCAAGACTGAAGTGGATCGCACAATCCTGTTTAAAACCCCCAAAACATGCATAAAAATCCTATTGAGCATAAATAACAAGTTTATTTGTCATGAAGGTGACAAAACTGTAATGGTACATGTTTTTGAATCTTATTAATGCTATTTTTAATTTAGGGTAAAAACGGACGTTTCACAAAACTCACCAACTTGCATGGAGACCGTTCTGAATTCTGATGCATTCATTTTGTATGTTTACTGCAAATCCTTTACTTTGTTTCTCTCTCTCTTCATCGTCTTCTCAAAGTGACTTACATCCCCACTGAGGTCTTCACGACACCTGGCTCAGATGTAACCGTGTACGCCGTGTTTCACAACCGCAGCCGTAGCGCCAGCAAAGCCATGTGGATGCTGAACGGGCAGGTGAATATCCCGGAAAGCCAGTACACAGTCATCAACGAGCGGGTCAGCGCGGTCACGCTGCAGGCAACCAGCCCAGGGTTTGACTCTTTGATGTGTTGCCACCCGTGGGGGGAGAGGTTCATGTGCACCATTGCCTATGCCAAAATGTACACAGAAGGTTAGTCGTGCCTTATGAAAAAGTTGTTTGAATAGCTAAGACAACGTTAATTCAATTCTCAACTATATTTAAAACAACAACGTGTACTTAGTTCACAATGAATATTTGATGATGTGTCTGTTTGTTTACAGGAATGTTCAATGCAAATATTTCCTGCCAAAGCAAGAATTCAAGGGTTGACACAATGACCTGTGAATGGAATAAGAGTGCTTGGGCTGAGGTCAGGTTTCTGTACAGGTATGCGTACTTCTATACTGTATTAATTTATTATTACAGACAGTTTGATGTTTTTTTATGGTGGCATTGTCATCCTGTTTTATTTTTGTAGACAATATAAAATGATGTGTGAAGACGTATTAAAGATGGACAACAATGAAGAAGCTGAATTATCCTCAGCTTCGGTTAAGGAATGTCCTTACGGAGCAGGAGACCACAGGGAGTGCACTTTAAGCCACCTAAGCCTATTCTCTTGCTACAAAATCTGGTTGGAGGTGGAAGGAGGGCGTGGCAAAGTGAGGTCATTTCCTGTCTATATTGCCCCCATTGACTATGGTGAGTTCCAGGAGTTTCATTATATTCATATGTACATAGATTAAAGTTATAGTTCACCAGAAATAAAAATTCTGTCATCATATTTTTATCCTGATGACATTCAAAATCTGTATATGACGCATGTCATCTGTAGAACGCAAAATGAGATACAGTTTAAAAAATGTCTCAGGGGTTTTGTGTCTATACAATATAAGTTGTTATGGAACTGAAGGAGAACCCAATTGCAGGCAGCGAAACGGGGATGAAGGGGTTAACAAATAGACTTTAATAAATTATAAAACAGGAACAAAACATAAACTCCCTCGATGGGGAAAACACTACTAAACAAAATACCACAACTGAAAACTAAACACTCAACAGGACTAGCAAATACAAAACACTAAGACTAGACTTGACTTGACTTGTCTTTAGAAGGCTTCAGGTACACGGTAACAAGAATGGCATACAAGTACATCCAAGGTAACACGTACAACGAACGAGCACAAGACAATAGACAAGAGGGCATTAAATAGGGAGACTAACAAAGGAGATAACAATGGGCAGGTGTGGGTAATGAGACACAGGAGGAAAGCAATACTAGGAACGAGAGGGGCGGGGCCAATGACGAGACTGGAGAGAACACATATCATGTCCTGATTGACAATAATATGTTTCTCTCCACATAAAACACATAGGTCTGTCATGATTCTGCCCCTAGACCAGAAAACCAAGACAAGATTAGGCAGAATCATGACAATAAGTCAGTGGGGTCCAATGTAGTTTGGTTACCATAATTCTTTAAAATATCTTAATGTTTTGCAGAAGAAAGAAAGTCTTTCTTGTGTGAGGGTGAATAAATGATAAAATAATACTTCAGTATTGGGGGCAATTGGCACTATTAACTAGTTGTTATTAGCATGCCTATTATTGGCATATTGGCTGTTTATTACTACTTATAAAGCATATATTCTGCATGTATATACTCTACAGCCCTAATCCTACCCAATACCTAAACCTAACAACTAATTTATTAACTATTGATAAGCAACGAATTAACAGGTTATTGGGGGAAAAGTTGTAGTTAATGGTTTGTTAATAGCGAAAATTGACCCCTATACTGAGGTGTGACCGAATTTTTATCTTTGGGTAAACCGCCACTTTAGATTACTTAAAATATTATAAATGAAAGACCAGTGGATGGCTGTTTTACTGTTAATATGAGTTTTTGTAACAAGAGCTACATTAAATAACAATCACCTCAATTTTATCCTCAGTAAAACCATCTCCCCCCTATGACTTGGAAGCGATCACTTTACCCAATAAAACCCTAAATGTAAAGTGGAGACGGCCTGCTTTACCCGTATACGAGATGCAGTACGAGCTGCGCTTCTCGGCACTGCATGGGATGGCTAATATGCTTTGGGAGGTAGGAAGACATTTTTGAAAGCTGGAATCTCAGGTGGCCAAAGAAAGCAGGGCGAATAAATAAAATGTTGTGTATAAATATTTTGTGCATAGTTCTGTTCCGTCCCTGATTGAAATGCTAAGGTAAATTGATCCTAGTTAAATCTTCCGCTTGCGGCCCTTTACTTTTTAATATTTCAATGTAATTATCTCTTTAGAGGAAAGATTGGTGTGCTGGGTGCTCGTCTGCCTTCACAGATGCATGTTCTTTCAGGTTATCGGTCCTTTCTTGGAACCGCAGGCAGAGATTTTTCTTGAGGAATCATGCGTTCAGTATAAGGTAGAGGTTCGCTGTAAAAGACTGAATGGATCTGGATTCTGGAGCAACTGGAGCAAGAGTCGGTCTTCGGTTGTTTACAATAGGAAAGGTAAGAGTGCTTTTCTTTATTTAAGAAAAGAGGTAAACACCTTTTGAAACCCAGTCTAAACCAGCCTAGTTAAAACCATTCCAACAGTCTTAGTAATGTTTTGGAGGATCTATTGACAGACATGCAATATAATGTACATGACTGTCTTCAGATGTGTATAAAGACCTTACATAATGAAGCATAATGTTTTTATTACCTTAGAATTAACTATTTCTATCTACATACACTATTTCTATGAAGGTCCCCTTGTTTCTACGGTGACCCTAAACGGCCTAACTGCTCTACAGAATGTAAATACATTAAATACATTATCTCCTTCAGCAAAGAATAGAAAATTTGACATCTCTGTCCTGGGTCAGCCACCGTAGTGCTTTGAGCGGGAGGGGCAGTGAGCCATTGGTTGCAATTCGCAACCTCACCGGTAGATGCTGCTAAATATTGTACACTTGACTTTTTATACAATGGCTCCAAATTATAAACATATTATTCCCTTATTCATCTGCAAACAAATGATGCTGGATCTTTTCTCATAAATAACTTAACTTTTTTTAAAGTTTTCTACCTTAAATAGATTTACCAAATGACAGATTATATATGTGTTCAGGTTCACCATAGCAGAGAATCATAGATGTAGTTTTTAAATGTACATTCAAGCAACACACGTTTTTCAAACGTTTTGGAACATTTATTTACTTACTTTAAAATAACTGTTACTTAATTGAGAGGTTGTGAAGTGTGGTGTAAGTCCAAATAGTTAAGCCTTAACTAGTTGTAAGGCAAAGAGTGCGTCATTGTCAGGAGATGTCTACCTGTATGACATGCAGCTGCGCTTCATGGCTTTGCATGGGACCTAAGTCTTGGCACAATCTTTTATTTCTCAATGCACTGTATGTGACACGAGCGCAAAACAAACAAGGTTGTCCAATGAAAGCATTGTTCTAGAACAAAGCACAACACCTGTGATTTCATCACGCTTGCCATTGCTTGACGGCCAAAATACAAATATGTACAGTATGTGTGAGTCATAAGCAGGTGCACATGCAATACATGCCCACACAAAAATTCTTATTATGTTGAGTACACAACTTGTTACACATTACTGGCATATTCTTTACAAAGAACTAAACTTGTAATTTGTTAGAGCAATTGTCATAAGACTTAATGAAATGCAATGTTTAATAGGATGTTGAGTTTATTGAAAGTTGATAAAAATAACACAACTATTATCAATTACCGCAATGCCTGAATAAGTTCTCACTGCAACAGAGTAGTTTAATTTGGCTGTGTGATTGTAATCATTTAAATGGGTTTTACACATATAAATTGGTTTCTGGTACTTAGTGGGAACGGTTTCTGCTTTAGTGGAAAATGTAATGCTATCCAAATCATAATCGAAAGTCACATATAAGGTGAATGCAAAGTGCACCACACATAACACGCAACACAGCATCTCAAAGTCTGTACGCAACTGAAGGAATGTGAACTGATAAATGTCTGCATCTTCCCCTTGGTGCACAGTTGTCTTTCAAACTAAGCGTCCATTTGTGCAAAAGTCATGTTGAGACTTTTTCCAAAAGTAATTGTTGAGGGTGGTTTGACGTCAGTATTACAGAATATAGTCTGTTATCAAAGTCATTCTTGTTTGTTATAGTACATATGTTGTTTTAGGGTTGGACCACACCTTTTCCTTGGTCGAGGAAGGATTGAAGAATTGTCAAAGTTGTTGGCCCTTGTAGATAATGAGCTGTAGATGTAACAATGTGTAAAGTTGTCACCTTACCAGTTCAAATGTTATCATTATAGATAAAAATGATTTGCACCTCAATGAAATAGTGGCATAGATATATAGATTATGTCATAAATGTCATTTAAAGTTTTAAAACCCATTTTCCCTTGTATTATATTGATGCATATAGTCCCAAACATTAAAATTTTTACTGTATTGTTATTATTAATCTTTTAGCACTTTTAAATTTGTGGGGATTTTAGCGGCATCTAGTGGTGAGGGTTCACTCCACTAGCGTTTCACTCCACCACTCACCCCTCCCTTTTGAAGCACTACGGTGGCTTTGACAGGACAAATATATCATCACGTTTTCGCTTCTTTGCCGAATGAGATGACGTATTTATGAAACAGTTTGTCTGTTTAGGGCTGCTGTAGAAACAACGTGGCCAATTCCCTGCAAGGGGACCTGCAATGTATGTAGATAGAAAAAGCTCATTCTAAAGTAATAAAAACATAACGTTTCATTATGTAAGGTCTTTATACACCTCTGAAGTTATGTACTGTATATTATATTGCTTTTATGTCAATAGATCCTCCAAAAAATTACACACTGGACCTTTTATTTGGAAGAGGGGTTGAGCAAAATAACATCATGACTTTTATGTGGTATCATTTTAGCACCAGAAAAGGGACCCGACTTCTGGCGCATCATTCAAGAGGATCCTGTGAGGAATGTGTCAAACGTCACATTGGTCTTGGTTGGTCATTATAACAGATAATACTGTTTCTCACCAACAGTGCACACAAATGAGTTTGATTTATGCAGAGTTTGATTTATGAAGGTCTTGTAATTTGTTTTGCAGCCAGTCGCGGCAGGAGATCCAAACAGTTGTGTGGAGGGACTCGTGATCGTACATCAAGCTGCAGGAGGGGACGTGTGGTCAAACGAAACCTCTCTGGTTCCATTTTACTCATTCTTGTGGAGGCGGGAAACACACACGGTTTCCGTCATGTCTCGCAACTCTTTGGGCGTCTCTACGTGGAATAGCAACATCACACTGTTGCATCGACCCAAACGTGAGATGACACGCCTGACAAGAATTCCTGTAACATCACATGAATTTCCCTCGCTTTTAGCCTGAGGCAATCGGAGGATTTGTAAATGGTCAAAAATATATTTTCTCACACCTGAAATGCAAAAATTTGCATTTCTGAGAATTAATTTGTATGCAAAATTACTTTAGTTACATTTGGTGCTTTATTGAAGAAAAATGCCTATTAATAAATAGTCTTAGAAGATGCATGTCTTGAAGGGAAAGTTCAACCAAACCAGAAAATTATTTCATAATTTGTTAACCCTCATGTCATTCCAAACCTGTATGACTGACTTTCTTCTGCAGAACACTAAAGAAGAATGTTTGTAACAGAACAACACTACCCCCCATTGACTTCCAATGTATGGACACAAAACCATACAGACATATAGATTTTGAACGACATATTCTTGAATGATTACCAAAATAACTTGATTAACAAAATCACTGGGCTCATTTTGAGCCATTTCATTTAACGCATGTGAAATATTCAGCGCCTGTTCTGTTGATGCCGTCCTCTGTTTTCATGTTCCCAGAGCTTGTTTTTAATGGAGGCTTTGTGTTATTTTGCTAGAGAACTGATTATTTATTCCCTGAATAGAGCTTGTTAATCGACGTCACAACGTTGCATGGTGGGGCGGCTCGGCCATCTTCGGAGGTTGTTTACTAGCGATTGTTTTGTTTTACCACGACTCTCAACTTGCTTTTGCGCACTGTGGTGTGAAGAGAATTAGAAGCGGTGGGAAATATGGAACAACATTGAACTGAACTCACTAGCAGAAAAGAGCCGCTGCCACCTACAAATATGGCCGCGACACGCAGCATTTAACATGGCGTGACGTCAGCGCCACATTCTCTGTAGCATATGCCTTTTAAAAGAAGGAAGGATTATTTCTTACATAAATACATATACAACAAAAGATAATAGAACACCCTTACATTCTCTTCTGAGCTAATTCTGAATTATTTTATATTTCAAAGGATGTTCTGTACAGTCATTCAGCGCGGCGGCTAACGCTAGCTGTGTGCATCTCTCCTGGACGCTGTTATCTGATCAACCCTTACCTCAGTCATTTGTCATCGAATGGTTGGACCTGAACAAAGACCCTGAACAGATCAGGTCCTTAACTGAGAGAACACAGTGGGTCAGAGTTCGGCCCAACGCAAGAGATCTCTGTCTTTGCCGTAGGTTTCGTGTATGCTAAAATATGAAACACAGTAATCGTCTGATCATTTTAAAAGATCTCTGACAGTTTTTTAAACATCTTTCAGGACGGTTTTATGGTGCTGAGACGTTCACCTTGTATCCAGTGTTTGTGGATGGTGAGGGGGAGTCCGTACAATGCACAGGTGGGCAGAGAGACATTTGCAGTCATATTTATTGCCATTACAAACCGAGAACATGATGTTATTTAGTACGACTCACTTGGATCTCTAAAAATGCAACAATACTTTAATTACATTTATTCCATTTGGAATGAACTGTGTATTTTAATAGTGTAATATAAAATAGTGATATATTTATTGATTTAAATAAAATGTAAATGAAGTTACCTACACAATGACAAGCATCAAATCATGGAGGTTTAACAATTTTGCGTTTTGTTTTGTCATACAGCCACCAGAGGAGACCCTGCTGCCTACATGCTCCTTATGATCATTGTGTTCCTCTCAATAGTGCTCTTCATCACACTTATGATGTCACAAAACCAGTAAGAACTACAACATTAACATGACAATGCATAGTACAGTGGTTTAACTTTATTGGTTATACTGACTACATGACGAAGAAAGTTACAGTATCATTTTTTGTTCAGTCTGTCTGGAAATGAAGACTTGTATTGGATTGATGTTTGGATTGTAGCCTCGTTTCTGAAAGAAAGTTCAGGAATAAGCAACAATCCGATAGACATCTTATTTTTGTGGAAAAAAACATATATCGAGTCAATAAAAATACAATATTAAATTAATATGCCAAATGCTTCAGTGCTCTTCTGACATAAAAATGTTTTAAGTTAAAAGATTATGATTTTGTGCGATTTTATTGAGAATTTGAATGGCTCTGCAGTGAATCACAAAGTGCACTACCAGTCAAAAGTTTGGAAATGCTTGACTGAAATGTTTTTAACAATCTTAAGAAAAAAGTATCTCATGGTGTATGCTTTGATGTCTGAAATTACTTAGATTAACAAAAATATAAATGTGACAATATATGCATGTCTTTCATTAGAAAAAAAATGTTAAAATATATACAGTATTTTTGAAATGGATGACTTGGACCAAAAAAGGATGAAAAGGCAGCCAATAAGAGCCCCGAATAGATGGAAACACATTCAATACTATTAAAAACCTTTCTAGGTTGAAACCTCAAGAAGCTGAACGAAAAAATGCCACAAGTACGATTCTGCAAATTCTAGTCAAAGGTTGGCAAATGTAATGTTAAAGTATAACACAGTTTTGATTTATTTGAGGCATAATTCCCACAGTTACAATTGTGTTACTATAGAGTTTTAATGACTTTTACTCTATAAGGTAAAAAAATATATAAAGAACAAATAAGTGTTTCCAAACAGAGACGTCATTCATTTAGTTGAAACCTACAATATGTAATGATTTTGAACAGGTGGTAAAGGTATAAAAAAAGAGTTGAGTTTATATTGTAGGCCTACATAAATCACAAATGCAGTCATTCTCAATAATTCTCAGGCAGGAAGTTTGCTTAAGGGAGTATATTTCACAAGATGTTCCTGTAATAAATAAATTACCGCTTGAATAGCTACTTTAGCCATGTGACGCATTTAAGGAGTGGCTGCGGTGCATTTGTATTTTTTGCAGCTCTTTTGTTCGCTTTGCTTTCAAAATGCAGAGTAATATAAACATCTCCATTTATGCATTTAGCGTCACCTATTCTGCTTGAATCTAGTTGGAACTTGTTAGGTCAATCTCTGCCGCTAACAAAAGGCTGGTCGAAAACACGAGTGCAACAGGAAGCTCTCAGCCATGATGGTGGAATAAGAGTTACTATGCCAATGCTTTATGATTAGATAAATCCAATGTTGAGTACCCAAAACATGTAATGTGTCTGATAATATTGAGAGTTACTCTAGACTTTGTAAACAAACATAATGGACAACATGCTGATTGGTAGTTACAGTGTGTGTACTATTATAATGTTTAAAACATTTCCAAACGTTAATAATCTCATAATTTATGTAATTTACAGGATGAAGAAACTAATGTGGAAGGACATCCCAAACCCCAACAACTGCTCATGGGCAAAAGGAATGGATTTTAGGCAGGTCAGTATATAAATCAACTAAAATCTGTTTCTGCAAGATTATCCATGTTCAGTGTTCAACACAAATGATGTTTTTGTTGGTCAAGAGTGCCACAGGACTGGGGTTGTTTTTGTTTGTTTAGTTTCATGAATGTTTTATATGAATGAGGGGCTTTCAGGCAGCAGTGTTGGCATCTGCATGATTTGGTTTGTGTCCATCAGGTGACAGAGGAATTTACACATAAACGGTTAAGGGTTTGACTGGACACAGTTTTTGACAAACGAATGACACAAAATGAACAAAACACTAAACTTTTAAGGTATTTATTGGACAAAATGATTTGGCATAAAAGCAGACAACAGCGTATTGGGGATCACGTGTTATACTTATACATATTTGTTTATACATTGAAAAACTATATGTAGCAGAAAGAAAGCATACATCGGCTACAATTTATCCTTCATCTCTCTGCAGATTGAAACCATGGAAAACCTGTTCCCTCACCCAGAAGGTCTCACTGCCTGTCCTCTGCTGCTGATCTCTGAGAGTATCTGTGAAGTGGAGATCATTGATAAACCTCTAACCCTTAAATGTGAATTAGACAACAATTCTGTCAACATTGAACGAGCATCAACCAGCTCTCCTCTTCTGGGAGACTCTTCAGAACCTTTATCTCTGGACGCGTTGATTTCCGCTACACCAGAAACATCAGGTCAGTCCTTAGTGATGTACTCCACCATTCTCCTCTCCGATCCGCCGGGCCTCCTTCGGATGCAGCAGGAGAGTCTGAGCAGCTCCAGCGACGAAGGCAACTTCTCTGCCAACACCTCAGACATTTCCGGTTCCTTCCCCGGAGGACTCTGGGACCTGGAGAACCACGTTTGTTCGGACAGCGGCAATCCTCGCCATTCCAGTTTATACAATTCTGTGGAAGAGCTCTCAGAAACCTCAGAGTATGAAGCTTCGGAAAGTACAGGTGGGGGTAAAGATCTCTACTACCTGGCGGTGAATGAAAAGGAAGAGGAGGAGAAGGATGATGAATCAAAGAGCGAGGAAGCACAGGACGAACGGGATGAGAATGAAGAATCCCAGTTTTGCAAAGGGGAAATTGTTATGAAGGCGAATCCTAAACCCAAATCGGAGGGCAACAATTACACAAGCATTGATTCTAATACTACATCTCACAATATTCCACTTTATCTGCCTCAGTTTCAAACGGAAAGTATTAATCCACCCTGATATAATCATAAAGAGAACATTGCCCCTTGTGGTAAAACGTGGAATCACGTTGTTCTTCTCTGGATGGAGGGAAGTTATAAGGATGCCTCAGTGATGTGACATGACTTTCTTGTTCTTTTTAAACACCAAACCGTTCATGATTTCACTGCCACTCCGTTACAAACCCAGTTGTGATCCCTAATTTATTGAAGGTTTACACTAAGACAGAATCCAAGCACAGTTAACCTCTGAATGTCTCACCTGATGGGGCCTGTCATTTGCTGGAACTCGCTGCTGACCAACTGCATCTCACCGACTCTTTTATAAATGATTGTAGGTTGAAATAACATCAGACTTAACTGAAATGAGTCCTTTAATAAAAAGAGTTCAAAGGACTTTATTTCGTCTCCCAGTGTGGCATCATGTACACCGGTCACAGTCGTGGTTTAGTGGCTGTTTAGTTTTTTAGTTGCTTCATGAAGTGCAGTTGCTCAGTGTATTTTAAGTAAGAAGATTCATAAGTCAACATTGTCAATAAGTTGCCCCTCATGTGTGCGTTAACATTGGGCTTAGTCATTCAATTGTATTAGTATTTTTATTAAAAAAAATTCTCAGTGAAGTCTGTGTGCTTCAGAAACTCAAATATTTTGAGTATAAAATACGAGTCTCTGATATTTTCTGATGAAATTAAAGTTGAATGTAAGTGTCAGTGAATGAATGTGGTTATATGTCACAGAGCAAGAATGTAATTTACTGTATATGTATTTTTGTCTATTTTTCTGGGCAAAATAAACTATTTATTGTAGTCAAACATTGAATTATTCACTTCTAGATATGCTTTTTTCATATTAACTAGAATAGATGTTTCTTCTTACTATTCTAGTAATTTTATGAGATGCAATAAATTTGTATGAGATTAAAATGACTTAACAATACCAACAAAATAGGTTTTATGCCAGTAATTGTTACAGTTGAAGCATTTATTCTAATATCTACAATAGGTTGAGCTACACAAAGTGGTTTATGTTGGTTAGGATTAATTGTTCATATAGCTCTTTTACAGACAACAACATAAACGTTATGTGGCAAAAAACTTTACGTCCGGTAGACCTCTGCAAAGAATCAACTGTTGAGTAGTTTTACTGTAATTTCATACAATAGTATACAATAAAACATTAATGTAAACCTCTGCAAAGAATCAACTGTTGAGTAGTTTTACTGTAATTTCATACAATAGTATACAATAAAACATTAATGTAAACCTCTGCAAAGAATCAACTGTTGAGTAGTTTTACTGTATTTTCACACAATAGTATACAATAAAACATTAATGTAAACCTCTGCAAAGAATCAACTGTTGAGTAGTTTTACTGTAATTTCACACAATAGTATACAATAAAACATTAATGTAAACCTCTGCAAAGAATCAACTGTTGAGTAGTTTTACTGTATTTTCACACAATAGTATACAATAAAACATTAATGTAAACCTCTGCAAAGAATCAACTGTTGAGTAGTTTTACTGTAATTTCACACAATAGTATACAATAAAACATTAATGTAAACCTCTGCAAAGAATCAACTGTTGAGTAGTTTTACTGTAATTTCACACAATAGTATACAATAAAACATTAATGTAAACCTCTGCAAAGAATCAACTGTTGAGTAGTTTTACTGTAATTTCATACAATAGTATACAATAAAACATTAATGTAAACCTCTGCAAAGAATCAACTGTTGAGTAGTTTTACTGTAATTTCACACAATAGTATACAATAAAACATTAATGTAAACCTCGGCAAAGAATCAACTGTTGAGTAGTTTTACTGTATTTTCATACAATAGTATACAATAAAACATTAATGTAAACCTCGGCAAAGACTCAACTGTTGAGTAGTTTTACTGTAATTTCATATAATAGTATACAATAAAACATTAATGTAAACCTCTGCAAAGAATCAACTGTTGAGTAGTTTTACTGTAATTTCACACAATAGTATACAATAAAACATTAATGTAAACCTCTGCAAAGAATCAACTGTTGAGTAGTTTTATGTCATTTAATATAATAGTATACAATAAAACATTAATGTAAACCTCTGCAAAGAATCAACTGTTGAGTAGTTTTACTGTAATTTCACACAATAGTATACAATAAAACATTAATGTAAACCTCGGCAAAGACTCAACTGTTGAGTAGTTTTACTGTAATTTCACACAATAGTATACAATAAAACATTAATGTAAACCTCTGCAAAGAATCAACTGTTGAGTAGTTTTACTGTAATTTCACACAATAGTATACAATAAAACATTAATGTAAACCTCTGCAAAGAATCAACTGTTGAGTAGTTTTACTGTAATTTCACACAATAGTATACAATAAAACATTAATGTAAACCTCTGCAAAGAATCAACTGTTGAGTAGTTTTATGTCATTTAATATAATAGTATACAATAAAACATTGTTGTTAATAATACAAAAAAAATGATACATTAGTATAAGTAAACTGTCCTGTACTGTAAAGTTTTTATGGCATCAGCTGGGCAAAAAGGTTACTGCTCATTTCTGTAAGTGTAAATAGATTCCTTGTATTCTGAGGCCAATTTATTAAAGGTCTTTTACGCTTGAGCAAATGAGGGCTATTTTGTTTCATTTGACATTTAGGCCTACCTCTCTCACATATCCGAGCACAGAGGCTATATTGTCTTGATCAACTGGACAATATTTAATCTCTTATTATACAATACCCTACATAAAGACATCTATGAAAATCACACCATACCATAGTAGGAAAAATTAAATGGTCTAGTCGCAGGTGCCCCAGAACTCTTTGCTTTCCTAAATCCCTCAAAATCCAAATGTCTTTTATCATGTTGAACAGAACAAAGAAATGTATACAGGTTTGGAACAACTTGGGGTGAATAAAACGTGACAGAGTTTTTATATTTGGGTGGCCTATCCCTTTAATGTTGAAGTTATACTAAAATTCGGAAAGCATCTTAAAATGCAGAAGTTGAATTTCTGATAAACATCAAGACCTTTATTTTCCGTCTCATTTTTTGTCATGTAATATTCTCTCTATATATATTCTGTCAGTTAATTATACTGTCACATTTGTTGTCAATTTTAAAACATTTACATCTTAAATGTAAAACAAGTTTCACTGATGCCTTCATTAAACTTCATTTATTAAAATCAAAGTGGCGCAAAAGTTACAGCTTACACCGACAATTTCAGTGGACTTTTATGCCCGTTTTGAATTAAAATCCTGATAAAGAAATTTGAGATCTGAAATTCAGAAAAAAATGTAATTTAGCTGAAATTATTATGAAAAGAAACTTGTTTTTCTTTGATATTTATAGAAAGAGACAGAGCGTGCCCTTGCAGTGCTTCCTATTGACCCACAG
This sequence comes from Barbatula barbatula, assembly GCF_947034865.1. Classification (NCBI taxonomy): domain Eukaryota; kingdom Metazoa; phylum Chordata; class Actinopteri; order Cypriniformes; family Nemacheilidae; genus Barbatula; species Barbatula barbatula. Next base: position 18,077,763 of record NC_136770.1, read on the forward strand.
TCGGCACTGTACAGCTACTTAAAAAAAATATCAACGTGCACCTGCCAGAACAAAATGTGAGTGAGTCTTTGCAGGCCATGACTGGCCATAGCCAATGTAAAAAACATTTAATGGTTAATGGTTTGTTTTAGATATTTATTTCACAGTATTTGGTTTATCAGCACTGAAGGAGTTATTTGCTGGAAGCATTTTACATAATCCACCATGCTTCACCTTCTACTAAAGTTCATTTTAATGTGTTCGGCTTCCCAAAGATGAAGAGGGTCAGTTTCCTCAATTCAATAATGGTTTAATCAACAGGTCTGACTCTGATACTTTGTGACATTGCTTCCTAATCTACTTAAGACATCTTTAATTATGTCATTAGATATAGGTCAATTGGACACGCTCTCAATCATTCCAATACCCTGCTCATCCTGCTAATAGATACATCGGTCCCTTGAAGAAATCCTCTACAGCTTAAAATCTTTAAATCCAGATCTGGGTTAGTATTCAGCAAGCATCCTTGAGAAGTTATCTTGACAAGTTTGATTCTTTTGTGCCAGGCTGAATACTTTGTGCCAGAGGGAAACTTCTGGACATCAGATCAGTACTGTAAGATATGAAAACAGGCCCAAAAAGTAAATTTATAAAATCTGACATGTTTAAAATGACAACATGGGAAGCTCAGATGCGATGTGACGTGTGGCCAAGTTTGGTGTTTCATACTCAGAATTTTTGCTCTGAGATCTCAAAACTAGATAACACCTAAAATAACTAAATCCACCAAAGGTGGCCGAGCTTTCTACGTAGCACCTAAACTCTGGAATAGCCTTCCCGACACTATTCAAGGGTCAGACACACTCAATTGAAATCTAGATTAAAGACACATCTTTTCAGCCAAGCATTCACTTAATGCATAATATGCTTAATTAACCACCGGGAGACTGCTGACATTAGATATTATTTACTAGAATAATTGCACTTTTTATAAAAACACCATGTACTGTGCAGTGTTTTCACTTTTTTGTGTTTTTCTGTGTTTCTTATTTTCTCCTGTAAAGCTGCTTTGGAACAAAGCACATTGTGAAAAGCTCTGTATCAATAAAATTGAATTGACTGACTGCTCTTTATTAATTGCTTGATACATGCCTTAAGTTTCAGGTATACAAACACCAAACCCTGGCAACATATGGACAATGATGAATAACTAAAAGCATCACTGCCACCTGTACTTATTTAGCTTATGACGGCTATTGACATACTGTATCACAGCTAGCGTGTCTGCTCATTTTCAGTTCTGTTGTGTTGTTTACATTTGGTCAATTGCCACCTTCTTGCTGGGCAGATCGAAATATCGTTGAATATGTATAAATGGCAGGTACAGGCAGTAGAGATTGCTTCCATGTAACGGTTAACTGTGACTCTTGGTTTAAATTCAATTGTAGAAGACTCTCAAGCTTCAGGATTTGGATTAAAACATGCTTGTCAAAAACTATTAGGAGAGAAATTTTATTCCATAAGATGATGGTGCCTTGAGGTGGTGCTCAGCTAGAAATAGCTATAAGTTAATCATTTTACATATTTATGTCAGATCCATTTTGGTTTGCTATAATGTTGGAAGATGAATCATGTTTGTCTGATGCTCAACTAATGTTAACAAACGCAACATTGTAAAGTCTTACAAATAGTATTTCTATTGCAATTCCATCAGTAATGCATTTTATGACAGATCTTTATCGAGTTTAAAATGCACTTTAAAATTGCGTTCATAATAATGAGATGAGACACTTTGTTATGACTTAAATAATAATAATGAGATGGGTCCATAGTTTAAGGTGTCGTTAACCGAGACAAAACAGACAATACAGACAGTAATAGACAGAACGGATGCTTGGAAGAAGAAAGAAACATGTAATTGGTTTTAGAATAAGACTTTTATTCTATAAATAAGGAATTGAATAAAAATGTATTTTCGATACATTTTTTTAGCTAGATTGTTTAATAATAACTACAACTTTACATTATCGTATAGATCTTGACCTGACTATCAAGACAAGATTTTTGGCCTCATGTAAGTAATGTTACACTCATGTTACTTACGAATTTTGCATGTTTAATATTATGTTTAAGATAATATAGAACATATGATAATATAAACGCTACAGTTATAATCAAACACACATAACAAGCATGTAAAACTATTAAAAAACAACTTGTTAATATGTATTGTCATTTTAGGAAACACCAACCAGACTGACCGATAGTTTGCAGTTGAAAAACAGAGTTATGACACTCTCATATTCCTTATATTCAGATTCCTTTGTAAGTCAAAGGGATCAAGGTTGAGTCCAACTGCTTGTAATTTCAGCAAATAATTGCGTGTTTTATGCGATGTAAGCATTGCACAGGAACACCCTCTGATGTCACGTTTCCCACTGGGGATATTTTGATACCCGAGTTCCAGAGATGGGTGGGCCTTACACAATCAACATGGCGGATGGTAGAAGGATTTCTTCTGTGACAGATATCATTTATTTATTTTTCCGCCATTGCCTTGTCTAGTACATATTTACATATATGAATAACCATTTGAAGCATTCTGTATGTTTTATACACTGCATGTATAGCATGTATTTCACCAATATTTGAGAATTTTCTAGTAAAACTATACAGTAGGACGTACAGTTGAAATCTATTACCATGTAACATTTTCCCAAGACATACGCAAGCATGAATCTGGCGTCCAACATTCTTTCTGAACACAACCAACTCAGAATCATGACACCAGAAGTGGGAATTATCCAAGCACGTGAGGGGCGGTTTCGGCCCGGTTTCGGCAGCATAAGTCCCGGTTTCTTTGATCTCCTATTCTCCTCAGCCATTTTGCAAAAACTGCACTGGAGCCCCTTCATTTCAGTGTCTCCCAAACTCATTTGCTATAAAAATGGTGAAATAACTTAATCTTTATACATTTTAACAGGTTTGCAGACATTATCTTATATTTATAGGCTTGTATTCATAGATCTTATATTCATATTGCTCCCCAGACAAAATGCTGCTATAAATGAAGTCAACGTAGTAGTTTACACAATGTGCTAATTTGTTTAGCAAAATGTATTCAAATGTATAGTTTCTGTTGTCTGTCCCACTATAAACCATTCAAATAGGTTGACAAGACGGATTTGTTTGGAACTGTTGAACATGAACCATGTGAACCCACGGAGACAACTTCAAGTGTCGCAACTCTGTTTTTCAACGGCTCTGATAAGGCAGTGCTACTGAATCATGCTAGACCAATGAATAAACTTTAATGGGGTATATGTGCTTCCGCTAAAGTCTCTGCCAGCTCTGTTACATCCGGCGCCATAGGGAACAATAGCGTTTCGCTTTAGGATGCACACAGGATTACGATCAACAACGTGAGTCAAATTGTTTTTGCCATACGTCAAGAACAACCAAAAAGGAGAAGCACTTCAAGCTATCCGTTTAAAGGTACATCAACAAATATGAAAAAAAGCAAAGTGTACTTTTGCACGGCATGATCACAGAGGCACTTAAAAAAATGCTCACCCGTAGTGCTGTCGGTTCGCCGACATTTGAACTTTTTCTCACTAAACAAAAAGCTGTCTAAGGAAAAATCCCCTTAGTGAGAGCGGAAGTGATTTTAGTGGAAGTACCCGTGTGCATATACCCTATTGAAAAATGTAATGACTGGCATATAACTAAACAAATCAAATGATCGAAAGAAAGCGGGGCCAACTAAAGGGCGGGTCTCATGGGCTGGAGTCCAAGTGAAGTTCTCTTTGTTTACATTTTCCATTACATTTAGGTGAAACTATTAAAGTGTTGCCTCCCTTTTATTGAGCAGAAGGCTTTACCATGAACCATGACTTGCTAGTTGCCTGTCAGTTGCTATAATATTCACCTTAAAGTGCTTTAGGCACAAAGCCCTGTCCTCCTTAGATAACCTTGTGGTAACCTTTTCTCATTACCAGCAGTCTTAAATGTCAAGTCAAGTTTATTTATATAGCACTTTTTACAATTTTCATTGTTACAAAGCAGCCGTACAAGAAAACATATTGACTATAAGCAAAACATATTAGGTTATACAAAATATATAAGTCAAAACAAAAAAGGTGAAAACACAGTAGACAGACACACAGATTCAGACACACAAAACACTCCACACAACACAACACGCACCAACACACACAGACACACATACAAACGCGTACACAGACAAATGTGCCTCAAGAATTTAAGAATAATCCTTTGCACAACCTTTATGGACGGTAACCGAAAAGCTCGGATCAAATAAAACACTAAACAGCTCGATGGAAAATCTGTGTATGGTATAATGGACTGAAATGGAATCAGATTGTGCAGTGCTTGTACATCACAATCTAAGCAGGTAAAGTGCAGCTAAATGGCTCTTTCATCCAGAAAACGATATAAAAATTTGACCCTTGCTGGAAACGGCATTTCTGATGAGACGTTCCATTAGGTTATATTTGCTGGTCTTCACTCAAGCACTCACTGCGACTGTGGGCCTAACACAGGTTTTTTGTTCATATTGATAGCATCTGATGTGAAGCCACGGTGCAGCATCTTGAACAGAATAAATCATATTAACAAATTGTTTGGAGGGGGAAAGTATGGTGCAACATTGTAGAGATAGTAGTAGAGAGCTGCCTTCCATACTGCAAAGAGTTTGGTGAACAGATGGGTTGTGGGAATGAAATAAATCAAGGAACTGATGAGAAGGTTGACAGATCTGTCAAAGTCATTTTGCTGGAGGACTGGGCAACATGTTACATAATATATTTGAAAATATATTGGGGATCCAAGTGTCAGAGCTCATTCAAATGTGCTGTAAAGCATGAAAAGAAAATATTGTAAATAAAATGCCACTTGATTTCCGTGATCTACATTGTGCACATGCCCTCTTATAACTGTGTGATGGGTTGTAAATGGCTGGTTTTGTATCAATCTTGTTCTTTAATATTGGAAAAGAGGATGAAAACACTGAATCATGTTTACTGAATAATGCATGAAGCTGATTTGTCCCCTTCAGCATTGTAAGGATGATGTTTTTTCTCTGAGACACATCAAAGGTGTGGCACAGCTCAATTGACGTGATAAATGATCAATGTTTCGCTTCCTCTGCAAAAGTGCCTTTTTGTCACATCACACTATTGTTCCATTCTTAATATTTATAGACTTACTTGAAGAAACACCAATGACCATGAGATTCGGACTACAGCAAGAATCGAATAGGTTTCATACTTTGATACTAACCAGTTAACCAGTCCCGCCAACTTGTGATGGTGCAGGTTAACTGTATTTCCTATAAACCAGGGGTATCCAAATTTTTTGTAAGCGAGGGCTACCAAAATATCTAAAATCCTCTAGAGGGCTTCTTGTTGATAACATACTTTCAAACTTGTGATGCCTTATTTTTACGCTCACTGAACCAAATTCAGTTTTCTTTCAGATATTTTTGCACTTGAATATATTAAAGCTTATAACACTTGCTAATAATAAACTTGTATGACGGTCCAGCACTTGGCTGATCGGTATAGTCACAGATTTGTCAACTGTCTTGAGCATTATTTGTGAGCCCTGTGTCTAGCGGGCACCAGGTGCCCAAGGGCACCATGTTGGAGACCACTGCTATAAACAGTTTGACTTGAGTTTTGCTTGATTAAATGAAGAGAATAACTTGCAGTGGCGGTTCACCCCAAAATAAAAATAGGTTCATTGACTCATCTGTATGACTTTCTCCAGACCACAAACAAAGTTAAGTTTTGTTAACCAAACTTACCGCAAAAAGTATATTTTGTGTTCCATTGAAGAAAGTCCCATGAGTGTGATTGAATTATGACAGATTTAATATCTATTTTGTATTCTAAGGTTTGACATTAGAAGGTTATCAGGGTGAATAAATGTTGACAGATTTTTTTCATTTTTTGACTTTAAAGTGACCAACTGAATAGCTTTGTCATGTTTGATTGCGTGCACTGCAGATTTAAGACTTGGCAAGGCCATGAGATTTGTTTATTTACATTTAGTCATATTTGCTTATGACTTGCTTAGTTTCTTACGTCTGACTCGATAGCTTTGTTCACACTGCACTCTTGTGCAATTTTGTAAGTAAAGATATACTGACGAGAACTAACACTGCAGTTTACCCAGTGATGAAATCCATTTGTTCATCCGGTTTGTACATCAAGATGCCTTAAAAGCACTTGAAGCCATGAAGCTTTCTCATTCAACAACTGTAAGTAGCTGTGTGGAAAAAGTGCATGAACTCATATGGAGTATATTTTAGCACACATTTCAGGATAGTATTTCGTACTTTGTATGGCATAACACCCACACCCCGTCTCGAATGATGAAAAAGCTACTTGAAATCTTAGCCGACCATTTAGACCGTGATGCTGTAAAAACAAATTGGATTTTAACAAATGGATGTGATTTGTAAAAAAACTGATTTCTTACTTCTCCCCTGTTCACAGTCATTCTATAAAGCCTAAATGGATTTGACACAGCTACACAAAAAAACACTGTCTGTCTGAGCAACGTGCAGTTCGGTAGGAGTGCAGATTAAAGTCTTCTAGTATTGAAGTGAGTCTTGCTGCTCGTGTCACTGGTCGCTGAAGCTTGAGTCCTTTGAGGAATCTCTTAGGACTCCATTCATATTCATTAAATTCAGCCGGCGAGGTGAATAATATCAGCACGAGTGATTGAATGGCCGTGTTTAGACAGCTAAATGACTCATAAATGATGACCACGCTGTTCTGTGGAAAGGATAAATGACCGAAAGAATACAATGAGGTTCGGTTGAAAAAGAAGCCTGGAAATGGAGAGGGTGGGCAAGAATGGCAAAGTGGCTTATTAACAAAATGAGATGAATAAATGATTCCTTGGTGCATGCTGAGAAATAATAACCTGGTTAAGAGGACAATAATATGAGAGGATTTTAAAGGTGACTGTTCTAACGTCACCGAACTTTTACAGAATAATATTGTTTCCTCGGATAAACAGATAGTCTCGCCCTAAACGTCGTTGGTGCTTTGTCAGGTTCTATGTTGGGTATATCTTGTTTTACTTGGAAAAACATCCAATTGACTTTGTATAGACTATGCAAACATTGGAAAGAATAATTCATTTGACCTTTTTAGTTAAAAGAAAGGAGAGACAATGAATGGAGACAAGAAAGCAGAGAAGCAGGAGATAGAGGTTTCAATATGTGGATGAGAGAAGGAGAGTCGTACGGGAATTGACAGATGTAGAGGAAATAATGGAACGTATTACGTGAAGTGATGTGTAGAAAGTGAATAGAAGAATGGCTGATGGGACAGAGAGAAGTTGATGGTTATAAGAGGCAGAAGAAGGATGGGTTGGTCTCTGCAGTGTCAAAGTATCTGTCATGTTTGTATTGGTACATAGTAGGCGATAATCTTTCGTATGTGTTTGTGGGGATGATGAGTGGTGGTGCAGGTCAGGGTGGGTGAGGGTGATGATGGATTGATTTATTTCATGTGCTTTAATATTGATGACATTCAATCTCACACTCTCTTAGACTTGCTTTCGTATTGAATTTATGATTTATAATTTGTGCATGCTTTTACATAGCTTCATTTTGAGCCATGGTAAACCATTTGATTTTCTTCCAATTTCCTAAATAATTCCTACATTTTGAAAACTCACAGACAGCTGACAGCTGATAAGGGCTGGGAGTGCTGGGGGAAGACTCTTTGTCGAGGTGCATCCCACGCTTATGAAGAATTCTGTTTTCCAAATGCTATTAATAACACTTGTACTGGTGTTTGATTTGCTTCTCCCTCACTTCTCTTACTCAGTTTAAGAAGAAGGCTGAGAATTACCATATCCAGCTACACTTTTTTTTAACATGAAGTGCAAAATGTTTTTTCCTGTGTATCGTAACAACCAATACCATCCTATTTTGTGCTTCATGTTTTCTCTTTAGGAATTCTTATTTTCGGTTTCATTAATAATCACAGCAGTAGTTCAGACGAATACTCTAATCCAGCACAGTGACAGTAACACACAATTTATTATATATATACACACATGTTGGCACACAGACTGAGGGGGATTTACTAGCCGTAAATATTGTGTATATATGTAATATCGTATACATTTTTAGCCACTGGTTTATTTGCAACACGGTTAAAGATGAAAACGTGCCTTTATATGACCCTTAAAACAGATAAACGTAAAATAAATGTATAATAATAATAATTAATAAGATCTTGGATTCATACATTTAACAGGAAATGCCAATTGATGTCATTTGCTCTACACTGAAAATCTGTAATTTTCAGAATTGTTTTTACAGATTTCCCCACGGATTTTTAAAAATACAATATGAAACGTCAGATTACGTCATGATTCTGCCTTCTCTTGTCTTGATTTTCTGGTCTAGGGGCAGAATCATGACACACCCACGTGTTTTATGTGGAGAGAAACCTATTATAGTCAATCAGGCATAATATGCGTTCTCCCCAGTCTTGTCATTTGGCCCCGCCCCTCTCGTTTCTAGTATAGCTTTCCTCCTGTGTCTCATTACCCACACCTGCCCATCGTTATCTCCTTTGTTAGTCTCCCTATTTAATGCCCTCTTGTCTGTTGTATGTTTCCTCGCCTGTACTGGTTTCCTGCTCCATATCCCTGGTTTGTTGCGTTGTCATTCCTAGTTAGATGTTTTCCAACCCCGTGTTTGTTAAGACGTTGAGTCTGTTATTAGTTTTATTTTGCCCCCAATGTGGGAAGTGTTTGTTTTCAGTTTTGTAATCTAGGTTGTCAGTGTTTTCCCCATTGTGGGTGTTTTTTTGTTTTATGTATTAAAATCTTGTTACCCCTTGTTCAAACACAGATGGGATATAGAGGCAATAGTTACTGCTTGCAACTTTTAATGATAGTTATGACCAGCCAGTCAATATTAATAATTTGTATTAATAAGTTTGTTTTATACTTTAATCTTTCTATACTTTTCATATACTTATACTCCTGCATGCATGTTTCCATAGGGATCATGTAAGCTAGTATAGAATACATGTTTGCATTATGCGCTGCCTCTGATTGCATTGCAAATTCTACTCAGCAAATGTGTCCGGGAGACATTTAAATATGTAAATTACAGCAAGACTGAAGTGAGACTGTTGCGTGATGTACGAGTGATGAGTCATGCCTCAGGGTCGAGCGAGCGATTGTTGCGGTGAAGGCCTCTGTTTTGGGTGGGTGGCTGTTCACGCCTCTTCCATTAGATGAGTAACACCACCCCACTGAGTGAATAGTACTGATGCTCGGCAGGAACACTAATGTTGATGCAAAGATGCACAGCTGAAGTTAACCTACAGTCATCTATAATGTAGCCCTCTGCTTTTACATTTGAAAAGATGCTGAAAAGTTTTGCAGAATCAATGTAAAGACCCCACCATGGTTTAAAAATGTGGGTGTGTTATGTTCTATAAATGATCCAATTTCTTATTTTTACAGAGCAAGGTTAAACACAATTTGAGCTTATTCTTGTTGTAATGGTGTAAGACAAGTAAACACATTTAAAAACACATCTTGATGATTTACAGAAGGCCTCTGTGGGGGTGATTAATCGTCAGGTTAATTGCTGGTTGGTAAGTAATGAGAAGACTGTGTTGATATTACAGTGTGTAATTGTGTCCTCTGGGACCCAGATATCCTCTCCCTCTCTGTCTACAGTTTATGTGCATGAGAAATCTTACAATGTCTATCTATCTGAACATGCCCCCGTCTTAAAGGAATAGTTCACCTTCAAAATTCTGTCATTATTTACACGCCCTCTTGTCATTTCAAATCGACTTTTCTGTCTCGACTTTTTTCTGCAGAACACAGAAAATATTTTGGAAAATGTTGGTTGCAGAAAATTATAAGGTAACCCTGGTTCACCTAGATAATGGGAACGAGCATTGCGTTTAGCAAAACGCTATGGGATAACGGTTTTATTCGATACTGAGGCTGCTTGGTTAACGTTAAGATCAGCTCCGCTATCGGCTGCTGCTGTGCGCAAAAAGCAAACCATCAAAACGTGCTACCCAGCATTAGTCATGAGGTTGGGCGATCTTTCTGCCTCCACCTATGCTCCGCCAACAAAAACGTGTCACAATGTCTATTAACGGTAAAGGCATCTATACCAACATTTTTCCAAAAATTCTTTTGTGTTTTAAAGAAGATCACAATTTTCATTTTGAAGTTGAACTATTCCTTTCATAGTACATTTAAAACAATTTTCTTTTGATAAGGGCAAACATTTGCTTGGATAAAATGTGACGCAGCAAACAGCAGGAATTGACTGATGTGTGAATGTGGGCTTTGCAGGTTTATGAGTGAAAGTGTGAGCATGCACACTCCTATTATACATCTATGTGCATAACCGTTGATCTGAATGTCTCTGTGAATGAGTGAGAGAGCATTCTGAGCAAACTAGATGTTGACACATTTTGCTATTTGGCATTATTTTATTTTATTTCACAGTGTTCCATTCCGCAGTATTTTCATTCACTTTCAGTGTGGTCCATTTTACTCATCATTTTTTTCCCATACATCAGCGATTACGTGAAAAAGCTCATGTCACTGTGACACAGGCTAGCAGATGGTCCTGTTTCTTAATCATGTCCATGGTGCTTAAGCATTAAATCCTCCGTGGAACAATTCTGTGAAATTTCAGCCATAGTCTAAGCGTCCAATAAATACTACTTTGCAAAGTAAAACACATCCAAATTCAATACTAGGAAAACTATCAGTAAATAAAAGTTTACCAGGGCCTTGTGTTTATTACAAATTGTAAAATTTTAACATGTTTTAAAGATTCTTTGGCATCTTTTCTTATATAGTTATAGTTCACCCAAAAACAAAATGTTTACATATACATAATGACTTACACTGCATTATCCTATAAATTTGTTGCTAAGTATGTGCAATCCTCTGGGATCGATCCCATGACCTTGGTGGTGTTAGCGCTATGCTCTTACCACTGAGCTACAGGAAAGGCATCCACAGATGAGTTACGAGTATAGAACTGCAAAGACTCTTGTGTTTTCTTTGACCACTGTGTATGTGGGAATTCATTTTTGCAGTGCAACAAAAAGAGCTTCTTATCACACGTGCCAACACATACAGCACAGCAGTGTATTTAAACTTCAGTTTTATGGCAAGTATAATGAAGTAATTATACAAGCATTTATGAGGGGTCACATTGTAAAGTTGTCAAAAGCTCAGTAACAAGATTTTGAGTCTAAAGCTAACTGCAAGAATCAGTTCCCTTTCTGTCTTTCTAAACGAGTGAATTATCTTACAGCTTGCACGTGTCGCCAGGAATGTGGCATGTCGCTGTAGTCTTGGATGCGACTGCTCCATCCTCGAGCCAGACAGGCATGATACCTGCGTGACGTCCCCAGCATGCTGAGGTAGAGTTCGTGGATGCGACGTGTCGATCACGGTATTGCGGTCATTGCTGGCTGTGTTTGCTTGGACACAGCCACAACCTTGTCTACTTCCTGCTCGACAGCGGCTGCTACGCCATCTGCGGCAGCGAGCTGTGGTGGTGATATGTGGGTTGCCATGGATGTAAATCCGTCGGTCATCCTGACTTCCCTCAACTCTGTGGCAGCAAAGGGCTATGTCGGTACCCCAGGTAGAGCGTGCTGTCGTGGGACACTTGCGCCCGACCAAGACTCCATTCCAAAGCTTGTAAGTTCTCGTCATCGCTGGTGCCGAGGGCTTACACTGTGGCGGATCAAGCTGCCTCTGCACTTCATGGCATGGCCTTCCTGCAGGTCCACCAGGCTTTGAAGCAGTTAGATGAGGGAAAGCGCGTTGGGTCGGACGATGTCCACTCTTGTGGTCCAAGAGAGACACCTTTGGCTCAACCTTGCGCAGATGCGTGATGTTGAGAAAAGTCTGCTAAAGGAGATCTCAACGGAGATCTCCCTGCCAGCAGCCCTCCAGGAAGCGGCCCTGACAGGTATCACCCGGGGAGACCCAGGACATCGGGCGCAGCTCCAGCCATGCTATCGCTGTCGAGCTGCACTGGGACATCATTACAAGCGTAAGGCCCCGTCCGAGCCCTTCCATCAGGAGGGTAGGGGATCAGCATGCATTCCATCCATCACTAAGCACTTCAGGTTTACGAGCCCGGCGGAGCGGCTCGTATTCAAAGCCCAGTATATGTGAGTTTCCCTCACGAGGCGAACCCTTGTATATGAGCTATTGCTCCACACATAGTGACTCCCATCGTTGGGTAGACCCGTCTGACGCTTTGTCACTCTTGGTTTCACTGTCTGGGAACCTGTGACCTCCCCTTGCGGCGCAACACAGTGGCGTTTTGGTAGAGTAACCCCAATCTTTCAGTCTCGACACAACATCGAGAGACCGACAGAAATGGAACGTCATTTTTACGGATGTAACCTCGGTTCCCTGTTGAAGGGAACGAGACGTCGTGTCCATCATGCCACAAGCACTGCCCCAGCACGCTCCAGCGAACAAGAATGCCTCTCAGTTTCCTCAGCCCAAAATGTGAATGAATGCTGCCGTCCCTTTCTCAAAGTTCATTGGCCTTTTCAAAAGTATAATCGGAGATGATAGGTTCTCAAGTCAAATCCCATTCTGTCAGTCTCGACACAACCTCTCGTTCCCCCCCATCAGTGCACCGAGGTTACATCCGTAACCAAGACGTTTTCTTTATGTGGTATGATTTGTTTACTTTCATTTAACAACTGTCCAAACCACGAGCATGTTTTTTTATAATTTCAAATATTTCTTTTTCATAAATCATTTTGCACAATATATTCTTGTTTTACTGAACTGAAAAACGGCCAAACAGCCTTTAATCGGGTAGTCAATAGGCTATGAGCTTGTTGCACTATTGGGGCGTTTTGTCACTGAAGGTAGCTGAAGGTGTGTTCAATAAACTGCATTTTAAACACTCCTTTATTAGCCCAGCTGTCATGTAGCCAATAGTCGCGAGTGTGTCTCTCCAGAAATTGTCTTTTATAAATGGACCAACAAATTGGCAGTTTCTACATCTGGTTAAATAAACCTGTTCGTATAAATAAATAATACAAGAATAGATGTACCTCCACGTACCTAAACTAAGCGCAGTAAATTGAGCATTCATCCTCCCATCCAGTGACTTAATCGCACGCATCCCACGTCCGCTTCTTTGACAGGCACATTGAACGTAATCTGCTCGCGAACGGAAGCGCGTGAAGATCGTCCGCACCTTGCCAAAGGGAGACATAACAAGCGCATTTTTAAATATAGTTGGAGCGCTGGATTCTGAACCGAACCGCCTTTCTGTTCACATTCAAACAGACTGAAAGCACCAGCAGCGTTGACGGACGGAAGCAGAGCACCGGGACAGAGAGATTCCTGGCTCCTATTCGCTGACCTTATGGGTTGTGGACACAAACCCAAAACGACACGACGCTCGTGTTCTTACCGACCACGAGTTTGAAAAGGAGATCCTTTAGTGCCTTTCTGTCGCCCACGTGGAGAAAAAGTGGATCGGTATTTGAGGTGAGAACGGGATATTCGATCATATGCTCTTTCCTGCTTTTGTTTCGTTGTTTACATTGTTGCCATTATGTGGCTATAAGAGTGCGTCTGCGCGCTGTGTTGTGATAACGGAGCGTGTGTTGTCGGTTCGCGATCGTTAGACGGGATGCTGATCTTGAACTTCGGGAGGATTATTTTGTGATGTCTGCACAAGTTGTCTTCTCATATGTGACACCAGCGTTAGAATAACGGTTTCCAAACTGCCACGTAATATTAGGGGATGTTCCATAAACGACGTGGGTACTTTGACCCTTATTCTTTTATCTGTGCTATTATGTGTCTTTTTAGCGGCTTACTCACGTTTGTTAGTGATCGGAATCAAGAGAGTTCATTTATATAATACAGAAGAGCGACCGTACTAGGAATAAATGAACAAAATGACGATTTCAAGTCAGAATACGTAATAAGTAATAATACTTATAATATCCGTAATAATAAGGGAATTATTATTATTATTATATGCATTATGAATTAATATATAGCTCGTGTTTCCTAGGGAAACCCCAAACATGGCAAACGTTATTTTCTCTAAGCAAACTTGACAAATTCTGGATGAAATCAAAGTTAATGTTTATTTCCACATAAATTAATTTGTAGAATTGTCAGATTTATAATTCAATCAGGATTGAGGATGTTGTGGTCCATTTCACGTTCATCCATGCAAGGGTTTTAGGCTGCAGTATGGAGTTTCGTTTTGTATGAAGCAAACCAGTGAGCTCTGGGAAATACCCCCTTCTATTGCCACACAAACACAGTATATGATCTCCACATTTGTGTTCTTCGTGGTAGATTAGTGTGTTTGGGTACAGTAATGACCACGGTAGACAGTCTGTGTCTTGAATAATTCTCAATTTCTACCTGCATCCTGTCATGTTAACGCCTTACTTAATCTGCTCTTTGTATTGTCAATGTAACACCAGGTATAACCAACTGGGCCTAAATAACCGATGTTTACACAGAGTAAGACTATATTTTCTGCTGACATGTGAAATAAAAAGCCCATGGTTTAGATGAGGTGAGTGCTGATGTTTTTTCACAAACTGAATTGTAGTTCACCTGTAAAGATCTCATTCGCTTTGTTTCATTCTGTATGCTATTTGCATTGACATATACATTAGTTCCGTTGCTTATTAATATCTTATTTAGGCCCTAATAAACCCATATTTTGGTAGGTAGATTTTCCATTCAATTTTTTTACGTTTAATAGAATATGAAAGAGCGCAGTTTAATCTCCATTCTAATCTCCAGCTATAGAAAAACAGTTATTACTGGGCAGTATGTGACATTATGGCAGAATTATTGGAAACCATTGATGGAAAAGATTAAATATCTGACATGTCCAGAAAATGAGTGTGTGAGCGAGAGCATGTGTTTTCGTTTATCTTCCTAACACTAAGAGAGTTGGCCAATTTCCTGTTTTGAGGCTTAACTCATGATTGCTTGTTCTGTGGAGACACGCATGCTTGCTGCCATCATCTGATAGACCATCAATCAGACTTTGGATGAACAGATGGACCCTCAATGACAAAGGGATAAGAGGTCTGCCTGATGAATGTCATTCGTGGATATTCACAGCCTAGCTTGCAAGAATGTGTGATTTTCGTGTGTGTTTGTGTTGTGGCATTCCCACTCCCAGAATATGTGTTGTGTGAGGTTTGTGAGAGGCTTGTTTTTGTAAACTGGCAGCATAGAGATTTTCTCATTGTTTGTGTGTTGTGCTATGATTGTGGTGTCTTGGAGATACATTTCATGAAAAATTATTGTTCAGAACCTTTTCTATTTCAGCATCCCATGGCAGGTGTCAATACTTTACCTCAATGAGGTGCTAGAAAATAATCTCTTTTTATTCCTCGACAATTTCCTTATTCCTTATGTATGGAGTGGTTTTGTGTGTTGTATGGCAAAAAGAGAAGATGGATGCATCACAATGCATAAGACAAGTTGGTTGGAGACAGATCCGGAAAGGTTGTTGTTCCAGAAGAGCAATGTGATGATGTTTCAGTGAGCTTTCCTGTGGCTCAGTGGTTAGAGCATGGTGCTAGCAACGCCAAGGTCATGGGCTGGATCCCAGGGATTGCACATACTTAAAAAGCTTTGGATTAAAGCATCTGCCAAATCCTTAAAAGTAAATGAAAATTATGTAGTAGTTGTAGAATCTTAGGGACAAACTCCACAGGAAGAGTTGGTGTTTAACTTTGCACCTGCCATATCAGCTTTCCATCTCACTAGTACACAAGGACACAAAGTGAAACATATTCAACCATTAGACCAGAACTGTTGCAACAATTGAGATGGAGATTTTTGACAGTCTTAACAAAATGCAGTAAGCCGGAGCATCTCATTAGTCATTACACACTTCAAGTGATAAAAGTGATAATCTCTTCCTTGTCAATTTCATCATTTCTATTAACAAGCAGCAACCATAAGAAAAAACAGGCAGATTATTTCGCTCAGTCTTGGTTGGTTGGATCTGCGCCTTGTAACTGCAAACTCATGCACATTCACTGTAGGTAAACATCACACATCTTTCATTTGCATGTTGTTGTGTCATGATTTTCAGCGGTTTTGCCTTCATTGTGGACAGACAGATTGCATGTGCTGGAATCCTATTGCATCAAGCCTGGTTAAGACCGGTTGTGTCAGGGTAAAATTGGTGGGTAGGAATATCCTCAAACATGATTGATTATGTGTCACGCAGCAAAGAGACTCTGTTCTTAAATTTGCCAAAAAGGATGTGTTTTTCTTAGCTTTAATAAAATCAGTTTACAATATAAACTGTTTAAATTCAGGCTGTTTAAAATGTTGACAGACCTCCATGATTAAATTATGAATTTAGTCTTTGTCTCTCTTTATCTTTTCGTAAGACTTGTTGTAGGATGCACTTTTGCACAGTGAGGCCCTTTTTGAATGTACGACTGACATTTAAGTAATTTGCCTTCGGCGTGTTGCTTTTGTGTCGGTCTTCGACAAATGCACACTGAAAACTTTCCGTGTGTATTGCCACCTAGTGGAATAGGATTACTACCTATTACTATTTCTCGCGCATGCCTTTTGAACGCGTTTCGTCTGCACGCAGCCCATATTTTGATACCGGACTATACCTGCGGCTTATGCGGCCCTTTAACATTAATGGTTTGTAATTAGGGGCCCTGAAAGGCCATTTCAAATTAATTAGGCCATTGGTGGCCACCATGGGAGGAATTTACATCGAACAACAAAGTTAATGGTTAGGCTAGCCTTGAAGGTACAGTATGCAAAATTTTATAATGCTCTAACTGGTCGTAACCTTTATGTGGTAATTATGCAAGGCCTTTTGTGAAAACAATCTACAGATGCAGCCCTAGTAGGCTTATAAGGGGGAGATGCATTGAAGCTTATTTTCTTTAACGGTCCAGTGTGTCATTTTTTTGGAGGATCTATTGACAGAAATGCAATATATTATATACATAACTGTGTCTTCAGACCTTATATAATGAAGTGTAATGTTTGTATTACCTTAGAATGAGCTTTTTCTATCGACATGCACCACCGATACCCTTTTCAATGGAATTCGACATGTTGTATCTACAGTAGCTCTAAACCTGCTCTACAGAGTGTGTTTCGTCCTTTGGCAAAGAAGCGAAAATGTAACGACATCTTTGTCCTGTGTCAGCGACCATAGTGCTTCGAAAGGGAGGGGCGGAGTGCAAGTAGCATTGGTTGCTATTTGTAACCTCACCCCAGATGCCACTAAGTTTCATACACTGGACCTTTAGTTTGATTGTTCGTCCCATAACTACTGAGCTACATGGTTACATTGCTAAAACATTTTTAAACAGTATCTTTACAAAATACTAAACTGATTTGCCAGAGCCTAAGGGTTAAATAGGTCTTTTGTGTCCTATGGAAACATGTTTAGCGTGCAATTGAAATGGGGAAGGAAGAGGCCAATAACAGTTACTGCTTACTGGTGTGAAAAGTTTCATGTTTGCGGTTGCTTGGTCGCTGCTTGTAGTGCAAAGAATAGTATTTTGTCGACAAGCTGTGTACTTAAGAGACAGTATTTGCGCAAAGCATTACAATCACCAATTCATTGTGGCCACTGACAAAACATTACCGCACTTATTTACTGCATTTCTCTATTAAGATCTGAGCTTTTTGTTTCTATATTCAGGTTCTTCCTGAATCGTAAAGACTGAAAGTCTTATTTAAAAGATTATATAAACATTAAAGCAGAATGTTTCTGTTAATGTCTTAACAAGATATAAGTAAACATGTCCAACACTGGTAAGTTTGTTTCGTATAGGTGTTAGTCTGAGGAAAGACCATTGTCACACAATGTCATGTTGTTGCAACTGTTATTTGACTTCTTTTCTGGGGTGTAGCACAGAAGTTTGGGCCCTGTTCAAAGGCAATGTGTGAGGCCCCTCCACGCTTTATACGTATAAAGTAAACTGTTATATTTATTTATAATACAACACAGAATCTCATTTCTTTATGAATTGTGATATACAATACCAATAGATCACATTACTCTCCCCTTAAACATGAATTGACGCTGAACTATATTTTATTTGAATTGTTTTCATGAATAGAGACTAGGTGCGGTGTAGTCCAACACATTTCACTTTTGAACGGAATAAGAATAGGTTAGTACTGCATAATGGTAGTAATAATGTCACTTCATGACTGTAACCGAGACTGCCAATTAATATTTCTTAAAACGTTTAATGCCAAGTCTGTAATGTCATGAGTAAATGGCTCCACTCCCCTATCAATTTTTATTAAAGCGATAAATACACTAGCACATCGTTTTAACCGTGGCATGTTATTATTTTCATACATATCCAAAGTTGACTTCAATACACAGATAAAAACAAAAAGCGTGAGATGTTTTTCCACTCATGCGCTTGGTAGTTCAAGGCCCTATGTACTCGGCAACCCTTTTCCCAGCACTTGCGACGTCCCTGCTTCTTTCTATAGAAGTTGTGTATTAGCCAGAAGATGAAATGTTTCAGTTATACTCTGTTCCTTTATGTAACACGGTTCAATATATCCATAATGATAACATGAGTAATTTCTTTTCACTTCTGATAAGAAAGTAGATAAGTTGTGTTTATGATTTGCTCAATTTACGGCTGCTTGAGTTGCATTTTCATTAGTTGAGACAAAATGATCTCATTTTATTTGCTAATGCAATTCTAACTTTTGGGAAATATGAAACTCATTTAATATTTTGACTGGGCTGGTGTGTTCTACAGTATTTGAACTGAATTGCAGAGTAATGTTCTAGCTCAGCAGTGATTGTGATTATATGGTTGGTATATACAGTTGTGTATGCTAAATGTATGCTAAGGTCCACGTGAAGGTTATGGACTGATGGTACATTTGCATTTATTTGCATGTTGTAAGTCAGGGTAACATTTACATGTTATTACTCAATATTTGTATTTCTGTGCCATAGTTTGTAATGTTTTTGTCAAGGTAAACCTAATTTTGTCCTCGCTTTTTTGCTCAATATCCTTTTTGGCTCTGAAATAACATTTCATTTTTTTCTCAGTGAAACTTTTTAAAGCGAGATGTTTATCTCATGTGAATCTTGAGTACTTACCGAATAGTATCGCACCCTTCAAATATCCGCAGAGTGTTCAGTTTGATCACATTAATAAAAGACAGATATAGCTGTACAGGGGGGGGCGAAACTAAAGCATGTGCGCACACATTGCCAAGAAAACACAGACATCAGATTCACTCCCCGTCTGCGGTTCATGACCGGCTTCTTTTAGCGCTGGGACCGCCGCTCCATCTATCCGTTTTCAAACGATCTCCAGTATTACATCCACCGCTTATATAACATTCAAATGCAGCGAACAAACAACACAGCTGAACTGCATGAACACACTGTTCTCTCTCTCAAGTGAAAGTGACTTGTGTGCATGTTCCTACTCCTGCTCTCCACGGTTGATGCGTGTGCGTAACGCGTTCTTTTCCGGAAAGAAAAGTTGTTACGTAACGATTTGTCTTGTTAGAAAAAAACTTCCGAAACCTGTTCAAACACTGGGGGATTGTTTCGAGCACAGAAATACCACGTAACTCCTCCCTCTCGTTTTTAACATGTTGACCATGTTAAGCATGAGAAAACAGCACGTTTAAAATTGTAAAGAAGTCAGAATGCATGAAACACCGTTACTCCACCCCAATTCATGTTTTAAGGGCCCATTTCCTGAAAATCAGACTTTTCCCTTGTTTAAGTGCTATAATTGGGTGCCAACTCAGAAAATGTGAAACGTGACCTTACTTTCACTTAGAGAAATTACGATGCGTTATTCTTGAATTCCTTCACTTATATAAAGCATTGTTTTACTTTAATGAAATGGAGGAATATTGTAGATCTTTTAAATAGAAGTTCAAAACAAGAAATAATGAAGATTTATTTTTACAGCCTTGGCTCATATTTACCAAGGGTGCCAATAATAGTGGAGGGAACTATGCAGGGACTCTATTCTTTGCGGATGTGTACCGGAAGTTTGGGCCACAAAAGTAATGTTTGTTTATGTTGTTGCTTAAAAACCATCTACAGAGAAGACTAGATATTAAGAAATCATATTTTTTCAGTTTGTATACTTTTAATTAATCAACATAAAACACCTCTGCAGGCCCAAAATTGCAGTCTCACAAGTAGACCCACACAGGTGTCAACAGAAAGCTCTGCAGATTTACACAGAACTAGAACACAGGTCATTCACACATCCCCCAGATTGCGTGTTTGTTTATTAAGATTTGTTTTACGAGTT
Organism: Barbatula barbatula; assembly: GCF_947034865.1. Lineage (NCBI taxonomy): Eukaryota > Metazoa > Chordata > Actinopteri > Cypriniformes > Nemacheilidae > Barbatula > Barbatula barbatula. The sequence goes on from NC_136770.1 coordinate 18,098,135, forward strand.
ATTTCGATATTGTGTAGCTTTCGAGTTACTGATCCAACTTTAGTGGGTTTCACTTAACACATTCAATTATACTTCATTCACACTATGATGCAGAAAATGCAATTCATCTCTGGCTTCGCAAGTTCCTCTAAATTGCTCACTGAAAGTCATGATGTGGATTATTGTTTAGTAGTGTTGCTTTTGGGTGGGAGCTTTGTGTTTGTGTAGAGAACACTGCAGTTTTTACTTGTACAGTGTGACATGCATCCGATAAAGTGTTTCTTTAAAGAATGTGCTTCATTAGCATGACCTTAGGCACCTTGCCTTTAACAATGACAGTATTTAACCGTTTTTTTGAGAGCTATTGTTGAGCGGATTTGTTGCTTCAGTCTGATCACATCTGCACAGGCAGAACTAGCATATCAATTACTCAGTTAAAAGAATGACAATAAAATCCCACGTCCACAGTTCAGCTTAAAGTCGCTTTGTTCGAAAATCAGAAAAACTGAGGGAAGCATGCTGTCATACTAATCCAAATCTATTTGACTTTCTTTTTTTTTTTTGAGAAACAAAAGGAAAGGTTTAGCACAAGGTCTGAACTTTCATGTGCATACTAACCATTTGAAAGCCAACAGGGGATGAGGCCGAGATGGCTGTTTGTGTTGAATTTACAGTTAAATGGCAGCCGTGGTTGGATGGATAACCTATCATGCTCTGTTGTTAAAGAGGATCTTTTGTTAAATCGATCAGATCCTGAGAAGATGCGTGACGTTAGTAGCGATCAGTGTTCCAGTAAACATTCAGATGATTTGGATGGCTAACAAAACCCAAAGTTCATGCAGCAAGCTTATTGATCATCAAGAGAATGGAAGGCTTAGACCACATAATGTAGTCTGTGTGGGAGCTGTGTCATATCTTACTCGATGGTGAGTTATAAGTGTACTGTACTGTGTGTGTTTGCGTGTGTGTGTGTGTGGAGAAGAGGAAACCTGTTTTTTCCACAGGGTGTCTGGAAGGAGCTTATACATCATGTTGAGGCTGGCCAAGCTGCTCTGTTTGATGCCTGCATGTGTGGCTTCAGATCATTTGTTTGCCTTCAGCTCTGTTATTATAACCATTATTATTACACAGCTCTGTGGAACACTTGATTCTGATTGGCCGATTGTGGCATCCATAGAAATTCAGTAATGATGACAGCTCGCTTTAAAGCGGCCCTGCAACGGTGTTTCATGCATTCGGACTTATTTACAATGTTAAATGTGTTGTCTTCTCATGCTTGACATTGGTCAACTTGTCAAAGAACGAGTTGGACGTTTTACGTAGTATTTCTGTGCTCGAAACACTCCCCCAGCGTTCATATAACATAAAATCTTGTTACATAACAACTTTTCTTAGTCCCTTATTCGACAATTCTCCTGGAAAAGCACACAACACGCCCACGCATAAACCAAGGAGAGCGGGAGAAGGAGCATGCGCACAAGTCACTTTCGTGCAGGAGAGAGAGAGAGAACTACATTCGCGAAGTTCAGCTCTGTATGTCTGTTCACTGCATTTGGGTGATGAATGTTATATAAACGGTGGATATAACGCTGGATTTGGAGATCGTTTGAAACTAATACATGGAGCGACGTTACCAGCCCTAAACAATGCCGGACATGAACCACATTGTGGTTAGTGAAACTTGTCTGTGTTTGTTTGGCAATGTGTGCGCATGTGCTTCAGTTACGTCTCCTCCTCTAAAACAGGAAATAAAGGCGAGGAATTTGGAGTGGCTCCTGCCCTTTTAAATAGTCATTAGCAGGACACCAGATTCTCTAGATTTAAGAGATTTGATGGGGTAGAATGCATGCCTCTCAGTTGCTTGTCCAAGCTCTTGTCATATCAAGACTGGACTACTGCAATTCTCCACTGGCCGGTCTTCCAACCAAATGCAGTCAAGCCTTTGCAAATGATCTACAATACAGCTGCACGTCTAGTTTTCAATCACCCTAAAAGAACCCATGTAAGACCCCTCCTGATTTCACTTCACTGGCTGCCAGTTGCCGCCCGCATCAAGTTTAAATCGCTGACACTGGCCTTCAGAACGATAACGGCAAATTCGCCCCTGTACATTAACTCAATTGATCTCAAGGTCTACATCCCCTCCCGTCATCTTCAGTCTGAAAAGGAGCGACCCCTGGTTGTTCCATCCCAGCGAGCGCTTGCAAAAACCTTTACTCATTCTGTTCCCCTGTGGTGGAATGAACTGCCAGCCTCCGACCGAACTACAACATCCTTCACAACTTTCCAAAAAAAAGCTCAAATACCTGTTCCACATTGTCTTGTGTCTTTAATTAAAACTTGCTGTTCATTCTCTCCCTTGCTTACTCCAGATTTAATCCTCCTACTAGCATGGCCTTACAAGCAAATGGTACTGTTTACGGGTGGTGACAAAATGTTTATATGCTCTCCTAAAAGTGTGTGCCAAATGAATACATGTTAATGTTTACATAAGGCCTCCATTCAATTAAACTTCATTATACTGTATGTAACTTATATTGATTAAAAAAGTGCAGGTTCCTTTAGTACTGATACTCAAGGAAAATATTGCATGTGTCTTCTGACTTTGCATTAGTTATGTTCGACTTATTGAAATGCAGACTGATCGACGAATGTCGGACATCAGAGTAAAAGGAAAGCACACGGAGCTAGAACACTCATGAAAAGACATAGCACACCTCATGAAAGACATAACTAGCGTCTTGTTATTAGCTTTGTAGTTCGGTTCGTACGTGGTTAAGACACTTACAGTACATACAGGCATTGAAACTCCTCTGTCAACCTTGACAGTTGTACAGTATGTATGGACTTATGGTTCATATGCGAGAAAAATTGCTTACACGGATATGACGATACTTTGCTGCATGGTTTGTTTTTAAAACTTGCATAGCGAAACAACGAGTTCTGTATCATACGCCACTGAAAGCCGTAACTTTTAATAAATCATGACACTCTTCTAAAATCCTTGTGCTCTGGATAGCTTCATCTTTGCTGCGGGTGCGAGAGGTTACCATAGAAATGTTGTTTGCCGTTGAGTGTCGTGACGCTTGCACATAGCACCGCGTGCGTGCATTGGCCTGGACAACCTGTAATATTCATATATATATTATGATATTTTTTAATGATCAAATGTTGGTACTTGGTAAAGGCTAAGACACCAGGCGAGCCACATGATTTTTCAAAAGAGCCACAGGTTCCCGACCTTTTCATCACGTTGTCCAGCATTTCATGTATTCAGTTTATTAGTGAGAATACGGTGTTGTGTTATGTTTATCATTTGTATCTTCCTTTAAAGACCTCTTCAAGCAGTCTGTAGATGTCAGGCAACTGCATTAATACAATTTTAGGAAGTTTAACTTTTGCATTTCAAGTCAAACTTAAAAAAAAAATTGCCAATATAGTGTACCTATTGTATTTGTTGTAAAACAATTTTCACTGTACTGTATATTAACTATAGGTTAACCATGAAATATGTAATAATTTTGAAGCAAAGTCCTAAATATTACCTTACCTAAATAAAATTAAAGAATAACAACCATTTTTTGTCAGAACCTCTATGATGTATACTTCATTCTGAATCGTAAGAGAATTGCAATCTCTATTTGAAAAATGAATTGTGATTCTCACTTTTTCCAGTTTAGATAAACATCAATGTCTACAAGTAATTTAATTTGTGATATGATAATAATTCTACAAAATTTGTAAAGATACTCGGTTTGGAGTGGCCGCAGGGTCATTGTGCAACCACAAGGAAACAGCATTGGTTATTTTTCATTGGGAACCTTCGAAGTTCACTGCTATCATTGAAAAGCAGTGTGCAATCTGCTGAAACAGAGAACTGGCCGTCACATAAGACTACAAACCTGTTTGTGACTATAAAAAAATTGCAAACTATGCTAAACAGCTCAAAGCTAAACCGACAAATTAAAAAGTGCCTTTTAAATCCATCACTTGTAGTGAAAACTGTTGAAGCCCCCGTGGTCCTCAAGCTTATTAATTTGTGACAAGCAGTTTGATAAACGGCCTACTGAACGCTGGCTGAACTTATTTGTTACGCACACTCTTTTTTTTATATGAAAACGCAGTTCTTTCAGGCTGTGAAAATGTTTTATATTTAATATTCGAGTGTGTCTGACCTATAGGCATATGCTCGGTGTGAAATTGTCGCTTAAACAGAAAAAGGCTGGCCAGATGTTGAATTCCTCCCTGCCAACTATTCCACGACATCACGGTGTCATTTTCTGCCAGAAGTCAACAGCTTGGCATTCTGTTCCCCAGGTGAGCCTTCTGTGTCATTTTAAGAGCACTGTGGAAATCGTGTCTTGTTCTGTTGCATATTTCATGATGGTTTCAGACAATGGAAGAATGGGCTTGCACCATCTGCTATACACAAGTACATGAAACGTCAATAAGTTTAATAGAAAACAGGGTTAGAAAAGCAAATGTGTTGAGAAACGTTAATATATGGGCGAGTGTTAAGAGCATGGTGGGTACAGTGAAATGGATTGATGACGGAAAATCACACTAGGGAGCATTTTCGGTGAACACTTTGTACTCACAATGTATTCATTTGGAAAGCATACAGTTTCAAGGACCTTCCCAACTGGTGATTTCTAATAGGTGGAGCAGCTGGCTCAATGGTAATGATCTCAGAACATTTGTTGCAGAACAAGCGTTGCTCCAGGGACCTACTGTTTACAGAGCATTTGCTTTTAGGTGTCTTCACATTCACAGAGAATAATGAGAGAAAGAGACTGACGGAGACAGGGAGAGTGGGAGGATAAGAGAGGGAAATTGTGCTGGAAACAATGGAAGCAAGTGGGAGAGAATTCACAAAATGGCCAGCCGAAAAGAAAGGCAGTTGCATTGCCGCTGAAAGGTATGAAAGAGGCATGTGTCAGAATTGAGGGATTTGTAGAAAGAAAGAACGGAATCACTTACAGATAGGTTTCCACAGTGGGATGTAAACCTAGAAATTGTCTCCTTTGGGATTTCTTCTGGCTATTTTGGAATATCTGAGATGCTGATATATAGATCTGATATATACTGTTGATGCACTCATAGATCTTGAATATATGGGATATTTATTATTTTATTAATTTATTAATGTATCCTATTTAATTATGCAAATGAACATTCATGCCCCTCAAACCATCCTCCCACAATTCCGCAATAAGGAATTTGACTACCAATTGAAGCTGTGTTTCTTACAGGATTTTCAGGATTTCATTGCATCGGTTTGCATTGGCACTCCACATCGGTTTAGCTTCCTCTCTCTGAACAGTCTATATTTTAATACAACTTATTGTCTAATAAAGACATTCCATACGTTTTCTGTTTCTCTTGTAAGTTCTGATTAATAACCAAAACATTGTCTTTGTTGACTGTGAATATAAGACGCTTTGCCTAAACGACGCATAAAACAATATAGAGATTTTGTACAGTTAATATATATTTTTTATAGAAGTTTAAAATGTGTTTTCTTCCACGGAAAGGTTTTGAAGTTTTAAAACCACGCTGTTAGTTTATGAGTATGTGTTTCTGTATTCAATTCAATTAAAGGGACAGTTGACCCAAAAATGAAAATTCTGTTGTCATTTATTCACCCTCAATTTATTTGTTCCGATGAACAGAGAGAGAGATATTTGGATGAATGCTTGGAACCAAACAGTTCTTCCTACATTCTTCCAAATATCTTCTTTTGTGTTCAACAGAACAAATAAATGTATAAAGCAATTGTTCCTATTACGGAAGTCAGTGGTGGCCAAGAACTGTTTGGTTACAAGCATTCTTCCAAATATCTTTCTATCTATTAGTCAGAACAATTACATTTATACAGATTTGGAACATCTTAAGGGTGAGTAAATGAAGACTGAATTTCAATTTTGGGTGAACTGTTTCTTTAACTTGAAAACATGTTGTGAATACGAAGATAAACAGTAAATGATTCAGTGACCTTGTTGTGTGTCAAGACATCTTGTTCATCTTGTTTTAATACAAGAACGTGTTCTGTGTTAACACGGCCAATTCATTTTATTCATTAATCAGCATATCATGACATTCATTTGTTCAGTACTAGCTGTTTGACAGCCTTAATAAAAGCAAATAAGCTGGAAAAGCTATTATCTTTTTTCTTCATTTAGTCATTTTCTTCATTTAGTCATTTTCTACATTTAGTCATTTAGCAGATGCTTTTATCAAAAGCAACTTACAGAGAGTTCAGAGAGCAATAAAGCGATATTTCATACAGGAGCAATAATACAATAGGTGTAGATACCAGTTTCAACAAAAAACAGAACCATACCTGTTGAGAGAGAGAGAGGGTTAGTCATTTTTAGGCGATTGATGCTTGTTATTTTATGTTGTTTACTTAAACTTTAATTCAGTTTGCTCTTGTGGAATAGTTTTTTCTCTTGGTATTGATATAACCTTCGATTGGTAAATGTTTATGTGGTGTTGATTTACTGTCACTCATCTGTTAGTCTTAGTATTGAATGTAAAGACATTGACAACATTGGTTACTCTTTTGGTTTTTACACGGTATGGGGACAAGATGACTCGATCTTAAAATCCGTATTAACTGACTGCTTTTGCCAGACTTAAAGGGATAGTGTACCCCATTTGATTCACCCTCATGTCAGTTCAATCATGTATGGCTTGCTTTCTTCTGCAGAACACAAATGTGGATATTTTGAAGAACATTTGTAACCAAAAAGCATCTATACTTCTATTAAAGACACAAAAGCATTCCTCAAAGTATCTACCACTGTGTTTCAAAGAATAAAAAAACTCAACCTCAGAATGACATGAGGATGAATAAATGATGATTTGTTTTATTTTTGGATGAACAATTCCTTTTTCAATTTAAGTCAGAGGTTCATTCATTATATCTTAAACCTATATTGGGAGTTATTTCATTTTATTTATTTTAATGTAAAACTGAAAGCAATCTGTCACACCATATGCTCATTTTGATGTTCAGCTCAAAATGTTGGACATTTAAAGCACAATGCCCTGTCAACCACCCACAAACACATGCCTACACAAACTGATACATATATAAGCAGAAAGTTTATGTAATGTATGCATTTCTCTTTTTTTTGATGGGTGGGGCTGAGATGGCAAGAGCTTTATGGCAGCAGCCATAATTCTTTCATTCAGCTTAGCAGCTTGGTTCCGTTTCAACACATAAAAGCTTTGTCCTTTTGAAATCAGCCTTCCCTTCAGCTGCATCCGCTGTGAATTTACATGAAAATACCAAAATAAATGGTAATTTCGTAACTCTTCTAACTGGATTCTTCTCATTTTATATAAAGTCCTCTGATCTAGTTTTATTGGGACTACCCTGTTGTAGATTTTGAAGCATGGTAGCTGGTTTGTGATGGTTGAAGCTGGTAATATGCTAGTTTAAGCTGGTTATGCGCTGGTTAAAGATGGCCATGACTTTAGGACCAGCTTAAACGAGCTCAGGATCAGCATAAACCAGCAAATGACCAGTTTAAACCAGCACAAACCAGCTACTATTCTTCAAAACATACCTTTATGTTTCTGTAAAGTATGGCGGTTTGTGTGGTATGACCTAAAGTCATGTAAGCAATGCTTTTAATGTGGCAATTATTATTTTTTTCTGAAAATATGTACTAATTAAAAAGCGGTTTTAAAAACCATAATGCATGTGTTTTCCTGTCAGAATACAGTGTTGAAATTAACACTGTTTTGAGATGTGTCTTTTCAGCATGGCGGTTTGTGTGGTATGACCAAAAGTCATGTTAGCAATACATTTAATGTGCCAATTAAAATAAGAAATAAATGAAATATTATTCAAGTGGCAGTTTCCGGGTTTTTAGTAAGAGCAGAGTGTTAACAAAAGTTTATAATTTGTCTCCAGAGGCTTCACTCAGACAAGGAGAACAAACAGCTTCTGGACAAATGACGTGTCCTGCTGGCATCCACTGATGTTGATATCAGTCAATGGGCCAGTGCTGAATAACCTCAGGCATCTTACCCAAGAATCATGCTGTGATAACTTCTAGCTATGGCTTGCTGAAATTGATACCCTTGAGAAGTTTGGCAATGTCCTTACAATTACAATTGGCTGCAGTTATTAGTCCGGAGCAAACAAACCAGTATTTTTGGTATAAAAATATTGCATATTGGCTCTGGGTTTCATTCTTTACATTTACTATACATGTATGGCATAGTTTTATATAACGCCTGCATTCAAGCTATATATTTGATCTATTTGTGTTTCTTGAATATCTAACCTGTTTTTTGTACTGCTTACACTACCGACTGAGATGGAACAATATTTTTGTGCCAATTTCATTTTGAACACTGATTTAGGTTATGGGATTATTTGGGCAGTTCCTTGCAGGCCCGGTCCTTTCTATTTAAGATTAGGCTGCTGGACCGCAATTTCTCCAAATCGCACTGGCACCTAGCACACTGTTGGGACGATCAACACGGCTCCGGGATTTACTGTTTTTTTTCGTTCCACTTGTTGCACGGCGGGATTATACTGGTTCCCCATAGCGTTCTGCTACACAGTATGAGTGAAGTATCGATAGGGAACCTACCCGGTTACTAACGTAACCTCGGTTCCCTGAGATACGGAAACAAGTACCGCATTCCTGGCCGTGTTTACAAGCTGCATATGGTAGTCGCTTCAGTCAAACTAATCTGAGGACCCTATTGCGATTTGTCTCCTTATATAGCCATAAGCCCCATCGCCATAGGTCCGTGCAGCTTCGTTTTCACTGCGCTATTGAACAAAGCTTTAGTCATCAGAGAAGAATGAGTTTTCCCATAGCGTCCTGCTACGCAGTACTCGTTTCCCGTATTTCAGGGAACCGAGGTTATGTTAGTAACCGAGTACGTTAAGCATTATCCCGAGAGAATGACTCGATTTTTTATGCTGGGTCTGAGAGTTCTGTGTAAATTGTGCTTTGAAACGGGTTTTTTTAATGTATGCAATCACCTGTGGATAGTCTTGACAGTTTCCAAATGTTATAAGTATAGACTGAGTAAAACAACTGTGTGCATTTCTGCCCACAACTGTACATCATTAAATCCATTTACACAAGTGATGTTATATTGCTTAGCAGAAATGTCTGCCATTACATTGAGAAGATAGAATTGAATTCTGTAGTTGAATTTTGTGGTTTTTGTGACCGTGTTTGCGATATTTATAAAACATACAGTATGCTGTTGCTGATTCAAAATGCTTAAATTACTGTTATTCAAATAATAATGCTAACTGTGTGATGGTACATCACAGATTGACCTTTTGTGATCTGAGTTTTATTCAGAACAGAACATCCCGCGTTTACGCTTAAAACTGAGTTGCCTTAAGAGAAACAGTGTTTGATGAAATGTAAACTATTCAAATGTTTTTTCTTTATCTTGTACTTTTCTATTCATTGTGAAGGACGTGCTTCACATCCTCCAATTAATAGATATGATTCTGAGTCAGAATTCCGTCATTTCAAAGCAAGAATGTACAGACACAGTTAACATGGGAAATTCATACTTTTGCATTCAGGGGCATTGGTTCTGAGAAAATATAAGGGCATAATTTGATTGCATATGCGAGAAGTGTTATTTAGTCGTATATGTCACAGTCCTGAGTCTCACGCTTTAAGCACGGTTTTATTACAGAGAAACTAATTGAGTAAAGTGATAATATGCCACCAACCCCCGTCAACAGCTCCGCAGCCCAGAAGCTCACAAAATAAAACATTTATGAGTCCTCCAACACTATTGGTAATTAACAGATTAGTTTAACCATCAGTTTTTACTCTATTAAATGCCAAAGTAGGAGGTTAGTGTCCAGAAAAATGATGTAGAAGTGACAGGCTTTCAAGTGCAGCTCTCTGTGAATGATTATAACCTGCATAATCACATTAGTCTGCCAAACATGGAGAAAAGGCACACCTGCATCTATTGAGGAGAATTCGATGCGCATACCAATTTCAAGTAAAGAGAGCTTATGAAACTTGAATGAATTCGACCACGTGTGTTGACCTACCTCTGTGATTTTTATAATTGGTGAGGATCTGGTTGAAATTATTTTATTTATTTGCGAACCTTTTTAGTTTTTAGGATGCATTAAACTGCCTGCAAGCCTGCCATCAGACTTATTTTTTGTGGCTTGTGTAATGTTTTGGACTTTTTTGGTCCTGAGGAGCTTTTCATATATATTAAAAGGCCATTTTTATTGATAAAGTCATACAATTTTATTTCATATTATAAGTAATATAAATACAAGTCAGTTAATCATATAGCTCTATAACTCATAAACTTGGCTTTTTCATGATCGGTTTCAGATCACAATTCACTTTTCTTTGCTCATCATGTGAAACCTTACAAATGGCCACTTCCATTAATACAAAGCAGTAGCAAATAAAAAAAACATCTAGAAAATAATTCTCAACCCTATTTGAGCTGTTTTTATACACTGTAGGATTGAAAAATTTCACTATAATAAACATGAAATATGATTTTGAAGTACAGTATATATAAAAAATAGAAGATCATGCAGCAACAAAACAACTTTTCTGAAAACCCATAAAAATTAAACTAAACTAGTCCTGTCAATTCGATTAATCAAAATAAATGTTTGTGTTTATATAATATATGTGTGTGACATGTTTATGTATATAATAATGCACACACATACAAAAGTATATATTCAAATAGATTTTATAATTAATAATTGTATATAATTAAAAAAATGTAAATATAACATATCATTTTATATAAATATGTGGATTTATATTTAAATATTTTTAAAGTCACCATGAAATCACAGTGATTATTATAATAAATGATTTATCCGTGCACACCATTATCTTTTTATGTTCATTTGCACTTGTAATCTTTAATCAAATCTCTCCCCATCTCAACGACAACTCTTCACCACATGACGTTTCATGGTGACTTTAAAGACTTGACTTGTAAATTCGAAACATATATTACTTATAATGTTTTCATATATATGTATATATATATATATATATATATATATATATATATATATATATATATATATATATGTTTGTGTATTTATATTGCGATTAATCGATTTGACAGCACCAAAATATACTTTGTACTTTGTGTCTGATCCCCAGATAGCTGTAGTGAACCATGGTACCCTGAACCGCAGTTTTCAGAAATGACAGAAGGGAAGAGGTGTTTTTATTCACCCATGTCCCATCTGACAGCAGAATGCCAGTGTGACTGGTTTCTGGAGGCAAGATAATCTCAGTTGGGAGTCTATCGCACGCAACAGATCAGCTTCAACAAACATGGAAATTTCATTCCCGCGTTCTTCTGACGTTCAGGAACTAGTTTCGGCACTGTGGGGATAACTTAAAAAGAAGCACCTCTTCCGTCACATGACCCGCTGGGTGCAATAAGTCTTCTCATTAATGTTTTAATGGATCGAATGATGACACTTTGATAGGTTTCTAAGGTTTGCTCAGGGACTTCTTTAACAAACCTTGGTTTCTCGTGAGCGATGTTACCTATTTGTTTTGTGTTTAACTAGTTCCAGTTTTGTGGTTGTTACCGACACTCTGCTAGAGAGATGTCTGCACCTCCTTATGTATCCGGGTATTTTTTTGACTGTTGAGTTAGAATAATGAATGACGTGAGTTTTGCCTTTAAAATGTTTGCCACTTATTCAAATGTTTTGTATATTTGCTAATGTCATGTTTTGCTCAGAGGATAAAGCTCTCTTGCGGTTGTATATGTAATTCCAGCTGTGCTTTGTGAAAGCATTCGGAACAAAGATAATTTGTGGTTGTTTGTTTCTGCCATCCTGCCCTTAAGTGCTGTTATGAGGGCTCAGGTAAAGCAAACACTAATCCAGGACCATCACCTACACGTTAAGAGCTGAGCAAAACACAAAGAAAAACACCCGCTTCCACCACATGGGCATTTCTAATCGAGGGGTTCTGTGACCTGCGTTAGATGAGACGAAATATAGCTTGGATAGAGAAATGTAATGCCATTGTAAACAATATGATGAACCAGTAATCTTCATTTACTGATGGTGTCTGGCTGTATCAACTACATTAAATCTACAACACACAACTTAAACCAAAGTTTGGGCAGTATGTATATTCACAAGTGTAATGTGCCACATGTTCCTGGCACTCATCTGTAATGAAACCTAATGATAAATTGCTAAACCTTTGGGATTCCCCTTGGCCTTGATATAGCTTTCTATTTTCCTATCTTGCAGTTCAGATGAGCTGCTAATGTAGGAGCATTAAGAATAGTTAGGAGAATATGTTCTTTCACCATCTGGCCCTCATTTGTAGGTCTGCAGAGGAGATTCCAATTAACCAATGTGGTTGTTTGTTTCTGCTATTCAAACTATTGTCTATCTTTGCATTTATAATTGTCATTTTTTCCCTTTTCCTTCCGCTCCAGTAACGAAGAAATGCATGCTTTAGTCTCTTCATAAGTGGGAGATTTTGAGAATTTCATGCAAATATCAACCTTAGTTAAAATAATCACGTTTCTACCAAATGATTTCCCCATACGGTCAGATGTCAATATTTTGATGTGAAGTCTTTAAAGGAAAGGTTCACCTCAAAATCTAAATTGTGTTATTTTTTTACTTACCCACATGACGTTCAACATGGTTTAAGACCTCCCAGTGTCTTCGGAACACAGATAAAGATATTTAAGGTGACATCCAAGAGATTTATTATGTTTTTAAAGCATAGTTTTTCATAGCCAGGTGAATTGTCACATCCATATAACATTTATTAAGGAGACCTAAATGGCCTCATTGGAGGGGAGAGCAGCTCAGTGACTGTGTAATTTTAAGGGAGTATTTGAGATCATTTGGACAGATTAAACACTAAAGATTTATTATCCACTGAAATCGATGCGTCTTTCTTTTTCAGGATATAAATAATATTGATGATTAAAATGCTTTTTGTTTATCTCCAGGGTAAATAAATAGGATTTTGTGTGATGTAAGAAAACATATTGTTCTGTTACCTGTAATGTTTCTGTAGCTTAGCAGGTAGATCGCGGCTCAGGTGTGAGTCCCATGAGTTTAAGTCCCATGGGTTTGATTCCCAGGATACCCACCACAGAATGAAATGTATACGTTGAATGCGCTTTGGATAAAAGCATCTACCAAATGCATAAACCTAATGTAGAAAACGTTTTCTGAAAACACAATTTTTGTCGTCTCTCATCTGTAGTTGTGCTTCATGCAAATTAAATGAAACTAATTGGGTTTAACCACTAAAACACTCTGTCTGCTTGTCATTATATTTCAGAGTTTCAGTCTGCGTTGAGTAATTATTTTCTGGATGTCTGAGTTTCTCACAGAAGAATGGCAAAACGACAGCAGTGGGACCAGATTTGTGCTATTGCCAAGAGGACCCTTATATTATAAACTATTCATTGGAATCTCTAATGAGAATAGACTCCTTGATCCATGTAATGGATGGAAGTATTTTGGAGGAAAGTTAGCAGTGGAAGTAAAACCAAAAAAATGATATTTGACCGTCTAGAAGAAAAGCAATATTTATAATCACATTGACATTAACATTTATATTTCAGTCCTTTTGCAGACACTTTTATCCACAGCAGAGAGTTCAGGGAGCAATAAAGCGATATGTCATAGAGGAGCAATAATACAATAGGTGCAATTGCTCAACTATCAAGTACAAACCCATATTGGCTGTTCTTATTGATGAAAATAAAATACAATTTATTTTCACACAACTACAGTATTTTCAACTACAGTTCATGGTGACCTCATCTGTTAAACTCCACTCAAAATAACGAAGTCATGTTTTTTTTAGTCCTTCTTTTGTCTATATTAAACTTAATAAAGATAACAGATTTGATATTCAATAAATAAAGGAGAGGTAAATACTGTTGGTATATTTTTTTAACATAGACCCCCACAGTACCACACTATGGAGAATCTGTGCATGTGGTCTGCAATACCATAGCAAAGCTCTGAATTCAAAGTATGAAGTTATTTTTTAAATGAATTAATCTTAAAAAATAGATGTTTAACCATTTTAAAATTGTAAGAGGTTTACTTCTTGTGTTTAGTACTTAGGTTGTATAATATATTGTTGACGTTAATGAATGACGTTTCTGCATTTAGAAAAAGGGAACTGGATGAAATATTCGCTTACATGTTGTAATAAAAAGTAAGCCAGGCAGGAGGTGGATCTCTGATCAATATATATAACATAAAGTACAAAGTAAAAAGAGAATAAAGCAACAAGAACAAAAGCAATCCATGAAATCATCAAATAACAGCACACGGAAACAACGCCTGACTAATGAAACGAAAGGGCATTTATATGATGCCTTCACATGCTCTTGGAATTATCACAAATATTAGTTTCCGAGGTAAACATTGCACATGAACTCCCTCTGATGACGCGTTTCCCCGCAGTGAAGTTGGGAAATAATTTTGGCACCCGAGTTCCTGAGATGGGTGGTCCTTACACAATGAATATGGTGAATCGGAGAAGGATCTCTGCTGTGACAGATATCAATTATTCGTTTTTCCGCAACAGCTTCATTGCCTTGTCATTAAATTAGTACATATTTACATATGAATAACCATTTGAAGCATACTGTATGTTTTATACACTGCAAAAATAGTGCGTATTTTACCAATATTCTTTCTACAAACAGACAAGCCGTCTTCCATGCATTCTCTCTACAATCTCCAAGCATCCCTTCACCACCCTGGCTCCTCACTGTTTTGCTCCCACAGGACAACAGGGGGAGCTCTTCGGGCTAATACCGGGCTCGGAGCCCTCTACCCAGAGAGGGCAGAGTGTTCCGCATTCAGAAGAATCTTCCGAGCTCGGAGCCCTTTCCCTAGACAGCAAGCCACATATGCATACCTTTTACCGTGCATTATAATTATTATCCAAATAGGCGAACTTGTGAAACGATAATAAAGGTCACAAAACAAGGGAAAACACACTTTGTAGACAAGGAATTTAATTCCCACTTGTCAGTGTCTAAAGTGTCTCGGATCAGTGACCACTATGCAAACTTCTATACACTCCTGTTACCAAGCACGCTCTGGCTCACTGACAGTGATAAAATATAAACTCACCATTTAGAGTTGACATGCAATCTAAATCCTTCTCTGGTTTAACATCAGTTTAGTCAGGCAGTTTGGAGTACCTGGAACAGACAGGTCAAGAGCGGGATGGTCAAATCAATGGTTATGTAGTCACGGCTCTTTGGTCTTCAGTTGAGTGACAGCTGCGAGCTTCCTTGTTTCCTCAAAGCTAGACTGTCTGTCACACAACTGGCTGATGGTTTGACAGGAGCCTGAAACACAGCCATACAAAGATACCGAAGAGAAAACTTCGGCTGTGGTTGCAGACAGGCTCGGCCATACACATAAATAGTTTGATTATATCATCTATATTTATCAAGGGGGAGCAAAAAAACATAAAATGTTCACGGCTAAAAAAAAAGATTGTAAGGTAAGCTAACAAACAATTATTTTTTAATATTTCATCCGGTAGATGTGATGTCGGGTTTAGAGAAAACACGACTAGTTTGATGTAGTAGTTTTATTCTGCCTTTTGTTGAATTGCACTGAAGAGCTCTTGTATTTGTACGCTGAAGTGCTCTTGTATTTGTACGCTTGAGCAGCTCCAATTTACAGCAACTGCACATTGTCAATGAAACATTTTCCCGCTTGTTGCTGTTGATTCTTTTGTTGTCATATTCTGAGCGGTTCACAATATTTCATTGCTCGTTCAAGAGTCAAAGATTTGCCTGCAGGTGTCATATGGGGGGAGTGTTTTTTATCATTTTGTTTGTTAAGGTTAGCATACAAAGCAAATCATGCAACTCCATAAAAAATATTCATGCATGTGGTTTTTTGAAAGACTACATACAAGCTGTGCTTCTCTTGCTTCTCTTACAAAAGAATGACTCTCCATTTTATCATCACCCTGAGGCATTTCTCATGAGCAAGTAAGGTCAAATGTTATTTTTGCTCTTTTCTGTGAAAGTCGAGATTTGACCGTGTGGGTATGTCTTATTGTTTTTTGCAGGAGTGTCAGTGGAGCAGGCCTGTGCGGGACGGGTGGAGGAAGACTTTGCCGAAGATGAGGAAGAGCAGGAGCGTTCTAACGGTGTCACCCAATGAGGTGAGTACTAAGGATGTGTAAAGTCACATTTACAAAATTCACTACTTTGTGGGTTGCCTGAAAGAGTAATCAACTGAACGGATTATACTAGCAATGGCATGTTTGTGATACTGTACATTTTGATGACACTTTTTAGTAGAAACTCAAGTATCTTTTATGCCACCTGAATAAAGCAGCACTCGTGATGCCTGATACTTAAAAACCTGGGTTGCAGTGAATTTAAAGGGATAGTTCAGCAAAAATGTATTTCATTTATTCATCTTCAGCACTGTTTAACATTCTAGGTTCTGTTGAACACAAAAAGAAGATATTTTGATAAATGTGGGAAACTAAACAGTTTTGGGGCACTAATGACTACCCTAGTCGTTTTTTCTGTACTTGAATGGAAGTCAATAGTGCCCCAGAAAGGTTTAGTTTCCCATATTCTTCACTTTACTTCCAAGCTGTAGATTGGGAGTGAATGAGTGTTGACTTGAACGCGCGTGAACCAGATGCTTGTTTTTCCGCAAATGTCATTGATGAAAGCTCCCGCCAGAGTAGACGCTATCATATTGGAACAAAACGAAAAATGCAGAGTTCGTCACCGGAACTCATCTGCCGGAAAAACAAGCCTCTGGTTCACGTGCATTCGAGAGATGACAGAAGCTAGACATCAACGATAATAGCGCTGTCAATATGGATATTACTCTTAAACAAACGCATCGATTCGCTTCAGAAGACCTTTGTTAAGACTACGGAGCTGTGTCTAGCAGTTCTTTGATCGATGGATGCACTTTTTGGAGCTTCAAAAAGTCAACCCCCATTTCACTTCCATTCTAACGCTTGGAAGTGAAATGATACGTGGATGCCTTGAGGGTGAGTAAAACATGGGGAATTTTTTGTTTGCTAGTAAAGTATCCCTTTCAGGCATCTTCCCTTGAAAAATGTTGTCAACTGCCTTCAACTGGATCGGTTGTTAAACTAGTCAACTTTTTTTAAACCGTAATGAATTGAGGACTGGGAAAAGTTAAAAGAAACTTAGAAGAACTGAAAAAGTGTTGGTCAATTTTCTCTAGAGAAAAGGCAAGCCAGTGATCAAATGTTTTCCTCACAATGGAAAGACTTGAGTGAAGACACATTACATTCTGTCATTTCTCTCTCTTTCTGATTCTTTTAGTTCTTGGTTGCACCTTTATTATCGTCTGTGGCTTTCTTTTGTTTTATGCCCTGCCACACTTCCTTTATTTGTCTCTTAGTGTTTGGGTAGCTTTGGTCTTTGCGGTTGTGTATTACGCACCTTGTTAGCGATGTGCCGGTTGGTGTTGAAATTTTATCCTCTGTCTTACTGTTAGTGCACTGGTGATATTCATCGCTCGCTCTTTTTGGTCTTTTTTAATTATATACATGCAGTTTGCTTTTTTTTACTTTACTTTTAAACTTTTGTAGTTTTACTAAATATGAATGTGCTTCAAGAGAGTGAAGCACAAAAAAGATTTCTTTCTTCTGTCTGTTTTCCTTGATGAGAAGGCTCTGTAGTCCTGTACACTGAGCTCATAGAGCCATTTAAAAATTGATCGAAGGTCCTGCCAATGGCTTAAGTGATGAAGACATGAAGCCTAATGGATTCATTTTGTAACCACAAGCACCACGCAGATTAAAATTGAATATAAACCACAGGGTTAAGTGGTGTTGTTGAGTGTGTTTGCATAATATGTATGTAAGAAATAGTATGCAGTGTGCATCGTATGCTTGCTCCTAACGTCAAAGATATTGCAAAATGAAGGCAAATTCTAAGGTAGTATCCTACGTTTATTGTATATTTACATTGTTACTTTATGTCCTGGTACTGTAGATTTTTCCACTTATGGTTAAAAAACACTGTAGTATCTTGTAATTTTCCTATAGTTAGTATGTAAATACTTTTGTATACTTACTAAAGTATAAAATACTTAGTATACTACTATCTTATGTGGGCAAATATTAGGGCTGTCAAGCGATTAATTGCGATTAATCGCATCCAGAATAAAACTTTGTGTTTACATGATGTATGGCTATGTCCTGCGCATATTCATTTTGTATTATAAACACATGTACATGCATGTATACATATTTAGGAAGTATTTACATGTATTGATTTATATTGACCAATTATTGAAATAATATATAATTGTTTGTTTTTATATTTTTCTTAAATATATGCATGTATTTGTACATACAAATCTAAATACTTAGAATAATACTATTATATGTTTAACAACAGAAAACACAGAATTCAGGAAATTAAAATTATTAAAGAAAAATGGAAACCGGGAAAATAAACAGATTTTATATGGCCCTTTATATTGTCCCAGATTGATCAATGGAGATTTGCAAAAATAAATATTTAATGTGGTTTACAGATTTATCTTCTTTAGCTTCTGTTTAATACAGTGTGTTTAACAAATAGAGATCCTTCCAAGTACTTTCAGATCCTGAAGTTTTACGTATCCTGCTAGGCAATCACTGCCTCTGGGATAGTAGCTGTCTGTGTAGGCTGGTTTTTGGAACACTGTATGTGTGCGCCTGTGTATTAATCTCTAGAGTTTCTGCCTGTTTCTCCTCTACCATTGGTTAGATGAAACAGATCCATAAGTTTTCCAGATCTACTCAACCTTTGTGCTTAGCCTTGCTCTCTGCTCTCTTGTTTCCTGTGGCTCACTGCCTGGCGGACGTTAAATGCCACATGCTGATACTTCACAAACCCTCATGTAAGCAGCAGGATTTGTGATAAAATGCATGTGTTCTGTTTGTGCAATCATGTGTCTGAGCTCATCTGATCCAGCTACTGACAATAGCGACATAAATGTCTCTCTCTCTT
The DNA here is from genome assembly GCF_947034865.1 of Barbatula barbatula. Lineage (NCBI taxonomy): Eukaryota > Metazoa > Chordata > Actinopteri > Cypriniformes > Nemacheilidae > Barbatula > Barbatula barbatula. The sequence continues at coordinate 18,117,167 of NC_136770.1, forward strand.
TTTTCTCTATTTTCTCTCTCTCTCTTTAGCACCTTTAATGATTCTCTTTATCTGCTTTGGGATAATGGCACAACCTATGTCTAGTTAATATTTTTACAGTAGCCATAACTCAGACAGTTTCGGCATATCTCATGCAGATACTACAGCACCCTTAGTTTTTAGTTTGATCACATTTATAAAAGGCAAATACAGCTGTACGATTATTATTATCTGAAAACATACGACGCATGTGGAGAGGCGGGGCGGAAGTAAAGCATGTGCGCACCCATTGCCAACTTAACACAGACATATTACTTAGTTTTACTTACCGTTTGAGGTTCAGATTTCAGATTATTTAGCACTGGGACCGCGCCATCTATCAGTTTCAAACGATCTCCTAATCCAGCGTTATATCCACCGTTTATATAAATAACATTCATCACTAAAATGCTGTGAACAAACAAACACACCTCAACTTCTCTCTCTATCGCAAGAGTTACTATTGTCGGTTGATCGGTGGGAAGGCACTTTCTTTCAACTTTCCGTGGGCAGGCATTTCTGGGAGAATTGCCCAATAAGGGACTAAGAAAAGTTGTTACGAAACGGTTTTTCATCTTAACTTTTTTTTTCCTTTAACCTATAAGAATGCTGAGGGAGTGTATAAAGCACAGAATTACAAAGTCTTACGTCCAACTTGTTTTTTGACAAATTGACCATGTCAAGCATGAGAAGACATCACGTTTAACATTGTGAATAAGTCAAAATGCATGAAACACCTTTGGAATTTCCTTTAAGATACTAACTTCATTATATGTTACTGAATTATCTGTAATTAGTTGTCTAGGTTGTCTGAGGTCCTCAAATGTTATACAGTAAATATAAATGGTGGTCAAACATCATTAGACCCTATTACAATGTTCAGACATTGATTGATCTAACACGGTATCTACACCGGGCACGACAGTCGCAACGTGACACGACAAAAGACCATAGAAGCGCATTGGAACCCATTTAAAATTTCTAATTTTCTCCACACTGGATGCTGTGCGGCACGGCACGACAAACCAATTAAGAACAAGTGGGCTTTCTTGTTGCGCCTGTGGCATCCGTTGTTGACACAGTGTAAGAATTTTCAATGTTGTTTCATTTAAATCCCTTTTAAGTGGATTCAAGGTACTGTGTATATTTTATAATAGTTTTATTTTGTATGTGTTCCCTGGGATTAACCCTATGACCTTCACATTGCTCAAAATTTGAATAAATAATTCTTATTAAATAATAATAATGATTGTTATATATATATATATTTTTTTTTTTTTTGGATTATAAAAACACCCCCAAAAATCAAACCCCTTTAACCCACAGATTCATCTCATATTTGTGTTTCCTTCAATATTACAATATGGCAGTTTACATAAATACATGTCCACTAGAATAACCCAGCCAACCAATATAAACAAATGTATAAAATGTATAGTCTATATTGCATGTTTTACATAGTGAGGGATTATACAATGTGGCTCAAGTCCAATCTCTCTTTATTGAAATGTGCCAGCAGATTTGCCGTTTGTGACAAAGTCAAACAGTCAAGCAACCATATGGTCCAATGTTTTTGTCTGAGTGCATGTGCTTTGGGTAATTTTAGTTTGAAGGAGAAAAGGTTGTCTGCCGAGCACAGGACTGTTTTATGGCTAGCTGCGACGCTGCATTAGTTTAATGAATTAAAAAGAATGCGGTATCGGGTGACTGCAGTCACTGGCAACGAGCTGACCGCAGAGTGTACCAGAGAACGGGGAATCTCAGGAGGTCACCTCGGTCATTCCTTGTGTGCTTGATTCCTCCTTCACGCACAGACAAGGCTGGGCCGGCAAGTTGGATAACAACCAAGGAGGATACCGTTGAAAATGACACCTTTATTCTGAGCTAATGTTTGGATCGGTCTGATGCCAGACACGATGAACTCAGAGATGACAACTTGTGAATACGAATCTTTGTCTCTTGTTCGGAATAAAAAAGTGCTTTTTTTCTAAAAGCACTTTTATCTCTTTTATCTATTGTAGCATCAATCGTTGTTTTGTGGAGGAATAACTCAAGTAACGTCCTTTAGTCTGTTGAGCACGAAAGGCTGAAAACAGTTTTGGTACCTCTTTTTTATGAATTGAAAGAGGCAAAAGTATAAAAATGTTATATATATATATATATATATATATATATATATATATATATATATAAATGTTATAGTTCACCCACAAAAAAAATACTGTAATTTTCCTCTGTCAATTCATCAGGTTTTACAAAACCCGTAAAAGTATGTGAGTTCTGTGGAACATAAAAGAAAATCTTTTGAGAAATGTTTCAGCGGTTTTGTGGCCCTACATTGGACATTTGGTTAATCTAACTTTGTTTGGTTACCAACATTCTTCAAAATATCTTCTTTTGTGATCCTCAGAAGAAAGAAAGATATACAGGTTTCAAACAACAATGAAAATTGTTTTATTATTTTCTCTTTAAGACCTTTTTTTTTCTCGTGTGTTCCACAGTAGAAAGTCATCTATTAATTTCTGATTGAGCTATTCCCTCAGGCCTACAGAACTGACCGAACCTTTAATAATGATCCACATATGTGCGTTCAGATAAGTGAACTTTTCTTCTACAGTGAAAAAAACCTCACTGTTCCTGTCAGAGTTTTTTGAAATATTGTAAATTAATTCTCTGACTTTCAGAATGACTCATCCAGCCAATGTTATACTGTAAGTGTTGCGAAGGATAGCAAATTGTTACCAGCATTCAAAGCAAGTATTGCCAAGTACATGTTCACATTTTTGCCCTTCGTGACGGTCCCTGTGGAAGATTGAAGGAACATTAGGAGCCCTGAAGAAAAAACTTGTTTATGTGTTTTTATATAGGACTGTGTAGGTGTAAGTTATTTTAGGGTCTTTTTGCCTTTATTTGATAGGACATTGGACAACAGACAGGAAAGTTTTGGTTAGAGACAGCGGAGTGGGACTGGCAAAGGACACTCGAGACGGGAATCGAACTCAATAATATATACTCAATTAATAAATTGTTAATTATTAATGAATAATCATCTTTAAAGGATTCACGTGTTACTGATAAAGTTAAACAAAAAAGGAGTAATAATTTTCAGTTCACACACAGTGATTTGTTTGGAGTACACTGAAAAACATCACTTCTGGTCGCTCAAGTTCAGTTTTTTTGGCACATCCAAAGCTCAGATCAGATCCAAAAATTCACCCCACCCAGCCCCTGTGCAACTCTCCGTCAGCATTCGTTTGTCGTGTGCGCTGAAAAGACGGCTTAACGGTTCAAGGTGCTTTTCTACCAGCTCCTGTCCTCAGTGTGTTTTAGTACATCGAGCTTTGTTTAGTTTCTTTATTGTTGTTGTGGTCGCTGACAGATGATGCAGAAATGTACTGTACACCTTCAGATGCCCACATATCGCTCTTACTACCTACCACTGTGTTTGACAGCACAACACAAAACACTGAAGTGTTTGTATGCTTCCAGGCAAGACAGACTTCTTTGTGTTTTGTTTACATATTATTTAGGCCTCCTTATGTACTATAATATAATATGTATCTGCTTGTAATTTAAAAACAGTACATACGTATTATATAACATTTGGTAGTAGCACTGTATGTGTCAAAGAATATGCTTTTTATATACTGTACAAGTTTTGTTTGGTATTCAGCATTTCAGAGTCAGTCACAAAGTAATAGATTTTCCTCTTTGTTTTTGCTATTATACTTGTATCCCTGGATTTTTATTTTAAACTCAAAGTAGTGTAACCACCACCATAAGGATCAGCCAAAGGCATCAAGTTGAGACTTTTTTTAAATAAAATTCACCTGTAGATCACTTTTACCAATGCATATCATTTAAGGTGGACGTAACACCCAGTTTCTGCTTATCTCATATTAATCTTGAGTACCTACAGAGTAGTATTGCATACTTCTTCTTCAAAGAGTCTTTAGTTTGATCGCATTTATGATAAGACAGATACAGCTGTATGATTTATTCTGAAAATAGACGCCCTCCTGTAGGCGTGCAGGGGGGCGGAACTAATGCATGAGCACACATTACATCATGGCATTATCCCTCCATAACTGTTGAAGTTCATGTGGTGTACCTTATTTCATTCATTTATTTATTTTATAAAGCAAACATAAACACAACGGAAATTGACCACAGTGCTTTACAGAGCCAGCATAAACAAGAAATACATAAAGTCAAGTCAACTTGATTTATATAGAATTATTTTACAATTGTTGCAAAGCAGCTGCACAAGAAACATATTGACTATAAGCAAAACATATAAGGTTATAGAAGTAAAAACTTAAAAGGTGAAAACACAGAAGACAGACACCCACACACACCGATTCAAACACACCCACACCCACACACACAACTACACACACAAATAAACAACAGATGACTAAAATAATTAAGGACTTAAAAGAAGTGTAAATAAATGCCTGGGAGAGAGAATAGAGCTTTAATTTAAATGTAAACTCATGTACAGAGCACACGTATCGTACATATAATGGGAGACTACTCCAGAGTCTCGGCCCAGCGACTGCAAATGCACGATCACCTCTTGATTTTAAACGTGTTCGAGGCAGTGACAGAGTTGCGAGCGGATCGAAGGCAACAAAAGAGCAGAATTTAGAAGTCCAACCTATAATGCACCGGTAGACATTTATCCACTCTATAATGCACTGGTACCAGATCCATTAAAATGGGAGAGATGTGTAAACGTTTGCGACTGCCAGTTAGGAATCTACTAGATGCAGCATTTGAACCATTTGTAACCTTGTGAAAGAGGATTGAAGAATTCCAGCATAAAGAGAGTTGCAGTAGTCCAAGCGAGATTCATGTCATGTACGGCATCTTTTAGCGTTTGGACCGCTCCAACTATCAGTTTTAAACAATCTCCAAATCCAGCGTTATATCCACAGTTTATATAACATTGATCACCGAAATGCAGTGAACAAACAAACAGAGCTGAACTTCTCGAACAAAGGAGCACATTGATGGGCTTGCTCTTTCCCGGTCTCCCTGACTGACGTGTGGGCGTGCTTTTGCTGGTTGACACGTGGACGTGCATTTCCAGGAGATTCGTCCAATAAGGGACTAAGAAAAGTTGTTACGCAACGGAATTTCATGTTCGAAAAAAAATCAGAAGACAGACTGCATGAAACACCATTGCACAACCCCTTTAAAAGCAGATTGACAGAAAATGCATGTTTTTGTTACATTTTATTTATTTTACAATATATAATTATTGTTACAGAAATGTTCAGGTAATACTGGAATCACGTACTGTTCACTGAAGTGTGCTGAGTTTTATTGATGGAAAGGCATTGGCACCCTCTAGTGGTGTGAAAGGATGATACACCTCTCTTTTCTGAATTTCAAGGTGCTCTATTTAATGAGTAAAGCTGTCTTTTACCAGCTTTGTATTGTTTGTGTGTAATGTGTCACACCACATGTGTGAGATTTGACAATTCTGCATTTGGACTCACACACTAGTTTTTGCACGTGTGACCTCCGCGTTCACGGGAAGAACCCCAGGCAGTTTCCGGTAGGGGAGATTTAAAGCAGAGAGAAATGGGAAACTGAGAAAATAGTTACATTTAGCAGATGCTGTACATTACTCCACACCGCAGTGGTATAAAGAAGCGGTTCTACAGTATTTGAATGTTATAACGAAATGTAAACTTATGAAAGTATGATGTCAGATCTGTAGAATAGCACTTCTATATACCACTTGGCACTTGCAATGTGCTGTGTTTTCTCAGTTCCCTTTTTGTCGGTCTCTCGACGTTGTGTCAAACCGACAGATGGGGTTTGATTAAATTAAATGGGTGAGTGACGCTGCCCATTCATTCACCTTTTGTTCTTCGGAACCTGCGAATTGATCACTCTGTACTTACCTACCGGACCATACAACGCATATCAGCAGTATCGCCTCCTGTATATGACTCCCCTCGGGCGTTTCGGCGGAAGACATAGATGTATAAAACAGCAAACTTTTTATTCCGAGCCTTCTGAAGCGAAGGCTACCAGGCTGTCTGTAGGGGTGGCTTCTGAGCCGTCTGCAGCGACGATGGTGATGTGGGGACTCTATGATTGTTAATCCTGCCGACCGTTCATACCCCAATACACTCACTGCACTGCCTTCTCAAAACATCGAGGCTGGTACCCCGTACTAGTAAGTAAGTTCCCCCCCAGTGAGCCTCCCTGCACAGGCTCTGTGCAAAGTGAGGGATGAGGGACATCAAGTTCCAAAGGCTGCGTGTTGCGCCCTATTGGTTCTAAGAGCTGATACTGTTCCTGTTGATGTCCCCCCTAGCCGATTCCCCTGACGGAGAACCTGCTTTATCAGGGGAAGGTTATGATTTGGCACCTTTGGAACCTTTCGTTCCCTCCATCAGGGAACTGAGGTTACATCCGTAACCAAGAGGTTTCCCATTTATCAAAGGAATCGAGTTCTTCCTTTGAAATGCGGAAGCAGCGAATGCATATAACCCATCACCTGATCTGTGTATGACAAAACCATATGACAAAAAAGTGGAGAAAAAAGTAATGTTAATACTGATTGGCTAATTGTAAAGAAAAACTTATTTATCTCACTTTAGAAATGATTAAAATATGTCACTTTCAAGACATCTATCATATAACATATTAGTGATTCATAGTCACAAATATAGTCTTGAATAAAATAAAATGCTTTTTGCTAGCAAAAGGATTATAATATCTACCAGCTAACTGGTCAAAGATAACCAGCCAAACTTTAGTCTGCTAACAGTATGTAACTAGTGTTATTCTATTTATTCTAATATTCATTACATAAGAATCCGACTAAGAGCTCTTAAGAATTCTTGCTTTCCTATGCCTCTCTTTCTCTCCTTGTTCCAGGACACCAAGGAGCCTCCAGACTGCAGACTTAGTGAATCTTTCACATCTTCGGGTTGTACATTAGGGGTGGACCTGTGTCGGAGGCGACGCCGTTTGTCCGGTACCCTGCAGCTTCCTCCTTTGTCATGGAGGCAGATGGAGAGATCACGCAGTCCAGATATAGAGATCATGATGAGACCGACTACACTGCCCTTCATCACCCCTCGCATTGACATCACACCTGTGGACTCTGATTGGTGAGTTTAGTTCAGTTCAGCTCCTCCCACTGCTTCATCGCTTTGAACTTATACATGTGGCCTGCATCACGAAGCGAGGTGAACAAACACCGAGTTGAGTTGCTGAATAAGCTTTGAGTTGACAAAACCAGACAAACCCAAGCTGGTTTAGGTCGGGTCCAGCTGGAGCACAATGCTTGGTATAAACAATCCAGAGTTTTGTGGTGCGTGCCCCTGAATGTGTGACACGTGCGGTAAACAGCCAATCATACGGTACATGGAAAGTATCATCAGTTTGATTGAATTCTCGAGTGTATCATCGCAATTCACTTTTCTGTTGAAGATGACGAGATCATTATGAAAAAAATATCATGAATTGAAACACATTTACAAGGCAGAAATAAACACGGCTGCAGTGAAAGTTTGAGAAGGCAGCTACTGACTATATCAAAACAGAATCTACTGAATTTAATATCAATTTATATAGGTTTACAATGAGATCCAAAGATAATATGTATACTCCATTACTTAAAAATGCTTTTTATATTAAATTTTGTTTTTATACGAATAGAGTGATATAAATGTAAATGCAATATTTAATATTAATTGATAAATATGAATTATCAACTCATATAATAATTATATCAACGTGTTTTCAATTATAATCAATAAATGTAAATATACAATACCAGTGAACACTTCAAAGGAAAAGATTTTCCCTCTATCATCTTATCACTTAAAAAAAAAAATTGGAGGGAGAGATACGAGGGGGATGGCTTCACTGAGTCAGATACACGTCACTTTCTCACAGCTGATTGGTCCAGATTCAGGAATAAAACCTGAGCAGGTTAGCCGTGTGGCCTTAGTTACCATGGCGACGAAACCAGCTCAAAACCAATTCCCTTCTTCAGCCTTAAAACTCAGAGCATGCGCAAACTGAATGCGAACTTACCTGGGTAAAAACTCAAACCGGCTTTGTGATACAGGCCAATGGTTATCAAAAGCAGGGCTAGAAATCTTCCAGGGCTCACAGGATGTTCCAGCGCAGATAGGTCACTCAGTATATAAAGTGTAAATATGGCTTATAGCTTTTATATACTTACATGTCTAAGCATATGTCACCTAAAATGGCAGAAATTACGTTTTACAGCTCTGATGATTAAATCTCCAGCTTTAATCTGCTTAGTTTTGTTGTTGCCTAGAGGAGACAAGAGTCTGTTTGGTTGCAGTTGCAACATCTGGTTTTAATCTATCATTCAATTTGTCATTCAATATCTTATTTTGTGTTATACATAACAAACAATTGTACACAGGTTTGGAACAACTTGAGGGTCAGTAAATGATGACAGAATTACAAAAATGTTCTATTGGCTTGTGCCCTGAGGGGCTTCATCAAATGTAAAAAGAGCATTGCAAATTTGTTTGTAAATAAACATCAGTTTTTTGGTATGTCTTCCTAAATCTCAAGAGCGTATGATATTATGGCTTGTCCTGTGGTCTGTAACCCTCACTGATGAAAGTGAATGCCTTCACATCACCAATGTAAATGTTAGGTTTATGTGATAAATAGGTGACATGGATTGAGCTGTAGTTGTTGTTTTTTGCCAGTGGAGGGCAGCGCAGAATAAAATAGTCCTTCAGTATTCTGAAATGTTGTTGTGCGTGTAACATTTGATTTGTGCATTAATAAGCCCCACTTTCATCATAAGTATCCACGCACATTTGCTTTATAATATATTAATCCAGGCCAATTAGACTAATTCAACTTTTAAATGTATTGCGATAGATTATCACTGTATGTTTGGATGGAACTGGAGTAGTTCAAACCAAAATAGTATAGCTGTCAGACTGACAGCTTATGTATCTCCAAAACTGCCACTTTGAATAGAAAAAACTAATTCTGTCTTAATTTACTCAGCCTCAAGTTGATCCACATCTGTTTCAATTGCTATGTTCCGCTGAACACAGAGAAAGATATTTTGAAGAATGCTTGTAACCAAACAGATCTTGGCCACCATTGACTACCATAGTAGGAAAATGTACAATGGTAGGCAAAAGTGCCCAGAACGGTTTGCTTTCCTTCTTTACATTGTTTAAAATATCTTCCATTGTGTTTAACAGAACAAGAAATTTTAAAATGTTCCTACTATGTTAGTCAAACAGAGACTCAAATTCATTATCTGCTCCGCGAGCTCACACGGTTGTGCTCTTGTTAAAGCTGTCTGTTTGATGTGTGTATCAGGAGAATCAGGAGACACGGTTTGGGGAAAGTGCTATTTCTGTTGCACAATTATTTTCCTGCTGACGTGACTCCGTTACAGATTGATTTGGGCGCTCCCAGGTGGATTGTGGGTTAGCTTTATGGGCCAGGCATAAGAAATGATGCTGGAGGACATCACTGGTCACTGAGCTGTTTGCCAAGCCAATTCATCCGTGACTTTACCCACTTTCTCTGGATGGAGAGATGTCTGTGTATGGAAATAATATTTAGTGTGGGGTTTTGTGGCGCTGGTCTTTTGTGCATGCATGTTTATGAGAGAGAAGAAGAGAGCGACAGAGAGATTTGTCAATGACGTCACTTTGTCACACAGACAATACGAGTTCTATAGCCACTATACGTAGAAACGCTTATACACAAACCTCTAAAGCATAAGATCTTCTACATGCTTTTGTGTCTAGGTCTGTTCGGGTTTAATCTGTCTCCTCCTGTATTGTAATAGGATGCATGATGTAAGAACAGTGCTGGGTGTGTGACGTTTAGCCTTTTATTGTTCTTAAAGGGGAACCGTATCATTTCTGATACACCAAATGGGATTGTAGGAATGTTTACTGTTTTCTTTGAGAGGGTATGAATTACTTCATGAGATTTATCATCTCTAATGCTTAATTTGGCCTAAAAGTTTCTGGACTTTTTTTTCTCTGTGTGTGGTGTATGGCAAGACATTTTGTCATTTAATCCTTGACGTTTACTAGTATCTATTTATAGGCTACTAGTACTTATTGTTTAGTTACTAGTAACTACTCCATTAGATACTAGTACTCATTCATTAGATACTAGTACCTAAATATTAGATACTAGTGCTTATTTATTAGATACTAGTACTTATTCATTAGATACTAGTACTTATTCAGTAGATACTAGTACTTAATCAGTAGATACTAGTACTTATTCAGTAGATACTAGTACTTAATCAGTAGATACTAGTACTTATTCAGTAGATACTAGTACCTAAATTGAGATACCACTGCTTATTTATTAGATACTAGTACTTATTCATTAGATACTAGTACTTATTCAGTAGATACTAGTACTTATTCAGTAGATACTAGTACTTATTCAGTAGATACTAGTACTTATTCAGTAGATACTAGTACTTATTCAGTAGATACTAGTACTTATTCAGTAGATACTAGTACTTATACTAGATACTAGTACTCATTCATTAGATACTAGTACCTAAATATTAGATACTAGTACTTATTCAGTAGATACTAGTACTTATTCAGTAGATACTAGTACTTATTCAGTAGATACTAGTACTTATTCAGTAGATACTAGTACTTATACTAGATACTAGTACTCATTCATTAGATACTAGTACCTAAATATTAGATACTAGTACTTATTCAGTAGATACTAGTACTTATTTATTAGATACTAGTACTTATTCAGTAGATACTAGTACTTATTCATTAGATACTAGTACTTATTCAGTAGATACTAGTACTTATTCAGTAGATACTAGTACTTATTCAGTAGATACTAGTACTTATACTAGATACTAGTACTCATTCATTAGATACTAGTACCTAAATATTAGATACTAGTACTTATTCAGTAGATACTAGTACTTATTCAGTAGATACTAGTACTTATTCAGTAGATACTAGTACTTATTCAGTAGATACTAGTACTTATTCAGTAGATACTAGTACTTATTCAGTAGATACTAGTACTTATTCAGTAGATACTAGTACTTATTCAGTAGATACTAGTACTTATTCAGTAGATACTAGTACTTACTCATTAGATACTAGTACTTATTCAGTAGATACTAGTACTTATTCAGTAGATACTAGTACTTATTCAGTAGATACTAGTACTTATTCAGTAGATACTAGTACTTACTCATTAGATACTAGTACTTATTCAGTAGATACTAGTACTTATTCAGTAGATACTAGTACCTAAATATTAGATACTAGTACTTATTCAATAGAGACTAGTACTTACTCATTAGATACAAGTACTTATTCAGTAGATAGTAGTACCTAAATTTAGATACTGGTGCTTATTTTTTAGATACTAATACTTATTTTTTAGATACTAGTACTTATTCAATAGATACTAGTACTTATTAGATACTAGTACTATTTCATTACATACTAGTATTTCATCATTAGATACTTGTACTTATTTAATAGATACAATTCCTTATTTATTTGATACAAGTACTTATTACATCAGTGACTAGTAATTATTCCATTGTTACTAAACACATTTCTGATTTTTGCCATTGATTTCTAAGGAGATCTGTCATTTGGATATCAACTAATAAGTTCTGATTAGTATGTCTTCTGATGTTCGCTAGTACCTACTTATTACGTAATACTATTTATTCATAAGCTACTGATACATATTTATTAGGTACTAGTACTTATCTTTAAGATACTAGAGCCTGACAAACAGATACCAATGCTTATTTTTAGATACTTGCACTTATTCATTGGATAATAGTACCTATTAAATATATACTAGTATTTATTCTATTTATACTAATATTTATTCATTAGATAGTACGTATTTATCAGAAACGTATACCTGTTTATCAGCCACTAGTATTTATTAGATTTATTCTAGTACCTATTCATGAGATACTAGTACTTCACTTTTCAATAGTGACTAGTAAGATCTTTTATTTTATTAGTAAGATTTGCGATTGAACTCTACAATGGCCATTCTGACTAATCATTACATATGACAGGTAAAAAAACAATTGTAAATAGTAAGCTGAGAAATGTTACTAGTAACAACCGTAAAAGACACTAGTGTCTAATATATAAGTACTAGTACTTAATTAATTACTACAAGTGCCTATTAAATAGTAACTAGTATACATTGAACACAAATCCAGTATTTAATAACAAGTACTAGCATTTAATGAATACATACTAGTAGTATTAAAAAGATACTAGTCATTATTTTAATAAGTACTAGTCGGAAATTAGTAACTGATATCAAAAACAGAATAACTACTAGTAACTATTCATTTAAAGATATCTTCCGCCTCAAAAGGAACTAGTAAGAATGGGTTTGGATATATATTAATTCAAATCGATCATTTAATAAACATGATTACCTATTAGCCACCCAATCAGAGTTAACGTACTAATACTATGAAAAATGACCTTGCTTTGTTAGCTTGTCTAGCTAATTGGTTAGCACGAAAACACAAAGAAGGGTGTGTTTATTATCACTATTTATTGTTTTTAATGTGGAATATCATGTGATAAGTTTCTTGCACGTGGGGGAACTGCCTTTACACGATCCTGCACATGCTGCATATCTGCTGGAATATGACATTTACAATGAGCGGGTGGTCTTGTCGGATGGTCTTTTAATTACTATATAGGTGGGGCGGGTGCGCTGGAATGAATAGCTATATGACAAAATATAGGCTATGTGCCTCTTATTGCTTTTTGACAGCGAGATCGAGTTTTCGAAGCAACTGCATGGGGCAGAACTGGTGGGGCATTTTAAACAATATCATGTTGCACAGGGCATACCAAGGGGGTTAATGATGACAAAACAATAACGTGTCCGTGTTAAAAAAAACTGACTAAACTCACTGAGTGTAGTTCTTTACTGAAGGACGCTGAATGAATTCAAAGCACATGCCGTCATTTTACCACCAGGGGCCAATTTCATCTATATACAGGTGCTGGTCAGATAATTAGAATATCATCAAAAAGTTGATTTATTTCACTAATTCCATTCAAAAAGAGAAACTTGTATATTATATTCATTCATTTCACACAGACTGATATATTTCAAATGTTTATTTCTCTATTTGCTCGAGAACCTCCATTTTGCACCTTCTTCAATACTCTCCTACATAGTCTTATTAATATTCAACATATTATTTGAACTGAGCATGAACGTAAACTAGTATCTATTATGTTAACGATATCTTTGGTCCACAAAACCACTAGTAACTGAAAAAATAAGTACTAGTATCTAATGAGTAAGTACTAGTATCTAATAAATAAGCAGTGGTATCTCAATTTAGGTACTAGTATCTACTGAATAAGTACTAGAATCTAATGAATAAGTACTAGTATCTAATATTTAGGTACTAGTATCTAATGGAATAGTTACTAGTAACTAAACAATAAGTACTAGTAGCCTATAAATAGATACTAGTAAACGTCAAGGATTAAATTACAAAATTGCTTGCCATGTGCAGTGTACTGTAATGTGTGTGATCTTTTCCAGTCAGTGTTATTTTCTCATTACTTGGTGCTCTTTTCTAAGGAAGATGAGAATTGTCCGTCTCAAAGGCTTTTCTTTTTTTTCTTTTGGTGGTGTCCTTCAGAGCTCTTAGTATAAGAATATGAAACATGTCCTTTCATATTTTCACCTGGAAATGCCGCAGAAGCCATCCGATGAAAGGGATTATAGAGGCTGTCTGGGATACACGTAGACACAGTAACATCTCTTAGATTTCCATTGTTTTTTATGTCAGGCTAATGATATTTTCCATTCCAAACATTTATCTAACCCATGAACAAATTTAGAATGTAAAGTAAAACAGTAGTTTTCAGTAGAGAGGATCACATAAAATGTCTGTACAAGATGTTTTTATTTGTGGTTTGGCCATCACAGTTAGTTAAACTTGGACACACAAAAATACTGCACATATAATTTATATTATGTTAGTTGGGACTATCTTTTTATATTATAATTTTTTGTGAAAAGGGAAAAAGATCAGATAAGGAAATCTCTGGCTTCGTGTGGATGTGGTCTAAATGTATCTTGATTGAACAATTTTGAGACATTTGTACTGTAAAATACAAAGAGAGAAATGTCGTCATAAGCATGCGTATTACGCGTTCAGTCTGTAGGTATGCACGAGTATTCCCCAAACAATAATGTCAGCCTCCATGCTGCATCTTTGTGCCGTGTGACATACTTATTATCATTTCTCCAGCAAAAAGTAGATTTACTCCACCCAGCGGAGACATATTATTTATATGCACACTACTTTAAACACATACTATAAACACGACAAAGTGTATTAAAAGCACTGCTTTTACCTCAAAACAGGGTATGCGTATGTGTGCACGCACGTGGTGTTTCTTTACAGCGCAACATCGCCATCCAAAGGCCTGGGATGCATTACATATCGTTTTTATTCGTTTTCCTGTATCCATGTAAATGCAGATCGTTTTGATAACACTGCCGTGTGTACGTGACAGTTTTCAAAAATTCAAAGGAAACATTTTTCCGGTTTTTGTCGTGTAAACATACTCTTAAAAGCTACAGTATACTATTGGAGGTGTCTAGCATAAACTGTTCAGGATAAATGCAATGTAATACAGAAATGAAATGGTAATATTATCACCAATTATCACTAATATTCAGCTACACCACAGTTCAGCAGGACGATGTAAGATGGATTTCCGGTAGTTGCAAAAACAGATCAATTTTACTTGCTAAATGCATTATTTACCATTGTGGCTAGAAACCACAACAGATGCACTTAAAGTTTACATCCTGTGCTAATAGTCTGGGTTTGGGATAAAACGGATTTTACATGATACAGTGTTCAGATGACATAATACTACGGATGACGTCAATAGTAGATTAAGTGATGGCTCCTCTCCAATTTTAATCTTGTTTCACTCGGCTGAAGTTTTTTTTATCCATTTGGAGTCCATCGCTCATCCTTTTGCTTCTATAAACTAGTGTGATGGTCCTTGTGAGCCATATGACTTCCCCCACCGCAGGAGTCAGCAGTAAGGAAACGACTTTATGTAAGACGTTCGGTTATGTAAGATCTCTCCTCAGAGGGTCATTCAATGAATAGACTTCCATTCGGAAAGGTCAATCAGAGAGACTTGAGAACATTCACATTCCTGGTTATTGAACCCAGTTTCCACAGCAGTGCTAATATAAACTTCAACAACAAGGTTTGAGTGTTGCAGTTATGTATCTTACAGAGAATCATTACCCCAAAGTTGAAGGTTCCAAATAAGTGACTGTCAACATTTCCTATGTTTACATGTACACCAATAATGTGCTTGTTTTCATGAATCGAAGTAAGGACTTGATTAGTTGGTTAACAGTAACATGTTTACCTGACACAAGTAGACCTCTTCACTCGGGGTTTTCATTATTCTATTTATTAAGTAGGAATTGGGATTGTTTATTTGCCTTTTTAGCTGCATTTATTAATCACAATGTTTTGAACAAAGTGCTGTATTTACATGAGGTAAATTTGAATCACAATATAGTCTAAATCTAATTTTATTCACATTATGAGGTTGCATGTAAACACACGTAGTCATCGAGCATAGTGGCACCACTTGCAAAATTTAGTTTTTTTTGCCTTTTGCCACCATGGTCTCTTTGAAGTTTAATAAATATAAATTTAGCTGAATTTAACATAATATAATAGAAGAATGCTGATCATTTTAGAAGTGCTATGATTGTGTCTGGGAAAACAAGCCAATAAGCAATTTTATAGTAAAATTCGGTTGCGGCATGTCATTGTTCGGACTTACGTGAGGTGTCAGCGTGAGATAACACAACATCTTTGCTCTGCCCGACATCAACACGCATGGAGAGCATCCACATCTGTAGTTTACTATATGCCTGTGAATTTAAAGTGGCCATTACTCAGACAGTATCTGCATATCTCATGTTAATCTTGAGACGGATACAGCTGTACGACTATTTTGTAAAACATACGGCCCGTGCGGGGGGGATCTGATCTAAAGCATGTGCACACTCATTGCCATCAAAAGACCTACCTGTCTTGGCTGGTTGACACGTGTATAGGAATACTGTAGGTTTGTTCCACTTCAAAAGAAAGAAAGAATAAGAGACTATTTAGGCCAAAGTAGTGGTTAACTTAATCCTATTTCATCATTTGAATTTTCTATCTGGTACAGTGGGTCTATTTAAAAGTCCAGTAGCATTTTAACAAAGAAACTGAATAACATAAAAATGAAACACTGCTTCTTCCCTATAAAAAGACTGATTTAAAATAAAGATACAAAAGTACTTTATTCAAGAGCAGTTCATGATTTTATATTTTGCTGTTTAAATAACATTGATTATATGTTGGAATGATGCAATGCAGCCTGTTGTTATCTGAGAATAGACAGTGTGATCAGGACGCGACGCGAAGTGGAGATATAGTAATATAGATCCGACTGTTTACTTTCATTTAAGACACAACAGACTATGTGTTTTTGACAAACCTTTTCACAGAATATAAGACGTGCAAAAAGACACAAGAGATTTTGCTTTGGCCTTGCGCTGTATGAGAACTGCGTCTGCACGCACACTTCGATTGACAAATCGATAGAAAGTTTAAATGTGCAAGCGTTTTAAAACGCGTAAAATTATCTTTTGTGATGACAAACAACACCAAAGACTGTAAAAGAGATATTTGGTTACATATCATAGTTATGGAGGCCCCACCTCCAAGCCTGAGGCCCTAGGTAACTGCCTGCTTTGCCTATAGGTAGTGTATACAAACTGGCCATACTGATTGTGATCTTAATGTTTTTTTAGTTTTGTGTCTCTTTCTTCCTGGCAACCTCAGCATTAAACCTTGTAAACCCAGATCTGTACAATGTTGAACTGAAGGAATTAAAGTCATCTATCACAAATCCTCTGCGTTTTAACATCAAAGTCAAAACAACACAGAAAATATTTCACCACCTGTTTCAGTGTTTTGTTTATGCTCTCATTTATCATCTTTTTACTCATTACTTCTCTCTGGTCTCCATGGTGAAGCCCTGGTTGCCGGCAGTTGTTGACTGCCAGGTTGATAGCTGGCTAATGTGCTACTATCCTTCAGTATGTCTTCATGAGAGCAAGAGATAATCCCGCTGTGCCGCTATCACAAAGGGCGAGCGATGCGCTGTTTTATGCATGCTTTAGTCTAACTTTCTCTATGACTTATAAGTGATATTTTTTATTTCTTAATATTTACATTGGAGATAGCAAAATATTAATCAAATATGTGAAAGATAGGCATTCAATTTCTATTGTGGTTAATGCACGTACATAAGAAGCACCGTATAGTTTTTTGTTATTGTTTTTTAAATATTCTGCATTTTTTTATTTAATTTTGCATTTGCATAATTTAAATCATTTTAAAGCCATGGTTTTCTCTTTAAACCAGCTTCTTTAACATCTAACATCCAATTAATTATAATTTTTAATTGCTTAAATTTTTTTATCAGTGTCTTCACCTCCCCTGAGCTGTGAAAGGGCAGAAGCCCTCATCAGAATTCATATAGAGTCACCCATCATACAAAAAAACGCTGGCATATTGGCTGCAAGAGTGGGCGGAGCTGTCACCGTTTCTATGCACATTTTCTCATGACCCTTTTTCCTCATCCAAGGCTCACAAATCTTGATTCTTTTCAATGAAGATACCACCTGAGGCAGCGAGTAGGTGCGATCAGCCCGGGTTTCCTCTGCTAAAGCTATGCAAAGCACCGTGGGAAACTCCTGAAGAGAGGAGATGCTGATGGTAGAGGAGTCCTGCTCTTGCCCACTTTGAATAATTTAAGATGGAGTTTCCTGAATGAAGTGAGATAGTTATGTCTGTGGAGCCGCGAAAACTGTGCGAGAGGACTGAGAGGAAGGCAGACATCTAAATAAATAAAAGTCATATCAAGAAGACTGGACATCTACGAATCTGAAAGGAGTGACTTGTGTTTGTATACGCAAAAGAGAGAGAGAGAGAGAGCGAGCAAAAGAAAGAGAGAGAGCTCTACCTACAAGGAAAATTGGGTGAGAGAGGTGTGGTTAGAGGGAGAGTTTTTTCTTGCTCTCGCAGGAAGGAGGTGTGACTGCGCTGAGAGAGACTGTTCTCAGTGTGTCAGTGGAACTGAACGAGAGAGGATTATTCTACTGCATTGCCGAAAGCCTAAGCTGACAGAGAGAGAGAGAGAGAGAAAGAGAGAGAGAGAGAGAATAACACAGCCCTAGCCCCCGCAGATATTCCTGTCTGACACACAAAACATCAGCCTGCATGGCATAACCCCCAGTGGACTGTGAGAACAGGAGGGAATAGCTGGCAGCGTGACTCAGAAAGGGGCGAAATAGGGCCGGTTCTACCCACGGCATCATCATGTCCTCCAATGAGCTGAACACTACGGAATTAGACCCCTGCATTCGCACCTTTAAGGAGCACATGCATCTGGAGCTGGAGCCGCCGAGACTGGGCACAGGCAACAAGCGCATCACATCGCCCAAAATATCCCCCCGCAGCTCCCCGCGCCTATTCCGCAAGCTCATGGTCAACAAGGGGAGCCGACACAGACGCCGGTTCACCGTCGCGCACACCTGGTAAGCGTGTCTGCGAGATACAGCGGGGAGAGGCGGATTTCAACAGTGTGTTGTCTTGCACTTTTGACTGTGAGGGGATGAATATTTTTATTAATGACTCTGAATTAGTTGAGGATGGGTGAACGGTGCTGTTATATTGTTATAGGTCAGTAAGGTGTGATGTCACTGTGTGATGATGCTGTGAAATTATTAGCACAACTTGATTTGAATGACAACTTAGTGAAGTGGTAAGGTGAGATGACACTGTGATGCTCTCTTTCTAGTGTCCCAATCCTTTTCAGGAAGGAGTCAAACTCTTGACCTTTTTTATGAAAACTAGCAATTTACACTAAAATGAAAGATGTGAATTTTATAGACAAACAGTTGTCAAAGTCAATATACTAATCTTAGCATTCTCAGACCTAATGCATCTAAAAACAATGTGCTATACATGTAAAAACAATTGCGTAAAACATGACAACATTGCAAATAATACAAATTGATAAATTAATCATTTGTAAGTGAAGCTTAATCCTATTTTTTATATTTGAAACATGTCAGTTAATGGTCCTTATAGACAACATGATCTGCATTAAATGAGTTATCACTGCATTATTCTCTTAAAGGGAAATGAATGTAAATTCTTTCATTGTTTACTCACTCCCTTTTTATTTCAAACCTGTTATGCTTGATTTCTTCTGCAGACATTTTTTTTAAGAATGTTTAAGAACTGTGGTACACATTAACTTGCACTGGTTTTGTGTCCATACAATGCAAGTAAATGGGTACCGCCGTTCCTCGGTTACCAACTTTCTTCAAAATATCTTCTTTTGTGTTCTGCATAACACAAGGTTTGAAATGACGAGGATCAGCAAATGATGAGTTTTCATTTTTGGGTGAACTATCACTTTAAAATTGTGCCTTCTTTACTGGCAGCACCACAGGAAGGTATTGCGTCCCTCAATGTAATAGCGTAGTAAGAGTAATACCCACTTATCGTTCGCTGTAAGAAAATGAAAGCTTTGTGTGGTGACATGTTTCCTGTGTATTGAAGAGATTGGATCGGACTTTGGAGGATGTGGGCAGGATATGATGTGACACAAAAGGTTCTTTTTCATTTGGTAAATACAACGTTTTTCATCCTGTCTAGACTCTCGCCACTGTCATATTGGACAACAATGAAGCATTGAGCCACTTTATAAGACACCTTATTGTTCCATTGCAAAACATTGACACGTACGTAATATTTTCTTTTTGTGGGAGATTGCAGTGGTAAAGGTTTTGTGTGCAGAGGCAGCGTTAATGGTTTGCTTACTGCCAGAAATTTAAAGATGTGGTTTTCTTTAACTTTCTTTATTCCGCCTTGCATGTTATGGCATCACATGTAGATGTCTGAGTCATTGTGTGTCATAAAGATGTCCCTTCTGCTTCGCTGGGCAATGCATGTTTAATGTGTCGGATATAACACAGGGAGCGACTGGATTACACTGTCAGCATGCACAGACACCAGCACCTGTGCATTACTCACCCAGACAACCATTAGAAACAGTTAGGAGAGAGTTTAATGGGGCACACGGCAGTAAGAGCTTTCTTTATATGGTGATTTGTCGGATTGCGGCGGCGAAGACTTAGCACCGATCTTCCGTAAACCGTATGGATGGAAGCATGTGTAGTTGCTTCAAACCTTTCATGAATCGAGATTGATTTACAAAAAGCAGCAAAGTGATCTAGAACGTCATAGAGTTGCTCAAAGGAATCATACAGCCATGAATTATGGACGTCATAAGAGATCAGTTACTTTCAATTAGTTTCATTTCAGGAACCCGGTTTTATGTTGGACATCAAGTGCAACTCAATGAATACTAAAAAAATGAATAATTTAAGAAATAGAAGGTCGTCGCAAGATGTCGTCGCATTTTTGCTTCTTTGCTAAAGGAGATCACGTATTTACGAAACGCGCTCTTTAGAGCAGTTTGTCCGTTAAGGGCTACTGTAGAAACAACGTGTATGCAGATATAAAAGGGTATTTTGGCCATGTTGATCATCACAGTTTTTATATTACTGTTATTGTCAATGTATTGTAATAACCCTACTTTTCCATTTGTGCAGTTTGGCTAGGTAAATTGTGTCAACTTGTGCAACAGAGCATCACACAGTGCCACAATGTGTGATTTGGTCCATCCAGTGTTGGCTGACACACCGGGAATGGACAAAGCGGGCAGGGCTGTCTAAAGGGATTGAGTTGGTGCATAAACATAGAGGTGGAGAAAATGCAAGTGCAGTGATGTGGAAAACCATCGAAGAGACTCATTGCTTCATATTAAATGATGCTCAAGGAGAGAATTCAAAGGCCTTAGAAACCATGAACGGGAGTGTTACGTACCAGTAAACTTCAGTATACACTGATTTATATTACTGTTGCAGGCTAGAATCAAATCTGCATTTTCCATATTAGCACCTTAGAAATTTCTGATTCATATGTCATCATGCCACAACAACATGGATTTGGAATGGAAAGCGATAGATACTACCTCTTCCATGTTAATCTGAGTTTCTCTCCTTATAGTCTTTACAAAAATACGTACTTTGTACTATAATAAAGGTGCACACTGTTAACTTAAATGCTCAAAATAATCAAACAGATTAAGGCTGTGTTCACATTTGACAAGAAAAGTTGACAATGGCGCTCTTTTTAATAAAGAAAAAAAGCTTGCCGTTTCCGAGGCAGCGTTTGTGCACGAAGGCAGCTCAGAGAAACAGATTACGACAGGCTTCATAGGCCGCGTAACGTTAGTCTATTTGAATTATAAACAGAGAGTGTCTTTGCCAATCACCTCCCTCATATCTCGCTAATCTCTTGCATGGTTAGCTGTGAAAAGGTGTTTGACGTAAGGCCGTTTTTTTTCAGAAAAGTTTAACTTTTTTCAACCTCAGATGAGCTCTGAGCTGCAAGAAAAGATGCCGGAGATGGTGTTAAAAAAGGCACTCAGGACATTTTTTTAAAACACTGTTTACTCCAACGTTGGATTTGGAGATCGCTTGAAACTGATAGATGGTACTGTCCCAGTGCTAAAAGATTCCGCACATGAACTGCACGCGGTAAGTCAAACTGAGTCATACGTCTGTGTTTTGTTGGCAAAAGGTACGTGCAAAATGTACCTTACACACAAGGATTAATGTGGTGATGTGTCGCTTGCTCGTGGTGTTGTTCCATCCCACTCTACCCACTAGTCACACCTCTAGCAAGAGGCTACGCAACCAAAGGATAAACACAAGCCAAGTGTACACAATAAGTATATAAACAGACAACTGAAAGTAGAGTTTTATTTACTGTTTAAAAGTAAACTTTATACTAAAAGCATACTTGAATAAACTTTTGTAGGGCAGTCAGGACAAGTTTTGTTTGATTCTTGGTGTCTATGTGTGCTGTGGTTCCTTTTTTTGTTATCAAAGATGCATTGGAAAGTGCAGTAACACTGTTTCCCTCCGTTGCATCTAAAAAGCGAAAATCAACATGCTGATGATTTTTTCTATACTAATCAGCTTTTTTCTTCTTCTTCTAATGAGATATTATTTTATTCTGCATCCCCAGGGCCTAATATTTGGAGTTCTTCCATCTCTCTCTGGGAGGCATTATATTACATTAGCATACACAAACATCCAAAGTATCCTAAAAAAGTTTGGCATGCTCTATTAAAAGTTGTACAAACAACTCCAATATGCGTTTCCGTTGTTGGTTAACAACATGTTTTATGCACACATAAGTTTCTCAGTTTTTGCTTGAGAAAATGTGATGTTAAACCTACTGTGGTAGCTTTATTTTGTCGTTGCAGGTCGGTGACTTTTAACAAGAAAGTTATATTAGAGGAAGGGTATTGTTGTTTTTTTGTACTGAAAGTATTGGTTTACTTTGTGTTGTTCTGTAGAGTGTGTTTGTTTACATGCACAATTGCCTGTTGGATTCTTCAGGCCATGTGACTGAAATGCTTGATAATCAGATCATTTGAAGAAGACGAGATATTTGTGCCACAAATACGTGCAGAACCCCATACATGTGCGCTTTTTAATATGACAGGCCTGAATCTGATGTTTTGGTGTCCTAGCTCTTGTCGCATATCAAGACTTTGAACCTTACTTGTGTGGGTTTGTGTTAAAAGGGCAGTTCACCCAAAAAAATACAAATGTACTAACTTTCATGTCATTCCAAAGCTGTATGACTTTCTTCCGCAGAAGATTCTTTTGAAGAACGTTGGCAACCAAACACAACTGTCTCCAATTGATTTCCATTGTAAAGACATAAAATCACTGAGACATTTCTCAAAATATCTTTATTTGTGTATCACAGAAGATTAGGAGTCATATACACGTTTTGAATATCATGAGGGTGAATTATAGATGACAGAATTTGTATTTTTAGTGAGCTATCCCTTCAACACACAAGAATGCTCCACACTCAACTTGCGTTGTTATAATGTTGCTAAGCTAACTGCACAATATTATATGAAAGTTTCAGTCATAACCTTTGCCTCCATACTGCCATCTCTGCAAAATAGGATTACAAACATAGATTTTTTATATACTTAATTTTTAATGGATTTAATTGGGCACAGTAAGAGCATAAATGTTATTCTGAGAGTACAGCAGCATGGTTGGTCTGAGCTCAAAATCAACCGGCATACAAAGTAAGAGGGTGGCTGATCTGTTATCAGTGTGCTGAATAACAGGATACAGAAGTAGCACATGCACAGCGGGCCACATGGCAATTGATTTTCGAACCAAAGTCACTTAAAGGTTAGGTGCGATTATATGCGCATATATTCATCTTCCATAACTAGGGTTTTTCGTCCTCACATGCTTTATTAAAATACAATTAAAATGCTGATACACATGTGAATACAAACTGAAATGCAATTGTTGAGGTTATAAGTATACAGTATTTGTTCTGAAAAGTGTATGTTTTATGTGATGTCATAAGTTATAGGGATCATGTTAAAAAGAGTCAGTAGGAAAGGGGGATCCAGAGCACAATGCGATCCAAAGGTTAAAGGCCAGTATTGAACTACTATGCATTTATTTTTATTACACATGAAATGTGTGTCAGGGGCGATTCTGGGTTTTCAATATTAGGGGGGCTCAGCCTCCAATGAGGAGATGAAAAACTCAATATCCCTGTCGTCTTTCCGGGCTCTCAAAACTACTGTCAGCTCTGTATAACTAGGTGCAGAAAACTAAAACAGCACTTCATCATGAATGACACATTCCTGTGTGCTACAATATCATCATGATCGTTTTCTGAAGTTTGGCGTCATTGGTGTAAAGTGCTTTCATTTGGCTGGAGGTAAACAACTAGTTAACAGTGTGAAGAGGGGTGAACGCAGACAAAACTTTTTACAGATGGGAAAGGGTCTTGTACCACTCCCGCATCATATTATGTAAGCTGCATTTATAACAAAGAATGGCAAAGAAGCAGATGTCATGTTAATGCACACACCTTGTACTACGTACTCCTTGAGTTTCACTCCACAGCGCCGCTGTCGCCATTTTCATAATAAGAGTTTGAAAGAGGACTAAAGCGATCTCAAATTCCTGTACAGATTACATAATTACTCACGGCTAAACTAGACCTTTAGGGTTGCTAAAGCTGTATCAGTTTAAGTAAAAGTTACATTAACATGAATTAGAAAATTGCTTGCAAAAAGTTGTATATATCCAGCAACCATTTGAGAACGTATTACAGAACAGTAAAGATAGTAAAACATTTTAACGATTTAACAATTTCAATTGTATGTTTTTTTTAAAAGTTATATGATATTCATAATAATTTTTAAATAATAATTTAGTAATGCGTTTTACGTTTTACTATTAAAAAATTCATGTTTTTTAGTTTTCTGTAAGGTTGAAGGATAACATGCCAAACACGTGTTAACTCACGGAGTGTACAGATGCCTGTGGCCAGGTGTAAATGCCCTCCGAAACGTTTTCAAGACAGATTAAAATCCGATCACGCAAACTATTGGCAAAACTGGAATTTGCCAAGTGTAATTCATCTGATTGTTGAGGCCACATTTTAAGTGCTTTACTCCTCCTATCAGAGTGCACTGGCAGCCTTGCTCAAGCTCAAGTTTGTTGTTTTAAATGTAGATGCACTACAATCGTGCTCACAACACGCTGTAACATTCTCCATCTTCCCGGCGTGTCTACACCGCAGTGAAATGAAGCTCAACAAAGCAAAGCTAATAGCAGAGCTAATGCATGGGTATTTTGGTGCTAGCAATCAATTTATCCTTTACATAAACTTATCTCATGATGCTTAGCATCAGCAGCCTCCCGTGTGCTTTGGAAAGGAGGAGAAAACGACACGACCCGTCCCTGCTTTCTTTTAGATGTAATGTAAAAATATGAATGTGTAGTAAATAATGTATGTATTTTGCGCGGGTATAGCAGATCAGATTTATATCTGTTTAGGTAAAACACATTTATGTGGCAACGTCCCCTCTTTGGATTTTAATCCTGGCTGGTGGAAAGCAAATGAAACACGCTTGCCGAGGCATTATCTCTGCATTCCCATCTGTGTCATTTGAAAGGGTGTTTTCTGCCGGGGGTCTAACTGTCAACTACATCACGTAAACATGTTATTTTTTTAAATAACAACTCCAAGCTTTGTATTTTTATTTGATGGAAAAACTTTCTGATGGAAATAATTCCTCTGTGTTTTCGTTTTGTCATAATTTGTTAATTATTTAAGTTATTTTCTTGCCTGTTTATTTTATGCTTTGAATTTATATGAATTTATATTATTTTAGTTTTTCTCTATTGTCCGAAAAGCTGCAGGCTCGTGAAAATGGGATCATGTGTGATTGCAGATGCTGTTGTTGATCTTTTCGTTGTGCTGCTGTTTGCATGTTAAAATAAATCTGTGATTTTTATTTTATTGTAACACAGACCCTCGACAACTGTAGTCTCATTTAGAAGTTTACCTCCTCCGAATGTCGCATGCGAAGGCTTATGCGGCCGACAAACGCGACCTCAGGTAGAAGCAGCCTTCGAAATGAGACTCTGCATGTATTTTTTATTTAATTCCAATTTAATATTAAAATCTTATTGGTTAGCGGTTAATGTTCGGATATCGAGCGTCGGTCTCGGTTAGGGTAATGAACCGAAATGAGTCCCTAACTAGAAAGCTTTGCCAGCATTGTAAGAATATCCAGGTGACCTTTTAACTCAGTTGTTGTTAATGCACTCATTCTCCATCTCTCAGACATTTCCAGGCTGGTGGACTGACTTTTTGCTGAGAGTTAATCAGTCTCCAGGGCTGAGGTATCTGGAACACACAGTGGGTCTGCTGGAAGCGAACTCTCTCCACTGGATTTATGGTCTTTCACAAGGCCACTGGCCGGGAACACATACTTAAATAAAGCTACTATACAATGGACTGTACAGATGTTGTAGTTGAGTTGAATTGTGTGAGGAGAAATGCTGAATTAAAATAGATCACTGGGAATCCGTTCTTAAAAAAGGATGCCACCTGCAAAATAGACCACATTCAGTGAGTTGACCTTCAAAAATATATTCTCTCTGTCGCTAATCCTAACCTATTTGTAAATTGTACTAAAAGTACAGTACTAAACAGTACTCTACAGTAAATAGTAGGGGTTTGATGAGATCTTGTGGCATGAGATCTCACGAGATCAATCGGATCTGGCGAGACAAAATATTCTCAAGCAATTGGCACGATAGAGTGCTGGGCTTTAAGATGCGACCATTTCAGACGCATTAGCACCCTATATTTAACCTGCGCGACCTCAAAATATATTTGGGATCATCTGTGTGAGTGCACATTTTGTTTGTATTACTCTACAGAACACGCTAATAACTGCACAAAATATGTGCGGGCTGTGAGCCACAGTGGCCATTCATAAAGAGTATTTACGCTTTGAGAGCGTGCTGCTGAACAGCAGTCGACTGTACCACAAGTACAGTATAGCAATTGCATGTTCACATTACATTATTTTAAATACATTCACAGGCAAACCACTTCAAAATCAGATCATCTGTTTACTACATAGCACGATGTGTTTATGTAGTTTTAACTGTTTCTGTGAAAGCTATGAGGGTTAAGTCAGTGGAGGAAGGAGGATTGACTGTGTGATAAGATCGCCACCTCTGCTAACCCGAGCACTATGCAAAAACAACTTTTTTCTTTACTAAAAGCTGCACCTGTTAAGAAAACAAAGCATGTTTTTTTGTGCAATTACTGCCTGTCAGTATGTGACACAACATTTTGCTGTGTTTACATATTGGTTTTTTTTAAAGGCTCAGTTTACAAAATAAAAGTCTGTGAAAAGTTGACAAGATAATATTAGCTCTTTCAAAAAATGATACAGCAGATCCTTCTGTGGTTGACACCTTATCAGCTGCATCACATTTGGTCGTTGTATGTCTTACTGTTTGCCGAACTGCACTCAGTATGTGGACCGAATGTGTTTGTCTCTGAAAAAGACAGTTTACTCACCCAACGTTCCCAGCATGACTGCAACCCCGTAGCGGGCTACTCCTGCGCTCCATTGCTGTTGCTTCCAATGTAGTTGTTTTTTCATGATAAAGCAAATGCCCAATGCACTTCCTGCTCTTAGTATTGGAGTGTGTCGTCTGTTGAAACGCTTTAAAGTACTTGCGTTGAACCATTGTATGGATTTGTGTACCAGCAGGGTACATTAACTAATGGTGTGCTGTAATTTAAAGCATAGGCCTACTTGAGACATCGCAGCACACTCTCCCAAGCCAGTCCGTGGTGTATGTTTTATTAATGTGTAATTTTATTTTTTATCACATATTCTTTTTTTAAATATGCTTGTTCATGCATATTTACGCCTCTCGTGTCTATCTTGAGCTCCCTCGATGTCACTACATAGACAGTTGCCTAATGACTAAAATTTAACCTCTTAACTAAATTACTTGGAATTTGCTTGATGGAGCTGGTAGTGCACTCAGCAAAGTACTCAGATTTTTTTTTCAGAATTCTCAGTTTTGTTTTAGCATGTGGCTAAAGCCTACCTCAGACTACAGGATTCTCAGTAAGATTTTACCCCGATTTTCCCTTCCCGAGAATCTTTGAAAAAAAATGTGTACAAAATCTTACACATCCCAATCTGCCCCGAGAAAAAACATGTTTGATAATTTTGGATCTCAAATCAGGATGATGACGTTGGTACTTTTACAACAACCAATGAGAGACAAGACTGCAAGATGGCGGAGTGTCCGACAGAACTTAAAAAATATGAACCGCAACAGCTGCTGCTGGGCAGTGCGTTGAAATGTGGCAACAGAACAAATACCTAATAACGCGTTCTTCAAGTTGTTGCTTGTTCTGTATTTTAGTCATGTTCTTGCTATAAGTCCTGTTTTAGCTAGATACTAGGGCTGCACGATTCAAGGAAAATGTCACATTGCGATTCTTGAGGTGAAAAATTGCGATGTGCGATTGCGATAAACTGGGTATAATGAGTCAACTTGGTTGATATCAAGGAAAATGCACACACATATAACTGAAAAAGCTGAAATTTGTATTTGATACACTGTGCAATTCTAGTTCTTGTTCCTAGTTTGAACTAAGTTTTCAAATAAAAATAAAATGTTATAAAGGTAACATCTTTGCATTACTGAATTAAATTAACTTAAAATATATATATATGCTCAACAGAACAGGTAAATTAAACAAATAGAACATAAATACTGATGTACACATTTTTAGGAAAATAATCCAAACAAACGGAGATTTAAGCAGGATGTAACATATACTTGTATGAAGTATTTTGAAAAAGAAACTGGATATAAATGTGTTGTTCACTCTGTAAAACTTAAACCACTATAATCTTTGTTTTTACTTTAAATGGTTGTTACCCAACCAACTGGTTGAATCCTCTTTTTAAAACATTCTTTCTAAAAAAGTCCTTTATTTAGAACTTTAGTTTTGCAAATTTTGCACAGTACCTCTCTCTGCTCAGTGTCTGATATTCCGAAACAAAAATATCGCCAAATAACAGAGGTAGCATTTTTTCAGTGTCGGTCTGCACTGCATCCATTTCTCCCGTCTCCACTCTGCGCCCCGCAAGTCACGTGATCAAGCACACGCGCCACCGCCACACAAGATGACTAGTTTTTTTTCTCGCATATAAAATGGGCATATATCTCTTTGAACGGATGTCTTGTCACATGCACAAAGCACTTGTTTCTTTAATATAATCGCAACATTTTGCCGCCAAGATGCGCCACTGCCATTACAATGAATGGAGAGGAATGCAATGCTCAATATGGCCGCTCTAGTGAAGAAAGCCTCACCTTCCAGTAGAACAATCCAATCGTCAGTCGATAAAGACGATTCTCTGGGAAGGGGCTTATGTGAGGACTTTTATGACTTTTAACGCAATATAAGCTTAGCAAATCAAAGTTACGGTACATAACATACAGCTATTTAATTGTGATTTTTGCCAGCGATTTTAGAAATAACCACCTTTCGATATTCAAGAGATATGACTGTTGACTTGATATGACGCAAATAACTGCGCAGAGGCATTGCAAACATGGCCGCCGAGTGGCACGACTTCCGTAAATGGACTCAATTTGTATCAGTCATTCAGTCGGTTTTGGAAAAGAACGTAAGGGTAAGACTGGCCATACAAATAACATAATAAACCCAATGTTTCTTTAAAATAGGAGATTATAGGGACCGTATGTTGCTTTGACATGTGCTTGCATTCCCAGAACGGCAGGTGGACTTTGAGTCATTGGATGTCAGCTGTAACACCAGATCAGTTTGTCATCCTCTCCAGATTGTCAATCCCAAATGCCAAGAGATGTATCAGGGGCTTCGTGGGGTGTTCGGTTCAAAAGCAGTCTCCAGATATGAACATGCAATTCAATACATGTTCTTTTTTAATCACTACAGAGTGATGTTTCACGGTCCAGTGCGGTTTCCCTGCATCATTATTGCCTACAAGATCCAATTTTGTTTCTTAGAAAAGTCCACCCACTCTCTCAAGAAACTCTTAGTGCTCATTAACAGCCCATTCATTACGGAGTGTCTATTGAACATACACATACAACAGGTGACCACTCTTTCTTTTAAATGCTGTATTCCCAAATCGCAACTATAATTAGAGCAGCGAGCTCCTTTTGGTTTCATCTTTGATATCATTTTCAGCACAGCCATGCGGCAGTCTGTGATACAGTACTCGTGGGCTTTTTCTCTGCATTTGAGAAAGAGCAGATTGAGTAGTAAACCTAATGACGATGTATGCGCCCATACAGTTGTTTCCTGAACACTTTGTTCCTCATTGAATTATCTCAATGTTAAGTTTTATCTGCTTTCCCCATAAGCCCGTATTGAGTTGAGCCCTAATTTACAAATCTCTTAAAGGAAAATATCAACCAAAAATTATAATGCTGTTATTTTGTACTCATCCTCATTTAGTTTTAAAGCTGTGTGAATTTGCCGCTATAAAACACACTTGTGAATTGAGGCTTTCAAAAAGGACGAAGAAGCACCATGAATGTATCATAAAAGTCATTCATAAGACTCTTTGCGCTATATTCCAAGTCTTTTGAAGGTGTGTTGGAGAGCTGCATTTGAAGAACAAACCTGTTGTCATTCACCCATGGCATTTCGTGAAAGTTCATGAGATGAATAGTGATGTTTGAGTCATTCTTTTGAGTCAGATCTTTGAAGTGAATCAGTTGATTATAACCCAGTGTTTATTCGCCCGTCAGACTGATCTGGTTCTTGGGTTTAACTCAGCATCTCAATCACAGTGAGTTTCAGTTCACTGGAGGAGAAGATTACCAGTGAACATTCCTCTAATGTTCATCGTGGAAAAGTTCGACTGTGTGTGCTAGAATATAGTGAATGATTCATGACATACTTTTTTTGTGTGTTGTTAAGTTCATTACATGCATCGATCTGGTTTTAGCACCCAATTCGTTGTCGGAAATATTCAAATAAGCTTAAAGCTTGAAATTCTGGGTTCGCCTATAATAATAAATGCTGAACTACATTTTCAAGCTTGTGACTCGACTTAGATCTGTCTAGAATCGGAAATAGCTTAACTGTGCTTTACTACCCATATAAATATACAGAATAATGGGACATACAGATGGATGTATGGATGTTGCTTGCATACACACTAAGAATGTATTTCCCGTGTGTTTTGTTTGGCCATGAATCTGATACGTTTAATACGGTCTATTATTGCTTTCAAAACATCATCATCCTTGATTTGTGAATACATATTTAAGTCTCCATTGTGTTGTGTGGAGGAGAAGGATTTACTTCATGTGAATTCATATTATAAGTAGCAAATGGCTACAGCTGAAATTTGTTCTTCTAATAGAAGATTTGTACTCCTCATAGAAGTTTGTTTAGATGTTCAGACGTGTGTTTCTGACAGTATGACATCTAAATGTATTAATTTCTGAACTGCAAGGAAACTAGTCTGTCTCGCACTAAGCTAATGAATGTGTACACACATATCATTTAGAATTTTTTGTTTTACATTATCCTGTAATCTTATTTTCCGACTTATATACAATTTAACTGTCTAAGAAAAACTTACAGGTTATAAAGAGGGTGATTCATCTAGAGTGGGTGACTGTAATTGAAACTAGTACTTTGTATTAGCACCTATTGTACTATTGCTCTTGTATGACATATCGCTTATTGCTCCCTGAACTCTAAATGACTAAATGTTAATGTCTGATTTTTTAAAATAATTTCCTGTTTGACAAGTGTTTGGGATCGAAAGGTTTATGAAGTGTTCACATGAGTCAAGTCTTAATTATTTGCGTACAGAAGCATTATAAACAACAATATTGGACCAAAGTCTAATATGGTTTTGTTATAGCTATTAGCTAATGACCAAATTTACACCTCAGACTTTTTGAATGCAAATAACAGTGCTTACAAATCAGGAAAAGGAATTATTTTCAAGAATCCTGGCCACTCTTTACTGTATAATGAGCGTGAAAGATTTTCAAATTTTCAACAGTAGAACAGTAACAGTATAATGTGAAACAGTCATGTGTATTGACAGTCCTGTTGTACCCATCACACTTGTTTTATGTAATATTAGTAGCATCTGTTTACAATATTAATATTTTTCTACACTATATGCTGGTATTAAAAACAAGACAATGTCGACTTTTTATCCCTAATTAGATTACACAGTGGACCAGCCACGAAGTTGAATATTTGCCACAAATCTGAATAAACAGAATAAGCACACGCACACACAGATGAGACAGTGAGTCATAGAGTGAACAGATTTCAGGAATGTGTTTACATGCTTCCTCATGCGGCTGATCTGCTGGGTCCAGCATCCGATTTAATGAGAATATGAGAGCCTTTAGAGAGGTTAATATAAGGACGATAGCTCTCTCTCTCTAATGAAGCGATAACCATTTTATTACAGCTTTAGCCGTGCTCAGCAGACAGAGAAAGAGACAAAATTAACAGGTTATGCCTTTTTAAATATGTGTCGGTTGCGGTATTCATACAGGAATTTATTAGAATGCTAGTTTAACATTGTTTTAACCATGGTAATGAAATGCTATCCAGTGTTTACCTGTGGTGACTATGGCACATTTCCAAATAGGGACACATCTATCAAATGTACAAAGAATATATTTCATAAGTAAATCTGGATTGGATATGTAATGTATAACATCATAAATTATATATGATATACCTGTATATCTGATGAAGTGGAAAAGCAAATATGAGTAGCATGTTGTAATCCAAGGGAATCACAATGATGTTCGCACTTCACTTGTTCTCATTTGATCATTTAGCAGGTGGTGCTACACTTTAGTAGTGCTACAACATTTCTGTGGAGTACTAGAATAGCACATTTATGAGGACATTGTGGTCTTTTACACTTCCGTATTTATGTTCATGTTTGTATGGCCTACTCGTGCGTATTAAAATTGTGTGTGAAATGTGAAGGACATAACCTGCCTGTGTGTTTTGAGTTGAAGTGTTTCGTGTGACCTGGCATTAGTGTTGTGGGAACACACTGAAGTGTGTTTAGATAAATTTGTCCCAGATCACTTCTCATTTCTGTAGCTTCTTATATTAAATCTTCCTCAGGGCCTGATTGAATCAAGACATTTTTTTGTGCGATTTCCAATATTAGGAAAGATAACATTCAGAGGGTTTAAAGAAACGGTTTGGGTAATAGATCAGATTTTTGGTGGGGCTTTTTTTATTCGTATTGGGTGTCTTTATCATGAATATTTCTGCACAGTTTGTTTATTGCAGATACATTTTAACTATTTAAGTTAACTATTTCTTACTGACCATGATATAGTTTGTTTTATGATTTTGTCCTTGTCATTATTCCAAGGACAATTAAATAATTTAGCTGTTCTTTGGGTATTGATGACAAACACTGGATCGTGTCTCTCACTAGCAGCATCATATGAATGATAATGAGATGAATCAGACCCCGTCTCTCGACACAACGGCACCTGTCACAAAAACGTGACAACCGGTCATGCTCATATTCCTTTATTTTGGTGTTTGTTATGAAAGCAAACTAGGAGGAAAGTTATGGTGTGAATTAAATAAAAGGAACGGTTCATTTTAAAAATGAAATGTATTTACACCTATGTCATGTCAACTTTTCAGCATATTTCTCAAAAGATCTTCTTTTGTGTTCCACAGAAGAAATTAGGTCATGCGTGTACATGTTTTGAACATAAGTGATGCAACATTTGTCATTTATTCCTTCATGGATCTGCTTGTAGTTTATTCTTTTTGCTCTGTGTGTGTATGCGTTTGTGTAGGTGGATGGTCAGGGTAAATAAGGTGCTTTGCTGTTCTGTTTTTCTGATGACGTGGTTTACCAGACACACACACACACACACACACACACACACACACACACACACACACAGGCAGTCCCTAATTTTAAAAAGTATGTGAGGGACAGAAGATGTGCTGGCGTGTTCAAAAGGTTGCAAGCTAATGCACAAAGTTGTATTGAGAGGATGCTTTTAGCAGGTTGATTTATTGGGCATGTCACGTTCGAAATGAATGCAATTGAGAATCAGTCGATCAGTTGACCGCTGTGTCATGCAGCCACACTTTAACCTGTTAGCCAGCTTAAATATGATTTAGCTCCTCAGGGGCCGCAGGAGGTGAAAACAATGAAGAGAGAATAGCAGAAAGTATAACAAAAACATGTTTCCGGTACATCATCATTTTGTATGAAGAAATAAAAACAACTCATGTAGTTAATGCATTAACAACATGACTAAAAATAAACAATACTTTTACAGCATTTATTAATCTTAGTTAATGTTAATTTCAGCATTTCCTAATACATTTTTTAAATCAAAAGTTGATGATGAACTAACATGAATAGTTTTAATTACCGTAACTGACATTACCAAAGATGAATACATGTTGATAAACGTACTCGGTTACTTACGTAACCTCGGTTCCCTGAGATACGGGAACGAGTACTGCGTAGCAGGACGCTATGGGGAAAACTCCTTTTTCTCCGATGACTGAAGCAATTCAAAAGCGCAGTGAAAACTGCACGGTGATTGGTTGGAAAAAAGCAGAGCTTTAAACCAATCGTAGCGGAGCTGCCGGACCAATGGCGATGGCACCCGCCAAAATGGGCGGGGCTTATGGCTATATAAGCGGACACATCGCCGTAGGGTCTTCAGGTTACTTCGACTGAAGCGACGACACAGCAGCTCGTAGCACGGCAAGGAACGCAGTACTCGTTCCCGTATCTCAGGGAACCGAGGTTACGTAAGTAACCGAGTACGTTCCCTATCGATACTTCACTCGTACTGCGTAGCAGGACGCTATGGGGAACAAGTATAATCACGCCGTGCTACAGATGGAACGAAAAACATAAATGGTCTCGGAGCCTGGGCTCGGAGACGGAGTAAAGCAGGGAAACCCTGAAAGCGGTAGAGGCCAAGCTAGAAGGTGGCCTAGACCGGTTATCGTCCCAAAGTAATTAAGTGCTGGCGTGGCCATAGCCATGGCTCAGCGACCTAATTCAAGCAGAAAGGACCCGGGCCTGAAGGGCCGGAACGTCCAGGTTATAAAACCTTGTAAAAGTGGACGGCGAAGCCCAGCAGGCCGCCGCACAGATATCTTTTATAGAGACACCGCTATACCATGCCCAGGAAGAGGCAACGCCTCTAGTGGAATGGGCTCTAATTCCCGTGGGGCATTGAAGGCCCAAGGAAGAGTAAGCCAGCGATATAGCCTCAACTATCCACTTCGATAGTCTATGTTTCGAGACCGAGGACCCTTTGGTGCGGTCACCGAAGCACACAAAGAGCTGTTCCGACCGTCTGAATGGGGCGGAGCGCTCAAAGTATATTCTTAACGCTCTGACTGGGCAGAGCAGACTAAGCTCTGGATCCCGCTCTGAGGAGGGGAGAGCAGAGAGCGAAATAACCTGTGCTCTGAACGGAGTAGAGAGCACCTTAGGTACATAGCCATGTCTTGGTTTGA
Source organism: Barbatula barbatula (assembly GCF_947034865.1). Taxonomy (NCBI): domain Eukaryota; kingdom Metazoa; phylum Chordata; class Actinopteri; order Cypriniformes; family Nemacheilidae; genus Barbatula; species Barbatula barbatula. Next base: position 18,152,415 of record NC_136770.1, read on the forward strand.
GAACGACTCTGGCGTCGCCAGGCCCAAATTCCAGACAGGATGAGCTCACAGAGAGAGCCTGTAAGTCACTCACACGCTTCACCGATGCTAAAGCGAGAAGCAGAGCGGTCTTGAGCGTCAAAGGACGGAGGTCCGCAGATAGCAGCGGCTCAAAGGGAGGACCCTTTAGAGCCCTCAGGACCGTGGGCAGATCCCAAGAGGGAACTGTAAGAGGGCGAGGGGGGTGTAGCCGCCTGGAGCCCTTCAGGAAACGAACGACAAGATCGTTCTTGCCCACTCCTTGTCCTCCGATGTGGGTATGTGAGGCTGAAATAGCCGCCACATAGACCTTGAGTGTGGAAGGGGCACGGCCGTTATCCAACAACTCTTGTAAAAATGACAGTATCAGTGATACGTCACAGGACACTGGGTCAGCGCCGCGTGTTGTACACCAGGAGGCGAAGACAGACCATTTGAGGGCGTAGAGGCGTCTAGTAGACGGAGCTCTAGCTTGTGATATGGTGTTCAGTACGCTCTCTGGGAGGTCCGTAGGCTCCCGTCGAGAGGCCAAAGGTGCAGAGCCCACAGCTCTGGCTGGGGGTGCCATATCGTGTTCCCTGCCTGAGAGAGGAGGTCCCGCCTCAGGGGAATGGGCCACGGGGCTGCTATTAGCAGCTGGGAGAGATCTGCGACCCAAGGCTGGTTCGTCCACAGAGGGGCTACCAAAAGCACTCGGTGAGCTTGATCCCTGATTCTCCTGATCGTCTGCTGCAAGAGCGCGATCGGGGGAAAAGCATAGAGGAGCCGGTTGGGCCAAGCGTGGGCCAAGGCGTCCTTGCCCTTCGAGAAGTACGTCGGGCAGTGAGTATTGTCTTCTGAGGCAAAAAGGTCGACTTCTGCCTTGCCGAAGAGTTTCCAGATTTGTTGAACCGACATGGGGTGGAGCGTCCATTCGTCTGAAGGAACATTGCTCCGAGATAGCATATCTGCTCCCCGGTTCAGTTTGCCTGGAAGGTGAGTTGCCCTCAGTGAGCGCAGATTGGACTGGGCCCATTCCAAGAGGTGAGAAACTAGGGAAAAAAGGCGTCTTGAGGAGAGGCCTCCCTGGTGATTTATGTAAGATACTACCGTCATGCTGTCTGATCGGACTAAGACGTGACGATCTTTTAGCACCGGTAGGAAGTAGCGGAGGGCCAACCATACTGCCTGCATTTCCAGGTAGTTGATATGGAGGCTTCCTTCCTGGTTCGACCAGAGGCCGAAGGCCGGGTCGCCATCGCACAGAGCCCCCCAACCCGTGTTGGAGGCGTCTGTCGTGACCACTTTCCGACTGGATGTGGAGCCCATGGGCACACCCTGCTCTAGCCAAAGGGGATCTTTCCACGAGGCTAGGGCGGTTACGCAGGCTTGATTCACCACAACACGCAGTCGACCAAGACGCCAAGCGTGTGGAGGAACTCTGGGCTTCAGCCAGTACTGGAGGGGGCGCATCCGGAGGATGCCCAGACTCAGTACCTGAGATGCAGAGGCCATCAGACCTAGCATTTTCTGAAAAACCCTGAGGGGGCGTGAAACCCCGGGTGTGAATGAGGCCGCGAGCCGTCGAATGACCAGAGCTCGGTCTGGAGAAATTCTGGCGGTCATGCGTTTTGAGTCGAAGACTGTTCCCAGGAACAAAATGTTTTGGCTGGGTGACAGTGCGCTCTTGGCAAGATTGATCCTGAGTCCCAGGCACTCCAGGTGGCTGAGGAGGAGGGATCTGTGAGACTTTAGCTCGTCCTCCGACTGGGCTAGAACAAGCCAGTCGTCGAGGTAATTCAGAATGCGGATTCCCTTCTGTCTGAGAGGGGAAAGAGCCGCGTCCATGCACTTCGTGAAAGTGCGGGGAGCTAGAGAAAGTCCGAATGGAAGGACCGTGTATTGATAAGCAATTCCCTCGTAGGCGAATCTCAAGAATCGTCTGTGACGAGGGGCTATCTGAATGTGGAAGTAAGCATCTTCCAGGTCCAGGGAGAAGAACCAGTCCTCTGGGCGTATTTGCGAGAGGATCTGCTTCATCGTGAGCATCCTGAAGCGCCGTTTCATAAGGGCGTGATTCAGATGCCTGAGATCGAGGATGGGGCGGAAGCCGCCGTCCTTCTTTGGTACTAGAAAGTACCGGCTGTAGAAGCCTGACTCGATTTGGTCTGGGGGAACCATTTCTATGGCTCTTTTTCCCAGTAAATTCCTCAACTCCGTGCGCAGAACGTGAGAATTTGAGTCCTGCACTCGGGTGGGGACGACCCCGCGAAAGCGCGGGGGTCGACGAGCAAACTGGAGTGAATATCCTTGGGATATTATTTCCAGAACCCAGTCTGATACCCCGGGGATGGCTCTCCAGGCCTTGGCCCGGGTGGCAAGGGTTTGGGTGTAAAGAGGAGATACGCCGCCTTTTGGGGGCTTGACTCCCAGGAACAATGGAAGAGGAAGTTTGCTCTTTTTTTTGACAAAGTTTGTGTTTTATTAAACATTTTGCAGAATGTGGTGTGGGCGTTAGAAAAGGCCCCGCACTTCCAACATTGCATTTTAATAAAACATTTTTGCCGGCACCCGGAACTGAACGGGGTGACCTGGCAGACATGAGAGCAGTCTTTGAAGGAGGGCCGGCTGGAGCGGGCCCTGTAGCCTTCCTCTTCCTCGCATCGGGCTCAGGATGGGGCCTGAGGCGCGGGGTCCAGCGTGATCTTTGGCCGGGGACCTTGTCGCTGAGGATGCGGGAAGCGCCGTCCAGATCGGGAGCGCTGACGGCTGTCAGCTCCCGAAGCCTTCTGAGCAGCAGGGGTTCTTACCGGCTGTTGCGTCGAGGCTGGCTTAGGATGGCTCGCCACCGGCCGAGATCCGGGTCTTTTAGGCAGAAAGTGCCTCATGGCTTGCGAAGACTTCTGCGCTGCCGTGAAGCGTTCTGCGAAACCCTCCACCGCCGGTCCGAAGAGGCCGGTCGTGGAAATAGGAGCATCCAGGAAGGGGACCTTATCCGCATCCTTGATCTCCGTGAGCGTCAGCCATAGATGACGCTCAAGCACCACCAAGCTGGCCATGGATCTGCCTATCGCCTGGGCCGTGGCCTTGGTGGCGCGTAGAGCAAGATCCGTCGCGCTCCGTAGCTCTCTGAAGAGCGCAGGGTCAGGGTCGGACTCATCCATGCCTTGGAGGAGCTTGGCCTGATAGACCTGGAGCACAGCCATGGAGTGAAGCGCTGAAGCCGCCTGGCCTGAGGACGAGTATGCGCGTCCAGCGAGGGCCGAGGTGGTCCTGCACGGCTTGGAAGGATGAGACGCTTTAGCCCTCCATCCGATGGCTGCGGGCGGACACAGATGTGCGGCCACAGACTCATCGAGGGGGGGTAGCTTCTCGTATCCTTTTTCCTCTGCGCCGTCCACGGAGGTGAGCGCAGAGGAGGAAGAAGGTCGAAGACGGGCCGAGTAGGGGGCGCGCCATGACTTCGTGAGTTCGCCGTGAACTTCTGGAAAGAACGGTGAGTTACGTTGACGAGGAGCCTGACGGCGCCCCGGCAAAAACCACTCGTCCAAGCGGCTGCGAGAGGGTTCCTCTGGGGGAGACCACTCCAAACCCAGCTCGTTAACCGCCTTCGTGAGGACCCGGAAGAGCTCAGAGTCCGCACTGGGGGCGTGTCCGCCGGGTTCTGGAGACGGCGAGGGGGCGGGGTCACCCAGCGAGCCCGCTAACTCCTCCCCGTCTGAAGCCGCTAACGACATGGCGTCGTCATCCTCCGGTTCGTTTCCACCGAACGAGATCATGTCACAGGCGGCCGCCAGTGGACGCTGATCTGTTCGGGTGAAACAAACCGGGGAAACATCTCTCTGCGGGGAAAGCGAGGCACGGCGTGCCGGCGTGAGCTCGCGTTTCCCCGAGCGCTTAGCTCCTCTACCCCGCTGCTTCTGTCGCACAGAGTCCTGTGCGAGCAGCGGCGGCGGGGATCGAGGGGCGGAGTCACTCTCTGAAAAGAAAGCTATCCGCGAGCGCAGAGAGGAGAGACTCATACTCTCGCAGTGAGAGCATTCCGTCTCTTTTAGCGCGTTCTCTGCATGGGAGAGACCCAGACATGAAACGCACTCGTCGTGACCGTCGACAGCGTGCAGGAAAACCCCACACGAGCGACAGGGACGACGCGGCATTGTAGCGCAGTGAAAACTGCACGTAAATGCCGCAGGAAATTTGCTCTAAACGCTCTCTGAAAAGAAAGCGTGAAAATTGCTCTTTAGATTCGCCGGATAGCGGCAGGGAAAAGACCGGCTGGATCGCTAAGCCGCTCACACGCGAAGACGCCAACAGAAGCCGCCGGAGCGAAGCCGCTGATGAATCCGCTGGAGCGAAGGCGCTGAGCCGAAGGTCGAATCCGCTGCAGGTGCTCTCTCGACGGCGAAGCAGTCAGTCTCGGGAAGCGAAGACGAGTCGTCGCTGAAGGAGAAGAGATCTGAAGACCCTACGGCGATGTGTCCGCTTATATAGCCATAAGCCCCGCCCATTTTGGCGGGTGCCATCGCCATTGGTCCGGCAGCTCCGCTACGATTGGTTTAAAGCTCTGCTTTTTTCCAACCAATCACCGTGCAGTTTTCACTGCGCTTTTGAATTGCTTCAGTCATCGGAGAAAAAGGAGTTTTCCCCATAGCGTCCTGCTACGCAGTACGAGTGAAGTATCGATAGGGAACCCTATTGCTCATAGTTACTTTATGTTAGCATTTACTGTTAACAAATACAGCCTTATTGTAAAGTGTTGCCAACTAAATTTAAAGTAAATGCTCAGGTTTGGTGTTTCTTAAAGACACGCTAACCTTGAAATAGTCAGCTTCGGTTGACATAATTTCAATTTAAAAGTTTAGCTGGATGTTGATAGACTCCTCCCCCTTTTAAAACAGCCAATAGTGCTTGGTTTTCCATACAGTCTAGAATTTGATAAGAATCTGAAGTGCATAATGATGTCATAAAAATCATTGATCTATCTTGGTGGAAGTTCATCCAAAAATGCCATCATATTTTGAAGAATGTTACAAAACAACGGTGGTACCCATTGACTTGCATTGGTTTTGTGTCCGTACCATAAAAGTGAATGGGTACCGCTGTTGTTCCGTTACCAACATTCTTCAAAATATATTTTTATTGCTCTACAGAAGAAAGGAAGCCATACAGGTTTGAAATGACAAGAGGGTGACTAAATGATGGCACACTATCCCTTTAAATATAAGCAAACATTGATCCATGTTTCAGACCCAGGCCACAAATTTAATAAACAATGCGACGTCAAACATGCATTCTTAGATGGGATTCAGGTTACACACACACACATTTATTCACCTCACATGCGCAGCATGTTGCTATGGGGACAGGCCCACCATCTCGCCAAGGGTAGAAACAGTAGTTTGTGTATCTGCCTGACCTCTAGCAACCGTCCACTTTACCATCATTTCTCTTCTCTCTGCAGTAACCGCAACCCCATGAACCTGTTGTCATCGTAGCACCTCTGTAGCAAAGGTTTTCCTGACTCAGGAATGTGAGCGAGTCGGTCGATGTCATTAGTGCAGGTCGCTCAGACTGAAGCCGTTTGTGTCATCGATTTGTTGCTGAAGGTTGTGCACGTCCTGTAAGAAGCTTTCCTAAGCCAAGCTTGATTAAACAAACACATAAACAGAAAAATGTTTGTTCTTGACGTTTTGTTGTTTGACTTGTGTGTCTGTGTACAGTCTCTGTTTGTGTGTGTGTGTGTGTGTGTGTGTGCAGCTCTGGGTGACTGTGTTGCCTTAAACATGAGATTAGAATGTGGTTCTCAATTGGACGTAACGGTCATGGAAAGCAACCTTTGACACTTACACACACTCCTCCTATTTTGTGTATTATTACATAATATAATGTTACATCACTGCTTATGACCTTGTATCTTTACCCTTGCTAAGATTATAAATATACGATGATGGTCTCATTACATTAGCTGTACAGCTTAAATACATCTAAAGTCATAATATTATTTAAAAAGCTATTGGTTATAATGAAAATGATGTTACCAGACATTCTGAAACTATCTGTAGTTTGAGCAAAACTAATTTTAGAAACTTTATTAGTTTATAAGTGATCACAGCTAAGTGTCTTTGAAAGAAATGTGCATGGGGTAGAGCTGTGTGTGAATGTGCATCAATAAATGATTCAAAAGACATCACACAGTGTTTAGTATCGGGCAAAGAGGAGCGGATCCCAGGCCCTAGCAAAGGAACAGGTGGAAAAGGTTGGAGAAAAACGCCTCCATAAATATCTGGGGCTGGTCATTCCGTGCCCCTCTTGTCCCCAACGTTCAGCGCTGCCGGGTAAAGTTGCTCAACTCCCTAAGCAGACGGCACCAGCTCGGCCAACTGCCACCATCTGTGCCACCACATTTGCAGTGTTCCCGGACAGAGATCGAAAAGAGGGAGGCAGGAGGGACCGGGGGCGTTTGGCAGAAAGATGAACAGTCGCATCACAGACCCATTGACGGCACATGTGGTGATGGATGTAGTGATGGAAATTACAGCAGGGAATCGTCAGGATAAGAATGATGACAATAATTGTACCGCTTTGATATTTCAGAATCATTCTGTCCGTTTATCTACACAACATGTTCCTGCATATGTTTTATGAATAATTTCATTTTTTTCTTTGTAATTCTTTTTTTCTCCTTCATGCTTCTATGACATTGGGTTTAGGTAAGTACACACGTCAGCTGTATTCTCTCTCTCTCTCTTTCTCTCTCTCTCTCTCTCTCTCTCTTTGAACCACTACAAGAGGGAGATCCAACTGTTACATAAGAGGAGATGAAGTCAATGAGATGGAAGATATACACTCTCTACCTCCGGTTTCATATATCAATAACAGGACGCTATTAATTCAGAATCTATTTCCTTGCTGCCGTGTCGTCAAAGTAAGACAATGAGCTTTTAATTACTGGACACCTCCTAGAAATTTCCTCTGGTTGCACAAGCATCTTTCATGGGTCACTCAGATTTTAGAGAATCACCATTAGGTTTAAATGAATCGTGTGCTTTTCCTGCCCCGGTTCGGTATCACAATGGTCCGGCTTTTCTTATATCATGAAACCTTGTTCTAATATTAGGAGTAGAGCCCTATGAAATGCGTCAATCAGTTTAACTTTTTTCAAACTTGTTTTTTCAAATTCTGTATACTGTTTTTTCATTTTTTACAATAGTAATAATTTTTGCCCACATGAAAAAACACTTAAAGGAGTAGTTCATCTTCAAAATGAAAATTCTGTCATCATTTACTCACCCTCTCTTCTTTCAAACTTGTATGACTTTCTTCCGCAGAACATAAAAGAAGGTACTTTGAAGAATGTCCTTAACAGCCCCACCTTTTAGTTGCATTGGTTACAATAGAGGTGAATAGGGGGCTGTGCTATTCTGCTACCAACATTTTTCAAAATATCTTTTGTGTTCGGCAGAAGAAGAAAGTCATTCAGATGAAAAGAGGATGTGTAAATAATGAAAGAATATTAATTTTTTGAACTAATAATCCCACCCTCTATGCGAATCACAGTCCAAAACCTCACGTTAAAACTTTGCTGTAATGTCGCAGCAGATTTGCCAGTAATTTACTGTAGATTTCATGTGCTATTTTGTTTTACACATAAACTTACCTAGTTTACATAATTTTATTTCATAAAACAAGACTAAATATCTTGCAAATGTGTCGTAATTTAAATACTTTTACATAAAGCAAGAGGAAAATGCTTAGGAAGAATGTCATTTTTTGCAGCATTGCTGTGCTAATGCCAATCTCTTCTTGCTCAGTGTGAATCTCAAAAGGCAAAGGGTTTTAATTTTGATTTAAGTAATTGAAAACAGTACTAATTGGAAAATATATTAAGTAGTAATTCAATCTACAGTAAATTACTGGCAAACCTGCTGCAAAAACTAAAGCAAAGTTTTACAGTGCACAATTACTCCAAACACATGAACGTATTTCGTAAATCCATGTAACGAATTACAAACTTGATCTAGTAAATTCTTCTCAAAGCATGTAGATACCTGTCCAAAAGAAAAAGAGCAACCATGGTAGCATCTTTGAGACCCTCCGGCAGGGAGCTGTCTCCATCGTGTACAAGCTAAATTGATGTTTATTCGACTTTGTCCTCTTTCATGGTCCAGAAAGGATCCACTTTTCGTCTCTACTTTTTCAAAAACTGACTTTAGTTTTTTAGATTTACTTGTTATTGGTTCCGCAGGGAAGTTTGATTGGTTCTTTCGCCATTCTCCCTACATTGACTCAGCGGACGTGAGCACGCTGCGGTGCTGATGTGTGTGTGATGTATGATGCGTGTGTGAACCGGGTGCGCAGTGCTATGCAAAATATGTTGGCAGAAAATGACCAGTCACAGAGTTCGGCCAGAACGTTTTGATTGGGCGTAAGTTTTTTGGTCCTACACCTTTCACAAATTATGTATAATTATAAAAATATTATTTGACCAATATACTTTTTGATTGCTATCATGATGTAAAGAGATTTCCAACCAAGATGACAAAATTATTTCTAAACAGGATCCCCCACCCTGCCTTTAATTTACCAAGGAAAATAATAATATACTGTCTGTCTGTATATACTGTATATGTATGTATTGAATAATTTACAATAATAGGCTTTTCATCTGAGGGTGTCATAATTTAAGATTACAGGACTTTTATTTTATGTTTTACCACAGCTTTTCTAAATAGAGGCACTCTGAACAAGCCATTTTATGTCATTTTTGGACAGATATATTTTTTGAGACTTTAGCGACTGACTTTTGCAAAAGTAATTTTCAACAATCACAACTCCACAAAGCCAATTTGTCATTAGGGCTGGGTAGGATGATCAAAAATTTATATAACTGTGTTACATAATACTTAAGCAAATAAATGGAGAACAGGGCTCGAAATTAACTTTTTTCCCTGGAAGCACTGGTGCCCCCAACTTTAAGAGTTAGGAGCATCCACCAAGAAATTAATAGTTGAATACAAAATCAGTAGAGCTTTATAGAGCAGAATAGTAACAATTGTTCCATTAAAACATGCATGTGATGTCTGTTGTGTTTTACAGAGTCACAGTGGCTTCATGATTTCCTGAAATCATATTTTTTAATCATAAAAAATGCTTAAATTAGAGGAAAACGCCTGCATCACGCTGTCAATCCTCCTTACTGACCCTCATTTCTCGTCATAGCATATAGAGAAACAGTTCTAACTAAAACACATCATATTATATGCTTATATTGAGCAGATATGAGGGAAACACGATCGTGTTTTGAAAATGTTTGTTCGTGAGTATATTTAATATAACATAATGCGAACTTGCAATTGCTACACTTTGCTATTCAGCCGTGAGCTGCGCGCCTCACTGTGACGGGAAATAAATATTTAACATTACCGCTCATGCGCGAGACGCAAGCCAACATCCAAACACCTTCATTAAAGGCATTTATATATAAAATTATGATAAAGTAGTGCCGCGGCATACAAAGACGCATTCTGTGTGAATGGCCGGTCACAGTGCAACAGTAAAGAGGGACCCCATTGAAACAGTGTCGCACGTTGTTTAAGCGACATACACCGGTAATGCGGTATATAAAAAATTCATATCATAACAAAAATACACACCGGCATTCGGTATGAACCGATATATCGCTCGGCCCTAGTCGTTCTGCTTTTCTTTGTTTCAGATACTGTATGTGCAAGTTATTTTTAGATGTAGGGTTTTTCGTCAAATGTAATTGCATTCTTCCCCCGTGTTCCAGTTCTGTGGCCTTTATTTAATGCCTTCCATTTCATTTGCCACAAATAATCTAATTGAACACCTCTGTTTTCAGATAACAGTGTCAGGGCCTTTTGTAGCAAAATGGCCATTGGGGAGGAGAAAGTAAACAGTGTGGTGGCAGAGGTGCAAACAAATCAAATCTCACTTTGCAGGGTGAAGATAGCTAAGGCCATTTCTTGCCACTGATCAATATTGAATGGCTGGCGGAGGTAGCGGAAAGTGGTACTAAGGACTGGCGAAAGGGTTACCCTGGAAACAAGCTCCATGGCATTTGCGTCCTTGAACTAAATTGATTATTCACCCCGAGGTTAATTTCCTAATGTCAGTACTGGAAATGGCAATATGGGTATTATTTGTAATCCGTGGCTTGTACGATTAGTAAAGATTTGTATGGCTAATTTGATGATGTTGAATGCTATTCCAAACCGCTATGACGTTTTGCTTTTATGGAAGTTCAAAGGTGAAATTTCGCAGAATGTTTAAGTTGGATGGTGACCAGGCATATCATTCTCCAAAAACAGCAAAGCACTAATAAAATTGCACAAAAAGTAGTAATAAAATTGCACCAAATGCTCTTTATATATTTTAAAGCCATCATGAATATATCCAGAAACTAAAATGTTCTTCTTTTCACATTTACCTGAACTGCTTTCCACAAACTTCTTGCATGTATTATTTTGCAGAACGCAGTCAAATGTGTGATTCCGTAAAGGTGATTGCTCACAATGAATGGCACAAAAGCTTGTTGAATAGAGGAAAGAGCCCAGCATGCACATGTTTTGGATAGGATATAGACTCTATGGGTTTGTGATTTGATCCATGGGTTCATATTTCCAACCAGACTCTGGAGATGCAACACATCTGCTATGTAAGGGGGGGGATGGGGAACGTAACGCTGGTCCACCTGGGGGTATCAGCCGGTGCCCGGTGACAATGGCATGAGGGAAAAGGTTCCTTTTATACACCCTCTCTCCACAAAAGAACCAACGTCACTAATGATGTCACTGAGAGCTTTGCTGCTGGCACGGATGAGGGTGGGATATTTTGTCACAGCACTTTCTGCCAACATACTTCATACTTAAAGAAATAGTTTACCCAAAAGTTTAATTATTTTTATTTGCTCACCACCATGTTGGTTGTAATGTACTGTATTTCACTTTGGATAAAGTGTCTTTCAAACTAATAAATGTAACCGCAAACATACACTATAACTTTAGCATTGTTTGAGAATCAAACTGTAATATAAAGAAAATCTAAATTCAGTGTTTGAGTTGGTTGGAAGAAAGGGTTTCAAACAACATAGGGGTGATTTAATAACTATAACAAGTATCATGTCAGTATTGAATGCTATCGTGTCTAAGTATAAGAGATTTTCAAAGACCTCTAAAGAGAAACGCTTGCACTCTTGTTAATATCTTTAGTGGTTTAATGCTAACATGAGGAGTGTTTGATGGGCATCATTTCTTGTGTGCTCTGAAGTGCTTGTGACTCTGAAGACACATTATGCTGAGATGAGTGGTCCTGAGTGCACGCTTCACTTTTAGTGGGGTGACCCACATTTTTTACATTGATGCGCTTTGGGGACTTTTTTTCCGAAGTGGCAGTGCATTCAGAGTATACATTTTATTAGTGTATGTGTTACCTGGGGTTGAATTCACAACCTTTGCGCTGGTAGAGTAATGCTCAACCAATTGAGCTACATTTTTGCCTATACACACACTTAGCTACATGAGCATATACAGTCAGGTCCATAAATATTGGGACATCGACACAATTCTAATCTTTTTGACTCTATACACCACCACAATGGATTTGAAATGAAACGACCAAGATGTGCTTTAACTGCAGACTTTTAGCTTTAATTTGAGGGTATTTACATCCAAATCAGGTGAACGGTGTAGGAATTACAACAGTTTGTATATGTGCCTCCCACTTTTTAAGGGACCAAAAGTAATGGGACAGATTAACAATCATAAATCAAACTTTCACTTTTTAATACTTGGTTGCAAATCCTTTGCAGTCAATTACAGCCTGAAGTCTGATACGCATAGACATCACCAGACACTGGGTTTCATCCCTGGTGATGCTCTGCCAGGCCTCTACTGCAACTGTCTTCAGTTCCTGCTTGTTCTTGGGGCATTTTCCCTTCAGTCTTGTCTTCAGCAAGTGAAATGCATGCTCAATCGGATTCAGGTCAGGTGATTGACTTGGCCATTGCATAACATTCCACTTATTTCCCTTAAAAAACTCTTTGGTTGCTTTCGCAGGATGCTTCGGGTCATTGTCCATGAATATGAGCAGATAATATTGCCCAAAAAACTTCTGAATTCATCCTGCTGCTTTTGTCAGCAGTCACATCATCAATAAATACAAGAGAACCAGTTCCATTGGCAGCCATACATGCCCACGCCATGACACTACCATCACAATACTTCACTGATGAGGTGGTAATGCTTTGGATCATGAGCGGTTCCCTTCCTTCTCCCGACTCATCTCTTCCCATCACTCTGGCACAAGTTGATCTTGGTCTCATCGGTCCATAGGATGTTGTTCCAGACCTGTGAAGGCTTTTTTAGATGTTGTTTGGCTAACTCTAATCTGGCCTTCCTGTTTTTGAGGCTCACCAATGGTTTACATCTTGTGGTAAACCCTCTGTATATAACCTGGTGAAGCCTTCTCTTGATTGTTGACTTTGACACACATACACCAACCTCCTGGAGAGTGTTCTTGATCTGGCCAACTGTTATGAAGGGTGTTTTCTTCACCAGGGAAATAATTCTTCGGTCATCCACCACAGTTGTTTCCGTGGTCTTCCGGGTCTTTTGACATTGCTGAGCTCACCGGTGAGTTCTTTCTTTTTAAGGATGTTCCAAACAGTTGATTTGGCCACACCTAAAGTTTTTGCTATCTCTCTGATGTTTTGTTTTGTTTTTTCAGCCTAATGATGGCTTGCTTCACTGATAGTGACAGCTCTTTGGATGTCATATTGAGAGTTGACAGCAACAGTTTCCAAATGCAAATAGCACACTTGAAATTAACTCTGAATCTTTTATCTGCTGAATTTGTACATTTATTGTCCTTTTTTGTAGCATAGAGAAGTACTTTTCAATTGATTCTTATCTGATTTTGCTTATTATTTTGAGTAGAGATGCACCAGTAAATCAGCCAATAATAGCTATCGTTCTATAAAAGCAATTGTTTAAAAGACAGCCGATGATCAGGGCCGATGTGTCCTGTTAATCAAAAGTGAAGGAAAATTGAATGAATTTGTGCTCTGTATATAGAAAATGTTAAGGAACATTACCAGTCATTATATGAATTAATAACATTCAAAAAGAAATATTAATTGAATCTTCAGAATCGGTATCGGCGGATACTCTGAATAATCTGCTATCCTATCAGTGGAGAAATTTTGTATCGGTGCATCTAATTTTGAGAAAACTAAAATCTAATATTCATATTTAAGGTGACATGCAAAAACATACAAAATGCACTAATTCGTGTTCACACTCCATTTCTTTTTTGACAAGAAAATGTTTACAATGGCGCCTTTTGTAGTAAAAAAAAAACAACCATTGCAGCGTTGTGGTTACAAAGAGCAGCCGGCAATGTTCAGAGAGAGCATTTGTGCACGAAGTGAAATACTTCGTAGCCAGCGTAAAAGAAGTCTATTTGAAGTTATTGAAAGTGAAAATTAAACTTACATTTATCCAAAACTATGCTCCAAAGGGCGTTTCGACGTCCATTTTCTTTTTCCAAGCTTGAGCCTTCTCGACAAATCACGTTCCTCGCATGTTGTTGTGGTAACGACAGGTCTTTTTTTCAACCTCTCTAAACTGCACGAACAAAGACACTGGCGGTTAAAAAACATGGTTTACTCTTTGGGATTATAATGTCAAACAGACGCTAGCAGCTTCAAAAAAGAAGTCAAATGTGAACACGGCCGTAGTCGTCTCTTTGTGCGATTACTTCAGCATGTGTTGTCAAACATAAATCTGTGCCTTAGTCATCGATCCATATGTGTAATACATATTATGCCAATAAACTAACATGTCATCTTTTCTTGGCTCTGTGTGGTTGTATCACAGTGTATTTAGAACTGGTTTTAATCCACAATGATTTTAATGGTCGCGAAATGCTTTCTATAGGTGTTCCACAGCCTGTCTGGGTGTGTGTGCGTGTCCATCTGTTTATATAGGCTTGTTTATTGAATGGCTCTGCTATCTTGGCCTTGTTTCACCGTAATCTGTTAACCCAGCCAATTAATGCGGCAACGACACACGTCCACATTTGTCTCTGTCAAGCCGGTCAACTACTTTGCATTCATACACACACACACACCTACAGACACATGCACAGACTCTGTACCTGGGTCACATTCTCACCAAAGTTGTTTCGTATGTGATATCAACATTTTACATATATTAGCACCCACCCACACATGAAAGACTCCCTAGGTGTAACTCTACCTTGGGGAGGGGGCAAAGTCACCAACCTGGTTGCCACGGAAACAAAGGAAGCAGGACATTAAATGGATTAACAACAAGGTTGCCTCGACAACCGTATGTGCTGTGTGACGAGCGTGAGTATGAATATCGCATCGCGGAAGAACGTGAACATGCTTTGTAATGGTTCAAATCCAGAAGGGTGAAGTTCTTGGTTGATACTGATTCATGTGTGAATCATCCGTTATTTACTGAACAAAGCCATAGATGACGATTGAAATGACAGGACTTCGACAGACTGGCCAGATTTACAATGCTGGTGTGAGTGAGAATGCGAGAACAATGATCGGCTTATGCAGAAAGATTTGTCTGAATCTATGTTGTGTAGTTTTTGCTGTGATTTGGCCTTACTGTGAGGCTGCGGATCACAATATGCTTATTTATGACCATAACAGCACTATTCTGTGTTTGTCATGTTTTTAAACAGCTCGTCTTTTAGACGTCTATGCTTTTTAACAACATCATGGACAAAATAGAAAGTAAAACACTTTTAGGAATCAATATGGCGGCTTGTGATGATTGATTTGTTGTTTGGTTAATTCAAGTACATCTTCAACATTCTTTCTCCAACATTAATATTCTGACCAGATGTGATGTAGAATTCTTGGTGGCTTCACATAATCTTCAAACAAATTGCAGACAGGGTTCATTTGCAAGCTTGAAGTACCTGTACCGTCACCTTGACAACACGTCTAATTCATATGAACTGCAGTGAATTTATAACCTCTAGTTCAAGCAGCATATGGTAAAGTCTGGGCCAACAGGACAGGCTGTTGGCGAGAACAAATGTGCTCATTTTCTATCTCCACAGTACATACAGTATGTACAGCAGTTGTGTTTTTCTGCTACTGTCAGTTAAGAGCCAGATCTACCTCTCTTAGATGAATTTCCAGCACAGGTTACTTAAACGGGTGTCGTCCCAGGTGGTTTGTAAAGATGTAGGCTGTGGCGAAGCACGTCCACAGAAGCCTGTCCCGGCGAATTTGTATCCTAGAGCTGACACCTGTGCATTCTGTTATCCTCTGCTCCAAATTATTGCCAACCTTCTGCTTTCCGAGGCGACCGATATTGGATATCAGGTCAACCGATGGCCGATTTTTGTGGCCGATATGTTTGGCTGGTTGTCTTTTTTCCACCTTCATCTCATAAAATCTAATAAAGTGATAAGAGGTGATACAGAATATTGCTTAAATGACACATTTAAGTCATCTCTCTTCAAATCGTTGCACTTGATTAATTGAAAGATTGAGTAAGTGTTTATTGCAGGGCACAAGATAGCAGTCTAATTCATACTAATAATACATTGCTCAAAAAATAATACAAGCACCTTCTCAAACTGTTCTGAAGCATGCTATGGGTTTATGTTTGTTGGCAGACAGTGCTATTAGTCAAATGTCTTATCTAAGTGAAAAAATAAATAATAATCTCTCATATTACACAGCCTTCTGCTCATAACTTTTTAGTTATATTTCACTTTTAGCCTTTTTCTATTTTATAGGACAGTAGAACACCTGACAGGAAAGTAGACGCTCTTGTAGTGGGTTGCGTTTAAACAGGCCCAAAAGACCGCCTACGGACATAATGCGTAAACGAGAGAAACAACAAGTCAGCATTTAAACTTTGGCTAAAGACTTAAAAGTTTGGTTTAATGACGAAAAATGTACCAAGCAAGCAGAATGTTTTCTCTCCATTTCAGATTTTTAACAGAAACTCTTACAAGTGCTCAACGTGTCTCGCGGCTGTCAGAGCTATAAAGAATAAACCCCGCTTCTCTCTGTATCTGCCCCGGTCGCGTTCATTTGCATATTGTGTGCACTTATTTCGTCCATTTGATAGCAAGATCGACCAAAGTACAAACAGAGAAATTCTCCAGTACAGAAACAGTATTGAGAACGTCGGAGTTTATATAGCTATACAATGCGGACAACTGTAATAATTTAGCCCCTGGGCTCGTCACCAGGTTTTGCTACCTGTGCATACATGTAACGTTACCCTAAACATAATCTGGTTGAAGCCTCGCTAACAATAGAGTTGCAAAAAGTTACTTCTCAAGTAGCATCATATTTAATCAATGAAATATAAAAAGCTTTATTAAGAATGAGGGATTAGAAGAATTGAAGTATTACTGTTTTCTTGTGAAGTTAGCAGGTAGTTAAGAAGTTAGCAGGCAGAGTGGGACATCACAGTGTTATGCCGGTGGTAATCTGTTTGCCGCTAGAGTCAACGCTTAGCCTGCCTGTTAATCTGCATAATTTGTGGCACAATCGGCCGATGCCGATCCTTTAAAAAATCCCCAAAATCTGATCAATCGGTCGATCTCTAGTACATGCTTTACCTTTACATGTACAGAAAGAACTATATTTGGTTTTTTTTAATAAAACGTTCATCCGTCGCTTATGCTTAACAATGCAATTTAGATTTATTCTAAATACAATAGTTCACTTTCATACTGTAGTTGAGTCCTTTGCACTCAATGTAGCTGTTTGATTTTTCACAGCTTTTCTTCAGATTGACATAGTGGCATTTATTTTTATTTTAATGATTTATAGGCTAATAAGGCAAATATATCTTTGTAACAATAATTTTTTTCCCACCTGGGTAAATATCTACTACACAGTGACTAAATATTTATGAAACATTTGTTAAGATCATTATTACAAATGTCTTAATGAAGGCATCCTGATTAAATGTGCCCATGAAATCCAAATAGATTTTAATAGCCTTAAGGGTGTCTATAATATATAAAAAAATGCGTGTAGAAAAATTAGAAGCATTTAAAACTCTGGGATTTTTATGACATCATTCTGCAGCGATAAGCGATATTGGCTATTTTGAAGGAGGGAGACGCCACACAAAATCTCTTATCTCTTCCTGAATTCCTGTTTCAGTGGAAATCACAACATCAAACAAAGCTGCACATTTTAGGGCACTTCGTTGGGCTTTAAAATGAGCTTTATATTGCTTGGGAGGAATAGAAATGATAGAATAATTTTGATTTATGATTGCCCCCTTGTCAAATCTGAGAACAGTTTGTGTTGTGGGTCTTTTACTCAGAGCAAACATCTGGGGGCAAAAGTTTCCATTTGCTGTCCAATTAATCATATTACCGTCTTGGAGCAACAATGGAGATATTAAAAAGATCTTATCTATGCTTTTTGTGCTATGGGAGGATAGATACTCTTATTCCCAAACTTATCTCCAAAACTTGTATTAAAAGATATAGGTAATGTCTGCCAAATGTTGCGCTGTTTCTGGCTGTGAGGTTTTTTGGTTGTTCTGGATGTTCTGATGTTTGGATTTAGTGATCAACTCACATGGATTTGACCCTTTTTTAAGAATTTAGCAAACAGGTTAACATTGTTATGTATTAGAGGCAAAACGTGTCATAAAAGAGTCATAAAGAGACTGAAGTCAAAAATGCATGTTTAATTTTTAGGTGAAATAAGGGAAACAAGGATATTTGGTTATTTGATGTAATGCATTTATTAAAGGTCCAGTGTGTAACTTTTTGGAGGATCTATTGACAGAAATGCAATATAATTTACATAACTATGTCTTCAAAGGTGTAAAGACCCCACACATAATGCAGTGTTATGAGCTTTTTCTTTCTGCATACACAGCGGGTCCCATTCCATGAAATTCACCGTGTTGTTTCAACAGTAGCCCTAAACGGACAAACTGCTCTACAGAGAACATTTCGTAAACACATTACACATTTGCTCCGACAAAGAAGCGAAAACGTGACAAGTTTGATCTGTGTCAGCCACCGTAGTGCTTCGAAAGGGAGGGTGGAATGTGCCGTTGGCAGCACCTCGCCACTAGATGCCGCTAAATTTTTAATATAAATATTTACATAGATATGAATATAAAATATTTAATTTCAATATTTTCAAGGAAATCAAGTTTCTGTATCAGTATTAAAGTATTATAAAAAAAAGGTTTATGATCTGAATGTTTTCTGCAGTCTAATAAAATGACACTCATGGCTAACTCAGCATCAATTATTATAAATAATTAGATAGTTAGGATCTAAGTATAACCTTGGACACAACTGCAACAAAATAGCCCAAATAGTATGCAGGTCCAGAGAGATACCAAAATAAAGAGATCATCTGCTGAGCTCTGTCCTGTAGCACACAAAGAACAGACTATAATGGATTTGAGATAAAGCATAAATCCGCTGAGACTGTCATCGGCACAGAGATCAGCCAGGCGTCTGGTTTCCATTTTCAAGACAGTTACCATATCTACCGTGGTCTTGTTGATGAAATCCGTCTAAGTAACATATAAACTTTGCATTTATAATATGTCGCTACACGTCCTCGGTCTCTCAGTGTGATCGGAGGCAGACATATCCTAAATGAGGGATTTCCCCTTCGCTTCCTGTTTACTCATGAGCAGGGGCCCTGTCTCCCTATTTCTAAAAGCAAAGAAGCCACGATACTCTCGAGATTTGGAAACGGCACACTGTCTCTGCCAGGTACGAGCGGACCTATGACACTCGAACCCCTGAGGAGGTTAGAAGCGTGACAGACTGACAGTGCAACTAGAGACTCTCACTAACAGATAACAGTCTCTCAACTACAACCCAGAGTCCCGCCGGTGGTTAAGGCTGGTGGAAGGATGAGTTTAGAGTTCATGAAGCTTCCGTTGGATAATCCGTTGGGAAGTTAAATATGACGGCATTCAATCTACTTGAAAACAAGAACTCTCTTAAGCCCTGCCTGTGTCCGGGTTCCTTTTCGTACCGTCGACACTCTTGGGTCTGGTAAGCGCTAATGTGGGTGTAAGGTTATAGCCGCAGCGGCCACCTGTTAGTTTGATTTGAAAAGTTGCTTTGAGCTTGCGTAGCTTGTTGTAACCGCTAATTCACCTGATGTATGTTTGACAAGTGCAGATGTGTTCCTGATTTGTGCTTGACAAGTATTGGGTCTCAGAATTTGTGAAATCAAACAAAAGAGCAATGCTTTTATGCCTCTTTTTAGGCTTTTCATAACTTAAATATTGGAAATATAGAATAATGAAGTAGGCAGTGCTTTACATAATTTTGCTTTTGTTTTTTTTTTGTTGCTCTTCTTACTGAGATGTTGGTTTTGTGCTTTAAGAATAAAAAAGCAATATTTCAAGGCAAATTTCAGCGTAATAACATAGAAAAATGCCCCCCCCCCCAAAACAACTGACCTTTTAAGTTTACTGTAAAATTTCACGATAAAATTCTGATCTATTCATGACAAACTATATTTAAAAAGTTCTAAAAAAGTTCCAAAGCTCTAGAAAACACATTTGACCTATTAAAAAAATTATATAATTACTATTGAAATATTTTATATTATTACATTCTGGTCTAAATTCCTGAATTACAACTATCGCAACAAAAGTTTGGATTGTGCAGTTTCATATGTATTCTCAATACATTCCGTGACAGTTAAAATGTTGAACAGAATTATCAGAATTATTTTAATTGTTAATTTGATCAATGTTTATATTTAGGCTGTTGGCAGGCCTAATATATTGTAGGCCTGTGTGCTAATATAAACTGCTCTTGAATAAAAGTAATTTATGCTTTATTGAATATGGAGTAAGATTCAATTGCTTAACCACTTATTGAGCAGGTACAGAAAGAGTATGAATCATTCCCGGTGTTCTGAAAAGTGTAAAACAGAATTACAGTGGCTTTGTGTAATAGCACCGGCCCACTTTAAAGACATTTTGTGGAGCGATTTTGAAGACCACTGTGTGTCTATATCTGAGGTAAAGATCCAGAATCAGACGGATGAAGGTTTATGCCTGGAGTTGTATTTTATTTTTGAAAAAAAGATGCTTGGCACTGTCATAGAAATGTGTTTGTTTTTCTACTAAATCTAAGTTTCAGAATGCCATAAAAGCATTAAAGCTTAATCTTTTTTTTAAATAGCTTTGAACCCATGACCTTAATGTATAAAGATAAATCAGTAGCAGAGCATGTAGATTTTAATGTGGGAACTTGTACACTAAAATGTACACTCACAGCCCCAATGTGAAAACATGTTGAATGTTGAGATTTGCACCCGTTGACAAAACTCACAAATCTGTCTTCTGAATTCGAAGTTGCAGAAAAGTTGTCACAAATGTGTAAACTGCTATTTACATATTTACACGTTTTCCTGGATTCAGATTTGAATTGCAACGACAAATAGTAGGGATGTAATGTTTACTCAGCTCACGATGCGATTTTATACACAATTGTTTTATTACAGAATGAGTTGAGGCAAATAAAAAATGAAAAACTGCCATTTTTGTTTCACATTGTCGTATTTAAGTCAAATAACTAAATTGCAGTTTTAAAACAAAAAATAAACAATATAAATATAAACAAACTAAGACTTTGTCTGTACTTTTCCTAACTTTTACTTTTTTAAGAAATATCAGCATATCCACATTTACCAAGTTTGCAGAAAAATACAGTGACCCCTTCTGTTCAAAACATGAACTTCGATTCTTGTGTCATCCGATTTGAATCTTCACATATTGATTGATATCATTTGATGATGTCATGCGCCTGAGCCACACCACCACCAACGGCAGGAAAATCACAATGAAAGGATCTAGCAAATAATAGTTAAAAAAAAGTTTAAAAAATAAACCATCACACTTATGTATACTATCATCTATAAATATTCCATGAATTATACGGTCTTGTATTGATAAAATTCCGTAATGTATATACTATCGATATTCTGTCGTGTACTATGGTTTGTTTTAAAATATAATGACAGGCTGACTACATTTTCCGTTATGTAGACTATAATGTTCATTGATATACTATATACAAATTTTCATTTTCACAGTTCAACATTATTGAGAATTATTATTGGACTAGTTATAATGTTACCAATATTATATGAATATGCAAGAACATGTTCTCTGTATTATTATATAAATGTAAATTAAATTCAGTGAGCCATTTATTATTGACAATTATTTTTTATTTAATCAATATTTAGTGTACAATTATTACTCATGTGATAATGACTAGCTGCAGGATAATGCAATCGGTTGTTATCGCAGAATTAACCCCTTCAGTGTTGAAAAGAACTGATTCTGATCATTCTGATATAGGAGCCTTACATAATAACCAGTTTACAGTTTACTGTACGTTTTCTGTTATTTCATATTATCATCAGCGAATTAGCTTCAGATAAATTAGATTGTTATTTAGGTTGCTAATTTGTACATCACCCTTATCAGATTCAAGATCTTTATTGTAATATATATATGAAATTATATTTTCCAGATGGGGTAGAAAAGCAATATAATATATAACGAATGACAAACTAAGAACAGAGGTTCAGCTTAAATTAAATACTGTATTAGTGAACTCCTTTCATTGGGATTTTCCTGCCAGTAGGGGGCGGTGTGGCTCAGCCACATGACGTCATCAAGTGCACATCTTTCTCTCCCATCTGAGCTTTCAAGTGCACAAGTTAGTTTTGCAATGTGTTTATGGTGAGTATCAAAAGTCAAGGCGGGAAGATTTTAAACTGCAGTGACAGGTTTGAGAGGTTGTGGATGCCTGTTATTTGTGGTTGCAATTCAAATCTGAATCTTTAAACATGTGCAATGCATTTGTATCTGCCAAGGTATTTTGTAAATGGCATTTTACACATTTGTGACTATTTTTCTGCAACTTCAAATTAAGAAGACAGATTTGTGAGTTTTGTCCACGCGTGCTAATCCTAACATTCAAGTTACACGGTAAATTTACATGCTCTTATAATCCCCCATATGGTGTCGAGCTCATCCCGGAGTGCTCAAAGGGATAGTTCATCCACAAATGAGAATTCTGGGATCATTTACTCCACCTTTTGTCATTTCAATCAATATCTTCATCTGTGTTCTGCGAAAGAAAGAAAGTCATACAGGTTTGAAATTAACGATGACAGAATTAAACATTTTGGGTGAACTATAACTTTTATTTAGAGAAATGTATAGTTTTACACAATTTATTTGTATAACATGTTTCGCAACATAAATTCACTTTAAGGCCCTGTCCACACAAACACAGGTATTTAAAAAACACAGTTTTTTAATGCTGGTGGCACATGCAAACACAGTACCCGGTCACTAAAACCAAACTTTTTGTAGGATTTTTAGAAAAAGATTTGGCGTATGTTGGAATGCATGCTGCTCCTCCTTTGTTTGACGTCAGATTACATTACAGGTTATATCGCCTCCTGTTGGTTTGGCATGCTTTTGACAGCACTTTATAATGTGTTTTTGCGGTTTTGTGTGGACACAGGGGGGTTTTTTTTACAAAGAGGGAAAAACTTAATCTATAAAAATACCTGTGTGTGTTTGGACTAGGCCTAAGAAGAATAGTGCCTCACAATACCTACTGTTATGAAACAATGTTAAAAATAAAATGACAGATTGAATTGAGGAAGAATGTAACAGGAATACAGTTAGCAAGTGCTAATGTTCAACGTGTCAACAGGGTTAGATAAACATGTACCTGAGTACCTTTGTTTCAGAGCTCCATTGGTGGAGTCTGCACACGAGCGCACTGAACGCAGCTGTCATGCCTGTACTCTAGATCAGTTTACATAATGCTTTGTGACAGGGTCATTGAATACTCGGCTGTGCACATACAGTATCATGTCCTACAACAACTCCGTCCCCTCTAACAGTGTAATACAAGCATCTGTTATGGAAAAAGCCTTACCTTATTGTTATGTGACTATACATACAGCAAAAAGTGACACTCAAGACATCTTGATGACATTGAACGGTCAAAGGTTCAATGTTTATAGATCACTTTATCATTATAGTCTTTTTTGCACTAACGTTCAAGTTTTTAAACCGTTATTAATTTTCAGTTTTTTAGAATAATAGAAAACTAATTTAGACTATGGAAGAACACAATTGTATCTATAGGAATAACGTTGTGACTGATGCATCTAATAGAAACCAAAATGTTCTGAGCATCTTAAAAGTAGCCATGCTTTTCCCAGAATTTGCCAGATCTCTTGAAAAAAAATTTCCTCCTTGTCATTGTCTTATTTTTTTTATTGTTTTATTGATATTTTGTATAATCATTTATTTAAATATTTTATATTGAATTTTTTATATAAAAATAGATAGTTTTTATTTATTTTCATTTAATAATGTTAGTGCCTAAACTTATTTTTTTTCCAGTTGTATTGTATTTCAGTTAATTTAGTTTTTCAATATTTTATTTAATTACAATAAATATAAATATTCTAAAATTTTCCGTCTTCATTTAAGTAAACTATAATTACCTTGGTTCCTTAGATCTCATCCTGGTAATTTACATCTATTACGGGTAGTTGTGGTTATTATAATGTATGGGTTATTATTTTGTCAAAGTCATCCATTTCTAAAATAGTTTTTCAAATAAAATGTTATAAGATTTATAAGGCCATCGGAACATTTCAGTCAATTGTTAATTTTTTTTAACGGTAGTGTACTGTACATAATTGAAAGTACCATGGTATATGATGCCCTCAAATTTTGCCAAACAAGGTTGGCCATGGCTCTAAGGTTGTGTAAATGATATCCATGCTCTCATTTTATGACTTAGTACTGGTTTACATTTTAATGTGTTTGAAGGGTGCTTATTTAACATTTCCTTGAACCGCATAATATGATGCTTGATCCTGACTAAATAAACCACTTCACTAAATAAACCACTTCAGGGCGATCCAGTAATTATTCATGTTGTCATGAATCGATCTTTTTATAATAACTTGCTGACTACATATTCAACTGGTACTGACCATTTTACTTTATACTGCCGTTTGAATCCGGCGTTGGTTCAGCCTTTTCAAAAACAGATTTTTGATTCACAGCTCCACTTTTCCATCTTTCATGTCTTCTCAACGAATATAAGTGTGATATAGAAATCTGATTGATCTCATGCGGTCAGATGTAATTTATTTGCTCAATCATTAACCACATTACATAGTGACAGTAGACAGCAGATAGGTCAAATTTCTCATGAAATAAAAAGTGTTTTTTGTCTTTTTTAGAGCATGCTTTTACTATATGTATGCAGCTTAACTGTAAGTATCATTCTTCGCTTTTGCCAGTTAGATATGAACAGTAAAAGCTTGCAGATTGGTACCGATGGGATCTCAAATAGCATCGTCACAGTGAAGATGTTATTTATTCCTATCAGTTTGTTTGTCTTTATCCGTTTTTTCAGTCTTTTCTCCTTTTTTTATTTCTTTTGTTTGTTTTCTTAACCATACCAAACATGACAATTATATAATTGTTTCTTCACCCCCATAGTGATATAATTGATGACTCTCTACTAGACTATGTTCTCTTTGACTGTCTTAAATCTGTCAAACAGCCATCCACGAAGAAAATACAGAGTGGGAAACCTTATTCTGTATAATTAAAAGATTGTGTGTTACATGAAATAATTGAAAGTAAATGAACAGCCTACAGACAATGTGCTTGTATTTTAAGGAGCAGATTGTAAAGTATTTTTCTCTAATGGCTCTTTGTGGGCCCTTGTTAATATTGTAGTGGCATTCAGGGGGAACAGTTTAGGAATTTTATTATGTTTATGGTTCCTCTAATTTATGTTCTCTCCGTGCAAACGCTTGTAATTCCAGTGGTAAGTGCTCACAAAGCTGAAGATGTGGGACTTCTAACACATTCTGTTCATCTCACTGTTAATTTCCAATTTTAAACGGAAATAAATGACTGGTGAAGTCTTGTCATTTATATGAAATAGGTCTTATAGTTTCCAATAGCCAATTTCGGTCAGATTTTTCTGTGAAGTTTAACAAAACAAGCTGTTGTGACTGCTATTCTTTTCAGGAAATGTCTAGAGCCCTGCAGTGATTATTCAGTCATTTTTCCGACATCTAGAAAAAAAATCAGTATCTCTACCTTTGTTATTTTTCTAAATATATGTTTCAACGGCTTTATTATTATAAAGTTGTTTGAGTTATTTCAACAGCCAAATAGCCTGAATTCGTGATTAAAATAATAAAATTATGAGAAGTCAGGAGTTGCACTGAGCTTTTATTAATTGTGGAGATGTGGTGATTTTAGCGGCATCAAGTGGTGAGGTCATGAATCGCAACCAATGGATGACTCTGTATTCTGTTGTGTTGAAGTCACTATACTCTCTCTCACTGCTTTGTATTTACTGTGGAGCAAATAATACCATAGATTTAGCTTGTAAATCTTTTCATTCTTTTATGCATCAGTAATGAATTTGGTAGCTCCTGCAGAAGTCACTTTGAGGACAATTGAGGATATGAGGATGAAAAGTATAATGAAGGTTAATGTTTCATCAGCTCATTAAATTGTGCAAAACAAAGAAAATTACAAATCGGCTCAAATCAGCCCCACACAGTTAAAGAAATTGCCGTGTGACGTTAGAACTGGCCTGCCGTTCTTCTCCTAGATCCTGTGTGATATTGATACTCTGATGTAAAGTATGAAGGTTAGATGTAAATATTAGCATAAAGTAACCAGGTTTGTTTAGTGATTCTGGAGCGATTCTCCACAAACTCTGAGATACCTGTAGGTGTCTTAAGACCAGCACTGATCTGAATGTTCTACCCAGACAACATGTCTTAATGGGTCAGTTCAATGCATTTAACTTGCACAAGTGATGTGTTGTGAATCAGTGCTCGAACTTGGTTCTACCATTTAACCATATTATTACTTTTATCATTTTATATTATAATATAATTTGATATTATGTAATAATGTATATTTGATTACATCATTTTTTGTTGTTAAACTACCTGGTTCTACCATTCAACCATATTATTATTCCCTTTATAACGTATTGTATATTTGTACTGCATATTTGATCACATCTTTTTTGTGGTTAAACTGTATTATAATTTTAAACTGTGCATTTAAATTGTAATTAACGTGTTATGGAAAATGAACGGCATTACAATTTTTAACGCACTGCCCAAGACATAAGTAGGTCATCTTACATTTCATACTTTATGATACGTACATTTTCATACATATTTATTTTATTATGCAATCACACAAGCGCAATATCATAGCAGTGCTATTTTTGAGTGCACATGTCATGTTGATTTTATACAACAGTTAATTAAATAAGAAATTAATTTTAAGCTATATTTTATAGACAACATTGTGTTTTCCTAATTTTTCAGCGAAAATCGAAGAAATTTGAAGCCTCAGAGGAAGTGTTGCGCGTCTCTGAGGAACACACAGTGTGGTTGTCTTTTTTTTAAATGAATACCAAATCAATTGGGTGAATCAATTAAAAAGTGGCTCATTCATAAAGATTCGAATGAATTAATGACATTTACCGCCACCTACTGGACGTTTTTAAAACTTTAATGAATTTTAAGAGTATTAAATAATAATGATCCCAATAAATTGGTGATTAGCCCAAAAATGTTCCGCTTATTTACATTTACTTACCCTTATGTTGTTTCAAACTTGAATGACTATTTCTTTGGGGGAAAGGAAGATATTTCTTTAGAATGTTAGTAGCCAAAATGTTTTGGTCAGTGATTTTGATTTGGAATAATTGCTTGTCATTTAAATTGATGGTCAGTTATACGTTTTAATAATACATACGCTGTCACATTAGTTTGTTTTTATGCATTTGGCATATGCTGTGTTGTGTGTTCCCTGTATAGGAAACTAACACAATGGTTTACCAACTGAGCTATAGGAACAGAAATAATGTTATTTATAGAATTATAGAATATTTTTATCCTGTTTATAACACAGCTTCTTTGCATCTAAGTATGTCACTGGAGCATTTGGGCTGTCAAAATACTTTTCTACGTATAAAGTCTACTGTATATAATGTAGTCTTCACTATTCTTCCATAAAGGGTTTCCAAGTGGATTTATACCGCTCTCAACCTTAAAACCTATTTAGCTTTACACTGCTGTCATCTAGTGGGCAATATGCTGTACTGTTGTGTTGACCTCATTGAGTTTGAATACGACACCGATAAGCATTAACTTTTCGCATGTATTTAATAAATAATTTTAATCGAAATAATAAAGTCAATCAAAAAATATATCACAACGTAAATTGCATCATTTGTATGATATGCCTATTTAATAAGTTATACTGACCACTGCAACGAGTAAAACTTGTGCAGGACATCATTATTTTTAATTATTTGAATTGCATATTAATAGCAGGTTCTTTCCCGTTTTTATTATGACTTTCCGTCTGTCACAATCGTTTCATTTTGACGTGCAGAACTGCAACATTTTCACACTGAGTCGTTCGTGGGACTCACACAAGCGTATTTTTACTCAGGTTCTTTTGGCTGTTGACGTCAGCTGTGTGCCAGACAGGTCTTCCTCTGCAATTGTCTCCTGTACTCTGTCAGCTCAGCTTTTAACTCCGAGTTGAAATTCATTTGTCACTGCCTCCTCACAGCTGATTCATTTGCACTCAAGTAACACTTCATGGATGAGTAAGCATCATAGCAGAGCACTTCACACACACATCTGTCGCCTAAACAGGGGTTCCAAACCACAGTGACTAGCTGAAATGCTTTTCTTTAATCCAACCGCCACATCTTGACACACTAAACAACAGACTTATAAGACAGAACGAATGGAATGTTTAAACACGCTTTCTCTGTACGGATGGTAAAAAATATTTCCTGGAGTGGATTTGAATGTTGAGTGTGAGAGATTTCAAAAATAGGATCATATTTTCACCAGCTTGGAAAATAAATAATCAAATCGTGACAATGTGAAGGACATCCTTTATCAAGGGTGGGCTAATTGATAAGAATAGTTTTGAGAAGATGAAATTATTATTCATGTAGCTTCATGGCCTCACATAATGGAGATTTGGCATTTTTGCGAAAAGCGTGTTTCTTCAAAAACTATAAATACAACCAAAATAGCACCATCATAGATTTTATACAACAACAAAACTTAGGCTAGATCCTTCTATCAACTACATTCTTAGAAAAGGGTGCGTCAGAAGGCCCTTTGATGCCATAGAAGAACCTTTAACATCTGAAGAACCTTTATGTTATAAAGATTGTAAAAAAGTAAGAACGAGAGTTTTTTGTTAAACAGACCTTTGACTGAATGGTTATTTGTGGAACCAAAAATGGTTCTTCTATGTCATCGCTGTGAACAACCTTTTTAGAACTTTTATTTTTTACAGTGTAACCTATTTATTCAGAAATGGTCACTGCGTGTTTCTTTATACATATAAATATAGATAAATGTCTATGGAGTCAATGGAGACCACGGTTTTTGTTTACGATTTCATTTTTCAATTTTATTTTTGGGTGAACTGTCACTTTAAACACCCTCAGATACCTTTCTGCGTTTCAAAATGTTCTTTGTTTTATAAACATTTTCTTTATACTATAAAAAAAGAAAGAAATAGTTATTTTTTGTGTACTGTTCCATGGGGAACCAGAAATGGTTCTTATAGCATCTCTGTGAGGAACCGTCTGTAGCTCTTTTTTTGTATATCATTCCAGGACACATTCGGCATCAACTACCGTTGCTTTATTTGTGTCTAACACAGTCATAAAGCACTCATTGAACTTCTCATTTGTTCGGACAGCCAGACTCCTTTCTCAAAGCTCCGCCCCAGGTTTCATGTGCGGCCGGTTATCGCGGCAACACTTTCGCAGCTGGACTTCTAAAGGAAGTGGCTGTGCAATGAAGTTAAGCTCTGTGGGAGGGCACTAAACGTTAGGCAGTCATGCAGAGAATACGCTGGTAAGAGCTCCCAGTCCTGTGTCGGGGCCATGCTGCGCAGGTCACCCTGCCACAGAGGCAGGGTTCACTTTGACTTCAGTGAGGAAGTGGTGAGGAGGCTGCATGCATCAGCGTTAAGGTTAGAACTGACTGACACGCTCGACTTTCTTTAGCTTTTTAAACAGACGTTTCTTTGAAGGATTATTTTGGTTACATAGTGTGCCACTGCATGCCAACAGCACTGCAAATATGGGCCACTACTTGCTGGTCTGTCCCCTTTTCTGGACTCTTTGAATACACAATGATCATGTGTCATCTCCTCTTGCTTGTCTTTTGTCCTTTACCTATTCTTCATCATCAGTGGCGTGTAATATCACATTCTATATTCTCTCCTCCATTCTTTTCCCCGGTGATTTTGGACCGGGTCCATTGTGATTGTTATTGTTCCTTCAGCTGTGTGTGTGTTTTTAAGTAAATCAAGCTTTGTGTTAAGATAAGAGTCAAATTATTCACAGCTGGTTTAGATAACATTTTCCACAGGGCCATTGTGTTTACAGCGGATTGCACACAACCATCAACCATTTGATATCAATTGCTACATAAACTCGTGCTGTAATTTCACACCTTAGACGTGGTCTTGCTTTGCTTTGTCTGGGTAAACACTCTTAAGCGCAAACCTAAATAAGCTTACAAGATGACGTATTGAAACAGTTGGAAGTAAGATTGTTTTAAGCTACCACCATAGACCACCATCATTTATAGTTCCTCTTTTGTTTCAGTTAAAGTATTTTACACATTTAGATTTAGGAGTATATGAGTATATTTGGCTTTATTTGTCTGTTTTGTGTTTTTAGATTGTCATTTTTATCTCATGAAGAAAAGAGCTTAAAAATCAAACTAAATTTGAAACAAAAAAAGCAGAAAGGTTTGGATGAGGGTTTGGTTTAGGGGTATGGTGAGGTTACAGGTTACAATATACAAGTACAGTTTGTGCATTATGTGTATGGAAAGTCCCCATAAACATGGAAAGCCAACAAGTTTTGTGTAAGGTTCAGTAGTAGAGTGACAGTTATGAGATATTTGTTTGGACATAATAAGAGTCATTAAATCTAGAAAGTCTCCACAACGTATAGAAACTTAACGTGTGTGGGTGTGCTGTATTTTTATTTTGAATATGTCTGTAGTCTGTATATACACACACATTATATATTGTCAAACACATGAATGAATATGTGAACATCTGTGTTTACACACAGCATGCTCTGACGACGGGAATGTGTGTGTGTGTGTTCTGACGACGGGAATGTGTGTGTGTGTGTGTGTAAAGGTCTCCCATAACTCCAAATGCCAACAAATCTAATCTCCACATTAGGTGGATTTGTGTTGAAAGGCAGAAATGTGTCTTAAAAGCTTTTTCAGTGTGCCCAGATTACCTAGTTTGTGTAATGCAGATGTGTACTTCGCTGAACAAGTTCAGGTTATTTTAGCAGCATGATGCATTCACACGGATGGTATGAATTGACCTCAGGGCATATCTAAACATCATCTTTATAATTCCCCCTAAACATTTCATTACAGTGCAAAAAGCCTATTTATAGGATTCAGTTAAATTGAGTTTTCTAAGGAAGGTTACGACAATGACCTGACCAATTTTAAAGGTGATTATGTTTATATATATTTTGTTTATATATCCACATTTTAGTTCAGATGCAAAGCAATGCAAACTGCTTTTACTAAGAAAGCCTAGACTCTGTTTTGACATCCTAGAAGGAAATAAGCCTTATTTAGGGGGGGTCAGGCCCCACCCCTACCCGCAAAATTTGCTCTGATCCTGCAGCGTTTTCCTGTGTCTACATGCCGGCTAAATTCTTTCAAAACACTGTGAACATCTTGAAATGTTCGCGCGACTAGACTTGGAGTCATTTGAGCAGTCCAAAGTGTGTCATGGAAAAAGTCATTTAAAGCCATTTAAAGTTCCAGAACTCTGAATGTTCTCATAGTCCAGTTCATCTGAACTTCCCACTTTCTGAGGCCAGTGGAGATGTTACTTGCCCTAAGCAAGTACTCCTTCCTTTCAAACATGTGATTATAGAAGATGAAAGTGGATGGCTCGTCTGTTACAATAAATACCTATTTGAAATCCTGCCAATCGGCTCCACTTCCAAAGAAAGGAAACGAAAGCAGTTTTAGTTTGTCATTTAGTTAGTCATTTTCCAAGTCAGACTGTGAGAAACGCATTCTGATATCGCTATGTAAAGATCACTGACCTTTGGAAGTAAGAAGGGGATATCTGTTCACACTGCCCTACATAAACTGTCAGAAAAGTGGGATTATAAGTAGCCTACACATCAGTAGCGAACTGTGACGTTTGAGCCTTGGCCCACTGCACACGCGCAACAGCCCCCCCAACACACACACTTACCACACTACAGTAAGGTATTAATTTATTTTAGATGTGAGAAAACATCATTATACCATCACACTTTCCACATGATACATTTACAATGCTACTCCAGACTTGAAACGAAAAGCCGAACAAAGCAAGACAGTTATCACCAAAATATTATAATTATTACATATATGCATTATGACCGGCGTGTGTGGGCTCTTCAACAGAATTATGGACCACATGACAGACACTGCCTTCCAGTGTGATCATAAAACCAACACAGACGAATGTACACAATGCCAGTTTAATAAGCGACACCTCCTGAGAGTGCACTCAGCTAAGAAACCAGTTCCACACTAGCAGACAGTAAACCGAGATTCACCAGCGAATAAACTATGATAATAATATACTATAATAAATCTTAATATTAAACTGGTAACATTACAGCGAACTAAACGTATGGAGCTGACCCTAGTACATTTACCATTTATCTTATAAAATGTCCCTGTTATGCAGAATAACAGCAAATAGGCATGCACAATATGTTCAATTTAAGACTGATCACAGTCAAAATCACTCATCTCAAATAAAGCTAACATTAAGCAACATAAACAACTGTACACATCAGCAACCAGAATGAATTGGGGCACGGCGGCCTTATGAATCATAAATAACTTACAATTTGATGATCAAATGACTTCATAACAAAGTCTTCCACCTGTTGTTTTGAACAACAGCTTTTCTCTCTTTTTTTCCGAGTCTTAATATCAAAGTTCATCCACATGCTGTTTTGAATGACGTTTTGCGCATTTCTTCTTCTTTTGCAGTTTTGTGGCGGGTGGCAAACCAACTTTGTGTACTTCTTCCGCTTTACGAGACTGTTGGTGAACAACCCCCCAGATGGCGGAAAGTTAGCAAAAAACAAAGCGCGCCCATTTAGAAATATGATTGGTCAGTTTTACTATCACTCAAAATGAATCTCTCCCATTGATTTACTGTACTGTCAACCAGCGGTATGCTAACAGAAGGCTCCCGACATAAGCACACATTCGACTTCTTGCTCCGTGATCTTGGAAATCTCACATGGATAGAGGGGGGAAAACGTGGATAATAGGGAAAATCTGCCGATTTTTATTGAAAATAGTATTTTAAAGTTTTTAAATATACTTATTTATGATAGATGAGGTCATTGCAGAGGGCCCTGTGCGTTTGCTACTGCTACACATACTGTAACCAGAAGTGAATAAGAGTCTTACTACACAACTTCTAAGAAGCAAGAAAAAGAAACCATTCAGCATTTTGGCTGTACAAATCAAAACAAGCACAAACGTTATACTGTATTTAAGGTGGAAGACAACAAGCACAGTTTGTTGCGCTGGATGAACATGGTCAGCTCTGATGTCAAATACTATTTAGCTAAAAATTACTGACAGAAACCGTTGACATCACTTACCATAAACATTTTGCTTCATTTAAGAGAAATGACGGGAAAAGTATTTAAGCCAAGCAAGCAAGTAAGCAACAGTGTTGAGAAACCTGTTGATTACATTCATGTTTTGCTTAAAGGGACAGTTCACCTATATGTGAAAATTCACAAAGTCAATATTAATCTAGGCCAATTTTGTCTCAAACCTATCATTTATTATTTTCATTCGTTGGACACACATGGATGTCACACTGCACTTTTCTGTATAATGAAAGTGAACGGTGACCCGGGCCTGTCAAGTGTTTTAACCAACGCAATCTCATGGGATTTTCACGAGGTGGCTCATTCATATGAATTTGTACATTTGTATCTTACTTGTACGTTTTAGTACAAACCACACAGGAAATGTCGGCTTGTGACAAATTTTTTCCGCCAAGTTAATCAGAGAAGATTATCAATGGATAAGTTTTGTTCTCACATAAACTAGTCAAATGGCTTTTAGACGACTTGGAAGACAAGCTGCTTTAACTCTTTAAATAACCTCTGCGATTGTTTAGTGTCATGGGAATCAGGCGTACTGGTTACAGCTGAGGTCAGAGGTA
The DNA here is from genome assembly GCF_947034865.1 of Barbatula barbatula. Classification (NCBI taxonomy): domain Eukaryota; kingdom Metazoa; phylum Chordata; class Actinopteri; order Cypriniformes; family Nemacheilidae; genus Barbatula; species Barbatula barbatula. Next base: position 18,185,858 of record NC_136770.1, read on the forward strand.
TCGTTTCCTCATAGCTTTTTTTTAGTCCTGACTTCTCCGGGGAGCTGAAATGACCCAGAGCGTGTTTTACTCCAGATAGATACTGCATGTAAATAAGGTCTTATAGCCTAACATTAAATCGTTGTGACAAACAGTCCTCGCAGGGATTTACGTGACATTGCAAAACGTGTGAGGTCGTACTATGAGAAAACGAACTAAATGTAGCCATGAAGTTCACTCTCATGTTATCATATTTCAAGCCACTCAAAAACCCACAAAACTGCCATTCAACCTGTAATAGCCTATAAGTGTAAAGGTTTATTTTACAGATCCAGTTGTTATCTCTCTTGTAACCTGTGCGGATGCATTGCACAACACTTAAGGATTACCAATGTCATCGCTATTTATTCTTTATTCCACAAACAAAGTGTCCAAAAATCATGTGATTTCAGCATGGTTGATCCCTTTGAAGCAGCCTGTCACCATGTAAAATAAACCGGTTATGCTTTAAAATAAGTTTCCATTTGTAAACGTTAGTTTACGTTTTCATTTTAGTTGATGTTAATTGTTAACATTAACTAATACATGAATTTTCCAAATCCAAAGTTGTATCTGCAAACATATCTATGTAAATATTAAACAATTATATTTATATTGAAATATCTGACATTAACAAAGATGAATAGTTTGTCCAACAATATGATGCTCATTGTTAATTTATGTTAGCTGATGCTTTAATATGAGTTAATGAGATCTTACTACAGATATAATTCAGCTAATGACTCTAAAATACAGTTTATCCTTTTTATAAGTTGCGTAAAGTCTAGGACTTGCTTTGCATAAATGAGATGTTGCAATGTTACATTTTCTTTCTGCTTTTATATCAATATTTCTATTATTTTTAATAAAGAATATTTTTCAATCCGTAGTAAGTCATGAACTCGGGACTGTAATGCATGACAGCAAACAATCAGAACAAAACAAAGACAACAAACGATACAAAAGAATCAAAAGACAGCAGATACAAATACAACATAATGAGAGATTTATTGATAGCAGTCACGTTACAGAGAATGCAAACATTTGAATAACACCGAGTAAACAGATGCTTGTTTGAAGATGAGAAGAGATAAAATGTCACAGAGATGCTGATGGAGAGGATTTCATGTCTAGGGGCTGTAGAGCTACAAGACCTAAAGTACAACCAAAAACGGACTATCTGGGAACTTGGGAAAATGATTCTGATTTGCTAAATATTCTTTGTATGGATAAATGACCATAGTAGTAACAACTAGTCTTGTCACATAATACAGTGAATTTCATATTTTATTTTAATACATTTTCTTATCTCTGAAAAATGTGTATTTTTTATTTATAACAATGTAAAATACAAACTACCCAAAGTAAGTCCAGAGTTATATGTGCAGACTTTTTTGTGTTCTTCATACTGGGTTGACCCATAAGCCCAGCTGTACAAACTTTGACTTTCTCTTTCCTTCATTTTAGATCTCATTCTTCAGCTAATCACATTCATGTGTAAATGCCCACATGACACGTGTCAGTTCAGTTGTCTCAAATTAAATCCCTTGTCAATTGTCATACAGTAACATTTTCCGTAAAGCACCAGCAGAGCCCAGACAGAGCATTATTGTGAAATCACATGTGTCAGTGATATCACAGTGTTGGTTATTGCCACGAATGGCAGTCTAACAGGAAAGAGCAACACAATAGTAGGATGTTGACTTTAGTGTTAGTGTGTGTTATCAGACACCGGGTCTCCAGCGTAGACTGGGTCACTCAGTAACCTGAACCTGTGTTTGTTGGTCACTAGGTGAGTCATAAGGCCCATTGTCACTAAAGAAATGTTGTGTTATCATGTAACATAATGGCATTTTCAAAATCATGTGTGTGTACATTGTACTGTAGAGTGTTTCCATTGTATCTTTTCATTGCCCTTGACTCTCTGTATTACAGTAACATTTTGAGTTGTGTTTAAAGGGGTCATATGACACGGCTAAAATGCATATTATCGCTTTTTATGCGTGTGATGTAAATGTAACTCCTCTTACCATATCTGGAACATCAGGTTCCAAAGCAATTGTACTGACAGGTACGCCCTCCTAACTTGCGAATACATTTGGGCGGTATTAGTCGAATCATACCACGAACTAACGTAGATTTGTGAGGGTGCTGGTACACGAGGCGTTTCAGGCAGGTCTGGGTGAGCATTCGCTTTTAGATAGAATGCATCTTTTGTTCCGAAACTTTAATTTTTGCAATTTTACGTGTCTAATACATGCATGGGCAACTTATAACACACCAAAAACACAGAAAAACACATATTCGTGCCATATGACTCTTTTAAAGTCCCCGTGAACAGGAAGTTGCAATAATTTTTAATTCTGTATTTTAACGCATTTCCGGGTGAAATGGAACTTCTATTGAGAAGTGGCCGTGCAATTTGATTGGATGTATTAAAACCATTGTTGGGGTAACGCGTTACAAGTAACGCGCGTTACGTATTCAGAGTGCTTATTTAAGTAACGAGTAATGTAGCTCAGTTACTTTATAAATGTACATATCAATTCTCAAGTTACTTTGTTTTTCAAGTAACTCAAGTTACTTTTAAACTGCAAAAGTGAAATTGTGAATTTAGAGTAGTGTAGACATGATTGCTTTAGCTTGCGAAGAAGCAGTCGCTAGTCAGAAATGGGCAGTGTTGCCATGTCTGCAGTGCTGCAATATTCCGGCTTATTTTGAATAGTTCTCTGTTCGTTTTTATTACGCAAATCTGGCAACCCTTGACACAGCGAACGGAGGGCAGAGCGCAGTTGCGGAGCTTTAGTGTCACCACACTCGCCACCGTGGACAAATTGCCTGCAAATTCCGGTCAAGCTCGATAGATAACTTTCAGATCGTGAAATTAAAGCCAAAACAATCAATTGTCCTGCAAATGCTGGTCATGTTTGGAAGATAACTTTCAGATCGCGAAATTAGCACAAGTCATGACACGAGTCTTGGGTCATTTGATGTCAATGATGTCGAACACATCTGAGAAAGTTGCAGCAAGCAAAGAGAAATGGTGATAAGTGCAGTAAACAAACAGTTCTCACTTCTGGACCACCTGCATATGAGATCATAGGCGGATATTAAGTGATTCACACGCTGGATGTAATATATTCGGTTGTTTGTTCATAAAGGAATTTGGAAGGATGTAGAGTGAATAACAGTCTTTAATAATTTTATTAATGTCAAGTAATTTTATATTTAGCTTTGTAATTAAATTAATATTTGATATTTTATAAAAATTTGAAAAGTTAAGTGCTTTGTTTGTTTGTACATATATATTGATATGTAAATATCAATAAATATGGAGAGTGACACCGAAGTAAGCAGTGGCAACAATAGGCAGAGCTCTGGTGAGGTGGAGGACTACTGCTCAGGAAATATTTGAAATGTGTTTTTTAAAAGAAAATAAGGTTATGACTATATAGGATTGTTAAATGCATTACAGTGTTAAACACTAAGGAACAGCAAAGTTTGGAAAAGCATAAGCATCAGTTAGGTGAGAAACGCAAAAGTACTTTCGGTTACTTTCTACAAAAAGTAACCAAGTAACAGAATTAGTTACTTTTTTATAGAGTAACTCAATATTGTAACTAGTTGCTTTAAAAAGTAACTTTCCCCAACACTGATTAAAACAGCCATTGAATTGGAACTGGCAGCAGACTGACAGTTAAAGGTGAGGTGTTAGGGAATGCTTACGTCTAACATACGTCACTTAAGATGTATAATCATTACAGGACGGAAGTGCAATTTCAGATTTTAACTGAAGACTATGAGTGCACACGGATTTTAAAAAGAGAATGACCCACATTGATAAACTATTTACAATAAACGCTGCAATATTACACGGAAAAATAGGCATTGTCATTTTTTAACATAGTTGTTTTACGGTTGTTAGGGTGTACTGGTGGTTGGTTGCTAGGGCATTGCTTACAGGACAGTTTTGTCCTGTGTTGTTTCTGTCTTGTGTTGAAAAAAGCCCAACTTGTCTTGACGTTCTTATTATATTCTGGTTGGTGAATATGTAGCAAGTTCATCCTTTAATGTAGTGTTATAATATAAAAAAAAAAAAATAATCAGTGGTCAAAATTATTGGTCATTGGTCAAAAGAATGGAACGCTGTATTCATGAATTAGGTTATATCTTTTAATTGTGTGTTTAGGTTTTTCCATTTGTTAATACTTACAGTACAGTGAAAAAAGTACAATAGTTCAACTTTAAATAACAGCAGCAAAACAAGGAACACATTTTTTGAATGTGTGTTATTCTTTCTTTAGGTGTTGTTTTACTTTGATGCATTTGAGAAACAAAAGCGCAACAGTCGGAAGGTCACCAAACCTCCGGCGCTCGGAGTGTAAAGCGCATCACTACATCCTCTCAATTACTGTATCTCTGATATCAGGAGCACATCAGAACACAACACAAGCTTCTTAAGAAATTGTTTATTTGCGTCAAGCGTTATGTGTTTCCCTTGCTTCTGTTCTGTTTGATATGGGCTGAGGCCATCTCCACTATATTTCCTGAGAGTTTGGAAAGATGAGACATGCTTCCGTCCAGAGCACTGGGAATCTTTAAGACTTGAGTCTGCTCTCAGGGGATGGTCTTTAAAATGTCTCATTTTCTTTATACCCTTTAATCTTGATGGTGAAGGCGAAAATGTTTTGTTGTATTCGTACTACTGAATAATCAGTTTAAATATTAAGTAATAAAGTATTGTAGTACATTAGGGGGACATATTCTACTGTATATGCTGACTATAGTGTTTTTTAAACTGCTGTAGTTTTTTTTTAGAATATTTTGTTTTTTTATAATAACTTTTTTTCTTTCTATAATAATTTTCTTTCAAATTACCTTTAAATATCTGCAGTTTGTTGAAAAAAATATATGTTTTTATGTCTCCTTGCCATAATAATGTTTGTTTTCTGTACTATTGCAGTTTTGATGTGGAAAATGGCCCGTCTGCGAGCTGCAGTCCTTTGGACCCCCAGGCCTCTCCAGGTTCTGGTCTGGTCCTTCACACAAACTTTCCTGGCCACAACCAGCGACGAGAGTCCTTTCTCTACCGCTCGGACAGTGACTATGACCTCTCACCAAAGTCTATGTCTAGAAATTCTTCGGTCGCCTCAGAACTGTGAGTATCATTGTCTTGTTACAACTAGTAAACGTGTTGTCTACAAGTTTTGTTTTGTTTTCAATGTGACCATAAGCTGCTTTTTATTTGCTGAAAAAAACCTCAGGGTTTAACCAACCTAAGTATGCTGGTCCTGACTGGTCTCCCAGCATGGGCAGACTAATCTGATTTTCTGGTTTTAACTTTTGGATGCTTGGGTAAATCAGTTTGTCACACATCTAACCATCTAAACACCTGAGAGACAAGCTAGATGAGCCAAAGACCTTTATAGGCTAGAAGAGCAGCTACACCAGCTGAAACCAATTTATCATATCATCCCAGGCTAGTTTAATCTGATTTATTCTTTTGTTTAGGATTCTTATCCTAAACAATCCTTCCTGCAGATCACTCTTGTTAGAAATAATATAAACTTGTCGTCTGAAATAGGGAATTCTGTGATGTTTACTCGTCTTATCACAACAACTTGAAATCAATAGCATTTGGTTATACGAGTAGCTTTAAGTTGTGTAATATTTCAATTTTATCATTAGAATTGATGTTTACATTTCTGTAGGGAAAGGTGGAGGGGGCTGATTTATGATTTCCATGTCAGGACCTGATTTTCTTTGCCCTTCTGGCAGTAAAGGCCTGGAATTATACAAGAACACATTTTCCAGAGACTTAGCAGCCAAATATCTGCTGGATCCTGAGAAATGAGCTTGATTGTTCTTGGTAACCCATTTTAGTGGCATTTAGGGTCGCCGTGCTGAAGTGAAAGGCAATCTCATTTGACTATTACAAGTTATGAACCAACATCACTTTTTCCGAGGTTGTTTTTATTTACGTCTACATTAAATATAGTCGTTTAGCAAATGCTTTTATCCAAAGCGACTTACAAATTAGGTAAGCAATGGAAGCAATTGGCACAACATAAGGACAACAAAAAGAATAAGTGGTCTCATATGGCCTATCACAGTAAACAGAGCTAAGATATATAATATATAATAACGTTTGAAAAAGTAGGAAAGAGATCAGACAGGTGTTGACGGAGAGATTTCAGACGATTCTTAAAGATGGCTACATAATCTGCTGATTTTAGGCAGATCATTCCACAAATGTGGAACGGATCCAGAGAAGAGATTTTTTACCTTTTTGGGATGGCACCACATTACCGGAGCGTAGGGATCTGGCGGGTACATAAGTCTGCATTAGTGAGTGATCTCTACATAAGTTCACTTTCGTAGACATGATGTTTACATACCGTACAGTGGGCTTTAAAAGTGCAGAGCAGGGAAAGGCACACATGCATAACATGTGTGGACACAGCTCTGGAAACAGAACACCACAGATCAGTGAAACTCATTTTTATGTTGTGTCCTCTGCAGTACTCCTTCAGGCCATAATACTGTCGCAATAAAATGTATTATTCACAGATTATGCGTTTTTAAATTTAGATCAAACATTATCATGTTCCTTCCTTGTGGTTAGGCATAAATGGAGATCAAGGATTATCCTTTCTTTAAAATGATGTAGGCGAGAAAACCTCTTTGTACAGGTTGTACAGGCTTGATTGATCTGCCCTGAGTTCATGGGTCGTATGTCCGACTATGACCGCAGTTTCCAAGTAGCATATGGGAAGAAGCGTTCCAAGTTTGCTTGAAATCATAAGCCTGTCATTTTAGATGTTTGAAATAAGTTAACTTAACTTATTGTTTTTCTCAGTTTTTCATGGGGAAATAACATTTTTATTGTTTGAGATGGTGGTGTCCTACTCTCAAATTCTTTGTGTATTAAAATTTTGTATATATATTCATCTTTATATATGTAAATGTGAACTAAAGAACATTTACATTTAGTCATTTAGCAGACGCTTTTATCCAAAGCGACGTACAAAGAGTTCGGGGAGCAATACGCGACATGTCATATGACAAAGGCTAAAATTATGATAATACAATTATATGAATAAGAATTATAATAACAGCAATAACAAAACAGCAGAACTTAGTCCATATAGTCCTAGTCAATCTAAGAAAAGGTTAAAAAAGGAACCTTGGTAACAGGTCAGGTTTTAATTCGAACCCCTTTGCCACAAAAGTGTCATGATTCTCGAGTGGTGAGACACGGAGAGAGGACCCAGGTGCAGACAGCGGGTAAGGGGTTAACATATATTTAATAAATCATAAAACAAAGACCCACGTGGGGGTAACATAACAAAACATGGGAACATAATGACAAGACAGAACTGGACTAAAACTAATTACACATAAACAAGACTTGAATAAACTACAAATAACTAAACTGACACAACAGGAACTCACCACACAAACCACAATGAACCAGCACAAGACAGAAGACACAAGGGCATTAAATAAGGGAGCAAATCAAGAGGGAAACAGGTGTAGGCATTAATCAATAACGAGGTAACAAGAGGATGGGAACAATGACGAGACCGGAGAGAGTATGGAAGGCCATAAGAACAATAATGTCTCTCTCCACATTTAACATGAGGTTCTGTCATGATCCTGCCACTAAATCAAGAGAAACATGACATGATGCAGCAGAATCATGACAAAAAGAGGTTCTAAAAAGAACTTTTAACTGTATACCAAATAACAAAGGGTTACTAATAGAACTTATAAGTTCAGCTTTGAACCTTTTTGATAATTAGAAGTTCATATTTGTACTTTAAAGCTCTTTTTCTTACTCTAAAGGTTCAATCTCTTCTAACAGTGGTATAATGCATAACCGTATCCCAGTAAAAAAAACATATTGCCACCTTGCAAATTAAGATTTATCAAAGGTTTGTACTTGGTTGCCGAGCAGATAAAGGTGATAAAGATGTGATTTCCTGTAGCTCAGTGGTAAGAGCATGATGCTAACAACGCCAAGGTTGTGGTTTCGATCCCAGGGGATTGCACATACTTAGAAACAAATGTATAGGATAATGCAATGTTAGTCGGCAAATGCGTAAATGTAAGTGTGTTGAAGATGTAAGCACAATGATGTCTGCCAATTTATTACATTTTTAGCATTTCATTTTGCTACTGAAAAAATGCTACACATGCAATAAGATGGCTTTGTTTTGAAAATGTTCTTGACGTTTACAAAAATGTCATAAAATGACAATGTCTGTGATAAATGTATACAGTACACTGTTGCATATTGTTAGTGGATAAATAAAATTAACAAAATATCAATTTGAGTCCACACAAGCTTTCCATAGTTCAAAAACATTTTTGTTGTTTGTTATCTTCTGACTGTAGGCATGGCGACGACCTGATAGTCACACCTTTTGCTCAGGTAAACACTGCATGTGAACTTCACATCAGTATCATGTTGCTTTACAGATTCAGTTTCACATAAACATGCTCTTGGTTTTATTTTTCCTTTCTTCTAGGTTCTTGCAAGCCTTCGAAGTGTCAGAAACAATTTCACTGTCTTGACCAATGTTCAATGCTCATCTAACAAGTAAGTTTTGTTGTAAGGTGTGAAAAGTAAGCTTAAATGCAAATATACAGTACGTTAGCACACAACTACCCTTTGTCTTTGAAAATTTTAAATACTTAACATTACAAGACAAATCCTTAACTTTGTACAAATAAACCCACATAACGCGCAATATTGCTATTATGAAAAGCTGCAACATATTAAATGTTAACATTATTAAACATTATAGCTCTTATCAGTCTGAAATTTTGATATGATTTGTTCACCCTCATGACATTCCAAACCTGTGCAGACATTATTGTCTATTTAATAACAGTACATACAGTAAGCTCCAAAACGTCATAAATGATTGAATAAAGCATCAAAAAAGCCGTTCATGACAATATTTAATACTTATTTTGTTTGAAATACAGTGCATGAATGTTTTCGTGAACTGTTTCTTTACCTACTTAAGTGATTATTGGAAGTCCAACCACAAGAGGCCAGTCTTTCCAACCATTTGTTTTCCACACTCCACCACCCACATAGACTGACATTTTAGTGGAATCATTTTACACTTAACATTTCACCACTTTTCAAGGTTTTTCAAATCTATGCCAAACATCACTTCCCAAGGCAGACCATTAGCATGGGCCCCGTATTGCATTTTCCACCTGAGCGATGAGGATATACGGAGAAAAGGTGCTGTTATTCATGGAAGAATGACTTTACCCTTCCAAATAGCTGGATGTACGTCATGGCAGTTACATTGCGCTGTTAGGGGCCTTTGGTACAGTCGGCTCTTCCCAAGTATCACCATCCCAGTTCAGATGAACTTCGAGGGAATTTTTGCGGGAAGAAAGCAGACACACCCTGTAATATCACAATAAAACGTCTGTATTAAAGGGTGTGTCAAATGTGTGATACGGTTAATTTATTTACAAATTCACTTTTATTGATGACGTGGAGATGATCTCTTTAATCCTGTTTACAGTTATGACACATTGTTATGTTTTCTCATATGCACACAGTAGGGGGTTTCTGCTGTTGTGTAAGCCATTTTGATCATAGTCATTTATTTGTAGGCCGCTATATTTTGTACTTTAGTAATCGCTGCTTATTTTTCGTAGGAGGTCCCCTGTATCCAACCAGCCCCCCATCACCAGAGTGTGCCTACCTGGTAAGTTCTCTGGTATATCCTCACCCCCGTGTATGCACCTTGTTATCTATAAACAGAATTAGCAAAAACACATATTTTTCGAGTAGTCAGATTCTCATACTTTTAAAGCACCTTTGGGTTCGTGTTGTGTCTGTATATTTTGACTGATAGGGAGATGTAATGCCATGCTACGTGACTGCCCACGCGGATGCCTCCTCAACATTCATCTCTGCGGCTTCTGCTGATTGGCCCAGCAGTGTTGACATGTTTAGTACACACACACGCAAGCACAGTGCCCATATTTGAGGCTGTTTTGTCTAGTTGTGCAGAATGTGTTAGACCCTAGGAAATGGACCATGGTCGATACTCGAACACACATGCACACCTGCCAAGCACAACATCACAACAGTTGTACCTCAGCAGAAGGTCAGGGCTTTGTATCACGGCTGGGAAAATTCCTTATAGTTGGCTCTTTGTCCTTGCGGATGGTTCCCGATATGATATGAGAGAACACTGCAGACAGACGTGTAATCTGAATGAACTGAGCAAGGCCATTCCCTGGACTCTATTATGAAGCTCAGACTGTTTTCTTGGAAATGGCAAATGGTGAGGTCGTTTTTGAAGGATAATGAGAGAGAGATTGTTCTCATTTGGTTGAGAAATAGAAGATAAGGTCTAAAATCTGGTCCGGGGAAGTCAGAATAAGGTATGGACTGTATCCATACACAATGTTTATCAACACAAAATATTATTTCATAAAGTGAAAATTCTGAAATAAACATTTAATGATTTTCTTCTTAACTAAGGTAAATCTCAATCAATAAAAGTAAGAGACCTAAAATTAAAAAGATGTTTTTTGGGTTACCGTTGACTCCCATAGTAGGACAAAAGACTACTATTTGAGTTAACAGTGGCCCAAAACGGCTTAGTTACAAACTTTTATTTAAATATTTTCATTTGTGTTCAGCACAACCAAGATATGTATACAGGTTTGTAACAACTGGAGGGTGAACAAATGACGACAACATTTTCATTTTGGGTGAACCATTCCTGTAAACTCCTTGGGTAAGATATGGATGTCTGCTATGGAAAGATATTTGTCATATACAAATGTAAATATAAAAATATAAAAAATGTAACTATAATAAGTAATGGGTAAAACATCATACAGGTTTGAACTAACAGTACACAGAGTATATAGACAGTATTGGTGTTCTGAAATGTGGATGCTGCGTTCACAGCCAAGTCGATCCAGCTCTAGGGAGGATGGAAAAATCAAATAGAGTGGGAACAAATGGGACAGAACAGCCCTACAATGAGTATATGAAATACAACCGATCATTGATAGCGGCCTAGAAGGAAAAGACCTCTCTGTGCTTTTCCAGCTGCTTTGGATGGGAAAGCAGCACTAAGTGGCATTATACTGAAACAGAGAGAATGAAGTCTGAATGAGTTCCTGTCAGGTGCAGTGGGTTGTAATTGACGTCAGTCAGCCTGCATGCGGCTTTGTTGACTTCCTCTTACACCAGGTGGACTCAGATTCACTTCCTAAATATCTTCAGGCTTGATCAGTCTTTGAGTGTCTGATGCATGCTGTTGAACTGCCAGTCGAGTGCAATGTCACACTTACTCACCTTCTTAGTGGGCAGTCAGATTCGTTTTGTTGTCGGAAAAACGCGATTGTCATGCATCATGGGTAAATGTTTTGTTTAAGATCTTATACAGGATGCAATGTGAAAAGTATTTGTACTTAACAGTTGTGCAGAATTGCTGTACAGTATTGCTGCAGTCTGCAGGGTTTTCCAGTGGCTCATGATGCTAAATCTCCAAGGTCATGGGTTTGATCTGGAAGAACATAAAAACTGATACAATTTTACAGTATCCGTAAGTTGTTTTGGCAAAAATTGTCTGGTGAATGCCTAAATTCTATTCAAATGTATAACTGTATCGCTTCTTAGAGTTTTGCATTGTTGCAAAGCAGCTATATTCCTATATACAGTAAATATATCTAAGTTAATATATTTTAAAACAGACAGTAAATACTTTATAGATTTTGGTTTTGTTGCAAATATTTCCTAAGATATACATTATCGATAATAGTTATGTATGATTGTAAATGTAATTTTGAATGCAGTGATTTTATATATATATTTAAAAAAATTAAAACTACTATTAGATTAATATCTCTGCTGTCCTTCTGAAACATTGTATCTACATATTTTCTAATTTAGATTTTTCGCCATAAAGTATTATTATTAGTCACCCTGTTTGTCACTGGTTTTTGCAAATATCTAACAAATAAAAAGTATTATTGTTAACTTTGACGAAACAGTATTTAATCATTTAAAAATGACAGGGTTTTTCCATTCCCTGAAAAACGGCAGATTTGGATATCCAAGGTTTTGGAAGGACAGCATTGAGATGTAACTTTAAAGGCCATTTCACCGTGCAATCTTATCAAATGGCTATTCGCATAGCTATTCTCATATTTTCCAAATGGCTTTTCGCATATTTTGAATTTGTTTTGAAACAAATTGCCCCATAAATTATTGTATAAAAGTAATACAGTATAAACATTGATCCTAAATGAAATAACTTTTTGCAAGAAGAAAGACAAGGAAAGCATGGAACTAGTAACACACATTAACACATTTGATGTAACAGTTATGACTAAATAAAAAAATAATTCAAAGTCTTTTTTCTCAGTACTTCCATCATCATTCTAAAAACCATGCTTGCGAAGCCATTCATAGGTGACGTTCCTCTTATTGTCATTATTGTCACTTACAATGCAACTCTTCAATGGAAGCGCAACTGTAGTGATGTAACCGTAACAACTGAGACAATACGAGGGAACCACTGACTTACTGCCTGCTCCTAAACTGCCTCCTGTGTGTCATACAAACAGGGTCATTGGGCAGGAAGGAGAGCGCAGATTTTTCCTGTTTTTCCCATACCGCTGGAATCCTCCGGAACCCAGAAGGTGTTTTTCAGTGTGCGAATGTTAATTTCTCGCACACACGGGTCGTGAGATGAACTTGTCTGCGGTTTAATGACCAAACGGGGAAAATAGGATGTAGACAGACAAATACCATTGTCTTCTCTTTCAGCGCTAGTATTCATGCAAACGCTCATGATGTCTGTGCATTGATGTCGCAGGATTAGATACGTTTACAGTAGTTTGTACTGTAAGTAACTGTGTCCCGAAAGTCAGACATGAGTTGCGTAAAATAAAAATGTAAGCAAGTCGCATTTGTAAGCATATTATGTCAGTTCGTGTTATTGTCACATCACACACACAAGCGCACGACAGAGAACATAAAGCACACGTAACCATAAACAATACGAGAAAGATAAAACTTATGTTTTGGATCACGAAGGAAGTTTAATCAACAGAAACAGGTGTGAACTAATAAGTAACTACGGAAACAAGTGTCTTATGGCTGGAATACACTACAAAGTCTGGGCAAGAGACTTGTAGTGTAAGGCTAAAATACACTACAAGACTTTTGCTCAGATTTTCTGTCTGGACTTGTTACAGAAAGTCTGTGCCAGTCTGCAGATTTGTTCAGTTTGTGTGTTTCTATCAGAATTTTTCAAAAAGTCTGCAAGTGCATGATGTACAGTTTAAAGAAAATCTGTTCAGATTTTAAAAGTCTTGTAGTGCATACCAGCCATCAAGGGGACAAAGGGGCACAGAAACAGAATCAAAACGTGACAGTTAAAGCTGATCTATTTTTGCCTGGAAATATTTTGTAGTCATTCGTTTGTGACCGTTACAGTTATTTTGCATCCAGGTTACTTTTGTCTGTTATTATAGTGTATGAGGAATTTGTTGTGATGGCCGGAGGAGTTAGACAGGTAAACAACTCCAGCAGCTGATCTGAGGTCAGGACGAGATATGAAGAAGATTTGGATCTTGACATCAGATTGTAAATCAACTAGAGTGTTGAGATGGCAGATAAGAGCTGGAGTTATAGCCTGTGGGAGATATGCTTCTCAAAATATACAATAGCAGTGTTTGTTTGACTAAAGTTTCCATTGTGAGACCATATCACATTTAATCTCTGACGTCTCTGCACGTATGCATTTCTTTAACTAAATTTGATAGTACGTGCTTGGATGTCCCAAATCACTGTAGATCGTCACTGTCCTTTTGATTTATATTAATGTATATAATTAATTATTGTTTTTCACACTTTTATCTGCTTAAAATTGAGACTTAAAACAGTTGTATTTATTCTCAAGGTATTTCTGATTTTGAACCTTTACATTTATACAGAAGGAAATATCTGAATGGAAGGAATTGTACACAACATTGGAATACATGTACACTAATTTTCACATTTTATAACACTGGCAATATAACCAAATAAACCGATAAAAAGGGGCAATAATAAGGTTTTAAGCTCTGTTTACTGTTACCTCTTGTATAATGTCAGTGTTTCATAATTGTGAGACTTTATGATTAAGGAGATAAACGAACATGAGATGGAGTAACAACAAAGAAGTGTTGCCCGTGGAAAAGGCCAAATGACTGACAGATATAGTGTGCTCACATAGAGAGAAGGTCAGTGCGCTCGGTCCAGCATTCATGCGTGTTCTTATGCGTGATTGGCTCAGTGTGGGATATCCCAGCCATGTTTTCTCTCCGGTTTTCAAATCACCAAAACAAACACACCCGTACCGCATCTTTCGCTTCCGTCAGCCCCTAGGCTTGACTAATGTCCATCCGGGGCATTGTACACCTTACTGCTGATGGGCTGTAAGGTTGTTTTGGTACTCGGCTGACTGGGTCACATACAGTATATCGATAACGTACATACTTTATATAGATAATTTCACGATATAGATAATGTACATAAGAATGTGCGGATAATATATTTGCTGTAAAATCTGAATATTCTTCACAATTTTGGGTTTTCATTCTTGTTTTTAAGAAAATCTGAAAATAATGACTGAGAAACTGATCTTTCTGCAATCTCTTTTATTAATGGATTTAATATTTATAATAAGAATTGTATTGGTTTTAATGGAATCTATAATGGTCTCTGAAGGTCTCTGCTGTGGGCTGTTCTCTGGGGGATGAGAACCTGTAGAACACCATTAAATCCTACTGGAAGGTGATCCAAAGCACACTATATACGATTGTTTTGTAATGTTTTTAATGGTAAACAACCACTGGGTTCCAAGTGTTTGTAATGAAAACCATTACTATGTGTATTGTTTTTTCAGGAGGGTTTGCTTCAAAGGTCATTTAGCTGTTATAGACCACCAAAAAGTATGCGTTCTAGACATTTAAGAATGCTGGGCTTTCCCATCAGCCAGAAACACCCAACACACTGCCAGGAAACTCTTGTCAAGGGCACCTTGACCAGTGTGCAATTCATTTTAATCTAAAATGATACCAGTCTGCACTGCAGATCAGCCTAAAAGAGATACCAAACAAGGTTGCCATGGTGATAGCTTCCTGCCGTTGCTCTGTTATCTACTCTATGAGCTGGATATAGAGGCACTTACAGTCACCAAACTAGTCAGTGTGCACACTTATAGTCAATCTGTGTTTATTTGTGCGAGACGGGCGAACAGTCATTCTTACTGTATGTCCAGTAACTATCCATTTCCTTTTTCCCAAAGGGTAAAAGGTTCTTGTTTTTGTATCTCTGTGACTTTCAGTAAATATTGCATAGATCTATATTAAGATTGAATTCTCAGTCGAACTGCAATGAAAAACAAGAAGTTGTTTTTGCCCTCTCATTTTGAAATGGTTGTATTTTCATAAAAAAGGAGATAAGAAAGAAAACTTAGACTTCAGAAAGACAGAGAGGGATTGGAAGATAAGAAAAAGATCATTAAAACTATCCCCATTTGAACTGGATTTTATCACTGGAAGTACCCAGGTCATTGTACTATTGGGCACTCGTAGGCGTTCTTGTCGTCTAACTTTATTTGTGGGCTGAGCAACTGGCCATAGCTGTTAAAAATCTGTATATGTTAATGTTAAGGCACCGCAAAGCCATAGGTGTGTTTGAGAAAACAAATTTTCAAGCATATTTAACTAAATAAAAAACAAAGCAACCATAAAATCAAATTATGTTAATGACTTTAATCGCATTTGAGATTACATCATTGATATGTTGTCATATTTAAAGTTTCATTTCACTCAAAAAAGAATGATGAAATTTCACAAGTTGTTTCAAATCTATATAAAGATTTTTTTTTTGTTAACCACATAACATTACATTTTGAAGAATGTAGGAAACAAACGATTCTGTGGCACCATTTACTACGATAGTATTTTCTGCTACTATGGAAGTTAATGGTGCCACAGAACTGTGTGGTTTTTCTTTGTGTTAAGCAGAACAAAGAACTTTATACAGATTTGGAACAACTTGAGAATACTTGACAGAATTTTCCTTTTTGGGGTGAAGCAGTACTTTAAAAGAACGTAATGGTATGAGGGTGAGAAAATGTGAGAGAATTTTCATTTTTGGTGGAACTATTCGGTAATGCATTGCCAAAAACTTGACTCAATTTATTTCTTTGTTGCTCAAAATGAACATTCTTGTCAGTAAAGTGAATCATGTGAACAAATAAATCATTAAAAACAAATAAATCAAGTCACGTGTGCTTCAGCATCGCTGCATTGTGTCGATGATCATTTGCATAACGTTACTTTTTTCTCACTTTTGTCACATGCCCACATCATGAAGTCTACCGTCTCTGTCACATCATGTGACAGCAAAATAACAACTATCTTAAAATGAAGGATTTTTGTAAATCAACTGCAAGCTTGTCAGCACTAACAGGACTTAAGATTTAGTGAGATGGCCTTTTGCCTCATGCCTTCTGGCAAAAACCTTCAACCACATATCTCAGCTTCCCCATGTCTCGCGTGCTACGCTAACAAAACATTTCAAATGTGTGTGGATTATTCATGTGCCGCAAATCCAAGTTTGACCCCCAGCCAGAGCTTTGATCCGACACACTTGCGTCAATAGAAACCCTTTAAAGCTGAATCAGAGTCCGTTTAATTTCCAGAGTTTTTAATAAAGTAGAAAGGATCAGAGCGAGGCTCATCTAAATCAGATTTTTGCGTCAGAGTTTGAGGAAGGGTTTGCTTGTTTGTGTTTAATGGTTTAGATTAGGATTGACAGGTGGTGCAATCTGATTTTACACGAAAATGTTGAGGGCAACATTCCCTCTGAAGTTTTTCTTTGGCAAAGGTTTTGTTGGCAGAGCACTAATAATGTTAGAGTTTACGGCTTTAGCTTCAACAAAGCACTCAAACTCCCCAGTCCCCATCTGGTATTATCTGGCACGTGTGTTTTTTTTTCTTAGGTTGTTTGCATTAGAAGTTACAATGGTGGTCTTTATAGTGGTTCACCCGAGGGAACGCTGGTTTGCGTCAGTGTCATCGTCATGGCTTTGAGGGGTCATGCCTCAGAATGGCACGAGAGGTGCCACCTCACTTGTAATACAGCAGGTTTAGCGGAAATAGTTTGGATAGTGAGCAAAGTGTGGAAACTGAATGACCACAAATGTTTTGGTTTATTCCTCCATGGAGACCTGAGTTCACAGTTCATTTTGCTTCCATATTAATTGAATGATGGTTTATGACGGGACTCTCCAAGCGGGGGTCTGCAACAATACTGCAGATGTTTCACCATTCATTGCTTGCTCTCTAACTATACAAAAAATATATAAAATAAAAGCTGCAATCCATATCCTTTTTTTGAATCACCACAACATCATTTACTCACCCTCATTTTTTACCTGTATGGTTTTCTTTTTTCCACAGAACAAAAAAATAATCATTTGAAGAATGTTGTTAACTGAACAACAGCTATATCCATTTACTTGCATTGGTTTTGTGCCCATACTTTAGAGGTGAATGGGTACAGGCATTACTCGGTTACCAATAATCTTTAAAATATCTTCTTTTGTGTTCTGCAGAAGAAAATCCAGTTTTACACACTGATCGTAATGTTCGAATGTACTTTCTCAATAACTCATTTAGTTTATTTTGAACCAAAAAAAGTTGCAGCTTTAAGTTGCTTTAAGCCACTAATGTAGTAGAAGCTTGTCTAAGCTGTTTAATTGCTAGCTTTGCAATACTGTCTTATTATTTATGTTGTGTTATGTTGCATATTATCGTTGGCTATGCTTTTTAATGCTACAGTCCGTTTTATACAATATTTAAAACAATGCTACACATCGCTCTCCCTGCTCTCCTTATGTAACAAGTGTCTCTCGGCCTAGAAAAAGTTGAAGACCCCTGGTTACGAAAATACAAAATTCTTGACATTCTGTTTTCCATACGTCATTGATTCGCTTATGCTACATGACTTAAGTTTAACTCATAAGGATATTAATGGAAAACAAAAGCACTGGGATTTTATGAAAGTCTTCTTGAGGAAGGGGAAGAATGTGAGCGACTCCAAACAATGAGCTTTCTATTGGAGCGTGTCCACTTGCTGCAGGAAAGACCATAGTAAGGCATTTTATGATTATGACAGGAAGACAGACAGACTCTTCCTGTTTGTTTTGCACGGATATTCAAAAACAACAATATACTGTGTGTAAGATTTCTCGGCTGGACACAGGACTCGTATCTAGAAGAAAAACTACATTGGAATGCAACAGAGCTGAGGTTGAATGTTATTCTTTAACTTGTATGTTGGCTTGTATATAGTATATACATGTTTGCATCTACTGTACCAAAACCCTTCAGCCATATTTGTGTCAGGAGGAAAGGTAACTTTGTGACTGTAAGCAAAACCACTGTTTCTTTGTACCTCCGGCCAAGTCATTTCCATTCATCATCTAGCGCTGACTCTGTTACTATAGCAACAGCCCACCCAAACCGTCCGGGTCTGGCAACGAAGTGGGAAAACGTCAACAGAAAGGAAGCTTTTGAGAGACCACAACGGTTCAGTGATATTTAAGAAAGCAAATCCGTACCCACTGAGGGCCTTTCAGTACGTTGTACCAGCTGCCTCTAAGTCTGGTGCGGTTTGTCTTAGGCCTTTGTGTGCGCGGCTTACGTGACCATTTCTGCGTTTGTCTTCGGCGTTTGACCGTTGTGTGAGCGTGTGAAATGTGTACATGTCATCATGGCCCGACTGCCTGACTTATGTCTAGAGCGTGTGTTGATTCTGTGTGTGAAAGTGTGGAATGCCACACTCTCTTCCCAAAGCCCCTGGTGCACTCCTGTGTGCCAAACTGGCTTTAGATCTTAGCCCCGAACCTTGTTTTTACACACAAGACCCCTAGAGACGGCGTGACATCATCAATAATATTTTCAAACATTTCTGGTTTCCAGCAAGGGCTGGGGCTTTGCATGAAGTAGGAAATGTATGGCAAAAAACAAAGTCCACCACGCACTTGTATATTATTTACTAGAATTACGTAAAGACATTAAAATGAGTTTCAATAAGGTTTTATTTCCTTCCTAGAATACAAACAGGTGTGAGTCAACTTGTTTATGAGATTTCACATGAACTTACAGGTTTGTTGGTTTCAGATTCCTCAGAGCAGTTTTATAACATCAATTATGATACCGGCACATTGTTCAGTGTTTTGTTTCCTGTATTTAGATGTTTCTTTTGGTGTTTTTTACTCTTTTCGGAGCTTGGTGCATACTGTACACTGATGTGATGCTGTAATATCATCAAAGGACATTGTTGGAGTTGCATGACTGAGTTTGCGTGTTACACATAATGCAAAAATTGCCCATCTGATATTCAACAGATGGCATTTAAACTGTGGTTGTTAACAACAGCTGGGTTCTCTCTAAAGCTTCATAGTTAGATTGTTCCACTATGTAATGATTATGGCATGAGCCGTAAGACTTAAGATTTCTGCCCATCAAAAAGGTGTTTTAAAGGCCTTTAGACTGTAAATGTTATACAGTATGGGATACACTGATGACATCACCTAATTTTGTTTAAGTGCCCTTGCTGAAACACTACAAATGGTCTGTTAAGACACACGGCCCATATTGTTTTGCTGATATGTTCAAATGGCTTCACAAGCCCTCTGCCTCCCCAGGGATTATTACATAACTCAACACATTGTAGTCATTTATTTTCCCATGAAAAGGCTTCTGCTTTTATTCCAGCATTTGGAGCCAAGATCTGCAAGATTACAAACTTTGGGAATTTTTCGTACCCCAGTACAAATATTTTGTCTTGTTTTGATTTATTTTGTCTCACTACATTTAGTTAATTTAGTTTCTACGAAAACTAGATCTAATAACTTTTGTTATTTTGCTTCTCAAGTTAATGTATCTTATTATAAACACATTTTATTTTTCTACTGTAAATTCTGATTAAGTCGATGTTTTTATATTTTTGTTTATTTATTGCTTCTTTAAGGTAGAGTTTGTAAATTTTCTGGATGATTTTTCGAACAGAAATGCAATACAATATACATAACTATGTCTTCGGAGGTGTATAAATAGCTATTTCTATCTACATTCATCGCGGGTCCCCTTACATGGACTTTGCCATGTTTCTACAGTAGCCTTAAATGGACAACGGCTCTACGGAGCCCGTTTCAAAAATTTGCTGATCCTACGTCGCAAAGTGAGAGAGACTGAAATTATTTTTCCGTATTAATCAAAACTACATGGCAATAAAATTTAAATGCCATGGAGGCGAAAAAAGATAATAATTTAGCTCTCTTTCACTGCCATCTCTTCTTTTTTTCCAGCACACGTGAAAAGCACGACTAGCAAAGTGTGATTCACGTTGCTTTGTTTGTTTACAATTTGCGCACACAGATAAAGATTTGCGCCGAACTTTTGCCATCGCCTAAGATTCAGGAGGTGTCAACATCGTACAGTGTACATGCATGTCGTTCCCAAGTTTATTAGATCCATGCCACGCAATGTGACCGCGAAATGTATAGAACTTGTCTGTAGCAGGCTATAGTCACATGTAGGGCTGTCAAAAATTAATCACGTTTAATCGCATCTAGAATAAAAGTTTGTGTTTACATAATATATTTTCTGTGTTCTTCACGTATTCATTTTGTATTTATAAAAACATACATGCATATATAATAAAAACATAAAATATAAAAATATGTTTATATATAATTTAAACTATTGGTAAATATAAATAAACACAAATATTTCCTTAATATGTATACGTGTTTGTGTACATGTATGCATTTATAAACAGAGCAGATCTTTACTATTGTGTGGCATAGCTCAAAAGTCAGTGATCTGTCAAATTATGGAAACATTAAACACTCAAGCTAACTTGGTTGGGACTTAATGCGGATTATGCAACGAATGTTATCATGTTTGTATTGTGTATTATTCCTCAATCAAAACAACCCAATTGCAGTTTGATTGATATAACTTGTAATGCACAAGAACAAAAAATATGATTTTTGAATTTTTGCAAATGAACACTTCATATACAAACCCAAATATTATAATTTAATGTAATTAGCAAGCATTAATATCTTATAGATGTTCTCCTATGTAACTCCTGTCCTGTTTAGTGTATAAAGCAATAGATACAGAATGTTTGAGAAGGGTGCTATTTAATGAGAAGAACAGATGTTAGCTGAGGCTGCTTTCTGACTAAAGTCTGTCTAAGGTTTTAGTGTTGGCTCTGCTGTGGTGCAGCGTTTGAAAGCTGGAGCATGCACCCTGCTAACTATTTGAGTTATGCCATTGACGTCAGCACAGCCATAAAGCAGACAAACTGCCCTTCCCCAATGAACAGCCCTGCCAAATGGCCTGCATGTTTTCAAATAAACCAGAGAAGGAGAGAGAGTCGTTGATGCTTTTGTTTAGTTGTTATAGTCAGGTTGAAATTTCTCTCGACAGCTAGAAAAACAGTCTTCATACTGTATATTTAACAAACTTGAGAATACACTGGGGACATTAGCATCCGAATGTTTCATTCAAATGAGGAAGTCATTTGCAAAAACAAACACTTGTGAGTCAAACTTTTTGGAAGTTGTTAATGCCATTACAGGTGAACTAACAGGTTATTAAATTCTTTGCATTCACTCTGACAAAAGATCACTTTCCCATAACATTACGCTACGCTGCACACTACAATACCATAAAAGGATATCTTAAAAGTCGGTGAATCAAATTGTATAGTTTTTTAAGCTAAAATGGACCAAAAACCACTATAGACGTTGTCCATACGACTCATTTGCTATGTTTTTACTAAACTTGTAAAGTCATTGTTCAATGTCAAAACCTTTTTAAACCTACCACATTAGTCATGACACACTAGAGCCAATGTCATCAGACGTAGGGATTTTTTTTACAGAAAATAAGCATGATTAAATGATGACAATTTTATTATTGACCTTGTTTGTGGTGTAATATTGGCATGTATGTCCTATACAAAGCGGTCTAAACTAGCATATTAATCTGTAAAGAACCTGTCTTGGAATGTCAATGTTGTATATAAAGTAATGAGACAAACTTCTTGCTGTATGTATCAGCAGCATGATTGATTGACAATGTTGCATTATGTGAAATCACAGGTGAGTGAGCTGGAATGATGTAGATATGTTGACAAATTCCAAACTTTGGAAAGACTTAATCGTAAATCTTTCCATCTTCCTGTCTGTGCTTTAAAAACTTCCTGTTCACCATATTTTCCTGACAAGTTGAAGAAAAGAAATAGCTGTGACGGCATAGGGGGTGAAAACGATGGCTGCAGGTTTATTTAATTCTTATGTATCGTGTTAGTGTTGTTTACGTTCATTCCAGTTAGACATTCTGTTAACATCCATTCCACTTTTGTTCATTCATTCATATGAATCTCCTCATTAAACACAGCTCAAGTTACGCTACCGTAGAAATGCTGGGCATATTCCAAAGGACATTTTTTTGGGCTTCTGAGAAAAATCTGGGTTCTTAAGGATCCTTTCTTAAAAAAAAGCCACTAACTAAGGGTCTGTTGGTAGGCCAAGTGAATAACCAGCAGACTAAATTTCTTCTACACAGAAAACACGCATTGCACATTATCATATGCTGCTGACCTCAGATTCTCTCTGGAATCTCCATTGGCTCAGAAGCAAAGAATAAAAGAAACACCAAACCTGACGAAAGTTAGAGCTAATTGGGTTATGCCGGCTGCGTAGCCTGGGGTAATGGAGTTGGAATTGGTCGGAGAGGAGGGTCTGACAACAGCCCTATTGAGGTCTGTCAATAATCTGGACTTTGGCAGCAGGGTTCAGGCCAGGTGACGGGACAAAGCCTTCCCTGTGTGTCTGTATACTGTATGTTCCCTTTAACCGCCCACGGCCCTATGAATACACGTTTGGATGTTGTGTGGTCGCTTACCCCGGATCCCCTCGCTGAACTGACCATTGACTTGTGTAATGCGACTAATCAATTCTCGATTTTACTGCACGGATTTCGGAAATTTCCAAATGCCACTGGTTGGATTGAGGCAATGTGACCTCATTTGTATTGAAATGTGAAGTGTGTACGTTTTGCTGCATTTGGAACGGAAGCATGTAATATCCATGTGTTGATAGCATCTAAAATATACTGTTAACAATTTCAGATGTCTGAATCAAATCATTAGAACTGACTGATTTCAGTCAGAACTGAAATGGACCTTTTCGTGTACCACAGCAGAGGTGAATGAGTTTAATACTAAGACACATTCCCATAGATCCCTTGGAGATAAAAATGCTGAAAGGTTTGTGTGAGGGTAACGTTCAAGGGAAGGGTGAGGGGTCAGAATATACAGTCTCTTAACATTCCACTTATATTTACAAAATCATAATTTTAATTGCAAAGATGACAAACAGTCAGTCATTCCTAAACATTTAAAGTGTTATTTGACTGATGTTTTTGACAAAAAATGTGAGTTTTTAGCCTGAAGACACCAAACGTGTGCCGTTGTGAAGGAGAGATTCAGACCATGACTGAACAAATCATTCCGGAATGAGGAAAGGGTTTGGATCAGGACTGGGAGTTTCAGACCACTGTTTCTTGGTCCTTGGCTTGCGTGCCACGCCATATCCTATAACTTCATTCTTGGCAGTTATTTGAACCATTTTTTATTTTGTAGCGGGAGCTCGTAAATAAGAGTGGCATATTTTGCTGGAATATTTAAAACGGGCTGTGAGAGGGTGGATCGGAGAAAGAATGGCAGAGGAGGCATTTACTCAGCTTTGGGGGGTGCCTCTCTTCTCTCTTCTCTCCTACACACACACATTAACATACTGGAGGGTTTTGTATCACGGAGTGTTTTGCAGGCTCCATTTACCATGTTTATTAGATGAATAGTATATGTGTCATTATTATGTAGCTCAAGAGCATGGCGTTAACAACGCGAGGTTGTGGGTTCGAACCCAGGGGATTGCAGATACCTATGTATAAATGTATAGGATAATGCAATGTCGCTTTGGATAAAAGCGTCTGCCAAATGTAAATGTCCGAATGTCCGATATGGATTTGTTGCATGTTATATGATCAAATTAAATTAAATGAATTAAAATGATCGTAGGTTCAGAATTTAAAACAAAAGTTAAGGATTTATAAATGTGACACATTTGTTGTCTAATTGCGGAAATTAAATTACTCTTTTATTCTTTAGTGACGGATAAAGGATTATCATTTATAAAATGAGGAAAAAACAATCATTTGAAACGTAATGGCTTAAAAACGGAGGTTCTTTTGGTACCCAGCTCATGTTTTTGATTTGCGTCACAACTTTGACACGTCTATGAAGACAAACAAGGTCGCAGACATAAGCGTTGCTCACATACTGCTGTTTTTACAGGCAAATCATTTTTGGGTAATTTTTTGGAAGATCTATTGACAGAAATGCACTATAATATACAGATGACTTTAGAGGTGTATTAAGACCATATCAAATGAAGCGTTATGTTTTATTAGCTTAAAATGAACTATTTCTATCTACATATACTGCGGTCCCCTTGCATGAAATTAGCCATGTTGTTTCTACAGTAGCCCTTATTGGACAAAATGCTCTACAGAACACGTTTCATAAATACGTTATCTCCTTCGGCAAATGTGGGGTTGATCTCCTTCAAAGGTGGGGTTAAGTGAGCCATTGGTTGCAATTCGCAACCTCACTGCTAGATGCCACTAAATTCCATACACTGGAGTTTTAAGAACAAATATCCATTTGTTCACTTTCGCCTTTATGGAAAGTAATCTCAATCTCAAAAGCAAAAAGAGTGATATCCATTCAAATGAAATGAGAGCTTGCAAAGGCAACTCCTTGCTCATAGGTTGTCATGTGCAGTTTTGTGTTCTAAATGCTCACAAGACGCAAGCAAAGTTTTCCAAAGGATTCGCATTCATGTGGTCCGGCCGTCTTTACCAGCACTTGATGTTTATTTAATGTGTCTGTTGTTGAAATCCTCAGAACCCAAACAGTGGTTTCTGCCTCCTAATGGAAAACATATCATTTAAAGCAGTTCTGTGTTTCTCAGAAATTGCCATGTTGAGATGAAACCCCCAGACGGTGAACTTAAACTACATACTGCATATTTCTGTGATACTCTTTTGTCTTTTGTTTGAATATCTGGAAGTGTGTAGCAGCAGTTTCGAGAGGTGATGACATCATTATTGTGTGCAGAACAGTGACATCATTTTGCGGGGAAGTGTGCTGTTAATTCATATTCTTAAACACATTTTACTTCATATGTTTACAGAGGAAGCACAACTTTGGTAATAAACCAATTGTGATTTTTCTTCCTCATCTACTTTTTGTTTTCTGTCTTGACTGTTTTTTCCCAAAACCTGATTTTCGAAGGCTTATCAAGACATGTTTTTAATCCAAATTATAATCTACGTAATTTCCTTTTAACACAAAGAGAAGTCACATGTCCACCATGTAAATGGAGAAACTCATCTATTACGCCGTTTCGCAACATCCTCTGGCAATTCACAAACAAGCTCTTCCAGAATTTCCCCATCTCTTTCTTTCCTTCGTTTCTTTTCACATTCCCTCTCTTCTATCAATCATAACCAGAGCAAGGTGTTGTTTTAGCAGGCCCTTTGAGATTTGAGTTGACGTCTGTGCTCGTACTTCCTCTTTATTGGAAATGTTATAGCTTATCACTCTGCAGATTGGCTAACAGCTACGCATTAATTCAAGAGGGGCATAGAAAGAAAAAGAGAGTGAGCGCATGCTCACATGCAATTGCACCGTAATTCTGCTACACATCAGGAAAAACAGACATACAGCTGTAACCACACACACTAGATTTGGAATAACACGGGGTTGAGTAAATGATGAGAGAATAATATTTCTGGGTGAACTGTTGCTTTATGTTATTTATTCTAGTCACATTATGCAATGTAATAAACACAAACACAATAAATGCACAATGACAACAAGGTCATACGTTTTTTGTTTGTTTGTTCCCCTGATTCAACACTTCTTTCTATGTGAAATGGCAGCTTGTTAGATTAAATCTATCCCCTGTTTTCTGCAAATGGATGACCTCATGGCATGTGGGCAACTGCAGCATATGTCAGCATCTTTCCTGGACTGCTGCCTCCTCTTCCAAAGCCGCCAGGGTGTGTGTTTGTGTGTCGTGTGTGAAGGAGGGGTACGGGAAAACCCTTCTTACGCACATGTGGTCAGAGACTTCACTGGTCATTTCATGCATTATCAGACCACAGTGGCCATTTGCGCGCAAATGATGATGGGTATTAGAAAACGGCAGGAAGTACAGAGACAAAGATATTAATTAAAATAAATGAAAGTTTTCAGGAAGTAGGCCACATCGTGACTACAATTTGCAAAATATATCACACTGAAAAAACCCTAAATTTGAACCCGAGTTTAATCGTATCAAGGTGGTGCTTAAAGAGATTCCCCCTTCCCTTTAAAGCGCTTTGATTACCCAGAAAAGCACTATATAAATGTGACAAATTATTAATTATTATTATTAATAAATAAATTGTTGCATTGAAGTTTAAAGTAAAACATGGTTCGATGATTCATTGTCCTTTTTTCCCCACTTCAAATTAGCACCTGTCCAAAACTCTTAAAACGTCTTAGGTAGAAATAGTAGAAATTTAATAGATTTTATTTCTTTGGTTATGTGTCTGTAATATAGAGGTGAATGGATACCGCCGTTGTTCGGTTATCAACATTCTTTAAAATATTTTCTGTGTTTTGCAAAAGAAAGTCATAGAGATTTGAAATGACATGAGGGCGTGTAAATTATGACGGAATTGTTATTTTTTGGTGAACTATCCCTCAAATGGTGTATTTTGGTTTTCTTAGCGTCTTGTTCAAAACATTTCCACCCATTTTCAACTTAGCTGAGCTTTAGCGTTACAGTTTACAGTTACCCATCCAAAAAGGACCGACCACAGCAAAGCGCTTTTTCCTCCCGGTGTTCAGAAAGCAAATACTCATGTGGCTTTGAGCGTGTGGAGATTAGATAGAAGTACCGCCATTCGGCAGGGTCCCGCTAAAGTCCTGCCGCAGTGTTGCTCTGCAGCTAGGAGACCCACCACAGCAAAGGCAGAGTCGCTCAAGACTCCGTCTGTGTCCCGTAGCCACAGGGCACCAGTTCACCAAAAGTCTCGTCCACTGTAAACACATACTGTATCTGCTTTAGTCAGACCCACACACAGGGCTCACGCCTGTGCTTCATACAGTCATGTGGCACGTGAGGAGTGATGCAGCCCCGTTTGCGTACTTCATGACATTAATTAAAGCAAAGAGGGCATGAGGAGAGAAACTTGTGATGCGTCATCACTTGTGTACTTATGTATTAATGCGACGGGCGGATTTTGTTTAACACCTCAGACAGTAGGGTTTTGTGTTGTTACTACTTTGAGACTGTGGCCGGTTTATTGAAGGAGTAGTTCAAGTGATTCAAAATCCCATGTTGTTCAAAACCTGTATATGAGGGTTTTTTTCTGTGGAACGCAAAATAAGTTATTTTGAGAAATGGGTCAGTGGTTTTGTGTCCATACAATGGAAGTCAATGGGGTCCAATGTTGTTGTCTTCAAAATATCTTCTTTGGTGTTCTGCAGAAGTAAGAAAGTCATGCGGGTTTGGAATGACAAGAGAGTGCGTAAACGACAAAGACATTTTCGTTTTGGGGCAAACTAACACTGAATTATTATGTAAAGTATTGTTGTAAAATGTACAAATCCGTTCTTTGTATGTCAATATGATAAAGAATTCTTTAAGAAAACACAGTTCAATATCTGAATTCTGATTGGATGACCCATTTTAAAATGCAAATAAAGCTGCAACTGTAACTTTTGCCTCTCTGTCGCCGTCTCTGTTTCAAGCATTAAATTGCCGGTTCAATTTGTATGACGTCAAACTGAAATTTCCAGGGAAATTATGGTATATTTTTATAAATATAAATATTTTTTAAGCTTACCATTGAGAATCAGGTGATGTTAAGGAGATTTTTTTTACAATTTCGCTCAAAAGTGATTTTTGTTTAGTTTTACCTTTAACTTGGCTGATCGCAACTTGAAGCACACATGTGAGCACACAATAATATATTAAATTAATAAAGTGATTTTTTCATCTTAAATATCGTATCTTATTTCTACACAAAAATGTGTTTCTTTTGCAAGTAAAACCTGAGGAAGTGAGTCTGTGCGTGTGTTCAGCACAGGTCAGACAGTCCCAAGTGATAAAAAGGGGGAGGGGGTAAAAGAGGGTGATGTCAAACGGGGTCTCAGTCAGACAAACTGAGAAAACAGGAAAACGAGGAAGCACTGAGCCAAATGACTGTATCACCCCACGACAGCCAGCTCACAGTCATGAGTGAGAGAGGCACACGCAGGGAGAGCAATGCTCTGAGAGAGAGTGTGGGGGTGAGAGGAAGGGGCACGCAGCCAAAGAGGCAGTATCACCCAGCCACAAGCACCAGGCGAATGAGAGGAAACACAGAGCCTAAGAGACTCACAGCTATCGTTCATCAGAACCCGCTCTCACTCTCTCGATCGGTCTGGGAGCGTGTGTGTGTGTGCTTGTGCGAGCCCAGGATGAAGGAACGTCTGGCGGGCTGTGCTCGAGTGGCCGTGCAGCAGGATTCTCATGGTCCCCCTGTTTCTGTGTGTCTTTATCCAGACGAGTCCTACCAGAAGCTGGCAGTGGAAACCATGGAGGAGCTGGACTGGTGTTTGGATCAGCTGGAAACCATCCAGACGTACCGCTCCGTCAGCGACATGGCCTCCAACAAGGTGAGAAGGTCCTCCTCCGGCTAATGAGCACTTTAAGAGGTCTTGGAAGTTGGTGAAACTCCGATTCCCCTGGGTGCATGTACCCCAGGGGTATTTGGAAATATGTAGAGTTGGTTTATTCTAAATATCTGTATCTACAATATATTTAATATGAATCTAAAAGCAATTAAAATCTGAATATTTTTATACTTCTCTGCTTTAAAAAGCTGGGAATTTACGTGGCAATTATTTTTACCCTTTTTGGACATTTTAGTACTTTTATAAATCTAAATGATATTTACTTTTAAATGTATTCATTTGGCAAACGCTTTAACCAAAGCGACGTACAAGTAGGAGAGTATATAAACATTTTGTCAACACACTAAACAGTACCATTAGTTTACAAGGCCTTGCTAGGAGGATTAAAGCTGATGTAGAATGGGAGAGAATGAACAACAAGATTTTTTATATATATATGTATATAACATAAAAATAATTCACACTTTTAGTCAGCTGAAAAATGACGGGGGCTTGAACTTTACTGAAAGGGCACATTAGAAATATAAGGTTACGTAAAAATACACTAAAGTGCAGTCAAGAACTTTTAACTTGGGTTTAACCCCTTCGTTTTCAGTCGACTGCAGACGCTCCTTTCTGGCTGTTTTGTGAATGGGTCTATTGAGAGCTGGGCCCTGGGCTTGCATTAACAATTCAGGCTAGTATTTTCTAGTCCACACACAAGCTGCCGACTTTGCTTCTGCTTCATTTACAATCTGACGTACAACATACGGCTAAGTAAAATGTCTCTCAGAATTAAAATCCTGAGCTTCAATACTTGAACACATTGGTTTTGCATTAACAGTTTAGGTGCTTTTTGAGAGTGCATGACTTTGTGCCCCAGCAGTCTCGTATACAGTAATCTGGATAAATGTGTAAACAAGTATATTTACCTTTTGAACAGGTTTTAACACGCCTTTCTTTCCAACACACCCCCGTGTGCTGGGAAATGTCGTAAACTGTAGGGTGTTCAGAAATGTTTTTGATTGACAGCTTGTGGGTCATTTGTTATTTGGTATGAAGGAGGTCAGGTTTGTTTGTTTGGTGTACGTCACTTACCGTAATTTACGAAAGTAGCCAAATGATAAACATCCTTCCTCTTAGATTAATCAGAAAACACTATA
Organism: Barbatula barbatula; assembly: GCF_947034865.1. NCBI lineage: Eukaryota > Metazoa > Chordata > Actinopteri > Cypriniformes > Nemacheilidae > Barbatula > Barbatula barbatula. The sequence goes on from NC_136770.1 coordinate 18,215,963, forward strand.
TTGAACTATAAATGCCATATATTTCTAAGTGTAACAGAGATGCACATGTATACAGTACGGTTGTATTGTTTGCCACATCTGTGTAGTACTTTTAAGCATATTGTGAGTTGTGTCGTACATCACTGTCATAAGATCTGATACTCTGCATATCTCCAGTGCGTATATGAGAGTCCTGCAGCTGTGACTCAGGTTTCCTGTCTCCTTCCTAAGCTCTAGTCGGGTGCAGACTACAATGGGTGCGAGTGCTGTATAGCAGGGCAAGGCCGCACTGGCTGTTTGTTTCTTTTTCTGTTGACGTCAAACAGGCATACACTGCAACACGGGGAGTTTTGCTGCAGACAATAGGAATGAACACACTAACTCCGACACACACACTTAATAAACGAGAAATGCTACACACCAGGCTTACGGATCCATGTGCAGGAGAGAAACGTGTTAGTTGTAAACCACAATTATAAAACTTTTGTAACAAAATTGAAATGCAAATGGGTAAATGCATTCGGTAACATGAACTAACATACTTTCAGAGCATTTATTCATCTTTGTTAATACAATTCTTCCTTGTTTTTTTCATGATGGTTCATTGCACATGAATATTGTTAATACAGGCAGTTTTTGATGTTAATTAGAAAATTAGAATTTAACATAAATTAAGAATATTAAATGCTGTAAAAGTATAGTTTTTTTCTTAGTTTATGCTAACCTGTGTAGCTAGTTAGCTATGCCGAATAAAACTTTGTTGTAAAGTGTTACAGTATCAAATCGAGAAATATCAAGGAACATAATAATTATACTGAACATGTTGAAAAAAAATATAGATTGGTGTGTAATTCAATTATTAAGTAATTATTAATTAATCATATACGATCCTAAATAACTTTATTCATATCTATATTAATACTTCATAATTTTATATATAATTAATAATTATATGATTATTATTATTGTTATTATTGTATTGCAGTGTATGCAGGCAGAGACAGATTTCTTATTTTCTCTGCAAAAAAAGGTTGTACACAGGTGACATACATAAAGCCTCTTACACAATAAATGTTTAGTAATTGGTTTAAGAGATACTAATATTATGGCTTTTGTATCAAAGTTTGTGGGAACAACAGGTAAAGATAGCCATCAAAGTTGTATACAGATAGTACCAAGAAGGCTGACCTTTTACTGGCCTTTTTGAACGTCTTTGCCATCTCATGTGTTTGACAAACATTATTGCTCTGTGTGCATGTGTGTTAAGTCTATATCAGCTTTAGGGTTGCTCTTTCAGCATGTTTTATACAGTATATCAAATACTGTACTGGATGGCACTGTGTTTCAGCCAAAGAATACATTTTGTAGATACATTAATTCAATCTCAGACACGTTATTGCAGTGATAGTATGGCCACAAGAATGATACTAAAATTCAGCCCCTGAAACTACCCGAATTGTACATTTGCATTATACGAGAACGCTTTCAAGATAAAGCTAAAACAAAATTAAAACAAAATTAATAGTTTTTATGGCTTCCATAAAATAAACATTGAAATTCACAGTATTGAGCTATAAAACCAATGTAAAACAATGTCCTGGATACTTCTAGATATTTCAATTTAGAGTGAAATCATGGTAAAAGTAATATCCTTTTTTTTTGTTGGTGTATTGCAAATAAATCTTTAAACTTTGTGCAAGTGCTTTAAACTCGCACGATTGTGATTTGTAAGTTTGAATTTCCCACCATTTTGTGTGTGTGGGTTGCAGTATAATGTATGTGAATGTTTGTTTGCTCTGATGACTTCAAAAGACCACATCACTGTGTTTGATCGGATTCCAGATCAGACTGTTTACCCTTTAAATATGTTGCAATGGGGTTAGAGTTCCTATGTATGTGTGTGTGTGTGTGTGTGTGTCAGAGGAGGCGGTACTACTATAAGAGGGGAAGTTTGTATTCAGTGACACACTGAACGATAGTCAGCACTCACAGCTCAAATCAAGTCAGTAACACTGTTGCATCTGTTTAACGGCAAACGGTAGAACTTAAGACAGTCACAGACTGAAGATCAGCGGGACTTTGAGAACCTAACTTTATTTAAAATGGGAGCTTGCTGCTTTGAGAGAAAAGAGCAGAGAAAGATTGGAAAAGTTAACTGCTGGAGAAAGGTGAGCCTTTTATTATCTTTTTAAAGTTAGTTCTTTTTTGTATGTTTGTATGTATTTTCTTGGCATGCGTGCTGGGGAAAGTAGCTTTCTTAACTTTGTGATTCATTCTTTTCTAAATCTTTATTATTATAGATGGACTGTAAGATTTAGTGCATGTTGGAATTTCTTTATTTTTTTATTTTTCCCTATTGCTTTTTTGTGTTTATTATAAGGGACGGTGTGGATGAAATGAGTGTAAATCAGTGGCTCTAAGATGGTAACAAAGAGTGGACCTGTTTGATAGTCATATAGTTCTGTTATCCAAACTGTTTGTAAATGGATTAGGGCTGTCAGGTCAAAATACCGTCAAACTACCTCGTAAGAAAGATAAGAAACCCCTTAGTAATAATCATAAGGCTATAACAACTGCAGGTTTTCTTATCTGCTTGTGTTTTCAAGTTCTGCAAAAAATTGTTGTAGGCTATACATATAGCTCATAGCAAAGCTTCTCTTTTGTGATCTAGTTTGCATGTGCACGTTGCTTAAAGGATTGTTTAAGGTTTAACAGCAAAATGTTCATTTGAACATTTGAAATAGAATCTCTTGTACAAAAAGGTATATCTTGAATGCACTGAATAAATGCATCTGCCAAATCCATACATTTAAATCCCAACTCGGATTTGGGAGTCACATATTTGGATTCCTTTTTTGCACAAAAAACGTAACTCAAAGGGCATTATTTGTTGCTAAAATGTATTTAATTGAGTAGAATTGAATACTTATAGAGTTTAGTCTCTTTGCTTGTGATCTTTAGAAGACACACATTCGTGCACATCTTGAGCAATGTAGAGGAAGTGAAGCGCAGTGCATGTGTCCTCAGGCACTATTAGTTGGCACAGTCTACTTCTTTCTTCAGAGTTGTAATATACTAGAGAACTCGTTTGTCATGTCTACGTGCGTCACAGCCTTTCATAGTCATCTTTTGAAGATTTTCTCGCTGTCATATATCAATGGCTTTATAAGGAAAGGAATTTGCCAATTTTGCAATTACTGTATGTGCTTCTTGGATGACATCATTTACTGCAATAAATACTCCCAGAGTTGGGGTTTTCCCTACTACATGATGAACACAAGAGATTTGGTTATTTTGCAATTAAAGCTGTAATCTGAACAACACTGCTGATGACATTTACATAGAATTTATTACAGAGATTGATAGAGTAACTATGAAAGTGAAATGCATTTAGTTTTTCGATTGACTTCCTTGTTCTACATCAAACACATTGACACCCCACAAGGTCATGAGGACAGTACAAATTGATTGTATGCTGCCGGTTAACAGTGTGAAGTGACCATACAAATCTATCTGACTGAACAGCTGTAGGTTTATACTGACCACTAGTGGAAGAAATCATTGCCTTTAATATAATTATCCCAGGCTAAATGCAATGGTTGGGCAAAAAAGTGCAAGTCTTCCTCAATAACGAAATCATCAGACATTTTTCGAAGATCAGGTAAAGATCACCTAAATATTTCCTGCAGATTAAAAAACAATTCCTATTAGAAATTGTCCTTGACCGTCAATTAATGAGTTTATTTCCCAAAAGAGATAAAAAAATCAATGTTTTGATAAGAAGAAATGTGACATGTGGAAGGCAGCGCATCTTTGATATATCAGAGTTGTTTACAGATCTGACGAGACGCCTCACACGCAGCGGAGGAACCCCCACTGCAGCATAATGCAGAGAGATTCTCTGCTGTTTTGCCTCTTTCAGTCTCCCTTTCTCTGCTCCATCTCTCCCTCCCACACTCTCATGCAGGCACGCAAACACGTGCACACCGCGCAGTTCAGAAGATAATCCAAATCGTTTCATGAGTCTTTTGAGCTTCTCTTTAATACTCCATGGGAACATTTTCTTGAATCTGAGTCCAACTTTACAACACTGAGGGTTGAACGAAGTGTCTCATACCATTTTAGTGGTGATATCAAAATTTAATCATTGCGCATCTACTTTCTGTTTGCACCAAACAGGTTTCTATTTTTTTCTTGCTTTAAGCATAACTTACTAAAATATTTTCCAGTTGGATATGAAAAATGTATTTACAGTATTCTTCATAACTTTATAAAGTTACATAAAAATTCTATATGATTGGGAAAACAATTCTTGATATCTTTATTAATTGAGATATTTTGGGAAAGAATATAGATTTGTTATAATGTGCACTGGGGTTCTCCTCTGTCGGTGTACTGTGCAAGGTTGGTTATTGCAAGGACACCTCATTGACTCCAGCCAACTGCCTCCTCCTGATTCAGATGAATTGGGGGTTGAATTGGTTGTATGTGTCCTCGCGATGTCTAGGCGGCCATCTTCTGAGGGTAGGGAGGGAGGGAATCCGCAGCAGCCGGTGTCACATGATGCTGTTGCCATGGCGTTGGGATGTTGGTGTAATTGGTGCTCGGGTAGATGGCACAAAGCGAGAAAGAGTAGCGGGGGGTGTTGATGTCACCGAATAAGACAAAGAGAGGCAATTATCCAAGTCTCCAACTCCTCTCCCACCATACAAACACTAGCTGATGCCTCCAAGATAAAAATAGCACTGCGCTCCATATGATGCTGTTATCATGGACAGCCTTGTGAAGGGGGTATACACAATAAAATAACTAAAGCTACTTTCCCTCTCAAGTCACCTTTGTAGTGTGCTTAGTGGACATGAACAGGCTTAAAGTTGTATATGATTAGAAATCCTTTGACAACACGGTTGATGAATTGTTCTCAAAGAGACGAGGGTATCCTTAGACCTCTTGTTTTTCATATCTCGTCTTTTCCTTTCCCTGCATAACAAAGCAGGGGCTCCCCTCTCCTCTACCATCTCCTTGTCAAATCATATGTGGTGTGCCGTGTTGCTGGGGCTGACAGACTTGAGAACGGGAGGGGGGAGAGAGAAAGACAGAGCAAGATGATGAGAAAGCTAGCACGTACTGCAGCATTGGAGCGGCACTAATCCAGCAGAGGAAGACCCCCCTCCAGCCAGATGAACATCCCTGTGTTTTTTTCCGACATCCCATCCTCCCACTTATCCGCAGCTTTATCATCTCCGTTATTCAGTGGCTCTTTCAGACCCTCCGTGTTGATTCTAGCTCTGGCCGTTGTCTGGATCCTCCAGCCCAGGACGGGATTTTCCCATCCGCTCTTATCCGCAGCCATGGAGAGTCAACTACGGAGCATTTCGGCCAATTGCCGTCGTGGTGATGGCTCGCGTCTGCTCCTCTGCAACTAATCCATAACAAGCAGAAGAAGGGAGGAGAGAAGAAGGGGTTTTTCGTGTTCCCATCCTGAAGAATCCCTTTCATCTGCCTCTCTCTGGCTCTTTTCCTTCGTGGTATAGGAGTGCGCTGTTGTGGATTTCGGGAGATTAAATACCATCCAAAATGCCTGAGGCCAATTACCTTCTCTCTGTTTCCTGGGGTTACATTAAGGTGTGTATGGTGGCTGATTTGTTTTTTAATGTCGGCTTATGGTTTTGGTGTTTGTTGGTGGTCTAGAAAGATGTTGAGGTGGAATACCTACTGCGAGGGTCTCTGTGTGGCTTCTTGTGACGGAATGCGAAGATCTGAGCTCTGTTATGGGCTCATGAATTTGTCTTCAATTGGTTTAAATAGTGATTTGGATGTGAAAACATCATGTTGTATTGGTTACTTTTGTGATTTTGAATAAGCACAAAAAATCTGAGATGTGGCGCAGGATATGGCTGTAATTTTTTCATTTATTTAATTATATATGCATTTTTATTTACCCCTGTCTCTTTTTTTTTGGCTATGTAATATATTAATTTAACAATTCTGTTTACTAAAAAAATTATTCTAACTTTTGAAACTGTGACATTTTTTAATCTTTTAACCAAATGAAGCTCATTTCATTTGCATTATTTCATTTTTGCAATTACATCATTAAGAAAACACATTTACAAGCCAATAAAATCTATATTTTACAGTATTTATTATTTCTGAGACCATTGTTTGATATGACGGGAACTCCATAACACACTGCGGTACTGTACACAAATTCTAATTCATTCACAGTGCATCAGAGAATGGCAACCCTAATAAAGAATCAATGTTGAACGTTTTTCAGGTTTTTGGACTAATGATTCTCTCCCTCTGTCTTTTCCAGTTCAAGAGAATGTTGAACAGGGAGCTGACGCACCTCTCTGAGATGAGCAGATCTGGCAACCAGGTGTCTGAGTTCATCTCTAACACCTTTCTGGGTAATTATACAAATATTCCCTGAAACACACACAGACACATGCACACTTCACTGTGCGTGGGCTGAAACTGCGCCATCTTGGAGCAAATTTGGGGCACGCCGTTTACAAAACCGAACTGCATTTGAGACTCACAAAGGGATTGGGTAGAAAAACAGGAAATTCAAAGGTGAAGAAAAGAAATAACTCTTTTAATATGACAAAACACAGATATTGTACATTAAAAAGTCAGGCATACAGTATGAAGGCTCATTTTGTTTTTGGAGTGCCTTGAGATGGCATCAGACATTGGTTTCTGCATGAGGAGAGAGATCCCCAATGCAGCAGTTGGAAAAGAGGGAGAGAGGAAAGGAGAGCAGAATTAGGGAAGGGAGGGGTACCGAAGGGGGGATGGGATCTTGCTGTAAAGCAATGCTGACGGTGGAACCCCCCAGCACGGTACATCCAGGCAAGAAAACCTGTGACTCATCCAGCTTCTGTGATTTTAAACAGATGGAATCACATATCCCATCCACACACAGACAGACACGCGCATACATGCGTAAACATTTCTTCATGTCGCATTGCGCTTTTGAAAAATTTGCTTTTTGAAGTTTTTGTCTTTAATTAGGAGATTTTGACAACACATACCATTTTCTTAAATAATATGTTTCAGTTCAAATAATCTACAGTAAACCATTTTGAGAGATTGCATGATAGTAATTTTATGCTAAAAACAACACAACAAAGCAAGTCATTAAAATTAACTTACGTAAAGCTATTTGTTTTGTCTATCTTTAAGAATTATTAGATTTTTTTAATAAATAAATATGATTTTTTTTGTCGTGTTGTCAAAATGTCTTTATTAAAGGTGTATAATACATTTGATTAAAAAAATGTGACCAAATTATTTGTTAAACGTGTCCAACTTGAAATGAGGTGAAGGTGAAATTAGATGAGGGTGAAATTTCGCACGTGTCTCCAGGATTATATCGATCGAAAAGTGGTTGGATTTCACTGGCATTAACCGGCAAAACATCTGTGTGCCGTGTCACACGTGACAGCTCAGTTTATGCCTCTCAGGATTCACTTTGTCTGTTCAAAAAGAGCAAGTATTGCTGTGATAGTGACTCGAGCTGAATACGTCTTCCCCTCTTTCTGTATCTTGCATCTGCGCCTGCACGTGCGGCTTGCATTCTCGTTGGGTTTTAATGTGTGTGAGGCATGAGGATGACATGTGACTGTGAATCCTGAGAGGAGGGAGGAAAAGGATGGAGGAAAAAAGCCATGCTGGGTGTTTGTCGGAAAACAGGCAAATTGGCTATAATGAGCAATGTGAATGAGCCGCATTGATCACATAGAAGCTGTTTTCTTTCGGGTTGGTCGCGTCTTTATCACAAGAGCAAAGAGAAAAGGCTTTTGACATGAAAGTGAATCAAGTGCTCCCTCATCTCCGGCCTCTTTTTATTCTGTCATCTTCACTCTTCAGAAAAGATCCAAGAATATATGTAGACCGAGACGCGGGTTAGTGATAAACAGAGGCACGTGAATGAAAAGGATAATGAGTGTAATGAATTAACCATCCCTCACCTCCTTTCATTTCCCGGGCATTATCATCCTTTTTCTGCATCGTGCCAGAGCTTTGCGGCGAGAGAGATCTCCGTTATATGATGTAACCGAATAACCCCTCTGGGGCCGAGAGCTGACGGTGTCACGGCTTGAGAAAATTTGTCTTCTGTTTAGAATTTCTTTTGGGCTGAACAGTCCCTTTAAGATTGTTTGTCAATGGACATCCTAAGGGTTGACCTTTAGGAGATGCCGTATGAGGCATGGTCCCCTGCAGTGGTTTGTTTACAAATCCGCCACTGGGAAAACGGAGAAGAAAGTTTTGCTCGAATACCTCAAGTCTCTCTAAATGAGCGTCTGTTCTGGCCTGTTTGCGGGCAATGAATCTCTCACAGGGGGTAGATGTAAGCTATTCAAGTGTGGCACTGCATCCGGGCCAAAGGCAGCTCTTGACGTCACTGAGGGAAACTAGATACGCGGCCACCGGGTTCCCGACAATGAGCTTTTTCTGACAATGAGCGCGTATGCATCTGGTCTGGTCTGTTTGGAAACTACAATGAAGAGATTGAATATTCTGGAATGTGATCTGGCAACAACTGCCGCTCTCGTCTTGCATGATCCGAGATGTGTTTTAGTTCTCATATTCGTAGTTGTCAGGATTAGTTACCAAATATTGTTCCGTTTCTCACAGACAAACAGAATGAGGTGGAGATTTCCTCGCCTACTCCTAAGGCCAGAGAGAAGAAGAAAAAGCAGTTGATGACTCAGATCAGCGGTGTGAAGAAGGTGTCCCACGAGTCCAGCCTCAACTGCGGCATCGCTCGCTTCGGCGTCAAAACCGACAAGGAGGATTTACTGTCAAAGGTAATGAACAGAACTATTGCACCATATCTGCTGTGTAGTTTTTGTGCTGGCTTCCTGTTGATCTCATTCCTCTCTTTCTTTCTTTCTTTGTTTGTTTCTTTCAGGAATTGGAAGATCTGAACAAATGGGGCCTGAACATCTTCACAGTTTCAGAGTTTTCAAACAACCGGCCTCTTACGTGCATTATGTATGCAATCTTCCAAGTAAGTCCTTGCTCTGGTTATTTATTTATTGAGAACTTAATCCATTTAGCTGTTATTTATATGCAATTTTTTACTTCTCTCTTTAGGAACGGGATTTGCTCAAGACGTTTAAGATCCCGGCAGATACATTCGTGATGTATATGATGACCCTGGAGGATCACTATCACCAAGACGTGGCGTATCACAACAGCCTTCATGCTGCAGATGTGGCCCAGTCTACTCACATTCTGCTGTCCACACCTGCATTAGATGTAATGATGGTTTTTGTTTTAAATATACACCTTCATATCTGCTTGTCCTATTATTATATTATTCACCATTTAACTTTTGTTCTAAACAGGCTGTCTTTACCGATCTTGAGATCCTGGCTGCCATTTTTGGCGCAGCAATCCATGACGTAGACCATCCTGGCGTTTCCAACCAGTTCCTCATCAATACAAGTAAGTAACCACAAATCCCAAACTTAAATAGCCACATAGAGATCATAGAGACACCTGAATTAATCTTCGCTCATTTCTTCCAGACTCCGAGTTAGCACTCATGTACAACGACGAGTCGGTTTTGGAGAACCACCACCTAGCCGTGGGCTTTAAACTTCTCCAGGAGGAAAACTGTGACATCTTCCAGAACCTCACCAAGAAACAAAGGCAGTCGCTCAGGAAGATGGTCATCGACATGGTGAGATTCGTCATTGTGTATTTATCCACACCATCCGCTTTCATTTACAGCTTAATGCTTTATACGCAGAAGTTTTCTTATTTACATATTTTTGATGTTGTCCTGTTAACAGGTACTGGCCACAGATATGTCAAAACACATGAGCTTACTAGCTGATCTGAAGACCATGGTAGAGACGAAAAAAGTGACAAGCTCGGGAGTGCTACTTTTGGACAACTACACAGACAGGATACAGGTACTAAATTCTGGACTTATGGTATATGAGATGAGATGAATTATCGGAATACTTGAGCTTTATTGAAGAAAAACTCAATTGTGATATCATTACAGGTTCTGCGGAACATGGTTCACTGTGCAGATCTGAGCAATCCAACCAAGTCTCTGGAGCTGTACCGGCAATGGACGGACCGCATCATGGATGAGTTCTTTCACCAGGGTGATCGAGAAAGGGAACGCGGCATGGAGATCAGCCCCATGTGTGACAAACACACCGCCTCGGTGGAGAAATCACAGGTCAGTAAATGAGTCAGTAAATATATTTGACCATAATTCATCCATGAAAGCCAATTTAAAACAGTGCTTTATCTTTCTCCAGGTGGGTTTTATTGACTACATCGTCCACCCGCTGTGGGAGACCTGGGCCGACTTGGTGCATCCAGATGCCCAGGACATCCTGGACACATTGGAGGATAATCGGAACTGGTACCAGAGCATGATCCCTCAGAGCCCTTCCCCGCCATTTTACCAGCCTGACAAAGAGGGCAACGGGGGGTCGGGACCCGACAAGTTTCAATTTGAGCTCACGTTAGAGGAGGAGGACTCTGAGGGCACGGAAAAGGACGAACAGAGTCAGGGCGACGACGAAGAAGAGGAGGAGGAAGACGAAGACAGGGGTGAGGACATGGAATCATCCACTACACACATCCAGATAGTTACCGAAGACGCCTCACCAGTCGACACATAGGACCCTGTTGTCCTGTAACTAGATGGTAGCTGTTTTTTTCCCCTTGCGAGAGGAGCAATCTTGCAGTTGATGCTTTTTCGAAAACCCCACGTGGGGTGCTTTTTTAGGCCCTCGTGGGAGGAGGATGTCTTTCCCTCCTTGCACTTACGTTTGGAGATGGTTTGGTAGGCGCTCTCAGGAAATAAATGCTGCAGACATTTTGGACCTGAACGATTGACAGGCGACTTTGTTAAACATGAAGGATTGGGGCCAACATGAACAGTTTGTTTGTTTACCGGGGGCGAAGAGCAGACACTACTGAGAGGAGTAGTGTTTCTTTTATTTTGTATCAACACAGACTTTTTGTAAAGCTATGGGTGTGCGAGATTAAACATGAACTACTGAAGAACAAGTATTTGTAAAGAAAGAGAAACTGTTTACTTTTCTGTACCATTTGTCTAAAGACTGTGTGCCTTTTTACTATTGTCTTTTTAATAGTCTTTTATTTATTGAACAGGTTTTAGTATAACTGTATGTTGAGATGTTTTTGTTTTCTAAAGCAAACCAGACAAAACATGCAGACTTGTTTTATATATATATGGTATATATATCTACGCTGGAGAGAGAACATAGTGTCTTCCTTTGTTTGGCAATATAACTTAATAATCCAAACATCTGACAAAACAAAGAAACGTGCATTCTATTAAAGACGCACTTTCTGTTCATTACATATGTTTCTGTCGGACGTTTAACTATGAGCACAAACTCAGTTTCTTTAGAAAAAAACTTAATGTCATTTACATTCACATCATTGACAATTGTTGCACAAAAGCATTAAATGACTCTATAAAGACCCTAAATTTATTTAACACAAATTTACTATTCAAAATAACCCCCTCAATCTGTCAATAATTGACAGAAATCATAAAGGAAGCCAAAAGTATATTCACTTAAATAGTAGGTTGATTTTATTTATTATAATCGTCTTCCGCAAATCAACAACATGAGAGACAGATTTTGAGCTCTCAAAACCAGCTTACCTTCGTTGCATAACTTGGTACAGAACATTACCAGAGCTAATTTAATTTGACTTGAAGTCTTTAAAAAGTTTTTCTGAACTGTCCTAAAATTAAATCACCTCCAAATCCGCAAGGAAAACCATTGACGTACATACAACTTTTACCCCACCTCACAGAATGCTTGACTTGATGTCTATCAAGATCTGATATATGACCTCATGAAGTTCAAGCTACGGTTTTGAAATCTCAAGATGTGATATTTCAGACTTTTTCTCTTTTCCATCTTATTCAGATTTCAACAGTCAATGTCAGTTTAGTAATGACATTCACGCTTTGAGGTACTCAAACTACCTTACGCTCAAAGTCTCACCAGTGAAACCGTTAATGGCCAAAGTAGCATTCAAAAGTATGATTGTGTGCACATATGTAAGTGTCTACACATAACATGTTTGTGTGTGTGTCTGTCTATTGGCTTATTCGCTCGATCACCAGCCCACGCTTTCACGACTCCTTCCATCTTCTTTGTTGATATGCGCTCAAAACGGTCCTCTACTGTTTATAACAGTGTATTTATTATTATTACTGTCGACTGTACATAAGAAATAAAGTTTCTTTGTAAATTGATTAATTTATATGCACTTGCATTACCGAACATTGGTGGTGTTTTTTGTGTAGTGGGCTCTTGGACTGAGTCTGTTTTATTTAGTAATATTGTTTATGTTTTAATATAAATAAATATATATATTATAAATACCATGTATGAATATATTGCACAATTTTCAACTGCCCAGAACAGTAGCCTATGAGACACGCGACCCATTGGTAACGGGGAGAGTCTGTAGATAAGACATAAATACATACTGTAGACTTCTGTCAGATATTAGAAGCTTTGTGTATCACTGTTTGGTGTAACATCGATAAGTCGATATCTCACAGAATGTTGCCCTCAAATATTTACAACATTTTGTATGGAGATTGCTAAAATTGGTTCAGAAGTTTTAGAGATTGGCCTGTAAATACACATATTCTGTGTTCAGTTTGCAGGGGATGAATTACATTCACGGTCACATCACAGCCTCTGAATGACAGCAATGTGAAATCGATATAATTACGAAAATGTGATCTTCTGTAATTACTTGTGCTAATGTGAACTATTTTTCTGACCTGGTTAGCAGTTTTGAAATTCAAATTGTCAAGTATAACTTTGTTAATCTATGTTCTTTTGGTCCGATTTGTGTCCAAAAGCATTCAACAGAATTAGTGCTATATCTGCATGAGGGATGAGTTTTTATCGTCTGGTTATCCCACATTGTTGCAGGTGAATATTCAATGTTTCACACAATGTATGGTAATAATATTGTATATTGTGTTCAATCAAATCTGAAGCTACTTTTCTATGAAGTGATTAAAGACAAGCATGAATATACTCCATGTGTGAATGTCTTTTCTTTGCTTTGTTGACGACTATTAGGGCTATTGTTTAAAAATAAGAATTCCCCCACAATTTTAAATCACATTTTTACCTTTGCTAGTTTAAATGAGTTTTAATAATTCATATACTATTTAGTGGTAAACTGATCAAATGTAAAAATAATGGAGTATAGAAAATGTATTAATTTAATGTAGTTCTAATGTAGACATCTATTTATGTCTTTTGTAAAGATAAACATGATTAAATTCAAAACTTAAATGTTTTTACAGGTAATTTGAACAAGGCCATGAAATCTTTATTTGGACCTGTTTGTTTTAAATACCAGAATCTACTCTAAAAAGGCTGCAATGTTTTCAACCTGAATGTTGGGTAAAATATAGTCAAAACAATAATATTTTGGGTTATAAATTATAATACAAAATATGCTATAAATATTATATACTGTATACTTTTTATATAAATTATAAACAAATTTGCTAGTTTGTTTCAACCCATGCATGGATGGGTATGACAACAACCCATCAAAGGTTAATGTCTGGTTTTGTCCATGATTTTCTTTCAGTATGACTGGTCACATTGCATAACATTCTGAGAATATCACTCGATTGCGCTGTGCCTTGAGCTACGTCAGCCCTTAAATGACACAGTCAACTGCGAACACTCAGTATGTGAATCATTTTGAGGCTTTTCGCCCAGAATCCTGAGACTATATGTAAGGCATATATGTAAGTTACTCATCCTCAAGCTATTCTAACTGTTTATATTTGAATAATTTATCATATGATGTATTATTCAATATTTCCAACAATGATCTGTGAACACTGAATCTTAACCTCCGCCTCGTTAAAGTCCCTCTCCCCGCTGCGGACAAGAACTCCAGGGCGACCCCAGCACTTCGGGGTCCCTATGGCGCAGGCCGAACAGGAGGTGGGCATCGCAGGATCACGCCGGGGATTGAGCTCTGTCCATGGCTGCCTGCTGGGTTCAATATTGGCTGTTTCGTTCTATCAAGATCGGTGTCAGGAAGGAGTACCCAAGAGGACAGGAAGCTGGATGGAGAGCACATGGCCATCCTAACAAACAATGGCCATTAGCTTCCACACAAAACACGTGGGACTGTCATGATCCTGTCAAAAGACTATAAAAAAGCATGACAAGGTGAGGCAGGATCATGACACTTTTATTTTGTCTGTATGTTTACAGCACCAGGATTGTTAATATTTTAAATAGAACATATAAAGTGAGTGTCAGCTGAGGCCTAATGATTAGAGCATTGGGCTTGTGATCAGAAGTTTGCTGGTTCTAATCTCAGTGCCAGTACAAAACATTCCTCTAGTTTGCTAATTACCATTAAGTAATAGATTTGTGCATCATCTTAAACAATTGAGTACCTACAATCTGTGTCTTATACAGAGACTGTACATACATAAGTGATGGCAAGTGCTTAATACAAATTGACTTTCAAAAATACGAATAACTAAGGGTTAAAAACATTATGCAGACTATTCTGTTAGCCTTGTAAATGAAGGCTGCAAATCAGTCATGACTGGCTGCAGCTATTTATAACCTCCAACCAATCAAGAGAAGAAGCTGTTAAAAGGGGTTGGCAGGTGTCAAAAAGTCCAGCTTAGCCAGCTCACCTAAATTTATTCAAAATAAAAAAACAAATACAGAGACTAAAATATATGCAAAGCAACGTGTGTGCATGGGGGTGCATATAGAAATAGATCACAGATAACTGAGAACTTTAGGAAAGCTACTTACTGTAAAGAACTATTTCATGTTGTGCAAATAAATAAAAAATGTATGTGTGAATGCCTTAAAATAAAAACAATAAAATAGAAAAAACAAAAGTATTATAAGGAACAGTAAAAATAATCAATGTAACATTTTGAGCACAATTATTTTTAATATAACATCAAACCTCCATCTTATAGAATTAATTATACTTTTGTAAAGAGAGCAATAATACAATTTTCAAGTTTTTCTAAAGCTGTTGCATATGTGATGTGGGGCAGCGAGGTCAGCTCTTCCCAGTTATAAAGATACTGCATTTCCACTCTCCTTGGAAATTCCCAGGTCTGGGGCTCAGAAAAGAGACTTGCTGACTAGAGTACTTCATGTTTTACTTTTAAGTGCTGTGACAAATGTAGAAATTATTCCAATTCCCCCCATGCACCGCTCCTTCACATTGGTCCATTCAGACTTGAAATCAAATGGATCTTAGACAGAGAGAGCTTTCTTCTGTTTTGTCTGAAAATGACATTACTGCTCTTTCTTCACTTCTCGCGCTCACGCTCTCGCTTTCTTTTTGATGTGCCAGACTAAAGAGTGCAAAAAATTCATTTTCCCATCTCATTAGTTGCGGGTCAGCAGTGCTCCCTCACCGGGTGCCCATGCGACAGCTAGTGAAGCTGACGGTGTGTCAGTCGGTGCTGGTTGGTTGATTTCTTTTCTTGCACAGCAGTCCATGTCCTGACATCATGACTAAAAAAAAGAAGACAAACAAGTCTCTTAAATACATTTTCTGTAAATGTAAATTGGACTGTTACTAGCATCCCGTACTGAATTTTATGCAATGTAACCCAAACAACAAACACTATATATATAGTGCAGTTTCAGCTATAGCCGCATAATTCTCTAAATGACACCCACACATCCCTGCATCCTCTCAGTTTCTCTGGGAGGAAGCAGAGCACAGCATAGCTGCGGTGCAGTGAAGCTGGCGGGAGGGGGTTAGAGAAGAGGGAACTGCTCTGACCTCAGGGAGGATCCTTTGCCTCAAATGTGGAGCTTAAATGCTTTCTGACATTTGGAGGATGCTGCATGTGCCCGGCCTCAGCTGGCCCCAATGCTACTGAGATTACCGCGAATGAAAACACAAACACTATATCAGGGCATGTACCAATATTTTAACTGCAGTCATTTGTTTATGCATATTCTTCTGTTATTGTGTTGCAACACTCTCCTGTGTTACATAAATGATCTGCGGTCAGTGAATATAGTAACAGTGAGAACATTGCTTGGACAGCCATATATGGAATTTCAAGATGTCGTAGAGAGAGAACCAGACATGATCATACACAGAGAGAAACAGAGAGAGAGTGATAGAGAGACCACATGATATCATTACATAAGGAATGTCTAACGCTAATCCTCATGTCTCAAACAAGCTGTAGATAGAACACAAGAGCTATTCCTCTAAATGCGTTCTCCAGCAGTCTTGTGTCCTCGTGTTCTCTCTCTACGTCGTCAAAGCCCAGTTCCAGTACTCAAGAACACAAGAACAGAGAAAGCATGAAAGAACCCGGATGTGTTCTCGATATCATGCATCATATGCAGCCTTGTGTGCCCACGGAATCGGCTTGAAGTCCCAGAAGCCACTGCGTCCATCCAAGTTCGTTCTTCCGAGGCTGCCTCGCAAGACCGGTCTCCACAAGAACACGAGTCCATTCTTGGAATTGAGAAACAACCAAGGTCTGAGGAGGGACCTGTTACTATGGCGACCCCATCAATGGGCTGGGGTGGGATAAACTAAAACATGTAACATCACTAAAAGATGTACAGATACTACAAACAGCTGTTTCAGTACTTCTTTTAAAAGCACATGCCTACATTTGATAAGAAAGACAAGATTTAATTCAAGGATTTTTAATTAAAACTGGATTAGGCCATACAGTATGCTGTTTACACAGTGTTTGTTTATCGGCACAGTGCTGGAAAGCAGTATGCACTTAAACTTTAGCTATATTTTATAGCCTACTTTTTATGTATTTGCAGGCTACTTGTACAACACAAGTCCATGTAATTAATACTTTTCGATATTTAAAACATATTAAGCCTCATGTAAAGTCCTCATGAATTATAATAGATAGTTTCAATACTTAAACAATTAAATTGGCTACGCTGATGCGTCTCTTTTTGCTTGCCTCTTCGTCACGTGACCACAGTTCCCACAGTTCATTACTACCTGTGTGTAAAGATTAATTTAGCTAGAAACAAGTTTATATAGTAGGTTTGTACATGTGGTTCGTATGTTTTGGACGTGTCGGACGACAGCGTTTTTTCCTTCCCAGCCTGTCAAAGTTTGTTCAGCGAGAGTTACTTTGTTTATGTTCTGCGTCCTGAGGTATAGTGTCGACACACAGGCGGATGTTATTGGGACATTGTTGTATATTGGGTAATCGGAGGATATTTGGTAATGTGGCTTTGTTTGACAGTTCCGCTTTTATTTAAAGTTACGGGATGTTCTGTTTTCATGCCGTATACTGGGAGATTTTAAAAATATGAGTTCCAGAGATTATATTAGAAACATGGCAGGCCATGGAGAAAGTTGCCAGAAGAAGGAGCCGTGTGTATAACCTCACGTTGTAGTATTTCATTTTGTTAACATGTTTATTATGGCATTGTGGTTTCTATTGTTTTATGTACACTTTGAGCCTCAATATGTATATTTGTCCTATCATACAGACTGTAGCCTACTTAAATCTGCCTGGTTTTTTTCTATACAGGTGAACGCGCAAAGAAAGAAAATCTGTGCAGTCGGCCAGTTCTGGCTCTGTTTACAAGCAGACGTGCTTCCTGGAAACCATCATGCCCCTCGATCCTAGGACCACCCATTCGAGCACAAGGTGAATATTCTGAGTTTTATTTTAATGGAGAAGATAAGCAGGCACAATTCTAAAGGAAAGATTGAACTCCTTTTCTTAAAAAAATATTTAATTTATATTATTTGGAGAATGGTGGATCCCATATTATACAATAACAGCATTATTCAAAGCATCATGGTGCTTATTCTTGTGACCTTAATATTAAAATACCTTATTATTACAACACTTACTAAACTATCGTTTTCAGGCTTTGATAGATCAACATATTTTTATCAAAACAAGGAACGTTTTCGTTTTAGTTTTTTAACATACGTGCATTCTCACTGAAAAGGAACCAGTGTGGCAAGCTTCAGTGAGTTAGACTGAAACAAGCAGGGACAAGAGCTGGCTATAAAATCCTCAGAGATCTGCTTTGCTCTTACAGTGGTAAATACGGCGCATGTTTGACGGCTTGTCAAGAGTATTTTATTTTCATGAGATTCTTGCCCGTTTCATGCATGGATTTGACAAGGGATAGCAGCTATCACAGTAGTTTGAGTTGAGTGGCTTGGCGTGTGTGGGAACTGCAACACCACCTTGAGAATTGCAGTTCAGTACGTGACACACTGCACACACTTTGCTCAAGTTACACATATCCAATATGGGATAGTGTTTCTCTTGACAGGACCCGGAATATGATCTAGTGACAAGTCAAGACATCAGTTATATGTCTTTGATTTGCATTTGGTTAATTGTTTGGATTAACAGGTGTTTTTTTCTGTTGATGCTTTGCTCTATTTAGGGATATAGAGCAAATTTTGGCCCTGCCCCATGCCATGAATCTCACCCATTAGTGATGTCATGCAAGAGCATTTGCAGCTGAAGTGGAATTGAATTGCTGATGATGAGAAAGTATAAGTTATATCAGTCATTCAAAGTTCAGCCAAAAATAAAAATTCTGTATGGACCTTTCCCCCTCTAACCCAACACTATATGACTCTTTCTTCTGTGGGACTTTGTTTGATTTTGTGTCTGTACAAACGACACAATTTTCCTTTTTCCCTATAATTTCTCGTTTTGGTTGCAGGAAAGCAGTTCATTTCGACATTGTCTTGACCAAGCTTGACTAAATCAAGTCATCTTGGCCTCACACACTGCAGGAATGTCCTATATGCCCTGTGATGTCATCTAATGCATCGCCATTTTAGTAAAATACTCATAATTATTTTAAAGGGTTCGATCGTATCAAGCAATTGCAGACATTACCATCTGATTCTGTCTGGCTCCTACTGTTCATCTTTGGCTTTCAGCCTGAAGTGAGGGACCATTTGAAGTCAGTACCATGTTGACTCGTGCTTACCTGTGAAAATCTAACAGCTGGTTAAAAGTTGTGACACAACCCTGCAAAAGTCCACATTGAAGACACACTGGTATCACAAACAGTCGTCCTTAAAGGGGGGTGGGAGCTGTCTGTTTTGGAAAGCAAGTGGAACTATAAAATCCTTCTCCAAAAGCTTGTGTTGCAGTCTTTAAGTACAAATATGGTTTCCGATACCAAAAAAGGTATTGTAATATCCTAACAGGTATTGTTCTGGGTTTTGTTGAAACTGGTACTTGCTATTAGCACCTATTGTGTATTATTGCTCCTGTATGATATATCGCTTTATTGTTCCCTGAACTCTCTGTAAGTCGCTTGGGTTGAAGGCGTCTGCTAAATGACTAAATGTAAATACATAACACAGTCTGAAAACAAAACATTTTATTTGAGATGTCTGGATGAAGGACCATCACCTGCAGCTGAACCTTGCAAAAACTGAACTGCTCGTGATCCCGGCCGACCCTGAAGACTCAGCAAGTCCATCCAACTAGGTTCATCAACAACTACTCCTTTTAGAACGGCCAGAAACCTGGGAGTGGTAATTGATGACCAGCTGAACTTCACAGATCATGTTGCCAGCACCATCAGGTCCGTAGATTCATTCTCTACAATATTAGCAGAATAAGACCTTTCCTGTCTGAGCATATGCAAGTTCTTGTCCAGGCTCTTGTCCTGTCCTATTGCAATGCTCTACTAGCTTGTCTTCCACCTTGTACAACAAGACCTCTTTAGATGAATCCAGAATGCAGCGGCAAGAGCCAAAAGTGCACGTCACTCCTCTCTTCTTTAGGTTGCACTTGTTCCCTATAGTTGCTCGCATCCAATTCAAATCTTGTGGCGCCATCCACAAAGGGAAAAAAATCACATTCTCCATATGTGTTCCACGACTCTGGAACGATCTCCCTCATGCCACAAGATCAGTGGACTCCGTAGTTGTCTTGACGAATCGGCTAAAAAAACATCTCTTCCGTCAACATCTGACCCAATAGTACAGTCTTCTACTTATTCTCTACTCTCCTATCCCCCCTACAAAATACTAAAAAATTACTTTGCTTTGTATACTGTGGTAGGCTAACTGAGACCAGTTTAATGCAACTATGGATTGTTGTTCTTTTGCACAAATTGCTTCTATTGTTTTCCCCTACTTTGTAAGTCGCTTTGGATACAGGCGTAAATGTAAATGTCCCAAAGACATGCAGCAGCTGTGATATTAATTTAGTGGATTATTCAAGTGACAGTGATTCAATCCTGCTGTTATTCAGACAGTGCTGATGCTATGGCGGGGATGTTTCTGCTCGTTCTTATTTCAGTTT
Organism: Barbatula barbatula; assembly: GCF_947034865.1. Classification (NCBI taxonomy): domain Eukaryota; kingdom Metazoa; phylum Chordata; class Actinopteri; order Cypriniformes; family Nemacheilidae; genus Barbatula; species Barbatula barbatula. The sequence continues at coordinate 18,236,316 of NC_136770.1, forward strand.
GGCCTAGCGGAGTGACATGGTGTTGCAAGGGGTCTGTAACCGAAACAGAATCCTTACGTACGTCATACTTGCCATGCCGCAGTGGCGATCTCTGTGGACCAAATCATGGCTCAACGATCATTTTAGCAGCTGCAATCTATGCGACTTAATTCACATGTCATAAATCAGCACTTTACACAGATTAACATTCAGCAGTGTCCTATGACATCAGTAGTCAAGGTTTAATCTCTTTGCCTTTCTAAAAAAAAAACAAGAGGAAACGTGATTGATAAATGACATCATCCTTAATGTTAGAAAGAGTTCAGAGAACGCTATGCCAACGGGACAATCGTGGTTTGTTGACTACTCAACCATTGTGACAACCCTCTAGTGATTTTGTCCTTAATAACATTTTAATGCATTTTTTAACAGGCTGATGTATTGAATTTATTTTTAGCTCCTCCTTAGTACATACTAATTTACAGCTGCAGAAAAACTTAAGAGACCATTTCAGAGACCGTTTTTCTGATTATAAAATGTACTATTTATATGTATATGTTTAGGTAAATAATCACTTTAATTTAGAAAAATATTAGTTTAATTCTGTGAACTAACAAAATATTTTTTTATTTCAAATAAAAATGATGTTTCTATTTGCATTTATTTGAAGAAAACGATAACTGAAAAAACAGATCAGAATAGCAGAAAATATGCTGTATTTTATCAGACCACAAATACTGCAAAGTAACCAAGTTCTAAAATTAAAATTTTCATGTCATGACCTTGATTTGTATCTGTCTTGTCATGCTGTCAGTCTTTCACATTGCTTTTGGATGCTTATGTCAATCCTGAGGTTTCATTTGATTGAAATTCAACAATCACTGGACTGAAACGGCCACAATGAAATGCTGATTTAAAATGAACATTTGTAAAAGTTCTCTTATTTTTTCTGTGGCTATAGTTAGTATGCTACATCCAGAATGCCAAATCAGGCTGGATGAAACGGCATGATGGGAGATGCTGGAATATTCTTTGTGATCCATGTTTCAAACTAGATGATTCAGACATTGAGTGGGTGGGATCCTTGTATACTCGTACATTTCTCACAAAAAAAGCAAAGGCGAGGAAACCCTCTTTAAAATATTCACAGCATCTTCACACATTTAGCTGAATCTTTTTGAACTTGCACATTCTACTTAATAGGGCTTTAAAGAGCCAAGATCACATAAAAAATGTATTTCTACCCTTTTCGCTGCTCTTTTAAAGCTCCTTTGTTTGGCCACAGCACCTCAAGGAAAAGCAGTCGCAATCGTTTCTCTTTCATTTGTCAATGCAGATTTTTGTGTGCGTGTAGGAGTGCCCTAGATACAGGTTTCCTAGTGTTTCTTCCTTGTATCTCTTCCTTCAGCACTAGAAACACTTGAGAAATGACCTTTGTGGTCGACCTGACCAATGTGGGGACCATCAACGGGTCATACTGAGGAAGTGAATCTACCTCGGAGCCTCGAAATAGGTTTTGCCCAAAAATGTCAGTTCACTGTTCGTTATATAGTGAGAACTCCTAAATCTATAAGCGTAGCCTGGATAAGTGTGCCAGTTAGGTAGTCCATCAGCATTTCACCGTCACTACATACGCACAACCCACTTGAAATAATCCGGTCATGGAGTTGGATAACAAAGAGAGGTAGAGGGTCAAGGATGAAAAGCTCCTTCAGTGAGACGGAACGAATCAGGTTTTCTTTTGGATTTCCCCCAAACTGTTTATGCTGACTGAATATTCTGTATAAAGTTTCTGTTTATTAACAAGAATATTATTTTTGACAGGTCAATATTTTATAAAAAGCTTGTAATTGAGCTTAGTTACAGTTAGTTTACTCTGTTTATGGGAAGTATAGCGCCCTACTTTAAGTTATCAGAAGGTGCCGAGTGAGATGCTGGAAATGAGATCAGAGAGGGTAGGGGAGCATTTACAGAAGTACATTTAATGCCTTGTTTATTTAGGCCTAAGGTCCCATCGAAGTGCTGCAAGTAAAACTATATATACAAATGCACACACACAGTGTAATGACACCAGGCTATTAGAGGTCCTAAACTGTGACCCTCTCTAGTGACTGAATTCAGATTAGAGGAGTGGTGTGCAAATCTTTTCCACAGTCCTACTGTGCTCTTAGGGACGGTGAACGCATACAAAATGTGAACAAATCATGTGACACACTGATGGAATAAATGTAATTAGGTATTCTCTTTATTAAGATATGAATGACAGTATCCGTTTGTACAGTGCAAAAATTACAAAATCAATTTATTTTATCAAATAATTATTTGTTCAAATGTTAATCTAAACATATTTACACAAAATATATTTACGATAAGGGAAATAAATACTGTAGTCATATGGGAAAGCATGATGCCATAGCAATTAAATTTAGTCTTTTGTACCCCATTGACAATTTTATTCTTGTTTTTATCATATAGGCAATTCCATGCAAATGTCAACCTTCTTATACATTTATTCACCAGGTCAGGTGTCAATATAGCTTTCCTGTAGCTCAGTGGTAAGAGCATGTTTTTCTAATGTCTGGACTCATCAGATGATTAGGTAAATACAAATCGATATTTTAATATAATGTTAATAAAAACATTCTCTCAGAAATTAAATATATGTATAACTAACATCGTCTCTAATCCCGGACACGTCTGGCGCCGCATCCAGTGTGAACAAAATGTAAAATTATAATGGGTTTTAATGCTCTTTATTGTCTGATTTGTTTGGTTGCTTCGTGCTGTGTCCGGTGGTGTAACACTAAGACCTTCACCCACTTATGAGGTCATAGAACCCAGAGATGAAGCCTAGCTGTTAGACACGTCTACAAGTGTGGAAAATCCCCACGTCTACATGAGCCTTCTGTAACGCATTACCCTGCCCGATGAGCGACGATGATTACGGGAGTGACCTAAACCAAAACAAAATTCCTGGTGCAGAGAGATGGCACAGATTATGCGATGTGCCCGTCTGCTTTTCTCCTCTGCCTACGTGCCATTCGCCAAGCAATGCCCCATAGCAGATGGACAAGGATCGTCTCACACTTGCATAAACCTTCATCAACTTGCTTCCTGCATTCTTGCTTACGAACAGTTCTTGAGGCTTTTAAAGCATATCAGGGCGTCTCATATCAGCAACAAATACTAAATGTCATCTAAATACAGTAAAAGGGTCAATTGAGGCTGGTGACTGGCTGTATGTTGAGCTATATCAACTGGGTTTAAAAGTTGATTGTCAGGGTATGTTTAATGTAAGTGACCTTCATTTTTCTATAAATGGGACTATCTATTATTGAAAGAAAGGATATTGCTGGAATCTGTCTGTTGGTTGGAAAATTGTGTCTGGTGTGATGCCATTTTGTGACATAATTTATGCCAACTTTATGATTGTGACATTTTCCATCAAATCTGGAAATATAATTTCTTAGAGAATGTGTTTACTACCAATATATTGAACCATCTGTTTATATTTGACTTAAACCCTGATGATGGCAGACACCAGAGCAATGTCATTCTATGCACAACTTTTCTGTTTTAAAAAGAGAAACAGTATTATGCATTTTTGAGAGACAAAATACTGTGTAGGATTTCTGTGAATTAAAATGTACAAACCATAAGCAATAATGCCCAACAAATGAAGGTGGCTCTTCATAGACAACAAAATAATTATTTCATTTTCATGAGGAATATGACCTGTTATGGATGTGAGAAGACAAATCACTGTAGAAAACAGTGCATTCCGTCTTTTACTTTACAATAGTAATTAATATATTTGCCCACATGAAAAAATACTTCAGTAAACTGTAGTATTCACTATAAACTAACAGTGTGTACTTTGAGCCATACAGGGGAAAATTAATTTTTTCTACTTCAATTTAAGTACTATTTTTAATAAAGTACTATTTAAAAAAATAAGTACTATTTTTATCATTTCAACAGGACATTAATTTCCATTTACTAAAGTAAATAATATACTCAGTGGTCGAATTATAAAAAAAGGGTGTTTGACAGTAGCTTCAATGCCGTTGAAAGCTCGTATTGAGCATTACACGTCCAGGAGAGGGAACATAACCACTTTCAATACATACACACAAAACAAAGAGATTAATTAAACCGCATCCGAATAATTCTACAGTTATTCATAGCACAATTTGCATTCTGTTCAGCAAGTTGATCCAAATTTGTATACATTTTTTTGTTCTTGGCCACCATTGACTACCACAAAGGAAAAAATATTTTTTTGTTATGTTGAACACTAAAGAAGAAATTTTGAAGAAGAGGCACCTTTGACTGCCATTTTTATTCTTCCTTCTATGGTGGGGTGTCCGATTTCCAAATTACACTTGTTTGGACAAAGTCGAGCCGAGTACCAAAACAACCTTGTAGCCAATCAGCAGGAAGGTGCACGTTGCACAGGACGGACATTAGTCGAGCGCTGACAAAGCGGAAGTTGGGAGTAGGGGTGTGCTAAGAGAAATCGGACACCCCATCTTTAATGGTGGCCAAGAACTGTTTGGTTAAAAGCATTTTTACAAATATCTTTCTCTGTGTTAATCCGAGCAAAAATATAGAGATTTGGAACAAATGATGCCTGAATTTTCATTTTTGGGTGAACTGTCCCTTTATGGTTGACATTTGAAAGCTGTATCAGCAATGTTGCTTTATATGTTTGTATTTTATTGATTTCACTAGAACACAGAGGAAAAGGCAGTTCTCAAAACATATTCAGCCTGTGACAGGGTCCACTACTGACTAAACTAAAAACTTAAATGAGACCGCATCCTGCAACCGTTGCTCTCAGTAAACGTGAGGAAAATCACATAATTTTTAGGGAGTCTGAGATGGGTGGACGTGGTCATGAGGGAGAATCACACCCAGTGGAGGCGATTTGGCCTCTTTTTCGCTCTTTCTGCACTGTGACAGAATTGCACGTTTCCATGTAGAGCACACCCTTTAGATCCCCAGATAAGCAGCCATTTACTGCACAATTGTGGCCAGGCAGGTGCACACCCATCTCACAGACTTGCCCATACTGAATCAGTTTATGGCTGCCACAGCGTGACGTACGTGAGGTCTCACCATCCAGATGCCCAGAGCCTGGCTGCCCTCTGTTGGAGACAAAAATAACACTTGAGGAGAAAAGTAGGTCAGCAGATGTGGAGGAGGAGATAAATAGATGAAACTATAGAGGTGAAAAAAGCGAGAGTGTGGGCGGAGGGAGACCGTGGAGAGACAAGGGAACATAGATGCTATATGCTGTTCTTCTGTTATTCTTGTTGTCTCACAGTATTTGTATGCTGTCTCCGACCTTGTCTTTTGTGCTTCCTGCAATACACTGTATTTGGCATAAAACCTTGTTATGACAGAATTGTGAATGCAATGTATTGTAAAAAATGGAGAAGTGTTGGTGTGAGTTTGTGAATCTTATATGATGACAGAAAGTATTTTTATTGCTAAATGAGTGTAGAGCAGCTTTTTATGGTTGACTACCCACAGTATGCTATCTGCCAGTTTCTAGAGGACATAATATTGCTTGTATATGCAATCTGTTATCTACAGTTGTTTCACTTGACTGTATTCATGCTCTTTTATTGGTTATTCAATTTTGATATTGTAATTTTTCAGTTGTTAGGTTAATGTCTGCTTTGTACGTTGGCTTTTCTTGAAACCCAACAGTCTAAGAGGGAGATTAAATTTTTTTATTCAAAAAGAAACATGGGGATGTAACTGTTTAGTTATCCAATGTAATTAGATGTGGATTTTGGTCAATGTCTCAGCTTTTATTGCTTCCCACACTATAAAAATATATTTTGTCAAAAATAATACTTTAATGGGCATATACACTATAGCACAAGGTGGCAGTGTTTTACTTTGTTGTATTCACAAGACCAGAATTTTTTTTACTGAACAATATTTTTATTTATCTGTCAAACAATTCCTCTCTTGATTATTCTTATTAAAAATAAAAGTCTGTGTTTAATATGTCCGTGCACTCTGCATATTCATTTTTGATTTACTGCATTACATACATATTTAGGAAATATGTATTTATAAATATTTAACAATAATTTAAATCATATATAAATGTTTATACAGTTTTATATTTTACATGTTTCTTAAATATGCATGCGTGTGTATGTGTTTATTAATAAAAAATAAATATGCACAGTACACAAATGTGTAAACAAACTTTTATTCTGGATGGTTTTTATTCAGGTATGTAAGCAGACACCTACCTTTTCCTAAGCAACTCTTCTCTTACAGCAATTCTCCCATTTCGAATTTCGGATCGAATTTGCACCATTTTTTATTCAACTCCAAGTCTTAGAACTGAGCTTCCAAACAGGCTGGTAAACATTGTGAATTGTTTTTTTTTTCTGCAGAACACGAAATAATATTTTGAATAATGGGGACCAAACTTTTTTATACACCATACACTACACTTTATACTTATATTCTTTTTAGAAATTTGAAAGTACTTTTTATAGAATGTGCACTTATGAAATCTTTTGTAATGTGTGACCTTTCAGGTTTTTGTTCAGTCTGTAAACTGTTTACTGAGGATTATTTCATGATCACAGATCATGTAAACCTCCCACATAGTCACCCTGGAGTATCCAGAGGGCTGTATTACATAACAGAGATCATTAACAGTCACATCATAAATCTGTGGGAATAGGCCCAGCAGCAAAAGTATTCCAGCTTGCTTGTCCTGTTTTCTCATAGTGTGCAGTTACAGTTGTATGGCAGTAGATGGCAGATTCAAATTATTTCATATATTTCTTTATTCATTTAACATTTTGTGTTAGTGTGTAACAGACGATTTGTTAATATTAAACGTTTATGTTTAATGCTGTTTCTCCGTCATGAAAACAGATTGCTGTCTACCTATACTTCCGAGTTTTCTGGTACTTATTACATCATCAACCATCTCTTTTGTTTTTATTAAGTACCCGGAGACGCTGTCGTATGCATCACATGGAGACTGTTACAGATGACTGAGAACTGTCTTACTGTATACTTACTGTATTTGCATAGGTAAGCGCACTTAAAAATATTTTTTAGGATTTGATATGCCCCCCTTTTGCATGCACTGTTTTAATGCCACAAGTTTATGCCAGCTCTGATTAATATGGTGTATACATTTCTCAAATTTTTCCACCCTCTTGTTAATCCAACATTTGAGTTATTTGCATAAATGTATAAATAGAGGTATGTTAACCCCCACCATATTACTCTTTCCCACAAGTATTCACTCACTGATGGATTCTGGGGGATGTTGACAGAAGTTGGTGGTAAATGTTGGTAATTTGTTATGCAGAAAAGAGATTTATTTAGAGCCCCGAGGTTTAGTTTTGAATGTCCTCTTTATGCCAGCATTGTAGAGTGATCACACTGAATTCTTAACTCATGTTTACATGAATTATTTCAAAATATATAATGAATTATTGAATAATGAAAAATACAGAACATCCCAATAATAATCTTTCTAGATGTTTTAAAGTACACACAAGGCTCTAAATCGTGCAGTAATTCTTACCAAGGGTGTGATCATTTTTTCGGGATTGAGAGCAGGGTGAGCTGTAAATTGCCTATTGAAAAACGCATATTGGTCCAACAGTAATCTGATTATGGGTCTCATCAATGTTCATGGTGGTTATGGCCTATGGAGTATAAATTATTCGACATTTATGGGCTCGACTGCATTTGGAAAGGCGGATGACTACAGACAGGGGGCGCTATAGACAGACAGTAGGGGATAATAGGGAGAGATGCTCACATGGACTGAAGCATGACTTAGTTTAGGTAAACAAAAGCTTAAGAATAAAACGCCATCTCATTTTTGGTGTAACCATGATTTACTGAGAGAATAGAGAAAGCAAGAGGGTGGAATTTAAAATGAATAGCCACAGAACACACACACATGCAAATGGTAACAAATAAACTTTATAGCTCTGGATTATATGAGTAATTTTTCATTTGTCATGTCTGTTTATCTGTGCTTTTTTATTTGACTTCTGCTTCATTGTTCTTGTAGAAACCAAACAAAATTTCATTTATGATACCTCATGTGTTACATCACTCGTCATGTGGAACACAAAAGATATTCTGAGGAAGGTCTCGGTGTTTGCTTGTTTTTTTGTCTATACAGTGGAAGTAAATGGGGTCCAGTGTTGTTTGATAACCAACATTTTTCAAAATATTTTTTATGTTCTGCTGAATGCAGAAAGTCATACAGGTTTTGAATGACATGAAGGGTGAATAAAGAAAGAATTTAAATTTGAGTTAGCTGTCCCTTTAAATAAAATGTTTTCTGTATCTTTAAAGGTCATTCACAAGAGATGAAATACGGTATAGTCCTCACAGCCCCAGTTCTGTTTTTGTCAAAACTCTGCTGATGCCTGTGCATTCAGAAAGCTTATTGTCAGTCCACCCAACCCCTTTTTGTCTTTTGATCAGTAATCCAATGGAGACGGTCCGCCTCCTCATTTAAAATAAATTGCTGTCCCTCACCCGCACACACACACACACACACAGGCTCTCTCATCCCCTCCTCCCCTGTCACCCTGTCTGTACTGAGAGTAAGCTCCACCCTTTCTGAAGCAGCTACTGTTTCTGTCAGATGTGATGTCAGATTGATTGATTTGTCAGGGAGAGCTACAGGGACAGAGCACTGGCAGCCAGCTGAGCCTAGAAGAGCAGGAAGTAAGAGGGCGGACCGACTCCATTGGCAATAAAGATTCTAATGTATAAATAAACAATTCAAATTGCGTATCTGTCACAATATTGTGTGTTCTTAACATGAAACACTTTCCCTAATTTAGCCGTGTGGCTACTCTGGCAACCAACACATCATTAATCCAGTTCCTTTTTATTCTGGCAGGAGCCGCATGCTGCACCATAACAAGGTAAGGTGTGTGTGTGTGTGTGTGTGTGTGTGTGGGAGGGTGTGTATGTGTGTGTACTTGCGTATGTGAATTCCCAGCGAGGACACTGACAGAAGCGATGAACCTCTTGCCATGTGACGTGCAGCAGTGCCCGCGGGATTGGCTGAGCTGAGCGATGACCTCAGCAAGCCTCCCTCCCTCCTGGCAGCTCCCTCTCTTCTCATCCCTCCCTCTCTCTGCTTCCCTCTCTGTCTCTCCGCTCTGCTTTTTCTTGCCCCTTTTCGAGCATCCTTTGGTGATCGTGTAGAGTACAGCCGCAGTGGCTAGCAGCAGCATCCACGGCCTAAACATGGAACCCTAGTCATCCGACGGCCCCCGTGCAAAGGGACGCAGGGATTTTAATCCAGAGGGTTTTGGAAGCTGGGCGCGTTCTCTGTTTTATTACATCCCTCCATCTGGTAACCAGGGGCTTCTGTTTTCCCCTCCTCCCATTTCAGACTCCTTGGAGATAGAGGAATGCAAATCTGCAATCATGATGGAAGGTGAGGGCTTGGTCTATTTTTATTTTGTTAGTCTCTGTGCTTCTGTTTGAATGTCATTGCAGGCGGCTTGGCATGTTGCTGGCTTTAAATGCCATAAGCTGGCCGGCTATTTTGAGTGGCTTGACATTCCGGTAACTTGCGTATCATTCTTCTTTATATAGACGTTATGGAGATCTTAAAGACAGATCGCAAACACACACACACACACACACACACACACATGTGGATTTATCCCATACTGTATATTCAAGCATTAACAGGCATACGTGCTCTAATGTCCAAAAGCAGACATATTTGCATTTTTCTTTGTGCTTTAGTCTCACCCCCCATAACGTTGCTTGTAAAGGATTATTTGGATTTTGCTGTTACGGCTTATGTGCCCAGCTGGCCACTTAGAATTCTCTTTGTATATGGAGTATACACACAAATGCACACACATGCTCACACCCACACGTTATACTATAACGCAGCACTCCGTTTTACCGATGTGTCCGCTCAAGGCCATTTTTAAGGGACATGCGTGTGATTCAGCGTGTGTGTTCATGTGGACGTTGCTGTCAGCTGTGTTTTGGATGGGGGAAACGGGGGATGTGCACAGTTTTTTATGTAACTGTCGGTCTGACACGAACGTATCATTTATTTATACCGCTGGATCAGATAAACTCAGTATCAATTTCACAGGCTCCCAATCACCATTTTATGTCCTTGCGCGTTGACAGTTGATGTAATTTTTGATGTCCAGAGTGCATCAAATCAAAGCAATGGAATAAAAAAAAGTCTTTATAGATGGCACTTCCTTCTGTGGGTGTGTCACAGTGGCTCATTGTGGGTTTTATAATTCATGTTTGTCATTATTGTATTCTCTTGTGAGTGTTTGTGTTACAGAGCTTATCAGTTTAGGTGTTAGGTAACAACGCAACAGCAAAAGTGATGGTTACTGGAGCTTCAAATAGCTGTGACGAGGTGGATCTCTTAGCGCGGCTAGCACAGGCTTAGCTAGGTTGGCTGTGCATGGATTACCTGAAGGTGTAAAATAGCATGATAATCCACTTCACACTGTGGTTTTCTTATGATGAACCCTGAAAACACAAAGCTATCTAAACACGACACTAAACATGTCTTTCTGGTGGCCTAGATGAATTGAGGAAAAAAAAGGAATTCATTCATTTGCATTAACTCACTTTGATGATGAGGAGAGTCCAAAGACTTTCTATGAAGGTTTTAGACAGAAGTCCTGTTAGTAATGTTTTTACAATCAATTTAAAGCTGCACAATGCTTTTGCTTGTGTATTTAAGACCCCCCTTTTGAGCAGAACACTGCCAGAAGTGTACAAAGTAGCAAAGGTTTTAGCTGGTATGTGTAAACTTTCAGCACTAAATGGACAGTTACAACCATAAATTTTTACATTTCGAAAAAACACCATCCCATGAGGCTTACAGCATTGGATGGAAAATTATCCGTTCAGTTCTGTTTTCCAGATCTTGCAGTTGAATGTAAATTTTGGGTTTGGTATTATTTATTGCTGGAAGAGTGTTGGATCCTCTTATTCTGTTGCCATTCTTTCATTTGCATGGATCATTCAAAATAAATGTCAGTTGGACAGATCCCAAAATCAAATCATTTGGGATCCTTGAGTATGTAACACAAATGACCCTTTTTCTCAGTGCCACAATGTTACAATGTGAACATGCAGATTATGTCTTAAAGGGAAAGTTCACCTTTAAAATGAAAATTCTGTCATTATTTACACGCCCTCTTGTCATTTCAATCACACAGGTTTAAAATGACAACAGGGTGAGTAAATTATGACAGATTGTACAGAGCTGTATACTTTGATAATAAACAGATGTGATTGTATGGAGTATGATCTCATGGGAATAATACATAGGAATATCTTTTCTTTTCTGTTGATTTAAAGATATTTTATACTTTGATAATACTTCTGCCTCCTAGTGTATTTTATCTAACCACCATGATATTATTTTTAAAATGTTTAAAATAAAAGCGATTGTTCTATCAGTAGATATTTTATATTTCCCCAGATAATTAATGACAGGAGTGAAATTGTTTCCCATATTCTGCATTAACGGGAGTTCTCTCTGTGTGCCATTTGGGAGTCGTAAAATAATAATTGCAGTACAGTATGTCCTTCTGGTTAACTCTTATTGAATTTATTAAATCGAGGAATTAGTAGCTTTAATGATTATTTGGTACCTTGTATAGGATGCCCTAAGAATGACTCGTAGTAGCAGAGCAATGTACAGTATAAACACTTTTTATTTTTTAGTAACTAGACATGATTTGTTATTAGTCGCCAACAACAGGTACATTATGCATTTGGCAGATGCTTATATTTATTTGTGTGTTCTCTTGAAATCCTGGCATTGTTTGGACAAATAGAATATGATTTAAAATAAATTCAATGAGGCTTGAATCTTCACAAGAATCAGTATGAATTAAAATAAAATGTTAAATATGACCAAATTCTGTTCTTAGTTCAAAGCCAAAATCTGTAAACTGTTAAAGAGATACTTCACCCAAACATTAAATGGTTTCATCATTTTAAACCTACGTATATTACTTTATTCTGGAGAACACAATATAATATGAATATAATATTTGAAGAACTTTAATAACCAAACAACACTGAACCTCATTGATTTCCACTTTGTGGACACAGAACCACTATTTTATTTTGTGTTCCACAGTTAAAAGAGTCATATACAGCTTTTGAACGGCATCAGGGTGAACACTGTAAATAATGACAGAATTTTCATTCGTTGGTGAACCAACCCTTTGAGAAATGCTCTACAAGCAAAAAAACAACACTTGAAAGGTAAGATAGCAGAGGAAGAAGTTTGCACGCACACAGTACGTTAAAGACCTCTCGCTAGGTTTCTAGTTGTTTTGACAGTAGCTGGGGCAGAATATCCCACCATACTAAAGCAAACAGTGGTTGTGAAAGGAACTTTCTTTAGCGCCTATAACGTTGGGTGTGAATATAGTGTGGATGTAGGTGATTTACATTAGGGTTTCTAACATAGTTTTTTTTCAGGACCCAAATTTTGCAGTGGACATCAAGTTTTAGGTTCATCATAAATGTCCTTAAAATCAAACTTCATTATTGTTACAGTGTACTACATTTGCCCAGATATTTAACTATACTTAAGGGGCACCAGTGGACCTTAAATCCTACTCTGAACCCAATGTCTGTGCCTCCCTGCACATCAAAAGATCTACTGGGCTTTCAGTCCAGTGTGATAACACTCTCTCACCCCCAGAAACGCTGCATGCTTTTAAGAATGGGTGCCTTTGTTCAGCAGGCAACAATGCATATGTCAAAGAACCAAAATCAATTCTCAAAATAAGAAAATAATGGACTCTTCGGATAATTGTAAAATTTGAGGATGCATCATTAAGTTTGAATGAACCAAATCAACCATAACTGCATATGCGTGAAGCCAACATAGCATGTTAATTTGCTTAGCCAAACAAAATTTCATTTAGAAAATCTAATTGCAATTTCATGGATTTAGTGCTGCCGATATTTTTGCGTGGATGGTTTACAGAGATATATCATGCACTTGTAACCATTATTCATACACTTACTGCGCTCACTCACAATGTATAAGAGTGATGAATTGGGTGTATTAAAGCACTTGAAGTTTATTTGAACATCAGAGGTCAACATCAGAAATGTAGCTATTCTAGCTTGTGGTGTTTAACACTTGCTCATTGCATGCATGTGTTTGCAAAGCTAGTTTTATTTATTTATGTGTGTGTGTGTGTGTGTTTCAGTTTGTTTGTGGTAGCGGAAGCCCCAGATTAGAACTGTTTTGCCGAATTTGACCCTGGATTAACAGATCCCTGTTTCCTCATTTGCCACCTGTCACAGAAGAAGAACACAAGGTAGACAGTAGAAGGAAAGAAATAAACTTTTGACAAGGGAAATAAAATGAAGTGTGTCAGAAAGAAGTTGTTTAGGATTAACTGCAAAAGGATTGATTGGTGAAGCAGAATCAAGGGATTCTGAGATAAAATAATTTTAGATTAAACACAGTAAACGGTCACGCATGTTGTATGGTTCAGTAATGTTTGTAATATGTATTTGCCTTATTCTTCAAAGAACTGTGGTATTGGGAGAGGAAATGCTGGGCTCAGAGTAGCAAAATACTACTATGTCGGTGTGGATTATCTTTTAGCTTCCGTCTTTTTCCTTCGCTGGTTTGCACTTTGAAAAGGTTACAGCAATTGGATGGACAATTGGATGGACATGTTGTGCCTTTACATGAAACATCTTTTAGTGAAATATAATACCACTTTGTCTAATTTAATAAAAGGAAGCTATTTAACACATGCTTCTCACCCAGAGTATGTCCCTTCTGCTGGTCTGTTTATATTAGACAGGAAGTGTATGATCCCAAAACACTTGAGGATTTTTATGTTTTATTAATTGACTTCATTTTTTTATTGATTAAGCATTTGCTTAGGCTTATTTATGGAGGCTTTTCCTGCTTACGATTTAAACCGTCAAAGCTTGTGAATATCCCGTGTGAGTGATCCTGGTGTTTCTCAGACTTTGTTTACACTTACTGCTCATCAATCTGATTTGGAGGTAAGAGGTGATCTAGTCCGTTTACGGAAATTGTGTCACTCGGTGGCCATGTTTGCAACACCTCTGGGCTGTTATTTACGCGATAGCGAGTCCATCTATGTGAATAGGGGAAGGGAGATATTTTTTAAATCGCTTGCAAAAATCACAATTCAACAGCATATTTCCAATCAGTAATTAAACATGACATGAACTGTATCATAACTTTGGTTTGCTAAGCTTAAATTGCTAAAAAAAAAACACCTTTTTCAAGGTTGCCTCATCTACTTCGCATGCGCACAGGCCTCACGAAAGCATCGCCCCAGTGAATCGTCAGTCATTACTGATTGACGATTGGCTCATTTCACTGAAAGGCGGGACTACCACTAGAGCGGCCATATTGAGCATTGCATTCCTCGCCATTCATTGTAACGGCAGTGGCACATCTTTTCAAAAACTAATATCTTTGTCTTTAGGACTGTATGTCCATGCTCTCATTTTGCAAGTGATTCTTCAGACACTCTCAAAATCTGCCGGATGAATTGGTTGATGTAGTACTAAGGTTGTCAGCACAATGCCAAGAGACATTCTTATACTACACAGCTTTCAGTGGAAAAAGAAAACGGAAACATTCATGCCATTTTTTATACTATCATGTATTTACCCTCCAATGATGACTTGTTTACATCTTTACCATATGCGATATAGCTAATGTCAAATAGTTTACCAGAATGAATGGAATGTATAAATATAAAAGTATATTTGAACACAGCTCCAGTCATATAAGCTCACTTTGCTTACATTTTACATTTAGTCATTTGGCAGACGCCTTTATCCAAAGCTACTTACAGATGAGGAAACATTGGAAGCAATTATAACAACATACAAAATGTGAATAATGTGACAGATTTAGTCAAATTAGTTTTTTGCTTCCTGTCTGAACGAAAGCCCATTCTGTAAGTTTTTGAGAGTCTAGGCTTGTCCTGTATATTTGTCTGTAGCCTGTATACCCCATAAGTGCTCTGTTATGCAAACAGTAGCCAAGCCTTCGAGGGAAAAACTATTTATTGCTTTGCTTTGTGCTCTTTATGGAGTGATGATTGAATGCATTAGTTTTGTGGCAGGATGGACAGATTAAAGACTCTCTGAGTGGACCTTGGCTGTGATATAACAGGAAATGCATGTTTCATCAAGACGTGTGTATGACGCATTTGAGAAAATACTGCACTGAATGGGTTACTGTGTTAGTGTATGTTTATTGCACATGATAGAATTTCTGTGGCAGATGTAGAGGAAATGTATTTTTGTCCGTATCATTTAATAATGATGTGATGTTTTAAAAGGTCTAATCTAGATGTTTTACCTAAATGGTCACTTGTATTGTATGTACTGCTGTAATTTTGTGTGTGTCTGGGCCTAGCTTTTGTTCGGCTCTATGAGATGACTCATCTGAATGAGCTGTGCTGCTCACCGTGGTCTGTATTTTACAGACGGTAGACATGGTGGTGATGAGCTCAGAGATAATGGCTACATTGTAATAAGTAAAGGATGAGCTTGAGCAGTAATAAAAGAGAAAGGGCCTTTTTTAACAAAGAGTCAGTGAAAGTTCTCCAACTCCAGGATATGTTGAGGTCGTATAGTAAACGTTATATGATCTAGATTATTGTCTCTTCATTTTATTTGAATTTACACCTGATACCACAGTTTAGAATAAAGCAAACATATTTATCCCATGTATTTTGATATGTACTGTAGATAAAACTGATACTACTGTATGAGTTACTAGTGTTAAAGTTATCACATGTCTATATTTCCAGCACTTAAAACGGTTATTTTGGCTTGTTCCAACTCCGAGGTCTTGGCCTAAAATCATCCAATAATTAAAAAACATCTTATTATTAAAATATTTCCTAATCTGTTCATTCGTAATAAAGGCACTATATGACCAAAATTAATACTTTTTCAGTAAGTCTGCTATTTTATTTCATTTATGAGAAATATAAGTTTGCCAAAGGGTTTTCTTTCTAAAGCAAATGTACTATATTTGTGTCACTTAAGTGGCACTTAAACTAAAGTTTCCAGTAAATTGTTAGCAGGATAGTTGGCCACATGTTGTTAGCTTTTAAAATACCATTTTATCCCGAGGTTTACACAGAGATTGTCTTTATCACTGTCATTGATATTAAACTCAAATCAACTGCTGTGCTCTGCTCTGTCATTTGGTGTGGAGACTGTTCAGTGTGAAACTGGGCTTCTGATGAATCAAATACTGACAATGGCTGTGGACCCCATCCTGCTCTGTCCCTGTCCCAAAGATGAGTCACACTGATTAGGTTTCATTACACCCTGCTCTAGACAATATAGACTCCATTGATTTTATCATCAGCAGAGCTAGAGAAAAACAAATTTGGAAGGCGAATGGCTTTTCGAATCAGCAGAATCTGAGCGGATGGCTTTGTGATGCTTCCTTGAGATTCAGGTTGAAACTGGCATTTGTGTGAAAGCAGTGCTAGAGACTGATGTCCAACTCGGCCACATACTGTGGAGCACAAAAAAATCTAAAATGATATATTGCTGAGAGCTGTTCAAGACATTTATGTTTAGCATAATTCAATTTGCTTAAAAAGTAGTATAAATGGATAGTAGTGCTATGGTAGTGTATGACTATATATGTCACATTTACAGCATTGTAATATCGAGATGCATCTTACCACAGACCATTCGGCACACCCATATTTGCTTGTGGAACATACTGTATGTTTAAAGATGAGATGGTTCTTCTGCAGAGCATCTCCTCTTCTTAAGGCGAGTGTCCATAGGGATTTTCTCCCATTCAGACACAAGCGTCTGTGAGGTCAGACTTTGATGTTGGGTTATGAGGGCTTGGCTCACCCTCTGAGTTCCAGTTCATCCCCAAGATGCAGTGAGGTCCAGATGAGTCATATTTTTCCACACCAGACTGTGTAAATCATTTATTTATGGACATCACTTTGTGTGCAGGGGTATTGTAAGGTTGCAATGTGTGTACATAACACTACAGTATTAACCCGCACACTTCCTCAGGGATTTAACCATGTAATGTAGCAGATCTGGCTATTTGTCACCATAACGTGTCCATGTGCATGTCATCGATCACAAGCACCAGAAGCATATATACCTTGTTTAAAGAAATCTCCGTGAGGACAACTGGCCATGATTGGGTCGGGAAAATAGAAAACACTACAACACACAACTGCGGACTGTAAACACAGACTTAGCCCAGCTTGAACAGATTCTGCCCCATCAGTGGTCAAAACCAGATCACATTCATAATCTTTAGGTTGCCATAGTTCTTTCTATTAATATGCATTTTAGTAGTTTTAATGGTACAGAATGCACACTGCTGACTTTTACAAAGTGCACTTTTATTCTGAGGACATAAACAAGTGTCAGCTTGTGAAGGCAGAGGGCTAAATCAGCCATTTGAGAAAACCCCACTGATGCTTTCTCCTGCCTCACACAGTCATGTGTGCATATATTCTGTCATTAGAAACTATCTCTTGCAGAGGTTTAGATTATACATACATTTTCCCCAGCCATTATTTATATCAAATATGTAATTTGTGTCTAAATGAGGAAAATATTAATATTTTATATTTGAAATATTTTCACTTACAAAAATATATTAATTGTTTGCACTTTGGAAGTGCTTCAAGTGGTAATATTGTAAAACCTTGTTATGGAACTGAAAGGTAGTACTTGTGGTATTATCATTGTAGATTGTGAATCACGCTTACTTTACCCATAATTTTTATTCTAAAGCACTATTTACTTTTATATTGAAGATTTGATCTATCCATTTCCTTTAAATGTTCTGTTCTTACTTTTCTCCAGTGAAAAGCAGTCAAGAGCAAGCAGACAGATGTAACTCGATTTCATAATGGCTCAGTATATCAATAGTTGACTGTCATTTTGTTGTTGTTGAGTTAAAGATGTTTAAGGAAGACAGTTTCGTATAATTTCCTGTGCTTTCTCTCAGTGGGAGGAAAAGAGCAATTTGGGTCCACATGGACCAAACCCATAACAAACAGGGTTGCTGCCGCAGTCAGATCCAGATGAAGTGAACTCCCATGTGAAAAGTCAAGATTAAAGATAGTTCTTAATGTAAGAAACCCACTGACATTCCTTAAGAAAACCACTTCCTGATGGAAGTCTTGAGTGAAAGAGAGAACAGTCCTTAACTGACAAACAACAGAAAAGAAAAAAAGAAAATGATTTACTTTGTCATTAAACTTAAATCATAAAATTAAAATTAATCATAAATACATTTCACTTATGCTCCAATGACTAATATTATAAAAGTAAATAGTTTTTACACAAAAACAATTAAGAAGTGATGATATTGGGTTATTTGGTCTTGTTGGTGTCACAGAGCAGCTGTTCGGTGAGTTTACTGGTCATTGACTCTCTTTCCATCTGCTTCTGTGACTGATGATGCTCCATCTGCTTCTTCAACAAAGGATTTCCATTCACTGCCAGTATATTGAATCAATTCAGTGTAAAGATTGTCCTCAATTAACAGGGTGCTTGTATATGAGGTCTGTCATTGAGAGTGCTCATGGATTATGTGGCAGAAGAAGCCAGAAATCTTCAGGATTAAGTAATCCAAGTGTGGTTTTGACAGGACGGTTAAATCCTAGTTACTGTACATGACATTTAGTAAGAAATCAGTCAAGATGCATTTCTATCTGATATCACTTGCTGCAGTTGTATAATCTTAAAAAGATTGCTTGGCATCAGCATTAGACTAAGACGCAAAGCCACTTGATTGGTTGTTTTACTGGCCGCCAGCTCAAGGATTTGGCACATGTCACATACACTGGCACGAGATCTTTGCTTCCCTCTTTAGTCTAACACAAACTGCCCAGAGATACAGATACAGTGTAATCACTTCGAGCCACTGTAGCCTGTTGTTTACCACTTGCATTTTAAGAAGTTGCATGGTAATAGGCTGTATTTTTCCTGTGCTCAGTGCTGTGGTTAGAGCATTGCGCTAGCAACACCAAGGTCATGGGTTGGAATCCCAGGGGATTGCACATACTTAGATACAATGTATAGTATAATGCAATGTAAGTCGCTTTGGATAAAAGCATCTGCCAAACGCTTAAATGTAAATGTAATTCTCTTTTAAAACTCAAATCTGATGTTTTTAAAACCAATAATAAGATAAAATTAAATGTAACATAAGATATAGATATCACAAAATAATATATTCCATTATCTTGCATTACATTACATTTTGCCATTACAGTATATATACAATACTATACTTGTGTATACATTTGTAGAAGAAAGTACATCATGCTGTGCAACATTTGCCAATGATTTTTTTCATGTGCAGGTGCAAAAAGTGTTTATGTTTATAGTACAAAGTCAATTATCCTGCGTGACTGTTGGTGGATTTCCATAACAATGTTTAGAAAAGCCTCTTCCACCATCCTTTTAACCAAATGAGTTGGCCTGTAGTAGTGTTTGTCCATCACAGTGATCCCATGCAACGTGGCTGGGCAGCCCGCTCGGTCGCGAGTAGAGGGAAAGCAGTATCAGTAAGCCACTTCACAAAACAGTCAAACCAAAGTGGATTTCAAGAGGTTTTCAGATAACATAAGATTTACATTCATTTTGTATGTTTGTATGTTTAATTCATAATTGGTAATAAAGTATTTGTTGTTTTTGTAAGGACATGTATTGAATTGTGTCGTTGAGTGATGTTTCCAGGTAACATTCCCACAGTGACCTGTAGTAATGTCACTTCGGGTTCCACATTATACCTATTGTTTGAATGGCAATTTTTATTAACTTTTCCAAGACTGCTCTACTTGTCCCTTGTCCCCTACTTCTCCCTCGTATGAAAATATCCAGGTCATTTTGCTAAATTTAGCATTAGTGATTTCCAAGAAATCTATGAACAGGTTCTGTCGGTTGGGAAGAGAGAATGCAAGTCCTGGCAAAGTTAAAATGTAGTGATTTGTTACAATAAATGTTTTGGGATACTTCATAGTTTTAGTTTTTTGTTAGGAAACTTCATCAATCTTTTATGAAAAGTTTATTCAGTACCATTCTTTGTAAGTTGCTTTGGATAAAAGCGGACTAAATGTAAATGTACCACTCACCAAGAACTGAGCATTGACCTATCAATTATGCATGTTTGCATTGTGAAAAAATGCATAATGCACATTTTGAAAGTGAGTTTAGAGCCAAGCCTGGCAACCGTATTCATGCTTGTAAACAGCTTAAGGGGAAGCCTTTGTGCAATGGTTTTCTCTGGTACCATTACTGTACAAGCTTAGCTTCACTACAAGCTATTAGTGCAATATCAGCCAATGGTAAAGATACTTTCAGTGTTTTTTGACCTAGAATCAACCGTTTGTTTAGACACTGCTGCAGAACTTATTATTAGAGCCAATGGCAAATAAATGTTTAATCTATGTGGATAAAATAATAGTAAATAATAAATTGTCTGTTTTTTTATTATGTAGCTTACCTGCTATTTCAAGACACGAATTATCAATTGGCAGGATGCCCAGATGTCATACCCATTTGTTTATATATTCAATAATGGTTTTTCCATGAACCCCAAGAACTATTCATTTGCCATCTGTCTTAAAATTGTAATCACTGTTAATGGATTTCTTGGCTGAAGATCTAAACACCATGCTTGTTATTCCTGGGAGCATTTTGGGGGTCATTGTATCTGTGAGGATCTTTATAGACAGACAGTTAGATTAATTCTTGTTCTCTGATCTCTTCTCCCAGTGTGATTGCTTGATTCTCTCCAGATGAACTGATTGTTCCCTGCTTAAGTAAATGTGCCATGTTGCTTCTTGCAATGATATATTGGAATTAAACAACCAGACAACGGATTTCTTTGAATCTCTTGTTTTTTTTCTTTATCCTCTGAATGCCAGTGGGAACTGGGTCCTGCCATGTTTAATGGTTTTTCCTCTACAGTTGCAGATGTTTATGATTTATGTTCATAATAGAGATGCTCTTGTTTGTGATATTGCAGTGATAAGATGGTTTTTTGAGGTTGAGGCTAGTTTCCTGATCTTTACCCTTTGCATCAGTTGTTTGAACTGTGCTAAAAAGTTGATTTCAGAATGTCATTTATTTGTTTGTGGTGCCATTCCCATTTGCCCCAGTGGGATTTGACATAAAATTTATAAATTCCATTGCATTGAATATAAGAATATTAGACCAAGTGCTAAACAGTTATAGACCTTTTCCGAACTGTAAAAAAGCCCCAATAAAAACACATGTGATTTAACATGTGAATTTAAGGTTTTATCGCTTGATTATGGGGTTATATTATTAATATGTTTTAGTCTTCCAAAACAATTTTGTGTCGCATTAGCTTTGTTGTGTTTTTATTGACGATAGATGCCGGCCATTCTTCACCTGACCTGTTGTATAGGCCTATTTGTCCCTTTTTGCAATAGAATGGTGATTGGTTGTCATTTTATGGAAAATCAAATGCAAAAAACCTATATACTATTACTTAAACTATAAGTTAAGTCTTATTCATAATCCATTTTCCATTAATAGTCAGTCCATCTGCTTATACGCTCTTGCTGATGTAACCTTGTGACAGCTTTAGCATTTACTTTATTTTCATTAAGTTAAATATATTAATTTGTGGTCTCCTTTTCCCCTGTTTTTGCCCATAGTCTATAAATCTTTAAATATCATCTATCATTATTTCATAATTATATCTATCACAAATGCAGTAGTGCTACTTTAAATTCATCCTTTGCTACTAATGTCAATAGTAGTTTTAAAGTACATTTAAATGAATCATGGTATTATCTTTACATCTATCTGTCCTATTGTTATGATATTGCCATGATATTCTTGGAAACACGTTGGGTACCTTGCAAATGCCATAACATAATATACATGAATATTGTAGCCAATAATTTATCAAAGTACCACCTTCTGATACCTTCACTGTACAAAAGTACCACCCCAGTGCTTTATTGTCGAAAATCGAAAAGTGACGGACATGCATTGACGATGACGCAACGCAGAGTAGGGGTTTCTGTGTTTACAGCCAACCAGAACACTACAACTACTCTCAACATAAAAATCTGTATCAGTCCAACTATTTTTCTAACTGGCCTAACAGAGTTGTCTGTACAACAAAAATCTTATTGAACAATATAGCTGATTTGTAAATACCTTGTGAGCCTCCAGCATTGCAGCGGGGATAAACAGTTATTTGCCGCATCATATAAAGTGAACAAACTGACAACTAATTACAAACATTCTCAATTACAACTAACCTTTAACAAGAGCTCACTTGAATATAAACACTAATCTATCCACTCAGAAAGGATTGCTGAATTGCCTCTGTAAAATAATAAGGGCTTATCAAACCACACATACAAGGAGATTTTGATTAGGTTAAGCGCTTTTAAATGCTATCAGAAAGTCAAAAACAATAATATAAGACTTGTTTTGAGAAAGATGTGTGTACAAACAGTAGGTGTTGATTATATTGACAGTAATCGTCCTATATTAGTATCGACATCAGCGAAAATGCTAAATCTCCATCATTTGACCACTACCTATGACCTTGCTACATTTTATATTGGAGGCCAGTCTAATATAAGCCACAAATAGATCTGCTTTCTGCTGCCAAATTAGATTGTTGTGAAAAGCATCCTGCCCAAGTGACTTAAAAGGTTGAATCAGGGCGTGCATACAAATTTGTCAAGTCAAAAGACATCAGAGTTTATAATTATGTGGATAGGTCCATTTTTAAGTCATGATTTGCTCTGACATCTTTTATCTCTTGTGGAAAGACAATAGAACTGTCAATAAAAGATTCCCCAAAGTTCTCCAACACTTTAATCTCTGTAGATTTGAATATTAATGTAAGAACCACTCCAGCACAACTTTTCTTTTGCTTATGCTGCCTGATCTTTTGAATTGCAGATGAAGAGTAGTGTAGTCATGCAAGAGATAAGAGATATTTAGTAAAGATCAATAATGTTATCCACCATGTTGAAGCTCACGGTCGCTGCAGAGGCTTTATTGATTCCATGTCTGCTGGGTCCCGGCAGCCCAATAATACTTGTGTCGAAGAGACTATATTGGTTTTAACTAGCGTGTCTTGATGTTTTGACTGTATGAATTATAGAGGAGATTGTGGCTGGTTGTCACACCATGTTACTCCAAAGAATATTTCTCAAGGATGTAGTTTTTTGCAATGGTAACTTCTGCATAGATTCATATCTCAGTGTAAAAAAAATCAAATGTGTCTGATTTAAAACACCTTGTATGTTATACCCTATAGCGGGACATAATGTCATATGGGACTGCACACTTTGTTATAAAATGAACATCCTGATCTCACAGGAATACTATTTTACGAGGTGGCTTATTTGTATGAATTTGTACCTTGTGAATCGTACAAAAACGTATGGTTACTAGAAAACAGCAATACTGAAGCACCAGCCTACCCCGCTCCTAACCCAACGTCTCTCGCACAAAAGCAAATCGTACTAAGATGTACGAATTAGATCGTACAAATTCATTACAAATTTGCCATTGTAAAATTGTTACATTTTGCCGTGAGAACGCTGTTCATTGGCAATTGAAATTTTCTTTTTTTATGAATTACTTACCAAAGTGAATAAAAAGCCTTGTTTTACATGCACGTTTCAGAAACCCTCCTCCTTCCCCAGCTCCACCTGTATAGATCTGCTACAATGTGATTACGTCAGCTATGGGGGCTTATTCATATGTTATGTGTGCAGCAGCAGCATTCCTTATATCCACACAGCAGCACAAGTCTCTGTACTTGCTCTGCCGCAGCACCGTAGCAGATCTATTCCGCCAAGACCAAATACATTTATATGTCATGTACACTACCATGCCAAACCCTCAGAGAGTTCTCATGACAGAACTACACTTATGCACACACAGGCATCCAGACTCACATAAACAGATAGAGCAAACATTAGGGTTGATGAACAGATGGTCTTTAAGGTTGTGCTGTGTGTGTTTGTCTTTCCTAAACCACAGGATTGAAAAAACGCACCAGGAAGGCCTTCGGGATACGGAAGAAAGAAAAGGACACTGACTCTACGTAAGTTTAAATATTTGATTCTGTATACCACAATTAAAGAGAAATAAAGGCCTTTTTACTTATATAACATTACTGATTGTGGCTGGTTGTCACACTATTTTACGCCAAAGAATATTTCTCAAGGATGTAGTTTTTTGCAATGGAAACCTCTGCATAGATGCATATCTCAGTGTAAAAAACATAAAATGTGTCTGATTTAAAACACCTTGTATGTAATACCCTATATAACATTACTGTTTATCTGGATTTTTTTCATCTAAAATCCATTTATTCAATCAATGTGTTTGGCTTCTAATATATACTGTATAAATTCTTCTAATATCTTAAAGAAAAACATATAAGTTCATAGACTGAAAATAAATTTAAATAATTTTCCTGAAAAACAAGTCTGTCAAACAATGAGATAAAATCAATGATTTAAAAAAATATTTGTTCCAGTGTGTTACAACAGACTTATCACACTTGACTGTCTGGCTCCTCCATCCACATCAGATCAAATATAAACTGTCACATTAGATCGACTCTGATACATAATTTCATGTCCCCGCTGTAAACTGCTTAAACCTTCTCTCCCCTCCTTTAACCAGTGGCATGGCTGTGGCATTCACACTGAGTTTTTATTAACACAGTGGAGCATTTGCTGCTTCCTCAATAAGAATTTCTATTTCCTGCCTCAGCGTTTGAAGCGGATGAATAGATGATGTCTGTTTGAGACCCAACTCACAGGTGTTTATGTGCCCGAGAGCAAAGCCCGATTAATTGCTTCTGTTCTTGAGTTTAGAGAAGGTGAGGTTTGCATATTAAGTGGGTATTAAAGTCCTTTTTGATTCTCTCTCTTTGTCTCTCTGTTTTGTTTTCTCCATCTTTTAGGGGGTCACCAGACAGAGAGGGAGGAGTAAGTACTTCTTATTGTTCTATAAGAAGATAAATTTATTTGTGTTTTGGAATTTAATACAATGTTTGGTCCAATGCACTATACACTTAAAACACACTACATAGAAAACATATCATATGTAATGTCATATGTTTTATTACTCATTTACAACTCATTGTATTGATAACAGAGTTTGCCAGGTGTAAAGCGTGTAATAATTTATATTATGTTTTTATTCATCCTTTGTATGATGGATGACGGTGACACAGGAGCCCCAAGAGATTGAATCGGTACTGAACATATTGTACAGTAGAAATGGCATAGTCATCTAGATGAAGGTTCTAACGCTAGACCCAAATTCCCACTAAGCACTTGTAGACTCCACTAGTGGCACCTTCAAACAGGACAAACCTTCACCTAGTGTGAATATCACTGAGTCTGAGTGATATTGCTAAAGTTCTCCTTTCATTTGCTCAGTCACAGAAAAAGACCAATGGGGCTCCAAACGGCTTCTATGGGGAGATTGACTGGGACAGATATGTAAGTACTTACTGTATATTCAGATGCTGCTAATCTCATTGAAACACAAGTGTACAGTTTTCATACGTTAATAGGAGCCATTTTATTTCAAATTTGTAGAACCTAGACTGACATGAGTATTTGTTTGTAGAATTCTCCTGAAGTTGATGAAGAAGGATATAGCATCAGGCCAGAGGAAGAAGAGGGAGATATCCTTCAACTGAGGCACAAATTGTGAATTTTTCCTATGATCCTATGAAATTTTAAGTACACTGCCATGTATTGAATCCTGCCAGTTTTTGGAACCATGCCCCTAACAAGTGACCCCTTAACAGCCCTGCACCAGCTCCAAAAGAGAAGAGTCACTTTTTCTCCTCTAGTGAGTCGGAAGAAGAGGAAGACCACCGTAAAAGGTTTAAGATCAAGATCAAACCGCTGCCACCAGACACTAGCATCGCAGCTCCATCTGTAGATGAATTAAAAGCCTCCATAGGCAACATAGCTCTGTCTCCTTCGCCTCTGGTGAGTCAAGCCAACATCACCAATGCATCCCTATCTTATGATGACATTTCCTCAGCATTCTTTCTTTGGCCCTGTCATAAATGTGACCTTATCCCTAATCAGTCCTCTGGGTCAACGTACCCTACAGCTACATCATGTGTGCCATTTGAGACAGGGCCTTAATCGTAATGTGCCACTGCCGTTGCATATCCACTGTGCTTGTATTGTTTGTATATGTACTGTGGTGGTTACATGGTATTGTAATTCTATTAGAGGGTAATACCATGGTATCATGTAATGGAATATTTTTGTACTGCTATGAACCTGGAGTCACAAGTGGATTCATGAAGGCTTGTGGTGTTGTTGATATATCAGGTTATCACATGGTGAAAGTCATGGTGTAGTTCTAAGGCAACTAGAATTGCTTGCGCTGTGTGGCGTCCGCCATTTCTAAGCCACCGTGAGTTGTGCTCGTCATGAAGGTTCAAGCAAAGGATAGATGGATTTTCAGGTTTTATCACCTGTGCACGGTGACGGTTGCTCTCTATTTGAGTGCTTGTAGCGCATCTACATTTAAAATAACGAACTTCCACATGCAAAAGTCGCAAAATGTAAACAGCCCCTAAGTTATTCATACAGCTGCCCTGGTGAAAGTGTGTTTTGAACAAAAAAACCACCATTTTAATTGTCCAAAAATTCCTACTCGCCATTTAACCAACAACTTATGGGTTTTTATAATCTATATTTGTGCATGTTTACTGAGGCTTATTTATCATGCAACGATAATTTATGTTTTAGTGTGCTTTATGTGAGTCTTTACAGTTTGCTTACATCAGAGATTCCAAAGCGATCATGGAATGAGCACATGTCTGCAGAATGATCTCTTTTTTGCTATGTTTTCACAATAGGCGAAACCTTAGCATGTACCATTGTATTACAGTGGTATCAGATGGAAATACCATGGTGCACTCGAAGAATGCCACAGTGCTCCCGTGTTTTATATACAAAACAGTGTTATGTTTCTGGTAGATTCTGTATGTAAATTCTGATTTAAAAGCTTCTACAATGCTGATGAGAATACAATACAGAACACATTAGATTGTAGTAGCTTTTTAAACGCAACACATAACATTAACTAATATAAGATGCATTCCAATATTGGTTTGGGAATTGTTTTACTGAAGGATGGATGTCATTCATGAGGTATGGTATATCACATCTTTTCTATATTTAAAGAATGAGGAAACTGAGGTAGAGTCACACTGGAACATCCCTTGTCTGTCAATAATTCAGCCTGTTAACTGGGCACAGAAACTTTACTGCACAATGTAGTAAGCAGCAACACAGAGCCCAGGCATTCAGGTCACAGCGTGTCACATGAAGAACTTGCACTTTAAATTATTCACACATGGAGATAACCGTGTCAATATGCTTTTTGGCGTACGTGTCTTATCTATCAAAAGAATTTTAAAAGATACGTTTGAAAGAACTTCATCTGAGAACAATCCGACCTGATCTAGAGCTACCAGGGTTTATCGTGTCCTGTCTTGTTCCTAAAATCAATTAGTGCCTAGATTGGTTTTTAGCTGATACATAGTAATTATCTTTTCGGGGTATTTCATTATCTCTTATTCACACAGTTGCTGAAGGTTTAAAACAGCTGTTCAATTGAATTAATTGTTTTGAGTGATTTCTATAGTGCTTTTTAGAATTATGCATTCTTTCAAAGCAACTTTACAGATAATACATTATAGAATAAACATTAACAAATAGTATAAGGAAGACATAAGGAACAAATCACAAAAGATGATATTATATAAAATTACGGAAATATATATTTTTTTTGTAAAATAAAATAAAATATATAAAACATTTTGTATTATATTACTATGTAGCACTATGTAGGATTGTATCTGCAAGTTAGGCTTTGGGTGAAAGAATGTAAGTGCACACTTCAGCTTTGAACGGTCTCATTATGACCTTAGTGACTAAAGTCCTCTATGTCCAGTACACTGGAATACCAGACATTCCTTACTCATGAATTAAACATCAGTCACATGCCCATCCTGTGCTATGGCAACCTGTGCGTACTTGTGTAACCATGGCGATGGATTAGCCATAAATGCTCTTCTGAAGAAATTGGGAGCAAAGGTTGAACAACACACACTGTAAATCTCCACTCCATAATAGTTTTAGAGAAAGAGGTATTACTTGTACAGTGTACTGAATGTTTCCTACTGTACATCACTTATTTCTGGATGGCCAAGACTTCCAGCAATCCAAAAAGCAGGGAGAAAGAAATGATGGTGGAGTGAAAACAGGGGTTACTTATTATAGCGCACCTTTCGATCAGGTGCTGGGTTCCAGCTGGTGCTCATGTTTTATTTATATGTTTTGCTTCTTTATTAAGCTTCCTAATAAGGCAGTCGGGAAACACTGTGTTCCCTGTCTGTCTTAATTTTATTTTTAGCTTTGTGACTTAATATAGACAGTAATTTGTGGTGCTGTTTTGTTAGACAAGTTAGGTGGATTTGTTTTGAAGTAATCGATCAAACAATAAAGATTGAGTGATCTACTCACTCTGTGACTTGCTTCCATGTAGCACAAAAGACTGGCTTACAGTGACAATGAACACATTTTAGTTTGAATACAAAACCACTTTGAATGTGTTTCAAATATACTATAATATAGTAAATATATAAAAATATAGATTAAAAATAGTCAAAATATAAAATGTATACTCTTAACCTGTGTTTTTATTTTGATGGGTCATCATAAAGACGCTCCCACAATAGATGCTTGAGTTTCAGTGTGTGTAGTTCAGTGACGATAGTTTTTCTCAAATGCACCTGAAATAAACTCTCGGGATGTTCATGTGTTTATGTCCTCATACAGTGAGACGCATACAAATCCTTGAGCGTGATTTAAAAAATGTCAAAATCATTTGGGTGACCGTGTGTTATTAGTTTTGAGCGGTTGTTATCTGGGAATAACGAACTTGCAAATGTCGCGACTGACCAATCAGTATCGAGCATTACAGCGAGCCGTGTAATAATGATCTATGATATTATTTAGCCAGGGGCACTAACTTGTATGACAATAAAAGTCATTCGTTGAGGTCACACATTGATATCTTGATCTGTTGCCACCATCGACTGATCCGGATAATGTATATTATGTGCCGGGGGTGATATCTCGCTTTGCTCAGTGTTGCATCATACAGTTGTCCATGTAGTAGTCTCTTTATCATTCCTTTAAAATTCACTGTCATCTTGTGTTTGTGCATGCTTATCAGACCTCTACTAATGTAGATCATGCTTCCTCTCCTTGTGTCCGTCTCCCTGACTTTTATCCTCATTGATGCTGCCTGTTTTAGAGGAATAGTCCGGTAAGCTATTTATACTTTGTCCTCCTCATTTCAAATGCTGTCTTCCTGCGTTCCTCTTTCGTCATGATGAAGAAAGCATGAGTAGTGTTTGATGTGTTATGTTATATGATCTGTAAATGATCTATGGTCACTTTTTGTGTTTAAAGGGATAGTCTACACAAAAATGAAAATTCTGTCATTCGAATTTCATTTAAATTCCTGCCAATAAAATTACAAAGGCCAAGCAGCAGTTCAGCCAATAAAACTGAAGACTGAACATTCAACCAATAAAATTGAAGAAGACAGTCTGCAGGCGGGCAGATATGTTAGCAAGTGAGATTTCTGGGGCACCATTGACTACCATAAAGGGAACATTATTGTATATATATTTTGTTCTGTTAAAGACAAAAGATCTTTTGGAGAATGTAGGAAAACAAACAGTTCTGAGGCACCTTTGACCACCACTTTTGACTATACCAGAAATGTCAGTTTCTAACATTTTTCAAAATATCTTTCATCAGAACATAACAATTTATACTGGTTTGGCACAACTTGAAGGTGAGTAATTCATGACAGAATTTTCATTTTTGGGTGGAGTATCCCTTTAATGAGACATGTACAGTGCTTCCCAACCAGTATGAATACTTGAAAATGTTTTTTTTTATTGTTAAACCCATCACCAGTTCAATGTTTGTATAAAAGCTGTGTTTGCATGCCACTTGTTTTGCTTGTCCATTCATGCCTCCGATTGCTGGTAACACTTTGTGACGACGGCCAAAAGCCCATACATCATCCTCATTGCTCGCAGCCCATTTTATACCTGAAGTCCTGGACTTAATCCAAAATTAATGTGGGAGAAAAATCTAATGAAGTGATGTTGTACTGGAGTAGGTAGATTGCAGGTCATCTGGGTTCCATTCTCAACTCCGTGTTTTGTCCTTAAGTGATACCCTGCTGAAAAACAAACTAGTCTAAGTTGATTTGATCTGCTGATTTTGGAAGGTTTTGTCATTTGTCAACTGGTTAAGTTCAACCACCCAAACATCTGGGTCAGGCTAGGACAAAAACCCTAGACCCAATTCCCAACCAGAAGCATGTCGAGAGTAATATCCTCTTGACTCTACTCTTGGAAATCCCTTTATTGTGGAAAGTACATATTTTCTGAAATTACATCATATGATGATGTCCCAGGAAACACTGCACAGCTACACAGATGAAATTACACATGCAAATATAATTATATAGTGTTTTAGAGATGTTGCCTTTATTATGACACTAATCAGTAGCAAAAATCAAGTTAAAGATAATCAGCTTTTTGTGGTTCAAATGTAGATCAGCAAATTCATTACAGTTATGTGAAGGTAAATGTGGGGTCTAATGCAGTAGTGTTATGCAGTTTAGGAACAGAGGGTTGTTTTGATTAAAATCTATATTACTGACTTGTCACTTTTTGACCAGGTGTCTCTTCTCTCTTCCTTTTTGCTGGTCACAGAGACGTAGCCCGGTAAGTGCCAGTTACAGTGTTATTGTTTTATATGCTGTTTTATTTTTTCACATATAGTTTGTTTTAAGTGAACCAAGCCCAGTTCACTTAAAGTGGACTCAAAAGTGAACCCAGTTCTTCTTTTGGTTCTCTTGAGCACTAGAGTGATCTCAGAATTTTTTTGCTATTCAAGACTTTACAATAAGGTTATAATTACCATTGGCTATTATTTACAGTATCATGAATTAACAGTGTGTATATATATATATATATATATATATATATATATATATTGATTCTTAATTACTGAAAAACTGCACAACTTAAAAGCTAATTTTACAATATAATACAGTTAAAAGAATGGATTAGTAAATGTCAACATTAAACAAGATTATGTTGATACTGTGGTGTTCAGTAGGTTGTCATATTAATAAATGTAACTAATGTTAAAGATCTTTCCAAAAAGGATTTACAACTCAGATAGAACAACAAAACATTTATTTATTGAAATGAACAGAAAATATAATAAAAAGAACTAGACTTGATGTGTGATAAAGATTGGTGAAATATAATGTAAAACTAAATCGAATATCAGTTAATTTAATTTAGAATATAAACCTTAAACCGTTCATCCTCATGTTTTGAGACTTTATGAAATGTTTCGTTGGTCAACGCATTGTTGATCTGAGCCTGCGATGTCTGTGGCAAGTACAGCGTTTCTCCTTTTTTATTATTAATGGGCGAAACGAGCGAGCCGACTTTAGCCTGAACATGTAAATATGCTTGATTTTCTAATCAAGAACATGTGAAAGAATATGAACATCACCATAATATGCTGACTCAAGTGAATATGTACCTTTGGTAAATTAACAAATGAAGTCTGTATTTAATTTTGTTTTACGTGCATTATAAAGCGCATAGCTGCAGGTACGGCAAGCCTCCAGGTACACATGTCCAAACGCAAAGCGGACTGAGATTTTATTGCTTTCGCATGTCGCAAAGAAACTGAACGAACTAGGTGTGAAAACACCCTTAGTGACAGTTATTTTAAACAGTTTTTGTGCATGGTATTTTAGTGATAAAAATTGTGTTCACCAGCCCCTCAATGCTTTGTATTAGTTCTTCATTGTATTTGTGAATCGCTGCAAATTCTTTTTTGTGCCAATAGATTTACCCTGATTCACAAAATGTCAAGCTATTTTATCTTGCAAGTTAATATTGCGTTTTTAACTACTTTTTCCTGATGTCAGGAAGTACAAAAATCGAACAGAAATGAACATGAATCCTAGTAAAGTCCCCCAGATGGTATAGAGTGACTCAGATGCTTCTCAATGCTTCTCTAGCATAGCTAGATGCCACTAAAATATCCACATTGCTCCTTTAAATCTCTCAAGTTCAAAATTTCTATTTTTCTATCTTTTATTTGGTGTTTTCTACACATATAGACCTTTTTTAAATAAAAATTAGCATGAACCATACTAACCAACATCTAAAACCAAAAACTCTTTCTGCATAATGGATACTTCGTATCTAACTACATTATATTTATATAACTTACTAAAAAATTATCTGAATAGTTGTTTTTCACTGAAACCTTAAACATAGCAACATTTTTGAGTAACTTATAGAAATCAGCTCTCCTGGCAACTATGAAACCCATTATAAAACAGCAATTGAAAAGGTATTTCAAGCACTGTCTTTATCTAAGCCACCGTTCAGCTGATTAAAAGTTATGAGCTTTGAGTCTTATAAATATGTTGACCTTTTGTTTCGTTTCAGGGTCTGGCAAAGAGAAATACACCTAGTAAGTACACACAAACCCGTTTATTCGAGGGTTTTCTGGTATGTGTATTCATGTGACTGTATGCTAAGCGTATTTGTACTACATGAACTTCCTGTGCTTATCAGGTGAAGAAATTGCACGACCGAGACGTGCTGTTCGGACGCCTGTACCAGCTCCCGCCTCTTCCCCAACACGTGCACCTGCTTCTGCACCTGCTTCAGAGCCCACTAGGTACATACAAACAAATATAAACTGCACCTTTGTTGCTTTTTGGTGTTTATATCAAACATTTCGAGATGTTTGAGAAAATCTTAATAGATGATATCTGAAGAATGAAGGTCCTCTGAATGTGACTGGACCATCTGGTTGGATGAGTCATGCAGATCTGACTTATTTTTGCTCTATTTCAGTAATAAGAAATCTCCAGTGCCAGAGGATGCAACAGCCTTATTTGGTCCGCCACTGGAAACAGCCTTTGATGATGATGATGAGAAGACAAGTGAAGGTACATCCTGAATGGATGTTGATATGTCGTGTAATGTATTTAGGATTTTTCAGGACAACTGAATTTCAAATAGTTGCTCATAATCCTACAGAAGCACTTATTTTTGGGGGCTTATCGTTCACTTCATTCATTTAAACAAAATTTCACTTTGTTATGTCATATATATGTGTCTTCTAAGGACTCACAGAGCGTATATACTGTACAAATACTACACTTAGACAACGACTGCCATTTATGCATAATCATATTTCAGTATGTGTACTTAAAAAGCACTGTTCAACTCTTATATAAGCAATGCCTGTTTATGTAACGCCACAGAACGGTAGAATAGAGCATTCATTGATGGTGTCCAGTGTTTATGTGTCTTTTGAAACACCTCACTTAATTCAGTTTGCAGTATTTCATATTGAAAGAATTAGGTGCCAATATGACAGAAATAGGCATATGTGTTGCATGGCGATTCCTTCATCTATGTGAGTCACACACAGTTGTTAATTCTGCTCCCCATCGACTGTGTACCGTGTCCCCTTCCATAAATTAGTGGTGATAAAGGAACCTGAGGTTTGGGGTGCACCCCTGCCTGAGCAACACCCAGACTCCTCTCTGGAAACACCTTTTCCTACAGGAAGTAAGTCATTGCTTGTGTGGCATGATTGCCATCATCCTGGTATTGTGACAGTGAATGGTCGCCTGAGTGGAAAAATCCAGATTTTTACTTTAATAACTTTCCCTTCGGCAGTCTCCATTAACCTACTAATTTCTGAAGTCATTAGCCGGCAAACCAAGATTCAGCTCACCAACAGAGTCATTCAGTTCATCCTTTTACTGATTATTTTGTGGTAGCAGTTTACTCAATGTGGCCTATTTTATGCCTGTCAAACCTAAAAAAATAGTTAGGCTTAAGACCGTGATTGTAAAATAGATCTCTAAATTATTAATCATTTGACAACCCCCATAATTATACGTGATTTTTGTACACAGACATATATTAAGCAAACACAAACTTTTATTCTGGAGGCAATAAATTGCGATGAATCATTTGACAGCCTTAATAATCATAAATTGCAGAACTACTCATGGTATGGTCATCAAGTAACATAGAGTAGTCCTCTACTGTTTATCTGCAACGTCATGGGAATTCGTAACTATTTTACGAGGTGGCTAATTCATTTAAATTCACACAATTGTAGCCGTACGTTTTTGTACATTTTGTTTTAGCGTCAGTGATGGTATGTTTAGGGGAGGGGCTTCAGTATTTTTTTTAAATAATCGTACGTATTTAAACGATTCACATATTACGAATTAATGCGAATAAGCCAACTGATAAAATAGTTATGTGTTCTATTCCCAAAAGCATCGTAACCTTAAGTTGATATTGGAACCATTGTCACCAATGGAGCTACGATCAACGTAGGCTTACGATGCTTCTGGGAAACGCAGCCTAGGCTGGTAGTTTCTAACTGTCACTAATTCAACTCAAATGTTTCTTTTAGGAGTTTGAGACCATATTAGGAGTTTGCGATGCGATTCGCTTATAATTTCAGTGTGAATGCAATGCGATCTAGATTCATTTTTAATTTTGTGTAATTGCAAATAAACCATATTAAACAAATACAAATGAAGTCAAGTAGTCCACTTGCAGTCAACAAATATCCAAAGCATCAACTAGTTGTGGAAATGCAGGATAAATCAACTCAACTAGGCTGTGTTATCTGTGTAATAACATGACCATTACATAACATCCTGCCAAGCTTGAAAATCCTTTATGATGAATAGTAGGTCACAGAGAGTGAAGTGTTATCAGACAGTATGATCCAGTCATCCCATGCCACAGTCCCTGTCTGTCTGTCTTTCCCTGACTGCCTGAATGAGACCTTGACTTTGCATGGTGCTTGGAGGCGTGGCATGAAGGTGTGGCCTTCACAGGAAAGGGGGGTGTATGTGAAAGCTTGTTTCAGCCACACTAATGTCATTGCAGCGCTGCCTCCGCTTCCGCCTAAGAATGTGCCGACCTCCCCCCCTCCAAGTGGATCTTCGTCTGCAGAACCTTCTGGTAAGATCCCTCCAGCAACCACTGCTCAGCCTGTACTGATTTGTCTTGTTTGTCTCATGCCTGTAATGTCTTCTTGCAATCTGTCTTGT
Source organism: Barbatula barbatula (assembly GCF_947034865.1). NCBI lineage: Eukaryota > Metazoa > Chordata > Actinopteri > Cypriniformes > Nemacheilidae > Barbatula > Barbatula barbatula. The sequence goes on from NC_136770.1 coordinate 18,271,665, forward strand.
GAGTATCCCTTACAATGAGATCGTCTTTTGCTATCTCTTGCCTTATCGTTTTTTTTGTTGTTGTTTGTTTCTATGTGGTTTCTGTGTGGTTTGTGATGCAGATGTGCAGAAAGAAGAGGAGAGTTCAAGGCTGGCCACACAGAGGCCTTCAATAGCTGATCTGGACAACATATTTGGCCCAGAGGATTCTTCAAACCCTGGTCAGGATGATGGAGACCAGTGGGTCAGCTTCCATGAGTCACCTGAAAAACGTCCTCCTCAAGAGGAAGAAACAGCACCTCCACTCCCCTCATCTCCATCTCCCCCATCAGAACCAGCACCCCAGTTACCAAAACCCCCCCCTCCGTCAGAGGAGCTTAACCCTCCTTTACCAAAATCCCCACCACCTCATGTCGAGCCTATACAATCTCCTCTTTCCAGTGAGCCACAGAGGTATAGTCCTCCACCACCACCAACAGTTCCTCCTGTTCCCAAAGACACTACTCCTTCGCCACCAACTATCCCACCCCCTCCAGCTGAAGATGCCCCACTCCCACCAACTCCAAATGATCCTTCCAAGTCCCTCCCTTACACAGATTTATTGCCACGTGTTTCTCCAACGGACACACAGCCAGACTCTGCCAACAGTCCACCGTCTACTGTAGAGATAAATGTACGCACAATCCCTCTACCCATGGTTATACACCAGGAGGAAAAGAAGAGCCCAGAGGAGACCCCTTCAAAAGAGGACCTGATTGAGAGCAGCGCGTCACCCAAAGAGATCGGGCAAGGACCACGTTCGACACCACCCCCTCCTCCACCTCCCACATACAGGGCAGTGGTGTCCTCGCCAGGGCCCGTTCCTCCATCTGGTACAGGTGGAAGTGAAAGTGGTGAGTCTGATCTACACAAACGTGTCTGCCTTAATACAAAGTAGTCACATAACAATAAAGATTGCAAACAGCAAGTACCTTGTTTTGATTTATTTAATAAATGTCTAACAATGTAACAAGGAGAATGGACAAAGACTCTGAATATTGGAAATACAAATAAGTTGAGTCTGAATTTCTGCTCCAGTCATTATTATTTAACAAAAGAGCCTCAGAGAGAAAACATTTAAATGACAAATTTTTGCCTCATTATTTTCTATATATAGATACATACAGCTTCACCACTCTTGTGCAATGCTACTAAATGGTATTAGCAACTTAAAAAAGAAGTTAGTGTTAATGCTGCATTAAAATAAGCTTTATGCCGAACGTCACATGCAGGAAACAGGTCTCATGCAGTTTAGGTCTTTTATATGCGCTTGTTACATATAGAGCTATTTTACTCAAAATGCTTTGTGTACTACCGTGCACCATGAATAAAGAGTTTTTAATACATTTTGAATGCACGTTGTCATTTGTATAAATTTGGACATCACTTTTGTCCAGGACTGTATATCATTCTAGGTCATAGTGGTTTTCTGTCAACAGCTTTGATTTATTTTATAAATATTCATGAGCTGCACTGTATGTCAATTTAACGTCTGGGTTATATGATTAAAATAGAGTGATAAATGACTGACCATTGATTTTCACAATGTATGTTCCAAGAATATCAAATATTGACATGAATCGCTTTGCACACCAGTCAGGTTTGCATAGCATATCTTGCACATTCAGTAGTCATTAGACAGCCATTTTTATTTGGGTGGTAGGTTTCCTACCGTTGAGAATAGATGGTAACCAAAAATAATGCCATTGACATTCCTCCAGAGAGGATCCATGTCACCAAAATCCATTTATCAAAATACCTGAAAGAGGTTATCCAGTCTCCAGCTGAGGGAATATGTTTTGAGCAAGCTGGCTTTGTAAATATGATGTAATTCTGGTCAAGTGTCCAATCACAATGGACTCTTTGATGTGCTCCATGCGTGTTACTTTTTGCTTTAATGGAGTGCTCTTGCTCCATAGACTCCAACTCCCCTACACGTACCTCTACACCATTGGCCATCATCAGCTCCCCTCCTCCCCCTCCCCCGCCAAGGCCACCCTCACGACCCAAACTGCCTCCTGGGAAACCAAGTGTTGGGGACATGGTACGTGATAACTTAAAAAGTTGTATTGACTGACTTCACATTTAAAGGAATATTCTTGAAAACTAAACCAAGCACAAGCTACAGATCTGTTGATCTGTGTATATAGCCAACCCATTCTCTCTGTTCTAAATCTCCCCTCTGTTTCTTCTGTCTTTTCCTGCATTACCTGTCAGAATCGACCATTCAGCCCCCCTGTACACTCGTCCAGCCCCCCTCCACTGGCTCCGTTGGCTCGGGCAGAGAGCACCTCTTCCATCTCCTCCACCAACTCTCTGAGCGCAGCCACCACGCCCACCGTCGGTAAAGATCTCTCCGTTTCTGTGTCAGGTGTGACTTCACTTCCCATCATTCTCTCTGCTTTGCCGTCCTGTGCTTTTTTGTGTGTTTTCTGCCCGTCTAGCTAGGATTCCGTGTAACCAGAGCCATTTCATATCGGGGACCTGTAACGCTCAGTGTTCTGTATTGTTCTGATTGCAAATGTATGGTGATAATGCAGTTTAGATAAACAATTAAATAAAAAATCGGACCTTAAATGAATCTTCTGGTTAAAGTGTTTGACTTTGACTTGTGTGATTATCATAGTCTGTCTTTAGGTGATAATGCATTAGTCAGTTTGGATCTATTTTTGCCTGGTGTTTGGACTAGATGGAGAGTCTGATATGCATGCTGTTGTACAGACAAAGTGGATTGTTTTAAATCCTGAATTGTTTGTATTTAAGGAAATAGAAAATCATTGTAGACAATAATCTAAGACTCTTAAATAATCTTTGATTTGAAAAGACTTGAAGAAAAGATTTTTGAAAAGATTTGAAAAGAGCAGATACACTGTACTGTATAATTGAGATAAAAACATAATTAGATATATAGGAACTGATCAATCTTAATATCTTAGTATATCTCTGTTTCTTTTCTGGACCATTTTAAGTGCTGTCATTGATTGCCATAAGAAAATATTTAGCAGCCATATTTTTTTTTAATACCATCAGGGTTCAGGGAGTAAATTGTTGTGTTTCATAATGGAAATGTTTGTTGCTTTTGCTATTCCATTCTTTTTCTATCCATCATTTTCCATCAACTTTTTGACTATTTTATTTATTTTTCTTTACTTGTTGTCCATTTAGCATTTTTTATGTGTCGTGCATCCATTGTGATGTCTGAGTTTAATGACTGTGATTTTTGTTATCTTAATTACTTTATTTTATTATATTGTTTATTTTTTGTTTGTGATTTGTCGTCTCGTCCTGTCTTTTGGGCTGACGTAATGTCTGATGTCAGAAGATGATGCTTTTGTAGACAAACTTCCCAGCTTTGAGAGACGGGCAGACATGCCAGCAGGTACGCTATGAACCCTCCCTAAATGAATGGATGGGAATGGAGACCACTGATTCCACATAACCCATAGTGTCCATCATGGTGATCTTTGTTTTCCAGAGATCTTAAACCAGTAAACAAGATGGGTGTAGCTTCATGAGTCATTCAAACTGTTTTTCTACTATTTTAAAACTATCTAAGATAAATTTTTTGTTAAGGCCATGCATGTAAGTGATCGGGCTCCACCAGTATCACAGGCCCAGCATCCCACATCTAACATCTTCACATCAAGAACCAGGGACAGGAGAGTCTTTCAGTCCCTGAAAAGCATCAGTGTAGCTGCGGGCTGTGTGAAGGAGTGCCACCATCCCACTTGAAAAGATCCCATACACACAGTCTTTCAGTGTTTGAAGTGAGGTCTGGAATTCAGCCCAAGTGGTGGCAGTACTGATCAGTATGCTCGGCACCTCTCTCGTTTGAGTGGAGAGCACTCAGACATCACACCTGGATAAAAGCATATCTAACAGCACATTAGCCATGCTACAAAGGTCACATTTTAGTGCCACGTAATACAGGTGGAAAACACAACTTTATATTTGATCCCTACAATCCAGAATATCAATTTATCAGCCGAGTGAACACATCGAGATGTCTTCTCAAGTGATTTTCATTTTCGTCATTCATAATCCTCGTCGTCACTTTATTTCTGTTGCCTAGTGCTATATCCTCCCATCCAGCATTGTTTAAAAATGCTGAAAAAAAACTTGTTTACTCCCTACTGTTGTGTCTCTCAATACTGCCCTCTGTTGTCCACAATCCCTGCTGCAGCCTAGCACCTTCCAGACATATGCTGTATGAAGAAATATAAATAATATGCTTTTTTTCAATGCAGTTTGAGATTTTTAAGGCTCATATTGTTACTTTTGTGCCAATGTAACAACAAATATTTTTTATTGGATTTTTACCTTTAATGTGTAGTGTTTTATAGTCAAATAATCTCCAGATGATTTGTGTAGGCTTCCTTTTAGATGGATTGTCTGTAGCTTGAATCTGATTGGTAGATTTAACGCAACTTTGGCCAAGTGATGCTAACACATGTATAATCTAGGGACGAACAGATGTTCTCCTCACTTTGATGTAGGCAGTTCCTTAAACTCACCTTTTGCTGTTGTATGACTTGTTTTGATAATACACAAAAAGCTAATTTAGCTAAATTTTCGTATTAATAATGCTACAATAACTAAAGCTAGCAATTTTTTTTAATTGTCATTATGTTTTTGTACGTATTTGATTGGTCCATGTGCTGTGCAAAACATATAAATGTTTCTCACATCATAGTCATGCCCATCTGAAGTGTTTTGTGATCACGTCTTTGACCTCCGACCTCCCCCCTTCACCGTGGTGTATGATGGACCTGTGTGTGACTCACGCTACTGTCCTTCTCTTCCCCTTCTCCTTCCCGACCCCAACCTTATACCCCCTCCCTCCAAACAGAGACAGACCAGCCCTCCCTCGTATGGTTTGACCGAGGCAAGTTTTATTTAACCTTTGAAGGTAAGTTGAGGTTTATGTCTGAGGACGTAGCGCGTGTACGCTCAAGTCTCATCTGACTCCCCCCTTTCTCTCATGCGTTCACGTGTTCATCGTATGCTTTTCTTCACAACATCTGCTTTGCTCTTTATATCTGGTTTGGGACGCAGTTGCTTTCATTGGCAGCTTTTCTTTTCTTTAAGGGTCATCGTATTTTTCACCTTCATCTTCATCTTGTTGTTGTTTGGTGGCTCATCTGCTTTGATCTTCATCTTGTCTTTGGTTGTGGATCATAACAGTTTTTCAGATTGAAGGTGCATGCTGTCTGTCAGCATTTTTATCTTTCATTCTTTTGTCCGTTTCTTACACTTCTCCTTTGTTGATCTTTTAATACAATTGCATTAGAAATTCACAGCTTTAGACATAAAAGAAGTTAAGGCATCATTACCATGGACCGTTTTGTTCTCTCCAGTTTGGTCTCCACTATTAACTTACAACCCGAATTCTGGAAAAGTTGGGACTTTTTTAAATAAAATGAAAACTACAGGAGTTTTCATATGAACCAATATTTTATTCACAATAGAAAATAGATAACATAGCAAATGTTTAAACTGAGAGATTTTACACTTTATCCACTAAATTAGCTCATTTAAAATTTAAATTGCAGAGGCTCTTCAATCTATGATAGACTGCGTAAAAAGATCGTGGAATACTTTCAAAACAATGTTCCTTAACGTCAAATTGCAAAGGCTTTGCAAATCTCATCATCTACAGTGCATAACATCATCAAAAGATTCAGAGAAACTGGAGAAATATCTGTGCGTAAGGGACCAGGCCGGAGACCTTTAGTTGATGCCAGTGGTCTTCGGGCCCTCAGACGACACTGCATCACTCATCGGCATGATTGTGTCAGTGACATTACTAAATGGGCCCAGGAATACTTCCAGAAACCACTGTCGGTAAACACAATCCACCGTGCCATCAGCAGATGCCAACTAAAGCTCTATCATGCTAAAAGGAAGCCATATGTGAACATGGTCCAGAAGCGCCGTCGTGTCCTGTGGGCCAAGGCTCATTTAAAATGGACTATTTCACAGTGGAATAGTGTTCTGTGGTCAGAAGAGTCCAAATTTGACATTCTTGTTGGTAATCACGGACGCCATGTCCGGTAAAGAGGAGGGAGACCTTCCAGTGTGTTATCATTGTTCAGTTCAAAAGCCAGCAATGCCCAGACGTCTTCCAACTGTTTTGAAAAGAAAAGAAGATGCTACACCCTGGTAAACATGCCCCCGTCCCAACTTATTTTGAGACTTGTAAGCAGGCATTACATTTTAAATGAGCTAATTTAGTGGATAAAAGTGTAAAATATGTCAGTTTAAACATTTGCTATGTTATCAATGTTTTATTGTGAATAAAATATTGGCTCATGTGATTTGAAATTCCTTATTCAAATTTGAAAAACTATCCAACTTTTCCAGGATTCGGGTTGTACATGGAGGATGAAATACATGTATTTAATGCAAGTGATGCATCTCAAACTGCGGTTTGTGAGTTTTTGTGTGTTGAATTGTAGCTGTTAGAAGTGTCAAAAAACACGAATGATGATGTCCACAGCTCCCAAACATTTGAATAAACTAACTAAATATTTCCATATACATTCACATATACAGTGTAAAGCTGACACTTTTATTTTTGTAATATAAATTATTTTTAACCAGAAGGTACCTACTCTAAAAGAAAATGTTACCTGTAGACCAACAACCGGTTATTTGCTACACTGTAAAACATTCCAGCAGCTTGGGTTCCAGAAAAAAAATTGTAAAGTAAAATTATGTTTTTTGTAAAGTAAAATTGCATGTTTATAATGTTATTTTACACCAAACTTAAAAAAAGTTGTAGTGAAATGTTGTACATTTTTTACATTTTACTATATTCATTTATTCATAGATCTAAATGATAACATCCAGACTTAACAGTCACAGATGGAGGGATGAAGATCACATTTGTTATTGGACCAGGCAAAATTCATTTATGCGTATTAATAACTGCTTTAAAATATTGTGTGAGAGAATTTCGTTTTACATCAACTCAAAAAAGTGCTATAAAAATGAAACCAAATTATTTGTTTTAATATCTTAGCTTTGACATGTTATATTCATAAGAAAAGCATTTGCCATTATATAACATCACAACCAGCATCTGTAGAACCCTTACCGCTCAACCATCAAAATTTTTCTCTCCTTAACATGATTGTTTATCACAAAATGACACCCATATAAGAGAATAAAAAAGCTTGGACTTGAGGTCATGCTCTATATACAGTAGTGTTGTGTAAATCACTTTTAAATTGTCAGGGTGTTTAACATCCAAATATTACGATTTCCCCCTTTAGCATTTTTTACTTATGCTTCAAAATGCATCTTATCACACATATGCCCTATAAACACAAAAAATACTAAAGTGGCCATGTTAGCTGTTCATTTGGAGAAAGTATTGTTCTTCTTCTAAGGTCTGAATCCATGAACTGGAATGAATCCATCAGCTGTCGACTGTCTCCTCGTGCATCTCTGTCTCTCACAATCTATAAGGTGTTTTGTTTGTTTCCGTTTCTCTCATTCTTTATCACTCTTCATCCATCTATCCGTCTCTATTGAATCTCTCTCGATTGCTTAGTGACTCACAGTTTGGTCTATAAGCGTGTGTTTGTGTTCTCTCAGGCTGCTCTCGAGGGCCTAGTCCTCTTACAATGGGGGCACAGGACACACTGCCTGTGGCCGCAGCTTTCACAGAGACTGTGAGCGCATTCTTCAAAGGAGCTGATCCTAATAAGTAGGTCATACCAACTTTACAAAACTGTTTGAATAAAAATGTAATAAAATAAGGTCACGTGTACTGGTCATTATGACCAAACAAACCCACCTAAGGAAATGATTATCCTGAATTAATTTATTTTGCTATAATGACTAACCGACCAATCAGAAATTAGTGTTCCAACAAGCATAGATGAGTTTTCTTTCCGTTTCTTTCTCTCACACTGTTAAAATGTCTAAAATGTCTCCCGTGACAATATTTTTTGTTTTGAGAGCTATTCTGTTTCTACCACTATATATATATGTTTCATGATGTTGCTTTCTTAGGTGTGTGGTGAAGATCACAGGAGAGATGGTGTTGTCCTTCCCGGCGGGCATCACTCGGCATTTTGCAAATAACCCCTCACCTGCTGCTCTAACCTTTAGCATAAACAACTACAGTCGTCTGGAGCACGTCCTCCCTAACCCCCAGTTACTGTGCTGGTAATAACTTTCATCTCCCACCCTCCGTCTGTCCAACTTTCACAAACCTTAAGCAATATTTAAAACTGCACTTTGGGAATCACATGACTGACTGATATGGCAGTCGTTTTAGACTTGTGTTACGGCAAAAGCAGAAATGTTTCATAACGAAAATGCAGATATAAAGCGAATACAATTGTAATATATATATAAAAAACAGTATACAATCATTATACAGTGATTTCTGAAGCATTTAGTAAAGTAATTACCAATGAATGGATAGTTAAATATTATCATAAATAATAACCCTGAGTGTTAAGTTAAAAGCACATCTACTTCAGTCTCTTACATCAGGATTCACAACCTACACGCAGTCAGCTGAAAGTGACTCACATATGACTAATCACATCTCAGCACGAGCAGAGTGTTGTTCAGTATTCACTGGGGGGTGGTATCTTACAGAAACATTTTACATTTTGTTGTTTATGTGGTAATACAGTCGAGCTTGATCTTAATATTGAATGCGCTTTCAAATGTCCCACAGTGACACGACACAGTCCAATCCAAACTCAAAAGAGTTCTGGGTGAACATGCCAAACCTGATGACCCATTTAAAGAAGGTGGCTGAGCAGAAACCACAAGCAACATACTACAATGTTGACATGCTGAAGTATCAGGTGAGAACGTCACATCAACATTTTGTCTATATTTATTTGACCTTGCATGGTGTTTAATTTGTACGAAATCTATAAATAAATTGCAAAATCCCAACACTTTTTATTGATATAAATGCTTTATTCTCCATTTAAAAAGTTAATAAGTAGCCTAATGCATTTATTTTTCTATTCAGATTACTGAATGCATGATTATATGAAAAGTTGCATTTTGTTTTCATTTAGTGTTGTATTATGTATCAATATCAGAACAGACCTGCAAAATATTATTCAGTCACAACTCACAAGTTGAGTTACTGCAAGTGATTCTAGATTTATAGAATTTTCCTTCTTTCTGTCTGTGTGCATCAGGTGTTACCCAAAGGTCTACAGTCCACCCCTCTGAATCTGGCGGTGAGCTGGAAGTGTGAGCCCACCAGCACTGATCTGAGGATAGACTACAAATACAACGGTGGGGCCATGACCACTCCTGTCGCTCTCAACAATGTTCAGTTTCTCATCCCGGTGGATGGAGGAGTGAGCAAACTTCAGGCTGTGCTTCCCCCAGCTGCCTGGTGAGAGATCAATGATGGGACTCCTTTCTAACTATGTGTGTCTTATGAACTTTAGTTAGGTGTTAGGAAAAAAAAGCTTGGCACGTTGGATTATAGCCCTACAAGGGCTTTGGGTACCAGTCTAATTGGAGGCCATATCATAATTTAACATGTTTTATTTGCAAGACAATTATTTAATTCAAATACGGAAAAGTTATGACTAAATATCCCTGAAAACTAAACTTTCTTGTCCTTTAACATTTGTGGTGGTCTGGTTGGCCTGGGCCATTATCCTTGATATTATGATAAAAAGTGATTGTTTTGTTAGTTAGTATCTCAGTCTTCTATATTTTATTTTACAGGAATGCAGAGCAGCAGAGAATCTTGTGGAAAATTCCAGATATTTCACAAAAGTCGGAAAACGGAGGTGAGATTCATTATCCAAGTAGAACATTGTATAAACATCTTTATGCTTGTATATAAAAATGTTTAGCAATCTTATTACTCTAACATATCACACGCAGTTTCTTAACTTTTTTCTTCTCCGTCCCAAGGAGTGGGATCTCTGCTGGCTCGCTTCCAGCTCACCGAGGGTCCCAGTAAACCCGCCCCAGTGGTAGTGCAGTTCACCAGCGAGGGCAGCACTTTGTCAGGCTGTGACATTGAACTTGTTGGCCTTGGATATCGTTTTTCTCTCATCAAGAAGAGATTTGCAGCAGGTAATGCCACACATGAAGCTGATTTCTGTAAATCTTTAAAAATAATGGAAGCTGATTTTTTCATGTAAATTTCTCAGGAAAATACATGGCAGACATCTGAACAACATGATCCATTCAAGTCTGCATATTTTGGACCAATTACGAATATTGAGAACACAGGACAGATCACGACCCTGACCCATACTTGACCTGACGGATAAACCTTTATAGATGTACAACACAGATGGACCTCCCACACTCCAGCAGTATTAAATGAGTTGCATTATAAAATTGTGGACCATTTTAGGGTGTACTTCTTTATATCCGTGAACTGTATTCACATCTGTTAACAGCAGTTAAACAGCCTGGGTTTGTTCGTAAGGTTAGCCTCTTTTCTGTCGAATGTGTCGTTGGCTGTGCCTAACTGAACCTGAATTGTCTGTATCCCTCTCCAAATGTGGTACTAAAAATGTATTGTTTTTATTACTCTATGCATTAGATTTGTCTGAGGAATCACCGTTTTAAAACAAGGTAGCAAAAGTTAAACTGGTTGAAAAAAGAAACTGGCTCTGTCTAAAGATGCTGTTAGAGAGATGAGCCTCTCTGCCACTAGATGGCGCTATATTGTTGCATGTAGTATGACGTCTGCACAGGATTTGGTATTGCTCATGCTTCATTAGTCATAAAAAAGTACTTCAGGAATATCACATTTAATTCATTGAGTACATTCAGGTTGAATTTCTGAATTGGAAAACAATAGAAATTGTATTTTGTCAGAATTTATAGACTGCCACAATAAGTGTCCTGCTTGCAATAGACACCCCAAAACAATTTTCCTTCACATAAAATGTCATTTTAAATTAATAATATATATCTTGAAAGCCGTTCAGTGTTTTCTTGTATTGTTATATAGCCTCAGAGTACATGACATCATTCTATTTTTATTTATTCATTATTGTAAAAAAGTCACACTGTATATGAATAGACTTTGAATGGCATCACCATTTAGGACTTTTTGTTATTTGTGTAGTTGGTTAAGCTGTGTACAGTATATTGCTGAGGTATAATTTTTCAATTTATTTCAGATCTAATTTTTTAACTCGAGTGCAACAGAAAACAAAGCTATATATGGGGTGGGTGAACATTTAAAAGAGAAACTTTAACGGGATACTGTAGATGCATCAAGCTTAATGTTATTACAGTGTTATGTATAGCAGCACTATTAGTTGAAACTGGATTGTCAGCTTGAATTCTTATTGAATTAAAATTCACGCACATGTGTTTGGATTCAGCCTCCATCACCCCCATAGCACCCGACGCCCAAGCATGAGCCCGTATCCAGCCACCCTTGCGCTTGAGAGCATCCTTATTTTGCAAATGGTAACGGTCTCTGTGAGATGACGAGGTTTCCGAGTGGTTAAATGACCAAATCGCTTTCTTTCTTTCGTTCGTTTGTGTATCTCCAGAATTGTCCTTTAAGAGAAAAATATTGAGCTGCATATTTTTTAAATGTTTAAACTTATGAATAAAGTGAAAATCTTGTTTCTTGTGGAAAAAAGAAAAGAAAAAAAAACAAGGTGTTACTGTTTAACTTCCCAAATGCTCTGATGTTTAATGTCAAGAACAAAAATGTTGGTTACATGGATCTTTGACTGTGTCTATAGACGTTGTGATGGCTTGGAGAGATTACTGGTGCTTTGTGATTCACAGGTTTGTTTCCATTTGCATTTCATGTTTTCGAATGAGCGGTTGTACGCTGCGTCGCATATTTTCTGACCACTGAAGGATTTTTTCTTGCACTGAGTTAAATCGATGAAAAAATCCTATGAATTCACGTCTGTGTAGTGTATAATCAGTATGTCTACATGGTTCAAAGTGAAATGTCAGTCAGATGCTCAGAAGAAGTGAGAAAACTGGATCTTCTAGTGTGAAGTTGTGTATCTGTGAGAGTGAGAGTTTGCGTGTGTGCGGGTGTGTGTGTGTGTGTACGTGCTATCTGGTAACCGTAGATCATCTCTTCCCATCAACATGTGCAAGCTGTGTTTGTACAAATAATGTTAAAGAGCTGAGATACCGAGATTACTTTGCTTTTTCCAAAACAATAAAATATATAAGCCTGAGTACACTGTATGCATTGTGTTTTATGTTTTTGATATTTCTACAAAATGCTTTATGAATTATTGTGAAAGGACTTCTGAAAATGTCAAAAATTGGAAAAACATGGGTGTTATTAAAACATTATTACCATTATTAAAAATGACATTAATAATAGCTATTGCATTAGCTATCATGAACTTTTAATAGTATAGGATTTTAAATGAAATATTTAAATGAAATAAATAAACTTTAGACTTTACAATTTTTATTTTAAACAATTTGTCAATACAAAAATATATTTTGGTTTATAATTATCAACAGGGCCTGTACTAATATTGTTCACTATCCATGTTAATTCATAAGTCATTATTGTTATAAATTCTATTGTTGAATATCGTCATTGTCCTTCCGAAACCTCAAATGTCCAAATTTGTAGTTTTTTTAGAAAATGAAAATAAACACAGAACCTTTTAAATAATGAAATAAAGAGTGTGTTGTCAAAGTCTACTAATACTTTTCATTGGTTAGATATTTGCCGAACCAAGTGAAAAATATAAATGACTAACAATAATGATTATGACAAATAAAATCAGGAATTATTGATATGTGAAGTTTCAGAAGGACAGCAGCGATATGTTAAAATGTATTAGAATAAGTGGAAATGAAATGAACACTAACAAAGAACAATGAATGCGGTGTTGTTGTCTGTTCATGTTAACAGTTGTGTTCCTTTTTGCTAACAGCATAAAACAACAACAACAAAACAACAAAACAATCTTTGCATATGCTACAACATTTATTGACAAAGTTTGCGATACAACTGGAAACCCTTATACACATTAAAGTGCTTAGGCTATAAAACATTAAGATTTAGCCATAATACGTAAGCTTTATCAACTGTCATATCACATGAATTAAAACACTGTACACTTTATAGAGAAGCCTTCATAATCCGCTTTGATGAATACGGAACTGAATGTGAAAGAAAACAAAGCCACATCAAATGGAAAGGCAAGTCCTCAGCAGAGAAACGCAAGGTCACTCTTCTTACAGCCAACCTGACAGCAGATGTTTGTCATTGCATTATTTAGGTCTCGTCTGGTCAGGTCAGATCCCACAGCCTCGCTGAGATCTTCAGTACTGCTCGGATCTCCATTAAAAAGCCCTGTGGAATGTCAAACACAGAATTGTTAAGACTACAAAATGAGGTGTCAGAAACTTATATCATGTTATACATCACAATGTAACATTGTGACACTGTAATATTGTTTAGTGGATTAAAATGGCTTTTGTCCCATTGAAAATCAGTCATATGTTATAACAAGGTATCTTGTTTTTTGTATTAACACTCAATAAATTACATGTTTTCTGACCCATGAATACACTTTAAAAGAACTGTAGTTTTACAGACTTGACAGATTTTCCATGTAAAATATATTTTTACAGATTGTTTGCAAAGACTGTAAAATGACAGAAAAAGAGTACCAATTTACAAGAAAAACAGGGGGGGGGGCGTGTAATTTTACAGGGAAAACCAGTTATTTAAGAGAACAATATTTATTTTTTGTACAGTTTATTTTTGAAATAGGATCAAAAACTATATAATTACAGAACAAGACAACAAATTTACAAGAAAAATGGGTAAAACTATTTAATACCTTCTATCCTATAATTTTACAGAAAAACTATTTTTTATGGTATATTTCTGTTTTTCCAGTTTAAAGAGTTCTCTGGCTTAACTCAACTTGTAATTAAGTCTAATGGTAATGTCACCAGGCGTTGTTTATCTGTTTATCTTGAGTGCACAGATAACAGAATGTAATATCATTAAAGTAGTGTTCTGTAAAATATCAGCAGGCTTGAGAAAGAGGAAGAGACACTTGGATCTCTCTTAAATGATACAATTAGCAGTAATAACACAGAAAATATTTATATTCAATTAAATTCTGAGATTACAGGCCAGGAATTTACAGATCATACATTTATATTAATACAGAAAATTCTTATTTTATGCTCAAAAACTATTATGAACCTCTTTTACTCAATAATAATGGTTGTAGTTGTATCTTCTATTTTTAATGTTATTTTGTATTGTTTTTATTATTATTACAATTAATACATTTTATTACTGTGGCATTCACATAGGTGGTAACATATTACAGTAATGTATTTTGCATTGTAATAAATAGCACAACGCTGTTAAACTATTTAAAACAACATTTAACACAAATTCAACACGAAAAAACGATATTTCATTATAAATGTTACACTTTTACATACACTAATACATTAAAACGTGTACATAAAAAAGCTTCTAAAATGCTGTTGACAAATAGCAATATATAATATTATATAATATATCCCCAACATATAAAGTCAATCTAGCTTAAATTATTTTAAGTCAAGTAATGCAAACATATATCCAACATATCTATGCAAATATACAAAGGTGTATTTTAGTTTTTCGGAAATGACACCTGACAACAATAGCATGTACTGTATATGTAGTAGAACTCACTTGACTCTCCTTCCATATCCTGTGGACTGCTCAACCTCCTCCACCTGGAACCCCCACAGGTGTAGACGACCGCCCGGATGAACTCTCGGCCACACAGTTTGACGGTCCTTACCTCAGACACGCTACACACAGCCCACAGCAGCAGAACTGGCAGCAGCAACGTATGAGCATGCAGCTTTCTCATCGTGGCTTGAATGAACACACTCCTCTTCTACCCTCAGATTTTCCAACTTTTGTCAACCTCTCTTTAGTCCAGCTCTCGTGTGATCGGCTCATGAGACATGACCCCATTTATGGTGCCATTTTTGTGCTGGATCATTCCATCCTGTCCAAATCCCACCCTCAAATCAAACAACTTAAAATTCCTGATTGTTTCCAATGAACAGTGGTTGATGGCAAACCAAAGAGCAACAGGTATTTAGGTGCTTTACTGCCCCAATCTGAAATGATATTACATCCTACTAACATCTTCAGTTTAATGGTATCAGTGCAGTGATATTCTTCTTAATGAGTGGATAATCTAGTCAAATAAAGACCAGCACTACTCCCCGAGCAAAACAGATGTCCACTGTTTGCTGATTTGACCATCAAATTCTATTCCCTTAAACCTATATGCCATATGAGAAAAGGGACTGCAAATGACCAAGATAGCTATAATCTGAGCCATAATGGTTTTATGGCTGAAGTGGACCCTGAGATGGTTAACAGGGTGATATATGAGGACAAAATGACAACGTTGTATCAGGTTTTAAGTTTTTAAACAATAAAACTACCGAAAAATATTAAGTAGAAATATGATATTGCTGTGCCAAGTATACAACCTCACATTTCATATAAAAAAGGTGTTTTTTGTTAGGACTCTGTCCTTCCTGTCTCGAGCTTTCAAGCTCCCTGGGCAGAGTCATGACATTGCTACGTCTTTCGGGTTTTTGTTGTGTTATGTGTGGAGACATGTGGCTTTATGTTGTTACGTGATGCCACGTGTCTTCCTGTTATGTCTCTCAGCCCCACCCTCCTATCTCTGGTAATTTCCTAAGGGTTTCATTCCCATCGTCTGTTTGGTGTTTCACTTTAATTAGGGTTTTATTCCCATCAGCTGTCACCACTCTCCCCATGTAATCACTCCTCGTTAGTGTCTCCCTTTATATAGTCTTAGTTTCCCTCTGTTCAGTGTCGGTGCATTGTCTTCTGTTTGTGATCACTGGATGTCTTATAGCTTTGTCTTTGTCTTATATCTATTGTCTCTATGTCCAACACTGATGCCTTGAGTGCACAGTATTATCCCCCGTTATTGGATTACCTGGTTCCTGTTACAGTTTGTGGAATTATTATTTATCTTTGCTAAAGATTCTTGTTTTGCTTTTGTCCCCCTAGTGGAAGGTGTTTGTTTCTAGTTTTTGTTTGCTAGTGTTTTTTGTGCTTGTTTTTCCCCATTGCGGGTGTTTTATTTATTAAACATTTATATTTAACCCCTCGTCTGCCTGCATCTGGGTTCTGTCAAAACCAATTCGTGACAGAATGCACCGACCCATAAGAACCCAGCAGGCGGCGATTTTCCCTGCAAGGCCTCGCCAGCCTGGTCCCCTCTCCAGCATTCGCCAGGGGAACTTGGACCGGGACGAGTACCTGGACAGGTTCCTGGAAGCCGCAGTGGAGGAGCTCTTCGGGGAGGAAGAGGTGACGGCGGCGTTCAACAGCGGACTGAGGGTCCCCCTATCGCCTGCGGAGATGAGGAGGCTGAGACCGCTTGGCTTCGAGGGTGTGCTCCAGTTCGCCATGAGCCGACCGGAGCCCAGTGTCTCCATCTGTCCGAGGTTGTCTTCTCCGTTGGGCCCCATCCCCGAGGATCACACCCTGGAGCTTGGGGTGGTGACCACCACCGCACCATCAGCCTCGGACCCTGCAACCTCTTCACCACCTACCAGTCTTCAGGGCAAGCGTGGAAGGAGAGAGTCCTGGGGGTCCTCTTCGGAGGCCTCCAACGCGGAGCCAGCCCCGTCCTTCACCTCATTCCTCCAGCCGACTACCAGGAGATTGGCTCGGCAGAAGAGGAAGAGGCAACGGAGGGGGGCACGTAAACCAGCCCAGCCGGTTCTCCTGCCGGTTCTTCACCCGGTTTCACAGCCGGCCTTCCAGTGGGCGATCCAGCAGGCATCCAGTCCTGCCCTTCAGCAGGCATCCAGTCCTGCCCTTCAGCAGGCATCCAGTCCTGCCCTTCAGCAGGCATCCGGACCTGCCCATCCGCAGGCGGCCGGACCTGTCCTTCAGCAGGCATCAGGACCTGCCTTTCCGCAGGCATCAGGACCTGCCTTTCCGCAGGCATCAGGACCTGCCTTTCCGCGGGCATCAGGACCTGCCCTTCCGCGGGCATCAGGACCTGCCCTTCCGCGGGCGTCAGGACCTGCCCTTCCGCAGGCGTCAGGACCTGCCCTTCCGCAGGCGTCAGGACCTGCCCTTCCGCAGGCGTCAGGACCTGCCCTTCCGCAGGAGTCAGGACCGGCCCTTCCGCAGGCGTCAGGACCTGCCCTTCCGCAGGCGGCCAGACCTGCCCTTCCGCAGGCATCAGGACCTGCCTTTCCGCAGGCATCAGGACCTGCCTTTCCGCAGGCTTCAGGACCTGCCTTTCCGCAGGCTTCAGGACCTGCCTTTCCGCAGGCATCAGGACCTGCCCTTCCGCAGGCTTCAGGACCTGCCCATCAGCAGGCGTCCAGGCCTGCCCATCAGCAGGCGTCCAGGCCTGCCCATCAGCAGGCGTCCAGACCTGCCCATCAGCAGGCGTCCAGACCTGCCCATCCGCAGGCGTCCAGGCCTGCCCTTCCGCAGGCGGACTTTCAGCCGGTGCCTCAGCCGGACTTCCAGCCGGTGCCTCAGCCAGTTCCCCGGCCGGCATCACCTCAAACTTTTTTCCCCCTTGGACACACACCTCTCCCTAGCCTTTTCAAGTCCCCGCCGGTCTCGTCCGGTTGTTTCAAGCCCCCGCCGGTCTCGTCCGGTTGTTTCAAGCCCCCGCCGGTCTCGTCCGGTTGTTTCAAGCCCCCGCCGGTCTCGTCCGGTTGTTTCAAGCCCCCGCCGGTCTCGTCCGGTTGTTTCAAGCCCCCGCCGGTCTCGTCCGGTTGTTTCAAGCCCCCGCCGGTCTCGTCCGGTTGTTTCAAATCCCCGCCGGTCTCGTCCGGTTGTTTCAAGTCTCCTCAACCTGTCCCACCCTTTTCTGGTGTCCCCAAGGTTTGGTCTCCCATTCCCCCACCCCCCCTCCCATGTTTGTTGTTTTTGTTGACCCACCCGAACCCCTTCATAGCCTCCCTTATGTTCCCTTTAGTTTGTTCTGTGTTGTGCTTGTGGTGTTTGTCTTTGTGCTTTTGTGTTTTGGCCCGCTGAGGTTTCTCCCTTGAGACGCCATGGGGCGTTTCTGGGGGCGGGGGTAATGTTAGGACTCTGTCCTTCCTGTCTCGAGCTTTCAAGCTCCCTGGGCAGAGTCATGACATTGCTACGTCTTTCGGGTTTTTGTTGTGTTATGTGTGGAGACATGTGGCTTTATGTTGTTACGTGATGCCACGTGTCTTCCTGTTATGTCTCTCAGCCCCACCCTCCTATCTCTGGTAATTTCCTAAGGGTTTCATTCCCATCGTCTGTTTGGTGTTTCACTTTAATTAGGGTTTTATTCCCATCAGCTGTCACCACTCTCCCCATGTAATCACTCCTCGTTAGTGTCTCCCTTTATATAGTCTTAGTTTCCCTCTGTTCAGTGTCGGTGCATTGTCTTCTGTTTGTGATCACTGGATGTCTTATAGCTTTGTCTTTGTCTTATATCTATTGTCTCTATGTCCAACACTGATGCCTTGAGTGCACAGTATTATCCCCCGTTATTGGATTACCTGGTTCCTGTTACAGTTTGTGGAATTATTATTTATCTTTGCTAAAGATTCTTGTTTTGCTTTTGTCCCCCTAGTGGAAGGTGTTTGTTTCTAGTTTTTGTTTGCTAGTGTTTTTTGTGCTTGTTTTTCCCCATTGCGGGTGTTTTATTTATTAAACATTTATATTTAACCCCTCGTCTGCCTGCATCTGGGTTCTGTCAAAACCAATTCGTGACAGTTTTTAATGTATTCAAAGTGATATGGATAAACAAAACAGACAGGATTCATTTCCTGCTTTTATGTTTTATATGCTCTCTGGTTTATTTGCTTATATGAGTTGAGCTGAATCTTCATGCTAAACTGTTTGATTTGCAATAAAACGCTCAGATTAGAGAAAATTTCTGAGAAGTTACAGAGAACAATAGTTCAGTAATGACAGTCATTTGTAGACGTGTGATGTGGTTGAGATGTCGCAGTTAAACTGTAATGTGTGGAGGACTAGCAGTAACACACATTTTAATTGACAGTACTGGGAATGTGTAAAAACACTAAAAAACAATGTCAAATACTGTACAGCCACTGTTTTGCTAAATGTTTTAGTGCCTTGTCTGAAATATTTGGGGAGAATTAACATCGTTTTTTTTACAAAAACGCAAAGGCTATGAACACACACAGACTAAGACAGTTGAATAGAAAAATTTCATTTGGTATACAAAAGAAAATAATGAAAGTTACAAAAAAGACAACAGACTTATATGATATTCAGAGGAGACTGGCTAGTGTGGACTGAATTATATCCTCCAATGCATCTACCTGTTGAAAGACATCAGACATGCATTAACTTCCTGTTGAACAATCCTGTCACATACAGTAAGATGACTGCATGTAATAGACTTGAATGAGACAGACAAAGCATGGCATTTCAAATTCAGTGAAATTCAAAATTCAAAGAAAGTGGTAAGAGTGAAAAGCTACTATACTGTAACAAAAATGCACCATATGGTTGGTGCCACCATATTTAAACTAGACAAATTAAGATTCAATGCGTTTGATGTTTCACGTCTTACCTTTGTGCCGTCTCCTGCAGTGAAGTTCTTCAGTTTATACACTGAGACCTGTCCCTCACTGTCCCCAACCAGAACACAGTCTGTCTCGGTGGTGAACAGCAGAGTGGACGGATTCACTCCTGGACTGCTCACGCTTACAATGATCGGGTCCAGACTGGTAAAAATGTGATTAAAAATTAGCTCTAAAATATTAAGTAACAGTTCACCCAAAGTTTAAAGTGCTGTCATCATTTATTCAAGCTCCTATTATTTTTAAGATATTTTGAAGAAGGTTGGTAACTGAACGACAGCGGTACCCATTCACTTCGATTGCTTAGACACAAAACCAATGCAAGTCAATGGGTATTTTTGTTTGGTTCCCAACATTCTTCAAAATACCTTCTGGTCATACATGTTTGAAATTACAAGAGGGTGAGTAAATCATGACACAAGTTTCATTTTACGGTTAACTATTACTTTCATGAGGTGAAATAAATTGTAAAAATCTACAATAAAAAAGCTAAAAATACTATGAAACATTTTCTCATTTTCAGATATATGGTTGTATTTTTTTACAGTGAAGGTTAAATTATACTTAGGATCCCAAATTTGTATTGTCATCTTAGATTTTCGGACCCCTTGTATTTTTGGCTTACAAACAGTTGTTGAACTGACAAAAGACATGGAAAGCACAAGATCTTACATGCTGACTCTCAGGTCCCAGATCTCCACCCGGCTCTCACTGACTGCTCCAAACACAGTGGCACAGTGCGGGGACCACACAACATCATACAAGGCCTTCTGACCGGAGATAAAACTTAAGACAGGTGTGCATAGATCCTGTTTCCACAGCTGAATGGTCCAGTCTGAGGAACAGCTTAGGAAAACATCTGGATCGAACGGTGACCATGTTATCTTATAGACAGAACCCTGGGGAGAGATGTGAGGTAAAGAGAAATGTTCTGTGTTTGGAAACATTTAGTAAAAAGTAAAGTACGGAACATACTTTGTGGGCTTGATATGTATCCAAGAATTGCTCACTATAGGAATAAGAGCACTTGTGAATTTCACCTTCCTCTGTTCCAGCCAGGTAGATATTTGAATCCTGAAAGTAAAACACAATGAGCGAATACCAGAATGAAAGATCTTTCTAATGCTGGATGTTTCGGGAGAAACAGTCCTGAACTCTTTGTATGATTCACCTTGGGATGGAAATCAAAACACAGGCATGAAGCCAAACGTGAGATCAATACTTCACACCCGTTTTTAGGTGCATTCCCTTTTGTGCTTTTCTCGCTTCTGTCTTTGGTTCGTCTCAGTTTCATCAGATCTAACAGAAAAATGACAGAAGAAATATAGAAATTAAGCAATTTCTGGCAGCTAAAACTGATTTGTGTTGTTGTGTTGTTAAAAAAGATCACGAAAGGTTTATATACTGTATACTTACATATATATTTGTAATTGGAATAAAACAAATGTTTACAGTATTAAAAAGTAAAATGTGTAACAAAGACAAAAGCAAGCAAGAGCTATATATATTATCACAAAGATATTCCTGTTCGTTTAAATATTCTCAGATATTCTCTGGATCGTCGGGTTTTGAACATTAAACAACAGGAGAAATAACAGCTGGATCAGATAAATTGTTCAGTCACAAGAATATGTCACTCTATGGTATTACGTATATTTAATTGGATCATTACCGGTGCGTTTCATGCCTTTGTGGAGGAACCACTTGCTGATTCGTCCATCAGCTGACACAGAAATCAGTGTCTCTTCTTTATTCTCACCAGACCGTCCTTTGTCATGATCAATCCATCTGAGCTGCCACACTGGACCCCTGTGCATGTTGGCCGAGTCACTTTGATAGAGAGAAACAGGAGTGAGGTCACTATACATTCAGAACACTGTCTGCAATACAGATTGGGGATTTGTACAGTGCATTCATCTGACATCATTCATTTAAATAGGACTGAAACATTAAATGAAACAGGTCTGTACAATATTTCTATAAAATTGCTTAGAATTTGTATTTGTTTTTAGTATGAAATTAATCATTTACATTTAAAGCGCAGTGCGTCTCATTTGGTTTTGCAACAAAAACGGTTGCAAAACTAGACAAAATGTTCTTATACACTTTTTTATTTATCTGACCATGAACTGTATTGGTTAAAAGGATATGCCAGATATATTCAAAAATAAAAGTTTCCCCTTTATAAGTTACTGTATCTATTTATTTAGGCATACCTACTTAATACAAGTCTATGGTTTGTTGAATTTCACTTTTGGGTCAAACCCACCAGTTCAGAAGCACTGTTTTACAGTAACTGCACATAAATATTATGCAACTTCAATACTGAGAATAGAAATACTCAAAGCTCCACCTTCTGTCAATAATGGCCGTTTGCTCTGTGCCATGTACATTATAGACGGAAATGCTGCCATCATACATTCCCACAGCCAGCTGACTGGCATTATAAAATGAGAAATCCAGAGCAGTTACTCCACTGTCACAATTAAAGATCCGCTCGGGCCACTGAAACACATGAACACTAAAACAATATTCAACTGACAATACAAACAAAGTGGTCACTAAACACATTGCATTAGGTTACAAAAACAGACCTTTTTGCTAGACCTTCACTTTTTTCAGCTATTCTTTTTATCCATCAATTGGCCAATACAAAGCAACAATATATTTGCAGAACTTCTCAAACAGTTTAACATATCTAACATACTGTATGTTGAACAGGGTAAATCTGGTGTTTGTCTGTCTAAAATCTGCATCAGTATGTTTGATATAAAGAGTACCGTGGGGTTCTTTAAAGACCAGCAGCACACAAGTCCAGAGTTCTGATCTTTGAAATCAAACTGTCCATATCCAACAGCAAGAAGATCCTATAAGGAAACCCAATGCACAATTTTAACCTTTCAACTAATGTATTCATTGTTTTAAGTTGTGGGTGGCATGGCCCTAGCATTAGTTTAGCAAAGATATTAAACAATATAATAAATAAATCTGAACAACTGTATATTGGAAAGAGGGATAGTACTGGGTTTTTCTTGTTCCAGGCCATACTGCTGACATTTCGGCCCATGGTGAGGTCACACTTGAAGGCCCACAGGTGCTCCAAGCATGGACCCGGGGACTGTTCTGTCCAACTCTCCTCCTCTACCTCCATTTCGATCCGCACATAGTCTGGATCTAAATAAAAACAGCATGTCTTATATCATTTGCTGATGGACAGTCTCCAAAATAGCTACTTTGCGGGAAATGGAAAAAAAGCATTTTTGTAATAATTAAACATTGTATATTTTAAGTTGTCAAGCTCTTTTCAATACTTTTTATTTGTTAAATATTTGCAAAACCCATTGACAAACATGAAGGGTGACCAATAATATATATAATATAATATATATGATTAATAGAGATCATGAGATCAGTCCACAAATAAAGCTATAGTATGTCTCCAAAGGACTTTATTCACTGATCGTATGAACTGCTTATACTGAGCTTTTCCGCATGAACTTTGCTTTTAATTTGATCTGTGCTCATATTTAAGATAAAGAAAAGGCATTACCCTCTAAGACCGGCAGCTGTCTGTATGCAGCAAGCTTAGGCTGGAAGATATTCTCCAGAACCACCCTCTCCATCACAGCCAGATCGTGCTTGAATTTGTCAGATTGTAAAATCAGCTCAGGGTCTGCCTCTTCCTTTCCCATGGGCACAGAGACGTCCAGTTCAATATGAGAGCTCAAGTCACTGGCTAAAATGAAAGCAAGGTGGAAAATAAATGTGTTTCTACAAAGTGAATTATGGTCATTACATAAATTATCTTCTGCTTTAAACTGTTCTTGAGAGGGTGGTTGTGATATTTATAATAATCACCTGTACTTATCATAGACACACAGTTGCTGGAGTCTTTAGGGTGGGTTTGAAGACTCACAGAGGACACATCTGGTACAACAGCCTTGTGTCGTTCAAAAGGTATCGCAGTGTCTTCCTTAATCTCTTCACTACCACTGCAGAATGAATCATACATGTCCCAGATGGTGGACATGACAGCTGCACAGGGATTCAAAGAATATCAAACTGTATCTTTTTGTATTACTACATATTCAACATATCTATTACAATTTATTCATCGAACACAAGAGTATGCCTGTAGCTTAAATGGCGCACAATTTAAATGAATTCGTTTGTAGATACTTCACCTTTGTCTACCATGGTAACCGTCTCACTTTGGACCTCCTTTGTTTTTGGCGCACCATTGAACGTCTGCACTGACCGCTCCACGTATTTATCATTGCCCTGTCTATTTTTACACAATTCTATGTACGCTTTGTTTCTTTCCCTTTAAAAAGAAAAAAGAAATAACATTTATGGCAAATCAACCAAGTAAGTTTCAGATAAAAAGAAATACTGAGAGCTAGAGCAAATATGGTTTCATGGTGTGTTGTGTAATATTAAATATACAGTAGGAGGAACGTATGGTTTAAAATACTGAAAAACTGTCAGTTTAGTAAACAGATTCTAGAAACAATAAATAGAATACAACAAAATCATATCCCATCTGGATTTTGAATATAATCGGAACGTATCGTTGCTGTCCTTCCGAAACCTCAAATGTCCAATTAGCTGTTTTCTGAATAATTAAATACAGTGTTTTCAAAGTTGACAAGCACTTTTTAATACTTTTTATTGTTTCACTATTTGCAGAACCCAACATGAAGTATGACTAATAATAATGACAAAAAATAACAAAATATGGAGATACAAGGTTTCAAAAGGACTGAAGCGATATTATGGTATGGTGATGTTTGCTCTCACTTGACCGTCTCAGCGTTTTTCGAATCTGATGACACGGATACTGCAGGAATGTCTAACAGCCACACGGTGTCCGTCTCAGTGAGGTAACAATCCACCACAGTGTTCATCGTGACCTCCTCCATCACCTCTTCTTTACGACCTTGAACATCTGCATGGAGCAACCAGAATGAAACATAGTGAAGTATTGGAATGCAAAAAAATGCTTCTGCATGACACAAAAAAATTCTTTAGACAGAAATGTACTCTGTTGTGTGACCTAACTTGCTAATGGAAATAAAAAAGGCAAAAATACCCGAGGAACTATTGGACAGGTCATGTTTAGAGACATCCTCAGTTTCATTGTTCACCGATTCTGCTGTTGACTGGCTCGTTATGGATGCTGAAATGCTCCCCAAAAAAGACCTGACAAGACATCATTGATTATTTGTTACTATAGTGTATAGTGACAGTTATTTTACACAAACAAAAGTATGTTTGAATACTTTTTGGTATAGTTTTATGAGCAAAGTACTAGAAAACAACCTTACGTTACCTTGTAAACGGTGCACCAAAGCTTGCATTAGTTTGAAAAGCCACGGAGAGAAAATCTGTCGTTGTACCCCATGATGTGTCATGCGTTGTGAATAGTTTGCCTTGTTTAGGTTGTGAAACTGCAGGATCGCCATGATACAATGGCTGAGGAGTGACGTCCTGTCCATTTTCATCACGCACCTGGTTTGAAAGAAAAAAAAGGATGTTCAATAAATAACATGGAGAATAAAGTGCTACGTGCAATAAAAAACTGTTGTAAGCAGTACATTGTGTTTTGGGGTTTGGACAGAGGTCTTATCCGAGAGTTTAGCATCTTCTGTTGAACTGAAACTCCTTCGGCTGAATAAAGTGCTGCTGCTTTTTGTGATGCTTTGATTTGCAGGGAATAATGCGGATGACACATTCAGTGTTTTGGAAATTCTGAAACAAAGAAAGCTTGGTTTACAATGTGATAATGCATATTTTGGTCTTATAAATGTAAGCTCTACACGGTTAGTTGACAAAAAAAAGATTTTAGGCGTAGGTGTGTGTTTTTGACTTTTAGTTTTTTATCATATTGAACAACTTTTGCCCTGACTAACTTAGGCCTACTGTAAATGCAGAGACATTAAGTTTTACCCTAAAACCACAAATATCCCATATAGTCATATTTAACGTGCAACCTGAGCATTCAGTAGGCTATACAAGTACTCAACGTGTGTTTAAAATAGCACCGATAGTTTAGTATATTTAACATTTTAATATACAGCTGACTGGCAAGGATGCCGTTTCTTCCCGTAAAGTAGAAACTTACTTGGACACTTTCAGAGCCGCTCTCTTCTGCTTGATATTTGTGTTAGACATATTTCACGCTTTCCTATAAACAGAGTAAGCATGCAGGACACCAGTTCGGTTCTGATGTGTTGTTTGAAATCACCTTAGAAACAGACTCCTCCCATAATGTTTTTGATCGGTCGCTTGTGGTAGCGCTGTTTTTCTACTCTAAAACACTAGGAGGCAGTGTGGAGTGCTGGTGGCCTCGATTAAGCAAAAGAAGAAAAATCGCCTTCATGATGCGCTGCGCAGAACGACCGGTGCGTGAAATCAAAGTCCCGCGAGAGCCATTCGATAGCGCAGATTTCGACTAATTCCCGCGGTACTTTAATATCATAAGTCGGTCTGCGCAGTGCCGCGTGAAGTCGAACACGCCTTTTGTCATTTAATGTAGGAAGTTGTCATGTGTAGATCGCACGCTTGCGCATTGACAGCAATGTCATACAAAAAAATGATCAGTTTGATCTAACAGAATTTTAGAGTTGATGAGAAAGTAAACTCACGGTAAGCTTTATCTTTTTGTCGTTTTTCTGTGATGAAATGTGCGCGACGGTTAGCTTGAGAGCTTTAGTTTAATGAGAGTGACAGCAAGTGCGCTCCTATCATTTCATTATAAGGTTTGAATGGGATTGTTCTCGTGTGATTTTGGAAATGTACAGTCATTACTGTGGGACTATCAGTTGATGTTGCTTTATCAGCCATAACTATGTTTTCATGCTGATCTTTATTTGTTTATTCATTGCCAGAGGAACATCCAAATTGTCAAAAATGGACGTGCTGATGCGTCACTTTAAAACTCACAAACTTCCAGCCATCCTCTCCAGGACGTTCCTTAAAGAATTAAAGAGAAGTCACATCAACTGTGCCACCCACACTTCTCCCCCAGTCTCCCCTCCATCCAAACCCATCATCCCAACTCCTCGCGTATCTCGTCTCTTCCAGCCTTCCAACCTCCGGGAAGGTCAGGAGGGAGGAGACCTGACATGTCGCAGCCAGAGACTGATGCTGCAGACGGGACTGATCCATCCGTCCAACCCCGGCTGCTTCTACTATTTACCAGTGGCTCTGAGGTCCATGGAGAAGCTCGTCCGGCTCGTCGATGAGGAGATGCATGCCATCGGTGGGCAAAAAGTTGACATGCCAGTGTTGTGCAGTTCAGAACTGTGGAAGACGAGTGGACGCTGGGAGCTCATGGGGAAAGAGATGTTCAGGCTACAGGATCGCCATAATGCGGAATACTGCCTTGGGCCGACTCATGAAGAAGCAATTACAGAGCTTTTTGCTTCGCAGAGCACGGTATCCCACAAGAAACTTCCGCTTTTGCTGTATCAGGTATTAAAATGTCTTTAAAATGTCCTCATGTAGACTAGTTATTACAAACTATATTTATGAAAATGTTGTGGTTGTGTCTTTCAGGTAACACGCAAGTTTCGTGACGAACAGAAGCCAAAGTTTGGGCTCCTTCGGGGACGGGAGTTCTACATGAAAGACATGTATTCATTTGATATTAGCGAGGAGGCAGCCCTTGATACGTACCAGTCTGTGTGTCGAGCCTACGGACGTCTGTTCGACCGGCTGGGTTTGAATTGGGTGCAGGTTCAGGCTGACACCGGCAACATAGGGGGCACACTTTCCCATGAGTTTCAGCTACCAGCAGACATCGGTGAAGATCGATTACTTGTTTGTCAAAACTGTGGATTTTCTGCCAACGTTGAAACCATGGACTCGGGACAGACTCACTGCTCACAGTGCCAAAATGGCGTATTGAGTGAAACCAGAGGCATTGAAGTGGGCCACACTTTTTACCTTGGCACAAAATATTCACAGGCTTTTAAAGCTTTGATTGTCAATGCTTCGAATGAGCCTTCAGTGGCAGAGATGGGCTGTTTTGGACTGGGTGTGACGCGAATCCTTGCTGCCTCGATAGAGGTGCTGTCATCAGACAATGCTATTCGCTGGCCTGGGTTAATCGCTCCTTTTCAAGTGTGTGTTCTTTCTCCTAAAAAGGGCAGTAAGGCGCAAGAAGCCACAAGAATCTCTGAGGATCTGGCTCAAAGCTTGGGTAACAGTCTAGCGAACCTAAAAGGAGAGGTGGTCCTGGATGACAGGACTCAGATGACCATTGGGAAACGATTAAAGGATGCTAAGATTCTGGGGTATCCTTATGTGGTGGTGGTAGGGCAGAAAGCTTTAGAGGATCTACCCATATTTGAAGTTCTTTGTCAGCGGAGTGGAGAAACTATGTTCCTTAGTAGAGAGGGGCTGGTGGATCTTTTGAGCAGAGTTGAAACTATCTAGAAATGTTTTATAACGTGTTTAACGGGCCGAGAGTTACAGTGATGTTTGTCATCCATAAAAGTCCATTAATTGGTAAAATATGTATAAATATTTTATTTATAAATAAAACTACCAACACAACAGTTGCACTTGAGATTTGTTATGACTGGACATTAAACATTGAACATTAGATGTTGCCGTGTTAAAGGGACAATTCACCCAAAAAAATCTCTTGTCATTTCTCACCTGTATGACTGTATTTTGCAGAACACAAAAGAAGATAATTTGAAGACTGTTGGAACCCGAACAAGGGTGGTATCCATTCAATTCTATTGGATAGACACCAATTTGAAACAATAGGTACCGGTGTTGTTCATACTTTAAAATACCAGAGTTTGTGTTCTGCAGTAAATTACGACAGAATTTTCATTTTTGGGTGAACTATCTACAAAGAACACAATTTGCAAAGCACAATATGGAGGCAATCATGCAGTATTTCACAAAGAGCATCACTGAGATCCTTCAAGGTACTAATTACAGATGGCTCCATCCTATGTTGTCACGCAAATAATTATTTCATATAAACCCATCCTGATGTTTGACATTGTTAAACACTCCAGTATCTTTAGATCTACGATAACGTTGACCTGCTTGTACCTTTAATATTTAGTGTTAGTAACACTGTAATCTGTAACATAGTCCACACTGTACTTATAACAAATAGTAGCAAATAACAGAAAAAAAATATTGATCTGAAAAGTTAATATTCATCGTATCCTTGGTGCGCACAGTGCAGTTACATTTATTCACAATGTTTCACAAAGCAGCACTGACCTATCAGAGAGGTGATTTAACATCTTGGAGGGATTATGGGTAGTATTTTGGAACAGAATACAAAAGATCCATTATACATGACCAAGACTTCACATTATGTCGCAAAGGAATGACAACGTTAATTGATTATCAGAAAAATCCACGTTAAGAAACCTGGAGTCAAAGGTTTTGCTCGAGGACACACGGATGATCGCTCATTCCTTACAAAAAGCCAGCAACCTTGCGGATACAAGCCCTTAGCGTTTAACCACTACCCCACACCACTCCCAATTTTGTCTGCGATTTATTATTAGCCTACATATCTAAATATTATCTTTTTTTTCAATAACCTCCTGGAAAGGTAAATATTCTTTAAATGTCTGAATACCCAATAAGCTCCTCCAGTGGAGGGTCGGCATTTCAGATTTAGTCGGTTATGTCTTCATCTGGGTCACTATCTGGAGAGCCTCTGTGCCTGTACTCCGCTGTGTTGGACAAGCGCTTCCACCCATTGTCTGACTTCTGGTTCCCTGTGCTGAGGCACCTGCCCAGAGGTTTTACTGATCTCTCCTCAGAACCGTCCTCTGGTCCTGCTTGGCCTCTGTTCTCTGAAGCCTGATGCTGGAGATCATGCCTCAGTTTTTCAAGATTCAGTGCCC
Source organism: Barbatula barbatula (assembly GCF_947034865.1). Classification (NCBI taxonomy): domain Eukaryota; kingdom Metazoa; phylum Chordata; class Actinopteri; order Cypriniformes; family Nemacheilidae; genus Barbatula; species Barbatula barbatula. Next base: position 18,301,181 of record NC_136770.1, read on the forward strand.
ACGGTCCCAACTTTTGCCAGTTTACTTTTTGGAAGGCCATGATGCAATGAAGATTGCCACCTACCTATAAAATATTATAAAATAATATTCTATCTTTCATCAAACATTCTGACACTTCTTGAAATAACAAATGTTTTAAATATAACTGTATATACCGTTGTTGTCCTTCTAAAACCTCGGATGTCTAAATTTACAGTTTTTCAGGGAATGGTAAAAACATTGTACTTTTCAAATGATTGAATACTGTGTTGTCAAAGCTGACAATAACTTTTCAATACTTTATTTGGCTATATATTTGCAAAAATAAAAATCACAAAATATGGGGATCCAAGGTTTCCAATAATATGTATTATCCATATTACTGTAGAAGTGCTATTACCATCATTTTTAATTACTTACCTTCTTGGTTTTACGATACTGAATGCCTCTCTCTAAATGGCGAATGTCCAAGTATTCTGGATTCTGACTGTTTAGATCCGTCACAATATCCGCCCACCTGGTTTTTAAAACAAGATCAGTGCCATATTTGTTATTTACACATTAATAAATGTCATTAAAAGTAATATTTATTATTTACACCAAACACTGCAAATGCATAACTAGCCATACTTTTTACAGTGGATTGCAGGGTGTTTCCTGCTTGGTTCACCAATGAGAATCCAGTGTTCCATTTCATTAAGAGGCAATGGACCCCTGTAAAAAGTGATCTTATTAATAACATAACTTTCAGCTTATATAACTTTTAAGTATCAATTTTGTCATTTTAATTTCTCTTACAGCTGTGTCAGGAGGAAAATATCCTAAATGAAAGTAATTTGAGTGCTTAATAACACCAAAAGTTGTACCTGTATGCTTTGGCTGCTTTTAGTGGTGTAGCTTCATAGCCCACAGGACAGAAATAGTGATTTTGACAGTGATAAATGTAGGCCATGGACTCATCTTTGAGGCCCTGGGTCAGCTTCATCAGAGCTCCATCGGCTAGTATGAAGAAACATGGTGATCATGTATATTTTATGCCATTTCTTCCAATTTCCTATAAAAATATTGTTTCTATTTGCATTTGTTTGCAGAAAATGAATACTGGAGAAATAGTTTTCAATAGCAGAAAAGATACTTTGTATTTTTCGGACCTCAAAAACAAGTTGATATTCACTTTTAAGTAACAGTAATATCTGTGCATGTATTTAGGCAAAGTTTAAAATGTATTATTAATGTGATAACCTCAATTTTATCACAGTTTCAAGTGTCTTGTAATGCTGTCTTTCACATGCTGTTGGATGACTCTGTCACTCCTGAGGTTTAAACTGGACTGTAAACTAGGCTGTATAAACATAAAATAATAGAAATACTACTGGTTGACCCAAGCAGATTTGTTTGCCCTTTAGGTAACTTCACGATGTCAGAGCTGTTGACCACATCAGAAATGCCTCGGTAGGACAATATGATATGAAATTCTCTTTAAGACTGAAAGACCTGTCTCTCCCGCTGTCTTGTGCTTCCCGTGAGGTTTGTACAGTATGTATGAGCATCCTCGGACACGAAAATTATCATTGAGTTGTCTGAACCATCTGCGCCAAAATAAAAATACATAGGAATTAATATATATTAAAATAGTAGGACACCTTCAAAGAGCAAGTAATACAGTAATATTACCGCATCAAAGTGGCATTGCCTGTAAATGGTCCAAATTTGATGTCTTCAAATGGAGGCTGGAAGCCGAGTATATGCAGGGCCTCTTCTTGAGAAATAGGTGGAAGACTGAACAAACAAAATCTGAAGGTTACTTTTCACTATTCTTGCACAGTTTTCAAAGACTGGCTTACAATTCAGTTCTTAAAATAGATCAAATTAATGTGCTAGTCCTGCTTCTAAAAATACACCTTGAGACATTTACATTTATTAGACGCTTTTATCCAAAGCGACTTACAAGTAGTTTTATACAGTGGCACATTACTGCAGAGCAATCAGGGGTAAGGTGCCTTGCTCAAGGGCACTTCAGTCATGACCTGCTGGTACTGAGATTCGAACCAGCAACCTTCTGATCACAAGCCCAATGCTCTAACCCCCAGGCCACAACTGTGCCATCTCAATCTGAAATTACCCACAAAACTCAAAATGTGTCATACATTTCAGCAATGAACACACAGACCTGCCTGCTCCCAAAGTACTGTAGAGGAAGTTCCAGCAGGAGACTAGTGAAGAGATTCCACATGAAGTTTTATATTGCGGACGGCTAATGCAGTACCTAGGATGTCAAATAGTTAAGATATCAGTCATCAAAAGTTTCTTTTCAATTTGTTAATTCAAAAGAACGTGAGTAAAGCCGGTTTACCATCTACGGAGGTCCAGGACTTTCCTTTGTTTGATGTCGTCCAGAGAGGCCTGTGTTGGCAGATCTTGGAGGTTTCTGATAGGCCTGTCTGAGGATTTCATTTTCTTTGAGTTTAATTTCTTAACATTACCTGAGGAAACCATTTCCAAGGTTTAATTTTACGATTATTTATTTTAATTTTATGATAAACTAGGGATCTTTAATAACATTAACACCATAATAAATAGCATTAGATTTATTCCATTCGTGAATTTGGCAGACGCTTTTATCAAAAGCAACTTACATTGCATCATACTATACATTTGTTTTCTTGGAATGTGCAATCCCCTGGGACCGAACCCATGACCTTGGCGTTACTAGTGCCATGGTCTAAGTACTGAGCTACGGCAAAGCATATTAGGCATTTGCTGTTTAAAATGTATGCATTATAAAAATATGCATTTTATAATAATGTGACAAAAAGGTTCATATAGATGCAAAAAAAATTGTTTATCTGTTTACATACATAAAGCTTATCATAACGTTAGTAAGTAGGGAGAACTGTGACATCACCCGTGTCAATGAGGTCATCACTGTGGAGTTACATAAACTACAGCAGATGGCGAATATGATCTCATTCTCCAGGAAAAAGGTTTAATGACCAGCTTTTGGATTAAAAAATGACCCTGGTACTTTCAGTCTTGTGATCTATTTACGTAAATTCATTAGTGTGTGAAATATTATTTTTAAATGAATGACCGATTAAGATTTTATCATTTCAAAGCATGTCAGCATTTGTGGTCTACAAAAGAAATTATTAACATGAAGCCACATACTTGTTCTGGCCTTTCGTGTTAAAACCGCATCAAAATCTGAGGTGTCAATCTCCCAGGCCAGCACAGGCTGGTTGCTAGATGTCACACCCTCCATGTCACAGTTCCCATCTAAAGACACACTTATTCCCCCAGAGTGACACTGGGATGCTGAAGCAGTGTTGTGCTTGACCATTGACGTCCCGCCGTCTGGATTTGCCGCCGGCCCATCTTCAGATGTGATGACGGGCCGGGCTCGGTTAAGCAGCGCGTAGTCTGAGCAGACTGTGTAGAACTTCTCCCTGGAATGTGTTACAGGGCAAGTCCACGGAATCTGTAGTTCAGCACTGGATGCCCGTCGACCCCGCAGCGCGTCATGTGACAACGGGCTCCGGAAGCTGCGCTCACGCTCATCCTCTCTGCCCGGGGCCCGTGAAGGAGCCTCCTGACCAGTACTTGCAGATACCTTGGCGCCTTCACTTTCCACAGTGTTAGGCATTGAACGGAGAACTGGGATGGCGGTTAAGAGAATAACCTGCGGGTGTTTGTCACGCTGGGCTTGGTCCCAGAGAGCTCAAAGAATCTCATCCACTGGGTACTATTAAAAATAAAAAAGGGTATAAAATATACAAAGTAACGCATAACAATTCAAATGATGATATTTTAAACATTGTATAAAATATTACACTTACAGATGGCAAGCAAGAACACGGCATAATATTGAATTATACTGAATTTATGCAACCTAAGGTGTGGACTGTTGATTCCATCATCATGGTAGTGGTTTATAGTCCTAAACTAGGCCAGATGGTTTTATCTCCGGCTGTAGGTGGTTGAGAGAAGGGATGGTGGCCCAGACTAAAACTGACAGCTTTCAATAATAGACGCTTTATTATTCAAATGTACTAAAATGCAATGGTGCCCCATTTGCAGTGCACCAATACACTAGCATCATTTACGTTCAACCAAGAACATCGAGATGACAAGGTTTCATTTAAAGGGCCATCATCTAGGCTTTAAACCACCGATAAATAACAGCGAACCGTTACGCGGTATCGATCAACCGGCTCAGAATCCAGCCTTTACATACAACGTCGTTAATTCGCGAATTGATCACGAGGACAAATAACAGCGAAATTCATACGTATCTGGTATTTACTCAAATAAAGAAACCACATACCTTGTCAGTTTTGCGGGGATAATGTGTTTGTTTAAACCGCGCTGCGCGACCTCTCTTGACTGTATAGCGTTACTGTGCCTATAGCTGTGTTTCAGCAGGCTCTACCAACCTGAAACGGGGGGTGTTATGTGACACAAAATTGTACAATATTTCTACAAATCAAAGCAAGAAGGTTTATTTAAATCTACAACAAACTTTCTGTAAAGAGGGATGTACATTTTAACGCAATATTTGAAATATTTCACTAGGTGCAGTAAATATTGATAGCCTTTATAAGACTATCCACCCTCTGTTTTTGTAAGCAAAAACTTGGTTGCTAAAGGCAGCCGCTAGTACCGCATCAGGATAAAAGACAAGGGGGTCGAACTATCAATACACGGGAGTAAGTTACGCGCAGAAACAAGGTAGGTAAAACAATAAGAAAAAGTGAAAAACAATATAGTCTGGCTCCATCAGACATTATTCGATCACATATTTCCTTTTTAAAATAGCGAGGGTAATTTGAAAACGCATGAATGAGAGGCTAAACTTTTAAAATATCTATTGAGTATACCACATGTAACGTATTGTGTCTATTTAGTATACCCACATGCATTTCATTTATATAATGTGGAAAAGGCTTAATTTTTTTAACATAAATATCAGCTTCTGTGTCTGTGCCTGTGGTAAAGTACAGCCTGTACATTAACACCTGTAATTTACATTGGTTTATACGCGTGATTTAACTTTGCTCAAAGTCCAATGGCGCTGACAGTCTTGAAAAAGAAAGCTGGATTTATTTTTTGGCGTTCATACTTCCATGTTGCGTGAAGGCTAAATTAAAAACTCACATAGATACGGAAATAACTAAAAAAAGAAATATAACTGTATCTCAAAACTGTTAAACTACAGCAATGCTAACCCGTGCTCGTGACTATGTAGCTTGATGTCATTTGCGCAAAGCATGCAGTGTCATGGATTACAAATACAATATATTATCATTTCATCTTCACCAGAATATGGTTGGCAAATTTTGTGGTAGCCCGAATAAATATTGTCATACAATATAATACTGTCTATACAATACAAAACTGCAATACTTGTAGTATAATAAGGTAATTAGAGTTTATTATAGTATTATTATTACTATAGTATATTATTATTTATGTAGCATATATGTATTTGCTCCTCTTAGATATGTGAATTTCTTTTACAATCTATAGTTTACAATAAAGTTGATATTCTTGATTTTTTGCTATATATTAAAAAAAAGGTATAGTTCACCTTCAAAATGAAAATTCTGTCTTTACACACCCTCTTGTCATTTCAAACTTGTTTGACTTTCTTCTGCAGAACACCAAAGAAGATATTTTGAAGAATGTTGGTAACAGAAAACCAATTGGTCCCCATAGACTTGCATTGGTTTTGTGTCCATATCATAGAAGTCAATAGGGACCGGTGGTTTTTGGTTACCAACATTTTTCAAAATATCATGCTTTGGGTTTTGAAAAAGAAAAAAAGGTTTAAGACAAGAGGGTAAGTAAATGATGAGTTTTCTTTATGAATGCAACTCCTTTAATGCAACTTTTTACTTGTGTGTGATTATTATGAATTGTTAACAAACTCTTCACTTGTGCTCCACCTAACCAGCATGGCTCAAAAGCTGGTGATAATCGACACAGACTGCGGGATAGATGACGCTCTGGCTATTATAGTTGCTCTCGCAGCTCCAAATGTAAAGATACTGGGTATCACCTGCTGTTTTGGAAACGCTGATGTGGATAACGTCTGTCAAAACGTTCTGCACGTGCTGTCGGTCTGTGGACAAACTCAGGTAAGGCTAATATAAATTAAAAAACAGTTTACTGGTGCTTAAAAACCAATATTCAGAATTTACACAAACTGGCGTGCGTTGTTTCGCCTCAGATTCCGGTCTTCAAAGGGTCTGCAGGCCCTCTAGTCAAAGCTGTGAGGTCTTTAAAAGATCACTTTGGCACAGATGGGTTGGGTGATGTTCTGGAGAACAGAGATTCAGACATTTGGAAGAATCAGATACAAAAGGAGCAAGCCGTACAAGCCATGATAAGACTGATAAATGAAAACCAGGGAGAGGTAAGAAATACAATATTATAATAGTTTTAAGTATCTGGAAGCATATTGAACAAGTCAGAGCCGATAGCCTCGTGGGCAGTGCTCCGACATGTGGCGCGTTTGCGAATCGGGAGACCCAGTTTGGTTCCTGTCTCGTGGTCCTTTCCCGAACCCACCTCCTTCTCTCTACCACTTCGCTTCATGTCCTCTCTCTCACTTAACTGTACAAATAAATCAGAAATGCCAAAAATAATTGTGTCTGGAAGCATATGGAATAATGTAACTTTTCTGTTGTGATGCCATCTTGTGGTTGGTTATTGACATGATGGACAGGTCACAGTTTGTTTACTCATACACAGGTTTCCCTCATAGCTCTTGGTCCACTGACTAACTTGGCTTTGGCTGTAAAATTAGATCCCACGCTGCCTCAGAAACTCAAGGATATGTATATTATGGGTGGGAATATGGAAGGTAAGCAAATTTATTTTATAGCACAAGCACATTCTGTGTTTCTACCAGCTTCCCCAAGTGACTACTTTTGTTTATATTACAGGCATGGGAAATGTGACGCCATGTGCAGAGTTTAATTTTGGAATGGATGCAGAATCCGCTTACATAGTTTTAGAGGAATATACCTGCACGACACACATTGCAACCTGGGAGTTTACTTGCAGAAGCAAACTGCCTTGGGTAAGAACCTCCCAACACTTATAAAACCAATAAAAAAAATCATCCAATGTAAATGTTGGAAGACAAATTTCTGATCAACTAATATCTTGCCAGGAGTTTTTTGATGAGCTGGTCAATCAGGATACATCGGCTGCTCGGTTCATGAAGAAGATAACTTCAAAATGCTGGGCCTTTTCTAGAGACTTCGGCATCAACAAGAAAGATTTCCTTTTCGGGCAAGGGTTTGTGCCTTATGATGCGTATGCCGTTGCAGCTTGTGTAGACAGCAGTATTATCACAAAGAGTCTAGAGTGTGCTGTACGTGTGGAGATGCAAGGTGAACTGGGACGAGGCATGATGGTTTTGGATCCATCCAATTCACTAAACAAAGGCCATCGAGTGTTTGTGATGAGGAAATGTAACCATCTGAAGTTTAGTGCAATGCTCAAAATGTCTTTACAGATAGCATAAAAACATGTTTCTTTCTGTGAAAGGTAGCAAACGCATTGTCTTTGTCTGTGGGACTATAAGAATGAATGTCATAAAAATTACAATTGGATTTCCATTTCAACAGCAATCACTCAATCAATTTATTTTCTGTTTATTCAAAACCATGTTAAGCAGAAATAAAACAAGTCACTCCTCCAGCCTGATATGTTTATTTCAACCTATGTGACCAATTCTTTCACTCATGAAGTGACAAATGAATGATTCACAGAACACATTCCAAGTTCTTTAAGCTCCCTCAAATTAGAAGTCAATTTCAGCAAATAAAGCTTTTCACTTTCGCCAGAGGCCAATTAAAACAAAATAAAATAAAATCTCAAAGTCTTTTACGAGCTGGCTTTGACCTCGAGGGGGGTAGGACCTTACTGGCCTGATAAACAAGATCTTGCCAACCATTTTCCAACGCTAAATCAACCAAGTGGTCAGAAAATGCTCTAAAATCAATGAAATCCTTAAAGCAAAATAATAGCTCCGTACGAGCCGGGTTTTACACAAAGTGCTTATTTTTAAGGTTGAGTAACACTGCATCTTAAACCATATAGTAATACTGGGCCAAATACCTTAAATGCAGTACTACTCAAAACAGGGCATCTCTAAAATTGAAAAGAAAAACATCCCTACAAGGACAATTGTGTTGTGTTTAGCCAATGTTGTCGATCTTCATCCTGTGTCAGGTAAAATGGACCGTAAGGCATTTTTATGATATCACGTGAAAATAAATAGTCCTTAAATTTGTAAGGGACTTAGAACCTTTCCAATGGATTTTTATAATTAAAATGATCTTCGGTTTACAAAAAAAAATTCTATTAAGAAACCACTACATTTTCGGTTGCTTAGTGGGGCAAATCTCAGATGCCATTGTTGTTGTCAGGGCTGTTAGGCCAGGGCTCTGAGTTCCAGCGATTTAGTGAGGGAGACCACGCCATGCTCCAGGGATTGTAGGTGCGGCCCATGTCGTTGGGGGCAGGTGTGGGTGGTGCGGTGTGACTGACCAAGTCAGGGAGTGTGGAGGAAGCGGGAGTGTTGAAGGTGTTGAGGGTGGAGTCATTGCCAGTGGACCAGATGGAGCTGCTGAAGGACCAGGGACTGCGCGCATTCCCCAAAATGGACTAAAGAAATAAGAAAAATGTTTATCCTCTCCGCTAGTTTTCTATCTCTATTTCATGCATTTACTACATTGTAAGGGTGTCTTACAGTAGTTGGAGTTGATGGAGATCCAGTGCTGGTAGCCCAAGAATTACTAGGCTCGGTATCCCAAATGGACGGTGACGGAGGAGTGTACTCAGGCCAACTTTGCTGGGGCTCAGAATTATTAGGAACACTCATCTCTCTGCAAACTACTAAAAAGAATAACCATGATATTAGACACATTAAAAACAGAAAACACATTTTTTTTTTGGGTTGGTTGCTGCATACCTCCCGACAGGTTGAAGAGGTTGTGGGGTCCAAAAGCGGAAAAAACATTAACTGAACCGAAACTGGGGCTGCTGGTGCTATCTATAGGGGTCCACAGTCCGGAGCTAAAAGGTACACAATAACATCATGAAAACATGTTTGTAAAGTAAAAGATTGTGATCTTATAAAAAATACCACACCTTTCAGACCCGTCACTTTCCACTGATGTCATGTGATTCAGCGTCCCCTTTGCCAGACTATCAGGCTTACCTGAGCCACTGCCACCTGCGGAAACAAAAGTGTAGGACGACTGCATAATACACAACAACATTAAACGTGTTCCCATCAGCAGCAAACTGACAAATGAACTCACCGGGACTTTTGTCATATCCAGCAGCTACAGCTGCAAAGGTAGGGTTTCCATTTTGGCCAGGCAGAGAGGCTGATTTGGTGAGCTTATTCCCTGGAGCCTTCTTTAAATTTACCTCGCTATAAAAATATACAAGAGAAGCAACTCATATCTCCTATACAAATGTCTCAATGGCAATTTAAAAAATGCCAGTCACTCACTCACAACCAGGTGTAGTTTGTGTATTACAGGTTACCTGTTGGTGTGAAGCATGCTGCTGTAGCTTCCACGAGGCACCAGGTTAGGGGAGGTTGGGGGTGGGGAGCTGGTTCTGGACATAACTGAACCGGATCCTTTCAGGAATTGGTCTGCATGCATGGTCTGCATAGATATCTGCTGAAGACTGTCCGCTTCTGATAAAAGTATTAGATTCCGTATTAAACAAAACAAGTAGAAAACAACTATACAGCTATAAACTGGCCATGCATTTAAATCACGGAAGCGATAAGTATACAGCAATTTATATTATATACAAGTCTATATATGCTAAACAGGGCCCAGTTTATTCAAGATTCATCACTCGCCATTACCAGTTTTGCTGAGGGGAACGTCCCATTCTGGAGGGGGGGACTCTTTCTCCCCCTCAGATCCACTGCTATGGCACAGCTCTTGCATGGAGCCATTGGATAGAAACTTTCCAAGTGGTGATGGCCGCTCATCCCCCATCTTTCCACTGACCACTGTGGCAAACAGAGAAAATTATTAACTTCCTAAGAGTTAATAGACAAATGGAAGAGCTGGAATGCTTGACTTACATTTGCTCAGACCTCGTGGTTTGGTGACAACGTGAATTCCTGGATTGTTTAGAGTTTTGTTGAAGGTTTTGCGCTGTTTGTCTTGTTTCTCCAGAGGAGTGATGTAAGGGAGTTCTAGAGAGCTGTGTAGAGAAAAAAGACGGTATAAAGAAGATCTGAGGCTAAAAGATGCCAAATGTATAAACAAGAAAACAAAAAAGTTTTTCTACCACTAAAGGCACCAAACTGAATCACAGATTCATTTTACAGCCACATAGGTAGCCCCCTAAACTCAAGCCACAGGGCCACCCCGTCGAGTCGCTCAAAGATCACAATTTTATGTGATGCCGCTAGTGACACTGGAATGACACTTATACTTTGAAATCCTTACAAACCTGGATTTTTCCACTTGGTTCTCCTTTTTCGTAGCCGATTGTTTCTTATTTTTTGGTTTAGTTGGGGAGGGGGTTATTTCTTCTCTTTCTTTTCCATTGTCCGCGGTTACCGTTTTTCCTTTCGCCTTCACTGCCTCCTGGTTATTACAACATATTTGAGTCAAAGAGTGCATATAATGTTCCTGTAGCTGAACTGCTAAATCATGGGTTTGATTCCCATGAACGCAGACGATTTGATCAAATGAATAGGATTTTAAAACGCACTTTGTCACTTGGATAAAACGGTATGCTAAATAAACGAATAAATGCATTTAAAACGTAAATTACACAGTAGGTTTGTTTTGAGAAAATATTGATTTATCTAGTGTTTTTACCTCTTTAATATGGGCCTCCGTGTCTGGGTTTGATGTCTCAGTGGTGGTAGAAGAGCTGTCATCATTGTCTGCAAGTGGTTCTTTTAAATCTTCTCCTTGAGTTCTTCCCTTTGTTTTCCTCTCCTTGTCCTCTTTCCTCTTAAGAGCTTTTGTTTTGTTCTTCACTTTCCCTTTTGATTCAAGCACTTTAGGATACAAAAATGTAAACAGAATCGTAAAAATCACAGCTATATTCTGCATTCAGCAAATTAAGAGGCCGTTTACACAAGACCGTTTTCAACAAAAATCTTAAGCATTTTAGCCGTTCATTTAGACAGAAATGGCGTTTTGGGGGACTGAAAACGCAAACTTTTGAAAACAGGTTTCAAAGTGCAACTTTTTGACATCATGCGCATGCATATTACCCCTCGGTCACACGATTATAGCCAAAACAAAATGGCGGCTTCTCTAGTTGTGAGCTCTCGCTGCTCGACTATGTATTAACGTTTCCCCAGCAAAATGTGGATTTGCTGCACCAATAAGACCAGCGGAGACACACGATTAACATTCGCCAGACTTTAAACAAGTATACTTCCACCAACGGTATTAAAAAGCACTTTTGGCTTATAACTGTGCATGTGTATGTGCCAAGGCACGTCCCGTTTCTTTACAACAACATCGCCATCCACTGGCCTGGAGTGCATACTACAGCATTTTTATCCGTTTTCTGGATCCGTGTAAATGCAGACCGTTTTGATAATGCGACACTTTTCGAAAACTTCAGTTTTTCACCTTGTAAACGTGGCATAAAAAACATTTGACTATTAACATTTGACTGAAAGGAAAATACATATTGTTAATGAACAACTTTGAAAGTCTGAGGGTCTTCAAAATTTGAGCTTCTACTTCTCTCAATATCTGCATTACCTTTGTTTTGCGAAGATGGTTGTGAATTCTGTTCTGAAGACGCGATGGCAAGAGGCTCTGGCCTGTCAAGGTCTCTATCCATGGCTACCAGGAGTCTGCTGTAGTCCTGATCCTCTGTACTATGGGCCCTGTTGGACTGTGAGGGACCTGAGGTCTGGAGGTTCTCCAGGAGGCCTGAACCCTGCGGCTGATTCCTGGAAGTGCGAGCCTTTCGGTTCGTCAGCTGGCCGAGTCCTTGGCCACTATCTTTATTGACAGAAAAAGCGGAGGACAATTGCATAGATCCAGAGCGGCCTGAACCAGATCTGGCCTTGCTGTCTGGCAGAGCACCGTTGCCATTGGAATTGGAGTGCGGACCACCTTGTCGACCCCCAGCTCGCCCGCCACAGCTTGACCCGTACATTCCTCTTGTCGAGTTCTGGTTTGAGTCTGCAAAATCATTCAAGCTGGAAAAGATCAAACACAAGGCTTGTCACACAAAATCACATGCCACATGGCATAAATGAAAAGGAATTGATGAAATATGACTTGACAATATTACAAATCCAACTTACTTAGCCTCGCTTTGAATTCGCACAATTTCCCTGAGATCAAATGGTTTTCCAGTCTCCATGGGAGAGTTGGATTCCACAGACAACCGTCGTTTGAAGGGCTCCCATATTCCTTGGGCCTCTAGATAAGCTGTAGCAATGACCAGCAGGAACATGGCACTACAGAAATAATAGATACAATAAATACAACACAAAATGGTACATACGAATACGATTTTCAGACAATCTAAATTCTGTGCAGTGATGTGATAAATGAGACCTCATAATGACGGAGACGATGATGTAGAGCTCTAGCTCCCAGTTGGGACGGGGAAGAATCTCGGCACACACTGCCAACATGTGATATGGCAATGAGGCATTCAGCATGAACACAAACACCGAGCCCCCCGCAGTCACCAACTTCAGCTCCCGGATGACTCGAGATGATGTAAAATCAGGTGTAAACCTGCAAAAACCGGACTCAAACTTAAACTCAGCATGTATAAGAAAGAAATCAGCATGTATAAGAAACACTCCCCCCTAATGCTGAAACTACTCACAGTATGATAAGGTCTTTTGAAGTATTTGGTTGGAGTGCAAATTCTTCACAGTTGAGAATTTTGAATCCATAGCCCTCGCATGCATTGCCACTGATCTCCATAGATCGGATGTGAATTGGGAGGAGACCTGTGTTATCCAGCCTGAAAGTCTTCCGGAGAGTAAAGTTTGGTTCCTTGGCTTTGACTTTCGGAACAGAGAAACAAATAAACACTTAGTCATTGCAATCAAAAATGAAGGTAACAATCTAGATTGTGCCAATATGGTTTTTGTTAAACGTTTTAAAACTCTCACCAGCTGAACAGTCTTTGAGGAATGCTTCGGTAAGTTTAAACCTCAGGGAGGTGCTGACACCTGGGGCTTTACCAGCCAACTTCAGACTCTCTGTTGTGCCTCGACCATGAACCATGATCAGGTCCACTACTGTCAGATTGTTCCTGTACAAACGAAAGACAATGCTTGAATCTGTACAGACACACTTTTCGTTGTGTTTTGACAGTCAAATTGGCACGCTGAGTTTACCTGACGACCAGAAGAGAGGACACAGAGTGACTGCTGATGGGTCTAAACTTCACGTTGATTGACATTACCTCCCCAGGCATAAGAAGCAGGTTGTATACGTAGGGTCGAATTACACCTTCAACAAATCCTGTTGAACTCTTCATTACTGACGACTGACAAAAACAAACACACACACAAATAATTAGCTGAACAAAGAAACACAAAAGTAACTGTGCAGAACGGATAGAATTGATAGGAGGGTCACAGTCTAATTTGCCCAAGTATATTCCTCCGATGTTTTGAGCATGCATGAAAATCAAATAGAAACAACTGGGTGTGTGTAGGACGAATGCAGTACAATTTGCAGTACGAGTTGCTCTGAATACTAACACGTCGAGGTAAAAATATATATTGAAATACAGATTTAATTACTCAACTGTACAGCAATTCTTAGTGAGGGCATCATGAAAGTAAGTGAATTCAAGGTAGTAGAAGGAACAGTCAAGGTGACCCAACTGTATGATAAAATATACATACAGGGACACAATAACCCCATTATAACATACCTGATTTTTCTGAACCTGGAATTCCAGTGTATTTGTGTCAATGTTGATGTTAGACAACTTTCCTGATGGAAACCTTTCAAATGTAAGAGAAATAAGACATCACTAAGATATCAACATACAAAATGTATAGGCCTCTTTGCTGGTTTCCAGTAAAGCACTGGTAAGCTCACAGATATTGCCTTTACCTGTCTGCAAGTTTTCCTGTGAACACTGAGGGATTTTGGTAAAGAGCCACAGGAAGAACCTGAACGTAGACTGGGACGTCAGCAGGGTTTTCTAGAATAACTTCTTCCTCCTTTGAAGACATAAGTGCAAGACGATGCTTTTAGGTAAAATATCATAGTTTGTATGAGTATTTGTGTGCCTGCATACAGAGCAAGGCATGTATCCGGGAGAAAAAATAAAGATGACATGAGGGCCTAGGGACAGACTGGGAGAGATCTGGGCCAGCAAAAACCTGAAGATAATCACATTTGAGCATTTATGGAATGGGTTTCCTGTCAAATTTCGAACTATGTGATCAACATTAGTTGAAGACACTTTGTGTTCTAAAACAAACACAGTCCTGCCACAAACAAATTATGAAGCAACTGTTTTTTTTTTTAAATATGTTAACAAGATGCTAATTGGAGCCACACTACCAGCACCCACATATGATATGAGCTTGTCTGCTTTGCAAACTCAGCCTTCACATAGCCCTTATAAATAATCTTGCTAGCAATATTTTTAAAGGGCTTCAAATTTTGATGCATGACTGTGTATAACTTAATGAGTCTTGAAAGTCTCTTTAAAGGCCACACCAAGAAAAAGAGCTATAAAGATAGTTAGTTTTGAAATTGTTGTTAATATACACTTTATGAACTACAACAACAGTGTATCGTTATGAAAGAAGAGTTGCATTTATTACACATAATAAATGATTTCAAAAACAAATACATTTTCACAACAATATGTTTAAGTAGCAGGGGTCATGCAAATTTGTATCTGTGTGTGTGTACAAATGTGTAGAAATATTTACCGATGAGCTGTTTGTGTTTGTGAGAGGAAAATTGATCTGTTGCGATGAGTTGATCAACGATGGCCATGTGAGCTGCGCTGAGATTTTAGCCTGCACGTTCTTCTGCAGATCTGTGTTCACTTCAAAGAGAGCTTCAACTCTGCACAAATATGAGCATCATGTCACAACGCTACAATGCATACACTATTATCTAAACAAATCTGGTTTTGAGTTCGGAATGAGACTCACTCAAGGCCTGATTGTTCTTTGAGCTCTCGCCATCTTTTCAGAAGCCTCTGATGTAGATCTACATCAGCATCCCACATGTCCTCCTGCATAACCAACCCATGGGGCCGGGACTCCGCTGGATTGAAAACAAAAGAATATAGAGGAAATGCATGCAATGCTAACGTATTTAGAAAAAAACTACATGAGGGCTGAAGAAAAACTTACATTTCAGTACAAACGGTAAGCCCACGTAACAATGATCGCCACACTGCAAACTGGCATCGAAATAAATGTTTGCTATCTGGAAAAGAAATAAAATACCATGGATTAATTTTAAACATGCACAACGTTTTACCCTAATGAAATATTTGTTGTTTGAACGTTTTTAACGCTGTGGATAGGTGCACTGTATATCAGAGCATACAGCACCTTGGACTTTCGTCTGGGTTCCAACTCCACTTTGTTATTGCGAAGTCGTTTGAAGTAAAACCGGACGTCTTCTGTGAGCGAGCGAATTTGCTGAAGCCTTACTTTCTGCGAAAACGAACTCTGAATGCTGAACCCTTGGTGAACTACTTTTCCCTATATGCAAATCAAGGAGCAAAAACAAAGCGGATGAGAACATTACCTGAAATTCATATGAAACCTAATGAGTTATCGGGAGTGGTTTGCAAAACAGCTCAAATTAGAACAACACTGGACACGGGAGTGGTGCTCATACAATGACTGGGGGTAGATGTGGAAATTAATCATGTGAGCTCAGGTTACATGAACAATACAGCAGTGTGTCATTCTGATGCACTCTCACTGAACAGGTGCTTTTAAGCTATTGTTAAAAAATGTGAACAAACATCTGACTTGAATTTTGAGAACACTGGACAACTCACCGGGAAGGAAGGTGGCAGGATGATGTGTTTAGGTGAACAGCTTAATGTTCCTACAGCTATGAGAGCCTTTACAGGGATGGTCAATATCTGAAAGAGATTCAAAGAAGTTGAAGCTATGGGAAGCATTGCCGTTGACTGCTATTGGTTTATTTTGAGATACACCCTCATCCACATGTGTTCTGAAAGAAATGCATACCTCATAGTCTGTTGTAATGTGTACGGCTCCATCATAAATTCCCTCTAAAGCTTTAGCCAACAGAGTGACTTTAAATGCTGCGTAATAGCCCGAGGCTAAAATAACCTGTGAGAAACCAAACATTCAACACATAGGTATGAACACCCATACAAACAAATGACATAGTCCCAAATTCATGCTGCTTTCCTTAAATGGATAAACTGGTCTGAGAAAGAGTCGCCTATTCACTTTTTAAAACCAGATAAACATGAAACATGGCAAAGAACACGCATGGAATTCTCTTCTCATAATGTCACATTTTGGCAAGAAAAAGCGACATTTCACAAACTGTGGCATTTTAAAGATCTTGACATTGTGAATTAACATTCATCTAATGGAAGAAGCATGTTTTATTCAGAAACATGATGGAATGTTACGAGATGGGAGGCCATTGAAATGAATCATGTGGAACAATAAAATTATATTAAATACACACGCTCTCTGCTTTCTCTCTCTAACATGTTTGGATGAAAAACCATTTCAACGCTTTGCCTTCCATTATGTATATTGTGCTTTTGCCCTTTCACCAATAACTGAAGAATGATGGTCATAACTTTACAGCACACAGCAACCAAAAATCTTGCAACTTCAGCACAACAGACATGCAAGTACTTTACAGGAAGTCATATGTTCGCCTGCAGATATAATTTGTCTCCTAGGATATGTATGGCTCCGTTAAACTATACTTATTGATCTTTATCATTAAATCCATACTTATTTACGTGATGTAACATCACACATAAATCTAAGATCACAAACTTCAAAATGTTTCGATATATATCATTTTGAGGCATCTATTCTAGACATTATATTTGATTTATTCACATTATACTATATATTTGATATGTCAGCTACAACGACTCCCTGTGGTGCCAAAACAATATTAGGATATAATAGGTAATATTAAGAACACAGATGTTTTGGCGATAATGGGGTAGTGAGCGCTGTGTTCTTACGGTTTTATGCTGGGCAGCTGAGGTATTCTGGAGCTCTCTGATTCTGCTCAATGCTACACTTCTGTTCCCTCTTTCTGTGTTAAGTAACTCCATTGAGAGACTGTCTCCTGTGACCAACCAGGATTTTATCTCCAACTGCAGAAACAAACACATTCTATAACATTCATACATCAACCGAAACTATCGCTTGCTATAAAGTCTCTTCAAGTTAACAATTTGTGGAACATTAACTATTGTTATTATTTTCGAAATTACTAAATGTCACACAAATGTACTGAACATGAGGAAACTTCATACCTCTATTGGGTTGCTGTTGATAACCACAAACAGTAAACTGCCTGTATCTGTGGCACTAAGGATTCCAAAATCCAAGATGTGCTCTCGAGGACACGGAGGAAGCACAATAGGCTGTTAAATAAGAAAGCCATCAGACATTTTCTAAAATTCAGCAAAGGTTAAAATATTTACAGTTAAGAGATAAAGATCTAAAGTCAACTGTAGTTATGGCCAGACCTGAATGCTCAAACAGTACTATGGCAGTCAATGGTGCTTCAGAACTTTTGGTTGTTTACATTATTCCAAAATATATCTCTTTGTGTTCAACAGAACAAAGAAACGTGTACAGGTTTGGAACAACTAAAGGGTAATTGACAGAATTTAAATTTTTCGGTGAACTATCCCTTTTTAAACAAAAAACTGATTTGGAATTTGTGGGGGGAAACATTTTTGTAATTTATTATATAGTATAAGCTTTCTCGTAGGCAACAGAAAATGTGGCCACTGTGATTTTAATGTAAAAAGGTTTAATGTTTAAGACAGCTCTGTTTTGTTGACACACTTGGGTGTGTTATCAATTCATCACCCAACTGGATTTTTAATAAATTATCTACTTTTGTAACAAATAAATGAGTTTATAAAAACACGAGGATGAGTAAATCATGACAAATCGTATTTCTGGATGAACTAATCCAATTATTAATCGTCACACATGTGGGTGTTCCAAATGTACCTCCAAGAAGCCTGTGTAGGCCCTGACGGGCAGGTGAAATTTAGAAGCATTGGTGATAAGGAGAATGTTGCTGTCGATGTTGATGGAAGGTCGTACTGGCCGAAACAAAAGGGAGAATATGTAGCGCGACTCGTGGGGAGGAATAAGAACTGGCATGCTGAAATTGCGCACCTGAAAACAATGACGACAACAATTATTTATTTTGACATTCGTCACTTTGACTAACATTCTAATAAGACACAATGTTCTCAGCTTCCAGAGTCTAGAAACGTGACTTACGTTAAACATTGTTTTGGCCTCTTCAGGCAGTGACACATTGTGAATGCGTATGGCAAAGTTAAAGGTATTAGTGAGGTAGATGGGCCTGTCCACAGGATCTACAGGACTGTCTCTGATGTGGAACAGGGTGGCTGTGTGGTCGAAGCCCAAGTATCTAGAAAAAAGTAAAAATATATATTTTTAAATGTACTATTTATGATAGATAATAATATTAAATCAATGCTGATGAATATTTAGGATTTCTTACCCTTCTAAAACCTCAGCTTGATAAGGAATTTCAAGTTTTGAGTAGCTCTTCTCTTTTGCCTTCACTGTAATTTTCCCAGAAAACAGTTCTGATCTTCTTGCTTTTGAAGCTGACATGTAAAAGCATCATCAAAACATTTCTATTGTTACATCTGCCAACATGTTTATTTCAAAGAAAACACTAAGCACGTGTGTTTACAATAAATGGTTGTATGCACAGTAATGCTTTTATAACTTTATATAAAAGAGCATTGTTAAAATGTAAAACGGCTTCGTTGGTTTGATGATGTGATGAGATGTGTTTATTTATTTTGTTCATATTTGTTGAAAAGTAAATAGTACATTGTTCTTTTCTACTTATCATACACAACTCGATGTGCACAACTGTTTGACAACACGTCTGATTTAACTGATTTATTTAAGCATTGATTCGACTGAAAAGCGACCTAAAGGTGCTCAACAAAGATAAAACTAAACAGATCAAAGAGAATAGTACATACCATCAAAACTAATACTTGCGACTTTGGTATATCGGCTCTCTCCAGCTTTTAGTGTGATTTGTTTAAACTCAACTGTGACAGCTTCATTAGATGGAGTTGGCCGAACACTCTGTACAACACAAATCACATTAAGCCTTTAAAATCTGATTTTTTTTATTGATGAGATGAAAAAGCGTGCCAGATCTACAAATATGCTTACCATGATCGATACATCTTTTGCTCCAGAGTTTAACAAATGCAAATTGAGTAGTTTTGGTCGATCTGTAAAATAAAGGGAAACATATCTACAATGTGCTTTTTTATGTACTCTTCCTTTGCCATCAAATATAGTGTACGAAACGTACCTTGCGACCGAAGCGTACCAAAGTCTAGCATCTCTGTGGAGGAGTATATACCAGGTGCTAGATGCACAAAACATACACAATCAGACAGGGATGGCAGAATAACTGATCACACAATATAAGGCAAGGTGACTGGAACTGACCTGTGGTGACTTCAACCTCAACAGGGAGGATGATAAACTCGTCCTCGTTGGACGCATTGGTTTTAATTCTGATAAAAGCTGTGTGGTTGTCGGCATCTCTAGAAGAGAAGCTGGCCCTCATCACCCCCTTCGTCTCAAATGGAGCAATCTCCTATAAAAACATAAAGAAAATATTTTTGTAAAAGCATTATGTGAAATAATGAGAAAAGGCAGCAAAGAGCCCAGAAAAGATGGAAACCCCTTCGATACAATTCTAGCCAAAAGGCTGTATACACTTAAGATGTTAAAACACATCATAGTAACAATGAAAAATTATTTGACAACTCCGTATTTAATCATTTAAAAATTACAGTATTTTTCCATTCCTGAAAAACAGCGAATTTGGACATCCAAGGTTTCAGAAGGACAGCGACCGATTATTTATTTAATCATCATAAATTTATTATTACTTCTAAAATGTGGAAATATTACTAGCGATGTCTTAAGGTGACAGTTAACCCGAAAAATTATAGTCTCACATAATTGACACACTTCAGGTTTAAAATGACAAGAGGGTGAGTAAATGATGGCAGCATTTTCATTTTTAGGTACAAGAGCACTTTAATATGCAGATCCCTTGGTAGTCTGCAATCTTGTAGTGTCATTCAGTCTGGATATGCAGATTAACACCCACCCATAATTTCTTGGTGCCACCCTGTTGTCCAGTGGGCAGTTCTAAATGTAGGTCTCCTCCACTGGTGTACATTTCTACAACCTAAAAGTACCATGAGAAAAAGATTTGAACAATGATTATTTGGACAGTCTATATGCAAAAATAATAAGATATGAGAAGTTAAGAAGCCTTGGTGACCTGTAGTGGTTCACTGTGCGGGTTAAAGATGCTTATGAGTGGAGAGAAGCTGCTATTCACTGGAACTCTGGCCCCCACAAAGGGCCTGAGTCTGTAGGGATTAGGTATGCCCACACCAAACACCTAAATCAAACAACACAGTCAAATGTCATGTTTCAAGATCCTTTCACTAAGGATGGCAAATTTGAATAAGAGCATCAAATGTACCTGGTATGTAAACACTCCATGATGCGATGTGTTAATAAATAAGGTATTTTCTACATTTCCTACAACTCGTGCTAGAAACACGACATCAAATGAGGTGTTGCCCCCAGGTGGAATTATCTGTGAAAAAAGCAGATAACATTACAAAATTAACCAAAGCAATTTGTTACAGGTACACCCAAAAATACAAAATCAAGAAACATTAACACAAGAGTAAACTCTTCATGGTTGTCTAAAAGTTCATCTTTCCTGACCTCATGGCTGACCAGGTAAAAGCCATTAGCCAGAGCGGACTGAAGCTGATTTATGCAAGTGTCAGGAACAGGTGGGATGGCTTTAATTTATAACTGTCTGGAGTGCGAGCACACACGCTAAAAGCTTTAATTAGAAGTTTCACGAGGCCACCGGCCTGCTGTTTCACCCACGCTAATGGACATTGAACATTTTTTATGTGTGAAGAGGGTCAAAGAAAATGGGTGCTTCCACTAGCGTGTTGATCAGATGAGCTGTGGCCTGAGCTGAGATGTTTATCTAAGGACTTTTGAGGTCGTGTTTTGTGCCACACAGGAAGATTAAATATTCACCACACACCCAGCAGCTGGCACAAAAACTACTTTTTGTTGCTATGACTGGAAGTCACAAGAAGGCCTCGCTGTGATAAACATAGGTTAATAGTGCGAAAGATGGTGTGGACGAAATAAAAATGAACTTACCCTATTCTGAAAAAAGGATGCATGAAAATGTGATGTTGTTGCTGATATTGATATTAAACTTATTTCTTCTGAACTTGGATTGTGTAAGTAAACTTTTTCCATTTTTGGCATTCCAACTGGCCTGTGGAGAAAGACAAAGCGAGATTAAGTAAGGTTATCCATTGTTGACTAGTACTTGGTCTCTAAAAAGTCTATGCTTTCTCAAATGATAATAAGACCCCTGTTATATTTGGTTTCAATTACGATGAATCACAATTAAATCGCATCCAGAATAAAAGTATGTGTTAACATAATATATACTGTGCATTTTTATTTTGTATTTATAAACACAGACATTTAGAAGTTTACACAAAATTTAAAGCATGAGCACATTACTACGAGTCGCTGTATGCTGTGACATATTTCTTGAGCCCTAGGACGAACGATTTGAAATATGAGACGTTTAAAACTAAACTAACCGCAGAGACGTGCTTGAAATGTAATTTAACTGTGGATTACTTGAAACAGCGCTGGATCATTTCAAATCCGTTCACAAAAGAAAGAAAGACAGGTGAATGCTCTTGTTAAGTTTTATTTGACGTTATATTTACATGTGTTGTGAACATGAGGAAAAGTGTCCTATAAAAACTCTACTTTCAAAATGCGCAAAAAATCAACTACCTTCAACAAGTTTATCAGCTGGTTATGATGTAATGCCAGGTAAAAAAAATAGGGGGAGCTACTTATTAATCTGTGTATTTACTACTGCTGTAGAGAGAGGCTGACTTGCTCAAAGCTGTGTAATAACCACTTAAAGAGCAGGAGAGATTTTAATAGTGGGGGGTGGGGAGAAAAAACTAGAATAATGCAAAGAACATCTGACAAAGAGTCTGTGTTATCTGTTGGAACGGCAGCAAAAATGTCATTCACCCAAACTGGGTGAAGACAAGACAGTGACAGTGCGTTGTAATTATAATCACACGCCTGTAATTTACAGCCTCACATGGACATATTGCTTCATTAAACATTTACATATGGAGTAATTAAGTCAAAATCGAATCTGTTTTTATAATGCATTTGAATATAGCCTTTAATATATTGCACTTTTAATTTTATGCCTTACATATTTCTAACAGGTCATTGTGTTATTTTTGTCAAATTTTGTAAGACATGTTACACAAAAGCATCTGTTAAAAGCCTAAATGTAAATTTATCAGAATGTTATTGTACTTAAAGCAACAACAAGCTGTTTTGGTGTATGGTTACCCCATGTGGTTGATAAGCGCAATTGTCTGATACGTGTGTCGTAAATAATGTCGCAAAGTTTCCCCGTTGTCAGTGATACACGTGAATTTGTTTACAAAGCTGATGTAACCGGCGTACCCAGATACATCGTTTTGAAACTATGTCCACCGATCAGGTCACGCAGCCTGTGTTGCCATAAAAAAGTAAAGTAACAGAGCCTATTTGTTTGTTAAACATGACGTACGCCGTAAAGCAGGTGCTGGGCGGTGCTTGTGAACCTACCCGTGTACCAAGGTTACAAGTGTGACGTAAGCCGATAGAGGGCTGCTTAGGTAGCAACGGCAGTAAAATTAGTCCAATTAAGAGTTTTCCTACCACAAAAATAATTTTTGTGAGATTATTTTACGGTCGAAAAACGGTTTGTTGTTGCTTTAAGGTTGAGCTGAAAAACTGAAGTATACTAGAAATTGTTATTTAATATATCATTGTGTAATGTTTAGTGGCATCTAGCGGAGAGGTTGTGAATTGCAACCAATCGCTCACACAAAGCACTACATAGGTTGTCGTAGATGTCATCAGTTTCAAAGATGTCATCACTTTGTTCGCTTCTTTGCCGAATGAGATATCGTATTTACAAAAAGGGGTTTTATAAAGCAGTTCATCTGTTTAGGGATACTGTAGAAACAACATGCTGACATGGCAATAACAAGGGGACCTGGGTTGTATTTAGATAGAAATAGCTCATTCGAAGGAAAGAACAAAAAATAACTTTTTACACCTCTGAAGACATGCATGTCTTTAATATATTTGATGTCAAAGTATATTATATTGCATTTCTATCAACAGATCTTACCAAAAATTACACATTGGCCTGTTAATAATAAAAGGTATGATAATTCTACAGAGTTTAACTTAAAAAATGTACATAGGCCCGGTTTCATACACAAGGCTTAGTTTAAGTCAGAACTATTCCTTCATTAAATAAGGATATTTAAGTGGCTTTTATTAAAATGCCTTTGAAAAAAACATTACCTGTGCACATCTGCAGACAAAACAATGGCAGTTACATATTTAAAGATATGTCAAGGCAACTTTTTTTCAGATAAAACAGATCAAACTTTCATTTTTGTCTGGGACTAGTCACAATCCTTGTCTGTGAAACCGGGCAAGAGTGTTTGAAATGTATTTTGTTGAGCTACAAAATCAATAAAGTAACTATTATAAGAACAGATTCATCTCTGTCTTTGTAATATGAAAAAATTAAAACTGAAAGCCTTTTCATAAGTATACAATGCAATGAGTCATATGCTGTTGAGACCACATGACCTGCTGGCTTCACAGGGAGTCAGCTAATAAAAATAATCCTTGTAATAAGGCAAGCATGGGTGTTGGCCTCGATCTAAACATACTAAGATTCATATAAGACAAACTGTTTTTGAATTGTACTATATTCAAATACACTAAAATACATGTTTTGAAATATGCTACAGAAATAGAGAAATTACTAACTTGTAGAAAAAAACCACAAGACATTACATGGGCCTGTTTTTTTACAGTACATTGCTATATTTGGGTCTGTGTTATATGGAAGACTAAACTATTTTTGGGCTTTATTCAATAGAAAAGCTGATGCATTCTGACAAAGTGTCCTGTTTTAGGAATAGAAATACGATCCGTGTTTCAATCATCGGAGAAGTATGCAGATGTTTATATGCAACACTGCAAGACAAATGTTATATTCACTACCTAGTGAACTAAGCTTATGACTTACTGTTCATGAAAGTCCAACATTGGAGGCTCAAAACGTATAGGTCTGCTGTTCCCTCTCTGGGAGGATGCACTGCGAGAGAAAGTGGACACAATGTAAATGATAGGGACGTGGTTAGAAAAATAACATGATGGCGGTCTTCTTCCTCTTACCATAAAAACACACACATAAAACGGAGAATCAAATTTCCATTTTCCCTCAGGCAAAAGAAAATATACACCCATATTCACACATACACATAACAAATAGGCTTTGTTTGGCATGCTAAACTCAGGTTTATGCCAAACGTTGGAACTTACCAAACCTGCAGGTGAATCACACTTTCACAAAGCCAGCCAGTGACCTCAAAAAGATCTGAACCAAAGACCACATCAGATTCACAGCCATGGAAAAAAGATGTAATCAGTTATGCAGACTCCTGGCTTCCTCTTTATCTTTTAAAACTAAAATGTATTTCTACGTTACAAGTCTGCATAATGATTCTTTAGATGCACTGTGCTTGGGGCAGCAAAGCGTTCCTAAAGTTTTCTGTCCGTCATATCGAAGGGGAGAATTTACCAAAAGAATTTACTCCAACAGTTTGCACACACAGTCTTAAAACCTGTAACACTGCTTATCACCAAACAAGCACGTTTAAAAAATTACTGGTTTACACTGGTTTCTCAACTAATTTGAGACATTCAAGCATACACCTTTAGATCAAAATTATTTTTTAATGAGGAACCGTTCACTCAAGAGTTGAAAGATTCCCTAACATATTAAATACTCAAGTACTTATTCATTCATGTCTGGATCCTATCAAAGAGCATAGCCTAGAGAATCTAGAGAATAAACTGTTGAGTAGTTGCCCACAGACTATGATGAGAGGGATTTAACTAAACTGATTGACAGTTTTACCTTTTTAATTCAGTTTTATTCTCTCTGGAGCAAGACATGCAGCATATTTGTAAAATAATCAGGGACGACATTGGGTTTGCACTGCAAATTGCCAACGGCAGGTTGTGCAAGTATAACACAAACAGTGCAGTACGAATGTACCGGTAGATTTAGAGCTTTATTTAAGTAAACCGTGTCAGCATGACATCAAGCTAGACGTTGGCCAATATACGTAAGCAAACTCAGCAAAAACAGCTACAATTGAGGAATTGATCACGTTTGCCACTACCAATGGCGTATTTTATGAAGTACACAATATACTTGCAGTGACTGACTTGCTTGGTCTGAAATTCTCCCTGTGTGTCTCATCACATAAAACTGTAAAAAAAAACGTAATTTTACTTACTAAAAAGATTTTTCACATATTTTGTAAAAACATGTCATTTTACAGGGAACAAACTGTTCTTTTTATGGTATATTTCTGGCACCCCATCAGCTGCCGTAAATATCGATTTACTGGAGTTTTAAAAGTCAGAAAAGACTGCAAACTTAAAAATAAGTAAAATGTCAAATGAATAAGTAAAATGAAGCTTGTGAAATGCTAATGTGCACCCTTCCCTTCTTAATATTTTCGGCAATTAATGGCATATTCTGGTATGATGCATATCCAACACACCCAACATATAATCTCTTAAGACAAATAACATGCAGTGTAGCAAAGTCTAGAGGAATAACTAAGTTAACTAAAGCTGGAAATGTTTTTTTAAAGCACGTGTTTCTGGCCAAAATAAAAGGAAAAACACTAATAGTAGAAGTGTTAGCAGAAGTTTTTAAGTATTGTATCTCTCTTTTTTATTTTTTGCCAAATTAATGTTAGCTGAATTAAGAAATATTTTTGTTTTGGATGCCCATATGAAGAATATGGTGTAAACTGATTACATTTTAAAACATACATCAATGACAAATTCAATGAAAATATGGTCTTTGTCGATTGCTAATTCAATTTTAAATATGCAGTGTCAAAACAGTTCCGCTTCTAAAAATGTACTTATCAATGTTTTGAACATAAAGGTGTCGCATGCAATGCATCTTTTCAGTGGTGGAAGACAACCAGAAAAGTGAGATCAGAGAGATATTCTGTGTCATAGCACAAACCACAGAAAGGAAGAACTGTGAAAGTCGCTAATGCAGCTAAAATTCTGTCAAAACACTAGCCAAGAGCAGTTCATGTGCAGTGTGTGACATCAGGGCAGAAAGACACAAAATATTCTGATCAGCTGCAATAAAAACAACATTATCAGTAGACACAAAGTTCAGTATTAGCTCTGAACAGACACAAAGGACAAATTGTCCATGTATCATTCAGCACCTTGAACAAAGCTATCTAGTAATAACAAAATATTGGTATACATTTTATACAATTTGTCTGACACTAACCATTTCTAATGCTAAAATGCGAGGAACATTCTGAGAAAAAGGTCTTATGTTACTTCCTCATTTTCTTGTGTGTGCTGCACTTAAGTGTGTAAGCTAAGCGTTACACTGCACATGGGTGTGTCCCTCGCAAGCAAAAGCTAAAATGACGAAACCATAAAGTAGAAAATTTGCCAATGAAATACAGCCACCGCTACGTATACAGCCGAGCAGGTTGGACAAGCCCCTGAGCTGGAAAGCTCTGATTGGCTGAGGAAATCACTAGGCCACCTGCCACCAAAAAGGGGAGTTTAAAACACGTCTGTAGTGAAAACATAAGGGAGATTTAAAGAAAAGATTATTGACAGAATGCCACTGCACTTTGATGACGATTTCGGACTCATTTTACACCCAGTTCCTTTGCTTACATTGTAAAGGGACAGTGTGTAACTAAAACAAACACTCATCAACTAACTATGAGAGGTGTTACCTGGAAATACACTTAATGACCTGAACCTTATTCCAAATAGTAAAATCACTGCTAAAAGACTTCAAATACCATAGCAAAGACACACCATTAATTCATCTGCTGATTCATTCATTCTCTTTGACACTGTAGAGGAAAAATCATCTCAGCTGTGTAACAATTTACGGTTATTTCACGGTAACAATTTCCTATTATAATTATCTTATACCTAATTTTTCTTAGATTCCATCCATCCATTTTCTACCGCTTATCCGGGGCCGGGTCGCGGGGGCAGCAGTCTAAGCAGAGATGCCCAGACATCCCTCACCCTAGACACTTCCTCCAGCTCTTCCGTGGGGACACCGAGGCATTCCCAGTCCAGCCGGGAGACATAGTCCCACCAGCGTGTCCTAGGTCTTCCCCGGGTCTCCTCCCGGTCGGACGGATCCGGAACACCTACCGGGGAAGGCGTCCAGTGGGCATCGGTAACAGATGCCCAAGCCACCTCAGCTGACCCCTCTCGATGTGGAGGAGCAGCGGCTCTACTCCGAGCTCCTCCTGGGTGACTGAGCTTCTCACCCTATCTCTAAGGGATCGCCCAGCCACCCTGCGGAGGAAGCTCATTTCAGCCGCCTGTATCCGGGATCTTGTCCTTTCGGTCATGACCCAAAGCTCATGACCATAGGTGAGAGTAGGAACGTAGATTGACCGGTAAATTGAGAGCTTCGCCTTGCGGATCAGCTCTTTCTTCACCACGACAGACCGGTACATCGACCGCATTACTGCAGAAGCTGCACCGATCCGTCTGTCAATCTCCCGTTCCATCCTTCCCTCACTCGTGAACAAGACCCCGAGATACTTAAACTCCTCAACTTGAGGAAGTAACTCTCCACCAACCTGAAGAGGGCAAGCCACCCTTTCCCGACTGAGGACCATTGCCTCGGATTTGGAGGTACTGATTTTCATTCCAGCCTCTTCACACTCGGCTGTAAACCGTCCCAGTGCATGCTGAAGGTCCTGGTTTGAAGGGGCCAACACGACAACATCATCCGCAAATAGCAGAGACGAGATCGTGTGGTCCCCAAACCTGACACCCTCCGGCCCCTGGCTGCGCCTAGAAATTCTGTCCATAAAAATTACGAACAGAACCGGTGACAAAGGGCAGCCCTGCCGGAGTCCGACATGCACTGGGAACAAGTCCGACTTACTGCCGGCAATGCGAACCAAGCTCCTGCTTCGGCCGTACAGGGACCTGACAGCCCTTAGTAAAGGACCACAGACCCCATACTCCCGAAGCACCCTCCACAGGATGCCACAAGGGTTTTTTAGATTTTATTTATTTATTTATTTATTTATTACAGTTCATTTAAATGCTCACCATAGCTAAAATGTTTTAAGTTTTGAAAATATACTAAAGACATAAAATTAATGATAATCAGATTTATTATGATATAGCCAATAGATAAATATAAACAAAAATGTATACAGTAGGAAGATAGACAACATGTGTAACAATTAGGGCTACCCCTTCAGTCGACTATTTGTTATTCGACTAGAAGACACTTACTCATACAAATTTCTATAGCTGCTTGCTCTTACACTAACGTTAACTTGGTAAAAGAAATGCTATTATGAGCATGTTTAAATATTTCTACAGTTTAATTTCTTTTGAAGAAAATACTCACATTATAGGCTATTTTTCACATTATAAGCTATATTGGAGGTCTGATCCAGAGAAAAAAGGTTTTGTTATGTGTCTGTAGCCCTTTTTATTTCAGTTTGCCGTTTTGGCACGTTTGCCTGAAATTTATATTAACTCCATCTCTCTTTTTCCAATTTTCACTAGTTCACTAGAGAAATATTATATTGAGATGTATAATCATAACTTGTGCCGGTGTCACAGTGGACTGCATTGTGCGGAATTTTGTTTTTCTCGCCACCGTTTTGCCTGGCCGGGGGGCTGCTAGAATTTTATAGTTTTATTTAATTAACACTGCATATAGGAATTTATAGTCTGTCTGATATTTGACCTGTGTTGTGACTTGCATAACCTTATATTTTTTGCTTATAGTCAATGTTTTCTTGTACAGCTGCTTTGTAACAATAAAATTGTAAAAAGCGCTATATAAATAAAGCTGACTTGACTTGATTGCTGACGCAATGAGCATCATCGTCTTGGCTCACCTAAAGTTAAACTTTATGAAAACTATTAACAGCTTTGCAAAGCAACCTGACTTCTGAAATACATGAGAATGAGCTTTCTTCATATGCACGCACAGATCCCCGCTCCTCTGCACGAGCACTGCGGGTGATAGTGAACAGGCCGGACTGGAGCGGATCACGAAAATATTTTTAGGGAACAAATGACAGCTGAGATGGTTTGTATTTTTGCTCATTTGTTTTGAGCTCAAGAACAAGAATGTCTCATAGTTTAATGGGAATATTCTGTTCACATGTCTTGTTATGTACCAAACAAACGTTTCTTGGCAAGTCATCTGTAAACCACATGCAGGTTTTGGCCAAGCACATATACGAAATGATGCATGCAAAAAGCTTAGATGTATAAAAAATGGAAAGCCTTACCTTTTTTGACGAAATGAGCTAAGATCAATATCAGACTCTGTCTGTAGGAAAAAAATATATAATAAGTTTCAGTAAACTTTAACTAAATCCAGACATATATGAGAAGTTCATATTGAGAGAAGGTCTAAGCCAACCATGTTCAACCAATGTGTTTTGACCTAACTCCTGAAAAAAGTTCTCACTGTGTGTTTAGGTTACCGCTTGTATACATAGAGTATGTGTTCAACTGTCAAAGGACAGTCTTAAAGCAGTTCTCACTGTGGTCTAATTCTGTCAGTAGAGTTGAGCCGGATACTCGGCTGAAACGAGTATCCGGTACGGATAAAGCATATTTGCCGAGTACAAGTATTATACGAGTAATACGAGTCAATATCTGTGCTCGGATGGAATAAAAATCCTCATTGGGTAGCTGACTGTGTCTGCGTTCTGTGATAGGCTAGTCACAGCGCCCCTCCCTTACACATACAGATTTGCTGTGTCCCGCTCTGCTCACTCACTCACACACAGAACGCTGAGAAGAGAACAGCTCTCTTTCTCTCTCTGTCTCTCCCTCAGTCACTCAGGTTCGCGGGTCTTTTCCGTTAACGTTTAGGGTTTCTTCAGCTTCAGGTTTGTTTTTTATTTCGTTTTTTTTTGCAGTACTTATTAACCAGTAGAGTTCTGGTAAACGTGGGGTTTGTTCAGACGCGGTGCTTGGTAGAACGCGACTAGCGTTGCGTCTCTGCCTGTCTGAGATTTTTTTTTCTTTTTTTAACCGTCTGCTCTGTATATAGTTCGTTTGTTATCGGGATCAAAACCATTGATCTGAAGCTCAATGCTGATGCTGTCATGTAAATAGTTTTCTAATCAGCAATAAATATAACAATTTCTGATCAACCCATAGCAATTGCATGATTAAAAATAACATACTGGTTAAAGCCCCGCCCCTTTCAAGACAACCCGGCCACTTCCGGGTTAAACCCCGCCCACTTCCAGGTTAGGCCCCGCCCAGTCCGAGTACAGATACAGATACAGATAATTCATATGGTTAACAGATACAGATACAGATACAGATAATGCTGTACTCGCTCATCCCTATCTGTCAGGCAAAAATAAGATGGGCTACCAACACAACTGAACGCCTGGATGGGGAGCATAGGTTAATCCATTTATAAACCAAAATATTTCATCAAATGTCCCAATTCAAATGTAGACAAACACTGCCATTACAGGTTATGCAACATGTGCCTTAAATAGCTCAGACATTTTATTTTATTCATGTACGGTTTATGGGACTTGAAATATTTAGAGCCTTGTTAGTTTAGTTCTCGCATTTACAGATTTAAAATCTAATAAAGCAGACTGTACGGACAGTATTTTCAAACTTAATACAGTAATGTTACTGCTATAACACTGTTTGACTATTGCAAAATAATGGAAATAAATTACTATTTTAAATCATTAAAATAACAAATTCAATGGCATGTGCATATGTTAATTTGATTAGATTAGTCTGCTATTAATAGATTTCATTTGCTTTTAATGTTGTGTGCATTGTTGACTGGTTGAATGACATGTGCCATGCCATGCTTTCACATTTGCAGAGCACATTATTTATATATTATATTTTTGTGGTGCCGTAAATTATTATTTACATAGGTTAACACGTTTCTGTTATTTTTTTGGACTGGACACTCATCAGTTGATGGTGTCGATGCAATAAGACTGCTGTTTGTAACTGAGGTTATTTTAAAGCTAGATTATGTACCCTTTAAGACCTTGTCACTAAAATCCAAGCTAATGTAGATTCATGTTTTGCTATAACTCTTACACTTTCTTTTTTGCTTGCTCAGTTTTATATTTTTAAATAGCGAGTTAGTGTAGAAGTTTGTCAAATTATCTGTGGTCAATTTGCTATATCTACACAAATGATGCAAGCATTACCTTCCAAATCTGACCAAACCCTTAAATATCAATCATTATTTTAAAAACCATAAAGACAGATTCTGTGCCACATATTTAGATAAGTAATAGATTACTTCAAAAATGTTTTTATAAATGTCTTATGATCTGTAAACCACAACACCAGATCCATACTGTGGTAGTCAGAAAAGGCTTACCTGCAAGAGGCCTCCTTCCCCAAAATGTAGTACCTCCAGGATGTTGTCTGATTGTATGAAAGCTGCGGAGAGAAGAAAATTCCCATGAGGTTTGGGTATCAGCAAACAATGCCATGCAAGTTGATGATTTGAGTTCTCTGTTTGTGCAAGTGGCTCTCTGTGAGTGTATCAGATTTTGACAAAATTACCCATCAGGCAACACAAAGGACTGACGATACAGTAATTTTGTGATGACTCACTGACTGTGTTTCCAGTCATGGTGAAGGAAAGCGCAGGGGCTACAGAAGCAAACACTTCCAGTGAATATGGCAGAAATGGACATTGTCAGGCCAATCTGCATTCTTATCTCTAAGAAACCAATTTTAGCAATAACGGTCTCCCATAAACCAGGACAACCATCACTATTGATACTAACTGTGGACAGAGATAACAAAGTTAAGACAACCGTGAAACAATGAACCACAAAACTGACACTTAAGTCTTTGAGCCGAGGCACAAATTAAGAGGCAGCATGCTGCATTTACAGATCAACAGGTTTGTAAATGCAAAGGCAAGTCTTCCTGAAGCTGCTGAGCTCTCAAATTCACCCTCATGTCAACCTACTCACTGTGCTATTATTAGTTTGCGGACCTGTAACTCTAGTGAAGTTTATAGTGATGGAGGTCAGTTACACTCATTAAAGGGATAGTTCACCCAACAATGAAAATTCTGTCATCATTTACTCTCACCCTCAGATTGTTCCAAACCTGTATACATTTCTTTGGTCTGCTAAACACAAAGAAAGGTATTTGAAAGAATGTCAGTAACCAAACAGATATCATCCCCCATTGACTCCCATAATATTTGTTCCCCCACGATGGAGGTAAATGGGGGATGAGATCTGTTTGGTTATTGAAATTCTTCCAAATATCTTCCTTAGTGTTCAGCGGAACAAAGACATTCATACAGGTTTTGAAACACCTGAGGGTGATTATCACATTGCACCTGGTATTCACTTTCAGAGGTGAACAAAACATTACTTTGCACATTAAGTAACCTTATATATTAAACTTGGGAAGGTTATTGGGCATAATTTTTAGTTAAAAGGATGGTGTTACATTAATCAAGATCTTACATTTTGTTTTGAATCAAGCACTTTCCTTGAGCCTATACACGGAGTATGCTTGCAGATTCGTAGTCTAGATTCACAGTCTTAGATTTCAGGTATAAATCAACTAAAACAAAGTGTTCCCTATGTAGGGCCGGTTTAAGCCATGTAGTTTGTCGCACGTCTGTCAAGATGTTTCACTTTGTTAACAAAGGAATTTAGATTCGGTGAGATGCTTGCTAGAAAGAGTCTGACAGTTGGAGGACTGAAACATCTTAACACATCAGCGATCTGTTACCACATTTACACATTACTGCTCCTTAAAAAAGCCACAGAGCCAGGAAGAGGATTTATTTTACAAAGTGTACAAAACCACCTGCAATGCTCACAAGCAAGCTCTCCAAAGAGATCAGTCCAAGATTTGAGCAACAGGTCAACAATTACACTTCAAAGGTTTGTATAGTTAAAATCAATGGCCCGTTTCTTCAGCTAATGCTTTGTCAAACATGCCAACAATATCCATTCAAAGGGATACCAAAAAACATGTCCAGCTAAGGCCTATGTTTCGTTCAACAATGGTGGTGTATGCATTGAAAACTTTGAACATTGAAGATTTTCATAAACATAGAACAAACACCAAAAGACAATGACGGACGTTGCATTGTGAGGAATGCGTGTCAGAGCCTTCCCTACTGGTCGCTGATTTTTGTAGAAAGTCAGTTGGAGGGAGTCAAGTGTTGCTGAATGAGCAAAAATAAAACAAAACTCTTGCTCTTGCATATACACCTTTAATGGATTCCTTTTAGCCACACACAGACAGACAAGACGTATGGGCATATGTGGCTCTTGCCATTGCAGGATACAATTTCTACAGCGCTGGAAAGAAACTGAAGGCTGCAGATCAATCACAGAACCATTCGCAGGTTTAAACTTTAGGGGCAGTATCCCAGACAGGGATTAACACTAAACTGTAAAAAGTTATTCTGTGTAACATTTTCTAAAGTAAACTTTACTTTATACAATTTTGTTCTTGTTTTTTTATCAAAATTTAAGTTAACAGTAAATAATTCTAAATGCACAAATTACAGAGTAAATTCAACTTAACTTTATCATGTTCAACGCACTTAAACTTGTATAAAGGATCTTTACTTAATTTTTTGTTGTGGGACTGCATTAATTCTTTTAGTTAATTTCACTAACTGGGCAGTGAATTTAGAGTTCCCAGCATGCTTTGCATGCGACAGCATTAGGAGAGTCATTTTTGTGAAAGTGCAATTTTATGTTCTTTACAATACAATTAAAGACTTGATAGTGTTAATTGTTCAGTTGTCTTTAAGAGGTATTTTGAGTTTCGTGGTTACCATCGTTCAGAAGAATGGTGATTTGGCTCAGGTTATGAGAGAGCTCATGATGTGTATGTTATTTTACTCAGTGAACAGTAATGGTGCCAACTCTCAGCTAACCTGTACATTTTTTTGTAAAGCATGTTTGTACAAAACTACTTAAATGTCATAATTTAACTTGGGCCTAGTTCTCCTTTAAACTAATCCCTGTCTGGGAAACTGCCCCTCTATGCCTGAAAGCTTGAACATTATGTGCTCTAGCAGGATCTCTCCGTCAAACATTTCCCTTCTTTCTGGCATCTGTTGAGCAGATAAGACAAGGTCTTGAAGAAGATCCCCAAATGAAAACATGCTCTCAAATCCTGTTACTTTAACTGTGATAAACTGTTATGTCCTGAAACATCCGAACACTGACCCTTGGCCATAACGTGCCATCAGAAAAAAAAGAGTTGTGAGTAGCAAGACAAATGATTTTCCTTACTTGTCATACAGTGTTTATTTGGAAGCATACCACAGCTGTAATAAATACCCAGTGTAAGTAAAAGATGAACTGTTTACACTGCTGCAGAAAAATAGACATTTCAAAAATGTCGTTTAATCAGCACTTCTAAATGTAAGAAGTGAAAAAGTCATCCAACAGCAATGTGATAGACTGACAGCTTGAAAAGACACATTAAAACTGTGAAAAATTATTTTGTACCATACCTACCTAAAAACAAGCATACACATACAAGGCAATCCACAGCTGATACACAATGAGATGATCAGTGATAACTGGACACTTATTTTGTGCGGTTTTGTGAAAACTAGACATAAACATCTCCGCTTGACTTAAAAGGGGCCGAAAAACACTTAATGGCTATTCACAGAGTCCGTTCAGTCA
Organism: Barbatula barbatula; assembly: GCF_947034865.1. Lineage (NCBI taxonomy): Eukaryota > Metazoa > Chordata > Actinopteri > Cypriniformes > Nemacheilidae > Barbatula > Barbatula barbatula. Next base: position 18,336,428 of record NC_136770.1, read on the forward strand.
ATAACTGAGTTATCACAGTAAATTAAATAGTGGTGCATTCTTTTCCAGGGAAGAGTTAGAAGACTTAACTAACACATACTTCCAAAGAGCACCTACCCATCTGTTCATGCCTCAGTGTGGTCTCTTTGTAACTATTAAGCCCATTTAGGACTTTCAAAAAAGGAGGTGCGAAATAGGTCTATTAATTGGAGTCATTTGAACCGTAAGTGATCTTCAATCACAACAAAACAAGAATTGACATTAACAATCATGAAAAAATTTAACACATCTATAATATTAGGTTTGCAAGGTTTGATAGCACATTTTTGGGAAATTGATAGCTCTATCAACCGAAAATTTTAGACCACTCCCGTTTAGCCTTTTTTGACTGCATGTCCAGTGCCTGTTGAATTTAAACCGAAACAAACCACAGGAATGACAAAGTCGCCCAACAGCATTCTAAAGACTAAGAGACTGCAAAGACACATTAAAGTTGTACAAAATGATTCCATTGTATATTTATTTACTTCGTGCTGGGAGGTATTACCATAAAAAAAAAAATAGTTTCCCCGGTACATGGCGGTATTTTTTAAACCACATTTTCAGCTGATTGAGCAAGGAAATACTGCAGTTGATTGACTTAAATTGCCCTTTTATATTGTCATGGTGAATGAATATTGTAAATACTAGCATTATACAGGTTTGTTAGTCCAACAAAATTATGCTCTTTATAAAGAGTTGGCACTCATGATAAAGTGAAGGGATCAGGATGCTAGACAGTTCCAGTCAAAATACAAAACCTTTTAATTGTTCAAATTTAGCAAACAACTTGAAACTACACAATGTAAACAATCCCCTCCCCCTATAATAACTGCAAACCTTAGACTTCTTTAACAACTGAATAGCAAAGGTAACTTGCATATATAATATTTAAGCAAATAAATAGAAAACAGTGCTCGAAGTACAATTGCTTTTGAACCTGATGTTAAAATATTGTAAGAGGCGTTACATTTCCATCACACGTTTGCAGAATTCGACCAATCATAGCACACCATGCTTTTCAGAGCGATGAGCTTTGTAAAAAACAGAGGCGGGGCAAGGGGAGATACAATCATGCAACTGTCTATCCTCCTCCTATCTCATCATAGCATTCAGAGAGACAGATAAAACTAAAAACACATCATGTAATATGCTTATATTGAGCAGGTATGAGGGGAACACTATCTTTTTTTTAAATGTTTGCTCAAGAGTGTATTTATTTAATATAACGTAATGAGAACTTGCGATTGCTACACCTGTGTCATCTGCGCACTCTCATTTCAAAACGAACTAAATATGTAATGTTACTGCTCATGTGCGAGACGAATGTTAACATCCAAACGCCTCTGTTTAGAGCATGTTTATATAGAAAAGTGGTACAGTGAGAGACATCCTACAGTTGAAAAGTACAGAAGTGCCTTAGCATAGAAATACACATTCTGTGGGAATGGCCGGTCACCAACCCCAATGAAACAGTGTGGCGCTGTGCCGCATTCCGCACATTGTTTAAGATACATAGAGCGGTAATGCGGTATATTAGACATTTATGCAATAACAAAAATACACACCTGTATATCGCCCAGCACTATTTGAACTGATCCTAAAATATGTACACACATTAGTACTGTGTTGTTTAGACATGAATATGAACTTGTTTTCTTTGCAGTATTAAAGATCTGCAAACATGACATCTTTTTGTTTATTTTGATCAGTTTGTCCCATTTTAATTTCCTTCAAATAAATGATAATGCTTTCATTAGGAATTTGGAAGAAATTTTGTCACTAGTTCACAGAAGGAAACAAAAACTACTGTTATACTTAAACAAGCACCTAGAAATTGTGTATTATGAAAAACAAAACAAAATTTGCCGTTCTCTGATAATTTCTTGCTGAAAATGTCACCAAGAGGCCAGTCTTCATCTAATCCCTTAAAGCATTTTTGAATGGCTACGTCCTAACAAAAGAGGCCAAGTAATCCAGGGATTATGGAGAAAATAAACATGTGGTTTGTGATGGGTAAAGATCACACACCTTCACTGATGAACTGTAGTACTAGTCCAACATTGGTAACCCGGACAATTTAAAGCACCTACTCGCAGTTTATTTGCAGTGTTGGGAGTAACCCATTAAAAAAGTAACAATATTACAGTAATTATTAGTTTTTGCCGTAACCCAGGAATATAGGGCATTACAAATAAAATGTTTTCACTGAAGCATTTAAACCCGTCTGAAAATGCAGACTGATACCACTACTGGCCGCTTGACAACGCAATGTATTGTTGGCTTTATACGGAATGTCCGCCATTGTACTGTGAAACTAACAAGTATTAGTTTTGCAGGTAGTTTGTTTAATCAACATGGTTCTATTGAGAAGACCATTAAATACTACTCAAATAATACCCCAAATCACACAGAAAAACTGAATTTGATAAAAGCGTTTATTATACACAGGATTAAGTTATTGCTACAGAAGACTTCATTAAGAGTTGTATCATCTTAATTCATCTGTAATGATTTAAAAATTAGGGCTGAACGATTAATTGCATTTGTGATTTAATCACAATGTGTTCAAATTTTCTAACCGCAAAGACTGCGATTTATTATGTGGATGTACAGTTTGATGCGACCCTGCTAGGTGCCGACTAGTACCATCTCAAAAGCATTAAAAATGCATGGAAAATGCACACCACAAGGCATTCTCCACAAGTGCACGGGACGGAAGCTTGCTCTCTCATGGTGACTCATGGTCAACAGAACGTGGCACTGTGGAAACTTTAGTGTAAAAGAGGACCAGCACATCAGTTGTGTGGGACTCTTTTGGCTGTTTTGTGTGGAGGATGCTGCGCAGTGTCAGGTATTGTGTGTGCTAACATTAGCAGTGAAAGCTGGCAAGTAAACACTCACTTTTGTTGCAGCTTGCGATAATTACAATTATTTACTTTGATAATCCATTCAGAAATGTGTTTGAGTAAACATGATGAGTTTTTTTAGCAGAGGGAGGGGTTTAAACAGACCAATCACAGTGCTTGCGGTTCGCGTAGGGTCTGGTCTGCATTGAGTTTACGCATTATTACATTTTTGGAGAGGAGCGTGTCAAACTACAGCATAGGCTAGCCACAAGCATAAACTGAATTTAAGACTTATATTTCAAAATCGTTCAGCCCTAATAAAAATCATTTGTAGGCCTATGTGTTCCTAAATCTTTGTTCACTCAGATCGCAAACTAGTTTAAATATTTTAAGTTTACAAACCGGTGGCCTGTGTAATGCTCAGCTCACATCACCATAATAAAATGTTTTATAAACTGGTGAGCCACAGAATTTGTTAACATTACTAACATTAAGTAAAAAATACCAATGTAATTTTAAATGATTAACAAAAATTAATTTCTTACCATAACTTGTTCAGGGGCGGTTGTTTAAATTCATATTCATATTATTTGAAACACGAAAAAAAAAACATATTTCACTGAAACTAATGTAAATGAATTTTGCCTTAGCATAAGACTGACACCTTTTTCAATCACTAAAATCCTGTATTTTCCTCCGAGGAAGTTAAAATAGTAGTCGCCTTCAAGTTACCAGCTTGTTAACCGGTTGAGGAACTTTCACCAGAGTAAAACAGCCCGAGGCCTAAATGCTTGTTTTTCTTATCAAGAACATGTCAAACAAAATAAACGAGATAACCACTTATTACAGAATAATATGAAATTATTGAAAAAAGCCCATCCTTAATTGTATGCAAAAGTAACGCAAACGTAGTGTATCGCATTACAATTCAGAGACAGTAATATTGTAATATAACCAATTACTTTTAAATGACAGTAACTAGTAATATTTAATTTATTACGTTTTGAAAGTAACTTGCCCAACACTGTTTATTTGTGACACTTACAATATACATCCTTATTACAAGGTCTGAACATCCTTATCTTTGTGATAAGTATTGACAACTAGAGAAACACAAATATACCGGGTCGATATTTGGCCCCTGAAATGGCCAATAATCGTGCCTGCTTATTCAATTAACCTCCACGCTTGTTTGTATTATATATAGCAAGCAGCTAAATGATAAAATACTCTTCAGCTACAAGTACCATAAAAACATTTAAGACTCTGTTATTAACAATTATTAATGAAATGCTTTATTGTCCCATGTTCTGGTACACTGAGTCATTTAAGCACATGCAGTGAACAAGGTGAGTTTATATGGTGGCAATAACAAAGTCATCTTTACATCATCTGAAGTATTACAAAGTTATTGTGTCTCAGATTTTAACACAAGAAAAACTGACTGACTTTATTCCAGTGGTGGCTGAAGATCTCAAAACACTGTTTTGAAAAACTCACTCAAAGTCATAATTCATATGCATCTCTACTACAGATTAGTGCAAACACAACAAATCTAGTGACGTCCAATACTCACGTTTTTAACTGTAAATTGAAAGAAAACAGACAGTAAAAACTTGCATGAACTTGCAGTATGCAGTGACCTCCTCCTAACTCTTAGTTGACATGTCACTGACAGACCGGGCCTCCGAAACAAAACTCGAATTAACGCTTCACTTTCAATCTTTAGACATATATTCCCACAGACAGCAACATATAAATAAGATATTCTAATGTCTATAACACGTGTGGATTGTTTATGTGGTACCCGTTCAATAACAAACCCGCATTTAGCAGCTAATCAACCAACTGACGTCAGCTAGTCACTACTGGACAGTGAACATATTTATTATATGTCTAATTATAAAAACGGAAACCTGTCCAGGGTGAGAAGCATAGACCCCTTGTTTTGGTTTGTTACTGAGAGTGACAGTGACAGTAACTTCAGAAGGGTTTTATGTACTAACGTTAGCTGATGTAATATGACTAAGCTTGTTAGCTTTAAAACCCAAAGTAAACCAATGTCTCTAAACCCTGTCATATAGCCACTGTTACAGAAATATTTACTCACTTCTTACTTCTCGTATACCGACACAGAATGCCGAATCCAATATTATGTATAACGCCAAATATTTATTTTGTTTTCTGACACGGAAAGGCTCGATGCTAGCAGTGATTAGCTTGCAGTAACAAGCCTTAGCCTTAAACATTGACGCAAAACAGTCCTTTCTCACACATAACACGCCTGGTTTCTTACCTTGTTTGTTCGCCTGTGCCATGTGAATAAATGCAATAAATAAAAGTCGCACAATTCCGACACATTGTGATTTTGTTCGGGCTGGATGTGGGGAACTCTGTCTTGTGTCCTTGCTCGCCATCCTGCTACTGCTGTTTCTCTCTCTGTATGAGCGCGCGCGCGTGCGTCCTGTGCGCTTTCATATAAACAGCACAAACGAGCCACGAAGAGTGACACACGGCGGATGTGAAATGAACAACTGGGCAATTCTGTGAAAATGTCAACCTTACCATGAAAACATTGAGCTTTTACCAACGGTGTTTACTATAGTAACAGCACAGATATTAACATTCTGTGGTTCAAATACCCATGTGAAATCTCTCTTCAAATTTGTAAAGCATTTGTTTTATTTTTAGTGCATGATTTTTCATAGACAGGTAAGTGCCATTTTCAGATTTGTCACATCCACAACGCTACATGTTCCTCATAAATGCATAAACACATGAAAATTAAAATGATGTGACTATTTTATGTTTAATAAAGAGGCATCCCATCTCCATTTATTGGCTATTATTGCTTCAAGCACAGAAATACAAGTTTGTCTTCTCCCAAAAACCACATCCTTTTTTGTCACATCCACAACGCATGTATATTTCCCCTTATTCGTAGTGTTGTTTTAATAAAAAACAAGATTAACATTCAACTTTTTCCATCACTTTTTTCACATAATTTTTAGTGCTGTTTGCTTGTTCATGCCTTAGCTATTTCTTTTTGGTGTTATTTATTGATATTTAGAGTTTTCATGTTCTACGTGCTAATGTTATATCTAACTACTAGTTTCAACAAAAGCCAGGCCAATACCTGTTGAGAGAATGACAGCGGGTTAGTTTTTGCGGATTTGTCTGTCAAATGTGGCCTTTCATAGGTGGTGTTTTAAGATTTTTTTATGTATTAAATTGAAACGCCCAAATCTCTTTTGGTACACCAAATGAAAATAATTGAACACAATTGTAAATAGTCTTTCTATTTTTGTAACATGAATACAGCCAAACCCCTATCCAGATCATCATGCAAAACAGCCTCATGCGCAGCACATGCAAACAAGCACACAAAAGCAGGTGCACCTATTCATTCTCTTTTTTAGACTGCATTAAATTGATGTTAATGGGATTAAAACAAATATGAATTTAATAGCAGCTTTAAATAGCTTTGCGTAGTTGTTAAATAGTCGTGTATACAGCATGGTATCAGGTTATTTAGCTTGTTTGAAATCTGAACCTTGTGAGGAGTCGTATTAATGTTTAATGAATGGACAGCCATTGGTTAACCAATTGGTTTATTAAATTTTCCCTCAAAACAATAGACTGGTTTGGTTTATTTTTTATGTTTTGAGTATTATAAATATGTACAATGATTCACGCTGTAATCTTTATTATGCCAATCTGGTTATAAAACCAATAAAAGGTTTGCTTCCTATATAAAATGTAAAACTGCTACATTTAAATATTGTCATCCCAGTTGACCACTACTTCCTCATCTGCTGTGAAACAACATACAAACACATACTGTATGCATTTGTGTGAGTGAGTGCAAATTTAACATTAGATAAATTAATTAGATGTTTTATTTCATTCATTATTTATATATATTATTTTAATATGTATTTAACATGGTATTTTATAACTGACAATACTTTTGTCTCATATGACTCCCGTTGTCTCCATAGAACATGGCCAAATCAAGGTTGAAAAAAGCATCATTAATTTATTAAAATGTATTAAAAATTCATCCATCAAAATTCAAAAGTCTCAAAGCAATGGCAATATGTATGGGAGTTTAAGCAAAAAGTAGAAAAAGAAGCCCATATTAACCCTAAACCTCTCCTTGGGGTCAAAATGACCCCCATAATGTTTTCCCTAGTTAAAAATGGTTCCCATCATCTCAGTGGAATACGTCTTCTAAGACGTAATGATTTTTATACTGTACAAACAGTATATTCTATTCCCTAACCCTACCCCTATACCATCACAGAAAACTTTTGGCAAAGCTGCGGCATTCAGTGACTTTTATTAAAGTTACAGAGTAAATGTTTTTTGAAAAATAGAGAGGGCATATTAGTTGCGATTTAGGAAATTTCATTTGTTGAAACTGTTTAGGTCTAATTTTGTCTTATTTTGTGATCGATATAAGACAACAGGGGAATGTTATAAGCAGGGAAAATACTAATGGCATAATGTAACTGAGTGCAGCTATAACTTCAAACTGCTGTCATGTTATATACGTTTAACATTAAATACTAAGTATTGTAAATTTAACATAAATGTGACAAGAAGTCCGTCTTTGCTCTTGGTTGGGGATGGAGTTGCCTGAGCTGGGATGGTCAGATGGTCACTTTGCTCTTGGGTGGAGATGGAATTGCCTGAGCTGGGATGGCACGTGACTTTCAGGTGTGGCGTAATCTCTAGTTAGGGATGGGCATATGACGTTCATCTGGGCCTGGCGTAATCTCTGGGAGGAAGGCAGAAGGAGAATAATTAGCGTAGCTGTTGTCCATTAATTAAAAAAATAATAATTCACACACATAAATGCACACACAAACTCACACATCTCCACAGGGCCCAGGGAGATCTTCAGCAGCATGAGATGACAAAGCTGACATTTCAAAATGGATCAAAAACTACTATTTGAAATCTATTTTCTAGCGTTTATATATACATAAATTCACTAAATGTATCACAAAAGTTTTGACAGGAGCAGTAGGCCACATCCAGTTAAATGAATGGCTCTCTATGGCCCTCGGCTGGTCAAAACCATTTATTTTACAACTGTAATCCTTTTAGGTGTATCTCTAATCAGCATATGGAAGAATTCTACACCTAAAACTTAGATCAATATCCAGAATTCTCCATCAATTGTTGGGGTCATGTGACCCCAAATAGCAGTAGTATTTAAGTAGGACCTAAACCCACTTGTCAAATTATATCCTGATGCCTATGGAATGAAATAAAGTGTAATGGAAAGCTTATGTTTTGAAACAACAAATCGATAAAGAAAAAATGTCAATTTTTGCAATTCATTTGATTTACTTAAACATGTTTTATTTAATATTTATTTAAATAATTTCAAACACAAACACTCAAAATACAGTATACTTTTGAGGATTGGCCAGGCATGTACACAAGACATTTGTTTATGGAGTGCAGTTCTGACAATAAAATGTTCATTTAATTGTTCAATTTACATTTGGCATATAAAAATGTCAGAGCTACACATCTAATACATTTTAAATTTTTTAAATTAAAAACAGTTTACAACTGCAAATAAATCAAACAAGACTATTAAAATGATGACACCAGTGAATGGATGCTAACCGCCGTTTATCCTCCAAGCCGATTGGTGGCGCTGAACAATGAGGTAGAGTTACAGTCCACCAAAATCCCCAAAGACAAAGATGTCTGATTCGTTTCCTTTGTTGTGACGGTGAAAAACACAAATCGCGCCGTTTCCGTTTCGTATCCACGCTTTTAAAATACGAAACCAAGAAACTCTTGTCTATCAGTGTTGACCAGCCGCAAGAATGAGTGGCGGAGTGTATGGAGGAGGTAAGCGCGATTTCAGAGGGAGAATCAAATAAATGAACGCGCCACGTTTATTAGCCCTCGCTAGCCATCAGACTAGCATCACATGATCATTTCTATTTTATATATTGATATGTTGTTGCAGGTTGTTTGTGTTTTAGGTTGTGTTTCATAACAGTGTATTGCAGGCCATAGCTAGGTTTATGGTTAATTTAAAAAATACACAAAGCCGCAACGTTACGTATGTAGCGTTCTTATATTTGTCTACTATTCTGTCATCTCGTATCATTAAAATCAAGCTGTTTGTTATTTTTGTCTATCCTCATTAGTTTCTTATTTGCTTTTTTACAAACAGATGAAGTTGGTGCTCTTGTCTTTGACATGGGCTCATATTCAGTGAGAGCTGGATATGCTGGCGAGGATTGCCCCAAGGTGTGTACAGTAGGACAAACCCACATATTGGTGCTGAAGTTGAAGGTTTAGATTCTGATGGTGCTGTGTGTTTTCTAGGCTGATTTTCCCACTGTGATCGGTGTGACACTGGACCGGGAGGACGGCAGTACACCAATGGAGACTGATGGAGAGAAAAAGCAGAGTGGCACCACCTACTACATTGACACCAACCAGCTTAGGGTCCCCCGAGAACAGATGGAGGTCATGTCACCTCTCAAAAATGGAATGAGTATGTTGAATTATAATAGGCTTATGTAAACCAGGCAAACAGTAAACGCATTGTTTAATCTGTTTGCTTTTTCTCTTGTCTAAAGTTGAGGACTGGGACAGTTTTCAAGCTATTTTAGATCACACCTACAAAATGCATTTCAAATCAGAGCCTAGTCTGCATCCAGTCCTGATGTCAGAAGCCTCGGTATGTCGATTTAATGGATTTGACAGAGAATAAATCCATAACGTTAAATAAACCAAATGGAAAATCACATGAGATTTTGTTTTCTCCATCTTGCAGTGGAACACACGAGCGAAAAGAGAGAAGCTGACTGAGCTGATGTTTGAGCATTACAACATTCCTGCTTTCTTCTTGTGTAAATCAGCTGTACTGTCTGCGTATCCTTTATTGCAATTGTCTGATTGGAAAATAGTAAAACCTCTGCGAAGGGAAATGTTATGTGTTAAGCATGACTAGATGGGTGGTTCATGTTTTGCTCAGGAGAAGAATTATACTAGACCTGGGTTAAAAGGGAAAGGATATGTATCGTTGAATCTTTAACTCCGCGTTCTAGGTTTGCCAATGGACGATCAACAGGTTTAGTGTTGGACAGTGGAGCAACACACACTACTGCTATTCCAGTGCATGATGGTTACGTCTTACAGCAAGGTAATCAAAGCAAAATCTTATATATCATTATTGTCTGACATTGTGTGCATGTTTTTGTAACGTTTGTTCCTTTATGATCTTTTTTCTTTAGGCATCGTAAAGTCTCCTCTTGCCGGTGACTTTATGAGTATGCAATGTAGAGAGCTGTTTCAAGAACTAGGTGTAGAAATAGTGCCTCCGTATATGATTGCATCAAAGGTAAGACCTTTTAAAGTTTATTCTATACCGTTCATCTGTGTTTGAGTTCCTTTATAAATAATTACTGATTTGATTGTTTTTCCTGAAAGGATTCAGTTCGTGAAGGAGCTCCAGCCATTTGGAAGAAAAAAGAGAAGCTACCTCAAGTTACTCGTTCGTGGCATAACTATATGTGTAATGTAAGCAAAGAGAATTCTCAATAACGAAGTATAGTATATAAATATAACGCCATGATGTGGATGTAAATCTATTTATCATTTTAGTCATCGTCCCAGGTGTGAAAGAGCCTTCTTGGAGGCAGCCATAAATGTTGCATATTTTTTTCAGACTGTCATACAAGATTTTCAGGCTTCTGTGCTGCAAGTATCAGACTCGTCTTATGATGAACAGTAGGTCCAATAATTTTTGTACATTTATTTTGTTACACATCAAAAGCAATATATATGTATATGTGCGTTTACATACAATAAAACAACTGTAATTGAAAATCAGCAAGAAAACCACATTTATATGATGTACATGGTGTTTTAAAACAACTTGTAGACTAAAATAAACATGACAATCTGTTCTTTACAGAGTAGCGGCCCAGATGCCCACCGTTCACTATGAGCTGCCTAATGGATACAACTGTGATTTTGGAGCGGAAAGACTTAAGATCCCAGAGGGTCTTTTTGATCCTTCCAATGCTAAGGCAAGAAGTACTCCTTACACTGTCATAGTTACACTGAGAGGGCTTCTGTTTCTATTCCATCTTATTTTTACTCTGTTCTCACAGGGTCTGTCAGGGAACACCATGCTGGGGGTCAGTCACGTTGTAACCACCAGTGTTGGCATGTGTGACATAGACATTCGACCAGTAAGCACATCACATAATTTTTGTGTTTTTTGTTTAGTTTTTTTGCCAACATGTGAGAAAACGCTGTGTTTTTACAGGGTTTGTATGGCAGTGTGGTTGTTACAGGAGGTAACACTCTTATCCAAGGATTTACAGACAGACTAAACAGAGAACTCTCCCAGAAGACACCACCAGTGAGTGCCATGTGAATTTTTTGTACTTGATGTACATATAACACAACAGACTTGTAAGAGACATATAAGATTTGTTTTTCTACCTGTGCAGAGTATGCGTTTGAAATTGATAGCCAATAACACAACTGTGGAGCGTCGGTTTAGTGCTTGGATAGGAGGCTCTATCCTTGCATCACTGGTGAGCATTGTTTAGCAAATTCTTATGATGTCATGGACTATAATGTGTTGACTGATTTGTTAACAAAATGTGGTTCACATTTGTCACTTTTAGGGAACATTCCAGCAAATGTGGATTTCTAAACAGGAGTATGAGGAGGGTGGGAAACAATGTGTAGACAGAAAGTGCCCTTAACAAGCTCTTTCAATGCCTGCTTGGCTTCAGAACCTCAAGAAATGGAAGAAATATAAAAAACAAATACCTAGTAGAGAAGCCTTTGTTGTGGACTCAGGAACTAGCAAGGACGCTTATTGTTTTTTTTTGTGTGCAAACCATATTTTAAACAGCACCATATGGTTGCACTCTTTTGTATTTCATCCAGAATATTTTCATATCTAATTGGCAACACTTTTCTGATCACCTGGGTAATTAAAAAAAGTGACAACTGTAAAAGCGACTTCTGGGTACATAAAAAATACCCAGGATCCCTCAAACTGTATCAGTGCGTTATAGTTTTATTTTAGACCACTGTTACTTCCTATAAAATAATCATAAGAAATCAAATGTTTGTTATGCTTTTAACAATTGATCGGCTCTTTTGGGAATAAAATTGTTTTTTGTTAAACTGGTGTAATTTGCGTTCTGTTATCCTGTGATTGTGTGTATTTGTATTTGAAAGCATTGATCTTATCTTAAAAACATTTAAATAGTCTTTTCATTCTGCATGTAAAACATGATTAGGCAGCACCCAATAGGTTTCAAAGGTGTTTAAAGGGTAACTCCACCCAAAAATAAGAATTCTGTCATGAATTACTCACCCTCTAGTTGTACATGTCTGGAACAACTAGAGGGTGAGTAATTCATGACAGAATATTCATTTATTGGGTGGAGTTACCCTTTAAGTGGCAAAAGATAAAAATACACAACACAGTGTCTTGATTACAAGTACATTTATTATTTGACTGTACAACAAATGTTTAATACATGCAAAAAAAGTCCTTGTCTTTCTACCGGATCTCATGCAACTGCAGTCTTCTTTGGGAATATTTCGGCAAGCTCTTTTTGCTTTCTCTTTTCTCGTCTTTCTTTCCTCGTTTTACTTTTCAGGTGGTTTTCAAGGCTCAATCTAAAATTGAGAACAAGAGTTAAAGTTCATATTTTCATTGAATAGAAATTGAATAGGCAAAATAATTTTCACAGGACAAAGTGAGCCATTATGAAGAATCATCAAAACAATAAACAAAATAACCAGTCTCAATAAATCAACAGACATCAGACATTACAATGACAAGCTATCAGTCACATTTTATTTTAAGGTCCAATTCTAGGTATTAATAAACCATCAAAGGAATTGTTTACTTTCAACATACATTTTCATGATAATTTACTCACCCCTGATGACATCCAAGATGTTTATGTATTTTTTCTTTAGTTCGAAAATAAGTGAAGGTTTTGATTCCTGCATTAATAATCCATATAGTGGACTTCAATTGACTCCAAACGGTTGAAGGTCAAAATAACGGTTTCAGTGCAGCTTCAATGGGCTTAAAACGATCGGTTATTTCCTAAATAAAATAAAAATGTTTTTGCTTTATAAACGCAAATGCTCGCCGTGCACTGTTCTGCAAAGCGCGATCACAACTTCACTTTATACGTTATTACGTGGAAAAGGTCACGCTTGACATAGGCAGAAGTGCAGAGTCAGTGTTTACAAGTTGTACGAGCAAATACGAAGTCAAACGCTGTTTACAAAAAAAGGGTGTTAAAAGGTAAAACTAAATGTAGGACGATTTTGAACTTGGATATTTTCGCTGTGTCCTTTTCAACGTTATTGCGTTTTACATGAAGTTTTGAGCGCGCTTTGCAGAACAGCAAATTTTTTTTTAATTACCAATAGTCTTATCTAGCTAAGACCCTTATTCATTATCTGGTATCGTTTAAAGTCCTTTGAACGTTTAAAGTTCGTTTAGAGTCCACTATATGGATAATAATCCTGGAATGTTTTCATCTTCATTTCTTTTCGACTAAAGAAAAAAATACATACAATTTTGGATGACAACAGGGGTGAGTAAATTATCATGAAAATGTATGTTGAAAGTGAACAATTCCTTTGACTTGCCTCAGTAAACTACTAATTTATTGTTTATTAATAGTTAGTAAGGTAGTTGTTAGATTTAGGTATTGGGTAAGATTAGGAAAGTAGAATATGGTCATGTTGAATTTGTGCTTTATAAGTAATAATAAACAGCCAATATGCTAAAAATAGGCATCTAATAAGCAACTAGGAAATAGTGAGAATTGGTCACTATAGTGTTACCAAGTTTTCTATTATTCTAGAGGGTGGTGTTAGCACCACCCGATCTTTTTCAAATTTATGTTTATTTACCACGAGTCGATGTTTGTGAAGCGCTCAGACATACTGTAGCTTAACTCATACTTAGATGCTCAAAGTACTGCAACTTTCTAAAACTCTTATATTCATACTGAGCTTTAACCTTCCCACACTGTTTTCACAAAACTACTGTTTTCAAATCTGATAGCATGTCATTTTTCAACAACCTTACCTTGTATAAGGAGCAACATGCAATGGTTCATAGAAACGCTTCCTTTTGTATCTTGTATTCAGGTGCCAGGGAATCGGGTGTTCCCTGAATTTGTACCTGGTTAAAGAAATACATTCCATTACAATTATTTCATCAAGAACATTCTGTATATTGCATGACACTGACCTATTTCATTGGCTTACCAGATTGTTTTGCCAAAAACATTTTTTCGCCACGCGCCTGGTCTGGCTTTCTCTTGTCCTGTCTGCAGTAAACGCAAAGAATTGCCTCGCTCTTGTACCACGGTGTCTAGGCGCTTCATTGACCTTTCAACCTATTAAAGGAATTCAGAATTAGACACATGTTGATCTGATTGTGACTGAATGCATCAAACCATGTTTGAAAAAGAGGCTTAACAGACCATGGTACCACACTACAAGCACATGGCTGGGCACTAAGAATTTTAATATAGGGCAGTTTTCCAAACAGCATTTATGTGCCCTTGGTGAAGGGGACAGCATTTCTAGGGGTATTCCAAACGAAAGTGAAGGAGCTGAATCCTTTCGTGAAGGGCCTTTTCAGAAGTCTGTTAGCAAAGGGTACATGCCATGGTCACTTCAAGGAAGTGTGTGCCGTTTGTGATCACTTGATCTCGAAATGCATTTTGAAGCAAATATGACGCTGGAATTTGACTAAATCATTTACTTTTTGTCAGTGATAAATATGATTAAAGATGGTTAAAATAAAGTATAAGATAATTTAGTTTATTGGAAAGTATGTTTGATATGTTTAAATATAGCTACTTGTTTATACAGTGCATCCAGAAAGTATTCACTGGGCTCCACTTTTTCCACATTTTGTCATGTTACAGCCTTATTCCAAAATGGATTCAATTCATTATTTTCCTCAAAATTCTACAAACAATACCCAATTATAACAATGTGTAAGAAGTTTGTTTGAAATCTTGGCAAATTTATTAAAAATAAAAAAACAGAAAAAGCACATGTACATAAGTATTCACAGCCTTTGCTCAATACTTTGTTGAAGCACCTTTGACACCAATTACAGCCTCAAGTCTTTTTGAGTGTGCTGCTACAAGCATGTCACACCTATTTTTGGGCAGTTTCTCACATTTGTCTTTGCAAGATCTCTCAAGCTCCATCAGGTTGGATGGGGAGCGTCGGTGCGCAGCCATTTTCAGATCTCTCCAGAGATGTTCAATCGGGCTCAAGTCTGGGCCACTCAAGGACATTCACAGAGTTGTCCTGTAGCCACTCCTTTGTTAGCTTGGCTGTGTGTGCTTAGGGTCATTGTCCTATTGGAAGATGAACCCTCGCCCCAGAGCGCTCTCGAGCAGGTTTTCATCGAGGATGTCTCTGTAAATTGCTGCATTCATCTTTCTCTCGAGCCTGACTAGTCTCTCAGTACCTGCTGCTGAAGAACATCCCCACAGCAAGATGCTGCCACCACCATGCTTCACCGTAGGGATGGTTTTCGCCAGGTGATGAGCGGTGCCTGGTTTCCTCCAGACCAAAGAGTTCAATCTTTGTTTCATCAGACCAGAGAATTTTGTTTCTCATGGTCTGAGTTCCTCAGGTTCCATTTGGCAAACTCCAGGCGGGCTGTCATGTGCCTTTTACTGAGAAGTGGCTTCCGTCTGGCCATTCTGCCATACAGGCCTGATTGGTGGAGTGCTGCAGAGATGGTTGTTCTTCTGGAAGGTTCTCCTCTCTCCAGAGAGAGATTCCAGAGCTCTGTCAGAGTGACCATCGGGTTCTTGGTCTCCTCCCCTACTCCCCTGAACGCTCAGTTTGGCCGGGCGGCCAGCTCTAGGAAGAGTCCTGGTGGTTCCAAACTTCTTACATCTATGGACGATGGAGGCCACTGCACCCATTGGGACCGGACCTTCAATGCTGCAGACATTTTTCTGTACCCTTCCCCAGATCAATACAACCCTGTCTCGGAGGTCTACAGACAATTCCTTGGACTTAATGCTTGGTTAGTGCTCTGACATGAACTGTTAACTGTGGGACCTTATATAGACAGGTGTGTGCCTTTCCAAATCATGTCCAATCAACTGAATTTACCACAGGTGGACTACAATCAAAATGTAGAAACATCTCAAGGAAGATCAGTGGAAACAGGATGCAACAGGAGTGTCATGGCAAAGGCTGTTTTGTGCTTTTTTTCCATTTTTAATAAATTTGCAAAGATTTCAAACAAACTTCTTTCATTATGGGGTATTGTTTGAAGATTTTTGAGGAAAATAATGAATTGAATATATTTTGGAATAAGGCTGTAACACGACAAAATGTGGAAAAAGTGAAGCGCTGTGAATACTTTACGGATGCACTCTATGTTTCCTTTATCATATGACGTAATTTCCTTTATTAATACCAAGTGGAGTGAAAAAACAAGGTGAAATAAGACAGTTACACAAGTGTGTATGCGCAGTAACGTTTGTTTATGTTGTTAAGATTAAATCTTTTTTTTTGTCTGACCTTTTTGACACGCTCTGGACTAGGCATCTGAAGACTTTGTCGTTTCGCTTCTTGTTCTATAGTGAGTAACATGTTCTTTTCTTTTAAGAGAACATACCTGAAAAATACAAACAAGAGCACAAGGATTACATAAAAGTTTTAACCTTTAGGTTGTAAAATTGCCATAAAACACAATTACCATAGTTTGTGTAAATCTTCATTACTTTTCATCCTAAGCTGTTTGGCAGTCCATGGAGCACCTATGGTCAAAATAATAATGTGACAACACAAGGCATTATCAGTTGATGAATGTTCAAAAAGCCGTAACAAATAACTAAACTAGTGTGAACAGCGGTCATTTAAAACAACAAATAAAAGCTTTAGTAATGTTGGTACCCGATTTTACTGTTGGTTCACCCCAGTTCTCTGGGAGGTCAAAATACTCCTCCAGTCCTTTTCTGACACAGGATGTGTGGAGCGCTCGACTATACACGGAAGCTCTGAAACAAAATAAATCAAACATTTGACTAATACACAGGAAATGTTGCGTATAAAAAGATACTGTTTATAATTCATGAAATAAGTGGCATATTCTGTACTGTTAAGAAACTGTATTAGGATGCTTTGACTTTTAGGCTTAACATAAACGTTAGCAGAAAGCATTACCTTTGTTGGCATGACTGAAATTTGAAAATTGACTGAGCTGCAAACTGAGGCTGTTTGTATGAAGACATCGTAACAAAACGTTGAAATTGTCTGCAGAAAGCAGCTGACAGGCGGCACGTTATGGCCGCGGCCATCTTGACAAACAATGTCAAGAGCAGCGGAAGCGTGCAGCGCCATCTGTCGGCGAGTCAAACCATTGTGCATTTCACAGTTAAAGTTCACATTCATGTGGAAACTTCTAAATAACATGTACAGTGTAAGCAGGGAAATAATAAACATGTTTGTATAATCGGAGTTAAACAATAGTGGTATGCACATTAAAGGCATTACAGGTTTTTCACGTTAGAATATTTTCTTATTTTCGTCATCTAATTTTCTATGATATCTTTCAAAAATATGTATATTTCAAGTATTCTGAAATAGAATAGAATGCTAATGTGGCATGATTTCGTATATGTTTAATTTAATCTCCAAAATCGGCACGTCGAATTAGCAAAAATTAGCATTTTAAATAAAGAACATTATATTTGTTAGTTTTTATGTAGTTTTTTTGTTAGTTATTTTTAGGAGCAGGCGTGTTAAAATATTTATTTATAATATTTGGATATTTGAACTTTTATTATGCTCAAAGATTGATGGTGAGCGGCTTCACAGTGTTAGATCAACCAATTGGAGGAGTCCGTGTTCCTCGCTCGCTCAACAATCATGGTGGGCATGAGCGTTCTTCGAGCGGTGGCTGCTTTTACAGCCAGATTAAACCCGCTGAAACGACCTCATCAAGCGACGAATTTACTTTCCAGGACTGTTGCACGTACGGAACAAGGTGAAGTGTATATCTATTACTTAATACGTAATAATATGGCGGTTTAGGGGATTTTTCCTTGTAGTGACCTTGTCTGTCTTGCTTTGCACGTCTAGTGTACAAACTGGCCTGAACATAATGACTTACCTCTGTAAGCAGCCCAAATAAACAGCTCAGTCGCAGTCTGTAATATGTAAATATTAAGCATGACTGCTTCTGAATGGAGATATAGATACCAATTATTCCGTGTTTTATCAAATGTATTTTGAACGTGTTGATGACGTTTTGGCAAAACATAGTTTGCACTGATCTTGTATGAAACATTTTACATCCACTGTAACTGCATACTGTATCCTGAACTTGGATTTTGGTTACAGCTATAGTCTTTGATATATCACTTTTACTTCAAATTAGTTCTGTACTCCAGTTCCAGCGACTTTTTGTCTGTTTGAAAAAGTTCCTTAAACAAACTCATTCTTTTACAGTTGCTGTCCGTCATGGCAGCCATGGAAAAAGGATGTTTATCATCAAACCCACCGACTTCTATGATAGGAGATTTCTTCACCTGCTGGTAAAACATCCTATGATAATAGTGATAGAATGTGATTCGTATTTATTCAACAATGTAGACTGCTTTTTCGTTTTCTATTAAGCATTTTTTATCTGCTGGTGTTCCTTCTTTCCGTTACAACAGAAATATTACATACTTCTCACTGGGATCCCTGTTGCAGCACTTGTGACCTTTGTTAATGTTTTTGTTGGTAAGTTTCAGAATTGCCTGAATTTATTCTTTACGTGCTTCTGTACCTGCAATAATATGCTGATTATTGTTTGCTGTGCACTAAAGGAGAGGCAGAGTTGGCAGAAATACCTGAAGGCTATGAACCAGAACATTGGGAATACTACAAGGTATTATGATATCCAAAAAACAATGTGTGTTATTCTTTAATCCAATCCAATTTTCTTTTTTACAATCACTTTTTATTGGGTTTCTTCATTATATCTTAGCATCCAGCCACTCGTTGGATTGCTCGTACGTTTTATGACAGCCCAGTAAAGGACTATGAGAAAATGATGGCACTTATCCAGATGGAGGCAGAGAAGGCTGAAATGAGGTAAGTTTTTCCCTGCATGACTTTGCTGAATGTGTACTTCTGACATTGCATGTGATGTCATTCCCAATTATTTATGCAATAAATGTTGTGATTCTAAATATGTTCATGTAAATGAAGTAATAGGTTGTCATCCTAGTTATAGGTTACCTTATTCCTTATCTTCTCTTTAAGCAAATGTTATGGGGCCTAAGCTCTCAGGGTGAGATAATACTCACCAACAGTCTTGACAGTCCACTTCTGTTTTCTATACCAGTAGTGCAAATTGATTATGTTGCAATAAGAAATATGAGCTATGAAAAGGATTTATGTAAAATAGTTTTCGATCAATCGATTTGTGCTTCTATAGTTTTCCCCTACTTTGTAAGTCACTTTGGATAAAAGCATCTGCTAAACGAGTAAATGTAAAAGTAATTAAGCATATTTTAATGGTTGAAAGAACTGGCACCTTTTTGGCCATTAGCATATGGTTGTGTGTGTTTATCTTAGTTTTTATTGTGACTTAAATGCTACCTGTTCAGCACAGTAATTTTGACTACAGATTTTGAGCCTAATTCACAATGTCTTATTCATTATTCTCAATTTGCTTTGTAGACTACAACAGCTTGAAGTTCGCAGACACATGAGAGCGAAAGGAGATGGACCATGGTTTCAAGTTCAAACACTTGATAAGAATCTAATAGACTACAGCCCCAAGTCATCCCCTGATAACTAAGAGCAGTCATGCATACCTGTCAGAATATTCAGGCATTATACAATGTATAATGTATTGTTATTAATTAAAATATATTTGTTTTTGGTTTCTTTGCCTCTGGCACCAATAAAGTAAAAGTTATAATTTACTGATTTCGTTTTTTCATTTAATTCAAGCTCACACTACAGCACTGTGATGCTGCGTTTTTTTGTCGTAGTGCATACACAACATAATGACAAAGGTGCACAAACTGCAAGATCTTTGGTTAAGTGGCACTAGATGCCAACAACAAAACCTTTGTTTTTAGAATTAGATAATATGCCAAAATTCCTTTAGCGGCGACTGTGTTATACAAGAGCCAATATGCCACCAAATGACAAAAATGTTCACAGATTAGTAATGCAACAAATCAAGCAGAACAGAATGTGATTTTCAAGATTTCATAGGTTGCAAACAGTGTTGGGTAAGTTCTAAAAAGTAATATGTACATCGTCAACAATGTCTACAGATTTGATTATTCTTTACTAAGCTTCTTAAAAAGCTGTATCAACCTTAACCACGTGGTCGAACAGAAGTAAACTTAGAATTATATTAAGTTTAATTAAAATTTAACAAGCTGCAACCTAGGTTATTATTGTTTACTAAAATTACAACTTTGAAAACGTTCCTGTTCCTGAAATCAAATCAAATATTGACCTATTTTTTTTGGAAAAACTTAACTGAAGGATAAATTGATATGTTGCCTCAGAAATAAACTGAAGTAAGTTTAAAGCAGTAAAATTATAACTGTAAATAAATGCTAAAATAAAAATACATTTATTTTATATAGCAAATTAAAAATAAACCAATACATTTTTAAATACCAAAGCATAAACCAAAATAGCTAAAACTTTTACTCAAATTAACACAAACATCTAAAAAGAAAAGCCTAAAATATTAATAAAACTAAAATCAAAACTTTGATAACCATTAGTAACCATTACAATATTTATATTTTCATAAGCATTTTAACACAGTAAATTAATTTATAACACATTTTAAAATGAAATTGCCAAAAAAATCTATATAAATTATATCAAGATAAATTCAAGTTTTTATACAGAATTCTTCATAAAGTATACATACAATTAAATGAGTTAAGAAACAAGACTACTTATTTACATATTATTTAATCATTGTCTTCGGTGCAAACTAAGTAATTTACCTGAATTAATTCGTAAAAAACACACGACTGTCTATGGCATAAACGTAAGATTTATGTAAACGTCAATATCTATTATATATGTATAATAAAGCATTATATTTCCTTTTATCGATTTTTGACAGAATGATAAATGTCAAGTTACAAGAGAATGATACATTTATTTAACTCTTCAATTCTACATCAAGTAGTAGGCCTAATAAAAACATCAATTTATGTTGCATCGATGCGCCACCACTTGCGTCACGGTGAATATCAAAGTTGCCTGTTTCTCATAAGGGACCCCCATTGTTTCCCTCCCCTAGAAGCCTCCTCCACATGTATGCCGCAATGTTTTCGTCGTCACATCCCTCGGTTCATGAGGAATGTTGGGTCTGTAGGATTTAAAAATAGCTCCATCTCCTCTTCTGCCTGACACGCTGCTGCTCCAGTGAGTCTCATAGTGGTACGAGCAGCAGGAATGTGAAGATGGCTACAGATCTGGGAGAGCTACTGGTCCCGTACATGCCCACCATTAGAGTACCGAGGACTGGAGACAGGGTTTTCAAGAGCGAATGCGCGTTTTCCTTCGACTCTCCCGTGAGTATAATGTCATGTACTTGATGCGTGAAGATACAAAATAACTGTGCGGCTGTGCGCACTGGCTTCCCCGGACACGTGAAGAGCTGCGTAAAGCGCGAGGGGCCACCATTCTCTTGCTCAACTTACGTGACAGCCTTCATAATAATTAAATAACACGCTGATGTTTACATCTTTGCAGTGGGGCCAGGTTTCTTTTTTAGCATTAACGTTATTCGTGATTCACATCTATTAGGACATAAGAGAAAGGAATTATGAAAGCTGGACTGTATACAGAGAATTAGGTTTAAAGGCGTGTCAAAGCATTAATTATTTTTCTGTATTCGACACCTTCCCAAATACACAAGCAAGGCGACACTTGTTGAGATCCGTGTGTTGTGCTTTTCCTTTGAGATATTAAGGAGGGAGAGACATGATGGGTAACTCGCATTTCTCGTGGAAGAGGGATTTTACAAATCTACAGTAATAAACCGAAACGTCAAGCGGCCATTCTCCACGAACTATAAAAAGAAACCCGGTCAACGTGGGTCGTCCAACGTACACGAGCTATGACAATAAATATTGTCATTAAAAATACACCAATATTGAGGACTTATGTTGTGAACCTATCTAACTCACAGCTTCAAAAGTTGTAAAGGTGACTCAGCTGTTTGGAGTTCGTCATGTCAGACTAAAAGACAGGTTATTTTTATACACTATCTGTTCAAGCTCGTGTGTCACCAGGAAGGAGTGACGGGTTTTTCAGTCTGGATGATCTCCCCACACACACTCACAAACCCTATAACATTGTTTTGATTTGGATTAACCTTAGGTGTGATGTTTTTTACTAGCAAACTTTCTGACAATAAATTATATGTAAATATGAGAAAAGCCTTTTCATAAACATATTATATGCTTTCATAAATTTGATCTGAAAAACGGTGGTGGTATCATTGTACAGTGTTTGTTAATATAAAAACTTTACTAGTTATACTTTGCCTGGTGTTACCATTTTAAAACTTTTTTTGTTTGTGCACTAGTTTAAATCTTTTAGGGACTGCTTTGTTGAGTCAAAGTTTTTACAGAGTAATATCTTGGACTACTTTTTTTGTTCCTATTTAGCAGACTTGTTATTATTACTCACAAAACCTTTGTCTATATTATAGAAGTTTAAAACTGTTTGCTTAAATCCGTAATGCCGTGTATGTGCTGTAAATCTAGCATGAGATTAAATATGATTTAAATTATGAAATTATTGATGTACAGTTGTTTATACAGCGATATTTACCTTGAGCCTATGACAGATCGTACTGTATTTGTCTAATAGCATGATGTTTGCTTTTATTCATTTAGGAATCAGAAGGAGGTCTCTATGTGTGTATGAACTCGTTCCTGGGTTTTGGAAGAGAACACGTGGAGAGACATTACCGTAAAACTGGACAGAGCGTATACATGCACTTGAAACGACATGTGAAAGAGGCAAGTGGACAACAAACTTTGTTTTTAGTTGGTTTGCAAATAGACTTTAGACAACTATGATATATTATATGCCTCGTTAAAAGGTTGTTGACACTTCACTAAACTTTTTTTGTGGTCTTTAAAACTTTCGATCTGAAGGTGTATGCTTAGGCTAAAATATGTTTGTTGACAAAAATGGAAATGTGCCAACATTAATTTCTTCCATTACAAATAAAAATGTATTTCATTTGGATTAGTCCTAAATGGTATTCAAAAGCAGAATTAGTATGTCCCAAATCGTATTATGTTGAAAAGAATATTCCAAAGATTCCTGGATGGTCTACTACTTCTGGTAGAAAATCGAAGTGCAGAACGATGCACACTCTAATGGCTGATATTACACAAACTAACAGCAAGTAGGCGGAGTTTAGTAAATTACTGTGAAAGTTATTGGCCACAATGTTGTCCCAGTTTGTGTATATTATTTTGCTTCACACTAAAATGTATATATTTTTCCATTACAAAAACAGTATACTTTTCCATTACAAAAGCAGTATATACTTTTAGTTCATCATATAAGTAGGCTAATTATTGGGACGCAGCAATAGTTCTGTTTTAAAGTCCCTGTTAACCGGAAGTTAAAAGAGTTTTGCTTCTGTATTCTGACACATTTATGAGTGAAAATGAATTTCAAAGGAGGAAATTAGTAGGTTAGTCATTTCAGTGCGGAAGTGCATTTTCAGATTTTATCTGAAGATTATGAGGGCACTTGAATTTTATAAAGAAAATGACCCACATTGATAAGTTATTTACCATAAACGCTGCAATATTTAATGAAAAAGTAAGAATTGTATCTTTTTATGTCACTGGTACTTTTAAGTTTATAAGCATAATTGGAAAAGTAAACTTATTGTTGCCTATTTCTCCCAAAGAAACATTGATTGCGTGGAAAGATTTTTTTTCCCCTAATTTTACAGGATTTTTTTATTCTTTGAGGTTACAGTATGTTTGTAACAAACACATGTTTGCTAACAGACAAAAGCTTCTACCCTAATATTTTTGTGAAATATGTAGAATTACACTCTTTTAGGTTATTTATTGTGAGCGCAGATGACTGTGCCTGCTTTTTAGGCTGCTGGGGCTTTGAGGGCAGTCTGTTGAGGGCATTGCCTTTTGATTTTTCTTCTTTTATAATGATTTCTGGTGATCATTCTCTGGTTATAAGATGCACCATCCCACACTGCCTTCACAAACTTCTAGTGAGGGTGGAAAATTCAATTCAAAACACAGGTGGACAACAGTCAGATTGTGAAAGGATCTTAGAATATTATAGGATTGCGTAAGGAGTCTTAAAAGATGTGGGCTACACCAAAAAGAGGATCTTATGTATGTTCTGGATCCAATACACTTACATTTTGAATGTTTTGTTTTGTTATATTTTTTTATAATTTATGGAGAGTTCTGTATCATTGAAGGCACTTTTGAATGTTATGTTATAAATCCTGTGGTGTGGAAGATTTCCGTACTACTTCAATTAATTCAATTAGCCTATAGGTTATGAGCCTAGCTCTCTGTGTACTTGTAATTTTAGTAAGAAATAACACATTAAATGTATTTACAGTAATTGCTGTAAAATGAAAATTCAGTATAAATAGTTTCATGGGGAAGACAAATGCTGTCTATAGATATTAAGTAAATAACCTGGAGTATTCAAGAACTCTTGAAGAAATGGAGGAATAGGCAGATGTCAAATAAGGGAACATAACAAGTGAATACATTTTATTAAAAAAAAATTTAATGCAGTATTATAAATGTCGATGTCTAAATAAATAGCATTTTTCTTGGATCACTTAAGATGTATAACAAACTAATAACTCCTTAACACAGTTAAATGATTTTACTCAAGTTGCTGTGTACAGTATGATCATTCTTGTCTTTTAAAGATTTATCGCATCAGTTAGATTGTATCCATGTGTGTAAGATGATTCAGTAAGATATATGAGTCACATTAGGGGCATCAGAATATTTTTGTGGATGTAATGTTACGCTAAGCTTTATTATAAGATGTTTCTTGATGTTTATTACAGAAAGCCACAGGTGCTGCTGGGGGTGCCATACCAAGGAGGAGGAACGGAAAAGTATTTTTAGGTAAGTCTGTTCTGGAAGAATAAATAAAAACCACAGTGTCCTAAAATAACAGAGTTTTTATATGGTGATGGTATATCATATAATCTCAAATTTGTATGTTTAGTAATTTGGATCAATCCTGACTGAGGCTAAATTTAGCTAATTTATTTGTATACGCAGTTAGTAACCGTTCTAAATCTAAAGTGCCAAATGCTTGCCCTGGCCTAATCTTCTGCTCTGAAGGGTTGGTTTACATTGGGCTGCTATGCCTGTCAGCTGCTGTGCCCTATCAAACCCGCAGGCTGACACACTTCTGCCATTGGAGAGGTGACGTAGGAAGTGAGGAACCTCCTCCTCTTTTTTAGGGCCACACGTCAGAAATGATTCTAGTTATTTAGTAGGGTGATGCTTTGCCTAATCTGTTATTTAGATGACTCTGACTGCTCTATTAAGAATAATATGTTTGTCACTGGCTTGGAGCACATACAGATATGTTGATCCTATCTTTTCTTTTAGTGCACGACATCTCATAACTGTGTTATCTGACCACGGGCAAAACCTTACCTGTGAAATAAAATTTTAATTATAGCACTTCCTAAAATGTATCGTAGAGAGTGCCAAACTTATGTTTATTAGATTATACTATGATTATTTTACAGACGCTTTAATACAAAGTGACCTACAAATGAGGAACATCAGAAATACTTTGTCAAAAGTTAAAATATAAAACAATAATAAGCAAATCTATGTTTATTTACTTGAAACTACCTTTGTGAGACCACACTGGGTAATTTTACGTTTGTGTTTCTATTTTAGTGGCTTTCGGCGGCCTGCATTGGCATATCTATTGCATGCAATCACAAAAAAGATTTTGTGCAAATATTTTAAGTCATAGCAAAGTCCTGCCGTGTGTCTCCACTTTTCTTTCTAGTGATGGACTCGTTAAATTGAGAGACTACGTGAAAATTTTGTTTTTCAGACTGCAGGACCATTTGAGTGAGCCATAGAAATGGTGATAGTAGTGGAATTAAAAATAGCAGTCACAATCTGTACCTTTATGTACTTTTTAACCTAAAGTTTTTTGTTGCAATTTTTTCGCTGTCTTTCTGGTTTGTAGCTCTTAATGGCAGGGGCTGTGTAGCGATTAATCGCATCCAGAATAATTTAGGTTTGTGCACTATGCATAGTTATGTTGTATTTATAAATAGAAAAACACGTATACATACATGTTTATATTTAGGAAATATTTGTATGTCAGCATAATATAAATAGTATATAATAATAATTTGTGTATGTGTTAAAAATACAAAATGAATACACACAGTGCACAGATATACAGTATATTATGTAAACACAAACTTTTATTCTGGATACAATTAATCTTGATTAATCACAACTAATTGGTAAACAGACCGAACACTGATTTTAATTCTCAACAACTGTGCTTTTCATAAGTTGTTTGTTTATGTAGCCATTGGGATGTTATGAAGCATGTTCACAGTGTAGTAGGCTACTCCTGTCAGCCCTGGTTGACAAATAACTCTCTGCTTCCTTCCCTGAAGATTTAGAGCTTAACCGTGATTTTAACGGCGATGTTTATGAGTATGAAGACGAAGTCAAGCTTGTCATATTTCCAGACCATTTTGAGATCACTTTACCAAATATTGAGGAGTTACCCGCACTGGTTAGTGTGACCGTGTGTTCATGCTCTCTGTATGTGCATGCCAAAAGCCTGATCTACCATTTGAGTTGCAGTGCTTGCCTGTTGAACATCACTGAATTGAGTTTCTATTCTGATTGTGAGTGATCTATACTGTATTGCATATACTAACTGTTTATTCCCATTGTGTGCGGTGATTACGTGGTGTGCTGGGATATTTCTTAACAGTTGTTAGTTATAGTATCATAGCCTAAAGCATGAAAGCTTTTTTCTAATTAGATCCAAATTCTCAATATAATTGTTTTAGGTTTAGTGGAATTAGCAGTCAATTTGTGCTTACAGCATGGTTTTGTGTTTTTGCTGTACATTACTCACATCGGGCCATCAGAAGGGAAATATAAGGAACTCAATATTAATGGATATTTGTATTTTTAGGACAAATGGGACAGATCTTACAATATGACACTAACACTCACAGGATGATTTTAGGTGTTTTTGCTGCTAAATGTTTTTGTGAACTCTGATTTTATCAAAAATATATGCAAACAAAAAATATTCACCAATTCTGTTGGTCAATTTCTCGTACTTAATTGACCTAATTGATATATTGATCTATCAAATACACATGAAGAACAAATGTTAACCTGCTTGTGGGCTATACTACACAAAGATGCATACAACAGATACGTTTGCAGTTGCATGGTGTGCTTACTGTTTCTTCCCCTATGTTTATTTGTTATGTACTTGCACTAACCTGTCTGCTCATCATAGTTTTTCCAACTTTCCTGTTTTGAAGTAGCCATATGATGTTATTAATATTCATATGTCCCTTTAATTCGCAGGTAACAATAGCATGTGATGCTGTCCTCAATGCTCCATCACCGTATAAAAAACCGGAATCTGATTCTTGGGAAGAAGAGATCCAAGTATCCCGACATGCCAGAAGTCTCATACAGCAGGAGAATGGAGTTCGGATTCCTCCCAGGTCGGTCATTTGGACTTCTTAGCACTCTAGACGAGATAGGGGTTTGCCAACTTTAGGGCACCACTTAAATCTGATATGTCTGCCTTCCTTAAAACATATATTATGTTATGGAATATGGAATGTGTTTAGGAATCTTAGTATCGCACCAAGTCGAATATCTTGAAATATGAGGCAATAATTGTTGTTGGTTAGTTGCTGTAGATATTGGTGGTCAATAATATGTTGTTTTCAATGACTAACGATAGTTCCGATATGTCAAGAGAGAAGAGAAAGTGGTTGATGTTTTGTTCTATACAAAATAACAATGTTATAAAATCAAACGATAGTAACATTTTAGGTTTTTAGGCAAAATGCATAATATACTGGTATTGACAATAACCGTGATATAAATCCATTTTTATTTATATTGTTTTAATACTTTAATATCGTAAATAATTCAGTACCCATTAAAAATGTACACTTAAAGGCAGTGTCATGACCCTGTCCACAAAACTAGGAATTTCAAGACAAGGAGGGCAGGACCATGACAGGTAGTTCACATGATATACTGTATATTATATTATATTCATTTATATTAAATTATATTATATTAATTGTATTATAAATGCATTTCGTAGTTCTGATAAAAGGTATTTGGAAGAATGTTTAATGGAGCAGTTCTCGGGCACTATCTACTATG
Organism: Barbatula barbatula; assembly: GCF_947034865.1. Lineage (NCBI taxonomy): Eukaryota > Metazoa > Chordata > Actinopteri > Cypriniformes > Nemacheilidae > Barbatula > Barbatula barbatula. The sequence continues at coordinate 18,364,830 of NC_136770.1, forward strand.
GTAGTCAATGGTGCCCCAGAACTGTGTAGTTTAAACATTCTTTAGAATATGTTCTTTTGTGTTTAATAGAACAAATACATTTATAAATGTTTGTAACAACATGAGGGTGAGTTTATGATGTCAGAATTGTAATTTTGGGTGAACTGTTCCTTTAAGAGCCACAATGGTTGAAAACCATCCCTCTCTCTGCCTTTCTACAGTCATATTTCGAGTTTATTTCGACAAATATTGTTTTCGTGAATTTGTATTTTCGTGAACTTTTTGTGAAAACGGAGAAATAGTAGATGATACTTAGTCAGTAGTAGTCAGTAATTCTTTCCATTTGTGTTTAAAAAATGGCCTTGACTTGATGATCTTTGCTGAAACTTAGTTTAAGAATCAATTTTTGTAAACTGTTTCCAGCAGATGCTCAATGGATTATAGAGCAGGTAACAGATTCTCAGGGTCTCCTCTTCTGCCTGTTCATGTCTTCAATATGCTTTATGTCCTATTAGTGGCTGGAAGTGTGCCAAGTGTGAAATGAGAGAGAACCTGTGGCTAAACCTGACTAGTGGTTCTGTCCTCTGTGGAAAATGGTTCTTTGACGGGAGTGGAGGCAACGGGCATGCCCTCGACCACTACAAAGAAACCAACTTCCCCTTAGCTGTTAAACTGGACACAATCACCCCAGATGGAGCAGGTATGTGTCTTGACATACGTCACATGTTTGCAAGCTCGACCATTTTTGTACAGCCAACATTTAATGGATGTTTTATGTGCTCTTTCGCAGATGTTTATTCCTTCGATGAAGAAGAAGCAGTTCTCGATCCTCAGATATCTGAACATTTATTACACTTCGGAATAGATATGCTGCAGATGCAAAGGGTATGTTTTCAGTTTCAATATAAGAATTGGGGGTGTCTGGTCCTTTTACTGATTTGCTTTATTTGTATCAGTTCATAACATCAAAAGACTGTAACACCTTATCTTTCTCTGTCTTTCTTAAATATATTTGTGTGTCCTTTCCAGACAGAAAATGGCCATCACACAGATAACCACGTACAGCCACTCGTAAGTGACTGGGAAGTGGCTCAGGAGGCTGGGCTAAAGCTAAAACCTGTGTATGGCTCAGGATATACGGGCATTAAAAACCTGGGTAAAAGCTGTTACCTGAGCACCACTATGCAAGTTCTGTTCAGTATTCCAGAGTTCCAGAGAGCGTAAGTACCTTAAAGTCGTCTTAAAGCGTAGCTCTCTTAATACTTCATGCTAATGTCATTAGGCACATAAACGAAGCCTGTCTGGCCAAGGTCTTTACTAGTATATTTATTGTGCTAAAACATACATGTGTGTACCACAGGTATGTTGGGAATCTACAAAGAATATTTGATTACTCACCCCTTGATCCAACTCAGGACTTCAACACACAGATGTAGGTGTTTTAACATTGAACATCAATATTCTTTATATTGTTATAGGTTAGATTGTAAATATGATACATCATTTATAATATACGTGTCTTGCTTTTCTCTCTAATGTGCTAATATAATCTAATGAACTGGCCAAATAAATGGTTCTGTGCTCTGTGAATTTCATGAATACTTATGCCACATTATGCAATATTACCAACACAACAGTATTGCATTGTGTCTTATTTAGAGATGTGTTTCTTTAGGAAAGTTGATTTTCTTTGTTTTCAAGCGCGAAACTAGGCCATGGACTTCTCTCAGGCCAGCACTCCAAACCTCCACTGAAATCAGAACTCATTGAACAGGTGATGAAAGAAGAATACAAGGTATTTGAACTGGTCTGTCTTGCTTGATATTTGTCATGGTTAGCTTCTCATAACTGAGTTTATGCTTACAGTTCAGCATCCCTTTGGGTGCTAGTTTGTTTTGGTTGAAAGACCTAAGCGTCACGTTATATACTTGACTCAAGCTAAATGTGTTAGTTGTGCGAAGACGCTCTTGAATACAAAAACCAGATTTTGTGAAAGACAGTTTGTTGGCTTAGTGGTCATTTATTTGGTGACCCTGAACATCATTGTATCATGTGTTTTTTTTTCTCTGCAGCAGCAGCAAAGAGGGATTTCACCTAAGATGTTCAAAGCCCTGGTCAGTAAGGGACACCCGGAATTCTCCTCCAACCGGCAACAAGATGCTCATGAATTCTTCCTGCACTTAATAAATCTTGTGGAGGTATGTATAGGTTTTTTCCTTTGTTGAAGCTTTAATCGATTACCTAAATAATTTACTCACTTTAAAAAAATTGTATGACTTTGTTGTGTCTAAACTAAATTGTACCAAGCGTTATTCTGAATATTTTTTGGTAAGTAATGAAAGGACACATGCACTGATTTGGATACAAATGGTATTACCTGATGCTTGAGTTACATTCTCACACAAACTTCAGTCGACTTAATATACACCATGTTTATGTTCTTTTTGTTGTATTGTACTCTTATGGCTTTATCAAAATTTTCCTCAAACAATTGACAACAAAGTCAAACAATTGATGTTGGATCTTTTTCATGTTTCCGGGTTTCTCAGCAGCGGAAGTCAGCATAGGTGGGTAAACTTTTATACCGGTTAATGGGAGACTGCCACAAATATATTTTTTACATTCTCATTTGCTCAGATAGCAAAAGAAAAACTCACCGATAAAAATGAAATTATCAACAACTTTGGTGGATTTACAATGTTAAGGTCCGTTGAAGGCGTCATCGCAGTCTTGTGAAAAAGGTCCAGCTTCAGCTCTAGTGGGCTGTTAACTATAGGTTCTGTCCAAATTGAGAACAAATCAGTTATGTCATTCACTGTTATCATGGTAAAAGAATATCCAGGACATCCCTCAAATATTCACATGTTGTGTTCCACTTAAAATATCATACAGGGTTAAGACAACATGGTGATAATTTGCATTATTTACATCATTTGAGGGATCTAAATAATCTGCCTCTAATTGCATCATAGAACATCTGCTATTTAAAAATATGGTTTCAGAGAAACAAGGGTTTCTAGGGTTTGGCTGAAATTTCCCAGACATGTTTGTAGACTTTGAGTCTGGACAGCGGGCTCTAGTTTCAGGAGACACTTTCGACTGCACTCTCTACTCCTCCGCTGGCAGACACACTTGTGGTCTGAAGTGACTTTCTCAACTGAGTTAAATATAGATACCCCTATCAGTTACAGAGGGCAGATAATGCTTCCTGTTACCTTCCCCTGCTTGGTCCATGTCCAGAATGAAAGCCGTTGCCTTCCCTGACACTTTTAAATGGCTCGAAAACAAACAAAGGTGCCACACCGTGCTACGTTAAAACATGAAATGGTATTCGCAACCCATTTAACTGTGAAAATGTGATGTATTTCTGAGTGGAATATTCCACATAAAAACAAATCTAGTGTGGATCTAAAATCTAGTCGTTGGGTATTCATTCGATTGTGAAAAGGGGTTTCAATGTGACATAAAATGTGATCATATAAAAAATGTGCACTGTCATTTTCATATCAATAACGTCAGCCTAATAGTAGAGTCATTTTAGCTGGTGCAGAACAGGTTTTGATTCTGATGAAGAATGACAATTTATTTTATGAAATAACATGCACAGATAAATATATACACAACCCTCAATATATTAAAGGGGTCATATGACACGGCTAAAAATAATTATATCGTTTGTTTTAAATGTAATGCAATGTGTATACACGAGTTAAGGTTAAAAAACGCTGTATTTTCCACATACCGTGCATGATTGTATCTCCTCTTTGCCCCGCCTCTCTGAAATACGAGGATTTTTTAATCTCATCGCTCTGGAAAGCGTGGTGTGCTATGATTGGCCAGTTAACTAGTGTGTTTTGATTGGTCGAATACTGCAAACATGTGATGATAATGTAACACCTTTTACCATATTTAGAAATTCAGGTTCCAAAGCAATTGTACTGACATGTCCGCCCACCTTACGTGCGTATGCATTTGGGCGGTCTTAGTCAAACCTTGCCGCGAACTGATGTAGATCTGTGGGGGTGTGGTTACACGAGGCGTTTCAGGTCTGGGTGAGCATTCGCTTTCGAATAGAATGCATCTTTTGTTCCGATACTATAATGTGGGCAACTTCTAACAAAGGAAAAACACATATTCGCGCCATATGACCCCTTAAAGACATTGAATTTGTTTATATACTAAAAATGGCTTTAAAGAGGTAAAAATAATCAATAGCTAATATTTGTGAACCTTTGCCTTGCAGGATTGGACAGATCATATAATAGTACATACATTTTTATGTAAAGTACAGGGCCATATTCCCTCGAAATGCTTCACGCTAAGAAATGTGGGCCGCTTTATTTGTGGCTGCCTTCAGCTGTGCCTTGTGTAAAATAGCTCAAGGTCCGTGAACAGTGATGGGACCTTACAGTGCATTTCTACCTCCTCAGCAAGTTTGTTTTCTGGTTCGTGCTCTCTGGTATCTTAGACTTGATAGAGGGGACTGGTATATTTCTGTATGGCCTCAAAATAGTGGAACTGCTTCAGGATGACCTTGTTGATCTTAATTATGGACTAACTCTTTACTGCCTCTTGAACGGCCTGAATTGAAATAGAAAGCATTGAAGTAATATTGGAGTTTGTTAACTAGTATTACTGTGATTTATCATTAGGTCATTGCTACTACTTTTATTCTACATTGAGTTATTTTGTTAAAAGATCCAGTTCGCTTTCATTGTACGGCAGAATGTGATGTAGTTTAGAACAGAACATTTTTCATTTCATTTGAAAGTCTACATGAAATCAACATTGAAGTTTTTTGGACTTTAGCATAAATGAGTTGGCCTTAAAGGGTTAGTGGGTCTTTAATGAACAATTCCACGCAACACAGTTCTCACCAAAAGAGAGAAAGACTGACAAACCCACAACGATAAAGAATAACAGATCTTTCATGAGTGTAGAAAATGTATCTTGACATAGATTATTTTATGTATGTGTTGTCATGTCCAGAGGAACAGCAATGGCTCAGAGAACCCCAGCGACGTTTTTCGTTTCTTAGTGGAGGAGCGCGTGCAGTGCTGTCAGACACAGAAGGTGCGGTACTCGCAGAGAGTCGACTACCTTATGCAACTTCCTGTACCCTTGGAGGCTGCCAGCAACAGAGGTAACACATTCTACAGTTCTGTTACCAAATATTAGTTTCACTCTGATGATTCAGTAATATTAGTTAATACTTTGGCCTTCATTTAGATTATCCATCAGATTAATTATGTCCATAGTTTGAGGTGTTTTAAGGAATCCACTAGGCATAATGGTGATGTCATTTTTACAGATGAGCTAATAGCATATGAGAGTAAGCGGAAGGAAGCAGAGGAGAATATGCGGCCCCTTCCAGAGTCTGTGAGGGCACGGATCCCCTTCACTGCTTGTCTGCAAGCCTTCACAGAGCCTGAAAATGTTCGAGACTTCTGGAGCTCTGCACTACAAGCAAAGTCAGCCGGCGTGAAGTAAGCAAGGTTCTGGTTCAAGACCTTATGAAGGTCTTGACACACATGTTTGCCTTACAATTTAGAAGAAAATTAATGGAAAAGTTTTACTCACCCTGTTGTCATTTTAAACCTGTGATTTTCTTTCTTCTGCAAAACACTTCTGTAAAAAAGTATTGGACACAAAACCAATACTTTTGTATGGACACAAAACCAATGCAAGTCAATGGGGAGCAACGGTTCTAAATATCTTGTGTTCTGCAGATAAAAGCCATTCAGGTTTAAAATGTCAAGAGGGCGTGTAATATGACAGAACTTTCATTTTGAAGGTGAACTATCCTTTTTATCTATTCCAATTATTTGATATGATATTTACCAGTTACTCAAGCTTTGAAGATATCTAAAATGCTTTTTTCCATATCCCAGGCTTGTTTGATGCTTAGAAATAAAGTTGACGTGTGTTAGCCCCTGAAATTGTGTCTTTCTCAATCCTCAGGACCTCTCGCTTCGCATCTTTCCCTGAGTACATGGTGGTACAAATGAAGAAGTTCACATTTGGTGTAGACTGGGTGCCCAAAAAGTTAGGTGTGTGAATTTAGATTGTCTTCACATTTTTGTATTTACATTCACTAATTGCTGTCCAGAGCATGCAATATTTTTATTCCAGCATCTGTCAAACCGTGTTTACGGATTTATGATGTTTCTTGTTTATCAACCCTGTCTGCCTGTCACAAGTTCTCTTGTGCAATTCAGACCGTCTCATGTTATGCCTCTTGAGCAATGCATGATGACTGGTCACCTCAGAAGAGAATTTGCATGGTGTGAGTTTGTTCAGCAGATCTTTTGACCAGCAGAGGGTACTGTATCACTGCTTTGTTGGTCTCTAGCTGAGAAAATTCTGGTATAAGTGGAGTGATTTAGGAAAGTAATATGAAGTGTATTCTGAGTCTTAGGCCTGAGACTTGGGAACAAATAAACATGCGTTTAGACTTTTGTGAGGCATCTTTCGAATGCAGTAGATCTTTTTATGTGCCGTCTATGCAGATATTTCTGTAGATGTACCGGATTTCCTTGACTTGAATCGTCTGCGGGCGGCAGGGCTACAGCCTGGAGAAGAGGAACTGCCTGACCTCACACCTCCCATTGTCATTCCTGATGATACCAGAGGTGAGAATATGATGCATGAATGTCTTTTGTGTCTTTTGGAAATCTGTTTCTGTTTAAAATTTTTACGAATAGTACTTTTATATAAAAATGCAATGGCGTGGATCCATTGTTTCTTTTACACATTTGGTACATGGAAAATGAATATGTTTTTGGACAATATTGCAAAAACATGTAAATAGAACAGGATATAATGTGGCTCCAAAAAATATTAGGGAACCTGAATTTATTTGTCAGTATAAACACACTGACAGCACTAATATAAATTCTATATAAAATATATGTAATTGTGTATATACATGCACACACATAAAATGTATATATTATATAAATCCTATTTGAATAAATATATACATTTATATTTACATATAATTTGTTATGCATAAATATTAAATATATAATATATTTTAATTTCAATCAAGAGAATTGTTTTAAAGAATTGTAGCACAAACACCTAAACAAATAAACATTTTATTCATAAGAACTTTTGTCACTTGTCAACCTGTCTATTGTCTTTATAATAACTGATTTTTTTTTCCCATTAAGGCAGTTCAACAAACAACTCTTTGGAATGTAAGTGTCACTTTTATTGTAAATACATAGAGACAGAAAGATTTCTGTATTCACATATTCCAGCTGTATTTATTTGACGTGGGCTTGCTTCCATGTTCCCCAGCTCCAGAGATAGATGAATCATCTGTGATGCAGTTGGCAGAGATGGGTTTCCCTCTGGAAGCGTGTCGGAAGGCTGTGTACTACACTGGGAATATGGGAGCAGAGATGGCCTTTAACTGGGTTATAGCACACATGGAAGAACCAGGTAGGACCTTGTATCTTAAGATAACCACCAGACATTTGAAGAACAGCTTATCTTTACCATAGGTGTTCTGTATAAAATAAATATTGTTTGAAATATGAAAAAGTTACAATAATACACAAAATACAACCATATACATGCTGTTGCAATATACACCGCCATCCATGTCGCCTTGAAGATAAATAAGCTGGCGAGGTCTGGTGCGCTTTGTGGAGCTCATTATTTGGGTTGCTGCCACGGGGGAATATTTCATGTTTGGAGCATGCCTGTCAGCTGTGGTCTAAAATGAACATGTGTGACGTAAACCGCTACGTATTTCCACTGATGTACTTCAAGCAAAATCATTTTAATCAGCAATTTATGTAGGTTGCTTTCTCGGGTTGTGTTTTAAAGACATCAATATGACATCTTTGTCGACGTGCTTCTTACTAGTAAACACAATTCTCAGATGCTAGCATCACCTGTGAGTTGGGACTTCTGTTCTCATCTCTTTCCTGCCCTAGTTAAGCAGCCACCTGAGAACACACATACACACACACACACACACACATAAGCAGAGTCTCTAGTGGTCTAAACCCCATTAGCTTTACATCTCCTAGACTTACGTTTGTTCCACAAAAACAGCTGGACCTGTTTCAATATGACAGTGGTTATTAATGTGTACACTGATGACTTTATTAATTGTTCTGTAATTCGGAGATGAAATTAAAACACAGCAAAAGAATCTCAACCTGTATTGTTTATATCAAAACGTATTCTGATCTTTTTTGTTTATTGTATTTATTTTGTTAAACGGATACTTCCTATCCTGGAGGCTGATGGGTCAGTGGGTTCAAAATTCACGCCCTCACTTTTACTTTGTAGTTTAAGTAAATTTTACAATGTTATGACAATAATGCACTCAAGGCCATGCCGTGTTATGAATAATAGGTACATTCAATGGCATGAAAGGATGTAAAAGTGCAGAGATGTGCCTTTTTGGTTCGTAAGATGATGTAGACAGACAGTTTGAAGAAACCGAGCACATTGTTGGTGTTCATGTGAATTTATCCATCATGGTAATCTGAGTAATGTGTGTTTAATATTTTCATCCACACCTGGTAAATAAGTCTTCTGCAGAATACGAAGATTTTTTAAAGAATACTGGTAAGCGAAGCACGGCGGTACCCATTGGCTTGCATTGGTTTTGTGTCCATACAAAAGAAGTGAATGGGTACCGCCGTTGTTTGGTTACCAACATTCTTTAAAATATCTTCTTTTGTGTTTTGCAGAAGAAAATCATACAGGTTTGAAATGAGGGTGAGTCCATAAAATAAATGTTTGCTCTCCATCTTGCTTTCCAACACATTGCCTGTTTTCTGGTGTTTACATTTTCATTTAACACGTTAAATAGAAAATTGTTAATGTCAAAACTCATCATTTCATGACAAACAATAAAATGAACGAAATTAATTACATTCTATTAAAGGAATGTTTGTAGTATCGGAGCAGTTGTTGAATTACCAAATAAATTACGACCCAATATGCGCTAATTGAGAACCGTCCTTATTGAAAACTGATAGCACATGAGACCTGCGGCTGTTTGCATCTACAGATCTCTTTGATTCACAGTGAATGTGTTCTGTTCTTGCACCGAAAAACTGCCAGACAGAGTGCAACAAAATAGAGAAGAACGGAGAGGATCTTGAGATGAAGACGAATTATTATTCATCATTTAATAATATGATTATTAGATGCCAATCCCCATGTGTACATACTTTAACACCCATTATAATTTTTTTTCCAAAAATACATCTAGACCTGTCTGTTGTTCAATGATATGAAAAGAAAGCAAATAATACATTGAGCAATGTCTATATAGTACATTATCTGCCATAATAACATCATAATGTCTTTGAATTGTCTTCATTTGGTATTTTTCCAAACAAATATTGATGTATCTGACATGTGTGAATTTGATTAAAATCGATTGACGGCTTCTGTAATAAAAGGTTGTAAGTGTGACGAAAAACACGTCTCTCGACTCTTTTAGATTTTGCGGAGCCTCTGGCTATTCCCACGTACATGGAAGCAGACCTGCCCAGCCCCAGCCTTCCTGCCATCAGCACACTAGACAACCAGCCTCCAGAAGAGAGCATCGCCATCCTCACCTCCATGGGCTTCCCCAGACATCACTCCATCCAAGCTCTCAAAGCCACAGTGAGTGATCTGTCCGGAATCATCACGTTAATATAATATTATTATTATAAATAGTAGTTTTATAAGGTTTGTCTTGGCGGGTAACTATAAGCAAATCAGAATTCTAACATTATGTACTCATCCCTGAGATTCTTCAAACCTGCAAGCTGTTATTTGTTCCATAGAACACAAAACATATTTTTTTATAGTTAAAGCACTTTAAAACAATGCATATACAGCATTTTTGGAATGCTTTTAAAGTCTTCTGCAGTCATGTGATGAATGGACAAAACTCTATTCATTATTTATTGATAATCTGCTAATCTGAAAGGTAAAAAAAGCTGTTTAACAATATGATTACAACGTATTTTCTGTGCCATAAATGAAATAACAGCACACAGGTTTTGGAAAAGACATGAGGGTGTGTAAATAATGACTTATATATTTATATTATTGATTATTTAGTGACACAGCATATGGTGTGTATTCGACTACATTTAACTCTTAAACAGGTCAGTTATTTTGGCACAGAGTTATTATTGTAGTCCCACGTGACCATGCAAAACAAGTCCCAACGTGTCAGGATCAGTTCTGTCTCTGAACTCTCACTGGACAAGCATGTAAGAGTACAGAAGCCATTTATTGAGCTTGTCTGACCTTCATGTTACCTTAATGTAGTTTTGAAAGTTCATAGTTTATTTTCATGTTTACAGTTGAAGGAAATGCGATTTATAATGGCCAGTGTTTTACACAGAGATGACTACGTGTCTAAAAATGTCTCTATTCAATCTAGAATTCAGTTGGCTGGCAAAATGTTATTCCTATTCTTTTGTGGTTCTGCAAAAAAAAAAGAACTTGAAATATGTGATGATACATTATATGGTTTTATATCATATACTGTGAGTATGTACAGACTATCACATCAAATCATTAGAAGTGTTTTCAAATACTTGAATAAAAAAAAGTTATTTCTTCAAATTAAGACCAATATTTCCAATATCTCACATGAAAAAATATGTGTGTACATGTAGGCTCTAAAGCAGCCAATAATAGCTCAGTAACAAGTGGACGTCTTCACTCTACGGGTCTCACGTTTGGCTACGAAAAACAAGAGCGTCAGTTTTGCTTCGTGAATCATGGTGTTATTTCAGATAAGTGCCCAAATGAACATTTTGACCACATTATAATGACTTCATTAAAATATTACAAGTATATAAAATATAAGCTATTTCGTACCTGACAGCTCAAAATTCATTTTTCAGCTTATCTTGCCAAATCAGGGTCAAATAAGGTGACATTTTTTGAACAAATTTTGTTATGTACTTACTCAACTGATTTTTGTTTGTTTTACCCCAAAAAGTTACATTGCATCTTTATGCAGTCCGCAGCATACACAATTTGACCTTTCTTATTAAGAGCTCATTTATTCAGATGCCGATGTGTTTCACCTCCAGACATTGGCAGATTTTATGATGTCAGATATTGTCAACCAATCAGATGTCTGCCTCTTCTCTGACCACAGAATAACAATTTGGAACGAGCTCTTGATTGGATATTCTCCCACCCGGACTGTGGGGATGAAAGCGAGGCTATGTCAGACACACCAGACACAGAACCAAAGGATAACAGCTTCTCGAATGGCAACGCCAACAGCGATTCCTTACTGAGCCCAGATCAGGAGGTGTCCAGTCCCCGTGTCAGAGACGGCCCAGGGCGTAAGTGCTCATTACATACTGCATTGAAAAACGTGGGTGAATTCATAATATTAAAAGCAACAAAACCTGTTTTTTGTTTCTTTTTTTGTTCATATTAAAGGTTACGAACTGTTTGCCTTCATCAGTCATATGGGAACATCAACAATGTCTGGCCATTATGTTTGTCATATCAAAAAAGAGGGAAGGTATGCTGATCTTGATATATTAATAATTTATTTAATATATGTTTGTTTTGCGAATGTATGGATGCAAACCCCTAAAGTCATGGATTGATTGATGAGAGGATCCAAAAAACAACAGGTCCCATTTATAAATTCTATGTTTATTCATAACACCAGTGTGTGCACTCAAAGCGAAATTGTAGATTTATCAGTAAATTTGTACTTCAACTCATTTTACATTTTTATAAAAAGATTTCCAGTAACTATGTATTAGTTACTGGCTGTGTCGATGCGCGCAAAGCGTGCACAGTCTAAAAATGGCTCACTGAAAGGTTGTTTTCAATCGCATGGACAGCATCAAGGGATTTTCTCCATAGGAATTCACCATAACAAACTACGTACTTATGTTAAATGACCTGAACAACAACCAGGTAAGCCCAAATTTCTGTCAAACTTTACTTGTAATAAACACCGTTATAATCCATTAAAAGGAAACAGCTTAACGTACCAAAACAACAACCACGGAAAAAACAAATATTAAACATTTTTTTTATCACTGATATCAAACATAAACATGATTACAGAAAGTTTTACTTTCTGAGAGTGTCGCTGCCTTGAACCACGTTATGTGGTTCCTTGAAAATAAACAAGCTTAACAAAAGGGTATTTGACAAAAACAAAATTAAACAAAAAGGATCCTTGGGTATAGAGCGATGTATTGGATTGATTTTTTAAATGTGAAATAAAAAAACGGTGTAACTGTCACAGTATTCATAAACTTTGAAAAAATATTTTTACTTGGAGGCCGCCATGTTTTGCATTAAAATCTGTGATGTCAAATGGTTGCAAACTATACCTGTCCTCTTTCGCAACAGTGAAGCACACACGTTTTCCATATATAGCAGTAAAATGTGACACATAAAACACAAGATCGGGTATATAAACACACAGGGACAGTAGGTGGCGGTATATCCTCTTAACACAAGCCAGCCTGCCTGCCATAAAAGAAGAATGCGTTCAGTATCAGTAAGTGATTTAAAAGCACACTAACCTTGAACAGACATAGTCTTAAATAGATTTAAACTACGGCCTTTAAGACGTTTAAGACATCAGCATCTACCATCATAGTATACTTTATACATTATGAGAATATACTGATAAACACAATAATATGTTTTTGCGGTTTGGTTATTTATTTTGTACTAGAGCACACATGAATATTAGCCCCCGTCAGCTAATGAGCAAAGGACAGAAGACCATAACGTTAGGCTATTGATGTTGATAAATCAACATCAAAAAGTCCAAATCTGTATAAAATGCATTCTATAGTGGCTAATAATAATCATTGTGTATATAATACATTTGAAATGATTTTTGGTTATTAATATGCATGTTTGTATGGTTTCTGACAAACCATATTAAAATGTATGAAAATACACCAAATAGCGTCTTTATTTTCTTTCATATTTTAGCATTTATATATATATATATATATATATATATATATATATATATATATATATATATATTATCCTACAGAACCTTATATTTACTGAAGAACTGATTAGTCTGTCTGTGTTTAGTGTGGCTGCCTAGCTGTGCGTGCAACCAGATAACGTCATCGAAAAAGAACATGGCGGCCTCCTTAGGTTAAAATGACTATTACTTTTAGGTTTTTCAAGAACTGAAAATATTTGATGTGTTTCTAATGACAAATGCTAGTAATGTAAGGCTATTTCAATTAAGCCATACATCTCTCTATACACCGGGTTCCCTTTAACGTAAGACTTTAGTTATATTCGGAATAAGTGCTTGTTCTTTTAAAATTAGCTAGTGTTTATTCAAATTAAGGTTTAATAGAAAATTGTTTTTGCGTAGTCGTTGTTTCGGCAGGCTGTTAAGCTGTTAAATGTGGGCTTCCATGGTCATTTAGGTACGTTAAACCTTGTTAAGCGTTTTGGAAAGTCATCCAGTGTTCTATAGAATTGTCCTGCCCTGGCAGATTTTCCTACAACTTTAAGCGGCCCTTAGCATACAGTTTCTGTATATTTCATGTTGATCTTGAGTATTTATAGAACAGTATCACACCCTTCAAATATCCGCAGAGTCTTTAGTTTGATCACATTTATAGAAGACATATACAGCTGGACGATTATTTCCGAAAACATGCAACGCCTGTGGGGGGAGGGGGGGAACAAAAGCACGTGCACGCATCTAAGTTTCACTTAGCCTACCGCATGCAGTTCATGTCCAGGGTCTTTTAGCGCTGGGAACGCCGCTCCATCTATCACTTTCGAACGATCTCAAAATCCAGGGTTATATCCACCGTTTATATAACATTCATATGTTTAATAACATTTCACCTGTGGAGAAAATCACCTGCTGCCCTACATCCGCACTTTGCTCATTTCATACAGAATATCCATTGTCATGGATTTTGTATCCCCATAGTGCCTAAACGTATGTAAATGCAGGAAATGGGATTCAAATCAAAAACATTTTACCCCATTTTGTGCCCCCCCAATTCTCAAACCAAAGTTACACTCCTTGGTGTTTAGTAAGAATATGTATTGTCTTTCAATTGGTTTTAAGGATGCCACACTGAACTTAACTTTGGAGCAATCTTACTCCACTATATTTCATGAATAAAAGTTTTTTACTCTTGTTTCAAATCTGTATAAATGTCTTTGTTTAGATGAACACAGAAAAATAATTAGAAAAATGCTTGCACCCAAACAGTTCTCGGCCACCATTGACTACTATAGTAGGAAAGATTAAAATGGTAGTCAACAGTGCTCAAGAACTGTTCTTTTGTGTTCAACAAATGTATAAAAAAATATCCTACTATGGTAGTCAAAACAACAAAATTGTTTGGTTACAAGCATTCTTCCAAATATATTTCTCTGTATTCATCAGAAGAAAGACATTTATACAGATTTGGACTGTGTGAGAGTAAATAACGGAACAGTTCACCAAAAAATTTATTTGAAGTACATGGAAATCTAGTATTTTTCTTTACTTAAATGTTTTTACTCAGAACTTTTAAACCAAACGAAAAAGTCCTCGATTTGTTATATACGCAAGTACTGTACTAAAGGTAAAAAACATGTAAAAATGTATTTATGAAATTTTTGAAGTGAGAAGTGCATATTTTTTCTATGCATTAATTCGTTATTAGTGCATGGAATTATATTGGAGCCAAACCTAGATGTTTTTATTTCTTTCATCCTTTTTTGTCTTTTATCATCCCTAGATGGCTGATTTACAATGACCACAAAGTGTGTTTGTCCGAGAGGCCTCCTAAAGACTTGGGCTACATATACTTTTACCGGCGCCTGTCAAGCTGCTAGATCTGGACCTTCATAGCCTTTATGCACAGCCATTAGGCAGGAGAGATGTGGAGTACCACTTACACTGATGGAAACATCTGTAAAAAGGAGAGAGAACCTTCAAGTCCCTGCCAGGACCTGCACTGGCACTCATCACAAGGAAACTATTAAGCAGGGAACTGAAAGTGTTTTGTTTGTCCGTACGTTATTTGTTTGTTTGTGTTGTCTGCTTCAATGGTACAGTGGGGTGCGTGCAATTTTAGGTATGAAAATAATAATTTTCCTAATATATTTACAAATGATTGATTTGTTATATTTCTCTTTTATTATGATGAGCTCCTGTGCCAGTATTTTCAAGACCTGCTTTGGGAAATACGTGTGCCTGCATTAAGAAATTATGACGGCCGTTTTAGACGAATGTACACGATTCAGGGTCATTTAAGGTATCCAGTTAAAAATGATTGGAACAGATTTTAAAACATCTGCCATCTGCCTATATTTTTTAATCATGGCCATACACAATGAAGATGGAGATATTTCTTTGTGGTCCTGTAATCCATGTCAGGTTGGTCATGTGTTGTCATTCGATATTTGCTAGATATACAGTGTATTCTAGCATTAGGAATTCAACCATATATGCAGCCACATCGAGCTGGTTTGTTGTCCCCAGAAGCATTTTCATCTCTTTGGTTCACGGGTTATTGTTTTTCTTTTGGTCTAGCTTTCAGTCAATCTGTGATAGCTGACCGAATAAGGCACCTATATCACATTTTCATGCAACATTCAAGTGCTTTACTTTTACCCTCAGCAGTTTAAAGACTGGGATCAATTTCAATTGATTCTCAGTTTCAAAGAATGTAAAACCATTTGTATTTTTTACTTAAGCAATATTTTATAACAAATAGATTTACAGATAGACCTCAAATGTATGCATTATTCTGGTACTGTGTAACCAAACTGCTGTCAAGCTTTATTTCTGACAAACTTGGCTCCGCAAACTGAGTAACAGTTTGATAAACCCTGGACGTGGCACATATCCTTTAAAGTGTTATTTAATTAATGTTTTGTTACATTATCTTGCTCAGGCTCATCTCAATGCATTTCATCTGAACATTGCACAAACTTTTGTCATGTGGACTGTACCCTGTCATGTTTCTTTAAATTGTTTGTGTGTTTCATTTGTTTTCTTTATTTGCTTGCCCATCTGAGGCTGCATATCTCTCTCATTTTCTCACTTGCTCTTTTCTCTATTCCTCTGTCTTTGTTGGGTGTAAAAGTGGATGCTTTTACCCCACCTTTCTCAAACATGCCATGATATTATCACTACGTGCACTAAAACGCGAAGGTTAGTCAGTTGACATTTTGCAATATTACTGATCTTTAGCGGGTTCTTTTTTTCATGGAACTGAAGGTCATGCATTACGTTTTTATTGTTGATCTTTTGCTAAAAAAAAGTGTGCCAATTCTTACAAACGTGCCCACTTTGTTTGTTGTAAGTTGTTTTTAATAGATTTTCTGATGCGCTTATTGTTCACAACCATAGCATATGCGGGAGATCTGGTTCCAAAATCTGTTCAAACATACTTGTGACTCAGAATGTTTGGATTGTTCAATAAAGTCCACAGTTCAACAGTGCTGTTTTCATATTTGGAGACAAATTGGAAATGGGAGAATTCAAGCCTGGAATCTTTGTTTAGAGCGTCTGAAATAATATCTAAATAACAGAAATACACACATGGCATTTTGATCAATAGCAATAAACAGACATACTGTACAAAATCTATAACAATATTTTATTTTAAAAGATATCTTTTCTATATTGATCGTCTATGTTTCGTCACGTTTAAATATTGCGCCAGATTTATTAAAGTCTGCGGCAAACAATCAAGTTTTCATGTACAAATTCAGAAACACAGTTCTGAGGGATGCATAATGTACAAACTGACTCTAATTCACAATGTGACTTCTAAAGGCGTCAGTAAATCTGCCTATTGCAAGAGTACTAAATATATGTAACTATAAATATTTTCTTGGTTACATTACCCAGCCCAACCACATTGTAAAAATGCTTGTGTCTATATATTTTATTTGTTTAAATGTCGTTTTCAGATCAATATATACTGAAATGCAAAATAGTGTGATAACAGTAATATATAAGTCATACAAATGAAAGGTATACATCAAAAGAGGCATGTCAAGTTCATGCATATATAAATAAATCTAATGCATTCAAAAATAAGCAGTCGGCATGCGATCAGGTGCAGTGACTTCATCTAGACGATCACACCTGAGATTATACAAAGTTCTAGAAAAAGGAGATTTGGCCTAAGGCGTGATATCATCTACAGTATCTATCATTCTGCTACAGACCACAATCCTGCCCTAACTATTAATGAGCATATACAGGGCTTTCCAAAGAGTAGTAGTAAATAAAGAAATAAACAACATCTGAAAAGTGATTGAATGGCTTTACATGCTCGCTCTCTAACATTGCTCTTAAATAAATTCTTGCTAGTTGTCTGTGAAAAATGCAAATATATTAAACCAAAATCGGCTAGATCGGGGGCCACGTTTTCAAATAAGATCAAAATAAATGCTTATAAAATAAACCAGACTTTGATGTATTTTGTCTAAATTAAAGCATCTGTCTTAATTGTAAGTATCAGTTTCCAACTGAAAAAAAACTAGATACTAGATTTTTTTGAATAGATTTTGCATAGCATTTTAAAATCGTTCTTCTGCATACGCACCAGCATTTGCGTTTTGCACAATAAAGCAAAATAAGTCACATGCAAGCTAACGTCAACCATCATAAACAACAATGTACAATGACAGTTTCGGGGTATAAAATGTGAAATTAACTGGAATAAACTAAAGAAATGTTTGGCTTCGATTTTGCTATCACTGTGAAAAAATATTTGTTGCTTTTTGTTGGTTCAACTTAAAAATGGTTGCCTAAATATTTAAAGTTGGTTCGACTTAAAAATATTAGTTAACTTAATGAAATTCTCGTTGAGGCGACTAATATATTTAAGCTGCATGAACTCAAAATGTTAAGGCAACCAAGTAAATTTTTCAAGTTGAACCAACAATTTAGGGTTTTCAAATGATTCATTGTGATTAATGGCATCCAGAATAAAAGTTTGTTTAAACTGTTACTGTGCTTATTCATTTTGTATTTATAAACACATACACATACATGTGTACATATTTAGGAATTATTTACATGTATTTATTATTTGCCAATAATTTAAATATGATTATATTATTATATAAATGTTAATTCATCTTTATATTTTAAATTTTTCTTTAATATATACTGTACATGTACTGTATGTGTAAGTGTTTATAAATACAAAATTAATTTGCAAAATACGCAAACATATATTATGTAAACACAAACTTTTGTTTATTCTGGATGCGATTCATCGTTTAAAAGCCCTAGATTTTGGGCAGTTTTCTTCAAAATACAGACATATTTTTTGTAAAATTAATTTTATAATTGTGGCAAAAAGGGAAGTCAATCAGATTTCCCTGCGTCACATGTGCATCATAACATTTCAATACGTTTTCAATACTAGTCTCTGATCCAGTCTTTGATCAAGAGGTCAAAGTATGGCAAGGAATGGCTTTAATTTGATATAGTGACAACATCTCAATCTCAATTATTCCATGCATGAAAAGTAAGGCGTTGTATTCTGCTCAGCAAGCTACAGGAAATAAAGGGGATAATGCAGCAAACATCAGGTGGGTAGGGTCCCGTCTTATACTAAGTGCTACCAAAAATACTGCGTCCTCTTTTATTATAATCTCACCATCTGAAATAAAAAAGTGCAATTGATTCAATACATGGACTCTACGCAGTTCATGTCTAAAGATCTCCGAGGATCGAAGCAGTATTAGCAGTATACTTGAAGAAGTACAGCTTAATTCCAATAAATTGGGAAATTGAGGGCTTTAAAAGTTTTCCCACTGGCTGCCAATGGTTACATTGCAGGTCTAACTGACTGATTTTCACAAGGCATACTCCGTACAATCCTCTCCTGGCGTTGTGCTCTTTAGGGAGATCATATACTGAAGTACAAAAAGTTTCAAACCGGCACTCAGTTCTAAGGAATGTAAAGGTGCTCTGCAGAAAAATAAATAACCAGTTTTGAATAAACTGTACGGTATGTTGACAAAGTTATTGTCGTAAAAGACTTTGGATTTTCGCCACGGTTAAAGGGTATTTTTTCTCACATATCCAGGTTAAAAGCTCTCATAAGTAAATCCAGGTCTCCTAAATTGGCGGCCTGAAAAAGCTCAGGCTGGTCTAGCATGGACAGTGCTATTCGCAGGGCAGCCCAGATGTTTCCGGACATGACCTGATGCGAAAGCTGGCGACTCCTGCTCTTCCTCTGTAGACCGAGAGCTGTCAGAAAGTTACTCGCTGCCTCCCTGCCAAAAAAGTTAAAACATTGTGTTCTTTTACACATGAATGCACGCATCAGACATTTTTACAGTTCAAAGGGATAGTTCACGTCTTTTATTCACCCTCATGTCATTCAAAACCAGTATATGACTCTTTCTTCTGTGGAACACAAAGGAAGATATTTCGAGAAATGTTTCAGTGGTTTTGTGTTCATACAATCAAGTCAATGGGAGCCAGTATTGTTTGGTTACCATCGTTCTTCCAAATATCTTCTTTTGTGTTCTGCAAAAGGATTTTGAACATGATGGTGAATAAATGATGATTCCCAAACCTGTGATTCCCCATGTTAATGCAGCTGATGCCCAGGTTATAACGTGACCGAATGAAGCCAGGCTGGAGCTCCAGGGCTCTGGTATACGCCTCCACGGCCTCCTCACTGCGATCTCCATTAGCCAGCGTCGCCCCCAGCCGATTCCACAGCAGGTAGTCCTGCACACACCAAGGACAAACAAAACGAAACAAAATCAGAAGATCTAAGTTTCCAAGCACCTCCTGTGCTTGGAATGGTGTCAGAGATTCACTTCAACCCCGTCATTATCGTTCATTGTATTCAAGCTCTGACCCACCCGGCAGGCAAGCAGACATTACCAAATCAAGCAGATAGGGAGGATTTTCGATTGAGTGTAAATGAAGTCCACACGGGGGGACAGAACTCGGGTTATCAAGCATCAATCGTCGACAAGTTGACCTGCAACGTTCTGGAGTCGGCTGAAATGAATGAACTGTTTTTGGAGATACTTTGAAATGTCCCGACATCTTGATTTCATCGTCCCTCTCTGTCTTTGAGAGAATTTCTGAGTGATTCAGTTAGCGTGAGTGCACCGAGCGGGGCTTTACCTCAGGTCGCACTGACAGTGCTGCATTGAAGGCTTCCACTGCTTTGTTGAACTCAGAGCTGAGGTTATATAGCACCCCCAATCCTGTCTGTAAGTCCGGATCTATAGCGTCCGAGCTCTGCTGAGCAGCTTCCAGGTAGACCTCCTTCAGCTCGGGCAGCAGGGAGCTGATGGGGAAGAGAACCGAACAAGAGAGAGCTCAGAGACTCAGAGGCTTTGCCCTTAATGGATGTCCACACTGGCATTATCATCAAAATGTGTCTTTTATTGGCTAAGGGGATGAGATAAAGGCTCTCTAGAGAGAAACGTTATTGGTTTCTGTTGGAATCTGGTTTCATCTGGTTTAACATAATTTAGAGCAAGCTAGATAGATCCTGTTTATTATATATATATTTTTTTTTCTTACAGCACTTTTTTTGTACGATCCATAAAAAATCCCCTCCTCAATAAATAGTTTAAACGCAAATGAAGATATTTTGAAGGACACTGATAACCAATTACATTGGCCCCCATTGACTTCCA
Source organism: Barbatula barbatula (assembly GCF_947034865.1). Lineage (NCBI taxonomy): Eukaryota > Metazoa > Chordata > Actinopteri > Cypriniformes > Nemacheilidae > Barbatula > Barbatula barbatula. Next base: position 18,385,467 of record NC_136770.1, read on the forward strand.
TTGTGTGGATACAAAACCACAGATATTTCTCAAAATATATATTACTTTTGTGTTCCACGGAAGAAAGAGTCACCTACAGGTTTTAAACAACATGAGGGTAAATAAATATCAACAGAATTTATTTTTGGGTGAACTATCCCTTTAAGATGGATTTTCTAGCATCTTTTGCATTCTGTCAAATCCATACCAGGCAATAGAGGAAGAGTAGGACAGTTTCTGTGAGCCAGGTAAAGCCTGCAGATGTGTGCGGCTCTTCGGTAGATGCTTATATTTGGGATTGTGTTTTATCCAGCCCAGCAGTGCCTCACACGCCTCCTGCCTCATCCCTGTGTTGGTCAGGCTCACTGCCAGGGCCATGAGGGCCTGTTGGTTGTTGGGGTGGAGCTCCAGACACCTGCACAGACACACATCACAGGGAAGCATCTGAGGACCAGTTGCTTTTGATGGACACTAATTAGCTCACAGCCATCATAAGAGGCAGATGCTTCCTGATTAGTGCTTTTAATTCATGCTCAAGTAGATGTGTCGGTTTATGTGTCTGCATTGGGTCCATGTCTACATGTTTCATAAATCTATAATCAATGTGCTTACAACCCACGTTTCGTATTTTCAGAGGGCAAGAAAACCGATGCAACAATGTATTTTGATGTAATGCAGTGCTCTTTAGCTGATCCTGGCCAATTAAAATGATGTCCTATTTCTTTTACTTCTGTATGCATTAAAAGTACATAATACTCTGCTCATGGGGAAAGTACTTTTTAAGTAGAAAGTTTTAGTTTAAGAGGATTTATATAGTGAGCAATTTGTTGGGTTGACTCTTAAAAGCATGTGTGACAAAGTGTTTCTAACTCATTTAATTTACAACAGTGTGTTATATTAAGGGTTATATTAGAAATACATATTAAGTTCATCACTGTTAAAACTAGACGAGAATGCAGATAATGCTGATCTATGTATAGTTTGTTCATTCATCGATGTGTTGGTAATGCCTCTGGCTTCCGTAGGTGGATCGCATGCGCGCGCTTCTCGCCCTCATTCAATACAGACGAGTGAAGGCGAGAGCTGCGTCATTGTGTGTTTCTTTAACCTTCCCGCTACTTTTTCCCTTTTTAAGGGTACAACACGGCTTGGCGTTCACGTCGATGGCCCTGCTGTTAGCACACAACATATAGCTCCAGTGTGCTTACGGCGACCCAAGTTTGATTCCTGTCTCGAGAGTCCTTTGCCGATCACACACCCCTTTCTCTGGTCAAATATCCTTTCAGCTCTCTCCTGTCCTATCCCATTAAATACATAAAAAGCAAAAAAGGTATGCCTTGGACAGTATTGAATACTTTGGCCCCTTTCTGCAATATGCCAAATTTGCCGCCATATTGGACAGGGCAAGACTGCCTTATAAACACATACAAACAAACAAAGACGTTTTCTTGTTTAAAAGCAAAATACCTATGTGAAATGGTGGAAGTGTTGACCTATGATTCAGTGGTCAATTCAGCGTCCATCTATGTCAATAGACGGTTTCATCAGACGCACGCGCCTGGCCCGGAGATAACTTCAAGTCTGTGTTTGATTATAATATATCAATTAAATTAAATTTGTATTATTATTTTGTTATGTTAATTGCATTCAATGAAATTAAAACTAATCAACTGTAGGAAATTAAGGTTGGTACACATAACGTTGTGTATGTGGTTTATGTTGTTGCCTCTGAACCTATCTATAGGGAATGGCTTGGCACTGTGCACATTCTCATGGTTTTGTCAGCCAATCAGAGACCTTTGACACCCGGGCGATTAGTCATTTGGCATTTACTTCTCAGATGACTGACTCTACTTCTTCAATACCCAGACCTCAAATGACATTTCTCTTGGTATTACAGACCACCTAAAGCCCAACAGAGTATGATTTGGAACATATTAACCAATCAAACAGGGCTGCACGATTAATCGTATTTTAATCGTGATAGCGATTTATGCCACCCATGAGACATTAGTAATAACCGTGGTGATATTAATGGGTAATATCCAGCGTCAAGTGTCACCAGTGATTAACAAAAACAGCTTTTAGTTTTTACCCCCTCAGTCGTTCTGAGGCACATAGTAAAAGAGTATGGAGGGCTGTTCTATCCGAAATGAATGTAATCTCCCAACAGCCCCTGTGATTATGAAATGCAATTTTAATTGGATCACCGGATTATTACAGCAGCTCTTTATCTCAAGCAGGAGAGGGCACAACAGAGAGCTTTGTCTCATTTGGTGTAACGGATAACCACATAGAGGTGTGTCTGATTCAAGGCCTGTGTGACATTCTTCTGCTTGAACTTCCACACATTAGAGAGCTCTGAAAAGGGCATTGTTGTCATTACCTATTCCAATTCAGTTCTGGAAACTGTTCTGGTAAGGTTTACTCTTAATCGTATTTAAAAGTTTGTTTTAGTGCAAGCCGAATAAGCATCAGCATTTTTCATTTGGATAAATTCTCAGTCCAATCCTAAATATGATGACTGCAGGACTCATGTAGAGATGCTTCCTTACCTCTGGAGGGAGACAATTGCTGCCTGCTCATTCTCATTCTCTGCTTGAGTGGTTCCCAGCACCAGCCAAGCCTGCCAAGAAAAAAGGTTTTGAACAATAAGCATTGGGGTTATCACCTCGACTCTCGTGAGGAGGTTCTATTGTGCAGGAGCACCAGTGCTAACCTCTGGGAAATGAATGGCTCACCTGTGGCATTCACCTGAGACATTCAACATAATTCTTGTGAGGACCTGAATGGCTTTCTGTTGTCCTGAATGGATTTCTGTTGTCACTGTTTGGATTTTGTTCTTGTTTATGATGAACAGATTTGAAAATACTGTATAGGAAAACATCAAGCCAGTACTTACGTTTTATAACTAAGGTTTAAGACATTGCCTTAAATGGACAGTTCACCCAGACAATTATTTCATCATTTATACACCCTCATGTCATTCATAACCTTTTTTTCTGTGGAACACAAAAGATGATATTTCAAGAAATGTCTCTGTGGTTTTGTGTCCATACAATGGAAGTCAATGGGGTCCAATGTTATTTGGTTTGCAGTGAGGTTCATCAAAGTATTTTTTGTATTTTAAGTTTTGTGTTCTGCAGAAGAAAGGCAGTCATAAAGGTTTTGAAAGGATACGAGGGTGAATACATTATGAAAAATAATGCACATTTTTGGAACGAACAATCCCTTTTATGAAGCATCCGTAGGGATATGAACACCAGGTAAGTCAAATTATTAGGATATCATTTGAATAACTTTCTGTAGGACAGAGCTGCTTTAAAAACCATCAATGTGACATGACTACAGTTAATAAAATATGTTAATATGACTGGCTGTGTCTTTTGTTTTTTTCAGATAAACCTATTCAGTTTTAGGGCTGTTAATGATTTTCCATCAGTCACTGTCAAACACTATGACAAAATGAAAGCTCTCAGTGAAAATCAATGAGAACGCCTTAGCTAATCATGCTATGATCTGTAAAATGTTCAGTGTGGGCAAGGACTCAACTAGCACTTATCGCTGCAGGTTGTGGGTATGAAGGATTTTGATTGAAAGAAAATGTACGTTACTGTTTTCAAGCTGTGCAAACTTTGATTTGATGAAAGTAGCCAAACCTGACTCGCTCACCTCTGAATCCTGAGGGTCCTGTAAGACGGCTGCTTCCAGAAGCAGTACAGCGTTGGGCAGATCTCCCTCTCTCGACTTCCGTAATCCCTCCTCAAATGCATTAGGCCAGTCTTTAAAAGGGTTATCCGTGTGGAAGTAGTATCCCTGAGGAAGAAATAAGAGAAATAATCAAATAATACTACAAATATCTAGTTTATGTTTTTACAGTGGGGTCCATATGAGACCTTCTAAAAGAAAAATATTGCATTTGCATTACTAGAACATTATCAATTTCTGCCTGACTAACATACGTCAAGTTTGGCACTAGACAAACAATCCAAATACTAAGAAATTCTAAAAATCCATACTTACTCTTCTACAAAATTACTTTCTGTAGGACGAAGCTGCTTTAAAAACCATCCATGTGACATGACTACAGTTAATAAAATATGTTAACATGGCTGGCTGTGTCTGTGTGCACAATGTAACACATTTCTTTTAAAGTTGTGTTCCGCTTTAATTAGTTTCTTTATGAAGAATGCTGAATACGAAAATAAAAACTATTTTTACCATCGACGGTACTCATAAAAAAATATTCACACATTGATACATTTCTGTATTATTACTTGTATCCAGAAATGACAAGGTACTGAGGTAAACTGAGCTTAAAACAACAGTTTAATGTAACAGTTACTAAAAATGAGTCATCCAAAACTTCAGATGTGTACATTTGATGGTTTTTGACGTTTATGACTAATACTGTCCTCACGAACCAAGTTCCAGATGTAATACCCCATCATCGCTTCATCCCACTCTTCCCTGTACAACAGAAATTTCTAGAATTTTCTGACAGTGACAATTTTGAAAAAAAAAATCAAATACGTGAAAATTTGTGCAGTTTTTGTTTATTTGCAATATAATGATATATCGTACTTAATTGTATAACCTAAAACATTGATGCTAAATGAAAATAAATATTACCACAATAATTAGCACCACAGAATTGTACAAGAACTATAAAAAGGTTGGTTGAACAAAAATAGTTTACACTATGTTATCAGTCGACTTTGTGTGGATATACATAATTTTTATAAATAAATAAATAGGAAATGAATGAGAACAACACACAATAAAAGTATTATCACTGGTGTTCTCAGAGGTTCGGAACACACTGTCATATATCTAAAAAAACAAGGCTTTGTTTGTTCTGTACCTTTTCATATGGAGACACATTAGAAGGAATCTGTGGCTGATCATTTTCTGTTAGCCAGTTCCTGCGGGCAAGCTCTTCCCACTCTGCCTGCATCTTGTCCCAAAACTCTGTGTCTGACTATGAGAGAAAAGTAGGACAGAGTCAAATAAAGAAGAAATAAACTACATGAAGCTCTAAAAAGTCTAAACCCATAACATCATCAAGTTTGGTAATCTCAGTCTTTGGTTCTTCACAGGTGTGGAGCACTTAGAAATGTCTTGAATCAGTATCAACATGCCTGTGAACTCCCTGTGCTTGGCAATCTGAATAATGAATCACTGCGCATGAATATTGATGGCAAGAGGAGACTCACACAGCCATGCGAGCTAGTCATTCAACTCAGCCGTCTAGGCCATTCGGAAATCTCATTTAAGACTTTGATTAATCAAAAGTGTTCCACTCTCCAAGCATTAGGTAGTGTAGCGAGTACGATGAAACACTTGGAATTAATGCAGGAGTACAAGATGCTTTAAAATTATTTGAAAGGGCCCAAATACACAAAACAGATGTGCTGGTTTTACCTTGATGTCTTTAATATTGACAGAGTAAAGCCAAATTCAGAATTCTATCATTAAATCCATCATTTTTGAGCAATAAACACATACATATTTTATGGCTATAAATACCTTGACACTAATAATGATGCTATAAATCATTGTAAATTTAAGAGAAGAATCCACATCACAACTTTAACAATAAGGATACAGGAATAATATTTATTATAATGTTTTTATAATAATACTTTGACAAAAAAATCCAAATTCAATTAGAATTAACACCAACTCTCTAAACATACATGTGAAGCAACTGAAACTGGACTGTGTACTACGAATACACAAAACTTCATCAATCATACATTTTTTAACCAAACAATTCCTGGCCACCGCTGACTACCATAGTGAGAAAGTTGCTTTAAATGTCTTTCTTCTGTTGAACACAAAAAAATATATTTTGTAGAAAGTCAAGTAGGAAAGTCAATGATGTCCAAGAACTGTTTGGTAACAAGCTTTCTTCCAAACATCTTCCTCTGTGTTCATCAGAACAAAGAAATTAAAACAGACCTGGAACAACTCAAGGGTGAGTTTATGATGACAGAATTTTTATATTTGGGTGTACTGTCCCTTAAAGACAGCTATCCACTCTCTAAAGCTTCTTAATCCTCTCACAGATTATATTTATGATGAGAATGTTGTGCGACTGAAAGTTGAAGAGAAATAATTTTCTTCAATGACACTTCTCTTATTGAGGAGATAAATGCCCCTCCGTGCTTTATGATGGCCAACAGCTTCACTAAGTGCCCAATTACAGTAATTGGTCCCCCCAAACAATTCAGCACAGAGCCCATCCAATACATCGGAGGTTAAAGTTGAAGACTCATTATCTTTCACCCAGGGAAAGACTGCCTGACAGAGCATTTTAATGGCCGGAGGATCTGGGTTGATATCCTTCACTGCACATCTTCACTGAAGAATTCAAAGACATTTTTTTTATTTTTAGTTATCACAGTTGTTAAAGGTTTCTAAATGGAGTTCTCTCATCGGTTATTTTGGATGTGGCTATGGGTGGGTGCCATCTGCCCACCAAATAAATATATACTTTATTTCATTATACAGTAGATTGACTTTTATATTTTTCTAAAGAATTCTTGGCATTTTAATAAATTATTGCCATTCAAGTGAATGCAGGAAGGTTGTATTATTGTAGTTGAAAGTGGTATTTATACAAAACACTTCAAGGAGTCCACCTTCAAAATGAAATTCTGTTTGACTTTCTTTCTTCCGCAGAACACGAAAGAAGATATTTTGCAGAATGTTTTTAACAACCCCCCCATTCACTTGCATTGGTTACAGTAGAAGTGAATGAGGGGCTGTGCTGTTCTGTTACCAACATAAAAAAAACTTTTGTGTTCTGCAGAAGAAAGAAAGTCATAAAGGTTTGTAAGGACAAGAGGGTGTGTAAATGATGACAGAATTTTAATGTTGAAGGTGAACTACTCTCTTCTATTTTGTTCTAGGAAGAGTAAGTAGTGTGGCATTTTGACACTTGGCTGGCAGGAACACAGACAGCTGTCTCCATTTGAGGGTTGACATATGGAGCAGTGGCAAATTCATCAAATGACCTGAAAAAATTGGATGCTGTTATTCTTGTTACTCCTATCCAAATCTTCCTTGATTTGTGAATTTTAAATATGAAATAAGAAATGTTTCAATACAGTATTAAAATGACTTAGAAAGCCAGTTTGATTCTGCTTGATGACATGTTGTATTGTACTTATATATTTGTACTGCCTTATTTTTTACTATACAGGTATATATAGTGATACCACTGAGTCCAGGCACCTCTAGTTGCATCTAGTTCATTCTTGCGATGGAATATGTAAGGCAGTGGCGCAAAAAGTGGGTATGCGCTATATGCGGTGCATAGGGGCGCCGCACCATGGGGGGCGCCAACGCGATGGTTTAAAATATTTGAAATAATAAAAGATATATACATTTTCATAATTTTTTTTCATAAGTTATTGTATATATAAAAAGCTATATACATTTAAGAGGACTAACAGGCTAGGCGGCACCGGTGCCCTCATATTCCATCATATAATTGATTTAGACATAGAAGGGTAATATCGCGAGTGGGCGGGGCGCCGTGAGTTACGTAAAGTACGCAGTAACGTAAGTGTGAGTTGTCGTTGAAATTTGAATTTGAAAAAGATGGATAAACCAAAAAAGCCTTCGGGGGCTAAAAATAGAAAAAGAAAGATGGAAAAAGGAGATGGCCTGTCAAGGGATGCGACAGCAATACGTGGATGGTGAAAGGTAACAGGTATGATTTAAAATGTGACGTCTATTCTTGCAAATACAATATTCATGTTAACAGACTAACGTTAGCTAGCGACCGTGGATTCATGAATAGATTTGCTACCAAACTTGGAGGCTTGCAAATATAAATGTTGACTGGCAAGTGTTTGCTAACTTAATTCAAAATAATGTTGCTGCTGATTTCTACATTTAGATTTTGGTTAAACCCTATTGTAGCAATGCCATGCATGACATAGCAATTTTATTAATGTAAAATCAGAACTGGTAAATATAAGGTAGCATGCACAATAAATGACTAGAAGCTGAAAAACATTACTTATGCAATAAGGCTGGTTTATCATGGATTTTATTTTACCATTAGCTTCATGTTAGCTCAGCTGTGCTGTCAGACATACAGGCTGCTTTACATCTGCTGGGTGACATGGAAGCTGCAAGGGCCACATTTCTCTCTCTTTATAGATCTGTGCTATGTGTATGTATGTATGTATGTGTGTATGTATATATATCAGCACAGACCTTTAAAGAGAGAGATATGTGACCCTGTAATGACTTTTCTATATGTATGTATGTGTGTGTGTGTCATATTTGTACTTTTTAAAATTCCAAATGTTAATGTAATTTCAACAGCAGCACAACCTTACTGCATAATAGTTGTCTTATCTGATGCCATAGGCTGATTTAAACATTTAATTTAGGCTGCTATATTTAACAGCGAGTTCATTTTATTCAGGTGTGAGGATGGTGGATCAGGAAAGACAGGGGAAAGCAACAGGTACATTAGGTGGAAGTATAGAGGGAGCTTGATACAAACTTGATACCAACAGATTCATTTCTTAATATTATTAATATGGAAAAGGTGGGGGTGTAACGGTTACAACGATACACTACGTTTCGGTACGGATCGGTACGTTTTAGATACGGCAAAAAGAAAGAAATGGCAGAGAAATTCCCATGAATGATTTTTATATATTTGTGTTCATACTATATAATTATATAATTATGGCTTACAGTAGCTGTCTGATATACTTTTAAAATAAACCTTTATTATTTCAAGGCCATACATGATGATGTCCGGCACACTTTTTTATTTAGCAGGGGGGGGTCGCAAAACTGTTTCTGCATACCCCCCTAACATTGGGTAGTTGCGCCCCTGATGTAAGGAACATTGAAAAAGAAAACAAATCCATGGGCGAAAATAACGAGAGCTATGCTAAGACATGCCCTAAAGCTCTACGGATACAGAAAAAGCATTCCTATGACATTATCTGTCATTCAAGACGGGCATTTTCCATCAGATTTATTTTACAGTACCTCAACTGTAATGCTTTCCCCTTGGGACGGTGAGAGATAGAGCTCTACTGTCTGTGCGATAAAGACTGAAATTTTGTCAGGAGATCAGCAGGCCATGACAGGGGCTTTAACAGGAGCACGGAAGGATGTCAGTGATTTTCAGTGCTTCTTCTCGTTTTAAATCAGTAGACACATGACCAAGGCCGTTCTGATCCACTGGGGTGAGAAAGTCTTTTCTAATTGGTTGCTGTTTTTGAAACAGATGACCTTTGGTTCACAAGTCTGATACCTTTATTTCTTTTTGGGCAGTACACAAAGCCTATAGTTCTTGTGGCTAAGAACTTTTGCTCTACTCCCCCCAGAGTTCCCACTTCAAGGATTCTGTGCTTTAGAGTGAGTACGGCATGTTGTCTTCCAAATGGAATTCCCCCATTATCCATTAAGGAATTGTTTTCCAAAATGCTGTCATAATTTACTCAAAAAAGGCATTTAAAATATGAAAGTCTCAATAGGTCATAAGATTCCATCCAGACTACCGGTATTTAAACATTTTGATATTTACGACTTCCATTGTAATTTGACAATTCATGTGTGGAAATTGCAGATAGGAGTCTTAAACTCCTTTAATCCCATTTTAACACAACTTTGTGCTACCTTTGCCACTGAGCAAAGCAGAGGAAACCCTATAGTCTGTTTTCACCTCTTTGCCTGTCTCTTTGCACATCATAATTTCAGTTCCATCCATCAATTCCATCTCAACATGATCCTCCCCTAAGACTACTGGGTGTGAATGTATTTTCTGTCTTGCATCTTTATGTACTGTACCGCGAGACCAGCAATTTTTCCTTTCAATTCATTCTTCATTCCGGACATCAGCGAATGGAAATGATTCGAAACTAGCTTCAGTGTCCTGGACAATGCCAATCCCCCACCAAAACTTCACGCCTTCAGCAAAATATGTTTTATTTAAACATTTAAACATAAATCAGTACATTTACTCAGTAAATGTATACAGTACATTGCTTTAGATGATAATGATATGCAAGGGCCCTTATTTAGTCTTGCAAGTCCAGATAAAACATTATTTCCTGACGATAAATTGTTTGATTTATCCAACCATACTTTTTGTGTAAATATGCTATTTGCCTCTGTCCACTCACCTAATTGCATCATGCTCTCCACGTTTTGCTGTGTTTGTTCAGTGCAAAAGACTAGCTATACAAATACATAAATAAAAAATCTGCCACATCTGGGAAAAGTCAACATGCATAGTATACTTACAATGCTTGGTTTTTTTTAAAACGAGGTCATTATTTTACGTGTCTTCATTGCCTTTATATGGCACTTATGCAGTAAAACATTTTAAGTCTAGAAAAATCACCAGCTCAATCATAGACTGTGGCATCTGATCACCATGGTTACAGCTACTACAAGAATATTTGAGGCTCCTCACAGGCCCCCGGGGGCCCGGTCAGGAGTCGTAGCAGGCTAGCAGAAGCACACAGAGAGCGCAGAGAACGTAAACATCAGTGGCAGCACCATCGTGTGTGTTTACTGACAACAGAACAGCGTGACGTGAGAACGTGGGTACAAATTAATGTTGACGTGTAGATTATTATTGTGCGTCAGCCTGTGTCTGCCCCGACCCGATTCTGAAGCAGTGAAGGCAAAATAATAAAAGGGAGCGGCGGGCCTGTCCTCCACTACTTAGGCTAATGTAACGTACATAGCAGAAACCCTGATTAATCCTCAGTTTTACCGATGTTTTTCGCCTTTCGTAGGGACATTGAGGGGCAGATCAGGTCACTATGAATCTGAGGGTGTATGTTCCTAGTCCCTAGTGCCACCTGAGCGCCTGTGTTCAGCAATAATCCGATGAAATATATGCAGGTTCTTAGGGGGTTTGGAGGAAGAAGGGCAGCTCTCAGCATGAAGGCCAGGGCTCCCGTACTGATCGAAACCCAAGGATGATGTCATTGATTAAAACTATTTGTTTCCATTGCAGGAATAAGAATCACTACTTGTTTTGACCCCTTTCAATACCCCTTCAAATCTAGAAACTAGAAACAAAGTTATTGTAAGAAAAGATAATGTATTTATATATCTCAAATTTATTGAAATATTGTATTAATATATTCAGCAATTTAATTTAAATTTAATTGAATTTGAAAAATATACATTTGATTGATCACCAATTAATATTACATTTTATTGATTTGATTAACAATTGAAAATGTTAAGAAGATGTTATGTTTTTAAATCAATTGATTTATAAATAAGTGATAGTTAATATTTTAATTATGATAAAAATTTTTAATAAACAAGATATTAAATATATCTTGCATAGCTTTATATTATTAATTCATTCAAACATTTTTTTTGTTCCAATATATCAACGGTTGTGATCATTGAAGCAGAGGAACTGATGTTGGATAGCCGTTTCCCATATCTAGTTTCTGCATGCATAATACCTTCTCTGCCACCTGATGCTCTGTGACTGGCCTATTTTCTCCATTCATTGAGCAATGGAAAGTAGTTTTATGGTTCACCTTATTCCCTGAGCAGCACTGTTGACATTATAATCGATCAATAATTAAGTGAGTCTAATTAGAGTCAGATTGTCCCGAAGACAGCAGGCGTCTGCTAAACTCTTTCAAAGCCACAACTATATAAAAATCACATAAATGTGAACATAATAAGTTAATCGAGACCTAGTGCATATTTTTTCAATGTAAAAACATTTTCCTGTTCAATGTGCAGAGACACATATGCATTCAATAAATGTAAATGTAAGCACGATAGTTCTGTGAAACCATGCATCCTTGAGGTATCCCATCTATGAGCTTTCAAATCTAATGTAAATTCACAAAATCCAATTCCTTCGGATGTTTGCATGACTGCCAGATTAAATGCACATGATCCAATATCAATCAAACAGTGTAATAATATGTTTGCATGGTCACATAACCACACAATTTTTCAAATCCAAATACACACCAATAGCAAAGTCCCTTTAAGGAAAGTCTCTACGCTCGGTGGCCTTTTTTGCAATGTCCCATCTGCTAAAATGGAAAAGACGGATACAGTATCTCTTAAAGGGCTGGCTTAGATCACAAAAACCACATTTTTGATCAGCAGGCACAAAAACACACCTTTTATTTCATCAATACAATTATCTTAAGATCCTTTAGTGTCAAGTAATGTCAAGTTCATTTTGGGCTTTACTAAAGAATAGATGTTGATTCGAATTTGTTGTTTACTGTATAATAATAGCCTGCTTCCTAATGAACCAATTACAGCGAGGCATTTACTCCTCTCGCTGAAACTTGCTGTCACAGTTGACTTGTGCTTTACACACTTTATAAACTCATGCATCATAAATATTTGCTTTGTTTTGTTCCCCTTTTTATTGGTTTTACAGTTTCTCATTCACATTTTTATTAAGGCAGCGCGACCTCCCTTGCCTCAATACAAAATGCCTCCGAAAGCAAGTGGATGAGATGCTTATGAATATTTACATCTTTCGTTCTGGTGATGACACTGAGACATGTCTTACCTCGACTGCAGCTTTGGCTCTCTCAAACTCTTCCTCCAGAGACTGGTTTCTTGACAGGAGTGTGCTGCCCCACCTTTGGTCTTTGCTCAAACGGCCCTGTCAGACACACGTACACAACACAGGAGTCAGAGAGAACACACATCTCTCTTATCCAGGGTTGTCCACACCTGACATTCTCACACTCTCACAACGCCTCAGGACTGACTTGTCATGCGCAGTTACCTTTACACATTTTTCTCTGTGTGCAAATTTGAAAACAAGGAGGGCAGGAGACTTTTGCTCCGCATGAACTGTCAAATACGCACCACTTTTCGGTAATGTACAGTACACCCAAAGACATGCTTCACATGCGGCAAAGCCATTCATTTTGATCACATTGCTGTATTTGTGCACGACCCACCAACAAAAATCAAGCTGTATGCAACATAAAACAGAACAGGAAGATCCCAAGGGCTTCATTTTCTCACAGTTTTTAGGTCATCATCCGACAAGGCTTTATTCTGAGACATATGGCATATAAAGAACAGGAGCTTCCGTTTACATTTGCTGATACAATAAAATCTATATTTGGTTAACCGTGTTTTTGTATGTTCAGGCATAATAATGCCATAGTTTAGTGCTCCTAATACGTACATTTGCGTGTTATTTTAATGAGTGCTGTTATCATAGTTACCCTTTCAAAACATCCCTCCGCCTGTAGCTTTGAATCTTGTTCTTAGGTCGCTCTAAATGTCAAGTGCTGAGCTATCAATGGAAAACTTCCATTTCTGCAATTCAATTCTGTGCATAACAAAGCCTTCGAGGCAGACTGAATCAAAGGAAGACGATGAAGTATTTTCAACCTGCCTCCTTGGATATTAATCAATTACCGAGGTTACACAGTTAAACGCATTGCATACAGCAGGCTATAATGGAGGCCTCAAAAAAGGACAATTGGTCTTGCTTCTTTGTGCTGGTGCAGCCCTGTATAATTACATTTGATTTGCCTTGTCAAATTTCTGACAGTGCAACAATTACCTTTAACATTACATATTCCATTTCTCTGGCACCTTAAAGTGGGATGACAATCTGGGTTTATTTTTTTAGAACCTTGCAGCTCACGTGTGTTATGGTTGCTCCATCATATACTGTAGTCTTAACAGATGTATAGAAAGGTGGATATATTTTCTGTATTCTTTAACAACCAATTTTTGCAGATTTACTGTAAAATAAATTTTTGAAAATGTACTTTTGGCTTCTTGCAGATGCTTCTTAAAGAGTACTGAAGAACATCTCATACTGTATATTCTAGACTCACTCTTCTCGGCTGTTTTTTTCCATTATGCAGACCATACATATTTGTTTTTATGTTTTTTAAATAAAAGAAAAGTTTTTTTGATCTTAAAAAATGATCTTAAAGTCCTGTGAACCGGACATTGACATTTCCGAGTGAAAAGGAATTTTCCAAGGAGAAAATTAGTGGCCGTGGCTTGTGTTTTTCACTGCGAATTGATTGGATGTGTAAAAACAGCTGTTGCCTTGATTTTGACCGGCCAAGCCGTATAATTTACATAATTTGAGATGGATAGTCATTTCAGGACGGAACTGCCTTTTCAGATTTTAACTGAAGATTACGAGGCTACATGAATTTAAAAAAGAAAATGACCCACGGTAAGCTATTTATGATAAACGCTGCAATGTTTCATAAAAAAATAAGAATTGTCATTTTTTATTTCACTGGGGCTTTAAACATTTAGCATGTCACCTTCATATGCAAACATTTTAAGTTGAGAGAAACAGTTAAGTGAACCTAAACTCGAATGTGCCTTAAAAAAATAAACACAAAGAACAAAATTATTTCTAAATGTTATTAAAATTGTTTATATTATACATGACTATCCCACAATTTGTAAACTACTACCAACAATTTTACCCGATTAACATTCTTATTTCAGTAATTTTGTCCAAAAGTGAAAATATGATTTCATTTGTAAATTTTGAAAACATAAAATTCTAGGTATCCTTAGCAAAATCAATGACTCTTATATCTTATGTGATAGAAAAATTATTAGTTTGCTTTACAATATTAATGCTGACATTTCTAAATGTTCACAGGTTAAAAAGTGTCCATAGTCGTAGCTGAACAAACACCTAATTACAACAAGACTGTATATTCATTTACTTATGACAATGCAGTTGTTTATAGGCATAACCTTGCTTTACCATCAGCAAAAGGGTTCGGAAATCAGTTAAGGCTAGTTAAGGAGGACCCCATTGATTATGACTTACTCATTAAATTGAATTAAAATAGCATTGTGGGCGATAAGATCCTGTGTTGATACTGACCCGTGTTTAATGAATAATTAATATAGTCATGATAAATAGCAATACACCAGACCTTCATGCTTCACTGAGGGTAGAAGCGTGTAACATTTGTACCCTGTAGCACCACCAAGAGAGAAAATTAGAAAACCTTGCATATAGTGACCTGCTGTGAGAAGGGCTCTTCAAATGTTTTGTTCATTTGTTGGCATTAATGGAGCTCAAGTACTGCCCAAATGGTTCAGTCTTTTGTATGGAATTTGGTGGTGATGCTGTTGCCATGGTGCAAATGCACAGAACATTTAGCGATTTATACAAAGAGTGCACAGAAAAGCTTACATGTCTTCCACTAATAAATTGCCTGTTGAGCTGAAAATAAAGAAGTCTTGATGTTAGCACAGAATGTTCAACGACGTACGGAGCAAAGGCCATATAGACAGACTGTTCACAGCTCAAGTGAATAGACCATGGGCGTAGCTAGCCCCTTTTTAGGGGTGCTTCAGCACCCCTAAAAAGAAGCTCAGCACCCCTGAAACTTGGAGTAAGAAATGTTTTTATTCTAAAAAAAAATGTATTTTACAAGAATCTGGATTTGGAGTTAGTTGAATCAATGTTGAAATGATTATGTTTTTTCAATAGACACATTTTTTGTTTTTGTGTGAAAAGAGGGTGGGTGGTGGCAGTGGGGCTCATTGGGTGCTCAGCACCCCTAAAGCTCTGACCCTAAAATCGCCCCTGGAATGGACTGCAAAATGTTATAAAATGCTAGGGAGAGTGAGACATGTGGGAAATAACATTGAAAAGTCACTGACACATGTGTGGAGGTGTTTCACGGTGATGCTTGCAGGCAGATCAGAATTGCACTTACTTGAGGTACTTGCGCTGCCTCTGCCTCTACTTTATTATTTACCTCCAGGGAGTTCCTGGGGACCGTGGTGTCTGGCTGAGTCTTGCAATCCATAGACCTGTGGTTGTGTCATAAGAAACAATGTTCACAAAAGGTCTTCGAAAGAGATATCTACAGTATATCTTGCGATAAATATTTTGAAAAGTCTGGAAATACAACATGTATTTCCACCAATACAGTATGTATTGCCACCATTGCATTTTCAAATATTTTTTTTCCAGTGCTGGAAAATATTTGAGACCATTTCAAAATTACTATTTACTATTCATAGGCATGTGTTCAGGTCAAATTCGAGTAACAGGTCAAAAAAGCAAAAGATGCTCTGTATGTTTTCAGACCTCAAATACTGCAAAGAAAAAAAGTTCATAATCACTTTTAAGCAATATAACAGTCGTATTTGTACATGTTTGTAGGCAAAGTTTAATATATTTTTTATAATGTGATAACCTCGATTTTGATCACAGTTTTCATGTGCCTTGTCATGGTGTCAGTCTTTCACATTGCTGTTGAATGACTTTGTTACTCCTGAGGATTGATATTGTTAAAATTCAACAGACACTGGACTGGAATGGCCACAATACCTATAGAAATGCTGATAAAAAAGAAAACTTGAAACGGCCTCTACTACAGTATGTATATATCCACTGCTTACCACATAAATTCCCCCGAATTTTTAGATGAACGTCTTCTGTCAAGTTTCCACTTTCTGCTTCCGTTTCGCTCTGGATGTAGGTTGAGTTCCTCCCATTTCTCCAACGAAGATGGAACTGCAACTGCAAGTTAAATGAGGCCATGCTGCTTGAAAAAATATATCATCTTAACAGCACCAAAGTAAACTAGCAAACCACTAAAGCCAGTGGAATTTGAGTTAGAGCAAACACATATTAAAAACTACAGCCTAAAGCACTCTTATCCAAATGGTATGCAAGCTTATGATGTTTTTCTCACTTGAAAAAACAAATGAGTGCCAATTACAGAAAACGTTCCTTTCATGCCATTAAGCAACACATTTTCATCTGTGAGCATCTGCTGCAAGTGCTTCTGGCCATAACAGCCCTTTACTCTTCATTTACTCTTCATTACTTCATACCTGAATCCAGTGAAACTTTTTCAGGTGTGCGGGAACAGGTTATACGCTGTTCGACCTCCACCTGAATTAGCTCTGTTTCATCTGCCTTCTTTCTATACGGTGTGCCCTTCGAGGAAAGAGGGCTTTTCCTGTCTTTGCTATGTCTTCTCTCACCGGGCTCACTCAGATCCAGCAGATCCAAGGAGGAGGACAGTACTAGACATGAACGAACAGAAAATGAAAATATTTCCTTACTTGCCTTCCTGCTTCAGAAAGAATAATACAATTTCAGTGTCATTGTGGAACTGAATAAATTGGGAACAAACGCGTTTATGCCCAGTTCCAATTTCCACTTGTGGATAGGTGAGATTGACAGGTTTTAGTAGATCACTGAACTTCTTAAACATTATGCAACCTATAAGTTATCTTATTTTTCGGGCTCAATGTAATCAATTTTACAAGTTGGTGCTATTATATACAAATTTCTTGACTTTCTGAAGGTCTTCATTAACAGGTGTTACATAAATGGTCATGCATGTCAGTTGCAGATGCCAAGAAGTGTGAGGAGTGCAAGTTGCAAGCATTGAGTTGATCAGGCCCTATCCAGCACACTCATAACTACACTCACACCATCAACACCTCCCTGCTCACCGGCACTTTTCCATCCACATTCAAACAGGCCCAGGTCACACCCCACTTGGAAACCCAGATTGGACCCCTCTACTACTGACAGTTACAGACATGTCTCTCTCCTCCCATATATTGCAAAAACTCTTGAAAGGGCAGTTTTCAACCAGGTGTCTGTCTTCCTACCTATCCCAGAACAAACTGCGACACCCAGATCTACATCTCGTTTCACCCACATGATACCACTATGAATTGGCTTCTCATAAGGGCAGTAAATCGCTTTCCCACTCATTCTCCTTCCCAACTCCTCCCTGGTGGAACATTCTTCCTAACTCGGTCCAGCCAACCAAATCTCTCACCACCTTCAAAAAACTACTTAAAACCCATCTCTTCTGTGAATACTTGACAGACAATTTCTCTTTCTCTCAATGGGTAGTGGCAAAGCTTTTGTTGAATCTAGTAACTTTTTATTAGCACCTATTGTATTATTGCTCCTGTATGACATATTGCTTATTGCTCCCAGAAGTCTTTGTTAGTCGCTTTGGATAAAAGCGTCTGCTAAATGACTAAATGTAAATGTAAAATGTAAATGTGATCAGACTAAAGACTCAACTGATATTTGAAGGGTGCAATACTATTTTGTAAATACTCCAAATTAGCATGAGATACGCAGAAACAGTCTGAGTTATGGCTGCTTTAAACATTGAATTAATTTAAAACACTAACTCATCAACATGCACTAAAACTCTGTTATGTAATAGTTAAACTTAAAATTTGCTTCTGTTTAAAAACTTCTCTAACAAAACCTAAAAACCTAAAAGACACAATAGTAGTCATGATGGCATATTTATACAATGATTGTGTGCTATTAAAGCCCACTCAGGTGTATTATAACACTTATTATGACAAAACGATTGTTATTCGGCAAAAAAAAAAAAATCGACATCATATCAGAGAATATAAAAATATATTTTATTAAGACTTAATAAGCTTTCTTCAGTGCATCTGATGCATGTTATTGTTTGCCAAGCCTCCTTAAATTTTTCCCAAAGTTGAGCTTTAGTTTACATGAATATAACATGTATGATGCATTTTGAATAATATATTTGAGTAAATTTTCCAGCACTGGACATAATTTTTGGCCACTAAAAGTACTTCTTAATTTTGCTTCACTGCTAAAGTTGTCCTCTAGCAGATGTACATTGACAACATCATGGTTTGCATAGATGCATTTAATAAAATGTGATATAGAGCTGAGACTTAATGTGCTGATCATACATTAAATCTCATAAGCCGTCTTAAGAAGAAACAGGTGGCCCAATACTTTAAAAAGCACAATAGTCTGTAGACGTTTTGAAACCAAAGCGATAAGTGCTTTTGTCACTGATCGCTAAAATCTCATTTTAAGAAGCACACCCAGGTGAATCAGTGTGCTTAATTTAGATATAATCACATTTATAAAACAATAGCTGCAAAAGCCTACTTTAAGGTAACATTTGGTAAAAGTGCTTCAAATTTTAGTCAGACACTTAAATACTCAACTCTGCTTAGATCAATAACTAGTGCCTGTACTGCTTGCCTGATAGACTGAAAATCGTTTATACTCTGAAGTCAGCACGTCGTGACATTTCGATTGCACAAAGTTCTGCCTGGTATTTGTTATCAACAGCAAGCATTTCGCTTACAAACATTTCAGTAATTACCACTGCTGCTTCATTACAAGCAAATCCGAAGATACCCAAACGTATTCTGTTGAAAATGATAATGTTTTTTTCCTAATATAGAAGATGCTCTCCCAGCAGTAGGAGTAGTTGTCTTAATTGCTTTTTAATACAAACGAGCCAGGATGTAAGCAAAATATAGTTCTAGTTTCTTTAGTTTAGTATCTTACTGCATTCAGATCGCCTGTAGTGCCTTCTCAGTTAGTAATGTGTTTGTTTGCTCTGCTATTAAATGCCAAAGACATACAGTACATTTGTGAGGAGTTAACTAGGTGGAAGATTAAGAGAAGAAGTAATAACGTATTTGGTGTGAGTTTTATAAAAACAACTTGTATTATTTTTAGTTGATAAATTTGTTATGATGTTATGGACACAGGGAGCAAAGATATTCAGGACACATGGGAGGGCGAGTATCTGGTACCTGCCGTGTTGGAGGTTACTGGACGGGCAGCTCCATCACATTTGGTCTCACAGAGGAAATCATCGATGGAGGGGCTCAGCAAGGGACGGCTCTCTTGTTGCTCACTAACCAGCTGAAAAAAATCAAGCAGAAGCATCCGGTGAGAGACAAATTATTGCATTTGGCACGCGGGGCAATGACATACTTCTGCCAAAATCTCAGCCATCCAGGTCACTTCCGCTCTCATAGCACTTAGGGGATTTTTCACCAACATATCGTAAGAAAACGTTCAAATTTCAGCCAACCGACAGCACTACGGGTGAGCATTGTTAAGTGCCACTGTGATCATGCCTTAATAGATTCTATGAAAATAAATTATAAAATATACTTAATATTATAATGTTCCTGTTTTTTTATATTGATTTAAAATAATGTAAAAATCTTGAGAATAAAATCTATTTATCTTGGTTGTTAAGATTTTAATTATTTAGTTTGAGTAATTTTAATTCAACAAATTATTAAGTAAATCCAACTAAATTTTATTATGTTAAAAGTAACAATTACTTGATATTTGACAAAAACTTAATGTATTTTATAAGTAGAATTTACTTTATTCTGGTTAGTAAATTGTACATGAATATAGCAGCAAATTTTACTTGAAAAGATCTTGGGCAAATTGTTACGAGGATTTTATTAAGAAACTTCTACAAGTTATCAATTAGCTTTTTTCATAGCCTATTTGTTGATGTACCTTGAAACGGATTGCCTGAAGTGCTTCTCTTTTTAAGTTGTTGAATTCTGGCGAAGTGTTAGAATTATTGTACTCACGTTGTTGATCGTAATCCTATGTGCATCCTGAAGCGAAAACAGCATTGTTCCCTATGGTGCCGGATGTCACAGCCTGGCTGAGATTTTAGCGGAAGTACGTCATCGAGCCATATGCATATACCCCATTAACCTCCCTACGATACACAGCCATTTGACCAATATTTTATGACTCTCTTTGTGCTTTTATGGAGAACGCTGTTAATCCGATGTATCTATATTTGGGACAATAGCGCTTATACCAAAAATGTAGTATTGAGAAACTTACATTTTATACAATTAATTTTTACATTTTATACAGTAGTACTATATTGCAGAATATTGACCAACAAAAACCCAAGGCTGAATGAGCCTTTGTATAAAACATCTGAATACACAAAAAATAGTCATTGTTGCTGCGTACTGGTATAACAATGCAACCATTAGAAAGAGATGCAAAATAAGTAAATAAATATACAAACAAACTAATAATCCAAGGCGTTTTATAGATTTTAAAGGTAAGATGCGTTACTTCACTATAGGTAGCTTGAATGTATATCACACAGCCTCGGTGTGCGCACATTTGTAAAAGACAGAGATAATAGCTCTGATGCAAGATACATTGTAAATATAACAGAACTGGCACGCGATTTTTGTGGAAAAGGTGCATGAATCCCAAAGTGTCGTCAACTTTCGGCGCTTGGCAGAATAACATTTAATATATGTAAGCCTACATATTGTCGTAGTAGGGCAGGAACTTAAAAACTGACTTTGCAAATGATGCTGTAAAAAATTTAAGTAGCAACTTTTTGACATTTCAATAAAGGTGTGTTTTCCACTAGTGTGTTTTCAGCAAACTGTCAATTGCTTTTCTCAATCAAGTGGAGTGCCACGCATAGGGATGTATTCACATACACCAAAGCCACACCAATATTGTGATAAAATCAAAACGGAGTGTATTTCTTGATTTCTTCCACTGTAGTATTAAGCGCGGTGCAGATGTGGCAGAGAATGTATATAGTGAATTGAGTTATCTGTAAATACAGTTGCACACTAAGCACAAGATACTTTTAATGTCTAATTGCAGACTTGCAGACTGTTTATTTTACATTGACACTACCATTCAGCTTTTTGTACACTAGAGGGTGCACACATTAAGTTTATTTTGTCTCTGACAAATATTCTTGGTTGCTATTTTTAAAATGTGGACCCCTCCATGTTCATACACTAAAACATTTTGTCTATTCTTGTGGTCACTTCATGTTGGTTTTTAAGGGTTTTCTGAAATTCATACCTACATTCACAGGTTTAATTCAATACATAAGATTTATGCACAAAGGTGCCATCTGTTGAGTGAACTATATTTGGAGTTGCAAAAATAGCTGCTTTATTGGAGTGACGATTCTGCGACAGGTAGGATTATGTGATTGGCCTACGAGTTTCATGTGATCATGAAGTATTTCACAGTTAGTACATTGTGCTATTAAGTAATTGTGTATGAATATAATTAGTGCAAAGGTGTATGTAAAAACCACCCGTCAGTGTACTATGTGTTACTTTGACAGAATGTGTGTATGTTCTCCTGAGATACTGGCTGTGTGGTGGCCCTGTGTCTACAGAATGGAAACAACACATCAATCATTATTCGCTCATAGTGTGCGTTCAGCCGTTCCACAGGCTCATAGTAGGAGAGCACTGCTTGTGCACCGAATAGATACTCATTTAAAAATGTCATGTTTTGGTGGCAAAGATGCATATTTTCAAAGCGAAAAGATTTACAGTGATTCATCTTTTCCCTCAGTAGATACAAACTTGCAATTTTGCTTTGATGTATATTGTAAACAACAACAAAAACGTTAGCCTGTGTGTATTAATGACCTATTAAAGCGATCAAGACAAACTTGGTCGCTTCACATACAAATTATTTAGTCTATGTGTATTGATCATTTGCCCTTAAGTTTAAAAAGCTGCTTACTGTAATTTATAATAAAAGCTCATAAATTGCAAGCTGATCACCATTGGAAAATATGTGTTTATTTTCATTTAATGGCAGTTTAAACTGTGAAATACAAATCAATATTGACAATTCAAGATTCAATATTTGAGCACAATTATGATGGCAAAGCTGTTTCAATACACTTTGAAACAGAATGCGTTCATGCAAAATCAAAAGCCCACCATTGTTTAGTCAAAAATAACAAACCACAGGACAGTCAAAGAGTTGAACAAATTTCTTTAAATTTTGTTCCATAAAATAACATTTAATATGTTTTGTATATGTTTTAAGCTTTCCTGTAGCTCAGTGGTAAGAGCATGGTGTTATCAATGCCAAGGTAGTAGGTTAGGTCCCAGGGGATTGCACATACTTAGAATCAAAATGTATAGGATAATGCAATTTAAGTTGCTTTGGTTAAAAGCATCTGCCAAACGCATACATGTAAATGTTAATAGCTGACGTCTTTTATGCCTGGCATGGTCAACTTGTCAAAAAACGAGTTGGAGGAAGTATTTCTGTGCTCGATACACTCCCCCAACGTTCCTATAGGTTTCGTAAAAAAAAATTCTTAGTTTTCTTTCGTACCAACTTTTCATTACAATTCTCCCGGAAAATCATCAACAATTCTCCCGTGCATCACCGGTGACACCGACTAATTGCAAGAAACCTAATGCCAACGCGACAACCCGCTAGAGCTAGAAAAAAAAAATGCATGCCCACACGTCAACCAAGGAGAACGGGAGAAGGAGCATGCGACACATCAACCAGCAGGAGCAAGAGAGTGAAAGCACTGCGTTTGCAAAGTTCAGCTGTGTTTGTTTGTTTACTGCATTTTGGTGAGGAATGCTATATAAACTGTGGATATAATGCTGGATTTGGAGATTGTTTGAAACTAATTGATGGAGCTCTGAAAGTCCTTGCCCTTAGTGCACACCACCCATCTTTACTACCAATCCGATGGTCTAGCGAGGTCCCCGGATCGGCCTCGCCGGCGCTCCTCGCGGGCCCTGGCTGAGCACTTAGAAGAAGATCGAACTTGACTATCTAGAGGAAGTAAAATTCCTAGTAGGAGCCAGACTAGCCATAGTATGACAAGGAGTAGCCGGAGGATTGGAGTCCCGAGGTGGCGGCTGGTTGACTACTGACCAAGGCGGAGCCGGAGAGACGAGGGCGCCTGGCGGAGCTCATGGGATGACGGGCTACGGTGGAGACAAGGGGGGCAGGAGCCAACAGTTCATCCGACCCAACAGTGTTGGCATGCTTAGGGTGAGCTGAGGTGTCTTCAGGTGCCAGCAGACCAGGCCTGATAGACTGGATGGCAGCAATAGAGGACTTGGGAAAGTTAGGCTGGGCGGGACCTTCTTGGAGGCTGGAGGTGCTGGCTGACAGCGTAGACTCGGGAGACGAAGGAGAGCTGGACAGGACCAGCAGAGACCCGGAAGATGAAGGAGAGCTGGGCGGGGACTCAGAAGACAAAGGAGAGCTGGACAGGACCAGAGAAGGCAAGAGAAACTACAACATGTAACAAACACAATACTGGACAATGAACAATGAAAACACAGAGCTTAAATAAACAGGGAAACAGAATCATGGGAAACAGAAACAGGTGTGCGACCAATTAACAACTATGAAAAACTAATGAATGAACACAGGCAAAATGAGAACAGAAGTAAACCAGAACAAAACATAACAGAACCATGACAGCTAACCGCCATCTCAATACTTTTGCGGAAGTATCATTGCCATATTTTACCTACTAAACTAGCAGGTCCTCATATATTTTCTTAAGGATGTTTTGCAAATCTTGGTGAGCCTCCTCCTTTTTCCTTTGATGACAGAGGCAGCCCTGCTATTAAACATACGTTTTTAAACCCTGTGTAAATAAATTAACTTTCGCAGATAAGCAAATAAAAAATTAATTGAAACCGTGACCTTATCAACTCTTGGTTAATAGGGGGCTTATGTTTTTTGTTTTACCTCTGATGTCTTTTTAATTTGTCTAGAGCTTACAAGACCAAACAGAGAAAGGTCAGCCTGGAATTGTAATTCATTCAATTACAATTAATTGCATAATTAAAAAATATACACTTGGCAAACGAGATCAAATATATTCTATTCTCAAACTGTACAGTCAACTGGGCAAAAGTTTGTGATTCAGAGATTGACTGAAGCTTTGAAACACATGCTGAATATTCATGAATATTGAGATCAGTGTATGTTGGTCTCCACGGTCATTTGGAAGAGCTTTCCTGTTGTGATATTCTCTGCCAGAATGCTGACGCAGCGATCTTAATTGGGTTGCAGAGACATCGCCTGGCTCTAGTGAGAGGGAGGAGATTTATCTGTTGGCTGGCTGGAATGTCTGATGTTACCCAAATTTAACTCCTGCTGTTACAACACCTCGGCTTGCACCTCGTCACAACACCAATTTTCGAAACTAAATTAAATGATGACCTACAGCCTCATGTACTCATGCTTTTGCCTAGGTTGTTAAAGATTTTATTTATGTATTTAACATATTTTAATTCATATGAAAAACATGGCAGAAACGGGGGTCTTACAGACTTTACAGGTCGTATTTGCTGATCTAAGCATTTGACGTGTGTGGTTGGGTAAGGTAATATCATTTCCGATCCGGATGTTTTATAATGGTATGTGTGCTCAATTTAAGGGCTCAGTTTTTAATTTGAGCCCTTATTATAAAAGCATAAGGCCCTCCCTTGTGAATTCCAACAGAATGAGGGCCATAATGAGAGAGGGGAACAATTCTGAAATGTTTCTGGCTTTACTTTATTATATGATGTAGAGCCAGTATTCAATGTCAAATCATTCCTCACTTCTGGCACAAAAAACAGGTTTGCTGTCATTGAAGGGAATTATTAAAGGAACAAAGCAGTACAAATGACTGCAGTCACATGACAGAATAGTTTTACTTTTGTTACCACAGTCTGATACAGCAATGTAACTGAAAGACACAAGAGCTGTGCAGTTGTTGGAAAGTTTCTGGGGATTTATTTCACATTTAATGTGCAAACACACATTTACACAATAGACGCCTGATTCCTTCATCTCCAGCTGTCGGTTTAATGTAAACCCTCAAACAATATTGTGGAAATTGAAATGTTCCTACTTAGGGTTGAACTCTTATTATCATTATAAATGAGTGCTCTTGGTTGCTTTGTATTATTAATTTGTAACTTAAACATCAATTCTGCAAAAATTCTGAACATTCTGTAATTTACTCACTTTCTTGTCATTTCAAACCTGTATGACTTTCATCCGCAAAACACAAAAGAGGATATTGTAAAGATTGTTGGTAACCGAAAAACGGCGGTACCCTGGTTGTGCGCCGTCGTTGTTCGGTTATCAACATTCTTCATCAAAATATATTTTGTATTCAAAAGAAAGAAAGTCATTCAGGTTTGAAATGGCACTTTTAAAAGAGGGTGGATAAAGGATGACCGAATCTTCTATTTTGGGTGAACTATACCTTTAATATCAAATCAGCCAATCACATGCCATCAACATAAAGAGCTGCTGACATTGAACCCAGCATCATACTGGAGATAACAGGATAACAGATTTTTAAGCAAATTATAGTGTGAAATCTCTAGGTTTTACAGAGAAGAAAAATGATCCTCACATTTGAGTCTTGCCATGGGCAGGTTTGTCTGTGTTCGGCACATAAATCATTATTAAGAAGAGGAACATATTTAGAGCTTCACATTAATGTGCGGTTCTCTATAAATGTGAATAGTGCTACCTGAGGAACATTATATTCAGCCAAGACTGGAACCTCAAGGTCACACGTTAACTTTAATTAGGATTTGGTTATTCATGTACTGCGAAATGTTCTATTTTGAAACTGTGCCATCATTGTGCTTCTCATGTCTCATCTAGGCATGATGCTGCAAGGCATTTATAGTACCTACATTTGTCCCTGTGAAAATATTACAATGCTGTTTACCTGCTTCTGACACTGCAGTCAATTAGAAAACTTGTACTTTGACATTACCAGAATTTCTTATTTATTCTGATTTAGTTAGCACATGTCTTTGTTTTTGCTGAAGGACGAATTATGTCATGGAAAACTTTGTCTCGAAAGGGTTTAGCTTCCAAAGCTTACTCCAAGGTATTGTTGTCAAGGGAACCTGGAAGCAGTAAAGCGAGGACTCAAGGGGGTGATCAAGGGGGTAGACCTGTGTGAGGCAATTATAACGGTTTTAAAATAACACCATGCATTTACACAACTGCATTATGTATGGAGAAAATATTTCAAAGCTGTTTGTGATATATCAGGCTAAAGACCAACAGTATAGACCTATTTAATCATGAGTGCTTTACTATTTGTGAACCATATCAATATTAGATTTAATCCAAAATCGTTTATACACCAAATATAAGGTAGCCAATATTTTATAGGTAAAGAATAATGGTGCTCTGATCTTACAATAGATACGTGTTTCCATTCAACTTTCCATTCATTTAATTTCCTGTTTTATAATTGCTTTCATTGTATAGAAACACAGTCTGCCTGGCTAATAAGAAGCCTATTTTACTTCAAATAAACACTACTGCCCTGACGTTTTAAAATGTTCTTGAAGTGAATTCTTATTGCAGCCCATGGAAACACAACAGCTTACTTCTTCAAACAGATGGCTTTGTGTTGTTTCCAGGGGTCCGTATTAGAAAGCGACACATACCTTTTCCTGAAATCCTGTAGAATTCAACCAATCGGATGACGAATGAACTTGCTGAAGTGTTTCAAGTGTGCCTTATGCATCAGACATTTAGGCAACGGTCCGTACTGCACACACAGTATGTGTTCCCATAATGTTGCTAAAAACACAACGCACACCCACATTTGGTTTTCAACAGAAACTTTCCATTAACTTGTATTGTTTTCTTATCTTGCTAATTACATTTTTTATCTCTAAAAACCTTCCTGTACCCTGACATGTATCTGCATTTTAAAATTTTCTTTTGACATTATTTACTATGTTTAATAAGCTTTCAACCGGCGACAGTTGGCTTGGCTGGTCCCGTTAATGTACTGTAGGTAATTTCAGATTTTAGTATCCGGGTAGGGACATTTGGTTCTCACAACGTTGGCAAAACCAACACAGGCACGCACGCACGCACGCAAGCAGAGAGAGAGAGAGAGAGAGAGAGAGAGAGAGAGAGAGAGAGAGAGAGAGAGAGAGAGAGAGAGAGAGAGAGAGAGAGAGAGAGAGAGAAAGAGAGAGAGAGAGAGAGAGAATGGATTATAACTCAAAATGACCCACAAACCACACATGCAAACAGAAGACAGGCATTAAAACTATGAAAATGGCATTACCTTGACTGATATCAACCATTTTTAAGAAAGGTTCTAGCATCACATAAATTTGCTGTGCTGTAAGTGGCACACAATATTAGTGTTAAATAATATTGAATACTGTATATAAAATGAAATTAAAAGTTTAGCTTATGACAGGAAATACAATACTGAATGTTTGAGGTACAATAAAGTGTCTGCCAATATTACATCCTTTAGAAATCGAATGATTGTGCATTAAATTCCTCTCCGTCGCCCCATGTGTCTGCCGAACATTCTATTGTTCCTATTATATTGCCTGTGACAGGTTTTGCCTGATGGGAGAAGCTCCATTTATAGAGAAGCCCTGAATGAAATTATAAAAAGCCTTTGTGAACTGTTGTGAGTTTAGAATTTCGATTGGCAAAGACACGCTATATTTTTTCCTTGGCTAAAAGGTAGGCGTTTGGAAATGTGATAGTCAAATCATTCCCATTGGAAATCATCACTCGCCAGAATGGAGGTGCTGCATGACCCTTGCGGTTGCTGAGGTAGTTCTGCCCACCTTGTTTGTCATCGTGAGGAGGGGTTTGCCTTCTGAGGATGCCTTATTGGGTATCTCCTTCAGGACCATGGCAACGGTCTTATCTGCAGCCCTAGCGTCTTTCCCCTACAACAGTGAAATCAACAATGACTTATGTCAGGACAGAATATTTAGATATTATAGGTATTACTGCTCCTATGGTGGTACAAGGTGCAAAGATGTATATGTGATTCACAGCAAAATGAAACACTACAAGCCACATATGAACACAGCTATGGGGCCTTAGTAAATACGTTCTCACTCTTATAAACATCACACTTGGTTTTACTTTGTCTGATGAAGTGCAAGACCACAAAAAGGCCACAGAAGTCATGTGAGTGATAGCGTGGCTGCCTTTAACCACCTTTATCAGAGCTACGGAGACAGAGATGTATAGCTAGTCTCTTACTGTCACTCAACCCTTTCCACCCCTGAGTGAACAGAGCACCCTTTTGCTTCAAGAACACGTCAAATATGGGTTGAATTGATTAGAAAAGTTGTACAATGCTCCATTTACAATAGCTTTGCATAGGACGCAACAACACAATCAAATGTACTGCCAGTTGCTACAATCTACATTATTTTAGCAAGTGTACGCTTGAGCATAAAGTGCAGGAATGGGTGGTAAATAGTAAATTCAGAAAAACAGATTCTTTCTTTTGAAATGGTATAGATGCTGTAGGTCCTGTTTCTCTTTCTGTATCATACTGTCCCGAAATACACCAACACATTTTTCTCTCCATCTAAACCGAAAGCACCATCCATCTTGGCATTTCAAATTGTAGTCTGGTGGGGTGACTGCAATTAGATTTCAGAAATATGAAATATAGCATCTTTGCGGAATATTGTTATATTCAAATCCTTCCCACACACACACAATTTACACCTTAAAACTCTTTCCATAAAACGTATTTCCTGACAGTCTAATCTAGCACGATTCTGCCATTAGAGATAAGAAAAGTAATCTGTCTCTGTGAGTCAGACTGTGTAGTTACTCTCAGAATGAGAACCAAGTTCTCTATTCACTTACTCTGCCCTGTGATGGCGAGTCTTAGTGTTCTAATAGTGTTCACTTGGCCTCACACACATCTTTCCAGAGAACTTGACGACAATCCAAGTTTATGGATGTGAACAGAAACAAATTGACTGCTTGTGTATATCCTATTGTTGCTTGTTTAATTAAGATTGCATTAGTAAAAAGCAAGATTAATTACCTTTTGATTATGGTAAATGTATTCTTTTTTGTCAGACAATTCATGATTGTCAGAATCTCAGCTGGCATTTTTTTTAAATAACACCAATACCGCATATGCAATAACCACATCTGTGGGAATCACACCAATGTGGATATTTTAATAATTGATCACTCAATAAATACACATATATAAATACATAACTCAATATGTGCAATAATTGTAAACATTTGTAACAACATAAATAAAAAAAATGACTGAAAAAACAGAAATGCAATATAATATACATAACTGTCTTCAGACGGTGAAGAAAGATCTTACATAATGAAGTGTTGTGTTTTTACACTCTTTCTATCTACATACCCATTATATGGAATTCACCATGTTTCTACAGCAGCGCTAAATGGACAAACTGCTCTACAGAGTTTCATAAATGTTATCTCATTCGGCGAAGAAGTGAAAACGCGATGACATCTTAGTCCTTTGTCCGCCATTGTAGTGATTAGTAAGGGAGGAGCGGGTTGTACCAAGTTTAACAATTTTAATTTAGACTACATTATTGTTTATAGCACAAGTGGTGAGGTCATGATAAGAAACTGGTTTTGAGTGTAATCCTGTAATGTTATTGCGACAGTTTACAGGATACATAATCTCACTAGTGGCTGGTATAAGGTGTTATCAGTAGTGCTGAACTAATAAATTCCGAGGTGTCCATAGTAACACATCTCAAGTAATTAATTACAACATTCAACAGTAGTGATCCCACCTTTTAATGCTAATTTTGAAAAATAATCATCCCTGCATGCACAACGCCTCACATTTCCAGATTATGCGAAACAAAATGCACACACATTCGTAAGCAATGCAGGAGAATATATTTGTCTTGAAATTAATTTGGAGCCTTAATTATCATTCTAATTAGGGAGATACTGAAACTGCTCCCTGCATCATCTGTAGATTATGTCACGGCAGCGTTTATAACACATGGCTGTTTGATGCATCTTTCCATTTGATGAATTTGCCCACAGCTTCAAAGGGCCCATTCATGTTGAACAGCTTTGACTGACCACAAATTGAGAATCCTCTGGACTGAGTACCAATAGCCATTATGTGCGAACAAAACAGGGCCCTGCCTCTAATTTTACATGTCTGTACAAGCAGGAACGGTTAGAGCAGGAAGCAGCTATCACAAAAATAAACCACAGCCGTGAAATGAAGAGATAGGAGATGTCCTCACATGAACTCTTATCTAAGGCTAAAACCTGTCTAATGCCAGAGAGTGCTACAAAGCAGTCCTAGAAAATATATAGCCACCTTGCTGGATGGTTTCCTACATTAAGATGAGACCAGCAGTTTGAAAAGCCTACACTTGATTCATAGTCACACTTCACCAGGAAGGTTTATGATATCTGTTATCTGTTAAGATTACAATTTATCTCACGGAGGTTGTTCGGCTGGCACGGGAGAATACAGAAGTTTGTGAACTGGGTTTAGTTCTGGCATTCATTTTCAAGTCATTTTCTTGGCTTTAAATGTCATGTGACATCACTCTGGAGTCACAGTGATGCTGATTGGCTGATGGAACCACAAGAATAAACAGTCTATAAATCTGTGCTGTGGCATACAATTATAAATAAATAAAAATTAAATTGGATTTTACATGAATGACTTTTTTCCTTTATGTTTTATACAGAGAAAAGTTATTGCCATAAGTTGTAGTTTCAGCTTTTACTGGGCCGTGCTAGCAATCCAACCCTCGACAGCTTGGACTTCACACCTGCCACCTTGAAATGTACATGATGGACACATCAGGCCAGGCTGGCAGTGCCTTGACGTGCTTATTGTGTTTTTACATTACCTATTTTGTGCCATAATGCTAACAGCTGAGTGCTCTACATTCACAGCTGGTTCTAACAAGGAATTATAGTGAAGTGCTTTGAAAGATGACATGTCATGTTTTATATACAGTATATAAACAAACCTTCAGTTTGGTCATTTATGGCAATTTGCAGCTGCACACAGAATAACTGTATGGCCTAAATATGAGGCAAACTCCTGCACATTTAATGATTTTAATTTTCTCCCTGCGCTGGGAGCACTTTGTGCTGCTGATCTAATTACAGCCTTTCAGGCTAAACAGAGATGGAAGACATCCTTTTTCTAATCCGGGATCATTTCTTTCCAACTTTATTTTTAAAGTGGGCTCGTGTTCAGAAACAGGTCTGTGAAGGTAGGTTTTTACACCTAGATGCCGTAGCAAATTATACGTTTCAGTGTTCTTGGTCCAAAAGTTGTGATGTTACGTTTTTTCATTATATAGCATTTTTGGTAACACTTACATTAAGGTTTTATTTGTATATGCTAACTTGAAGTAACAATGAGCAATATTGTTTACAGTTTATTGATCTTTATTAATGTTGTTTTATGTTAATACAATTATTTGTGTTAGTTCACAGTGCATTAACTAATTAACTACATGAAATATACATGAACTTAGATTCATAAATGCTGTACACTGTAAAAAACTGAAAATATACCGCAAGATTTTAGTTTTCCCTTGTATAATAAAAAATGTCCCTGTTTTCTTGTAAATTTGCAGTATTTTTCTGTTGTTTTTTGACTATTTTTATTCAAATATTTTGTTTATTATTCAGTTTTATAGTTTTTTCTGGGTTACAACTTAAAACCAGAAATATATTTAAAGTTAAATGAAACATTTAGCACAGCAATTTGTTGGTCACAATATATATAAATAACTAGATGGAATTCAAGCGCTCCAGGCACATAGACGTGTTCACCATCTTGGAACGGTCCACTGACGTCACTCACAGTTGAATAAAATGCCCCAACACAGCGCTGGGCAGCCATGGCTTTAAAACACACTGGGATTTAAATTCCCGGTAAAAGAAAGAACCTTTCGTTGTTGTCATGTGTTAGTGTAGCAGATATAATGTTTGAGTTTACATAACAATAAATAAGTTATACGCAGTCAGCTCAATTTTGAGTATGAACGGACCGCACAGTTCCAATTAGGCATTGGGCCAGTATGAGATTTTGGCTGTATAATAACCATAAACAAAAATACCTAAAATGTGTTATTTCCATGTGTTATGTCTGCGTATACAAAAAAACACTTTTAAACTGGACACAATACATTTCATTTTGAACCAACATATAGAACATGTTTCTCAGTTAAAAATAAAGCTTCAAAATTACAATATTCTTTAAAAAAATATATTTTTTCATACATTTTAGACATAAACATCAAACATTGAATTACATGATTTTTTTTGTAAAAACAGCTCATACCTTGTAAAAATAAACGGTATCACAGAAATGTTTTCAGGTTTTGAAACCTTAACTCTTTTAAACCTCGGTATACCTTGAAACCGGTATCCGGCCCATGCCTAGTTCCAATATGGCGGACGACCTACGTAATGTATAGCAGCCCATAGAAACAGATGATAATGTGGCATCAAGTTATTTATATCTATTGTTGGAACAGCTTTGATTTTCTAAAATATTTAAGGTTGAAATTAGAAGTTTCAATCAAAGATGTTTTACACTGTGAAAAGAATAATTTATTGGATACTCATTGATAATACAAAGTGTAAGCAGTAATTGGAAATTTTACATAACACAACAATACATAAATAAACAATAGAGGAAAAGAAGGAAAAAAACTAATAAAGTAGAGATTCTCTACTAATTTCATAAAATATTTACTATCAACTCATAAAACACACTCTAGATTAAAAAAATTTATACACAAAGTTTGTTTTTCATAAAATAAGTCATTATTCTAAGGCTAGACATATAGGCTACATTCCCACATACAGTGGAATACAGCACACAATGTCAAAAATATCTATCAGTCACCTGAAGGTGATGTTCTCCAATGAAAAACCAATGTAAAAGGTTATGTAGAATCTATAGCAAAGATGAATAGACAAGCAGCATGAGTGTAGATGTCTATAGGTGCTGATGCTCATTGTGGTTGCTCAAGCGTTCTCAAACGGCCGTGTTGTCTACAACCATTCTCGTGTATCTGACTCACCAAACCCATGTTATGTGGCATTATTGTCTTTTCCACAAGTCTCTTTGGACTACATTTCATCATGGCCTAGTGCAAGTAATCTTGATAATGAGATACTCTCTGCTGCAGTGCAGACACCCTTGTCGCTCACAAAACCTACAGAGAACAATTTAATGGTCAGGTTTTGTGTAAATTATTTTTTCTCAGTTTTACTTTGTCCTTCAGCGACATGTTAAATGCTAATGTTAAATTCAGGGCGCCCGAGCATGACACTTTTAGGTGCACAAAACTCTGTGACTTCAACATCTGAAGTAAGAAGAATTCATGGCGACCATTTAAAGCTTGCTAAGTGGAGGTAGTATTTTGTAACCTGATCTCATGGAAAATATTTACTTAGGAGGCTATTTACTTACTTACGATATAGCATGATTTATACCAAAACTTATGAACAAGGTTGTATGAATTCACATGAGTTAGTCACCTTGTAAATTAGTTATAAATTGCCATGAGATTTTTATGCATGTTTATTTTCATGCGTTCCTTGAACGGATAACATTTATACCCCCGAGTGCCCTTTTGGTGACTTGGGATTAGAGCCCTTGTCATATATACAATATTACATAATCATTTTTGGCATTATTGACTTGTAACTTTGAGCGGCATCAATAATACCCTCGATACTTGTTGTAGCTGTGACATTTTTGAGTAATTGTCCTGCGATGTCAATGTAAAGTTCTTTTCGAGTTTCAGTTCTATGTTTTGATTTGCGGGTCACGGAGCGGCTTTATGTGTTAGCTTATCGAAAAATGAATTGCGAGCATTGAAAATATTATATGGAGGAATTATTACGGTGACGCAAACACATTTACCAGCCTCGGATGATAAACAACTTGCAAAGAACCAATCTATTTATGTGAAATAATTGGTTCATGCCTCAGCATGCAAAAAAGTGTGCATCGATGATGGCACGGTGAGAGAGAGGGATAGAGAAAGATATTGCATTGCATAGGTTTTTCCTGTGGTAGAGATGCATGTTTGTTTGTGTTATATGAAACCAGGAGAACATTTCATTCAATAACCAGAAATGTATACAGATAACATTACTGAGTACAGCGGCCAGAGTATATACCTTGCATCAATGACCCCATGAAGAAATATTGTGTGTAACTGTAAGAACAATATGTTTCCTGTTGAAATGTATTCGTTTACATCAGGGTTACCACTTACTTTTGCAGGGTGACCTTATCTTCTTATGATTTGTTGTTGAGTGTTTAATGAGAATATAATGACTGGGCGGAGAGCTGTAATGAACCGGGACACTGTATGTGGATGACCAATTTTTGGTGATCAAAACAATGCAGGATGTATTTTGGGATTTTGCGAATGACCTGAACAGTCAGTTGTTAACAATTCCCTTGTTCGGGAGCGGCAAAGCCTATTAGCGTCTTTATTTTGGCAGTCGTGTGTTAAGGTCCCCAATTAATGGGTGTCCTAACTTTCTCCTCTGCGTTTTGGGAGGCTGCTGGATGATGAATCTTCTCTTGTCTCAAAGGACATCTAGAAAGGAAAGCTGGCCACGCATGTTCAAACCGAGTGTCACATAACTACATATCAAGAGACCAATTTTTGGCTGGATCTCAAAGGTGTGAAGTTACAGAGTGTCTAAGAAGATGTTCATGTGGAAGCATATGAAGCTTTAGGTACAGAGCTCTCATAGGCTTTTGCCTGTTCTCTGTTGTCCTATACTATGTAAAAGACATACAATTTCCTGAACAGACCTGACGATCATGACAATTCTCACCTTGCACCCAGGTATGAACTAAAATTGCATCAGTAGCTGTGTTTCCATTTCCCTTCAAGTTGCACAATTAAGATTTTTTTGTTCGATAAAGTAATATTACACAAAACTGAAATGGAAAGAGTTTTTGTCACAATTACAGGTCACATGGTGAACAAAAGTGACATGATCATTCTTTTAAGATGGCATGGACTGCGGTATATTTAGGCAGAACAGTTTTCTCATGGTTAAGGAATCTCTCTCTGCAATAGATGCTTTCCTTTGTGATTCTGCCTTCTCTTGTCTTGATTTTCTGGTCTAGGGGCAGAATCATGACAGACCCACGTGTTTTATGTGGAGAGAAACATATATTTGTTGTCAGGACATAAAATTGATTGTTTTCTGTTTTAGTATCTTGTTTAGTCTGTGTTATCCCCATCGAGGGTGTTTTTGTTCTTGTTCATTAAAGTCTGTTTGTTAACACCTTTACCCCGCTGCCTTGCAATTGGGTTCTTCCACCACGCACCCCATGACAACATGTGCGTTGTATTTACATGTTGGAGGTGGAATGCTTTCTTCTAGCTTTGGTAGAGAGTGGCACTGGCGCTGCCAAGGCCATGGGAACATCTTTAATGCCAGTGAATGCACACTGTACTATCAAAGTGTATAGTTTAAATACAGTGGTGCAAAAAGTGGGTATGCGCTTTATGCGGTGCGCCAACACAATGGTTTAAAAAATTTGAAATAATAAAAGTTATATACATTTTCATACATTTTTTATAAGTTATTGTATATATAAAAAGTTATATACATTTAAGAGGACTAACAGGCACCGGTGCCCTCATAAGATTCCATCATATAATTTATTTAGACATAGAAGGGTAATATCGCGAGTGGGCGGGGCGCCGTGAGTTACGTTAAGTACGCAGTAACGTTAGTGAGTTGTCGTTGAAATTTGAATTTGAAAAAGATGGATAAACCAAAAAAGCCTTCGGGGGCTAAAAATAGAAAAAGAAAGATGGTCAAAAGGAGATGGCCTGTCAAGGGATGCGACAGCAATACGTGGATGGTGAACGGTAACAGGTAGGATTTAAAATGTGACGTCTATTCTTGCAAATACAATATTCATGTTAACAGACTAACGTTAGCTAGCGAGCTTGCTGAGCGACCGACCGACTGTGGAATTATGAATAGATTTGCTACCAAACTTGGAGGCTTGCAAATATAAATGTTGACTGGCAAGTGTTTGCTAACTTAATGCAAAAAAATAATGTTGCTGCTGATATCTACATTTAGATTTTGGTTAAACCCTATTGTACCAATGCCATGCATGACTTATCTCAATTTTATTAAAGTAAAATAAGAACTGGTAAATATAAGGTAGCATGCACAATAAATGACTAGAAGCTGAAAAACATTACTTATGCAATAAGGCTGGTTTCTCATGGATTTTTTTACCATTAGCTTCATGTTAGCTCAGCTGTGCTGTCAGACATAAAGGCTACTTTACATCTGCTGGGTGACATGGAAGCTGGAAGGGCCACATTTCTCTCTCTTTAAAGATCTGTGCTATATGTGTATGTATGTATGTATGTATGTATGTATGTGTGTGTGTGTGTGTGTGTATGTATATATATCAGCACATACCTTTAAAGAGAGAGAGATGTGACCCTGTAATGACTTTTCTATATGTATGTATATGCGTGTGTGTCATATTTGTACTTTTTAAAATTCCAAATGTTAATGTAATTTCAACAGCACCACAACCTTACTGCATAATAGTTGTCTTATCTGATGCCATAGGCTGATTTAAACATTTAATTTAGGCTGCTATATTTAACATCGAGTTCATTTTATTCAGGTGTGAGGATGGTGGATCAGGAAAGACAGGGGAAAGCAACAGGTACATTAGGTGGAAGTGTAGAGGGAGCTTGATACCAACTTGATACCAACAGATTAATTTCTTAATATTATTCATATGGAAAAGGTGGGGGTGTAACGGTTACAACGATACACTTGTGTCACGTTTCGGTACGGATCGGTACGTTTTAGATACGGCAAAAAGAAAGAAATGGCAGAGAAATTTCCATGAATACATTTTTATATATTTGTGTTCATATACCATATAATTATGGTAGGCTTACAGTAGCTGTCTGATATACTTTTAAAATAAACCTTTATTATTTCAAGCCCATACATGATGATGTCCGGCACACTTTTTTATTTTGGTGGGGTTTTCTGCATACCCCCCTAACATTGGGCAGTTGCGCCCCTGTTTTAATATACTGTGTCACTTTAAATAAAACTGATCTTGATTCTAATGTATCTCTACAATAAAAACAACCCTTCAGGTCTTTATTATTGATCTTGTTAATGATAAAAACACTGGAGATAAACATAGTATGTGCTGAACCTGGCTGTATTGCGCTGTTGAAGGAATAGTTAAACCAAAAATGAAGATTCTTGCACTGTTTATTTAACCTCATGTCATTCCAAACTTGAATGACTTTCTTTTGCAGGGCGTAATAGAAAAAACTTTGAAGAACGTTTGTAAGCAAACAATATTTGCCCCCTTTAACTTTCACCTTATTAAAATATGTTCTTTTGTTTTTCATGAGAAGTCATATACATGTTTCTAAATTAAATGAGTATGAAAAAATGACAGAGTTTTTAGTTTTGGTTGAACTTTCCCTTTAATCATTCCAGATGGTGTATGGTTCATTACGTACAAAATATAGCCTCCCAATGTCATGACATCAGCGTCCTCCATTTTACAACAAGGCCGTGCCGTCCCCTGGTTAACTTTGTTAACGTCAGCACGGTGCCAGCTAATGCCGTGTTCTCATTGGACCCTTGGCCATTAAACCACAATCTCGTCTCTGGGGTCCGGTAGCCAAGCAGGTGTGCTGTTGAAAATAAAATTCACCAGAGGAGCATGGCATTATTCTTTCAAACTCTGGTGAGGGAGGGGTGGAGGACATTGCATCCACTTGCACATTAGCAAGACAGATGAGAAAGCCTTTCTGCTAGCTTACAGTCTATGACTTCCACAGATGGCCAATGTATTTATGGGGACTTCCTGAATTTTGAACAAAGGCGTAATATAGTGAGAGTGCACAGTCACCAAAAAAGTTTGTGCCAAAGCTGCACACTGTCAAACTTTGTGGGCATGACAGCACTCAACGTCAGCCTTATTACCACAAAATTCTTACTGAGAGATTCTGGGGCATTGTTTGAAACAGAAAAAGAAACATAGAATTGGACCATGCACGTTTCCGGAAAAACAAGAGCTGCCAGAGGTGGGACTAGTGGGGAGAGTCCGGCATCTGTTAGCACAGGGACCGTGGCAATCTCCAATTCCAGTGTTATATCCACCGTTAATATAAAATCCATCACTGAAATGCCATGAACAAACAGACACACCTAAACTTCACTATCGCAAGGGCAGCCCATCTTGAAGCAGCGCACACAATCTTGATGTTATGAAGTGGGTCTCACTCGTCAGTTGGCTCGTGGACGGGCTCTTTCACCTTCGCATTGCTGTGCTTTTCCGGGAGAATGGACAATAAAAGGAATAGGATCCCTGTGACCACACAAGCCACCTGCATCCATTATCCCGAATGTCTCGCAACAAACCCTCCTTCACGATGACGTCACAAGCCCATTTCACCTCAGCACCAGTGGGTATGCTCTGGGTTCGGGCACACACCAGCCTGAGGCCCTCTCCCCGGTGAAGTGGCAGGTGCTCTGAGTTCGGGGAGAATCACAGATCTCGGAGCCCTCGCCCCGGGTCAACAGGCCAAATTTGAATACTATCTGTTCCACCTTATTATCTGTGAGGCAAGCTCGTGAACTGACATGAATAATTGTATTGACATTAAGAAAGCTGAATAATAGCTGATAAAATTATCTTATTGTTTGTTAATGTAAGTTAAAAGTGCAGTGTAGAAGATTAGGAGTGTCTATTCATAGAAATGAAATGTAGTATACTTCAAAGATGTATAAAGACCTTACATAGTGAAGCATTATGTTTTTATCACCTTAGATTGAGCAATTTTTATCTACATCAATCTCTGAGAAAGATAAAATTGTGTTGTTTTTATTACTCAGTTTGCCAAGTGTGATTCAAATGTCTATGTGACAAAAGAAACCAATTGTCAGTCTCCCTTCAGAATTGCCACTTCAAGATCTGTGCCCTTCTAAGTAGGTAGGCCACTTGGGTATGATTGATGTCCGTCCGAAGTTTCAAACGCAGAAGCTGTAGATTACTGCTAATACAAAATAAATATTGCACAGACCAATCGATGCGCTTCCAAAAACATTAATATGTCGTCAGGAGCCGCATGGATTACTTTTATGTTGATTGTAGCATTATATGCTTTTTTTAACTTTCTACGACATGGCACCTAAGGAGTTGATGGCCTCAAATCTCAAGATGGTTCGAGGGTGAGTAAATGAACCACAAATGTTCATTTAAACGTGAACCAAACCTTCTTTATGAACATGCAATGAAACAATCACCGTATTTTAATGATTGATTGTGCTGACCATGGTTGCGTGTAAACTTTTTCAACTCATAACTGCATATTTACATACAGTATCTTAGGGCTGTGCAATTAATCGAAAATGAATCACAGCGCAGGAGAGAATCTTTTGAGTCTACTCTTAAGCCTAGTGCGTCTGGAATGTCAGGTGATCTATATGTCTTGTAAATGCCAAATGTCTTTACTATTTAAAACTGTACAATAATTCACCGTGTTAGGGGACAGCCTAATATAATTATAAGTAATATAATTACCACATTGTAAAAGAAATGTGAAAATATTTCCAGTCTTCTGTCGGGGCATTTAGCACACATCAAAACAGTTTGATCAGCCCATGAAATCGTGCTGTGTGAGACTCACATGACCACGCTCAAACATCCCTCTTCTAACACGCAAACACCTGTGTCATGAGCTTAACACCTGCTGCCTTGAAATATGAAACACTTTACACCACATCCACCTATCAAAGGATTGGGGTGTAGCAGAAAAAAAGAATCAAAACCATCAAGGACAGAAACCGATACTGACGCTTGATGCATTGTGGGCGTATTTATGTTAATAAAACCAAAAGTTGCACCTGAATTTTAAGTGATTTGAACATGCAGCAGAGTTCAGTGTAAAACCACAAGATGAAAACAATAAAAGTCATTGGAGTTTCCCCCCATTGATTAAAATCCACCAAACACAGCAGATGCGGTTCGCTTGAAGGAGCTTTAGTATGTGACACCTCAGAGAACCTGAGAGGCCTTGAACATTAGAGACACCTGCTATAGCATAATAGATCCAGGACATCATCCGAAAGATGTCTCTTGTGTGATGAATCCACTTTCCTGGCGTTCCAAGCCACAATAATCAGGCTCAATATATAACAGCTAAGAAACAGAGAAATTTCTGAGTACCAATACCTGACTACACTGTTATTGTCCATTCAAGCTTAATAACAGGACAACCGCTCAGAACAGATGCATCTTAATCAAATCTGACTCTGTGGTAGGGTTGTGCTAAATTTAGATGTGTGTGTTTAGATGGTAAAAAAGAGGGAATATTTGCCCTCTGGATTTGATTTTCTAAGTAGTTTTAACATTTATTAAGGCACGTATTTCTAGCTACACGGTATGTAAACCCATTCAGAAATCTAAAAGATGCATAAAATATGCTGATACAGTATGTGGATTTCACAAATATATGTTTCAAAATAATACAAAATTAGCTATTCTTAATTATTAAAAAATGTAAGCAATGGTTCATACCTAATAAACCAAATGAATATTGCATGAAAATAAAAAACATCACTTTATTAGATTTTACCACTCTACAGTTTTTGGAAGTAATTTAATTGAAGTTGTTTATAAAGTAACTCCGCAAGATTTAAGTATGTGAGAAGGAAGTCTAAGACCATAGGATGTACGCGCCTGATGCACAGTTAAATTCCGGTCTGTTTGTTGATCGGCTAGTTGCTAATAATAGGCTTTAACAATTTGTATTATATTTCAATAATATTAATTTAGGCTATATTAATAATTAATTGTATAATGATTGTATTAAAAAAACAATTTGTTGAATGGGCTTTTCTGTTTAGCAACAGTATGGTTCTTCTGCACTTCTTCTATACGGTTAAGTAACAGTTCTTCTACTGGTAACCAAAATAATACTGGCTAGACATAATATTTACTTCCTAGCTAATGCAGTTTACTTTTGTATTTATTTTGCTTGTTATAAGAAATTATCTGCAGGGACTCTTTGCGGATGTTAAACTTGGGCCACAAAAGCGTGCATGCACATACCATTTTGTTTATGTTGTCGCTTTGAAACCGTCTATAAACAAACTGAATATGCCTGATTCTTGGCTGCCTTGTTCTTGTATCACATGTGAGTAGAAACAAAAATAACTATGACAAAAGCAGTCACATCACGGAGAGAGCGGGAATACATTTAAATGTGTAGGATAAATTATTGATAAACAATATATATTTTGTATGCATGGCATAGGTATAAGGACGAATAAAATACAGTGTGGCAGAGTTGGCAGAAACACAAGAGAATGGAGCACAGTGATACTAAGGACATCTCCTGCAAGCCAACACACTGTAATAGATGACAACTAAAGATCCCCCTGTGTATACAAAAAAACAGATGTTGCGTATTGTCTCTGTCACCCATGTGTGATGGGGAACAAATCTTAAATTTTAAAGTAAAAGATCTACCTAAATATAGTTATTTGAGTATGAGAATCAGCATAGATTACAAATGGCTAAGTACAGCTAAAACTGAGCAAATAGAAGACTACAATTCAGTATGTTTGATACCATGTACGACTGTCAAGGTAAATAACATAAAATTGAAATAGGGGGATTTTAGTGCACAATAGCTATTAAAGGGATACTTCATCCCAAAATTCTGTCATCATTCGCAGAGGTTGCGTTAGACTTTTTTTATTGTACGTTATTTTGATGGACAGGCTGGTAAAAAATCATTCATAATCCATTATAACACATCACTATGGTGCAAGGTGTTATATGGTTATTAGCCTGTTCGTGATGTCATCACGCTGTACTTGCGTTTACTGTCGGAACTTGCTGTATTTAAATACAACTGAATGCCCAATAAAGCCTTTGTTGTGTATATTAATTCATTTAATATTTCTATTTTTAGACATGACAGGTGCTTGTAATGTCATGATTCTGCCTGCTCTTGTCTTGATTTTCTGATCTGGGGCAGAATCATGACAGACCCACGTGTTTTATGTGGAGAGGATCATATTATGGTCAATCAGGACATAATATGCGTTCTCTCCTGTCTCGTCATTTGGCCCTGCCCCTCTCGTTT
Source organism: Barbatula barbatula (assembly GCF_947034865.1). NCBI lineage: Eukaryota > Metazoa > Chordata > Actinopteri > Cypriniformes > Nemacheilidae > Barbatula > Barbatula barbatula. The sequence goes on from NC_136770.1 coordinate 18,428,091, forward strand.
CTAGTATAGCTCTCCTCCTGTGTCGCATTACCCACACCTGCCCATCGTTATCCCCTTTGTTAGTCTCCCTATATAATACCCTCTTGTCTATTGTCTTGTGCTCGTTGGTTGTACAATATCCCTTGCTTGTACTCCTTACTGTGTCCTTGAAGCCTTGTCAAGTAAAGTAAAGTAAAGTAAAGTAAAGTAAAGTAAAGTAAAGTAAAGTAAAGTAAAGTAAAGTAAAGTAAAGTAAAGTAAAGTAAAGTAAAGTAAAGTAAAGTAAAGTAAAGTAAAGTAAAGTAAAGTAAAGTCTTAGTGTTTAATATTGAGTTCTTGTTGAGTGTTTAGTAATCAGTTTATCATATTTGTTATTGTGTACTGTTTTGTTACTCCCTCGTGGGTTTTTGTTTTGTTCCTGTTTTATTAGTTATTAAAGTCTTGTTAACCCCTTCATCTCCTGTTGCCTGCGCTTGGGTTCTTTCTCTGTGATTCCTGACATGTAAGTGATGTTCCCTATCGATACTTCACTCGTACTGCGTAGCAGGACGCTATGGGGAAAACTCCTTTTTCTCCGATGACTGAAGCAATTCAAAAGCGCAGTGAAACTGCACGGTGATTGGTTGGAAAAAAGCAGAGCTTTGAACCAATCGTAGCGGAGCTGCCGGACCAATGGCGATGGCACCCGCCAAAATGGGCGGGGCTTATGGCTATATAAGCGGACACATCGCCGTAGGGTCTTCAGATCTCTTCTCCTTCAGCGACGACTCGTCTTCGCTTCCCGAGACTGACTGCTTCGCCGTCGAGAGAGCACCTGCAGCGGATTCGACCTTCGGCTCAGCGCCTTCCCTCCAGCGGATTCATCAGCGGCTTCGCTCCGGCGGCTTCTGTTGGCGTCTTCGCGTGTGAGCGGCTTAGCGATCCAGCCGGTCTTTTCCCTGCCGCTATCCGGCGAATCTAAAGAGCAATTTTCACGCTTTCTTTTCAGAGAGCGTTTAGAGCAAATTTCCTGCGGCATTTACGTGCAGTTTTCACTGCGCTACAATGCCGCGTCGTCCCTGTCGCTCGTGTGGGGTTTTCCTGCACGCTGTCGACGGTCACGACGAGTGCGTTTCATGTCTGGGTCTCTCCCACGCAGAGAACGCGCTAAAAGAGACGGAATGCTCTCACTGCGAGAGTATGAGTCTCTCCTCTCTGCGCTCGCGGATAGCTTTCTTTTCAGAGAGTGACTCCGCCCCTCGATCCCCGCCGCCGCTGCTCGCACAGGACTCTGTGCGACAGAAGCAGCGGGGTAGAGGAGCTAAGCGCTCGGGGAAACGCGAGCTCACGCCGGCACGCCGTGCCTCGCTTTCCCCGCAGAGAGATGTTTCCCCGGTTTGTTTCACCCGAACAGATCAGCGTCCACTGGCGGCCGCCTGTGACATGATCTCGTTCGGTGGAAACGAACCGGAGGATGACGACGCCATGTCGTTAGCGGCTTCAGACGGGGAGGAGTTAGCGGGCTCGCTGGATGACCCCGCCCCCTCGCCGTCTCCAGAACCCGGCGGACACGCCCCCAGTGCGGACTCCGAGCTCTTCCGGGTCCTCACGAAGGCTGTCAACGAGCTGGGTTTGGAGTGGTCTCCCCCAGAGGAACCCTCTCGCAGCCGCTTGGACGAGTGGTTTTTGCCGGGGCGCCGTCAGGCTCCTCGTCAACGTAACTCACCGTTCTTTCCAGAAGTTCACGGCGAACTCACGAAGTCATGGCGCGCCCCCTACTCGGCCCGTCTTCGACCTTCTTCCTCCTCTGCGCTCACCTCCGTGGACGGCGCAGAGGAAAAAGGATACGAGAAGCTACCCCCCCTCGATGAGTCTGTGGCCGCACATCTGTGTCCGCCCGCCGCCATCGGATGGAGGGCTAAAGCGTCTCATCCTTCCAAGCCGTGCAGGACCACCTCGGCCCTCGCTGGACGCGCATACTCGTCCTCAGGCCAGGCGGCTTCAGCGCTTCACTCCATGGCTGTGCTCCAGGTCTATCAGGCCAAGCTCCTCCAAGGCATGGATGAGTCCGACCCTGACCCTGCGCTCTTCAGAGAGCTACGGAGCGCGACGGATCTTGCTCTACGCGCCACCAAGGCCACGGCCCAGGCGATAGGCAGATCCATGGCCAGCTTGGTGGTGCTTGAGCGTCATCTATGGCTGACGCTCACGGAGATCAAGGATGCGGATAAGGTCCCCTTCCTGGATGCTCCTATTTCCACGACCGGCCTCTTCGGACCGGCGGTGGAGGGTTTCGCAGAACGCTTCACGGCAGCGCAGAAGTCTTCGCAAGCCATGAGGCACTTTCTGCCTAAAAGACCCGGATCTCGGCCGGTGGCGAGCCATCCTAAGCCAGCCTCGACGCAACAGCCGGTAAGAACCCCTGCTGCTCAGAAGGCTTCGGGAGCTGACAACCGTCAGCGCTCCCGATCTGGACGGCGCTTCCCGCATCCTCAGCGACAAGGTCCCCGGCCAAAGATCACGCTGGACCCTGCGCCTCAGGCCCCATCCTGAGCCCTATGCGAGGAAGAGGAAGGCTACAGGGCCCGCTCCAGCCGGCCCTCCTTCAAAGACTGCTCTCATGTCTGCCAGGTCACCCCGTTCAGTTCCGGGTGCCGGCAAAAATGTTTTGTTAAAATGCAATGTTGTAAGTGCGGGGCCTTTTCTAACGCCCACACCACATTCTGCAAAATGTTTAATAAAACACAAACTTTGTCAAAAAAAGAGCAAACTTCCTCTTCCATTGTTCCTGGGAGTCAAGCCCCCAAAAGGCGGCGTATCTCCTCTCTACACCCAAACCCTTGCCACCCGGGCCAAGGCCTGGAGAGCCATCCCCGGGGTATCAGACTGGGTTCTGGAAATAATATCCCAAGGATATTCACTCCAGTTTGCTCGTCGACCCCCGCGCTTTCGCGGGGTCGTCCCCACCCGAGTGCAGGACTCAAATTCTCACGTTCTGCGCACGGAGTTGAGGAATTTACTGGGAAAAAGAGCCATAGAAATGGTTCCCCCAGACCAAATCGAGTCAGGCTTCTACAGCCGGTACTTTCTAGTACCAAAGAAGGACGGCGGCTTCCGCCCCATCCTCGATCTCAGGCATCTGAATCACGCCCTTATGAAACGGCGCTTCAGGATGCTCACGATGAAGCAGATCCTCTCGCAAATACGCCCAGAGGACTGGTTCTTCTCCCTGGACCTGGAAGATGCTTACTTCCACATTCAGATAGCCCCTCGTCACAGACGATTCTTGAGATTCGCCTACGAGGGAATTGCTTATCAATACACGGTCCTTCCATTCGGACTTTCTCTAGCTCCCCGCACTTTCACGAAGTGCATGGACGCGGCTCTTTCCCCTCTCAGACAGAAGGGAATCCGCATTCTGAATTACCTCGACGACTGGCTTGTTCTAGCCCAGTCGGAGGACGAGCTAAAGTCTCACAGATCCCTCCTCCTCAGCCACCTGGAGTGCCTGGGACTCAGGATCAATCTTGCCAAGAGCGCACTGTCACCCAGCCAAAACATTTTGTTCCTGGGAACAGTCTTCGACTCAAAACGCATGACCGCCAGAATTTCTCCAGACCGAGCTCTGGTCATTCGACGGCTCGCGGCCTCATTCACACCCGGGGTTTCACGCCCCCTCAGGGTTTTGCAGAAAATGCTAGGTCTGATGGCCTCTGCATCTCAGGTACTGAGTCTGGGCATCCTCCGGATGCGCCCCCTCCAGTACTGGCTGTAGCCCAGAGTTCCTCCACACGCTTGGCGTCTTGGTCGACTGCGTGTTGTGGTGAATCAAGCCTGCGTAACCGCCCTAGCCTCGTGGAAAGATCCCCTTTGGCTAGAGCAGGGTGTGCCCATGGGCTCCACATCCAGTCGGAAAGTGGTCACGACAGACGCCTCCAACACGGGTTGGGGGGCTCTGTGCGATGGCGACCCGGCCTTCGGCCTCTGGTCGAACCAGGAAGGAAGCCTCCATATCAACTACCTGGAAATGCAGGCAGTATGGTTGGCCCTCCGCTACTTCCTACCGGTGCTAAAAGATCGTCACGTCTTAGTCCGATCAGACAGCATGACGGTAGTATCTTACATAAATCACCAGGGAGGCCTCTCCTCAAGACGCCTTTTTTCCCTAGTTTCTCACCTCTTGGAATGGGCCCAGTCCAATCTGCGCTCACTGAGGGCAACTCACCTTCCAGGCAAACTGAACCGGGGAGCAGATATGCTATCTCGGAGCAATGTTCCTTCAGACGAATGGACGCTCCACCCCATGTCGGTTCAACAAATCTGGAAACTCTTCGGCAAGGCAGAAGTCGACCTTTTCGCCTCAGAAGACAATACTCACTGCCCGACGTACTTCTCGAAGGGCAAGGACGCCTTGGCCCACGCTTGGCCCAACCGGCTCCTCTATGCTTTTCCCCCGATCGCGCTCTTGCAGCAGACGATCAGGAGAATCAGGGATCAAGCTCACCGAGTGCTTTTGGTAGCCCCTCTGTGGACGAACCAGCCTTGGGTCGCAGATCTCTCCCAGCTGCTAATAGCAGCCCCGTGGCCCATTCCCCTGAGGCGGGACCTCCTCTCTCAGGCAGGGAACACGATATGGCACCCCCAGCCAGAGCTGTGGGCTCTGCACCTTTGGCCTCTCGACGGGAGCCTACGGACCTCCCAGAGAGCGTACTGAACACCATATCACAAGCTAGAGCTCCGTCTACTAGACGCCTCTACGCCCTCAAATGGTCTGTCTTCGCCTCCTGGTGTACAACACGCGGCGCTGACCCAGTGTCCTGTGACGTATCACTGATACTGTCATTTTTACAAGACTTGTTGGATAACGGCCGTGCCCCTTCCACACTCAAGGTCTATGTGGCGGCTATTTCAGCCTCACATACCCACATCGGAGGACAAGGAGTGGGCAAGAACGATCTTGTCGTTCGTTTCCTGAAGGGCTCCAGGCGGCTACACCCCCCTCGCCCTCTTACAGTTCCCTCTTGGGATCTGCCCACGGTCCTGAGGGCTCTAAAGGGTCCTCCCTTTGAGCCGCTGCTATCTGCGGACCTCCGTCCTTTGACGCTCAAGACCGCTCTGCTTCTCGCTTTAGCATCGGTGAAGCGTGTGAGTGACTTACAGGCTCTCTCTGTGAGCTCATCCTGTCTGGAATTTGGGCCTAGCGACGCCAGAGTCGTTCTCAAACCAAGACATGGCTATGTACCTAAGGTGCTCTCTACTCCGTTCAGAGCACAGGTTATTTCGCTCTCTGCTCTCCCCTCCTCAGAGCGGGATCCAGAGCTTAGTCTGCTCTGCCCAGTCAGAGCGTTAAGAATATACTTTGAGCGCTCCGCCCCATTCAGACGGTCGGAACAGCTCTTTGTGTGCTTCGGTGACCGCACCAAAGGGTCCTCGGTCTCGAAACATAGACTATCGAAGTGGATAGTTGAGGCTATATCGCTGGCTTACTCTTCCTTGGGCCTTCAATGCCCCACAGGAATTAGAGCCCATTCCACTAGAGGCGTTGCCTCTTCCTGGGCATGGTATAGCGGTGTCTCTATAAAAGATATCTGTGCGGCGGCCTGCTGGGCTTCGCCGTCCACTTTTACAAGGTTTTATAACCTGGACGTTCCGGCCCTTCAGGCCCGGGTCCTTTCTGCTTGAATTAGGTCGCTGAGCCATGGCTATGGCCACGCCAGCACTTAATTACTCTGGGACGATAACCGGTCTAGGCCACCTTCTAGCTTGGCCTCTACCGCTTTCAGGGTTTCCCTGCTTTACTCCGTCTCCGAGCCCAGGCTCCGAGACCATTTATGTTTTTCGTTCCATCTGTAGCACGGCGTGATTATACTTGTTCCCCATAGCGTCCTGCTACGCAGTACGAGTGAAGTATCGATAGGGAACGTACTCGGTTACTTACGTAACCTCGGTTCCCTGAGATACGGGAACGAGTACTGCGTTCCTTGCCGTGCTACGAGCTGCTGTGTCGTCGCTTCAGTCGAAGTAACCTGAAGACCCTACGGCGATGTGTCCGCTTATATAGCCATAAGCCCCGCCCATTTTGGCGGGTGCCATCGCCATTGGTCCGGCAGCTCCGCTACGATTGGTTCAAAGCTCTGCTTTTTTCCAACCAATCACCGTGCAGTTTCACTGCGCTTTTGAATTGCTTCAGTCATCGGAGAAAAAGGAGTTTTCCCCATAGCGTCCTGCTACGCAGTACTCGTTCCCGTATCTCAGGGAACCGAGGTTACGTAAGTAACCGAGTACGTTTTGTACTCACTCACAAGTACAGTTTGGACATGAATGTGCTGCTTTTGCCGCTCACTGAACAGAGAAGACGCCAAGAGAGACATTTTTCCTTCACTGAAAGTTTTCTGAAGGTAAAAAAACACTGCACCACTGGGCGCCTTTGTGTACACGCGCCGTGGGGGCTGAGTGACAGATGTATCTGCACCACAAGTCTCCACGGACAGCGCACATGTTTTCCAAAACGGACCAGGCATTATAAGTAAGCTGTTTGCTGTCCTACATTCTTCAAAATGTCTTATGCGTTCAACAGAACAAACAAAAAAAGATAAAGTAATTTTTTCCTATTATGGGAGTCAATGGGGGGCAAGATCTCCCTTTGGTTATAAGCATCCTTCCAAATATATTTCTCTGTGTTCATCAAAACAAAGAAATTCATACAAATTTGGAACAACTCAAAGGTGAGTTGATGATGACAGAATTTTATAGCTTATATATTAAAGTATACCTTTAAACATCAGCAAAATGCACTTTTAGCAGGTATAAGCGCTTTCGTGTTTTACAGTTATTCTGTTCCAGAAAAATCAACCACAATATGGGTTGTCACGATATCAGGTTTTCTCTTCACTTTAATGTCTGAAAGGATTCACAGGGGCTAAAATGATCACAATATCTATTTGAATGTTTTTTAATTAACATATAATGCTATCGGTCAAATTCATCTTCAGTTTAGTTTATTTAGCATTTTCTCCTTTTTGACCAACAAATCACACTTAAAACTTGAGCTTTGGGAGGCGATTCGCATGGAGGGTGGGATCATGATTTCAGTGCTAGCAGGCTAAAGTTAGCACCTTAAGACAAAACTTTAAACAGGTGATGAATTATTTACAATATTATCACAATATTATGTGTTGAATTAACACAGTATAAATTCTCATGGTTTTTTTTAATTATGGTATTTATATATTATGGTTATAACCCATATATTGTGACAACACTAACCAAAATGTTCAATATTAACCATCCTTAGCTTTCAGGAAGGTAACAAGCTGGTTTATGGCTGTGATATAATATGCCCCGCCTTGTTTCAACTTCCTGTTTCAACAGGAAATACATCAACGCAACTGCACTATGGTCTTTAACTAATGCAGTGATCCTTCAGTTCATCTTTATCCTTATCATTTCTATTTCTTGTGTTTATTTACAACCACATTTACTGTCTTGCTGTCAAATACATGTGATTCAGCAAACACTTCAAGACCCATCTCACCACAAAGCGACAGATGTTACGATAATAGATTTGAACAATAACCACTTTCCTGCCATTGCCAACTGGCACTGAATGTAAATAGTTTCCTTTGACTTAAAAATGATGAATCACACAGTGGGACATTGTTGAAATCATGTGAAAATATAAAGCATTTCTCATGTTTCAGCAAAGCTGTAATTGTGTGTGAAATGCTGTGTGTAATAGCACATCTGTTACCTACTTATGGATGTGACATCATATACTGCTTGAGTAATACAGATTACCTTTTAGCAGTTTGGCTGAATCAACCCATATGATTTGTATGGTGCAATTGAGGCTGTAAAAATGAGATAATAATTGAAATCACACAAGCTAAGCACATAAAAATAAGACAAATTAATATTATGAAATGAGATCTAACGGTATGTTATCCCGCAGGGACATCATCTGATAAATGTTCAGACTTGGAGGGAGACAAAATTTGATGAGCTTGTATTTTTGCTTAGATCGAACAGCACAGGTTATTATGTGTAGGGTCAAACTGATGGAAGCAGATGGAGTGAGTACATAGTTAACAGCTTACCCTCTCAGATCTTTCAATCAGGTCCGAATAGAAATTCACTTGAAATGACTCACACATGACAATTATTAGTGATAACGCTCTGTGCCCGTCCATAGGCACATGCTGTTAGGACTTATGATTAATGGATGAAACAATATCTAGTAGTTGTAGTTTCTGTATTGGGGCTGTTTTGAAGCAAGGTAAAAAGGTATAAACTGGGTAAGACTTTTACTGTATGAACAGGCTATAAAATAAACGCCAAGATACAAAATATCAGGTAACGTTTCGAGAAATGTTGTATCTGAAGAGAAAAGTATGCTTGCTTTCTGCTCTTTTTTTGCAAAAGAGACTCACTAGAGATAAAAGATGCATCTGGTGAAATGTTCAAATAATTAGTGAGGCATTTCTATGACCAGAAATTGTTGTCATTGAATTCATACACAGAACAAATCATACTAAAGCAAGAATCTTTTGCTATTAAGAAGTTAATTTCCTGGCTTCTTGGAGCTGTAATGATTAACTGAATATGTTAATCTATTCAAATTTCAGAGATGTATTTACCGTACGGTTTTGGCTGTAGTTGTAATGGCCAAGCAATTGGAAATGCCTTAACAAATTTAGTAAAACAAAAAACAACAATTGACTTAAGTAGTACATACTAATAAGTAAAATAATCAAATTTGTTGAATTATGTTTAACGTTAAATATTATAATGTCAAAAGATTTGTTTGTAATATAGGGTTATACGTTTGGAGGTAGTTTTACAGAATATAAAGTATCATTAAGAAAAAGATAATAAATGTACAGGAGAATGGAGTGTGATCAGGACCCGACGAGAAGTTATTAAACATCAAATATTGATTTGAAATATTTTATTAGCTCATTTTTGACGTATGCAGATCTTCCACGAGGAAAACCAGTTTACTTTCGGTTTTAAGGTAAGACATGACGTTCAAATGCCCGGAATAGACATTCTGGTATAACCATTGGTAAATATAATGTCATACTTTATTAAAAGACATATGTATATTTAATTTTTGTGTAATTAAACTGTGCCTGTCAAAAGGTTTTGCAGCATCCAGGTAACCATGTGTTGTTAGTTTTGGGCAGTTGTTATCTGGAAATATCAGACATTGAAATGTTGTGAATGGCCAGTCAGATTAATGAATCAGTATAAAATACTGTATATCTGTTTCGTTTTCTTTTTTGTGTGGTAAAGTATTTTCTTATTTAAACTAAAAGACAAAATTAGATATCGAGTGGCCTGCATGCTATAGTTTCTTCACAGCCGTAAGCCATGCTTTATTTAACCTGCTAGACGGTGAAATGTGGTATAAAGAGAGACATTCATTCTAGAGGTCATCTGATTGGACAAGATCTGTTTTATGCAAAATGAGTATTTTTGGTCCATTTTCCTGGAAGAGGAAGACTTTTTAATCTGATAAAGGTTATTGTCAAGTACAACAAATCCACATTTAATAAAACAACAAAAAAAATTTATTTTATAGGGTTTTTTACGTCTAAAATAAGGAGAAAATCATGCTATATACATAAAACGGTTGCAAAAAGACTAGCTATAAAAAACATGTTGGCCTCAATCCCATTATAATCCTCCTCACATCTGTAGCAAAGTGGCCTGAGCTCTGGCCACCAGCTTTGCATTACACTATTTCTAATTGGAGGACAGCTTTGACCGGGTGTCGTGCTTTGCCTGAGACACGGGCACTAACCAGCTGAGCGCTTTTTAGTCACAAGCCCCGCTGAAACGCTCGGCCCTGGCTGGCAGCAGGGCAGCTTTGTCAGCATGCTCGATGTCCTGATACGCCATTTCTAAGCCACACATCTGGAAAACAGATTAGGAGAACAGAGATCGTCCCTACGTAATGCTGCGAGGGGCCAGATACTGGCACTAACTTTATCGTTTTGGTTTTCATGGGCGGCATGTCAGGTGGCTTTGAAATGAGTCAGTTGCACCTTCAAAGATGCATATGAGCTGCTTTCTGCTAGAAGAGCACCACCAGCCATTTCACATGCTCACCCGCCCCCCGGTGCACCAGGAACATAGTAAAATCAGTGACCCAAATGTTTTGTTTTACTGAAAACTATTTTTATAGCTATGCTTTATTTCTTAGTGTAACTTTCATCAGTTTTGATGCATTGAATACAGTTGGGATTTCCTATACGACTGTTTTCGATGCAAAGGACAATTTAAATGGTAGTCACATTTTAACTCGTAAGACCTGATTTGACGAAATTCTAGGCTGTAAAAGATCATTCTAGCAAGAACTCAGCAGTGTTTTGTTGAACTTGTTTGTTGTAGTTTTATTAATAGTTTTTAATGTAGCTTTTATTTTTATGTTCTGTTTTATTGTTCATTTTTGGTTTTATTAAACGAAATATAAACATCAACGTCTTATTTTTATTTGAGGTTTATTGAGTTCATTTTTAGATAATAATTTACTCAAACTTCCGATTTTTGCTGAGGAAACATTTCTAATTTTAGTTTAATTGTTTTAAAAACTCAAATAATATTTAGGGATATATTTGATTTGATTTCAAAAGATGGAAATATTTAATAGTTTCATTTTTAGTAAACTACGTATAATAACATTGGAGCTCTCTTACATTAAATAAGAGAGTATATATATATACCAAATAAGAATATTTTTCATTATATATACGTATGACATGAACTTTTTCTCATAATTTACTCAACCGCGTGCAATCCCATTACTTTTCATAAGTAGGTGTGTTTTCTAAATGGGATCAAACCCACAACCTTTCTGATGCTAAAACAATGCTTTTCATTTGAGCGAAAGGAACACGCAGTGAAGGAATAGCTTTAAGATAAGTGCCGCCATATTTGAATTTAGGGCTTGGATCTGTTTCCTGCATTTCAATTACACTCTATAAGCTTAAAATATTAAACATTTCGTCTTGCTTCAGATGACATTTATTAAGTCACTAGAACCATTTGGATTTCCTTAATAATGGATGTATGAGCTTTATGAAGGTTCAACATTTTTAACCACATATACACAACATGACACTGCACAAAATATTTTATGTTTAATGGAAGAAAGGAAGTAATACAGCCTGATCTCTCAAGAACGTAACCGTTTATGAGGTGTATGAATTCGTACGATGTGAATCGTACAAAACTTTACGATTGGTAAAACCAAGCTATACTGAAGTCCCTCCCCAAACCCTATGAATCTCCCCAAAAATGTACGAATCGCTAGTTTTGTTGAGCGTGTAAAATGTAGAGCTTCACAGCACTGTAAGATGGTCTGGGTAAAAGCATCTGCCAATTGCATAAATGTAATGCTCTCTTAAGCTGTGAGATAATACCAGATATGTGCCCTGATGTGTGTCTGATGCTAATGCCATCACGCTAATGTAGTTAAAGCATGTAGTCCATTTCACTTAGGACAGTGGGCAGCTAGGGAACAGCTCAGGAACAAACCCTATCCATGTAGTAATCATCTTAAAAAGTTTCTGTTCTTTCACCATGCAAAGCAACAAATGATCGACCATGTCAGATTACAACCGAACTAACTTTCTTTGAGGCACACATTAGTCATGTATTTTTGGCAAATGACGCCTTCCACCGGGACCTTGTATTACTAAAAATAGCACAGCGACTGAAAAAGTGCTCTTGTGAGCCAGAAAGCTGTAAAAGTGTTTAGGCACAACAGCTTTGATCAATATGAGATACCAGGCGATTGTGTTGCAGGGGCACCTCAGTAATGTGATATTTATACTTAAATAGTGTCCTCAGCACTGGAAACCCATGGCTTTTCCCCTTATGCAGACCAGACGGATTTAGCCCGACCATTGGCCTTCTTCCACCTATCGATCTAAAGGTATAAAATTACACGCTTGCTTTCAGGTGTGTATAATGCACCTTAAGATAAAAGGGAACACAGCATCATCTCCTCCACGCTTTCTTTCATTTCCCTTATCCCTCTTCCTATCACTTCAAATGAAAGATGTGCCCTGCATGATTTGATCCGTTCATCAGCAATATTCTTCTGAGAAAAACACAAAGTGCTTGCGGCAATCAGTCAGGGAGGCTGGGTAGAGAAGCATCAATTTTGGGACTGACAAATGATTGAGGCTGAAACCTGGCAATGCTGTATTTTCACTCAAGTGCTTTTTTGACAGAGAGGGTAAAAAGTAAGCTCTCCTAGGCCATATAAATGTCAATTTGCATGAGCTAATCACCAAAACTCTGCTGAGGACTGCAACAGTGCATTGTGGAGGACCATTTTGTTAGGCTTGTCTCTGAGGCGGCAGCGGAGTGCAAGGGCTCTGTGTAAGATTAGACAAGTACCGCGGTCGTGATTGCACGAGTCACGGAGAGATCCGGATAATCATGCCATCCATCCTCATGTCCCAAAACAACGCGGCAGGTCACGATTGTGACGCAAGGCAATACGGGACTGTAGTGTATGAAGTTGGGAAATGATTGGGGATCACTTTATTTTCCCCTGAAGTAGCAATTATTGCTCGGGTTCATCACCAGCTGTTTTATTTATTATCAATATAATGTGTGGCGCAGAGCGTCAGATTTGAATTTAAAGGTACAGTACAGATTTTATGCTTCTATGAGTCCATTCAAGCCATTGCAATAATACACTCGGCAAACAACAATACTCATTTCCAGTCTGACATTTCATGATTATTCTTTTATCCTTTTTAACAGTCACGCAGCTTTGTTTTGAAGCTCCGGGCATGTTCCCGGGTTGGCAGTAGCAGCCTCAAATTAGTCAAGCATAACAATGTATTGAAAAACACCACAGATGTTACTGACAAAAGCAAAACAATCTAGATAATTAAGATGAATAAGGAGACGAGATGAATAAAGAGGTAGAAGCAGCGGAGGATCTCGAAGATGCAAAGCCAAATTGAGTAAATAACAGGAACAAGGGGCCCCAGCTGTTGTGCCATGCTTTCTTAGATTTCAGACTACAGCATTTCTTGCCAGGGCCGCGGTCACAGCTGACCTTTGCCTTGGCAGACTCCATGTGACCAAACTGGATATCTATGCCTGAGGACAAGATATAATTGACATGGTCGGCTGCTTGAGGGTTTGCTGGTTGGACTGGTAGACCATGACAGACAGAAATCTTCTGGGTTGATTGTGTGGATCGTGGCATGGAAGTGATGCACACTCTGTAATTTTTCCTCATTCAAAAGTTTTACCCCTGAAGACAAAATTAATAATTAGTGCTGAAGAAAATTAAGTACACCCAATCGAGGTGCCTTGAAAATTTCTGGAAATGTGAAATGTGTGACTTCAAGGTTTGTATATCCAGCTTATAAATATAGATTTTTTTACTTTTTACAACTGTTTTGTTACATTCTGTCAATGATTAGATGTAATTAGTTATATAAGGTCCTCTAGCTCAGTTGGTAAAGCATAGCATTAGCAGCGCAAAGGTTGCAGGTTCGTTTCACAGGGAAAATAAAAATCATTTTTGGAAGTTTGCTTCCTAAACATTCATTTTAATCTTAGTCATGTCCTTAGTCAGTATTAACTCTTTCCCCATTGACGAGTCATTTAAAAATCAACCGTTCCCGCCAAAGAGTTATTACCGCAATCAGTGTTTGCACAGCAGGTTACTCACCTTTGAAAAAAGTACAGAATCTCAGTCTTTGAAAAAAAAAATTATCTCAGCTGTTTAATCAAAGTGATGCATTTTTTTCTGAAACCTACCCACATCTAAGGGGTGATAAAAAAGAACAAATGAAGATAGAATACAGTTTCTTTTGTTTGAAAAAGAGACTGTTCTCTGTTCTCAGTTTGTCCATACATTAATTACAGAAAACATACTGTGAGCCATCAAAATGTAGTGATAATGCAAAAAAACACTGGCGCTGGCTTGCAACTTTTTTTTAAAGTCTGGCGGAGAAAGAGTTAAAGATTTCAATGTTATTTTTTTCACAGAAATTTTCTTTACATTGCATTACATTAATATGACTTGTAGAAAACAGTAAATCACAAAAGTCACTTCAACTGGATTTTCACAGGCAGGGTCACATGTATTTGATTAATAGGGGCCATAAAAGTTCCAGTATATAGGCAAGATACATCAAACTCCCGCAACTAAATATACAATGATGTACAGAAAATGGTTAGATTTATGGTGGTGTGTATCTGTGGTAATTTGTTTGGACTGTGTGTGTTTTAAACAAGAAGGAACTCCGCGGAGAAAATCCTCATCCACTACACAATCTCTATCTGAAAGAGACATCTGTGTTTCAACAACTCCGGCCCCCTGACAGTAGAGACAGACTGCGTGGTTAAGGGTCAGTCCGGTACTCCATAGACGAACACAATTGCAATCGTACTCATAGCATCCCTGAACAGATGGTGGAAGTATACGTACGGTCAATATCTTGTGCGAGTATTTGTAATACAACCTCGTTCCCAAGCTTTGCTCTGGTTTATAAACTATATGTACATAACACACCTGTTTGCAGTGCCAGTTACTGCGTGATCCATGCGTGATTGTCAGAAATTGGTACAAATGTAAATATAGAGGCTGACTGTGCTTGGACCACTGCAGTATTACAGCGGTGATGGTTCAGCTCCCTGGAGGTGTATGGGGTGCCGTTTGTAAAGCGGCTCCCTCTGAAAATAACAGCAACATTTTGTCACATTTAGCTTCAAACAATGTTTAAAAAACTGGTATGAATTTTTGAGGGTCACTTTTTAGCACATTTAGAACAATATTTGTCAACTTAGAGATATTTTAAATAGTTAAATCTAAACATTAAATGTTACACCTAAATGTTAAATCTAAATCTAAATGTTAAATTTAAATATAAATCTAAATATTAAATCTAAATGTTAAATCTAAATCTAAATCTAAATGTTAAATCTAAACATTAAATCTTAATCTAAATCTAAATGTTAAATCTAAATGTTAAATCTAAATCTAAATCTAAATGTTAAATCTAAATGTTAAATCTAAATCTAAATCTAAATGTTAAATCTAAATGTTAAATCTAAATCTAAATCTAAATGTTAAATCTAAATATTAAATCTAAATCTAAATGTTGAATCTAAATGTTTCGGGTGAAACTAAATATTTAGCTAATATGCAAATTCAAAATGCCGTAAACCGGAAATACCAAAATAAAAGCTCGAGGAGGTCAGTGTGTGTTTATAGTGTCAAATAATGAATAAAAAAAACATCTCATCCGGGGAAATGGACTCTTGGACATGGATTATCGTGATAATAACTACCTAAATAATAAACACGTTTGGAGAAACTGTATTTGAAGAGTACTTTGAGTTTTTAGTGTCACTTTTATGAAGGGGGCGAGACTTATGACCTGTAGCCACTATAGCCAGCCACGAGGGGGCTCACTTTGACTGATCTGTCATGTTCGCTTGCATGAAGGCCAGCAAGAGCCTGTCCCCGCCCGCCCCTGACCAGGTACGGTAATGTTGGCCATGGTCGCGCTGCGAAAATGTCCAACGAATCGGCGTTAGCCGAGAACATCGGCAGAGCCGTCCTGGCGGCTATTCAAACTTTTTCAACAGCGACAGCAACCGCCTCAGGGCCACCACAGGCCAACTCGGTAAGTAGCTATGTTTTCCAAATCACGTAGCATTGGATTCTTGTCAAGGCTAACGCCGATTCGTTGGACATTTTCGCAGCGCGACCATGGCCAACATTGCTGGCCTTCATGCAAGCGAACATGACAGATCAGTCAAAGTGAGCCCCCTCGTGGCTGGCTATAGTGGCTACAGGTCATAAGTCTCGCCCCCTTCATAAAAGTGACACTAAAAACTCAAAGTACTCTTCAAATACAGTTTCTCCAAACGTGTTTATTATTTAGGTAGTAATTATCACGATAATCCATGTCCAAGAGTCCATTTCCCCGGATGAGATGTTTTTTTTATTCATTATTTGACACTATAAACACACACTGACCTCCTCGAGCTTTTATTTTGGTATTTCCGGTTACCGGCATTTTGAATTTGCATATTAGCTAAATATTTAGTTTCACCCGAAACATTTAGATTCAACATTTAGATTTAGATTTAGATTTAATATTTAGATTTAACATTTAGATTTAGATTTAACATTTAGATTTAACATTTAGATTTAGATTTAGATTTAACATTTAGATTTAACATTTAGATTTAGATTTAGATTTAACATTTAGATTTAACATTTAGATTTAGATTAAGATTTAATGTTTAGATTTAACATTTAGATTTAGATTTAGATTTAACATTTAGATTTAATATTTAGATTTATATTTAAATTTAACATTTAGATTTAGATTTAACATTTAGGTGTAACATTTAATGTTTAGATTTAACTATTTAAAATATCTCTAAGTTGACAAATATTGTTCTAAATGTGCTAAAAAGTGACCCTCAAAAATTCATACCAGTTTTTTAAACATTGTTTGAAGCTAAATGTGACAAAATGTTGCTGTTATTTTCAGAGGGAGCCGCTTTACAAACGGCACCCCATAGAGGTGACCACATGATGTGCTGTTTTATCAGACCAAAATAGAAATAGTTCAAAACGATGTCTGCCATATGCTGTCAACAGTCTTTACTTTTTGTTTACACTTCTTATGAATACTCTGGAGCCCTAACTCTATTTGAGGGATTATTTGCAAGTTAACACCATTTATGATTCAGTTTTCTCTAATTGTCTGATGCATTGCAATTGTACATTACAAACTATGACCGGAGCTCCCGGTCAGTTGTCTTGCTGTCTTCTGCCTACATAGACACTCTTACAGAAAAAACGACATACATTTTACACAAACATGTTTGAAAACCACGTTTCAGATATGACTACAAGGTGTATGCATATGTAAAAATTATGTGGCTCTTTTGTAACAGCAAGTTGCCTTTTAAGGTACTGTTGCGTCTTAACTGAAACCTTATCCATACTGTATATATATACATTATAGACATTTTCATCAGGCACACACCCCTGGCCCGAAGTTAACTTCTGGTCTGTGTTTGGTTATAATATTACAATTTATTTTATAAATTTTTTATTGTACATGAATTATATTAAATTGCATGGTAATTGGCTGCTTTTTTCATTATTTGCCTTTTTCAAAGACATTTTATTAAATATATTTTTAGTTTGTAATAAAAAAGTTTATATTTACAGAATTATATTTTTGTCTACGAAAATTTTTTTAGACTTTAAGCATACACATTTCACTCCGGTGTTCTAAAACTTTTGACCGGTAGTGTATATGAGATCAAAATTGAGAACAAAACATAAATATTCGATTAATGGTCGTTAATAAAAAGTCGAAGGCATATTACCTGTTGGGTATGTATGTACTACTCTTACTTGCATTTAGATTTAGGCAATCTTTGTCAAATCGTGTTATGAACTGATGTAGATTCGTCGGGGTGTGGTTACACGAGGCGTTTCAGGCAGGTCTGGGTGAACATTTCCTTCTAGATAAAATACATCTTTTGTTCCCACATTTCATTTTAGCAATTTTACGTGTCTAATACATGCATGGGCAACTTATAACACACCAAAGAAAAACACGTATTTCCAGCGAATCACCCCTTTAAATTACATAGGTTACAAACTAACGCCCAAGGTTTTGCAGACTATAACAATTTTACACTCCAGGTCCGTAGCCAGCCAATTGAAAGGGGAGGTTCTTTTTTTCCAAAAGTGGACCGTTTTGCAGTTTTTCCTCCTCCTTTTGTATTTAATTATGAGGTTCAAATACTTCATTTTGGTGACCTTTTATGCATGAACTTGTGCTGGATTAGCTTGTCTGCTGGTATTTTAACCAGCACGCTTTTTGATGCACCTAAAATATTCTCAGTTCTATCGCAATGTTACATTATGAATTTAACAAATAATTAGGCAATGTGAGTAACTTAGCGAAATTTGGGTCTGAAAGCCAATATTTATTATCAAATATAGACATGATATAAGTGAAACTGTAGAACTATATTTAAAAAAATGATGTCTCTGATTTTCACACCAAATGGTAAATCGCGCTATTCGCATGTAGTTGGAGGCTTGAACATTTTGAGTTTATTCGCATTGTTCGAGCGTGAAATTTGCTTCATTACAGACACGAATTCGCATCATGGGAGGGGCTTCTGACACTCGCTCACGGCTGTACTAGAGCAGGCTCCTGATTGGTTAACAATCGCAAATTTTCGCCAAAGTTCAGATTTTTCAACTCGCGCGAATCACGCGAACGCTCAATTCGCGCCGCAAGTAGGTCATCGCGTCTTTGCATTGACTTAACATGTAAATCACTCGCGCTTAACGCTTCATTCGCGTTTGGTGTGAACACACTATAAGGCATTTTTCAGAGGGCCGGTCCAAATATGTGGGCGGGCCGGCCCGCGGGCCGTAGTTTGGGTACCCCGTCGTAGACTATTGAGTGGATAAATCATTTTAATTAAAGAAAATACATATATATATAACCCCTCCCATCGCATCATTCAGAGGCGATGCTTCTTCACGTTGCGACTGTATTGCAAGAACTCTCTCTGTCTGCACGCGGGGCACACGCGTCCTGCAACAATAATCATATTAATTTGAAACAGCAACCCAGAAATTTGTCACAAGCATTGATTAATACAATGATGACAATAATCACATTAAAAAAACGACTTAAATTCTGGACCTTTGGCAGTGAGGGGGGGGGGTTCGTTCGAACCACCCGAACCCCCCCTGCCTACGGGCTTGCACTCTCTACTACCCTGACACCACAAACTATTCCGTACTCCTTTCTATGTCCTCTGTTTGCTTTACAATACTGTCAAACACGGTCACACCTTTCATTTATCATGAAGAAAGTCCTTAAAAGATGGATAGGCTGATAGCCTTTGACCTCTCATACTGCATGCAGCATGATCTCTTATGCTCAGAGTGGGGAATTCATCATGCCTTCACCACTTGACCTAAGCACATGTGAGCTTTGTGTGGAACAGATGGGACCAGGGAAGGGTTTGGGTCACAGCTGTGCTGGAGGCGCTGCACCCCGCTGATGTATCCTTGAGTCTCTTTAAAAAGCCCTCTATGAAGGTAAACCCTGAAGAACCTGTGTGTCGTTGTTGCTTACTGTAGCTACTTTGCCCCTTTAACAGCAGTAAAAAAAATGCTTACGTCTGCATATTATAGGTATAATAATTAATTCCCCTGTCACTGGACTATATGTACTGTAACTGGGAGTGTTCGCAGTTTCTTTCATACACTACGTATGAGAGCCAACAATCTGTCTCATTCTTTCATATGCTAAGAGTGATGATTTATGCATTTCTGACAATTTTCTGAAAAGTTGTATTGATAGTATCTATAAATCAGACATTTAAGTTTCTGTTGTAACCAAGTGTGCACCGTTGACGGCTATTTTCATACTTCTTCAAACAGTTGAATCTAGTAATGTTTTTAGATCATTTTAGATCAAGACTGCCTGCTGTGTAATGAATGAAATTCCAAAGTATCACATTCATAAATCTTCAAACATCAAAGTAAAAAAATCACAGACACGGTTCTGCCGGTCTCACTTCATACAATTAAGCTTTCCTTCATCTACATCAATTATCCAGATTGTTTGTATCAAGATTCATTCAGGCGCAGTTTCTCCTCCCTAATGTTACGTAATACAGTTTTGAGACGATTTTGCATCAAAAATATAACATTAATTAGTTTTATTTTTCTTGCCCATGTGGACTAGTTACTGGAATGATTTGGTTCAGATAAATAGAAATGCTAAAAAGATGGCAATCAGAAAGACCGGGCAAAAAAGATGGAGGATTCCATCATATCTTTGTTCATCCCTGTTTGTACTAGATGCCCATATGTGAGAAAGTAATTGCATTTTGAAACTGCTTTGGTGGGATTTGTTGCTGTGAAAACAGACTCCACAGAATAAAGAGGATTCTACTATTTATTGGTTTCCTGCTCCTCTACCTTTATCTCTGCGTTTCCAACTGATTTACAGAAATCCCATTGTTGATACTAAGAATAGCGAAACCTTTACATCGAAAATCATTTTCCAGGAGCCGTAACTGCATAAACCAAATGTAAATACCAAATAAAAATAGTTACACATAGCTAAAATAAGCTAATCGTATTTAATCCTGGATTCATAAAATGTTGAGTAAGGCAAAGAACAGCCGTGCAGACTCCAGCCACTGGTGATGCACCACAGCATTTCTGTCCACACCACTTCAAAGTGATTATGTGGGTCCAAATTTGTCCAGCTCTAACTTTCCGATGCAAAAGCACATCCTGCCGTCCCTCTTGGCTGCATATGATGACTATAGTTGATGACTCCGTGGGCCCTGAAAAGGCAGAGGCATTTTATCTTTGAAACTGCACTTAAAGATGGATGAGGCCCTATGTAGGGATAATGATAAACTCAAAGGAATTGTTCTAGTGAGAACCAGCCTGCTCATTTTACTAGAGTTAATATCTAATAGAGCTCTGTTACATGTTAGAAAATATGTAAATCTAGTAACCATTTGTTCTTAATGGGATCTTCATTAATAATATCGCTACAGACGATAATTAAATTCACCATTACAAAACATGAGATACTCACAGTGAAGATCTTTACAAAATGTATACTTCAAGATTTCTGATCGGATAAGCTATCTCGCTGCAATTTGTAACTTTTTTGCGAGGTGGCTAATTCATATGAAGTCGTACGATCTCCATTGTGCGTTTTAGTATGATTCGCTTTTGGGTTGAGGAGTGGGGTTAGGCTTCAGTATCCTGTTTTTCTCATAATCGCGTGTTCTTTGTACATTTCACATCGTACAAATGTATGCAAATTAGCCAACTTTACGTAAATAAAACGGTTACGAATTCCTGTGAGATCAGGCTTATATGTTTCTATTATTTCTCTATTACTATTGCACTTTACTTGCTAAAAAAAGGTGTTTATTTCAATAATTATAAACCATTCATTTTTATTTACCAGTCATTTTTATATTATATTTATATATGAGCATATTCTGATATATTAGATATTTTATGTTCTTCCCTGATATTTACTAAGCTTTTTATCACTGAATGCACTGAATACCCCAGAAAAAGGTCCTCGATGATTTAGTGTCGCAACTTTCCCTCCAGCCACAAAATGTTAAATCTTCTTTTTTATTATATATTCATTACCATCTTATTAACACATATATAACAGCTGATGTGAACCTCTACCTCATCATTTATTTACAGCCCCTACAGGAATGACAGATTCTGGAGGACTGCTGGGCAATAAAATCAGATGAAGGTTCGACAAAAGTTGCTCACGTATTTTCGGGAGAAGAAGCGATCGCTATCACCTTCTCCAATTGGCTTCGGTCTGCTTCTTCTGACTCTTTTCCTCCTAAAGTATCTCCCGTTTTCTTTGCCGGCCTGGAGTTTGGTCCTCTTAGATAAAGTGTCTGTGTGAGATGTGATACACTCAGCCTAATCAGCTCTAACAGGTAAAGGACAAAACAGTGTGTTGTATTTCATGTCCTCTTTTTGGTGTTTAGCTTTTAGAGGCTTTCAGTGTTGTAAAATCCAACAGAGATGTTAAAGCTCAGGGGTAACAGTAACAGTGATGTCCTGCTCAGGGTGATGGAAAAATACCCTGTCAAGAAGCACACCTTGAGTGAGATGAATGGTTGATTTTATGTGAAAGGCTGCATATGCCCATCAATGTTGCATTTTGTCTCTCAACAGACATCATGAACTGCATTGAAAAGCACGATGGATGCTGAAAGGCACGCAGCTGCTTGATAAATTGCGCTGCAAAAAAATGTTTATTGATTGGTAACATCTTAAAAGTGTTTCTAATCTAATTTGTTGGTGGAACAGCAGTTAATTGTTTACATTTATTTATTATATCATTTTTTTATTAAATGTTTAATATTCATTGTTTACCCAAAAATGCTAATTCATAATTTACTCAACCATCATGTCAATGCAAACCTGTATGACTTTCTTTTTTTCTGCAGATCAGAAAAGTAGATATTTTGAAGAACGTTGGTAAACACTAAAAAGCAAACATAGGTTAATTTACCACCTAGTGGTTGGGTTCGCCCCATTTTGACCCAACTCTAGGTTATAAACAACCCACAATATTTTTTGTGTCCTTGTCCCCATTGACTTTTTCTTTTGTGTTCCACAGAAAGGAGAGTCATATACAGCTTTTGAAGAATATGAGGGTGGGTATATTATATAAAACATTATTTTTTAATGAACTATTGCTGTAATACTTGCCATTCATTAGCTGTCACTAAAGAGTATTTTTGTTAATCTCATTAGATTCAGACTGTCCACTATTGCTTGAAAATATTTTGTATTGAAATCAAAGGTTGACTTAACCCCGTAAATAAAATCAACTGATTATATCCTAAATGGCAAAAGTTACATAAACCACATTTTTCTATCAATTTCCTATGTTTCTTTACATTACATGTACATTGTGCCAGTGATTCTTATTTTAGATTATGTATCCAGAATTGTTGGTATCCTAGCATTGTCCCAGAAGTAACTTTACCCTAACAAAAACCTTCTACATATTACTACTTATTGTCATTACATTACATGCACTACATATTATAATTTTGCGTCTTGCCTGATGCTCTACTTTTATAAAATGCAGAGCAATCTCATATCATCAAATATTTTTTTGCACTGTATGTTCATTTGTGAGCAGTTACTCTAAGAGAAATGCTCTTGACACAGTGGAGGAGCAAGGGTGTGACAACCACAGCAATTAAGTAGAGTCTACAAGTGAACAAACACTTTAGAGATTTGAACCAAGCGTACTTTCATTTCGCAGAAGTCTAAACCTCTGAGGGACCTTCGAGCAGATGTGAAATTGTTGACGATCTGCCACATTATTCTTTGTACAGAATGAACTGATCTTTAAAGCATTTGATTTTACAGTGGGGTGCTTTTATAATTTGATTGTTTTTCTACAGTTTAACCTTGTTTGTAACACCATTTATGTAACCTCAATTAACTTGCATCGGATTCCTTATTATTAGGAAGATATAGGCTGTCAAAATCCAGCCATCTTTTCTTTCTTTCGGCAATTCTACGGAGAAAGGCCCGAAAGGTCATACTGAGACCATTTCACATAAATCAATAGCTGTCACAGTCGTAGGGTCTCTGAATGTCCCTCATGCCTCCGTCATCTGTGGTCAGGCCTGCATATTTCACACTCACAGCGGTGTCACACAAGCACGTCTCAATCAGTTTTTCTGAGCCCAAATCAAAGGCGAGAGATGAACCGCTGTTCACCTCTAGCATTAGCCACATGCACTTTCACTGTCAGGCCAGAGCTGTTAAAGACGGCATGAAAAGGTAAACAGACCACAGGCCTCTCAGCCTATCAGAGAGGCAGAAAAAAACACACCATTGTGACATACTGTGCCGAGTGAAAGTCTGAGAGGAGTGTATCTACAAAACTCAGAGGCAACTTTCACAAGATTATACATAACACAACAGCACGATGAGTGTCCAGCAGTTTTCTTTTTTGGAGGCTCGTTCAGTGACACAACTCAAAATTGAACAATATTGTTCAAAATTTTTTATATATACTGCATATAAAGATGGAAGGAGTTTAAATCACAGAGATTAACTGAAGGGCCATGGCCAAATGCTAAATGGTGACTACAACTGACCTAAACATAAGAGTTTTACATCACATTACGTTTGTAAGGCATTTAGATTTTATTGAGTTAAAATGAGTCTTTTCAAACCTGCCTGTGGTTATTGCAAAGTTTTGTCTTTACCACAATGTATAAATGCATTCGACTGATTTATAGAAAATAAATGAAATCAATGTTAGTTAATGTTACTTATATTTGCTCAGAGGTTACTCCATAGCTCAGGAGATCTGATGGAGTTCTCAAAATCTCAAATTGCTTGGGAGAACAAATGAACAAATAATGAAACCGTTATTTATACTTATATATATTAATTAAATAGTACGTTTGTATAGAAATATCTGGATTTGAATCTGAATTTATGAGAAATGTTCGAGTTTGTGTTCATATCAGTAATATTGAATTGATTTGACTTTAGACTTGACAAATGTAAACTCGGTTTGTGAGATTGTTAAGATAATTTTTTGTTGAGATTTCTGTCACTATTGCTCAGGAGAAATATCCGAGACACAGATGAGACCTTGGCAAGTTTCCATTTGCTCTACATTTAATCTCATTGATGGCATTTTTGCATTATAAAAAAAGTTTGGCTTCCAAATAAAAAAAGTATAGCAGACACAGATAGCTGCATTCTTGCTAGTCGTGATCATACTGAATGCAATGCACTGCAATTTAAACTCTTACAGCCGTTTCTCTCTAAAGGGCAGGAATCACCCAAGCAACTGGAGTTATTTATAGTAATTATAACACGTGTTGTTATACATTTAAGGAGCATTTGAGCTCAGCTTTTGGTTCAAATCGATTGAATAATCCACGATGACCAAAGCACAAAGAACTGTCATTTTGTTCTTTAATCCAAAGTAATTTCACTGTTTATTTGTTTATGAAAGAGACTGACCAGCCTGTCTTTATTTTGAGAATGAACTACAGTAGCATGATCAACTGAGCTGTCAAAACATTCATTCTATGTTTCCGTTGAGTGTTTTCTGAACGACATTACCAAATCCTATTGTGTTGCTACATGAAACGGAACTCACTCCCACCCCTCGGTGAGAAATCTAGTCTATGAAAATGACCGGGGGAAATATTGATTTCCAATACCCCCTAGTGTGTTAAGAGACTGCTGTTTGTTACAGCAAAGCTAACTCATAAAGAATCTATGGGATAAACTTTGAAAACAGGAATTTAATTTATTACCAAAAGCCACACCAAAAAACCCCCATACAGAATATAAAAGTAAAAGCTGTAAACAGCTGTGATGTCCTTGCGTGCTTTAAAAAAATGCAGTGCTTAAGTGCCTCTAAGTATTATATATGCATGCAATACGTGCTAAAATAGCAAATTGAAACGCTAATGCAGAAATATAGATCTGTTCAATTAATTTAAGAAAAACAAATAAGATGAGATGTCTATATGGGGGAATGAACCATCACTGTCAATATAAGTGTGTCTGTTTGGGGGGAGGAGCCGTAACGAGCCAGGGAAGGACAGATAAAACATCTACTTTGCACAGAGAGAACATTTCCACTTAAATTACCTTTCTACCTGACAGGAAAATGTGATATCTTATTCTCTCTAACTCCCCAAAGCCTGTAATAAAAGCCTCTAACATGATGAGTACAGTTATGAATAGGATCATATGAGACTCTTATCATGTATCATATTACATTTGTACTGAAAACGTATCTGTTTTTCGTCTCTTGGAACATTATTAACACAACAGAGAACATTCACTTCGATGAAACGTTAAAACAACAGTGTTTACGCATGAAAATGTATTAAATCTAAAAAAATTATATGTAATGCATGTCGATTAGTTTAAGCCAATCGCTAAGTGATATAAAGGTAACTGAAGACACATCTTTAGCAAGGCATGGAGCCGGCTGGTATCAAAAAGCTACTCTAGTTTCTTTAGAAGCTCTAACAAAAGTCATAAAATATTAATCCGGTGAAATACTTGGATGTTGTTGGACTTGGTGAGTAAAACGCTACCTGCTTTTGTTTAGCAGTTACATAATCAAATAATCTTCACGAAACAGTTACACAGCCGTGAGTTACTCAAGCATAGGGGTTTAAAACACCCTAATGCTCAGCACAGTATAGCCTACATGGCAGATTTCATATAGTCGCTTTTCACTAAGAGATTTATGGGGTTTAACTTGTGCTTTTTCAGATGTTCAGCTATGCACAACTTCCCTCAATATAAAAAATGTAATATGTATTCCACTAGTGATACAAACAAGTATGCAAGGCAAAAAAAGAAGACAAAACAAAAAGAAGAGACATGTGCTAAGGTTTTATGACAGGAGTAGTTTCTTAATGGACCATTCAAGTTAACAGGTTCATGACATAAGCAAAAATCCTTTTACCTATACCATTCCAAGACCTATTTACCATCAATACGTGTTATCTCGAAGAAAGGAAATGAAAATGTGCAACTATTTTCAACATAAACAAGCAAGACTCTCATGGTTACAAAAAGTAACCCATAGACACATGATTTGTTTACATAATAATTCATCTAACATGCTAAGACGATAAATGCATGCATGTCCAGTGATTTCAGTGCAGGTTACATTAACTCAGACAATTGGGGAAACTAATACACGTCTAATTTACAGTAAACAGAATCTTACCTGCAAATGCCCCTGGTACATATTTAGCGGAGAAGAAAATAGAAGGTCCCAGACTGTGGATCTCAGTTATACGAAATCTGATGACAGTTCGAATGTTCAAGTATTTTGAAACACCTGGACGGAACCGGTCGTGCGATCGAGTCCATCTAGGTAAGTCGACACACTGAGCCCTCTGTGGATAAAGTGCACGTTATGGATGTACTTTATGATAGGAAGGGACCGTCAGCTCAGTTGCTTCAGACGCGCCGGCGAGTCTCCTCAGCAACTTGCTCAGGCGCGCAACGGATGCGCTGAACGCACGAAAATCATTGTCGCGTCATGACCGCGGATCTGTGGGTTGTATCGTAGTTGGTCTGATTCTTCGGCAATTCCTGCCTGCTTTATTAGACTCTCTCTCCTTACCGACTTGCCGCTCACTCCTCCTCTACCCAGCCCAACAGATTTAGGCGGAGCCGGTTCCGTCATTCGCAGAAGCATCAACACACAGATGCTCAGTCCAGGTGTGTTTATTGTTTTAATGCGCTTCTTCGGCGTACATTCCACAGTTCTGCTCTTCTGAACTCCGCAAAACCAGCAAGGAGGCGCTTCTTACAGATGTGTTACGCAATTGCTTACTGTATCCTTTGGGTGTTAGATGAAGAAAGCAAGACGTCGTTTTACAAGTTAACCAGAGATTGGTGAAAACGCATTGCATGTTTAGTTGATAATGAAAGGAAATAGGCTTCTTATTTTCGCGATGTTTTTTTTAGCTATGGGCTGAGGTGAATGTGGTTTCTCCTACTGCCTTAGGATTTAAGAATGCGGAACAATGTTTCATTTTTTATATCATAAAATGGCACACTGTATTCTGTAAGACTAAATCCACCTGGGCATACACTCTAAGATTTATATTTGTGCATGTTTGCATGGGATTCGAACACATGACCTTTGCGCTGTTTATGCTATGCGTTTCCAAACGAGCTATTTTTTTAATTCTGCCATTGGTCAGCTGTTTGTGAAATAAAAACTTTGAAGAATGAAAAAAGTTTTGATATCTTAGCTCTTAGGCAATGTACACTAAACTATTCGTTTTTAAAGAAACAAGATATGACCACAATAAACAAATACCTAAAATAAATAGGCCTGAAGTCACTCCACAAGAGATCAAACTCACACATTGCATACTTTCAATGTATTTTTCTTTTAGACAAAAATATGTATACGCCTATTGATGCTCTAACACCCAAACCTCTTCATTCAAGATTCGCTTAGACAGGTAATGTCACAACCCACCAAAACCTTTTTAAAAGGGAATTATGGAGAAAAAAATGCATTCGTTTTTGTCATTGTATAGTGTTTATAGTGCGCAGTTTGAAAACTCCTGCTCTAATGGAACTTTTGAAACTCTTGTTGAGACACTGTAGGAATCTCATCTTGAAAAGTAATATATCATTATCAATGAGAAATATGCCCTCTAGTCAGTCATAAAAAAATGGTGATTAGATAAATCAAATATTTATAAGAGAGAATAAGAATAGCTGTCTTCATTTATTTGAATGATCTGTCCGTGCCAGGATTTTGTAGAATACTCTTGAGTATGATAAATATGGCTATTATTAAAAATGTGAGATTTTGCTCTATTTTTGGCCTCTGGTAGGTCAGTACCTAATTACGTTTTTAAAATACTTCAACGTATCTATCTGTTAAGAATTAATAATCATTTTAAGTCTTTGTGGAGGTTATTCAACCCTTGCCTATAGCCTGACAGCTGTCTAAAAGGTATTTATTGTTTTCTGTCAACATGAGAGCATCGTCCTTTAGGCCATTCTTTTGTGAGCCTGTTTACTGTCTGTGTTTGTGCAAGCTGCTGTGTGGTTATGAGGACATATGATGTCAGTTTTAGAAAAATGGTGAATGGCTAAGAAGGTTAGCCTCACGTAAACGGCTTCCGGGCTTTGACAGGAATACCCTTCCCCCCTAATGACACTCCAGGCTAATTAAACATTTTGGAGTCAGGGATTCCTGTGTGACATCCCTGGTGACATCAGCTGGATGTGCTGTGGAAGACAAAAAAACTTTTGAAATCGGCTAAGCACGTGAAAAAGTCAAATCAGGTGCTGCAGGATCAAAGTTCACCAATGGAGATAATTATGCTTCATTTGATTGTGACCGAGGTCATGTTGGGCATAATGTGTTCTATGTCATTTTTGTCTGGTCCACTTATACTTCCAGTTAGTGACAACTAGTTAATTTTCCATTTGAGATGATCCTACCTTTCTTAAGTCATGGTAGAGATGGAAGACGAGTAGATAGGGCACGAGTGCATAGAATAGTACATTAATTGGGACACACCCTGATACTCTACTTAGCAGAAATGAAATAACATCAATTTAGTTTTTTCAGTAGTCTTCAAAGGGCCTCCATGACCCCAGGGGGTCAGCAAAGGTACTGCAGGAATTGTGCAAATTATTGTATGAATAATATCATCATCTAGCTGAACACGTTTTGAACATATATGTGTTAAATAGTCTAAAGTTAACTTCAGCCAAATTTATAGATAGGAAACAGTCGAATTTGCGAATAACTACATTTTTACAAAAATGAAATATTTACAAAATTGGCAAAAGCACTTAAATTTAAGAAACATGATCTTGGTATTGCTTTCGTCACGCTTTAGTTGAGCTACATGGCCCCATAAACATCTGTTGCATGTTAACTCAGACTGATTTTTGCCCTCTTTCTAGTCTATGTAATGTAAAATTGATTAATGATCCCGGTAGACTATTGATCTCAAAAACAGAGAAAGCATCAAACCAAAACAAGTCGAAATTTACCTAACTTAGTGAAAAGAGAGAGGCTCGGACGATCTATCACAGTAATGAATACTGTCTGCCCACCAGAACAGAGTTTGAAAGCTAATTTCATTCGCCATTGATGCTTTAAATTAAAGTTATGACAAGTGCAAAAGCAGGATTGCTTTAAAAGCTTGTTTCTGCTGTGTACATTGAGGGATTCCCCAAGAACCCATGTTGCATATATCCAACAGTAAAGATTAAGACACCTGAGACAATAATGAGTCTTTCTGAAAGTGAAACTTAAAGTATGGCTGGATGTGTTAAATAGAGACGGGGAACTCCATTTAAATCTATCCCAGAGAGAACGATACTATGGGATTCTTCCGCTGTCAATCAGAATTGGCCCGTGACCTCCCCACCAGCATACCGACAGAACCATAATTAGCTGTCTACACCCGATAATACCTCACACCTCTGTGCATTCATATGCTGTGTACACATAAGTATGGTGAATGCAGATCCCCCTATATTGGCTTAAACCATCCACGTTTAATAAAAGCAATGTTAACAATGACACCCTCCCCTCATCTCAAATGTACTGTGGTAAGGCCGAATGAAAGTTGGACTGAGAAGGAACTGTGGATCTTGAGGGATTTAGGGCCTGTGATCTCATAAAGTGTATTTTTAAAGATGATCCGCCCACGTCGGACAGTACCGTGAAGCACCTTGTGAAAGCTGGGAGATGAGTTGACATGAGGACTGCGGCGCTGCTAATGAACTTTGAAATGGAAGTCAGAGGCAAGAGCTATCAATTATAATAACAGCCTCCACCTTCTCCAGACAGAGCAGCATCCGTCCCCATTATGCTCCAACACTCCCATCATGTTTAGCCTCATTAAGCAACTCTCCGCGGCGCGGTAAAAACGCTGGCCAAAAGCCTCATCACACCATTGCGCTGAGCTCAGCTCGAAGTCAGTAGATTTCCATTTTGGAAAAGTCAAATAGTTTTGTA
This sequence comes from Barbatula barbatula, assembly GCF_947034865.1. NCBI lineage: Eukaryota > Metazoa > Chordata > Actinopteri > Cypriniformes > Nemacheilidae > Barbatula > Barbatula barbatula. Next base: position 18,458,201 of record NC_136770.1, read on the forward strand.
CTTTTTGTTACTTAATAGCCAAAATAAAATGAACATAAAGTGTAACTGTAATGGTTTAATAAAAATAACCAAAAATGGAGAACGACAACAGCGATATATTAATTCATTTAATATATACAGTATATTTGAAAAAACATAGAATTATTCATTGCTGATATATTACAATCTACAATATATTGAATAATACAAAGAATTGCAGCTTTTCCTTGTAAACAACCACTTCTAATATATGGTAATGTATATAATACTGTAGCATTGTATTTTCCAGTGTATTCCCTTTAAGGGAATAGCTGCTTCCCACCATGAAGCGAGCTTTACATGAAAAAACACATCCATGATGCCTTAAGATATTCCCTCTGTGGGATGCTTGGTAGATCTTGAATCAGGCAAAAATTGTTGCTCCAAGTCTTGAAAAACCCTGTCAACCCTGTCAGTCTGATAACCGAAGGCTTCCCAGCTGTCCCGAAAGACCCACAAGCCTGTACTTGTTTCTCTGATAGAGACAAAATTGGATAGGTAATTAGTCATGATTATTCCACAGCACCCAGCAATTAATTTCGAGGTGACACATTTCTAGGCCGGTACCAAGAGGTAAGAAAACTTTTCAAGACCAGAGCAAGCAATTTGTGCAACCATGAATGAAGTACCCACAAGCTGTGAAACAGAGATATCACAAAAAAGGTCCAGAGGAACGCAATGTACTAAACCTAATCTACATGATGAATTATCATGTCGAGACGACATTCTTTCCCGCTGCCACTGCAACAATAGCTCAGGTAAAGGGAATATGAAAGTATGATTTTCTTCAAATGGCACTGAATATGCAAGATGATGTTTGAGTCTATAAAATTAGAAATAAAGTCTGTTGGTGTGTTGCCAATTGTGGTATTCATTTCCGATCATTTTCTGTAGACTTTTCTAATGTTGTGACTACAAAGCAATGAATAGACCTCAGGGAACAAGGTTTTTTTTGCCTAGCTGATGGCTCAGCGATTTTATAACCGGTGTCCTGTCAAAAGTTGCTTCCTGGAAATCGTTTGTGTGCTTCATCCCCCGATGAGATATTTGCTTCCGAACATGAGGTTATGTCAACATAAGCAGAGCTGTTTTTAGTCGAGGCAGACGAACAGGCCCATGGGAACCCTTCGGAACGCGGTGACAAAAAATAGCCGTTCTCTGGGGCCACACTTGACTGAAGTGACAGGACGGGATCTCCTGATTTTCAAAACACAGGATCAGCTGCTTTCTTCGGCCAAATCTTTATCACTACCATCTGCCAGAGAGATTCAGCTAATCCCAAATAAATTGCTGATTAATAACATTCAATTCCCTCAAAGTAGAGGCATTTCTTGAAGTATTTTGTCTTGTGCTTAGCGAAGCTCATATTTTCACACTGCTTATACAAATATACGTAGCTGTACACCAGTAACAGATTGTGTGTCTGAACTCACAATGGCTGCATTTGAGATTGAATACAGTTGGAAATGTGTAATGCTTTCTTAATCTTAATGTAAACAACGTGGTAGAAAGTCGATTTCTTATTACATTAATAACACCTGTTTGGTTATAGAACTTTCTAGTGTGGGGGTGCCAATAATGTGATCTCCCCTGTCAGGAGGTCCTTTTAGTCAAACTGTATAAAACACACACAAAGCTGTTTTTGACCATTGTGTGATCCATGTAAATAAAGTCAAGAACAAGTGTGTAAGAAATGGGCATTTTGCCCATTAATCCGTTCCCCTTATGGACTATAGACTCTCTCACTCTTCATAGACTTCCTGTTTGAGCTGTATTTAAACCATGCCTGTACCACATTTACATAATTTACATTTAGTCATTTAGTAGACGCTTATATGTGAGCAATATGTGCAACAAAAGAACAACAATGCATAGGTGCAGTAAAACTGGTCTCAGTTTACCTACCTCAGTTTACGAAGCTAAGATTTTGTACCATGTTTGCGAAGTATTGTCAGTGTTACTGTACATTTCATTGTTTCTTGCCACAGTTCATGCTATGTCTGTGTTTCCTGAGATCAGCATTGTGCCTGTCTATTGGATTACTGCTTTTGGATTACCCTCTTGTTTTGTCGTTTGGTTGGACTGCCTCATGGTTTTTGGATTTACCTGCCTGCCCATGACTACGATATGCCTGCTGTCTTTGGATTGTTTGCCGATTGGCTTTTAATAAACAACCTGCACCTGGAATCTCTAGTCTCTGCAGTGTCTCGCTCGTTGCAAAGTGTTAATCCATCATTTTTCATTTTGTTGCTTTGGTACAAGACGTTCAGATAAAAATGTGTTACATAACCACACTGTAGACTCAAAGCGATAGTTCACCACAAAATGAAAATTCTGTCATCATTTACTCACCCTCTTGTCATTTCAAACCTGTATTACTTTCTGTATTACACACCCACTTTCTGTCAACAACGGTCACTGTTGCTCGTGACGCTGTTTCTCCATCGATATGAATGACATCGTCTTGCTTGTCAATGGCGTTCTAAAAAATAAGTGGGTCTCATCAAAGATGAAGGCTGGATGAAAGTTTCATTTTAAAGTTTGTTCATAAATGTTCTTAATACATCTCCTGATGTTTCTCATGAGCCTTGTTCATTTACCCGTGTCTCCTCTAGACTTTCATTTTTGCAATCTCAGCAATGTTTCAAACCCACCTGGGCACCAAAGTCTGCAATGAAAATTCAGAGATTTTTATATGAACTTTATTTATTTCCTCAGATTCTTCCGGAACCAAATTATCTGCTATTTGCAGCCCTATAGTTTAAAACTCTTACTCGATGTAGTATCACTTGCAAAAATGTTGCCACTGTCTCTTAAAAAAAAATCCCTAGAGACTGAGATCTTGAGCTATCAGAGGATGACCTCTAAGCAGTAAATATATTCCTCTGGGTGGTTTTGTGACAAAGTCTTGTCCTTCATTTTCAAAGCTTTGGCCTTCCCAAGAGTAGTTTATCTTTTTTTTGGGAGGCAGTGTGAAGGAATGTAAAATCCTTGATGAGAAGTCTAAAGCACTGACCAACTGGAGCCACATCATATATTCTCTCCTGCAAAAAGAAAAGCTTTGTTAGCTTTTTATGTCATTTTACTATTTTTTTCAAATCCACCAGATGACAGACAGTATGGTTTAATAAATGAATTTAAATAAATTAGGCCACTTTAAAGGGAAAGTTCACCCAGAAATTAAAATTCTGTTATGAATTTCTCGCCCCAGACATCTTAGTTGCTAACATTCTTCCAAATATCTTCAATTTAAGGTTAAGAAATTTATGACAGAATTTCCATTCTTCTGTGAACTATCCCATTAACCATTACAGTTTAAATGCTAATGTGATTTTACATTTGTGTAAATATATTCCTCTGGGTGGTTTTGTGCCCTTGTCCTGACTGGAGTGGTTTCTTAATTTTTTCTGTCTCTATGAATTTATCAAAAATAAACATTAAGTACATGTACAGTAACTGTTTATTAGAAAGCATTGCATTTGAGCAGGAGAATGAAAATGGGTACTTGCAGTGTAGTAAGTACATATTCCCAGTTTTAGTTCAGTATCAGATTCTGTAGCATCTCTCATTTATGCTACTGTTCGCAATACCTTACTATCTCCTTATTCCCTCAAGCAGTTAATATTATGTTATCTTTAAGAGGTACCATTCAAATTAAACCACATTGAACTTTTCAGACATCTAAAAGTATATTGTCCTTGTTCTGACAAAACAAGCATTCCCTGTGATATTGGCAATTGTGGATGTCCATTCTTCTCCCCCTGAGGATGTCATTATAGAAGAAAAAGGCCTCTAGACTCTTTTTTGTTTGAAATGATTCAACTGCACCCTCCCTTGGTTACAGCTTTATATAGCTGTGATGCTTCAAACAGAAAAATCTTCACATACTCTGTATATACAGTGAGATGTAGTGAAGTCATAGATTGTTAGAATTTTAAGAAATATTTTACTTTTAGTGCACTCACTACTGTAAATAGATGTGAAAGCAATAGCAAACCGTACTAACTAAAGTATCCGGTCAATTATTTATAACTACAAAGTGCAAAAGAAATACTTAAATTTTTTAATGAGGAATGGTTTGATATTTAGCAGGTATGATCAATTATTTGTTTAAATGAGCAATAGCATTAATGTTGCATAAGCTTTCAGGCAATTGTGCAGCTAAATGTGATACTTGTAAGTTAATGCTCTCCGAGTAAAAGTTTAAAGGTGTTTGTGCTGCATCACTTCTGTATAGTAGGCTACATTGTCGGCCAATGGATTCAGGAGGCTAGCATAAAATTGTAAATACAAAATCTAAAAATGATAAAAAAAAACATATAATAAATATGGTTTTATTTTTATGATATATATTTTGACAACTTTTTATTTGTAGATAGTCAAACAAACAGCAGCCTAACTTGATCCAGTTGGAACATCACACCATCTTTTTATGGGATGATAATTACAAATCTTGTCTTTTGGTGCATAGGTTGCAAATTGGTATTACTGGACTAAAATAGGAGCAGTGCTGTCACACCCTCGCCTCTTCTCCTTCTGTTATTTTTATTTAATTTATTATAATTCATGTTCAGTTTTTGTCTCTCTGTGTCAGTTTTATTACTAAAAGTTTCTTCACAGCCATATCAAATTTAACCCACTTAATCTCCATAAATTGAATGAGCAGTGAGTTTGCTCTTTTCACTTTCCCCTGTCGTGTGCATCACAGTATATTGTATTGTATTCCGGTACTGTATGGTTTCTCATTTGTCTCCTTCAATGACTCAGCATCACAAATGTACATACAATTACTGCATAATCAGTTGATCCTTTTATTGCACATAAATTAAATGTTCAACAAACATGAGCATCCGCTAAATGCTAAGGTCAGTTAGTCGAGTAGCCTTCATTGCTTACTTTCCGGTCTGAACTCTCCAATCTGATGGTTTAGAACAGGGGTATTCAATTAAAGTTTCAAGAGGTCCGGTCTGTATATTTTCTTCCAAACGGAGGTCCGGACAAAATGTTTTTTGAAAATAAATATATATTTAATCAATTGAGCCCAGTTGGATATACTGTATAAAAGATATGATCTTTTATCCGGCCATTTGTTTCATATTTTGATGTGTATAGGCTCTGTGGTGTTAGGGGAATGCCCTCTTAATAGAAGTCTGATAATTAATATTTGTAAAAGAAAAAAACGTCAGACAACATGCAAACGAGCAAACAGCAAATGTAATGTAACAATTAAAATGCTATATAACAATTAAAATCATAAACAGAAAACAGGGGTAACTAACTAAATTGGCCTTTTCATGCCATTTTCATCTTTTCACTTTCATTCCAGAACTACTTCTATCTTTGAATCATTTCCCAATTAAAACAACTGCTTTTGAAAACCCAGCAAATGTCCTTCATAAAAAATCATCCTACAGAACATTCTGTAAAAATTTAACAATATCTTCAATATTGACTGAATAATACCAAAATCTTGGTGAAATCAATGCTGAATTTAATCTTTGATGCTTGTTATAATAAACAATTTCGATTATGAGATGTTAGCCTGGGTTTTCACAGGGTCACAGATGTTTACATACTGACTAATAATGCTAATGCTAAATGTAGATAAAAACGTTATGGTTAATAAAATATCACAAATCTGGTTTAAAGGTTGGAGACATATTGCAAACAGTAAACAGACTGACGGATACAAATGCTATAATATTTGCTGCATTTTGCTTACTCTTGTGTGTCCATTTACATGGACAATTTAAACAAACCAAAATAGTCAAAAGATTTTAATGGTTTATCCGGCTATGTCCATCCAGACCGCCTATTGAAGATGACTGGTTGAGAAGTATCTAACATAACCATTTACATGGTGATGCATATTAATATGGCGATCAATCTGATAGTATTTTGATTGTAAATTGAATTGCGTTTAAAGTCTAAAACTGTAAAGGTTGGGTTGAGAAAAAACACTATATAGCCTATATTGAGCATCGCTTCTACTTACTAGCAACAATTCATATTTTCTCACATCATTTTAATACAATCTGTTTCTCTGTTAAAGAAGATCAGAAGGTCATTTATAACATGGCCATAACATTATTTCTCTTCTCTGACCTCATTAGCTTTAGTTGTAGAAGAGCTAAAGGGTTCCTACAGGAGATGTCTGTTCCCGAATCAAACCGGCTCCATCAAGCCTAGGTTTAACTGCACATTGATACAAAGTTCCGACCTCTACATGTGCCACCAGGCAGTTACAAAAGACCAATGCTCAGTTACATAACGGTAAAACGGAAAATGACTATGGCCTGGGCTATTGTTCATCATGTGCTTTTTCAACGTGAACTAAAGGCAGGACAAAAAGTCCCCTGTCTGGCAGAAAGTGCCTTGCAAGATCTCTTGATGCAACAATATTGCAATAAGTCACTGTTATTATGAAGATAATTTAAAGGAGTACACAGGGAAATCTACAGCTCGAGTTCGAAAGTCCAGCAGGTTTGATGCTCTCCGCAGAGCCTCCAAAATTCATTTTCCGGTGTGTGTTTTCTGGATCAGTGTCCGTTTAAATCTAATCTAGTTGGAGTAATTCAATCAATGTCTTTCAAAATTTTAAAACAGGAGTTTTTCACACGTAATCTTCAACATCACATTTCTCCAAAGGCAGAAAGTATCACACAGTCTCTGCTCATAGGGAGCATCGAATTTGAGGCGCTTGTCATACGATGCTTCCTCAGATCTAATTGCATGAATTCAGCTCCCTCAGACGGAAAGCATTTATGCATGCGTAAACAGTCTATTATGAATCTCTAAATGAAATGTTTGAAGTTTTGAAATACTAATTCTTAAGGCAGAAAAACATACTAAAGGAACTCATCAACTCATATACACAGAATCTTTAATCAGTGTCTTATCTGAAGGTGCAGCGGATGTTATGTAAATTCATTGCTCTCCTTTTATTATTTTACATTTGTTTGTACAATTAGGGATCTTTTAAAAACATATTTACCTTTTAAGCCCGTTTGACTTCCTTGCTTCTGCATGCAGAACACAAAAGAAGATATTTTGACTTCCATAGTAGACAAAGCCACTGAAACATTTCTCACAATATCTTCTTTTGTTTCTCACAGAAAAAAATTATATATATTTTGAGTGACCTATGGGTAAGTTTAATTTTCATGTGAACATCCCTTAAACGTTTGAGAGTTAATAATGAAGAATGTTGTCAAGCGCCACCTATTCACTTACCATTCCACAGAAGTGAATGGGTGCCAGTGCTGTTTGGTTTTCAACATTCTTCAAAATATCTTCTTCTGTGTTCTGTGGTAGAAAGCAAGTCATGCAGGTTTGAAATGACAAGAGGGTGAGTAAATTATGATAGATTATTACTTTTGGGGGGGAAGTACCCCTTTATACACACAAAAAGCACTCATGTCTTATGCTTTTTTAATACAGAAATATTTATGTCATTAAATGTTTTTTGCAATTGGTTTTGTTCTCGGCACTGTAGTACTGTATGTGAACTTTGAGTGTTTTAATTCATCATTAATAAGCCATAACTGAAAGAGGAGTCGGGTTTAAAGCTCACTGAAAATATTCCCCTCTCTAATAGCGACTTGGAAGAAACAGTCTCGTGATCATTGTGCATAATAAATAAAATTCAGTCGGAGGTCAAATTATGTATACAAAACAATAATCACATAAATATGTGCAGAATTTCATTGCCATAAAATGTCATAATAGAACTCGTAAATCTGAACTAATCCTATTGGCAAGTGTGTTGCCAGTTATTTATTTCCCTATGTAATGAGATATGAGTAATTGTTTTCCATCTTTACCGGTCCCTAAGTTGAAGTATCCCATTTACATTTATATTGCCACTTATTGTAATACTGCTTGACTGGGTCAACCCTGAGTTTATGTGACAGGGTGACTGCTTCACTGCCTTTTTGTGCTTATGTGTTCCTTAGCTCTCAGTTTCTCAACTTGGTTAAACGTATATCCTATGTTAAAGGGGGAAATGGTTACCTAGAGTTTAGACATTGGCTAGACTTTTAATTTTTTTATATACTTACAGTCAGTATAGCTTTCTTTGGTTCATCCATGAAAGTTTAGATAAATATATGGATAAATTTGACATTTGGACACATAGACAACAATTAAATATATATTTTTTAATTGCTTGTCCACAGTGGTGTTTGCAATCTTTTTTAACACCAACGTCACACCTTTATGTCGTATCCAAAACCTTTAGACCTAGAGACAGTGAGGGCAAAAACTCAGGCCATAGAACTCAGCAGACTGTACAATAGACTGAAGCTAAAACCATTTTTAAACCCAAACAAAGTAGCTGCTCAATGTAACACAGTGTTATGCAGATAAGAGACCTAATCTCCTTTTGAAAGTGTGTCTGTCCCTTACACTCCCTAATGACTCACAATTGTCCGATAAAAACAGCACAAATGCCATAAAGCATATTATGCGAAACACTGCTCATCAGCAGAAAGTGAAAGCTAATAAAAACACGCACAATATCAGCACTGTGTGTTGTATTAGTCGTGTAATATGAATAACCTCCTTCAGTCTGCTCGAAATATTTCATTTCAAACTGGAGCAAGGATATGTTTGGATTATTGAATCTGACAACGGTACGCTTAAACTATCACAGGATGAGAAGTAAGCAAATAAATGTTGCCAGCAAGAGATAGTTTTACACTTTGAGAGTTATGTTTTAATATTTGTTTGTGTTGTTTCTTCGTGACCTGTGATTTTGGTGAAACAATAAGGCAAAAAGGAGAGAATTTATTGATAAGATCTAGATAGATGAAGCTCATTCTAAGAAAATAAAAACCTAACGCTTCATTATGTAATGTCTTTATACACCTCTGAAGACGTAGTTATGTATATTTTATTGCATTTCAGTCAATAAATCCTTCAAAAAATTATACACTGAACCTTTAAGGTTATTGAAATGATGTTATACATTTTAAAACAATAACACTCAAAAATAAAAGCAAGAGTTCTATTGTACTAAATAACAAAACCATACATAATACAAAAAATGTCACAGTGCTGTAATATTAAATATATATACATTTGACATTTGGCCTTCTGATATCACATATCAATGAATGTATCACAATCATGCCACTATATCTTCATTAGCTGTAAAAAATTCAGTCAGTATAATGTGACTGATATGGGGTCAATGATGGATGAGATCTGTTTGTTTACTAAAATTCTTCCAAATATCTTCCTTTGTCAGAACAGCTTATAGGTATACAGGTTTGGAACAATCTGAGAGTGAGAACATGACAGCATTTTCATTTTGGGGTGAACTATACCTTTAAGGCATATTTTGAACAAAAGTTCAACTTGAATCTTTAATAGAAAACTGGCAAACTGTATTTCATAATGCATTAAGGCTATCAGCTGCCATTACTCTGCCGGAGAAGGTCTGGTACGTTAAATCGTGGCAGAGGTAAAGCAATGAATAGTTCTGAAATAGGCTGGTGTGGTCATGCAGAACAGCAGCACTTTTCAAAGGCTGATGAAGATTTTTTTTAATTGCCTGAAAAACAGGTTGCTCTCCCCATTTCTTTTAGCCGATGTGGACGTCTATCCAAAGAAATTCCTGGCTGTAATGCAGCTGCTACTTAAGAGTACTCTTGACACACATGAAAACTACAGTATGAGGAAGATAAGCGCCTCAGCCTGTTTAAGCCTGACAACATTACCAAATCTGATTAAAACTTTCTAAACAATTTTTTTTATGGCGCCCTTTGAATCCCACCTCAAAGTGATGCTGAATCAGTCTTTATAGTTCACTGTCACTCATCCTGACAGATGGAAAAGCACAGACGGGTTTGCATAGGTGAATTAATCATCTTTGGATGCCCCCGTCGCCATCACAGGTGAGAGAATTTATCAACAGCATCAAATTCAGAATGCAAATTCATTTACAAGACCTAAATCATTTGTCTGGGACATGATGTTTTAGTCTAGTCAAAACAGAGGAAATATAATGATGGTCTGTCTCCGCTGGCTGTGATTTGAACATCATAATTATCCAAAGACATGATTATAAATACTAAATACATCAAATAATCCATCAGTACATCTGGACTCCTTCTAAATCTTCTGGCAGCGCTCAGAAAGAGATGTTAAGAACAGCCCAGAGCATCGTAAGCTTTGACCAGATGTTGATGTCACAAACGTGGAGGGAACAAGGACAGAGGACCCAAGCGCAGACAGCAGGTAAGGGGTTAAGATGGATTTTAAAAATAAATAAAAAAAAACACGAGGGGGTAAAACAACTAATCAGCAAGGGTATGAACAGGAAGGGTACACAGGGACATAGACTGACTACACTAAACTAGACTAGACAAGACAAGAGTACATACTGGACTGGACTTACGTGACACCACAAGACAGGTGGCAAGGGTAACATCACTGACAATGATCCGGCATAAGACAGAAGACATAGGGTCATTACATAAGGGACAAAATCAATAGGGGAACAGGTGCAGGGCATTAAATGACAAATGAGGAGACGAGTGGGCAGGAACAGAGACGAGACCGGAGAGAGTGTATGGCAAGCCATAAGGTCCATAAATGCCTCTCTTCACATTAAACATAAGGTTCTGTCATGATCCTGCCACTAAACCAAAAGATACATGACATGATGGGGCAGAATCATGACAGTTGACCTCAAAGTCCAAAAATAATTAAACCAAAAAAGGTCAAAGGTCTTATTTAATCTTGAATGAATTCTGTATCTGCTGGGAAGTGATGGGACAGCGCAAGTTTTGTTTCATAAACTGTTGTGTCTCTTTGTGTTCCCTTTTTCGGGGGAAAGAGCTCCTCTCTTCTATGGTTTCTAACTGCCATTGTGCCTCCTTAGAAGAATACTTCACTCCCATCCCTTAAGTGTTTACAACATTTGGCAAGCATGCTGAAAAAGTATTTTCTAGCTGAATGTTTTGTAGAATCCACAATCACGTCCCTTTTAGGAACGCCCATTTAATATTTAAAGTGATAGTTCACCCAAAAATTCAAATTCTGAACTTGAAAATGAAAACTTATCATTTCAAACCTGTATGAAGTTGTTCAACATTGTTGAATGTTGTTAAGCGTCACCCATTGACATGCATTGGTTTTGTGTCCACATAATAGAAGTGAATGTGTGCCGGCGCTTTTACCAATGGTTTGCTTACCAACATATTTCCAAATATCTTTTTGTGTTTTGCAGAAGACTAAAAGTCATTCAGGTTTAAAGGACAAGAGGGTGAGTAAATGATGACATTATTTTCAGTTTTGGGTAAAAATTCATTTAAGGGCTCTTCTAAAGGCTCATTATTAAATACACAAATTCAAGACAATTCAATCAGTAAAAAACCAGCTGAGGGTGTGAACAAAGATCTCCCAGCTCACACAAACAAGGGATTGCACCTGTTGCATTTGTCGCCATGGATACATTCAGTGCACCATCAACAGGCACCGAATGAGAAAACACTAACACAGAAATTATTCACATCTGCACCTTACCATTTGCCTCTTTAATGCCATGGAAACAACGCTGTGGAACACCAAACTAAATGGTGAAAATGAGCATGAAACATCAGATCTGTCATGATTCAGTATGGCATAACCTCAGACCACAGCGCTGGTGACATTATTTGGCTGTTTAAAACGAGATCCAGACTCAGTGCTCTTGTGTTATTTGATCAGCAGGCTTTTAAGAGGCAGACAGGGAAATCGGAATAAAGAATCGACAACGTTGTATCCTCTGTCTCCAGGCTGGCTTAGAAGCACATTGAAAGACACATGCATCTTTCACAGAATTGCAATGTACAAAAACACAGAAGGTCACACAACTGCATTGCCATCAGTATTAAAAGATGACACTCCAGTTCAGTGTTTGGTTGGTGATTAAAGAAAACTATTTGCTTTCTGTCCAGGCTGTTTTGTTCATAAAATGAATTGCAGGACGTTTGTACAGAGGTAATAAAAAGACCTTCTTACAATTGAACAAGGACATAAATGTTAAAGGTAACCAGTTTTACACTGTATGAATATTTCACAATGTTAACATAGGAAACACTACGGCAAAAAAAAATTCAGTTCAGTAAACGCTGCAGTGAAAACATACAGGGCTTTACTTTGTTTAAATGAATGGGCAATTTATTTTGTATTATGGTGTGTAATTCAGTTTAAATGAAACCGTTCATCGGTTCATACATTTAATGCACCCTTTATCAAGTTCCCGGATTAATTTTATGCATTACAAGCTAATTTAAGTAACAGTTTCATAGATATAGATTTTTTTCACCAAACAGTGTGTTATGGAAAAAACAGTAACTGACAAGTACAAAATCATTATTTTGACCTTTAACGGATCCATTTATTTAGACATACTGGCACAAGATGGAACAAAGCCATTAATAACACACAAATTGCATTAAACAGCTGACACAACCTGTGACCATTCATTTAAAAACATTATTTTTAATATTTATTTAACATTTTTTTTTAATACTTATTCATTTGTTAGCACCTGATCAATACAACATTAGGGTTCTGCATAGCATGTAATGTCCAATTCCTCTGTGCTAATGTTTGTCTATAGAGGAACCTGATCTCACATGAATTCATATCTATGTTACCAGGTGGCTTTTAGATATGAATTTGTATGTTGTGAGTCAACACTGAAGCCCCACCCCTAACGTCACTGGCACGAAAGTAAATCTTAATTCATACGAAATTATGAAAATCATAAATTGGTTATGTTTCTGCAATGAGACTGTGTTGTCATCAACAATTCCATTAAACTTCTGTCACTATATCTACTGATACATATTTCACTACATGAGCAGAGGGGAGAATAAACATGATTGTTTCCTCAAATTAAATATGCATTCTTTCAGCTTCCCATTTTGCTGCAGTTATATTGTTGTTGAACATTACACTGTATTGGAGCTGTAGATCATTGCTAGGAATAATGAGTAGTGCTTGTGGTTCAAGCTATTTTGCAAAGTGACTGATTCTTATAATTATTTTCACAGACATCTCAGTGTCATCAAAGGTATGCATCACCACTCAAACAAATTAAACAACAGAATGTTTTGTGCAACTTACAACAGCTTCCTAAAATAAAGCTTGTTCTCATTTAGTGCAGTACATTTGGTCTACAATGATTTGTATGTATTTTAGTGCAATAATTCGATTATTTTGTAAGGGGAAACCAGGGAATATTGTAATACGGGGTGAGTTATAATGTCATATTTCTTACCAATTAGATAAGGGACAGGATGAAATCCCTGGTAAAATTTATGCACATTGCACTTCTAAAGTAAGAGTAGAATTTGCAAGACTCTGGAAGAAAATATAAAGGATTTAAAAGGGCAAGGCACTTTAATGTAATACAATTTAAATAAGAAAGTAAAATTTTATTCCCGGTGTATAATCTTATTCGAAATTAACAATATGAATGTGTCTACTTTATTTGCTATTATAAAAGTTTTTTTAAAGTTTAAAATATGGGGTACAGCAACATTGTATACACTTGTACACACAAATGCACATTAATTTACACATTTTAGGCATTCAACTATTATAATAATATTGAAATTATTATTTAATATTAAATAGGAAGGTTCAATACACTTAATCCACTCAATACTACCACATACCGTATAAATGAAATTCCCAATATGAAATAGTATTAGCACTGCACATGTATTTATAATAGCAATTATGGTGTGTTCTAATTTTCAAATTGAATGTCACTATTTAACCTCTCTAAACATACAAATAACATGCACAGCAAATAGACGAACCATCCTGAATGACTCACAAACCTCCCTAATGTGTGCATGATCTCAGTATAAATATCATGAGTGATCATGATAAACGACTCTTTGAAGTGAATGAGCACTTCTTCCATTATTGTTCCATTATAGAAAATTAGACATACTTCAATTGGATTGCACCTTTATCAAACTAAGGGTGGCTGACTGGGGCAAAGATGAATGAGAATGCCTTATAATTGAGTAAATGACTCTTAACATGAGCCTCTGCAATGACAATGAGAGGTGCCCAGTGTCTCTTATGGTTAAGATTGGCTCAATATTAACAAACACAGGCTTTCCTAGTCTGTATGAAAATAAACGTGTCGCAAAACTAGCACCCGATTTATTTGATGTATATGTGGCAGTGGTCATTTGTTTTGTGGGACTGTAAATCTGTGTGCACAAAAATGGCTCTTCTGATGAGAGTGCCGCTGGCACATCTTTAATGTGCGGTCTTGAAAGTGCTATGAAAAAGTAATTTCTGCTTTCATGAAAGATTGTTTCGTTTAGAATTTCAATCAAATGAAATCCATTTACCTCTGCTTTATAAATGTAGCTGTTAAGATCTGCATGTTTATGGTACATAACATTCAGCAACAACAAATACAAGTAAATAAAACCTTCAGAAACCATTCGGTTCCATTCAAACCTGGGTAGCCTTCAACAGATGTTCAATATTAAGCATAAATTCATGCTGTTGTATAGCCAGAATCTCAAGGATTTGTGCTACTTAGCTTTTCTTTCTGTTTATACATTACTTCAATGTAAAACATTGGTGTTCAATTCAATTTACTTGCAAGTACTCATAAAAGCACTGTAAAAATGCTTCAATTGCTATTTTGCTATTTCCACTCAAAAATGCTATTTTCAACCCATGCAGCATTGGGTCAAAAAGGGACAAAACAGGTTATTGGAGAGTCTCTTTAAGACCCACTGAAGTGCCCAAATACGCAGCTTTGTTAGAAGCATCAGAGTAATTTCCACTGACACTGAACATTTGTGTGGGGTATATTGGGTGGCTCCTCCCCCTTTTAATTGGAATCTGATGAAAAGTTAAAGCGCAGAATGATATAACAAAACTGTTGAATTGTATTGGTAGAAGTGATGGACTGTAAGTTTTGGAGTTACGTGCTTCATATCTTCTAAATACTATTCAAACATTATGAATGTGACATTGTCAGTCAAAACTAGAAATATACATCTCAGAGAATGTATTTATTACCCAAATATTGAATCTGTTTATATTTTAGCAAACCCCTGACGATAGAGTCCAGACATCAGAAAAATATCAGATTAGAGTTTTCTATTTCAAAAGAGAAAAAAGTGTGCTTCTGACATTAAATATATGCAATAATACCCAACAAATAATGAACAGTAACAAAAAAGCGGGTCCCAGGCACTCAGTCAAATATGAGAAGGAGAATGATAAAGTTAAAAAGCCTTTATTAAGTGTGACTTAAGTAATTTAAAATAATATATTTGTATAAGAGCCAACATGTTTCGACCAACAACTGGTCTTCCTCAGGGCAAAGTATGAACAGTTATGAATGTGATTATTCACTCACCTGTCTATGGAAACAAATGCTTTAATACTCAAAAAATGCTTTACAAACTTTGAGACTTAATTTGGTTAAAACAGAATTTTTGTCATCTTAAGGTTGACATTTGCTTGGAATTGCCCAGTAGTAGAATTTATATTTTCGATAAAACATTGGAAATCACAAAATATATATATATAAACAATATGTTAAAACATACATTTACTTAACTGTTGTTCTGTGTATGTGGCATCAACGTTATAACATCATTTAAACTTGCTGATTTCCTCTTTTTCCTCTGCTCGTTTCGAATGATGTGAACATACACATTTTCACAGCAATTCAAAGCTATTCAGTGACCTTTATCAAAGCTTCTGCTGTGAGTCTGCAGACATATGTGAAATGCAGTCATTCTTTATGCCTGAGTCCTGACTTCTTCTGACCTTTTAAAGAAGAACGTGTTTGAAAACGCTAATTTTTAAATGACCTATTCACCCATATTTGACAATAGCTCAGATTAGGAAATTGCATTTATCTTCTTGTGCATGATTAGCTCCTTTAAATAACCTCGAATTAACCCAGATGTGAGGTGACCTGGTAGACTATGTTCCTGGTCTGTCAGAGTAGTGTTCAAAACCATACCTCTCATTCACAGCTGATACGATGGCTGTGTTTGAAGTATAAAGGCATCAAAAGCAATCTGGGCGATTAAATTAAAATTGCAAGGCTTAGAGGACTGAAAACCCACACAAACAGATGCAA
Organism: Barbatula barbatula; assembly: GCF_947034865.1. NCBI lineage: Eukaryota > Metazoa > Chordata > Actinopteri > Cypriniformes > Nemacheilidae > Barbatula > Barbatula barbatula. The sequence continues at coordinate 18,474,354 of NC_136770.1, forward strand.
ACAAAGACGTCTGAATGCTGGTGAATTTAACCGGAGCTATACTCACAGCTGCACCATGCATGTGTCTGTGATTTCCCCCCAGGAACATAAAGCTCTAGAAGCTGCTGAAATGTTGACATATAGCGAATATTAAATGAGTTTTGCTGATAAAGCACTTTAAGTTTTCTCAACCAAAGAAACTGTGGTAAGAACAAACACCCATTAAAAATAACTCACAGTGAGACATTGTGTTAACTTACAGAGTTTTATTCAAATACAAGATGTTATTAGCAACAAATCACTATGAGATCATTTGTGATAATGGCACTCTCATGTGAAAATCACATCTTGAGTAATGATAAAAATATGAATATTGCTACATTTCCGCTGTATAGCAATTAAACTTTTTTGTGACTATTATTTTTTAATCGAATTCATATTCTCGCATACGGAGTTACTGATGCTTCAGAAATTTAATCCCATTTGAACAGCATCATAATGGCTTTTTGAAACTTTGTACTGCAAGAACTAACATTAAAGGATAGTTCAACCAAAAATGATTTTTTTACAAATTTGTATAAACTTCTTTGTTCTGATGAACACAGAGAAAGATATTTGGAAGAATGCTTGCAGCCAAACAGTTCTTGCCACCATTGACTACCATAGCAGGAAAAAAAATGACAGTGGTGTCCCAGAATTGCCACCGCAGGTCATGTGACAAGAACCAACCAATCAGCCTCACCTTTTGTGGACCAATGTAGAAAAGCTCAGAGAAGATGGAGACACAGATAACCACATCCTAAATACATCTAGTAGCAGAGTTATTGCAAGGTATTTTCAGTTCATATAATCCATATATCCTTTGTTAATACCACCTCGTCTTAACGGCAAGCATGGCCCATGGTTGCTTAGCAAAGGCAGACGCCAGGAGAGCCTTAGCTCACAAATGCAAAAAAAGGAGAAAGAGTATTCCGCGTGGTTTTATTGCGAAATGTGAAGTGATATTTCCTGCTATTGAAATCAAGGGTGGCCAAGACCTGTTTGGTTACAAACGTTCTTTCTCTGTGTTGGTCAGAATAAAGAAAAGAAGGCCTATACAGACTTTGGACAACTTGTGGCCGGGTGAGTAAATGAAGACAGAATTTTCATTTTTGGCTGATCTGTTCCTTTTAAAGTTTTCACTATTTGCATGACAACAATTTGCAAAAGCAAAAAGCTAACAAGTTTCTCTGGCTCTGCCAGTATTCTCTTCTTTTGGACTATAGGAGCATGCGATATGATTGGTCTTTGCTGCTCGATAACTCCAGGTAACGAGCTGTCTATTATCTTCCAGCTGCAACACTCTGTTTTAATGAGCTTAACCTAATTTCCTGTTTTTTTATGTGCTCGCCCATTAAGCCACTGTGAGCCCCTTTTGCACACTCTATTTCCCGTTCAGCTCCATTTCCAGGCAACATTAGAGCTAATTCTAGTAACATTTCTCCCTGGTAAAGAGAAGTCTAAATGATAAAAAACAATCTGATCTTTTTTTATCTGTGATGAGTGACTTAAAAGACTTGTAAATATTCGGGATAAATTCAAATTAGCCATCAGCTGAAGCAAGCATTCAACTGCAGCAATCCCTCAAACCGCAGGAAGTCTTTATTCTCCAGTCACTCCAAAATAAATGATTGAGGATAGGATGAACAAAAAAAGGGCACATGTATGGCCAGGAGCACAGAATGCGATGGAGTGAATCATTTTTCTTACGATTTTTATTCTTACGAAAAATGCATTTTGTATTTTTATCCGCTTCTTGCGGTGCCACAACGCCCTTGGCTGTTATAAAATGCACTTTTCATGGGGCTTATTGCTTTTATAAAACTGTTATTCCATATGCGTAGCAAGGTTTCATAAAATAAAGTAAATAAAATGATATTAAGGCTATGCGGTCAGCCGGTATAAATCGTATTTTATAACGGCTTAGAACTCAGCTCAGCCAATCAGAATCGAGGACCAGAACTGACCGTTTTATAATTACAGTTATAGCAGTTAACAGTGATAGTATTTTACATTTGATAAGGAAGATTCGTTATCATATTCATTTGACCATTAACATGCTATAGCCTATTTTGTTCTAACTCTGAAATGTTGTTCTGAAACAGCATGCAATGACATTAAAATTGTTCACACTTCAGTATTGGGGGAATTCTGGCTATTAACAAACCATTAACTATGACTTTTCCCCCAATAAACTCTTAATTTCTTGCTTATAAATAGGTAGTTGTTTCGGGGACTAGGACAGAACCCAAGCGCAGGCAGACGTTGTGTTAAATAAACTTTTAATAAATAAAAAACCCACGATGGGGAAACCATGAACAAAACAAGCAGGCAACCCCAAACCTCCCACAAGGGGGACAAAGCAAAACAAGGTTTTAGAAAAACAAAATACACTATAAATCCACATATTTGGCAAAAGGAAGGCTTATCTGTACACAAGGGCGGGTATTAAGGGCAGACTACGGAAGTACATGAACCGACCAAGGCCAAAAGGGCACTAAGAAAATATAAAGGGAAACGCTAGCTATGATCACAAAGGGAGGTGACGGGCAGGTGAAGGGAATGAAACACTAACGGGAAGTTACACGAGGCAGGTGAGGGGAATTAAACACTAATAGGGTGCTAGTGAAGAAACAAGGGGGCGGGGCTAAAGGACACTGGAGAGACAGCATGGCATTACAAAACAAAGAATACCATGCCCTTTCATCACATAAAACACATGGGTCTGACATGATCCTGCCACAAGACTCGTTGTTAGGTAACCGTTAAGGTATTGGGTAGGATTAGTGATGCAGAGGATGGTCATGCAGAATATGTGCTTTACTAATAAACAGACAGTATGCCAATAATAGGCATGCTAATAACAACTAGTCAGTATCATTTCTCCATATGAAGTGTTACCTAATTGTTTTCCTTTCATTTTTTTGTAATGTGATATTGTTAAAGAGATTACCAGATCGTGCTGGAGGTGCAAAATATTTCACTTTACTTGGATACGATAATGCGATTTATGTCATTCTCTTTCGTGGAAATGATTTGAACAGCTGCAGCTCTGACGTCATCAAACACCATTACATGTGTGAGGCTGACTACAGCTCTGTCTTTTATGGAACTGCTCTAAACTATCACAACAATAATAACCAGAGGCAACCCTCCATTCAAAAGCTGGACCATACACCTTTAAATTGAAACATTGTTTTCATGTATAAAATCAGATGATGAAGATTATTAATGAAATTAATGTTTACAAATAGTTCAGTAAGTCTAAATTTATAAAGCGGAATCTGTTTGTTGGTATAAGAAAGCTAGCTCAACTGAGGGGTAGAGAGAAGGCTCATAGGGCCCTCCAATTACATTCCATCTGAGTCAAATTTAGATGGACAGGAGATGGGGACATGTCATAAGTAGGCCTATCTTATTTTTTTGTGCATTATTATCCCGGTAATTCTGATATAATAATAATAATACATTTATTTTATAAAGCGCCATTAAAAGTGTATTTCTCAAAGCGTAGCACAAAACAATACATCACACATTAATAAAACAACAACAATAAAATACTGTATCAAATAAAACAAAATATCAAATAACAGCAGTCCTGAAATGCTTTTTTTAAATAAAAAATAGTTAATAAAAAGTTTTAAGAAGAGATTTGAAACTGTGTGACATAAGACCAAACCATGCATTAAAGATGAGGTGAAAGGTGTAATTATTAATTGAACAGCTCAGGTCTAAGTTTGTCTCCTGTCTGGAAGAGAAATTCAAAGTAATAAATCTGTGGTTTAGGGGATCTAGGTTCTTGCCTTGAAGAAGACATCAATCTTTAGCGCTGCTTATAACCAAAACAGCACATGTACATATTTAAATACAGTAAAGCTCAGTCCATTAGACACTAGACACTATCATTTCATTGTATATCATTGGAGCTGTTTTCATGATTCTTTATTTATTTATTGTATGTTCTATCTAACATATTTTATAGGGTGTTGCAGACAACTGTAGAGATGTATTCCATAATATAAGGGCTTTCTCCTCAGTTTCTACATAAAACTCATCTCTTCATGTGAATACTTGACAGGCAAATGAAAAAAATGCACTAACACTCTCTCTTTCTCTCAACAGTTATTGCTCAAGCTTTTGTGGAGACTAGTAACTTGGTATGGTATTAGCACTTATTGTGTTATTGCCCCTGCATGACATATCGCTTTATTGCTCCCTGAACTCTCTGTAAGTCGCTTTAGATAAAATTACTCAATGTTAAATAATTGTTAGGTAAATTATACAATTCCCAAGAATGCTATAAGAATGTGCTTCCAATTTCCTAAATATATGTATATAGTTGTTTATGGATGAGCTAAAGCTGTATGGTTTATGGATGAGCTGTATTTCCAGTTCAAGCCATGGTTAAGAATGGGAAGGAAATTATTATAAACTGTCAATGGGATATTGTTTCTTTGATTGTAGCATAGCACCGCTCTGTGGTAATAATATGCTACTACAGGCCTGTGACTTTTTAAGTTAGTTTAGGGTAGAACGTTCATTGTTTTTTCGTTTAGTTTACGATTTTTCAATGCGATTTCATACAAATCTGTATTACTGGAAGCAGTACTTTCACAACCACGTCATATATTAATAAAAATGATTTACGTTTTTTGCAGGGCCCCTGTTACTTTAATGGTGAACATCTTGAGACGTGTTCATAAACTGAACAAAATAACCATCATTATTCCATGTTTCGGCTTCTGCTTAGCCACATAGTGTATTTTAGACTTATGATTTGCACACCCATAGGTTTCCATTATTTCACATACTGAGGTAAAAGCCTCTTGAGAGGCTACCCGTATTTTATTTCACAAAATGTGGAAAACTGTCATTTATGTTCATATTCACAAGACTAGTGTCTCTTCGTCCATTAAAACAACAAATTAAAAAACTTGATCCGCGCCCTGTCCATGTAAAATATCAAACACGGTACAGACTTTTTGTCCCTCACGGGCTTCCGTTCAGCCGTGCTCAAAGGACGTTGCCATCGGTGACGCGTCCCCACGCAACGAAAGCCCGCCCTGCTCCTTGATTCTCCCACGTGATTGGTCCGTTTAATCCAGGCCTTCGGAGACTCGCAAAATAATTGGTCGAAATATTTCTCAATCCCCTAAAAATCTATTTACAGTAGGTTGTGAGCGGATCAAGTGTATCCGTTCAGATTAAAGCTGGGTCTCACTGTAACTAAAAGCTTTATCGAGCTGGACTGTTTATAATAAACCGACTGTTTTGTCCAGATTGTATTGGTTATCCGTCGCCGAAAGGGTTTCGTCCGTCTTTTTTTTCCATCTGCTGAAGCTGAAGACTGGAAAAGATGTCTTCGGAGGAAGACAGAGCGAAGGATATTCTGATGGGGTTTAAACTGTATCCTTAAGCAATGATGGGCTAGATTAGCTTGCTAGCTACAAAACTACAACTCGCACAACTTTACATCATCCCAAGATAGCAGATTTCGAGTTTGTTTATTTAAGTAACTGTTACACGATTTGCCATTTTGAAGCCTGGTGGCTAGTGATGGTGGTACTGCGAGAGGTTGGTTGGCTGGTTAGTAGTGCTGCTGTTACCTTAGTCAATTGTGACAATACTTTACTATTTTTCATTCTCATCCAGGCGAATTCTGGTGTTATCATAAAGCGATGCATTTGTGTGTCAGACTATAGCAAGTAGCGCAAATAGTCGGAATTAATGCTCACTGGTTAAGCATCTCTTAACAGCCAATAAGTTGCCTCCTGATCTTCATAAAATATACAAGCAAATCTAGTTATTTGCTTTGTTAATAGATTAGACTAATTTAGGCCTAAAATATTATTTCTCCGTATATGTGGACATGTCAGTATCACAGAAAGTTCTCTTCATGTTAGGCTTTAGGAAACTACGAGACTGTGACAGGCAGCTGATTCTTGGGATCAGGTGCATTATCCAGGTGAAATCTCCTCACAGTTTGTGCCTGCCATTACAATTACATAACACTGGCCAGTGTTTCTATAATAGGCTCTGTTAATCTGACAACAATAATCACTCTGGCAGTACTTTTTTTTCATGGGTCTCTTGAATGTATGGTCCGTTCTGTCGTTTGGGATATAGTGTGTTTTGTTTTAAAGTTTCTTTAGGAAGTCGTAGGTCTATCCTGTGTGACCTTCTCTGGTGTGTGTTAAACTGGCTGGTCATTCTTAAAGCCTTGATTTGAAAGGACAGGGATTTGCGCCTCACATAACGGTGTGCTGCATGGGACAACGTTGGTAGAATTATGATGGATAGAAACTTGGAAGCCTGTAGATTAGTTTGTTAAAGATATTGTGCCAGATGTGTCAGAAGGGAAAGGATGCTTGACTTTGACTTTGAGGATGTGTTTATGGCGGTTATGGATAAGCTTGCAAACTGAGAGAAGCCTGGTAAACATTGCTGTTGTTTGTAGTAAACTGAGGCATGGACTAGTAAACCCTAGATGTTTAAAAAACTTATATATTTAATTCATCAGTGTGTACATATTTTCTGTATAGCGAAATATGTACATCTTGGAAACCACCAAATATTTGCAATGTTAGTATAGCACAGCATTATAGGAGGGTGATTTTAGCTCAATTTAGTTAGTAAAAGATTTAATAGTAAAGGTTAAAACCCATTTTTAATGGCTATTTTATTGGTTTAAACAGTGCTATCTCATCTGTATTGTGTAGATTTTACCCTAGTGTGGCCCAGCGGTGACTACCGTGTACATAGTACATTCCCCTTGAGTGGCTACAATATGCTCTCAACTTAAAATATAAAAAAGATGAATGGTATGTATTGCATTGTAGTTTATATTGTATTAAAAGGTATGGCACAGTTCCATGTTTTCAATTTATTACATGGAAAAAGCGCTTTTTTAAACCGTTACAAGCAGTGCGCCTAGAGTTTTGACAGCATGGATTTTGTATTTTTTCCATGTTTCCAAAAATCACAACAGCAAAAGTAAAACGGCTTTTATAGAAATCCACAGCTATCACTTCACAAAGTAAAAATGAGATTTTTCATATCCAGCCACATTTGTCCTGGCTCTTTTGCACCTATTACAACAACTTGTGAATGGCAACATTCTGCAACAATGGATGACTTATGAAAAATGAATATGGCTTCCATGAAAGCAGTGGTACCGGGGGGACTAATTACCTCGACTGTGACAGTGTTTGTGAGTTAAAGGGTCTCTCCCCTGTGACACGCTTGGTTTGTCACTGGTGTGCTCCGCAGGCGTGATCCCACAGACATCTGTCACCGCTAATCTCAGATGCAGTTGCCTGGTCGATCCGTTACAGAGCTTTGGACTTAAGTGAATATTTACTCCTTTTTAGCATCCTCGAGTTGTTTACATTTAGATGTCAGGGTAGAAAGTTTGTTGGGAATTATTGAAATATGAGAAAGTCTTACTTTATGATCTGATTATTTGGTGTATGAATTGGGACCAGAAATTTTCATAAATCTGCTGCGTGACATCTACATAATTTATAAACAGATTAGTGTGACTAGGAACAACTCAAACTTGAGAAAATATATTTTGTAGGGCATAGTGTAGTCTACACAAGCCGGTGCATCTGGTTATATGTCTCAGTTTACATTTTAGGATTGTAAATATTTTAAATGAAATAAAGTAGTTCCATATAAAGTCTATCAACTGTACATATGACATGTAAACTGTGCAATTAAAATGTTTCACATTTTTAAATGGTACAGGACTATTACTCTAATATGGCTGTTCATATTTATTTTAATTTGTTTTCATTTCCATATTTAGACATTTATGATAATCTCTTTTTAGTTAAATTCAAGCTATATGGATAATTTATGTGATGCTTATAATGCTTTAAAGATATATTAGGATTAGTGATACATGATGTACTACAGTTGCAATCCTAGCTGACATCTCCAGGGGTTGGTAACTAGGGCCTGTGCTGTACTTGTGTGATGACACATGCAGCCTAATGTGAGTGTGCTCAGGGGCTGCTCGATTATGATGCAAATCATAATTAAGATTATTTTGGCCAATTTTGAGATCCCAATTATTTTACACGATAACTCATTAACCTTTAAAACAACATAGAGTTGGCTTTTAAAATCTGAATTTAACTGAACAATAAATGTAAAGAAATAGCTCTGCTGAACCACTGTAAAGGAAAGGTGTGCGCTCTGGATTTATACTACAAATGGAATGTGGCACAGTAATCGTTTACCTCGATTATTTAGTTTTGTAATTGATGAAGGCCAAAATTGACGATTACGATTATTTTTCGATTTATTGCACAGCCCTAGTGTGCTCTATGTCTGAAATACTTATACGGGTGGTCTGAAGTCAGATGTTATTGACACAGAGTACCACGCATTGACACAAACCATTGTTAAGCTGACAGATCAAGCTGTTCTTAGACTGTAAGTGTGGTCTGTTTTAGTTAGCACTTACCAAAGAGGGTCGTGAGCTTAAGGATTTATTGGTTTGGAGTATTGAATAGTGATTTTAAACACGTGCGCATGAATGTTTTTAATTTGACATATTTTTGATTTGAGCCCTGATGTTGGAGGGCATTTCTGTTGTCCACTTGTCTTGTAGTTGATGCCTTAACTTGTCTTCAGAAACTGGATGAATCTTAGAGATGCAGAGACAGGAAAGGTTCTTTGGCAGGGAACTGAAGATCTTTCCCTTCCTGGGGTAGAACATGAAGGTTTGTGGTTCTTCTGCATCATTACTCACCCACAAGTTGTTCCAAACCTGTATATACATTTTTTGTAAGGTTCAACATAAAGAATGATATTTGGAAGAATTTAGGAAAACAAACAGTTTTGGGGCACCTGTGACTGCCATTTTTTTCTTCTTCTTTGGTAGTCAATGGTGCCTGAGAAATCTCTTTTCTAAATCTCTTTCTTTGTTTAACAGAACAAAAAAATGTATATAGGTTTGGAACGACTAAAAGTTGAGTAATCCGTGACAGAATTTCATGTTTGGGTGAACTTTCCCTTTAAAGATTCAAACTAGATTCATTTTGTGTTTTTTCATTTATTTAGTCTACGAATCACAATAAAAATTGGTTAGAGTGAGAGATTGTAACTATTGTCACTCTTAAGGCAACAATTCAAATGGGTGCTCAATAGTTTATGTTATGATCTGTGTAAATTAACTGTATATCAATAATGATGGTTTTAATATCACTGTTATGGAAAATACCATTACATTCTGACACCCCTAATTCAAACCATTGACGCAACCATTACCTTTTTTTTGTGGTGAGAACAGTGCAGTCAAGATTTCACGTTTTTAGTCAAATTTGACACTGAAAGTGCCTTGTCTTGTAACTAACAATTTTTTTGTTGTTCATTTTCAGCTCGGGTTCCTAAGAAGATTCTGAAATGTAAAGCAGTTTCCAGAGAACTGAATTTCTCTTCCGTAGAAAAGCTGGAAAAATTCAGACTGGAGCAAAAGGTTTTCTTTAAAGGACAGTGCCTAGAAGGTTGTTCTTCTATTCTTTTTCATTGTAATATTATGATAATAAATGGCAATTATAAAAGTAAGCAGAAATTATTTTGAAAAACGAGCAAGGAGCTCCATAAGATTGCTATTGTTTCAGAGTGCTCCATTGACATGGATATGTTAAGATGGAAATGGCATATTATGACACCTTTATTTCCTCGATTAAATTTGGATGGCATAAATATGACATATTACCCTTCCCTACCTTCCTCCACCTATGGTTTTAGACATGAATACCTTTTGAGATTTCATAGTTAGTTGTTATAGTTTATGCCGGTCCATCTTGTACCGGTAGTCTTCTAAACAAACAACGTCCATGTGTTCTAATGGGTTAAGGATTTTCAACTTATTTAAGATGAATTCACCGCTCATTTATGATGCAACAGACTTGCATTAATTTGACATCAGTGCTTATCCTCATCATGGTTTAGCGGAATTAAACTGTGAAGCTACATGAAGCTGTTGTAGAAATGCTCACTTGTGTACCTTTGTCTTTTTCAGAGTGGTTCTTCGAGTTTGGCTTTGTAATTCCTAATTCTACTAATACATGGCAGTCTTTGATAGAAGCCGCACCAGAGTCACAGATGATGCCTGCAAATGTCTTAACGTAAGATGTTAAGCAATTTTCTTTTACCTTTTATTAATGTTACCCAAGATGATAATAACTGCCATGAGGCCATGTCTTTGCAAGTAAGCTAGTGAAATTATTTCAGCTCAGATCAATATTAAATGTGTGTATTTAATTTAAACAATGTAATGTTCATACTAATCAAGATTTACAACCAGCTAGTCAGTATGGTAACATGTGCCCATTAAGGATGATATAATCCCTCTTGTTTTAAGATTTATCAGGGTTTATTTACTGTATATGATAATGACCAGCTGACTGTATTTCTAACATCGTATTTGCTTGCGATTTAATTCAACTTCCTCTCTTGCAGTGGTAATGTTGTTATAGAGACCAAGTTTTATGATGATGACCTTCACGTCAGCACATCCCGGGTACGACTCTTTTACGTCTGAGGAACGGAGTTCTTTTGTAACCCTCACTCCGGAGGATGCACCCAACAAGTTTTAAAAACTAGAGGAGACCCTCTACACGTGCTGGGTACTTCTGAGGCACAGCAACAACAGCAGTGGAAGGAATATATTTTAATTAAACACAATTTCAAGACAAATGATCACATCGGTTATGGCAGATAAAGACTTGTACATAAGAGCTATGATGCTCATGACAACCTGGTTATGTAAATTTCTGTTTGTATATTTTTCATCTATAATGTAATCCTGCAAAGTACACTGCTTCATTATCGGCTGTTTTTGAAAGGTTCTCTTCAGGTTTGTGTTGGTATTCAAGGTCTTTTTTAGCTATAACTGTAAGATAGGCTGTGTTTTAAATACATTGTGTAATTATGGATTAAAATATTGAAATTGATAAAACTCTGGATTGTTTATTTTTTCATGATTCAATAGAATTAAACTGATATGTTGGATTGGTGCCCGGTTTCACAGACATGTTTGCGCTGTCTTAACTGAAAATAACTTTCCCTGACATATCTTAAAATAAATCAGTGCCATTTTTTTGTCTCAAGATGCACAAAGTAATGTTTTTTTCTAAGGCATTGAATAAAAGTGACTTAAATATGCTAATTTAACTAAAGCATCGTGTGGCTTAAGCTAAATCTTATCTGTGAAACCAGGCCATGATGTTAAAAACATGAAGCTGGACTATTTACAAAAATATGTGCGTTTAATGGAATATGACCCCCTTAAATAAGATCAGATAACAAATTCTATGTTAGTAACCATTGAGCTCTTTACATGCATTAGCTTGTTTGGTGTGTATTATTTTGGAGGATCCATTGACAGAAATATAATAGGCCTATAAAATACATAAATATGTTTTCAGATGTGTATAAAGACCTTACATAATGAATTGTAATGTTTTTATTACCTTAGAATTAACTATTTAAATCCCCTTACATGGAATTCGCCATGTTGTTTCTACAGTAGCCCTAAACGGACAAACTGGAGAAGCGTGTTTGCAAATCTCCACATTGCCCCTTTAAGTAATATAGATAACGTAGAACCATATGCCGATGTATTTCCGTGCATTAAAAGTTCCAGGATTTTACAAGAGCAGTCTGTAAAGGTTAATATTTAAAAAACAAACCATGATGATGTCATACATTATATAACCAGCATGTATACAATATATTGTATAAATATTTTCAGTTTTTAATTTGACGTTAAACGTGGCGCGTGAATTATATATTTAACCAATTTCAAAATATTAACCTTTGTTATAAAAATTATTGACAGAATTTTTACTGCTGGATATACTCCTGTTTTTTAACGGTGGTCACTCTAAATGATTACCAAAATATAAGTACGTTTGTTTTAACATAAAAAAACAATCGTGTGTCTAAACTATGTCGTAATGTGCACAACACTGTATTCTAAGAATACAACGACACCGCGCGACTAGCCATGAAGACTACATTACCCAGGATCCCTTCCCGTGTAAACGGAAGTTGTTCGTGACGACCTTGGGTAGCACAAGCATGGCGAATAAAGAGCCTAACGTGAGTATACTTTTAGCCTTATTTTTTAAATCACAAAATGTAATGTTTTTGTAAATGCGTTATGATTTAAATGGCATCTGTGAAAATATTGTCATTTTATTCTTGGTAGCAGTTGTAGCCTATCATATGTGTAATATTGTGTAATACTGTCAGCCGGGTCGGACATACTGTAAGATCTGCCTGTCTTGAACTCCTGATGGCAGGTAATCCGATAAAACTGAACAAATCTCACTTTAAATAATTTAGTGTATAACGTGAAATGATAATAATGCATCGTTTCATAGCCTCGTTTGATAATACATTTTAGTTATTTTATGCAGCCTTTTGTACATTTTTGTCAATGTTTTCAATCACATTCCACATATAGTCTTGTATATGAATAGCAAAACTTACTTTCGTAGAAATATTTAAGTGTTATTATTATGAACACTTTAGTATGTAACACAAAACAGGAAAATTCTAGCCATGATGACTTAACCCAACAGTTGTCAAAAGGTATGCGCTGTCATCTCATTTAACCTTTTAAAGGAACTATAGATTTATATTTACATCTGCATTTATTTATTTGACAGATGCTTTTATCAAAAGTCACATACATTGGATTCAAGCAATTTTTCAGTATGTCAAAACCTGCGTCCGAAATCGCATACTGTGACTGTACTAAATTAAAATAAGTACCTACCATTTACTTTTTTGGTAAACTATCCCTTCTGTAATTTCACCCCAGCTTCCACTAATGCTGAATATATTCTGTATTCCTGCAGAAGTTGCTGCAGCACCTGAGAGATCTGGCCGGACGCATGTCCTCTGCCTCAAAGGGTGCTGGACTTGGGCTGAAATTATTAATTGGAGCAGGGGCACTTGCTTATGGCGTCAAAGAGGCCACATACACGGGTACAATTGATCGCTAAAATATCTCCTCACCCTAACGGTAATATTGTCTGGTCAATGACTGTGCCGAAAGTGATGGACCGTTCTTTTTAACTATGGACGTGTTGGAAATTATACACAGATACACTGTCATTCAGGCTTGTCTTTTGTCAAATTAAGATTAAAGAGAATTTGTGATGTCAGCATGCAGACTAATGATTGTGTGTTTTAGTGGAAGGTGGTCAGCGGGCGATCATCTTTAACAGAATTGGAGGGATGCAGATGGATACAGTCCTCTCTGAAGGTCTCCACTTCAGGTAAAGTTTTTTTGTGACTCACTGAAATATTTTTTAAAGCTATCTCACAATAACTAAAAAGAGAGAATTATTAACCATGAACTATATTTGTCTTACAGGATACCATGGTTTCAATATCCAATCATATATGATATCAGAGCCAGACCAAGAAAAATAGCATCTTTGACAGGAAGTAAAGGTGATTAATTGCTATTTAAGTTGAATATGTCATTATTTACTGTGTTGTTTATAGTGTATTTAAAAATAACCAACCAAACAGTGACTAAATATTTTCTCTGAACAGACCTGCAGATGGTGAACATCGCGTTGCGTGTGCTGTCGCGACCTGTGGCCTCCAACCTTCCCATTTTGTACCAGCATCTGGGGAAGGACTACGATGAGCGTGTGCTGCCGTCCATTGTAAATGAGGTTCTTAAGAGTGTGGTAGCCAAGTTCAATGCTTCCCAACTCATCACACAAAGAGCCCAGGTTAGTTCTCTCCACCCCAGTCGTGACTCGAGAATTACACATTTTCAAGGTTGGTGCTAATTCGTGTTCAATCTGTCTGCTGTGATTGAATGTAGGTGTCTCTGCTGATCAGACGGGAGCTGTTTGAGCGCGCTAAGGACTTTAACATTATTCTCGATGATGTGGCCATCACGGAGTTGAGCTTCAGCCAACAGTACACAGCAGCTGTGGAGGCCAAACAAGTTGGTAGGTAAAATGAATTTCCAATGTGCTGTGGCACGCGATATATGCACAGGGTTGCTGTAATGAAACGTGTGCGGTCTTCCAGCCCAGCAGGAGGCGCAAAGAGCTCAGTTCTTTGTCGAGAAAGCGAAACAAGAACAGAGACATAAGATCATCCAAGCTGAGGGAGAGGCTGAGGCTGCCAAAATGGTATGAAGAGCTTCTCCTAAATATATTCTTTTTGGCCAAAGCCTCAAGTAGATTTGACAGTTTATGTGCCCACAATAACACACATTGAACAGGCACACATGAGCCTGTACCTCTAAGTTTAGTTAAACGATACATATTGATGTGTGATCTGATCTAATTCACAGTTAGGAGAAGCCGTCACAAAGAACCCTGGATATCTTAAACTGAGAAGAATCAGAGCAGCGCAGAGTATTGCCAAAACGGTATGATGCTCTTTTTTTTATTTTAAAGGCAATTTATTCTTGGTTTAAATGAACGGTTGTTCTTGTTGTAAACAGTATCCATCTGAAAAAGGATGTGTATCTTGCCCATGTACATATTTGATGTTCACTAGGAGTTCGGCCAAGCCTGGACTGGTCTTGCACGGCTTGTTTTGGCTTGAAATGTGTCCTTTCGGAAATAAATAAATGTTTTGATGTCCGTTCGGAAAGCCCTGACCAGATGAAGGTTGTTTTCCAGGTGGCAGCTTCACAGAACAAGGTGTACCTGAGTGCAGATAGTTTGGTTCTGAATCTACAGGATGATTCTTTTAACAAGTAAGAGCTAAGATTTAGTTTGACTGTTGTTTAATTTAAACCACTTGGTCTTCCTGTATGAAATTCAAGATATGGATTCATAAATCATTTTTGTATTTTCGTTTCTTTCTTGGAACACATTTATTTTGCATAACATTAAAACAGTGTAGATGATGCTGATAATAGCACAACATCTTCTGTTTGCATTGCAGATTGTCCCTCGGAAAGAAGTAACCCTTCAGAATGGAATTTCATTCCAAGTGTTATTTTACAAGATGGTTCTTCCTGATTGGGTCACGATAGGCCATGTCATCTAGGGAAGACTTATTAAACATCTAATGGTTTAGTCCTGGTTCTTCAGACAAATTTTACTCCACTATTTGCTGAGGGTCAAAAGGCTACAGTTTTGTTAATATTCTGCATAATGGATGAAGGAAACAACGTATTGAATAATTTGCATTTCATTGTTGATTGTAATTATTGCTGTAACAGGAGACATGTGATGTGTCTATAAGTGAAACATAAGATATGCTCAAATTTGACTGGAACCTTTTATTTAGGTGTAATCTTTCACAATGTCTTTCCTGAAATGTAATGGCCTTTCCAATTGTATGCGTGACACAAAATTGCATTGTAATAAAAACAACTATACTATGTGAAATCATTAGAATTTATTTAATTTACTAAATTGATTAAAACTACAGGCAATATGTAATCAATAAAATTGAATTGTAATATATTAAACTCTTCAAATTCCTTAAAGTTTTAAACCACATGTTAGTCTGTATGATTTTAGACTGACATACTCTTAAAAGCATTACCCGCCACCTGGTTCCGTTCACGCCAGTCTCATAATCCAGATTAGTCTACCTGTTAACCCATTGAATTTGGGTTCCCTCCCCCAAAACTCAATGAGGTGCACGGGCATGTTTGGTCCTCCAATTTCTATTTGCTTTTCTTGAAAAGGCTCAATGAGCAGATCAGATGCACAGTTGAACCTGTTGACAGACTGCCTACCCAAACAATTGTTTGTTGTTTTAAAAATAAGGAACACGTGATTATGTTCATTTATGTTTTAAACACAGCATGTCTGTCATCATTATAAGATTTTGGCAAGCAAACATTAACTGGAAAAGTCTCTGACTGTGTGCTGTGCATATTGCAGTGGATTATCACAGGATGTATTCAAGCTCTTATGATTTAGCTGCATCAGTATAATTAGATAAGCCCTTTGTGAACATGTGGGATGGCTCTGTTCTCTAGTGTTTAAAGTCACCACAAAATCATAAATAGCTATTCTTATTTTTATGGAATATTGCAGTGCTTATTATAAGTGATTTATCTGTGCCGTCTGACCTCAGAATCTTTTATCAAAATATGGAAACTTTCTCTCCCCCTCCTACATCTCTTCTTTGTATGACATACATGTATCGCATCCAATCTATTGAGTACCGCAGAGATGACGTTTTATGCAAACCCCAGAAGCGAGATGGGATAAGACTTCCGGTTCCATCGCCCCAAAGTTTATGGGTATAGTGTAGTCTGTATAGCCTCGTGTTAACTTTTTACTTCTGGCAATTGTATTTAGCAAATATCGTGTAAATCTGTAAAGATTATCTTGATACACAAAACGTATAAACATCATGAACATTTTTTAATCACAGGTCAGTCTATGGAAAAAATACATAGGCTTTCGGTCAAGGGAACCAGCCCGGCACTTAGCCTACTTCCATTATTTTTCAAAGACTTGGACAATTATATAAATAGACAATTGGGAAGTATGGTGGAAATTAGTGTTTTTGATGTATTATGTTATTTTGAAAATTATAAGTGGCAAAGAAATTAACAATACGTTATACAGGTTTAATTTTTTATATCGGGTAAATATCAAATACATAACGAAGTGGGCCTTATGTAAACATGTAATTGTGTAAAAGCACTTAACTTTATTTAGTGACATTTTTTAAACTTAGCCTAAATCCGGGTTAGCCTACAAAAATACGTCATCTCTGGGCCAATCCATTCCAGAAGGACGAAATCAAGCCAAGCCCTACATTGTTCTTCAGAAACTCTTTTCCTTCAGTGTAATGACGACTTTTAAGCCAGTAGAAAATTTACTGTATTTTTTTAATCAGAAGGTAAGTTTACAAAATTCAATATTATTTGGTCCTTGCCAGAGGATCCCACAAGGAAGAATTCGGTGGTCAATACTGCACTGGCTTTCGATGGTCAATACTGCTTTACAAAGCTATTTAATCGAACTGTTTAGAGAGCCTTACATTTACATTTATGCATTTGCACCTTTATCCAAAGTGATTTACATTGCATTGTACTTTATGCTTTTGCAATCCCCTGGGATCAAATCCATAACCTTGGCATTGCCAGCGCCATGCTCTAACCACTGAGCCTCAGGAAAGCATGTGCTCCAAAAAACTAGAAATGAACACAGGCTTGTGCCAAGACTGCACAAAAGTGTTGGCATACAGCCGGGGTGGCGGCACACGCGTGTTGCCTCAGAATTAAAGCATGCATTCATACCCAATGGCTCCTGGTACAATGTCTCTAAATAATGAAAAGCTCTGTTTAAAGCGGGGTTCCTGCTTATTCATAAAAGTGGGCTGGAGGTTGGCGTGTACACATGCGTAAGAAACATACACAACCCCCGTAGCTCTATTCATACAGTAGATGGCCTTACAAGCGCCGTTAGTATGAAGCCTTTCATTTTAAATACATTTTAAACTCGACAGAGCATTTTGAACATGCAAGATGCTAAAAAAAAATTCTATGTAATCTTTGTTTACATAGAAAACAGTTCATTGGCAGCGCAGCGTTCTCTTTGAAGAAGTGGTTTATTTGGTGGAAATAAGTGGTGTCTGGAAAGTCTGCATTTGGAAATGCCGTTTATTTGTTTATTTATCTTTCAGAGCAACGATACACTCTGTTGAGCAAGAATATGGAAACACCTGCCCAGAAAAACTAAGGGCTAACAGACCTGTGTTATCATGGAGACCGGTCTTGCGAGGCAAGGCTCATCCCTATGCCCTAAACCCTTCAAAGGGATTACCCTCTGGAGTGAGAGCTTCAAAGTGTTGACGGGTGTAGGGGAGCAAACAACATTTTCTAGAAGTGCCCTTTTGCGTCATCATTCCGTCGTGCCCTAAGGAGGCGCCATCGCCACGCAAAGAATCCGCGCAAAGAATTATGGGGGCTCGAAGTGTCCATCAATTGTACCCTTCGAAATCCTTCATTCCGAAGGGCCCTTTGAAGTGGCCAGTTATGAGCACTTTGGTTTGGAATTACCCTTCAAAATGGGTGCCATGATTGTTTTCACTCCAAAGGGTCCTTTCTGAGGGTGATATATCCCATTTGGAACGCACCCTTGATATCAAGAGACAAGAAAACATCTGGGTACACATCCGCCTTCTTTGTTCTTGTGTTCTTGAGTATTGGAACCGGACTTTGACGGTTATTGATGATGTAGAGCCAGAACACGAGGACACAAGACGCCTGAATGTTAATTCAGGGAATGTGCTGGTTGTGGCTGTGCATTTTAACACTGCGCGTTGGTACCCTCCCTTCCATATACCCAGGCTGCAAAAAAGGAAGACAAGCCCAATGCTCAGTTGGTGTGTCCCTATGGTAACGCTGACCTCATGCTGTGACAGGCAATCTGGACAGGTTGCTATAGCGATTTGCTGACATCAAACCTGAGCTCCAGTTGCCATGGCACCACACCTACTGGCTCAGCAGCTATTTCTGTGTGATGTCTAGAGCCAACAGGCAGCGGAGTTACAATGTCGCATGTTCATATGCTCTGAATAAATTTCTTTGTTAATTCTTTTTTAATTCAGCTGCTGTCTAAAGATGCAATCTTTGAATTGTCAAAAACTAAAACCGTGAACCCAAAATCTAAGCATTTGTTAGAGAGAGACAAAAGTAAAGACAAACATCTCTTTAAAAATAATTCTGATAAGTGATTATGTTAAATGAGGTTAACATCTTTGAATTAGCACAGCTTTCAAGGACAAATGACAAATGATGAACTATACACATTGAATCTAAAGATGGCGCTCTTTGTCAACTAATCCCCCACTTGTGCTTTTTATCTGAATGAAGATAAATCAGTATTCATTCAAAACAAAATATTTTTAAATGTTTCTATGATTTTCTATGATATGCTTTTGCACTAATAATTGCAGTTGCATCGCAAACTGAATTACATGACGCTTGTAAATTTTTTGTTTCTGTTTTTTGATAGCGTACTCGCATGACTGAAGTGTGTGTGTGTGCTTCCATTTTTGGAACAGATCCAAGGTGCCGCCCATGTTTGTTTGGTGTCTTGTGGCTCATTAAAGGTGTGTGAGGGTCCCTCGTGACAGAGAGGTTGAGTACTGCAAAGGCCCCTCACCCATCTTCATTATGGGTGATAAATGTGAACAAGGGCCCCATAACAGCTCCGCCTAGCCCCTTTCTCCCTCCTCTCTCTTCTCTCTTTCAAGCTCTCTACCCTCCCCCCACTATCACTTTGTTCCTCCCGCCTTCTATTATTGTGTGTACTCACCAGCAAGCCTCGTTCTCTGATACACTTGCAATTTATTTGTATTTTTAGAGTTCGTGTATAAACACGAGTCCACTGTCCTTTGATGACCCCCACTCTTTTTAAGCCTCATTCGGAAATGCCACACAACAATAAATTTAACCTGGCAAATGAATCAACACTTTTCTCCTTCTATGTAGCCATTAAACAGCTAAGTGACTTTAGGTAATCAGTCTTGGAAGGACGTACATCATGTGGAAGACAGGACTTGCATACTTCAAATGAAATTGAGGACTTCTGTTTAATGATGAAGCTGATAATGATTGTTTCCATGCATTGAACGGCATGCGTAGTACTAACAGTCTGCTGTCTGACCAATGTTGTGGGAAAATTAATTTAACCATATGAAGACGACATTTTCTGTTTGTATTATTTTTTTTCGTCGGTTCTGTTTTTATGTAAAGGGATCATTCTAGCAAGCGAGAAATTAATGCAGGCAGCTAAATATTACACTTATACCACAACAATTGTAAAGCAATAATGTACAACCTTTTAAATGCGTGCATTTACTAAGAGTGTTTCACATTTAATGTGGCTCCAAATGTAATACCCCTAATACACAAAAGTCCACCATATGGCTATTTTAAGTTTCACCTATGTGCAGTAGCTCTTTGATGTCTTCCTGTGGTGAGAGTGAGGAAGTGTGCCTCAGGTGAACCGCAGCATAGCCAGTATATTTTCACCCAGTCGCTTCATTTAAAACCCTTTTCATTCTCACCTCCTTTATTGTTTCCAAGGAAGGATTTATAAGTTACTTGGAACACCACTTTATATTAACTAGTAACTTACTCTTTATCTCAGCCCTTGGTTAAAATGATTTCTCTGATACTGTCGTTCATAAACTGTTTCAGGTGGCAGGCCACTTTATCATTAAAACAAAAATTGGAGGCAACCAATATTCTTTAAACTATCATTTTGTCCTACGTAGTTTACATTTTTCTTTTACTGTAGGCTACATATACGTTGCGTGTCTTGAAATGGTGTTTTGTTCTTAAAGGAATAGTTCACGCGAAAATGAAAATGAATTCATCATTTACTCATCCTCATCTCGTTCCCGAAATACTTTCTTTCCTCTGCAAAACACAAAAGAATATACTTTGAAGATTGTTGGTACCAAACAACAATGGCCCCGCCGCCCACACTGTATGGACACACTTACATTTCTCAAAGTATCTTCTTTTGTGTGAAGAAAGTGTGATATACAAGTTTTTAGTTACATGCGGTTGGATAAATTATGCCACGGTTTTTATTTTTGCTACTTTTCAATCCGTACAGACCACCAGTTTACATCCCATTGATCTATAGAACCTGTTTTGTTTTAAACTGTTACATATTTCCTATTTAATTTCATACTGTTGAGTAAGGTATTGTGCACCAAGGCTTTGAATCAGAATTTTTAGACATAATGACACTCAAATTATACAAATAATCCACTCCGAGCCTCCTTTATAAAGATTACATATACATGTGACTTGGGTGGAGTGTTTTTCATTGTCCAATATAAATATTTACAAATGAAAGGAAACTAATTGAAGGTGGCTGTCAGGACATGTT
Organism: Barbatula barbatula; assembly: GCF_947034865.1. Classification (NCBI taxonomy): domain Eukaryota; kingdom Metazoa; phylum Chordata; class Actinopteri; order Cypriniformes; family Nemacheilidae; genus Barbatula; species Barbatula barbatula. The sequence continues at coordinate 18,495,263 of NC_136770.1, forward strand.
GTGCTGTGTGTAAATTTATCCCATGAGGATTGGGTCAGTTTAAGTGTTTTTTTAATCATATTTAAAGCATCACACATAGTGTGGTCATAGCCTTTGCTGCCTGTCTGAAGGAGGTGCCGGTCTCTCTTAGCATTGGTCCTAACATGCCCGCAGTTATTAGCAGAGCTCATTCTTACACTCAGTCTTATCCACTGTCATTCCTCCTTCACACTTGTGTTCCTTATTGTAAATTTGATCAAACTAATGGAGGAAAAATGCCTTGACTGAAAACAAGAACAAAGCTTCTGTGCTGTCTCTTCCATTAAACAGACCATTCATTGCTTTCAGTCTTTTTAAGAAGTTGAGCAGCTTCAGTAGTTTTCTTTCAAAAATAAAAGCAAATATAACTTTAAATATGACGAAAATTACAAGTTCACTCTGTTCTTATATACGATGGGGTTTTGATGTATTTGTGATTGTTTATAAATCTCAGGTTGCTGTGGATAGATGTCTGAGACCTAAATCTGATCGGACAGCTTTATCAGTCCAGGAAATACCACGAAGAAAACTGGGTGTTTATTATAATGGCCTTGTTAGGGTTTTAGTTTAGGTATATATGGCCCTTTGAACAGTTTTGGTGACGATGATGACTTTTCAATTATGGCTGGACTATTCCTTTCAGTTATCACATTATTCCTGTCAGATGTGTCTACAAAGTGCTGCATTTTCCCATTAAAGGGATTCAAGAATGCAATCTGCAGTCTTCTGTTTCTTCTAAAACCCTAAAATGTAAAAATATGTCAGCACACTAAAAACTCTTTGTATATAACACATTTTAAAAATGCAGACAGAGACACTGGGCATTCAAGAGTCGCCTAGTTGTGACACTTTGAACAAACAGGCTGTTTCAATTTTACAAGTGGCATTTATTGTTCTTCAGCTATCAGTGAAATCATTCTTTAGGCTTGTAAATATTCTCATTCTTCCCCCCTTTTTTGTTTTCCGTTGGTATCTCCCACTCACATTGCAAATGCTAGACATTTTGCACACTGCAACCTTTCTGTCGGTGAACATGAATATTTATTTCTTGTTTGCATTTGATCTCTCCGCCTCCTCCCTCGCTCTCCTTGTGTCTGTCAAAGGTCCCGTTTTCTGCTGTTTCTCTTTTAAAATGTCTCTGCTTTACCTTTTATATCGTCTGGGTTCATATTAACAATATTTGAGTCTCTGTGCAACAATAAATCCATTTGTTCGTATATATAATTATTTTAAATGTAAAGATATGAAAGCTACATTTCTTACTTATAATTACTTGTTTTGGGGGGAAATTTTGATATTTCACCTGTGTGGAAATATCAAGAAGTTTACTTTAGTCACGCTATGGAGAATAAAATGCAAGTGTTTTCATTGGCTGGGAGAAAGTAAACTGACAACTCGCTGCAGTGAATTTGAAAAGTTCTGGTTTGTTTGTCTACACGTGCTTTCAGTGAGTCGACAACATACAGGTTCTAAAGTCCTTGTTAAACTTTAATATAATTTGGGATAAGTCTTGCATACTTTTTTTAAAGCGGCTATTTTCCATGTTCAAGTTTCCCTACCTGGAAATGGAATTCTGCAGGGGAAATTCCACATGCTCTGTGCTTTGCCTCGGTTGCCCGAGAAAGTGTGGCAGCGCAGACAGACATCTGTAGCCATAACAAAGTTATAGTCAGAACAAAAGAATTTTAATGGGGTAATGTGAGGTTGGACAAGGCCGTATGATATATTGGAAGAATGCTCTTCGGTGGAGGGAAAAGTGCACTACAAGCCCAAGTTTATAGGGATCTGCTTATCACTATCCATTGTGCGAAAAGGTAACCTGACCGTTTTATAGAACTGGACAGTTACTCAAAAAGACTGTAGCCGTGCGTCCAAACATTGTATGCCTAAATAAAGCTAGTGTAGCTTGTGTTGATGAATTACTGTTGTAAGTATGTTTTCAGTGGTAGGGGTTTTAATGCTAATCTTTTGTTTTTGATATTTCAAGTTATGACTCTGTAGCTGTAAGTACATTTTTTTATTTTTAGATATAAATTAACTTGTTGATCACATTCACAGTCTCGTTCAAATGCTCTCTTTTTGCCATGCAGCATTCTCTCTCTCTATTCTTTGTGCCAGTTGTATGTAGCTTTCTGCATTCATTGCCCCCCATCCACATTGGTCTGCTGTCATTACCCTTTTGAGTGCATCCAGAACAGTGGCCCGATTTTGCTTCATTGACTTCTAAAATACTGTAGCTTTCAAAATCAGGTTATGAACACTGTTTTCGGTTCATATAAACGAGGTGTTACAAGACACGATCCAACCTTTATGCCTAAAAAGCTGTTCCCTCTCAAAACCACGAAGTGCATTATGTGGATATAAGTAACATTATGTGGTAACTTTCCAAACAGTTCAAATTGAAGACTCAAGACACACCTTTTCACATTATTAATTAATTCAACCGGTTATAAAACCAAGCAACCAATCTGTAAATCTCACCACACCTTCTAACCAAACCCAACTCTTCCCTGTATAAATACTATGTTCCCACTAGCAATTTGTCTTAGTAATGGAAAATGTTTTGCTATTCGCTGGCATTACCGTCAGCATAAAATATGGATTTTGTATGTCCATCTAGTCGTAATGTGTCCAATGGAAATGTTGTATTTATCCATATTTATTATGTTAATACAAAACCGTGACTGTAATTTTCCTAAGCTTAAATAAATCTGCTGGTGAACGTTTGGGGTGGCTACACCTTTAAATAACATATAAATCATTACATCCTTTAGAAATGCGTCTCATAAATTTAAAGAGAATTGAGAATGTGCTAGTCCATAAGCCTCAGATTCTTTGCTAAAACCAACACAGGTATAGACTTTAATCTAGACATGTGTTTAATCAGACATGCATTTTAAACAGGGAGAGAAAAACAATAATACAAAATAAAACACTTTAACTTACTAGTACTAAATGTAAAATCGGCCATAGGTGATTTAACAATATAAAATGTTTCATCACTTTAAAAATCAGAGACAAATGTTTACTATACATTAAAGATGTCCAGTTAAACTAGTTTTTTTGTTGAACATTTTGAAAACATTCTTATTTTTTTCTTTTTTACAATCCTAGCTTTCTTGTAGCACAGTGGTAAGAGCATGGCGTTAACAACGCCAAGGTTGTGGGTTCGATCCCAGGGGATTGTGCATGCTTAGAAACAAATGTATAGGTTAATGTAATTTAAGTTGCTTTGGATAAAAGCGTCTGCCAAATGCATAATGTAAATAATACATTGGCAACACTGCATGCATGACACACAAAAGCAATGTTAGTGATTAGGCAAATTTATTTAGGTTATTTAAAGAATGTGTGTGTGGAAAATGTGATACAGTTATTGGTTTCTCAAGAATGTCATTTGAACATGAGAAAATATCATTTGTATTGTTGGTGTCAGTCAGATCTGTTATAGTGAGAGAAGCTATTAAGTTGTTACTGTCACAGTTTGACTTTGCTGAACTATCCAGTTCCTCTTGTTTAACTGATACTTATGTCTCTGCTCATCTCTGCTTGTGCAGCCTGAAGTAAAATGCATTAGTATTAGTGTGTCCATATGAATTGGCCTTCTGTCTCAAGGCTGTTTGAATTGTAGGATGCTACTGTGTACTAAAGTTTGGGTGTTCGTGTGATGTCAAACTGTCTTTATTCTTTTAACGGCCAGTTTTTTGGTAATAATAGTCAGGAAAACAGATATGGCTGGAAATCTGTGATGTGAGTCCTGTTAAATCTTCAGACTTATTGGACATTGAGTTTATGATAATGAGAAAGTGCAACAAGGGACAGCAAAGCGGGAAGTGGGTTGATAAGAATCATTTTAGTGTTATTGTTTGTGTGGTTTTTTATTGCCTGATCAGCCATTAGTTTCCATTATTTCTAAGCCATGGATGTGTTATGTGTCAATTTTACAGTTAAAATGGTTCACTGGTAAATGCAGGGCCAACATCATCCCGTGTTAATTTTTTCACTGCAAAAAAAAAAGAAATTCAGACTAATGCACTGTTATGTTTGTGGTTCATTTAAATCAAAAGCTGATACTTGAAGACACTTTAAAGCCATGATTTGACAAAAGGCTAGAATGCATTGGAAAATATACGGTTTACCTTCAAAATGCATTAGCTGCACAACCAGATGAACATTTTTCCCATTTTGTATTTCTTTGCAATTTAGTGTGTAGTGTGACATGAGACGACTAAAGATATTTATGTTAATAAAATTCATAATTACTTTACAAGAGCTTCTCTAATTGTCCGTATTACACAAACAATTGAACATTGTAACATCGTCCTGTCCTGTCCCTATACTGTATTAGTATTACACCAACAATAACTAAAAAACAATTCAATTCTATGGGGGCATATTTTTATATACAGCTTTTAGTTTAGTGTTATTGGTAAAACAAATCTAGATATTGTTCGTTGAAAAAATACTTCGGATACAGACCTTTAATTTCCTTTTTTTGTACTTGTGGGTTGTATGAATGCGAAACAGAAAAGATAGCTGCATGCCATTTCAAAGGCTGCATCCTTTGAAGGACTTGGTCTTCAGAGGCCAAGCCTTTGAAGGCCACTTAATGGAATTCCTAAATGGTCCATTCTCCGGACAATTGCCAAATTGCGTCACCGGGTGTTTCTGCCTATCGTCCTGTTGCCTAGCAACAGTGTGCGAGGAGAGCTGACACCCTGACATGTCCCTTCTTAAGGGAAAGTAAAATATGGATCCAGTCTTTAAAATTTATCGATTTATTCTTTGCTCCACAAGATGGCAGAGACGCTTCACACTCGTTGCCACAGGGTTATGTATCTCAAGCTTATCTAAGAGCATGACCAAGTTTAATAAGAAGTGGTTAAAATGTGTGAAGTTACTGATATGTAGTTAGTAATAATTCTGTTCTATTGAATTTAATTTTTTTAACAACCAGTGGTGGAATGTAACACCATATTTCAACAAGCGCTTGAGGTGCACCACACCTTTACACCTCAAACTATGTGAATTCCAGAGACATCATTAAACTACTGCCAACGATTCAAATGTTACTTTTTGCCAGAATGTATAATTTATTTAATTTATTCGATCATTTCAGGTCATAACACCCTGCCACACCCTCCTCGACATAATCTGCCTTTGGGTTGGTGACATCAATACCCAGGAGGATGAGCCTCAGGAGGATGTGGCAGATGATGAAGGGGGTTTGGAGAAAGCCAGTGCCTCTCCATAGTGAGACCAGCTATCTGCCCTGGAGGAGGTACACTCTGACCATTACTACTTGTAACAAGCGAGCTAAATAAAATCTGTAAATTACAATTTGCATGTTGTAATGCATGCTGTGATGTAAATTAAAATAAGGAGGTTAATTATTTTTTATGTCAATATTATTACCGGCATGGCAGCCATTGATTGAGTCGGCCCTGCAAACCACTTGACAGACGATGCGGTGGGCAGTGGAAACTTCAAACCAAACACTCAAGAGACCACCCCAGATGATGTTCCAGTGAGAGAGATTTCCTGTCTTCATTGAGGCAGCCCATCCACCTCCAGCAGCACCACAACAAACAAGCAAACCAAAAAAGAACCCAAGTATAGTAAAATGTAAGTTTTTGTTTGTTCTTAATCTTTTTGTTTGTTATATGTTGTAAGTACTTAGACAGACAACTGTAAATACATCAATGCAATGAACTTAAATCTTTTATTCCTTCATCAAATGACATTTCACAAAAAAGTAAATCCATATTATTTCTCTGCCAATGTTTCGAGTAGACCAAAGAGTCTATTCATCCTCTCCCTGCTCTCTTGTGCTCTTCTCTCGTCTGCCTCTCTTTGGTATCTAATTTCTTCCTTGACAAACTCCATTAACAATTCCTCTCTGTCCCGCTTCCTCTTTTTTTCTGGTGTTGAGGGTTCCTTCACATTTTCCTCACCCACTGCTGAACTCGGGCCTGGTGTGTCTTCAGGGGGGATAGAGACGATTACAGCAGAGAGGTTGGTGGAATGCATCTGTCCTAACGCCTCATCCATGAGTGCAAAATAAGGCCATGTTGTAGCAGTGGATTTACCACTCACTCCCTCGCTGGACCCTGAACTCTTGCAATCCTGAGGAATTAAACCATGCCAGTTAGCAACAAGAAAAACACCACCACCACATATCGGCTTAAACTTGATCATATGCATACTTTGTATTTCCGTTTTAAATTGTCCCACTTTTTTTTGGCCTGCATGGGAGTAATCTTCCTGTGCAGGTCCATTTGCTCCAAAATGGTCCTAAACCAAGAGAAAAGGTGAACAATGAACAAACGTGTCAATATAGATATCATATAAAGGAACGCATGCACGTACACAAGTTAAAAGTGCCTTGTGTACTGTTGCTGTATTTGCATTGAGTGACGGTCAAATGAAGAAATTATAAACGGATTGTTCCCTTACCCCCAAGCCACAGCCGCAGAATATTTGGCCCCCGTGAACATACATGCATGATCTTGCCTCAGTTTAATGAACTGGGCAGTTTGCTGGGTGCTCCCTAAAACAAGGCAAAATGTTAGTGCAACTTTGCATCACAAAACTGAACAGAAGCAAAAATGAGTGCAGTTGAGTTAAAACAAACTGTTTGCTTCTTAGCACCCTAAAATCAAATCAAATGTGAGCACAACATTTGCCTTACAAGAACAAAGAAATGCAGCAGTGCGGTGGACTAAAAAATTAACAAAATGATTATTTAAAAACAGAGGATATTTAAACACGGACTTACATTTCACCTGATATAGTTCTTCACTCTTTGTACTATAACCCGGCATTGTTATTAATTACTTGCTGGATCCCAATATTAAGGCTGTGTCCTCCGAAGGCCACATTCGAAGGCCAATTACATCACCGTGGCGAAGGCTATCCCGGTTCGAAGGTTCCTTCGAATGCGACCTCCGAACGCGTCCTTTGTTTCCGTGAGATGGCTCCTTCCGATGAATCCTTCACGGCCTCTGCTATCCCAAGATTCACTGCGCACCAGCTGATTGTTGCTAAGCGACAGGGCCGGTAGGCTGAAAAACCCGGTGACGCAATCCTCCGAAGGCTAGACTGTCCCATTAGGAATAACACTGATCGGCCCTCGTGGCCATCTGGCTTGGCCTCCGAAGTCCGGGTCCTTTGGAAGACGGCGCCACAAGATCCGACAGGCGGATGACCTCAAAGTACCGCATAAGCAATCCCTCTCGCGGTACTTTGTTGTCATCTGCGTCTGCTTGTCAGTTCTTGCAACGCCCGCCCCCTTTTGGTAAACGCGACATCAGCCAAAGCGCTTTCAAAGCAAAATGGCGAACATCAACGGGGAGCTGTATTAGCGTTATTATTGGTCAGAAGGCCTGTCAATCATACTCCCGGATGCAGCCATCGTTTCAGTTTGACATTGACATTCAACCCACAAGAATAAAACAGGAAAGAGGAGGTCTGTATCAAAAGTTTCACTTGCGACTATGTAATTTTTTACAGTTAATGCTATATAAATTTGTATGCCCATAACACTAAACTATAAGTCACGCATTTGGAGGCCTCATTTGGAAGGAGCCTTCGACAGTATTGTCCCATTGGGATGCAGTCGCTGTTCCTTCTCTGTAGTGCTGCCTATCTCTGAAACATATCACAGGGGAACATATTATATATTTGACAAAGCTAACAAATGTAAAACCAATTTGATATTACCTCGTTTAATGGTGATTTTGTTTGTGTGACCATAAATATTAGTGAGTCACACACTTGGTCGAGTAAAGAGTTGTAAAGATAACATGAAATATATCACATACCCCCTCTACAAACTTAAATGTCAATAACAGTAACAGCACAGTTACTGTTAGTTAATGCTGAGAAGGACAATTCTTTTGGGTAAGGGAGACATGTCAATACAGTCAGGTAGAAAAATATAAGATAAGTAAACGTCTACTATATGGCATTTCTCTCCTGTTAATTTCAAATCGCCGTCAAACTAATGCATGTCAAATCATGCAAATGTCGTGGCTTCGGCTACAGCACTTTGAAGTACACTATGAAAAGCTAAATTAGGCATTTATTTCCTTAAGGCGCTTTTACTACCTGATCTAACCCATAAACAAATGGAAGATTTAGTCACACCGAGTAATATTTTATGACTACAGATGATCTGACAAGAATATTTTCAGTGTACTTTGAAAGAGAGAAACAAGGTGATTTGTTTGTTGCTTTCGTAGTCATTGCCAACAGAAAAATGTTTCACATCCACACCCAGAAACACCAATTTGTGGCTTTTTAAAGTGAAACTAAAACCAAGTCTTTACAAGTTGGGACCCCAAGTGAGACATTGTCTAGCCACGATATGGTTAAAGTTTCCCAGCAAGTTATTTCCTGAGTCATATAACCGATTATTTATCTCTACACTGTATTTCAGTGTGCATTTTTTTGGTGGAATAGCTACACAGCCAATGCTTACAAGAGTCTGTTTCAGGGCCCTCCCTTTTGTTTGGATGGCAGATGACTTCTTCCTACAGCTCTCTTTCCTCCACCAAGACCATGTATGGTCAGGGACTAACCATAAGAGTTGGCTGGGAGGGACAACTGGGAGCAGTCATTGCCCCAGTGGTAAAATTAACTGGACAATAATATTTTTTTTGAGGACCGGCATAATCATTGCTGAACAGGAATGAAAAACAGTGGACGGGTAATATTTCCACAATCAACAAGTGGGTTTTAAAGGCTCACAGACTGTATTTATGTAATAGTAACTTCATGAGCTAGAGAGACGGAAAATGGTGACTTGGTTTATTTTAAACAATGCATAACACGTTTCTTTACAAAGTACTTGTAATTTCATTCGGTAATAAGCTTTGTAGTTATATACATATTTATGAATGTGTTTAATAACGCGTTCTCTGATACCAAGATTCACAGAATGGTTATCTTTTCAACAGAATATTAAAGGGGCACAAGTTATTTTATTAAGATTATAATTCGTTTTTTGGCATCAGCAGCTATCTATTAACATGCAATATAATCGTTGTGCACCCTAGATAGTCTGCAGATAAGAACCAAAAATACTCCATCCATGGCATCTCCACATGACTTGATCCTCATGGACAGCGACGTGACAAACCAGAAAGCTCTTATTAACATGAACACAGCTGTCTTGCACTGCAGCGACGCGACGTGATGGCTCCTATGCTCGCTTTCACGAGACTGTTTGTTAAACACTCTGTCCGCTTGCAGTGTGTTTGCACTGTAGATTTCTATGTTAATTTAAATGAAAGCGTTTTAATTTTGACGCGTGACGCGCCTGCAGCACACACGTGTCCGATCTGTGTGTGAATCCGCTCCGCGGTTTCCATCTTACGCATTGGCTCCAGGCAGTGGCGCAGTACTGTATCATGTTACCGTCATCGGTCCTCTCCTCCCCCTGCCGCCATTTCACATGATCGAGACTCATTATACTTTAACTTAACGTTACCGTGTCATGGTGGAACAGAGTCCCGCTGAAAATAACCACAGAACGGATGAGCTTACATTTTATATTGCCTCTTTACAGACAAAACTTATTTACTTAAAAATTGTTGTGCTGATAAAATAGACTATAACTTAGTAACAATAATAATTCTAAACAATTCCATGCATTTGTGTGCCAAATAACAAGGCATGTTCCACTATTATAGCAGAAACACTTTTTAGAAATGACTTTTGGCCGACATACACAATACACATACACATACAATTGAAATACACTTTATTGGCCCCCAAAAACAAATTCAACGGTTCAAAAAGTAAAATAAAAAGAATAACAATACCCATTCATCTCTTTTATTGAAATAGTAATAAAAGATTTATTAAAACGATTATACCTACACATTGGGAATCTGTATCTTCTTCCAAGGTCATAATTAAAGCAGTAATACAAATGCTTAGTTCTGTTAATATCTGGGTTAGTATGCCTATACTTATTTTATTTTACTTAGAAGTAGGCCCATTGAATGCTATTGTAAGCTTTCTCGGGGCAAGCAAGGTTTCTTTTTTCTTTACAATGGAGTATTGACTCGTTTGATCAGTCTGATATAGTTTTATTTACAAAAACGAATAAATAGAGGCCGTCTTTAGTCCCTCGTGTGGTCTTGAAAGGTACCTGCAGAAATGACATCCACATATTATGCATTTTAAAATTCTTCTGTACTATTTCACTGCAAACATAGACACGTCGTACTTCTATAGATATGTGCAACCGACATTTTAAAAATAGTTTTGAGATTAAATAAATAAATAAAAAAAACATAAAAGAATCAAATGACGAATAAAAGAGGAAAAGTTTTAGTGTAATTTGCAGTGATTTATTCATGTAGGAAATATTTGCTGTGCACTTTTGACATGATACAGTAATAAGGTGCATGAAGAAAAATTTAGAAAAAGACAGTGGCGGCTGGTGAAAAATATTCTCGGTGGGGCTGTGCCATACTTTTTTGTTTCCGTAACCATCGCAATAAAATTTAACACAAACTGCAGGACAGCAGTGCTCAGTGAAATAGTCAGTAATTATTTAATGCCAATATTAAAAAGTTGAGGCATTCGTACACAAAAACATAAACATCATGATGCACAAACACAAGCCTTTTATTTGCATTTAAACTGAACTTGTAAACAATTGACTATTTCTACATATAAGTAACATCTTTTGGAAAGGCTGTTGGTGCCATTGGTAGTAAATAGGCAACACAATATGCATGCTGTCAGAACAGAGTGGAAAGTGGACAATAACATTAAATTATTATAAAGTTTATAGGAATTCTTACACTGTATAAAGGATGTATAATATAGAAATGGATATCAAGTGGCTGAACTCAAACCTTTGACTGGAAGAATAGCATAAAGTATTTTATGATCAAACTAAATGTAACTAATTGTTAATGTGCTCCAGAACTGCAACAATTGATTGATACAAAACATATATACAGTAATATTAGCAAACACACTATTAACATTTTTTAGAGTACCATATATAACTGAATGATTTTTATGCTAAGGTCAACTATATACAAAGAAACGTGTGTGTGTGTGTGAAGCTACGGGAGAAGCCGCGCATATACTGCTTCCCTTTTTCGCTAGCCTGCTGTTTGATTGAGAGGTCAGGTTGATCTGGGCCCAGCTCTTTCACCCGAACTTTCTCCGACAAAGTTCTCCTCTCAAACGGATCTTGGAGGAGAGATTTCACCGAGTTAGGGTTGGGTCTTGGAGGAGTAACGTCCGCGCTCGCCATTGTCGTTTAGTAAAAATGGCGCCCCTAGAGCCCAGTCCTTATTTTATCAGGGCTTGGGGCGATAAAATGATCGCCCTTCTTGGATTCTATTTAAGAACGCTGATTGGCTAAATTTTATGTCATACATTCATATCTTAAATTAGCAATTGGCTTAACTGCTACATAGACCCGCCTCCTTGGGGCGCTTTCTCTATCGCCCCAGAGCTGATGAAGCGGTCAGACAGGCAGAGGAAAGGTTGCAAATATGATTTTGTATCATATTTTACATGTATTACTGGGTGCATTCCATATTTAAAACACACAAATATTGACATACTGATGTTTTTCTCATTATTATTACTATTTTTGTTTTAATTGTTTTAATTTTTTTTTTTGTGGCTTAAGGGGGGCGGCGCCCTAGCGCCCTCTATTGGCCGGCCGCCACTGGAAAAAGACCTTTCGTCTGAAGATTTTAGGGCAAAGAATACTGAATGAAGTTTTTAAAAGTGTCCACAAGATGGCAGCAAATAACTTAACTTTCTTCAAAGTCTTCTGACCCAGACAGGATAGGCCTCCTACAGTAAATGAAATGTTTTGCTGTTACAAAGATTTATACAAACATGACTCTAAAACGCATACTGCATTGAATATATACTGCTCTATCTTTAATAACATAAACACATTTAAATGCTTTACTTGTGACCACACATTGTGCTTTATTTCAGCAGGAACTGTATATAGACAAATGAAATGTGTCTAGTCTTTATTAATCAAAATTTGCTCATGGAGTTTTGGCATTGGTACAATCCATTACATTTTATTGATTAGTTCAAACTAAATGTCATTGAGCATTTTGTTTCTGTAAATTAGCTGCCTGTTTTGTATGAAAGATAACTGCTGTGAAAACAATTTTAGCACACTCTAAAGATAAGCCGTAGAAATCGGGGGAACAATATGCATTTTACATTTTGCACTGCATTAAATTGCATTTTAGCATTAACGCAAATGTTTGTAAAATAAAGGAAAATGTATTGGTAATTTTCTGCCAAAAAATGTATCCATTTTTTACAGGATTTTTACAGAGTGTCACAAATTCCAGTTGCACTGAACTGAAATTGAACACGAAATTTTATAATACTGAATATATAAGAACACGATTCAGTATTTAAAAACACTGTGAATGTAGCACAGCTGTGGACACCATGTGGTCTATGAATTATTAATAGTGTTTTGATGTTTCATGCATTTACACAGATACACATTTAATGTTTTATTGAAAGGATGAAATTGATTCGGAGAATGACATGTCAGGTTTCTGCATCTTTCGTTCGTTCGTTCTTTGAGATTTGCTTATAGGGTAGGAGGGTATTTTGTTTTACTTTTCACATTACAAAGGTAATGTACCTAAGCAAGACTGTTAGTGAGATACATGCTCTCTGGTCAGCATCTCGACTGAACTCTTTTGTTAACCTCATCAACAGAGTAGGAAACCTTAGGGTCGGCAGTTGATCAGAATAAATTGTGTAACTACATTATTGGTTTTACCACTAGGTAATGTCAAACCCTTAGTTAGGGTAGCGGCTGTGGCCACTTTGTACATCCGTCCCAAGCTACCCCCTTTACTTTTTCTGTACGAGTTTTAGCTCATAATTAAAAATAAAACACAGGAACACCACAAAACCTTGACAGAGTTGATTTTGTAGTCTGGCTTTTTATGGTTTTATACTGGTCAGTGCAGGTTTTTGTGGATCTAGTTCGTCTTAGATAATGTTAGCCGTGTAGAAAAAGTATATAGTCATTGGCAAGTGTGGCAGTCAGAGTCTGATCACTATAGAAATCAAAGACTCAAATAGCAAGAATAGAAGAACCCTAAAACTTGTAAAATGGCTGCAGTCTGTCTAAGTCCTATGAAGAGAGATGCATGTTAGGACAGAGTCCGAGTTTGCAGCATTCCTGTAGCCTGTATGTAAAAATTCTTAAGTCGTGTAAGGGAGATCTACATACAGTAGCAGTATGTTTGGCCACCAGCAATGATAACTAAATAAATACACAAAGGGGTGGTTTCCCCGATAGGGATTATGATGTATTTTAAGATATCTCTGTGCATTTATTTTACTCTAGGACTAGTCAAATCCCTGGAAACTGCTCCTAAAAGAATAATTTCACTGGCACTGCTTCTGTCTGATCCGGTGTGTGCAGTCTTAACCTATGTAACTGGGATTTAGTGGTTAAAGCAGTGTTATGCTTATGCTGCTGGGCCAGCAGACTTCTGGTTCACTGTTTATTTGTCTTTGGGGAAGTAAGTTATTTTGATAAATCCTCACTGGGACCTTTGGAGGTTGTGATCAGCAGAAGAATGTTTAAAGCTATAGTTCGTCCAAAAAAGAACATTCTATCATCATTTACTCACTTTCAGATTGTTCCAAACCTGTATACATTTCTATGTTCTGGTAAACATAAAGGAAGATATTTGGAAGAATGCCAGTAACCAAACAGATCTCATCCCCCATTGTACACTGTAAAATATTGCAGCAGGTTTGCCAGAAACTTACTGTAGATTTAATTTGTTTTAAACATAAACTTATTTATTTATTTCATAAAACAAGTCACTTTACTCGTTATGTAAATGTATCATCATTTAATTTAAGAAGAAGTTAAGAAGTTAAGTTAAGAAAAGTTTTAAATACAAGACACATGAGTGCCAGTGATGAGACCAGTTTCTTCTTGCTTATCTTGAATCTCTAAGGGTTTTAATATTGATTAAAGTAAAGTATAATCGAACTGAAAACAACAGGAAAGTAGTTTTAAGTAGTAAATAAATCTACAGTAAATACTGGCAAACCTGCTCCAAAACTACAGCAAAGTTTTACAGTGTAGGCTATTTGTTTTCCCTACTATGGCAGTAAATGGGGTTTGAGATCTGTATGGTTTCTCATGGTCGGAGAGTCCTTCAGGTGCCTCGATACAATCCTGTCTCGATGTTTACAGACAATTCCTTGAACTTCATGGCTTGGTTTGTGCTCTGACATGCACTGTCCCGGCGGCTCGCATTCTAAACAGAGAATTATCGCCATCTGCTGGAGGTTGAGAATCAGATTTTTTTCTGCCTCAAAACATTTCAGGATACACAAAAAGCAGTTTCTGGTGTTCACTGGCAGTCTTTTAACTATATTGATGCATCTGGTAAAATTGATACCATGCTGAAGAACTTAAGTGACAGAACTAACGGGTCCTGCTAAAACAAAATATAGACCAGGAAAATGCATTTCTTTGAAACCTGTGATGCCAAATAACTATTTCTAGAAGGATTTTTAACACCTCACACAAATATGTTTTTAAAATATGTATTTAATTCCATTCAAATTATTAGTATTTTATTAATAACAAATGTATTTATAACCTCCCCCTCTCTCTTTGTAATCAAACTTTGTTCATTCATTAGTTATTGAAAATATTCCAATAGGTGATACTTTGCCCGAACTCCCTCTAGCTCAACTTTTTTGTTGTTGTTGTAAGTCCACCTTTGTGTAGAGTCAATTGCATTGCTTTGTGGAACCTGGAACCATCTGGGGGTCTCCCAGTTTTTGAACCACTTCTTTGGTACATCACACAGCGGTAATGATATATGAGATTTGGGAGGGTTATTTACACATTTTACTCCTGTGAATGTTTTTCATGGTTGGTTTATTTTTGAAAGCCCCATTTAGTAGGCTACATTTTGAACGTAAGAGCATTTCAACTGTTAAAATAGCAGGGAACGTTGAAATTAACCGGCACCCATTCACTTGCATTGGTTGTCCACACAATGCTGTTTGGTTACCAACTTGGTCCTCGATTTCAACAATACACTTTCTCCGCTCTCAAATGTGTCTGTTAGGTCAGATCCACAAAGGGCAACTCAGTTTCCCTTCAAATGATCAAATACTATAACCCAGGAACAATGTTCTAGTCATGTAGCAGGGAAGAGGAAGTGAAGCTAACAAAGCACCTTTTTCTGTTCCAAACAAACAGCCCTCCCACTGTAACCGGCTCTTAGCGCACTTACATCATCTGTGCGTGATGTCACAGTGGATGCGTTGGATGATCTTGGGCTAAAGCGAATGACCTTTCGATCCACAGACTGACAGTCCACTCGTGGACTTTCCATCAACTGATAAACTAAAAGATTGTTTAAAAAACAGATTGTTTTATCTCAAGTCACATACAGAGGTCAAAATTATTTGTAAGGCCTACAACGATGTTTGCCTGTTAAACTTTATTCAGTCAAACATTTGAATTTTTTTTGCAAAATGTTTATATTGAGAACTTTCTTTATATATAGATTAAATTCCTCACAAACAGTAATTCATAGTGTTATGTTGAGTTAGATACAAATAAATGGTGTTTCGTCCCGTGTGTGGTGTCACTGACCTAACATGACCTCATTCACTTGTGTGTGATTTAGGGTTATTGCATGAGTTTGTCAAAACCCGTCAGTGAGTCTAAACACAGATGGAAATAAACTTTAATCTTATGTTGTGTAGCTACGGAACATCTGCACAGACCTACAGTAGTCTTACCTCAAGCGTTGACGTGCCGGAGCAAGCATTAGGTCATAAAACTAGATATTTGTCTACCATTACACTTTTCCTGTCAAGAGTGTCCTTGGTGAATTCTGTCCAGCTTGAATGTTGCCCAGGGTCCCTTGGGCTTTGTTAGGTAGCAACAGCTGCTGCTATGGATAAATTGTAATCCAATCCACAGACCAAAGCACTCCAATAGTGCCATGTGGGACCCCAAGACCGCAGAGACTCACAGGCCTATTATTATAGCACTGATGAGGTGATTGTGGATAAATAAGAGCTAAATAAATGGGGATGGAAGGACGGAAGCAGAAGAGTTGAGAGAGAAAAGAGAGAGAAAGGTTCAGTAACATTTAGAGAAGATGTTTTTTGTGTCATGGCATAGATCGGTGATGACCCAAATAATTACTGCTAACTAGATTCTGCTTGCACACCCTATTGCCCTTTAATGCAAATACATCAGTTTATCACATCTGATGAACGACAGCTTGTTCCGAGAGAGTCTTCTGTTCTACATGGACACTTGTGTCCATCATTCCCCAGGTGAGCAACAAACATGCCCAAGTATCATCCTTCTAGGCTGTATTACACCGTCATTAGTGCTAACAATTGAAAAGCATGATGTAATACGGGCTTACACTTTAAACATTTATGTTCTACCTAATTGTACAATATTGGTGATAAATCCAACCAGTTGACATTTAATGTAAATACACACTGCTGTGCATGATCATAGGTTAACTGGGAAGATTATGGGTCTGTCTCTAAACCTGGAGCTAGAGAGTTATATACAGTAGGTAGCTACAATCTAAGGCAACATTGTAGTCATCTTGGAATCACACACACAAGTAGAGCTTCTCGTGAGGGAGAACAATAATCTGAGACTAGTAGGCTTTTTGCTAAACTAAGACACTTTAAGACAGATATTGTTTTTTATTACACTGCAGTATTTATATTTAGCAAAACTTACAGTATTGAATGACAAATATTTAAAATCATGCACATGAATATTTATATATTTTTTTCCAATTGAGCTTGGCCCAGTGCATTCTGGGATTGCTCTATCTGCAATGATTAACACGTATCAAAGTCCATTTACAGAAGTCGTGCTACTCGAGGGCCATTTTTGCAACGCCTCTGGGCAGCTATTTGTCATAGCAAGTCTAAAGTCCTATCTACTTGAACGGATATTTCTCAAATCGATTAAACTGCTTATTTCCAATCAATTATTAGACATGAACTGTATCGTAACTTTGGCTTACAAAGTTTATATTGAGCAAAAAATCCACTTTCTCAATGTGGCCTCATATATTGCACATGCGCACAGGCTGGCAAGCGCCTCTTTAGAGAACACCCCCCGCCCCCCAGCGAATCGTCAATCGTCATTGACAATGCATGGTTTGCATCGTTGAGCTATACGGCGATTTGTACGATATAACATATTGTTTCATCCTATTGGTAAAGCAGCACCTGACCCCTTATGTTAAAAAAGTACAAATATATTTTATAGAATTTTACTGGTGCCACAGCTGCCGGAATATTACTATTCTTAAATGAGGATTTTTTACATCTTGTTTAAAATGTCATACTATTGCATAATGATCAAATATTTATATTGAATCATGAGCTGAGTGCATCATTACACTTAATATTCCTCGGTAGGCATTTCACTACGTTATAAAAATGCTGCCAAGTACTAAAAGCTCCACTACCTTCCACCACTCAAGCAGCACAGTTACTCTTTTTTTCAGGCTGACTGGACACATGCCGTTAGGTTAAGTGCAATCTGCTGTTTGTTCACACTCCTCTCAGGGTCAGGAGAGCGCTGACTTTACATAACTGCTGGGGTGACTGCTGGGCCACACTGTGTTGCAGGCAGCCAAGTGTAAACATGTGGTTTATCACTGCTAAAGAATCACTCCTTGACAAGGAAGTGCATACAAGTGAAACCAGAGATAAAGTTCACAAGATTTTCTTGCACTCTAAAGTTACCAAGGAGATGAGCAGCTAGTATTATCAGACAGCAGATATTCAAATAATTTTACTATGTCAACACCCTAAGGACCTCAGGTCATGAACAGTTCAACTTTTCTGTAAGTTTATATTGTTACGTATGCACAGTGACGTCCAAAATGCGAAGACTAGATAATAATAATTATTATCAACAAAGTTTTATTTAAATTGTTATTCATCTGAACAAATGAAATGTTGAATTTGTATTGTACATGATATCTTCATAAATATATTCATGAAATATATGTTCTCCCTGCTGTGTTTCGTATATGGCCAATAATCATCAAATCCTGGAACCTGGAGTTCAGACATTTTTTGAGAAGTTTTCACATATAATTTAGCTTTTTCCAAGATGTCACTTTAACAAAGAGGAATAAGTTACGTCTATTTTTGTAGGTTATTTTCTGATTACTTGTTTCACTTCCACTATTTGGAGTTGAGGGCAATTCAGATGCCTGTCTGTGTCACAAGAGGGAATCAGGGGGCGTGCGTGATAAAGATTGAAGCCTGTTGCCAGTGGTCTCAGCAGAATAGAATAAGAGTCTGTAGATTATAGCCTATTAAGTGCTCTGGAGAAAATTTAATTATTACTATTCTACTAGATGATTAATATTCATTGGCTTTAGTACATGTTCATTTACCATCCTAGCAGCCCCACATAATATGTTTGAAATGATATTAGTAAATAGACTAAAATGAAATATTATGCAATCTTAACCATTTACAAATGTTCTGCTCAGTCATTTGGTATTTGAGCTTTTTTACAGATTATTTTTTTGGCCTTGATAGTTTAAAGTATCTTTACAATATATTACAAAGGTACAATTATTAATATATTATTATGAACAACCTAAGTCATAATAGATTCTGTTTCTTTTAGGTAGAAAGCTGTGTTACAAAACATGTTTATAGCATGAAATCTTAATATAAATAAAAATGTTTTTGTCTGTATTCAATTTAAAAAACAAATATAACACTATTTGTACAAGAATGATTGTTCAGTTTTAAAATAAAAACAAGTGCAAAGAAAGTTCACTTACCACAGCACATATGGCTAAGAACAGAAAGTGATGCAGTGGGATTCCAGTTTTTAACTTGAGCGATGAAGACTATTCCTGTAATGGTAGATTGTGAGAATTCATCTGAGAGGTCTGCAGCTTTATAAATCTTGACTGCACATCAGTGCCACCTAGCCTTTAACACAAGTAGAACTGGTTGGTTCTTGTTATGTAGGAGGAGCTCGGTATGTGATGATGGACCAAAATAAATACATTTCATATTTTGTTCATATAAAGTCATTTTAAAGCCTTTAATTTAGATAAATGATGATCATATACGAATCACTATTTTTTCATTGTAGTATATATACTGAATATTCTAACAGTTGAGAAAGAGGGGAAACATTTGATGGATGTGGGAGTGGGAAAAACTGAGCAGGCCAGTGTAAATGGCTTCAAAGAATCACCTGACCGATTTTCACGTTCATGTAGATGCAACACAGTAGATGACAGGCTCTGATATAACAAAAAATGCTTCGAGTAAATTCAGCACAGAAGGTGCGAGCCGTAAGCCAATCAGATCCAGCGCTCAAAAAGGAAAGTCTGCCAGCGAATGATAGGCCTACTGTTGCTAGTTTGCTGAAATGCAAACCACCAGAAAGGAAGTAGAAGCTGACATAAATCTAATAAAGTTATTATTTAACAACTCTCAAATTGTTAACAAAGTAAGCTGATACAACCCAATAACCGGCTAAGCAGTAAAAAAGGTAAAATAATATTTTGCTTTATATGACTTTACAATAATGATTGCGCAATAATCCAGATTATACCAATAAAACCCTTGAATAATTTGTTGGCATATGCTTATAACACGCTCAATTACACGTAAAACACACAGATGGACACTGCCGAGCTAGAGGTCACAGGGTCACGTGCCGCATGCATCAGCAGCATCGATTTCAGCTCCATCTCTTGCCGTCTCTAGGACAGAATGCTTAATCTGTGCCGTATAGCCGTGGAGACGGTGTCATGCCAGTTTCTTATGTGTTAAACTGCTTCTGGTCAGTTTACAAGAATTCTTTAAAAAAGGTAAACAAACATGTAAACATTTGATTTGTTAAAAATCTTCTTAGATGGTGAGTAGACATGTCGTTTTGTAATAACATGATAGTTACTGCTCTGAATTAAAGCATTGGCTTCATGAATTAATCCAGCTGTGGAAACTGGATGAACTGTCTGATCAGCTGCTGTATAAAGGCTATATTGAAAAATGAGCGAGAGGAAGATGCTGCAGGCCGAGCTTTTGTAGTCCTTCCCCTGTTAGAGGCCGATAAAATAACATCCCAAATGAGATATGCTCTCTCTGTGGAAAGCTATTTGCCGTCCTCAAGGGTTTGAGGAAACATTGCATACATAAACAAATTTTGAATACGCATGGAAATCTTTGCCGTGCTCATGTAATGCAAACAAACCTGAACATTGTGATCTGCAATGTAACATTACACCAGTTTTTTTGAAGAAAGAGTTATCTTTCATCTTTCTGTCTGTTAACAGACCAATTAAAATGTGTGGAATGATACTAAGACTTTTGATCTAGCTTCAAACTCGAGTTTATTGTTCATTTGACTCAGATTTAAAATTTTATCGAAACCACATCTGTGCGCCAAAGATGATCCTCACAACCAAGAATTAACAATAAACCATCAAGAGTATGTAATAAAGTACCAGTTTCTCCAGGACAAAAACATAAAATATCTATCCATGATGGTTAGATACTAAAATAATTGAGTTACTCTCTCAAACTACTGCTAGATAAACAGTGCTGTTATAATCAAAGGGTGTCCATGTTTGTGTCTCAAGGCCATTGTGGATTCTTAACAGCAATCAGATTTTGTGGATAAACAGGACCAAATATGAGACCGGGGCAAATAGGGCTCTGGGCTCTTGGGACTGCGCTGGGTCACGTGACTCCTCATACCAGACGGCAGCAAAGCAGGGGGATTTCCAGATTGGTTATTATTGTTGCAGACAGGAAAAGACTCCATTTAGATGCCAGAGATCAGTTAGAAAGCCCTCTCACGGTTCATCTTAAGAGCTTTAAGCAGCGTTAATAGAGACTGATGTCAGGGATGCTGTGAGAGAGAGGAGGGAGATAAAGAGGGGTGGATGGAGCACAGGATTCTTTCTCTTTTGTCACTGCTTCGGGGGGCATGTTACTATATATAAATATTTCTTGTCTTTACATTAAAGGTAATGTTTTGACAGACGTAGTAAAATGCATCTAAGCAGTAGTAAATGTCAAACCAAAGCAAGTAAATCTCAGAAGAAAATAAAATGACCACACAACTATTTTCTATATTTTTATTGGTGAATGAATAGGAAGATCCACATTTTTATTAGTAAATAGCTAAAAATATGTCAATGTTTAAGAGTTTGGTCAAATATCTGTACTGTAACACGAGGAGGAGAGCTTACACACAAATCTGAATGAAAAATAAGTATTTTATAAGTATTTTTATACATTATAGAAAGCAAAATGGCTAAATCTTAAAATCTTTCTTTAATACATTTTCAAATAATTATAGCAACTATAGTACAAGTCATACCTGAGCTAATTTTGTCTATGGTCTCTTTATTAATTTATAAAGTTTTGTATAGAAATGAATGGCAAAAACATAAAGTGGATCTAGGGAGACAAGGTTCAAGAACTATCCGTTCTATACTTACAGAAATACAATGCCAGCATTTTGTAAATGATTGGTACATTAGTTTAAAAAAGAAATGTATATGTTTTGTGCGGGAGAGACAAACAGTAACAGACAAACACTGGGCAATAGTGTCTGGGGCTGTAAACTTTGCAGATTACTTAAATTTGATTGACGGGTGTAATTTGACTCCCCATTAAACATTCATTAATACAATAATGTATTCGGCACTCTGGTGAGCCGGACAATGTCTGATATGTGTGTTTGCTGAAATGACAGATTATAAATGTATGAGACGATTGAAGGTGGTGGTAGTCCGAGGGTTATGAATATGATCGGCTAACACAAATGCACGTTTAATTCCAAGCAGGAGTGATCCAGGAATAGAAGACTGCCTGATATCACAATCCTGCTCTATCACCATTTTGCCCTTGAGCGAGGCACTTAACTCCAGTTTGCTCCAGGGGGCCCTGTATATACAATCAGTGTAGCTATACTGTAAATGGCTTTGAATAAGTGTCAGAAATACTGCGTACTAACAGAATAGTGAAATTAAAGTTCAATAATATTGTATAGCAAAGGCATGACCTTACGTCCTTATTTACAATAGCGATATCCTGATTAAATCAAAAATAAATACATAAAGTGACTTATTTAAAGGACAACAACGAATCAATAAATAAAAATAACCTTTGATCAATGTTGAATATCATGTTTGATATTAAGGTAACTGACAAACGTCTTACCTGTAAATAAAATCACGGTTGCCTATTACTCCTCATAAACCCATCTGCAAACCTAATCCTGAACATGTATTTGCAAGCACCTTTTATCTGCCCTTGATGTGGGAGGAGAGAATAAAAGAACAAGCGGGCGTTCCAGTTCCATGTTTTCTTAACCACCTTCCACGCGGTCCTTCCGTTGATTGACATTCGCAGCATCCATTCAACACTGGCAAAGCGTCAAGCCTGTGTTCGTTCGGCCCAATCACCCAATGAGGAGTCTTTAAGACGCCATACGGCATTTCAGTCGGCCATGTTGGTGAGGTAAATAGTTTCCGCCATTGCATTTGTTTCTCGGATGATGCGTGCAAATTATAAATAGCACAACTTATTAAAACCTAATTTGGGATATTTATAAAAACGCTTTGTTTGACGAGCACCTTCGTTGTCCAGCACTGCCCCAAATCATCTGTTCGTCATTCAGTACTCCCAAAAGAAACAAGAACTCGTTTAAGCATTTTAAGAAACCCCGCATCTCACTAGATATGACTTGAAGCGACTGAATAATATTTTGCGTAATGTCAAAAATACGTCTAAAAGACACAGGACGATGTGTTTTACATACCCAGGCGAAATGTCGGCGAAGGGGAGGGGCTTGAGAGCTGTCACTCAAATCTTGAGCAGGTTTCACCAGTGGGGCGTCCACTAACTGCCGCAATATTATATTCTTTGATCATGTGAGTTTATCAGATCCAAGTTTGAGTCATCTCAAATGAATTAGGCGCCTTTTCTCTTTAGGGGGTGTATCCAAACGCTTGGGGGAAAATAAACGCGTCTATCGCATTGCTGAACAGTTTACAAATACGAAACACCTTTGGCAAAAGATTGTATACGAATTAAGACATATATTCAACAACGAGGTCAATGCATGCGCAAAAGCATACAAATAGAACATTAGAAAACATGCTATCTGTGAGTAAAACGGAATATCTACATAGAGCATTACATTATTAGTGCTTAACGTATGAAGTCAACCCATCTAGGCCGTCCATCAAAGGGAGGTTGACCGGGATAGTATGGATCGACAGTTACTTCACACATAAATGAGTCAGAGGTTGGTTTGGAGGTGGTGTTTGACTTTGTTGAAATACTGTCTATTGTTCCATCTTGGCCAATCAGAGAAACTGATTTTTTTTCCTACCGGCCAATCATTGAAAACCACCCGCCTCTTTGCTCCGCCTAGTGGTCTATATTAACGGCGCTGCTGCCGTGTGCGCTCGCTACAGACGCTTAATAGTCTTTATTTAATTAAGCACATCTCGTTTTCTTCTTTATATCATATATTATATTCCTGACATTTAGGCAGAAATGGCTGACACAAAAGTCGATATCAGCAAGGAAGTATCCGCCAAGGTAATGCAAGTCCTTATTTATACACTGAATTTTACGGATGCGGGATTTTTAACCTTTTTAATAAATAAGTCTGACTTATGGTATGGAAAGCAATACGCTGATTTATCCACCGCTGTCTGAATGCTTTCTGCAAATGATGTCGGTGTTTTGACCGTTCACTATCACTTTGAAGACTTCTTGGGATGTGCATGGAAAATGTGAGGTGTTCTGAAGTTATGGTTTGTTACGAAGACCTTTGCAACTAAAGGGGTTTTGTTCTGATTCTGCGCGGGTTCTTTGTTTATAAAGGCGGTTTTTCGGTTCCGCTTTGAAAAGTATGTGAGAGACGGACGCATATGATTTTGCGATATCTGGCGTGCGCTTATTTGTTTTGTTGCACGAGTTTCGTTATTACTTCGTAGGCTCCGTTAATAGAGGTGCCTCGTAGAGTCCGCCAGACGCGGCGATACCTCAGCCCCGCAGCCCGATCTGTCACACAAGTTACTGCAGCCCTCACGATCCACGATCTCACTGTAAATAAAATACGCTTTCCTTCAAGATCCGGAACCTGATAGACAGTCTTTTACCCAATGTCGTCTCATTTGTCTGTGATGCTTAAATAAGGATTTTATAACGTTTGAATTCAAATTGCGTTAACATTAAAACGACCCTGCCTCAGATTTACGGGAGTTTACCGAAGGATCGCACGTCTGTCAAGTTAAGGTTAGACACAAAGTTCACTTTGTCGCGAAAGGAAAGGTCAACTTTACGATATCGATTAAAACACCACATCTGTCAGGTTTGGGGGGCTATGCTCTACCTGTCCGACACTTTATTCAGAAGCTTCAGAATGGAAAGTAACGTACGGAGAGGACTCGTTTTTGATGCACGTAGAACCAGTTCGGGAAATGTGCAGATGTACATGATTTATTTTGGAGATATCGGCTTGTGCAAATAAAACTTATTCCGCGAAACCCCGCTGCCGGTGGTGGTCGTGCGGTTGCACCAGTCTGACTGACTGAATGAGTTCTCCTTGTAGCGCGCTGCCTGCGCAGGATGTGAGCGCGAAACCGAAGTTACAGGGTTAACGAACATTTTCCACCAGCCGTGTCAAGTGTTTGTTCAATCTCTGCTGTTATCGTAAAAGAACCACTGTAAGTGGACTGTTGCGGGCAAACTACAATTTCTGACCGTTTTGTCCTTTGTTAGGCTATATTTATGCAGCCCAGTTTCAATACGTGCGAGTCTAAACGAATCTCTGAAATACGCAGATGTGTTCTGTTTTAGACGTAAGATACCGCCCGTGCTATTTATTTGATCGATGTATGCCCGCGTTTTATCATATATATGGTAAGATCCCTCTCTATCGACGGAGATTAGGTTCATTATTCATGTATGGATCACTGGGGCTCTGTGTCGGTACAAAGCGTTGGCATGTACGTTGACGGTGACGGCGTGAGAAGGCGTTGCATGCTTGATGTAGACGCTAACCGGTTTAAAGGCTAAGGATTATGACCTACATTTTCGAACTCGAGCGGACGGTACATGGTATATTATACCGATATTCCGATGAATAGTCTGCATTTTTAAACGGAGGCGATGCAGTGATTTCAACTGATATGCCTAACAAGGTCTTTTACGATGTCCTCTCCAAAATAAAGATTATTCTCGAGGGAACGATTTATAGCGCATAAAAGAGAATACTGGGGCCGTAATGCTTAGCGCTATTGTTCTCTCTCTCTCTCTCTCTCTCTCTCTCTCTCTCTCTCTCTCTCTTTCTCTCTCCCCCCCTCCCTTTGGGGTTTATCTGGCCTGCCTCTCTTTGGTTGAGTTCGTTTGAGCGCTCGTATTGGCTGAGTTAAAATATTCTCTAATTGTGATCTGGGAGTTGTAGTTTTTTAGCGGGCGTGTCTTTATCAAACGCAACGGTGTGGATTATGTAGTGAACTACATAGCTCATTGGCGGCAACCCTGTCGACGTATCAAATTACAACACCTCAATATGGTCTTTAAAGCAGGCTGGGATGGATTAGACA
The DNA here is from genome assembly GCF_947034865.1 of Barbatula barbatula. Classification (NCBI taxonomy): domain Eukaryota; kingdom Metazoa; phylum Chordata; class Actinopteri; order Cypriniformes; family Nemacheilidae; genus Barbatula; species Barbatula barbatula. Next base: position 18,520,972 of record NC_136770.1, read on the forward strand.
GGCAGCCAATGAATATAGAATATGGAAGTGTCGCGTTTCAAATGTGAAAGGAGATCACGGTCCGCGGATACGTGATGATATGAATACAGCATTAATGTAGTTGTTTTATTTCTCCCGTTTCTGATAAGTAACTGAAGCAACAAAATATATATATTTTTATTTTTTAGGACCTCAAAGAAAAGAAGCAGGTTGAGGAGGCAGAAAACGGAAAGGATGCTCCCGCTAATGGAAAGGCGGTGAGTTTTTTGTTAATTTGGTGACCGACAGCATCAGATTCTTAAAAAAGATCTATCACATAACACAAAACTCACTTTTTAGCACTTACGTAACATTTTTGTTTAGGAAAAGGAGGAAAATGGCGATCAAGAAAATGATGTAGAAGAGGAAGAGGAGGATGTTGGTGAGGAGGAAGAGGAGGAAGATGATGGAGAAGGTAAGGAGACCAGAGATCCAGTGGTCAGAATGCAGGATTTAAATCAACACCTCAGATGAAATGGTGGAAAACGTCCTGCCACAGCGCCACCTATGTGTCAACATCTGAAGCACATAAACAAAGATATGCGTAACTGTATGTTGTATTACAGGGGAAGATGAGGATGAAGATGATGAGGCTGAGGGTGGTACGGGAAAGAGAGCGGCAGAGGATGATGACGATGACGATGATGATGAGGCAAGTTTAACTTTTTTGTCTTTCAGGTCCTTATCAAATCTGAAATTTTGTTTTCAACAGTTTACAAGCTGGTGTTTTAACTTTAACTCTGCATTTTCAGGATGAAGTTGAGACTAAGAAGCAGAAAACAGACGCGTAGAAAGCCACTCGGCTCGTAAACTTTTCATCCCTCCTTTCCTTAACTTGTCCAATGGGGAGGAAAAAGCGTGGTCATCAAGTAGAGTCCAGCATCCGTGCACACACACCTAACTGCAGATTTTGTAGGAACAACCAAGACTTCAAAGCTCTACCTTCTTACGAAATACTTTAAAAGGAAAAATTTGTTTGTATTTTTATTTACATTTTATATTTTTGTACATATTGTTAGGAGGTCAGCCATTTTTGACAGTGATCTCTGGTTTCCAAACGGTGCTTTGAAGTTGATGCTTCTTTAAGAAATAGACTTTACTTGTGGTTTGACCATGTCATGTTATCTCAAAGGAAACTTGTAAAAAAGCGACAAAAAATGTTAAAAAGGAGCGGGAAAAAACTAGAAAAAACGTTAATTCAAAGCATTCCAGTAACTTTGTGTATGTACAGCAGTTGTATCATACGTAGTTGGATTGTATGAGAGGGCAAAAGAGAAGGTTTTCTTCTTTTCTTTCTTGCCTACTAAATTGCTATCTATTTGTGGCCTGTTTGATGTATGTGTGAAATTTGTTGTGCGACAATAAACCGAAATTTATTTTGTGAGTTCTTATTTTTTTCCTTTTATGACTTTTCATGAGTTTTAATGTTGGAGCTGTAAGGGCAAGCCAGCATTATCTTCAGATGCAGTGTTTTTCATCAGCCTGTCAAAATGTACATCAATGTAAATTATTCAGGCCTTCAAGACTCTGGTATAAATTATATTGTGTTAAATAAAACTGTCTGTGTGAATTCTTCCATTTATATTCATATTTCTTAAGGGAAAAAGACTCACATCAGTTGCTCAAATACAGTATATATATATATAAAACTCAGTTGCTATTCTACTTAATTTCTTTATTAATTTGTTTCATGAAGCAAGCTATGATTTGTACATTTATGTATGAAGAAAGTTCGGTAATAGGGTTCATTGTTGGTATGACCAAAAAGATCCATAAACCTGATCTGAGCTTTGATACTGAACTTTGAAATTGAGATACTGAATGCTATTTATAACATCTCTCTCAGTATATTTACTTAATCACTACACTTTCATGAGGTGATCTTATTGCATTATAATAAATGTTTTAACCAGAAAAGCTTAAACCGTTGTGGTTGAAACGTTTGCTGTCAAAATACATACATATCTGAATAACAAGTTTCCTAAATTGCCTATATGTAACTCTCACAAGCATGGAAAAACTTGCCACAGACATTTATGTCACACATTAGAAAAGATGCACAGCATCAAAAGATATGACAGTTAGAAATGAACAGCAAAAGTGCTTTGGTGGTTTTCATCGCTCAGAAAAAAACAGTGACAGTTGATATTGCACAACTGCTGTTACATCCTTGACCATTCGTAGAGAGATTTAACTGAAAAGTAATGAGAACCAGAGAATTTGAGTGTGCACAACATGACAAAGCGTCTAAACATTCACACTTAAACCGATTTATCGAACTGCAAAGGACAGTGTTTATGTTTACATTTGTAGGCCACTAAGCTTACAAAAACGGGTTGCTATCCAAACTTGATAACAAGCCAGGTTTAGGGGAAGGATAACAAATCAAAATCTGTGAGGAAGCAGGCATGTTGGTTTGATGAGATGCCAGGGAATCAAAGGTTCCCTCATCCTTTCAATAAGAAAGCAAGTATATATGACAATGGAATGATCAGAGGTCAGGTGATGGAGAGCTGATTGTCTAAAATACAGTCTCGATGGAATATGAGCTTTAGAGAACATTGGAACAATTTCAAATTATTTTCCCGAACGGGTATGACACATTTCCAACAAGCATTAACCTGTAGACAGTAGAAGACGCAGGTGTGCTCACTTTGTGTATAACGTGGCGAGAAAGATAACAAATTTAACAGGATGCAAGATAACACTTGCCCAGTGAAGATACAAACTGTGACAAATGACTAAAATATCTGGGATCTGTGAAAAAGAAAAAGTAATGCATGGTTAAACCTGCTGATCTTATTCATTTATAATGTAGAAAAGTAGAAGCTGTATCCTGGTATAAATGGGTTGACCAGGCAATGCATAAAGTTCAAGTATACAGCGAAGTTTTAATGAATCTTAAATTTGATTAATCTTAAATGTATATTTTGTATTTATATCCCTGTTTGAATTATGCTGTTTGTTTATATGTCTACTTGTCTTGGACACTTATTGGACATCCTATTCTAGTTTATGATTTTGTGTTTTAAAACAGTAAACAGGAGTTTGCACATAGTCAGAAACAAAATGTATAGGACCATACAATGTACGTCGCTTTGGATAAAAGCGTCTGCCAAATGCATAAATGTATATGTAAAATAGTCCACAATAGACCTCTATGCTAAAGTTTTCTATTGTTAAGCATTTCTGAGAACGTAAGTGACCAAATACGTTTGGTTCGGTTTTATCATGAGCTTTGATGATGTTATAGGGTAAAGGGGTGTCACACCAAGAATTATAAATCTTAGACGCAAGTATAGTAATTGGATTTTAATGAATAAAACACAGGGTTTCTGACAGATTCTGGTGGCTTATGACATTGGTCTTAATACGCTTATCCCAATGACAGAGCTATTTTATGAGTAAAGGTTCAATAACTGGGTGAAATCAAATAATTATTTAAACAGAGTACAAAAACATTCATATTTCATGTGTTTACATTGTGTGTGTGTGCAAGCAAACATTCGGAGCACATTGACTTTTGCATGCAGGCCATTGTTAAGTGTGTATACAGTGGTATAGAGAATAATAGTGTCAAATATTTGCCTGTGTACTGTAAGTAACATGTACCCACAAGCAAACGGGTCTATGAAAAGGATTAAAATCTATGAAAGGATTACTTTCATCTAATTACAATATTAAACAGCACAACACCTTTAAGAATTTAAACCTTTGTGTTAACAAACAGGCTTTAAATCACCTTCGTGTTCTCTTTCAGCTTATGTCATTGCTCTTTAACATTCTGTAAATATGTCTATAAGTGTGCTGAACTTAAAATGCATTAAAATATAACATAATCATGTCCCTATAGGCTTGCGTCTGTTTTAACAGGTACGAATCAATGGATGTGTGAGATAAAGACTGTGTTTGAGAAAATCAAAGTAGCCTGGTGCCCATAGATCTTGGTGTTACAATTAAACTTAATACATTTTCCTTCAAAAACAAAACAAAAAGAGTAGATTACAATGTAATAGTAAACACATTCTTGACAAGTTGACTTGTTTATGTTGTAAATATTATTATATTCACCTAAATAAAATATCATGCTAAACGATCATGTTTGACATTCTTTTCCATTCCAGACGTTTCCAAAATGAATGATATCTACCTGCTTCTATAATACTGTTGCTTCAATTCAAATGTCAGGTATACAGTTGTTTATCGAATGCACCAACTCACTTACCTTATTTACATGAGAAATAACAGTAATCTAAATACAACGTTATACCATAACTCACACATCTGTTCAATAAAAAGATAGTTAAAGTCCCTCTTTTGGTTTTTCTGAAAATCCAGAATCCTCCAGAATCCTCTGTCCACGGCGAGGACGGTCACCTATTTTCGGGTGCTGTTTTAAATCTTTGTCTCCTTTTGGTCCCATTTATGCAATGCATCATCCCAAGGCCAAGCGCAGGCATCCAAAGCATTGAATATTTAGATTAGGTTGTGCACATTTTTACTAGTCATTCGTTTTCACCCCCTCTTTCAGTTTTCCTCTGAATTATAGAATAATGAGTATGACACAGCACTTCTGTTGTGTGAACATCCAGCCTTGTGTCTTTCTGTGTGAATTCTCAGTCCAGTTTTCTGCCTGCTGGATAAACAGTATGACTCACAGTAGTCTGGGTGGGTGGGAACTGCACTTGATGCTCTCGTGCCACCTTGTGGTGTTTTTTATAATTGCCGATTTTCAGCTTCTCTTGATAAAAACAACATAAAGGTCGAGTTTTTATGCAGCTACATTGTATTAATTGTACGACTTGATCACTTAAATATGATATGCATGTGCATCAATTCATGCTTGATTATTCTGTATTGTTCAGTACTGATAATGTTCAGCACATTGCCTATTATATGAATAAATAAATTGGTTTGGATAATCTGTCTCTACCATCTGTACAAATTATATAGGCTATAACAAATGATGTATATCATATCTATATATATTTTACAATATCAAACGGATCTTTTGTCTATAATATTGTATTTTGTAAATTCTTTTTTTTTTCAAATTAAAACGCACACAGAAATATCTTGAGCCCCTTACAGCTGTGTCTCGTTTCTAAAGGCTGCGTCCTCGAGTCCTCCAGACGCTACATCCTCTGAAGGATGCGGTTAACGGTTATCTAAGGATACACCTCATGCATCCCCCGAATTGCTGTGAAAGAAGGTCGCATTCGAAGGTCTCATTTAGAGTGTCCTACTTAAGTCAGCCTCGATAATACTGTCATCTAGTGGTGAAATCACTGCACCAATTTCTGAGCATGTTTATGTATAAGTTGCCTAGAAGCTTCTGAATTTTTAAAATACTACCAGAAATATCATGCAGTCTTTTTTAATGACACGAGTTAACAAGATTGTTTTAGACATATATTCATAAAAAAATGAAGGTACCACATTTGATGCATTAGAATGTTTTTGGGTGGATGCTTTGGCCTTTAAACGAGTATGTTAAAGAGATAGTTCACCCAAAAATGACATTTCTGCTATGAATTACGCCCCATCTTCACGCTCTAGTGGTTCCAAACCTGTATACATTTCTTTGTTTGGTTGATCACAGAGAAAATTATTTGGACAAACGTTTGTAACCAAAAAGATCTTGGACCCCATTGACCAACATAATAGGAAAAATTACAATGGTTGTCAAAAAAGCTATTTTCTGTCCTACATTCTTCAAAATTTCTTCTTTTGTGTTCAACAGAACAGAAATAATTATAAAGTCATTTGTTCTACTATGGCAATCAATGGGGTCCAAGAACTGTGTGGTGAGCATACTTTCAAAATTCAAGAGATCAATACAAATGTGGAACAACTCAAAGGTGAGTAATTGATGACAGAATTGTTATATCTGGGTGAACTGTTCCTATAATAATTGCTTCAGTTTCGATACTGGATCAATATAGCCACTAGATGTCAGTATAACCCTGATAATTTACAACATAACAGTGAAATAGTACGCCATTATGTTATATGATCTATAATCTGACAATAAATGTAAAGGTTTTGGCCCTGATGTGCACCATAAATAAGGAATTATCAAGTTTAATACCCAGTGTTGGTTTTACTATGATGTAGGCCTATATTATGTTTATATTTCTAGACACATTTCCCAACTAAACATTTTGTCATTCAAACACATTGACTTCTCTTTCCAGGGAAAATAGGCCTTTCCACTACAAACAAAGTGGTGAATGATCTGGCCTATTCTAAGTACATCACAGTTCTTCTTACATCCCCTATAATGCAACATGAGACAATTCAATTCTAACTTTGTTGAACCTGAATCTGTTTCATGTTACACTGTGCCCAGTTTGGACCTTGCAACTAATGCCAAATGATATCACTGATCATTTTCTAATAATGAAATTATGTAACAGGTGCAGTCATTATACATGCTATTATGTGACAGTCACTGCTGCTGATCTGGAGCTTAACTGTTGGATGTCAGCTTTCTAACTATAAGGAGATCTGCTTTGAGCAATACACTATTGTAGTTTAGTACTGCTGTTTAAGAAAATTAAACACAGGATCTGAACATACGGCAGGGTTATTAGCTCTCGTCTTGAAAGTAGATGACAACAGAATAGCAACGAAGGGCAGGGCGATTGTTTGCAGACACCTCTCCCATCAGACACATAAAGATAGCAGAAATCTGAAGGTGCCTCTAATTCAAATTGATCGCACGACATTGCTGGCCTCGACTGCATGCAGATTTGACATCATTGTACTTGTTAACAATTTGTCCATGTAAGGTAGTGAGAAATGAGATGACAATAATCTCTTGGCAGTCTTTGACTGGAGGGCTCATTAGCACGGGGTGATTAATGCTTCTATGTTGCCAAATATCATTCGAGCCAACCCCCCTTCTATAATTCGATGATATAGTGACATGTAATAATTACTTTGTTTTCATTGTCAATCAGATATGCTTAACTCTACCAGTTACTCCACTTGAGATTTTACAGTAATAACATGCAAATGTAAAAAGAACAGTTGTTCCTTGACATCAAAACCAACCCATTACACTTATTTTATTTTTCAAATAAAACTACACCACAATCATAGACCAGTGTGAAAAATCGAATAATTGTGCAGCGGTGTTGGTCTATAAAGAGAAAACTTAAACTTTAGGAGATGAAGAAATATTTCTGTCCCCCCGAAAATACAGTTTTCTTTTAGTGTACACTTAATTTCCTTGGTTGTGTACACTAAGTCATATCAATTAGAACCCTAGGTACAACCAAACATTGTATAATTTTATATTTATTTACACAATAAACTGTGAGAGCAATGAAGTGTCCGTATATGACTCTGAACAGTTGCATTCCAGACCTCTGGCTTCAGTACGAGGGTTTAAAAGTATTCAGTTCAGGTTACAGCCATTCTGTCTTTACTTGCATGACTCCAAAGAAAGCAGAGGGTGTGTGCAACATTAAACACAGCTGCCATGGTGGGATATTTATTTAAGCAAATGCAATAGAAGGAACTTTATAAAACACTTCAAGAGTTATCTGGGATATCTACATAAATGCAAACTACAAGTGAACTGGGATTTCAAGTGCTCTTATCAATGACCTTTTATGTGCAAAAAGTATAATAATAACGGTGAGAATCATGCTCTCAGATCAAGAATTTGGATAGTAGGAATACATTCATCAAACATAACCTAACAAGACCAGTCTTGTCAAACTGTGTGCTTTGGAGGCATTTGTCAATATTATGAAATAATCCCCAGACATTGCATTTAGTGTAATGACTTTCTGCATTTTTCATTAATGTGTCATTCTTGTAATATTATATTATATTGTATATTGTGCTGCCAACAAGAACACAGTTTGCATAAGACGGCCCTGAAAAATAGCCTCAACAACAGTATTATGTGTTTAAGAAAAGACACCAGTGTTTTTTATGTGTGGCATGTTTTACCCACCCATACCGTGGCAGTGTGACAGAATTCTGTGACATCCAACCACTCACAAGAATCAAATGACAAAAGGCATTTGTAAAGATCACAACAATGAAGCTCAGAAACGTCTTTCCCACTAACAAGTGTGCCTTTGATAGAACACCAAAACACTAAATACTACAGTTTTCCTCGTTTGTAATGAAAACTGTTCGAACACATTACATATTGTAATACACTGAATACATATTTATTCATATTATTCTGAATGAACAAGTGTACTGTATATACGATGTATGTTACGGTGAGAAACCTCTAGCCCAGTGGTCTCCAACGTGGTGCCCGTGGGCACCTGGTAGCCCGCATGAACTCTGTAAGGTCTAAACACAGGGCTCACCAATAACGCTCAAGACAGTTGACAAATCTGTGACCATACCGATCAGCCAAGTGCTACATCGTCATGAAAGTTTATTATTTGCAAGTGTTATAAGCTTTAATATATTCAAGTGCAAAAATATCTGAAAGAAAACTGAATTTGGTTCTGTGAGCGTAAAAATAAGGCATCACATGTTTAAAGTTTGAAAGCCCTCTAGAGGATTTTACATATTTTGGTAGCTCTCGCTTACAAAAAGGTTGAAGACCCCTGATCTAGCCTATAACTGACCGTATATTATTCTTTTTTAAGGGTGATATTAGGTCACACTGAATCAAATTAAGAATTGAATTACTATTTTTTATTCACATATACAGGTTAGTATTGGTAATCTGAATTAGAGTAATTCCATCTGGCTATTCAAGAGAGAGACTATAAGCATCAACCAGCCATTTCGTCAGCAGAAACAGGTAAAGGATTATAACGATTGACCGGTTGTTGCAGAACATTTTAAATAATGTGCTGCATAAAATAAAGAAATACATAGAATATTATTATAAAATTCAGATTATCTTAATTTACAGTATATGAACAAGTAAAAGATAGCCTATTTTTTTGCAATAAGCAGTAAGCAATTTTAATGTTCTATCTTGATTTTGTATTATAACAGAAGTTACATTTTTTTAATATAAGAGTCATTGACATATAGCCTATATTGGTTTCGAAACCAAACGATTTTTGGACACGAAGATGTTTTCACAGCAGACGAGTGAAGAAACTCGAGCGCGGCAGTAGATCCGTCGATCATGTGATCCTTTGCATATGAAGGTCGCCATTTTGCAGGAAAGTTTGGGAATTTCGCACACACTGGAAGAAAGAGGAAGTGTTGCCCTGAAGAAGTTTCGATTACGGACGTGTACGGATCCAGGACGCCGCGCAGGAGAAAACTGAGGAGTATGGACGGGAGCGCATGGAGTCAACGTAACACTTTAACAGTGACTTAGCTTTTATTTCGGCCAGTTTTAACACTGAGGGCAACACATCGGGACCTGTTGTATATGTCGCTCAACTCAATGCAAACTGCCATTCGAGTTGGCATTGGAAGATTCACTCCATTCGTTCTTCATTGAGGAAAAACTTGCTGAAGTTGTATGAAAATGTGTTCATGGAGCTTTACCGCAGCTGACATGTTACGAAGGATGAGAGAAAGCGGTCATTTGTAGTTTCGATTGGCTTGGCTGACAAATCAAACTGACTCATTCATTCCAATGGTTCACACCAGTTACCCCTTTAACAAGTGCGGGACGTTTCTGTTTTTTGAGTCTTGACCATGCCGGTCAGAAAGAAAGGTAAGATTTCTATGCAATATGTTGTGTGTTTTAGCTGGGTCTTGTCTTGTTTTGTTTCACAGCAGTGTTTTATATTGAACTTTTCAGATGCTCAGCGAGCGCTACAACTTTTGGAAGAGTACAGAACTAAACTCAGTCAGACCGAGGAGCATCATCTCAGACTCTCCATTGAGAGAGTTATCAATATATTTCAGAGTACACTCTTCCAGTCTCTCATTGGTAAGTTAAACACGCAATTGATTTTCATGTTTTAGATTTTTCTTCTTCCAAATAACAAAACTTGAATGTGGGGTAAAAACGAATAAGTAATCACGACTCAAGCTCCCGAATAAAAAAGCATCACCAAAAAGTGACCTGGATGTGTGCTGCAAAGAAAGACAATGTTATAATACACATTTTTGATACAGTATGAGTATATATTGTTGGTCGTCTGGTTTAAAGTAATAAATAAAGTGGTCTTAATATAAGAGCACATCCTGTATTTCCCTGAGGACATAAAACGTGAACCTCCGTATTTGCTTGCACTTATGCATCATCAACGAGATTGCAAAATGCTCTAACAATACTTGTGAATAATTTGTTAACATTCATTATCTTTGCTATGTTATGTGCTTTGAACTGTACCGGTGAATGAGACATGAGGTCTTTGGTGTGAAGGAGGCCTGGCTTTGGAGAGATGTTCCCTCTTCTGTGCTAGCCTCTTAAATCCTCTAGCTGTAAAGTCATACAGTATTTTTCTTCACGTTTACTGGATTATTAACTCTGGTTTTTAAATTGTAATGATTTGCATTTAATCGTTTAATTCTGTTTTTCACACAAAGCTTTGTATAGACTCGTATAGCTTTATAAGTCTTGCAATATAACTTTTATATAAAATAATGTAATGTAATATGGACTACCTTTATGAGATTTTTAGAGCGCCTATTAGTCATTTTGGAGCTTGACAGCCCTACTTATTATTAAATAATTCAGTTTTTGTGTTTTATGGAAGAAAGGGGTAGAATTACATTTCATTTGTATTTTAGATGAACTGCCCTTTTAGCATTTGTCTAACTTCCGCTGTGCTGCGACTTGAAACAGGAGTCTAGTGCTTGGACTAGTCTGAAGACTGGTCATAACTTCTTTAAATCAGTGACATAAAAAGGTAGATTGGGCTTATTGAAATATGAAAAGATTTGCCACTCCAACTAGTGAGACTAGTTGTTTAGACGCTGTCTTGACTTTGTGGCCAAGTTTATGCAACTGGGCCCAGGTCTCATTTAACCATAATGTTCATTAGTTCAGTTCATTACAGCCATTTGGCTTTGTTATGTTACTTCAAATTAAAGCGTCAAACCTTATAGAGAACACAAGACACCACTGATATTTTTTGTAAACGTGAATGTTAAACAGATTTTGGGGTAACTTACTCCTTTATTTTATGTGGAAATAACACATAAGCAGTTCTCTGGTAAAAAAGCATATCCCACAAAGTATGAGAGAGGCTACTTTTAAGGTTTTTGTGTATTTTGATTTGTATACCGTTGTATTAATAGTTTGGGACCGCAGGGAAACCAGCTCCTTTAAATCAGTCACAGTTGAAAGATGTGGTGACATTTTTAATTAAAGGATTCTCTACCAGATATACTTTCTGGAATACTTGATTCATTGAGAGGCAAATGCTCCAGTGTTTCCTTATGCTTCTAGTTATGGCACACTCAGAAGTTTCCTGCCATTTCTTTGTATACTTTGGTGAACTCCCAACATATTGTTGTCATAGAAAGTGCTGTTTACAGTGGACTGTGCACAAATAAATGTGTTAAATTAAAAAGGGCTTAGGTATCTCTTTTCTTTATTGCATTCGGAGTCACAGCATCTCACAGAAAATCCCTTAGTTTGATGTATACATGGCAGCTGCTATGTGTGTGGGTAGATGTGGCGTGTAGTGCGGCCCACTTTTCCGTGTTTGTAAAAATAAAGGCATTTTTTTGTCTTTTCAGATGTTTTCTGAAAGCTTGTGTGAAGAAAGCATAGTGGTAAATGGATATCCAGAAATCTATAAATGGCAAAACATTGAATTAAAGATATCGACTGCTTTGTATATTTAGTGAGCCACTGGTGTTTAGATGAGAACAGAAGCATCTCCATCATTACACATTTAAAGGAATCGTTCACCCCAAAATGAATTCAGTCATAACTTACTCTCCCTCATGTCATTTTTAAATATTGATATTATAATAATTATTAAGAATAATAATTAAATTAAGAATTTTAACAACATTCGGTTACCAACAGAATTTTCATTTTTTTTGCTGAACTATCCTTTTAAGATCTGTTCTGTATCTGGGGCAGTTTTCCAAACAGGGTTTAAACTTAATCAGACTAAATAATAATAATAAATGTTGGAGACTTCCTGAAGTGCTTTGAAATGGGATGATTTATTTGATGTGTTGACTTAATTCTGTTGTAACGGAAGGACTTTAATTTGCTCCTCCCTTTTCAAAGTAGCCAATAGCATTTAGTTTCCCCACACTTGATGAGAAACTGAAGTGCAGAACTATGTCATTAAACCCATTGATGTATATTGGTGGAAGAAAATAAATTGCTTAGATTTTCTGAATGTGAACTTAATTTGTGCCTACTATATCTGAAGGCCTGGTCAGATTATATTATACTGTCATATGATGTCTAAATTTACAGGGAGTGTCAGGCTATTTGATACGATGCATATTTCTTTTATTATGTCTAAATTGCATCTTATTATATGGATTATAAAATGTATTGGTTTGATGATCTTATGTTTATGGTAATCTCTATGCAACATGAATCCTTTCAGATATCCAGGAATTTTACGAAGTGAGTCTGCAGAATAATGAGAAGCTTCCAGACCTTAAAACCGGAGAAGTCTTTCCTCCTGTAAATGAGTGGAATCTCACTAGCCCTACCAGCACCACTGTACCAACAGAAACTGTGCCCAGCAACCAAAGTGATGAGGTAAGCAGAAAACACGTTCAGCTGAAGCATATGCTATGTTACCATTTTAACATCATTGCTTGCATAGCAACAGACTTCCTAGCCTGTGCAGATAATATTGAAAATGATGTCTATAAATGTGAATGGGCTGTAGCTGTATGGTCGGCAAATCATCACTGTATTGGCCTGCAATTACATTAGATTACCCCATATTCTAGCGAAAGCAGTAGTGTTCCTTAGAGGTTTTTAAAAATAACTTTTCCTTATAAAGACTTTCAGTAAAGAACTTAGATGTGGTTGGTATCTGTATTTTACTGCGCTGCTATATATGAGTTTTCCATTTCAAAGTCATGGCTATCAAAGCTGGTTAGCCCAGAACATTACAACTTTGTTTAACTTGTGCGTAAATAAACATGATGCAGAGCGTGTGAACATTAAAACCTAATGCAGTTTAAAAATAAGACTTCCAAATAAATAGGTGTTCTCTTACACAAATTGCGTAAGAATGTGGAGTTATCTTGTTATTCAGTAATCTTATTTATTTCAAATTGGATAAGGGAAGGTCATGCCTTTTTCATCAAAATTGTTGCTTACATTCTTGAGATGGAGTAAAACGTACCTTTTTTGAGATTCTGATAAAGTCATTATACACGGACTCACTCAGGTCTATAAAATGAAGTCAAAAATGATTCGAATCCGTGTTTGAATGTAGTATTATGTCTCCTCTGGCAAACAGGGTGCATGACATGCTGTTTCGTTTTTGTTATGTTGTTTAACTTCTGTTTCTCGCAAATGTCGCATGAAGATCATCGAGTCTTCCATTTAATTCCGAGAGCTTGGCAGGATATTCAGAGCATTGTTTTTGAAAGCATCACAGAATCAGTGTGTTTGTAGTGTTTGTAGTTCTATCAGCCTAAACAAGAACTGTGTAATAATGTTGAGTGTTGACTTTCTCTGCAGTAGGTACGCCAGTTCTCAAGAAGGTTTTAAAGCCACGTCTATCTAATAGATCATTTTTTTAATGACTATAACTACATCCGCAACAACTCGTTTTCTAAACCGTAGTTTTGACATTACGTTCCTACGGTTATTATGAAGTTTAACTGAGAAAATAAGTTATTTATGCTATAATGTAGAAGGAAGCAAGGATAATCCTGTGATCTATGCAATCGGTATCTATTATACTGGACATAAAATTCACAGTTGTCTCGCAGAAGTTGTATTATGACTTTTAAAACTTGTGAAAGTAATCCTTCTATGACAAATATGTAAATGCATGTAAGGTTAAAAAAAAGTATTCAACTGGCGCAAAAATGTGGAAATCGGAGGTTTAGAGCAGTTCTGCACTTTTCTTTGTGTAAAATGTTTAATGCACAGTCTTTGCTGAGCTATTTGGAAACAAGAGGGCAGAGGCGCTGCGGGTGATTCTTCAGTTATGGTACCCACATTGACGCGCAGGTCCACGTGGGTCCACATGTAATAACACATTACGTGGGTCAGTTTCCCCGCGGTGCCGCTATCAACTCTGGACGCGCGTCAATATGAGTGCTGGCGTTCTCCTCAGCATCCCCAAAACACCGCTTCTCAACGGACTTGGATGATGCAGATGTGGTTTATGTCGACTGATTATGTGAACGCTTACGGTGTTTGCGCAACTGAAAGGAAGTTTATGTCGCGCGCATATTTTGGCGACAGTATTAAAGCGGCGGGAATGAGATGCTGAGAGGTTGCGCGCTGAACAATGGACTGTTTATGCATTGTTAGCACAAAGGTAAGAAGACATCTATATGCGTGTTTGCAATATCCTGGGTTAAATATAGTTAATTATAACGACGTGTATACTTAAGATTAATGGATGCGCAACCACCCATTTGAATCTAAACCATGATTTTTATAGTAAAAGTGTTATTTCTATGTTTTTTGTCATAACTTGCCACACATTTATTACAGTTAAGAAATATATACCACTCGGATCAGTTGTAGTGCTTTGGATTTAGTTTATGCTTTATGCCTTCAGAACGTGGTAAAAATAAACCCATGTCCTAAATAATTAAGTATATTAATAAGTTACATGAAGAAACGCAGGATGATTCTTAATCCACTGATTTACTAATGTATGAATACTTTGTACCCCATCGGAAGAAATGGTGCTGTGTAATATGAAGTAAGATACTGCTTTTATTCTAAGATAAAGCAAGAAAGTGATTATATTTGGTATTGCCATTTCCAGTAATTAATAAAAGGATAGCATCATTTTTAAAGATGCACTCTAGGACATATCTATTAGTTTCTTGTGTTATGACTGATGCTGAAGGTTAGATGGTGTAATGTTTCTTTATGTCTCTTTGTATCTATACAAGCGATGAGATGAGTGCTCCCTTTTCAGTCTGACACAAACGTGCCATACTCTAGTTTACAGAAGAGAAGAGAAAAGAAAAGCAAGGATCAATGCGAGGGCGTTGCCATCTCAATGTGATAATGCTGTTCCGCGGGTGAAATCTGTAAAAGGCTTTTGAAAGGTAGATGCAGTTTTTCATTTACATTTAGCGAGTTATTACTCATCGCCACAACAGAGTAGAGTTATTTAGTACTGAAGTTTTCGAAGACCTTGACATCTGGAGGTATTTGAGAAAAATGCACGTAATGATATCGTCATATACCAGGTTCATCTGTTTTTTGTTTTTGTGGAGATAAGGATATGTAGTGCAGGATCTGTACTTTTTGCAAGTGAATGCCGCACGTGACACTTAAAGGCATGCACTTTAAATATGCAAAATTACTTAGCAGTTATATAAGCTACACTCCCTCAGGGCTGCTTTTTCTACTTGAAGTGAGTTATATTGGTCTGCAGTGAAAAATGACAACATGTGCTTTTGCAAAAGGCATGGCATTAATTCCCTGGGGGGAACATCACCTTGGGTATCTTTTAAAGTCTAGCACACTTGACCTTCCACAGACCTTCCTATGTGTTCAAACAGGCACATGACCACTGGCAGACCTGCAGCCCTTATTCTAACTATGAAAGTAATGCAGACAATCAACTGGAGCCATGTGCGTCAAGTAGAGAGTTCCTTTCTAGATTTGAAAAATGTCCACGATGACATTTAAAAATCCAGCGGGTCTTGCGCATGCATAAATATTTTTTTCCCATCAAGAATGTCATAAAGTATTCAGTGTTAGTTTTGTCAGTATGCGTTTTAGTTGTCCCCCATCTTCATATGTTTGCTTTACTGAGTGCTTTGCCCTTATCAAGAGCATCTCTTTTAAGAACATATTAAGCATGGTTTAAAAAGAGCAGCTCGCTGTCTGTTTTAGGAGGCTTTAAGTATGTTTTAAAGTGCTTTTGATGTCAGTCTTAGAAGCATGCAGGGTATCTACATTTCTCAGGTAATATATGTGCTGAAAACAGACCGTTTTCTGATGTTCTGATTGTTATGTGAAATGAGTTATAATGCGTACTAACCTACTTCTTTGTAGAGGTGGACCTAGGGCTGGGACGATATATATTGCCAGTCACACTAATCATACCCGTCTAGGACGATTCTGAAATCGCAAAGGCTTCGATTCTTCGTTTTATGCAAAGCTCTACTGTGAACTACGGTTCTTTGATCAGTAGGAAGTACTGCTTGATCTAAAATCACTATGAGATCGTGTCATATATAATGTGCATTTTAAAAAGCAACACTCGCCAAACATCATCATTATAAATACACTTTATTATCATAAAAATACCTGAAAAGGTTTGAAGAACAATGATGGAATATGAGCATTGGCATTTCCTGGAACTACAGGTGCGTCTCAAATCGTGCATTTATGCAGTATTCTATGCCATTTTGTAGTATAAATCGTGTTAGTAGTGCGTTCACATTGAAAATTCTCAAAGAAGTGCATTTTAAGTACCCGAAAATATGAAGTTTGGAACTGTGGACACTTCACCCACTAAACGAGCGCAGTTTCGCTTGCATAGCGGAAGGGAGGTGGGGCTGAGAAACTGAGCAGAAGAATTGCTAGATATATCATTCCAGACCTGGGTGCATCAATTTATCGGCCAATAATCTGTATCAGACGATTAAAGTATTTTCACACTATCGGCTGTCGGCCATGTCCGAGGAAATGTTAAACAATGTAAAAGTTGTGTGATTGGACAATGCTTACAAAGTACATTCTTCACTTTAAAGGTGTCATATGGCGGGTATATGTGTTTAATGTGTGTTTGGTCTGTTATAAGTTGCCCATGCATGTATTAGACATGTAAAATTGCAATAATTCAAGTGTCGGAACAAAAGATGCATTATTTCTAAAAGCGAATGCTCACAGACCTGCCTGAAACGCCTTGTGTAGCCACACCCCACAAATCTACGTCAGTTCGTGGTATGATTTGACTAAGAACGCCCAAATGTATTCCCAAGTAATATGGGCATACCTGTTGGTACCATTGCTTTGGAACCTGATGTTCCAAATATGGTAATTACATTTCCGTTACACGCCTGCAGTATTTGACCAATCACTAAGCACTAGTTAACTGGCCAATCATTGCACACCTAGCTTTTGTGCTTTGTAAGAAATCTGCGCGTTTCAGAGAGGCGAGGCAAAGAGGAGATCCAAAGATGAACAGTATGTGGAAAATAAAGCGTTTCTGAACCTTAAATCGTGTGTACACATTGCATTACATCTAAAACAAACAATAATATTCATTTTAGCCGTGTCATATGACCCCTTTAAATGATCATGAGATATCTTGTCATCCATGCTATGACCCCTTTAATGCATAAGTAACTAATTAAACCTGTTAAGAAAATACTGCATCCGTTCTATTTTTAGCTAATGTGTTCACTGAACAAATTCCTCCACCGGTTGTGGACCTGCACAAGTCTAATCATTATAATTCTCACTTTTGTGAGCTAACAGTGTCCTAACTGTAAAAACCTGACTTTGCAAGCTTCAGAACACCAATAGATATTTTAGTCCCTCTTGATCACAATAAGGTCCCTGAGCTCATCTTAGTGGTCTTGTACAGCTACCTACAGTTGATGTGCAAGTATAGGGCAGTTGTGTTATATTGAATCTTATTGATGGATTGGTTGGCATTGATGGTTCCAGAATATTGAGTTCTTTCCTCGTATGAACTTTTTTGTAAACGTTTCAGCCTTTGCTTACCTCTTAAGCTTTAAGTAGCTTACCGTTAATCCTTAATTGTCTTTAGAATGACCTGATTTGAGTAGCTTCATAAATAAGCTGTGGAAGTATCAATGGACCGATTATTTACTGTTGGTCACTTTGTTGTGCCATTCTGTGAAGAATAAAGAGGACGACCTGACTAAATGGAGGATTTAGACGAGGGACTGAATGTAAAGTATCTGGCATTTCTGGCAATGTTTTTGAATAGCAGTAATACAGGATTTGCTTGGTTATGTCACAACATATCCTGTTTTTATATTTGTTTGGTTTATGTAAAGTGTATGCATTTACTGTTTATACTTTACACAATAGACTGTTAAATGGTGTATACTTAGCAGTATGACCACAGTTACCTTTGTACTGAGTCCAAGAATACAGTATTGTATCTTCTTACCCAAGTATGTGTGGATGTGAAAAAATATAATTCTGGGATTATTAATAACTGTTAACAATATTTCAGAAAATTTGGTGGTTGCACGATGAGGAAGTGATGTTGGTGCTTTTTGCGGTTTGGAGCTGTGCTTCCTTCTTCTGAATGTAGGTCTCCTTAGATGTATGATCATGTGCTTCATGAGTCCTGTCTCTCACAGTCGTCTGTTAGCTGCTAGCACATGAGCTGATTTTCTTTTAAGGTTATTTAAATTTTATATTTATGCATCGTAGTGTAATTGAATGCTGTCTGGCCAAGATATAAGTAAGTACTTGGTTGTCTGTACATTAAACATGGGTACTTGCGTTGTTTTTTTTCAGTGTTTTATTGAAATAGATATTATTTGTTATTTTATTTATATGAAATATAGTCAGCGGGTATCACAGAGGGCAGTGGTGTGAAAATGGGTGGGAGCCAGCGGGCTGTGGCTGTTTTACACTTTGGCTTCTGCTTTTTATTAACTTGCTGATCTCTCATTCACTTACAATGGGATTATTCACTGCCTCCACATACTGTATACAAAGACGATGACACACACTGTAGTATGTTAATGTATAATATGCTCCTATCAATATTTTACCTAAAATCAAATGTCGTGTCATTTAAACCCTTATAGGAAATTTAGAGTTCAAAAATGTTATTCAAGTAGTAAAACTTTCGTGGTCCAAATCTTGCAGTGCCAGATAACAGCTTGAATTTTAGTTAGGGTAATTGACAAAATATGTTTTGGTTGGGTTATTTCTAAATACAGGTACACAGTACTCTATGTCCCGCACTTCTGTCTCAGGCACGCAGTGGCAAGCTTGCCGTGTGGGGAGATCCAGTCTGGTGTAGTGAGATCCCCAGCTGTTATGTCGGCTATAATATATCAGCCTAAAATTTATAGCTGATTTAAATCTAAAATCAGCCGATAATTTATCATGTTTTAAATCACGGTTATTGACAATACCAGTATATTGTGGAAAAATAGCAAAATTATCTCTAAAATGTTAAACTTATTTTTTGTACATAAAATGGATCATTTACAAGGTTCAAGGTGAACCTTCTGCATGTCAAATAATACAAACGGGACCGATCTGTTACTGGAAACCAAATTAGAATTTTGACAAAAAATCTAGAAAGGTATTAAGACAAAAGCACTACATTGGTAAAAAAATTTAAACAGAGACCCGGTTCTGTTTTAGCCAAAATCTTACCATAATCAATTCGAATCTCAACAAACCCAGGTTTGATGCAGTCAGTACTTGAAAAAACACATTTCTCTGTAGTCTTTGTGTTGTGCTGTAGCTGAGCTGTTGTAAAAGAGAGTCTAGTTCCAGTGATGTTGACAGCATGGCACAGGCAATCTAATGAGACACCAGTGGTGAAGCTGGAGGCTGCCGCCCACCCCTGAGTGTGACCCCTCTGGACCGAGAGGAATAAATTACCTGTCAGCATGTGAGTGTGTTGAGTAAGAATGCCTGCTTGCTTTGTGCTGCTGGCCATTGTGCATTGCATATTTTAAGCATCACCGCAGTCCCTGAAGTCGCTCTCAGGGGACATTGAACAAAATCTCTTGAAATACAACTGCACTTTACTTTTATACTGGTTGAGGTACTGTTGCCGACAATGAATACAGAGACAGTAAAGTGAGAACACATCTGAGAATACTTTTTCTTGTTCCAGTTTGATGTGTAGGGACGACTATATAAATAAACCCTATATAAATACACTGTTGTATTTATATATTATACACACACATACACACCATTGAACAGGGCTAGCCAAATGGCGGCCCGCGGGCCAAATGCGGCCCAACAATCATCTTTACCTGGCCTACCTTAGCATTTCAAATAACTGGAGAGACTTTTAGAACAGTGTGCTTTAAGAAATGCACGTCCTGACTCGCCACATCTCTGAAAGTCCAAAACGCTGCTATTCAATATAAAAGTTATTCCCACGGCTCATAGGATGTATTGACGTTTTATGAAGCGATTTGTCTGTCAAAGATACGGAATGTTGTTTATAACGTTATAATCTGCAATCCACAGACACAGATTGCACAGATCAATTGATTCGCTTTATAAGACACCAGTTCCCTTTCGAGAGCGGTCACTTCGACATTGCGGAGACCGCATATGAAACTCCTCCTCTTTTTCACTTTTCCTGAAGTCCTATAGGATAACGCCAGTTAAAAAACTGGCCAATTGTCGCAAGACATGCACAGTATGCAAATACTGACGAATCTAGACAGTATAAATACAGTGCATGAGACGACAATACCTCAGAATCTTCTTTTTCACGCTGCCATCGTTGAAGACGCAACTGGATACTTCTTTCACCGCATCCGATGGCTTCTTTCTGTCGTCTCTGCGCGGGCCCCATTGGCCCGCAGGATACTCACGAGCACTGCATTGCCTGCCTGGGCCTTGCCCATGCGGAGGATGCACTCTGCGAGTCCGATTGCGCGCACTGTGCGGACCTGCCGGCGCGTGTTTTGAGGACTCGCAGGAACATTGCTCGTGGACTCTTAGGGTCGAGGCTCACCGCCGCCAACGAGCCGCTGGTGAGTCCACCCACTCCACGAGGTGGCGGCGACGACCCGGCTCCGGGCCCCCGTCCTCTGCCGTCACCTCATTCCCCAGTCGACGAGGTCCTTCGTCCTCCGCCTTCCATCGCGGACGCCGTTTCCTTCGGCGTCGAGGAGGACGATGACTCCATGTCCATATCAGCTTCGGACAAGGACTGGGCAGGATCGGAGCGTGATCGTCCCGATCCGGAGAGCACCCCGGACCTCCACGAGGAGTTCGTCAGGGTTCTCGAAAAAGCTGTAAGCGAGCTCGACATCACCTGGGATCCACCTGAGATGCCGGCGAAGAGTAAGCTCGACTCCTGGTACTTTCAGGCGAGTCGCCGCCAGGCCACGTCGAAAAGGAGTTCGCCGTTCTTCCCAGATGTCCACGAGCACGTGGTGAAGACGTGGTCAGCACCTCAGTCGGCGCGCGTCCACGCTGCTACGCCGGCCATGTTTGCCCACGTGGTTGGGGCCGAGGCCCACGGTTACGTGCGCATGCCACCCGTCGAGGAGACCCTCGCCGCTCATTTGTACCCTTCCGCCACCTCGCTGGGCTCGGACCCAGGCCTGCCCTCGAAGCCGTGCAGGTTTACCGCCCATCTCGCTGGTAAGGCATACGCGTCCGCTGGCGAGGCCGCCTCCGCCTTGCACACTATGGCGGTGCTGCAGGTGTTCCAGGCAAAGATCCTTCAGTCGCTGGATAGCGGCAGCCTGGAGACGGACGCTACACGGGATCTGAGGGCAGCGACCGACTTCGCGCTGATGGCTACGAAACGCACCGCCCAGGCTATCGGCAGATCTATGGGGTTTATGGTCGTCCTCCACCGTCATCTGTGGCTTACGCTGGCGGATCTAAAGGACGCCGATCGTAAGTCCCTGCTCAACGCGCCGATCACTCCCTCCGGCCTCTTTGGTGACGTCGTGGAGTCGGTAGTAGAGCGTTTTGGTGAGGCGCAAAAGCGCGCCAAGGCCATGAGTCACGTGCTGCCTCGACGCTCTTACCAACCGTCTCCGAGAGCCCGCTCTTCATCCGCGCCTCACTCCTCGCAGAGACCCGCCAAACAGCACGCGGCTCCCGCACCGGCTAGTCAAGGTCGCGAACCGGACGTCCGTCCTAAACAATGGGCGGGCCCAGCAAAGAAGAGGCACGGGCCGAAGAGAGGTCCACGCCACGACGGCGGAGCGTCATCGGCTGCCAAGCCGTCGTCCTGACGGACCTGGGAAGAGGAGGAGAGAGTCTGTGAGCGTGCCGGCGGACCCAAAGCGCCGCTGTTTGCAACAGTTTTCCCCCGCGGTTGCGGGCGATTATTGCAATGTTGTAAGTGTTGTTTGTGTGAATGCAATAAAAACACATACCTGTTCACAGAAGGAGCTTTTTCCCCCTCACACACACAATGCTGCGTCCCTTGCCCTGCCACGGTGCAGCGCGAAGCCGCAGCTAGTCACAACTATAACCAGCATTCCCTCGTCCACGGACGCTCCCGTGGACGAGGGACCGCTGGAGTCTCACGCGCGAGATATTTTCCCGCCAGTGCATTTAGCCTCGCTGGGCCAGCGCGCTACCCTAAACGGTCCGATGACGGTAACCCCCGATCAGATTCGGCCGTTATGTCTGTTTCTGGACGCGTGGAAAGCCATCCCAGGCATCTCTCTTTGGCTGCTAAACGTGATAGAACACGGGTACTCCCTGCAGTTCAGGCGCAGACCTCCCCGCTTCAGCGGTGTGGTCCCGTCGCTTACGTCAGCGCAAAACGCACCTGTGCTAAGGCAGGAAATCCGCAGCCTGCTCGCGAAGGGAGCGATCGAGCGTGTCCCCCCGAACGAGCTGGAAAGCGGGTTTTACAGCCGGTATTTTGTAGTGCCCAAGAGAGATGGTGGTCTGCGTCCGATTCTGGACTTGAGACCCGTCAACCGAGCGCTTCACAAGCGAGCGTTCAGAATGACAACTCTAAAACAGATCCTGGCACAAGTGCGTCCCGGGGACTGGTTTGTTTCCGTAGATCTGAAGGATGCGTACTTCCATGTTCAGATAAACAAGCGCCACCGAAGGTTCCTGCGATTCGCATTCGAGGATTCAGCGTACCAATTTGCCGTCCTCCCATTCGGGCTGGCATTAGCTCCGCGCACATTCTCGAAGTGCGTGGACGCGGCGCTTTCCCCTCTCAGAGCGAGCGGAATGCGCATTCTCAATTATCTGGACGATTGGCTGATTTTAGCCCACTCTCGGAAGGCGCTAATCGGTCACACGCAGATGCTGCTTGGTCACTTGGCATCCCTGGGGCTGCGCGTGAACATGCAGAAGAGCAAACTCACGCCGAGTCAGTCTATAACGTATCTGGGGGTATGTTTCGACTCAGTGGAGATGCGCGCTCGTCTCTCCCTAGAGAGGACGGAGTCCATCTCTTCAGCTCTACATTTGCTCAGGCTGGGCCGGTCTGTTCCCCTGAGGGAGTTCCAGAGGCTTTTGGGTCTCATGGCATCGGCGTCGGCGGTCTGCCACCTAGGTCTTCTGCACATGCGACCGCTTCAGTTCTGGCTGAAGGCTCGGGTTCCATGGAGAGCATGGTCCTCGGGCCAGGCGCGAGTCCCGGTTACACGCCGCTGCCTCGACGCCCTGAGTCCATGGCGCGACCCGAGCATGTTCAGTCGGGGAGTTCCCCTGGGGCTGGTGACGAGACGCACAGTCGTTACGACGGATGCATCGTCCTCGGGATGGGGCGCGGTGTGCGAGGGCATGCCGGCATCCGGCCTTTGGTCACAGTCTCTGAGGAAATGGCACATAAATCGCTTGGAACTAAAGGCGGTGTCTCTAGCTCTTCATACTTTCCAGTCGAGGCTGGAGCAGAAACATGTTCTGATTCGCACCGACAACATGTCCGTGATTTTGTACATAAATCGCCAGGGAGGGATCCGTTCCGGAGCTCTTTTCAAACAGGCGGCGGATCTCCTACTGTGGGCGGATCGGCATATACTCTCTATCAGAGCAGCGCATATCCCCGGTCATCTGAACCGCGGAGCGGACATGCTTTCGAGGGAGGGTCTTCAGCACGGGGAATGGAGGCTTCATCCCGACACAGTCCTGTTAATTTGGGAACGCTTCGGGAAAGCGGAGGTGGATCTATTCGCGACAAGCGAGAACGCACACTGCCCGTTGTATTTCTCGCTGATCCACTCCCCTATGGGGAGCGACGCGCTGACGGGGCGTTGGCCGGCCGTTCGGCTTTACGCGTTTCCTCCGGTGAAGATTTTACCCCTAGTGCTGTGCAAAGTCAGAGAGGAGACGGCGTCGGTGATTCTCGTCGCTCCGTTCTGGCCGAATCAACCATGGTTCCCGGACCTGAGGGAGTTGTTGACGGCACCGCCGTGGCGGATTCCCCTCAGGAGAGACCTGTTGTCCCAAGTGAACGGCACGATTTGGCACCCCAGCCCGGAGTTGTGGAACCTTCATGCCTGGCCGCTTCGGGGATTCTAACTGCACTCCCTCAGCGTGTGCTGGATACTATTTCGGAGTCTCGCGCGCCGTCTACCAGACGTTTATACGCTCTAAAATGGGGGGTGTTTGCTAAATGGTGCAGCAGCAACAATATCGACCCGGCGTCTTGCCCCGTGTCTGATATTTTGTCTTTCCTGCAGCACAGGCTGGACAGCGGCGGCCTCCCGTCAACGCTGAAGGTTTACGTAGCGGCCATCGCCTCGTTTCGTTCCCCGGTTGATGGGCAATCGATTGGTAGGCACATGCTGGTGGTCAGATTCCTCAGAGGAGCGAGGAGACTTTTCCCCCCGCGAACCCCTTCGGTGCCACCTTGGGACTTAGCACTGGTGTTGAAGGCTCTCTCTTCTCCCCCCTTTGAGCCTTTGGACGCGGCTTCGGTAAGAGAGCTCACTCTAAAAACCGTTCTCCTTCTCGCCCTTGCTTCGGCTAAGCGCATAGGGGATTTGCAAGCGCTCTCAGTCGGCGCTGATTTCATTCGTTTTGGGCCAGGCGACTGCAGCGTCACTCTCCGGCCAAAATCGGGTTATGTGCCAAAGTCCATGTCTACCCCTTTTAGAGCTCAGGTCATTTCCTTGCCCGCCTTGTCTTCCGAGTCGTCAGACTCACAGGATGCTGACGCTCAGAGAGCGGTATGCCCGGTAAGGGTATTGCGGGCTTACATAGATCGCACGGCCGGGTTTCGGCAGTCGGAGCAGCTCTTTATTTGTTTTGGTGGGGGTACTAAAGGCCGGGCTGTCTCAAAACAGAGGCTCTCTCACTGGGTAGTGGACGCTATTACCTTGGCGTACGAAAGCCAGGGTCAGAACTGCCCCTTCGGTATCAGAGCTCATTCGACTAGGGCTATCGCCTCTTCGTGGGCCTGGTCTAGGGGCACATCTATTCAGGACATATGCTGTGCAGCTGGCTGGTCTTCTCAGAATACTTTCGCCAGGTTCTACAGATTGGATGTGTCCTCGTTGGCTTCTCAAGTCCTCTCGGTGAGTGCTGATTAAGCTTATCTTCTACCTTGTAATGTATTGTGCTACACAGTTGTTGCCGCATTGCTGTTTACACTGTGCTTGGTGTACTTATGTTCGTTATTATATCGCCCGGGTTTCCGTGCTGGTTCTACTGCTGTGGTGTCTGCCCTGTTCAGCGCAGCCCGCTGCATTCGTTGGGTTTGGATATGCAAATTCGACAAAAGACCAATCTAGCAGTTCATTGGCGTGCTCAGTGATCTAGCAGCTCATAGGCCGGTTTCAGCCAATCAGCGGTTAACGCTTGGGGCAACCTCGCGAATGGTTGGTTTGTCTGCTCCGCATACTGTGTACGTGTTATCCCAGTTATCGGGCTGTTTTTGCTAGCTCTCACGGCGGGATTGTACTACCGTTCCATATGCGGTCTCCGCAATGTCGAAGTGACCGCTCTCGAAAGGGAACGTCTCGGTTACTTTCGTAACCTCGGTTCCCTGAGAAGCGGGAACGAGACATTGCGGAGAACGCCGTGTTCGCTGCTTATCTCTGGTCAAGCGTTCTATCGTAGATTCTGAGGTATTGTCGTCTCATGCACTGTATTTATACTGTCTAGATTCGTCAGTATTTGCATACTGTGCATGTCTTGCGACAATTGGCCAGTTTTTTAACTGGCGTTATCCTATAGGACTTCAGGAAAAGTGAAAAAGAGGAGGAGTTTCATATGCGGTCTCCGCAATGTCTCGTTCCCGCTTCTCAGGGAACCGAGGTTACGAAAGTAACCGAGACGTTTTACGTCACAAGGGGCAGGGATTAGCCTACTTTTGTGCTGAATGTATTAGCTTTTTATTGATTTTACTTTTATGACTTCAACCAAATATATTCATAAATATAAAAATAAGTCACCCACATCTTGGATGGACTGCGGGTGAGTTAATTAAGAGCAATTTTATTTTTGGGTAAACCGTTTAAAAGACGATATCTCTTGAAACTAAATATGCAATATCTGACTGCATGATTTAATATGTGACCTATAAGTAACAGCAGCAAAAACTGTATAAAAGGGACAAAAAGCAATAAATAACAGGAGAAATGAAGATAAGGTAAAAACTGGCCCGCATCCTATTTATAATTTTAAATCTGTCCCTCACAGAAAAGTAGTTGAAGACCCCTGCCATAAAATGTAAACGTAACAAGTTCAATTAAAGGAAGGAAGGAGGAGGCAACCGGCGAATGTAAAATACTTTGTTGTGTTTTATTGTTTGTTTATTTACTTAAAAGTCCAGGCCTGGTCCTCTCTCACTGACGGTCCGGTCGCTCTTCCTCTTATGCTCCCAATGTCCTCCGTGACACGAATCCCGGCTCTCGTCCCGCCTACCTCACAACAGTAAATAATGTGACTTTGTGGCTCATTCAAAATATCTCTGTTTGAGCAGTCCAACATGTCAACTTTTGGCTAAAACAGTGACATGACTATGGGACGGGCCTACGTATAGTTGTCAAAATTTGCAGACTAAGGTGCAGGGCCTATGGGAAAACCAAAAGTACTCTGATATTGGGATTATATTTATTAAAGGGGCGGTTTTCCAGACAGGGATGAGCTAAAGCCAGGACTAGACCCTAGTTAAATTAGGAAATTTAACTCGTTTTTAAAACATGCTTTACAAAAAACATTAATGGTGTGCATCTTTAGACAAAAAACTTTAATAATATTGCAAATGTCTGGCTGTATGCCATTTTTTTCATTTGCGAAAAGGAATAAAGCTAGAAGTTATACCCTTCTAGGGCCATAGAGGAGAAATAAGCTTTATTTGTTCAAACATTGCAAGGACACGACTGGTTGTTTCTAAGTTCTAGGTCAGCAACTGTAAACAAATTGAATTGTGTAGAGCATTTTGACAGTTTTATGGATTAGTTTTATTAGACATAAAGGGGTGCAGGGACACTTTACGTACTGTTTGAGGTCATCTCCACACTGCAATATAAAGGGAATTTTGTATTTATTTTAGTCAACTGAAGCAGCTCTATTTTAAGGAGTTTCCAGTGTCAGTCCATCTGGATTTGCAAACTGTGATTATAGGGCAATGACGTTGTAGCCTCAGTATAACTGAATGTTTAGCGTCATTTGGTCAGATTTAAAAAAAGATTTAATGCAGGCTTTAATGTAATCTCATTAATATATTAAGATAAATGTTTAGGTTTTAAGACGAACCACAATACAAGAACAGATGGCACACATCAATAGTGATCTAGTGATATGCTAACTGTATATTATCTTGCTTATTAAAAGGTTACTTAACTTCTCTACGTATAGAAATTATTATTGCCTGGGAAGGGATTGTTCAGTCAATTTAATTTCTAATTATTATACAAGGTGTCTAATTCTGATGAATTCATGCAAACTAATTAGTTTGTTTTAGTACGATCTGCTTTCGCCCCGTCCACGATGGGTTTAGGCTTCATTATTTCTTTTTCTATATCAATGATACATGTTTGTATAATTCACATTGTAAAACTTCTTACGAAAATGGGAATAATTCACTCATAATTCTGCAACAAAGCTTTTCAGAGATTTAAATCGGGAATTTTGCATGTGGGTGAAGCTACGGAATTTTGCGGGTTGAGCCACTCTACATCAAGACCCTTTGAGTCTTTGCCAGGTTTTCTGGGCATGAGTTGGAACGCACATTGGAGCAGATGTGGAGATTCCTGTATCACACGTTTAATTCAAAATCATTTCAATGTCATGAAGTTCTACTCTCGTAAACACTGTGTAGAGTGAGTGTGTTTGCTGGGCGGTGAGGTGTCTCACCCTGCTGAGATCTCAAAGCTTTGGACCGGGCTCCTGTAGTGGTGTTAGCGTGATTCTTTTTTTTTTTTTTGGACGGTGTGGGTGGCTGTGATGTGAAGGAGCCATGAGTCAGTTTGAGCACTCATAGGTCACCACCTGCAAGCCACGTAATTTTTATATTTACTGACAGAGCTTTGACACTTAAAAGGTGTAATAATTGTTTTTTTCAAAACACTTTTTCTGTGTACACATCTATGACCGTGTGGGTGGTCAGAGGGTGCATATAGTGACCAATAGGGGGATTTATAAATGGGGTCATTATACATTTTCATGAACTCTGAAGCACACCTGCATTGTGCCATTTGACCTTTTGCTCTTCTGTATTATAGTCTGTCTTCGGTGTCTGTATGTAATTTATTTCAACACTGCCCTCTACTGTACTAAGTGGTCACCAGTTTTTTAACAAGCTTTTTGGTGTTCTGGTCAACTTAGTGAGCAAAACCATAAACAAAACGTGCAAGTGCTTGATCACAAAACCTGTTCAGACCTGCACACACTGCAGCTGAATACAGCTGTCACTCCTACTGAGAGGGAGTTGAACATTCTTAAACACTTTTGAAAACATTTGTTTATAACAACCACATTCTTAAACTGCAAAAAAAATCTTAGTGTCAGTGTAATACTTCTGATTTGTGTGCATTAGGATTATGCAGTCTGACAAGTCTACAGCATTAATATTTGCAGATATTCAAATAATTATTTACTATTTATAGTATTTTTACTAATAATAAAAAACATGTTACACATATTCTTGGACAATTTTCTGTGTGAGACTCAGTATGAATCTGTGCTTCACATTTTGGCCACAGGGGGGAGTTCCTCTCCTTTTATAGAAATCTTGGAATTGGACTTCTCTGTGCTTTTGGGTAAGACTGATGATTTAATTGTTTGTAACTGATGCCTCCAGAGTTTTCACCATAGGTAACCAGGGCTATCCCAGGGAGCTCTGGTGTGGCTGTGGAAGAGCAACCGTTTGTGTGATTGGAGATAGAACAGCAGCAGGGCAGGTTTGTGCAGAAGACTCAGACAGCCTTAACTTACACGTTGAAGTGTGATGTAATTGAAAGATGAGCGAATATGAGAGGTCAGATCGCCTGAATAATGTGTGTATGATCTTTCAAAGATGGGTCACTACGTGCATTTTTTATATATATATATATGGCAGTTGCTTCAATGCATGTAGGGGTGTGGTTCTTGTCAAGACAATTTCCTGAACTCCAAACTGAATGTCAGAATGGGAAAGAAAGGTGATTTAAGCAATTTTGAGCGTGGCATGGTTGTTGGTGCCAGACGGGCCGGTCTGAGTATTTCACAATCTGTTCAGTGACTGGGATTTTCACACACAACAATTTCTAGGGTTTACAAATAATGGTGTGAAAAGGGAAAAACATCCAGTATGCGGCAGTCCTGTGGGCGAAAATGCCTTGTTGATGCTAGAGGTCAGAGGAGAATGGGCCGACTGATTCAAGCTGATAGAAGAGCAACTTTGGATGAAATATCCACTCGTTACAACCGAGGAATGCAGCAAAGCATTTGTGAAGCCACAACACGCACAACCTTGAGACGGATGGGCTACAACAGCAGAAGACCCCACCGGCTACCACTCATCTCCACTACAAATAGGAAAAAGAGGCTACAATGTGCACAAGCTCACCAAAATTGGACAGTCGAACACTGAAAAAATTTGCCTGGATTGATGAGTCTCAATTTCTGTTGAGACATTCAGATGGTAGAGTAAGAATTTGGCCTAAACAGAATGAGAACATGGATCCATCATGCCTTGTTACCACTGTGCAGGATGTTGGTGGTGGTGTAAGGGTGTGGGGAATATTTTCTTGATGCCCAATTGGCACTAAGAGGCCTAAAGTGTGCCGTTTAAATGCCATGGCCTTCCTGAGCATTGTTTCTGACCATGTCCATCCCTTTATGAACACCATGTACCCATCCTCTGATGGCTACTTCCAGCAGGATAATGCACCATGTCACAAAGCTCGAATCATTTCAAATTGGTTTCTTGAACATGACAATGAGTTCACTGTACTAAAATGGCCCCCACAGTCACCAGATTTCAACCCTATAGAGCATCTTTGGGATGTGGTGGAACGGGAGCGTTGTGCCCAGGATGTGCATCCCACAAATCTCCCATCAACTGCAAGATGCTATCCTATCAATATGGTCCAACATTTCTGAAGAATGCTTTCAGCACCTTGTTGAATCAATGTCACGTAGAATTAACGTAGTTCTGAAGGCCAAAGGGGGTCAAACACAGTATTCGTATGGTGTTCCTAATAATCCTTTAGGTGAGTGTATATTGACCTACCTTTTACAGACATGTGTTTCCTGTTTTAACTCTCAAAAGGCTGCAAGCAAGGTTTTACCTCTGTGAGGTGTTTTGCAGTAATGTTGTGTCTAGTGTATGGATTTTTCAAGAATATTGTTTAAAATGGAACACTAAAAGTTGTTTATTACACACATACGTTTTCCATTTGTGGGGAACGCGTGTTGTGTTGTGACTGACAGTGCCTCGTTTCTTTGCGGTAAACATATTTAACCAATGCGATATGCATAGAGAGAGACATTCTGTCATTCCGATTTTGAGCACATCTGTGTAATTAATAGTTACATTCATTAAGCATTTTTCAGAATAAAGATAAAGCTTTTGAGTTTCAGGACAGGATGACTTTCTGCCCTTGTGAATTAATTTCAATGTATTTTGGAGAGTTGATTCCTTGACATCTCGCTGCTTGCTGAGCTGTAGTCTTTTTTGATTGTAGTTAACAGATGGTCTACCCTTGAGGTTAATAATCCGACTGTCAAGTCTGGTACAAATGTTCTTCATGGTTCATTTTGTAACGTCTTTATGCTTTTTAGCACAGATTTGTATTTTTGTCGTTAGTCATCCCACAGCATCTTACAAATGCAAACTGCTCATTTACATAAAGACATAATTAGCAAAACAAAATTAGTTTTATTTTCTTAAATTTCTTCTGGTTTTTGAGAGATTGAGATTTTCCTCCCCATAATTAGAAAAAGTTTATAATGACCATGTTTATTTGAATGACCATGTTTAGGTATCTACATGTTATTCCAAGCAACTTCAAGAGATGCTATTACCATTATAGTAGTGTTAAAACATGATATTCAATGACAATCACAGCAGTGACACACAGGGAGTGACAATATTACTGAGAACCATTATTAAACAAAGACTTTGCAATAACTTTGCAATTCTAATATAGACGTTTTCATCAGTCACTCACCCCTGGCAATACTAGTAAAGACGTTTTCATCAGACACTCACCCCTGGCCCGAAGTTCTGTATTTAGTTCGGATTTAATTTATTTTATATTTAATTTATAATAATATAAATTATTAATATTTGATTGTCAATTGTATTGAATTACATTAAACTAAGTAAGTTAAGTTTGGGCCACATAACGTTTGTTTGTCCAATTAGTATTTTTTTTAAAGATGGTCCTTTGTGTTGTTTATGTGCTCTATGGTTAATATCATATTTTGGAGCCACAATTCAATGCCTTCCATATTTGATATTTGATTTACATTTTTTTGGCCACTCGTGGTTGTGTTTTTGGGTCAAGGCTTTCAAATTCATTAAATCTCTTCTGATATGGATGATGTACACACTAATAAAATGTTGGGTTAGTTTAAGCAAGCAAATGCTTTATATTTGACCCAACATTTTTTGTGTATGAAGAGGATCACTCGTTATATCCAGTCACTGATCCAGCACACCGATGTGTTTTTAAAAATAAATTTCAAGTAGTCTTAAAGACCTTGATAAGCTGGTTTAGATGTGTTTAAGTTGAGTTAAAGTTAAACTCCTAGATTTGGCCATCCAGAAACTAAATTAATTCATCTTTAGACCAAAGAAGCAATTAAATTATTGATGATCTGTAATTGTGACTCATGAATGGAAAATGTATAAAATAATATGCACATTAGGCCTTTTTAATTGTTATTATTTCTTTTAAATGTTGGCAATTATAGGCACTTTCTCTAAAATATTCACCGCCTGATGCCATTGTCATATCATACATTACTCATGTGTATTATTATCAACACTTCAGTTCAATTTAATGTAGATGTTCACCAAGAAAAATTATTGTACCTTAACTACTCATGTAAAGTTGTGTATGGACCATATGCGACAACACTCAATGCCCTATAACCTTGACAACTTTACTTTTTTTGTCTTCACGTGTACTAGCCTTTATCCTCTTCACATAATTATCAGAGAAAATGGCTTTTCGCAATTAAATTGCATTATAGAGCAGAAATGAGTGTTGGTGCAAAGTGAATCTCACAAGTCAAATGAGATATGAAGTCACTCACGCTTCTTAAAGGTGATTTCCCCCGCACACACGGCTTCCGTTCCACACGTATCTCAGTCTTTGACGGTATCATGGGAATTCAGCAGTCTCCAATCTAGATCTTCCTCTGAGAACTTCTACACGACACAAGAATGATTAGCATCAGCATGCACACACAGATTATTAGAGGAAAAGTTCCCATTGTTCCAACAGAAAGTGCTGAGTTCAAAGGAGTACACAAACCTTTGCTCGAAGAAACTCTTAAACACCACGTCAGATTTTTGGATGGCACCGCAAGAGGGAATTGTCCCTTTCTCCTTGAAACTCTCAGGAGGGGGAGATTGATTTAAAAGTTAATAATTGGCTGCAGCTGCGGATGAATAATTTTTTTTGGATCGAAACTCATCCAGAAGTCATTGTATATATCTCCAATGTCACACTCCAAGATTAAATCATGTAGTCGAAAATAGGATTGGATGATGAATGGGATTTTGTTCTGTATGCATTCAAACCACAGAAATGCATTTGCCATGTAATCTATATTGTCAGAATAAACATGATTTCACTTTGATGCTATAAGTCCCTAAATTTAAAATATAGTTTTAATGTTACCCAGGCTGTGCACACACTTGTTATTAAAACGACTTAAATTCATCGGTACAAAATATGATTACAGGACTAATTCCAGTGTTGTGTGTTGCCTAAATACAATATAGCATGCATGTTTTTAAGTACCGCTGTCGGAAATAAGCATGTTGGTCTGTGACAGAGAGGTTATTTTCCTTAACAATCCAATGATGCTGCACAGCCTGCTGTAGATGCTGTAGATCGTATAGCTCTATAGTTAACTAAAGAGTGTGTTTGTGAATATTTGCACAGTAGTAGTCTAAGATCTGCATGCCTCGCTGCACTCTGATGATGTAACGGCTCAAATGATTTACTGTGGCAGGGGTGCAAGAGCAAGAGGAGAGAGAGGGGCATAGGAGATGCACTATCACACTCAGATTTATTTCAGCCCACTAAAAAAACTGTGCTTAAAGGTATAATTCTCGCAAAAATACAATTCTGTCATCATTTGCTCTTCCTCTTGTCATTTCCAACCTGCATGACTTCCTTTTGCAGAACTCAAGAGAAGATATTTTGAAGAATGTTCGAACCGATGCTCCCCATTGACTCCTACTGTATGGACACAAAACCAATGCAAGTTGCAGCGGTTTTCTGTTACCAACATTCTTCAAAATATCTTCTTTTTGTTTTGGGGTGAACGGTCGCTTTAACATCTCTAATGCATTCATTTTGATGCTTGCCACAGTTTTATATATAAATGTAGTTTTCAATTATTGAATGAACATGTTCACCCAATTTTATGATACCTTTCACCTTCCACAGACCTGCTTCGAGTGGTGATCAAAATCCCTTCAGATTCCAATGTAACTTAAAATACCAGCTTTTGACATACCAATAGTCCCATGAGGTAAAATACTGCAATACTGTATCTCGACACCCTCTACCCCAAAGACTAGTCAAGGCAGTTGTTTGAATCCGTGTACGTTTTCATCTCTTGTCAGAAATCCGTCTTCGCATCCTGAACCGTCCCATCCATTTTTGCAAGCTCCCAGACCCCCCCCCCTTTTTGAACATTCGGTTCAAAAACTCTTCAGTTTCTCTCTAGTGAACTGTGTAATAAGCTCAACGCTGGTTCTCGCCCCTCCCCCTCCAGTCTGCTTACCTCTCCTCTCTCTCGCCGCATCTTGTTTGGATAGTTGCTGCGCGGGAGAGCGTCCGAGGCTTCTCCTCTTTACTCCGAGTGGAAAGTCATGGAAACGGTTCCTCTGCAGCAGGTGGATCGCGTGTGGCGGCAGAGCAGACAGTCCCTCGCGTTTTGACACGAGACCCCGCTGCCCTCTAACCCTCCTCTTCCTCCTCCCACTGCAACAACCCCGGTCACGGTAGGCAGCATGGCTCTCCCAGAGCTCCCTGAAGTACAGATTTCGTTCTGATCTGTTGGGCCGACCGAGTCGAGTCAAGCGTTAAGATAAGAATTGGAGTTGGGACTCAATTGACAAGGGCATCGCCACCTGCCATGGACCGAGCCGAGAAATGAGGGGGGACGTCAAGAGCAGGCAGCGGGCGGCGCTCTTGCAAGCGATTGGCCGGCTCCTCAATCGCTGATGGATTGAAGTGCCCGGGCGCAAAGAGAATGTCTCCCAGCATCAAAAACTTGGATTGCTTTTCCCCAATGTTGTGCCACTGTAAAGTAGCATGCACCAACAGCACCATCTCACTTATGTTCGGATGCAAGGTAGGGAATGCTGTTTAATTAATTAGTTGAACATTTAAAAACAAAGATGGATGTATAACTGACAGATTTGGACTTAGACCTGCTAATTGTCATCTCATACCGAGAATAGTTTTGTTGATGACACCTTTAGCGGGTTACGGGCTGAACATATGCTCCAGGTTGCACTCTCATGGCAACCATCCAATCCTTGCATGTGTTCCTGATTTTTGTGCATGGTTATGTTTAGAAGCCTCACAGAGTCTCCATTTGTCCAATCTCATTTAGACAAAATGAAACTCAACAAGACCAGAAAAGCTTCTTGAGAGATTTCTTGGGTTCTGTTAGCTGTTGAAGTGTATTATTTCAGTTTGAATTAAAAATGATCTATTTTTCCAACGAACACAAACTTTGGTATAAATCTCAGTCGGGGCAAGGCCGAGGATTCCTCTTCTAATCATTTTCCAGCTTGTTTAGTTCAGCTAGGGATGGCAAGTTATTTGTTACATAACAGCCTGGTCCTCTGGGAATCTTAGACGGCGTCCCAATTATATCTACTATCTGTGATTAGGACGCTGAGAAAAAAGCAATTGTTTCTCCTTATTTCACGTCTCGTTGGTTAGCCTTGCTTAGCCGTCTTCATCTACATAGCCTTGCGGAGAGCACAGTGATTATGGCTCGTCACTTTATGCCCGCACTGGCAGAATCAGAGTATACTCACTACAAAAAAAAGACCTACACCACTGGGGAAGCCCTCATTAGCTCATAATGAGTAGAAGTCTCCTAGCATTATAGAGGATGTAGAGATGTGACCCATGTGCCATATAGGAGCATATTACACCATTTACATAATTTGATTATTAACATGATTTGACTAAGAGCATGTCAAAATATAAATGATGCTGTCATCCTTTACTCGCCCTTTTGTCATTTTAAACCTGTGTGACTTTTTCTTCTTCAAAAAACACAAAAGAAGATATTTTGAAGAATGTTCGAACAGATGCTCCCCATTGACTCCTACTGTATGGACACAAAACCAATGCAAGTCAAAAAGGACCAACGGTATTCTGTTATCAAAAGGAAATCACACCGGTTTGAAATGACACGAGGGCATGTAAATATTATTAGTCGTTTTATCTATATTGTATAGAATAGGGGTGTAACGATACTTCGTAATATGATATTTCTCGATGCAAAAATGTGGGAGAGATGGGGATATTTTACGATATCTTATCCAGGGGGTCAAGACGCTACCTGCTCTACGCCTGCGTGTTAAGTGTGTATCTGGGAAAAGTCACTGGGAGAAGGGGAAGCACAAGACACAATCTGTGTCTCCATGTGGTTACAAAGCGTCTTAATATCTCCACATTCAAACTTTTAAAACACTTCAAACTTGAAGCGTGACTGCTGGCGAGTAACCCCGAAACACATTACAACGGCAACCACAAACGTTTTATATGCCAATGTTCATTTATCCGCTTATGTGAACTGCTGCATGACGTGATACTGTATCGATTAGAGAAGCGAGGAACTGAGTCCTCACTTTAAAAGATTGAATTGCATGCTAAAAATCAAACCAAGTATGTGATTTGCATAGCAAAGACAGTGCAGCTTCAAAGAGACTGAGGTGCCCTTGAGCAACGCACCTTACCCCACCTTACCCCGGCGCTGCAGTGTTAGCTGCCCACTTCTCCGGGTGTTCACAACTTGGAATGCTTGAGTTCACTACTCACTGGATGGGTATAGCTGACAAATAGGTTGCTCTCAGAGGATGGATCCAGTTGAGGATAATCAAGAACTGGCCAGTGGTGCGGAAATAAGAAGCCAATGGCTGTGGTTGAGGCGGATGGACATAGAATGTGCTTGTAACAATGCGACACACACCCAGGTCTGATCAACCTGTCTTGAGCCTCCCTTGGCTGAGGGTGTCGTGTGATAAACGGCACAAAGGTGCACAACTGACTGATGGGAACCATATTTATCAGCAGCAGGGCATTCTCAGCAGCACCTCACCAAATGGCATCTTTCACCCAGGATAATGGATGTGATGAAAGTGGGATGAGATATCTTTCCTTGCTATTATCAGATAGACATAAGTATGTATTTCTATAATATATTTATCCCCCAAACACAGAAGATGCCTACCTGACGAATCCAGTGAAACCTCAGACCTCCTTTCCTCTATTCATATTCTTGACTGCTCCCCCGGAAGGATTGGGAAAAATCCTATTGGGCAATTCAACTGTGCTGAAATAGTGGGATTATAACACCTAGTCCTATTAAGCGAATCTTCTGCCATTTTTTTTTATTCTCCCTCGTGTCATTTAAAACCTGTTCATGACTGTTTCTTCTGTGAAACAAAAAAAGAAGATATTTTGGCTTTGGCTTTGGGTTCTTTGGTTACAAACATTCCTCAAAAGATCTTCTTTTGTGTTCTGCAGATGAAAGTCATACAGGTTTGGAATGGAGTAAATTATTTAAAGGTGTGCTTGTGTGGTATCTGGTGGGTTTGTTTAGTGCCGAAGAGATGAAATTCAGAGTAGGTGCGTGTTTGTTTGAATAATATAGTTTTTCTGGCCACACTGTCACCAAGCCTCTTGATTCTGAAATCGACAATGAGAAAAAAGTCCGATACCCAATGATCCACATTGATAATTAAACCTCATACATCCTTATTCGGATGGTCACTGAGCATTTCATCTCTTTCAGAGGAAGCCCCACCAGTCTCTCTGATCCTCATCTGAACGCTACTTTGCATATCATTGATTAAATCCTGCCAGGATGTGCTTGCCACATAAAAAGCGCTGACTTTTTTGTATGCTTCATTTTTCACTGGAAATATCCGGAGATCTGTGTCCTGATTGGCCACTTTGTCCCCACAGATGGCTCTTTTATTAGTTTCTGGATAGGCCTTTTGCAGTAGATTTGCGCTGATAGTGCTTACCATTATGGAGTTTATTGTTAGTTCATTTATTGCTTTCTGTCTGTATGTACCACATATTTTGGTGTTCTTTCAGTAAAACTATCCAAAGTTTCTCACAGCAAGACACAGTTACTGAGGAAGCAACATTACATAAATTACTTTGTTTTCATAGGGGGCATGTTTGAAATAATTTCCCCCATACTTTTATGCTTCAAACAAGAAATACAACCATATGCTATGAACTAGGGCAAAAGGTAGTTCTAGATATATTTTCTTGCTTACTTTTTAATCCTATAGCATTTTGATTCTCAAGATACATTTTTGTACTGTTTATTTGCAGGGCTGTTTAACGATAAATTACGATTAATCACATCTTGGATAAAATTTTGTGTTTACATAATAATTGTCTGTGCACTGTGCATATTTATTTGTATTTATAAACGCATAAGTAATAAAAAACAATGAATGTTTATGAATGCAAATATTTCCTAAATATATATGTACAGCATGCGTATGTGTTTTTAAATACAAAATAAATATGCTCAGTGCTAATAAATTATTAATTAATTATATTAACACAAACTTTTATTCTGGATTAATCATGATTGATCGTTTTACAGCCCTATTTATTTGAGGCAGCATTAGTTAAATATACATTTAGGCTAACACATCTTTATTAC
The DNA here is from genome assembly GCF_947034865.1 of Barbatula barbatula. Lineage (NCBI taxonomy): Eukaryota > Metazoa > Chordata > Actinopteri > Cypriniformes > Nemacheilidae > Barbatula > Barbatula barbatula. The sequence goes on from NC_136770.1 coordinate 18,559,277, forward strand.
TGCTTTAATTTAGGTCATGTCAGCATTTATTAAATATTAAGCAAGGTTTGAATTGGAACTGTGTTTTTGGGCATGTTGTTTGCTTGGTTTTGTAGATTTTCTCCAAACATAAGGCACAGTCTAAACCAGCAGTTTCTGAAATGAAGTGAATATGAGGGTTGTGTTTATGTAGCAGAAGGCGCACATAAAGATCAGATCAGAAGAGTCACTGGAGGATTACTATAATCAATAGACTGCATCTTCTACCAATAAACCCGGAGTGCTAGAAAGGTGGTGTGCAGCTTGAAGGGTTCATAACACAAGGAATTAAATTGTTATTGATTTTGGCTATGTGAGTTCATTGTACCATGAAAACATGCTAAACCATCTATCTGCAAAAAATCTATTAAAGGTCCAGTGTGTAATTTTTGTGATGATCTATTGATAGAAATGCAACATAATATTCATATGTCTTTAGACATTTACTTTATTCCCTTTGCATAATTCGCTATGTTCTGTTCTCCGTAGTGTTTCGGAGGGGAGGGGAGGGGTGGAGTGAGCGGTTGGTTGCAATTCGCAACCTTGCCACTAGATATTACTGACTGGACCTTTAAAGCTTAAGTGCAAATATGTAACATGACTATCATGCAGGTAAAACTTGGTCCAATGCAATAATACTGTTGTAGTTAAATATTAAAAGAACCTGTAAAATGTTAGAGACTGGCATACCTTAATGTAAGACTGTCGTAATGTAATGGATGGTCTTGGTCCATCAAATAGTTTTTAATTTAATTTTAAGTTCAATTTTACAGCTTAATGGTCCAGTGTATGTTTTGGAGGATTTATTGACAGAAATGCAATATAATATACATAACTATGTCTTCAGATGTGTATAAAGACCATATATGGTATAATAAAGAGTTTTTATTACCTTAGTAAAAAGAAAACTGAAAAACTAAATTATAAAAAAAAAATATGTTTTACGACGTCAGCGAATACGTGTTTTTGTGTGTCTTAAAAGTTGCCTATGCATGTATTAGACACGCAAAAATGAAAGCGTCGGAACAAAAGATGCACTCTATCTAAAAGTGAACGCTCACCGAGACCTGCCTGAAGTGCCTCGTGTAACCACACCCCCACATATCTACGTCAGTTCGTGGTGTTATTTGACTAACACTGCCCAAATGTATACGCAAGTAAGGAGAGCGTACCTGTCAGTACAATTGCTTTGGAACCTGATGTTCCAGATATGGTAAGAAGCCAGTGAGAACTAATTTCGAGATCAGGAGCATCAACACTTTCGACCTTTAATCCCACATGGCATTACACAATCAGTTTAAAAGATATCAAGGTTATATATTCACTCAATTTTCTTAACATTATGCAGGATGATTTATTGATTTTAACAGTAAGTTGCCTTGTTGGACTGGGTCACATTTATTTGATTGAAAAACAGGAAATATTTATGCGTTGTTACATGCATTATCACTTAGATATTTTTCTAGAATTCATAAAAGTCCTTTTCAGTTAGCGGTGGTGCATAATTCGCTCCATGTTATGTCTTTCTGGCCTTTCTTTAGTTTTCAGTGTTCCGGTGTCTGGATTCAGATCAATGCTAATGCAGCCCATTGATGCATTTCAAGCTGTTCAAATAGTCCTTTCCCTGTCTTTCCCCTTATTAAGTCTGGGAGCAAATGCAGGTCATCGCCGTAGAGTGCATTTTCATGCTTCTGATCAGCATGTTGGCAGTTACAGAGGTCAGAAGTCCAGATGTAAAGGTCAGCAGATGGATGCTTCATACCGGTCTCTCTCGGGTCTGCAGATACTGTAAATTGACCGGGTTAGTTTGCTGTGGACAGCTTGTTTGCTGTTGTCCCACGGCGCTGTTTATTATGGTTTAGTGTCATTCCCATTCTTCTCACTTTCCCCACCTGTTGTTTTTGTCATGAGCTGTTAATGTAGCCTTAAATAGGTACCGCTGTGCAGATCCAAATGGCAAACAGTATGGAACTATTCTGTTCTATTTAGCAGATCAGCTTTTGACAGCTGTTGTCTACTAATAAGTGTGACTATAATGCAAGGATGAAACCTTTTGAGATTATTATCTCATTTACTGACCCTCTTGTCATACCAAACCTATACGACTGCAGAACACAAAAGAAGATTGGTAACCAAATAAGATTGCAACCCATTGACTTCCATTTTGTGCGCACAAAACTACTTAAAATAAATGTTGTATTACAATGAAAAAGTAACCCGATTTGAGTGACATGAGAGGGTGAATAAATGATGAGATCTTTTATTTTGGGATAAACTGTTTCTTTACAAATAGAGAATTTAGATTATTTAAGGTTACTGTTAAGGTTATATTCACATTGGTTCATTTAGGGTTTTGGATACATCTGTATGTGTCAGATCACATGATAATGAGCTTTGAGAAGTATTGTTCTTAAATCCTTCAGCTTGATTATTGATTTGGCAGAAAAATGGGTCAAACTTGGATCCCAGCATCGCTGGAGGGGGAGATAGCGACGCAAATAAAGAGCTTTTTCTGGGGCACTGATATGACTGGAGTCTTCGGCTCTGTTCCAGAACGTACTGTAGTGAGCTGTCAGGTTGTGCCTACCTAAAAAGTGTAGACTGTACTTACACTTTAAGTTTTCAGGGCTATCGTAAATACAAGTTTGTTAATCGGGAATTCGACATGAATCATCGCACATGTCGTATTTACCACTGGGAATGTAGAGCATAGAGCAGTAGTGACATCAGGTTTTCATAACTTCTGAAACTCGCCAATAGCCTAGTGCTGTTGATTTTGATGCGCGTCTCCTATACAGGACATAGGGAGTGCTGTTTAAGGTGTGCAACGTTACCTATGTAGAGCGTTTGAAAGCAGTCACTTGTGAGGCTCTTTTTTGATTGTTGGAAAGTGACTTTAAGTGACCAACTTAAAATGATGGGACTGTTGGGCAGCAGTATGCTTTTACAAACTGCACATCTATTTATCTATTTTGTAAGCTAAAGTAGTTGGCTTACATCCGCATTAGTCATTCAGCGATTTGTTGCGTACCGTCAGTTAGAATTGTCTTGATAAAACTTTAGCAGCGGAGGTAATCCTATAAAAGGTGTAAAGCCTGGGTTTGCTGCCCTGGATTTGTGTGATGTAACAACAAATGAAAAGGTTACGGATGCTTGTAAGTCTGTTGCGCCTTTAGTTCGGGCATTGGGGGTTTGATATGCAGGGAACACACGTACTAATAAAAATGTACACCTTGAGCGTATTATACTGGAAGTCAGTTTTGATAAAAGCGTCTTCCAAAATACATAAATGCAAATCTAAAGGAGGATAAGTGCTATAGAGCGATTCAAATCTCTGCTAATGTCAGAAATCCTGCTGTTTATCTTGGCATACTGCTCATCTTTGCACATTCCCAAATTATGCTGATTATGCTGACAAGCTATCTTGTTTGATTTTCCCCTTGTGGCTCTTTTTCACGTCTCGTCCGCTCTGAATGGTCACATTGATACAGAGTTGTCTCATAAAGGAACTACAGCTGGCTTCCTGATAGTTAATTATAGTTGTCTCATGGGAGAGATGCCAAGGAATAGCCAGCCATTTTCTGTTTTGAACTGCAAAAACTAAATTTGTGCTTGTTTTGTGCCTTATGATTCATACGTCCAATCTGTCATTGCTTCTGTGCTATATCGCAGAACTTATACAGTGGCTCCATTAAGTATTTGGATGCTTTCTGATTGTCCAACTGTATAATAATCTGCTATCTTCGATATGTGCAAATTTATGTTTTCCTTTTCATCTACCTGCATATATTTTGATGTTTTGAATCAAATTTGTGTAATTTGGCACTGTCAAAGCACAGTATCATTTGAATAAGGCTGAAAAGTTTAATTGTAGGTTTTGCAATGGGGACAGCTGTGGGGAAGGGAGGGATATAATATTTTCTAGAGAGACAGGAGGCCAAAACTCAGGACGAACAAGCAAATAGATCAAATGTATGCTGTATATTGAATGCGCCCTGTACTGTTTTGGATAAAACAAGCATCGAAAACAAAAGCAGATCATTCATAAATCATGTTTTTTATTGGTGCATTTGTGCTTTCAAATCTTCATTCGACAAAAAAAGCACTTCTAGACACAGAAAGGCTGGTAACTAGAAACTTCAATGGTTTTATAAATAGGTCAAAATCTCTCAAAGGAGTATATGGTTTCAAGGTAAATGCAGAAATTATTCAGTTCATAAATGAAGCAGCTGTTTTTGTAAACTTCAGTGAAATCATAATTGTTTACTGTAAAAAATTATTTCTTGTCGTTTTCCATTACAAATATCTGCCAGTGGGGTAAGAAAAATAATCTTAATTCAAAAAAGGAAAACTTTTTTTCTCACCCCATTGGCAGATATTTTTCTTGTTTTTAGCATAACCTCACTTCATTTTAATATTTTCAAAAAACCTAATATATTATGTCATTTGTGAATTTTGAATGTGTGATTTAGGAATGTTTCGATATAGTACCGGAAACAACAAAAATATATTGTCCTGCAGAAACTTTAAGAAAATGTACCTTTCGTCGAACAAGCCACACAATTGGGTTCCTAGCAACACCTTTTTCCTCTGGGGTGAATGTGTCAGACCTCGTAAATCTGCATCCCAGATTATGCTGCATCATGCAAATGATGCTTGGCTCTTGTCACGTGGAGTGAGTACGCAGGTTGTTTTGGCAGCAGTGCAGGCAGAGCACAGCCAGGTTACAGAGCTCTCGTACAGTATTCAAGGTGAAGTGCAGTGTTTGCAGAGCTCTGGTCTTGGGTGTGTTTCCTGCCAGATAGACAGACAGGATCTGACAGCTTTACAGCAGCACAACTAGACCCGAGACAGAAATAGGGCGTGAGGAGCAAGCACGGCTCTCCTCCAACTCTTTAAGAACCTGTTCGACATCCATCAAACCCGATTCTCCACCTCTCAGGTCTCACCCACTCCAGGGTTGTGGCATTGCCTAACTAGCATTAGTTTTTCACTGTGTCATATCCATGAAAACATGTCCTCCTTAGTTGATAACTGGATGAGTGATCTCTATGCATTTATGATGGTTTTACTAATAGAAGCTTGGATTGAACCGACCAGCGCAGAGCGAGATTGTCGATCCAGCCGAGCAGCTCATTATCCCGGCAAGCTGGTCCCACAGCGACTGCGACTGTGAGGCACTCATTGGTGTAATAACATCTCCAGAAGTACTACACGTCTGTTCTTTTCACTCCCAGCCGTTGCTTGGAGTTCACACTCACCTTTTGAGTCTCACCGCCTTTGTAGCCAAAAGTCAGTTTAAAACTTTTGAGTTGCTGTGAATAAGTACAGGACACAGGCTGCAGTTTTTTGGTTAGAAAAGGTGAATATGTCTGGGCACTGTGCATATTAATTTTGTATTTATTAACACATGCACATACAGGACATGTTTATAAATCGAAAATAAATATGCACAGTACACAGATATACTCCATTTTATGTAAAAACAAACTTATATTCGGGATCTGATTGATCATAATATTTTTACTGCAAAAATAAATGTTGTGTTCACTATTGTGGGTCATAACAGTTGGACCAACATTTGGCTGATTTTGTTTTCTACAGAATGTAAGGAATAATTTTATGTACCTCATTAAATAATCTTTTTTTCCCTTCAGCCTGTCGAAATGCGTTCTGGGATTTACATTTACCGTACGCATTTGACAGAGGCTTTTGTATTTAAGCATTAAATCTATACATCTATTAGTATTTGTAGTATCTGAAAATCGAGCGATTTTTCACATGCTTTCAGTTCAACAGGATTGTCTTATTTTGCGATGAATGTGATGCTGAAACAAGTATTCTTAGGTTAAAGCTGGATGTTTCTGCTAATTATTGTTTGGAACAGGTCTTCGGTTCTCTTACAATGTCTAAAATGTTGCCTTTTGAGGTTTTGGAACAGAGCAAAATATGTTTTTTTTGTACTGGCACTGTAAACTTCACGCGTTCTTGGCTTCAGAGGATTCATTTACCTCCTGTAGTGCAGTGACGTTTCACACCCAACCAAAATAAAACTCCAATTTAGAGCTTGTCCCACTTTTTTGGGCAACAACCTTCTACAAGAAGCCTGTCCCCATTTTCAACCCTCAAGACTTATGTTTGAATTTCCTAACCTATATCGCGGGAATGCCGTAGAGGCAGGCTACGGATTGGGGTCAAGAAGGTAGCTGGGCAAGATGGATGTGTGTGGATAAAAGGCACTGCTTGAATAACTTGTGTTGCCTGTTAAGAAAGTAACAACGCTATTTCAGATACAGACATGGCAGATTGGGGTCGAGTGAGACTGCTGTGCGGCGGTTGGAATACGGGGTGTCTGGCTCATTTAAAACAGTGCTCCCCATCCGATCAGTGAGGTCTAGGAATGGATTTTTTAGTACTTTCAGATTTCTGTACAAGCGCTTGATTAAAACTTTTATGAGCAGTTTGCAACGCTTTATTTTTGAGGTTTAGTCATTTCAACTAGTATTTTACAAACATTTAGTTTATTCCAGTCAGCTACTGTATGTGCATCATATAATTAAAAAGTGCCGATGCTCTTCTTTAGATGCATATTGCATGATGTCATTAATTGAATGTGATAAGCATTTATCTTATGCTAACAAACCTGTTATTTATGTACTGTATAGTGTAATTTCTTTAAGTAGGAGATGTTATGCTATGTACAAAACACATTTAAATTAGGGCTGTGATGATTTATCACGATTAATCGCGTCGAGAATAAAGGTTTGTGTTTACATAATATATGACTGGGTACTGTGCATATTCATTTTCAATTGATAAACACATACACATGCATGCCATATATTGAAAAAAACGATTAATCATTTGACAGCCTTAATTGAAATACTTTTATAGACCATTTTGCCGGACGCAAACAACACTTGAAAATGTATATAATTAAGTCTTAAAGATTTTCGATTAACATTCAAATTCAGTTTTAGTCATTTTGTTGGTTGTATTTTAAAGTTTGTGTAGTGTAGAAAATCGAAACCAATAATTGCTTCTAGTTGTTTACATCTTGCAAATGGTCTGTATAATGTATTGTAAAACAGATATTTTTATATTTTATTTTATATATTTAGTTTAAGATAGACTTTTTTTATTTATTTTATTATTGAGGAAAGCAGTGGTCTGTTAAAGTAGTAATTTACCCAAATATGATGTAATAATTTAATCATTTATCATCATTCCATCCCTACCAAATCTGTATATGATGTGAGGTTCACTTTTTTCATCATTTCTAAATTGTTGCATTGAAGTTCAAATATGGTGACGGATTGATATATTAAATCCTGCTGGTTCTTCCGTGATGAAACACGAAAGACAACTAGTCCTTAGCATGCAGACATATTTGAACTTATTGTGCTGATCGGTTTGTTTACATGGATGTCACTTCATAGCTTAATGAACAGGTATTTGGCTTTTTCCACCAAGGCCAACAGTCAAGACAGGCAATTTCTTGTCAAACCGAGACCGGGAGAGTCTGTTTCTGTGAAATTCCATTATGCAGGAACAAATTCTTGGGTGCTATAAACAAATCCGCGCAGAATTCCTGCAGTTCTCCTGCCGTTCTTTATACCGGTGATCCCTTACCCATTTTAAGCAGTGACTTTCCCCATCCTTAGCAGTGTTTCCCACAGGATTTTGAGAGACTGGAGCTGATGACGCCACACACTGATTAGCATATTTGTGATGTCATCATGTCGTGTTTGCGTTTGGCCTAGTTTTGGCACATCTGTTTCACTTCTCCTCTGTGATAACATTGTATTGTATTTAAACAAAACTGAATGCTGTTTTCACAAATGATCTGTCCTATTGTCAGACATAAAACGACCCAATAACATCTCTTTAATCCAAAATCCGAACACGAAATCACCATAAATTTCCATTGAAGAGCGGACACGTATATGAGGAGATTTTTGTTTATAGGTATTACTTGTTTGTCTCATGCAGCGCATAGCCTTTACTGCCGCTCCTCTTCAGAAATATGAGAGAATACATTGTTGCGGTTACACACAGTTACAATTACAGAACAAGCATTCTCGCAGCACACACCGCACTGAAGGGAGGGCAAAACTCGCACACAGACTCACACAAAGCAGACTCACACTAAAGGGTGTGTGGGAAACTCTGCTAACCTTTGGTTAAGTCATAATAAACCTATATTTAAAACTACAGTACTAATTTCTCGCTAGAAATGCAATCAGAAGTTGTTGAAAGTGAAAATTAAACTTACAATTAGAGAAAACTAGGCTCCAATGGGCCGAAATGGACACCACCATTTTATTTGTGTTTTTATTAAAAAATAACACATTTTAGAGATTGTGATACTGTGAAACCGTGATAGGTTTGCTCAAGGTTATCACACCGTCAGAATCTCATACCGGCCCATGCCTATTTACAAAACTTGATATACAGGATATAAACCGGCCTTGAGATCCTGATAACTGTATTATAATTTCTACCTCTCAGTGAACATACAACCTATAGTCGCTTATACGGTAGATAGGCCTACAATGGGCTTATCATGAATTCTTCATTGGCACGTGTTTAATCTTGGTTTAACACACTCTCTTTTCTCTTCTAGAAATATAGATATCAGGATGAAGATACCACATCGCCTCCAGAGCACAACTCTCCTCACATGCCGGGGGATGGACGTCCTCCTGAGCTTGTTCAGGTATCGGAGAAGAACATCTCACAAATTGAGAATGTACACGGCTACGTCTCCCATTCGCACATCTCTCCAATGAAGGTAGAATATTCCGCCGTTCTGTTTGCTCTCTGATGCATTTCTGTGCTGCATGTCATCTATCCTGCGTCTAGTCTGTAAACATGCAAAAATGTTGTGTGTGATAGAACCTCCATCACGTGTCATGTTTACAAGCGAACACGCATACAACTTTTATACAACACTAGCACATTATTAGAAATAACCCGATTTATCCAACTCATCCAAATCTTATAAATGTATTTAAATGTTTAGTTCAGTGTTTGGAGAGTGAAGCATGTCCCATGTGATGTGGAGATGTGAATGTGTAGACTGTACCTGCAGTTCTGTACGGAGCTTTAAGTTTACAAGTGACAAAGTTTTAACTATTCACTTTGCTGTGTATTCAGCACAATGTATGATATCTCATGTAGTTGCTGTCCAAGCCCAAGAGAACTACTGCGCTATCGCCCCCTACATGTGACTGACAGCTCAGGTTTTTTAACTTTAAAGAAACGTATGTATGTAAGACCTACTGTACACAAAATCTTTTTACAGATTTCTTCACTGATTTTGGGAGTGGATCTGCGGGATTCTCCAAGAAATCATGAATATGATAAACCAGAATTCAGAAAACTGCATTCTTAAAGTCGGCATTAAACATTGCGTTTGTCTCTTTTCCTTATCGTGATTTATATCCGAGTGAAACTGCTTCTAAAATGAGATGAAAACAAAGACGGACTTTGATTTCAGGGGAACTGACTGGATCAATGGTAACAAAATGGAGATTTAAATGTTTTTCGTGACTTGTTGATGAGGGGAGGGGCAGAAACAAGTCCCTAATACAGTAGCCCCGCCCTCTGACATAACTCTTTATATTAACTCTTTTCGGTGGGGGGGGTTACATCTTTTTATTAAATATTATGAGTACATGAATTTGAAGAAGTGAAATCATTTATTAAAATACTACAATATTGCATTAAAAAATTGCTATTTTACATTTTGAGAAATCTGTTGCACTCTTCGTCACGCAACTATTTGACAGCCAATCAAAATCAATTAAAATTTAAAGGGCTCACGAGTTTAAAAATTTAAACTGCCGTGGCGAACTTAGAATAAACATTAAATCTTTCATTGGTGTCGATGCTTATAAAATGATTGTTATCATTATCGTTATAGTCATCACTTTTGGTGTGATCGGACCGAAACTGCTCTATGGCTAGACTGTGTAGTTAAGTCATTTAACCAACCCATATATGTACTAATGTACATTGTTTCCAATATAACGTTTTGCATCAAACCAGGACTGTTCTTTATCATTAATGAAAAAACTTGTTTGCATTCAAAACAAATACCCTACAAATAATGTGACAGAATCTGGAGCACAGAGTGAGCAGTGCTGATGTTTGAGGAGCAATGCTGGGAAGGGATCAGAGAAGCACTCTGCATGCCGACAGAGCAGCGCCTGACAAGCCCTGCCTGTCACCTCCGATCAGCCTCAGCTGCGCAGAGCACAAGCTAATGCTCTCCGTCCACACACACACATGCTCTGACATCACTATAAGCCTGCATTTCTCCTAAATCAGTCCATGTGCTCTAGGCTGATGGTGTTCTCTGGCTGCTCGCCCGGCTGATGCTCTCGCTCTTTTCTCTCTTAATCTCAGACAGTGTTGGCTACGTTAAATGATTGCGTGCATCATACCACAAACTATACAATTAGATAATTTAGCTTTTTAAAATCAAACTATGTTAGCATGTCATTTACTGAAACACCCTCGGGAAGTCTGATGACAATTCATAACAACTTGATTTAAATCAGGCCGATCATAGTATCTGTTTCTGTCCTTTTTGGTGATTGCTGCAGTCTTACACCACCTTGTGGTTGTTGTTTGTAATGAAAGAATCATTTCCACTTCAAGTGTCATTTTTGTGGCGCCAGCATCATTAAACAGAAATGTAAAATAGTAATAATAATAATAATAATAAATAGTTTAATTAAAAAATCCTGCCCATGCTGTGTCGGGTTGGTTAGAGCCACTGTGTTTACTTTTTTCAGTAGTATCGACCAACAAAGGCATTAAGCTCAGATAGGAGAAAGCATTTAAAAGATGTCTGAAAATGTGATACTCTTTTGATCCTGTTGGTCTTGTCTTTTTGAGATTTCATATTGCTGTTAATAAGATATTAAGAATACTGCGTATTAAGTTGTCGGTATCGATCAATTCTACCATCAATCGGATACCGCTCTACGCATTTTCTTCCCCAGAATGATGCTAACATGTCTGCTCTCTTTCTGTAGCACACGACACATGAGCCACATGCCTCTGGTCAGGTTTCTATTTACAGAACTCTCTACTGGCAGTCAAGACACGGGGATGCTCTCATCCAGAGTAATAGATTGTTTAACCTTTCGGTTTAGTGGCACACAGCTTGACATCTTCTCCTAAAGCACATGCACTATAAATGATGTGATATTGATTAAGGATCATCTAAATGTTTTATTTGATATTCCATTGAGCATGTAGCTTGTTTAGGCTCTTGCGATTATGGGATTGTAGGATGAATCCCTGCATGCTTGGCTTGGGCCATCAGCACAGATGGCATCTTGTGGCTCCCCATGTCCCACAGTTGTAGCGTCCTGCGACTGGCTTGCATACCTGCAAAGGCCCACGAATATATGAATGCTGATGAATGAATTGTTGCTTTGTTAGAGAAAGAAAAATGTGTTCTGTGTTATTACACGTTTACAGTGTGGATGGATAAATTAACATTTAGGGCTGTCAATAGATTTCATTATTCATGATTAATGGCCTAAAACATACAATGGAGTCCAAAATACTGGCATTTAATTTCACGTTTTAAATGTAAAGTTTAATTTGTCCCAGGAGAAAAATGTAAACTTCAAATGTCACGAAAAGAAAATATGTAGAATTTCTTAGGTCATAAATCAAATAGGGACAAGACAATGATAACACATTTTTTGTTGGAAATCAATTCTCTTTTAAACCCTGTTCATTTGCAAAATGTTTTACTGTGCATTCAAAGTAATATCAATCAAACGGCAGTATAATAAAATATACAATTAAAACAAGATAAGATGAAAAAAATCAAGATTTTTGAAAAAGTTCTGTTTTGTCAAAATTAACTCTTCATGTACAGCAGCAAAATGTTTACTTGTTTGTGCAAAAGGTCTCATTTTATTGAGTTGCAGAAATTAGTCCATGCTAGATTTAAAGTGATAGTTCACCCAAAAATAAAAAATCTGTCATAATTTCCTCACACTCTTGTCATTTTAAACCTGTATCACTTCTTCCACAGAACACAAATGAAGCTATTTTGAAGAAAGTTGGTAACCGAACAGCACTGGACCCCATTCACTTCTATTGTATGAACACAAAACCAATGCAAGTGGGGTCCAGTTAACAACATCTTTCAAAACATTTTCTTCTGTGTTCAGCGGTGATGCAGATTGTAAATGACTAAAGGGTGTATTGCTTTATTAACAACGGGGAGGGATGGAGAGTGCTTCAGGGTGGACCAAAATCTCCCAAAACTTTATTCATAAGTTCCTGTTATTGTCAGTGGTGTAGAGCTTTGATGGTTTTTGTATTACTTAATTCTATATAAAAGAGAATCCAAAAACTTCCCTAAAAATCCCAACAAGGTATTATTTAAAAAATATATAGTCTTGATCAGAAGTGAAAATTTGACCAAGAACCAGTATAGCTGTTTTGTTTTGTTGCTAAGCAGTCGGCCTTTTTATTTAAAAGTGTTACTGTAAATGCATTCAATATTTTTAACACCGTTAATAAACACTTATTTTGCAGTATGTCATATCATCCAGCATGCACGGATAATACGTTAATACGTTATCACTTTGTGATCCATCCGTCTCAGCACTCTAAATGGCTCTACATGGAATGATGCCATTTTTATAATGTGCTTCTGCCACACAACGCCAGTTGTGTGTTTGTTGTTTGTTGCTTGGTGAAGAATTTGTGTTCTGCGTTTCATAGCTGCATGGGTTGTTTCATTGAAGAGCACAACATGCATCAAACTCATTCAACAGCTGCTTGTGGGCACGTATATTTTGGTATCTGAGTGTTTGTGAGTGTGGTTTCAGTACCCATATCTACCTCCTGAGCTACGTGCCCTCTTCAGGTAGAGTCTCTGGAGTGCGTGTTTGATGGACCCTCAACATTAGGAGGTGAGGAGGTCCAGGGCCCTGTCTTCGCTGCTCTGTACTCGCACAGCAACGCACTGATGCAGGTAACCCAGTGCGATTCTGTAATATCCATTTACACACATTTTCATTATTGTCTACAGCGGAGATGAGAGATCAGGGGAAAGGTACACTTGAGAAGGTCCTGTTGTAGTTGGTTTTGTAAGCACTAGGTGGCAGAGAAGTCACAGTTTAAGATTGCTTGGGTGTTGGTATTTTTTGTTGTTGTTATAGTTTGAAACATCATCTTAACATATTTGACTTCTGAAAAAAATATATTTATAAATGATTCAGTGGTTCAGTTTTATGTCACGGTGAGATGTCTATGTACTGTTCAATAACACGCTAACATGTTATTTTAAAGTCAATATTTTGTTGATGGCTCATATTAATTTTTTTTTAGGAATAACTGGACTTTCTGGTTTGTTGGAGTTAGGAAAGTTTAAATAATCTGTTATTAAAGAAATAATCTATTATTGTATGACTTTATTTTGAGATTAATGTTTGATTGAAATATTCATTGATATTTAATTGGACAAAATAGGAGTGTTGAGATGAGAAACAAAAGTAGAAATATAAACTGTGAAAGAAATATATGTTGAATATGTGAATTAAAGAAAGTTAATTATTCATATTTCTTATTTGTCAAATTCTGAGTTGCTCTGGTTGCAATGAAGGTGTAGTGATGGAGGCCTTGGATCTCTCTGTGTTTAACTGAATAAAAGGCATTAATTTATTTAAAGAATTGTTTGATCTCTCAAATTTCAAGCTTTTAATAACTGATATCTTGCTAAATAGGGTAGACATGAAACTGTGCCAAATGATCAATGCATTTGGTCCTATGGGAAGAAATGCGACCATATCTGTTTTGTGAGCACCAATGAAATAAGAAAATGTATTCAGATTATGCCTGCCTAAACATTATAATTTTCTAGAAAAATGTCCATTTGGTGTTTACATGATCCATTGTTATTGCTGAAAGCTTTGTCGTTTGTTTCTTCAAGTTATATTGAAAGTAAGAGTTGACTTTTGCTTTTCTTTCTTCACACATTCAGAGAGCTGGTTCGTGTCCAATGAACAGAATGTCAGGCCGCTTTTTTAAAGTGGACATTTGGTGTTTATAAGGGTTAGCAGCAACAAATCATTTTCTCGGAGAGGTTGTGAAAATGGGCGCCGCGGCGTCCTTTTATAAAAAAGCCAGCAGACTTCTATTCCAACAGATTGTACAGTGGGCCTGTTTGTATTCTATTTCAAGTTTGTATTTAGATTTCAAGCGCTTATATTTTATGAATGTTTATCACATTCATTTGTTTTTTAACATGGCAGTGAATTATGTGGATAGCAACTTTCCACTGTAAATGTTTTAGAACGACATGAGTCACACGTGAGTGGCTGTGAACAAGACAGTGAGCTAACTCTCATTTGATTTTTGGCTTAATCTTTTCATGTTCTTTGGTGTTTCCATCTTTTTGTGGTTTATGTCCTTAGTGGTTGTCATCAGCAGTGGAGGGTAATGCAGTTGGAGCTAATATGGTTGGAGCTGCAGGGCAGTAAGTGCATTAGTTTTGACCAGACGTATAAAGTAATGGGAGCTGGAGGTGGAGGCGTTTCTGCATCGTGCTGCTTTGAATTCTAATGAGGTCCTATCTGTAATTTATCTTCGACCATGCCCGCTGTGGGGACGAGTGCATCTGTGGTAGGGGCACTAAGTGTACCGTGAGTGCAAAAACTTGAAATCCCACGTGTTTACTAATATGGTGGCACATAACAACTGTTGACAAGGATAACTAATGGCTGCCAAGGCTGCCAGTAAACTCGTGACTTTGCTTGATGTTCTTTAAAGGACTATAAATAGGAATAATTATGATTTTTAATCATTTTCTATGCGCAGACCTTTTAAAATCTTTGCTCGGATTCTCAAGACATTATTACTTTAGAGAGTCTTTGATTGGACGAAAACCTGTGTGGTGCAAGATGAGTCATCAATATTATTGGAGTATTTTGAAGGGAAAGAGAGTTCTACCCACTAACAAAAAAACTAGATGGCTTCAAAGTTAAATGGTTGGTCTTGAGACCACAAAAATTGTTTTATGATAAAAACATCAAAATCAGCCATTGAATGTTTTATATAGGCAATTGTTGTTATTCTCAAAGCTTTACAATCTGACTCAGGTTGCTACTGTACCTTAAAGGCTTCCATGTGAATGTTGACTTTTGTTAAGTTGCCTTTATGAATATAGCGCTTTATACAATACAGATTGTTTTAATGCAGCTTTACAGTTGATCAATTATGAATGAGCCTTTAATAGAATGACATTTGTTATAGCTTTGATTATACCTGCATGTTTTGTGAAGTATAAATGTTTGACACTTTATGCACAAAGTGTACTGTATGTACATGCTACTTCGAAGATACATCATTTGGATTACACGAACCACATCATTGGATGGCTTGTGAGTGTACACAATTCCATAAGATGTAGGGATATAAAATGAGTTACTAGTTTAATGGTTTACCGTGATAATATCGTTGGACGGGCTTGCGTTTCCGGTCTGTCGCTTTCGCATGTGTATGAATGGAAGTCAATGGAGGGTTGAGTCAAGCGTGACCGCGGCATTACGGCTTGAAAAACTCTGTCAATGAAAGTTATCAAGAGTGTAACGTAGACGCAACATGAAATGTGGATTTTGTTCATTTGTGTCAGGAGAGTATTGACATTCGGAACAAAATGACGCGAGACACTATTTATTCACGTCTGCACCTGTGAGTTTGTGATGACTGTGCTTCCCTTATTAGGAGTTTAATCCAAAAATGTGTGTGAATTTCGATATACTGACACACATTTACTTCATATTTCTTTATACAGACCCATCATTTCTATTCATTATAAGTACACCCCATTTCTCACAACACAAGCCGACAAATGATTTGCTGAATTGTCGTGTTTGTATGAAAATCTGATTTACTCGCTTAAGTTTGTGTATAATCTGAGCCAGGAAACCTTTACCTCATGCCCCAATGTGCCATGACTAATATTAGTTTTATTATGTGATGTAAATAAAACAAAAGCACATTCACAGTTAAACTGCTATACTGTATATTAATAACATCACACATTTCACACACATCAGTGCTAGTTAGTTAATATCAGTACATATTGTGCATGATCAAATTAATGACAATGGCAAACATTTCAGAATGCCCTCATGTGCATTCCATTAGCATCATTTAAGCGACACACAAATGTGTCATTTGTTTACTGCGGCAGAACTAACCAAGGTGTCTGACTGACCTTTTTAGCTCGTGTAGCATACTTGAAATCATATAAGAGTTTGGGCATTTTGCCTCAGGGAAAGGAGGTGACCTCCTGGAAGCCATGGTGAATATTTTAAGCATCTAACTGTCATTACTGATCGTTCATTATCATGCCAGTGTCGGTGACTCATCAGAACGATGGTAATGTCTTGGGCCTGCAGAAGCCATGTAACCTGTTGGACTAAACATTAGCATCCTTAAATTTAATTCCTAAAGCACTTTCCTAGGTTTTCATTGTTGCAAAGCAATAGTGTAAAAACAGTATAAAGAAATCATGAAAAAAAGATAAATAGTATTACACTCTTATAGAATACATTGTATTGCATATCTTCTATAAGATGTACTGTGAATTAGTGATACTGTATGTATAAAGAATTGTATGTTATATACATAGAACTATTAAAGGGACCAATCACGCAAAATGTTAATTCTTCATTTATTCACCATCATGTAATAAAAATCTGTATGTGACTATGTAAAAACACGAAATGAGATATTTTATGAAATGTTTAAGTTGTTTTGATTCGATGTCATTGCACATGACATCACGGCACTACAAATTTACACTTAATCTTCACTTTACGCAAAGTAATTTTCTCCAAAGGAATTCACTCTCAGAAACAAAAAAACGATCAAACCATAAACCAGCAGGTGTTTTTATTGTGTAGCAAAAGTTAAAAAGTCGAACATGGGAGTATTGACTGAAAAACTGAGATAAAAGTGGCTTGTAAATCAGAATCTGCGGGTGGGAGGAGCCGAGGAAAGTAACTTAAAACGCATTAACAAGGTTTAACTACCTAAACAACGACCAGGTAAGCACAAACCTTGTCATGAACACTAGCTGCCGTTAAAAGTGATAAGTCTTGCATTAAGCATTTCTTGCCCATAGAAATCTATTATAAAGAAACAGCATAACATTCTGAAACAAAGACAACTTAAAAAGTTATTTCTATTAAAGCTTTAATTGTAATAAACACTAGCTTTTTTTCTAAAAAGAACAATCACTTATCCCGGAGATAATAATAGTCTCAAGTTAAGCTTGTTCTTCATCAAATTTAATTATAAAGAAACCTTTTCAGTTATCATATTTATGTTTGATATCAGTGATAAACAAATGTATTTAACTTGGTTTTCCATGGTCGTTGTTTCGGTACGTTAAGCTGTTTCCTTTTAATGGACTTTTATCGGGAAGAAACGCAAGATTTTTTCCCCCCCGTTTAATAAGGACTCGTTCTTTTACCTGAAGCTAGTGCATATTACACGGAAGGGTTAACAGAGATTTGGGCTTGGTTGTTAAACATTGGTTTTAGTGAATTCCTATGAAGAAAATCACTTGGTGCCCTCCGTTACATCACTTCTCAAACAACCTATTGGAAGGACTGTCCTTTTAAATATGTGTGTCAAATTTGATCTAAGATGTACCTGGCATGGCATGACAGGTAGTTGAATTGTAGTAAATAAATAGCGGGATTATAACACCTAGTCCTATTAAGCGAATCTGATTTAATTCTGAGAATTCTACAGTCACAACTGTTACAAGTAATACCCGTTACTTGCAACAAGTTACTTGAAACAAGTTACTTGCAAGATGTGTTGCTTGGACTTTGAAGCCAGTATGTAAAGAAATTGTGAAGAAATCTATTACCATATTGAGGCCTAACCAGAGATATAATTTACCGCATACATCGAATAACGCATTGGTATCCTGAAACGCAATGTTATTTTTACAATTGTGTGCTAAATCTGTATAACATTTAGGAATCATAGTTTTAGGAATAAAACTACATGCTGCCGTAACATTCTATCAGGATGCTCTCACAGCTTCAGTGCATGCTGACTTTCTCTGATCCGGGCTGTGATCCAGTTGTCGGTCTCCCGAACCACATCCTCACATTCTCTGTTAGTCTAGCTGTGAGCAAAGACAGCAGAAACACAGGGGAGGAGGGGTAGAGAGAAGGCATTAGTGAAAAATGAGTAGTGTCCTCCTTGGTAAATCTTACAGACCACAGTTAAGAGTCCTGTAGTGCCCTAGCGGGCAGCACGCGTATCCACGTGTTCCGCAAAGAGGCATTCTCATAGCCCACTGTCCTGCATGCATTTCATTTTGGGATCACCTTGACGCAGCTTCTAGGGGTTCGAAAAAGAGCTGAGGAGTACTGAGGTGGTCTGTCAGTCCCCGGCGCCACGTCGTACAGGGTACCAACACGGGACTCGCAGGTGACATGTTACCGTCCATTTGGTATGCAAAAAAGATGGGACGCCGTCTGATCAGAAGCATTAGGAGGACCAAGAGATTGCAGCTGCAGTTGCTGGTGGGTGACCGTCAGAATTATATATGTGAGGCTCCAGACAGAGTGACTTTGAGCTGTGGATGTAAATCACAGTACAGAGAGGGGACATAAGGGAAAATGTTGCCTCCGCGGTAACAATTTCCTTCACTTACAATTTGTAGTCACACACAGTTTTAGAGTTTTAAGGATGTGTGTGTGGGTTTAAATTATAATGTTTGTTAGAAGCAGAACTTCTACTTTGTTGTATTTTTTATGGGACAGAACAGGAACTTGTTTTAGCAAAGTAACTTGCAGGACCTTTCAAATGTATCGTGTTTCATTGTAGCATTTAACTTTTTGCTGCTACAGTTGTGATAACGTTATAAAACAGGTAATATTGTAATTAGTGTTTGTGAGAATAAATAAATATTATTCTTCTGTCGAAAAAAAGAGTAAAGGATACATGACGTTTCTGTAATAAAACCACTATTTACTTGTTTCACATTTGCTATTTGCAACTGTCGCTAAGAGACTATGGATGGTTTTAGCACTGAATATTGATGTTAGTGAATTGTCATAAAACGAGTTTTATGATGTACCGTATTTAGCTGGTGTGCATTCACCTTATTTTACTGTTCATTTTAATGCAGTAGACAGTTAAGTTGGTCATTTAATAATTTGTTGACCAGTACTCATCACGTAAAAAAGCCACGCTTAAACAAAAGTTGTAAAACATCACTTACGTGTTCATGAACCAAGCTTGCTGTCTCATTAAATGAGCAATTCTTTTACTTGAACTGTATTATTCTATATTATGAAATGTATACGTATTTGACAATGCTATTGGATATTGCTAATATTAAATATTGTAGAGCAATAGAATAGAGGAAATTTTCAGATTTAAAGGGATAATTCACCCCAAAAAGATAAAAAATCTGTCATCATTTACTGTATGTATTCACCCTCATGTTGTTCAAAACTTGTACATGCGTCCGTTTTCTATGAAACACAAAGATATTTTCAGAAATGCCTCTGTGGCTTTGTTTCGATACAATGGAAGTCAAGGAGAAATTAAATTCCATAATTTTCATTTATGGGTGAACTGTCCCTGTAATAAAATGAAAAGATGAGTAGCTCAAACTCAGCGCTTCTGTCTGTATATCCACATGCACCCTGAATACCGGCGCTTGCTAATAATAAGACACTACAGTCTAAAGCGTTTAGGTTCTGCATTTTTATACCTGTATAATAGTGAAGACGATAACAGGACAATCTCGCGCTCCCTTTTGATTAAAGTCGGCGTGTTCACATGTGAAGTGGCGCCTTGTGATATTTTTCTTGTCACCTCGAGTGGTTGACACTCCATCTCTGAAATAACTGCTCTTCTCTTCTGGTGTTTACAGCTGAATTCATATGGCCTTGAGACAGAGAGCTTGTGGAAGTGGCAGGGGACGCTCTTAAGGCTTTTGTCCTTGTATTGTGCTATCGATTGATTGCCTATATTGCTGGTGGTTGGAGATAAAGAGGGAATGTCGGTGAGATGATAAACAAAAGAGACACGTGCTCAATAGAATGGAGATACTCCCTTAAAACGAGTGAACGAATGTGTTTGCATGAGTTCGTAGTTGTAGTAGAAATAGTTTCTGTTGTGGTGACTTGACAAAACTGTGTTTAGAAAACGATGTCAGTTTTAGATCTGTCTCTTAATGATTTATTCACTAATATTTCAGTCAAAGCTTGTATATGATTCTTCTGTGGAACACAAAAGAAGATATTTTGAGATGTCTCAGTAGTGTCCATACAATAGAAATCATTGGGCGCCAATGTTGTTTGGTTACCGACATTCTTCGAAATATCTTCTTTTGTGATCTGCAGTGAAGTTTCCTTTCAATCGATTAGTGGTTCTGTTGTTCTGTTAGCCAAACCATAGAAGCCACAGAAGTGTTTCTGTTGTGTATGAAAATGGATTGTAATGGTAACAGTCCAGCAATCCACAATGTTTGCCTGCATGTCACCATCTGTTTTTAATATTCAAAATTGAAGGCTACTTCGTTCTAATCCTTGCCTGTGATGGAATCAGATGCCGAGAAAATAATACCCGACAGCTCATTATAAATCATTATAAGCTTTCCAAACTGGTTTTTTTTCATAGATTTGTTTGTGTCTTAAATTCTTTATTTGATTTCTTAAATTCTTTATTTAAATTTTTTTTTAATTAATGTATTGGTCAATTTGCCTGCCTTGGTCATTCCACTGTTTGTACAATTTTTCATTTATGATGGAAAAAGTTAGATTTTGTCACCTTAGAGTTATAAGATTCGATATGCATTCAGAGCAGTTTTGATATAATGAGCTTCCAACCTTGTTGTTTACCCAAAGCCCCAAAATGTACACAACATAAACAAAAAAATTACCACATAATGTACATAAGTTGTCACAGAACAAGAATACTTGACGAGAAAACAAACTCAATTTTGACAATAATGTCAGATTGAACATTATAATTCTAAAGCGATGATTTATTGTGAGTCTCTTTAGAAAAAGAAACTTACTGTGTGGTCCTTAAGACAACTCGCAATGTATTTTCCCTGTTTAACTAAACTCAAAATGAGAATATGATGTGTGCAAAGCTCTGAATATATAGAAAGGTCACAGTATATCACAGTGCAATTTGCAAACCACAATACAGTAAACATAAAACCGCCTTTAAATATTTCCGAGATCCCTATTGATTACCACCGCCCATACAGAAGCTATATTACTGGTTATCTTATATTCCTTTGCTCTGTTGGGAAATATATAGACTGTACAATAATTGCATGATTACACCTCCCTCTTACATGTTATGTTTCTCTGGTAGCGCAACATTAATCTCACATCAGTAGCAATGTGACGAAAATGGTTTGCATTTATCTATAATGTGATGAATAATGGTATGATTTGGCTGTTTGTAAATCCAGGTCTGTTGATTTTGAGGGGTCTGATCAGAATCAGTGAGCAGGTTGGATTCGTCATTACTGAACAACATGGATCCACGGCATTTTTGTGAAGCTTCTTACGGCAGTGACTTGTCGAGGGTCATTTAGCACCGAGCGCTCTCGAGCTAACTTGACATTGGGGGTCTGGATTTTCAGTTGGTGAGGTGTAATGAGGGGTCCACAGCAACACTCATGAAAAATAAATGCCTGGTGTATTTATTTAATTGCTATGAATTATTTATACACTGAAGGTCACATTTAAATGAGAATGATGGAAAGGCATTGTCTCAAGGCAAGCAACAATTTTTTTTTCTTTTTATGTCGTAAAAAAAGTCAAATGTGGTTAATACACTTTTTATGTAGATTTTTCTTGAGCGAATGTAAAAACACGGTTTTGTGTGTTTGTTTGTTTGTTTTCCCTTTCCTACTTTTGCTAATGTGAAAATTGCCAGTATCACTGAAGACGGTTGCCAGTATCTCTTATCAGATGCTGTGCAATAATAGGCCCGTCGCATGTGGTTCTTTAATTCCTCTCAAAGCCCTGTGAATATAAGCTATTTAGGTGGAAGAGAAGGCTGGGCTCGGGCTCTGTGGGGATGCTTGCTTTATTTGATGTGGAAGCTGTTGCCATGGTTTTGGTCCTTGGGGGAATTGAGGCACAAGCTGTGACAATGTCTGTTACCTCATTTGACACCTGTGGCACATCTCGGATAGTTTTCGCCGGCACGGAGCCGCCGTCAATAGGTTTGACTGCAGAACGTTGTCGCAGCGGAGATCCGCTGGAATTCTTGCCTTATTAACAGACGCGGTTATTTTTGAATTATCTCTCTCTTTTTTTTCCGCCTGTGAAGGCTCAGCCTTTGTCTCCCCCTCACTGTATCATATGTGTGTGGAAAGAGACTGCAGCGTGTGAAGAGAGAGATCTGTGTCAGAAGGAGCATCCAGACAGCATGGGATTGGCGTCGTCGTCTTGTCAACGCGTGGTGCGTGCTCTGGATTTACCTTTACCTCTGGATCTGGCTAGATCCGCGCCTCCCTCTCACGCTGGGCGTCGTGAGTATGTTTGCTTGCAGAAAGTTTTATAATCGTTAGGTAATCGTATATTTTCGAACAATGAAGCTTTTAGCCTAAAGTGCCAGGCGGGGAAAAAATCAATAGCGTTGCTGAAATAGTTTTGTGGCTGTAATGATCAGCCGTCGAGTTCTCTCAGCTCCACCATGCCTACGAAGAAAAGCAGCACAGCAACGCCGATTGTTTCTCTTTTGTCAGGGTACCACCCTAAATGCCAGCATCTATATTTAATGCGCTTCGCTTTTAGGAAAGTGATGTGATTGATACCTGCTCGTGGACATCTTGTAACCCCGGTCCATTTAGATTAAGAATCCCTTGAGAACCGTGGGGCTTTCGACTGCAACACTTGCCGGTTAATTGAACCCATTTCCTGCTTCTCCGAGCTCTTAGGTTCTCCCCCATGCGCAGAGAGCTCCCAACTCCTTCATTGATCTTCTCTCAGGTCCCTGCTCGTCTGGAGCCGGAGTCAGAGCCCAGTGTAGTGCACACTGCTCGTGGGCAGCGCGATCGCCGCCTCCCTTCCTACTCCTGCCCACTCCCAACATGAGACTGCTGCATGCTTGATCTCCCAGCTGGTGAGGACAGGAAGGTTGCGAGTCGGCCAATGGATGGATTTGGGGCTGTCAGCTTTTACTTAACACTTCCGTCGTTCTACCGTCGCGTTCGTGAGAGGATGCTGTAACCTTATCCAGGTGCACCCTCCCTCCTCCACGATTCCACTTTCCCAGCTGCCGAGGCGCTTGACAGCTGTTGCGGCTCTGTTCTGGCCCCACGGGCTGTGATGAACTACATCTTCGGAAACAACACGCTTTACCCGCGTGGCGGTCGGGCCAACGCTGGATCTGGCCATGCCGCCCCGGGGTCCAAACAGAGGCAGTGGACCAAACGGAGTTCCAGCGAAGAACTGCCTTCGTCTTCCTCGCGCTGGCAGCAGCTGCTGGCCTTCTTTACGCGGCGCGGAGCCTTCAGCGACTGCATCACGGCAGGTGCAACTCAGGTAACTTTGCGCAAGAGCTCACCTGCTGCATGGGATGCTTGCTTGGAGGAAATGTTTTATGCTTAGAAGTTCTTTTGAACTTTTTCTCTGTTGTTTCTTGTAAAATTCCTTGGGAGAAATACAAAGTGCGTGAATACAGTAAAAACAGATATAGAAAAAGAAGGTTAGCTTAGATCATTTGTGTTGGGAAAATGAAAAATCTTGCTGTTTTTTTAAGTCAGAACTCAGTTTAAGACATTTTGGCAATGTCTTTTGACACTCACACGTATGACAACTGTCTGTAAAGTATCTGGACACTCTACATTGCACATTTTAGTTAAAATGGTTTGTAAAAGTCTTTCTGACTGAATCTACATATTTCAACGCCTCCTAACCCATTTCTAATTTAAATGGGAGAGACATTTATTTGTTTAGCTTTTTCTTCCATGTTTGCAAAGGCAATAACATTATTCTAATGTGGACTTCCCCCAATTTTTGGCTGTGCGTGACCACAGAAGGCATATGTTAACAAAAAACTGTCTGTCAGGTAGTGAGAGCTTCTCATCTGAAGGACAAATGGTCGCTCGTCGTGTCAATGGGGGTCATGGCCTGAAATGAAAGCCAAAGACAAATCGAAACTCCAACGAAGGCTATTCAGTCTATTATTTTATTCTGTCCTTTGGCTCTGTTACCACATTGTGGTATGTTTATGGTTTTTTCAAGAATGCTTTTTCAAAGCCTAAATCAGCTATTCTTGACATGGACACCTAGACAATACAGTACATGTTTTTATTAACGTATTGAAGCAATAAGCCATGAGAGGTCGTGCATTGCGATGAATTTAACACGGGCGTAATTGCGTCTTGCCTTAACCCACTAATTTTTTGTGAAATTGCTGTAATGACCATGTGATACAAATATTAACTACACAAATGTTATATTTTAAGATAATCATAGAAGATGTAGTCCCTGACAGGTAAACATTGTAAACATTGGCGCAACGTTGCTATGCAACTAAAGTAATGATCGTCTACAGGTCCTGTAGTATTAATAGTAGCTCGATTAATCGGCAAAACTGTGAATAAACCAAAGCTATTGACTAATCCAAATCAAGACAACAACAATCCCTTTTATGAAGTTCAATATTTGAACTTTAAGTTGTTCGCAGTTGCCAAGCAACACCACAACTTGGAGCATTAATATAGAATGTTGTATGTGTTAGAGTTCAACCGATTCACCGGTTTTGCCGATTAATCTGCACCGATAACGATAATTTGAACTATCGGCAATAATCCCCACCGATGCAAGATCCAAGTATAGTGTAAAACAGCAACCTCTAGAGGCGGAAACAAAATGACAGCCTGTTTGGTTTGGAGACACTAGACCACAGTCTGCAAGGAACGGAATACATCAGATGGGGGTTTAAAAGTTTCATATTGACAAGGTAGAGCCAGTTGCAGTTTACATGATGTTAAAAAGTAATTAATTTATTGACTATATGCTGCATTTATTGAGAAACCGCAGTATTTTTGCAGACAGGGCTCAGTGTGCGCCAACATTAGTGGCCTATTAACGTTAGCTTAAGAAGGCGACAAAAATCAAGCAGAAATGTTACAATTTTATTATTGTAACTATGGATAGTCATTTGTCAGTATTGTGTGTGTGTGTGTGTGTGTGTGTGTGTGTGTGTGTGCACGCGCACGAGATTCGCCTCCGAAATAGAAAACAGATGACAGAGACAGCACGAATGGCTAATGTTAATGACGTTCATTGTTCTCACTGATCATATTTCTTTTTGCATAGGACAGTTTTTTCAGTAGAACAAATTCTGAATATGTGGCATAATGAGGTATTTACTCATGTACTTAACTGTCCTTTCCGTTGTTTAAAAGCAATTTAAAACTCAGTTTGTGTCAACTGTGTATGATAACTTACTACAACTGAAATTGCTTTTATTAGATTAAAATCGATTGTACTATTAAATTAGTTTTATAGATTAAATTACATATTGCTGTATTAGATGAAATATATCAAAATATTAAAAGACTTCATATTTAAAGCTGCAATATGTAACATTTTTGTTTAAAAAAATATTTTTACCTTAGGGTAGTCTTGTGGTATTTCTATTTTAAATAAAAAAAGTATTTTAAAAAATCGAATATTTTGTAAAAAAAGTGTAAAATATGTGGAGTACACACATTCTTTTTTTTCATGTCTGGTAATGGTTATCAAATAGATATGTAGATATAAGTAACAAATGAAATAAAGTGCAGTTATTTCTACACGTCTCTTACATGCACTTTAATTTCAATTTTCAAACAAAACATCGCAATGAGCTACTAAATATAGAAGAGACCAAGATTTTGTGATGCAACTCACTGTAACTAGATCATTGTTGTTTTATATTTGACGTAATGATTACTGAAAACTTTTTAGGAACGTACCCGGATACAGCTCACTTTCTCAAAAGATATTAAACTTAGCCGCAGGTTTGCAGTCGGTGATTCATCTGACATTTTGACGTTGTTAGCATAATGCAGTCAATATCACCTTCACTACACGCATTGTATTACAGAGATCGTCATGTTATTGGTGCCACATTCATTACCTTATGTCTGTCTGGAAATCTATAGGTATTCTTCCAGGTGTGAAAAAAATGCAGCTTGTCATTAGCATGATATATGGCATCTTTAATCAGTGTTAACCATATTTGTATGTTATGTTAATGCTGAATGTATCAAATGACCTCCGAAAGTACCTCCAATGTATGCTTTGCTTTGATCACACAAAGAGATGTAGACTTCAAGGTAACACGAAGCTTTTACCTGTAAGATTTACGGCTCATCGGAAGTAACAGGTGTCTGATAAGAAAGGTTTTAAAGTTTAACAGTTAGGAGTTGTTTGGCATCTGGTAAAAAAGGATGTTTTTATTTTATTGCTTAGTCTCCTTCATTATAATTTAATTAAAACCAATTAAAACATTGTGTGTTCTTAAGTAGACTACGTATTATTTGGCCATTTTATATTTGGTTTGTAAGGTGCTTTTTTATTACTTTTTTGCTTTTATTGTTTCTTGTGTGTTTGTGGATTCAGATTTTTTTGGCGTGACCAATCTAAGCAGAATTTTGATAAGGAGAAACCGTACTATATCATTATTTTAACACACATTATCATTGTTATACACTTCCCATTTCGATTAGCCTCTGCGATGTCCAGAATGTCCTGTCCAGAGTTGCATACATTTTTTGACGAGATCTAATGATGATGGGAGAGTCGGACCGCTGTATAATATCTCCCTGTTCCAAATCTTTTTGTTGCATCGCTTTATTGATACTGTATTCTAATTTCCACACATCCTCCCACCAAGATTCCAACCACAGCTTCCATATGGTTTTATTGTGGCACAGGTGTGATTAGATTTATTAATTGATGTAATTTAATAAGAATGTTCATCAATCATAGCCACACCTATTGTTGGCATCTACAGTAAGGGCAGCTATAGACGAGAGTTATATCTCTGCAATGTCCAACATATCACAGAATACAGATCTTCTCTTATTTAGTTGAGAAAAAAAGGTTTAAGATCTGTGGAGCTGCTGTCATCCAGAGAGCATGCATAGCCTTGCAGGTCTCGCTGCAGCCTCGGCTGTTGCCATAGCGATCTTCAAGCAAGGACATTTCATCGTTTGGCAGCATTTGTTTATTTATTTCTCATATCTGTCGAACATAAAGCTTTGCATGACATGGTCTCTTTCATCAGGGACGGTGTGCAGATGGAAACTCTTGCTCTCGAGTAAACAGCAGATGAGCCGGTCATTGATTCGTCAATCACCATTCTAATATCCACCCAATCACTCTCCGTGACCCTGCCCATTAACCCTATTAGTTCAGCCGAGACCAAAGACGGATCCTCCTCGCTGGCATAATTTATGGCCGTTAGCAAGGTTGTTGCAGATTAAAATTCTCAGCGAGACGCGTTTTTCCCATGCAGGCAGTTTCTAGAGATGCGGCGTTTCTGTGTGAGCTGGCCGGGGGTAGGTGGAGTAGAGAAATCTGTGGGCTGTGTGTGAGTAGGAGACGTTCTCCACAATGAATCATGGCAACAGGAATGAAGATTTTACTTCCCCGTTTAAAACCATACAGATCCTGTTTTAGTGAATGCTCTCGTAGGGAGGAGAACACAATGGGGTTTTGTTGCAGGGGAAAAGGGATTTGAGTGCTCATTAATTGATAATTTGCCATTAAGCTGATGATGTCATTTAAAACAATGTGTTGTAGATCAGTTGTAGTGGCAGCACCTCTCAACCAGATTGAGGTTGAGTGTGTGTACAAGTACTTGTGCAACTGTGGTTACTGGCTCTCAAACGTAGTGCTGTCACCTCTCGTACACTAAAGAATCCAGAAGAGTAGAATGGTTCACTTGAAATCAATGGGCAGTAATGACATCATTGAACAGAAATCTACAAATGAGTTCTTTAAAGGTGAAGGGTGTAATTTCTGCGCCACCAGTGGCACTAAACATAATTGCTCAAAGGGGTGATTTAAGGAATGCCTTCTGACTTCTTTACAATGTTAAACGTGCTGGCTTGTCATGCTTGACATGGTCAACTTGTCAAAAAACGAATTGGACGTACTACGTAGTATTTCTGTGCTCGGTACACTTACAGGTTTCGGAAAGTCCCTTATTGAGTAATTCTCCCGGAAAAGCAAGCCCACGGCAAGGTGGAAGAAATAGCCCGCCCACACTTAAACTGAAGAGTGATAAAGACCCGCTTACCATCAAGATTGACAGCTGCAGCTCGTAACTCTAGCGATAGTGAGAGAAGTTGAGGTGTGTTTGTTTGTTCACGTGTTTCAATGATGGATGTTATATAAGCAGTAGATATAACGCTGGATTTGCAGATCTTTATAAACTGATAGATGGAGCGGTCCCAGTGCTAAAAAATGCCGGACATGAAGCGCACGCTGTAAGATAAACAAAGTCATATGTCTTTTTTGTTGGCAATCGGCGCGAACGTGCATAATGTTAACAACACGAACTTGTAGTGAATCAACAGTTATGGAGGTATAATGCAATGATTTATTGTGTGCTCGTGATATAGTTCCTCCCCCCCGCACACCCCCAGAAGGTTGTCTGATTTCGGGATAAATCGTACAGCTAAATCCGTCTTTTATAAATGTGATCAAACTAAATACTCTTAGAAGATACGAAGTATACAATTTTACTCTTTAGGTACTAAATATTAATATGAGATTGGCAGAAACTGCGTTTTCGACCGGACCATTCATTTAAAAACGAAATCTACGATGGCACCCATTCACTTGCAGTGGTTTTGTGTCCATACAATTGAAAGTGAATTACCATCATTATTTAAAATATCTTCTTTTGTGTTCTGCATAAGAAAGAAAAGCTTTTTAAGCTTTTTATTTTAAATCTGTATGATGACAGAATTTTCAATCTTTATTGGGTGAAATATAGACCCATGGGTTAATTTAACCCAGCGGCCGGGTTTGTCCCTTGAGCTAATGCTGTTGGTTTTAAAATAAAATAAACCCGCATTTTTTATATTGCCTGTTTGTGCTTCTGTATGTTTTGAAACAATTACTATTATGAAGATGTCTTATGTGCGGACAATACGCACTTTCACGTAACAAACTATGTATTGTATAGTATGCACGAGAGACAGAAGCAGGGCAGAGGAGTGATACGATGTCAAGTCATGAGAACAGCGGCCTTCATTGATCAAGTCGAAATGCTAGCTGGTAACATAAGATGTTGGCCTGAATCAAGTCTTGGGCTTAAGCTGAACAATGCCAGTGTTGAATTGGATGTTCAAACTCTAGGATATATATTAGGCTTGTTATGGATGTTCCATATCGATGTTGCTACAAGGATGTTGTCTACATTTTGCATTAACGTCATATTTGTCTGACTGACCAATGGCAGATGTGTGCCTATAAGAAGCATTTTGGTGCCACTACCTGTACCAGTAATGTGCAAATGTACAGTTTGCTAATGTCACAAGCTGATATGTTGGACTGTCAAAGACCTTTACAGTGTTACAATGTTTATAAAGTCAAACTACTGTTTGATTAACGTACGGTCTCATTATACTTAAATGTTTTATTTATATGACTTTAATACTATACTATTATATACTTGCATTTCTTACAATAGTGCATTAAGTGCATTAACACCTCCCCTTTAACCTATGTAGATTTTCTTATAGATTCTTTTACAGTACTATATGTTCTTCAGATAAAATGCCAGACTATATGGTGCCAAACTAAGGGGTGACTATTTTCATTTTATTCAGCTAGTAGTTGTGTTAAATGCGTGGTCTCGTTTTCTTTGCTTCAATCTGAACATGACTTTGTGTATGGAGCCATCTGCTGTACAGCAGGAGGTGTGTCTGTGTATTTCCTATGTGTATGAAACCGATCAATCTGGTCATACAATAACCAGAGATGACATGTTGCATATTATATGTGAATTCATTGACTTAGATTTAATTATTTTAATCTTTATTATAAATGCATTATTAGGTCGTGATGTTGGCCATATATTTACTGTTACTGATGTCTTTCAGAAAGTCGTTTTTAACACTGTCACTCAATGGTTAATGTTTTTTTCCAGTTCATTGGGATATTCCTTTTAGTGTCAATTCTTTGGTCGTTTGAAATACCTCAAGCATAAGCATTCTCTGTCTTTGCATTTCTGTCCTCTCTCTTAACCCCCATCCCTTTAAGAAACAGGACAGGGAGCATTAAAGGGTGCAGTCAGCGGGAAACGGTACATTCACATCTGGCCAATTCTAATGTAGATCCAGTCTTCTGTTGTCCCTGTCAAAAAACACACATTCGTGCCTGAAGCATTTCTCTTTATTATACTGAACAACATGAAAACTTGGGCTAGATAATATAGTTGAATAATTGTCAATATTTTTAGCATATGATTTTATTTTATTATTTGTGAGATATAATGTTTTGATGATTTGAATGATTGTTTAACCATTCTTTTACATTACACTATATTTACATCTGTGCATTAAATGCTCACATTTTGTCCGTATGGTATTCTAGAGGAACGTTTTAAGGCTCAGAGGTTGCAGGAGATTTAAGGAAGTAATGTTTCATTTAAGTATATTTAATGTTTCTGAAACAGAAAAAATAATTCAAACGCATGAAATTAGATTTTATGTCATTTAGATTGTATAGGTAAAGCATACATTTGATTAGAATGTTTTCTTACAGTTGCAGATCTGGCAAATCTGAGC
This sequence comes from Barbatula barbatula, assembly GCF_947034865.1. Taxonomy (NCBI): domain Eukaryota; kingdom Metazoa; phylum Chordata; class Actinopteri; order Cypriniformes; family Nemacheilidae; genus Barbatula; species Barbatula barbatula. The sequence goes on from NC_136770.1 coordinate 18,590,154, forward strand.
TCTTGCAAATCTGAGCTTTGTTTGTGACATTGTTGAGATCTCTGTTGAAGCTCTTATGAAAACATTTGGGTGTGAGATTTGGGGGACTCAGGAGAACATTTCTGCTGAGAACTCATTTGTGATTTATTTTTTTGAATGGCATATATTACATTGATGTCAAGAGAGTATTCTAAATATATAATAGTTTATAACAGGCGTAGTTTCCCACATAGGTTTATATATATATATTTATTTATTAAAAAAATGTGTATGAATCTTTATACTTATCTTGGGTATATCATTTTAATAAGAATAATTAGTTTTTGACACAAAAATTTGGATCATATCAAAATATGTTTAAACTGTTAGTATATTTAAAGGGGTAGTACACCCCAAATTGAAAATTCTTTAAAAATGTATTTAAGTTGTTCCAAACTTGTAAAAATGTAATTGTTCTGCCAAACACTAGGAACGATATTTGGAAGAATGTTTGTAGTGAAACCATAGTGAAAACTACCATGGTAGGCAATAGGACCCCAGAGCTGTTTAGTTTCCCACATTCTTCAAAATATCTTCTTTTGTGTTCACAGAACCAATCATTTTGTACAGATGCGGATCAACTTGTGGGTGGGTAAATGATGACAGAATAAAACATTTTGGGTGAACTATACCTTTAAGATCACCAGCTAAATGAATCAAGACTAAATCAAGCATAGTTTACCCAGTTTTAGATGATCTCACTGTTTTTTTATTAATGCTAATTTAATTTAATAGCTGTACTTTACTTAATATTTAAGAAACAAAATAAAACTTTTATAGTATATTTGAACAATACGCAAATAGAGTTTGCATATTTGATTACTCAAGTGATTCAGAGATTAACCTTTTAATATAAACCAAGCAGCCTACAGTATATTTATGTTGTTGCTCGGTTGAAACCTATAGACTTAAATAAACAACCATCATCCAGCAACCATCATCCAGCTGTCAGCACTGAAGGGCTTACTGAAAATAACACAGAACTTTGTGTAGAACCATACATCGCAAATAACTGTGGATTTGTTGTGAACAGTTATGGTGAACTAAGGTCAGAGCAAGGATCTGCTTATGTCCTCCACCATTATGCTCTGAAACACAGCGCAGGCCCATTCGGTAAGCATATAAAAGAGATTGCGTTTATCCGCTGTGACCCATCACTTTGTGACCCATTTTAATGCTTTGAAAAGCGATCAGACTACAAAAGCCTTGTGAATCAGACGTGCAGGGCGCAAATCTACTGTTGTTCGAAATGTGAAGTGCACCAATCGTCCTAAACAAGCACCGAACGCCGATGCTGAAATCAAGAATGGAGCATTGATTATTCATGCCTGCTGAAGAGACCGTGCGCTGTCATGTGCAGTGCCCATTGGAGCTCAAAAATTGGCGAGCAAGTGCAGGGGGATGAGAGCAAGTGAGGCAGAAAGAGACAGTGAGAGTGGAGCCAAGAGAAAAAGACTGGATTTACAACCACGTTGTGTCCTTTCTCTTACCACATCATTTTGCCGGCTGCATTTTTAATCTGATCAACTGACATCACGTCCTGGTCTGTCGCCGTCCTGGTCTGTCGCCGTGCTGCTTTGCTCAGAAAATAATGAACGTCTACTGCCACAACCATGAACACTGCTGTGGGGCTTACATGGACTGTCGGACCGGTTTGCCAGAGTTGGCCAACTGCAACCATCCCAGAATGCACCAAAGAGTTGGACACGTGCACGGTACGCTGACTAGAACGCAGAGACAACCGCAGTTCCATCAACATTTTCACCATCATATGCACCAACAGCAACATCCGCCGCTGCCTCACCTGTCTTCACCAACCCTGCTTGACCTTCAGCAGACTCCTCTGGGATCCCACAGGGTTCCACAGTACAACTCCTGCACTCTCCCAACCTTCACCAAGAGCAGAGGCAAGTTCATCAACCTGAGGGACAGTGTCAACAAGAGCCCAACCAAAAGCAGAGCCAAAGTTAGAGCCTCTTCCAATGGCTTGTGGCTTGGCAATTCTTGGGGCACGTTTTCGTTGGATAAGGTATGTGTCCCAGGATTAAGAGATGGCACTGTGGAAATTGGGGTTGGTTGGTTGGAAATTTAGGTTGTTTTTGTGGTTTTGCTTTGATAAGAAAAAGTCTGAAATACTGTATGTTATATTGTGTTGATATGGTTGTCCCTTAATGGGATTTTTGTTTTTATTTTATTTCATTATTTACTGACCCATGTCATTTCAAACCTGTATGACTTTCTTCTGTGGAATGCAATATTTTGAAGAACTTTTATTACGAAACCACCCAATTGAGTTCCATTGTAGTGACACAAAACCCCTGAGATATTTCTCAAAATCACTTCTTTTGCATTCCTCTGGTTTCGAACGACATGAGGGTAAATAAATGATGACTGAATAATTTTCTTTTGGTGAACTGTCCACTGAAGAGTTATTGTTGTAATTATTGAAGTTAGTGTGTTCGATCCATTGGATTCTTGTAGTACACCGAATGTTAATCTTGGCAATTCAACCTCTTCCGTGAAGCTTTAGGTAAAAAACTCTTTGTCTCTCCGGTCATCCAAACAGAGATTGTTATGCATCCCAATGTCGAAGCTAAAATGCAGGGGTGACCGCGCATTCTCAGGTTTGCCGCCCCTAGATCGTAGATTGCTCTGCGCCTCTGTATCAGATCTGCATCGTCACTATCTGTTTTTACATCCATGCTGAAAACCTACCTTTTTGATTCGGAATTGTTTTGTACTGTTTATATTGAAATGTTTTTATCGTACGGCACATTGGTCAACCCACGGTTGTTTAATAGTGCTGTATAAATACAGTTAAAGTGACTTTGACATTGTTATTACAGTTGCCATTGCACATGCATGGGAACAACTAAATAGGCGTAAAGCACCTTTAATTCAGGTTTGTCTTCATTTTTGTGCAGTTCGCTTATGTGGATCTTACCAAAACATACTACTATCGCAATGTAATGGAAGCTTATTGAAACCTTTGCGATGTAGTGAACGTGATCATTTTTTTCTTTGTTGTCTTTTGACTTATAAAGGTCCTGATAACATCGTCCTAACCCTTTTTTTAAAGTGCATGACTTATTTTATTATTGAAATCTTTATGAGGAGGTATTACGTTTGGGAGGTTTTGAACTATTATTCATTTGAGACATCGGTGGGAGTTTTAGACTGAACTCTGAACCAGTCACTCTGATCAATACTAACGATTGATTCTAATTTTAACCCAGAGATCACAGACCATGACTACTGTACCACATCCATAATAGCATGCACTATAAATATATTATTATATAAGTTAAACCGATCAATGTGATTTTTGGGGTGTCACTCAATTACTCTACCGTAGTGTGCACCGTAATCTCCGATCTCAGCCAGAATCTTAAGTCTGGGGGTTAGTGAAACAGAAACCCATTGTAATATTTACCGTAGTAACAGTTGAGTGCATGGGTGAACGGGACTGTTGTAACTGAATATCCATCTCCTCTGGCCATGTGCTAGATGCATGGATGAACGAATGTGGATCAGATCGCCTTTGTTTGCGAACGCTGACACAGACGGCCCGAGCAAAGCCCAGTTTTAGCGGATGTCTCCTCAATGACAGCATGGCAGCCCTGCTCTTGCTCCTGTAGAGTTGGAATCTGCTGAGCCCCCATAGATGGTGCTTGCGTCCGATCCTGTCAGTGCAGTCCACGGTCCATGTACAATGTATTTCAAATAAGTTTAAGCAGAACAGAATGTTGTAATTTATAATTCATAAATTCAAGATGATGAAATTTAAGTGCTACACAGTCCTAAAATGAAATTCCTAAATTGCTTGGACAATAAAAGGAAGTTCGGGAATTCTCCAGAAAGGTTTTGCAGGAATCACACCAGCAGATAACATTATGCTTATTCTAAAGCTGCGTTTGATAGGGTTTCCCTGAGCACGGGATATCCGTTGAGGTGGCCTGATGAAAAAAGGTTCATTTGAACGCCCTGCAACGTCATCAAAGAAAAGCAACGGCAGGATTGCGCAGATTATAATATAATTAAATATTGTAACTTTACTTTTAAATTTGAAAGAAATATACATAAATGTAACACGAATGAAGTATCTTAACTATAATAATCTTAATTTTTCTTTATGCTCGTTTTTATTATTTGACTAATACAGCTTTTATTATTTGAAACTCTACCGTAATGCAATATAAAAAATAAATTTGTGTTCTTAATGGTCGCGTCATCTTGCTTTTTCCATATGTGCTGCAACTGTAAACATTCCTGAAATGTAAATAAATAACATTGTTTTGTAAATAAATAACATTGTTATGTAAATAACATAACATATAACAAAAAAGAACTGCTGCTGCAGCAAAATGGATGAATCCTTACAAGCATATGAAAACTACTTTTTAATTCCACAATAAAATATAAATACATTCATCAGCTCGAGTGTATAGCCTATATAATAACAAAGCATCAAAAAGTAAAAAAACATATACATGAAGGGCAATTTTGTAAAAATGTCAACCTTACCATGAAAGAATTTAGTTTTTACCAACGGTTATTACTATGGTCACAGCACAGATATTAAATACTCATGTGTGATCACTCTTCAAATTTGTATAGCATTTGTTTTATTTTTAGGGCATGATTTCTCATAGTCAGATAAATGCCATTTTCAGGATCGTCACATCCATAACGCTACATAATCCTCATAAATGGTGACACGTGAACAGGAAACTGAAGTGGCCGTTGTTGCCTAGACAACATTGTGACCATTAACTGCCACACACATCAAAATAGAACTCTTCTTTCCATTTAAGTATTAAGTCATTCATTGTTTCATGTTTAATATTAACTCTGCAGTTATATTTATTGATTTAGTGACGCATCAGTTATTTAATTGTAATAATGCAGTGGAGCGTCACTAAATTCTGCCCTCTCGCTGTGAGTTGTGGGTAATAGAGGTGGGCATCATTCTGCACTTCGAATTTCTACCGGAAATAGTAGAACATCCGGGAATCTTTGGAATACTCCGTTTCAACGTACTACTATTTGGAACATAATTCTATTTTCGAATACTATTTAGGAGAGATGGGTATGCGAATTGGGACGCAGCATTAGAGAACTGATTGACATCTTGACACACAATTGAAAGGGCTAATCCTTCACGACCGCACACAACTGGGTGTAGATTACAGATGTCATTTTAGCTCTGTTGAATTTGGTTTAAAAATTAGCATGCACACATTTTACAGTATAAAGGGATGTTGATTCTATCACACAGTTTGTCATATAAGGTTTCTTTAAATGTTCTTTCTGTTTGTCTTTGATTTTTGGACATTCGCGTTGGTCCTTTTTAATATTTTCCTGTTAGATAAAATGATTGTTTATTATCAAGTTCCCTTCATTATTGTATTATATTATTTCTATTTGTGTACACTTTATGTTCTAAAGTTTATACTGTAAAACATACAGTATTGAATGTTTATGATGATCTTAATTTGCTTAATTCACTTAAAGGCAAGTTAAAGAGGAGTCTTAAAGGGATATTTCACCATCACTTATTCCCCCTTATGTTACTTTCCCTTTAATGTACAATTTTTATTTGATTTTGTACCATGTCTGTGTTAATTGGTTATCATAGTCACATTACCATCTCTTCTGTTTCCATTTCTATCTATTTATTTGAATCTGACTTACAGGAGCATTGCTGACCTCTGACCTTCACTGTCATTGTTTAGCAGGCAGATGTCATTCCTCCCTGTGCTCCCATAATCCCTGTGATCCCTATCTCACCCGTCCCAGCCGAGACCACTGCCATTCCTGCACCCACGTCACAGGTCTTTTTTTCCTCATGTTTTTACTCCACCCATCACAACGACAACCTTCTTGAGTTTGCCGGGAGAATGCCACGTTATATCGCTGATGCGTAATTGTAGCATTGTCGAGTGAAGCGTGCTATGCGGTACATGCTTGCATAAGGATTAGGTTCGCGTCGGCTTGTTATGCCTCTCTATTGCATATTCTGCAGCGTGTCGTGCTGTGTATGGACAGTCTGTGCTTTTAATCTCTTGCAAATTCCAGAGTAATACTGTATCAGCATGCCAAGAGTAAGTGATGATGGTTTTATATTGAATGTTTTAATGGTAATCCTGTTTGGTTAGGGTTAAGGAGAAGAAGCAATGTACACAGTTGTTATGCTTTATGTCTGGAAAATATTAACATGCGTTTCTTCTGCAGGCAAGCCCAGCACCGGTGGTGGTAAACACAGAAAGCCTTGACACATCGCCCTATGTAAGTGACCCATTTCTTCATGCATTACACTTGCCAAAGAGTTTCATTAGTGAAGAATATTCATCTTGTATAAAATCAGAGTTCATTGTCAAAGTTAATTTCTCTTCTAGATGAGGTTTCTGCCTTTCATGAGAAAATATTGTTATTGAGAAGCTTTCTTTCTCCAGATCCCAGTTATCCAGGTTAAGCTATAAGTGACTTTAGATATTATGGAGTTTTCACATTCTGGCTTTGAGATGTAACTGCGGTTGACATTTATCAGGGTCCCGTGACACTTCTTCGAGCCCATTCTTCTCTCGGTCTCAGCAGCGTCTTACTGTATAATCCTAACATCCAGTGCCAATAGCACACTGGGCTTGCTTCTGTCAACTGTCATTAAACACCGTCTCCATCATTCTGATAACTAGAGATATTTTAACAGAATTTCGCAAAATTCTCGCCTGTAAAACAAATTATTTGTGGATTTTCCAATTACTTAACCAATAAAAGTAATAAAAAAAGAGCTTTTCAACTTTGAAAAAAACATTTTAAAAAATTTTTTTCTTTTCCTATAAAGTGGCAGTTTTGGATATAAAGTCCAAGCTTTCAGTCTGACACTGAAGACATTCTGTAGTAAGAGCTTGATATTGATCCCTATGTTTGATTGTTTGTGGCTATGCACGCGTGCAGTACTAAAGTCATCAGTTGGATCATACACTGAGCAGGTTTATGTACAGCCTATTTTCAATGGAATTACATTCAATGCATATAAATAATATGCGGTGAGATCATGTGAAGAGTTGATGTCACGCTTTGATTGTAATTCTGTACCGAGCAGTATCAGTATTGATGCGAATGCCCCGCTCCCTATCCCCGCCCCAGACCACCAGTGATGTTTTCTGTATCAGTTACAAAAAAGAGAGATAAAACTTTTAGTCAGTTTCTGATGAAAAAAATGTGCCGCTTGGAAGCTTAAGAAAAAAAACCAATGCAAGCTGTGGTGCTGATGCTGATGTTGGCCGCACTTTGCCTTTAACAGTTTTTTTGTTGTTGTTGAGAAGTGGAGAGGATTTATCTTTAAAAACACATTTAGGATAAGTTGCAAATGGGGTCGATTTGATCCCCGAAGATAAAAGGAGGGTTTACTATAAATTGCATTGCATTACAATTTTACAACAAATTGAACAAATCTGTTGTTTAATAAAAATGTATTGTCAGCATTTGTTGCACGCTTATTTCCGTCACGGGGGGCGGCTATAGTAACGTTGGTCATATGAGCGAGGCCTGCTAGAGACCTTATTTACACTGACACTAATGCACCTTTAGTGGAGTACATAGGGCAGAGACGTAATGTTATAAATTTGAAACCTACATGAATTCTGAACTGTTAATTGTTTGAGACTGGACTTATGTTGTAAATTGGTGAGCTACAGTACTGTTTATACATTACCGATGCATTTTCTCTAATCCAGGTAAACCGTCTCTATCTGGTACCCTTACCTGCACCGTGCAAAAGTTCATGGGTTTACTTACAGTATTTTGCAGGGCGTTACGTGGTCATGACATTGACAGGACTGGATGAAACTGTACTCGGACAAGGCCAGCATGCAATTCTATCACACTAGTTTTATGCCAGCATGTACAGTATAATGTTGACGTCTTGTGGCTACATTTGAGATCCAGTTTATGCTAACGTATTATCCAGCCCCGTCTTCTTCTAGATGTTTTTTTAGCTGACAGCTTGCATCTGTGTGGATTTCGTTGCTGTCCCTTGGCTGTCCGACTGAAATACATAGTAATGGGCAAGAGATACTAGTCTGAGTAATGATGCTAAACAGGCTTCTGTGGAAAATCTGAGAAGAGGTGAAAAGTATAAAATGCATGGAAAGAAAAGAGACGGTGAAACTGAAGGTTTTCCAAACCAGGTTACCTGTGTTAATATTGTATGTGCATATGATTTTTACAGTAAAAGGGCTGTTAACTGATATCGCAGTTTCTCTTTTCATTTGCTGTTTTGTTGGTATTACGATTACATCAAATATATATATATAAAATAAAAATGTTTTATTATTCAACAAATCCAATATCGAAGTACAAAATACATAAATAGTGTGTCAAAAGATTGGTAAATTACATTAAGTACCTACTTGATACTGTTTTTTAAAAGCTAAAGCTTTCGAAAATTGATGCTTTTGTTTTAATTAGAAGGTAATATGGTATGTATGTATATACTGTATATATGCATACTGTACATACCATTTTACCGTATGATTCTTGGAAGGTTTTTTCTTTGTTGTAAAGCACTATTCTTTAAATGAAACTAAAGCTGATATTTAATAGAAATATGTATTCCAAATCGCATAAATTAAATGTAATACACTATATTTAAAATGAAACTATAGACCTGTTATTAGTGTTGTGATCTTCAAGAATAATACTAATAATGGCACTAAAGGTAAGGATCATGCGTTACATTATGCATTTTGACATTGTGCAGTTAAATGATCAAATTCTTTTGCTTATATTTTTCAGGTGAATGGAACAGAAGCTGATTATGAATACGAAGAAATTACACTTGAACGTGTAAGATTACTTACACTCTGACATGACATAAGAAATTAGCAAGCTTTTAAAATGTCAGTGGGGGTTTACAGTACAATGCATCACTCAAATTGTGAAAATATGTATTTCATAATGTTTAGAAATTGCACAATGAAATGCACCATGAAAGATATGTCATTGAAGAAAATAAAAGTTGAGAAAGAGGTGAGACACCTTGTTTCACGGTGAGGAGTTATAGCTTTCGGTGTAAAGTCCCAATGACACATTTAGTCATAACTTACTATAAAGTAGCAAGTCAACTGCCCATACAATTTTTGGTCTTCCTTTTATGTCTTTTGTATTTTAGCTTTTTTTATAATAATTTTGCATAAAGGTCTATTTTTTCAATCAAAACCATTGCATTTGATTACTTTTTTCTCCTTTTAGGGGAACTCAGGCCTGGGTTTCAGTATTGCAGGCGGTACCGATAACCCCCACATCGGCGAGGACCCAAGCATTTTTATCACCAAGATCATCCCAGGAGGAGCTGCTGCACAGGACGGCAGGCTCAGGTGAGACGCCTTTTGTACTAGTTGAACCATATGGACTGAAATAGCTGCACAGTGCATTTTGCTAATTTATCATTACTATTAAATTTTTTTAATGAAAACTATTTTCATTGATATTTATCATTTAAAAAAATACGTTTGCTATAAGCACATCCTCCACAATCTAACACTCGAAACAGACCCACGGGAAGGGGATTTGTGATGCGCAAATTGTGTTCAGGAGTGTTTTGAGACTTTGCATCATTGTCCAACTGTATGTCCCTGTTACGTGTTTAAAGATGCAAGCGGGTCGAGTACGGAACATTTACGTGAGGTATGGTTGACATGTGTGCGAGTAGCAGAAACAACCAGAAATCTCTATTTAAAGACGTTTAATTGGTGTGTTGCCAAGACACATACAAATAACAAACAGTGTAAATGTAAAGAAGATAAATAATAGAGAGTCAAAATACAAGAGTGTCACCCAAATCAATGAAATAATCTAAACATAATTACCATATCTAATTTCCTCCCGAACTATCTCACTATCAAACAAAAATCTAGAAAGAAAACCCAAAGTCTTCAGCGAATTCGTCGCCGTACATAAACTGCTCTAACTAAAAAAACAGGCATACAATGGGGCAATCACTCTTCGACTATCTAACATAAATATCCTGTATACCGCAGGTTGTACTTATAAGATTCAGCATTTACTAGAATCAGCCCTGAAATCAAAAGGAACGGCTCTAATGTTAGACTTGTTGGTCTAAACGTTCAGTTTAACGAAGATCGGTTACCCGCATAGACAAATGTAAGCAACAAAGTTAACAAACCCGCTTGAGCGTTACTCAGAGATCACAGACATCTCACAACCAGGAACACAAGAGCAACAACACAACAACGTGTTCATGGCTCCAAAAGGTCTGACCTGCTACCCGCGAATTGGCTGAAATCTGGCGAGCTCCTGCAATTCTTGTGAATGGGCCTTTTAAACCCGACGGAACGTCAGCGGATTGGTGGAACGTCTGCTCCGACGCGTAAAGTAGTGACGTCACGTACTGCGGACCAGCCAATGATCACGACCTGTGGGAATGAATGAAAACAAACACAACAGCGACAAAGAGAGACCATACACAAATCCACGTGGAACGTAACAGTCCCAGAGATGTAAACTCGAGTCCACGACTTGGACTCTAGTCGCACTTAAGGCACAAAAACAGAGATTGCGACGTGACATGGATTTGTGGACAGCTGACTCGAGACTTGACCTAGACATGACAGCCTCATACACCAGATTTTTCTATTAATTCCCAACTCATTATGCTCTGCAGCAAATGTCACAACTTTGTTAATTTTTGGATTGTTCATTTTAAACCGTTTACAATTCAGTGTTCATTTCATTCACAAAAACTGAGACGAAATTAATCGTTAACTAAATATACTGACATTTTTGTCAACAAAAATATTCTTGTCTGACCTGGCGGACATCAGCTTGTGCGCATGTGCTACTTATCTGATATAGCCTAAGCGGTAGAGAGAAGTCTCTGGGGAAAGACAAATGGACTGTATTCTGTGTCTCCACGATCTTATTTTCCTTCACAATCGCCGGTAAAACGCTGCAAACTTGAAGCGCAACTGCAGGCAAGTCACCCTGAAACTCCTTACAAAGGCAAGCATGAACATTTTATATGCCAATGTAAATTGTCCACTAATTCAAGCTGCTGCATAATGTGAAATGCAACATAACGTAACAGTTAAGCCAAAAGAAACCAGCGCTGTCCTGCACCGATTGGCGAAGTGATGAAGTCGTATTGTAAATTAAAATGTTGAATGACATGCTAAAGATCAAAGCAAGTACAGTATGTAACATGTATGCATGATTGAAGAAATGGAAGACAGTTTAAGCAATATGTATTTTTAAAAGATATTTCTCATTCAGACTCGAGCAAAGAGTGCAGCTCTGTTCTTCAAAGAGGCATGTCATGAGCCAATGGCGCTTGAGTGTGAGCCCTGTCATAGTGTTTCATAGGTGGAATGTTCTTAATGAATACGAGTCAAGTAAGATCGAATGAATTGGTACATGCGTTCATGGTCTAATATTCTTCAGTGGTTACGTTCCTGTTGCCCTGTTGTAAGAGCATTGCGTTAACAACGCAAGGTTGTGGGTTCGATCCCAGAGGATTGCACATACCTATGTTTAAATGTATAGGATAATGCATAATTATTAGGACTATTGCTAAGGTATTAAGCTATTGCTTCCATTGTTAACCTCATTTAAGCGTATGCTAAATGACAAAATGTAAAGTAAATTATGTCAAAACAGTTATATTTTTGTTTGGAAACTTTTAATTACACCAAGTAAATGTAATGTAGATTTAGTCGTCTACATTCCCAATCAAATTATGGGTATAACTAAAATATGACTAACACTAAATAGCATTTTCGTTAAAATCAACATTTGCATCGCTGAATACATTGGCGACAGAGCTGCAACAAAGACTAAAGAAATTGAACCAGGTGGCATCACTCGGGACCGAAGGTTATGTCATGCAATTCATTATATTACCTAATTTTGCCTAGATTACAGCAAAATGGATCATATTAGTAAACCATTATTGAGCATAACATTTATTTAGTTTTTGCAATGGTAAATGTGCCTCAGATCTAATAAAAAGAAGAAAACACAGGCTATCACACCAGCACCAGCACTGGGTTCGAAACTGTATAAAATACTGAAGACATTCTGTAGAGTTATTTAGTTGTAATGCATACACTGTGAATTACAATAAGTGTCTGAGATAACTATTGCTAAAAACAGACTTGAGATGTGACTTGGACTCCACTTTAAAGATTAGAGACTTGACTTGGACTCCATTTTAAAGATTAGAGACTTGACTTACACTCGACCTCAAAGACTTGAGACTTGACTTAGACTCCACTTTAAAGATTAAAGACTTGACTTGGACTCCACTTTAAAGATTAGAGACTTGACTTACACTCGACCTCAAAGACTTGAGACTTGACTTAGACTCCACTTTAAAGATTAAAGACTTGACTTGGACTCCACTTTAAAGATTAGAGACTTGACTTGGACTCCAATTTAAAGACTTGAGACTTGACTTGGACTCCACTTTAAAGATTAGAGACTTGACTTACACTCGACCTCAAAGACTTGAGACTTGACTTAGACTCCACTTTAAAGATTAAAGACTTGACTTGGACTCCACTTTAAAGATTAGAGACTTGACTTACACTCGACCTCAAAGACTTGAGACTTGACTTAGACTCCACTTTAAAGATTAAAGACTTGACTTGGACTCCACTTTAAAGATTAGAGACTTGACTTGGACTCCAATTTAAAGATTAGAGACTTGACTTGGACTCCAATTTAAAGACTTGAGACTTGACTTGGACTCCAATTTAAAGACTTGAGACTTGACTTGGACTCCAATTTAAAGACTTGAGACTTGACTTTGACATCCGTGACTTGTGAACATGAAGTGACACTGTCAGCAGAATTTTCTCTGCGTTGTGTTGTAATGCTTTTGTGTGACTGTTTAGTGAGTTCTCTTTCACTCGTTCTTTCTGCAGAGTTAATGACTGTATACTGCGGGTAAATGATGTAGACGCAAGAGATGTAACTCACAGCAGTGCTGTTGAGGCGCTGAAGGAGGCAGGCTGCATCGTCAGACTTTATGTCAGAAGAAGAAAAGCCGGCACAGAGAAGATAGTGGATGTAAAGCTGGTAAAAGGTCCTAAAGGTAAAGACACCTTTCATCTTCTGCTTATGTATAATCGCTGTTATTCACATTAGGGAATTTCCATCATTTAGATAACAACATTAACATTGTTGCACAAACAGGAAAAACTGTTTATACAACATTTGTATGACATGTGTGTGTAGAAATTCACTTCTTTTTATTTCTCATGACACGAGAGTTTTCACTCAGACACACACACACACAAAATGAGGATTTACAATTACAGTCTATTTTCTTCTACTGTATGTATACTGTATGTCTGTGCTAACTATCAACCCGAATTCTATCTATGGTAGGTCTAGGTTTCAGTATAGCTGGAGGACTTGAAAACCAACATGTTCCCGGGGATAACAGTATTTATATTACCAAAATCATTGAGGGGGGAGCTGCCCACAAAGACGGACGGCTACAGATTGGGGATAAACTTTTGGCTGTAAGTAAAAAATGAAGATGTCCATTTATAGTGTAACAATAGACGATGAACTGAGAAAACTTCGGTGAATAATCTGGGAATATATTTCTGTACTTCTTGCATACAAACAGTAAAATATAAATGTATTCCTAGTTTTGCATATTAAAGGGATAGTTCACCCAAAAATGGCATTCTATCCTCATTTACTCACCCTAAGAATGTTCCGAACCTGTACAAATTTGAACACAAAGAAGATATTTGTACGAGTGTCAGTAACTAAACTGCTCTCATCCCCCATTGACTGCCATAGTATTTATTTTCCCTACTATGACAGTAAATGAAGGATGAGATCTGTTTGACATTCTTAATTTGTGTTCATCAGAACAAAGAAATTAATATCTGATGGTGGGCAAGTGATGACAGATTTTTTTTTGGGGTGATCTGTCCCTTTAAAGAATCTTTGTTTCTGGGTGATCTGTCCCTTTAAAGAATCTTTGTTTCTATATCTTTATTTGTGGATTTATGTAATGTGTTTGTGTAGGTCAATGCTGTTTGCCTTGAAGAGGTGACTCATGAAGATGCTGTAACTGCCTTGAAAAACACCCCCGATGTTGTCTATTTAAAAGTGGCAAAACCCACCAGTGTCTTTATGAATGACAGCTACGTTCCTCCCGATGTCACCAGCTGTAAGTGCACTTATGCTGAATTACATTAACCCAAAAATGAAACCCTTAATTCATATCCCATGTAAAACAGTGTTGCTTTGTATGTGTTGTTGTATGAAAGGAATAATGTACAGTACAGCTGGAAATAATTGGTAAAATAAGCCCTAACAGGAAAATGTGTCGCCCTAAAAGATTTGTTTAGTGTACACTAAACCACGTATTACATAACTGCCTGTAACATAAATATGTGCGTGGACATGAAGTATTGATTCAAGTCTATTTTATTATATGTGTATTATCTTACAGCTTCATCTAAGAAGTCCATTACACAAAAACGGACTTTCATTTTCAGAATGGCATCAGTTGAATTTATATAGAACAAGTAATCCGAAGTCTACGGTATAATATGATTACACAAGCTCTGTACAGTAACCTGGTTATGCAGTCGAATATACAGGGTTGTCATTGACAGTAGTAAAGATTAGGTAATCTCAGATCGCTGGCTGCCATGGTGGATTCTTTTTTTTATAGCATTATGTAAGAAAAAGACATGTCGCGGCATCTAGCGGCAAGTTTGCGGATTGTAGCCAACGGCTCACTCCACCTCTCCCCCTCCCATGGCAACGAACACCGGACAAACATGTCGGTCACGTTTTTGCTTTTTTGCCGAATGCGATAACGTATTTACGAAACGCGCTCTGTAGAGCAGTTTGTCCATTTAGGGCTACTGTAAAACAACATGGTGAATTCCATATAAGGGGACCCACAATCTATGTAGATAGAAATAGCTCATTCTAAGGTAATAAAAACACAACACTTCATTATGTCAGGTCTTTTATACACCTCTGAAGACATAGTTATGTATATTATATTGCATTTCTGTTTACAAATATGACACACCTTTAAGTTTTACTTTCACAGTTACTATGATTGATTTATTCAAAGAGGATTAAGCAATTTCCGTGTTTTTATTTTGGACAAAGTGTTTAAGCCGTGTGCTTTACTCGAGTGCATGCTCACTTGCGGCATAAATAGTACACAGCACTTTGTACAGATGGGGGCAGGAACTCACGAGGAACACCACTAAAATTGACTCTGCAAAGTGCTGAGTGATGGCAGTCAATAATGTAACACCTTGGTGATATTCCAAAGGCAGGCCAGATTCCCAGCATTACATCCTGAGAAAGGATGTTGTCATTAGGGCTTAAAGGCATGAAGGACAAAAGCACATTTAATTGTGAAGTGCATCATCCGGCCAGAACCCTCCTCCAGTTAATCCAACCTCAGTATGCATTAAAACTGTGTGTGTGTGTGTGTAACAGAGGGAGTTTTAAAGCCACATAATAATACATGCATGTATATATAGCTTCGGTCACCCGTGTGAATATGCATGTTGATGTAACCTTAGTTGGAAAGCGTAAACAGATCAATTTCATTAGCGGTTCGATTTCATCATGTCAGGCTCCGCATAGAGATTTGGCACGCGAAGAGCCGATTGATGAGAATTAAATGGAGTTGTCGATGTCTGATTTGACAAACTGCGTGCCATGCAACCTGTGACAGAATAACTGTTCTTGGTGCTTAACTTTATTAAAGGTATAGTCAATCCAAAGTGAAAATTCTGTCATTATTTAGTCATGGTCTTGTCATTTCAAACCTGTATGACTTTTTTTGTCCGCTGAACACAAAAGATGATATTTTGATGAAAGTTGGTAACTAAATAGCGCCGGCACCCATTCACTTATATTGTATGGTGCCGGTTGACAACGTGCTTTAAAATATCTTCATTTGTGTTCTGCAGAAGAAAGTAAGTCATACAGGCTGGACAACAGGGCAAGTCAATTTTGACAGAATTGTAATTTTTTTCAATCGTCACGTTAATAATGTTGATCAATTATGACTAGTGCAAATTGAGAGACAGCTTTCGGTCATATGATTTGCCTGTGCAATGCCAACAAAACTCACGTCTTTTGTATGCTTTTGTTATAGCGTATTCGCAGCACATTGAGAACCATATCAGCACCCAAAGCTATCGGAGTCAGCCATTATCCCCTGCCACCCCATCACGGTACTCTCCTGTCTCAAAAGGCATGCTGGGAGATGATGAGATCACAAGGTGAGCCATTTCTTCTCCATTTCTTTGTCCATAGAGTGCGGACATCCGTCTTATGTGTTATGATTGGCCTCGCACAACACAAAATGCTCCTTTAGTTCAGTGGAAAGTTAATACAGGTCATAACATGCTCTTGTCGTTTTTTTACTCATCTTCGAGAGTAAAAGGCGTTTTCTTTTCGACAGTCATTTTCTTAGTATCACTAAAATTGGCAGCTATTAAAAGTCCATTACCTGTAGTTTAGTGGAAAGATGGCTTTTAGTGTAGATACCTAGCGGGTGTGAGGTACAAAAAGATTACAGTATATTTCTACCCAGGAGGTGTCCAAGGTTAGTGTTGATGTAAGTGCATACTTTTTCTCTGCATTAAGATTCCAGACGGTAATTCTTTCATTATTTACTCACCCTCATGTCATACCGAACCTGTACGACTTCCTATTACCTTAATAACACAAAATAAGATATTCCTCTGTTGACATCTTTGGACACAAATCCACTAAACATTAAAGATAAGGCTTCCGTGCAATGTGTTGTTAACTGTTCTTTTTATTCACATGATTTGTTAAGTCATTTTGTAAGATCTGCCTGTCTGCGGCATTATGAGAGCCCACGACGGTGCAGATGGTCTTCGGCCGACCCGGACGTAGTTGGGGGGAAGAGGATGCTCCACGGGGACACACACATACTGACTGGTGTGCCTTACCATGTTTAATCCTCTCTAAGCAGGAGATTTATTTCCTATCGGACGAGGGAGCAAGTACAAGTTGACGCTAAAAACAAGCAGCGCTTTACGTGATAAGCTTGCATGATGATATGGCTCTCTAATCTGTGATGTCAATTTTGGCAAATCTGATAAGCTTTTACATTTAGACTTAATTCTACAGGATGCTTATAAAAACTATTTTATAACTGACATCCGTGCAAATGCACTTAGATCTATTAAAGTGTAATAGAAACTATTCAAGAATTCAAGAATAGTTAAGGCAACAATGAAAAATGTAATTTACTCACTTTGATAGTATTTAGTATTTATATAACTTGGAATATAATTCTAGATTGCTAATGAAATTAAAATGCATCTCAAAGACGAGTGAGTAAATGAGGATGAGCGATGAGTGGGGGAAAACATCCCAAAGAACACCAACCAAGGCAGTGACTTTTGATTGTGCTGCCATCTACAGGCCACTAGGCGCACTCACAGAATTCTGTTTTGCTTCAATCGAATGCCCGTTTCAAACAGATATTTTAAGTGTGTCATTTTTCTGCCACTGTCATCATGAAGCAGTATCGCAACCATAATTGGTTATTTTCAAACAGACATGTTTTTTAAACATTCTCACCATCTGCCATTGGTCAGGCAAACAGATTCCTGTGATTTGCAGTTGATGTTTAACAGACCAGCCAGTCTTCATATCTGTTTGACACTGCATCTGTCACAAAAATGTGCAGATGATGCGTTATGATTTTATTCTTAAAATATCCGCTTTGGTGGCATAATGTGAGGAATATTTCACATACTGTATTTGCGTCCACAGTTTAAATCGGTCTACATTATATAAACCTCTTGGAAATCACATTGTACTGGGACAAGGGTTCATTATAGACATGTTATGCGTTTCTGCTTTCTAAAAGACTAAATGTACTTGGATTTGTACATTCTTGTATTATAAGCAAGGGGCAGAAACTGAGTATACAGCACTTATTTTTATAAAGCAGGTATCAGTTTTGACTTTAACGCATTATTTCTGAGAGCTTTAATATATAAAGAGTTTGGTCCCAAAATGAGAGAACTCGGTTTAAAAAAATTATTCCCCTAAAATCATGTTATTTTTGTTCTGCATTTCAATTACAATCAATCAAACAGCAGTTGGTTTGTTTTGATTTAAGCCATAATAACAACAAAAACCGCTAACTAGCAAAATAAAACACAATAAAAACACGATAACATAATAAAAACATGATTTTTGAAAAATCTCGTTTTGGACCAAAATATATACACACATATATACATACATACATGCATACATATATATATACACATATATACACATATACATACATACATGCATACACATACAGTCAGGTCCATAAATATTGGGACATCGACACAATTCTAATCTTTTTGACTCTATACACCACCACAATGGATTTGAAATGAAACGACCAAGATGTGCTTTAACTGCAGACTTTTAGCTTTAATTTGAGGGTATTTACATCCAAATCAGGTGAACGGTGTAGGAATTACAACAGTTTGTATATGTGCCTTTTAAGGGACCAAAAGTAATGGGACAGATTAACAATCATAAATCAAACTTTCACTTTTTAATACTTGGTTGCAAATCCTTTGCAGTCAATTACAGCCTGAAGTCTGGAACGCATAGACATCACCAGACACTGGGTAATGCTCTGCCAGGCCTCTACTGCAACTGTCTTCAGTTCCTGCTTGTTCTTGGGGCATTTTCCCTTCAGTCTTGTCTTCAGCAAATGAAAAGCATGCTCAATCGGATTCAGGTCAGGTGATTGACTTGGCCATTGCATAACATTCCACTTATTTCCCTTAAAAAACTCTTTGGTTGCTTTCGCAGGATGCTTCGGGTCATTGTCCATCTGCACTGTGAAGCGCCGTCCAATGAGTTCTGAAGCATTTGGGTGAATATGAGCAGATAATATTGCCCAAAAAACTTCTGAATTCATCCTGCTGCTTTTGTCAGCAGTCACATCATCAATAAATACAAGAGAACCAGTTCCATTGGCAGCCATACATGCCCACGCCATGACACTACCATCACAATGCTTCACTGATGAGGTGGTATGCTTTGGATCATGAGCGGTTCCTTTCCTTCTCCCTACTCTTCTCTTCCCATCACTCTGGCACAAGTTGATCTTGGTCTCATCGGTCCATAGGATGTTGTTCCAGACCTGTGAAGGCTTTTTTAGATGTTGTTTGGCAAACTCTAATCTGGCCTTCCTGTTTTTGAGGCTCACCAATGGTTTAAATCTTGTGGTAAACCCTCTGTATATAACCTGGTGAAGCCTTCTCTTGATTGTTGACTTTGACACACATACACCAACCTCCTGGAGAGTGTTCTTGATCTGGCCAACTGTTATGAAGGGTGTTTTCTTCACCAGGGAAATAATTCTTCGGTCATCCACCACAGTTGTTTTCCGTGGTCTTCCGGGTCTTTTGACGTTGCTGAGCTCACCGGTGAGTTCTTTCTTTTTAAGGATGTTCCAAACAGTTGATTTGGCCACACCTAAAGTTTTTGCTATCTCTCTGATGGTTTGGTTTGTTTTGTTTTTTCAGCCTAATGATGGCTTGCTTCACTGATAGTGACAGCTCTTTGGATGTCATATTGAGAGTTGACAGCAACAGTTTCCAAATGCAAATAGCACACTTGAAATTAACTCTGAATCTTTTATCTGCTCCTTGTAAATGGGAGAATGAGGGAATAACACACACCTGGCCATGGAACAGCTGAGCAGCCAATTGTCCCATTACTTTTGGTCCCTTAAAAAGTGGGAGGCACATATACAAACTGTTTTAATTCCTACACCGTTCATCTGATTTGGATGTAAATACCCTCAAATTAAAGCTAAAAGTCTGCAGTTAAAGCACATCTTGGTCGTTTCATTTCAAATCCATTGTGGTGGTGTATAGAGTCAAAAGGATTAGAATTGTGTCGATGTCCCTAATATTTATGGGCCTGACTGTATATATACATACATATCATGCATATGTATATATACACATTATGGTGAGAAAACATTTATTTGAAAGTTTTATTTATATTGAAATTCCCTAAGCCTCTCATGTTATTGTTAAAAATTTACACAAAATTTTTTTATAGAGTAAAAAAGTAAAGAAAATACTTTCAAAAAAATGCATGTCCAGTTTTTTTCTTTGTGTTCAAATTTTCCTCAGTAGAGGGCGATGTAGTCATGAAATCACCCTCATGTTAAAAAGAACATTTTTGGAGTGTGTAAAGAAATCTGTTTGGTGGTATGTATGTGTGGTGGTGGTGGGGGGGGGTGGGTTACTCAAAAGGACATGTGAGAAATAACTGTACATCCTCATTTTTATTCCAATCGTATTCCAACTGGATGCTCTTCATCTTGATTTTAAGTGTGGAAATTAATAATTTTTTTTAGGGAGTCAAGGAAGATAGTTTTACATCGGGGATCCACGGGTTTGGGCTTCAACATTGTAGGAGGAGAAGATGGAGAAGGAATTTTTATCTCCTTCATCCTAGCAGGAGGACCTGCCGACCTGTGTGGAGAACTGAGGAAAGGAGACCGCATTGTCTCTGTAAGCACATCACACAATCAACAACGAAATGTTATTCATTTTTAAGATGTTGCTTCAACATGTCATTTATTATCCATTGGTTTGCATGCATAAATGTATGGCGCTATACGTTATTTTTAATTCAAGTGTGATGCAGGTAAATGGGGTGGACCTCCGCAACGCAACTCACGAACAGGCAGCAGCGGCATTGAAGAACGCGGGACAGACGGTCACCATTGTGGCTCAGTACAGACCAGAGGGTGAGTGGATGCACAAATTAGATTTTGCAGTATTTTAAACAAAGGCACAAAAAATTAAAGTTGTAAAGACATGTGGTTTGCTCAATCGGCGCAGTTTTCTTGCTCGTGTAGCTGTGTTTTCTATTGAAACAGAAGGCCAGGTTTATATCAAATTAGGGATATATATGAGTTAGCTTGTCCCTGTTGTTGACATAACCTCACTTTTGTAAATGTACACCTTTTAACCATTATAGTTGGTTGTTGTAGGAACAGGGATTTTTTTTATTTTAGAAAACGTTTGTGTGGAAAAATCTGTGTTGTGCAGAATGAGTCTGTATTTTTGCTCGGTTTTTCCAGAAGGGTCTGGCAATTTTAAATGCATATATCTAAAGCATATCATCATAGGCCTTAAAGCTAACACATACCCTACAAATCCTCATTTTGTTTCATTCAGGCTTTAGAACTGTTACATTTCATAATCTTTTTTGTTTCAATTTCAGTAAAAACTTTAAAGGGATAGACCACCCAAAAATAAGACTGTCATCATTGCCTTACTTTCAAGTTGTTCCAAATCTGTATAAATTGAATTGATCTTCTACACATGTTTGTAACCAAACAGTTCTGGGACACTATTGACTTCCATGATGCCCCTGTTTGGTGTCCTGTTTTCTTCAAAATATCTTCTATTGTATTCAACAGAACAAAGAAATTTGTTTTTTCATTTATTCTTTTTGTTTCCTTTTTTAAATGCTGAATGCTTTACATCTAGACAAGCTTCAGGCTCCATCCTCACTCAACAAAGGATGCTAGTCCTATCTGCACACTCTTTTATTTGAGAGGAGCTCTTTTTAGAAACAATCTCTAGAAAGCTTTAGTTGAAGCACTTGATGATATGCAATGTGGCCTGAACACTATAATTGTTTATTTGTTCATAAATGGGCACACCAGAAAGCTATTTCATGCATGGCAGGTTGGGTTATTAAAAAAGTCTGTGGCAATAGCACTTTGTTTTCAGTAAAAATCGAGTGATCTTGGTAATCTACTTAAATCTGCTCTATGCTGCATAATGTACATCTTGTTTGTAAACTAGTGAAATGTGTCATGTAATGAATCCTAAAAGGGTTTTTAGATTAGAGTCATTTTAACATCAGAATTCGGTTTGGTCAGTTGGTCTGAATGAGAATTTCTGAACTGCATTAGCGAATCAACTTGTATTGCGAACACAAACGTTGTTCTGTGTGAGTTCAATTTTGGTGTTGTATCCATAGGAAAATCCTTCAATAACAGATTGTAAATAGCGCTTATGGAGGCAGATGTTGATGTACAGTAGAAGTCCAACTCAAAATAGAGATTTGTGAGAGGGAAGGGAGTAAAATAGCATTTGTTAACAGTATAGCAACATACGTAGTTGAGCATTACTTAATCTTGACTTTTTTTAGATTCATGTTGACTATATAGAACATATAATTCATCATGTGCCTAAACTAGTTGGCTGTGTGGTGCTGTGGTCGTGACTCAGAGCAGCCTGGCCTCTTCACCCCGGGAGCAGTGTCCAGCCTGGCCATGCTTTCCCTTTGCTCAGTAGCCCTGGCTGCGGTGTTTATTAGAATACCAATGGGGCGGAGATAACCCTCCCGACGCTTTGGCTGGGGATAGTGAAGGTGGGTCTAAAATAAGCTTCTGAACCGGTCCGTGTGTGTCTCAGCTACTTGCACACTCCTAGCGAGAGTATGTGTGTGTATGTATCTTGCTCTCTGTTTGACGAAAGCTGTTGTCCTAGCATGTCTCCTGAACCTGGCTTCCTGTTCCTGTCACGCTCTTACATTCACGGCCAGCACTGAGCGGCTCTGCCCTTCAACTTGGCTTTCAGTAGCAGAAAGTTGCACCAGTCGCGGGTTGTGTGGAGAAGATGGAGGAGTGCACTTCTGAGTCAACGATGTGCAGCATCGCACTGGCTCTGTGTAGTTATTTTTGCAAGCAATTATACGAAACTTGTGCTTACTAATTGCTAAGAAGAACAATGGGTTTCGCATCGGTGGGTTTTGTGACCTTATTGTCTTTATTTCGTTATTACCAGATAACTTTCAATATCATGAAAATTAAGTCACATTTATCCCATAATTTATAAGAGAATTAACATGACTTAATAATAAACAACATTATAGCATTTATTCCTCATAGACACATTGTGTCAGCTACGATGGTCCTGTGGTCGGTGCATCGACATGTGGCTCCAGTACCCAAGTTTGATTCCAGGTCTTTTGTCAGTCCCGCTGCCCTATCTCTGCCCAACACATTCCTGCAAAAACATCCCTAAAATATACAAAGAAATCTAAATATATATCTGGTAACATTAGTTAAATAACTAACATGCTTAAGTAATGTAAGTATTTGTATTAACTAGCATTAACAAAGATTATTAAATGATGTAAAAATATATTTTTCTTTATTGTTTACATGTTAGCTAATACATAAACAAATGTCAACAATTACAACCATATATATAAATATATAATCATATGAATGTTTTAATGAAAAAAATGGTGTTTAACATCTAGAATGGAGGATAAGATACATTTCTTTTTGGTGTGAACTAATCCTTTAAACACATTTCGTATGAACATAGATAATACAATGTAAATAATATCGTAATAACACATCACAAACAATAACGCCATAATATTTTTGACTTTACACTATTTTGTAAAAATGTTTAAAGTACAGAAATGTTCGAAATGTAGTGTCTCAAGTTATGTGAGATGTTAAATCGTCTGTCACCTACTCATCACAGCGTGCCTTTCACCTTTCCCTCATACCCAAATGAAATAACACACCTTCTGTCATGATCATCTTGTGTTACAGTGAAAGTGTCAGCTTGCAAGGCTCTGGGTCTCATAGGTGCATGCAGATATAATATATATATATGTGCAGACAACATGGTTTCATTTCCACATTTGCTTTTCAGATAAATTGACAGACACAAATTTACTTTGAATTGAATTTGTTGTGATGTATTAAAGCAATTGTATCTTTATTAGAATCACCTAAGCAGCACACGCATGTAAAATGGTGCTGAAACAGCAGCCTTGCTTCTTTCTTTGTAGTCATTTTTGGGTTCCTGTTTTTCTTCAACGTTGTTATAAACAAATATTACACACTTTACATTTCATATCTCTTTTGTAGTTGTTCTATTTTTAATGGAATCCAATTAAAATAGAGCAATGCGGTTTTCAGGCCAGTCACTGCATATTAAAATTGTGTTAAGTCCGCCAGACGTTTTTTTCCATGATGTGACTCGGACATCTTAAAACCTAATTTCTGCTCAATATTCAGTCAGCAAGATGGTGCCCAGTTGGCCACAGGTGCAAGCCAGAGTTCAGGCTGGTCCCCATAGGGACAATTGTCTAAGATTAGATCTCCTTATGCTCTTCGTATCCACCGTGTGACAACATGCGTAAACATGGGTAATAAAGCATTAGAGAACACAGATGTACTGCTCCCTTTGACCAATGTTTTTTCCGATGAAGATTTCCAGTGGGAGGACCTATCAACATGGGCTTGTTTTTTCCAGGGTGTCAAATCTGCATTCTTTGTACTGCTTTCAAATTGCTTTTTGCTTATTTTTTAAGCATCTGTAAGGCCAGCGCTCATGTTGATGATGTGGGTTTTGAACCAATATTGGTTACTAGGCCGCCTTTGTTACACAAACAAGGTATGCCTGTTTATACTAAATGTATCAGTTCTGCATGGTGGAAAAAACAGGTTGTTAAGATATTCAACCTGAGAACAGATGTTATGGATTTATAATGTAACTGCATCGCAGTCGAGCCTCCATCGTGCAGGATAAAAACAAATTATATCAAATGTATACTGATGGTGGTGTTTGGGAAATGAAACCCCTCGGGACCAGGCTGCTATGTTCGGAGGGATTAAACAGTGCTGAGGATCTGTGTCGGAGCTTAAAGACATCTACAGTATGTCTGTTACACAGCTGGGCTTTGCACAGTCCTGCTTTTGTGACATGCCCTCCAGTATTTAAATGTATCTAAAATGTATCAATTTCAGTAACAGTGCTAATATGCTAAAATCGAATAGATTTGGTCATGTGTGTATAAACTTGTAATCGGGTATTGCAAAGACTGCATGTATACACACTAACAGTGCTGAGGTTTTAAAGTGCTCATGTCAGAATGAGTTAAGCTTTCTTTTATGCCTTTAGGGGATGACTAAAGTATTAGTCAATATTGTGTATGAACTGAGGGTCCTTTAGCACGTACATTCGCACCGCAGGCTGACTTGATGATGGACGGAGGCAGATTAACAAAGATTAAATCCCCTCTTGAACTTCGTTGATATTCATGTACGCACAGGATCATTGCTGTCTGACTTCGATTTGATGGTGTTCGTTTTTGTGTGTGTTATCTCTGTCTGCAGAACAATGTTTCATGAAATGGAACTTTTATATACCGTGTTGTCCAGGCACTTTTCAATACTTAATTTTTTTGTTAAATATTTGCAAAACCCAATCTCAAACAGAGGGTAACTAACAAGAATGATCTATGACAAAAAATACAAATCACAAAATATGGAGATACAAGGTTTCAGAAGGAAAAACGAGATTGCCAAAGCACAGAAACATATACTAATTTTCAAACAAATGCATTTAAAAAGACAAAATCATATAATAAACTATCTATGCATATTTGAACGACTAAAATGAATAACTGCTTGTTTATCTGTTCTAATGTTTGATTTATACAGTATATTGTTTGTTAAGTAGGGAAAGTCGGGCTAAATCCAGCACTCCAAGAGTTTTTCAATGGGCTTCTACCACAATTGAGACTTTGAGAACTTTGATGGTTGGTTTATTCACCGGTCTGAAAGTAACCCCCGAGGTGTGTAATCTGAGTTCTGCCATAGAGGATTAGTTGCCTTTGTCCAGCTTGCAGCCTGAATGTAATTTTATTAGCTGGCAATGTTTTTCCTTCTCAGCTTCAATTGAATAAATGTGTTAAATGTTATTGCAGTCAGTGACATTACATTGCTGTTCATTGATTTAGCTCTCTGCCATAATGTAAGCTGTAAATATAACCTACCGGTTATTTATTCGGCTTTCAGTATTGTAAAACGTGACTCAAAACTTGTTATTTTCTTTCTCTGCCTCATTTCCAGGCTTCCTAAAAGACCCTTAATTGTTTTGTTGTTTGATACAGAATGGATGACGGTAATGTTCTGAATTCTTCACAATGTAAAATCCCTTCACTGTTCCACAGCAGCACATGCATCATTACGCTCATTAAACTATTCTGCATTCAGAAACCAGTGTAATCCTTAGGGGAACTAGTCTTTTGTTTCCTGTTGTGTTTTCGTCATGAAGCAGCGAGCAGTCTCCAATCTTCAGACGAATGCTACTCGGTTTTCGTTACGAAAGACATCATGTTTCAGTAATTGAATTACAGCGACGGCCAGAAGTGATGCAAAATCTTGCCATAAAATACAATAAACTGCATTAGCTAACGCCTACACCTACCCCAACCCTAAACCTAACCTTACAAGAATCAAAAAAGTCATTAACTGTTGTCAGCATGACCAAAAATTGTGCGGTACTGAAGTGCGCATGCCCAGTGGAGGAAGCTGCATCCCTTCTATCCAAAACCACAAATCTCTTCGAGGAGCTTTCTTTAGAAAGAGATCTGTAATAGAAGAGTTTATTTGAAAAAACAAATAGTTATAGTTTAAGTGCTGTTCATCACCCGAGACATGCCCAGTTCCATTATTTCTTCATTTTTATCTAATAAGGGAATATGGGACTACTGTATATAGAGAACGCATGACAGCAAGAGGTTTTAAATGTTTTTGTTATTTGAAATATCCTTGTTGTCTTGTCAGTAGGCTAGGCGTTTCTGCCCTCATTTTTAAGGAAAATCTGCTGATGAAAAAGCTGAAAGGATGATCAAATTAGGCAGACATTTACATAAACAAGCACCTGCAGGTTTTTTGAGGAATTTTACGAATGAAGGGAAGTCCAGAACCAACGGCTTACTCCCCCCCTACCCCCACTCGTTGGAAGCACTACGGTAGCTGACACAGGATTAAGAGGTCGTCACGTTTCCGCATCTTTGCCGAAGGAGACAACATCTTTACGAAACACGCTCTGTAGAGCAATTTGTCCGTTTAGGGCTACTGTAGAAACAAAATGGCGAATTCCATGGAAGGGGACCCGCGGTGTATGTAGATAGAAATAGCTCATTCCAAGGTCATAAAAACACAGCGCTTAAATATGTAATGTCTTTATACACCTCTGAAGACATAGTTATGCGTATTATACTGCAGTTCTGCCAATAGATCCTCCATAAAATGATGCGCCTGGTGATATGCTGTTATTTGAATATCTGGGTCATGATTCATTAATATTGCAATTGTTTATGTTTAATGTAAAAAACTAAAATTGTGACTCATTTTATATTATATTATATATATTATAGATGTTTCTACAGTTGTTCAGTTCACATTTTGTTTAAGTAAGGAAAAAAGTGTGTACATTGTCCTAGATTTTGTGATTTTCACAAAATGTAACAAAAATAATTGATTCTTGCTGTAAGAACATCCATAAAGTTTTGTAAGGTCATTTCTTTCCCCACTCTCCATACATTTGTACTGATTTTGTGTTGAACTTTTGTGTTTTTTCCTTGACCTGCTTTAATCCTTTCCCTAAATAAATCCTTTGGATTACAGTCATGTTCAGCCACCTGTGCATACCGTGGCAAAATTACAGCAGAACTTCCTTTCACCTCACTTCCCCACAAATATCATCACACACCTCAGTCCTTAGTTCTTAATTCATTTTGTTCATTGCCACCCCTTTTGTTTTGCTAAAACAAGGCACTGTTTTGCGCTGCGCAAGCCTGCATGGGTTAGGTCTGTGACTTCACCAGGGAGGCGGGAGAGAGAGAGAGAGAGAGAGAGAGAGAGAGAGAGCGGGAGCTGTTTAGTGTATTAGCATCTGTTGTGTTGCTGTGCTGAAGGTGCTCAGATAGAGCTCTGCTTGGAAGCTTCCCACCGCTGTGACAAGTTACACACTCCAACACACACACACACACTTACACACGGAGCGAGCAGCTGTGTGTGATTTGGGAGCTGTCCTTCAGCACCACAACATAATTGAAGTCCCACATGGAGAAGTAGATGAAGAGAGAGGAAAAATCATTTGGCAAACACTCATCCTTTCTGTAGACTTTTGCACGGCTCTCAGGAAAGAATCTGTAAGTATGCTGATTTACTCCTTTTGACGCCGGTTTGTTGTGAGCGGTGTTTCTTTGCTGGAGATGGTGTTTGAATTATTCAGTGGAAGGAGGTTAAAATATTTTTTGGTGCTTTTAAATGTTTGGTTTAAAATGTGTTTTATGATTTTTCAAGTGTAGTATATACTCCGTTCAATGAAACACTAGGAGACAGCTCTATTAAATAATGCACGAAGGCTTTTTGTTTCGCTGATTTAAGTGTGTCAAAAATGGCCTGTTTTGCGTTTTTAAAACTATAATGTTAGCATACCGCTTGTATCCTATAGCTCAATTGTGTCTATTACATTCACTTACTGTAGGTAACCGGGAGAAAGACTAGGGACTCAAAGTGGGTTAAACTAGTGAATAAGTCATGAACGTTTTCCGTGTTTCAGTCTAGCGTGAGGAAACTCTCCTCACGCACGAGTCCTGGGAACGCATGATAAACTTACTAAATCCATCGTATTGAATTAAACTAACAAATTATGGGTTGCACAGCTGTACGTATGTTAATGCATCTCTTTAATGTTTGTGCATTCATGTGTAACTATCATACCTTGAGGTCTTATAGCTTCACGTGATCTACCACAAAACTCCCTAAAGCATAAAACATAGCATATATTTATGCATGCATTTATGTAACATAATTTAACAAAGTGCCTAACATGTTTCTTTAATTTGATAACATGTTAGTGCAGACTAAAATCAAATATATAAGTTATTTAATAAACATATTTGTTAATAAAATGTATATGTATAGACAAATGTGAATGACAAATGTGTCAATTAGATACATTTCTTGTTTTATCATTTCAAATACAGATTTACACAACCCAGCTCTCTTTATCAATGTTACAAATCCATCCATCAGTTGTTTATCTCTTCTAAGCAGGAGGTCATATGTGATGTTCTCTTTGTTACAGAGTACAGTCGATTTGAAGCGAAAATCCATGATCTTCGGGAACAGATGATGAACAGCAGTATTAGTTCCGGCTCCGGCTCATTGCGGACTAGTCAGAAGAGGACCCTTTATGTCAGGTGAGATCCCTCTATTCACAGCCTGTTACATTTCATTCACTACTGTACGCTTAGATCCCTAATCCTCAGAGTTCAGCACAGAGCTGACAATTCTGCAATGAGCACTTTATGCGGTATGCAGTACATCAAGTTGAATGTTTTTATAGGTCTGATTAACTGGATATTTTTAGAATCTTTGTTGCTGTAGAGCATTTACTGGACAAACCCCTTCCAGGTGCTTTATTTAGAAAGTGATCTGTAATTGAAGAGTTTATTTTCAAGAAAACATTTTTATTTCTTCATCATTGATTCTATTGTGTTAGTTAGCTGTTTTTATCCCAACTGTTGTATGATTGATATTACCTCGATTGCACAATAAAACATGATTTTTGACATTATTCGATAATATTCGATAATGATTTAACACTTCAATAATGATTTCAAAGTGAATGAATTGCCTCAATTTGCCTGAAAGCACTGACAGTCATCTCAATGTGAGAAGCGTTACAACTCTCTCCACCTTTATATACATACTTTATACCTTATAATTGCAGTACACATGTATTAGAAAAATGTAACATCAACAACATTTTCTTTAACTTTGATGAAATGTTGAAATAAATATTTAATTAATAATGTGTAAATTTTTGCTACTGTACACTATGTCTCTAATGAAAGTTGGCTCTCAAACGGGTAGGGACTGCAAAAATAAAGTATGTTTGGGGAAAAAAATGTTTACGCATACACACACACACACACACACGCATGTCCCTAAACCTAAATGCCATAGAATCATTTGTGCATTATTAGATTTTCAAAAAATATTGTTCCGTACAATTTCTAAGCTTCAATTTTGGCCCCATGAGTTGGTGTGTATTCAGGTTAAGGTCCCCTTCGGGATATAAATACAAGTCCACTCGCATTCAAATATATATATGTATATAATGCACACTGGTACAGTATTATACACATAAGTACTATACTGTATACACATGTCCATAATTGGCAGCTGCATAATGGTCCAACAATGCTTTTAGCTGCTGATTGCGTCATTGATGATGCTTCATATGATCATGTCGCTCTCATCAGAATATTTAACCCAGTTGAATATAAGTGAGCTTTTGCCATGTTTGTCATTGTCAGTCATTTTACCTTCTTAAAATCTTTTGCTGAATCTTACCTCACATATTGGCTTTTGTTTGTGTTCTATTCTCTAGCACTTAGGTTGCTTAAAACAAGCCTGTTTTCTTTTAACAGGAATAGCTTTGACATTTTGAGAATCGTGAAGCCTCTGGGCTGTGGATTCTCAACACAAGCATGCAGCACTCATAGATTTTCGAGCTGATATAATCTTTCACTGTGAGAGCTGTATGAACCCATAATATGCTCCCAGCTGCGAGCTATGGATTTCAAAATGATCGACATGCAAACATGGATATTATAACATGTCATAGATGCTTACAATTTCTGAGTGGCGTGAAGTTATCTTTGGCTCATATTCACACCCGGTTTATGAAAGGAATACTCCACGAACTGATTTGCATAATGTGTACTGTGCAAAAGTTCTTCATGTGCTGTTGAGGGTAAAGAGACTTTGCTCTCTGTGTGTTTCTTGGAGCCCCTTAAACTCCTCAGACACCCTGACCTCATCCTGAAAGAGTTTTATTATTGATGTGAAAACAGAGATAAGCTAGTCAAGAGCTTGTGAGGCTAGTTACTTCAGCTCCAGTTCTCTTAAAAACACATGAACAGAACAGCAGTGGCCTACTTAACAACTCACAGAATCTGTCTGTAGGCAAATCAGTCTTAGCACACTGCAATCGTGCGATGAAAAAATGAACTTTGTTATTACAGAATAGTTTCAGCATCTTTTTGCATGTTTAAAAGTCATAGAAGCTCAAGTGTGTACAGACTGCTGGAGGGTACTCTCACCTTTGATTTACAGGGAACATATTCCACACTTGCATTGCATTTGATTGTCAGAAATGGTTCAATTTCCCCTAAAGACCTTTTGAATTAGGTGCTACTGTACCTTTAAGAAGTCTGTATGGAATGCAACATTTAGTATGAATGTATAATAAACTCGTGCTTAAACATGGTATTAATATCCATTTTGGACATCCATTGTAAGGACCAAAATATTTTTTGATGCGATACTTATTTGGGAGTAGTGTTTTTTTGAAAGGGACCCAGTCACATATGTAGTATCATATACGACAAATAAAACCTGAACATACAGTGTTACGGGCAGACTTTAAAAGCCTTGTTTTTTAAGAAAAAAAACATCCGATTGAAAATGGGGAAAAGCCCAGATATTTACAGACAGAACATATTTAGTATAGTGGTAAATTTACTGTGCTGTATTTTTCATGCATTATTAACTTTGACACAGGCTTTCAAATGACGTATGCGTTTATAAAAACAGAGATCCTCAATCAAATCCAGTCACTAGACACATTTGGGACACATGAATACTCTTTCTATGGAATACAAAAGAAGACACTTTCTGAGTTTTTTGGCTCCGTACAATGGAAGTTAATGGGGGCCAGTGTTGTTTGGTTACCGACATTCTTCGAAATATCTTCGTGTTCTGCAGGAGAAAGAAAGTCAAACTGATTTGGAATCACATTTGGGTGAATTTTATATTTTTGGCCGACCTATTCCTGATTTCCATTTTAAAATGAATTCTCACCCATTATTCTGTCATCTCTCGCTTGTTTCCACCAGAGCCCTGTTTGATTATGACATAACAAAGGACTCTGGCCTCCCTAGTCAGGGACTGAACTTCCATTTTGGCGACATCCTTCATGTCCTGAATGCCTCAGACGAGGAGTGGTGGCAGGCACAGCATGTGACTCCAGATGGCGAGATGGGCGTCATTCCCAGCAAAAAGAGGTAGGCCCCGCCCAGAGCATTCCAGAACATGGTGTATGAACAACTCTACTCTGATTGTCGCACCTCGTCGGTTAAATGGCACATTACCCACAACTAATGGTCTTTACTCTGATTTATCTCACAATGCGGGTCTATAAAGTAGAGATGAGCACACTGCACTGTACATTTGACATCATATTTCTTGTATTTATAATTCAATTTAATTTAATGGAATCGTTGCAGTAGATTCATTCCTACCAGCGATTCTTGATCTTAGCGGCTCGCTCAAAAATGTTATTTGCTTTGTGTGCTGTCATTTTTGTCAAGGTCGCGAGTTTACCTGATTTTAATTGCAACCTGACTCTTATGCCAATGTGTTATGCTATCTCTCTTCACCAGACAGTGAATGAAAGTTGATAATTGACTTCTCGCCTCTGTCTCGACTCCTCACTTCTGGCGCTTGTGAACTCGCTAGTCCTGACGCACACGGGGCAGACAGCGTTGTATTCTTAGAAACAAAGTGGAAATCCGGTTTGTGAAAGTCTGTTAGGAAGCACGCTGTATATAACAGAGACAATATAAGAGATTTATTAGCAATAGGTTATGATATCCAATTAATTCATTAGTTGATATCTTTAGATCACCTGTTCTCAAATGATGTATATGAATTGATCACAAAACATTTTATCAAAATTGACTTGACCTCCTTCCATTCCAATTCCAGATGAACAGTATATATCTTTGGTTGAACACAGTTGTATTAGAAAAAAATGTTGTATAGTTGTCATAATAAAATCAGTCATGAGAAGAATACATTTGAAATTATGGACAGGACACTTTTTATTACGCCTTGTTTCAATTTTGTGAAAATGTATTCAAACAAGTTTCCTGCACATCTATAGTTTTACTTTAGAAGACATTAGGTACAGTATTAAGCCACTGGAGAGGTTTGGATCACTTTATTAATGGATATTAATATTTTGAGACCTATATATGTACATAAAGCTAGATTTTTCTTATTTAAAAAAAATCTGTCCAGCTGAAGAAAGAACGTCATCTGGGATGGCAGGAGTGAATAATGTTACAAAGAATTTCCATTTTTTTTGGTGAACTCGTGGGTCACAGCCAGGTGTGTTCTAAATGGGTCGCGGACTAAAACATGAAAGAAAACTGTGGTAAATATAAATAATAACATGAAACGAACTATAAAATGTGGCATAGTCAATACAGCAAAATAAAAACATTACAAGTGAAGTAAACGGAGAAGAAAAGGGGAAATGCTTCTTACTCTTTTGCTGTTGACGTCAGTTCAACTCGACTCTCTCGACTCAACTCGACCGTTTTTTGTGCAAATTCATCTGTCACTTGGTTTGACGTTACCAAAACTAGACAGATGCCAACATGGGCAGGTTGTGTGACATCCCATTGTTCCTCAAAACACATTTTGCTCTCTTTGTCTTTGCCAAAATAAAGGATTTCTCTAAGTTTCAAATTTAACACGCTTGTCTCTCAGCAGTTCCTTTGGTTTTCTGTTCTTATTCTCTGTCTTTGTATTCTTAAGGGTGGAGAGAAAAGAAAGGGCCAGATTAAAGACGGTCAAATTCAACTCCAAGCCACGAGACATAGCGGTAAGTGTTTGCTGCTTAAATATTTAGCGTGTCTGGCTTGACAGAAATAAACTTTCAAAGCCGACGCAGCAGCGGTTTATAAGTTAATGAATTTTAAATGAGGCTTTTGTATGAAAATGTCCTTGTGAGAAAAGTTATAATCCCAAACACGGCCATAACTTTTCTCATTTGACAGAATAGGAAACATTATGATTAAGCCTGGTAGCCCTATTTGAAGCGTTGTTATATGATGCTAGTTTTAGATGAAAAGTGCTAACAAGATTTTGTTGCACCTTTCACTGGTGTGACAATTCCAAAGCCAAAACTGTTCTTGCATAGGACAGCTAACAACTGGCAAGAAGTGTAAACTTTCAAGACAGATGCCTTGTTTATTTTTAATGATTAAAGTTTCTGTTTGTGACATACATTTTTACATGAAATAATACTCATGTGTAGTGTACTAATACTGTATGTCCACAAGACTCTCCTATGAGAGGTTCTTACTTTAATAGCATGTGACAATGACTCTTTATCCTGTGCTGCAGAGTTCTATATAGCAAACATGTCTTTTTCTAGATCGATACGCCTTTTTTGACTCGCTTCTATAGCATTCACTAATGCAGCATGAGTTAATATATATACACTTGTATGTGTACACAGATTTATACTATACGCTTGCCATTGATGTCAATCTGCTCTCCACCAGCATGATGCCGCACAATTTGCTTTCTTATTTCTTTAGAAATGACTAACTTTCATTAGCAAACTCACTTTGGAATGTCTGAATGTCAATGAGTTCGTCCAGAATGCTGTGTGTTGACAGTGGTTGTGTGTCTCATGTTGTGTTAAAGGAACAGATCAACCAAAAATTTATATTCGGTCAACCTTTACTCACCCGCAAATTGTTTGAAATTTTTATAAATTTCTTTGTTACCACGAACACAGAGAAAGATTTTTGGAAGAATGCTTGTGACCAAACAGTTCTTGGCCACCATGGACTTCCATAGTTGGAAGAAAATCTTTGTAAATTTATTTTTGTTGAACACAAACAAAGTTATATTTTGAAGAATGTGGGACAGCAAACAGTTCTGGCGCACTTTTGTCTACCATTGTCATTTTTCCTACTATGGTAGTCAATGGTGGCCAAGAACTGTTTGGTTACAAGCATTCTTCCAAATATCTCTCTCTGTGTTCATCACAAAAAAGAATACAGTATACACAGATTTGGAACAACTTTAGGATGAGTAGATGATGACAGAATTACATTTTTGGGTGAACTGTCCCGTGATGTTCGGGATCCCTGCTAACTTTCACTGTGTCTGTTGCCATTTCCAACCCATGATCTAGCTTCACACCCTTATAGAAGTTGTTTCTTTTGCCAATTTCAGTATTTTGTCATGGGTAGGTGATGGCCATAGAATCAGTACCATGGGCATCTGTTAAGTTGGGCATTTGTTCATACTGGAACATACACACCCAATACCATTCCATCTGTTCTTCCCTGTTTTTGTTCTCCCTACCTCCTCCAACCCCCACCCCCTTCTCAGCAGTCGCTCAATGACAAGCGTAAAAAGAACCCCTTTTCGCGAAAATTCACTTTCCACAAGAGCAAGGAGGCCAGCGAGCAGGAAACGAGCGATGTGGACCGTAAGTACATTAGCCGTTGACACCGAAAGCACAGGGCAGGGCAGTACAGGACAGGGTAGAGTCACACACCCCGACACACTGCTGGACAAACTGCTGCTTGTGCAACAACCTTGAACACATTTTCTTGTCGGTGAGAAGACGTACAGTATGGACTGCATCTGAGCTTGTTGCAAGGCAGGGAGTTTGTTCAGCGGTAAAACCAGATATGTTGTTCCAGTAATCATTGTTATTTTTGTGGTTTTCTTCTGTTTTTTTCTGTCTGCTGACTGCTCCACAGGACCTGAGTGACGACAGAGGCTTGAGTAAGTCAACAAAGGCTACAGCAGACCTGTCCTGCTCTGAAAACCCCCTAGCAGTTATCAAACAGGCTTTGGTTTCTTACTGTATGCCTTTCACCTGGAGCCTGTGTTTGGTGTGGATGGATATGAAACCCCTTAAAACTGTGCGACAAGATGCAAATTATTTATGGGATAGTTCACCCAAACATGAAAATGCTGTCATCATCTCTTGTCATTTCAAACCTGTATGACTTCATTTCTTCTGCAGAACGGAAAAGAAGATATTTTGAAGAACCACGGCGGTACCCATTGACTTGCATTGATTTTGCATCGGTTACCAACATTCTTCAAAATATCCTCTTTTTGTGTATTGCAGAGGAATGAAAGTCAAACAGGTTTGAAATGACATGACGGTGAGTTAATAAAACATTTTGGTTGAACTATCACTTTAAATATCAATTGATTTGGAGGTGGTTTCTTTTGACTTGGGCTAGTAAGCAACTTTGTAGAAATCCTGAACCCTGTCCTGCATATCATCGCCCTGGCATCTACCCACAGTCTCCTTACATTGCAGCAGCAAGCTTGGCACTGGCAACCCTACTTATATTTTTCTCAGAAAGTGTCAAATGTAGTTACTGCTATGATTCTGCCATGGGAAGAGAGGTCTTGTTTTATAAACTGAATAAACTGAAAATAATGTTTTGTTACAATGATAAGTTACTTAAAATCAGCATACCGTACACAGTACATCGTACTTTTGCATGCAAAAAAGAGTGTTTTAAAAATGTGTGACATAGTACTGAGACATTTCACCTGGTGGTGGGTAGAATCCCTCCTTCCATTAAAGTTCCAAGCACCATGCTGTGTTAAGAACAATCTGTAATACAGTTTGAAATGTTTCATTTAACATGAGAAATCTGAACACACGGCACATAAAATAGATTTGAGGCATGATATGTAGCCCACAGTTTCTTAACACTGCCCTCTGCTGGTGATGCTCTTGGTGTTGCATCTGTCATACAGTATTTTTACAGAAGGCCTGTGTGTTTTGTGTGGTGGTGTTTATTTTCCCCTTTTATGTTTTCAGAGCATGTAACTTCTAATGCCAGCGATAGTGAGAGTAGTTACCGTAAGTGTGCGTTCCCTTTTATTTCCTTCCATTATCATCCTCTGCTTTTAGTTTATTAATCTGTTCAAACCTCATGGGTTTGAATGTTGAATTCCCTCTGTGCTAACCAAACAAAAGCTTTTGATGTGATGTGCTCACTTTTGCATACAATTTTAAAAGAAACTAGGATTTGACACAAAATTTTACTTAACGGTTAAAGAAATGTTTTAATATTTGTGTCAATACAGAAGCAAAAAAAGGAATTGAAGGACAGTTCACCCAAAAATAAAAATTCTGTCACTATTAACAAGTTGATTTAAAACTGTATACAATTCTGTTGAACACAAAAGAACATATTTTGAAGACTATGGGAAAAAAATTGTTCTGGGGCACCACTGACTACCATAATAGTTTTTTCACAACTATGGAAGTGCCACAGAACTGCTTAGATACAACATTTCCTCTAAATATCTCTTTTTGGGTGGTACAACAAAATTTAGAACAACTAGGAGGGAAAGTAAATGATGACATGATTTTATTGTGTGGGTGGACTATCCCTTTAATAAAAAAAACGTTACTAAAGCCACGATAATGAAATTACACGAATCTTTTCTGAAATAATGTAAAACGACAAATAAATAAGTAATAAAGTAAATAAATAATACATCATAGTTAATAGGATGGTTAGTTATTCATAATAGTTTTATAACACTTTGTTATCTTTGCTCCGAATCCTAGTTGCTTAGTGATCAGGCCAAGGGCAGGACACTTTATGGCCAACAATATTACCTCCAAACAATGTTACACAGGCATTCAAACTATCCTGTGTGGTTTTTATAAACCATGGCCATTCACATTGAGTGGTCTGAACAAACCTCTTGAACTTTTATCTAATGCTGCGCGCCTCTTAAATCAAACTCATCTGAACACCGCTCTCATACTGTAGACAACATCATGTCGTACATGCAGTATGCTGTTTTTCCTGCAGTGACCAAGTCATCCATTTTACCGTAGGTGTAAAGAGTCGTAATGGATGAACAAAGAAACCCACAACACAAGCAGATTTTTAATGCCATGTTGATTATCAATTCTAATAGATGCTTGCCATATTTTTGGTGAATGCAAGTCCAGGTAAATTCAGGTAAACAGTGGAATGCATAAATAATTTCAATATCAGTTAAATTGATAGGTCACCCCAAACTTGTAAATTCTGTCATGTACTCAAACAGCGCGGCACCCATTTACTTCCATTGTATGGACACAAAACCAAAGCAATTCAATGGGTACTGTCGTGGTTCGGTTCCCAACTTTCTTCAAAATACCTTCTTTTGTTTTCTGCTGAAGAAAGTCATACAGGTTTGAAATGATAAGAGGTAAATGATGGCAGAATTTTCTTTTGGGCGAACTATCACTGGAATATTAAACCTGCTGTTTGTCTCCATGTTGCCATCTTTGTTTGCAATGTAAAAATGCAGGTTCATTTACGTACTTGTCTTCGCGCGCCATGGCATCAAACTGACATTGTACCCGATGACTCAAATTCTAAATCATTATTATAAGCTTACCATTTCAAATTAAGTAGGGTATATGATAATGGTGGTGCAGAAATGACACACTTCACCTTTTTAACCTGTTTAACTATATAGCATGTGAGGATTTTTAGCTCATTTCAGTGTTTTTATCTGCACTAGGTGGACAGGAAGAATATGTTATTTCTTACGAGACAGTCACACAACAGGAAGGTGAGTATCTTTTAAAACTACAATAATGTAAATTACATTTATTACAGGATTGTAGTCATCAGACTTTTATTACATTTTTATTGTTGTGGTTTACAGTGAATTACACCCGTCCAGTCATCATTCTTGGACCAATGAAAGACAGAATCAATGATGATTTGATCTCTGAGTTCCCTGACAAGTTTGGATCATGCGTTCCCCGTGAGTACCCCTGTTCCCCTTAAAATATAATTTGTATTATTTTTAATATTTCAATATTGACATTACCTATGGTCAATATTGTTCTTTCGCTAGACACCACTAGACCAAAGCGAGACTATGAGGTTGATGGCAGAGACTACCATTTTGTTATATCGAGGGAGCAAATGGAAAAAGACATTCAGGATCATAAGTTCATCGAAGCTGGTCAATATAACAACCATCTCTACGGGACGAGCGTGCAGTCGGTACGAGAGGTGTCAGAAAAGGTCAGAGAGTTAAGCCTTGTTAGGAAGTAATAAAACATTTATAGCAGTAATAAAACCACATGTTTCTCATGACACTTTGATTTGCATTATGCAATATTATTTATTTTCACTTGACAATGTATTTTCATTCTTCTTTAAGGGGAAACACTGCATACTGGATGTCTCGGGAAACGCCATCAAGCGACTTCAATTAGCACAGCTCTACCCCATTGCTGTGTTTGTGAAACCTAAATCAATGGAGAATATTTTGTACGTCTTTTTCTGAATTCATGTTTTAAACCAATAGATGTTAGCAAATGTTGCGTGTATAAAAACACATACCATTTTTTATTTCTGCTTTTAGCGTGGTTATGCTTATCATTTATAATAGAAAAGTAATGTCAATCAATTTTTTATATTGATTAAATAATAAATGACTGGCTTTAAAGTGTGGGCTCTCTGTTTTCTCCTCAGAGAGATGAATAAGAGGTTTCTGGAGGAACAAGCCAGGAAGACGTATGACAGAGCCATGAAGCTGGAGCAGGAATTCCTAGAGCACTTCACCGGTGAGTTTAAAGGGATACGTCACCCAAAATTGAAAGTTCTGTCATCCTTTACTCACAAATCTGTATCAATTTATTGGTTCTGATGAACACAGTGAAAGATATTTGGAAGAATGCTTAGAACCATACAGATTTTGACCCCATTGACATCGAGTCCCCATTATGCTGAACAAAAGAAAACATTTTGAGGAATGCAGGACGGCAAACAGTTCTGGGCCACTTTTGACTAACATACTAACATTGTTAGTGACTAACAGTATTTTGTCCTACTATGGTAGTCAATGGGGGGAAAAGTCTGTCTGGTTATAAGCATTCTTCCAAAAATCCTTCTGTCATCATTCACTCGAACGTGAGTAAATGATGACAGACTTTTCATATTTGGGTGAAGTATCTTCTTGCTTGAATATATTTTACTTGAACATTCACAAATTTGAGCAAAACTTCCTTCTGTACCTACAGTGAGTGAGAACATTCTCCTCATTTATCACATGACCCATTTAAAGATATGCTTATTACGACTTTAATATATCTCTTCTCTGCCCTTAAAGCAAACCTGTCCTTTTCTTTCCCTCAGCCATTGTACAAGGAGACACATTGGAAGAGATCTACAACCTGGTTAAACAAATCATCGAGGAGCAGTCTGGACCGTACATTTGGGTACCAGCCAAAGAGAAACTGTGAGATGGCTGGAGACATGATAAACCTTAAACTTGTTTTTTTCTTTCTGTATCATTTTTTTATACTAACCTGGCATGCAGCTTGCATTGGCGTTCTGACTCTCAAGCATAGGAAAGGGTTTTTTGGGGATGGGCTTGAGTGGAGTCTCATGCCTCTCTGTGAGACTGCTGTCTAGAACTCGCACCCCAACGTCCGCATTCATTCTCCGGCGAGAGGAGATATGCCTGACCTGCGACTTTAATGGACAGATTATACGGTACAGATTCCTTAATGTTTAAGGGAGGTGATTTACTGGAAGGATTAACAATGGTAATGCATCATATATGTTTTGGTTTGTTTGCATCGCAGGTTAACGCTTTTAGGTTTCTTGACACTCTGAAAACACGATAGCAGACACTTTGCACGTTTCAGCTTTACGAGCATGTTTAGTTTACAAATGTCCTTTGTCAGATGGATTTGGGCTACATGAATTACATCCACTATATTAATTTGACTTTTCTTTCGTAAGATTGGGCCCACTCGCTTTAATCGGCAGATCTCACAAGTGCACAAAGAGGACAAAAACATTTGGCACAAAATTATTTTTTATATTAAATGTTTGTCTTAAAGATCTCTGTACATTTTAATCAAGGTGCATATGAGCGTAGTTTATAGTTAAGGTTGAAAAGGAACAGCTAACATCTTTTCATTTCAAATCCAGGTGATGACATATTCTTACTTAAAGAAACAGCAATGCAAATAAGAGTAAAAATTGTAATGTATATTTAACCCTCAGTATACTGCCTATTTTGTTATAATAAAGTCTATATTGAGCTTTAATTAAACTACACCTACGGGAATTATTTTCTTTATAATGTCAAACATACATGCACATGTGTGTGTATGTAAATAAAAAGAAGCATACATGGATATATATTTTGTTTTACTTTAATCACCATTTATTTTATTGCTTTTGGTTGGGTTTTATGCAAAAGACACTGTCACAACACACTTTGAGTTGAATGATGGTGTTCAAACGATCTGAAAACTCAAATGGGCAGTTTGTAGTTCTCAGCCCTCTCTCTCTTTCTTATGTATGTGTCATGTTTACTTTTTCATGTGACATGCATGATTTCTAAGCAATAGTCTTTAACACATTCAATTTAAGTGAGAAGCACGAGAGAGGGCTTCTGTTTCTGTTTTTTTCTGAGGTTGTGAACATGTCAGAGTTAGCATGAACTGTAAACGTTAGAGGCTAGATTATCGCCTCCATGTTTGTGAACCTGATAGCTGAAGAGAGTTTTGCTTTGCTACTCTCTAACGCGAGCCTTTAAACCTTCCACCAGGGGCCGCACTTACAGCATCCCCTTTTCCTTCTTATTTTACTTGGAGATGATTGTTTTCTAAAAGTTTGCAACTTGTCACCATGGCTTTCTAACACATTTTTTGACTGGATTATGTAAATAATCTGCCAATTTGATTCATTCCATCTGTCAACAAGGAGAACAGCTAATAAATTGTTTTTTTTCTCATACCCGTGTTTCTGAATGTACCTTTTTTATAGTTAAATAGTGCTGCTTAAAATATTTCATAGAAATATATAATTATATTAAACTGTATTATATGTACACTGCTGGTCAAAATATCATCTTTCAACGCTGTTGTACACAAAAATATGATTGTATCAATATGTCCATTTCTTTCATTAGAAACCCAAACTTTTATTTAAATACAATTTATATTAGAAAATGAAATAGATCACATGGGTCCAATAGTTAACAAAGCAGCCATTTAATCCAGCAGGAAAATTCCTTCAAAAGTATTTAAAAAAGTTGGGTAATAAAATGCCAAATACAATTCTGGGCAAAGGTTAGAACGTTGATGATGCTTAAATGTAAATTGGAGTTTAGTCAAATCATAATTCCCACAGTTACAATTGTGTTACTCCTTGTTTTTGATGAGTTTGATGTGGAAAAGATTAAGAATGAGTGAGTGACCCTTAACTTTTAACTGGTAGTGTATATAAATAATTGTATTGACACAGAGCAACAAGTCAAACTATCAGCAATGTACTAACTAAACATCTTTATTACAGCTGGAGAATAGAACTGTGGATATTGCCGGTTGTCATAATGTGCTGTATTATAGCTCATCATGTGGACATGATTATCTTACAACAGGTTTTCATCCTGTTGTAAAACAATAGCGTGAATTTCACTTGGGAAGTTGTGGAACGGTTTTTTGAAAAGCTAAATCACAATTCACGTGATGGTCATATTAAATTAATGTCAAAAGTCACGAAATCACTTATTGTACCTTTTTACATGGATCGTTGATCCTGACCACATCCTTATAATCTTTTCATCATTCATTAAAAAACAATGATAAAAATAACCGTTTCATTGTATCTCTATCATCTTCATGTGTATATCATGCATTTTTGAACTCTTGACAGCCAATACAAGCCTGAAGAACACACTGTAAAACATTTCCTGTAGAATATACAGTAACTTACTGGCAACTGTTTACAGAACAGTATTTTTTGCTGTTACTTCTTAAAACGTCATTATTAACTGTTCAATTGTAATACTTGAACTTTTAGCTCTCTCCGCAAACTGCATTCACCTTTATACACAATCGTATAATACACAATCAATACACAAGTTTACAGTATTTTAAATCAATTCATTACCAGATTCATAAATTAAAAGAAAAGTCATAAGGACAATCATCATCAGTATTTGCTTAAAACACTTTTTGTTCAAACCTGTGGTCACATTTATACAAGATATGTTTATATGATAAATATATTTCGTTTGTATTATGTATAAATATAAGTAAAGATAAAAATGTATATACACATGTGAATATTTCTTAAATATCACATAATTATTATATACATTACACACATTTATATTATGTAAACAAAAACTTGTATTTAGCTTTCGATTAGTCACAACTAATCATTGTGCAGCCCTACTCCTGAGTAGAATGTATTCGCTCTTAGTAGCATAATAGTTTAGCCAACTGTAATCCAGATAATGAAGGAGGATCCATGAGGGTTCAAACTAGTGTTCTTCCTTTGCACCATCTTCCCACTTCTTTTGCTGACTTGGAACTTAGAGGAGCCCTTGCTGTGGTTGGGGTTGATCCTTACAATGAATATTAGAATTACATAAATCAAATAATTCATTAGATCTTTTGACATGTAAAAGTGTTATAAACATTAGTTAGGACAAAAGTTAAAATGTTGTCATTGTGGCCTCATTTTCTGAACATAAATTAATATTCTCTCTTCACCCCAAAGTGAAAATGTTCATCATTACCTCTTGACATGTCAAACCTGTATGGCTTTCTTTTTCCTGAGAAACACAAAAGAATATATTTCGAAGAATGTTGGTAAACGACAGTGACTGCACCCATTCACTTCTATTGTATAGAATGAAGTGAAAGCATGTTCTCACAGATGGAGACACGCACAAACACACGCATTCACTTTCAGTTATCAATAATACAGAAAAATTACTTGCATCAACTTAAAGGAACAATAATTCATTTTTTTCTTTCAAGTGGGCCATCATCAATAGGGCAGCTGCAAGGCCTGGGTCAACATCTCTTCCCTCTCTTTTAATATTTGCACGGATTGATATCTGAAAATTACATTTATGGTTTCTGCTTACGTGTGCTGAAAATGTTAACTTCACTCTAAAATACTTTACAGCCTGTAATCGGACAGTCATTTTTTTCTACCGTCTCGAATGTGCCATTAGATGTTCGCCATGTTTGCACATGTGTATAATGTCTGATATTACAGTTAAATACTGTATAATTTACAGAAATCGCTAACAGTGCAGCATTAAATGTTGCCAGCCCCTTTTTAAATAATTTTCTGTTGCTTTTTTAACTGACTGTTTTACTCTAAAAAATGGCACTTTAAACGAACCTAATTCAATTATGTACATCGACATTACAGAAATATCTTATCTCTACTCAACTACTTAATGTATGATGAAGTAAACTGAATTGAGTAAACTAATGTTTAAGTAGGCCTGTTCAACATTAACAAATATGCCTGTTTCATCATTTTGATAAAAGATACATAAAATAATCTTTTTTTAGTGTACCTGTGTTTATATGGCAC
Source organism: Barbatula barbatula (assembly GCF_947034865.1). Taxonomy (NCBI): domain Eukaryota; kingdom Metazoa; phylum Chordata; class Actinopteri; order Cypriniformes; family Nemacheilidae; genus Barbatula; species Barbatula barbatula. Next base: position 18,634,359 of record NC_136770.1, read on the forward strand.
TGTCTTTCCTTCGTGCATACCTTGTATGAAAGGTGGAAAAAAGGTGGAGTTTCCAAGAATGAAAGACCCCTCTGTGTGCACCTTGGACCTCCGCCCGTCTCTCCGACGTGTCATTTCTAGTCAAAACCTCATGACAAATCACATTACACCGTCTGTAAATCTAAAAAACTGTCTCGAGATATTTCAATATCTTTATGACAAGGGGCTGTATGGCATCCGTGTCGAAGAGCTGAGCTGTATTGGACTTTGATTTATTTTGGACGCTCTTCAATATAAAGTCTTGAACTTTCACACATCTGCGCAAGCGGGACTTAAGAGATGGACACTTGGGCTTTTATAGGCGTTCTACTTGCTGTTACGCATTACGGTAAGATACTTTGAAAGTTAATATTAAGCATGGATATAGTTTAATATAAAAATTTACTTTTTACAAAAAAGATATTTCATGAGACGTTAAAAATGACGTCATTTTAGAGTTTGGCTTCATTGAATGCTTATATAAATAGTTTCCCTCTCTAAACTTCGATTTCTAGGTCTTGTAGTAAATAAAAGCCATTTCATATAGCCTACGCATGGTGCGTTTACATTACGCTTTTATCCAAAGCGACTTAAAAACGAGGTAAACAATCGAAGCAATGGAACAACATAAGGACAAAGCAAGCGCATAAAACTGGTCTCATATAGCCTTACCGGTGCACATTTGCTTTGCATTGAATGGTGGTTTTGTTTTATCTGAACATTGCTATAATATACGTCCCTATTAAAATGAATTAACTAAATAAATCACCTGTGCAGTGTCAGGACAGAACACGGTAAGATGGTGCACTATTTCGCCCTTGGAGGAAAGTAAATGCAAAGCCATGGCTGAGGCTTTCACCAGAGCGGCGATTAGACCATCACTGCGCTGTGTAGCCGCCTCATCTAAAGCCGAATGCGCTCAGAAACTCACAGTAAGTTCTTACCGAAGTAAATCCTAATTATTTCTCATTTCTAATGATCAATTGTCAGATTGTCAAATTTCATTTACAGAAGTGTTTTTGTGAGTTAAGTTGCCCTTGTGATCAATTTGACAGAAAAAGGAGGTTGATGCATTTTCAGCCAGTGTTAAAGACATATATGACAATGGCAAGCTTGCCAGCTTCAAAATTGCAGCTGGAGAGTCTGCAAAGGATGGTATGTTATTCTTTTCATGGCATTATTCCATGTCATTGTGATTTAAGATACTAGATTATCGCAATTGTACCTGTGGAGTCCAGATAACGAAACGTCAAAACCATAATTAGGTTGAACAGTTAATGTCTCTATCTGCACTTGCAGGCCTATCTGTATCACACATACAGTTATTGACCTATGATAAAAGTCATTCATTAAAATAAACATACTGATATTGTGTACTGTCCTTAATTCCGTGTTGTTAATATTACCAAGGAACTAATCCAATCTTTCTTCTTTTAATGGCCACAGGGAGAGGAATAACCTACTACGGAGTCGCTGTTGTGAAAAGATCCAATACAGTCATCAACATCAACAATCTTAAAGGGAAGAAGTCTTGTCACACAGGCAAGCATCGCACGGTTGGCTGGAACGTCCCTGTGGGCTATTTGATTGACAGTGGAAAGATGTCTGCAATGGGATGCGACCTTTCTCAAGGTACCCCTGGGCCGTGCTGTTGGTGCAGTTTATCTAAAACGTCAAAACTGATTTGATATTATCAGATGAAGGATATTGTTGTTTCTGTGGGTTTTAGGGGTTGCTGACTACTTCAACGCCAGCTGTGTCCCAGGAGCTCAATCCGACCCGGCGTCTCTGTGTGAGCTGTGTGTGGGAGATGGTACAGGAAACTTTAAGTGTGATGAAAGCAACAAAGAGAGATATTACTCATATAATGGAGCATTCAGGTATCATATTAATGAAACACTTTGCATTTTACTTAGAGTATTGCTTTAGCGTAGCGTAGCTCTATATGTTTGCATTGATTGTATGAAATGTTTGGAGCGTGCTGTTTTGGGGTTTGCAGGTGCTTGGTTGAAGATGCAGGGGATGTTGCTTTCGTGAAGCACACTACTGTTGGCGAGAACACCGACGGTACGTTTAAACTCATACATATTGTAGTTTTAAGGAAATGTGGAGTATGTTTTTGCATGAATTTTTTTACTTGTGTCTCAGGTCAGGGGGAGTCATGGGCTCAAGCACTTCATTCAGATGACTTTCAGCTACTGTGTCAGGATGGCACTCGTAGTCCAGTCAGAGATTATGAAAAATGTCATTTGGCCAGAGTTCCATCAAGGGGTATTGTGGTACACAATGACATCAGCAGTTCGTTGGTTTACAACATGTTGAGAGACGGCCTGGTATGTTTCTTTAATGCAACTGGAGAGTTTAGAAAGTCAAATGTGATAATACATTTTTATTCATATATGAATAAAATATATGAAATTTGTATTTGCTCTTCATTTCTATGTAAAAGTTTCCGTTTGAATAAAGCATGTAGTAATGTGTGTGCATGTGTCGTTTTAGCAAAAGTCTGAGTTCTCCATTTTCTCCTCGACATCCTTTGGTGGAACAGATCTGTTATTCAGTGATGCTTCAACAACATTCATCGAAGCTGGAAATGAAAACTATATTGAGTGGATGGGTCGAAGATATTATGACATACTCAGAGCCGTAGACTGTTCCAAATCAGGTATTGATGTTTATTATAAACATAAAAAACATCATCATCTTACTGTTTTGTATATAATGTGTACGTCTCAAATATGTGGGTGTTCGCAGATGTTCCCTCTGATCTTCGCTGGTGTGTTCTGTCTGATGGAGAGCAGCAAAAATGTGCAGACATGGCCGTGGCTTTCAACAGCAAAAATTTGATTCCCAAGATTAAGTGTATATATGGCAAATCTGTGGAGGACTGCATGAAGAAAATTCAAGTATGTACATCAAAAACATAGACTTTTAAAGGACAAGTTGACCCAAATTGTTATTTTGTTCTTTTCTTTTACTTATGGAAAAGTAAATTCTTCATGATAACAGGGTTTGTAATCTAGGAGATTCACATGAATGCTCTGTTTTCTGTAGAACAAGGAAGCCGATGCCATTACACTGGATGGAGGCTACATCTACACAGCTGGCAAGAGTTTTGGACTGATACCTGCTGTCGGGGAGAGCTACACAGGTCAGATCCATCATTAGTATTCAAGTCAAGTCAGCTTTATTTATATAGCGCTTTTTACAATTTTCAGTTACAAAGCAAATGTACAAGAAAACATTGCCTATAAGCAAAACATATAAGGATATGCAAGTCAAAACACAGGTCAAATATCAGACAGACTTCCTATATTTGCAGTGTTATTGTACTTTACATGCTTTTACATTCAAACATTTCTATATACTGTAAAAAGTAGGTACAACTATTTGGGTAACTATCCTGAGTAGTGCCCAGTCATGTTTATTCATTCTGGTGATTTTAATTGTGATTCTTTAACTGTGTTCTAGGAGACACTGATGGCAGCATTTATTATGCTGTTGCTGTGCTGAGGAAGAGTAACAGTGACGTCCAGAGATTCAGTGACCTCAAGGGCAAGCGCTCATGTCACACGGGTTACGGCAGGACCGCAGGCTGGAACATTCCAATGGGTTTGCTCATTGAAAAGGGCATCATCAGACCACAAAAATGTGAAATAGATCAAGGTAGGTCTATGTAGTTCACACATACAGTGGAGTCCAAAACTTTGAGACCATATTGAAAATATTGTGACCATATTGTGTTTTTTAAGGTATTTTCCGTAATCTGTTAATGAAAATCATTGTATTTAATTAAATAAGATTGTAAAATAGTTAGACTTTTGCATTTGACTTCATATTATGAATCTAAACTGTATATGATATTTTAATTTTACAATATTTCATTTTATTTTAATATAATGAGCGATAATAAGTCATTAATACAGATTATTATTGATATACATTTTTATTAGTAATAGTAGTAGTTGTGGTAGTATTGAATTGTAGTTTAAGTGTGGGTTTAATGTTCCATATTTTATTCTTCCGTGCTACATTTTCTCTTAGCTGCTGGCGAGTTTTTCCAGTCATCCTGTGTGCCTGGAGCTAATCAACCTGCTATTCCCAAAAACTTGTGTGAGCAGTGCATTGGAGACTCCAGTGGTCAAAATAAGTGTGAAAAAGGAAAAGACCTGTATGACGGTTACAATGGAGCCTTTAGGTAAATGAGTGATTTCGTGCCTTTCACAAATTCTTTCTTTGAGTAAATGTTTAAGTGCAGACTTCATTTATATTTCCAGGTGCCTTGTTGAAGGTCATGGTGATGTGGCTTTTATCAAACATTCCACTGTATTCCAGAACACAGATGGTAACAAACATTCGTTCTGTGTGACTTAGAGACATTGTCCATTTAATACATCTTTATTATATTAATTAGATAACGTTTATTATACTGTATCATACAAGCTAACAATGACTTTGTCTTTGGTACTCCTATATCCATTTGTTGTTTTTTCTAGGAAACAATACAGAACCTTGGGCGGTGCACCTGACTTCCCGTGAATTTCAGCTGCTCTGTTCTCACGACTCTCGTGCTGAAGTCACTCAGTATAGCAGGTGCAACTTGGCCCGTGTCCCCTCCCATGCTGTTATGGTGCGGCCCGATACCAACCATCACATTATCTTTGGCCTTTTGGACAAAGCCCAGGTAACACACAGAATTCCAAATGTCTTTTGTGCATTTTCAGTGTGAAATGTTGATGTATTTTTGGTTGCATCTTTCAGGCATTTTTTGGAGGGAATTCTGCCTTAGGTTTTAAGATGTTTGAGTCGAAAGCGTATGAGGGGTCAGATCTGATTTTCAAAGACTCAACTATTTCTCTGATTGGTGTGGGAGAGAGGAAGACGTATGAGAGGTGGCTTGGCAAAAGCTACATGGATGCAGTGGTAGCCATGGAGTGTTCAGCTTCCTCACCAGGTACTTTCCATTCGGAGCGCTCTAAATCCATTTTAACCGTTTATGGTCTAACTCTCCACGTTGTGTGCATTTGTTTCTTCTCCAGTGTTTTCCTTATCCTCAATTTTGCTGATGACCATTGTGAGCTCCCTGGTGTCTCTACTGACTTTGTAGCTGGTCTGCCAGCCAAAACGGGTGCCCATGGCATCTTCTCCTCTTCCTTACCAATATTAGTATTTCAGTGATTCAATTGGAAATAAAGCTGTATATGATTCGTTAATTAATATTGGAATACCAGCAATTAACCTCACCTGTCCATATTTTCTCTTCTGATTGTAATACACAGTACATATGATTATGGAAGATTTTATGAAGAAATGTTTCATATGAGGTAATAAGCAAGTAGTATTGCTGAGGGCAATAGCCATATCAGTGCATATGCTTTGCCTGTTACATATTTATGTTTATTACATCTTTCAAAGCTACATTTTATTATTTTATGAGCTACTTGAAGGCACATGCCATATCAGGGAATATGCAGTGTCTAGCACTTTACTCTTCGACATATTTAACCCGGGGTTATAATCACAAATACAATATGCACTGCACTGGAGTTGTACTGCTGCAAGAATTGAAGTAAAATTGTTATTTTCCCCGTACTGAAAAATAAGGAAATTATTTTGATATGTTTCTTTATTATTAGCAAATTCTTTGAGTTTGTTCACAAATCACATTGCACATTGTTCTTCAAATTCAAAATGTCTTTTCGCAATTCAGTAAGAAATCATTGAGATCCAAGACCTTGAATTGTGATACACTGATCAAGCGTCCAGTTCCTGCACTCTGTTGCAATATTGTTTCTATTGCAAATTCTTGTTTTTGCATTTGTTAATTTTGTTGCAATGCATAAACTATAAGGTAGCATTTTACCTGCCATTTTTAGTGATGTAGCATGGTTCAAATTACATAAACGATACACAATATGTGATTAAAATATGTGATTAAAGTGAATCTGTACACTCTGGGACACATAACCAATAATACATTTCATTCCCCAATTTCCAGCAGATGGGGCTCAGCACATGCCATTTGTCCAAAACCTCATTGTTTTGCATAATCTTTCTCTAGATTATATATCTTATCTTTGGCTTGCTTATTTTCACTGCAGTATTGGTGTCTGTTTCGTTAGACTATGACCCGCATTTCACATTTTTTTACACAATGTGTTTCAATGAGAGATTTATTTGTATATGTTGTTCAGATACCATATCAGTGTATATGTGCTGACACATTAATGTCTTACTTACATTAATGCTTGCTTTGTTGCTTTTTCAATGAAATGATCCAAATGTAACTAATATTTAGTTGCCAGGCCAGTGTGTCTGCTCAAATACTATCATGTACTGCTCATGTGGGGTTTTCCTCTTTTTAAAATAAACAGTTTATCAAGGAATTTTTGTTAGACATTATCATCGTTCAAGTTACTATAATGCAGAGATGCAGAATTCCATGTTAGACAAAATTCGATATTTTTGTGTTGGAAACGCATTACAAAACATGAAAAACTAAACAAAAACAAATTGTATTTATTTTCTACAAATTATCTAACCCGAGGTCATATTGAGGCAATAATGTTGTTATATCCACCCGGTTTAATAAAACAGTGACTAGATAAATTTATTATTATTACATAAATTAAAATGAGAAAACCAGAAATATTTCAAGTGTCACTGGTGTGTTTTTCTGCTAACTACAGTAAATTAGAATAACTGTATGTTATTGAAACCTCAAACGAGTGTGTGAGCAAAGTAAAGAGATACATTTGTTAGTAATAAAAATACGTTTTTCACTAAATATACATTTTTAAATCGCAGTTTTAACATAGTTGTTAGTTAAATTGCTCTCTGAACAAATACTTAATTTATTGTGGGGATATTTATTATTATAATAAAATTATTGACAATAACTTAATTAAAAAACAAATGATACTCAAAGTTAAATTAAATATAAAATCTCTTTTTGATATTATGAGACTTTTATTTTAAAAATTGGGCGCCATATTTGAGTAACTGACATTATTTTACTTCACACCACGACCATCACCGTGTTCAAGTTTACAGGTGTTTAAACACACAACATAAAACACCGCATTAATGTCTCGCTTTAAAAGAGGAGCCCATGTGGACCCCAGAGCAGGATTCAGACAAGAGAAAGAGGACTGTCCTGTGCCACATGGATTGTTAAAAGCCGCTAGAAAGAGCGGACAGCTGAATTTATCCGGGCGCGGTCTCACCGAAGGTAACGCTATTCAACTAACACACTCTGTTTATGCGTCCGTTCATGTTGATCTTACAACAAATCCGCACAGTAGACATATTTAAATAACAAAAGAATCCACACGACAAAACGTCTACTTTTTCTTTAGCTTCCACGATAGGATACCTTTGCTGTATGGTGGATGACACTGTGCACTTTTGAAAGGTTCCGAGTCTGATAATGTGGCTTTAGTTCCTCAGAGTGTGTGGAGGTTGAACTTAGACACACCTCAGGAAGCCCAGCAGAACTTGTCATTTGGAGCCGCAGATCGCTGGTGGGAACAGACAGATTTGACTAAACTTCTGCTGTCCTCCAACAAACTTCAAAGCATCTGCGAGGACATCAAACTGCTCCCTGCCCTGGTTGTCTTGGATGTAGGTCTCACTCGCCTGTTTTTAAAGAACGTCTATTCAGTTACTGAATTAGAAGTACTCAATGACAGCGGATTTATTATGTTTTTATGAATATATATGAAGTATATATATATATATATATATATATAGAACAAGAACAAAAAGGTAAATCTTTTTTGTGACTTGTCTTTTCCAGATCCATGACAATCAACTAAACTCACTACCAGAATCTATTGGAGAACTAGAACACCTTCAGAAACTCATAGTGAGGTATTGTTTTATCCGCTCTATACAGTACCACACAGCACATCTCGTTGTTTTCAATGATAACGTTTCTGTTTTTGTCCTATACGGTCCTCTCTGCAGCCAGAATAAACTGACAGAATTGCCCGTCGGTCTCTGGAGACTTACAAATCTACGATGTCTGCATATGCAACAGAACCAGATAGAGCGGCTTCCAACAGATTTAGGCCTGCTGGCTCATTTAGAAGATCTTGTGAGTGATTGTGATCTTTTATTTATGACATACAGCGACACAAAGCTGCCTCCAAATATCTGCAGTTAGTAACATAGATGCATGTCTATGTGAAATAAACAACAGCGGTTTAATCCTGTTATATACTGTATTTAAGAAATCCGTCATGTCACTTTTATTTCCCCCGACAGGATCTCTCCAACAATCTATTAACGGATATTCCGGAAAGTCTTTCAAAGTTGACCAGTCTTATGAAACTGAATTTGTCCTGCAACAAAATAAAGAGTCTCCCTCCTGCGATCAGTGAAATGAAAAGTAAGTGCTTACATTAACAGGTTAGTTAAGGGCAGACTGCTGAATGGCACGAGTGTCCAATCAGAATCGAGAGTTCCAGAGAACGACTTAAATTGATGTTTGGTTCACTCTTGCTTCATTTGTTAACCTTCCCAGACCTGAAAATGCTGGACTGCACTCGAAATCAGTTGGAAAGCGTACCTCCCGTCCTGGCTCAGATGCAGTCTCTCGAGCAGCTATACCTCAGAAACAACAAGTTACGCTTTCTGCCGGAACTGCCCTGCTGTAAAGCCCTCAAGGTGAGCGGAGATCATTGATATGCTGAAATGACGCATCTCTTGAATGGAAAAGCTAACACAAGACTGCTGATATCTCTTTAAGGAACTCCATTGTGGGAATAACCAAATTGAGGTTTTGGAGGCGGATCATTTGAAGCACTTAAATGAGTTAAGTTTCTTGGAGCTCAGAGATAACAAGGTGAAGAGTCTACCGGAAGAAATAACTCTACTGGAAGGCCTGGAACGCCTGGATCTTACTAACAATGATATCAGCAGGTGCTGGACATATTATGGGCTACAGTACACAAACGTCTATTTCTGTTTCGTATTTATTTATACAGTGGTCTATAAGCATCAGTTTTTTGTGTGAAACAGCTTGCCTTCTGGACTTGGCACATTACCCAAGCTGAAGTCTTTGTCTTTGGAAGGCAATCCACTGAGGGCAATCCGCAGAGACCTTCTGACTGTAAGTGCACAACATTTCGCAGCAGCAAAAAAAGCTGGTGGTCTTTGTGACATGGCACTATAATGCAAGAATGAAAGTTGGTGAATTGCAAGAGAAAATCTTCTGTTACAGAAAGGCACTGGCGAACTCCTGAAATATCTCAGAAGTCGAATACAAGGTAGAGCTATGATTATTTGTTTGTACAGATTGTTTATTCGTTCATTATGAAAGGACAAAGAATGCTTATTTTGGGGTTTGAATATAGAGCCACCTAATGGGGATCTGAAAGAAGAGCCGAAAACAGCAATGACTCTTCCAAGCCAGGCTAAGATCAATGTACATGCCATCAAAACTCTAAAAACACTGGACTACAGGTACAAGAAACCGAAAGTTCAACTGAATGTATATCAATAGTTTCCTTCCTAAATATACTAGTTCATATAAAGTCATGAGTACTTAATGCGTAAAAATGGAAGCAATAGATGGAAGGATTATGTGCATCAAATAAATGTAAATATTAAGTTCAAATTAAAATATCAATTTTTTCTAAGTGAGAAACATGAGGCATCTATTCCCGATGATGTATTTGATGCAGTGGATGACAGTCCTGTGGCCAGCGTGAACTTCAGCAAAAATCACTTAACAGCTGTTCCACACAGGTACTGGTACGCTAGTTCCATGTCATTATGGACATCAAGTATTTTACTGGACACTTGTGATCTCGTGTTTCTTTTAGAATTACAGAGTTAAAGGACTCCCTTGCAGACATTAATCTTGGGTTTAACAAGCTAACAACTATCCCAGTGGACTTTTCCAAACTGCAGCAGCTGGTACACATAGATCTCAGGTAATCCAGAAGATGATTTACGTACTATTTAAAGGTCCAAGTCTAAAATCTCAAAAGAGAAATATCTGTAGTTTCAAAGGATAGTTCACCAATAAGCCTAAAATGGTGACTTTCTTTTAGTTGTTATATTTTTAGTTGTTGGCAACTTGATAGTTGAATTAACAAAAGAGCTGGATCATGTTCTGATAAAGCAGTGCCATTAAGAAGAACAGTTATGACTTAACAGACAGAGAGAAATCCGTGTCATCATTTACTAAAGAAGTTTCTTTTTCTTCAGGAACAATCAGTTAAACTCACTGCCAATGGAGCTGGAAGCACTAACCAAACTACGGAGTATTATTTTGTCTTTTAATAGGTACGTTCTACCTCAACTTCTTTAACCTCACTTACAGAATGGCTTAGCAGAAAGATCGCTTTAATGCCATCCTACAAACACAGCAGCTTTTTGGAAGTGGCACCTTCATGGTATTTTAATTTTGATATACGTAACTTGACTGCACATATAATGTATGTATGTATATAATAATACAGTATTTGTCATTTATCAGGTTTAAGTCGTTCCCAGATGTGTTGTACCACACCTCATCCCTCGAGACCATTTTGATCAGTAACAATCAAGTGGGAGGCATTGATGCTGTTCGACTAAAGCAACTGAACAGCCTGTCTACTCTAGATCTTTCCAACAATGATATTACACAAGTGCCACCAGAACTTGGTAACTGTACCTGTCTCAGGTGAGGATGATGTTCCTTGTTCCATAAATCTGCAATTCAGTTTTGGAGCATTGTAATATAAAGGCGATCTGTAGTGTTTATTTATGTTGTTGGTTTACATGTCATTTTTTCAATCAATCTTAGTCACAAGAAAATGAATTAACTGTTTTGTGTATGTTTTCAGAGCTTTAATGCTTGATGGGAATCCTTTTCGTAATCCAAGAGCTGCTGTCTTAAGTAAAGGAACAGATGCTCTGCTTGAGTATCTCAGAAGTCGTATTCCAACATAACCTTCACTTTTAATGTCATTTCCATCATCACCACCGCAAACCGTTGATTCAAAAGTGTGTTACAGTACATCTCGATAGAATTGGTATGATTTACACTGCAAACAATGATCAAAATGTGACCCATTTAGAATCATCTCCTTCCACTTTCCCCTTACCTGCCATTCTGGTTTTAACATTGACAACTGAACATCAAGTTTTGTAATGGCATTTTTATATACAGTATCAACCATTTACATGCTTTTTACTGAAACTGATATACAAACCAAATACATAAAACATTTTTGGGTTCAAATGTGAATTCAACATTTTATATTTTACTATATTGTCTAGTATGAAGGCACTATACATAATATAAAATATGTTTTGGTTACGCATGTGTATTGTTTATCTTTGAAGTACCACAAAAAGACGTTGTAACAATAGTGACGTTTTTATTATTTGTACAATAAAGACTTTGATACATTATTCAAAACAAGATACTGAAAAATTCTGTACTCCAAAGCCGAAAATGGCTCCAATATTAGCGGAACATCATTGGACTTTCTTCTTTTTATACAGGTTTTAGTTATTTTAGTTTTCAACTAAAATGCATTTTAAATATGTACATACTGTATAGCATCTGCAAAATGCAATCTAGACACAGAATATAAGTCAATTACATATTTGCGGTAATACAGAAAAGAAACTGGAAGGAGGAAACTTGCATGTTCAAATAAATTATATGATAAATTGTCACTAATCCCTGTGAACTAAATCGAATAATTTATTCTATATATAATTACTTTTTGCACAAAAATGAAACGGCATTCAAGTTCAGTAAGTCTTAATACTGCAGAAAGCTTTAAGTACATTCACAATCTATTGGAATAATTTAAATGTCTCCATTCATAGTTATTTACATCAATACTGCAATTAGACTGAATAGTACCATATATTACCTTTTATATTCAATAGGTCTTTAAACACATACAAAAATGACCAGTTGTATATTCATATACATGTATAAGTTTTTGACACAAAATTCACATTTACTTAAGAAAGAATTGTACATGTTCCAGTATTTCCTTTCCTTACAATCTAACTCTCTTTCAATACATTTGTTTTTGTATTTATAAAATTTAATCATTTGAGCATAGCTAATTATATCAATATATTAGAAACCATTATCTGAAAACATTTAGTAAAAATAATCATTATCAAATGTTCTTTCACAATAGTATCTGAACAATTAATTGCATCATCCGTATAATAATCTTTAATAGTCAACATATTTGAACAATTCATTGCATCATCCATATAATAATCTTTAATAGTCACCAATCTTTCTCACCAGCTTGGAGTAGGGAGGGATGTATTGGGGGCTCTCCTGGAAATGCTACAATTTAGCAACATTTTAAACATGTCCAGGATTTATGCAGGAAAACTGTATGGCACGGTTTAATCACAAGAATAATGATTTAAAATGCCTTGTAAAATAATGGTTATGTAAAACACAAAGACCCCTAATAAGCATAATAACAAAAGTTTAAAAGTGAAAGCATGCTTTAAAAAATAAAATTAATGCTTTTTACCTTTTTCCAATACAACTTTTTAGTGCGTGATATGAAAGTAGTTTGTGTGATCAAAAACTGCCAAATGATGTGCATGAACATAATTATTATTTAGCAAATGAATAAAACCCAGCCTGATCTGAGAACAAAAATCCATGATTTGATCTAAACTAACCAGTAGAGGGTGTTTAAAACTCAACAAAAGAAATGAATATTGCTTGGGGTTCTCTGTCATTTGATTTGTGTCGTGTAGTCGACAGTCATGTAGATTTTCTTTGTGAGAAGGATAAACTTTCACATTTTTCAAATGTTACAAAAATTGAATAGCATTAGAAAATCATCAGTCTCTTTGATTCACATTATACGCTCGGATCACATTTTCATTGTAAATGTTTATATTTACACAAGGCATTTACAAAGTTGAGGCAGTGTTATGGTGGATAAATGTCCTTAAAGCAGATGTGCTTTCATGCTCAAAGATCAAACTCAAAAGCCGCTAGGAAAAATAGGTAAAAAATAATACGCCATATAAATAAGCAGGAAAAACGCACCCATTTACAGCCACAGGCTGAGATAAAGAATATCAACAACATCAACCAAAGATTTCAACCAATGTATGTTTGTGTATCATATATAAGCCGAATGGAACATTATTAGATATGTCCTCTATTATACATTTGGCACTGGAAATTGCCATTGGTCCAGCAATTGGCAAAATTGTTCCTAGATAAAAAGAAGATTTACAAGTTCCTGTGTTCCATCCGGGCGAGAAGTCTTTAAGCTATAAAAATATTTATGTTGTGCTCTCCCTTAAGATTACCAAGTCCACAGTTTTCGGGAAATTCTTCAGAAGAGACACAGCAGTTTCATGCTCCATGTGTATGAAACTATGTCCGTTGACCTGCAATGCAAGAACGAAGCACATGGTAAACAAAGCGGTCGGTAAAGAGAGCCGGGGAAGGGGTATGGCGCGGCAGCACACGAGGGCAGGCCTAGCTCGAGGACAGAGAAACACTGTGAGGAAGAGAAAGGGAAAGTGATGCACAAGGGTGGAGGAGATCATGCTGTAAGAGAGAAGGTGGAAAGAAGCAGGTTTTTAGAAAGATGGTTCCTGAGTTTACTCTGCATCTGTGGAAAAAGATAGGCCTGCTTTCTGCGGGCTAAGGCGTGATTCGGATGGCATACGTTGACAGCGACACACAGATTAAGGAAGAAATGTAATGCAAATTTATGCAGGAATAATGTTCGGTATTCACTTGGCACCTTTATGTGTAGCATAAATATGTGTGTGTATATTGTCAATAGCAAGATTTGTTTAAGGGATAATTCACCCCGACATGAACATTTTGTCATCATTCACTTGTCATTACAAACGTTTATGACTTTCTTCCATACAGAGATTAGGTTTCACTGCAAAATACTTGATTCAATTTGATTCAAATGACGGCAAACTGAGGTAGGAGGTGGTGTAAAAGATTCATATCCCAGTATAGTATATCAGTCATAATTTCATATACAGTAACATCATTACATAATCTAAGTTCATGCTATTTCATTACTTCAGATTTATGTAAGATCCTTTTTTACATCAGAGGGCAATAATGCATGTCAAAATTGGACAAACATCACAACAGACATCCATGCTCATTTCTTTAAAACACACACACACACGCACACACATTGGACATAAATGCCACATGCAAAGCCCTCCACTGGCAGTGTGGCAGAGGATGCATTGTTGTAACTCGTGGGACAACGTGATGGAGAACGGCGTTACCTTCAGAATTTTGTCCCCTGGTCGAAGAACGTTGAAGGCAGGTCCATCAGGCTGTACCCTAGTAACAAAGATACCCTATAAGTCAAAAGTGATATGAGGTTAGGAACCACATGGTAACTATGGTTTAGAATCTTTGCCTTTTATGTGAATTTAGTTTTTCTTGGTTCTCAAAATAAAAGAAAACGTAATATAGAAAATATATTCTTATATAGCTAGGAAATATTGTCCTTGAGAGAAATTGCTGTTCTGTCGTGAAGGGTTATAAAAGCATGGATTTGTAAAAATACAGTACATGCAAATGTTAACATTAAAACAATGCGTATAGTACTAAATGTTTGAAAAAGTTGATTTGCTTGTATCAAGGCAGAGATTATAAAGCATAAATAGATAAATAACATGTGGGACCCATCAGTATGCGCCATGTTGAATACATTTGAAGTCTCATTATTGGCGCCATATATTGAGTCCACCAAACTGTACATCATTTCTTCAGAGCTCAGAGGGATCAGCTTCTTAGAAGATCCCCAAAGCAACAATATAACAATAACACAAGTTATCTTTACACTAGGTATGTACATAAAACTGTACTTTTTATGCAATGTGACATCATTTTTATCAAAGCACGATGATATAGTATTATAACATTCAACTAACACATTGTAAAACATATTTTTCAACATGTTCTGCATGAATACAGCTAAATTTCAGAAACAAAATTTGACATTTCCTTTTAACTAACAATCATAAATTGTTGCCAAGACATGAAAAGGTAAAAGGTAAAGCAGTCAGCTGATGTGCGAGGTTGTGCATTGCAGTAGTGCACGTTTCCATGGAAACTCTACAGAGAGGCACACTTTACTAACCGAGGAGAGATAGCTTTGATTTCGCTCTGTATAAATAATTATTTCAAGTGAGATTTCCGGGAATTAAGCGCTGATACTAGCATATTAATGTACATTGTGCAAAGTCCTTGAAGTAGATTATAAATGAGAAAGAAATGGTCTTACCATGTCCGAGGGCTTGAAGGGGTTCCCCTGCCCGCTGATACCCCCTGAGATACTGAAACCAAGGCCAGGGTTCTTCTCAATTCTCACACAGAGCTATTTAACAACCATAAACAGAATCAAGGAGTCACAATAAAAAAAGTAGAGGAATAAGATGCAATAACACTCCAAAGATTTTCCATTTTGTTGATTAGAGCTAATTCACTCCAACTGAAATCTATTACATGGACATTTACATGTATTAATTATTCAAATGATACATATCTATAACACCTCATATATGGTAATATATCAAATATATAGATCAATGGGTCATAAGTTCTAACTAAATTGTCTCCAATAGAGTTTCTAAAGTTTTTTATGGGTTTTGTATACTCAAACTGGGGGCACCAATATGGGTCCAGGAGGGCACAGTGTTTGTGGCATTTTATAAAATATAGAAATGTATTATAAGTTTTGTGCAATCAAACATCAGAAAAAATAATACCAGGTAAAATAATTGACGTTCCAGCATTGTATAATTGAATATGTCTTTGGTTTAATAAAAATTCATAAATCACAAAGCAATACGACCCACACAAGCTTACATCGAAAAAGTTTAAGAACCACTGTTATTTGAGATGAAGAGTACCTGTTCTGGAAAGCCATCCATACTCTTCTGGCCTTTAGTCTGGATGAAGCAACGGGCACTCTGTGGCCGGGGGCTGGTGGTGGTTATGGGCATGGGTAGGGGTGACTGATACTGCTGGATGGACACCTTGTTGATAGCCCCCTCATACTGCTGGTCACGGGCCGTCCGATGGGATTGGGGGGCTGAGGTTATCAACATAGTCTGTTGTTGATGAGGATTGTGAACACCAGGCTGTGGGCAAGATTCATCCGAATGTTTAATGATATGAAGAAATACTGTTCATTTCCAATGTTTCAGTTCCATTTTTGTCACATTTTCATAACACTAGGTACTCATACTTTCATCTGAAGGTAAATCTTTCACAATATTGAGCGACAACCTTTAGGCATTCGCAGATATACTGAGGTTGCTAAGGAGACAGCGCATGAACACGGCGATGTGAAAATCACAACAGCAGGCAGCAATTAACCCTGGCATTTGACAAAATTAACATGGCAATCACAATACAACATAGACGTCTAAACAGGTTAAGTCAAAGACACTAAAGCGTGGAATATGAAAGGCTTTAATACACAGAGACGTCTCGAAATATTTTGTGCGGAAATAAAATAATAATGAGAGCCAGACAAATGCAATGAATCACTGCAGTTTAACATGTCTTAAGTAACCATTTCAAAGGCAAGAAGGTTTTACAATGATTGCGTTGATAAGCCCCGCCCTCTCACAGTGGGTTGTGGGTATTATGCTGTCTATACGTGCTCTGGGAAATTGGTTAATTCCCACTGCCACCTGGAAATAATTTATGGAACGGTGCTCTTTTCATGGTAGCAGATACTGTAATGTTTAAATGCTACTAAATCATTAATCATTTTCTATAAATATTGTTATTGAGGAAAGAAAAGTAATATATTACATAAAAAAGTAAAGAAATAGACCTCTTGATTTTAACAATTTTCTCACATAACACAAGACCACACCTTGCTCAGGCACTCCAAAAACAGCCATTTCAAAACAAGGCCTGATAACCTTAACATACGTATGCCTTAGACAGAATTTTAAATATAGGTATCCAAGAGTCTGGGACAACCCCTAGAACAGCACCGTTCACATGTGGACCTTACATTGGAATATATCTTGGACTGCCTAACCTTGCTGTAATAAAATCTGTGGAGGACCTTGAACAGAGGTTGTAAAATATTAATATTGCATTGTTCCAGGTTTCCTCTGATTCATCCAATGCCAAATACCTTGTCCATTTTGCACGGAGTTTGTCTTGATTCATACTTTTTAATTACATTAACGTGTATACATTAGAAATAAATCCCTTCAGATGTAATGGAATATTTAAAATTGGAGGGATATGTGGGACAGTGGTCTCGGACAAGATGGCGAAAGCACCTAAACAAGTGTGCTAAGTCCTGGTAAGTTGTACTTTGAGGAGAAAGTAGAGAACGGGGCAAATCATGAGAGTATTTGCTAAAACTGGGCATTGAGTGTATAATGAAATTCGAAGGGGCAATTTAGATAAAGTTAGAGAAAGGAGAAGATTATGAGGTACAAGAATTCGCCTCTGAAACAAACACCAGAGGTTATCTCTGTTTTTTTTGCCTTGCGAATCCTAGGTGTGGAATATGTGGAATCCTTTATTGTTTATGCGAAAATATACACTTTTTGGAAAATATAATTCATACCCTGAAAAAGTGTCAAATAGTTTCAATATTGTAACTACCTGTGGAATACCTAGGGTCGGATTTGAAATATACAACAACATATCATCCACATGTGTTCCATATCCCTACAGTTGATGCCAGAAAAATCCTGTGAGCCTCTAAACGCTAGTAGGTTCAATGGCTAAAGTAAAAAGTAAAGGACTAAGAGGGGATCCTTGTCTTGAAAGGGGAAAATAATCTGAATGTACTATATTTGCGATTACAGATGATTTAGGGGAGCTGTATAATAACTTAATCAGTGAGATAAAGTGTTTTCCAAAGCCAAATCTTTCCAGCACAGAGAATAGATATTTCTATTCCACCCTGTCGAACCCTTTTTCAGCATCTAACGACATGACTACCTGAGGAACAGGGTTCTGAGAGAGTTTAGCTGAGTGACTTACCCCTTACAATCTCCGGATATGACTACAAGAATGTCGACCACTGACAAAACCTGTTTGGTCTTTTGAAATGAAGTTCTCAATTACTGTGTCTAAACGTAGAGCAAGGATTTTGCCAAAATTTTAACATCTGAGTTTAGAAGAGAAACTGGCCTCTAGGAAATACATTTTAAGGTATTCTTATCAGATTTTGACAGAAGTATAATATTTTCTTCATTCAAGATCTGTGGCAGGGTACCCAAGAAGAATAGGGGCTAATTTATCTGCACATTTTGGAAAGCCATCAGGGACAGGTTTTTTTACTCTGCTAATGTTTAGGTTTTAATTTTACTAAATAATGTTTTTACTCTGCTAATGTTAATGTTTAAATGATACTAAATAATGTTACTAAATCCAGACGTTACTTTAAGTTACTTTATAATAAATATTGAATTTCTGAAATATCGGGATATAATAATATGCTATCACATACTAATTGAAATGTTGAATACCATTTGGGACAGGTAGTATGCGCATTGAGAAGCAGGTATTGTCTTTGGAATAAAAAAATGGATCATTTAAAAAATTATTTCATAAAACATTATACCTTTTTGATGACGTTCATGCTCTCTGGTGGCACGTCTCTTCGTCCCAGTGAATACGGGGCCCACTGGCTACTCGGAGAAACGACCTCTTGTCCGTTATCTAAAATATTGCTCTGTTGTGAAGGTGTCTGAAAGGATATAGTGCTATCATCATTCAAAACAGGGCTGTGAAAGTACACTTGATGATAAGTCCAAACAAAAATACTTGTTTTTTTAAATACGTAAAAGAAAAGGATGTTTTTCCATTACCCTTAAACTGTAATTATCATCTCACTAGTGAACATTAGGTTGCTATTACGTTCTTTCATCAATTAAAGGACTGTTTTTAACTTCAGCTTGTTTCTTTAAATGTTTCATTCAATTATAC
Organism: Barbatula barbatula; assembly: GCF_947034865.1. NCBI lineage: Eukaryota > Metazoa > Chordata > Actinopteri > Cypriniformes > Nemacheilidae > Barbatula > Barbatula barbatula. Next base: position 18,653,344 of record NC_136770.1, read on the forward strand.
AATAGAGAGAAAAAAAATGCCATTCATAGAAGTCATTCATATTTTGAGCATCTTTTCTATGATTTGAAGACAGAATAAGAGAGCAGCGCATAGACCAAACACAGACTGAGCACATGCAACACAAAACATCTAAATATGTTTTACATCACAGTGAGGGACAGCGTCTAGCGCCTAGTTTAATATGTGTTGAATGGGTTTCCTTTAATAACTATAATACTGTATATGTGCCAGCATCATTGTATTACCATTGTTTTAGAAATTACAATAGAATCCGCTCTTAAAACGAAGGTCTTCAAGAATAACGTTAATCTGAGTTTTACTTCTTCATGCTGAAACTGGGGCTGAAGTTGCTTCATACTCACATTTGGTAGAGGTAGCCACTGAGTTGTTTGGTTTTCATGCTTTGTGTTATTGTAAAAGTTTATTGTCATGCTTCTGCTGGCATGCGGTGCAGCATAGCCTCCAGAGTACAGCATGCCGAAGTTTACTGTGTTGTGCTTAAGGACAGCGCTCTGATTGGAGGGAAACAACCACATGACATGGGTGAATGGGTGCACCACACAGAAAAGTCAAAGGGTGTGCGTGTGGCCGCGGGTGGCAGGTGAGGGACACTGGACTGCCACACACACACACAAACAAACACTGCTGTAACAAGGTGAGTAAGCTTGACAAACAGAAAAAACAATGGTACATTGTTACTGGAGAAATGACACATAAGTGATACACAGAAGATACATTTTAATAATATTAATAGTGAACAATGCAGTATGTTGAAAGAAGGCTCACCTCCAAACTAAACAAGGTTTAAAATACATAACTGGGTTAATCTCATAAGGAAATGTCTGGGCTGTATTATATCCCAAATGCAAAATAGAATAGAAAATCATCAAATGTATAAAAACAAACAAAACAAAAGGTAAGGGGAAAGATTTCTTTAACGTTTTAAAACTAATTATTATAATTATAAATATAATGTTATACCTTTCTAAAAAAACATAAATACATTTTTTAATAAATAAACAACAAACAATAAAAGTAAAGTATAATTAAGGTAAAAGTGAAAATATTTTTGAATGACAATGTTTTAAAATTGTATTAGTTTATACGTTTCTTAAAACAATATATTAAAATAAAATAAAGTATGAATTAAGGTAAAAGGGGTACATTTATGTAACGTTTTACAATGGTATTATTTTACTACAAATGTATTTATAAACATAAATAAATACTTAAATAATTAAACAAATAAATAATAAAAAACATGCATTACAGGAAAAGGGAAGGGAAAAGGGAACTATTAAATATATAAAATTAATAAATATAAAATATTTTAAATATATTATAAAAATATAAAATATGCATTAAGGTAACACATTGGTGAATACTATCCTGTCTGCACATCCTGTAAAAATTTATAAAAATTCTGTACAAATAAATAAATAAATAAATACTATGAACTTGACAAATATAAATTTACATTTCAATAATACATTATGATTTAAATTACGTTATTGTCATTGAGTGATAGTCTCAAAACACTCACACAATACTTTCATGTGGAATGTGTTTTATTACGCAAACTATTAAATGCTAAATATATTTTCTCATTTTGATTTTAGGCTGCAAAACCTTCCTGACAATTTTTGAAAATTGCTGCTTTTTCAGAAAGTCAAAAGGATTAGCTTTAAGTTATCCCTAATGTTAAAAACAATCATACAGAGATGTAGTTATGTAAAATGACAGAAATGTAAGCTAATTTAAGTAGCAACAAAAGTTAAAAAAGTGTTAATCTTGCTTACTCACCCGGTCTAGTCTCTTGGCTTCTATGTGTCTAAGCAGCTGTTGTCTCCAATCTACTGGCATTTTACTCATGTCCTCTGGTTTTTGAGGGCCGGGTCTCATCTTCATGTCAGCTTCAGAGCTCTTCTCAGTGCATGTACTAAGAGTATAATCCGAAGGCAATTTCTCAAGCAGCGCAGCCATGGTGGGTCGGGCAGACACTGGTCGTGCCTGAGATGCCCCGTATGTCTCTGTGCTGTAGCTCCGTGCAGACAGGGGGCGACGTTGTGTCAGACTCTTGGTGGGATAACCCATGATGGGCTTTTTGGGCTCTTGATAAGATGAGTAATCTTCTTCATACCTACCATTCCTCTTGTGGAACTGTGTGTCTGCCATGTTGGACAAGCTGTTTTGTTGTTCCAGCATGCTCTTTATCTGTTGAGGCCTGTTCTGGTAGTGTTCTGCCATCTGGAGCTCGTGGTTCTCTGCTACTCTGCGGAATAACGCCATCTCTGTCGAACTTACCAGAGAATCGGCCCGCCGCAGGAAGCCCGGCCTGGAGCGCTGGGGCTGAACAGAGAGCTGTTGATTCACAGCATCATCGGTGACTGCGGCCTGAGGAAATGAAAACATCTGGTCCATCGGTTGATAGCCCCGGTAGCCTCTTGGGCTTATGAGCTCCTTTGGCAACGTCTTGCCGGGTTGGTTAATGTACTCGGGGGTGTTGGGGAAGGGTGGAGGAACTCTCCTGTCTGCTTTCATAACATTCAAGGCTCCTTGCGGGTTAAAGCTTTGGTCAAAATGGTAAACTTTCTTTGGAATGGCGGGCTTCTGCTGAAGGCTTTTGCTGGAACCGTAGCAATCCAGCTCATCATCCAGCATGGGAGCTGATTGGCTCCTGGACATACTCTGTTCCATGGGCATATGGTGGTCCGATCGATCAACGCTGCCTTGATTTTCTATGCTGGAACTGTAGCTGTCCAAGGGGATGCTGTAAACCTTGTACGACCCCATGTCTATTTCATCTATGCTCTGCGACTTCTTAAATTTGGCCTTTACCTCCTTCATCATCGGCGAAAGTCTTTCGGAGCTCTTGCTAACTACCAAAGTGCCTCCTTTGATCGGTTCTTTTCCACTCTGAACATGTGCGAAAATGTTGGGATGACCTCGCCCCGTCCCAGAGTCTGCGGAGTCAAGAAACCCCCAGGCTCTAGTCGAGGGAAAAGTACTGTGAAGTTCTCCCATCTCCTGTTCAAAATCCTTACGGTCAGGGTTGGGGCTGTTCGCTGGAGTAATTTCCAGCTTGGAAGGAAAAGCCGTCCTGTCCTCGAAGGGACTGGGAGTCCTCGTCCAGTTCTGCCACGGGTTAGAGGGAGCAGGCACTTCAGTTTCAGGGGTGGTGCGGACTGTGTGGAAAGCGTGTTGTGACTGATCGAGCTCCAAAGGAACTCCCACGATGCGTTCTTGTCTCATGAGAGGCCGTCGCCCCTGTGCTGTTGAGGCACTTCGGGGCTTTGAGCCTAGCATGGGGTTTCCAGCACTGCTGCTGGGCGTGTCAAGAGCTGTCTCCTCCGCGACGAAACCTGTGTTATCGTAGTGGGGGGCGTTGTTCCAGCTGTCGAAGTTGTCACTGAGGGGCCGTCTCTCACCTCGCTGTTGCAGTGTACTGGAAGGAGGCGTTTCCCTCTGGCTGAGAAGGGGCTTGGTTTCGATGGGTTTTGGGAAAGACTGAGCCAGCCTGTTGACATATTCAGACAAAATACATCAGAGAATATATCAAAACACTACTTGGAAACTGCTATTTGGTTCATGCATATCGTCCAAAATGTTTTACAGTTCACAAACTGCTGGGTTAAAGTACTTTGCTGGGTTTGACCTTTCAAAATCGTTAGTTCCTTGTTCATTTCTACTTGGGACAAAATTTTGACATTAGTGTAACAGGCCAAATTAATTAGGCTACCGCTAACCAGACAGAACCGCATAATACTTAAGGATATAATGTGGTTTTATGAATGAGTAAGTAGATGTACAATGAACTCTTTGCTTTTTGTATTATGTGTTTTAGCTGATGGATACAAATGTTATTCATGCATGCAGTGCTGGGGACCAAACATTGCAAATTACATTTAGCTCTGCCTCCACATCTCTTAATATAGGTCCTCTAATGTATGCTTAAATAACAAAAAGTGCTGAGATTAAGGCTATGGTTGCATTGGAGATTAAGCAATATCCCTGTGGTTGAACAGATTTCTAAGGTTTATAAAAATGTAATACTGTACGTCTGCAACATAAGCAAGTAGGCTAGTCGTCTTTGAGGTTCTTAAACAGTACGCTGTACTAATATAACAAGATTTTCAGAGAGCAACAAAGATAGATTTCCAGTTGTACTTTATTAAACATGACCACAAGTTATAGATATAAATCTAATATTCCCCTTATGTTAAAGGTCCAGTGTATGAAATTTAGTGGTATCTAGCAGTGAGGTTGTGAATGGCAAAAAACGGCTCACTCCCCCTCCCTTTCAAACCACTACGGTGGCTCTCACAGGACAAAGGTGTTGCCACGTTTTCGCTTCTTTGCCAAAGGAGATAACGTATTTGCGAATCGTAAGGTAATAAAAACTTAAGGCTTCATTATGTAAGGTCTTTATACACCCCTGAAGACATAGTAATGTATATCATATTGCATTTATGTCAATTGATCCTCCAAATAATTACACATTAGACCTTTAATTAATGAAAAGATATACAGTATGAACGATACAATATAAGTATTTAGGTTTTATGGAAAAGGTTTAAGGAAAAATGTATAAACAACTAACAATTCATAAAAACGGCCTCTGTCAGATGGTCCTCCAACAGTGTGTGGAATAGATAAGAAAGTAGTAAATGGTACTCCTTCTTCGGTTAATCCCCTACTAATTGTCAGCTTTTTAGCATATCAGTTAGAACATAACCACATAGTGATACACTAAACAGTCCCAAACATTCTGATATGCCACAATCAGAGAAAGAAAAATTAAAAAATACTTCTGAGTTGAAGTAACTGACTAATTATCAGATCCAATTATAATAAACTTTGAATAGAGAAAACTTTCTGTCAAGTAGCTCTGTAGTGTTTCAGCTTTCACATCAATGTATCCATGGAAACTGGACATTTAAAATGATGTCATACTGTACTTGTGAAGAGATGCTCGTTTCTCTGTCCCTGAGATTTGGTCTAAAACAGAGCTGAATCTAAAGAACCACATAAAGATATACCGCAATCAAATTCTGTATTTACATAAAACAATAAAGTATCATTTAGGTATCAACTTGGAAATAAAAACAGATGCATAAATAGATGCATACTGTGTTTGAAATTTCTGGGTCTCTTTCTTAGAAAGAAAATTAACATATTAAGATATTTCTCCTATCTCATCTCATCACTGCAACACAATCAAGACATTAAAGAGATTTGAGATCAGAATCTGAAAATGATTTTGAGTTTGAACTATAGGCAGAGATATGAATCTAATTCCTGCAAAGCTCTAGTTTAATACATCACAGATATAAAATACGTCTTGGCCACCCAAATATCAATAAAATGGACAACTACATTAATCCATATTGATGAATTTTACATAAATGAACTCTGACAATAATCACTAATACTAACCTGTTGGTCCAGTGAGTCTGAGTCGGACCCTCTTTCCCAGCGCTCTGCATGTTACTGACATTTCCGGGTGGGTTAGAGGACCCAGATGATCCCTGGGACGGTGAGTAGTCTGAATAAGTAGCAGATGAGCCGCTGTTGTTCATACAATGCATTTTCTCCGCCTCAGATTCATCTGTGGACTCTTAATACAATAAAAGTCATATGCATACCCAAATATTGTGCTTCTAGTAATACTTAATTATTCTACAGTGTTTATTGGTTTATTAGATTGCACAATAAATTGGTACTACAAAACAAAATTTTCAGTCCGCTTTTACTTTTATTTATAAACACAAAAATGAAAAATGTGAATTGAGTTATAATATAAAAATATAACTTAAAGAGACAGTTCACTTAAAAAAACTAATTTGAAGAATTAGCATTTTTGTTCAAACGACCACTTTAACATCCTGCCCTGATAAAGCTGATAAGCAAAACACCAAATGACAGAGACAAGCCTAGAAAATCTATTTTCAAGAGTTAAGAGTTTAACTTCTATAAGCTTTGTGTCTCACTAACCTTTTTTTTCCTTGCCCAGTAACACAACCTTTGGCTTGTACATTGCCGGCTCCACCAGTGTCGGCCTCATGTCAGATATTCGGATATCATTAGGGGAGCCTCCCATGGAGTCCTGGAAGAATAAGTGTCAAGTTTCCAGTAAATTACAATTTACACAAAAAACTGACAAACCAGACACAAAGGGGAGTGGGGTGAGGGTTTTCCTGCTATTTCTTTATTTTATTTAAATACCAAGCCTGACTGCATTACACAAATTGATAATACTAAAACATATGGTGTGATCTTTGTTTTCCAATTTTCTTATGTCACAATCCCTAGTTTTTTAACAAATGTTGTCTATAATAGTTGCAAAGATTCTAGTTGATAAATTGTAAAAAACCTTAATGCACAATATAGTCTAAGATATATGAATATTTCGGCCTTCTTGCAAACAACTCCACTTGTCAAAATATGAAACCTGCTTTGAAAAAAAACGACATTGTTAAAATGCAAAAATACAGACACAGTCAGAATATTTAAGCATTTTCCTACCTTTCACTATCTTACGTTGACAGTTATGGTTATGAAACACAAACGCTGGCCTGATATGACATCAAAGTTAAACCAAACTGAAGCTGGGAAATGTATTAGGAGTAGCAAAGTGTGATCTCACGCCTCAATAAACAAGTTGAGATTCATTATTAGTAATACACAGACTGTTATGATTCACATGCCTTGTCCCACCATGTCTAGTCAAATCCCACAGGAGCAAATCAGTAGCTTCCACTTCTCAGCAGCTGTCTAAAGCAAAACTCACACCTCTCAGACCTGACTGTACATCAGCAGGCTGGCTCACACAACCGGCACCAGAGCAAAAGGGAACTTGCAGAACAATGTCTCTATTTTATAAAGCCACCACTTCTCCTTTCTGCTATCACCTTTTTTTCTCCATTATTGCTCCCTCACCACCGGTCAATGAAATATTGTACTGTTTTCATTTTGAAAGAGTTGATGCAGGCTGATGCTTTCATACATTACGTGAGCTGTAAACAAAATTTAGCGTGATGGGCCATTTGATGTACTGAACGTGCTGTTTTACTGGAAACTGATGGAACTGATGTTTCGCAGAAAAGAAACAATCTCATCTGTTACATCTAAGATTAAACGGAAACAAAAAGGGTTTGGTTAAAGACACTATTGATCTCACATTCTGATCCTCAGAAAGGATCTTAACATCTCACACTATGCTAAGATTAAGCTACTAAAGATGCAAAAGAGATTTAAATGTAAAAAAATCATCAGATAATTTAGATTACATCAATTGTACAGCTTTGCACTCTTTTATATGAGAAAAGTCTGAAACAAAGTTGATACATCAATGAAATATAACCGAGAACTCAATTAACGTGGGTTGTTTTTTCATTTTCAGAATCAAACATCTGACTAACAAACGTTTCACCAACAGTGGTGGTGTTTGAGAAGATTTGCTTTGAAGGCGGTTGAAATGAGCCAACCCTCATGTTCAGCTGAATTTCTACTGTCTCTCAGCCACTTACTATGAGGCAGAAACAGGAAGAGGAAGTAACGGCCAGGCTCGTATTCTCTGGCTGTTGCGGCTTGGGAACGACGCGATGTAAAGAAATCTAAGCAAAACAAACATACATACATATATACAAACAAACAAACAAAAATGGATTCTCATGGTCTAGAAACAAAAGAATGTGCAAGAACATGATGTTTATGGCACTGGTACTCCCAAGGTCCCAATAGCCCTAATGTTAATAATGTTTAGATCCACAGTTTAGCTGGGGGGGGGTCTCTGAGACCATGGGGGAAAGCAGTGTGCGGCTAAGCTGCGATGAACACAATACATCAAGCTATTCTAAACAAAGAACTACTGCAAACATAGGAAAAGCCTGGCATAAATGAATGGATATGAATATAGCTGCGATTGTGTCTGTTATTAGATTCAGTGTAATTTACAGAAGCCTGTAGTTTGTTCCACTTAAATGTTTTATTTTTTAATTAATTTCACATACTTATATGGGAACCTTTAATAAATCCACTGAGTGTATGTGGCATTTCAGATTGACCTTTACTTTCCATTAATACTGTAAACTAAGCTTTGCAGACTTTGTTTATTCTCGTCTTCTTAGACGAAATGTTAAATGATTTCTCTTCTGTAGAGTAAGTCCCTTAGAATAAAATGTCCGCTAAATAATTAAATGTAAAAAATATATATATTGCTATAGGATCAAAGACTGAAAAGTGAGTAAAATAGCCGACAAAGCAATGTAAATATGTTGTAGGCCCAGATCATTTTAATCATTCTATTTCACTAATTTACTTACAAAATTCTTATAAAAATGTATTTTTCGTAGACACGGGTCGCTGCCATGACACTCTTTTTAGTGGAATACAATATTAAAAAATGGAAAAAAAATGTATTCATACAAAAACATTTGATTACACTTTTCCAATAAAGTTTAATATCTAATTTCTAATTATTTTTCATTTTGCATATGCGTTTATTAATTATTATTACTTTTATTGCTTTGACTATTATAACTGTATTATTTTTAATTGGTGGTTACTAATTACAGATAGCTACAAACAAGGATCGTTTTTGCGTCAAGATAATTCGTTTTTTGTAAAATTATCATTTTGACCTTTTTATAAATGGAATCAAGCAAAATCAAATAAATTAATAAGTGAACGCTCACTTTTTTTCTTTTGACTTGATGCAAGAAAACATTACATTTTGTAATTACATTTTTGTAAAAAATGAAATGTTCCTTTATTAAAAATGTTTTATTTTATCATTTTTAATAGGAGCACAGAAAATATGTTTTGAACTGGATTTTCGGGTTTCTGCTTTTATACTGTACGAATAATTCTGTGGTTTAAGTGATCAAAGTAAAGCCTACTTCAAATATATTTAGACAATAATGTGACATTCATGACTAACTATAGCAGCTCTGCTCTAATATTCATTGGCAAAGTTAATGACTTCATCATTATCCTGTATCCCAAGCAACGCTGTAGATCTAGCTGCGTCTAGGCGGGAGTTACTGCCTGTGAGAGATGAAACAATTCCACTGATCTTTATGTATTTCATCTCCCCAGGCCCAGCTAACCTTTGGCAAACACTCTTTACGCAACACAACTCTCCATAGATAGAAAAACCCACCAGCATATTGTCCAAGGATGCAAATACCAGAAAGAAAAAAATAACACATATTCATGTCCAAATAATAAAAAAATGTCTTCCCATAAGTGTTTTTCTATTTACTATAACTTGGCATTAAAACTGTGAATATAAAGTAGGGGAGTGTGACTTGGGCAAAACTATATTATTTTTTTAATGTAGAGCATTTGTGATCAAATTAATATAGAAAAACTGTCATACTTCCGAACTCTCGGTCAGATCCTCTTTGTCTTTGCGTTTTGGGATGTCAATGGCTGAGTTAAGAATGGCACCTTGATCGCCAATCTGTTGTTTTGAAAAGTCTTTCACCTCTCGTTCCGTCAGCTGAAAAGAAGATTAAATGACTTCTAAAAGAATAAACTGTGATTCTTCACTTGGAGCCAAATTATATTGACATATGAACCCAGGTAAGCGATGAGATAAAATAAGCATGAAGCATTACCTCCTTAGGAGCAATGGGCCACTTGTGTTCATACTTGTCTTGACTGTGAAGCTCCATATTGGTCCCCGAAGAACATTTTTCAGTGTTGAGGGGGTGAGTGGTTTTACCCACTAGGTTCTGCACTGACTTTACCATGTTCTTCAGGTCTTCTGGGTAAGGGGTGGGATAGCGCTTGAGATTAATCTCAACCTGCAGAGCCAGACAGGAGTGGATTTAGTCCACGAGGCAGCAATATGATCTGTTCTGATCTACTAAAAAGGTATTTTCTTTATTTATGCCAGATAACCACAAAAAATGATTTACAACCATCTTGGTTTAAGAATCACAAGTGGTCAGCTGAGACCCATGAAGACCTTATAGTATTGACATGGATCTCAACTACATCTCCTGTTACTACTTGTGATTTGATTTTGTCGAGGGAAATCTGATTTCCTGACTGGACACAATATGTCAGCATATCGCTGCGTGTTGATAAAGCACAGAAGAGACACGATGTTGCTCTGAAATGACCTGATTTTTTTCTTCAACAATGAGAATGCTCATAGTTTTAAAAATTATTTTTATTACTTCAAATGAATAGGTTTGTTGCTGCTGTCCTGAGACCTTTTGGGATTTTTATCTCTTGCCATAAATCATTATTATTAGTCACCCTATATGTTTGTCGCTGGGTTTTGCAAATATCGAACTAACAAAAAGTATTAAAAAGTGATTGAGAACCCAGTTTTTCATCACAAGTACAGCGTTTTGGACATCCAAGGTTTTGGAGGAACAGTGATGATGTGATGTGAAAACAGATGTGTGTTACATCTACATCTTTATTTACATTTCTTTACTTAAAAGTTGATTTAAATCAAAGTGATATACGGTAACATACTGTACGAAATACTGATCTGTAAAATCTGTTTACAGAATGTACAGTACATTTGAACGTATTAAGAAAATATGTCAATATATTTCAAATTATCCAATTATATTTAATCCAAAGTGATCTTAAATTTTAGAGCATGTTAACAAATGTTTTAGCACTATACAAAAATAATGTTTCCTTAAAGATTCCATAGAGTAGTGGTTTTGAAAATTTTTGGTTGTAAGGCCCCTTGCGTTGCTTTTTGGGCCCCCAAAATAAAGAATTAAGATCTTAAACCTAACATTGTAATTGAACCAAAAACAAACAATGCAATGCTGGAACGTCAATTCTTTTGCAGAAACCGGTACCCCCCTGGATACATCTTGAGCCCCTCGTGGTTTGTAAACTCCTGCGCATATAGAACCTTTAACATCAACAAAAACCCTAAGGGCCAATTAAGTTCAAGTGGGGATATGAGTGTATTTGCATGAATTTTGGGGCTGTGGACTGAGGACTAGCAATGACGACTGTTAAGACTGTTTCTGTGAAGTAACTGAAGTAACAAGAAAGGCGTGTGTGAGAGAAAGCGCGATTGAGTGAGTGTGAATACTTTCATCTGCTGTGACATGTCCAATGAGAAAATCAATAACTTTACCAAAGTAACCTTTGAGAGGATACTGATAAAGTGATCAAAAACAACAGAGTTTCCGTGCTGTTATGGTCCTACTTCGGCACTCTTAGAACTTATTTCGTCCAATCAGATTTGAGGACCAGAGACACACTGTTAAAGTAATTATGATATTCTAACTGAGATGTTCATATGTAAGACTGAAAATCTACCTTGGTATAACAAAGAAATAAAATAAACCTCTGGGACCATAAAGAGCACCAAGTTGAAGTATATAAGAGGTTGAGTATAAGTGAATAAAACATGCACTGTGTGTACCTTCACTTTTCCTGAGTTGTCCTCTTCCTCCTTTTTATCCTCAAACTCAAATGCCACAGTCATCCTCTGCTGTCTCTGCTCCTCCCAGAGGGTTGGATTAAAGCTGTCACTGTCAGACTGGTAATCTGCAGCCATGAAAGCACACGTCCATCCCAAATATTAATCCAGTAAAATAACAATCTGAGTAGAAATGGGAAACGGTTGATATATTCTCACCCTCGTCGTGCCGGGGCTGCTGAGGAAACATGTAGTTGGTGAGGACTCTCTGTTTGGTCTCAGGGTGGGCCTCTGTTTGGAGGGGGATAAGGGCCTTGGACTGAACCACAGAAACGGAATGTCAGAAACAAATACCGCATTTTGTAGTGTTACATTTATAGCTGGATTTTTAATTCAAAGCAATTTTATGTAGCACTTATCACAATTTTCATTATTGCAAAGCGACTTTACATAGTTTATAATTAAAAGAAAATAATAATAATACATACATAAAAATAAGACATGATAATACATTAAACTAACTAAAACATTTTCAAATATAGTGGTTGTGTCTCCAAAGTATTTGGACACTTATGTCACACTAAGAAGGTATGAATGTCATTACATTAGATAACAAATATCAAACAAATTACATTGAAATAAAGACACAAATCACACATTTCAAAAACAGTTTAACATAAATAAATAAATAAATAAAAAAACAAATAAAAAAACATACATTTGGTGGTAAAGAGTGTTGAAATATGGTCACTGTGATGAATTCTATGTGCTATGTACTTGATTTATACAATAATCCTCCAGTTTAGTTTTTTCATTTTATACCAGACTCACATGTTTTTTCTAAAATGTATTTGCTTAAAAGCTGCTTTGCAGCAATGCATGATTGTAAAAAGCGCTATAGAACTTTATTCTGTGCTTTGAAAATGTCTTTTAAGGGATACTCCACCCTAAATATACTTCAGGGATACTCACTGAATTACTCACCCTAAATGTATCAAACGTGTATACATTTCTTTGTTCGGTTCAACACGTTTACATTTGTGCATTTGGCAGACGCTTTTATCCAAAGGGACTTACATTGCATTATACATTTATACATAGGTATGTGCAATCCCCTGGGCTCAAACCCACAACCTTGTGTTGTTAACACAATGCTCTTACCACTGAGCTACAGGAAAGCCGTTAGTAATAATGTTACTGTAGTGAGGTAGGCGGGACGAGAGCCGGGATATGAGACTGCCCGTTATCACTCACGCACCGGTCTCGTATCACGGAGGAGATTGGGAGCATAAGAGGACGAGCGACCGGACCATCAGTGAGAGAGGACCAGGCCTGGAGTTTATGTTCGGCTTGTGTGTGTCACCATGGCTGTCTTTTTACGTTTTTATTTATTAAAAGTTGTTTTATGTTCGTCGGTTCCTGCCTCCTTCCTTCCTTTTATTGAACTTGTTACAGTTAGTAACCAACAGTTCTGAAGCACCATTGACTGCCATAGTAGGAAAAAATTTAAATGGTAGTCAAAAGTGCCCCAGAACTGTGTGTTTTCCTACATTCTTCGAAATATCTTCTTTTGTGTTCAACAGAACCAAACAATTACTAAAAAATGTTTAGGCATTCAACGGTGCTTCAGAACTGATGGTTGCTAACATTATTCCAAAATATCTCTCTTTGAGTTCAACTCAAACATGTTTGGAAGAACTGGAGGGTGAGTAATTCATGACAGAAGTTTCGTTTTAGGGTGGAGTATCCCTTTAAACCTGTTGGTCTAGACTCTAGTCAAAGGTCTAGTTATGTTTTGTTGATTTCAAATGTTTATATTAATGTGCTCAAATACTTTCTTTTTGCAAGTCAATGGGTAAAAACATGTTTTATTTAACAACCTGATTGTCAGATAACCAGAGTGCAGCAAGATCCTTCAGTTTAGTGAACGTGAAGGGAAGATTCTTTAACCTAAAGCAAGAGAAAGAATTTAATTTCATAAGAAGGCAAAACATGAATTTAAAAAGTCAAATGAGACAGCTGAGAGTAGCTCATTTGGTGTAGTAAAAATGTTGTGAAGACCTAAGGTGATTCTGTCCACTTAAGATAGCCCATTAACTCAGGTACTCTAATGGCGAGCCGTGTTGAGTCTTAGTTAACTTTAATTACTCCGCTTGTAGAAAATCACAGTCCGAGCATCAAAACTCTGCGCATAGCTCATAAAGCGCTTTCTTAATTAGCCCGTGGGCATGCCGGGCACTTTTCCAATGCCATGCCCCATTACTGTGGCATTTTTCAAAATAATAGACGCTATTCTTACAGCTTACATAAAGCAATGAGGAGTGTTTCATCAAACCTGAGAGGTTTGAAGAGGCTCTATGAAGCCTTTTTCATGCGTCTCATGTATTATTCATATTCATATTCATTAAAAGATTGTATATTGGTGTGCGATACATGTCTGTTGTTAAATGCGTGCAGAGGGTGTATCAAAAACCTTAAAGAACATCAGGTGTTACCTATTGTCACTCAGATTGAGAACGCGTAGTTTTGTCATCTGTCCAATTTCATCAGGCAGAAACTCCAGCTTATTGGAGCGCAAGGACATGACCGTGACATTCCTGCAGTTTCCAATCTGCAGCACAGGACAGGACATGATAGCTCTTGTAAGTTGCAATTTTGTCAGCTATTTTTGCTGGATATCAGCATTATCTCAGGTAAAATGACTCTTGTAATCTGTCAATACAGCCAGATAGGTACGTCAAGGTCAGCAAGACATTAACAGGCATTGGGCTTTACAGAGTCTGGCCGTGCTGTATGCTCTTGTTCAAAGGGATAATGGCCAATCATAAGGAAAGGAGTGTAGCTTTCACCATAGTAACCAAGATTTAAACTCAGCAGAGAGGTGATGGATGAAAATATGTCATTTATTCATATTGTTTGTTTCTTTGGAATCAAACCCATGGCCCCTCTGTTGCCAGTGCCACGGAGTTGGTTTTAAACTCCAGCTAAACTGTTTTGGCTGACTTTGTGTTTATATATATAGAACACGTAGTTTTAATGTTTATTGTCTGTCTCAAGAAGGCGCAGAACATTATTACTTACCTCCCTGGGCAGCTCAGTCAAGAAGTTTTCATCGGCTGCAAATGTCCGAAGATTGTGCAGGTAGCCAATGGTGGGAGGCAGGGATTCTAATTCATTACAGCTACAGTCAAACTCCTCTAAAAGTGATAAACTGGCAGATGAAAAAGAAAGCAGGTGAGGCGTGTTCAGTTATGCAAGGTCACTTAAATACTCTTGAAGAAAAATGATGAGATGATATAATGTATACATCAAGTGACACCTTTTCTAAGGCCAGCAGTTAAAGACTTTTTTGTCCCTGAATAAACTTAATGAAAAGTATGAAGTCTTTAAAACAAAAAAGACTTAAAGTGGTAAATTGTAGATAATTTCCTTATCGAAATTTTGACCAAATAATTTAAGGGAAAGGTTACCCAAAAATTTATTTTCTGTCAACGTTTACCCATGTTGTTCAAAACCTGAATGACTTTCATCCTCTCATCCTCTTTTCCAAATGACAACGAAGCTCAAAAATGAAAAAAAAATACCAAAAGAGAGGTTAATAAGACTTTTTGTGTTTCAACCCAATGGCTTTTAGTAGCAATGTGTTGAGCATAGCGAATACGAATGACTATAAACTACTTTTATTGTGCTTTCTTATGTCATTCTTGAGCTTGAAGTCCCTAATCCCCAATAACATCCATTATATAGAATATACAATGTTCACATTTGATCACCTCAGAGGAAAGAAAGGCAAACTTGTTTTGTAAAACATGAGGATGAGTACATTTTGATAGAATTTGTTTTTTTGGGTGCACTGTTCCTTTAAGATGAGACATTCAAGTATCTACTTTAAATGTTTACAATGTCCATATAAAATATTTAAGGCAGTATCAGTGCCTTTTATCCTTTATCACACCGAATAAATGAGTTTTGGTTATGGATAATGGGAATTTACGTTGAACCGTTATCTCCACTTAACACAGGTATGAATTAACAAAGAACACGTTCAAGGGGTTAATGATGAACTTAATACACTACACCGCTATATAATTTTCGGTGGTTCTCTTAGCCTATGAGATACGGGTTCTTCAAGCAAACCCGTTGTTAGTTTATAACACTTACAATGATCTATGCCACAGTGTTTATTGAGCCAATTGAGTTTTTACATTTGGAGCTCGCACCTTATTCATAACCACAAAAGTAATTTTCTCTGTAATGTCTTTGCACCTTTTGCTATCGTGCTTTAATCATTTTTTTCTTTAATTTGAATGGGTCAATGTATATTTGTAAGCTAAGTAGGGTCATTAGTGCAACATTTGTTCAAGCAGACCACTCCAGCTGGCTCTCCATATGCATAGCTTTCATCGTGTCTCTTTAAGCCAGATATGGATGCAAAGGTATGCCCTTGCCTAAATAAACATGCTGTGGCAGACGTGTGGGGAATACAAACACTTGCTGGTCTACTTACCCGATTTTGCCACGTGCACTGAGGTGCCCATTTAAGATGCATGTTTGGTTAACACAACACACAGAACCGAGCAATGACAAACCAAGAAGAGAGATGCATGGAGAATAGTATCACAGGAATGAGGTAGTGGTGACTGCTATGATAAATGAAAAAGGCAGATCGCAGAGAACGTGACCTCTAAAATAAAAGATAGCATGGGGGGTGGTGCACGTAGTACGAATTCCCCGTCAGGTTTTCCATAAAAATGTCTTTAAAGTTAAACATTAAAAGAGATCAAAATATTTACGTCGAAGGATATGCCTGGATGAGAAAGGAATTTTAAGTTAGATTGTTTGATGCCTTTATTGGATTTAATCGAACTTGGGACATCAACAAAAAACATTTTACATTTTAACTAAGCCTAACTGAAATTTCATTTCAGACTCAAACATCTAATCCCTTACACTAAAAGCAAGAAAGTTAGTCAAGACCGAAATCCTAACAAAAAAAGAGTTCAAAAAGAAAGTAAAAAAGGATTTTTTTACATTGCTGAGCGTCACAGTGAAGTTGACAGTCAGCATTTGTTCTTGCTGAGGTGTGAAAAACTGCCAGAGTGACAGTCGTACAGCTTCAGAATCTTTATTGTTGTACCCTGGAAGGCGGTCCAGAGAGAAATCCAATACTGAGACTATGAGCTGCAGTTAGATGTCAATGTCACAGAATGTCATAGAAATGTGATCATTCAACATTGCACTGATGTTCTCAATTATCTGTCTGTAAACAAAAATACATTTCGATAAAAATTCATTAAAAAAAGAGGGACGTTCGGAGATTTTGAACTACTGTATGTAAGAAGTGAGTAAATTATGTTCTGCCTTAATCATTTTGTCTTTTATAACTGGATGAGCTGTAAGTGAGCTACTAACCTTCCAATGGTGTTAGGCAGTGAGGTGAGCTGGTTGTCATCAACTTTTAATGTTGTCACTTTTTTCAACTTTCCTGTAAAAGAGCGTTGAGATTGTATGGAAAACCATACTTCAGTTATCCTTAAAAAAAGGGTTGAATATTACTCCAGGAAAAGCAAAAAGACAAAGTTCACCTATTGAATCAGGCAACTGTTGAAGCATGTTGGAGGAGAGCAGAAGGTCCTCTAAAGACTCACATCCAGAGATATCTGCATCTAGACTCTCAATCCTGTTCTTGGCCAAGTCCAGATATCGCAGCTGTCTCAATTTCCCAATTGACTTGAACAGACAACAACAGAGAGCAGATATTATAAAAATACTATAAAAAGCTGTTTTTTGTTGATTTAACTTTAAGAAATAAGTTACCTAGCTGCCTTAATTTGAGTTAGTGCAACTTAAAAATATGAGTTAACTCAACGAGTTTGGATCAAATTCATTGAGTTAACTAACATTTATGCACTATATAATCAACAAACAACTAAAATGTATTTACAGTGCAGTTTAGCAAATAGATATGGAGAGTGGCTGTATCGTGTACTTACCCCTGGTATGGTTTGTAATGAATTGTTGTCTAGCCACAGCTCTTTTAAACTATGGATCTGCTCCAGCACTTCTGGCTGTAACAATAAAACATTTTGTCAGAACCAACAAGGGCGTGATATATTCTTTTAAAATCACAACAGAAAATCAATATATGAATGTTTTTTATAAACATTTGCCTTTAATAATGAATTATGCAGTAAATTCATTGAACCTTTTTTAATGACTGTAAGCTGACAAGGTCTCGTGGAACAACTTGTCAAGTCAATTTTATGTATATACAGTAGCGCTTTCCACAATCGAATTGTTGCAAAGCAGCTTTAAGTGAAGAAAATGATACAAAATAATAATACTACAAAATACGTTTTTATTAATAAATAAAAACCTGTCTTGCTCAAAGGAATTCTTCAAAAGCTTTGTTTTTGCATTTTAGGGTTTTCATAATATTTAGGCTCCATAATAAATGTAATAAAAGCACATTTCCGAACTATGATTCACCCAAGAATGAAACTTTACTATGATGAAACATCATCACTTGCTCACTCTCATGTTGTTTCCAACATGGAACACAAAAGATGTTAGTCACGTACTGTACAGCCTCATTCACTTTTATTATACAGAATAAAATATCAAAACGCATTGCCTTTTTCTACTAATTGTACGATTCACATCATACAAATGTATATGCATTAGACACCTGGTAAAATAGTCATACATTTCTGTGAGATCAGGCTGGAGAAAGTAAGTCATGCGGGTTACTCATAATGTGATTAAATGATTTAGTTCAAGAGAAGTGACTTGAATACAGATATTAAACCATGTTGCCATGCATCCCTGAATTGCCATAACAAGGCAATAAAACCAATGACTATACTAATAAATCCTCAGTTGACAAATCCTCAACATTCCAGTAAAATGATGTACATTAGCTGTTTAATAAGGACCAAATCTTCTATTCATGGCAGACGTGTCTGCCAATTATTAATAGTTGTTCCCTGCATCTCTCCCTTTGAGCCGCCGCATCTGTGCCTTCATGATCCACACAGCAAGCACTTCAATAAAGAAACTATTTGCTGCCCGGGGCACCACACCAGCCAGCATCTGCCAACACTACATTGCAGGTTCACATACCCTGACAAATGCCCCATGCCTTCAGTGCTCCATTGTGCGAGAATGTCTGTACCTCAAGATAGAAAAAATCTACTAATGTGACAACAACAGAGCTGTAACAAAAAAGAATAATGGTTGTTTTCAGGCTGTGCAACTGCGAAGATATGATTACCCGGCATGATGCAATGCATTTAAATCCTGTCAAAATGCCATTTAGTAACACTGCGGTTGAGGATTGAGGCTTGTTATTGTTCTTTCTACTAAACATTTATCCTCATTCTCTTGATCTAAGAGGCTGATGTATGATAATAAAATAAAGTGCTGCAAAGACAATTGCCTTTAAGGATGCTGAGCTAAAATTAAAAGGTAAATTTCATGGGACCTGGGACAAAATGGATCACCCTCATGATGTCCCAAACCGGTATGACTTTTTTCTTCAGCAGAACACAAAAGAACAAATATGTTGGTAACCACAAAAACACTGACCGCATTGATTTCCAATCTGTAGACACAAAACCAGATATTTTTTGTGCTCTACAGCCGAAAGAGTCATATACAAGTTTGGAATGACATTGGGGTTCATAACTGATTGTTGTTTTGTTATTTTGGGGGGAAATATCCCCCTATGACCATTCCAGGACAACCATGGTTGAACTACTGGAACACAGATGAGCAGTCAACAGGAAAGGTCAAACATTATTTTAAAAGCCATCCTGAAGTGGGACACACAGATTGAAAGTCCAGACAGCGGAACCAGAAAGTGTTGATGGGTGTTCTTTGAGCAGTAAAGCATGCTTCCTGCCATGCCAAACCATCTGTTCCCTTTGAAAGCATCGATGCAATGTATTTTTTCAACACCCAAGGACAAAGTGCCCTGGATATTCCAAATGGGTGTGACACTGCTAAAGTTTATATTCAGCCTCAAACTATTTGCCTGATTTTGAGATTCAGAGGAAGGTTAAAGTCACAAAGTCATATTTCACTACATTGTTATAGTGGCCAAAATCACGATAACAATATTATTGCTATATCTATTGGAATAAAAAAGATATCAACAATATTACTGTTCAAATTCCTCTTTAATTTTGACTCTACCCTCATGTTGTTCCTAATCATGTACATATTACAGTTTTTGATACCACATGAAAGCTGGGTTCAAGCCCTTTCCAAATCAGTTTTTATTCAATTTCTATGTTCATCACAAATCTCTTTGTTCTGTTTAACACAGAAGATATTTTGAAAGGAAACCGTTCTGGGGCTATTTTGATTACCATTGTAATTTTTCCTACTTTGGCAGTCAATGATGGCCAAGAACTGTTACAAGCATTCTTCCAAATATCTTTCTCTGTTTTCAACTTGCTGGAATCAAGCAGTGAAAGAAACTGCTATAGGCTGGGTGTGAGTGCAGGCTAACAGGGATATATGTGATATATTCCCTGCCGTTGTTTACTCCAGCTTGGGTGAGCCAATTAAATGCAGCTCGGGAGTGAACGTTCTGTCATGCCAAGTGCTGCATGTTTGAACCAACTCATGAATAATGGATCACTGTATGATGCAACCAACGCAGTGCAGCACAGGAGATCTGACAAGAGACTCTCGCTACAGAGGCAAGCTCTTCCCATTTCCTGCTAAAGCCCCATACCACGCTGGGTAAAGAATGAGCGAGTCAACAGCTGCCTCAGTGACGAAAGCTGGTCTTTCTTACCAGTTCAGAAAATTCATTGCTTCCTAGGTCTAACCGTTCCAGTTGTGACAGCCTGTGAATTGACCTGCAACAAGACAAGAATAGAAAATTCTAATCTTAAAATATCACAGACAAATGCAGTTTGTGCATGGAGTTATCTGAATCAAGGGTATCAACATTCATTGACAGGAAAATGTTGCCTTTAGGGAAAGTGATGACATAAATGAAAAAGCTGAGATGATATTTTTGGAGGAATTGACTAAATATGCTTTCACCATATGTGTGTGGGGCATTTCAGGTCAAAAACCTGCATCTTATACACAAAACATCTACAATACAGTTTAAACAGATGCTAAATGTGATGAAATATTTTGTAACTCTTATTCTTTTCATTGCAAATATTGTTTTAAAGGATGGTGCATTTTCTATTCATTATTAAATGATGGACAAGTGATGCACACTTCCAGACGTGCCAAAATTGTTGTGTCATTTTAAAGATCGATTCGAAATATGTCCGATCACAGCAGTCTGCTAAATCCTCTAGCTTTTAAAACCTGCTAAGGTATTTTGGATGTGTTCATACTGGTATTTAATAAACATTTACAGTATCTTAGCAAATTGCTGTATTGTTATTTTGTCTCAACATAATATTTGTAATCATAACAAATATTCAATATGGTCTATATGGCGCAAACACCTTTATCCCCGTTCTGAAAACACTACATTATGCTGTCTTGTTTTAAAGCTAGGATAGGTGGTATTATTGCTGGCAGATAAAAATAGTCTTGAACCAAGACATCTGAACAAGTCAACGAGCAAACACCGCCATGTGCAATATGTGTCGCTCTCTATAGGGGTCCAGAGGCTTTCTACGCCGTGACAAATTACATTGTATACGCTGCTACACTGACTCTGCTGCACTGGCTTATTTCTAAATCGAATATCGTGGGACGAACAAAATAACACCTACATGCCTTTTTTACAGAGAAGAGTTTTTCTATAAGAGTTTTGTTTCAAAACAAATGCATAATGAAATAACTTGAAGCAGCAGTAGATTCAAACATCAACATTTGCTTATGTGCTCAGCCGCTTTTGTAGATGTGAAAGTGCCAACATTTTGCACTATATGGCAGTACAGGTGATAGAGCTCAATTAAAATGTTATCATTATTCTATCTAGAAAAAGGATATAAAAAACTTCACAGTAACTACACAGTTATTTTAAAGAGACAAGCAATACAACAGTTTGTATTGAACTTGCTTCCGCATGTACAGTATATATTCCATATTATCTTTATTTATTAGATAAAAAACATTATTCAAATTCATGATAGCAATATATTGATGATACAATTATTCAAGGAAGTGACTCACTTTGGCATAGTTTTCAGATGATTCTCACGAAGCTCCAGGATTCGTAATTTGGACAATCTGAAAGACAGGTTGTAGTTCATTTCTTAAAGCTATAATCTCACAGTAACCACTTAAAACTAAACAAAACAACAATCTGCAATGTCGCATTACAAAATTGAATCCCCTGTTCCCTACGCAAATGAAACCATTCATCATTACAGCAAATATGAGGTACAAGAACCTCATTTATTCACAAAAGCTTCAGGTAACTGTGCCTTGGTAACTATTTGCCATGGATACAAATTAACGTCTAAAAATAGGCTATGACATAAACAAAAAAAGGAAATATGAACCCAGATGGGTAAAGAACCGTTTCACAATCGCCAGCAGGAACAGGGAGGCCTTAGATGGAGCTCTTACCTCCCAAAATTGGCAGGCAGGTATTCAAGAAAGGCGTCGTTTAAGAAGAGCTGTGTCAAGTTGAGGAGCTGGGTGAAGCCATCTGGGAGTCTGAGGGAACAGAGAGGTGATCAGACCCTCTTAAAGGTCAATGCCCTTAAGATTTGATAAGCGTTAAGTACTTCAGATTGGTGACAGCTATCTGTAATCCCTCTACACTTCTATTCTGTTGGCATCTCTGTGAATAAGGGTATAATTGGTCCTACTCTCTCCACTCCGAGCGGGCCTGGAACCAGCGTCGGTCCAGCATGGGAGATGGGTGCTCTAACAAGGAGGCTAAAGACCTCTTTTTATCAGGGAGTGAGGTTTAATCGCACAGGTTCTCACACTTGCTGACCTCCATTGCAAAGTCACTCTAGGGCAAAGTGAATCATAATATGAGGGCGGGACTTCTGCAGAGACCCTACAACGGCAACTAGATGTTATCCTTTATCATAAACTTTGGCAAAATGTTTAAAAAAATAAGTTTTTTAAGATTCTGCAAAACCGAGGGGAAAAAAGGGGGGGAAAGGCAATTACAAATAGAAATGCATCTTTATCTCCCCCTTTGAAAGAGCTTGATTAATTTATATGGCACTATATGTATAAAAGAACAAATCAGCTTTTAAATTCGGTTATGTTTATATGATGCATTTTTTCAAGCAAACAAGACAAGGCTTATGAAAATATTTGCCAATTGAATTTGGCATATAAGCATGTGCTTGCCCTTAATACTTTTATCTCGAGAAACCGGGTCGCAAATGATTGCTTCCCGAATAGAAACAAAATGTTTCTATTTGTGACACAGAGTATAAAGAGAAAAAGCAACAACATGACAGCAAATCCATGAATGAAAAATAGACAATTTCCTATGATGGAAATGAAGAAGGAAATTGTGTTGGTTGAAACAGGCAAAAGTTAGAAATAAGGCCATTGACATTAAATATATTTGTAATGTTTGAATACGCGATTCTGCATCTTTTTAAAATGATTATGCATGACATTGTTATGGTCTTATATTAATGAAGAGACCACATGAATACATTTACACTTCTTATCGGATCCCCTTCATGCACTATTCATTCATAAACAGTTAATCTACACTTATACATAAGTATTGTATGTGTAAACTACAAATGAAATATGTGTATTTATTATCAAATGTATAAAGAAAATCAATACAACTATTAACAAATAAATAAGTGGACAGATGGGGCAGATTTACTTACTTGGCAATAGGATTTACACTGGCCTCCACAACTGATAGACATTTACAGCACTTGATGTTGTCCGGAAACTCTTGAATACCTGAAATAATGCAATCCAGTTGGATTTTTTACCACTGTGCATACTTTGTGTATGTATATTTGAGTATAGATTAGTATTTAGGTTAATGATCTATAACATTTACCATTTTTACTAATATCTAACTCCTTCAGATTCACAAGGCTGGCGATGGTGGTTGGCAGGTTGGTAAGGTCATTGTCAGGCATGCTCAGCTTCTTGAGTGCTTGACAGTTGAAGAGTTGCTTTAAACAGATGAGAAATACTATAGGTCAGTCTTGTTTTGTTGTACATTTTTATGCCCCGGTTACACATCCTGATTAGATAGTATAGTGGATGTGTTTTGATATACTAGATAGAAAGCTTATTAGTAGGAAAATCATATGAGTTCATTTTCTCTATCGAGTACAAAAGTGAATTTTAATTCATTTTACTTCATTGGTTTGATCAAATGTTGCCATCTGCCTACATCTTAAATCTTAAATCCACACATATTTGTAATTATAGTCCCAAGAATGCTCGGTGGGAGCTGTCCATGGTCCTGATATAGTCCTGCTAATAAAAGACGGTCTAACCGAAAAAAAGAAATGAAAACCAACTTAATATTAATATACTTCAGTTCAATTACAAAACACTTTAAGCTTGGTTTGCTTTAATTTGGGTGTTTTTTAATAAATATACATCCAGGCTACATTGCTGAGGTGACTGAGCCGCTTTTGTGTAGACATTATGCATGTTTAAGTTGACACTTGACAATTTACCTTAGGCAGCTCCTCAATCTGGTTGGCGTCCAGGTAGAGCTCTTCTAGTGTGCGCTCGAAACTGAAGATCTCCTTTGGGACCTGCTGCAGGCTACAGTGTGAGTAATCCAGCACTGAGATGACCTCCTCCTCTCCCCGGAAGCATCGACAGGGCACCAGGCGGCCGATGATCTTCCTCTTAGTAGTCATCTCCAGACACTGCACTGCAAGAGAAAGCATAAGAGAATGCTGAACTGTTGAAGATCAACACAGATGCAGTTCCTGGAGTGAACTTCTAAATGAATTTGTCATTTCAAACCTGTTTGACTTTCTTTCTTCTGCAGAACACAAAATATGTTTAAATTTTTTTTGCTAACAGCCAAAACGTTGGTCCCCATTGACAAAAGTTGTTTGAAAAGACAGAATTGTCATTTTCGTTTTCTTGTGTTTTGCAAAAGAAAAAAAAATCACACAGACAGAATTTTCATTTGGAAGGTGAACTATTCCTTTAAATGGTGTCTCATCTCATATATAGTACCTTGTGAGGGTGACAAAGCAAAAAAATGAACGTTCTATGGTATTGAAGGGCTATGTGCTAACTGCTAAGTATAGCGCTATAAATTGCATAGTACTACTGTATCTCTATAGTTGAGCAATTGTCTGGCGCTTTTTGTTATAATTGAGATAGGGTTGAGCTTTTTTTATTCATGAACCTTACTACAGGCTATCATTATCTTTGTCTTATTACACGGCTCGCTGAAATCCTCTATTATGATTGGTCAATCACACCATTCTGATTCATAATTTTTGTAATATGAATGCTACACAGTATATGTGACTGGCAGCCCATCACATAACTTGTATTAGTTTCATGCCTCTAATAGTAGCGGTCTCTTTCGACTCACACACATTGATTTAAGCTTCAATCAATATTTAACATACATTTATTTATTCATTTGGTAAGTATGCTTGTAATAAGTGAGGGGGAAAGTGCCGTCGACTGATCGTGGTTGCAAAAGAAACATTTTAAAACATTTTAGAGTGCTGCAAGGGTTTATTTCCGGCTAACTGATCATGCCTTACATATTGATATCAGACTTAATTATACATCATTCCCTTATGATAATTATAATACAATCACTGCACACTGGAAAAATTCTTAATTTGTTTCTTAAAACCAAATGTGCTGAATCATCTCGTACTTCAACTTTTTCTATTCATTTTCAGCGTATTTCTATCGCACTTTACACACAACTGTTGCAAAGAAGCTTTACAGAAAACATAGAACAGACAGAAGAGAAAAACAAAGAAAAAATTAATATTTAGAAATTATGCAATATGTTATACAGTATGGAATACATGGTTTAAAAATGTTTCATTAGATGTATATTAGCAACACTAGTTATAAAAATAATTGTTTGCAATGGACCGTTATATAATTGGCACTAATAAACAAGTATGCCTCTCATATTTTTCATTTATACCTGCATTTTTAACTTTCAGTGAAGAGGGCATTTTGCAAACTGTGCATTTGGCTGCCAAGATTTCATAATGATTTGACAGGTACTTCATAAAAGAAAATCACACTTATGTCCTGTATCTACATAAACCTAGTATATTGCTTGTCCAGATAGACGGGGTGTTTTAATGCCACAAGGAGCGGAGAAGACGGCAGGCCATACCAAAGCCCTCATAAAAACTTCACTACATAAAATTCACCACCTTCCCATCATCTTAACCATAAAATGAGCCTCATAACCTTCATGATGACATTATCTGAGCTCTAAGACAACGGCGGTATGACCTAAAGAGTTAACGCTCTTTACTTCAATGGTGTTAGCAAGCATTAACATGTGTCGTAAATCAAAGCAGTTTATCTGATTTGGTTCATGACGAAAGCTCATTTAACACCCATGAGAGAAATCCTTCTGGGAGCCAATCACAAATATCAGAGAAAAAGGAAACGGCATTACGCAAAATTGCTTTTATCAATCAAGCGTGATGTGATACGTCTCTGACGCTTCTGTCATGACAAGGAGCCAAAGTGAAGGAAGAGACACGTGAGAATCGTAATGTTCTCCAGGGATACAAATGTGCCGCTAAAACAATGTTTGAGAGGGCATTAGGGAATTGTATTAAAACAGCGTGTCTTTCATTTCAGACACAGAGTCATTTTGTCTCTTGCGAATGCAAATGTATTTCTGATAATTAAAACATCTTCCACTCGATGAACCGGTACTCAGAGGATTCTGGGAGATTAAAATTTCAGGGAGGGTTCAGTGTCACAGAGCAAAAATTTTAGGCTGTCATTCCTGGCAACCAAATATTAGCCTACTGCATGTTAAGTCTCTTGATATTTCTCATGCAGTGTACGAATGTGTTCAAAAATTCAGTTCTTATTGATGTGCTGTATCGTAATATAATAAAATGAATTGACATGAATGATGCAAGACGATGAAATTGAGGTTTAAAGGGAACGATTTTAGGCATGGGCAAGACTTAACAAGCCCATGAATCTACAGATTTAAACCGACAAAGCATCTAAAAGGGACATGCTTATTTCACAAAAGCACTCCAAAGACATACAATATACATGATTGCTTCATCTATGCCTCACACACTCCATAAAGGTTCAAACCTTATATTTTCCTTCTGAATAAACCGCCACATGCCATTTAAAAGGACAAGAAGTGTTTCCATTGGGATAGTGACAACAATGGCTCTAGATAAGCAGATCTCCTTTAGGAGGTGGAAACACAGAGATGATCGGTACTGATAAGATAAAGTTGTGTTCACCCACAAGACAATAAAAACCGAGATGAGATCGAAGAGATTCTTGCATTTGTTTGGCTCGTATATGCAGGTTCTTATTCAATGTCTAATGTTTGGAGACACTAAAGCTCCATTGTTTTTCCTGAAACCATATTATGCGAGGGAGCAAGAACTAACCATCAAGAGAGAGTTATAAATTAAAATGCAGACTCAAAATATGCATATTAGTGTTAACCTATTAAACTCCCCCAAGGACCCATGGGTAAGTCCAAAATGCAATATCAAATCTATAAATTGTGGAGCACAAAACAAAATTACACATAAGCTTTCCTCAGGCATCAATTTTGCATTAATGTTAAATAAAAACTCTGAATTTGTATTCCCACAACCAACCCTTCACCCTGTGAAAATCATACGAATAATATTACATTTCATATTTATATAACACAAACTCACAAAACATAGATAAGTCATATATCACATGAAAGCACACAATCTTCAGAAAATCACTGTATGGTTGACCGATATAACATTTTAGAGTGACATAACATAGAACAATTGTCAAATAATTGTCAAATTGTTCACATTTTCTAATTTTTTACTTTAATGTAAATTTAAATTAGATTTTTAAAGTAAATTTTTTACTTTAATGCTAGGGCACAATCTTAAATTCAGGTGTACCTAATTCTGCAAAAAATAATGCCAAAAATGGAACTAGAGCTGAAGAGGTATGAAGAGAAGTGACTTTTTGACTTTTTAACTGCATTATTGTAGCATGCCCACTCCTGATTCACCATAAACCACTGTTCACAGGAATTCACAAATTTGTATAATCTGTCAACTTTCACTGGTTGAATACTTTACTAATGCAAAATGTAAACATAGATTTGTTTGTGCTACTTTGTATCTATTTCAAAAGTCTTCATACATGAAAATAAGTGACATCATGAATGTTTGTCATATTTATTTGACTGTTCATAACTTCATTCGGTGACAGCATTTGAACCACCGTTATCTCATTATAAGGATCATTATTCCTCAAGAGGAAATGTTTGGCTGACTGCTACATTAGATTAATGAATTACTGCAATCATCCACTGTTTCATCTGTTTGTCAGTTTACAAGTTGGGTAATGATTGCACTCTTCATTCTGGTTGAGGGGAAACACGGAGTGCAGGATCTGTTTGACAAACTCTTACAACGTTTCTACACCGGACGCGATGCGACAAATGACAATAGAATGCTTTAGAACCCATTATAATTTTACATGTTGTCTACACTGGATGCGGCATGGCGGAATGTGACAATGCCATTAGAACAAGTTGTGCATCGTATCGCGCTTGTCACGTCTGGTGTAGACGCGGTGTAAGAGAAAACTACAGGATGTGCCACTTTTGGAGCCCAATGCTTGCAAAACAAAGCTGACAACCAACAAAATCATCTTTGTCACTAAACATAGCTATAATGACAGGTATTTGTTAGGGACTAGGCCCTGGGTTGCACACGTGACACATGTTCACCAATTCAGGTCTGAATCTTTTCAAAAGATAATAAATATGAAACAAATAAACTGTCAATCTTTATATCCAGCATAACGCAAACATTAGCCTCCAATAGGAAAGCCAGAGTACCTAAGCTAATAAGCCAGTTCTTTCGAGGGTGCTATGGAAACTGCCTGACGCAAGAGCTGCTTCTCCAAAGGCGAGAGAACACGTTCACAAGTTCAGCTCCTCTTTAGCAAAATGGCTTAGTTTCTGCAGTCAGCTTACGTAGAGACATCTCCGCTAATTCACTGCCACTCCCATTGAGACACCAACTTTGGTGAAGCTAGACTGCATTATATGAGATCTACGGGTAGCTGAGTGGCCACAAGATGAAATGCTATCAGTGTCGCTCCACAGACCGTGAATGAGGTTAAATTTATAATACCCGAAAGCTTTAACGCTCGGCTGTTTTATAAAGGTTGTTAATTTGACCGAAGCAAGAACTAAAGGTGTTCTCAAAGGAAATAAAAGCAGGATACAATGCACTGAATGTGGTCATTAAAAAAGCATGTGTATCTTACGACTACTTCCTCAGGGCCATATGTGGCTGACACGTTGTTTGTTATTAGCTAAAATTGTTGCCATGGAAACCATCTCGAGACAAAAATGTATTTTTATACAGATTCTTACATCGTCCTTACAGTCCGTATGGTGAAAGTTTACAGTTATTAGATTTAATATCACTTTTATGACCCGAATAAATGTTGACAGCATATGATCAAGGTAATATTCTATATATTCAATATCTAAATATAAAATAAAAGCAGGGTTAAATAGGCAGGTCAAAACAGCTACACTATAGTGCTATATTTTAACTGAATATATTATGTATATTACACTATTTATTCATGTACTCATAATTATTGTCTTTATTAAGCTTTTGATCTTTGGCACTGCTACATTGGTTAAACTACAGTAGACACAGGTTTAGATATTTTGGATGTGTGGCTTATTGATCTCTTGGGAGTTTAACCTCAGGTCAGTTAAGCTCAAGCGGAAACAAATGGCTTCATGAGCACATTTGTACATCAGGACATGACAATTTCTCATAAATCGTTGCTTTTCCAATTAACACTAGATAGATCTGTTGTATATCTTTTGGCAGCTATGTGAAATTGTTAAAAAAATTATTTCCTTATGTTTGTTAAACCAAATTCATCTTTATGCCTCATGAAAGATGACAGAAAACCCTGCATAGACGCAGAAGAAATGAACGGCTATGACAAAACACACATAAAAAGAAAACGAACTCCATGTGTGTTTTGACAGAATATGCACTTAGGTTGTATTTTAGCATAAATTAATATTAAAAGAATACAAAATACACAAACTGCAGCCTTAATTGTGTAGTCAATTAGACAAGCCAATTCATATTAAACTCACAATTTCCAAGTGCTGACAATTTACGTAAAGACTTACCTAGGCTGAAATGACATTATGAGTGACAGAATAAGTGAACTACATGTCAAGCTTGTCCGGACCAAAATTTCAGTGTCTATTGAATTCTGATATATCAAATTAATCTGTGTTAATAAATGAATCCGTTAATCCATTAAGGTAATGTTAAACCTACATGACAAACACTGAATAAAAGGCTACTGAAGAGAACATATAGGCCTGCAACACAATTGAGATGTCAATGAGGCCAAAATGGCAGCAGGGAGTTTGGCACATGTGGAACTTTGGATGGTACAGGATGTTACCAATGGCGTATTCTTTCTTATATAATGCACATTCATTTGATGATGACAAAGAGCAGTTTTCAATGCAACTTCCTGGCAGTGTCATGATTCTGCCACATCATGTCAGGTTTCTCTTGGTCTAGTGGCAGGATCATGACGGAACCTCATGTCTTATTTGGAAAGAGTCAATTATTGTTGATTTGGCTTGCCATGCGCTCTCTCCGGTCTCTGTTCCCGCCCTCTCGTCTCCTAGTTATTGATTCATGCCCTACACCTGTTCCCCTCTTGATTTGGTCCCTTATTTAATGCCTTGTGTCTTCTGTCTTGTGCTGGTTCATTGTGGTTTTTGGGTGAGTTCTAGTCTAGTCTAGTCTAGTCTAGGTGTAATCTTAGTCTTAGTCCTGTCTTGTCATGTTATTATTTTCCCCTGTTTGGTTATGTTACCCCCTGGTGGTTTTTCTTTTTATATTATTAGTCTTGTTAACCCCTTATCCGCTGTCTGCACCTGGGTCCTCTGTCCGTGTCAATAAACCCTATTTCATGACAGGCAGGTAAAATTCTGCATAACTCTTTTTAAATAGCTGGAATCAGGCTTTAAAATACAGATACATTTATGAAACATAAATGTCAGTATCTGTAAAAACGTCAAAAAAGTCACAGATTTGATCATAATTGAGTGCGTGGTATAACCAGAACACAATGTTTATACTCAATGCAAATAGATATGTTTGTCACCTCCATGTTCACAGTTAGAGACAGTCACTTCAGTTTACTTCATAATTGTTGAACAACTGCTAAAAAAGGAGATAACAGTTTTGACAGCACCGCTGTGATGACCAGGCAACGAGCTTTGCCTCCGTTTGCCACTCTGTCCCATTTCTTCTTCTCAAGGACCATGACTGCTCAAGAGAAGACTCACTGCTGCCTCAGCATGAGACACGGCTATTTGGCAGACACTGTAGCTTTCTCCAATAATCAGAGGCAGAAGACATGCAGAAAAACAAATATGCCCCAGGGATTGTTAAAGCTATCCTTCCCAGAACAGCACATAGAGCTACATTTTTGGATCAATTAATGATTCGCTGCCAGGGAATACTGCTTTTTTCCTACAAAGTAAAATCAAGGATGTTAAAAGAAACATACTGAATTTGGATTAAATGTACGTATACTGTGTAACTTTTTAAACCATGTTTGTGTAAGCACCGTCCAATAAATGTTAGATAAAGGTTTCTATGAAGAGATCCCACACGAGAACCATTTCTTATTTCCTACAGAACCTTTTGGTTTTAATTTGAACTATCGAGAAGCTTTAATGCAACAGAAAGGTTCTGTGATGTTAAATGTTCTTTGAAGAATGTTAACAATACTGGTCCAGAAGAACAAACGTTTGAACAAAATACAACCAACAGAACATATATAATCAAATCTAAATATTAATCAAATATATTTAAGACTTAATTATATGTGAAATAAAAAAAATGAATTTAAAAATGAAAAAATAAAACCCGAAGTGTGTCTAGATCAGTGTTTGCATCTTGCAAAGTTGTCTATACAGTTTGAGAAAGTGAGTTTTAGCAAACTTAATTTTTAACTCTTTATAGGGTACTCATTGAAATACTTATATAATAAAAATTTCAACAGTGGAGTTTTATTGGAGGTTATTACAAGACATCTGAACTTTTGTGACTTAAAAGAATACAAAGCATTTTTATGTTGAAAATCAAGGTCAATTAAGCTTACACAAGCTCATGGTCTCATGACACATAATCTCATGCTGACGACTTCTGCTACAATTACTGCTGGATTTCTACGACGTGGTGCAGCGGATTGTCCCTTCCTGTCAGTGACTTCCCCTGGGCATCTCGGCAGTAAACCAGAAGTGTCTAAAAGAGCAAATTTCTCCAGCACGTCATGTCTCATGTCTCACGTTATCTTGAGACCTTGGCCCAGCTACGTGCCTAAAGTTCCCACCACTCCCTATCGGGACGAGGTGGTGAACCTGCAGGCGGCTCCCCACCGGCGAGGAAGACCCAACCCCGTCCGCATTCTGTCCAGTATGCAAAAGGGGCAGACTGTCTCCAAACAGAGCTTGGCGCACTGGATCGTGGACGGCATGACCGCGGTGTACCAGTCCCAAAATTGCCCGTGCCTGCTAGCATTAAGGGCACCATCCATGCCTCTCTGACAGACATATGTAGAGCTGCAGGTTGGGCTACGCCCAATACCTTCTTGAGGCTTTACAGCCTCCACATGGAGTCTTGCATGGTACCACCAGGTGAGACCGGCAGCCGGTGGTGTTTACGTCTGCGAAAGCGCCTCCCCCCTCCTTGGGTGGGTTAGTGCGCTATTCAGCCTCCCTTCTTTCCCGAATTTGGTAAAGAATAGGCATTCCATCCATCGCTACGCACTTCCTGGAGGCAGGCTGGGCGGAGCAGCCCTACCCCTTATGCCGGGTGTTACCTGAGAATCTAGCGGATAGCTCTAGCCGGACCTAGTGCTCCACACATAGTAACCCCCCAACAGGGCGGTTCCGTCTGATGTATCCTCATTATTTGGCTCCCATGCTGGTGGTCCATGACCTCTCCTAGATGGACCTCCACCTCTCGAGGCACTCCCTTTCAGTCCGCACATTCTCCCATGACTCTCCACTTAAACTCCTCCATTCGGTAGGAATTGTCTCCGTAGTACGTTTTCTCAGTGAGGAAATAGCGCTTCCTAGTGGCCCTTATGGTGCCGGGTGGCTTCTCGTCGTTACAGAAAATAGGCCTCCGCCCGTGACGGCCGGTGGCAGGGGCTTCCCACCTTTCTCAAGCTCTGGGACCCCCTGCCTCTCCACTGGAAGGTTACAAATTTCAAGCTAGCACTCACGTCTGACACGCTCCGCTAGAGTTTGTGACGTCGTGCACGATTCTCAGGCTCCTCAGCACAAAAGGTGAATGAATGCAGCAAATTTCATTCGCCATTTTTCATTGGCCTTTTCAAGTAAGTTTGAGATGATAGGTTCTCAAATCAAACCCGATTCTGTCGACACAACGTCTCGTTCCCTGCATCAGGGAACATAGGTTACATACGTAACCGAGTTGATATTTATATGCTTTTTCTAAGAAGTTTCTCCTCATGTTAAGTTTTGAAATTTTGACAGATAAGTTGTCTAATGCTCAAAAAGGGAAATTCGTTGAGACAGTAGCAACATGGGTTCGTCCCATATAGTTTATGCATTAATAAAATAAATACACTGCATTTTTGCAAAACAAAAAAGAATGTACCAAACATACACCTCTTATAACATATAACTGTAATTGCACACATCTCAGCAATAAGCCACACAATATGACGTATCATCAAAGGTACGGAATGAGTTTTGTGCCTAAGTTTTGTCCAGAAGTATGAACAATAACACAAGTGATTATGTAATTGTGATTAACTGAAAAATCACTGACCAATGACTAGGTGTTGTTGACATGTAAATGTGTGTGTGGGCATATGTTAATGCTTTGGGCTCTTGACGTCAGATATCCAAGAACTTCAGAACAAGCACTCTTTGAAGCTTGCAGTTGTTTAAACAAATGGAGAAATTGTTTTGAGTTGCGAAGGTTAAAGTATTCATTTAAAAGAAGTTTCTTTCATCACAAAAAAATTAAGAAAATATGATTCCTCCTTGTTATACAACCTCTTAACACAAACCAAAATAAATATACTAATAGTTTATTAGACACACTGACAGTGATAAAGGAGCCAATCTTGCCGTTAAACACCAAGTAAATATGCACAAAATTTTAGCTTAAGCATTGTAGATATTTTAGGTCACCTTGACGGAAGGGAGTCCTAGCTGCCTATGTGGATCTTGGGGCTTGCGCTAATGGAGACAGATCCAGGACAGAAAGCAGAAAAGAGAGAGCTTTTTTTAGACAAGACAGAAAGGAAATAGAACAGGTAGCTCACCCTTGAATTCTGCAACTTTTCACGTCCCCTCAGACTCTGTCATCTTATTTTTTAACATCTCACAACTCAAGTCACTCAAATCATGATTTGTTCATGACACTATGTGAATAATCACTTATTGTAAATGATAATAAAATTGAATGTAGATTTTAAATACATTTCATTAAAGAACCTGCAAATACAATGAGTAGGAAATGTAATGTGACTTGACAATGTGTTTAAGCAAAAAAAGAAGATTTGCCAAAGGAGGAAAAAATAGCGAATAATCTCATTCAGGCAGAAGTAGTCACATTCATGGTTAGCCACAATGGCCTTGATACAGAACACAATCTGCGTGCCACAGGCTCAGGTCTGATAAGCAAACAACAGTCGCGTTGGTGGCTTAAAAACATGCCATCAACCCAGCACTGTAAATCTGTTTAGAAGTAGCACAATAATCTCAGCAGCTTCATACAATGTTGTGACGGGGGCAACCCGTGATATTGGAAGTCACTCGCAAAAACTGACAAGGATTAATTTGCCTATTTAAATGCTATTCATGAAATTTAAAACAAGTTACTTAATACCCCAGTAAAAACAAATTAAATGGTAAGCTGATTGCAACGGCTTTCATGTGCCTATTTAATGAACCGTGTACACAGGCGGTGAATTCAGAGATTACGTGAACCCTCAGAGAAGAGATAGTGGAAAGCAGTAAAGTTTTTAAATGTTTCTGCTGGAAAACATCCAAAAGGCAGAGCTGCCCATCATTCGTGAAATTACACAGAAAAACGTTTCACAATCCAAAAGTGCACTCCATGTAATAACATTCAAGTTTTGACAAAACTAGCGCTGCTGCCTTTCTGAAACCTCGTCTCGATGTTTCATGAGATTTCAAACCTGTTTTACTATTTGACCATTGACTAACATAGTAGGAAATTTTGCTTTATTCATTTCTTTGTTTTGTTGAACACAAAAGAACATATGTTACAGGTTGTACAAAAGCAAAGTTTTAAGTCAATGGTGGCCAAGAACTGTTTGGTTACAAGCATTCTTCCAAATATCTTTCTCTTTGTTCCTCCAAACAAATGAATTGATACAGATTTGGAACAACCCGAGGGTGAGTAAATGATGACAGAATTTTTATTTTTGGATGAACTGTCCCTTTAATAAAATAATTGTACTAAATTCTAATCATCAGAGTTAAACTGTGTCTTTCTCTATCACTGGTAAAAAAATCTATGCTGACCATCACAACTGACCCTCAAACCAAAACGCAGGCAGAGCACAGTCTAATTAAAATTCCATGTCTGACGCAGCGAGGCCATGAGGCTCTGACCCAAGTAAAAAAAAACATGCACAGAATGTGAAATCTTCATTTATAGGGTCTTGGAAAATCTCTTCTGTCTCTGTGCATTACACTGGCTTGGACAGTATAGAGTCATGTGCTTCCATTTGTAATGGCGAAATGAAAATTCCTTGTTCTTTTTGTGCAGAAGCTAATACAAGACAGCAATGTCAAAATATAAAATCTAGGTAGCATTAAAAACGAACGCTGAATGAAAGCCTAAAGAAATGCAGCGACCATTTGGCTTTGTATAAACTCATACAAATATACAAATACACAGAGAGAACCATTGTGATACAGGTTTGTATCAGGGTAGTAAAATATACAGTAAGCGAGAATGGTTCTACAGCAAGCATGACCCCATTCTGCACTGAGAATCTTAATCTGAAATGAAATAAAAGAGTTTAAATGATGTGCTTTGTATCATTAGTCCATGGTCAGCCGCAGACCATGCATGGATTTATCACATCATGTTTTATTTCTTAGCCACATTAAACTCTGACCTACTTACTTTTGATTGCCTCAGTATTCGAGAATAGAAAAAGCACACGACTTCTGTAAGTGAGGCCTCAAGCTCATGGTTAAAATGGTTTGACATACCAAACATATTTTTCAGTACCCTCATATTCAAGATGTCTTGATATTCCTTAACTTGTAGGTTGCACTGTGACCAAATACAGGTGATGGTGGCAATAACATCCACCAAAGCTTAATCAAGGTACAGCTTTTTTGACATCCAACATTGGTTTTTCATATAGATTAGTTGGCCAATTTAAATTATGTCGTTATTTGTTAAAACAAAATCAGCCTTAAAGATGAGGTAACACACGCAGTTTCTGCCAATTTCATACTGTATTAATCTTAGTACCTATACATTAGTATTGCATTCTTCGTATGTTCGAAGAGCATTTAGTTTGATCAAATTTATAAAAGACAGATAGAGCTGTACGGTAATGTTTGGAAAAAGAAGAGCACCTGGCATGCAGGGGGATCTGAACCAGTGGTGCATAGGGGTGCCGCCACTGGCGATTGTGCCAAAATATTATTCAACGTTTTTTAAACCCCTCGCTCTGTGACATATCACCAAATGGATCAAGCAGGGAAACTTCCTGCGGGGCTGAAGGTTGTTAAAGCTGTTAAATCTCCCACTGTCATGGATATAAGCTAGTTGTCGGGGTCTTCATTAAACATCAGAATGCACCTTCCCCATATGACGTGAGCTGTGCAGTTTGAACGTCAGGCCTGTGTTCTTCATACACTGCAGATGTGTCTTCTGCAAACAGCATGAGCTGACGCGTCTTCTCCATACAGCGCACAGCTCATAGCACCGTGAGACACCGTTTTCATGAAATATTAACCACAAACTAAAAATGTTTTAAAGTAAGGGGATGATCCAAAGATCTTTTATTTATTTGTTTTATAATGTGAGTGTATTTTATCCATCTTATTTCGTTTTTCAATAAAACTTATAAAGTTTCAGTTAAAGTATGTTTAACAAAGACTAGGCTACTATTTTGTTGATGTATTTATTAATTATCTATTAATGAACCTCAAAATAAGCACTCGTTTTAAAGTGGGAAAAAATACTTTTTGCTATATCCTAGAAGGCGAGTAGGTTATATACGGTATACGTCTTGGTCGTTCAAAGAATACAAAATACCCTTATTTGGGCTTTTATTTAGTTATTATAAGCAAAAGATCAAATAAAAAATTGTTTAGCCTTTTATCCGGAAAAAAAACAATCGTCCGATTTTACAATTATCAGAATAAGCTTAATTTATTGTGCATTTCTGTGCACTAACTTTTTGAACTTATGTCAATGATGTATTGAAATGATTTAACATATAACAAGAATGACTCCAAAAGGTAAATAAAACTTGTCTACAGATTTTTTATGTGTGCTTTGTTTTTATTGGGTTGGGGTGGCGGATGGAGGGGCGCAAAAACTTATCCCGCATACCCTTCAGAAAATGTGCAGTTGCGCCCCTGGGCGGAAAAATACACCATCTCATTGATTCACTATAAGTTTGTGTTGTTGACATTATGCACGTACAAGCCGATTGCCAACAAAGACGTGAAGCGGAATTGATGGGCGGGCTCTTTCTCACACTGGCTGGTTGACTCGTGGGCGTGCCCTGCTCTTTTGCTCACGGCATGACGCGTGGGCGTGCTTGTCCAATAAGGGACTAAGAACCCTTGTTACATAATCGGAATCCATGTTCGAAAAAAACTTTCCGAAACCTGAACGAACCCTGGCGGAGTGAATCGAGTACAGAAATACTATTTCATATGTTCAATTTATTTTTTGACAAGTCGACCATGTTAAGCTCTGATTGAATTATGACATGAGCAACGCAAACATTTTTGACAGTGATGATGTTTATGATTATCTGTTAGAGAAAAATTATCATTTTTGTTGATCTACTAACAAAAATGAGCTGGCAAAAAGTAGTCATTTAAAAGAGTGTTCAGAGTCTGCACCACTAACTTAGCATAGAAAATGCTTAGCACCATCTATACTTAAAAACTAAAAGACATCATCTCCTTTATAAGATTTAAATTGTGAAGTGCTTTGTAAAGCTGCCAGGAGCTAATGCACTGATCAAAGGAAGACGAATCAATCATCTTTATAAAAATGAAACTTGATTATTAACAATAAAAAGATTTTGGTTTAAGATAATAAATTGCCTGATTATGTTTATATTTTATGCCCTTAGATAATGATTTGAAATCTGTATAGTTATCTGGAGATTGTATAGCCTGTAACTAACATGAAATTATGAGTCTGATGGAGCCTTATCATGGTCCGGAGGTTGACTTAACACAATCTGAATTCCGCCATTTTGGCAGGCATTCAGGATAGTGCTAGAGCGGCTGTCTCAATGGTATTAAAAATGGTCAAACAATAATTTTAAACCAGACCATATAGACTTTACAAATTATACTATTTTAACATGGTGGAAGGCTGCTGTGTGCCAGGATTCCAGAACAGGTGTGGAAAAGCAAAGGGCAAATAATTTGATCATATTCCTAAGGATCCAGAATCCTTGATAGACGATTAAATGGTTTACTAAAATATAACGTGCTAACAAACAAACGTCACCGCTATCTCCTCCTCTCTGTCGTTATGCCAAATCCTAAACAAGACACATGAGAGCAGCACTCGCCTAGTCCAGCTGTGCAATCGCAGTGGGTCCTAACACAACACGTGTCTGACCACCACCCATGGCTTCAAAGGAGGGTCATTTCATTTTTATGGAATGTTTAACCTGCAAGATCAATGACAGCTAGGGTAATTTATGTTAGCTAACAACACAGTTGACTTACCCTTCCAAGCAGGTTAAAGCCGGCAGTCTCCAAAGTTGAATATCCATTACAAAATTCATGTCAACCACTCAGGCTTTTAAAGAGTCTCCGGAGAAAGACGATGAAAAGCTTATGAGGTAGTTTTAGATAATAGGATCCTGCAGGTCAGGAAATGTATCTGTTTCGTTATCAATACACGTTAAAAGCACCCCGGGACCATTAAAGGGATCTGTTTTGTTTAATCCATTATGATTCGCTATACACAGGTCTATGTCTTTTGAATTAAAGTGTGCAGGAAACTCCGTTGCCTTGAAACTCATGCTGGCGCCATTTATTTCATATTCGCTCCCGGCTGTCCTTGCCTGCCAGGATGGCGGTGTAAACAGAATAGGTCACATGACTGCTGGAGCTCTATGGGCTGTCATTTCTGCATAAGCTTTTTTAAAGTATCAGAAAGAATGTTCTGCTGCCGCAATGTAATATTTTTTAACAGAATAACAAATAAGAACATGTTGTGTGGGAAAGACCAATAAAGTGCACATGAGCAGCCATAAAACATAGAAAATACTGATATGATAGCTTGCGTTATAAAGTTCCAAAGACAATTTTAGGAGGAGCTTGATTATCCAGTCCTGTCAGTCCTCACGTATAAGTAGTAAGCTTCTGTCCATCTTTACCAAAGTTTCCCATCATTGTGACAAACGTGTTGTCAAACCAGCCATGGAAAACTTTCACGGATCATTTCAGTTTTTCAGAATTTTCTATTTGTAAGTTTGTGTTTAGGTAAAATTGTTAATTTTTGTCCTTGTTATTCTGTCGATTTATAGCAATATTTCTCCCAAATAATTTTTTTTTATATTTGCATAAAATGAAAACTGGAAAAACAGGTCAAAATAACAGAAAAGATGCGTTGTATTTTCTCAGACCTCACATAGGCTACTGCAAAGAAAACTAGCTTTACTTTTAAGCAATACCCTGATAAAATGTATTTAGGAAAAGTTTAAAAAAATGTATGTGATAAGATGGATTTTTATCACTTTTCATGTCTCTTTTCATGCTGTCAGTCTTTAACATTGCTGTTGGATGACTTTATGTCACTCCTAAAGTTTGATTTTGTTGAAATTGAACAGACACTGGACTGGAATAGCCACAAATACATCTATAAATGCTGATTAAATGAAGATTTGAATAGGTATTTTAATATGGGCCGAGGCAAAATAAAAGAACAAAATGAAACGCCTTAATTAATAAAATAATACAACTATCCTTAAATCTAAAATAAAAATTACATTTATTTTATTTTAGTTATACCACAAACAAGGTCTTAGTGACTGCCAAGCATTGGGTCAAACCTCAGGAGACCAGTATTATTAATTTGCAAAAAAAACAAGTGTTGCTTCATGTCCTTAGACATACAGTACCAAAAAGCTAAATGTTTCTTGTAATTGCCCACAAGCCTACAAATGGAGTCACAATGTTGCATAAAAGCTCAACATGGAAGTCACAATACGTGCTAATATAAAGCCCATTTAGCAAATTACTTTCATAATAATTTACTATGACAGAAATGATCAATGAGTGACAAAGGCTCAACTTTGAAAAAGACAGAATAAAAGAAAATGATGGTGTATATTTTCTAAGGACATCACAGCCCGAGAACATGAAAACTACAAAAAGATTGACATTTATGGATTGGTCTCATAAAGCCATTTCTAAGTAATGGTCGCCAAAGGCAGTAAAATATTCTTCCTTAAACAGAACAGGGCCCTACTGTCTGCAAGCCAATGTAATGCACCATTTAAAGTGAAAGAATGAAGAGGGCTATGCCTCTTACTAGCATACAAAGAGCATAACTAAAGCTTCTAAGGATAGCGGCATTACATAACATTTTCACTCTCACATTCTGAGAGAAAACATTGAGACATCACATCACATGGCATGACATATCAATTAAAAATGATGCTGTGTTGAGACCAACACATCCTTAGAAAATGCAAGAATGACTGTATATATTCGAAATATATAAATATACATATAGCAGAAGTAAAATACTGCAATATAAGCACAAACATTTCTCATTCTAACCAAACAAAATGATCTGCGCTAATGAAGTGAATTTCTAAATTAATTTCTATTGTTATTATCCTAAAAGGAATATTTAGAGGAACATCTTAGACAAAGTTTGGCAGTAAAATAAAATGTTTGTTTACATACGTTTTCTTAGATTTGAAAGAGCAACTTCTACATTTAACATCACAGCAGAGAAATCTAGTTGTACACTGGTCACTGGAAGGATGGGCAGGATGTTTTGAGAGCTCATTTATTATCATTCAGATTTCCATCATAATAGAAACTGATGAGATACATTCACATATTATAAGACAGACCGCACTCAGCAGACACATTAAACCAGCTGCAGCACTAGCTGATCCTATTCTTCTGATTTGAACAGTTTTGGCAGCAAAACTAAAGGCATCTTGCTCAAAATCATTTTTTTTCATACACAGACAGTGGTTGGCATTTGGCAGCAGGACAGTACATATCAGTGCCCTCGGTGACAGCCTCCGCTTTGGAATAGATCCAGCAGGCCCTTCCAACTCACTCCCCTGCTTGCGGAGGGCTATTTATCTCCTGACAGCCACAATGCCCATCATACAAACATCTTTCCACCGGACATGCCACTCAGCTATTGTTCAGCCGTCACATCCGCTATGGTCCTATGTGTCTGTCAGAATGGGACGCTGCAATCCCTAATCTGCTTACACCTGCCCACCGATTTATCGGAAGCATACATGCCTGCTCAGGTTATGACAGGTTGGCATGTTCAGAGGTTACAGCTTCTCTGAACAGACTGACAAAGTTAATAGACTCTATGCACTGTGGGTCTATGCTGGTTTAGCCACCTCCGCTCTCATAGGGCTGAGGTCATTTGTGATAAGGATTTTTGCTTACTAAAAAAGGTTTTAGCGAACTGAAGCACTACAGCTCTGCATTGGTGAGTGCCTTTGTGATCAAGCCTCAAGTAAGATCTCCGTTTTTATCATATTTGTGGATGTAGCTTGAAACGGATAGCCTGAAGCCGTCCCCTTTTTGGTTGTCGATGTATGATGTAGTGTTTGGATTACTTGACTCATGTCTTTGACCGTAATCCTATGTGCATCTTGAGCGAAAGCATCATTGCGCGCCGGATGTGACTGAGACAAAACGCGGAAGCGATCATTCACAGCAACTGTGGTAAGAAACATCTGTTTCAATAATTGTTCGTTGATACATTTGTACTAGAAATGCGATCGAATATGTACAAGCAAATACCTCTGGAGCTAAAAAAGTATTATTTTTGGACAAAACTTCAACGCTTTCCTAATGAACTCTTTAACTTAAAGCCTATTAAATATCCAAAGAAAAAAATCTTAGAATTTTGCAACGAAACATGTTTATAATCAATGTATTTGTGTACTGTATATAGCAATGATGTCATTTATATAACTTAAACACGCAAAATTGTATTTTGCTTTAAACCTCTGGTTTAACTCAAAGGAGATACAAGATGGCATCACATCATTTAGGCCTTCGGGTTTCACCTGGACAGTATTTTAGAGGCAAAATATCAAGTGTCATTAACTTTATGTTATGGCATTGTAATGAAAAAAACTAGCAATATGTATATCACCACAGTGCAACTGAATTGCTGTGGTATTGCTATTTCTTTACAAATCCATACTGTGACTGTGAAATATCAGTTGACTAAATGTCAAGCTCTGCATGGCATGCTGTTGAGCTCTAAACTAGGTATCATCGCGTTAACGAGACAAACCCAATCTGTTCGAACAAATTAAAGCAATAGTGGAGGTCGCATGTGACTATAAACGGTTTTTTACTTACACTGAATCGTTGAGTAATTGTCCATTAGACTACTTCTACAGATTGTTGTCGTATTCCAACAATAATCCCAAAATGTATCGGGTCTGACGCTGAGACAGGGCTCTGAACTGAAGAATCACACGACGGCGCGGTTTGTTCTCCGCTCCTCCATCGTTTCCCTTACACCAATGCAGTACTGAACGAACATAACGCGCTATACACCGACAAACTCTTCTCCTGATGCCCTATCGAGACGATGCAGACAATAAACTGGGTTTAGGGCATTCCTCTGCCATGTCCTCCCATTTACTGAGGAGGAACGGGAATTCAAATTCATTGCTAACGATTACATCGCGTCTGCTTTTCGTTACGCATATTCAGTGAAACATATAGACGTGTCAGTCATCGCAAGTGCTCGCAGGAGTCGTGACAGATTGCGGTCAAAATAACCTGTGCATTTGCCCTTGTTGTCTGCCCATTTTGTCCCGAATATATGCGGTTTAGTGAATCAAATCCAGTGAAGAGAGACAGCGGATCGGCGGGAGGCACTTCATCCGGATAGCACGAGCGCAGCGCGAGACTCTGTCCCCGGTACCGGAGAGTCAGATCATCTGAGGGTGTGATCGGAGGGAGAGGAGTGGTCTGAATGAGAGAGAAAAAGTGCGGAGGAGAGAGAGAAACCCGACATGACGTGATGAAATACCTGAACTCGCTGAACACACTATTGCGCTTATCTGTGGATAGAA
Organism: Barbatula barbatula; assembly: GCF_947034865.1. Lineage (NCBI taxonomy): Eukaryota > Metazoa > Chordata > Actinopteri > Cypriniformes > Nemacheilidae > Barbatula > Barbatula barbatula. The sequence continues at coordinate 18,696,536 of NC_136770.1, forward strand.
AAAAGTAGACTTATGAATGAATGACGCAGTGGGCTACTATATAACCAAAGTTGATGCTACAATAGTTACAGCAATGAAACTTCGATTACATTATTTTTAATAGCATCTAGACTGATACAAAACTATGTGATTGTGGTGAAACCATGGGTTTAATGTGGTTTTACTACAAACGGGCATTTTCAAAGGCATTGTCATAAAAAAGGTTTTCGCTCAAAGAACACAATTTCTTATCATTTTTAACACAAGCTTTTTCTTCAATGCTGATGAAAGACTATACTGTGTTTTGTCACGATACAATAATTATAGTAAAACAGATGCCAATAATTCTAGGCTATTGAAAACGTTTTGGGCTGGGATTCCCGAAACCTTCGTATCACTACGTCTTTCTTAAGAGAAGATTGCTGCCACTCTTTAAGGTTTAACTTAAGAATGACGTATAGGGTTAAGAGGGTTTCGGGAAACCCAGCCTTGGTTCTTTATTACTGTTCTTGATGGCAATCTTCAGATTTTGGCAAGATATGACAGCTGAATGTCCAAATACTCCCGAGTCTGACTGGCTGAAACCGTTTGACATAAATGACATTGGATTGGAAGACTGGAAGTTAAAAAGTTGACTGTTACAAGCTAACAAAATATGAATTGATTTGCTGTCCTATATGCACAAGTATACAGTGTTTGTTGCACTTTATTATTAGAATGTTTCATCGTTTTGTCCTGGCTGTTCATAACAGAACTTATACCCATTTTAAGGTTCTGACCCAACGAAAAAGAACCACTGAACTACCATAATGAAGTTATAGATTTAATAAAAAACTTTTTTTGGGGCTTAGTTTGGACCAAATCGTTAAACAAATTTGCTTCACCCAAAACAGCTTTTTGTAAAATGCTTTAAAGAATGTACCATAAACAGGTAATATCACTGCATGTGAAACATCGAAAGTGTGGATTACATACACACTGTGAGTGTTAATTTGACAATTTTTAGCACTGGCGATTTTACGGTGCAGAGATACGTCTCTCCTGTCTCTAACCATGTTCTGCTTCACCTTCATTTATATAAAAGTCAACCATTTTAATGTAGCAGAACAGATCAGATCAATGGTAACAAAATTCCATTTAGATGAGAGAGATAGATAGATGCATACTTAAATTACAGAAGCAACACTGAAAAATCCAGACCCTGTGATCATTTACTGAGAGTAAAACTTAATTAATCCCAACGTGGCTCATAACAAAGTATTCAGCGATCATTAGAGAGTTTTCAGCTTTCCTGTGGCTCAGTGGTTAGAGCATAGTGCTAGCAACGCTAAGGTCATGGGTTCGATCCCAGGGATTCCAAATAGTCAGAAACAAATGTAAAGTATAATGCAATTTAAGTTGCTTTGGATAAAAGCGTCGGCCAAATGTATATCTAGAGACTGAAACAAATTGACTCATGCACGAGCACACAATATATCATCACATTATCCCGGCATAACTGGGATTCACTATAAGATTGAGTGTTGTTTACATAAAGCATGTACGCGCGGATCGCCAACAAAACAGACATTTGACTTAAGTTCACTTACCACGTGTGGTTCATGTCCAGCATCTTTTTAAGCGCTGGAACTGATCCCCCTGTCAGTTTCAAACGATCTCCAAATCCAGCACCGATAATTAAACTTTCCTCACCCAAATGCAGTGAACAAACAGACACAGCTGAACTTCTGCAAAGCACATTGATGGGTGAGCTCTTTCTATTACTCTAGCTGGTTGATGTGTGCTCGTACTCTTTGTCACGATCTCGCTGGTTGGGCGTGCTTTCCTGGAGAACTGGCAAATACAGGACTAAGAAAAGTAATAACTTTGCAAATAAATATGAATATGAGCATTCTGAGAGACTACATTAAAGGAACTGTGGTATTCATGCACTTTCAAAAAGAAGCTCAGAGATTCTCTCTTCAATCTCTATTTGTAATATAATTTCATATATTACACAAAAAAACATAACATGAAGTTAAAATACTTTTTGGTGCTGTGCGTTGGAAATAATTGCACTTTTAGGGGAAAATCTATCCGGGAAATTATCTTTTTTTCCACAATAATGCGCTAACTCTCTACCCAATGCAAGTTTACTGCAATTGATCGCCCATTGCATCTTTGTACAGGGCAAATACCTATACACGAGGGTCACTTGGGGCATTATATTAGGACAGTAATGAATTTAACCTTCAGAGTCACTTCTGTATTTCTGGCAAAGAGGCAATGCTGCTTCGGCCTAGGTGCAATGCTTTATTTCTGCTTTAGGAACAGAGCTGTACTTTTGCTCTGCACCACAGCATTTCCATGGTGTCTTTTTGTTCTAAGAGGATGTGTTGTCTCTGCCCTGGGTGCATTGCTGTTTGTCTGCTCTATGAATTCTTTATTTATGCATTGTGAGTGTCATTGTATATTTGAATGCTGTATTTTTTCTATGAAAACATAAACTAGAATGAAACGCTAATGCTGATATACTAGCTATAAATCCTACCCGAAGACAAGTGCAGACACAGTTTTTATAACAAAATCACTGTTTAATGCTTTATAGGCTTGACTAAAGCATGCGATTATCTATGAACGTGCAAGCATAACGGGTGTGTTATTGAATAAAATGCAAAACTGTACAAAAAGATAATGTTCATGATGCTTCTAAAGCACACTTCTAAGGCACATTTCAGCGCTCCATCCAAATCTCAACCCTGCAACACTATTTGTACTTAGCTTCCCTGTGGGCTCTCTGTTGCCATAGAAACATCATCCTTCTCTCCATTCTTTCTGGTAGAGCTGAGTAGATGGATAAAGTGTATGAAGAGAAAGTGAAGGACAACAGGATTAGGAACTGGGTCCAGATCCCTCAAGGAAGCGAAATTGTGGCAATAGCAGGTTTGCATTTATGTTTTTAATTGGTTAACAATACATACAGATATAGAGACAACTGTAGTATCTGACTAAAAATGGCTTATTCCGTACAAAGATGTTTGCAGCTACAACAGGCACAATTGGAAACTTTCAATTCAACATTTTAGCAATTTGTCAGTAGTTGTAGATAATATTAACATACTTGTAGAACAGATGCATATTTGTGTCAGATCGGCCTGTGTAACAGATGGATACAACATAGAATCCTGATGCCCAAAGCCCAAACACAGTAATGTAATTCACCTTTGCGGAAATCTGCACTGGGCAACTGCATGGGGCCAAATGGATTTGAATGCAAACAAATGTTTTGAGTGTAGCCACATATCTCTACTAATCTCAGCTGTCTGGGGCAGACTGGTTAATCACTTGTATGCCTGGCAGGGCAATTCTATTTGGCAAAGCCATGCTTAGAGTATTCCAAGAACTGTCTCAAGGGTGCTCCAAGTCAATGTCTCCCTTCCCTTTTGTTATTGTTAAATTGTTAAGCAGGATTCATTCCATTCAGGAAACAGGATAGGACTCATAAAAACAACAACGTCTATGTCAAACTAAATATCCAGTCTGATATTTCGAGGAGAGAGCTGACAAAAGTAAAAAGTGCATTGCACTCATGTGGTTCGAAACCTGTATATGACATTTTCTTCTGTGTAACACAAAAGATGATATTCTGCTGAAGAAAGTAAAAAAAAGGTTTGTAATGACATCAGGGCGAGTCAATGATGCACGAATGACGCATTTAACATATTTATTTAGTTTTACATTACAACTGTTGGAACATTCTGAGCTGACTTAAGCTACACACAGTCAAAAAGTAGGCCTAAATGATGGAGGAAACCCTTTTTGCATAAATCAAATCTAGACATGATGTTTAATATACATTTTAGTCATATCACAGGAGTCAGGACAAAGATGTTGTCGTGTTTTCGGTTCTTTGTAACCTATTTACAAAACACGCTCTACAGTTTGTCCATTTAGGGCTACTGAAACAACATGCCGAATTTCATGCAAGGGGATACGTAGTGTATGTAGATAGAAATAGCTAATTCTATGGTAATCAAAATATAGCGCTGTATGGTAGGTCTTTATACACCTCTGAAGACATAGTTATGCATATAATATTGCATTTCTGTCTGTAGTTTCTCCTAAATATTAAACACAGGACCTTTAAATTAAGCTCAAAAAGTAAAATATCACCCATAAGTGAAATACAGGCAGATAAGTGACCTTTAATTTTTGCAAACATGCTTTTTACATAATTTTACATAAATACTGTAGTGTGTGAGTAATTTTTTATTGGATGAATAAAGTTGAACAGTTTCTGCATTTCCTATATCTTTCGATGTAGGCTAGTTTAAGAAAACTTGTTCAAAACTGACAGCGATTTTGCAGTGACTTTTTATCACTAGTCTGACTCAACACTGTGTGGCCGTACATTTGTCAATAAACAGTAATATGCAAAAAAGTTATATGATAAATAAAGATTCATTTTCTTTGTAAGAGAGTTTTTAGTGCATAGCTAAAGACCATCCCTGGGCTTCACCAAGGTGCAATAAATAATTTAAGATATTCCTTTGGATCAACTCTCAACCTAAATTCAAACAGAACATTACATGTCATGGGACCATTATCTTTTACTTCATAGACATCCAGCTCTTAGTTCATGTAATGTATTTTACATTCATTCCATTTGAATAATAATAAGGAATTAAACTGAATTTGTTTGTAATGTATTTAACTGAACATGCTTTTCCATCTTTGAAATGTAAAGAACGATATATTTAACTATTTATAGTCTCCAATTAATACATTATTTCTAAATGTCCAGATAGTACAACATTCAACACAGTAAGTAAAAAGAGCACTCTTGTATGGCTCTCCGCTTGACTGGCCAATCAGAGCAAACATGACCGCTGTCCATGGCAACATAAATGCGTAACTTTCATATTCAAGGTCTTATTTCTTTACATAGACAATATAAAAGAGCACCCACTTCTATAAAAAACCCATACTGTAGGTTACCAAAAACATTGCTCTGAAGAAAAGCGGCAATTTAATATTGGAGCTACGGTACATGTTAGATAACTAGTCCATACAATCAGCATATGGATTGCAAAATTAAATTACAATAAAATATCTCCAAGCTTCATTTTGAATACAGCAATACTTTAGGTTGTGACATACTGAACAAGAGGCCTATCATCAGTCATGCTAGTATAATGAAGGTTTAAAAGACAAGTAACCCACAGGCCTCACCAGCAGACCTGCGATTCTGCCAGCCTCAGCATGGAACAGAGAAGTGTGAAACCATAGCCAGGAGCGGTAATGATATGAGAAAACTCTCAATTATTCACCCTGAGAAAACGAATTCAGGAGAGCGAACAGTAAATGTGAAGGGACATATATTAGAAACGTAAAAATGCAACTTTAATGTTTCATGTAATGAATTGTTTAACTAATACAGTATAATGTTAAATCTCAAATCAATAGTTGGTGTGCAGTTACTTATGTGGCAAGTAGTTAAACGTAGATAAAGTACAAAACCGATCACCTTGTCCAGGGTTTATTGTACTGTATATTAACAGTTTACTGACTGCACATACAGTATGTCACGTCTGCACCAGTAAAACAACTGCCATTGAGGTGAATGAAACGCTAATGCTAGCTTTCTCCAAGTGTTATAGACCTCCTTGAACTGAACCTGGCAGGCTAGGTACGAATATGTGTGGTGCCATGGAAACATTGTGGGATGTAATGGAGAAAATCCAAGTGGAATGTCATGGAAACACTGTAAGGGCTAATAAGGTTTAACCATGAAAATCTCATCATGACATCAAGCTGCACATGTGAGAATTACAACATTTTTTAGGACGGCATGGTCCCAAGATTGAATTTGCCCACTGTAATTGCATCACATGCTCAGAATTTTTAATATTGTGATAATGAAAAATGTATGCGAGCAACAATGATCCTGAGCTACCAGTCAGAACCCTGATTCATCGCATTCATATTTTCCTCTCCTGACTTTTGTGGAAGAAGGAAATGGAGACAAACATTAATAACGTTAACGCAAACAACCGAATAACGTATCATTCCAGAAAGTGATCATGTGACCTTACTCACAAGAAGAAACTGACACAGAGACTGGGAAAAGTGGGTGTCCGGGGGGGAACTAGTGTTACACCACCTACCACTTTGCCTCTTCAGGGACTCCAGGCTTTCTCTGCTATCCACGCTGCTGAGGTGTAGCTTTGCTCCATCTGCCACTGTTGCCATGGCAACAAGTCCCACTGATCTACATAAGAGCATGGAGGGAGATCTGGTCGTCTGATCTATTAGCATGACTCAATGACATATTCATCTTTGCCAGTCCAGGAGCCAGTCATTTTGGAGGAACGACCAGACGTAATAAGGCTGACCGCTGAATGTAAACACTTCAAAATACATTCAAAATTTCATTCTCTGAAAATGAAACATGCTATAAATTTTGAACAACAAAAATAAATCTCGCAGTTTTGTGAAAAAATGCGGAAGATACCGCCAGACTTTAAGTACAATATAAAGGTTTAAAATGTACATCTTTCTAACTGGAATTACAAACTTCAATAAAAACTCCTTCAAAGCTGTGACAAAAAAAGATCCTGATATTTTAATTGGGATCTATTTATATTTACTAACAAATATTCCTTTTTATTTATTTACTTTGCATTTATTTTTCAAAGTCTCGTAATATTGAATACTTGGCTATAAAACAGTTACAGACTATTTTCATCATTATTTCCTAAGAAAGAAGATTTTTTACCAAGAAAAAAGATAATTCAAGAAATTCACCTTAGCAATTTGTTGAATTCTGAAGCAATAAAATGATTTGCATTTAAGAGCATAGTATTATTGAAATTATTACACAAACCATTTATGTATTTGGGTTATGGACTCAAAACCTCTATATTGTAGTTTAAACTGACTGGTAATACAAATCTTTAGCCGAAAAATGTTGCTATGGTTACCAGTTTGTCAATCATCAGAAATACGGGAGTGTGTACTATGTGTACATGGCTTAAGTCATTCGCAAACTAGAGGGCGGGGCTAGGAAAGCAGTTGTTGATATTCTTCTGTGGAGGCGGTGTTCAACCTATCAATGACGTCATTGTTGTTCGCTGGGCCTGGTGTCCACAAAAAATGTCATTTTAGTAACAAGGACGTCTTCGGTTGTGATACTTACAGGATGTTCGTTTGAATACGATGAGCTTGTATATGACAAAAGCTCAGGTTAAAATAGATTTCTTAATTCATGACATCTTATATGAATAATTCTCACATGTGTTATACTTTGGTCAGTTCATAATACTACTTTATGTAGTTTTATTTTATTTATTTGAATGAATTAAGAGCTGTTTCATGTCTATCCTTGAATCACTTAACTAATCAAGGTTAATATGGGATATAGAAAGTAATTATTAAGTTATTAAATACTTTTTGGATGGAGAAATTTGTACAGTAATCTAATTACACTATTAAATATGTAATTTGTAACTAATTCATTACTTTTTAGAGTAACTTGCCCAACAAAACCTGCACTACATGCTGAACCTTGTAAACATCTCTGGTTATTGATGACTGTGCAGGATTTGTTTCAATCGATTGTAGGGAAAGAATTTCACTTCATCCAGCATACATTTTTCACTTTGTGCTCTAAAGTGTCCAGTTACTGTTTTACAGAGTTAACTGCCAAAAGGACGACAACCAACTCAGGACCGAGAACCAACTCGAAAGAGCGAATCGCCTTCGAATCATGCATTGCTAGGTCTGTATAAAATGTCTGTGAAATGCTGTCATGAAATAACATCAACCACTGTCAGACAAAGAATATTTGTTCAATTTCACTGCACGGAATAAACATTGCCAGAGTTCTGCCTTTCTCATATTTAACATATCAAATAAGGACATTGAAACATTACAGTTGCATTTGATTTATCTGCTAAGCACAGAGCAATACTCCGGGCAATAAGATTGGGCCCACACAGAGGCAATCTAAAAATAAAAGCTAAAAGAGATTTAGCCACAGCTCTGTCTGTGCTGTTCATGCGGAAGTAAAAGTTATTTTGGAAACAAAAAAATAACATAGACAACTTGGAAATGTCATTTCTAGGTACATCTTAACCCAACATGACAGCATTAAGCACAGCTAAAATCTCTGATCTGCATATTTTGAGTCCGAAATACAATTCTATATAAAATTTCCTTTTCGCTTTGTGCAACTGTGTAAACTTAATTTGGTTGTGTATCACTTCTTTGTTAAGTAAGATGCAAGTAGGCCGTAAGCTCTCCGTAAAGTGAGAAGCTATATCTATATAGATACAAATTATGATATCATATAAATGATATATTCAAATATGGAAATGGAAAATATTCAGGCGGAATTTAAGTACTAAAGCAAACAGGAAGGACACATATTTATTTATTTTAATTTTAAATAATTGTGTTGCACGCAAAGATGGGGACATATGGCTAATGAAATCACAAACGCATATAGTGGATCAGAGAAAATCTTTACTGTTACTAATTATATTGTGCATTCTGGAGAGAATTTAACAAGTATGTTATTTACAAAATCTTCTTCCTAAAATCTAAGCTTGTGTACCTTAGTAATTCAATCCAATTAGTCTATCATATAATTCCAGAGATACATTTTGGTCAGAGGGTTACATTCATACTGTATAACTTTAAGTTTAGTGCGCAGTGTCCATTTTTGTTGTTCATTTACACAGCAACTAAGCTAAGTTGTAACTTCAGCACAGCTGGTGCAGCCAGCCCCCGATGGGTGAATTTTAATCTTCTTAAACCGAGAGGATAAGTCAAATGAGTGTTGTAAGATACATTCAGCATTGCAGACCCATCACTTTTTAAAATAGATGCTGGCATAAACTTGAATCCTACTTTCTATGATGCTACACCGTTCACTCATTTTCACATTCACATTTTATAAAGTAGGAGGGACGCTCGACTATTAATAAATAAACTGATTCATTTGATTTGTTTCACCCAACACAATCTAGTTTATTACACTAAAGTATGAACAAAAATGTACAGTAAAACCATAAAGTATATATTACGAACTGTTATTATTTTTAGTTTCAGTATTCTACTTAATGTGCAAAATTAATAACATCATTAATTATGAATATAAATAACATAAACAATGTTACTGTGTAAAACATTTGCTAAAACACACCAGATTTTCCTCTGACCTTGTATAGTTTTGTACATGGTTTCTGATGATGAGGGCATGTCAGGCAACCTGTCCACTTTGGCATGTGTCTATTTTGGCTAGCTTCAACAAAGGTTATGAATTTGTGCCATAATTCTGAGTTTGACTAAATGAATATTGTGAAGCATCGCAGTTAAGCCAATTTCATGTGCTATTCTGACTATATAAATATTAAACGCTTAGTTGTATTTTACTATTTTAATGAACAGCAGCACTGCATTTCTTTCCCTTCAGAACCAATCTTTACCCTATTTTTAGGTGAAGAATTTCTTTACATGGATCTGTGACTCAACAAAAATATCAGGAGCAAAGTCACACAAGAATTTAGGAGAATGTGTGTCAGAAACTACAGCGCTTGACTTAATTTCTCCCTAAGACCTCTCGTCTCCTAACCAAAGCCAACAGAGAGAAGGTGCTAATGAAAACACCTGGTTGAATGGCTGAGGGCGAGAAGTGTTTCTAAAACATTCATTGGGCCCCGCACAAGCTTGCTTTCATCCACATGAGCCGACTCATCTTGAATTATCTATCGCTTCTATAATCAATAGAAAACTCACCAGTAGGCCTACTGAAATCTATCGCAGTGGTTTCAATTCAGAGCAAAAGTGCGCTGCCTCTAAAAAACTAAAGTAATCGCTTTTTCTACAGCAGAAGTGCTTTGTAGGAGAAACACAAGCACGTTTTGTTTTGGCCCTTCTGTTGTTTCTCACATACGGCAGATAATATAAAACTACCATAATGATGAAATTGTCAAGTGCCATGCTGAAGTCTAGTACAAAACCACTCTCCTTGAAACACAGACAGATTTGTGTTCTTTGGGTATCATTCTGTTCCCTCTATAAAAGAAATACCACGTAAAAATTGTTCCAGCTAAATGAGTAATTTTTCCAGAATAATCATTCCATCTGTTGTGTTCGGCAGAGTCCCTCCACAAAACCCAAGTCTTCAGCTTCCCAAATCAAAATGTTGGACAATTGTGTCCAGCTGTTGCCAATCTCTATTGCAGGCCAAGGGCAGAAGTTGAATCACGGCATCATTTGTCTCACATCCAGACTGCAATAAAGCTCAGCGAACCCATTACATAAGTTCGCTCAGCCCTTCAATAGACATCAACCCGATCAACCCTCTATGACCACGGGAAATTATAGAGGCGTTTGGATTGTCATGACAGTTGACAGTAGTAATAGACACAGGACAAAAGATTCGCTCAACCACAGCCATAAACAGAAAGACTTTTTCTGACCTTGGTCATATTCTTCATTTCACATGCAAACCCATTGCAACTTCATATAAAACAAAGAATACATGCAGACAGAACCAGCGTCATTCAGACAGTACCAGCATCACAGTTTTTCACACTTACCAATTAGAAATAGGATGACCGTTTGTAAATTGTATTGCCCACTCTCTGTAGAGATTCCCAGAGCAGGCAGGGCTTCTGTGGATTATCACTGGTGTGTAAAGACAGCCACCCAGTTTATTTGTGTGCAAACACTCATGTTTTGCTCATCTTCAACCTCCTGTCCAAATCCAGCCAGCCTCTAGACTCTGATGGCATATCCTGTTATATTGCCCATGCTACAGTCTCCTGACGCACTGACCAGAAAAGGATACCTCTTGTTTCCAGATGCACCTGCAAAATAGTGAAAAAAACACATTGTTGTTATTTTAGCCTAACACCAAAAGGCATGTATGATGGTTGCTGTGGCTTTTAGACTGGTAGAGAGCTTGGTGGCAGCAATGCCAAGTTCATGGCTTTTAAAGGTCCAGTGTATGAACTTTTGTGGCATCTAGGTGTGGATTTGTGAATTGCAGCTAACGGCTAACTTCACCCCTCTGTTGACGTTGTCACGTTTTCACTTCTTTGCCGAAGAAGATAAAGTTTTTATGAAACTACCAAGAGCAGTTTAGGGCTACTATGGCGAATTCTATGTAAGGGGACTCGGGGTGTATATAGATAGATGGCTAAAACTAAGGTAATAAAAACATAGAGCTTCATTATGTAAGGTCTTTATACACCTCTGAACTAAGACATAGTTTTGTATATTATCTTGCATTTCTGTCAATAGATCCTTCCAAATTACACACTGGACCTTAATACAAGGACATATAACTGATAATATGCGAAATCTGGATACGGTAAAGGTGGCTTTGGTTAAAAATGTTGTGCTTTCTCGCCCTTTTCCTCAAAATAAAAGACATAGCAACATTGTAGATTAACAAACACAGCAAGTAGCACATGCAACATGACACATTAGCCATATTTTGAAAATTCTTGCACTGCAAAACTCAAAAGTTGTAACATTGGGGACTGAAAAGAAACTTTAGGATATATTTAGAATAACAATATGTTTGCTAAAATTACACCAATTAAAAAATTAAAGTCATCAACATGAAACAGCATGTCCAATTTTACTGAGCCTGAGGTGCTGTGCAGACGCATAGTCGGTTTGGATTTCATGCCGACTTGAAAAAGAAATCAGATTTGAGGAAAATATGGGTCAAGATCTATCCCTTCCATTTATTTCTGATGTTCTCTCAAGGATAAATCACAGTATTCGTTCCATGCGATTTCATACTAGTGCAAACAGCTACAGGGTTTTAAGAGAAGCATGAGAGCTCACAATGAAAGTAAACAGATTTATGTCTACAGGTCAAGAATGCTCTGAGAGAAATTAGATCAGGAAACTGTCGGACATCTGAGGTTTTGAAAGGACAGCGATGTTATTTAGTTACTTGTTAATGTTACTTTGATGTTACAAATGTAAAAATCTTAAATGTTAGTGGCTTTGAATAAAAGTGCTTCAAAATGCAGGACATGTGCTCATATAAACATCACAAAGCCTCTATTTTTCCATACACTTCCTTTAACCATGCAATCTTTTACACACCACTGTCCATATTATCTTGATGTAGAAAACCGAGGGGGTGTTGTGATAAACAGATATGACTTACCGGGTGCCAAAGAACAAATCGAGTTAAAGCTTTGTGTTCTTTTTGAAGAACGTCCCATTGTTAATACCAGTCAATTTTCACACATCTCTAAATTTCGAAATTCCAAAAAGCCGTTCATCTAGTCATGTGCCTTGGGTCCCAGCTAAACAACAACAGCAGGGTGCTTGATGGATTCTTAATATAAAACACTCAATGTATCTAAACATACCTTCAAAACGAGGGTACATGACTCATAAGCATTCGATGGAGTTGCAGTAAATCATTGCCAACAAAGATAAAGGGGATTACGTGAATGATGCCAGCAACACCCTGTCATAGTGGTGCAACTATTTATAAAAGTGCCCTCAAAAACACAAACAAAACACAAAAGCGTGTACTATTCACATTGATCACAAAATGTACTGTAGTACGTTATATTTAGAAGCAAGTAGTACAGTCGAAAAGAAATACAGTGATGTGATCACATGGCCATCATAAAAGCAAAATCACAAATAATCTTGGTGCTGTTTGACCAAATGTCAACTACCTGAGGTCCCGACACACTCAGCAGAAAATGTAGCCAGTGACCTCATGCTTATGGATTCCCACGACACACAGAAGCATTCTGATGAAATAGGCTTAAGCAAGAGAGAGGGTGGAGTGTAATTAAATCACATCTCCTGAGGGGAGCCCACAGCCAGCGATCAATGGTTGGGAAGAGTATTGCAATTCGCACAGTATGGCAAAGAGCAGCATTTAAACATGTCAAGTTCACGTTCAATAGCTCAGTTTAAAGGAAGCGAAATGTTTAAGGTCATTGTTCCAGTGAGGCTGAGGAGACGGGGCTGAGCCTCCGTACTCCAAATGAGGATCTATAGCTTGACAGGGGTCCTCCAACTGAGGCAGAATAACAAGTGGAATTCTACATCTGTTTGATCATGAAGCGATGCTTCTGCCACTTCAAACCTCACAGAAATGCAGATGTAGGACAGGAGAAAAACTTGTGTCAGCACCAAGTGGTCTTTGGTAAATACGTTAGATCCGTTTTTTGTAAAAATGTTGCTACGACAGTAATCATTAATGAAGAAAATGCATGTTTGTACATGAAGGTGAGCACATTTTGTTCACAAGTATTTTCATTTTTGTGTGATTTAAAGTGATAGTTCACCCAAAATGAAAATTCTGTCATCATTCACTCTATTGTCATTTCAAACCTTTATGACTTTATTTCTTCCCCAGAACACAAAAGAAGATATTTTAAAGAAAGTTGGTTGCCAAACAGCACTGGGCCCCATTCTCTTCTATTGTATGGACGCAAAACCAATGCAAGTGAATGGGGCCGTTCTTCAAAATATCTTCTTTTGTGTTCTGCTGAAGAAAAAAGGTCATGCAGGTTTGAAATGACAAGAGGTTGAGTAAATGATGACAGAATTTTTATTTTTGGGTGAACTAGCACTTTAAGTAATGTTTTTTTGTCTTGAGGTCACATTTATCTCACAGGACAGCCATTGGTCCCCTGTCAAACCAAACGGACGCAACTGTCTTGGCAATTATAAGTAAATAAAGAAAAAAAGAGGAAGAACATTATGCACTTTATGTCTTTCTAAAGAAATGTCCCTGTCACAAGCATTTTCAGTGCTGTGTTTGAAACAGGCTAATGACTTTTGGTCAGTGTTTTGTGCAGCAAGGTTCAATAATGCCATTATACACGAATTTAAGACGTTGAAAGCATCTGTTGCAGAAATCCTTTCAATGCAATTCAAAGTCAGTGTTTACCACCTTGCATTCGATTGAGGATGGCTGAGCTGTCCTCAGGTCAGGCATGGCACAAATTAAACAGATACTGTAAATAAATAAACAGAAGGAAAAATGGAGCAATCGTCCCTAAGGTCTTTCCGTTTCTGGAATGTATCGTCAACATTGTTACACCATGTTGAGGTTGTAGAAATGCTAAATCACATCATAAATGTTTATTATGAAGCACAGAAGTGCACTCGCAATCATTCTTGCCGTTAATGTTGACAGCCTGAGGCTGAGAGATGAGAATAAGTGAGGTTGCCATGTGAGAAGAGGAGATCACTGTATCACTTCAACAAGACCACCTCCAGGCACGAACAAAGCCCATATGGCTTTGAACAGAGTAAAAGTTTCAAGCCCTGCGCCTGCCTGTAGCATTTTGAGGTTTTGAGGGTTTGAAATGGAACAGAAATTTTGTCTGTTTTAGTCACATATGCAGTTGAGGATATACGTACAGTGTGTATGTAAAAGTTCTCCATCAAAATTATGGAGAACTTTCGTAGGGAAGATGAGGTGTATTCCAGATTTGGACAAGCAACTAAACTTCATAAATAAACCAAACCGTGAATGTTTTAATATCACAAGACTCCTTGAGAAACAAAACAGGCAGCCATGCAGGAAAGTAATATTAGACAAAAGTCTCTCGGTGCTACCCAAAGGGTGTCTAGGCATCCCAGAATGCCTTGCACTGGCCTACTTTGTTATTTCTGGTGCCCCGGCATTTTGTCAGCACATGGTGAAAAATTGTACTCGAATTAAGGATAGACCTGTTTAAACATTCAAGCCTGTTTACTGTAGAGCTACACTGTCCAGCAATGAAACCAAGTGATGAAAAAACAGAAAGCAGTTGTTTTTTGATAATCCAGTATTTGTCTTATTGACATTTACAACAAATACATTTTTATTTGTTGAGGTTTTGAGGGTTTTAAATGGAACAGAAATACATTTTTGGATCCCCTGCGCCTGCACAAAATGAACATCAGCCAGAACGAAGCGCTATAACTAGACCCTCTTGGGATATGACTCAGGTACTAGGTATTCAGACCCAGCAAACCCATTCAGCCCGAAAATGCAATACTGTTGTTGTTACTTTATCTACATTAAAAGAAGTCTTCCGATACTCTCTTTTAAGTGTTAAAGGCATAGTTGACCCAAAAATGACATCATTTATTCACCCTCGAGTTGTTCCAAATCTGTTTTGTTCTGAAGAAACAGAGAGAGATATTTGGAAAAATGCTTGTAACCAAACAGTTCTTTGCCACCATTGACTACCATAGTAGGATGAATTACGATGAATAGTCAAGTGCCCCAGAACTGTTTGCTTTCCTACATTCAAAATATTTTCTTTTGTGTTCAACAGAAAAATATTTTTTTCCTACTATGGTAGTCAATGATAGAAGACTTAAGATCTTAGGTACATTTGCACTCCATTAAATCTCACTTCTCTCTAGAATTGAGCCATTAAAGAGATATAAGGCTAACCGGGATTGACACTATAGTCTGCTTTAAAATTTTCACTCTGCGGTTATTCCACAAATATGGACAAAATAAGCCGACTCGTACGATTCTTTTGTGAATCAATGGTGCTGGTACAGTCAGGAGGAAGTGCCTGGGTTTGTACTGCAGTGGGGTTGGTGAAATGAACAGAGGGAATGTTTTATTTGTGACTTCACACAGAGAAGCCTGCCTGAGTGGGCTGACAAGCGCTCATGCTACACAGTGTTGCCATGGAAACTGCAGGCTATGGAGGAGAAAGTGCAAGACAGAGGATATGAATTAAGTTCTGTCATTTTATCATTTACTGTTGACTACAGCGCGTGTGTCATGGAAATGGTAACAAGCCACTTAAGCAAGCATAATCTTGAGGTTAAATCATGTAATATTGGCTATATTTCACAGCCACTGTCAATAATATCAATTTATACAAACCCACTCTTGCGTTCCTGCGCAAACCCATACGTAAAGACCCCTTTATCAACACCAAAATCAAATTGTGGACAGAAACAAGTTCCTGATGTTATACTGGATGTTGTTAAGTGTTATTAATATTATCGCAAAGGGCATTGTGATTCACACTTAGACTAAAAAAACACACTGTGGATGAAAAAACAAACAAGATTATTATATTTTCCGTCTGTTAAAGAGGCACCTGAGCTTGTTCTTTGTTCCTTTGATAAATCTTATGTTATGAATGCAAGGAGTTAAGATTGATTGTTTTAATCAACTGACAGCACTTTTTATTATGAGTCATCATTTCTTATGATGTTGTAGCTTTGCAAAAGACAATCAAAATCTTTCCAAGTACCCCCCAGAGCCCTTTTAAATATCCCTGGAGTACACATAACCATCACTGCTTCAACGTGTAGATTTTGAGCTTTACACCACCAGCCATTTTCTTTTTCTACAGTACATGCTCAAATATAGTGAAACCATCACTGACACACAAAACCCATCTTAAACAAAATACATGGAAATGATATGTACTGCATGAACATAAAATATGTCAATATTTCTAAAACCTTCCGTCAATACTGTGAGTCTGTGTTTCTAATAACCTACAGGATAGTTAATTGTGTTTCCATGAATGATAGTCTTATTCAAATTATATCAGATGTTAAAGCAACATCAAAATGTAACCATGGCTCCATCTGCTGCACAGAAACAGGCAGATATGACTGCAATGCAATAGGCCTATCACTGTTCGTGGAATCTCACGAACCAATGCTACTCAAAGAAGGCAATAAAGGAGTCAATAATTCACATGCTAGGGTGGTCAAGGGCATTAAAAAGCCCACAACGTTCATAAAAGGATGGAGGGAGAGCAGATCTTCATTAATCAACATGGCATACTTGATTCATCTGTACAATTAATTCAGGTCAGCCTCTGTCTCCTATTAAAAGTATAGGGATTCATCATGATTATCAATATCATAAATATGAAAGCAGGGATGAATCACAAAATCCTTACATTTTTTCTTGTCTTTCATTTATTTCACTTAAAATACATTACCATATTTTTGGATAGTATGTAAATATGGTCGCATAGTGA
Organism: Barbatula barbatula; assembly: GCF_947034865.1. Taxonomy (NCBI): domain Eukaryota; kingdom Metazoa; phylum Chordata; class Actinopteri; order Cypriniformes; family Nemacheilidae; genus Barbatula; species Barbatula barbatula. The sequence continues at coordinate 18,713,518 of NC_136770.1, forward strand.
ATTCTATATCAAAGTACTGATGTGATGACCGTTCCATGATTTCAAGAACTGAGAAAGTGAATATTTATTCATTGCAAAATAACACGTTCCTATCATGTGATTCAGTGATTTGTTAGATCATCTGTTTAATAGATAGCATACAATTATTTGTATAAGGGTCCAGAAAGCTCTGTTTTGTTCTATTTTTGCATCCTTATTTGCCTGAAAAAAGAGGAAGCTCAGGTCATTATGAAACATTTTAGATTAAGCAGGATTTTTTATTTGCCTTATAACACAATTAAGAAAAGCAAACATAATTTTGAAGGTTAGTCTTAACTTTCTGGTACTTTAGTGTTGGTAAAGACATGCACTTGCAATTCTAGGTGCATGGGTTTGAAATCTTGGAAGCACGTGCACTAATAACTCTATAAGTGAGTAATAAAAATGTCAGTAAATTAGTCAATTGTATTAAATCAAAGGCAAAAGTCATTATTTATGGTATATGAAATACATCATTCAGCTCTGAACCCAGCACAAAACAGAGCTTTTTCATTAAAATCTCCTAGAAATCTTTCCTAGAAAGCAATAGGATTGCAAAAACAGACTGAGACTTCTGCTTCTCAGATTTTCTTCTTAAATACACTAATATTAAATATGAGTTTCAAAAGAGATCTCAACACCTCAAACTGTGCCAAGATACCAAGCTCTGCCATTAAAAGATTTCAAGATGTAGTATCCACAGTAACATATCAGTATAGTTTGAAAAATATTTCTCCAAATTTCTAGACGAAGTTGATGTTTCAATAAAATGTTTATAAAACGCAAAACAAGCCTCCTGACACAAGGACATAAAGTACACAAACATGCTTCATGTTCACCCAAAGGCACAATACTGTTGTATTCATTCATAGGCCTCAGTCCTCTGTGCATATTCCCAGCCCTCATCATTTAGCTGATCTCATTATCATCTATAATCCAGCCGACATTAAGCTTTGTGAATATTAATATTACCAGATGGCACTGGCTGATCAAACATTTTGTAGTTGGGGATACATATAATTGGATGAGAAATAAACACACAAATGTATCTCCCTGAACACAGGAGAGAATTGAAATTTCAACCGAATGAAAAAAGAGCTACATGACTGCCAGGACGGGCTGGACAGTGTCAGCTTGTGCCACCATCTGACCAGAAGGCTAAAGTTACAGGGAACATGCTCCAATTGTTTTAGGGCCTCTGACAGCCGAGCAGACACAGGATGTATCTGCCTTCTAGGGCCATGAAAAAATAACTTGGCATGGTCACAAAAAATATAAATTCTGGCGGTTAAAACAAGAAAGAATTAAGAAGGGGTAATTTGGGTTAAACAGGACTGTTTCTAAAACAATAGTTACAATAGATTATTTATATTAAAGTTCACCCAAAAAAAGTAATTCTGTCATCAATTACTCATCCTCAAGTTGTTCCAAACGTGATCTCTTTGTTCTGTTCTACACAAAGAAACATACACTGCCCGTTCAAAAAGAAGTCATCACATGGTCAGTGCTATGATCTAGGGTTGCCGCAGTTGGTCAGGTCTAGGTTTAGCAACGTTATGTGCCCAAAGAATAAGGTCAGCAGACCAACTGAATGACCAGGTTATTTCATCAATGGATTTTTTCTTCCCTGATGGCACGGGCATGTTCCAAGATGACAATACCAGAATTCATCGGGTTCAAATTGTGAACGAGTGGTTCAAGGAGCATGAGACATCATTTTCACACATGGATTGGCCACCACAGAGTCCAGACCTTAACCCCATTGAGAATTTTGGGATGTGTTGGAGAAGACTTTGCGCAGCGGTCTGACTCCCCCATAATCAATAAGAGATCTTGGCGAAAAATGTATGCGACTCTGGACGGGAATAAATGTTGTGACATTGCAGAAGCTTCTCGAAATGATGCTACGTTGAATGTGTGCCGTAATCAAAACTTAAGGCGGTCCAACGAAATATTATTTCTTCGGACGGGCAGTGTATTTGGATTTAATTGCGTCTTTGAAGACATGAATTTTAGTCTAAATGATTAGACAATGTGGTTTGGGGGGGTGATCACTGTGTATTCCAGTCACATGTCCCCTCTTCATATCTCTTCTCTCCTCCCACGGCCAGCCTGGCTACAGTGTTTTAATAAGAAGCTGTGAATTAGAAGATGGTGGGTTGCTTTGCCTTGCTGTAGTCTACTCACGGTTGACGCAAATCCATAACTATAAGTGTGTCTGTCAGATGAATATTCTCTTAAATCATGTTGCATGATTAGTTTGCAGTGTAAAATCATGGCCTAATGGCAAAGCATAGAGAATTTCCCCCAAAACACTTCAAAGTTTGGTACAAAGGTACAAATAAACTCGGTTTGGAATGACATGAGGGTGAGCAAATGATATCAGAATTTTCCTTTTTGGGGTAACTGATAGAAAATAAAAGTATAATAACATAGTGCAAGCCAAAAATGAAAAAGTAAAAAAATTAATGAAAGTACTATCAAATAAATGTTTTAAAATATAATATCAAATTAAAAGCATAAATATCAGCATAACCAATGGGTAGAGTTTTAGGGTTACTTGGACATCACCATTTTCGGTCACATCAGAATCAAAAGGAACTTGAAATAACTTGAAAGCTGTGAGGCGTTTGTTGGTGACCCCTCAGCTTGTTTAAATTAAAGTCACACTTCAATGCCTGCGAATTAGTGAGACCCGAGGTGTTCACCATTGATTTGATACTACTGGCTTGAGAAAATGACTGTCCACAGGCAAAAACAGGCAATATTAAAACAATAGGAAAACATCAATAGCTTGCTATTATATCATTGTACGTTTTAAAAATATTATTTATGAGACGTAATGTGTAATATTCATAAATATGTCTTCAAATGTGTATAAAGACCTTACATGATGAAGCGTTATTTTTTTAGTAAGTTAGAATGAGCTATTTCTATCTACATGCTCCGTGGGTCCCCTTACATGCAATTCACCAAATTGTTTCTACAGTAGCCCTAAACGGACATATGGTTCTATGGTGCGCGTTTCAAACATCCCAAATGTTTAAAAACTGGTGTGTGTGTGTTTACTTCTGAAATGTAGATTTCACAGAACAGGAAAAAATGAGACAAAAAACTGACCCTGACACTGGACTTCATCTCTCCTTTTAAAAGTCCATGACACGACGCCAGTCCCGTTACTGTACATCTACACAGCTAATGTCACTGCTACAGGTAGGACAGTGACTGACTGATCGAGTGGATAAGCATGCTGAATAACTTTTACTCAGCTCCTCAGAAATGTCCATTGGCTATCACTCACCCTTCTAACACACAGCAGGGGCCGCTCTCAGCCTGCCATTGCAGTACGGCACAACTGGAAGCCCCCACCCACTGCCTCTCTCTGTTTCTCTCTCCATCTCCGCAGAGTACGCCCACACAGCATTGAACTGAAACCTTGTCTGTATGCTGGAATGTTGCAAAACTGTGTTTTCTTCCAGGGCACGGAAAATCCGACATGGACAAACAGAAAGACAACCGGAATCAGAGCAAAATAAAAATGATGTCATATCTGTAACATAATGCTACTTACAGTAGGTAGGCCTAAACAGATATAAGTCTAACACATACAAACCTAGAATACAAATGATGCAGAACACCGCCATTTTTACCTACAGTGATGATGATAAGGCATTTGAAACCTGTCTAAGTTTTTCCATGACTTGCACAACACGACAGATGGGAAAGCAGCACTTCAACAAAGAACTGTTATGTCCAATGAGAAGAGAGCAGATGCATTGCTTTGCTCCTAGTTGTGAAGTCACACAGTGAGTAAGGGTGTTCCAGATCTGCAATAATAGGCGATAATTATAATAAAGTGCTAAACCTCCAGTATTCTGCTGTGTATTTGAGTGTTTGTGTGTAGGCAGGCCTTTCGCACAAAAATGATGCTGCACCATGGAAACCTGTGCAGATATCTGCAGCTAATTATGCAGTGACCCGCTGACAGATATGAAGAGGAAAAAGAACCATGGAATTAAAGTGCCAGCTCTGGCTGGCTGCATTCTCCACGCCAATATACACACAGCCCCACAGAATAGATTAGATAGATAGATAGATAGATAGATAGATAGATAGATAGATAGATAGATAGATAGATAGATAGATAGATAGATAGATAGATAGATAGATAGATAGATAGATAGATAGATAGATAGATAGATAGATAGATAGATAGATAGATAGATAGATAGATAGATAGATAGATAGATATAGATAAAAGGAGCAACCCCTTGACTTAGCTCTACATTCATATAGCTACATTATGATTAAAAAAGCTGAGTATTTTCCATGGGACAAGTGTATGTAGGTCGGGGTGACCTAGTTGACAGAAGACCTACTTCAATCTGATTCAATTCAGTCCTTCCTCTGTTGCTTGATTCAATCCAGGTCTGTTTATGTATCATTAATCCTCATTTCTAACATGAAACCATCATAATGGAGTCACACTGAAACGTACCGAAGCAACCACTGACATAGACTTGTATGGGCATTGGAATGAATAATTAGTGCAACTTTGGATTGAACTGACTTTCGGCTTTATTAAACATTCAAAAGAGGTTTTCGTGTTTCCCGAAACAGTGTGGGCAAAGACAAGCAACCATTTCCATAATACTTTTTTGTCTTCTCTTTGCAACACTAAAGGCCCAGATAATACAGCTGACTCTTTTTGGCCAGTTGCCCAGTCAAGATGGTTTCAGGTGGATTTGTGGAGAAAAACAATCCAAGGGTTTGGTGACCTTGTGTGAGGGAACCGAGAGGCTCTTTGAGTTTGAGTTCAATCAACATTTGAAGTTATGATCTGTGGTTTATTGCTATTTTTAAAATCAGGTGGGCTCACTGTGCCTGTGCGGATATTTAACAATATCATGGGCATTTCCAAAATTATCGTTGGAAGACGTATAGGTTGTGTTGATATGATGTCATAAAACCAGCATGAAACGAATACCAAGCACCCACCCCCAAAAAATACTAAAATTGGTTTCATTGAGGCCGCCGTCATGCTTGCACATTAAAAAACAAGACAATGTAAAATTAAAATAAATTTTAATCTATTATTTTGAAACAATTCTAGCCCAAAATATGTCTTATTTTATTGTGTAGTTGTGTCAGTGATTAGTTGATCACACTTCAACACTCAATACAGTTTTTTGGGGGAGTAATAAATATTATGTAAGCATCTCCTTAAGAAACTGTACAGTGGTTTTATTACAGTAATCATGTAATAACCATATTTTGGCAGACCATATCTATTACCAGAGTTTCATTATAAATACCATGGCTAAACTATGGATGAGACCATAGTAGATTCGTTGAATGGTTATATGTCATGATTCCGCTATCATGTCATGTTTATTTTTGGTCTTGCAGCGGAGTCATGGCATAGCCTTAGGTTTTGTGTGAGAAAGACATGGCTTTGTTTTGATTCTGACATGCCATGTGCTTTCTCGTGTCTCGTCAGTGTTTCCCGCCCTTTTGTCTCGTTAGCCTTCCCATTAGTGTCTCATTACCTACACCTGCCCCTTGTTCAATTATCCTGTGTTTGTTTCCCTTTAAAGCCTCCTCTTGTCTATAGTCCTGTGCTCGTTCATTGTATTCTGTAAGTTGTTTGCCTTTCCCATGCGCTACCTGTTTCCTGGATTATTTGTATCTTGAATTATTGTTACCTTGTAAGTTAGTCTAGTCTAGTCTTGTCTTAGTATTTTATTTTGTTCAGTCTAGTTAGTCCGTGTCCTGTAGTTGTTATTATTTATCTAGTCTTGTTTTACCCCCTCGTGGGTTTTTGTTTTGTGTTTATTTAAATATTAAAATCTTTGTTAACCCCGTCATCCCTGTTTTGGCTGCCTGCATTTGGGTTCTCCATCTTTGTGCTCCATGACATTATAAAACAAAAAGAAAAAAAAAACATATAGTAAAGCCATAGTTATTTTTGTGGGTCACGCATTAAAGGTGCAAATAAACTCGAGCCTTATATACAACAGTTCCAACTAAACCAAGCGTTCAAGCAAATCCATCATGACTTCAATGTTAGAAATTACAGGTGAATCCGCGCACAGATACGTGACTTAGCACGAGACTCTCACGCATTCATTGAGGACATAAGGATCGATACTCAATCACAGGTGGATCTGAACATTCATGACGATGATACCCGCAACATGCGCAAAGCACCGCTGCTGACTTTGAGTAGGCGTGTATCATCCAGCTGCGACTCGGTGCAGATGTTCGCTACGAACTGCTGGCACTGTGACACCCGTTCAGCGAAGAGCAAACTGGAACGTGTAAAACATGCACTTAATACGTACCATACGGGGCAGTTTGCTCATTTTGAAACCGACTGAAGAGGTTCGGAAAAGGACGCTTTCCTAAAACACGTTTCACCTCCCTCTCTCCCAAAATCCAATGGGGGAAAACCCGGATCGCGTTTAAATCAAAATACGACCGAGAACTCTGATATTAACCATCGTGCCTCTTCGTAGACCGTCTCCATCGCCTCTGCATCATCGGTGCGCTTCGGTAATATCGCTGCGCGCGTGCATACGCTGGTCTGCGGACGGACTCCCAGAACGTCAATCAAACAAGTTCACCGGTACAGAAGCCTACGCTTCACTCCCGAGCGCGAGGATTGGCTATGAAGTTGCATTATGAGTTAAATCATAAATGATGCTCTCCACCACATTATTCATGGAATAGCACCTCCTGCTCGCGCTTGTGTTTATAGGCCACGTGAGTTTGTCATAGAGCGCATCTGTTGAGTTTTTAATTCTGAGACCTGCGCTGCTGCGCACCTTTGCAACAAGGATTAGCCTATAGAGGAGATGAAGCGAGTCACGATGCCGTTTTATGAGGAAACACGTATTACATTCGCTTTAACTATTTTCATTCTATTTTAAGCAATTATAGGCTACTGCAACACGTTAAGCCATTTAATGCACGATTTAAGTCTTAAGGAAATAAGATGCCACACTTTCTCAACCCAGTTTTATACAGCCATACAGTCTACTTTCACAATCTTTCTCAATGCAGATTTCTTTTCTCAAGACTCTGCTATGTAAAATGTTTTGTATAGCATTTCATCTCTGTATGTACAGTTGGTTGGGATCATCACATCACCAAAAATAAGAAATGTGCTGCAAAAACACTGCACTAAAGCACTCTGTCAAATTCATTATACTGTACTCTGCATTGCCATGGCAACTATAAATCATGCACAAAATGCATCAGTGAGTTAAATTCACTTTAAAATCCCTTTCAGCAAGCGACTGTAATTTTGCACTCTATTTTCCATAACAAATATATGAATTGTGGAGATAATTCTCTGTGTAGCCTGCTATATATAATATTGAATGATGTTATTCTATAATATAGATTAGATTGAGCTATTGGGTGCATTGTTTTACATGTGATTGTATGAATTTTACACAAAAGTTCAGCATTTAGGATGGATTTGATTCATCGATAGAAAACGTTATAATAGAAAAGAACGATATAGCACAATCTTGTAGCACTTACACATCACAGCCAGTTTGTGAATCACCGACACGCATTTTCAAAATGTCCATTTTCGTGACCCAGAACCTAATAAAACATTTCAGGTTGTGTTGGGATTTATTAACTGGGTATTAAAACAACCGTCTTATAGAGTGGTTTGAATGGCAACTTTAGCTTGAATAACTGAACATGATAGTGACAATTACTTTTTCTTTGACAACAGGCATCAGATAAGAGAAATACACTTCTGAACATTTAGGTGTAGAGTACTGTACAGCAATTGTTAGGAGGTTATCTGACTGGAGGATTCTGCTTTATTTTACAGTTGCTTAGCAACAGCCTGATCTCTGAGAAGTGCAATGCAGAACGGATGAATCTGAAAACTCTTAAAAGATGTTAGCATTCTGCATTTTGTCCTTGACTTTAGACCAGCTTGAGTGTCTTTATTAGATAGGTAATTGTGTTATTAATTTTGAATTGTGAAAGAATATACTATCTGGTTCTTGAAAGCTTTTGGGTAAAACTGCATTTGCCAAGATAAATGGTCATCTGCAAGGGTAATTTCTAGAATCATGCTTTAAACAAAGCTATATATTGACCTTGGGTCTTAATACTGTAAGTTGTATCTGCAATGAATAAATTACTGAAGTGATCTACACCCCAAGAATTATCCCACACTATAATTTTACAGAATCCTTCCGTTATTATTTCCACGTAAATTGTAAATAAAACAGTAGAACTTTTACTGTTTTTTTAAGATTTATTCGAAAAATTACAAAAAAAAGACCGCAAATTTACAAGAAACCAGCGGAAAGTGTAATTTTGCGGGGAAAAAACGGTTTTATATAGTTTATTTCTGGTGGCCCAGCAGCCAGAAAATTTCTGTTTATTTTTTAAATACGGTCAAAAACTATAAAATGACAGAACAAGACAATACATTTACAAGAAAAATGGGGAAAACAATACAAAATATATATCCTTGTATCCTATTTTTACAGTATATTTCCAGTGTTACGCCTGATTTTTAAATAATTTAACAGAGTGTTTTACAGTATGATCACATCTAAATAACTGGTTGAAGAAGCCTTTAAAAATGCCCAGAAAATGTTCAAAAGTAATCATGGCTATGATGTTTCCATGGTAGTGCCAAGGACAGTACACTCACATGCTCTTAGCCCTGCCCAAGTTTCAACACTTCACTTGTCAAGCTTCCACTCTAGAAATTACAGCAGTTTTGTGTGTGCGTGTATGCGTGCGTGTGTGTGTGTGTGTGTGCTTGTATACATGGTTTACAAATATGTGTAATGACATGTGTACAATGATGAAAAAATGGTTTACAGGGACCCTTTCTGTGTCCTTGTAAACTAAATTGCTTAAAGAGTACATATTACGAGATCATGTAAATTACATTTCATGCAGTGTGTAATGTTGCCGTGTGAATATAAGCAGTCTGCCAAATTGTAAAGCCGATGGTGAATGAATTACAAGTTCTGGCAACATGGCTACTCTGATTTAGTTTAGAATTAAATACACAATGCTTTATTATAAAGTGTAAGACATTTGTACAACAGGGATTATAATAAGCAAATAATTTAGTCAATAGTAACTTTACTCAGTTCAGTAGGAATCGCAAAAAAAAATCTAAAATAGAAAAGTGAAACTTGAATTTGCCATCGGTTAAAACAATTTGCCCAGGAACCAATAGGAGATTTGTAAGACCAAAGATTGCCTGTTAGATATACCCCAAATTAATTATATTTCATGTTTAACGCCACAGATACATCAGAGCCAGCCATGAGATTAAGAAACATTTGTGGAGGTGAGGCTGGAGCTCACATCTCCGAAACCCTCCCAACAAATCTTTAAATAGACGTGATCATCGACCAACTGCAGATTTGAACTTTAAACACATACATTCTCACCTAAACAACTCTTAAAACTACATCTTGTCACAAAATAACCATAATACCCTGAACTTTGAATAAAAGCGTCTGCTAAATGACTAAATGTAAATGTCAAATTATAAGCATTTAGCTGTTTTACAGCTCCACTTTGTTGCGGGAAATATAGCATCATAAGTCCACACAAGTCACCTCCCAATGCATCCTCGATAAAAGGGGCGGATCAGGACACATAAGGGGATTTTATCCGTTATGGTCTTGATGTAAACTATGGCTGCGTCCAAATACCCCACTTGTGGACTTTGCACTTGACCACTTTCATGAAGTATTTCCTGTTTTTGGCCCAAGTGTTCTAGTGGGCATGAAGATCCCACGTGAGCATGTAGGATCTCTAACCCGATGGGACATACCTAGCAAGTGCAAACATATAACGTTAATTAATGTGGTGTTTTTAATTATGTGACTAAACTACATAACTCAGGAGTTTTCACCAATAAAATGTAACACTACGTTTTACGACAAAATTGTATGTAATATTTAATTATGTAGTCAAGTCAAGTCAGATTTATTTTTTATGGTGCTTTATTTGTATTGTATCAAAGCAGCTGTACCCAAAAAAGCACACGCTCTCAAGCGGCCAAGACCGCAAGTGGGGGTATTTGGACGCAGCCTTTGCATTTGAACAGTACTTTGCTGCTACTGATAATGTTTCACAAGTCAATACAACAGCGCATATCGAGAAACGGCCCCAGACTCCTAGAAATGCATCCACAAAAATGTAATTCTGAAAGTGCAGCCTCCAGGTTTGCAGGCATGCTCGATCAAGGACATCAAAGATATTATCTGTTCTTGTCTAGATATGAACTTTGAATTGGACAGTGCTTGGGCTGCTACTGATGACGCTTCACAAGCCCACAAGAGCACAAGTACAGACAAGAACGCTTTTTGAGAAATGGCCTGTAGCTTGTGAGCCTCATTCGCAGTAGTCCAATCACAGCCGACTAGACCATCTGACGAATCAGATCAGAGTGGCTGGCGGAAAGTAGGGGATTAGACAGATGAACGAATCAAGAAGTAAGGTAGGAAAAACTGACTATTATTACAAAATAATAGTGTTTTTACAGCTTGTATGCACATAAACTTGTTGTTGGACACTACATTTCCCAAAATAGGACCTTATAAATCAAGGAATATTTACTCTTAAACATACAAAATGATGATTTTAAAATGTTTTATGTAATAGTTAGGTTTAGGGGTAATTTAGGGAATAGAATACAGTTTGTGCGGTTGTCACGTAAAGTAGTCCACACGGGAAGGGATACACAAAACAAAGATTTATTAAAAGATTCCAAATAATTAGAAAGCACACGGAATAAACACACTGACATTCAAACAATACCGGACAACAGTGGGGCAAACAGAGTGAGTAATAGTCCACTGGGGATGAGGGGATCGCTGACAACGGTATAAAAATCATTTTGTCTATGGAGAGTCCACTTCAACCACATATACGAGTGTGTGCGTCATATTCAGTCATTTGAAGGTAAACAATGCTGTTAATGTAAATAAAAATTAAAGTGAGATCAAACATTGAGTGTGTATTAGTCTATTGATCTTACTGAAAGTGAAATTAAAATGTACATTAGTCCTTACATGACATTTAAAAAGTGTATAAGCTTATAATGGATGCTTTGTGTGTTTTATTGCTACTACACAGTTTTTACACATATCCACATCTTTTTGTGCCAATTTAGACTGGGATCTTTTTTAAGTTGTTTATTAGTAGTTTGTTAATATTGGCCATTTTGATTTCATGTCAACTTTAATATTAATATAAACTGTATAACTTAGATGAATAGATCTAAACCAATGTGAAAGATCAGAGCAATGCGGAGAATCTTCAGAGTTTGTCTTTGGTAGATATTCTCAAGATTGTTGCATTTGTTAAATACTGATCTTGGAGTGTCGTCCTGCAAAAGTGACAAATACAGCAGCTTTGTATTCTATAATTCAGCATTTATGTTTTTGGTATTATATTTATTACGATAACTCAAAATCAAGGGTAGATTTCAACAAAATTATATTTTCATTACAAAAAAGAAATGCACTTGTTTACTAGATAATGATGCTAGTGATGCTAATAGGCCTACACTCTATTTGAATTAGAATTGAATAGGCGCAGAAGGGTGGGGTGTGTTATTTGGTATATCCTTATATGCTGTTTTAGCAGAAACTTTTTGTAATAACAGCTCGTTATTTTTCTTTGTAGTGAAGTATATAATAGGCTATGTGCTGCTTTCTTTTTACCGAGCACATGAACAGATCAGCATGCATACCTTTTTCCTCTGGGAAATAAATCTAAATTCTCTCCTCGCGCACAATAATGACTTGAAACACATCCCAAACTTTATACAAGAACCATCTGGCAAAGAACACAGTGAATCAAAGTGAAACTAATGGTTTGACTTGTTATGTCCACAGGGGCCTTGTTCTCACAGAACTTGAAATGAAGAACAACAAACGAAAACTACCCAAGAGCGCCCTCTCTGTGAAGACATGTTACATGCTCCTGAAACTTATTGACTGAAGTTTAACGTTCTAAGGGTTTGTGAAGACGTCATAAAACAAATCCACATTTATAACCATTTTCACCAAAATGTTCATAAAACAAACTAGATTAATATACGTAGATGTTATTTTCCTTGCTATGTGATAATACATTAAATACGGCTTAAAGCTCTGTGCACATTATTTATCATTCTTGATCTTTGTTGTCCTTTCCTCTCAAAAAAGACATAAGAAATAAAGACAATTATATTTAATTATTTAATTAATTATAAGCAGACTAATTCTAAGTTTTATACATGCAATTTTTCATCTTTCCTAGGGTCATATTACATGTGTTCAGATTGGCTATAATTCTGTCTTAATAGTTCTAAATAAGATAACTGGTTTCCCTTTTCGTTGATCCCATGTTTTGCTCAGTGTTATACACACATTTTGTTAAATCAATACCTTTCTTTACAGTTTTTCTCCATTGGTTTGGCTCATTTCTTGAAACAGAAATTACATTCTCAAAACAACATGGACAAACCTCCAAACAACTTGGCAATTGTTTACAACAGAATGGAATTTCTCATTCATTTGATCAAATTGCAAATGTCTAAATACATGTGTCAATGTCTCGCTACATCTTTGCAAATGTTTAAGTACAGCTAGCCTACATTTAGCACAATTTCCAAGTGAATTGATCTTGTTGATCTAAACTGATTGTCGATTCTCAGTCTAATGGTTGTTCGCTCCAAAACGTTTCAGCTTCATTTCATTGTATAAGTCATCATATGCACAATAGTCTGTTCAATTGTCAAAATTAGTCAAGACCATAATACCATGAATACCATATATGAATCCCTTGGAACATTTTATAAATTTATTACAGCAATTGACAGTCAGGTGAAACTAGAACTTGACTAACTCAACGGCACTTCAGTCATGACCTGCTGGCACTGAGATTCGAAGGTCAGACTGGTGGTCAGAGCGTTGGGCTTGTCATCAGAAGGTTGCCGGTTCGAATCTCAGTGCCGAAGACGTGGCCGTAATATTATTGGCCACCGGGCCACGGTGGATGTCCCAGGCTAGCGAGTGGGGCAATACAACTATGTGTGCTGCCATATCTGAGAATGGTGTGGCCACTCACATCCCCAGTCCTGGCCCATAAAATACACAGAAGCTCCTTCTTTTCTTGGACCGCCTTCATTTTGATTTGATCCCTGAAAATGAGAGAGGTCTTGTAGGGCCTCACCTACAATATGAGTACAGTAACCATTGTCAATGAAGGACGGGGCTAAGACTGAAAGGTGGACATGAGGGATGTTTCAATGGTCCTCTGGCATAGTGACAAAACATCTAAATATTCTGACTTGCAGTGCTTACACAATGCCAAAGGGACGAAGCATTTTGGGGGCACTGACTGTTTAAATGAGAAAGAAATTTAGTTTTGACACATGAGTGAACTGTTTTGGGAGAGATATGAGCTTTTGCAGGTAAACCATGGTGTTGTGCTGAACCATCCACACTATTTTGGAAAACGCATTAAGAGTTTTGAGAACGTCTGGTCTGTTTCAAGAAATGAGCCAAAGCAATTGAGAAGGATCTTTGTCATTTTCGTGGCACTGACTGTTTATATGGGAAAGGAATTTAGTTTTGAAGCATGAGTGAACAGTTTTGGGAGAGATGTTAGCTTTTGCAATTGAGCTATAGTGTTGTGCTGAACTGTAAGACTGTTTTGCCAAATTATCTTAGAATTTTGAGAATGTAATTTCTTTTTCAAGAAATGAGCCAAACCAATGGAGAAAAACTGTAAGACAGTTGCTTGTAAATTAGTGCGAATACATGCCCTGAACAGTAGAGGTCGCCGCTGTTCTCCATATCTCATTTGATGATAAGCGAACAGGTAGACGCGTATCTCCCCCTCCTGTGAACGTAATCCACACTAACCCCAAAGATCAGCCTTCTACCATCCAACATTTCCGCTCTTCTCCTGATCTCCAAACTCGTTCTGCGCTAAGAAGGAAAAACAGAGAACAAATGTAGTTTCTCGCCGAATCGTGACTGAATAACTTGTAATGGGACTTAGAGGATGTATACAAAGTGGAGTGCTGATCCACTTGTTGATTGAATAGGACTCGCGGTTAGCTGACTAGCTCCACCGGCACGCACATTCACACCAGGCTTGGACAACTATAACCTTCACTATGAGCACAGTAAAAAAAAGCTATATGACTTATCTGTTTTTAGGGTGTAAATAGGGTTTACTTATAAACCAATCACCGTGATTGTTTTAATTATTTTGAGAAATTGTTCATTTTCGATGGCGAGAGAACTTGTGCCCCTCTTGGCTAATGCTAACATAATGAACCGAGTCGGACACAACAATAAACAAAAACAAGTTTAACATTTCTAATCACCGTGATTTTTTTCTAACAATATAAACTGAATTTAAAAGTTTGGAAATTTAAACCGCACCTTCTGTAATATTGTTCTTAAACGATGGCCAGAGGATGAAACGAGGCAACAAAGTATCCAAGGAGACATTCGTGTATCAGCCAGAGGGGATGATGGGCTGTGCCACACTACCTGTTGCATTTTATTTTATCGTTGACTTACATTAACTGCTGATGTTGATGTGGAAAACTGTGTAAGATTCTAAGACGCATTTACTCAATCTCAGTTTTAAACGCAGAAAGCGACCGTATTCTGTTTGTTTGAGACGCCTTGTATGAAATGGACACGATCAATCGATACCCTTTGGACTCTGGGTTTCCCGAAGGAGGTCGAAGAACCATTCACACTTCAGATAGACCCGGGAGTTTTGATGAACATCCTGGGAATGGTGACGGATGGAAACTGGTGGATGTGACACTCTCCGGAGGAGCACCTTGGGGGTTTACTATCAGAGGTGGACTGGAGCACGGAGGACCTCTTCTTATAACCAAGGTGAATCCTCTCCCCTTCTATACAGACGATATGAGCTTAGAACCGTGCATCTGACTGGATATTGTCCAGCATTTTTGAGATATAGTCTAAGTAGTGGCGTGATCGGGGAAACGTTAACTCCTCAAGACATGTTGTGTAAGTTAGCAAAACAGCAGTTTAATGTAATGTTATAAACATTTGACAGTAACCTTGGCACTCTATAATGATGTTTATGAAACTTTTGGGAAATATAAGAACAATAAGGCAAGTAATTCAAAGATAAGATTAGTTTTGTATGTAATGTTCATAGTGTCAGCTTCCCTGTTGCACACGCCTCGTCACGGTGGGTCAGGATAAGGTTCCCGAGAGCGTTGGTGGTATAGTGGTTAGCATAGCTGCCTTCCAAGCAGTTGACCCGGGTTCGATTCCCGGCCAACGCAACCAAGTTTTTCCTTTTGG
This sequence comes from Barbatula barbatula, assembly GCF_947034865.1. NCBI lineage: Eukaryota > Metazoa > Chordata > Actinopteri > Cypriniformes > Nemacheilidae > Barbatula > Barbatula barbatula. The sequence continues at coordinate 18,728,901 of NC_136770.1, forward strand.
TGTTTTTTCGGAACCTATCAAGCTTTTTTTATAAATACAACATGCGAAGTCTAAAGGGTGGTGTTTATTGTGGTACGTCTTAACATCACATAATATGATTGTCTCAAAAGAATCACTCACAATATCATCTTAAGCCAATCGTTTTCAATGAATTGTAAGTGATAATAACAGTTTTCTACCTAAAATAGCTCAACTTTGTTACAACTTTTCAGCTGGGAAGTTTTGAGTGTGTCATCTGAGGAAACAACAAACATTGGCAGTTACAGCAACAAACATGCTGATTTCCTGCAAAGGCTTATTTGCCTGGAACAGACTGTTGTTTTCCTTTGGGTTTATGCATCCAAAAGCTTGTATAAAGTCCTTTGCTTGTTGACAGTACAAGTTTATTACCTCTTGAGACATATTACCTCATATTTTCTAAAGTAATGAAAGTACACGCACTCAGTGTGGCCATTGAAGCATTTTACAGTCAAAAGAAAACATAAACAACGATGACATGTGCCAGAACATATGCAAATAGAGAATTGGCTATTTACTAAACAAATTCTGTGAAATGATCTGATTCGGTGGCCTTCAACAAGAGAGAATGTTGTCTCATTTTGAAAGAAATCGTTTGCTAAATAAATAAATGTAAAATATAACTCTGATCGGACGATGCATGTATACAGAATAGGTTAAACCTATAAGTCATACGTTTACACACTGCAAGTACTGATAGGAAACTTATGGCCAGATCCATCACCAGTTAAGGAATTCCGTTGATTTCTCTACATTACATGAATTGACTCTTTCTATGTTGATATTTCTCGAAAAGGTTGCCAAATAATTTATAATCTATAAATGCAGCTTTAAATTATAAGATGCTCTGCTGTAGCATTTTGGTAATGACACTTTGGTCACCTGCCCTGTGATTCCTTTATTGAACAGTGACCGAAACTGTTTTGTGTGCTTTTCTGGTTACTTATCAACTCTGAAAGACCTTGCAGATACATTTGGAAAGTTTACGAGTTGCTCTTACTTTCAGTGTGGAATTTGCTGTCGTCCTCCATGAGTTTTTAGGTAAATTTAGCTTAAAGCTATTTATGTTAAAAAAGGCCAAACTTAACAGTGACTAAAACTCTGGTCACCACTAAACTGTAGCTTTGATGGGCATGTGACTTTAAGAAGTTAAATTCATAAATTAAGAAGTTAAAGTTGGGACATTTCATGGAATACTTTGATTTGCTAGCGCACAATCTTCCAGAGGAAAGTTTGGACTTCGCAAGGCTGATTGAATCTGTGGCTTTATGCATCTTTGGAAGGAAAAAATAATTCTGCGTGCCCTGAAGAGACACCGTCACACTTCAGGAGTCGGTGAGAACAGTTAATAATGTACCAAAGCCTTTTACCCCCCTCGTTGATGCTCTTAGTCTCATGTTGTTCCTAATGGCTCGTGTGATGGCAAATCTTGCACCTGTTTTCAAAGATTTTGGTTTAGTTGGCCATGTTTTCTCCAGTTACTGCTGAGCTTATACTTCAAAATTGAAATGTGTTTTGTTCTTTTGTGCTGTTAGATATTATATAGATGGGTAGCCAGTCAGAAGTTATTGATTCTTACCATTGAACAGGCAATAGTCCTCAAGCAGCCTGAGATGAAGGGCACAACAGTGATGTAGCCTTTTCCTGTGGAAAAAAAGTTCAGTCCGAGTCGTTTTAAAAGTATACATCTCATGCTCGCATCTGGAGTTCATCCAAACTTTTAGACATACATCAAGTCACAGACATCTGTTAATGATGTGAGAATTATTTGAATATATCAAGTGTAAAATGAGTACTTCAAAAGCCCTCGCTCTCTGTTCCCTGACATTTTTATTAAGCATGAGTTAAACGTCGGACGCAAAAAGGGGACAATATAAAAGTTGTTAGACGGAAAAATAAAACACAAGGATGTATGAAGGCAGAACAATTTAGGATTGAAGGAAAATTAAACAAACAGAATAGTTGAGGGATGTTACAGCAAGATTTCTTCTCAGGCACAGAAGTCTAGTTGGAATTGAAGTTGTTTTTTTAGCGATAATAGACTGTTTGCGGCTGCTGTTCAGTGAATTAGCAGTATTTTTAGTGTAGTTTTATTTATTTTCTTAACTCACTAGCTTTTCTCACATTTTCTGAGATTCCTCAGGCAAACTGGCAGTGCCAGGAACAGCACAGGAATGTTGGAGCTTTGCTTGATTATCCAAATGCAGTGAATTATCTTTGACAGCCTGAAGCCAGCTGGACTTGCATGATACAGCATCTGGGATAAATTTAGGTAGGATTAGAGGAACCTGGGCGAGTTTGAAACTTTGTGATCCTGCTTGGACGTCTTTTAAGGATGAGAGCATTCCATGGCCTCGTATTTCTTTAATTAATTCCTAGACTCTAACACCGTGTCAAAACCGGACGTGGCGCGATGCAATGCAAAAAAAGACAATAAAACGGATTAGAAACCATAATAATTTAAAGTTTTGTCCACACCGGATCCGGCAAGACACGACAATCCCATTAGAACAAGCGGTGGGTTGTGTCGTTTCGTGCTGCATCCAGTGTAGACAAGGTGTAAGAGAGGTCATTATAACTTGTTGGGGACATGCTATCACTATGCATGCAGGTCGATATGATATTGGTTTTTTTTGCTTGCTTGTTTTATTGTGAGCCATGTAAAAATCCTAAACCAATTGCTTAGGAAAGCTTTAGCACAAATCTTTTACTTTCTTCTTGCCCAGTTTAGAGCTACAATCCAAACCATTTACCTCTCTAAGTCTTTCCCTGTTTGAAACATAAAATTGCAGGTTACTTTACTTACTTATCTTTACGTGGGTTAAAATGACATCAAACTGACATTTTCTGCAAATTCTGACAGCTAAATTATTATTATAAACTAATTGTTTGCGACATTTGTGTAGAAAGGTTATTTTAGTTTAGTAAACTTATTGCAGTTTGTTTCAGAGACAACATTTTTCGTTTAGTTTAAGGCACTAAAATTATAATATAAAATAAATAAATCTTATATAGCAACATAAAACATCTACAAATACATAAAAAGGGACAAAAGCTTATAATTCGCATTAACTAGTAACTACGCTTAACTACTAAGATTTAACTACAACATGTAACTTAAATGTCCTGCGTTCCTGTAGCTCAGTGGTAAGAGCATGGCGTTAACAACACCAAGGTAGTGGGTTAGATCGCAGTGGATTGTACATACTTAGAAACAAAAATGTATAGGTTAATGCAATGTAAGTCGCTTTGGATAAAAACGTTTAGTTGGCTAGTCGTGCAGAAATGAGATGTCACCTCTAAATGGCTATAATTGTATTACTTTAGAAGTTATTTGAGTTTTTAACTTAATCGCCCAATACATATATAGGTGAAAGAGCTATTTGGAAGCAGCTTTACTTAAACAGAGTGTTTATACTAAAAAATGGAAGGATTTAGAATTCTTCTCATTCCTCTGATGCTGTTCATTTGCCAAAGGTCTTCATAGCGTTTAGGTTAAATCCTCTGTTTCAATAAACCCCAATAATCCTGTTTTCAGTTCTCTCATACGCCATGTAGCCATCGCAAGCTGTGTGTGTTTGTTTTTCATTTAAGTGATCTTTTCATAGCATGCAGACTCTATTGGGCGTCCATCAAATCTGTTTGCAGTCAGGATTCATCAGTCATGCCCCAACTCGTCATAAGCAAACTGACTATGAGACCAGCTCTTCACCTACATACTAAAAGGCGTCAGAAGATTTTTATAAAATATAATTGCTTCACTTTAGGAGTGGCAACTTATGTGACGATGAGTTCGACCAGTGCTATCTGTTTCAAGGAACTTGACTTTTATTGTAACGACACATGCCCAAACATGTTCAGTGTAGTTTGAAAGGGATACTTCACCCAAAATAAAAATTCTGTCGTCATTTACTCACCTTCGAGTTGTTCCAAATCTTAGTAAATTTCTTTGTTCTGATGAACACAGAAAAAAGATATTTGGAAGAATACTGGTAACCAAACAGTTCTTGGCCACCATTGACTCCCATGGTAGGAAAAAAATGTTCTGCTGAACACGAGAATACATTTTGAAGAATGTAGTACAGCAAACAGTTGTGGAACTCGAAGGTGAGTAAATGATAACAGACTTTTCATTTTTGGGTGAAGTATCCCTTTAACTTGAAATGTTTTGAGGAGCTTGTGAAATTGCTGATGTGCAGCTTTTGCCATCTTTTGACGTATTTCCTTTATAAACAGGAAGTTGGGGCACTTGGAAGTGCTATTCCTTGTTATGACACAGGTGGTATTAGGGTCAATCAGCCACAAAACCCGTATTCTGATTTCATTCCATTTAATGTATGATAAGACCTTAGTTAACTTTTTTAAATACAAACTTGTTGCTTCACAAAAACACAATATATCATCTATGCGGATTCATTTTCATCTTGCCTGTATCTGCTTTATGCACCCTTATGATGTTACGGCACCTCCAGAGTAAACAAAAGAGTCACCTACACCACTGTTCTAAAATGTAGGGTCACTTGACTTTTCACTTTTCATGATCTTAAAAGTCTTATGATGTAAAGGCGTGTGTGTTTCTTTTGTTAGAGTAGATTATATTATTGCCATGCGACATGCTTAAGGTGAAGTAACATTAAAACACCAGTGTAAATGTAAGACTGATGCAGTCAATTGCTCTCTTAACCTTGAAAAAAGACATTTGTTTTGGTCTTAAAGGTCCAGAAATATAGTGGCAAGGTTACGAATTGAAACCAACCGCTCAATCCACCCCTCCCTTTCATTACAAGCTGTGTACATCCTGTGCTCAATGTGTGTGTTTATTTAATAAACACTGCAATTATCAGGATTTGACAATGGCACAGTTGCGTTGAGGTGATGTCTCTTGCATGAACATTTGTACTTAAGGTACTCTGGTGAATTTATGACAGGCACCCTAGTGAGTGTGCTTGGAGCTCAGCGGGGTACGCAGCAGCTATAAAGCCCGGTGCTCTGTCAGCATAGGGCATAAGACACCAGTCAGCAGAACATTCCTCAGTCCCACATTCTTCCCTCACTCCTGACCCCACACTGAGACTGATTTCAAGATCATAGGAAGGTAAACACTAGTTTCAGGCTGTTCAACAACATGATTGTTGGTGCCTTTGTAAAGCTTTTGTGCTTGTGACACACTGAGCTTAGTTGCTCATGTAGGTGATGCTGGTTCAATTTAAAAATCCAAATCACAAAATAAGGGATTCTGTTCCATGTTTATGTTACTTTTGATATTCACCGAACGAACACGCCTGGTCCGTGTTAACTTCCGATCTGTGTGTGGTTAACGGTCTGGCTAGTAATATAACAATTTAATTTATAATTCATTGATATTACCTTATATTTGATTGTATATTAATTGTACTAAATTACATTTAACACTACTCGACTGTTATTTATTTGCGTAAATCTATAAATATTTATTATATTTTGTTGTGTATTAAGGGTTTGTTTACACAACACTGTTTTCACCTAAAAACTAAAAACACTGTCTATGCGTTTTGGCTAATCTTTAACATGACAACGGCGTTTCGGGACACTGAAGACGCGCTTTTCGAAACGGGTCTCAAAGTGCAAGTTTTTGAAGATGATGTTATCATTTCTGCAAATCATTGCCGAAAATGCAAATCTGTGAAAAAGCAATGCGCACATGCATAATACATGATCAGTACATAGGCGTGCGTCGTGTGAGTTTTAAGTCGTTTTGATGGATATGTGTGAACGCAGAACGTTTTGGCAACGTTGTCCTGTACACACGAAACCATTTAAAAACGCAAAGGAAAAACAGGTAAACATACTTGTCGTGAACATTGTTGATGGTTAGTAATTTGTACTGAATACATATTTAATTAAACTCTTTATCTCAACTAAAATGGTTGTGCTCGTTGTGTAAATAAAATACAAAGAATAACATGCTAGTATATTGGTACATTATAGGTATTTAATTCCCATTAAATACCAACCTACCTCATTCCTGATGCTCTGGCAGCATTTGACATGCTTAGGTAGGTCCGATAACGTTCCAGTAAAGATTTCCATGGTTCTTAGAGTCATTTATTCTCTCAGTGTGGTGTGGAATGCCAGAGGGGGGTACTGGTGTGCCTGTTTTACATTAACGATTGAGGTTATTCGAAGTTCTTATTTTGGCATCTCAACCGTTTTCCTTGTATTATGAAGTTCAAGGGGGGCCCTGAGTCCGGATGTCACAGAATCCTGCTGATTTTGCAATAACAATTGCAGGGAAGACAGCACACAACAAAAGAATCGCTAAAATAGCCGCATTTGTACATTCTTTTAGAGGGAACGTATACCTGACGAGAAGGTTTTATTGTAGGGTCATCTTTGGCTCTTACCACAGCTGGTGATAAAGCTTCCATTCAAGAATGCTTGTGTAATCGCTCAAGGTTTGTTTGCTCGATCTTGAACTTTTGAAGAATTTTTTTTTATAGCACCTGATCGTAAATATTAAATATATCTAAAGGATCAGGTTGTGATGACTTATGCATACCTGCAAAGTAAATAATGAGCAGTTAGATCAACTTTGGGCCAAAAACTCAACAGCAGATTACCAGCTTACTGGAAAACAGGAGAACATTACATATCATGTCAGGAATTTGCTGTACTTTATACTAAACTTGATTTTTGGCATTAGGTTCAGTGAAGTATGCTCTTCATGTAAGGATATATAATATTAACTTGGGTCTAGCTCAGCTTTGGAGTTGTGCTGATGTTGAAGGGTTATCCCCCCCCATGAAGAAAGGTGAACATGCCTTTCTTTTTCGGTTATTTAAGGACACTCGATTCAATTCAATTCAATTTTATTCATATATCACTTTTTACAATGTGCATTGTTTCAAAGCAGCTTTACAGGATAAATATTAAAAAACACAAAGAAGGTCAAACACCGTACACTACATTGTGTTTATAGAACATGTTAAATTATTCTAGTACATAATATCTAGTAAATGCAGTCTCCCGGTGGTTTATTTAGCATATTTTGCCTTAAGTGAATGCCTGGTTGTAGTGTGATAGAAGCTCTGTTATGTAGGTAGGGGGTAAACAGTTAAAGGCTTTATAAGTGATTAAAAGAACTTGAAAGTCAATACGATACTTGATGGGTAGCCAGTGAAGGGTTGATAACATTGGGGTTGTGTGATCGGATTTTCTGGACCTGTTTGAACTCAGGCAGCTGCATTCTGAACTAACTTTGGTTTATTGATGCAGGACAACCACTAAGTAGCGCATTACAGTAGGCAAGTCTTGAGGTCACAAATGCTGGAATAAGCTTCTCTTCGTCAACAACACAGAATATTTCGTAATTTGGCAACATTTCTAAGGTGGAAGAAAGCTGTTTTTGTGTCATTTGAGATATGATTTCGAAATGACAGGTTGCTGTCTAATAAAACACCTTGATCTTTTACTGTATTTGTACTCGGAGCAATAAACGTACTTAGAGTGTTCAGGTCAATACTGGTCTATTTAGAAATGAAGATTTATAGAACAATATATTTATCAAAAAATAAGCATGCTTGAATCTACTTCGAGAAACGTATTTTTAAAGTCTGTCGGACAACTTGTAAATCAAAGCAAAGGGGACAAGAAAATTATTTGAAGTCCATTTATATCTATAGGTCATTTGTTGATGTATTGTGTCTATGCCGCAGGTGGAAGAGGGTGGTAAGGCCGCAGTGGCACGACTGCAGGCTGGGGACCAACTGGTCAACATCAACAATTTTCCTCTTACTGGCTACAGACAAGAAGCCATCTGTCTGGTCAAGGGATCCCACAAGTCTCTCAGCCTGGTGGTGAAAAGGTAAATTAATACACAAATGCGCACGCACACACAACCTTACATCTGGTTTGGAGCACCTCAGTGGTTACCCTTTAGTTTTGGAGGAAGTCTCAGAGTAACCATAGGCAGAAAAGAGTAGAAGAATGGAATAATATTGTATCGTTCTGTTGTGTATTTGGTTGTTTGTGTGAAAATTATGTTGACCTAGTTGACCTAGTTCAGTCATAAAACTCTAGAGGTACAGGGTAATAGTTCTTTAGACCCGTTGACACCAGGAATCACTACAAAGATAACTACATAGCGTCCACTTCAACAGATGATAACATTATGTTTATGACATCAACAGCAGTTTGTTCTTGGCAGAACAACATCAAAATGTCATGACCATTAACATGCTAGAATTTATCTTGAGATGTCATGACTGAAATCACGTTTATTTTACACTAATATCCAAATCTGTCATCACTGCTTTTGTAATGATAGTCGCACAAACAGAGATGCATGAACTAAAAGTGGATACTAAAAGCTTTTATTTTAAATCGCAGAGTTATTCTAGCTCTACGGTTTTGCTATGCAAGTGAAAACTTTTAGCAGCCTTTGGCTGTTTGTTCAATGTACATATGTTATGTGGACATTTTTTGAAGAGATCTTGTCTTCTTCAGAGTTAGCACTCATGGTAGAGAGTGACAGCAGCCCTTGGGGATTGGTGTCTACAGATTGCATAACTAGATCAACTGAGGCTCTGGGTGCCGTTGAATGCTTGAAAGTCCAGTTCTGCCAGATCGCTTCCTAATGTTTTGATGCTTCCCTGCAAACACGGCTAGGTGGAGAGATTCAACTTGAAAAGAAACCAAACAAGTTTCATTATTTTATTAGTTATTCCCCTGAAATACAAGCATTTCATAAAAACATGAATTTACTTTATTGTTCCAATACATACATTCTTTCTAAAGCACAATGGTTGGAAAGCGTTTGCAAATATGGTGGAAATATGCTAATATTTGCATATATTCTCATGAAAATGTTTTTCTAACTATACACTAGAACAGGAAGTGCCACTAATGTCATTGTGCTGTCTGTGGAAAGTGAACGTGCTGAGGGAGATCTATAAAACCATGTTTCTAGAATGTACTAATATAAGGTACATTGGATTTTTTCCCCAGATATGTATTAACAGGATGACATTAAAGACCTGCTGCTGTGTTTTCACAAGCACCCAACTCTTAAGTTTCTGTGTGGTGCTGTTGATTTGAATGCAGGGCATGCTGGGAGTTCTGATCTCAGCCTGTGGATGCTGCAGGTAGAAAGCGTGTGTCAACTCTGTGATGCAAATGAAGCGATTTGATCCTGATTCACACGGACCGATCGTTGTCACCTGTTGTCACACAACCTATGTTCTTTTGTGACTTGATTGTGAGGACAACATTTTGAAGTGACCTTTTCTCACCTTTTGAAGCAATGCATGCAAATGTTTACAGCAGTGTTTTTTTTTTGTTACAATCATAGAGGCCAAAAACATCTTTCACACAAATGTACATTGTGAATGACAGTATTTTTTTAGTTAAACGAACATCACATTGGACCATTGCAATTGATGCGCAAAAGGCTGGTCAGTCCACTTCTTTGTATGCCAAACACTGACCCCTTTGTCTCAGTTTGGCTTGGCTGGGGAAATCTAAGTGTGTTTGGTCACATTACAGCATAACTCCTAAGCAAACAACGTCATCCAGGAAGAAACACTGCCTGTGTTTATCTATTACACAAAGGCCTTGCTGCAGACTGGTTTGAGCTCTATGTTATACCCAGTTCACACAGACCGCTGATCCCAGAAATTTGCCAGAGTAGCTTCTGTGTGAACGCAAACGAATCCCGGATTGATCTGAAAGTAATTCCGGAAAGGGGACCTAGTAACATTAAAGGGATCAGTCCCGGAAAGTGCCCTGTGTGAACAAAAGGCTTTGTAGTGATGACACACATCTATAATATATCGTGAATAATTTGGTTATGAAAACAAATATAGTTAAGAGTAATTTTAGTTTGTTAGTAAATCGAAAACTAAAGAAAAGGCCTACTATTTGTCTTATCATGGATGAATGCAAGAGTCTTCATCACCAAACTTAAGGTCAGATGCGAGAATAGCGTTGTCTGCTTCTAAACGCGGTTAAACTTGAAATTACTTTTATCAAAACTATTAACATAAAAATACACCAGCGCTTCAATAAACTTGATCGCTTACCAACCTTTAAAACACGGCTATGTGCACCTGAACATTTATGTGCTTGTTTTTCTAAAACAAAAAAACATTGTTAACAGTATGAACATGTTTTTTATAGCATTATGTGCAATAGGTTTATTAACGGATTTCTCATTCGATCTGCATGAACATATTCCGAAACGGGTACAAAATCGAAATGCTCAAACTTTGTTTTAAAAAAAATATAAACGTATTTTTAAGCTCACATTTTTGTCCATCATATTACTGAAACACTATTATACCGTGCCTTTTGTATTGCAGTTGCAAAAATACTGGCTAATTTATTATCCACAGCATTCCGTTATATTTTTTCATTTAGGGCTGTGTAAATTTGCACCGAGACTGAACAATTTGTTTATATTTGTTTTCATATGTCATTTTATATGTATCTTATATTTAGCTTAATCTCGTTGGGCTATAGCCTACCTTGCATTATTTTGCTTTATTCCTCTTCCTCTTTGTTCTCCATTTACCAATAATTAATATAAATAAAAATGTTTTTTTTAATTCACTTCATCATTTGCAAAAGGCAACAATATATGATACAGAATAATAACCAAAAAAAAGAGAGATTATTATCTAGGGCTATTTGCCACTAAATAAAGGAATGCAGTAATAATAACATTTTTGCCCTATTTAGTCTCCTAAAAAGTAAATATCTTTCACTGTGATCAACACCGTGATGACATTACACTGCAGTATATTATCTCTGTGTGAAAAGGGCTTTACAGTGACAGGAACATCAATGAAAGCTTGGAAAGCATTTAATGTAAAACACAATTCTGAAACAAACTGAGATTAAATTCACTTCACCATCAGTGACATTGGTGTGTTCTTTTCTCTGAGCAATGTTTATTATTGTGTGAAAAAGTGAGAGGGTCTGTGTATGGTGACATCAAAACCAGTGTCATAGATTTACATTTACATTTATTCATTTGGCAGATGCTTTTATCGAAAGCGTCTTACAAGTAGTTTTATACAGTGGCACATTACTGCAGAGCAATCAGGGGTAAGGTGCCTTGCTCAAGGGCCCTTCAGTCATGACCTGCTGGCACTGAGATTCGAACCAGCAACCTTCTGATCACAAGCCCAATGCTCTAACCATTAGGCCACAGCTGACCCCCACAGACCCCCACAAATCCTAAATCCAAAATTCTCCATTTAAAAACATTTATCGCTTGGGCACGTTTTTGCCTGTATCATTTAAGAAGACCACAAGACATGACTTAGTCTGAATTTGTACACAGCGAGCAGATAACAGGTCATTATTGGACCACGTCATAGGGTGGGGCATGCAGACTAATGCAAATAACACAAGGTGTTGACTGATGTCTGGGTCGAAATACATCTCTTTGGCAACAGCAAGATTGTAAATGGCCATCGCTTGGTCTTTGTGGTCTTCTGTATTCAGTATTTAACCTATATATGTAGTTTACAAATGTTGGTACACTCCACCCTCATGTTGCTTTAAGAACCTGTTGAGGCGGGTGTTGTCAAACCTTTATTATATCAGTACACATTCATCAGATGGAGGTGACAGTGTGGTCAGCGCTCTGCCGAAGATGGATCGCTGGGTTGTTTAATACAAACAACCCTGGCTGCGTGCTTCAGTGCTTACCATATGCCTCGATGTGGCTTTTTACATTATACACGGTTCAGAAGAAGTGTCAGGGCTGTTGCCTTAAGGCCTGCATGTGGGATTTTTGTTAAGGAAATAGGAAGTTGAGATGTGTGTGGGCAGTGCAATTGTTTTGCATGTGGTGATGTCATTTTAACCTATGAAGTCATGTTATCAGCTGGAATAGATTTGTTTGTCCTACACCTAGAACATGACATTCTAAATAGAGGAGGTGATGTTATTCTTAGGACAAGGCCACGTCTATCTGTTTGCTTGGATTACGCATACATTTTTTGGTCATACATTAATTACATTAACATGTACATGTAGTTTTGTAAGTCATTAGTAGTTATACCTATAGCGGGAAATCACATTGTCTATGTAAATTATTGCATGGACATGTAATTCCATAAGTAACTCCACATTAATTGGACAATTAAACTAAACCTAATATAATTGCTAAACTTTCAACTGTATACAATTCAGTTGTTGACACATTACATGATGCAGTGGATACACTATTACAGCATTAAGTGTTCTTGCGGATGCCAATGTGCCCAGATGCCCCACAGCTAGGTAATCTTACTACAGAGATATTGGGATTATGGTCTGTGTGATTAAAATGGGATTTGGAGTCTGTTGCTTGTGGATTAGGCAACTCTTTCCACACTTTTAAAGAATTGTCTGGTGCCACAGTACGAGGTAATGGAGAACCGAGGCAATGCACACAATGTTTCTATTGCATTTGTTTACATGATTTGCAAACATTGAAATAAATCGATACTTTCACTTCAGTCGGTTGCATTAGGTTTTTTGTTTGTTTTTATGCTACGTAAGATTTACAATACAAAGTCCGATACAAAGATTTGCTGTATGAACATTACCTCAGAGAAACAGAATGAGAAACAGGGTTACTTATTTTCAGCTGGCAGCTTCACATACCAACTACAGGTCTCATCTGTAGGAGTGACGTCAACACAACGGGATTCTGGCCTTTCAGGCATATTTTCCAAGAAAAAATATTGAATATTGGCAAATAAGAAGAAAGGTTTCAGATGGTTAAAAGAACAAAAGATGGGTAGTAAATATTTAGAGAAAATATTATGGGTGGATAAATCAGTTTGATGTGGAACAGTTGTGGAGTTGGGTTGGCAACTGAGGTCCAGTTCTGTTCTACTTTTCAACTAAATACTCAAACTAAATTATTTTAAGTTATTCTAAATTGTGGTTGTGTTAGGTGTCAAACATGAGTGCTTAACTTTGCTAAAATACTGTGTTATTTAAAGGGATAGCTCATCCAAAAATGAAAGTTGTCACCTTTTACTCATCCTCAACTTGTTCCAAACCTGGATGAATTAGTTTGTTCTGCTGAACACAAAACAATATATTTGGTAGAATGTTAGCAATTTTCAGTTCTTGGCCACAAGTGACTACCATATTAGGAAAAAATTAAAACTGTAGTCAAAGGTGCCCCAGTACGGTTTGATTGCCTAAATTCTTCAGAATCTAATTTTGTGTTCAACAGAACTATCCCTTTAATATGAAATATTACAATAGTATAGGTTGGCTCCTGGATTGGATATCTACTTTGAGCCGGTTCTTTTCAACAATGAGCAAGTTATACATTTTGTCTTGTGACACTCGATATGAACCGTGAATTATTACTGTTATGTGTATTTAATACTCCTAAGCGCTAATAGTAATTCGTGAAATTACTAACCGGTTGTACATACATTAGCATGCAATGAAAAAAAGTTTTTTTGTAATTTATTAAGAAACAAAAGCATGACTGTTATATAGAACCACTTTACTAACACCAGCACAGAGAGTCCTTAGTAGTGCACTGCATCTTTAAAAATGGCAAGTTATGATATTTGATTAAAGTTCTTGTAAAAAGCAATGCCCTGTGCAATGTGTTATGAATTACAGACATACACAGATGACTTCATTTAAACTCCTGAGGTCTTTTTATTTGACTCTTATGAGGCAGTCATGTGACACTGGCGTGCCAGGACTGATGTTTAGAGTTACTCACTTGTGACCAATTCTGAGAATTTTTGTGATCTGCATTTATTTTAGAAACTTTGTTCTACACTGACCTTAAATTCCCTGGTGAAACAGAATTTAAATGATCTTACCCCTAATGCATCATTTCATGGAAGCCTCCGAATGGAATTTGTGTATTTGTATTGCTCTTAGGGAATTCAAAACAAGATTCGATTTTTTTTACTTGTATTGTTTTGTCCTTGCTGGCGTTTTACCGTCCTGTGTATGAAAGCCCAATGACACCATTGACCCAAGGGACCTTTGAAATGCACAAAACAGTCAAAGACCAGTCCTTCTCTTACAGCCATCTCCTCACCCAGAATGACTACTGCCACCTAGTGGCTGAGACAGACAGAAAACAACATTATTGGATAGATCACACATTTTTAATGGCCTCACTCTCATGTTAGTCAAAATGCATGTGGCAAAATAAGCTTGAATAAACTTTGACAGCTACTGCTCCTGGACATTGTGTAAGATATTTCTTTTGTGTTCTGTAGAGAAAGAAAACATTTTCGAACCCTAGTAGCTTTAGTAAATGAGGACACAGAGTAAGATAGTTCGGCCACCCGCGTCCACGCCTCTCCCAACATGACGTAATTTTCATCATCAGGGAGATCAACGGTCGTCCACGTGCAGCCCAATTTTTGAAACCGCGCAGACAGAACGCATACAACGGCGCATACGCAAAAACTTTTTTACCACTAGGTGATGGACTGCGCATGTGTCGAACTTGTCTTGAGTATGCTCAAGATGCTGTGGACGCATTTGTGCACGAGACGGATGCAGAAAGTTGCCCTTTAATGCCATCCACACCAAGAACGATAACAATGACAAAATTAGATCCCACACTTCAGGTTCACATTTTCAATGTATAAATCTTAAATTAGAATGGGTTTATACTGTCTATCGATGATCATGAATGATGAAAACATGTAAAATGTGCTCTGAAATGTATCTCAACGATATTGCTCCTTAATCAATTGTTTAAATTGTGGCGTGGGCTCTTCTTTTTCTAAAAATGTCAAAACTATATTTAATAGTTATTGTTATCCTTCTTGATGCGAACAGGCTTTAGAATTGGAACTATTGCGGAATAATCTCAAATTAACCGAAACTGGGAGCTGTTTTTTTCATTCTTGGAGTCTTTGGCCTGTGTTGATATTTGGGCCACACTACTTCCTCCAAGCCCTCTGTTAAAGGAAGATTAGATTGATGCTCTGAAAGAACCCATATGCCTTCAGAATAGCGCTACTGTCAGAATGAATGATTGATTTCCTCAGGCTATAACTGAACACACAGACAGTTTGTCGACTGAAATTATTAGTCAAGTGTAAACATAAAAACACATTTAAAGGAGTAGATTTTGATAAAAGGGTTTAAATGTTAAAAGATTCATTAAGTATACGGTGGCACTGTATCTATGACTCAGCTCAATTGTGTGGCTATAGTGACCAGAGCTATGTCACCCTGGGCTTCAGAATCCAATTATAACCAGCAAAGCTCTTCCATGGCATTAGTGGAGAGCGGGTGAGATGAGGGTGATTATAAGAGCAGGGATGGTGCTTCTAGTTGCATACAAGATATGGCGGTGCACAGAAATCTAGTTATTAGTATTTTGTTATTTCTTAATTGTGCATCTTATAACTTTGAAATAACAACGATAAGTTTAATTTTAATTTACCCTTCAATATGGTGTTAATCTCTGAACCACCCTTTTTTGGACCGTTCCATCTGCAAGGTGAGTTGACACATTAGAATTAACGGAAGAGCTTTTGTTTGCACATCGTGTACGAGTGGAAATATAATCAAACAAGTGACGGCAGTGTGAACTGATCTTTTGAGTCAACCACAGCATGACTAAGTTGATACAAAGGTGTTACTGTGGTATGTAAAGTTTTAAAATGTAATGTGATTTTTGTATACTTCTCCAATCTTACTAGTGTGCTTATACTTTGCGTTGTTGGTTTGATTATTCTAAGTATTATATTGTTAATGCCGTTCAGTCAAGTTTCGATACTTGTAACAGATTATTGTATAGACTATTCCTCATTGATTTTGTGGAGAAATATTTACAGTTTGACAAAAAATGTGTAGTTTGGTGCGCAGCATATCATGTTATGATTTTACCAGGCGGCTTGGCTTTATAGAAAGCACTAACAAACAGTGATTCAGACAAGCTTCTTTAGTGCTTAGATCCCTCTGAAGCTGTGCTCCTTGCTTTTAGTTGCCATGACACCTGTTACATCACAAGCCTGCAAGAGTGAAAGGTACATGGGAAACAGGGGAAGTTATCTTCCTGAACCTGGCAGACATTTTTTATGTAACCAGCTCTGGGTCCTAGAAAACACAAAAGATGATATTTTGAAGAACGTTGGTAACCAAAGAACGGCTGTACCTATTGAGTTGTCAAGTCATTTGGCAGCGTAATGCTACACAGTTATACGTGTTTAAAACAGTCATACAGTCGTCGTTTAAAAAGTAAACTAAGTTTGCATTTTTGGTGGTTTCCTTTACTCGCCAAAGAGTAATTTTGATCTATAATAACAAAACAACAGATGCTGCGTCCCAGATGCCGAATAACCACTTCCGCATTTGCGTGTTGCCGTAGTTTCTACAACCGGAAACTGTGCACAAGGGATAGGCCATTATTTGAAATAGGAATTTCTCTGGATTTGCACATTCTTGGGAACATTTGGTACATAAGTACACAACTGCATGAAATATATCACACTGTGCAAGTGATTTTTGGATATTTCATAACAAAATTCTTGCATATTGTGGCGTTAAACACTACATATATAATCTTTTACCACTGTTACTGTTCTATTCAAGATTCGTTTTAGAGATGATAATAGCTTATTTTACTTAGCCAGGGCACAGCCAGTACACGTACGCAGCAAAATATGTTTGCATATGTGTTTTGCTGATATAGAATAGGATTACTGAATACTGTCAAAGTATACACCAACACTAACATGAATAATTTTGTAAATGTGATCTAAGTATTTTTTGTCTTGGTTAATTGTCAGACCAATCTTTGGAGACTGGATCGATCACAGATACATAAAATACACACAATGTCGATCAACGGGTCATTTAAATCTTGTGGAATGTAAAACCCCCAGTACAGAGGCATTCACTGTCTTTTGTTTCTAACTGTTTCCAAGAAATGTTGGCAAGGAGTAATGAATTTGGATTTTGAAAGAGTCCTTTGCTCACCTGCTAAGTCTGATTACTGTGCACATCCCCGCCATCTTACCTTTTTAACTGAGGTTAGATCAAGGGCATTCTATATCACTTAAACATGCAGGAAACCTGAGGTAATGTATTGTAAATTTCATTTATATTTAACTGCACACATTGGCTCTCTGGGATATTCGAACTGGTCAAAAAACGGGTGGCTAAACTAGATCTGAATCTGATCTAATTTGTAATTTTAGTAAGTTTGGCGGACTACTCAAAATCAGTTACACTAGAGTATAAGGAGTTCTTTACACCGAAACGCTACGGTACTGTACACCCAAACAAAAGAGACGCAGCTGTAACCTTGCAGGGGTCTAGACAGTTATTGCTACTATAGCTGGTATGACATGCAGCTCAGGAATGTGCCCGTCATTACAAGCACCTCACGGTTGGCCTCTCCTGGCCCTGTATTAGTGGTCTAATTGAGATGGGTTCTGAAGAAGGTCTTTGTGCAGACACTCAAGAGCCAGACGAATACCTGACTCTCATGCAGCCAAAACTCTGTCAGCCTCCCCATGTGTCCAATATTATGCTGACGTTCGGTTTTATTACCTGGAACAATAGCACAGCTACCCTGATCAGTCAAGAACATTTCTTGAGCATTTCTGGCTTCTCGTCCACAATAAGATTTTTCTGGTGTTTAGAAAGACTTTTAAAGTTTAAAACTTGCTTCGTTTTTGGAAGCAGCGGGATAAAACAGAAATGTTCATACACAGGTTAATGCCTAATAATGTGCTCCAGTCTGGAATGCGTGGATGAGAAGTCGTCACACAATAGATCATTGTGAAAGGTTTTGTAAAAGCCCGCCCACCAGGCATAGGCCAAAACAATTCTTCTGTAATCTTCTTGCCTGTCACCAGACCACTTGTTTGGATGCCAAGGAAAGTTTTAATCACGCTCTAAACTTTGTAGGTCAAGCTCAAATCACAGTTAAGCTTCAGCCTTAGAGATCTATTTGCTAAGCTAACAGAGTTCTCAAACTTTCCTTCAACCGGATGGCTTTCGTCAGAGCTGGAGAGATCTATTCTTAAAGAACCAGTCACAATGATCTGTTTCGGGGGTTGGGTGGGGTGTCCACGCAGAGGTCAATGGTCATGGCTGGTGATGTCTCTCTGCTCATTTAAAAGGATGGTTGTGCCACTAATTATTCATTGTCTAACTGTTTCTTTTGCAGCATTATGGAAATAAACTCTGATCTTTTCTAGAAAAGTTTTACGTACGTTGATATGTCATTAACTGTTTCTATGGTTTCACTCCAGTTGGCCAACCAGTTTATTTAAGACCCTGCAATAATCAACCTGTTGCCATAGCGATAGAAGAAACCGAGGACCACTGCACATGAGGGGTTCAAAGAGAACATTTGGCCCTCTCGACTGAAATTAGCATACCGTCCCTGAGCCAATAGGAAGACAGAAGCTGTTAGATTACTTTAAGGAGACTGGCTACGACGACTGCCCCCTCCTCATTCCCTCTCCCCTTTCTGGGGTAAAATCACCACAATCCCTGTAGTGATCTGCCCGGACCGCAGCAGTCACAGGCAGCAGCAAAGTAGATGCGAACAGATTTCCACATGGGGTTCCTCAAGGCAACTTTTTCTGTAGTCTTTCATACGAAAGAAGCGGATGGTTCAAAAGAGTCGCGCTGTGGTCAGGGACTGACTGTCTATGGAGGGCCCTTTGTCTTGGCCTGTCTTTGATGTGAATGTGGAATGTGCTGCCTGGGGAGTCCAGCAGAGCAAACCCGGACTCTCGGTTCATCCATCAAAGCGTCTGCTCAGGTCTGCATATTTAGGCACCTGTTTGTGGAACTTGTTTGCTTGAGGGATTGTTTGGTGAGTTTGGACACTTACACTTTGCTGGTTGTTTTCCTCTGCGCTCTTTGTCTCACACCTGTTGATGTTCCGTTGCTTTTTTATCTTGACATCTGTTTAGTCTCGTCTTATTTCGTTGTTTGTGAAGTTTGAAGTTTAGTGCAGGTCATGCTTCAAACGGCGCATGTCCTTCATGTGACTCAGCCTGTGTGTAAGCAAGTTGATGTTATCTCATAAAACCTGTTGGATTTATCTTGGCAAACAAAATTGGTTTTCTAACATTGCATCAGGGCCTCGGCGCACACCAGCCAAGACCAACACGAATCAGTATTGCTTTCCCACCCAAAATTCTCACCATGCTACATGACTTTTGAATATTTTTTCCATGTTGGTTCCTCTCTGAATAAGATTTGTATATTAACTCCTTACCCAGGATGGGCGATTTGCATTGAGGCATTGGATTGGCTGCTGTTCTTTCAGTGCTGATTTGTTTGTTTTTGAACACTCCTCATTCTGAAAACATCAGTGGGGGACTTTCCCCTCCGAACCCCCCTCCTTGGCCTCCATTCTGCCTGGGCGCCACTGATTCGGACCACTGGCATATCTGTGCTAGACCAGCTGTAGCCCTGACAATACGTCTAATAAAGAGACGTCCATTACCATGTGAATAGCCAGCGCCATGTGTGGTGAGCACATACACACTTGAAGCTTTTACACAGGAAAGAGAGCAGCATTGAGAGGTTGTAGAAGGGTCTTTTGGGCCACAGTATCCATAATTTGCCGTTTAAACTGTTCCTTTTCTTAAACAGTGTAGATTCCAAGTTCAACATTTTAAATTGTTGGGTAGTTTAGGAAATAATTTGGAGTCAAGCATATTTAGGTAAGGACAGTAGTTTTTTATTTTCTATTTCGAAAACTGTATTTCTTTTACTGTCTAGAGTGTGACTGGCACTTGACCTCATGGTTTCATGAAGCAGCACTGCATGTGTTTTACTGAATGTTTTTTTAACCCCCTTGAGGTTCTGGGGTAGCCTCACCAACTTGGGCTTTGGAGTGTTGGGAGACAGAGTTTTGTTTTTACAATCCTGTCACTGAGTTGAACAACTACATTTTAGAAACAGCAAGAATGTTTTGACAAAAAAAGCTACAGGTCACAGGTCAAGTGTGGGTGGGCTGTTTAGTTTGGGGGCTGGCAACATGCTAAGGAATGTCTTGTTGATAAAAAAAATTTATGCCAAGAGAGTGGTATGTGGCTTGTGAATATCAATAGTACATATTATTATTTGTTGTTTTGGAAGAGAAAAGTTGTACTTAGATTTTACCACAAGATGTCTCCCTATGTCTAGTATTTACAATTTGTATAAGAAGCCGATCTCTGGGCAGAAACAAATGAGGTTGCTATAGGGCTGGTTACAGAATGTCCATGAATGATTTCTGAAAAAATCTTGTTTTTTTTTAACCTAAAAGGTCAGTAACCCGCGAGAGCCATCAACATTCTTCATTATCATTCCTTGGCTGTCTGGAAGTATATCATTTGAAATGTCCCATTTTTGTTCATTGGTGCTAATTTTCATTTGCCGATTGTGTTCATTTCTAAACTTTGGATTACCAACTGTTCTGAGCTATAATGTCAAATGCAGAAGGAATTTTTTTTCCCATTTGAGATTTTAGGAGACATCAAAATAAGTTCATGAAACACTTACTATACTAAAATAAATATTGGAAATGGAGAAAAATGTTTTGTGGTACCAGACGGAATAGTTTGAGCTCACCAGCAGACCCCTATATTAAACCCCCACCCTGTTCTGGGACTGGTGTGTTTTCGAAGAGACATGTTAAAAAAAAGTCCATCTGAAAAGAGTTGCATTGTGTGTCGTTTGTGTTTCATCATATTTTCTTCTTTTGGTAAAGGCTTCAGTGTGACACTTTTTGGTTGTGTTTTTTCAATCGGTTATGTTTTTGTACTTGTGTATAATGCTTGGCTAGTTACCGAGAATGTCATGGCACATGCTTGTGTCTGTATTTTCCCATTATCGGGGTGGCTTTCATGTCTTCATTTGAATTTCAGCACTAGAGTCCCTGTCCAACTCAAAGAATTTAGAGACTCAGACTATGTGTCCCTTCCTTTTTAATCCTCATTCAGGGATATGAAAATGGTGGATATTGTAACACAGAAAATGCCATCAGAGAGCGACGTGCATATGGCCCGGAGCTTTCTCACGAAGATTTTACGAAGTTCCATGAGGTATGGTATCAATGTAACCGCCAGCCAACCCACCTCCTTTCCTCTTCCATCCAGTCTAGTCAGATCTACAATCATATTCCTCCATGGTCTTTGTGATATCATCCATCAAAATTTTACAATTTTATTCATTGGTTTTCCATGTGCTCTGCATTCCACACTAGTTTGTCCAATAAATAAAACATTTTTAAAATGTTGTTTGTTTGCATGCAAATGTATATATACTGTTTATAATTTATAGGGGTGGGTGAAAAAAACATGTATTGTAATTTTTTTTTATTCTCACCAGTATTTAGTGTTTTACACATGAATTTTTTGGGGCAAAAGTAATTTTTTGCATTTATGCACACTTAATTGAAAGCAACATAACTTGGCACAAGTTAAGAATGCAGTGGCACAAAGCACCATTAAAGTCCATGCAAAAAATAAATGTAAAGATCACAATATGTCAGTTTCGAAAGCTACTGTATATTCTAAACAGAAACAATCACAATATTAATGTATCATGATCCTGCAAACAATCATATCGCCTGCTTCCTGTTGATTCCCACCCCTAATAATGTTATGAGGACATTGTGTTTGACCTGCTGACTCTTCGGCCTTTGTGAAGTTGCTTGGATATTCAAAAACTATGATCTATTGTTGTCTTTTTTACTTATTCATGCATAGCAGAAAGAACTGTTTTAAAGGGTATGTCACTGTGTCATGAGGATTGACTGACTGAATCTGTGGTATGCCACCATTTAGTTAAGTTCTTGCAGCCATTTGTTTGCAGGCATTTTCTTTTATTTGTCGTTAAGTATTGTTGTGCTTAAGGTGAATGACTAGAACATGTCACTGGCTTTTTTCTTTTGTCATCATCCTTGCAGTGTTTACATAATCATCTACCATATCTCATTGTCATTTTCAATAGTTGTAGTGGTGCTTTGTGATCTGTGTATGCTATCAGTTGTGCAGCTGTTCAGAAGTTAACCTGTTTACTTCTTTCTCTGTCCTTGTCTCTTTCCCATATGCTGCCCAAAGGAGAAATGAACCCCTGAGCAGACCTCACTCCTGGCATGCCACCAAGTGTAACGAAAATCATTCAGAAGTCAAAACACAGTCCACACCCTCGCCAGTCTGGCAAACAAGATATGATGCAAGGTAAATAGAGGCACAGGAATATCAATGTTTATCTCTGTTTCTTTTCTTTGGCAAAGATGAAGGTGTGAAGGCCATTGTTGTTTTTTGAATGTACATTGAAACTTTTCTTATAACTTTGTTTGTTTTTCCTAGTTCATTCTCTTCTGAAATCTCTACCGGCTGGGAGCAAACAAATCTACGTAGAGTCTCTGATCAGTTCAGTTCCTTGGGCAGTATGGACAGCCTAGAGCAAGGCTCTCATCCCTATCCACCTGGTCGCCTTTCCCCGAGCAATAATAACAGCATTGAACATTTAGGCGGTGGTAAAAGAGACTCTGCGTACAGTTCCTTTTCTACAAGCTCAGGGACCCCGGATTACACACTTTCCAAAAGCAACGCGGCATCCACTGAGAACATGCTGTACAAAATTAATCAGTGGGACTCAAGTGGCCGCCACAGCAATGGAAGGCACAGTCAAAGCTTAAGCCATGATGAGAAGCTTGAAGATGTGCAGCTTCCCTCGGGTCCAGCTAACCACGAGAACTCAAGAGTCGAAGAACAACCGGGAACTCGAAATTCAAGCTCTGGAAGGATTGGCATTGGACCTGTCTGGAATGTTCCAGATATAAAGAAAAACATGGTATCATCAACACCGCCTCCCACTCCACCTACCCGCAGTGATAGTTTTGCAGCCACCAAGGTTCATGAGAGAGGTTTGATCACAGGCACCTCTGAGTTAAAGCCTCAGGTGAAAGGATTGCTAAAGACATCAGAGACCCACGAAAGATCTCTTGAGACTGGTCTGGAGGGCCGACGTGATTATAATCTGCCGTCAAAGAACAGTTCCTCACATTCAAGCATTTCATCCGATACCCACCATCAATATGGCCACTGCATGGCCTCAGACAAGCCATACTCCTTGTCGACCACAGATGTCAGAGAGAGACATCCAACCCACGCCCATGTTCCATACCATCCCCGGCAATACAGTGACGAGGTCACTTTTCATGCTCAAACTAGGACTGTGCCTGCACCAAAACCTCCCTTCAGCGGCTATAGCAGTATGCAGGAACTGCCCACAAACAACCACACACAGCTTAACAGCCAGAATCAAGGTAGATGGCCAGCTGCTTCACTGTCCACCGGTCTTGCGATTGATCCTGAAGGAAGTACTCAGAGCCGTTATTATGGAGTCACATCCCACCAAACCCCTCAGGGAATGTCCCAGGCTTCTTTAGTGAGAATTGATGACTCGAAAGCTTCATTGGTCTCAGAACTGTCACACAGTGGAAGGGACAGAACATCCGTAAGTTCTCAAGGAGGAATAAAGGACAGGTATTACCCACCTCAGCCACAGCATCGTGATCCAGATTATTATGCCTTCTCCAAAAAAACTGACAACCACCTAATCTCGGCATCCACTAATCCCTTAAATATGTCTGATTCAGCAACCACCAAACCTTCTGAGGTGAGGGTTAACCAAAAGCAACACCATATGTCTTGCTCAGATACGCATTTTGGTCATCCTCCTAGTAAGCCACCTGAGCAGAGAAGAAGTGTTGGCCTTCCCAAAGAGTACTCACAACAGCCCTTGCCAACTAAAAGCGATTCAAAGATATGTCCCCAGAAAACACCTATGTTGTATTCTCTAGCACAAGAGCACAATGACGTGGATGACTATCAAAAGGAGATCAACAGTGCACAACAGGAAGCCTTTCCACAACACAATGACCGCTTTGCTACCACGCTCCGCACTGAAATCCAGATTAGGAGGGCTCAACTTCAGAAGAGCCAAAGCGCTGCTACTTTAGGCAGTCCAGATGAAGCTGCAGAAGAAACTGCTCTCTGGAAATCCTCCGCGAAATCTCCTTCCTCATCAGCTAATTGTTCTAACTCTTATAAAGACCATCTTAAAGAAGCCCAGGCCAGAGTCCTTCAGGCTACATCTTTCAGGAGAAAAGACTTGGAGCCGGTCCTGTTCGAGCATCCGTGCATCGATATTGCCTCTCGGAAAGACGTACCACCTGTTTCGGAGGTGCCACCTGGTAAACCTACCTCAGGGAGTAGTCAGGTGTTTCGCATCGGTGGACGAAAGCGCTTCTCTGCAGAGCAGAAAGTTCGTTCTGTTTCTGAGCCAGATAAAATTCATGAAGTAGGAGCGGAGGAGCACCCACCTGCATCCGACAATGCCGCACCCTTAGAGAATCGGCGCAAATTCTTTGAACCAACAGCAAAACCGACCTTTCCTAAACCCATGCCAAAGCACAACCAGACGTGTGAAGACACCAGAGTGTCCAAACCTGGAGGCGTGGCCCACCTTGCGAATAGTGACATGGGTGGGCGTAGTAACACTGAAAGCTCAACCCCCATTGCACATTACCTAAATGAAGGTCAGGATGGTTCTCGCACAGTAAACCAACAAGCCATGCTGAAGCAGCAGAGACTTGGCACCTTTGCGGAGTATGAGGCCAAATGGAATGGCAAGAAGAAGACGACAGAACCAAGGCAATCTGGAAGATACCACTCTGCAGATAACATCCTTGAAACAGGAATTGAGAAGCAAAGAAAGCCTACCTGTCTGCATGAAAGATCTAGATCCTCCCCTTCTGCTGACTTCTATGGGCAGGTTGGTTATTTCACAGTTTTCTAGGCTTAAATCGTATTTTTCTTAAAACATACAATGTTAATACACAAGCAAAATGTGTTTGACTTCTAGTGCCATATCTTACACCCATGGGCATGCTGGTCTAAAAAGAGGAGTTTTCAGGTGCATTCTTGGCGCGTTGCTATTTTGAGGAACTGAAAAAAGTCTGCGCCACTGACCAACTCAAACCTGGTCTAAAGCTTGCAATATTTTATTATGTTATTTAAAGAGCGCGTTAGTAGAAAATGCGCCTCTGGGTCCACAACACGCTTTCACTATACTTATTACACAGAGGGAAGTGCAACAGCACACAAACATGACAAAAATAAAAAAATATTTATGAGAATGTAAAAGCTTAATATTGTTTACATAAAGAAAAATCTGGCTTGTCACGTAGATGGTCTGCTCGTAAGCTTTAACCTCATGCACGAGCAGATGCGTTTTCTTTCTGGAGAAGCGTCCAGTCTTTACTCTTGCAAATGGCGCGAGCGCTACTGGCTCTTTATGGGAATGAGAGATGCGACTCTGATTGGTTTTCTGCACTGTGTAGACCACCACCAACCGTTTTCCCGTTGTTTAACTAGCATAAGTGGATTTGTTCATGCACTGAGTACACCTGTGCGCTTTAGACCATGCGCTAGAACTTTAAAATATAGTTTAAGTGCGAAAAATCTACATAAAGGCAAGAACTTAGTCAAACATTAAACAAGACAGACACACCTACAGATCAGGAAAGTCACAAGCAAGATACTTGTACAATCAATCGTATTAACTTAAATCACAAACAGTATTCTTGAATTAAAAATTTGTTTGGATATATAAACTTGACATATATTGCTAAACAAAGGGGGTTAAGTTATTTTCATTATATTCCTTTCAGAAGCTTAAACTTCAAGAAAAGAAATCAGATGCGTGTTGTAAACCTGAAAGAAATCTCTACAACCAAGATATGAATGGAATAAGGTGGGTGATGTGCCATTATTTTTTGCATTACAGTGAATGAGTTTATAATTCCTTTTAGGATCCTTAGTCTTTTAAAAGTACATGTGTATTTTTATCTATAAAGTTCAAGAGTCTCCCGGTCATGTGTCAGATCGAACCAGACAGATTTTTCTTTGTAATGGAAATGATACTAATGTTAACAGCTCTTACCGAGATTGTGTTAGTGTCTTGGTGAAACTATGCCAGTGCTAATGGCTCTGATCTTGGCCTCATTGCAAACAGAAATCCACACTTAGGTCAGTCTGTCTGCTCTCAGCTGGTAAAAGACAAACAGTAGACTCTTTATGATCCTCACTGGCTTTGGATTTAGCCCAGCTGTGACAGTCTAGCTATTCTCACTGACTGGGTTTTGTGTTTTGAGGTGTGGGTTTGCAAGTACGACATAGGAAGTGTTCAATCATCCCATTCATAAAGCCAAAGAGAACTTTGATCTTATTTATTATTTATTGCCTCAATGACTTGTATGATTCACTATTATGCACATGCTTATCGAACAGAGCTTTTAATTCATGCTAAACATTCAGAATTTCAAAACCATCTCGACGGAGGAAAGGAGTAATTGAATAATGCATTAAGATGGCACAGAGCAGTATTAGCATCATCTTTTTACAAAAAGCTTTTGAAAACTGAAAAAGGATATGAAAAGCATCCAGTTACCTGTCTCTTTTCATTTGTTTTGGTAGTTTTTATGTACATTTTTAAGTAACTGCATTTTTATGATGGAGAAAACACGATTGCATGAATGTGAATAGATAATATATTTTGAATATATTTTAAAGATGTTTAAAGAAAGTTTGTTTGGATATCCTGTTTAAATGCAGGTTTTAGGTGTGGCTAAAGTATAAGTAAATCGGGTCAAAGTGAATATTTGTTTTAGATTAGATTTAGATGCATGTTGCATGGATATTAGAGTTAAAGTTATACAAAACTGCAAAGTTGTTGTTTTTGATAGTTGACCTCCTTATGTATCTTATTGCCACGACAATGATTGTATTTTATGTGTTGTTGTAGCAAGATCACAAAGTAGCGTTCCATCATTTGTTTTAATTTTCCAAGAAATACTTGAAACAAAACCACATTTTCCAAAAAATGGAAACTGCACAATTGTATTTCACAATGATAATTGTATTTCATAATGTTTTTCATAAACAGGTATTGTATAACTTTCCTATAACCACAATTTCCAGACATTATATCCACTGGCTCCACTTGATCATTTTGTAGACGCAAGGTGTGGCAAACTGGAACAAGTCTGTTGATGCCAAACATCAATCACCCAAAGCCTTGTAAATTGCCCCCTATGAAATATTTTGTTTTGATTCATGCTTGTAATGAAGGTGTTGTGCGGAGCACGATTACTGCCGAGACTGTCTGTTCCAACTATGAATTATATAGTACACCTGCATTGCACTATGGATTTTGTTTTTAGAAATTCTGCCATTTTTTTCTGCCATCAAAGTCTACCGCCTTTCTATCTTTAACAAAACGTGACTCAATTAAAAAGGACTAAATTAACGGATTTTATACCCCAGCACTGACTAATATATTTTAAATATATCTTCTGCGAGAACTGTAAATCTAGAATGTAAACATGTTAGTTGAGCTACAAGCAATGTAGCCCCTCCCAGATGAGAATATATACTGTATGTTCAGGGCAGGAAGCACCTGTCGCTGAAGCCGGGACCTCCTCCAATTATCAGATGTGAGTTTAGCTTCTCAAAGGAGTCAAGTATAATATTTAAGAACAACTTTTAACACAGTTAAGTTTTATACAGGCTGCAGCATGTCTACCTGAATGGCAGACTTTTATTGGGCTTAAACTTTACCTTCCACTGAATTTCGAATCATCCTGAAACTGTAAGTTTGTAGATAATTCTAAAATTTTTCGCTATGCTGATGCACATTTTTAAAATGTATAGTTACACCTTTAAATACAGATTAAATTCATAAATGCACAAATGAATTGCACAAAATGTATGTTGCTTGGCAACTGTAAAGAGTTGTTACTGTTAGACGAACTGGTTATTTCAGTATTTATCTATAAGAAGTTACATTGCTGTCCTCTATTAACATGTTGTGGTTTTGTAAAAACAATAAACCACTTGACAGCTTCCACAGCCTCCATTTTTTTGTTTTAATAAACTTATACAGTTGTTTATACACACTCTGTACTAGACCTTTCTGGTTAAACACGTTTTGTCATATGAATTTGATTAAACAAGGAAAGTGAGCTTGGTGACTCCTGACATGTTAGACTGATGTGTTTGATTAAAGGTTGAACGTTGGGTGTTCCTTGCTGTCGTGGATAAAGTGTTCGTATGGTTTGATGGAGATTGGCTGCATGCCAGCTCATGTTAGCATTATCAGCATTATCAGTTATTAAAGTCAAAAAACGATTTAAATTTTTATATTTACTAAGTTGGGCATCTTATATTCTATTATTAAATCATTTGTTATATATTGGCTACAAGTGTTGGGTAACAAGTATTTATTGTGCTGCATCAGCCATATTGATCAATTGCACTACTTACTGTTTTATTTTTGTACTTTATTTTCATTCCGTTCTTGTCTGTGGAACACAGAAGTTGGTTTTATACCCCTGAAAGGTAACTGACAAAGTATTAAGTTGATGTTGTGGGTGTGTGTATTTCTGTGCAGGTCAACTCGGTGTCATACGTTTGTGCGCATAATCTGTACTCAATGACTAATCATAGTTTACACAAAAGTGTTTTTTCATCATTTACTTATTCATCATTTAATTAGTCATTTCTAACCTGTAGGACATTCTTAATTCTGCAGAACACAAAAGAAACATATTTTAAAGAACATTGGTACCACCATTGGACCCCATTGACTTCCATTGTATGGACTCCATGGATTCCACAAAGACATTCCCAAATATATTTTGTGTTCCCCAGAAGAAAATAGTCATGAACAGGTTTTGAACAGCATGCATACTAAGAGTAATAATCCACATTTATGATCTTTCTCTATAAATTATTATGATTTATTATTAATCTGAAACAAGGATAAGAGTAAAAGCATAAACCTAAACATTCCAGATTAAGAGAGGAAAAGTGGTTCTCTTTGCCAGTTGCTGCAGGGGAAAGATCATTCATTCTCTATGAGCATGACAGGCTTGTGGGAACAGAAATATGCAGGGTATGACATCCAGCCTGGGAGTTACCATAGAGAAATCGTGAAATGTGGGAGAAATGTCTGCCTGCCTATCGATTTACACTCAACACAGTGAGGCTTTGTGCACCAAAAAGGCAAATATATTCAAAGTTTGGGCCTTTGATAGAAGCATCTTCAGTAAAATGCGATGTTGGATTGAGTACTTAATTTCTCTCATTTCTCTTTTTTTTTTTAAGATTAAACCCAAAAGAACACAGTGAACCTGTATGCAAGGCGAAACCAGAACCTCCTGCTTTGACTAAAGACCTGGAGATAAAGTCTTCAGATCCTCCACCCGGTCACCATAAACCTGCCCCGCCGTTTTCTGACTTCAGCCCTCGCAGTGAACCATCAGCCCTCTCCATAAACAAGAGCTCTGTTCTCTTGCCCCATCTGGAGAAGTACAAATGCCCTGAGGGCACACCTCCTCCCCTTGGCAAATTTCAGGAGGTCCAGCCTGGATCACAAGGAGGAGTCTTGGCGTCACTCTCTCCTGTCAACAGTCAATGTTCCACCCCTTCCCAAGTTCCCCGGAAGAGCTTGGAGCTCAGCAAAGGGCCAGTCAGGGAGGAGGAACTACAACAAGAGCTTATGCCTCCTCCCTTTCCACCTCCTCCCCCTCCTGTTGCCCCGCCCACCCAACAAAGCACTGGCCCGACCCAGCCCACCATGGAGGTGCAGCGTTCACCCTCACCACAGTTCGCTCCCCAGAGGCTGACCGACAAGCCCCCTGTTTCTGTCTCCATACAGGATGAAGCTCCTGGAAGGTAAGATTTTCTGGATTTAAGGTTTAATTTCGAAGTTGAGGACTTTTTCCCAGGTCTGCTCTGGAATTTAGGGAGAGTTCCACTGGCAGACCACAGCTGGCTTCCTAACAGCTGCAATCTTAAAACCATCACTGGAAACTCTCCCTATTGCCCAGTAATTTAATGACAGACAGTGCTGCTGTGGCAGTCTCTTATTGTATTCATGCACATACAAGGGGCTTATTCATATGTTTCCTTTCCGAAGAATGAAGTTCTTCAGACTAGAATATTGCAAATGAACATTTCTGTGGCATTCTTTTGGTTGTTTTTGAGGTTTTTGATAGCCTCACGTTGTCTATCCCTCAGCAGCTTCTTTATGGGCAGAAGTCTAGAGTTTGGAGATGATGAGGGTTCTGGTCAGGAGAAAAATGCTCTAGTGACGTTGTACATGATGATACACATCCATACATAATCATATGTATGGGTGTGTATAGATTTAGTCACAGGAATTCACGAAGCCCTTTTTCTGGTTTTCCTGTCCAGCCTGGCAGCTCGTATTTGTGGAGAACAAAACTAAAGCATCTTCACACACATTAGACTAAAGAATCTTTTCGTCTGAACCTTGTTTTGTTGACTCTTTTTGCCTAGTTTGTAACCCATTACCAGCGATTATTTTGTGGAAACCCACATGACTGATTGAAAAAAACGTATGATTTCTTTATCATTTATATTGTAAAAACCGGTAAAAATGTATTCTTTGCCCTTTTCAATGATATGTAGTTAGTCATGATGAGTCTAGAATTCATCTGTAAAAATTTTCACTCATGGTATAGTAACATTTAGTAGCATCTGATTTTTAGCATCATACATTTTTGTAAAATAATCCATTATTGGTGCTATATCATTTTTATTGTTAATAAAGTTGCTTTGGAACAATGCACATTGTGAATAGCGCTATATAAATAAATTGAGTTAAAGTTAAAGAAAATTGTTGCCAAAAGTATGTACTTTTATTTGTACATATGTATTTAAAAAAGTTCCTATAAAGTTTGTATTGTAAAAATGATCTAATATGTATTCTAGTCTTCGAAATGATCATTGATATATGGTTTGTCACGATTAGATAAGAATTGAATAGTAAAAGTATTAATAGTAAATTATAATTTACTATTAATAATTTAATAGTAATTTAATAATGATCATTGATAAATAGTTTGTCACAATTAGATAAGAATTGAATAGTAAATTATAATTTACTATTAGTAATTTAATAATGCTATTAATAGTATTTGTATGCCTCAATTATCTCCTAAAAACTGCTTATAGAGTCGTTTTTAGGTTTTATTAAGGGATAAGAATGTGTTTTATACATACTAATATAGAACCAATATGCATGTTAATAAGCAAGTAATAAATGATGGATTTGTGTACTTTAATATAAAGGGTAACTCAATATTTTAATGTAATTTATATTAAAATTCAATTTATATCTATCTATCTATCATTTTATCTATATAAAATCTGTATGTTTTTCTTAAACATATATATGTTTGTGATCTAACAGCACTAAACATTTTTAGATGAACCCAAGTTATTATGTTAGTATAGTGACAGTGAACAGGTCGCATTTTTTTGTGTAGAAAACAATATTTATATTTCTGTTTGTTTCAATTGTTTACCAGGATGGATCGAGTTAAAGATGAGACCACAGCAGTGAAAAAAGTGCCCATTAAGATCGTCCACTCAGAGAGCAACACAGAAAAAGAGAGTCGACAGTACCTCGACTTGCACGGAGAGAACCCTCTCACCTCCCAAGCACCTGGAGTTACTCATCTTCAGAGTTTAGGAAACCCAGATCAGTCGTATTCCCTTTTCTGTACTTACACAAGGCAAAAGGACCAGGAGCCTGAATCGAGAGAGGTACCCATGGGTCCTCTAAAAGACCAGGGTCTGCAAACCAATGTGAGCCCCGTACCTCACACAAAACATGGTCAGCAGCTCGACCCATCGGTGGATCACAACAGCAACGGTGTATCTTCACACACTTCTCGCTCTGAGGATGACGATGGCAAGAGGGAAGAGCTGGCTAGAGATATAATGGGCAAAGATAAGACCCTGGTGGAGATTTTAGACCAGAGTAAGATGAAGACCACTATGGATCTGATGGAGGGGATTTTCCCTCAGGGAGAGCAGCTGCTCGAGGAGGCACAACAGCGACGGAAAGCTGCTCCTAAACAGCTGTCCCCTCGCAACTCTGTGGAGAAGTCAGTATTACTTATGTACTTGCTTTCAACGCATACTTTCATCTGATTTCATAACTCATATATCGGGTTTGTCTGATATTTTTTCAATGAGGAATTCAGGGTTATTATTAAGCCCCGCCCATGTGGTTGTCAGAAAAAGCTAAGAATGACTGATAAAGGGATACTCCACCCAAAAATGCAAATTGTAGTATCATTTACTCGCCCTCAAGTTGTTCAAAAACTGTATGACTTTCTTTGTTTTGCTCAACACAAAAGTAGATATTTTGAAAAATGTGAGAAAGCAAATAGTTCTGGGGCACCATTGACTACCATAGTAGTTTTCTTTTACTATTGTGGTTGTCAATAGTGCCCCAGGAATGTTTGTATACAAACATTCTTCCAAATATCTTTGTGTTCAGTTTCATTTAGACAGGTTCAGATCAACTTGAGGGGACTACATAATAACAGATATAATTTTCTGATGAACTGTCCTTGAATTATGTATGTATTTTATAGTATATGTAAACATGTTTAATTTCTAAAGTTGTAAATAGGTGAAGTTGAAATCGTGGCATTGAACCATGAACAGTTTGTACAGAACAACTTGTGTTGTTTAACTTGCTTCTCTGTGATTTCTCATATCTATCATGTGTGGGTTCTCAGGAAGGAGGACAAGACCCCGGTGGCAGCCACCGCTTTAGTGACTAATTCCACCTACTACAGTACGTCTGTGCCCAAAGCAGAGCTGCTGATAAAAATGAAGGACATGCAGGAACAAAGCGTGGAACACGTCTCAGAAGATGAACTGGAGGAGGACAATGAAAATGATCTCTCCAGCAAGAAGGTACTGCCTGTTCCAACACAATGTGTAGAAAATCAAAAGCTTCCTACTAATTCATTTCACTTTACAATAAGGTTGTTTTTGGGTAGTTGACAAATAAACCGTACATGTGTCCTATGTTGTGGAGTTAGAAGGTGTAACAAAGATCCATACAGGGAAGGAAGGAGGCGGGAACCGGCGAACATTTACCAAAACTTTAATTAAATAAACAGTAATACAGAAGTAAAAGACCACAAGCCACCTCACAGCAGACTGCCGGCCACCTCACAGCAGACTGCCGGCCATACAACATAAACACAATCTTAACACGTCTGGGTCTGGTCCTCTATCGTCAACAGTCCTGCCGCTTGTCCCCTTAAGCTCCCGATCTCCTCCGTGAGATATGCAGGACCAGCGCACGCACAGCTGATTCCAACTATCACTCGTCCCACCTTCCTAACCACAGAAGTGTTGAAAAAATATAAGATAAATCCATCTTATGCTATTTTATATTATACATATAAATATTCATATTCATAATATAAATTAATATATTATATTAACAGTTTGTTTTATAGATTTTAGCTGTCACTCCGTAGGACACATTTATGGTTTAATGCACTACCTAACATTCTATTTTCACTTCTTTTTTTTGTCATAGTTCATGTTCATTTAAGCATTTACTAACACATTTAAAAAAACAAAAGTAACTGTTAATGCAACATGAAATAACATGAGTAATTGTATTGTCATTAACTGACATTAACAAAGATTAATAATGCTGAAACAACAGTATTCTTCGTTTTTAGTTTATGTTTGTTAATGCATTTATTAATGTTAACAAATACGTTCACATTGTGGTATTACTACACAATGGTATTTAAATATGGAGTCTCATGTTGTTACCATGTTGATTTAGTACACACTAAACAACATCAGCCTTAACCTATGCTGCTGTTAATGTCCTTCTCCATCTTTGTTGAATAATTCTTGTTAGATAACCCTGTCAAAAACATCATTTAAAAAATAAGTTAAAAATAAATCAGTAAGTAACACATTAATGAATAAATAATTCAAATTATTAATCGTGATTAATTGTATCCAGAATAAAAGTTGGTGTATACATAATATATGTCTGTGTACTGTATACACGCATACACATACGTGCATATAATTAAGAAAAATATAAAAATGAATAAATGTTTATATATAATATAAATTATTGGTAAATATAAATAAATACATCCTTAGTAGATATATATTCACGTACATCATGTGTATGTTTTTATATTTATAAATAGAAAATGAATATGCACAGAACCCAGACAAATATTATTTTGATTCTATCCGTGATTAATCGTTTGACAGCCCTAAAATAAATATATTTTAGTTTGAGATAAACTTGTGGTCTCCCTAAAATGTTGGTGGTTCTTTTTTCCAGCACGTGTTGATTGACAGCCTGAGCAAGAAGCTGCAGGTCCTAAGAGAAGCTCAGGAGAGTCTACAGGAGGACGTTCAGGACAACAATGCTCTTGGAGAGGAAGTGGAGGCTGTCGTACAAGGCGTCTGCAAACCCAATGAGCTCGACAAGTTCAGAATGTTTGTCGGCGACCTTGATAAAGTGGTAAACCTTCTGCTGTCCCTGTCTGGACGTTTAGCCAGAGTGGAAAATGCGCTCAACAGCCTGGAGGAAGATGCTTCGCTGGAGGAGAGGGTAAGGAGGGGCCAGACGAAAAAAAATGTTTGGTTAATTGGAAATAAGGTGGTACCTTTTTGTTCCATTGTTGTACCATATTCGTTTTTGTAGGAGTATCAAACTTTTAAATGAGTTGCCAGAATGTAATAGAGTCTACTTATTATATAAATATTCATGTTATGCTTCACGCTTGTGGTTCACTTGTATTTGAAATCGTATATAAAGCATAACAAATATTTGTATTTGTTTTATCATCATCATGTTTCGCAGCGCACGCTGACAGAAAAGCGCAAACTGTTGATCCGTCAACACGAAGACGCCAAGGAACTAAAGGAGAACCTCGACAGGAGAGAGGGTGTGGTCTATGAGATCCTGGCAAGCTACCTGCTGGAGGAGAGGATGGCTGACTACGAGCACTTTGTAAAGATGAAATCAGCCCTCATCATTGAGCAGCGAAAGCTTGAGGACAAGATCAAACTGGGCGAAGAGCAGCTCAAGTGTCTTATGGACAGTCTTCCAATAGACCAGAGGATCATGAACTGAGGATTTTTCGTTCAGTGATCCAAATCAACTCGCCTGACACGCCCTAAATAACAGGGTTCCATAGCGGTACTTACTGCGAATGGAATTTCTGTACATTGTGGTCAGATATTAGGTGCTCCCGTCTGCCGCAGAACTGAAAATATTTTGGCAAGACTCGTGAAGCTTTTAAGACCCTGACAGTGCTGGGCACTTTCAGGTTATGATTTTACAGACCCCACTGTGGCTGTAATCCTTTTTTAATTCGGTATCATCTGATGGTTTTCTCGATGTTACACGACCCATAGAATCATATGGTGATTAAAAATGATGCCTTTCTGAACTGTTTAAAATATACTTCAGAATTATGTTTGCACAGTGCACTTAATGTGCTATTTAAACTTTAACTTGCTTAGGTTATCAACTCTGTATAGGCCATGGTCAATCACTGTGCTGTTGCTTTTTAACCACTAGAGGGCAATGAAGGACACAAATTTAAACGTGTCTGTCCCTGAAGTTGGGATTAGGCACACACTCTACAAAAGCATTTCCGTTCCATTTGCATTCATTTTTCACCCACATATATGCTGTGATGCCAGGAGGTTTTAATCGACTTCCAAAAAGGACTTTCTGATGGTGCATTCTTTCCTGCGGCTTGCATCGCTGTCCCGATCGTGTTAATTCAATGTTATTTTTAGTAATTTATTTTAGCCTTTTGAATTTTTGTATATAACTAGAATAGGCTAGTCTTGTACGGCTTCACTATGTTAGTCAGACAAACTACGACTAAGACTTCATGCTTTGTATAGATATGTATTTAGGATTGCTTGTAAGTATTCTTGTGTCTAAAGATTCTGAGAGACTTGCCTAAACTACATAATGTTGTTATACTATATAATAATCTCACTAAGGATTCAGTGCTTGTCTATAAAATACCAACTGCCTTTTGCTTCTAATGTTGTGTCCATGTCTTTAATAACTTTGTGTGATTTTTGTGTTTTTTACGAGTCATAGATCTTATTTTAATTCTTAATTTCCTTACACGGTGAATCAAGATTTAGCAATTTATGTAATACAAGTTAAAAGCTAATTGAGCTCATTGTATTATTGCTAATCAATGCGACCAGTTGCTGGGTATTGCATTGTTCCTCTGTATTCTTCAGATAATAATTCATTTTATTTGTGACGATTTAGCTCATAATGGCAATTAGCAAGTATTTATATAATTTTTGCTTTTGATGGCAACATAGCAGCCACCATAAGGGTGGATCATTCATACAATGGGGTTACGCAGTTATGTGCAGTGAAGCACTTAACTGCTTTATTTATTGATTCTTATATCCGAGTAGCTTTAATCACTTTAAGATTTAAATTAATTTGTAACCTTTGAAAAAGACATAAAATTCTTATCTATAAGATACACCTAATAGCAGTTGCAACATTGTTATGACACTAACATACTTAGATTACAGCATGTGTATATTTCTGCTACGATGCATACTTGAGTCTGAACTATCTAGTTATGCAATACTACAGATAAATATTACTGAAAGATCGAATGTCTTTAAAGGAACAGTTTGAGTGAACCGCATACAATAAACATTAACCTCAAGGGGAGAGATGCATAGTACCAGGTTTTAGCTCAAGAGCTAATTTTTACCCCTAGTTCATGGGCAGTCTGATGTTAACACATCATACATACATGAATAGTGAAATTTACGTTGACCAAATAAATAAAATGGTAAAAAGGGTCATATTCACACCTTTCATTTTATTCTACTCGTATAGACTTCAGAATACACACCCACACATACACACACATATTCCTTCTGATGAACACAAAGACTTAGAAAAAATATTAGGATGAATGCTTGTAACTAAGCAGTTCTTGGTCTTGGCCATCATTGACTACCATAGTAGAACTGTTTGCTTTCCTACATTCTTCAAATATATTTTGTGTTCAAGACATTTATAAAGGAATTTTCCTACTTTGGTAATAGAAGGGAACAACTCGAGGGTGAAAAATGATGACAGAAGTTTTATTTTCGCTCAAGAGTCCCTTTAAATTGAACACAACCTGCACCATGTTTTACCCCTCAGGTTTGATTAAACTATCACAAAATAACGTGTATGTGGGTAGTTGACGAAGAAATGTGTCCTAAGGTGTAGGCCTAACCAAGAATTTGAAAAAAATAACAATAAAGATAAATCTTTCTTTTGCTGTTTTATATCATAAATTGGTCTGTTGGAACGCAAAAGAAGATATTTTGAAGAATTTAGGAAAGAAAACCGTTCTGAGGTACCTTTGACAACTATGGTGGTCAATGATGTCCCAGAAATGTCGGATGCTAATATTTTTGTAAATATCATTCTTTATGTTCAGCAGAACAAAGAAATGTATACAGGTTTGGAACAATTTGAGGTTGAGTAATTCATTTCCCATGAAATAGAAACTTCAGCTCAAATTATAAATCAATAAAATGACAATTTTAAAAACAGTTGTATTTCCTCAATATCAGATTTGTGCTTATTTGCAGCTATAATAATATGTTTAAGTTTTCCAGAGTTTATTGTTAATGATATAAAATGACTTCATAACCAAACTACTTCTATTAGAATAACACAATATAAACCACAACCTGAAAGTGTCTCTTTCAAATTTTAAACTCGTGAGAGTTTGGAGACATTTTTTTTCAATAATAGCCCAACAAATAACATTGAACATATTCAATGTCGAAACAAACACATCGGGTAACAGATTACAACTGTATGGCAATAACAGTCCAGAGTTACATTTCACTCCTGCCCCTTTTCTTCCATTTAATGGATATTGTTCATGAATCATTAACCAAAGTTGTGTTTGATCTGTACGTGTCAGGTGGGAAAGTGTCTGCCCAGTTGTGTTTGAGCAGTGAAGGTGGATAATCCTATAGCAGGATATGTGTTCAGTTTTAAAAAAGGCTTTCGATTCAAAACTTTTTAAAGGTAAGAAAGAGAGTCTTATGTTTTATATATACGTGTTCAGAAATCGTTTACAGATCATTTTATTTCTCTCTTTCTCTCAACCCCATCTGATATGTAACTTTTCTCTTCCTCTATTGCTCGGTCTCACGTGCAAAGCCTTGTGCTTGGCCTTGCAATGTCCTTTTTCCTTCCTCTGGAAACATAGCGCTTCACACAAAAACGTTATCCTCAGACAGAAAAGATCTTTTGTGTCTAAAGGAAGCACATTGTGCGTTGCATGTTTTGTAAATATCCTTCAAGACGGCTCTACCTGTCTGATGTGTGGCACTGTGGGTAATGAACGTACATGCCGTTGCCATAAAAACAGCTGTTGTGCCCATGGGAATGCTGGTTTGAATCCGGCCTGCGTCATGCTCAAATCCCATTGCTCATTCACTTTCCTGTCTTCTCTACACTGGCGAGACGCCCATGTGAAAGCTTACGCTAAAGAGAGTGCACTAAGTTGTCTTTTTTTAAATGGTATTTCTGTCTACCTCTATTGTGTTATGACCAGTTTTCCTTAAGTGACTTCAGTTTCCTTCAGAGTATTTTATAACAGTGTGTATTTTAAAGGGGTGGCTTACCCAAATAAAAAAATTCAGTTATTTACTCATTTTAAACCTGTATGACTTTCTTCTGCAGAACACAAAAGAAGGTATTTTGAAGAATGTTGGTAACTGAACCACAGTGGTACCCATTGACTTCTATTGTATGAACTCAAAACCAATGCAAGTCAATGGACAATGCCGTTCTTCTGTTTACCAACATTCTTCAAAAATGCTAAAAGCTTTTCGTAAATTAAAATGATTTATTTGTTAACTTTTTATCTTACAGAATACATGAACCTGCAATGTGACCATGATGTGAACAACAGCATGCAGACCTGAGGACAAATCTTCGCTAGATGGTGTTGGGTCTTAATTCTAACTATGGCTTACCGGGCCCATTCAGCCCATTTGCAATTCTTGGGTCTGATATTAGGTTTTGTAGGATTGATAATCACAGCGTGCCTTTCAGGAGTGAATGACTGGAGAATATGGTATTTGGATGATCAATCTATCATCAGCGGGGGATTGGCCTGGGTGGGCGTATGGAGAGCCTGTTTCAACAGCCATATTTTGGACTCGTCGGAATTCTGCAAAAGCATCAGTCTTACAGACTCCTTCATTCCTCCAGAAATAGCAGCTGCCCAGGTACTCTGCATGACTGCTTTTGGTGTGGGTGTGGTGGCGAACTTGGTCGCTGGATATGCGGTGAGAATTGCGTACTTTGGGGTTGACAGTGGGAGTGTCAGACTGGCCTTTGTGGTGGCCGGCTCCTTATTTTGGCTTACCGCTGCGTGTTCAATCATTCCGGTCCTCTGGAATATGAATTCTGTGCTTACAAATCTCACAATAGACTTCCCCCCAGACTTCTACCTGCCCCCGGCTCCAATAAAACAGGAAGTGGGCCTGGGGATCGGCGTTGGGATCTGCTCATCTGTGCTGCTCATTGTCAGTGGTCTATTCTTAATGTGCTATAAGGATCCTGTCAAAACCAAAACCAAAACTAGTAGTAGACCAATGGAACATTTGAATAACATAAATGTCAGGTCTGAAAGCTCTCTGGATAGAATTAAAGAGAGCGGAAATGAGGGAGTGATCAACCTAGCCTTTGAGAATGAGAAGAACATTTAGGATGAATCGCATAACTCCATGGAATGACATTGAAAATTTTAAACGCAAATCTTTTGACAAAGACCAGCGCTTGTGTTTTAAGACTACATATTTAAAGGTCCAGTCAGTCATAGAGGCAAGGTTGGGAATTGCAACCAACGGCTCATTCCACCCCTCTCCTCCCTTTCGAAACACTACGAAGGCTGACAGAACATGGCGAATTACATGCAAGGGGACCCGCGGTGTATGTAGATAGAAATAGCTCATTCTAAGGTATTAAAAGCATGACGCTTCATTGTGTAAGCTCTTCATACACCTTGGCATGCATTTATATTATGTAGCATTTCTATCAATAGATCATCCCAAAAATGACACACTGGACCTTTCGGTATAATTTAAATCCTTGAAGTAATTTTAAAGGGTTGATTGATAGTATAGGCTGCGCTGCACAGTGAATATATTTGTATAAATTGAGTAAATAATCTGTTGTCAAAGTGATTCTTAACCAGGGGACCAGGGACCACCAGGGGGTCTCACGGTGATCTAAAATAAAATATAACAAGAGTTAAAATAAGCTTAAACAACTAAAATTCAATATATTTGGTTGAATTTTGTAATGAGTAGACCTATTTTATAGTCATGCCGTAGTAGAATACTTTACTGGATCAAAATAGTTATGTGGCAGGTAAATGCAGTTCAAAGGGATAGTTTACTCAAAAATGGAAGTTTTATCAAAATTTCAAACCTGTATGGTTTATCTTTCTTCCACGGAACAACTGAATATATTTTAAAGAAAGTTTGTAACGAACGACAGCAGCACAGACAGCATGGACACAAATGCAATGCAAGTCAATGCGTGCCGACACTGTTCGGTTACCAACATTCGTCAAAATATCAGAAGAAAGTAATTCATGATTTAAATGACAAAAGGGTGAATAAATGAGGACAGAATTTTCATTTTTGGGTGAACTATCACTTCGACAGTGCTTACATAAATACTCAAAATGCCAGCTTGTTATTTTTTAATAGTAGTGTAGATAATACTATAGGCTACTATATATAGCACATTGAATATACATATTAAAAGTATTTGCCAGAATGAGTAACACCATGTCCACACTGCCACGCAATGTCGCAACAAAGAAAATGTATTTTTCAGTTATTTCGACAAGCCATGATGACAACATGCGACAAGCTACAATGGATTCTGTACTAGAAACATTTTAATACCGCACGTTGCGTGACACGCGCCTTGACATATAGTGTCAGCACGGTGTAAGAGTTACTCCTGAGAAAAGGTCTTGCATATTTTTTAGCAAATATCGTTGTGATATTTGTGCATTTTAATTGCCTGTTCTCGGGCCACAATTCATTTTACCTGCCATTAAACTGTATTAACACTAAATGACCCTGGATTTAGCTGACTAAGAGTGGATCTTTGAACGGGGAC
Source organism: Barbatula barbatula (assembly GCF_947034865.1). NCBI lineage: Eukaryota > Metazoa > Chordata > Actinopteri > Cypriniformes > Nemacheilidae > Barbatula > Barbatula barbatula. The sequence continues at coordinate 18,770,034 of NC_136770.1, forward strand.
AAGGGGCTTTTGCTTTCAGAGGAAATAACCCCTGCCACGAGTGAAATGAACTTTACTGTTATTCCTCAGCTTGACACTTGCCCTTATTACTGTTTTTTCAACATCCCCCACGGTCTTCCAGTTTGTTACTTGCCAACATTTAATCTTGTTAAAATCGAACATTGATTTTGACAAATCCCACTGAAAATTACAAGGTTTTCCTCTGTTATAAAACCACATAATCCTCCTGATTATACGACAAAGGGAAGTAATTCCTTGCCAATTAAAGCCGAATTTTGTTTTCTGTGTCGGTTCACTGGCCTGTCAAGGTCCCCTTGCAACCTGATGATTGATTTAAAAAAAACACGCAATTCATACACAAGAGTTTTAAGGATTTTATGAATAGTGGGTAAAGACCACCGGCCCGTTTGCCTGCCAGGATGGACTCCCTGGGCTATTGCTGATTGAATGTACAGTACATTGTTCTGAGGAAGAGGTGAAGGAAACATCCTGAGGCTCCATACTGAGACAAACGCATTGTATTCTAGTGGGCAGCTAACATAAACACATTACCATTATGTGATTGAGAGTGGTGTGTGATGATGGTGGAATGAAACAACCCTTCATGAATCTCAGTATGAAACCCTCTTTAACAACAACATGTTTGTGCTGTATTGAAGGACACATTCAGATTGTTACACAAAAGATGGAAGAGCGGTTAAAAACAATAGGAGATTTATTGTGAATAGCCGATTGGGTTTGTGCGGTTTATCTGAGATGTCTGACACCAACACTTTTCATACTATGACACATGGCGTGATAAGACAAAACTGTAGACAAGGGTGAAGGCCAATAGCATTTTTATACAGTTCAGCATTTCCATATCAGCAAGACATATTGCATAAGTAAATACACTGGAAGTATACTATTTATATGGCAAATATTTAAATGTTTATAAAACTAACTATATAAAAGTAACTTATCCTATTCATTTTTATTTAGTGTTATGATGTTATGTAAAAAGTGACTGTATAAAAAATATAGCAGTACTTTTAACTATTTTTAGAGTTGAAAAATGTTTTGAACTCAAAGATTTTATGTTATCCTGAGATCCCTGAATACAGCTGTCTTTATTAAAATTATTTAAGTGAATATGGTGTTTGGTTTTATGTCTGAACTAAACCTTAAAGGGACAGTTCACCCAAAAATGAAAGTGAGTAAATGAAGACAGCATTTTCATTTTTGGGTGAACTGTTTGTTTAAATAAATGAATTCATTACAGATTATGGGATCTTTTCATATATCATTTCTGTGCAGTCTGTACGTCTGTGTGTATCCAATGTCTGTCTTAAAGGTTTTACAAAAACAAGATCAAATTCTCATTGATCCCCTAAAAAATCTCTTTATACTGTATCTGCTTAATTCCAAGATGAAACCCACAGGTAGTTTTGCTTACATGAATGTAATTTCATTTTAAAAAGCCTGGGAAACAGCCTATAAAATAATGAGCTTCATTATACTATTAACGATACTTCATTATTTCATGAGTTTTGGAAATAATTATTGACTTTTTTGTTGTACTAAGGGTGCATTGATGTAAAAGCTGTGGTGTGTGATCATTTGTTGGGTGTGTTGTAATTTTGGCGTCAGATGTTGCGGCGTGAGAAACCGTTGGCATTTTACAATGTCTTGAAATTCCTTTGTAGTACCTTCTATGGTTTTGAGCTGCAGCCTGTATCACATCTACGCAGGTCATCTTACCCTCTGCTCCTCTGTATAAGCATAGCATCTTTTGTTTGCTTGCACTACGAGCTATCCTTGGGGACCAATCGCACTAATGGCTTCAGATTTTTAGGTGATAAAGTAAAACCATAAGCAGTTATCTGAAATGAAAGAGTTGATGATAGAATTTTATTTTTTTGTGAATATAAATAAGTTTATAAAAAGGTTTTATACTCCATCAGTGTTCGGTATAGTCACAAATTGTAAAATCTTTGGAATGTTTAGCTTTTCTTTGCACTAATGTTCTCTTGAATATGTATTGCATAAAAATGCATGAGGTAAATGATTACATGAAACAGACCTCTGCATCACACATGTTTGTTTTATGTTTGCCTTTTTGTTCTCCGAATTAAAGTATTCACATTGTATAATATTCATATTATGCCTTGATATAATAATGCCAGTGTGTAAACAAACTGTTTTACTCTGAATGGTGTTTACCCACTGTAATAAATGTTGACAACATAACTCAATGTGTTCGTTTATCGGCTATTTTCACTCTCGATTGTTTCCAGTTAACTCCATTAGGACATTGTTCCTAATGAGTCGAAGACACACCATTTCCCTTTTCTGTCTAGGGTAGTTCTCCTCCCAGCCAAAGGCTGGAAATGGACGTCAACAGCTAAACATCTAAATCTAAACATACCGCCCATTTTCATTTTCACTATCAATATCCATCGCAGGAAGTTTGATCAGGGCACAATCTTTGTGGCGCCTTGACGGCTGAGAACACCACATGTATACCATATTTTTAAATCTGTGTGTATGCTGGGATTGATTTAAATGTTGATATCTCAACGGAAATGTCCCCTATAAAATACAGTAAAAGTTAAAATTGAAAATCCTTTACAATTGTAGTATGATAAGAACTACATCAACTTCTGAAGTTTGGATGAGGTTCTGCTTTTGTTATTCATTGAAGAAAAACTACATATTGATATGAATTGATTTTGATGTCTTTATATCCATTTCTACCTGTTCTTCAAACATAAAAACCTGTTGACTTCCATTAAAAAAAAGTTAACACTGAATCTGTAAATACCTGAATGAAGTAAAAATGGTTTTAGATACAGAGTAATTCAGTTTGGTGAGGTTTCTTGTGCTTCTGTCTGGAACAGGGCTGTACCTGTTGGAAATAACACTCGCTCTTAACCTGGTCAAATCACAGTTAGGATAGAAAAGAGGAGGCAGAACTGTTTGGCATTCCACGGGGAACATGCTGCTCATTAAAGCCTTCATTATACACAGCTTAGTCTTTATTCTGACCATCAGAGACTATTACACTCAAGCAGGAATTTTATTGCCATTAGCTCACCTGAATGAGCACAAGAACATAGAGGACTCGGATTTTCTTCCATTTGTCCTTTTATACTCTTGATTTGTAAAGCTGACATCAGCCATTCATTTAATATTGTTTAACTAGTAGAGTCACGAGTTCGATTCCCAGGAGATGCACAAGCAGAATTTTTTTTAGCTTCAATGCATTGTACTTTCAATGGATACTTCACCCAAAAATGAAAATCCTCATTTACTCACCAAGTTGTTCCGACCTGTATAAACACAAAGAAAGATATTTGGAAGAATGTTAGCAACTGACAGTTCTGGTGCACCATTGACTGCCATACTAGGAAAGTAGGCACCTTTAACTACCATTTACATTTTTTCTATTATAGTCACTGATGCCCCAGAAATGTCAGTTGTTTGCTTTCTTCAAAATATCTTTGCGTTCAACAGAGCAAAGACATTTGTAGAGATTTGAAACAACTCGGGGGGGTTGGGGGGTGTAATTCATGACAGAATATTTGGGTGGACTATCCCTTTAAGCCCCTTTGGAAACAAAGTGCTACACAAGTTTGCATAAAATAGTATAAATGTAATATATTATTATAAAACTAAATTATTACCGTTAAAATTGTTTGCCTAACAGAGAGCAAACAAGAAAATGTATGGGATATTTGTATGACCTATACCTGCTCGGTCAGCTTATTATGTAATTTCTACAAAAGTTAGACTGTTCCGTGTTGGCACCAGCTGGTTTGTAGATTCTCTTCACCTGACTGCTAAACAATATGTGTTGCTTTTGCAGGTGACATTAAGAGTTCATATTTTTGACATTTGTATTGAACTAATGCATTCTGCACGGTCCACAGTCACAGTCTTAACATTACAAATGTTATTGATTCATTGTTAGGATGAATTAGGGCAGGCTGATCCAGGAGAATGGGCTTTGCTGTTTCATTACAAGCATTTCTTGCACCCACGGAAAGGTTAACATGACCATATTCTGTCTTGGACATGTGAGATAAAGTTTTGCAGTGAGAATAACAAACTAAAGAAGTTCAAATCGCTAAAATGTCCCAGATTGCTTTAATTCACCAATGTGATCCTTAAACTTGATCTGCTGATGTGCTCTTCACATGAAAGCAAAACAATGAATGGAGAAAAACACATATAGACGACCAACATTTCTGGTTAAAATCTTTTATAAAAATCTACAAATTCCTTTTTTAACTTCTTACAAACTTCTAGTGCTAATCAAAAAATGTCATTGTTACAGTACATTTGTTGTTCACTACAGATCTTTGAAAGAAATTGAAATATACTGCACTAAAAAATGTTTTGTACATTACTGATAAGAAAAATAAGGGGAATCAAATAGATGATTCAGATATCAAAAGATATTCATTATAATGCTTTACCTGTTTCATCGATTTGATTGATGCATAAATTGAGGAGAGTAAAAGTTTTCCACAGTAAAGCCTCAACATTAAAAGGCCTTTAAAAGTCTTAAGTCTTTTGTCAAACAGAAGAAAACCTCAAACATACTCAGTGCGCTTCCTTAAAGACCCATCCACAGTCCTGATCTCTTGCCTTTGATGATGATACACAAGATGAGGTTCATGGTCTCTTGAGCCACAACTAGACGCAAACAACAATACAGAAGCAACAACATCAAGAAATCCAGCAGCCCATCCGACGAACAGCGCATCCCCGAACTCTGACCGTGCCACTACATGTGGTATCGTCTCATCGAAGTACTTCATAACGATGTCGTGGGCGACGTAAGAGACCGGAGTGAGCACCAGCAAACCAGCGATGCATAAAAACACAGCAGCTGTGATCTTCAAACCCTTCTTGGTCCGTTCTCCCTCCTCGCCCTTGCAGCAGTTGATCTGACTCATGGCAGGAATGGCCAGGAGAAGTCCGAGAAGACACGTGGCATCTGACAGACACATCATAACCCGAGCCAGCGTCAGGGTTGATCCCAGGCCTAGAATGGTGTCATATGGACGACACTCGGTGCCGGCGACCTCCTGTACCACGCAGGCCTCCCACAGCCCTTGCTCGTAGCTCTCGGCAGCCATCAGCTCAGTCGAGAGAGACAGCCACTGAGGCATGATAGTGGCTGCCAGCGAGCATAACCAGCCCCCTGTCCCAAGAAACACCCCCAGAAGCTCCATAACCACATTGCAGGGGTTTGTCATGTTTGCTGCTGAACGACCAACAGCCTTTACGCCTGGTTAGTACCTCTAGAGCCTCCTCCTGTTGAGAGGAGAGAGAGAAAAGTGAGAGAGATCAAGAAGAACAGAAGATGCACCCTGGATCGCAGTCCGTCAGTCTTCACCAAGAGAGGCACTCATCATCTGAGCATGAGAAGTAGAGGAGAGGTACACATTGGAAAGAGGGCACTCAAACATTAGGCCCTGCCTTCTAGGATGCTGTTTGGAGAGAGAGAGAGAGAAAGAGAGAGAGAGAGAGAGAGAGAGAGAGAGAGAGAGAGAGAGAAAGAGAGAGAGAGAGAGAGAGAGAGAGAGAGAGAGAGAGAGAGGAGAGGAGAGAGAGAGAGAGAGAGAGAGAGAGTTAGAGCCCTGGCAGACCAAGGGCCACACGGGATGCCATTAAACCACAGACAGGATGCCATTAAAATTGTGATTGTTGTCATTTTGTACATTTTGATTTCACTACCTCATTAGGGTTTGTTTGCATCTTCTAATTTTCCTGCCCCGCTATCAGCAACAGCACTTGTCATTGGGTTGTCATGAGGAGGCCAAAAAGGTTTATAAGTGCAACAAACGGACAACAAACATTTTTGCTATAAGCAGGGTTTTTGGAGTGGAACGAATGGCTGAGAGATAAGCTCCGCTAAGTGCCCGGCAGACAATTCTTTGAGTCAAACAACAGCTTTCCAAATATGCAACATGTACTCTTTGATGCCTGCCGACTGTAACTCCAACGCAACATTTATATTGACTATAAAAGCTCAGGTATCTATAGTAAACTGATTTTCTTTCAATTACCTTATCAAACTTTTATAATAGCAAATCGTATCATTGAAATCTTTTTGAATGTTAAAACATGTAAAAATTGATAATGCTTTATTACATTCCCGTGAAACAAAACATTCTCATCAAAATTAGATTTCTTTCGAGATACATCCGTACTTCCTTTTTGTTCTTAAGAAGAAAATGCAAGTTACCTTTAATGCGGTTGTCTCGTTTACCCAGACGGCCCAAGTAACAAATGTGTGCCGAGACAGAAATGTGTACTGTGCAGACACAATGCCACGTCTAAAGGGGAGGCTGAGGAATAAATCTGTGATGTGGTGCTGATTCTCAACCAACACATAATTTACACAAACACACACTATTACTATCATTACGATGACTTTCCATTGAGTATTGTTATTAAACTGGGCTAACTGTATTTGCTTTACCATCACACCGCAGTTATTCATAAAAACCCTTACATTTTCATATTCATATACGTGGACATATGTAATAATACTAATAATAGACTAACTCAAATTCATACCTTATACATTTTTATAACAAAACAACATTATTAACTCTTTTTTGACAAAAGAGCATATTCCTAAACGACATTTTAGCACACCTTTGCAGACAAACTTGTCTCTAAAGAATAAAGAGAATTTACACTTGCATGCACCCCTACACAGACAAATATATTTTTTACTTATTTTATCAAATTGTTTAATGTTTCATATTATGTTAACGTTTTCTAAATACATTATTGTAAATGTTTAATAAATATTGTTTCACTTTATATTTATTTGTTAGTATATTTGATAACGTGTAATAAAATGAAGGACATTTAGGAAGGAAGGTATGGTGAGGCATTAACTATAGATCTCATAAAAAAGTGCATCCATTTGTCACTTCTTTTTTTATAGAATTCAAAAGCACGACACGTGAAATTAGTATAAAGGGGGCGCAGATTAAAAAAATGCAAAGAATTCAATGACAGAGAGAATCAAGCAATACCTTTTCACAGTTAATAACTAATTATGTTATTATGTCGTTTTAAAATGAGAGAAAAAAAGAGATTACTATAATATAAATTACTATATTATTAGACTGTGTCAGAATCAACAACCTACCTACAAAACTATTCATTTGACTGATGTACAGTAAGAAACGTCCTTATAGGTGAACTTCTTAAGGACCAGATGAAGGATGATCAAACGGACAAGATTTAAATCATCACTACCTGTATTATACAGTCAGACAATGAACAGAAAGTTGACATCAACAGATGGCGCTCTTGTACTAAAAAAGAAACAAATTCCATTCTGTTGTGCAGTCACGTGTCTGTAATGAAATAGCGAATTCCTGAAAAGAATACCTAGAAAAAACTTTGATTTAAACTAATAACCACTGGTTGTCACAGATGTTTAAAATGATATAATTTATACAAAACTATAAATATACTATGTTCCTTTGTTATATTTTATTCCCCTTTCCCTAAGGATTACAAATGTAATATTGCAACCTAAACACTATATATTTTGATAAGCACACTTCGGATTGTTCCAATGAGATAACGAGAAAAAGTTGCATTGAGTAATTATGTTTTACAACAATTCATAAACTTCACAAAAAAAGGGAGGGAATACAAATATGCTCGCATATACCTCAGTCAAAAAAATCCCAAAATCGTACGAGTGTTGCTATTGGCTCGCTTTGATACACGTAAGCTCTTCGGGGCGGTACTTATGCTAATGATCCTGCCCGAATATGGACAGTGTGGAATGAAAGATGGTAGATAGAGTCAAACATGGAGGACCGACACACAGAGTCATGAGAGCGCCGAGAAACTTTTTGGAAAAGGTGGATGCTGGACAGCCCGTGTCGATTTGATCCCCTCTCGTTTCCTCCTTGTCGTTTCCGTGAGTCGATGGGAGCCAAACTTTTTGTAATGCAGTAGAAAGTTGTGATATATTTGTTGTTGGAGTTAAAGGCAGGGGGTTAGACCCCCCTACACTCCCTCAGCGCTATGCCGTGGGTGAGCAGCTGTAAGCGGAGAGAGAGCTCGGAGCTGCCGCTGCCCCCGGGCTGGGAGGAAGCCAGGGATTATGATGGCAGAGTCTTTTACATTGACCACAACACTCGACAAACTTCGTGGATCGACCCCAGAGACAGGTAAAAGTGACCGTGCGCGGTTTATTGTTGGCTGAAGTCTCGAGATTGTTTGGTTGTAGAGGGCGGGGGCTCAGATTGAAGTGATGATTAAGGAGCGAGGGAAGTTGCATGGAGCTGATACAATGTAACAATGTTTTAGCGTAACATTGAGCAAATGCTTCAATGTGTCAATGCAAAGAAAGAATCTTTGTTTACTGGATGGATGTAGACTAGGATTGTTGCAGGCTGAACCCTTTCCTCTGTTCTGTTTGGTTGGAGATGGTATTGTAACAGCATCAAATTTAGCAATGCTGTTCATGATCAAAATACTCTATGATAATATTATTAGGTCTTATGAGTTGTGAATTGGTCACTCATTAACTGTAAAACCTGACAGAGTGACAGAGCATGTCCGTCATGTGTTGCCTTCGACTAGTAGTTAAAACGTAATGAATTGTAGGAGTAAAGACATTATACTTATTAATGATGACGGGACACGAAGCTGAAAACGAAAAACTTTAACATTCAACAATGAGGTTTTATCCCATATAGTGTCTCTCGGAAAGGGCTTGCAAACATTTCAGTCTGTGTAACATTTCAAACACACAAGGTTTGAGGTTATGGTTACATATTTCGATGTTTTTATAATACATTCTATGACTGGAGGAATTGTATAAACCTTTCCTGTACCTTTTTAGGTGCGATGCATTTAAAGGGATAGTTCACCCAAAATGAAAATTCTGTCATCATTTACTCGCCCTCGGCTCATTTCAAACCTGTATGATTTTCTACCGTACGCAGAACACAAATGATGGGATTTTGAAGAATGTTGGTAACCAAACAATGGCTTTGTGTCCGCACACTAAAAGTGAATGGGTTTGGTTAACACTATTCTTCAATATATCTTCTTTTGTGTTCTGCGGAAGAGCAAAAGTCATACAGGTTTGGAATGACAAGAGGGTGAATAAATGATGACAGTTCACCCCAAAATGGAAATTCTATCACTTTAATTGAGTTTATCTCTCATCCAGGCTGAACAATGTACAGTACTTTGATTGTCAGTCAAAAGTGTATGTTATGCATTTGCCGGTGTCCCTTGTGTGGGCTTCTTTATAAACAATATTCGCTAAGTCTAGAAAATATTTAACCAAGATTTTAAATATCAAAGGGATGTTTTTGACACATTTGAATATTGGTCATATTTTACCAGGAAACATTTACCTGACACTTTTATTGCAGTATACCTTGGAAAGATCTTACTATATAGGCATTAAACGTATGTACTGTATTTAGGTACTCATTTGCATGATGTAGTTATTAAAAGCGTGGTATTTTTTCGCTTTCTTTTTTTTAAGTGGTCGCATATGTAAACAGTGTTCAAATGAAAGAGAGAATTGAACTTTAGCTCCAAGAGTTCCATGTGCAAATATGTATGGAATGCTTGTTGGGCCGCTGGGAAAGCAGTGTGGATGTGCTTTGTGAGGTCTGTATTTTCAGCAGCAAAGAAACCAGCTTTTCAGTCGGATTTATTTAGACACACGAGTTCACTAGAGGCCTTGTGTGAATTAAATGGGAGGATTTGTTGTCTTTGGTATAGTTATAACTCATCCATACTAATTTTTATAGTCACTCGTTTATTAAAACAATGAGGGAGTATCTTACAATCTCAAAGGCAATTCTGTCATCGCATGACACTGTTTTATGCTGTCGTGCTGTGGATGGAGAGTTTTCTCAGGGGACCTGGCAACATGGTTTAAATTTCAACACTTACAGTGTTTGTAGAGTTATTTTATTTTTGCATTATTTCAAGGATGAACCTCTTGAAGAGATACAATAGTTCACCCAAAAATATAATTGGGTGAACCTTTATTCACCGTCATGCTATTCAAAGTTTGTGTATGAGTCTTCATAAGATAAAGAAGATATTTTGAGAAATGTCAGAGTGGTTTTGTGTCCATTCAGTGAAAGTCAATGAAATCCAGTGTTGTTTAGTTAGCAGTGTTCTCCGCAATTACATGTGTACACTGAAAAAGAATGTCATACATGTTTGAATAAAGACATGAGGATGGAAGGATTTAAATTTTTGTGTAAATGATCACTTTCCGGTACGGTAGCTATGGAAACTGCAACATCCCATACAAAGTATTTATGTTTAATTTCTGTATTTCGCACTTATGCTGGATGGTGCATATTTAATTTTCATTTTAAAGCACCTGTGTTGTCCTCCTTACACTTTTACTCTCTTATTCAGGAGACAGAATGGACTAACCAGCTGATAAAACGCTAGATAAGAAAAACCTGATCTGCCTGAAGACTCTTGTCAGCATAGCCATGTGATATGTTTTGTAATGTGAAGCTGCCTGAAGTCTGAAAAGTCTCATCGTTTCATGTCAGGAAAGCAGTAAATGGTTACAAAGCAGACGTTAAAGTGGACAGTGGCCTGTTGGTTAGCGTGCATGCTTCAACAAATCGAGCTGTGGTGCTCATGGGTTTGAATCCAACTTGTGACCCATGAGCACCTTTTCCTTGTTATCTCTGTACTGTTCAGAAAGTATAAACGGCCGAATATGAAAAGAAAATACCCACAATTGATTCCACAAGTTTCTCCCAACCCAGGTTTTTTGTGATTTTTGTTTTGTTTAATTCTACTTTTTGTTAGCAGTGCAGGACATTGGTGTACCTTTCATTACTCATCTCGCTGAAGTGTCTTATATTCAGTTGATTTGCCATAATTTTTTACACCACCTGTGTGTTTAAGCAGCATCTGGGCACCAATGAACACGAGTTCTTGGGGTTTTAGGCAATGTGACAGCTTGTAGTGAAAATTGGTATTACTGTGTGAATTCATTGCACAGTCACCTGGGAAACCACTGGAGCTCCTCTGTGAAACAGGCTCATCTTCCAGCACCTGGCCTTCACTTCTCGCTCCGCACACATCAAAAGTTTATCCGAGTATGAGCCTATCCTGGCTCTCCTGAATCATAATTTGCAGTTATCTTTATTTCAGGGATTCATTAAAATCCTAAATATTTTCTTTAAGCAGTAAAGTTCAAGTCAGTCTTTGTATAATTATGATAAAGTTATATCTCCTTTTTTTTAAAGATGAAACAACGTTATGTTTGGTAACATTGTGATGCTGAAAATATTGACTAGATGTTTGCATCATATTAGAGGGAGCCCCATACCACACCAACCTATTAGGACATCATTTAACGTGAATTGGAAAATTAAAAATGTAAAAGCTGTAACTAAAAATGTGTTTAGCAACCAGTATGGAGTGTTCATATAGGTTTTGTCGCAGTGAAATCACACTCATTTGTTCTAAATTAGTTTAAAGCGATAGTTCACCCTAAAATAGAAATTCTGTCTTCGTTTCCTCGCCCTCTTGTCATTTCAATTATGACTTTCTTTCTTCTGCAGAACACAAAATAAGTTGAAAAAAAGTTGGTTACCGAACAGAACAGGCCCCCATTCACTTCGATTTTATGGACACAAAATCAATGCATGTGAATGGGGGCCAGTTAACAACATTCTTCAAAATATCTTCTTTTGTGTTCTGCTGAAGAAAGTCAAAGGTTTGAATTGACTAGAGGGTTAGTAAAAGATAAAAGAACTATCACTTCCAAAATGCTAAATTCTTTTCATACTAATTTCCAAAACACTTGCTACTCTGCCATTGGTTGGCTAAACAGATAGACCTGCCCCCAAACTCACACAATTGGTTGAGGCTGTGTTGCTGCATTTGACAGATCGAGCAATTGAGTTAAACATTTTTTGAGAAATTATTTTGTCTTCAAACCAGGTGAGGTTTTATAGAACCTATTTGTGTGGTGCTTACCGATACCGGTTCTTAAGAGAACATGTGAGCGTGACTTCCAGCGAAAAAAGGTAAAAAAAAAACTGTGGTGTTGTTTTTCTCCCATAGCTTAAAAATCTCGCAAGACTGCAATTTGAGCAGTAATCCACACAGTAGATTAATGCTAAGCGGACTAAAGACTAACATACTTTTGAGAATGCCAGTATCTACAGTATAATGTAAACATAAACACACAGATGCAACATTTTTTCTGTGGTATTCTCAGTATTGTCTCAAATACTTTATGCAGGAAGGGTGTGTTTCACCTCGACAAGACAATAGTCGGGTGAACGGTGAATATCATCTGCGTTTGCATGCTTTCTAAGGTGGCTCCGTAAAAGTCCGAGCTCCTCCGTCCACTTGCTCCAGTGCAGTTTCTGTGGGGAAGCTTTTGTAACTGAGGAATGAGTGCAATGTCAGGCATGCTCACACTAATGCCTGAGGGACTCTGCCCGTGTTCGGCCCCAGACAAAGCTGACCAATGGAGGCAGATGTTCCCACGTGTCTTCCCTCCCTCCATCCCCAGGCCCCCGCGGCGTTCCTTTTTTCTTTACGGGCTCTGTTATGCAATGGCCACAGCCAGGCCTGCCGCTTGGCAAAGGGAAGCCTTTATGCGTGGTCACAAAGCACACCAAATTCAATTATTCTGGAAAGTGGAAGCCGAGTTGCCAGCACCAAAAGGTTATTTGCATGAACGCAAACCCCTCAACGCTATTTTGCATCCCTTGGTGTTTTCATTGTGTCGGTAAGGGGAGGGCAAGTTTTTTTTTTGTTAAAAAGGGGCCTGTGATCATGGCTTTGTATGATGCAATGTGTGTTTGTTTCCAGTTTTTTGGACTGAATTGCCAACATGTTAAATATTGTGTCGCCGCTGTTTATGCTTGTTCTTATTGTCACAGGCTCTCATAGGCTTTCATCTTTTGTTGTGAAAAATTTGTGATGCGCATGTTAAGGCCCATGATATGGTAAAAGGCGCTTGAAAACATGTAAAGATAAAGGGCCTTTTACCTCACACTTGAGGTTGTATGCCTGCAAGGTAACTTTATGGTGATTATTTTGTAGTAAAATATAACTCTATACCTATTTAAACAAACACTTAAAGAGATAATTCACCCAGAAATGAAAATTCTGTCATCATTTACTCACACATGTCATTCCAAACCTGTTTGACTTTCGTTTTATTTGCAGAACACAAAAGGAAGATATAACGTTGGTTACAAAACCACATAGGCTTCTTTGACTTCCATTGTATGGACATTCTCAAAATATCTTCTTTTGTGTTTAGTCCCTTTAGGCTTTTTGTTTTCTGTTTCTTCAATCTCTTTTGGGGAGTTCTTAACTGATTCTTCCATTGTCGGTACACTTTGCATGTCCGTCGCCACAAATGCGTTCCTGTTTATAAAACCATATATTGAAGATTTAACTATTGATTTAATCTATTGGATTCAACTGTCTGTCATTTTGTGCTGCATTCAGAAGAAAGATGTTCTGAAAAGTGCTCATGTTGTTTTGATCCGAACGAAATTTAGGTGACATTATGGACTGACCTACAGCTTGTTTAACGCATTGCACTGCCGTTTACTTTGGTATTAGTCATTTTAACAGCAAAAAGTCCTCATTCCAAAAAGTGAAGTCGACAAAAACATTACACATGATTTTTGAAAATTGCACTTGTTGACCTAAGACAGTACAGCCCACTGAAAAGAGTGTACTCACAGCCTTGTTTTTGTCTCAGAATACATATGACGTCTACCCTTCCATGTATGCATTGTCTAAAATCCCAATTGGCCCATTAGGTCCACAAAAGTTCTTCATTTTAAGGATAATGTGCAGTGGGATTAAGTACTAGTCGTGTTGGTTTTTTGCATGTACCCATTGACTCTCTTGACGCTCTGCTTAAGCCCCAGGTATACTTGACTTTCCGTGTCTGTCTCTTGCATAAACGCGTCCAAAAAAAATGGACGGTATGAGGATGAACGCGGAACCTCCTGATGACAGAAAATTATATCATGCGCACTGACGGACTGACATACCTGCTCCTTTAGTGTCTGCGTTCTATCTTTTGGTCGAGGCCACAAGTCCAGTTTATATGGCTTTTTTGGCACTTAATATCAAGTCAATTTCAGACAAGCATTAGTGCCATTTTGATTTTTAAACTTCTTCCATTCCACATAGTAGATATCAGAACATTCCGAACTTGAATAGACTCGGGAGGAATATCACATCACTTTGAACTCCTAACATTTATGCTTATCACTGTAAGTCTTACTGATGATAGATTTAGCTATTTAAGGCTCTAAACTCAAAACTGTTAAATCCAGACGACCAGGCCTCTGCTTCACACAGATTTTTCAGCATGCCAGGTGCACTCAGTCACACGCAGGTTATGCCGATCATGTCTGGAATGCTATTTTAGCAGGATGTACCAAACTCGTCCGAGCCGTTTACTGAGGAATTTCAACCCATGGCAGTCTGTAGAAATTCATCATGTTGGCTATCAAGCACCAGTTTGATCAAATACACAACACACCAAATTCAAACCTCTTGTAACCATCGTCTTTATTAGTGGAACGAGGGCTGCATGATGACGGGTTAAATAGTAATCGGGATTATTTTGATTGTAATTTTTATAACAATTATTATGTTTTTATTTCGCTTCAGTATATGTATTACATGATACAGCCAATTATTACGCGTTATAATCTGCCACTATTGCATTTCTGCGACACTGTGTTTCAATGTGCACAATCGGCCGTGGAATCCGCCCCAAAGATGAATTTCTGATCTTATGATGATATTATGTTCTTGTCTTTAACACATTAATACCAAGACAATTACAGTGCATCCGGAAAGTATTCACAGCGCTTCACTTTTTCCACATTTTGTCAAGTTACAGACTTATTCCTAAATGGATTCAATTCATTATTTTCCTCAAAATTCTACAAAAAATTCCCCATAATGACAACGTTAAAGAAGTTTGTTTGAAAGTTTTTTTTTATTTAAACACAAATTCTTACTAAGTTCCTTCTAATGTAGTTTATAAGACCATCTAGTTAAGAAGTCTGGGACTTCTGAATCTTTCAGCTGGTCGAGAACATGTTCAGTAGTCAGGAGTGTCACTTAAAGTCATTATGACGCCCCTGCCAGCAGTATATTTCACATCATTGTGTCCCAAACTTCATAGGAAACCTGTTTTACGACCATTAAGACACTGCTGTTCAAAAATGTAGTTTTTCCCACGTTATGACAGTATACTCATTATGTTGTCTCTAAAAAATCATTTTTCAGGGGTAGTCATCCTTTGTCTGGAATTTGTAGAAACATTCTTCTGGCATTTTATCAGAAAACATCTTCATATCTCACCCTGGTATCCTTTTTATTCAATATTGAAATAGTTTCTATATTGTTCTTTCATTTTTGGCTGCTTTATTTAAGCATCCATTCAAAATAAGCACGCCATTAAGCCATACACCTTCCGATCTAAATATTTGTACGGTCAAGCGAAACATTAGAAATTGAAATCCAGCAAAGATACAGCCACCTAATTATTCACACATATTTATAATGTACAGTTTATATACATTCTTATTTTTCCTTCCTCCGATATTTGTCATTTCACTCGGATCGATCTTTCGCTCTATCATGTCTTGTCTGTGAAAGAGATAGCGGGAATGACGGCAGTATCTAAATGTGTCTTGGAAGCCGGTTTTTCAGTCGTGCTACTTATAGTCGACCTATTTCTATAAGATGCTGGATATAATGGTAAGAGAGGAAGTCTGTCTAGAGCCGCCTGATGCTCAGCTGCCACGACATAAATGAACGACATAAATGAAATTCCTCCCAAAGTTTGGATCTCATCTTTTAAACTTAGAGTGGAATTTTTAGATGGACACCTGTGGACCTCGGCGTATACATAGCGCAGCTCCTTATGTCGTTGTGGTGACAGCATTCGACCATTCGTGTGTCACATTTAAAAAGAGAGATACTTTTTTATGTCATTCAGGTGCTTTTACTATCATGCCGATCATTTTTATGATTAAGACCTGCTGAGGTTGTGCAAGGCACAGTTTAACATTACGTAAGCTATTCCATGCCTCTTAAAAACCTTTGCTTTGTAAAGTGTGACATGTTTCCTTAACAGTAGAATATCTCCAGCGGTAAGCAAGCCATTACACAATTAAACTGTAAACCGCAGAGCAGAGGCAGCGCTGTGCCATGGCGACAAGTTGTCTAAGCGAAGGCTGTGAATTAATTAAGCCAATAAAAGATCCCCGTAAAGTTATACAGAGGCGATCAGCCCACATGAAAGGTGACGTCTCTACCAGCGGCCTTCAAATGAAATCGCTTCTTAAAACATATGGTTGCCAAAACAAAAGTTGTGCCACCGGATTTTGCAGAACCGAGAAAGAAGCGCTTGGAGCACGAGAGGCATTAAAACTGTGCCTCCAGGCTACTATAATTAAGTTTATTTGGGTATATTATTTTTAGAGAAACACATTCTTGACAAGGAATGCAGAGCCTGTTGTTTGGGAGCATCTTAATTTGCAGGCGGAATGTTGGTCCGGCCCTTTGTTGTCCAGAACGGCTCGAGCTGAAGAAGCGACAGGGTGGATGTCCAGACGAGGCCTGGACCTAAGGCCCAGACTCCAGTTACACATGCCTCTTCCACCAGGGACAAGAACGTCCTTCCAGATGGAAATATCTACTGGGAAACATCAGGGAGACTGCAGAATTAGCAAATGTGTTCGCCGCTTGCGTCTTGTGTGCTAAATTGCTTTTCGTTTTTAATTGTGGCCTGCTGGCACTTACTGAAATTCTTTGCACTCCCTCAAAGAAAATTCCTCTGTAAAGTAATCCCACTCTCCCTGAAAAAAAGACGGTCCGGAGAGACGTTTAGATATTTTATTTTGCTTCGTAAGCGTTTAAAACGAAGTCCGCAATCGGAAATAGTTTTTCGCCTTAAAATAGGGTTTAAAATGGTTACACTTATAGTACTAGAGTATGTGCTGCATACATGGTCTTGACATTCATTCTCCACTTGTTTAAAACTTGGGACACATTTCAGTGCTCCCAGCGTATTTGAGAAATTCCCAAGTCTTAAAATAACCCATGGCCCCGTAACTCTTTTTCTTTCTGCCAATGATGGGTTTTGGGATTCGGCCCGCTAAACACCCCGAGACTTCTCCTTCTGGCAGAGCTGCTTTCCTCTGGAAGAAAAGGCGTGGTATGGGAAGATTAGCTCTCTCGGAGCACAGAGGGTCTCTCAGGAACTGAAACAAAACACTCGCTTGAGAAAGTCGCAAGCAAGTTCAGGGCCCGAATCGAGTCCGAGGGCAGAGCCGTTTTTGAAAACTTGTGCTCTCTTCGCTAATCTGCAAAACATTGCTTATCGTGTTTTTAAGACTTTGGCAGTGATGCTTCTATGCTATGCTAACTATGGTGGTTTTAAAGGTGGGGTGAACATCAGATGTGGTGGGGATTCTGGTGTCCTAGGCAAGATATACTGTATTGTGATAGGACTGTATCTAAAATATTGAAAGTAACAATAAAATACACACAAAGATAGACAAAAGCACATGACAAAAGCAGTACATGCTACCACGATATTTTGAAGAATGTTAATGAACAGAAACCATTGGTCTCCATTGACTTCTTTTGTATGGACACACAACCAGTCCAAGTCAATGTGAGCCAACGGGTTTAGGTCACCGACATTCTTCAAAATATTTTCTATTGTCTTCTGCAGAATAAAGAAAGTCATATGTTTTTTTAGTGACACGAGGGCAAGGAAATAATGACACAATTTGTGTTTTTTGGCGCGAGGGGATATCACTTTAATGTTAGTGACTTCGTCATGCGATTTATTAACCAAAAACTCCCAGTGTTTGTGGGACCTTAATCGTAGTTGGGCTTTTGGATTCTGTTCTTTTGTTTTTGAAAGCCCTGCAGAAAGAGGAAACTGACCTCAGGTTCCTGGTGAGAATGTGGGGTGGTCCTGTTTCCTGTCAGAGCTCCGCGTCTCACATTTTGTCGAATGTTACAGTTTGAGAATCTCGACTTTATCGCCATGTTGTTCTTCAGGAGATCTGCTGTAAAGCTGTAGTTTGGGCTTAGGAAATGGCTGTAGTCCTTGTGTATGTGGTGTTTCCTGCTGTGTTGTATTGTGGGAAGTGAGTTGACTGTGGTTGGGAGTCTTTGTGTATGTTTGGAGGCCTCTAGACTAAAACTGATGCTTTGAATTGTTTATCTTCGTTGAGTGTGAATGCTTAAGTTTTCCTTGTATAGTTTTTCCGTTGGAAAACAAATATTTGCCATACAGTATGAGTGGTATGGTTGCATGCTTCTTAGTAATGTAAGATCATGCTGTCTGATTCTGATAAATTTCCACGTGACCTGCTGAACACATTTTAAATGCTTCTGTCAGTTGAATTGGGGATTGGAACCTACTTTCACACACATGATGTCCATGTGCCTCGGTCACAAGTGTAAAATCCCCTCTAGATTTATTTTGATTTCTGTCAGTAGATCCTCCAAAAAACTAAACACTCTTTAACAAAGAAGAAACAAATTTCTTAAAGGTGAAGTGCGTACTTTTACGATTGGCTCAATACAAGGTCAAATTTTACATGCGCATGCACTTTTTGCATTGGTCTGGCACAATAATAAGTCATATTTTTACAACATTTTATTGAAGGTTTTGGAGGATCTATTGCCCAAAATGCTATATAATATACGTCTCTTCAGAGGTGTATAAAGAACTTATATAATGAAGCGTTATGTTTTTATTACTTTACAATGAGCTATTTTTATCTACATACACCGCGGGTCCCCTTGCATGTAATTCAACATTTTGTTTTTACAGTAGCCCTAAACGGACAGACTGATCTACAGAGTGCGTCCTTCAGCAAAGAAGTTAAAATGCGACAAGATCTTTGTTCCGTTAGAGCCACCGTATTGTACATGGTAGTTACACTATAAACTGTTTATGTTGTAGGACTTACTCGTAATTTTTTTATATTAGGTTACAATATTTTCGATTAAGTTGAATTACAATAATCCAAGCCTTCTTGTTGCACCCTTAAAGTTAGCTGTGACTTAGTTTAGCACCATTTCTCTAGAATTATGTCAAATGATGACTTGTGACTTTTAAAGTGATAGTTCACCCAAAAATGAAAATTCTTTCATCATTTACTCACCCGCTTGTCATTTCAAACCTGTAAGACTTTCTTCAGAATATCTTCTTTTGTGTTCTGCAGAAGGAAGAATGTTGGAAACTGAACCACAGCTGTGCCCATTCACTTCGATAGAATGTACACTCATGTAAATCAATAGGAAGTGCCGTCGTTCGGTTACCAACATTCTTTAGTCATTATTGAAAATGACAAGAGCGTGAAAAGATTGTCAAAATGTTTGTTTATAGGTGAACTATCCCTTTGACAAAAGACAAATTACGCTGAGAATGTGTCTTAATGAATAGTTCATACTTTTAGTGGGTTTCATATCCGCTCAAACAATATTTTATAACCTTGTTAACTTACCCCTTCATCTGCCTCCTTCAAAGCATGGCATTCTGGGCTTCATTCCAGGGTTGTCATAGTTGTAACAGTAAGGTTTTGATGGGAGAATAAAGAGATTTTTAGAAATTTGATCAGGATTGCAAATGTGTGTATGTTTGTTCTTGTATCTTAGCAATGTGGCTGTGTTTGCCAATATGTCCATCAAAAACCTTTTGTCTCTATGTTAAAGAAACTGTCAAATGTGTGTTAGCTCCTTTAATATCTTATATTTTGTTTTTATTTTACTCCGTTATCAAAAAATAACACTAAAGCTCCTTGTTGTTTTTTTCTTGTGAACACCTAAAAACATAGTTCCTTGCTTTTGTAACTGATATAGGCATCAATAAGGAAACTGGTTTAACACACTCATTTGGCTGAACGGAATGTGTTGCATGATTGCCATGTGTGAAGCGGTCAAGAAGTGGCCCGACAGTCGGGCCGATGTGCCTGCTTCTTCAGCTCAAATCCTCTCTGATGAGGACTGTCATGCACATGCACATGCCTGGCAATCATTTCTTTTTGGAATGGAGCCTAAAAGGTGCACATTCATGTCTTGATGTTTTACTCAAACTGGATTGCATTGAAATGTGAGGGATTGCATCATCATGGTGACATCAGTGGGATTTTAATGCAATTTGCAAAGCAATTTAAACTCTCAGTGCTGAATAACACTTAGAATACAAACAGGCCGTTGTTGAGGAAAGTGTGTGTCTTAACATCGAACCGCTGTCTATTTCTCATGTTTTTGTTTGATTTCACTTTTCTTTATTGTTACATTAATATAATTCACCGATTCGTTTATTTTTGTTCACTTTGTAAGAATATCGCCATAGAATAATATACAGATGTTGTGTGCAAGTTGCACATAAGGAGGGTTATTTGTGCAATTGTCTATGTATATGAATATAGTTTTTAGGGCTTTTTTTGTTAAAAGGGATAGTTTAGTCAGAAATAAAAAATGTGTTGTTTATTCACACCCGTGTCATGCAAAACCTGTAGGCTATGTGACTCTTCTGTGGAACGCGAAAGAAGATATTTTGAGAAATGTCTCAGTGGTTTTTTGTCCATTGAATAGACATTGGTTTCTTCAAAAAGGTAATTCAGGTTTGGAATGATGCGAGAGTGAGTAAATGATGACAGAATTTCATTTTTGCGCGAACTTTTCCTATATTGTTGTTAGAATGTTTAGAAAGAATATCACAAGACTTTTCCGTTTGATGAATTGGGGAATTAAGGGCTTATTTTACTAACAGTTTGCAGATTCTACAGCAACCGTGGAATTCTTTTCATAACCCTGCTGTTATCTGACACAGTCAGAGAGACGGGTCAAAGCACACAGACAGTCATGCAGCTCACCTCAGGGCAAACAGAGGTTAAGTGTTTAGCTCAAGGGCACAAAGACAGAGGGATTTGGACATGGTATCCTCCTTTGCATGAGTTGGATGTTCATGCTTGAAGTTTCTTCATACAACTTCATCACTCATTAAGATTGGCGGTTGCCCCGACTGGGATTAGTTTAAACCAGGACTAGGCTTTAGTTAAATCAGAAAATGTAAGTAGTTTTAACAAACATACCTTACAAAAAACGTTACTTTTGTGCATTTTGAGACGGTACAAAGGCACTTATGTATTTTGAGATGTCAGTGCAAGCTGTTTTCAGTATGGACAGCTCTTACTCTTGTTTTAGTCTACTAGTCTAATCCCTGTCCGGGAAACCATCCGTAAGTGCTTTATGAAATAAACAAACTTCATATTAGTGCTAGTATTTGCTACAAATACTCAGGGATACAGATCTAGTCTTCGAGGTATTTTAAAGAATGTGATTCAGCTTTATTGCTAAAGTTGACGTGGTGCATTAAATGTGTGAAAAAGTGATTTGTGCAGGGTATCCCATGTCCCGCTGGTGTTTGTGGGTTGTTGGGCAGGCATGCTTTCTGCTATTTGGAATGTGTTTATGGACGGACTCTTCCTGCAGTGCCTATATTACACACATTTTTAACCCCGGGTGAAGAGATCAGTAGCTGTTGACTGACTGAACACATTCATTAAAATTCTCGAGGAATTTTCCAGATTCTTTAAATGTCTGCCGTCTTCGTTCAACATATTACATTTCTGTCAATGTTTTACATTTCCATAATAACGTCACATTAAATAGCAAAAACACAGGAATGGCACGCACATCAACTTTTTCAAGTTTCAGGGTGCTCAACCAAAAAGGAATCAAATGAAAAATACTCTAAAGCACCAAAAATCGCAAAAGTTTTAATCGACTTTCACAAAAACGTGCTTGAAACGCCACACGTTTTGTGAAAGTCGATTAAAACGTTTGATGTTTTTTGAGCTTTGGTGTGCCGACGTATTTTTCATAAAAACATTATAAGCAAGAAATTCTGGTTGGAAAATATTTAAATACTTTAAATACTAAAAAACGTATTCTTTGACCTGTCGGGTATGACTTCAACCCACGTAATCAGTTTTATGCAATGTTATTCTTCTAACAAAAATGGCAATAGAAAGGCTAAAGTTACAGATCGCGGCCTTCAGAACAGTTTTGCTAAATATTCCCGTACATGGTTTTTCAATGTTTTTAACGATTGTGTTCATTTTGGCATTCTTTCTCTTCCTGTAGGATTACCAAGCCCCTGTCCTTTGCCGACTGTGTGGGGGATGAGCTTCCTCTGGGCTGGGAGGTGGTGTATGATCAGCAGGTGGGCGTCTACTACATCGACCACATCAATAGTAAGTTCAGCTCTTTAGTTCCGTCTTTATACAACATGTTTTACACATCTGGAATATTTTACACATTTAATTAAAACATGCTAAATGATGTGTGGCCTGACAAAGTTTCACTTTGATTGTTCAAATACGATCTGTATCAGTATGTTTATATCAGATCATTTCATAGACTTTGATATATTCCATGGCAATTCATTATTATGTTCATACTGTAGAACATTATGACGAATACTACCATGCAGTTACCATTGTGCATGTCCATAAACCTTAAATCAAAAAAATTCTTAACTTTAGACTATGATGGTTAAGATTGTTTTTTAATAGTCTTTCTGGCAAGTAATTTTTACCGTATTGTGACTGGTTTGATGTTTCTCTCCCTCAGAGACGACCCAGATCGAGAACCCTCGCACACAATGGCGCCAAGAGCAGGAGCGCATGTTAAAGGAGTATCTGGTGGTGGCACAGGAGGCTCTCAATGCCAAGAAAGAGATGTATCAGATCAAACAGCAAAGACTAGAGCTGGTACAACAAGAGATGCAGCTCTTTAACCAGCTCACTCAGGATGACAACCGCTCCCTCATCAGCTGTGAGATATACATACACGCTCTCATATTCCTAAACTATATACTACAAAATTGTATTTATAGTGTTTTTTTCTAGACTACAGGCCATTGCACACAGAGTCTGAAATTTGCGTCAGAAATGTCCGCACGTAAAAAAATAAGTATAACATCACGTTGTGTCAATCACTTTTACACACCGCCTCCGATATTTTCGTCCGTCTTAAAAAAATCGGACTGGATAAGATTTTTGCCGTTTTCGCAGCCATATTGAGAGACGTTTTGAAAATTCAGAGACACCGTACAAACGAACGCCAAATACGAAAAACCGCATATGAAAATTCCGGATCGTATATGCAACAATTTGTCAAAAATAAATAAAAGGTTTTCTTGAGGTCGCCTAAGATGATTTAGTTTTTTAATGACATTCTTGTTTTGTTCCAAAATTAAAGCATTTATTCTTTTCTTATTTAATATGCTTGTGCTTGGAAAATGATTTGGTTATTACATGGTGATTAGGAATGAATAATTGCATTTTAAAGATCACACATTGCTGATTCAGCTAGATCCAAAGCCGTACCAGTCCGTTAGTCATATTGTGTGAGAGTTCAATGAAGTCATTCTTACTCTAGGCTTGGTTCTGTGTCACTCATTGGCTGGAATTTGTTTCTTTCCTCGCTCATACATCCATGCACTCCTCCCTTCCTCTCCCAGCACACCCCTCCCTTTTCCTTTCACCTTCTACTTCCCTTCCTATTGCCATTCAACAGTTTTACTTTTACTCAAACACCTCTTTTGAAATTCATTCAGACCTGTTACGTACAAAGGAATGTCATGGATTAATATGACTTTGGGCTTTGATGACAAGGACATGGTACTAACAAATACCATCAGTTTTTGTACACAGTACTCCACAATCTAAACATGGTGTGAAAAGGAAGATATGAAGGCAAAGTGCTTAGAGACCTTCTGGTGGCCATAATTGACATAAATTACACCTGCTACCTGTATGAACTTGAGGGGAACTGATCATACAACCACCAAAAATGACCTTAAGATGAATCGGCTACTTGCAAAACTGGTTTGAAATAATTATTTTAGTACTGTAAAACATTTTTGCGTCATTATTATATGCCGCTCGGTTTGATATTCTAATGCTATCAAACTCTTGATAGAACAGTTCGTGATCTTCATGGATACATTTCATTTTATGGTGCCTGTATTAGTTTTCCCTACTCCTGTAATGATTTTCTCTCTCATTTTTGTCTTTCATAGCTCATTCTGGTTCCTCTTCGAATGCAAAATATGACCCTGACCAAATCAAAGCGGAAATCGCCTGTAGGCGTGAGCGGGTAAGTCATTATCCTCTGAGAACAATGCTTCATACGTCAGGCCAAGGGGAGGCAGGGCCCCTCATGTGCTGTGTTAAGGGTGTATTTGTATGTATATGGGGATAACTTTGGGAACCGGAGGCCTAAGTTTAGGTTTACTGCGGTTCACTTTTCTGTGATGGAGTTCACTGAACCTTTCTTGATTTGTGCTGTGCTGTAGGAAGTGTTATTGTGTCAGGAACTTTGCCATGCCCGGTGTATAAAGACAATTTGCCTTTGACATCCACATATTAAAGGATTAGTTCACCCACAAAATGTTTGCGCTCACCTCTAATGTTTCATACCCCTCTGGTGTTGTTTTTCCGACGAACCACAAAAAAAAGAGCTTCTTCATTTCAACCTGATCTCATGAGAATTCGTAACTATTTTACAAGGAGAATAATTGTTAATTGTACAAAAACAATTATTTGAAAAACGTCCCTCCCCTAACCCCGCCCCTGAAGCTAATGTTACTGGCACGAAAGAAGTAATACTCAAAATTGTGTTATCACTTCTCTTTTTGTGTCTCATAGAATACATATGGATAAAAGCGTCTGCTAAATGACTAAATGTAAAATGAATAATAAAAAAGCTTCCAGGTGACAATTTTGGGATGCGTGAATTACATAAAATGCACAAAAATGCTTTTTTACTACATTTTTACTTTAGATTTAAATTGTATTAAATCTCAATACTCGGTATGGGATTTTTTTAGTTGATCTATTGACAGAAATGCAATATAATATACAAAACAATGTCTTCATAGGTGTATTAAGACCTTACGTAACGGACAGACATGTTTTTATTACCTTAGAATAAACTATTTCTATCTACATGCAGATCAGGCCTACATACATTGATTTTGCTGCCATGTTTTGTACAGAAGCCCTAAACGGACAAACAACACTACAAAGCGCGTTTTCTCTCGCGGTTGTCCATGACTTCACAAAGGGGGGAAAAACGTCTACTAACTTACTCTTAACTGCTATCTTGCGTCAGATCAAACGCCTTTGACGCCTTTTCTAACAAACAAAAAAAAACAATGTTGCCCACATACTGAACCTCTATCGGGGTGATTTTTAGACGTAAGATCTCCATTGATATCTATGATCATCTCCACTAAAAGCCTTCGTACCGCGGGTCCTAACGCATCTCTGCTGGAAATTCTTTGTAAAATTAACGCTCCTGCCTGACTTTTATCCTTCTTTTTAGATTTTAAGTATAATTTTCCGATTTCTTAGCCGTTGTTGATCTTCAAATCACCAAATCTAACACACCCCTACCCCAATCTTTCGCTTTCGTCAGCGCTCGGCTCGACTGATGTCCGTCCTGTGAACTGTGCACCTTACTGCTGATTGGCTACAAGGTTGTTTTGGAACTTGGCCCGACTTCGTCTAAAGAAGCTTAATTTGGAAATCGGACACCCCGCCTTTAAAATCCACAGACCCTTTATTTTATGCAATTAATAATACATCGCTCTTTCTACAGTCTTTCTAATGCCCGCATGATCTCATCCAGAAGACATGCTGTCACAGCCGACCACATCTTTTTGCACTGTGGTTGCCACCGTCGTGTTTGGACCGAGAGATTGTTTGCAGTTCTCAAATTCACGGCTAGTGGCCGCTATAAATTCCGATCTAGACCTTTAAAATGTATATATTTTCTTATAAAAATACTTTGCACATTCTAAAGACATTGCCAGAATAACATACAAAATTATATAAATATAGAGCTAGAAGTGAAATGTGAAATCTGGATATTATATGTCATACTTTGTCTACTATGGCCTTCTTATTTCTGTGTGCAGATTACCACAGTATGGGTATTCGTATCTGGGTGGTTTAACTGTATATTAAATGACCCTACATTCCTCGGTTGTGGTTTTGGGAGGGCTTTGTGTGCGTGTTCAAGGTTCCTGTATGTGTGTTGGGCGGTTCGGGAAATATTAGACTTGTCTCTCTGCTGATGACTCAACTATTTTACGGTGGTGGGAATCCCAATATGTGTTTTGATGTGTATTGACTGTTGTGTCCACAGCTCTCCAGACTCAAACAGGAGCTTGCTCAGATGAGGCAGGAGTTGCAGTACAAGGAAATGGGAGTGGAGACGCTACAGGAGTGAGTTAAACTCCATCCTTCCTCACATGTTAAATGTCTTGAAAAGTTTTCAAAACGAAAATGCTGTCATCACATACCTGCCCTTATGTCACCACCCATAAGTGCTTCATTGGAACATCAAGGTTTGGCAGAATGTATAAGATGCTGTCTCTTAAACAATGATGGGATTGATGGGGACCAAATCTTCAAAAGAAGTCCATATGACTCATGTATCGAGTTGTTCCAAGTTTTATCCCAAGTCTTCTGAAGCCATATGATCTCTTTGTGGGAAGCACAGACTGAAATTGAAGTCGGAACTCTTTGGAATCATGCCTCGGAAATACTGCTTGACAGCTATACTATTCGCTTTCATAAATGGAAAACAATCTAACTCAATTGGCCACAATGATACAAAAGCAGCACAAAACTATTTTGGATCATGTTAGAAGTATTTTTGTTGTACATTTTCATTTGGGATTTCAGTGATCAGGTGCGGTGGCTCGTTGATGGCTTTACAGTAGTTTAACATTTCATTTTTTCACAAAGATTTGGGAATGTGTGCTGGGATTTTACATGAACTCCCATCTTTGTGTGTCTGAAAAAGGAGACTCCACCTCAGGAAGAGGATGCACCAGTTGACTGTGGGTTGCCAAGGCAGGAAGAGCTAAATGGGCCGAAAGAGAGAGCGAGAGAGTGAGAGAGAGGTGGGGTGGGAAGAGACGAGGAGGGGGCAAAAAGAGCTTGAAAGCATTTTGAAAAACAGAGATATCTGGCAGCGAATTCCTCCATGCTTCCTGCATCTCAGTCAGGGCCCTTATCTTTTAGATAGAACACAACTACGTTGCTCCCAGAATAGCAAGGTTAACTCTTTACTCTGTTTTTAACATTTAACCGTAAGAACAGTAAAAACAACACACTGTGGAATTTTTGATCTATTCAAAAGCAAAAAAAAATGTTAGTCGTTAAAACAGTTACATTCCTTTTATATAATCTCCTCCCTCTCATCCTCTCTGCCCCCTCTGTCTTATAAAAACTGGCAGCCATGTCTGTTCTGTCTCAGCAGTCAGTAGTGTATTAAGGTGTTGGGTGGGAGGGTTGGGCAGATGCTTGTAGCCTAAGGCTCGGGTCCTGGTCAGGCTGGTTTGTGAAAGGTTGGGGCTGGAGGTTTGGAGGAGGAAAACAAAGGTCTACTTGTGTCGAGAGGTGGAGAGGAAGAGGCAGGGCAGGCAAGCTGACAGTACCTGCTGTTGGAAGACGGTGGCCTGGAGGAAGTGGGGGCTATGGCAAGAGCTCAGTCACTATACCACAAACCAGCTGATGTTCAAACATAAGATCATGCTTTCAATTTGTGTGACCATTTAATCTAAATTCTCAAAGTCATAGTTTTGCCCTGTCCAATAGTATGGAGAAATCAATTATTGGAC
The DNA here is from genome assembly GCF_947034865.1 of Barbatula barbatula. Taxonomy (NCBI): domain Eukaryota; kingdom Metazoa; phylum Chordata; class Actinopteri; order Cypriniformes; family Nemacheilidae; genus Barbatula; species Barbatula barbatula. The sequence continues at coordinate 18,797,812 of NC_136770.1, forward strand.
ATATTGACTTTCTGTGCATACTGGAAAATATGTATATGAAGAGTTTATTTCCAAAAGGAGATCATTTCTAAAATCATGTTCTTTTTACTGTGCATTCCAGTTAATATCAATCTATCTGCAGTTGGTTGGTTTTTTTAAGCCATAATAACATAAAACAATACAGCTAACTAGCACAATAAAAACTTTTTTAAAGGAGTTATCTCATTTTGGAAACAAACTCTTCATATGCTCTTGTTTCTAGAATGGTAACCTGTACAGACTTTTCCCTTTTTTGGTATTGCAGTTTCAAAATACAACAAATGAACATGTTTCAATTTAGAAAAGCCTGCTTGGGCGTCTTATAATCACCCTCCAAAGCCACGCCTCCTCCAAACGCCAATACATTCTTATCAGTCCAAAAGACCGGTATAAACGTTATTTGACCAAAAATATTTGACCACTATACTGCTTAATTCCTATCAGGATGCGAAGAGATTTCCAACCAGCATGACAAAAGAATTTTTCTGAACAGAATCATGCATTCTGTCTTTAAGTAGTTTCTATTTTAATTGTTCCATGTATGGTTCATCGTATCTACTGCAGGTTTTCCTTGAATAGTTTATTCGTGAATACAGTCGTATACTGAAGTATTTTATCATGTGGGCAAATATATTACTATTGTATAGTAAAAGACGGAAAACACAGATTTCAGGAATTTGGGAAAAACAAAAACGGATTTCTTGTTGTTGTTGTTGTGTCCTCCCTCATATTGTAAACCATATCTCTCCGGCTCCTCATTTGGGGTGCTTTTCATGAACTGGCCCCCTTGACAAACTAATTGAATAGCCCTGCTCTAGAGGATAAATATCCCACAGTGCTTTGGCCACAGACATTCCCAGACGGGAGGGTTTCAGCGTGGTGATCTCCAGTTTCACTCGCCTAATTATTATGCCTTCGAGACCAGAAGCTGGTTTAAGTTAAAACAATATTATTTCAACATAGCTAAATGGTTAAACCGTGTGTTAGACAGGATAAGATTTAATAAATCTAACCTCACATCTATTGCTCTTATCTCCCAGTTTCCTTCAATCTTTCTTAATTTATACAGTCAATTTTCATTTAAAATTTAATTTACATCACAAAGATGATGTTACAGAGGAGCAATATCTTTGGTATCATTTTCAGAGCAAGTTTTTCAGTTGATGAATGATCGAGCATTGACAGCCAATCACATTCTTGGTGTTGAATGGGCCTTAGCATGATATTGGATGAATTAGATGGTGGTTCATAGCTGCTTTTCCTGGCTCTGGTACCACGCTGTTTGGCAAAAATAATCCCTGATGTCAGTGCTAGATGAATTCTTAATAATTAGTTGAGTGAGATGGGTGGGAAGGATTATTTAAACTATATTTAGTGTTTGTGAATATAAACATCCAGATGCAGTCTGTTCATGGCCATGGTGAAAGGTCTTTGTGTAAAAAAAACCTTGCTTTTTGTAGCCTGCATTAATCTGTGACACATTTACAACAAACGATATTTAAGTTTTCTGTATTCTGTATAATTTCTGTGTGTATAAGAGGGAATTTCTTTTTTTTACAGAATTGACCGGAAAATGTCCAGCAGTCAAACAAACTATAAATTAGATGAAGCGCAGGCCATCTTCAACGAGCTGCGCAGCATTAAGAAGACCATCAGCACCGGCGAGAAGGAGAGGCAGGACCTCATCCAGGTCAGCTACACACCGTCCATAGATACTGTCATGAAAGAGTTGTTGTGGAACAGTTTACTCAAAACACTCAAATGTAATTCAAGACCATTCACAGTCTCCTGTGATACACAAAAGAAGATGCAGCATTTTGAGAAATGCCTCCGTTGTTTTGTGTCCATACAATATATGTCAATAGGATCCAATGTTGTTTGGTTACAACATTGCTCACAAAATCTTCTTTTGCGTTATGTGTATTGAAGAAATTCACACAGGTTTGGTTAGACAAATATAGCTGATGAAATTATGAAAGAATATACATTTTTAGGTGAACTATCCCTTTAAGACCTAACAACTTGAAAGGACGTTGGGTTTATTTAGTGAGGTGCTGCCATCTTGTGTTCCAAGATAGAACCTGTTTGATGAATAATACTGTATTATTTGTCGCTTTGTTTTTCATTGAATAAAGAGCCTGGCCAAGCTGACATTGAACTTCTGCGACTCCATTAATGAGGTGGCCAACAATGCAGAAACGCTGAGTGACTCCTGTAGTGTTCAACAATGCACTGATACTGGCTGTCAAACGGATCTGATGGGAGAGGTTTGTCAGCGACAATTTATGAGATAAAAGTTTTGACAATAAAAAAGTCTTATTATTATTGTTATTATTATTTTATACAAGCACAATAATATTTCATGGTTGCTTCTCTCCTACAGTTTGGCACCCCAGAATCCTCATTACTAGGAGACAGAGTAAAACTCAGTTGGCAGTATGAGGAGGCAAAGAAGAAGTAAGTGGACTTATAAACAGATTTATATTTTATTTGTTTTTCTATTTATTATAATGCAACGAACTGGATACATCTGTGTAAATGAAGTGGTCTTGAGTAGTGAAGCAATGTTGTTGATTAGGTAGTCTATGTGGTTGTCAGGGTGAAGCAATGCTGTTGCCAAGGTAGTCTATGTGGTTGTCAGGGTGATGCGATGCTTGTTGCTAAGGTAGTCTATGGGGTTGTCCGGGTGAAGCAATGTTGTTGCTAAGGTAGTCTATGTGGTTGTCAAGGTGAAGCAATGTTGTTGCTAAGGTAGTCTATGTGGTTGTCAGGGTGATTCTGTGCTTTCGGTGTTTCTGTGCTGTTATCAGTAATAATTGTATTGGAGCACAGTTGCTTGCTATGGAATTGAGTTTTGCTTGGTGGTTGGTTAACAAAAAATTCTGTCATATTTTATTTTCCCTTATGGCATTCTAAATCTGTATACGACTCTTTCTTGTGTGGAACAAAAAAGAAGATATTTTGAGAAATGTAACTTAGATTATACTTAAGATTATAATAGCTTGTCTTGTATTAAAGTGCACGGGTGGATTGATGTGGCCTACATTGTAGTTGGAAACTCCTCTATATTTTAGGAGATATGGGTCCATTAGCTGTTGGACCCATGCAGGCCACTATACAAGATGCATGTTTCCATGGCAACAGAACTACATGCAACGTGCCAGCTATGACATTAGAGAGAGAGGGACAGAAAGGAGGGTATGTGAAGGGAGTGAGCGAGAAAGCTGTGGAAACTTGCATGCTCTCTTTGACTGACTCACAATGTCTGAACTCCAAAACGCGTAAACATTATTTTCACTTATAAAAACATATATTTTCCTTTTTTGCCGTTTTATTTTGGTGACATGCAGAATTGTATGTTAGCCTCAGTGTGAAATCATAGAGTTTATGCTCTCTGTGTGAAATGCTGTTTGTGTCTCTCTAGGATGTCCAGTATTCAGCATCAGTTGGCTCAGTTGGACAGTGAGAGCTGGTCTGGACGTGCAGAAGCTGACAGGGATTGGGACTGTCTGGAGCTGCTGCGAGAGAAAGAAGCTCTACTGCAGGAGATCACTCTGCTCAGCCAGCAGAAACATTCACCAGAGACTCTGTTTCAGCTGCAGGAGGAGAAACAAAAGCTCGAGGAGGAGGTGCACAAAGCCCAGATTGTCCAGAGTCAGGGAGCCAATCAGAGGTATAACCAGAGTCATTTTATATATTTTAACTGAGACATATTGAATTTGATGTAAAATAGTTTAAAGGAATAGTTCACCTTAAAACGAAAATTCGAGGCAAAATGAAAATAGTTACCCACACGCATGCATCAAACAAGATGGACAAGACTTTTATTTTGTAAAAAAGATCCGTGACTTCATATGCATATAATATAGTAATACAAACAGGTCCAGTGCGTCAATACGTGTCTTAAGCGAAACTATAATGGTACAACAAGCATATCGTCGCTGTCCTTCTGAAACCTAGGATGTCCAAATTCAATGTTTTTCATGAAAAGGAACTGCATTTTTAAATGATTAAATACTATGTTGGCAAAGTTGAGCACTTGAATACTTTTTAATGGTTAGATATTTGCCAAATCCAGTGACGGACATAAAGAGTGACTATTAATAAGGATTCATGGCAAAAAAAGAAAAATCACAAATGATGGCGATACAAGGTTTCAGAAGGACAGCAGTTATATGCAAGCATTCATTTAAAATACGACAATAACACATTTTTTACTTCAGATCTCATTGCCCTGCGTCTTGTGACTAGTTGTCATATGTTGTTTCATCACAAGACATATAATAACCAGTGAGATTATATTTTGAGTTATTCCTTTAATTTACAATGTTCTGTACGATTCTGTAACACTACAGCACACCCATCCTGTTGGAAAATGATATCAATAAATCTACAAAAATGTCATGACATTCAAACCATGATAACTTGCAAACAAGATGAATGCAGCAATTCTATTTCTGCCCTAGAAGAAAAATTTATGTTTGGACTTAGGATATATGGCAAGTCAAAGGGTTCATCATGAAAAAATAAAAATGGTAAAATCTTGAACAAAGAAGATCAAGTTTTGTAAACAGGAAATACCTCTATCCACAACATGGCGGTAGAATTATGAACGCGTTATCTAGTACATACGGGTGCCCTTATATCCCTATTGAGCACCGCAGATGTGTTTGTGCCAGGTCAGGTGAGACACATAAGGGTAATTTCAGATTGCCTCAATATGCATCGGCTTCCATAACCCACCTGCATGTTTTTCTGTTGTGCTCTACATATGTATGACTTTTCTGGATATCACATTATGAACCACAAATGGTAGAATGAGATGTTTATGATGTACATGATTGAGCCCCTTTTAAATGTGGCAAATCCGTAACATTTTTACGTTATGTGGTTATGTGCTTTGTAGGATATTACTGCAGGAGAAGAGAAATGTACTTATGAGACATCTCGAGGAGGCCACCCGTATCACCACGTATCTACATTCACAGCTAAAAAGGTAAATCGCAAACACACACAGAGAGTTTAAACCCTCATGAACGTATGACTACTTTCGTCTGTGGTTTTAGTGGTTCTGTGTCCATACAATAGTAGTCAATGGGGCAGATATTGTTTGGGAACCAACATTCTTCAAAATATCTTCTTCTTTTGTGTTCTGCAGAAGAAAGAAAATCAAAATGACATTTGAAATGACATGACAGGATCAGTAAATGAAAAAGCAATCTTCATTTTTGGGCAATCATCCCTTTAATAAATCAACATCAAAACCATATTTATCTTCATTTCTTTTTGTATAGTCTCTCAGCCAGTAACCTGACGGTGTCATCCAGCAGCAGCCGTGGCTCTTTGGCTTCCAGTCGTGGGTCCTTAGCCTCCAGCCGTGGATCTCTCAGCTCCGTCAGCTTCACGGACATCTACGGCCTGCCACAGTATGAGCGTCCAGAGTGTGGCTCTGATGTTCCAGACCCGTCTTTCCGCTACCTTCTCCCCCTAGAGACCCACAGCAGGGACGGTTCTTCCTTCGGCCCCAAACGCTCACACGACACACCGCAGTCTCTCACCTCCCTCTCCTCTCGCTCCTCGCTCTCCTCCCTCTCCCCTCCCAGCTCCCCCATGGACACCCCGTACCACTCGGCCCCACAGGACTGTCCTCTGGCCCAGATGACTGAGGAGTACATGGAAGTGGCCAGCAGGGGGCTTCTGGAAGGCCTGCGTGGTCAGACCCAAAACATTCAACAAACTTCTCTTCCTGGGGAAGTAGAAGTGGGAGGCCCAGGTGCTGCACATCTCCTGGAGGAGAAGAACTATCGTGATGGAGGTCTCCTGGGAACATATAGCTCCACGGGTAGAGATATAGTGGTAATTTTGACTGTTTACGTATCGAGTAGTTTTGTGTTTTTACATACTGTATTTGTGATTCTGTATAGGAGTGACTCTGCGCTGTAAAAGTGCAAGCAGGGCCAGCAGAAGAGCGAGACGTGTGTCTGCAGGAGTGAACGAAGACGTTTTGGCGACAGATAGCGGAGTTTTTGAAGCCTGGAGCAGAAGGTTGGAGAAGATTCTCTTTTTAAAGGGATAGTTTACCCAAAAACAAAAATTCTGTCATCATTTATCCGCCCTCATGTCAATCAAAACCTGTATGTGCCTTTTTTCTGTGTAACACAAAACAAGATATTTTGAGAAATGTCTCAGTGGTTTTGCGTCCGTACAATGGGAGTTAATGGGGATTCAGTGTTTGGGTACCAACATTCTTCAAAAGATATTCTTTTGTGATCTGTAGAAGAATGAAAGTCATACAGGTTTGGAATGACGAGGATGAGTAAGTAAGGAATTAACATTTTTGGGCGAACCATCCATTTAAGGATGAAACCACCTTTGCAACAGTTATTTAGGTTGATGAATAAGAAAGCAGAAATTGTTTAGCGTGGCTTTAACATCATTTTTCTTACCTCCAGCAGGACAGAAGAAGTTGATGAAGTTACTTTTGCTCAAGATGTCACACCCTCAGAGCCGGTTCAGATTCAGCTTGGCCTTCTGTAAGCATCAACACGTACGCGTTTACCCACCATTCACATAACACACTATTCATTTTTACTTTTCGCCTGCTCTTTTCCAGATACGATTCCAGTGGCATGTTTTTGCTGCTGCATGTCCTTCAGATGAGAAATTTAAGTAAGGCCATTGTTAAAGGTGGATGCAAAGTGTAAGTTGTCCTTTCATATACTCACACTGCTCTGTAATAGTGATGTGCCCTGCAAAAAAGTTACTCGTTTTATTTTTCAGATTTGTAAAGATTCATGTTCTTCCAGTGGACTCCAGTCGGCCATGCACATACTACTGCTGTAAGGCCCAGGAGCCTCAATCTCTTCTCAGCTTTAATGAAGGTTTTCGGATCCCCCTGAGTGCCGGAGGCCCCGTGGCCCATGCCTTACAGCTAAACCTCTGTGCTGTCGGACCACTTACTCAGGAGGAGCTGCTGGTAAGACATTCCAAATGTTATGCAGTTTAATCCGAATTTCTACATGTACTGTGGCCATTCCAGTCGAATATCTGTTGAATTCCAACGAAATCCAACCTCAGATGTGACATTAAGCAACAGCAATGTGAAAGACTGACAGCATGGCTAAACACATGTGATAAACTTATTCTATCAGAGTTTTTATATCACATAAATATATATATTTTTTAGCTTGTTCTACATACATGTACAAATATTACTGTTTTATTGCTTAAATAGAATCTGGAACCTGTTTTCTTTGCAGTATTTGAGGACAAATAAAGGGCATATTTTCTGTTATTTTTGCCTCTTTCTCCAGTTTTAATTTTCTGTAAAAATTTTGTTCGATATTTTTTTCACAGAATTAAACAAACATAATAATTTTATTTAAACGGATACCTTTAAAAAAAATAGTAAATCCAGAAGAATTGAAAATGGTCTTTGAAATAGTCTCTTATTTTTTAGGCAGCTGTATGTTATTTTTGGTTCATTTTATCAGGCCTGTTGGCTTTTTTGCTTCAGAGTTCTTCACAGTCTTGTGAGAATAATGTGTTAATCCGATCAACGCCTGTTTCTCTCATATTGTATTCTGTATTTATTCTAACTGTATATCCTGCACTTGCTAACTGCACTTCTGGTTAGACCTAAACTACATTTCGTTACACTGTACTTGTATATGTGTAATGACAATAAAGTTGAATCTAGTCTAATCTTGTGTCTCAGGGTTCTGCTCAGGTCTCGCTGACAGACTGCGCAGGCGGCACTGAAATGATCTTCCAATGGCACAAACTGCAGATCCATAGAATACAAAACTACAGGCCTGAGAACAGAGGCCTCGGTCAGCCCAGTCGTATAAAGGATGAAGAGGAGCAGGAAGGACAAGGACCAGCTGAGGTGAGAATAGAACACATCTTGACATATGGAGGGCCAGAAATCCCTCCAAATATCCTTCTTATTAATTGGTAATCGCTTTCACAAACCTTGTCGTTTCCCTGTGCTTACAATTATTTTTATAATTTTTAAAAAGCTGTTTTATAAAGACTTACCATTGCGTAGTTCCAAATTAGTTTGTTGTACAAAATAATACATTTAGATAATATTCACGCATATGTATTCAGTTAAATCTCCATAAAAGTAACTCTAAAAATGTGCACACCGTTTTAAAGCCATCTAAACGCTTTGTGTGATTTATTGTTTATTTTTATTTAAGCCATTTTAGGTGTATTAGTTGGACTGTAAACTGTCAGTATATGAAAAAAACTAAATAACATCAAACATGTTATTACATGTATACAGCATGCAAAAAACTTTTTCCAAAAACTTTCAAGTGCAGGAGGCTAAATAATTTAGGTTTAGAAAAGGTCAACATTTGATCTTTTGAAAAAGCATACTCGTTGCATACATTCCTATAATTATTTTAATAACCCACCACATCATTTTCCTCATTTTTTCCAAATTTTCCTGGGAAAATAATGTTTCTTCTCCCTGCTGCCCATTTTCATCTAGCTGTCAGTGGTGACTCATTTGGAGGACATGAAGAAAGGGTTACAAAGGAGTAAGGATGGGCTGGAGGAGTTGGAGAGGAAGGAGGAACAGGCCATTTCTGAGAGGTCCACACTCACTGCCTTAACAAATCATCAATTTTGACAGTCTGAGAACGTTATTGATAAAGTATGTTCCTCTGGTCTAACTGCTGTGTAGGAGTTGGCAGGCTGAGTCGGTGGACAGTGGCTGCAGTAACAGTACAGCGTTTGTCATTCCCTGTCCTGAGGGTCTGTGTACTGAAGGTATCTGCATGACCTCTGGGAGGCGCTGTTTGCCCACGGAGAGAAATACAGTTGTGAAGGTATTTTGAAAGGACATTTTGGAACGGTGCATTTACTTTTTCCATTTAAAAAACCTACGGAAAATGCTAAGGATATGATTCGTGTATATTTCAGGTGGACAAGGCAACCAACACGGAAGGTGTTTTTCCAGAGCCAATGAGAATGCGGCCGAAGGAGAGGGCAGGACGCTGGGGTCACAGCTCTCCATTCATGCGCAGCAGTACAATTGTGAGATCACAGACATTCTCGCCTGGAGCACGTAGTCAGTATGTCTGTAGGGTAAGTCAAAACACATGCTTCACACATGCACTTGAGAAGTTGTTTTGTGAAAAATGAGAATTCTGTTTTTAATATCCCCTTTTTCTTACGAAAAGCTATTTACTTAGTTTTGACTGTTTCTCAGTTGTACCGTAGTGACAGCGACAGCTCCACTCTACCAAAGAAATCCCCCTTCATCAGAAACACTCTTGAACGAAGAACTCTACGATATAAACAGGTTAAAATGACATGCATCGCACATTTTCCTCAGTAACATTTTGGATCAGGGTGTCGTGCTGACGTGTGTTTGATGTAACTGCAGCAGTCTCATCGCTCCTCTCTGGCTGAGCAGCCCACACGTACTTCTCTGGACCTGGAGCTGGACCTCCAGGCCTGTCGTACTCGACAGAGGCAGCTGAACGAGGAGCTGGCGGCGCTGCGGGAACTCAAATTACGGCTGGAGGAGCCCATGCAGGGTCCTCGCGGTCCCGCGGACCTCCCTCATTGGGCCCTGCGGGACGAGCGGTTCCGAAACCTGCTCCGTGAAGCTCAGAGACAGGTACTGGCTTCTTGTTCTATATCACACTGTATGTATTGTAGCATTGTAGCAATAGTGTAAGGCTTTTTAGGTCTCTTGACTCAAATTCTCCTGAAATAAAAGAATTCTATAAAAGATGACATGCCTATAAATGTTGGAGTCAAATTTATAATTCATAATCTCTTTGATTTCTTAATTTCTCTCTGTGTTTTGGCATGTTTTTCTCAGTCTAAGCAGAGCAGACAGGAGCAGAGGCAGGAGGAAGCCGCTGAGAGGAGGTTGCGCAAAGCTTCTAAAGAGGTTTTACAAATGAGGGGCCAGAACCACAAAGAGCCCCTTCCTGTGCAGACGTTCAAGTGAGTCCCTCATATCGAGTGTTAGGAGAGTAATCAAAACCTAAAATAATTCTAAACTTAACTTTGTCTTAAAAAACTATAAAATGTACACCGTACTGCTTTCAAATTACTTTTAGCTTTAACAATATTACTACAATATTTACACATTTGAATCTATATGATAAATTATGTACATTAGACCATTTCTCTTTAAAATGTTATTTATAATGCATAATATAATACAATATAATTTAAATAAATGCATTTGTATAATATACAGCCACAAAGACCACTCTAAAATGATTTCTCGTTTGTTTTTTTATTTACCCGTTCTAAGTACAATAAAATTTCATCTGTAAACTTGTGAAACCATTTCTTCAATATTGCAATTTAAGTCTTGCAAAAAATGTCGAAAATGCATAACCAAAGATGCAATGTTGGCAGATCTTGAATACTGCAGAGTTCATATTCATGTTTGAACAACATAAAAGTTTTCACAAAAAATGCTGATTAATGCTAACTGGAGTGGTCTCCTTATTGTTTCCACAGCTGTGTGTATAATTTGTCATTTTCTCCTGATACAGAGAGAAGATGGCTTTCTTTACCCGACCAAGATTCAACATCCCTCCCCTGCCAGCTGACGACGTGTGAGCGCCCCCTAGGCCACACTATCAAATATGAAGAATCTGTCTTTGTTTTTTGTATTCGTGCCCATGAAGTAATTGGAACAGAAATTTAGTTATTTCAGCACAAAGCTGAAAGTTATTCGATATGCAACATTTGAACAACAAAAGCTGTACAGAACAACCGTGTGTGAGAGCGTGACTGCGAGCGTGTGTGTTATAGTAGTAATGAACACGTTCACCTATATTTTATGTAATTATTGACATCTTGGCCTCCTGCTTGTTTAATGGGGGCAAATAACAGTTTTATAAAAGAACAAAGCATCTTTTTACTCCTGTTTGATGTACTTCTGATATTTCGATGTCTACGCTTAAGGCTGGAAGACGGAAACAAAGTCAGTTTAGACAAATTCACTGTACTGTAACTTATTTTATAGTACTTTTCCTTGAAGGAAATAAAACTGCTCCCTGCTTTTTAATGTATTTTATAAAGCTTTAAACAAATAGCACTTACTGTAAGTGTTTTTGGACGTACAGTAGAATGGAATTTTTGGCTGATTTTGTTTCTGTTACCTGACTCTTTAAAGTTATTTACTTAATGTCACTTTTTGGATTCACTTTTATTGCAGTTGTCGTTGTCCCTTGTGCTGTTATTCTATTAAAATTATTAATATTAATTATTACTTTTCAATATATAGATGAATATATGAAACACCGTTTCAGTTTTTTATGTTACATGTAAAAACATCTTGAAGCATTAAACCTTAAAAGTGCAGCTGTCGGTGAATAATGATGAGTTTAAGATTGGGCCAATGCTTTATTTTGTTACAGATGTCATTCAATATATTTATATCTAATATTTAAATTATAACATTTGCATTTATGACATAAGTGGATTATAAATGTATAAATTGTCCAGTAGGTGGCATCTCCAATCTGTACCTGTGTTCAGATTTGACATTGCAAAAATCTTACATGTATTATTGTGCACGGTTATTGTTAAATATGATCATATGTATACATTGCCTTTTTAAAGTAAATATAGAGCAAAATTAATTTAGTCCACTCCAGCACTTTCCCTGGCTTTGATGTTTTTAAAAGATCCAATGCACATTCATCAGATCTGGAACATTAATGAGGTGGAAATTTTAACACGATAAACTGTGTTTTTTAAAAATAGAACGAAATTGCTGTTCTTATCATTAATGATGTTTAAATCCACACATGGGCATAAAAGCCCCTCATTAAAGTTTCACTAAAACCGCAAATTAGAGGCGTTTATCACATTTTTTCCAAACAGGAGTGATGCTGCATTTCTGCTGAAACCATTTTTTCTCCCAACAGGAGTGAAAGTGCCGCATTTCTGCTGAAACAAATTTATAAGTAAATCTGTTGTTGATAATCCTTAAGAAAACAGACACCATGGCTGACATATTTTTACTAGAAACTTATCCTTTTGGGGGGCATCATCATCATGCTTCATATCATTATTTTTGTTTCCAAAACTATTCAACGTTCCAGAAACCTGTGCTCAAATGATCTGTTGTTAACAGGTAAAGCAGCTGTTGGATTTTTTTTCTTTCAATCAATCAAGAGTCTCTACATTCCACAGAGCTATGAATCTGAGCTTTGGGAGGCCTGGTACGTAAGCACACCTTATCGCACTTGAATGATTCTCCATGTGTCAAGACTGCTCCTGGTCAGTGTAGAAGATGGTGTAGTGGACACTCAAAATTGTCTTTAGTGCACTTACACTACACATGAACGGTTAGATATCTCTTTCTGTCAATAAAGCTATTTTGTACACAAATTCCCTACTGAGACCCTAAAAGTCATGACCCAAATGTAATATGCTGAAAAACTCCCTAGTGGCTCCATTGCCTCAACTAGTCAATATACTGGCATATTATGTTTTGGATTGAATGAGACACTAAATCGAGAATCCAGAAGAAGCTATGTGTAAAGAAACCTTTGAACGGTTTTGTTTTATTTATTTATTGTAGATATACCCCATAGATATATATTGATAAAACTATTTTACTTTAGCAAATTTTCTAACAAGCAGGTACAAAATAAGTCAAAGGAATCCACTGCAGGAGCATAAAATCCAGAAATGGTGGGTCTGTGTCTGAATGTTGATGGGTTTGCGGTCTGCTCGTCTGAGGGGGAGTGAGATAAGGCAGATGGAGAAAAATGCACATGTGAGAGGGGTTTTAGAGCCAGGAGATACCAGCCTTTCATGTGTGCAGAATTAGAATCTGGCAGCATCAGTATAACACACATTTTTAATGTTGTTTGGTTATACTTGACAATTTTAAGTTGCCAAAAGAAAATGATTGTGTCATTTTTCAAAATGACAGGAAACCAGCACGCATACATGGATGTCTAGGAAGTTGGCGTGTTTTTTCAACAAGATTATTAAAACATTCATCTATTTTATCATCTCACATATTTGTCATTGACTGAAGTGTTGCCGACAGATGAGTCATTAACAGATACCACAAGATTCAAAGCTTTCTATTACGCATTTGTCTTTAGAAGTCATCTATACAAGCCTCCCCCTAAGACATACAGGAGTTAAAGTAATCTCATCTGGAGAACAGCAGCTATCTCTTTCTACACAAACATCTTCCTGCCAGGCATCCACCTCACCTCCCAGGAAAGACTTCTTTGATATCATAGCAGTTACAAAAATAATCGTCAGTATCCGATTTGATTTATCGGTCAAGGCCAGGCAAAAGCTATCAGGTTGAAATGGTGCAATGTCTTTAAGCATTTGCCTATAAAACAAAGCCCTACATCTTATTAATAACACATGCATCTTCATGTAGCTAGAATTAGACCTTCACTTGTTTAGCTTTTTTTGACCCTGTAAGTCTTCTGCTCCTTTGTGTTTCATTTCGGCATCACTAGTCAAGGAGAGACCAGTAAAGACAAGGGACAAAGTCTCCCAGTTTCCCTGCTGCACTCTCTGTGACTCGAGTCTGTGTTTCTCCCTAAACTACACGCTGAGATATAGACCTGCCCTCCCATGTGTATAGTATAACAACTTTACACCTGTTTCCAATTACTGTGGTATTTTAGGCAGCCACGAATGGCCGTTTAGAGACGGAGGGATGATGTGGAGAAGACTGTTTAAATATTATCAGAAATAAATTGTATATTTATGGGGTATAAATGGGAAGCACAGCACTGTATTCAAAGGGTTCTGTCTGAGCAAAACCCGACCTTACTCTTGAAAGTATTTGAACAGTTTTGTTACTAAAGGTACAGTTATTAGGTTGATTTAGCCATATTTAATAATTATTTATTGAAAATGTTTAGGTGTCACGATACTGTAATTTAACAGTAGACTTTCAGATAATCTCATTTAATATAACAATATTAAACACATCTCAAAGCTATATCTAGATATTAAAGTCAAGAACATGGAAGGCATGGACATCATTTTAGCCTGTATAAGTTTATTAGTTCTTCCGAACGCAAAGGAAGATATTTGGAAGAATTTTAGAAACCAAACAGTTCTCATCCTCCATTTATTGCCATGGTATAGGAAAATAAATACTATGGGAGTGTATGGGGGATGAGATCGGTTTGGTTACTGACATTCTTCCAAATATCTTCCTTTGTGTTCAGCAAAACAGAGAAATGGATACAGGTTTGGAACAACCCGAGGGTGAAAAAATGATGACCCATATCTCTTTAAGGTTGTTCAAGTCAGCTTGAAACAGCATGAACAGTTGCTATGGTGTTTTTCCCCCTATGTCGGTGAAAAACAGTGTGAAAAGCTTCTGGAATGAGAAGAAAATATACAGCAAGATTTGATTGGTTTGTTGGAAGTTAGAAGCTAGGCCATTGGAAAGTCCAGTCCCGCCCTCTCCATAATCAAATTAACCGTAGCGTCCAAAACATCTTCAGAGCGTGAGCTTCATGTGGCCTTTCAACTCTCACAATAGAAAGATAAATAAGATGTTTATAAGTAAGTTGTTATTGTGTTCTTCTGTCTGTTATCCATTTAAGTCTTCAGGAAATCACGGAGGATCCCTCATCCCCCTGCCACTGGATGATTACATCATAGCGTGGGAACAGTGCGGCCTGCTTCTGCCCCTTTGTTCCCTTCGCCCCCGCTCCCACTCAACTGGACATCTCCAAAAGAAAGCCCCCCTCTCTGCCAGCCCCTTGATGAACATCTCAGCGGAAACGGTTAAGAGATTTACTTAGTAATGTAGTGATATCTTCGTTTCACAGCTAAAAAATATAAAATGTTATTTCTATAATAGTTCAAAAACATTGGTTTAAAGGGTTGTTGCCTCTGAGAAACACACACAAGATGCATATGAAATGGCAATTAAATGGTCAATATTAATAGAATGCGAAGTTGAATAAGAAAAAAAGCTTTGATTTGGGGAATTCTGTCCATTTTATGCAAGAACAATAAATCAAACTATTTGTAACTTGTTATTTATTATTTAACAGCGTTATATCATTTGTTTTATTATGTTTACCATTTATCATTGCTGTATAGTTCACACAAAGAATCGCTTCACAAACCAAATGTTAGTTTGTAATTCAACAATTGTTTGCAACTTAAGTTGAAAGTTGATTTTCTCTCTCTCGCTCTATAGTGGATGGGGATGTTTCTGCTGTTGTGCGCCGGAACAAAAAGGCAGCGAAGAAAGGCAAGCTGCGGTTAGGCCACAGTCAGGGAAAGACTTACGACATTACTGTCTGTCTCACGTGGTTAACTAAACAGTTTCTCAGTGTGAGATAGCTCCACTGGGAACTGCTGCTTTATTACAAAATAATTTAGCAATAAACATCATAAAACGCCACTGCACATTCATAATAAATATTTGAGCAAGCATTGTAGAATGTACTGTACATAAAACAGGCCTGATTACTGCACGTCAGTTTGATTTACACAGACATTCTACATGATTTGTAGTTTTTCCATCTACTATCTGGAAAATACTTGCAGACGTCCTTTTTTTAAATCAGCACAAGTAAGCCCTGGATAAAAGATCGAAACCAAAATAGCTTCTCAAATGGACAACCAGAATGGAAAATGAGATTTCGTGGCAGGCGTCAAAGTCATTGTAAATCATAAGATTTAACTCTACACTACAGGTGCCAAAACCTTTTCGGTTCTCGGGTGTTTTTTTGAAAATTATGGCTGAGCACACCAATGGAATCTGAAACTGAGAGTTATACACGGAACCTGTAATAACAGCGCAGTGAAACATTATCATCTCTCATGCGAATCTCTGTAAATCTGTGTCCTCGCCGTGGTTTTTCAAAGGGGTTTTACCAGACTGCAAGCAAAGGGGATGCATTTGCTAGAAATCCCTTCAAAAACGTAAAGTATAATTGTAAAGATATTTATTTTGCTTCAGAACCCTCACTAATGCTCTTTAAGTCAGTGAAAAATATCTACGCTCTGAGTGACATCATTTAATATTTGTGCTCAATCTGTAAATCACATGGTCCTCATTTTTACAAAATTTCAATTCTTGTGTGACTCTCTGTGGCTTCTGGGATATGATCAGTATTTCACCAGCCGGTGTGGTTAGTGGTGAACTCGCCAAACATTCCTCTATCCAGACAAAACAAATATGCAACAATATTATGCACATTGAACAAAGACTGCAGAGGTTTATTATAAGGCCTTTCCATCACACAACTTTTACTGCATAATTAAACAGTAAAATAACCCTTAGGTCACAGCCATACAGGAGGACTAGGTTGCTATGGCAACAGTTGGTAAATATTTTACCTGTCATATTTACATATTCTGTGCAATTGCAATTCGTCCTTTCTGGAACGAGGGGTCCAAGCCTAAATTAGATTTCATCACAGTTTTACATGTAGTTTTAGATGAAACCAGTCCTACATTGTTTGTTAAACCACAAAAATAAATGTTTTTTTAATAGCATGTTTACAAGATGTGCAAGGGTATACTTTTGCATTCTTGCAATAAAACAAATATATAAAAAAAATTCATACAGTTCTTTGGGCAAACAGGATGTAAGAAGCGAAAAAAAATGTGTTAACTTTGAGTGGCTCCCCTTTTGTTGAGTTATAGTCAGGCGATGACAAACAGTAGCATGAGATCAAGGGCACTACAGGAACCAAGGACGATTTTCTTTCATCTTCTGAGTTCCTCATTTCTCTAGGCCGAAAGAAAAAAACATACTGGCATTTCCCCTACAAATTGTTCTCCAAAGCAGTCAAAAGCCTCTTTAAAGCATCTTAGCAGAGTCTTACAGTACGGGACATGCATATTAATCCAAGTGAAGACACTTTTAAATGGAGTTTGGGAAACGTTTCATAGAGTTGTTGTAAGAGGTGAAGCATGAGGCAACCTATAGATTTTCATCATTTTAAAAGGTGGACCAAGTTGTTATGGGACATGTGAGCATGCGTACAGTATTGGATACATTTACGGTATCCTTAAGATTAATGTATTTTTTTGCTTAACCAAGGCCTTCTTCAGGTCCTCGGTTTGTCTCCAGGGAGCTCTCAATATTTTTCACGATACTTTTTTGGCTGATGGCCACCATAAATGTTTCTTTTTAAACATAGGCTACAGAATTCTTTTGATGACTTCAGTGTAAGAAGTTTTTTAGTACAGGTTTGGCAAAATACTAAATATATAGATTCCTCTAAGGCGGTCTAATTTAAATAGCTGACAACAATTTGGCATAGTGTATTCGTACCTGCCAACAATTTTGCTTAAGTAGGAAATAAAATGTGAAACTTCTTTGCCCTGTGCACACTTGTGTCATAATCAGATGTCAAAAACAGTCAATACATGTTTTCTCAGGATTACATAGACCCCAAAACTGACAGCCGTGGGATTCATACCGACAGATAAACCCAGAAAGCTTTTTTTAAACTCAAAAAAGTTTAATAGGCTGAGGAGGTCCACACATGCTTAGGTAGTCTGCATTCAACTAACACAGGCCATTTAACAAGAAGGGTTTAATGACATGCTAACTAAGCACAAATCTCTCATTTGGAACCCATTAAGTAAATTGAGATCTTGCTGTGCTGTTTTGCCACCAAAATTGTCAATGCAAGAGCTTTAAAATAAGTTGTTTAAAACGAAAGCTGTCATTAGTTTTGCTAAAAGGAGTTAGCGCATACTGCTGACTAGAATAAAAAGAGATGCATCCATACATCCATTTACAATGTTGAACTTTAAAGCAATAATTCACCCAAAAATGAAAATTCTGTCATCATTTACTCACCCTCTTGTCATTTCAAACCCGTATGACTTACTTTCTTCTCCGGAACACAAAATTAGATATATTTTGAAGAAAGTTGGTAGCCGGCACCCATTCATTTGCATAGTATGAGCACAAAACCAAGTAAACGGGTCCAAGTTAAACATTTATTTTTTGTGTGTTCTGCGGAAGAAAGATAAACAGTTTTGATATGACATGAGTAAGTGTAACATTTTATTTTGTGGTAAACTGTCACTAAGAATTTATTTTATACATGCTCCTCACTGAGTGAGGGTTGAGATTTTAGAATAAAGCCTATGAACACAAAATAAGATATTTTGAGAATTGTCTCAGTGGTTTTGTGTCCATATATACAGTAAGTCAATGTGGGCCGATGTTGTTAGGTTACCAACGTTCTTCAAAATATCTTCTTTTGTGCTCTGCAGAACAAAAAAAGTTCATACAGGTTTTGAAAGACCTGGGGGTGAGGAAATGATGAAAGAACGTTCATTTTTGTGTAAACGTAGGACTTAAGATAAGAGGTTTCTGTAATAATGTTTCCTTTTGTATCCTTTATTACATTTCTCTCCATCCAGTGCAAGTCTCAAGTCTCAAATGCACTCTCTCTCTCTCCTCTCCTGAATCATGCTCGTACCATCTCACACTAATATCTTCACCTGTTCCATGCCAAAATTCATCTTTTCACCTCCTCTTCACACAGTGGCTTCTGAGATTTGTACTGTCTCCATTTCCAAACCAAACAGCTGAGAAACACACACGCACAAGTTGCGCTCATATTCAGTAGTCATGGAAACACTTTCCTAAAGGCACAGCCATTATTAACTTAGAGTGGGTGTGCGGAAGAAGAGAATAGTCTGTTCAGAGTTTAGTTAGAATACTGTCCTGTTATTCTCCACAAAACAAAGTCAGAAGTGCATATACAAACTGAATACACAGGTTTCACATGTTTAAAATGATATCAAGTACCATATTACATATAACGGCCTATGTTATTTTTGCGAATACCGATAGTACTGCAGTTCAGTATTAGATAAAACAAATATTTTACCACAATGCAGTTCATCTTGCATACAGACATAGGCAATGCAGGATCATATTCAGTGCAAACACTGTGACAATCCAAATATAGTTCCATCATATATAGAGATGAATGAATTGGACAGCTAGCCATCTCTAAGCAACTTTAAATTAAAAGTGCACTTTAGGTGCTAAATGTCATCCATACATTTACAAAGATTTGCAAAGATCACAGCGCGACCACTGAGCTCCATGCATTTGTATAGTGTGAAGAATATGACTCCAATGGAACTGTGCAGAGATGATATGCTTTCACAAAACCAAACTTATCTCAAGGGAAAACATAACTATTTGGGTGGCAAGTTCCTATTAATAAGTATGATGTGAATTGCACACAAGGAAAAAGCATCTTAAAGGTCCACCCAAAACTGTACAAATGTGATCGTACAAACTGTCACAAAATATGATAAAATGCTAAATAGTTATGAATTTCCATGAGACTGTGTTGTCGGTACTAAATGATCTGGATGTCGGTTCGCTCCTGCAAACCCACTTTACCTGATTTACATTAGATTTATATTACAGCATTTTTACTGATTTTTTACATAAGCATTCTGACAGACAAGTAGTCACATATTAACAATATCATATATTTAAGTAATGTGATTGTACAAGTAATTGTCAAAGGCAACTCAAGGGTGTTTAAATGGGTGACATTGTAACAGATGGGAACATGCTTGGTATTCAGAATGGGTTTGTTCTTTGACCTTTAGATGTTAACTCAAAGAACCCCACACTAAGATGTCAATGCAGTCAATGCAGAGAAATGTAATACTTTGGTAGTAAAACAGGGTATGATTTAAACATTCCCTCCTATTTGAGTAGAGAAAGTGCCACACTTCATATTGTCCATTGTTGAAATCACCAGCAAGGACAAAATGGTCGGCAACAGGGTAAAAAAAACATATTCACTCTATGAAGTAACAAAATAATTTGTGATTTTAACCTCTTGGATTGTTTTAGCTAAAGCTTTGGTCCACTCTGATATTTTGGGGAAATTATAAATGTGAGCATTTGTGCATCATTGCTGTGATGAATCTCTATATATATGTTAACTTTTAAGTTTTTGAAGACTTTGACAGCATTAAATCTCATACAGGCTTAAAAGAGAAAAATATCTGACAGGAATAAAACAAAAACAAATACAAAATAATGAAGAACGCAATAAACTAGTGATTTGGTAAAGACAATGTGACTCATTAATAAATACTTGATTACTAAAATTGTTTAGATTTCAGAAAAGATTATGTTTCACGCATAAAAAATACACATCTAAACCCAAACATCTGCACAACTTAATGAAATAAATTCTGGATTCTTCAACATTGACCACAGTCCACCACGGTCCTTTGATGTAACAAGCATTTTCAGTTTTTCCTAGTGAACTACTACCTCTGTGATTTTAAAGGAATAGTTCACTCAAAAATAAAAATTCTGTCATGAATTATTCACCCTCTATTTGTTCCAAACCTGTTATTTCCGTTTTTGCACCATTGACTACCATAGTAGTAAAACTTATTGTGTAATGTTTTGTTTTGTTATTTTGAGGAATTTGGGAGAGCAAACTGTTCTGGGGCATCTCTACCATTTTCCTACCATTACTCCAAATATATTTCTTTGTGTTCAGCCGAACAAAGAAATTTATATAGGATTGGAACAACTTGAGGGTGACTCATTCATGACAGAATTTTCATTTTTGGGTGAAGTATCCATTTAAAGAGATTGAGGCCCATTGAGGTTTATTAAAAGAAAAGCTCAGTGGTGAGCATAGAACAACACCAGGTCAAACCCAACACATCTGGTTTGATAATACGGTAAATCATTACAAAAATGTGACATCATCCTGGGACTGCACCCAACGCCAGTGCGCATCATACTCCAGCTGAACTTTGCCATTCATTTTGCAGGTCTCCGGCTCGACCTTGCCATTCTTGTACGGTTTCATCTTAGGGCTTAGATTCTTCCCTAGCTTCTCAGCCAAACAGGCTCTGTGTGAGTCTGAGCCAACGATTTTCTTCACTGCTTTGTCCAGGATTCCATTGGTTTTGTTGGCCTTTGCATTATTAGTGTCATTTTTGACAGAAGGGTGCGTTTTTACCGTCTCAGACGATGTCTTCCAAACCTGAGCATCTTCTTTAGGAGCATTGGAACTGACTTGTGGAGATCTTGTACCGGATCCAGTGGTGCCGCTCATCCCTCCTCCGGCACCCCTGGAGACCTCTGTCCCAATAGGGGTACCACAGAGTATAGAATCAGTGCCGCTGGAGGGGCAGTACTCATCCAGATCATCGGCTAAAGTGTCTAAATAGCTGCCAATGGAAATGTTGTCTAATTTATCATGGGGGTCCTGCAGGCTGCTCCAGCTGCCCCTCCAAGATGTGTCGGGACCCTCCCCCAAGCTATACTGGCTGCTGGTCAGACTACTACAGCGGCTGGTGAGGGCACCACGTTCCTCCAGAAGCCATTTTACTGCCTCAATGCCCTCGTGTAATGCTATCAACTGGTTCAGGATCTTGACATCTGCCGCTCGTAGATGAGCCTGTCCACAAGAGGAAATAGACAACGATTAGAAATTATGCTTTTTAAGAGTGATATCTAGCCAATGATATCTACAAATAAACGTACAATCATTCAAAAGATGTAGACTAAGATGAGTCACTACAGTTTAAAAACATTATTTATCAGTTTTTTCAAACCAACACTCCTGTACGAAAGTTTGATTTTATTGGCAGCTGGGGCACCAGAAATACAGTATGACAATGACATTTTTATTTGTATAGCAAATTGAATTACCACTTCTGTTGACCAATATGCTTTCCGGTAAAAACACAAACAAGAAGATTCTAAAATCATGCAACTATCCCATCAGCCATACGCTTGAGAAAATAAAAATGTCCAGATTGTCTAATAGATAGTAAAGGCATTTCAAATCCTGGGGGCGGCAATACAAAATGCACAATCACCCCTGCACTTAAATCTCAACATCGGGGTAAACATAGATCTTGGTTGGAAGACCGAAGGGCTCTAGTAGGTCGATACTCAGTCAGTAACTCACAGACATTAGTCAGGGCCAAACCATTTAGAAATGTATAAACAAGGAGCAAGATTTTAAATCCACGAACAGGCAACCAATGTAGTGATAAAATAGGAGTAACATGCTCCCTCTTTTTAGACCCACTAAGAAGTCGAGTCTCAGTATTCTGAACAAGCTGCAAGCGGGATAAAGCTGTCTGGCTAAAACCAAAATTAAGTGAGTTACAATAGTCCAGTCTACATTAAATAAAAGCATGAATTGCTTTTTCAAAATCTTTACAAGTAAGAAAAGGCTTTGCCTTAGAGAGCAGACACAGCTGAAAAAAAGAAAGCTTTAACAACTGAAATTAAGTTTATAAATCTTTTAATAAAACAGTTTTAATGGACATGAATGTAATTTTTTTCATAATGTTTAGCCTTTTTTTATTACAGTTAAAACATAATCATTTAACATAGTTTGCATTTACAGTATTTAAGATGCAATCCGTAACTTCCTCTGCCACAATTTTTGGTTTTATTTCTGTTTGAAACATAAAATTGCGGTCAAATCATATCAAAGTCAAAAGATGTCAAATTGACATTTTCCCCAAAATCACTGAATAACAAATTTGTTTATTTTTGGTTTATTTAAGTTAATGGATTGCATCTTTAACACTAAAAGCAATAGGTCAACAGAACGGAACATTAAAACAGAACATTAGTGCTCTTAGTTGAACAGAGTTCTGGGTTTCGTAAGAATGATTGGAGTTCTGCGCTGACTGTAGCCGGAGGTCCATTACAATAAATGCTGTTGAGATTTATAGATCTTCCTGACAACATACATTTCTCTAGCAAGGCACTCATCTGCTCTTCCTCATTCCCACAGCAAATAGTCTAAGTAGTCTTTATCTGGCACATGTCTAATGCAAAGCATAACCTTTAGCCAGACTGATTATTAGGATAAATAATAGTAAAATAATAATTTGATCATTAAAAGTCATTTTGAATATCAATTCGACAAAACATTTCGTAATAAATCTGTAACTTAATTAATGTCAGGAATAGTAATGGGAATATCAGCATTGTTTACAGAACTAGATATATTATATAGAAAATGATTAACATCTCACATGAATGTCTACGAATGTCCTTTTCTTCTGGGTCCCCTGCAGTCAAATCAATACAAAGTAAAACCGGATGATATTGATCCTTCAGTTGGACTCAAAGCAATTTCTCCTCTCTCTATATATTTTTTTGAATGGATTCTCATTGTGTGAGGTATCACATCAAAATGTGAAGAAACATTTCAGAAATTCCATTACAACTATAATAACATGCTTAATTTGGCAGCACTTTCAGATTTTTACGAAGTTAGGCATTTACCACATGTAATGTGATCTACAAAACCTTTTCTGGCTAGCTGAACAGTTCTCAAGGCTAAATATATATCAGTTCTCATCAAACACTCCCACCAACTCCCAATCAGATACGATCACACGTCTCTCTAAGAGCTACTTGTGCAAGATGCCCTTTTAAGATATAAAAACACAAAACATTTAAAGAGCCATATGAACCCAGAGCAGCTGTCATGCTGTGATTATAATCCATTAAAACGGCATCATTTTCTGACAACATGGTGTATTTCAGATGATAGCAAATGGTCTGGCAACAAAAATCTCATAACCAGATTTAGAACAGGATGAAAAAATATATTTAAGTTCACAGGGCCTGTCATATTCTTATCCTATACATGCAGGCCTGCTGTGTAATTTAAAGGCCATAGAGATCTACTGACGTCAACCACAATAATTACAGTCGAAAAAAAGAGAGTAAAACACTTTGGAAAATAACAGCGTGGGAGAAAGAAGGGTGGGGGAGTAGAGACAAATTTAGAAAACATGCTCAAGAAAATGTATCGCTTGACTCATTTTGTATAAAAGCTTCTGCGAAATGCATAAACAAAGGAAAATATTGAAAAGTGTTAAATTATTGAAAAGCAATATTGCATTGCATTAGCAGCTCAAATGTTGCAGGTTTGATGTCCAGGGAACACAGATACAGATAAAATGTGTAATGTAAGCAAGCATAAACTATGACACTGTACAGTAAATAGGGAAAGCTATGTAAAAGAAGATATTTTGCGACCAGATTGTAACAGCTCTGATTTGGGTTGGGTTAATGTGATTCTGCATCTCAATCTGTGTCTCTGAGACTAACAAACATACTTATAAATATTCTCTCTGTCTCAGCTATGATGTGGTGAGCAGTTATCCTGCCATGCCCAACTCCTGTCTGTCTGCATCTTTATTACTGTAAAAAATTAAAGATACAACGCCAATCCCTTTGGATATCCAAAATAAACAGTGTAAAACCATTTTAATTCTAATTTGTTAACATCATGTTTTCAAAAACGACTAGACAGGTTGCCGCAATGGTTCACCGGACCCTGTCTGAATGCATTTCATAGGAAGCATGTACATAAGACCCATTCTGGTGTGCAAAAACAGCTTGGCTTTCAGGTGTCAAGAAGAGTTGACACTAGGCATGGGCCGGTATGAGATTTTGGCGGTCTAATAACTACTCAAAATTACCACGGTTTCACAGTATTACTATTACAACACTAAATATGTTATTTCCAATTGTCTGCATATACAAACAACAACTTTTCAACTGGACAGAATACATTTCATTTTGAACCAACATATAAAACATGTGTGTCAGGTAAAAATAAAGCCTTAAAATTACAATATTCTTTCAAAAAACTAATTTTTGTCATATATATTAGACATAAACATCAAACATTGAATTACATGATTTAATTATTTCTTTTTTCTGTTAACACAGCTCATACCTTAGAAAAGGTATCACATAAAATGTAAGTGGTTTTGAAACCATATCTCTTTTAAACCTCGGTATACCTTGAAACCGATATTCAGTCTTAAAACCCAACACTTGTGACGAGACAGAAAATGTCAGAAGTGACACAATAGCTTAACTATCCATCTGAATGTGTGTGGTTGTGACAGCACATATAGTCTAACACCTACAGTAAAACAAACAGTCTAGCAGCTAGATAAAAAAAAGGATAATGAAAAAATCCCATATATTTGACTCTGTCATGAACTGCTCCGAGACTTAGGGTAAGATCCAAATGCAGCTTTACTCTCAGAATGGTCAAACAGGCAGAGGTCATACAACAGCGACAAGGATAACATAGACAGGCAGAATCAAGGTCATCAACAAGGCAGAGGGTCAAAAGGCAGGCGGCAAGGAGTCAAAGGAACAGGAGTAGGAACAGGAGTAGGAACAGGAGTAGGAACAGGAGTAGGAACAGGAGTAGGAACAGGAGTAGGAACAGGAGTAGGAACAGGAGTAGGAACAGGAGTAGGAACAGGAGTAGGAACAGGAGTAGGAACAGGAGTAGGAACAGGAGTAGGAACAGGAGTAGGAACAGGAGTAGGAACAGGAGTAGGAACAGGAGTAGGAACAGGAGTAGGAACAGGAGTAGGAACAGGAGTAGGAACAGGAGTAGGAACAGGAGTAGGAACAGGAGTAGGAACAGGAGTAGGAACAGGAGTAGGAACAGGAGTAGGAACAGGAGTAGGAACAGGTAAACAGATGATATAAACGCTCAGAAATGCAGACAGGCTAACAAGACTTCGCAAAGATTGAGAGTCCAAACACAGTATATATAGGGGAGTGGTAATGGGAATCATCTGGTGGTGATTGTCTGTGATATGAGACACCTGGTGGCGGTTAGCATGGGATTCTGGGAAATGAAGTCTTCAGTGGAGTGCCCTCTACTGGAGTTCATGGCCACTCCAGCTGACAATCGTGACAGACTCATAAGGACAGTGGACGGTTCTTTTAAGGTCCAGTGTATGAAATTTAGCATCTAACAGTGAGGTTGTGAATTGCAACCAACGCCTCCGCACCTCCCTTTCGAAGCACTACGGTGGCTGACACAGAACTAAGAAATTGTCACATTTGAGCTTCTTTGCCAAAGGAGATAACGTATTTACGAAACGTGCTATACAGCAGTTTGTGCATTTAGGGCTACTGTAGAAACAACATGTTGAATTCCATTCAAGGGGACCTGTGGTTTGTGTCGATAGAGACACAACACTTCATTATATAAGGTCTTTATACACATCTGAAGAATATTTTCTGTCAATAGATCCTCCTTATCCTCAGTAGACCTAGTGTGACGACTCATCTCTGTTTTTTCAGGAAGATTCAGGGATATCATTTAAAAGTGAATTTATACTAAACAAATGAAAACTATCATTATAACCCCGTAAAAATATACGGTTGCACGATCACTGTTTTTATGAACCGAAGCTTCCATCCTTCCAGTCTGCAAAGCCACAGTGTGACCCACAGACTCTCCTCAGGGAGAACATTCCACAGTGTCTGAAGCTCACACTGGAGAACTCTCTTTATTCTCACGGCCAGGAGAATACCATTTCCCCCACTCCTTAAAACCATACATCTTGTGTTCAAATCCCTGAAGCTCTGCAGAACTCATTTTCCATGCCTTGGTGTCCTGCTCTGGTGAATATCACACCACGTTGCTGTGTGTGTGTGTGTGTGTGTGTGTGTGTGTGTGTGTGTGTGTGTGTTTGTGTGCGCGGGTGTACGTGTGTGTGTGTGTGTGTGTGTGTGTGTGTTAATGAGTAGTAATTTATCTGACTGTAGGCCACTTTGTCTTATTACACAGTAACACAGTTACAACAGGCACTGATATATCATACCATTTCACAATAACACATATTTTCTCAATTATGGCTTTCTGAGTTTGGAAAAAGCACCTTAAAGATAAAGAGGCTTTTAATCCTTGAGTCACGTATTGTATGTGAAGAATGTTGACTGCCATTTTTGACAACCCCACCTTGAAATACTGTAAAGTAAAACCACAGCAGTAAATTTGCCTCAATGATTCATATTGAAATTGACAAGCTTCTCTTTATGTTACTCAACAAATACAAGTGTATGATGTTTACACGTTTTGTCTATCAAGATAGTCTTTACAAATTAACACAACATTTGAACCTTTGAAAACGAAATACAATCGGCAGATGTAAAAAGCTAACACAATGCTGTAAACTACACTTAAGGTC
This sequence comes from Barbatula barbatula, assembly GCF_947034865.1. NCBI lineage: Eukaryota > Metazoa > Chordata > Actinopteri > Cypriniformes > Nemacheilidae > Barbatula > Barbatula barbatula. Next base: position 18,824,860 of record NC_136770.1, read on the forward strand.
GGTCGATATCAATGTCACCATCACCAAGCCTCCGACAACACTGTCAAACTTTGTTAAAAATGTGTTCCCTGGTAAGTAATTACTCTGTGGATGAATCCGCATCTACGTTTTAAAAGATTTGTGGCCATGTTGCATTATTTGTGAGCTTAATATCCGCGGTGACATCTAACGTCCGCATCAAAGGAAGTGGTCGCTTTCAACAACTTGTTTGCAACCGCCATTTTAAAGGCACAATAAGGCTTTGAAAACTCACAAGTGGGTTATAATTGGTCATAGAATAAACCGTGAAAATATTTAGAGGTTTTGTTAACCGCAGACCTTATTTAAGGCCATTTACCCAAAACCCATTCAAAAAACCCATAGACTTTTGGGCGATGGATCCGGATGTACTAAAATGTTAACTCGCTTCCGGGGTTTGCATACAATAATTCCTGAGGTACTCAATGGGCACCGCCATTGTTAGGTTACAAACATTCTAGAAAAAAATCTTCTTCACAGGTTTGAAATGACAAGAGGGTGAAAAAAATGATGACAGAATGTTTGGTTGAACTATCCCTTTAAAGGCGAAGTCTGTATTTTTTTGTCTATATGGGGTCGAACCTTCTGTTTGACAGTGCCACTAGCCAAAGAGAAATAACACACTTCACCTTCAGAAGAATCGTAAAACTTGTCCAGTCCTCGCTCTACAACACAGCAAAATAACATAACTGACAGGTTCTCCTATATATCAGCATGCCACCTATCTCTCTTGTCTTTTAACTAATCTCCATGTGCCCCTCTATTCCTCTGTCTCCTTCCCTCTCCTCTCTTTCCCCTCTCGTTCAGATTGGAGAGTCATCTCCCTTCCGTCCATCTGTCGGCACAACATCCCCTGTGTTTCCCATCTGTGTGTCAAGCAGGGAGAGAGAGAGAGAGAGGGGCATTCACAGGCGGCCAAGATCCTGAAAGTCATTCAGGAGACCTCCCTCTCTCTCTTTCTTCATGCATATCACAGGTGGCATAAATAACAAGCTGCTTGTTGGACTTCCTGAAAATGACTTTCAGTGTTTTGTAATGGTTCACATAAAGTTTATTTCGACACACACCCTCTCACACCTATGGCGAAAAGGAATTAATGTGTGTGCAAGTTTGGTTATATTTATGAGGGCCAAATTTGTGAAAATGTCCACACACGGTCAATAAACGCAATCGGCAGATGATAAAACAGCCGATGATCAGGGCCGATATATTCTGTCAATCAAAAGGAAAATGGAATGAATTTGTGGTCTGGATATAATAAATGTTAGGAAACATCACCGGTTTGATCAGTATGAATAGTCATTACGTGAATGCATAACATTCAGAAAGTTAAGAAAAATAAATTTCATCTTCAGAATTGGTATCGGCAGATATCACTCTAAATAATCGGCTATTGGTATCTGTCGAGAAATGTAGTATCTGTGAATCTCTAAACATAAGCATATCGACTTGTAAAAACGTTTCATGTTGTCTAAAAAGCTCATAAATAGGCTAGATTATGTTTGTTTGTTAAATCTAATAAAGTCAATAGGTTGTTTTTAGGTTTACGTTCATTGGAAGGGTAAATAAGAGCTTATTACAATAACTATTGTGTCTTCGCAGTGAGTCTATGTGTGTCAATGACTAACATACTCACAGTGTGAGGTACACTGCAACAACAAACTGCTGCAGTTCATTACTAATAGGGAACAGTGTGAAATGGCATCAGGGGAAATATAAAACCCAAAACCATATCTTTACACCCAATGCAAATACAAATACTAGATACTTTTCATTTAGTCTCAAACCACTTCATCGCAAATTCTCGCCAGTGTAAATGAAACCTGTTGTGGCTTTCACAAAGAATCAAATCTGGGTCTATACAGATATCTGATACTGCAAACCACTGACATATAATGTCTAACGGTCACAATAATAAATTAATAAAGCTGCCGTTCACAATCCGTAATGTAGCTGGCAGTACAGTAGCATACTTCATGACAGATTTAAGGCCTTTAAAGAAGTCAGTTAAGTGCATCATAGCAACAGCATCAGGGTCCATTTCCTTAATGACTCCACATTCCACTGGGGAACAAGCTAATTTCCCTAACTACGACAGTTCTTTATACAGCTCAGGGCATATCTGCCCCAAGAGCATAAAGTTACATTGGGTTACAGTATAAATACATATGATCTATAAAAGGAGCATCAACAAAGATATGCAGTTGCAAGCGATTTAGCCGTTTGTTAAAACTGTCATATCCTGCATGACAGTTAGGAGCTTGTTTCAATGTTCAATTTACTGTTTGGCAACGCTGAGAGAAATTCTTTTGTGTCTGGTTGATTTGGTTTGTGGAATGTGGGTTGGGACCCTTCGAAATGAGAAAACAACAACAGGGTTCTACTTGGGAGTTCTGTTAGGAAAAATCGCAATAACTGTATGTGGGTAAGAGCTTCAGTTTTTCAACTATCGTATAGAAATGAGACAAAATCAATTAAATTCTATGGGTATGTGACAAACAGATATCAAAGAGGCCAGATGCTATATAGTTCATGAAGTTGGAAAATAACAATTTTGATAGAGAATCAAATTGTTTTATAAAATGTTTATCAAGTGCTCGCTCCTTTTAATGACACAGATTATCTGTATTTTAGCCGTATTGGTGCAATGAGCGCATTTCCAAAGACATGTATGTTACCACTTCCATGTGGGTAAAAAATGACATGCGTAACTTGCTGGGCAAGTCTAATTTACACATGGGTCAGCGGCTGTGGAATCCACAGTATACAGTGCAACCAAGTTCAAGTCATTTAACTTTTTATGTTGTCACACCATCCACAATGTCCATTTGAATTTGAGCATGCAGGGGGTTCGAAGGAGGTCTTTGATAAGAGATTTAGAGAATAATTGAGAAGATCTTACCATTTCCAGCTTCAGTTTTCTGATCTTCTCATCCAAGCCCTTTTTCCCTGTTTCGTTGTTTTCCGTCTGATGATGAGAGATAGTTTTGAGGTCCTCTCTCATCCACTTGAGGAGCCCCTCTGGGGTCTTTCTCCCAACTTTCACCTCCAGGTCCTTCAAATCTGGAACTGAGTCACACGTATTGCTTTCCTCCATGATTATAAAAAGGATCTCCTTAAAAGGAAAGCAACAGGGAACAGCTATGGATTGCACGAATAATGTCACTTACAGTACCATGCTTAAAAACCCTCTGCATTACGCTTTAAATAAAATCGCAGTCCAAAAATCCGCTCGTCCAATTACGCAATGCATCTGAACGGCCCTATAAATTAAAGTGACATACCTGATTAATGTCTGAAACGTCCACGCCAGTGTTTTCTTTCCCAAATGCAGGCTGTGTTATCTCCTTTACTGTGAAAAGCAGAGCACCTAAGCATGATGCGCGTCTTTTCCGAGATTCGTCGTTTGTAATGTATTCCGTCTACACGCAGTTTAAACTCCACGGCTGTGCTAAGGATGCCATGACTGCATTCGCGTGGATAATAGATGAAGTCAGGTCTTGACAGCAGATTTCCTCGGGCAGAAACGTCTGTCCTGGTGTGGTTGAATCATAATGCTGCTGAACTGAATTCCACCTGCATGACAGCGAAGCTAAAGCACACACATCGCGGTGCGCATATAAGTTCAGCGCCGTAAATACTGGAGTAGACACGACCGTCTGAACTGCGCAATTAACTCCGAGGAGACTAGCTGGTAATATCGTGCACAATACTTCATCTATTCATTTTTTACACAACTCTCGTTATAGTTTACACACATTTACAGTGTTTAACCAATATATTTTACAATGTGTTCGTGTATGTATTAAAAACGTGGAAAATATATAGCGCGTGTGCTTCATATGAATCTCTGTTATCAAATGTTGATACACATGAAATTACATATTTTCCTGTATTTAACAACGTTAAAAATAAAGGTAACACTTGATGCATTAGTTGACATAAGCTAATAAACAATTCAGTTTTTCAGTATTTATGAATCTCTGTTTGTTCATATCACTTATTCATGTTAATTCATGGTGCATTATGTCAGGGTTTGGTTAGGGGAAGAACCCAATTGCAATTTAATAAAAGACAAATTACAAATAATACACCCACGATGGGGGAAAACTGAACTGAGGCACGAATCAAAAACAGAAAACAAAGACTTCCCACGAGGGGGCATAAAACAAAAGACTAATACTTAACGCTTTAATAACTAAGACTAACTAAACATGCATCAAAACAATGAGCAAGGTAATCTTCAGGAACACGACATGGAAACATGTACAAGCCAGGAAAACATGTACAACAAACGAGCACAAGACAAAAGACAAGAGGGCATTAAATAGGGAGACTAACAAAGGAGATAACGATGGGCAGGTGTGGGTAATGAGACACAGGAGGAAAGCTATACTAGGAACGAGAGGGGTGGGGCCAAATGACGAGACTGGAGAGAACGCATATTATGTCCTGATTGACAATGTTTCTCTCCACATAAAACACATGGATGATTCTGCCCTAACCCTAACCCTTTTGTTAACATGTTTGATTTAAACAATGTATTAGTAAATGCTGAAATTAACACGAACTAACATTAATAAATGCTTTATTGTTTAGCTAATGCATTAAACAACTGTTAACAAATAGCACCTTATGGTAAAGTCCACCAAAATATATATTAAAAAGTAACCCATATAGCATATGTTGAGGTTATAAATTCCAGACTGTAGTAGTTCCGGTAACTGTTGAAAATTCAGCACCATTATCTGCTAACTTTCCAAACTGACATTTAATATCTTTCCACCGCAGTTCAATAAGTAATCTGCTTCCCAACCCGTCTGAACAGGAAACGGGGAGTTCTTTGTGGTTATTTTTTCCATACCAACGATAAACGTTATGATCTGGACCACATATTATAGTAATGCGTTCATAAATTTTCCTGTGTCACACTAATGTTTTCTCAGGACTAAGACCAAGTGAAGATGACGTCATTAAAATATGCCGTAGCTACTATGAGGATCTCCCCTCTGTATAAAATGGCCAGAAAAAAACGTCACTGTTCATTGACACCTTCAAATGGGGCAGATGAGACAGAAGAGAGCATCTATTATTTCCAGAAATATAAATGATTTTGTAGAACACAAACTGAGATATGTTGAAATGTATGAATCTTGAATGTTGAACGTTGACTGAGACTATAATCACTCACTAACATTTTTAATGTATTTTATATTGTGTTCCATGAACAAAAGAAAGTAGGTGGGGAACACCATAATGTGAGTTGTTTTACCATAATCCATTTAATGTAAATGAAATTTTATTATGGCTACATTAGGTTTCCACGTTTATTAACCAGGAGAGATGAGCCAAATACATGATTGAGAAGTGTTTGACAATTCCTTAAGACAATAAACCAATTTCTAACTCAAACTGTAAAGATCCAAGAAGATAAGTGGAGACAGAACTTTTTCATATCTCTAAAGACATTGTTTGACCATGCTACCTTGTATTCTTAAGAGTCACGGTTTTTTGAGTACTTGTTCTCTATATTTGGTGAAAGGTTTCATTCTAGTGGTCAAAGTGAGAACTGCATCAATAAAATTGAAATCGTTAACTGAAACTGAACCTTTTATATAAATAAGTTTATAAAACGTCAAGAGTTTTACTGATCAATAATTACCTAGTTACATATGGTATAACACAAATATCTGACACAAACAATGTTTAAGGTCTAGTCGGAGAGAACACAGTACAAAGGGTGTAGGCCTATTGTCTTTTTGTACTGTTTACAAATCAGCTTTATATATTTCACATTTAAAATACAAGATTACAGTTTGCACAGGATTTTGCTTGTTTGTCTCTTTCAGCTTTTGGCTAAAGACAGACTACACGCCACCAAGGTAGGTCTGTTAGCTTTTAGAAAGCATGTCTCATACTTCACACACTTCCTCAAGCCAACACCCAAGTTTTCCTCATTATTTTAAATAGTGAATTTAAAACAACAAATGTTTACAATGGGTGGGATAACCTGTTACAAGAAGCAAGAAAGTACACGCTCTGTCTTACCTCTCGTTTCTCCTACTCTTCTCTTCAAACCTGTATTTCTTGTCTCACCTATAAGATAGCTGAACTGGAGAGCCTCTGTCTCAGTCAATCATTGTTAGCTCGTGTCTGCATGTGACCATGGATGACAGCACAGAAGAAGACATCGAGTCTCTGATCGAGGGAATGGCCTACATCCCTGGCCACTTTCATTTGGAGCTACATCTGAACGGTGAGCCCAGTGGACCGGCTCCACTTCGACAGCGAGACACCCAGCTCAAGAGCGAGAGCCTGAGGGCTGAGCTGGAAGCTGAGACGGGACGACTACAGTATGCCGTACGCAATATGCTGGGCCTGCTGGCCTTTCATATGGATGAACTGGAGGTGGCAGAGGAGACCTTTCGCACCATCTGCCAGGAGGATCCTGAAAACCTTAATGCCTGGGCCAACATGGGATACGTTTATGAACGCATGGGACGTGAGCTGGAGGAGGGGGAGTGCATGGAGCGTGTGGCTGCCCTCATGGGCCCCGAGATGGGGGAGAACCAGGCGGACTGCAGGCTTCGGGTGGCACGGTGTTTGGCCGAACAGGCATACGCCCATCCTCATGATGTGGAGCTGGAGAGAGATGAAGATTCACGGGAGAGGTTAACAACTGCGCTGATGTTATACAACCGTGCACTTGATTATGGAGGGGAACAGGTAAGGAGATAGTGTAACAGTCTTCCTAAATACAAGTAGATACTTAGATTTTCAATATGTCTTTATGTGCAGATACCAACAGAGGAAATACGAAGCTGGAACTTCAAAATGGCAACAATTTACATAAGGTAGAATTTCCAACAGTATATTTTGTAAGAATTTGACTGCATGAGGTCACTAAAACTTTGCTTGGGTTTCAGGATAGACGGTATTGTGAGGGATTCAGAAGACATTGAAGACACAAGATTGATATATTTCAACAAGGCCCTCAAGCTTCTCACAGAGACTATCAAATCTGACAATATACATCTCAAAGGTGATTTTCATCCATTAGACATAATGAAGATTTTAGTAATCGCGATTAACCGATTCCAAAATATATATGTTTGTTATAAGATATATGTGTGTGGCGTGTATACATTTCAAATATTTATATAAATAAATGTATATTTAAATATACATTGCGTATTAACAAATATATATTACTCATATTTATATACATTATATACTTAAAAAGTATACATGTGTTTGTGTATTAATATACACTTATAAATATACACACCACACACATATATTATATAGACACAAACATTTATTTTGGAATAGATTAAATCAAGGTTAATCGATTTGAAAGCACTAGAAAATGTTGGGTTTTAGCAAAGCTTATTCTATGAACACAGTTCCTGTGCTTCTCGATTGAGAGACAGTCAAACAGACCAGCCTTTCCAGTTTTGTGTTGTCATTTGGCAACTTGTTTGGATCTTACATGTCTTCTTGCCTCCAGCTGATATTCATGCATTTCTTTCATGTATCTCAGCAATAATTTACACAATGTCTTATATGTCAGTTTCTCTCTTCTCCGCTCAATCATGCGTCTCCAGCCCTGGGCTGGTGCTACATTGGTCTCATGTTGGAACGAACGGATTTCACCACAGTGCCAATGTCAATTCATGACTGTGGTTTCTCTGGATTGGACCCACTTACATGCTATGGATCGGTACTGGATATTAGACTTGGAAAATATGTTGACTGTCGTATTTTCAGTTAATAAAACAGTTTATAACAAAGCTAATGTTATAGTAACCAAATTATAGTAAACCAAAAGGCATTTTTAATAGTCTAAGGTTATCTTTGTGACCATATGTGACGTGTACGTTTATTGTAACTCAATATGATTAAATGTAAACTCATAAATAACAAAATGACTTTTTGATTAATAGTGTAGTATAATAAGGTCAAAGTAATTATATTTTCCCTGCTTATTACAACAGGCCATTAAACTTGCTGCAGATGATGCATTCATACTCAACAGGCTAGCAAACGTGTTTTTCCTATCCGGCAAACTGGACATGGCCACAGGTATCTGTAACATGGCATTGAGCATCCTTCCGGATGCTGAGCTCAACTGGCAAGCCTATTGCACACGTGCCAAGGTGAGAACTGCTTGTGTGCCACTTACTGAAAGTCATTCAGTAATTCAAAGTAATTACATGTCCATCCTTTTACTAACATATATATGAAAATATCTTAACAAATGATGATTAATTCCTTACTCTCTCTGTTCAACTTGGTCATTAAACAAAATCACATGAATTGAATACCCACTTAACACACCTCGCATGCCTCTAAATAGATAAAGGATGACTATGTTTATCCAAAGACAAAAGAACTACTCCTCAGAACCTCACCCATGCGTCTTGCGTCAGACTAAAAATGTCAATATAGACGTTCTGAGTGTTTCAAATATTTAAATGTTATTTCTGAAAAGTATCTTTTATCGTTTCTAATGATTTTCACGGGCACCCTTCCAATTATTTCCTAACCAATGTAAGTTATGAAAGCTATGTACTTTCTCTCCAGCTTGTTGTCACAATTTACGCAAAGCATCTGGATAAAGCCAAGTGTGGTCTAGGTGCTATCCCCGACCGTAAGATTCTGAAAGAAGCCCGTGTTGACCTGGAACGTGTTTTGGCTGTCCGGCCCTGCTTGAGGACCCACCTGGAGATGGGTCAGGTAAGGTCAAAAATGCCATTTAGTTAAATAATACAGTCACACTTTTTAAATATAACATCACTCACTTTTGAGCAGGTTTACTACTACATGGGTGTGGACGCCCTGCAGGAGAGCCTATTGGTTGATGAGATTGCAATAAATCACGCCCTGGTCAGTCTGGCAAAAGCATTGCAGTGTCCATTGGGCTCCACGATCTCCAAACTACAACTCCTGCGTGGTCGCTGCCTGTTGCTGAAAGGAGAGGAGAAGAATGCCATTGACTGTTTCAAAAAAGCGCTTGAACTGGAACACCCCAATGTCCGAGACACGGAGGTCCTGCGCTGTCTCCTGCGGGCAGCCCTTGTGAGCTTCACCCAGAGCGGAAGGGACACGGGTGATGCTATCGTCCAGTTCGAGGAATGTTTAAAGCAGGCAGAGAAGCAATATGGGAGGAATATAGTCCAAACTGAGTTGAAGGCACTGTGCCGGACACACACAGATGAGGTGACTGAGTTATCAAGGGATCTGGTGAGTAAGGGCAGGCTGGAGGTGGTTAAAAGGTTGCTGCAGTGCTTACACAGCCACAAGAAATAAGGTACACACTGGGCAGGTCCATGTCATTATGAAAACCGGCCTGTGGAGTAATGAAAGACAACTTCAACATGATCATGGTCCAGAGAAGGCATTACTCTGATGGGCCGTTGTGTTATATATTGTATGTTTGGAGCTTATTTAAGAATATTGTAGCAACTCGTTTAAAAATTGAAATATTCATTTTTGGATAATTTTATACAGTCAACGAATTTAAACAAATCACATGTATTTATTACTTTTCCAAACTGTTGAACAATCCTTGAACAAACTTTGGAATGTTGTCTTTATGATAACTTTTCCACCAGCACATGCGACAAAGCTTGAAGAGCCAGTTATACAAGACTTTAGTGTTTTAAGCTGGAGTAAAAACTAGGGTTATTTAAAAAGTATTTTATACAAACCTACCAAAAAGGTTTTGATGTTCGTGTTTTGATTAAACGTTTTACTCAATTTGTTTTTAATATATGAAATGTACAAAATTCCAGAAATGCTCAATTAAAGCATTTTTGATAGTTGCCTCAGACATTTGGATCTTGTATAGTAACTAAACAGCATTTTATTCTTTTTCACAGTTGTACATGTGAATGACTAAACCTCAATGAATGAGACATTGTTTCCTCATCATGGAAACTAAACCAGTCATCGGTTAATGTAATGGGTGATGTAACGTAAACAATGTAAGGTGGAAACATTTTAGACATATTTATTTTGCATCATTACCTAAACATTTGTATGTTTTTGTTTTAAACACAGTTAGAATTGTTTTTAAATATTATTCATCAAAAATGAATCATACATTTTAGCTTGATTTAAGAAACCTTCCACAATTGATCTACATAAAATAGGTGGAATATGCTTTATACAGAGTAACTTTGCAGCTGAGGAAATGATATTCCTGCTTCCATTTCTTTTCCAACGGGTGGGGTGAACAAAATGTCCTTAATCTGAAGGTTGATTGATGGCCAAAGTCTTTTTAGAATTTCAATCTCTGCACCTTTTTTCCTGATGAAAACTGCTTACAAAATGGAGAGCCTGATACCAGCACGATAAAAGTAGGTGTTCCTGCCTTCACTGTGCACCTGAAAAACATCAGAAAGAAAAACATCAATTTAGGCAATGATGAAACCACTTATTGTCCTCAAGTCCTCTGATATACCTTTTGTTCTGGAGGACGCTACGAAGTGGCTTTTCGAGATCAACTTGATAAAGATTTCCTTTGTCGTGGTCCTCAAACAACAGCTGAAAGAAATATGAATGTACACAGTTATAAATGTATGCTAACCAAGACAGGAGAGCATTTTATTCAAACTAGAGTATCTTTGCACTGACCTGAAGATTTTGCGGCCGATATTTTCCTTCTGTATCCCAGGGAGGTAGCTCTTCACCAAACATGACTGCCAAATGGTCTATAAAACTAAAGAACAAAATTAAAAATGTTTGCTGATCTTCATTTATAAAGAATAACTCCAGCATTAATGTCCACATAAATGCAATTTGTCAAATAGTGAAAGAGACCCACACTCACATATTCATATTGACAAAACTGCTGGATTTCAAAACAAACCTGGAGTTTTCACAGAAAGCAGATATGAAGTCGGTCTGTCCATGTTCAGGGTAGAGGAACAGCACTGGCCAGTGGAGGACACCCTGCTCATCCATGTAAACACGAGCTCCGGTGGCCTCCTGTGAGCTGATTCCATCAAGCTCCAGATCAGCCAGGGCTCGAGATGAACCTCCATCATCATGCTCACTGTCTGAACCCTTGTGTTGTGATGCCTTGGGTTTCAGGAGTTTGATGCCACGCTCCTAAGGCAAAACAGACCTTTAAGATTGAAGTCCTCCATAAATATCAGTGGCTTAAAGTGCGATTGTCATGAAGCTCACACCCATGGGGCAGATTGGCACACAACCAGCTCATAACATACAAGACCAAAAGGAAAATGGTGGAATGAAGACTACCTTTGTATCTGCGGTAGGGAAAATTCTTACCTTTATAGCAGCTAACAACGCGTCTTTCTCATTCTGCTCCTTCTTTGCTTTAACCTTAGCCTTTCTGGCATCTCTCTCTGCTTCTCTCTAGAATACATAAACCCAATTAACATTAATGCTTTTAAAATAACACGTCTTTATTTACATTCTATTATACAAATAACATAATAGTCATGTTTTAAAAACTATAATTCTGATTAGACAAAACAGGAGTTTATACCTTCTGTTTGTCTGCTTTGGCTCTCAGCTCCTGTAGATTCTTGTCAGTGGGCAGCAGCCTGAGACCCTCATCACACCACTGTAATGCTTCTGAATAATGATGCAGCTCTATACAACACTGTGCTCCTAAACACACATACAATATACATAAGATTATCTGTATATGGCATTTGGTGGTTCAAAATAATGCCATGGTGGATTCCCACAACACATCAACAGAAGAAGTCTACAATGCATTGAAGTATGAAGTAGTTAGTTTCAACATGGAAACACATGAAATAATTACATATATTTTACCTCTTAAAATGGCTTTAATGTGGTCTGGCTTCAGTTTTTTGGCAGCTGTGGCATCATTTAAAGCCGAACGCATATTGCCTGGAAAAGGACATTTTCAGGTGTCAAAAAAGAAAATTATCATCATTTGTAACACACTCTTTCGAATAGTTTGGTGTATTTGCAAGTACTTTTGTAAGACTGTACCTAAATAGAAATGTGCAGCTGCACGATTGGTGTACAGAATTGCATTGAGGTCCACACAGTTCTTCTTCAAACCTTCTGTGTAGGACACAACAGCTTTCTTATAGTTCTTCTCTTTAAAGTACTCATTCCCCTCATCCTTGAATCTCATGGCTTGCTCTGAGAAACACATCAGAATACGTCCATGTATTATCATTTATTTTGTTTACATTTTAAAGACAGTACTGCATACAAAGTCAAGACACAACGTTACAAAAGGATTGAATAGCCTACCTTCAGGTGTTCTGTCCTCATCATGAATAATAGACTGAATGCAGGCAAGGTCAGGGTGTTTCAGTGGGTCAATCTCCTCTGGAGCTGTTTTCATGAACATGGGCATCTTATCAAACTCCTGCAACATGCGATGTGTAAGCACTCAGCTGTAAACTCCAGTAACGTTAGCATGTTGTCATGTTTACGAACAGCGAAATACCTTTGTTAGTGTTCATTAAGAAACCGACATTTCTTACCTCCTCCCAGTTTTCTTCTTTAAACGCATTTTTGTACTTCTTTGTCTTAAACGACTCCATAAATTCATCCATGCCATCGTCACTGTCCTCGCCCTGCGCTGGTGCAGCCATATTTTTCTCCTTATAAATGTATCTTTATGAATTCTTATGGCATTAGAATTAAAGTAATTGATGTGTTTTATCCCGGAACAATGTTTAAAAGACCTGAAAGGCTAAAATTTCAAACTCCAGATTAGGGAGGTAACATCTATAAAAAGTACAGTTTACCACATGGCTTCGGCACGATTGATGCGTTACACAGGTCAGAACCCTTTAGCACCACCAGCTGGTCTGGATGACGTTACATTTCAAACAGAAATCAGATTGAAAACGAACTAAAACCAGATATATCAACATATATGAAAGTGATTTATGCTCTCTGTTGGACATTTTATCGTTGTCTCTTGTACATAGTTCAGACCTAATTATTGTTTGCATCAACTCAAGTGTGATCTCTTTTCAGTGCTTTAGTTTCATTTGAAAAACCACTTGTCAAGCTAGAAGTGGTTTTGTGGATGTTTTTATAGATTTGTATGATTCCACCTACGGTATCAGTTCTGACGTGCAAACATATATGCTCACTATGATATCTATACTGTATTGACGAGAGTCAGGCAATCTTTGCTATGGCAGCACATTTCCTTTTAACGTACTTTAATCATTTTTCTGAATAAAACAAGAAAAATGTAGGCCTATTGTTTATAAAAGTAAAAAAAGCTTGAACAGAAAAGCAGTAAAACTGTTAGAATGATTATGTGTGTGAATCATAGATGTGTTCACTAGAACTATCCTACAGCAACTTCTTCTCTTTTACTATAGTGCAAAGGAACTTTTTGAAATATCCAGCTACAATGCTATCAAAACGATTCAGACTATTGGTGCTGTTAATCTAACATTTAGTTCAACTGATCTCAATAGATATTGTAGAATCCTGTCCATGCGATTATATAGAGGAGACATCATATTCACAAATATCATACTAATGTGACTGAAGTATGTTGGTATTATTTTAATAATAAATTATTTATACATCACTGCACTGTTTTAAAAATTAAAGTTACACATGTAGTTCTTTCTTTAGCTCCGTTATATCAGCAGGTCCGACACGGCAACAGCCACCTGTTGAGAAAAAAGTTACCACTTCAGTGAAACAATATAAGACTAAGGAACAATCATATGCCTTTAGAGTAAAGATTATTTAAAGTTTTTTTAATTACTTACCAATCCACATAGCACCTCTTTCCTTCCAGTCAATAGTTAATTTAGCAAATGATGTAATTTCTTTTGTTTTCCATCTGCAATTTACACAATATCCCAATGTTATTTTATTTAAAAAAAAAAGAAATTAAGCATCTCACACCTGTTGAATAAGATTTGACATTAGCTTTTCTATTAACGTAACTATTTGGTCTATCATCAATGTCAAGAGCCCTTAATTACCCTGTTTTGGTATCCCAGTCCTCTCCACTGTTGGGATAGACCACCCAGCTGAAATCTGCTTTTTTGTGTGACATGGCAGACTCTAGCAGAGGGGTCACCAGAGAAGGGGGGCAACAGTTAACCCCCACAGCGACTAGCTGTGAGGACTTACATGCCTCCTGAACTGCTTCCGAAAATGTTCTCCCACTTGAAATATGTTGGCTGTCCTGAAACAGATCCAAGCAGGTTAACTTAATCTAGCAGGATCTCCCAACTGTTGCAAATGTGTGTGTTTTAAATGCAATGGGTGCATGAGTACGCAGGTGTGTATCCATTGGTATCAGTCACCTTACAGGAAAAGGAAAGCAAGGCTTTAGTATCAGGAAATTCTTTGAGAACTTCAACTAATGCTTCTGCCTCTTTAAGACCTGGAATTGTCTCCATGGCAACGAGATCTACTCCAGCCTTTGCCAAACACTGGATCTGTGGACGATGCCAGTCTTTCAACTCCTAAGAGAAGAAAACAGGCTACTGAAATTTTAATGCAACGGCAGCCAGGGTGGATGGAGATCATGATTTTGCCCATAGTTTTGCCCTATACCTCCACTGTCATTCTCTCCTCATATGCTCCAGTGTACTCCGACCCATCGTGTAGGAACGCTCCATATGGACCCACTGAGCCAGCAACCAATGGTTTTCTTCTGTCTTCTAGGGGACATGTGCATTTGAGATAAATGTGTTTCATTTGGACTTTTTAATCTCACCTTAGCTCACATCTGTTTCGGACAACCATGCAAATAATGCTTTTTAAATTGCTTGAAAAACAGCTGTAGAAGTTAGACACACCTGATGACATGTCCTGAGACATGAAGTCCTCCACTGTCTCTTTGGCTAGTTGAACTCCTGACATCATCAGCTGCTGTGACTCCTCAAGTCCAAGACCAAGATGTTTGACAAATCCCTCAATGCTGGCCTGATATGTGGCTGTTGTTATGACATCAGAACCACTTTGGAGATATCTTTCAAAAGCACATAATTTAAAAGGGAAAATGAAATATGCTTTTTTTTTACCATTTCATGCATTGCATTACCTATAATGGACCTCCTTAATGGCTTTTGGGTTTGTATGCAGAAGTCTTGCACTCCACAGAGGATCTCCCTATAAGCCCAAACATGAGTGATACTATTTGTAGTAACTGAAACGAACAGTTTGTATTAAAGCAAGTACCTGTAATTGAAATCCATTAGCCTCAAGTTCTGTTGCTAGACCTCCGTCTAAAATTAGTGGTCTGCGATCCATTTTAAATGCGATTGACAACGGGCCAGACACCTTACAAGTACAAAATGAACTCGATTATAAAATACTGACAGAGGACTTAGTCCTAAATTCCTATAGGCTTGAAACATTTTAAGCTCATACTTTTCGAAAGATGTTACAGTTTAGCCAAGTGCTTTAATATTTCACTAAAAAGTTCAACAGAGCCTAAACTGAAACTACTAAGTGTCAAAATTCCAAACCATAACAAACCCGTGTGTTAGTTGGCGGTAAACGTCAGAAACGATTACTTCCGGGTTACGAGTGCAGCCGAATAGGCAACATATTGGCTTCGTAAACGTCTGTAAATTAATCTTAAAACAAATGCAATGGTAAATGTTGCAACACTGCATGCTATAGATACACGTTTACAGAAGATTGTTCATTTAAACGGCATCGGTTGTGCGGTGACTTGCCTGATGTTGCTATGGTGATGGGGCTTAACAGCGAAGCTAACGTTAAAGGAAGACAATCAACCGCCTGTTAAACGTGTCAACAAAAGGTGTAACATGGTACGTGGTAAATTATTATAATTTTCTATTAAAATTCAATGTTCTTGGTTGGAACTTTTATAAATTGTAAATATGTATTATTGTTGTTGTTACGCGGGAAATATATATATATATATATATATATATATATATGTTGTTTAAACACCACTGTATTAGTAACCTTAAACGATATGTTTGTGCTGCACGCATCAAAATATAAAATATCACTGTACGTTACTTTTAACTTACTGCTATTCTTGTCTTTTGAGAGATACGCGTGGAGTTGCATAGAAATGTTACAACGTGAATCTGAATCTATGGCTAAATAAATGACAAATAATTAATTGTTGCATTATTAATAAAAAAGTGGTGTGTGATGACGGTACTGGCACATTATATTTCGTAAATAAGTTTTGCATTTCTATTGTTTTTGGTCTGGTTTGTTTGACATCACGTGGCGCTGCGCAAACCGATTGGCGTATGACGTCAAACCATCGCGAGAGCGCAACGTCTGTTCGTTCTAAACGCTCTTATTTGATCTGCCACTAGATGTCAGGAGCTTCACATGTCAAAAACGTGTTCAAGCATTTAGAAAGCGTCCAAAGGGATAAACTCCGATTAAACGTTATGGATCTTTTTTTTCAGCGGAATATGGTCTGTTTTGCCGGTCTAGGTTTTCAGCTCCCTCTTTCATAGGTCATGTTCAATTGATTTGAATATCTGGTTAAATAAATTCAACCAAATTTCATTAAGTAAAATAACATGCTTTTTTAGTGTCATTTGCACTACAATCTAAATGTTGTTATTCTCTGGGTAATATAATGCGTTTGCCCGTCATCTTCTTGCTCTGTTGTGCTCCTACATTGTTTTATTTTCCAATTCACATTCTGTCTCCTTAAGTAGTGTACATCTATCCATCTCCACGCAGACAGCATGAAATGTTTGCAGTCATAGCATAGGGCAACAGCGGGTGTCTGGGAAAGTTTTAGCTTCCAAGAAGAGCTCTGAGAGGAAAGCCCTATTTTTTCAGAGGTGTTAGAGGTGGTAGATAAGCCCAGCTATTTTCCAGTTCGATCTGGCCGGGATCCTTAGCCTGAAAATTGTGATTTTGCTGTTCAGGAATGTTCATTTGAAGCCGCATGTTCCCTCAATGTAGAGAAACAGCCGAAGGTTTTCATTACAGAATTACAGTAACATTGGATGCACTTCATGGTTTGTTGATAGTACTAATATTAGCGTAACTAACATAATAGCTTTCTTCTCTCTGGCAAAATGTCCCAATTGATTTAACCAAAGAACCCTAAATCATGAACTAGTGTGTATATATATATAATATTTATGTAATTTTATTTCCTTCATTAGTTAGAAAAATGCACTTTAAATTGGAGAATGTTAAATGCTGAGAAATTTTACGAAAGCCAAAGCACATTCAATGCCTATATTAATAAATGTGTTTATTGACCCAGTGTAAAATAGAGTGGCATCCACAAATAGTAAGTATGCTTAAGTTACTACAGTATATAGAAGGAAAGGGTTTCTTAACCTGTGCCTCTGCTTACATGAACAAAGAAGGCTGTTCATTGTCAATACTATCTCTGTCACAGCTGACTGCGGTAAAAATAGCCTTTGCTTAGGAAAGGGGCCATGCTAAATTTAAGATAGACCACTCAGTTATGTTAAACAGATTCTCTTAGACCATAGAGTATGAAGACCTAAATTAGTTAGGGATGAATGTTGACGGGTTTCTTCTCTGAACATTGGAAAGCATCTCTCTAAATCAAAGTGTTTCTGTTGTGAGGTTATCATTTAAAGGTCCCGTGTGTAAAGGATCTATTGACAGAAATGCAATATTATATACATAACTATGTTGTCAGAGCATAATAAAGCGTTTTATTTTTATGACTTTATAATGAGCTTTTTCTTTCCTTACACCATGGGGTCCTTTTGCATAGAATTTGCCATGTTGTTTCTACAATAGTCATAAATGGACAAAAAAAGTAACAACATCGTAGTTCTATGTCAACCGCCGTAGTGCCTCGAAATGGACTGGTGGAGTGACCCATTGGTTGCAATTCGCAATCTCCAGCTAGATGCCGCTACATTTTATACAATGGACCTTTATGTATCTGAAAATGGTTTCTTTTTATTTGTGTCTATATATTGTGGATTTCTGAATATCATTAATAGATATCATGAGTTACTTTAACAGGATTCAATTTGCAGCATTCAGTTATCAGTATTCTGCCCATGCCCGACTCTGAAGCACTTCTCTCTTATATGCTAAATTTCACCCACAGGGTGGCGATCTCAAGGAAAAATGTATAGAATCTAAGAACTCTCCATGTTTGTGTTCAAGGGCACCTTTGAGATGGTGTCAAGGTGAAACCAAGTATTTGCTATGATACTTTTCATATGTATAAGACGTTTAGGATTATTTATATTAGTTTTCTATACTAGTTTTTCAAAATAAACAAAGAGATGCACACTGAAAAAAATAATTGTAGAATATACTTAATAAAATCCTCGTAACAAATTTTAAAAGTAATATTTGATGCTGTATTTCAAGCACAACTTGCAACTAACCAGAATAAAGTTAATTCTAAAGTTAACACATTTAGTTTATGTAAAAATAGCAAGTAAATGTTACTAAAAGGAAACAAAAAATAATAACACTGAACAAAAACATGTGTCCAACTCAAATTCACGGATTACTTACTTTCATATTGAAATATATCTTTCTACAACAGAGGTGGTCAAATTAGAAGAGACTGGTGGGTTCTGATCTGGCCATGTGCACAGTTACTGCTCAATAGCTCAATAAGTGAAATGACAAATTTCATACCATGCCTCCCTCAGCCTAGGCACAAGCAGCGCTCTTCTGAACAACAGTAACAGTTTAATGCTTAATAATACCAAAACTCTCCTAAAGCTAAAACATAAATCAACAAAAAACAACATCTCCACAAAGTCTTTCTTTTTACTGAAAAACACGTAAAATGACAGTTAATCTTGAAAATTAATCTCCAATTGCAGTCAGATACAAAGCATGCTGGGAACTACAGATCAACTGCCAAGGTAGATATATCTACAAAAATTATTTATGTAGTCTCAACACAAAATAAAT
Source organism: Barbatula barbatula (assembly GCF_947034865.1). Lineage (NCBI taxonomy): Eukaryota > Metazoa > Chordata > Actinopteri > Cypriniformes > Nemacheilidae > Barbatula > Barbatula barbatula. The sequence continues at coordinate 18,843,772 of NC_136770.1, forward strand.
AAGTACTACTTAATTTGACCAATTTAAAGGGGAATAACATAATAAAATTGAGTTGGATTTACTTGATAGTTTCAATCAAAACAAAAAATCTTTGTTGAAAACAGGAACATAATTAAGTATATTTTAATAATTTTTTTTATAAAATCTACTAAGGCACATAATCATTCTGTTCAGCGCACTAAAATGCTGTACAACCCAAAACTCACTGCGGATTAAACTCATCTAGGGTTTTTAATACACAGAGCAGGATTTTGGATCAATGAGATTTCACTACGGTTTGGGCTACTCAGCATGGCGTGACAGAAATGCAAATCAAGCAACTGACAGATTTTATGCGTGTTTCCTTGCGAACTACGGCTCTGTAGATTTGAAATATCAGCCAAAATATTGAATAGATCACAAATCTCTTAATCTGCCAGCGATTCTATATCCGAACATCTCTAATGTTTGCACATCTATACATTGCATTCATTTGGGAGCTGTAGTTCAAACAGCAGGATTTTGGTCCCCATCTGTGGCGAAGCTTCTCAGGGGATCAAAGGCTGACTTAAGGTCTGACTGAGCATGTTAACAGGCCCAGCTGCCTGTCTGTGTTGAGGGTCAGAAAGCAGCTCCCTGTCCAAGCAAGAGGGTCAGCTCGGTGACATTCCCCTGCCGGGCCTAGCTTCACTGTGTGTTTTGTTGTTTCTGTCGTGCTCCACACAGGAGGAACGCTTTGCCTTTCTGGCTGAGTGGTACGACCCCAGCGCTGCTCTCCTGCGACGATACCAGCTGCTCTACTACCCTAAAGATGGCTCAGTGGAGATGGTGCGTCGTGTTGCTCAGATTTCAGGCTTTGACATCCAGCCATGTTTGAGCTTTGTCCCCTCACAAGCATCTTTCTGTCATTTATAGTTTGATATGAAGAATCAGCGCACCTTTCTACGGCGGACTAAGTATGAGGACCTCCATCCAGAGGATCTGTTTGTTGGCAACAGAGTAAACGTCTTCTCTCGTCAGCTGAACCTCATTGGTTATGGGGACCAATACACAGCCAACAAAATGGGCAGTAAGAAGGAGAGGTACTTCCCCTAGACACACTACACAACTGTGTTCCCTATGTGCCATCTTTTTAAGGGCATCATTGTAGTAAAGAAATTGTTTACATGAACAGTGTATAATAATTTACCCACACTCTGTTGTTCTGAAGACCAAAGGTAGTTTTGGAGGAATGTCCTGGTTGCTCTTGGGGAGTGATGGACTGAGGTGTCCATAGTGACAAAAGCACCATTACTTCAATATTAGTAATGTGTCTCAAATGTGACATTTGATTTAGAAATGTAATTGTTATCATTTTCGTGAATAACAACTTTTCAGTCTAGGCACAGAGCTATTGAATTGATTCACATGCAAAACTTTTTGGAATTAGACCGTGGCGCTTCTCATTTCCTACATGCAAAGCATGCAAATCACCTCTTGTGTTTCACAAATGACATAAAAACATTAGGGTTTATAACAATATATGGCTTAGTAAAAAATGACAACATACCTTTTTTTAAAGCTGCTCCTATCTTTGTTTAAAACATAAAATTGCATGTTAGTTATCATATTTATCGTTACGTTTTACACCAAAAATGAAAGTTCTGTCATCATAAACTCACCCACAGGTTGTTCCAAACCTGTTTAAATTTCTTGTTCTGCTGAACACAACAGAAGATATTTGGAAGAATGTTAGTAACCAAACTGTTCTCATCCCCAATTTACTGCTTTACAGAACATGGATTATTGTTCTAATGAATCACACTGTACTATAACACATCTGCACTCATGAACATACATTTTGGAAAGGTTACTAGGGGACAGTTTAGACAGACTGTAGAGGTATATATTTCTCACAGCAATACACACTTCCTGCTTGAACTGACTACTCAACTGACTGCTGTTTAGTCAGACCAGGGTGGTCACTATACAATTCATTGGACTCCAACAGTAGGAAAACATTCCTGGTTGTCTATTATCTATTACTGTGATAGCAACTTTATCCAATGTTCTGGTTATAATTTCCACATTTTCTTTCTAAAGGGATCCTTTAGAATGAGTATCCAAATTTAACTGAACATAACAGTTAGATTGATTCCTTCCTTTAATAAATAAAAAAAAAATATATTTTAGGATGTTCCTGATTTTTTTTACATTATTTAAAAAAAGCAAGGGTGCAAATATTTTTAGCTAAACACTGTATGCTGTGTACACTGAGGTAGTATTTTTGTCTTATGTCTTTTTCAGGACATTGGCTATGATTAAGCCGGATGCAGTTACCAAAGTTGGCGACATAATTCAGATGATATATGATGCCAACCTTATTGTCACCAAAGTCAAAATGACCAAACTTACATGGTAAGCCAAAAACATAAATTTTATGTATTAATTGCGTTTAAAGTCTGAATGAGTCTTAACTACAGTATAGGTACAAAGGTGGGTAAAAAAGAATAAGAAAGACATGCTTTAATCAATTTGAGACTAATTATGCTAATGCACATTTTGAGATGTTAATAGGAATCCAAGTGTGAATTCTCAGAACTGGTAAAGGGTGGAGCTTTGACAGGTCACATGTTCAGGAAAAACGGTGACCTGCTTAAATTTTGGCTTGCTCTATAAGTTGGCACATAGATTGTCAGGTCTGAAAGAAGATATGTTGTATACTCTGTTTGTTGGTTCTGTGTTCTGGAACGCTTCATCTAGAAATGGATTATAATAACAGAATAATGTATAAATCATTAACTAAGGTGAGAGAGAAGAGCACATTAGACATTTTGCAGTATTGACAGATGCAGGCACATTCATAGTAAAGAAGAACCAGAAATGAGATGTCTTTAATCTTTTGGTTTAGTCTAGACAGCACTGAAATTAGATGGAAAGCAAATGAAGACTTCCCAAATCTCTTCTGAGAATTTACATTTGTTTACATAACATTTTACTTATGTTTCAGTAGTCTCAAACAAAGTCTGTGATGACATACAAAAGTCATATTCTCATCCAATTTTTAGGACCAGATTTCATGACCTATGCTCTTGATATTTTGTAGCTATTTTTATTCTTATGTCAACACTAGACTTATTTGATCATAAGTTAATTATGAAGCATAACTTCAAATATTGTTTTAACAATGAAAGAGCACAATCTGACGAGTACAATTTTCCTCTGTCTGATTATTTTAGCACATTTTTGGAAAGGCCAGGGAACTGGGTACAAATCTCGGCATATAACACGAAGGCTATACATTCACATGCAGAGGTGACCCATGAACCAGAGTTAGGCACTGCACATTGAGTCCGAAATTTCCGTCCAGAATTTCAGCACCTTAAAAAATAAATACAACATCACGTTGTGTCAATCACAATTACACACTGCCTCCGATATTTTCTTCCGTCATAAAAAAATCCAAACTTCGATTTGTTTGTGTGTTTCGCATCCGTCGCAAGCATTTTGACACTTCAGAGACACCGTACAAACGAGTGCCAAGTACAGAAAAAAACGCATACAGAAATTTCAGACTGTATGTGCAAAGACCTTTACAGAGTTTACAATTTTGCTCAATCAAAATTGTGTCCTTGTAATGAGCCAAAGCGACCTTGGCTTTTGTCTTCAAGTAAATTAAGTGGCATTTTCAGGGAATATTTAGAGCAAAATGGCTCTTCATATCATTGTGTCTCCATAACTACAAATGAAGGAGTCTGTCACAGTTGTGTGTGAATCAAAATATCTTATTAGTTCCATTAAATTTCATATTCAGTGTAATAACTGTATATAAAATTCTATTTTTAGGTCTTATGAATGTCCTAAATGTCAAGGCTAGATTTTTTCCTTGTATACTCTCAGACATCTCATTTATAATCAAAGATTTGACAGTGTTATACAAGTGGTTTAGTGCTTTACATTTTTTCAGGGAATAGAAAGCTGCTGATGGTTTATTTTTCCTTTTCCTCTTGAAAAAGGCTGACTCTGTGATTTTTGTCACTGGTCGTGTTGTTTTAGCCTGGTCAGGTTTTGCGGTATTTAACCTTTCCTCAAAGAACCAAACAGCTGATCATTGACAGAAGCAGACCTTGTCTGAGTATGAAGATGGGTGTGAAATGTTGAATTGGCATTTTTTGGAGTAAAAATTTCAGAAATGAGCATTACAAAGTATCATTTGTATAAACGAGTTTAAGATGAAATGCACTGTTTAAAACAAACTCAGTGTCAGAGATACAGTATGTGCAGATCTCAGTGTCACTGTAGAAGTTGAGAAGCTGAGAAATGAGTTCACTTATTAACCCTGTGTACTTTATGGCTTTTTTACAGGAGGCAGGCAGCAGACTTTTACACGGAACATCAGTCAAAGTCTTTTTTCAAGTGAGTCTCACCTAAATGAATGATTGACTGAACTTATACAGTATGCAAGGATTTTGAAGGAGACATTGAATCACATTGAGATTTCGTTGACATTCTCACAAACACTTCATAGGGACCTTGCATGTGTTTTTAACAGCAACTGCAATCACGAAAATCCCAGTTGTATACAGACATAGTGTATTAGTGACTTTGTAGTAAATGTGCACCAGTTTATTATATTAATTGAATGCAGTACATATTCTAACCTAACAAAACACAATAATAATAGTACATTATGTTTGTTTTGTACGATGGCAGTAATCTGGTCCAGTTTGTAAGCTCTGGTCCAGTAATCGCTATGGAGCTGATGGGAGATGAGGCCGTGTCGGTCTGGAGAAAGGTCCTTGGCCCGACTGATTCTGGTGTGGCTCGAAAAGATGCAGCTTACAGTCTCCGGGCCCAGTTTGGAACAGATGGCACAAACAATGCAGGACATGGGTCAGACTCATTGCCGTCTGCTGCACGGGTAAAAAAACGGCCCAGAAATGTTTGACTATCAGTGGTATTAAATCAAGCTGGTCGTAAATTATTTATTGTGTTCCAGTGACATGCCAATAAAAGCAAAAACCTGATTGGTAGAGTTTCTATTATATGTATTTATGATAAAGCTCAATCCTGGCTTTGTATGTATACGTAGTAATATAATACTGTTTATACTTTTCTGTTAGGAGCTAGAGTTTTTCTTTCCATCCAATGCTGGTCATGGCCCCTCCAACACAGCCAAGTATTCTGACTGCACATGCTGTATCATCAAACCTCATGCCATCTCAGAGGGTAAACCCACACATAAACATTGATGCAACCAATGATTTCAAATGAGATATAACGTAGTTAAATATTTGCTGTTTGTAATGTTTCGTATGTAGTGTATTATTAACCCATCCCTGTCTCTAAGCATTTCTGTTAGGGCACAGTATAACGAGAGAACCATGACATGGCTGATATTTCATACCCCATCACTCCTGTCCCAGTTACTCACTTACAGCTTTGTTCGCATTAAACCTCTGCCCACCCTGCATCCACTCATCTTGAATTCTGACCCAGTATATACTTAAGCAAAGTCTGCGTGTGTACCTCAGATTTATAATTTACCCTTTGGAATACAATCTGACCCCCTTTCTCACTCTCAAAGTACACATAATAAAAAATGGCCTTTGGGTAAGGCCTCATTTCAAACACATTAGCAACTTACTGGATTGCTATCCCAGAATCTCTGTGCTTCATGGTTGTCTTCTGTTTATATAACTGTCTTTAGAAATGCCTGACCTGCTGTTGTTTTGCTTGTTATTATACGTTGATGAGTGTAAAGGCACCCAAAGCCACAGCGTACTGCTAACCGAGCCTTCGCTCCAGATTTGTCCAAATCCATCTCCTAAACCCTTTTCATATAGAATGCCGCCAGGGTACTGACCTGTGAAATCTCAAATCCTCTCGATAGGACTGAGGTGGATATTTCACATAGTGGCCGTAGACTAAGCGGGCTGCTAGTTGATTTTGTACATTGCCGGAGGCTGATTAACATGAAGGGAATGTTACACATTCATGCACACACTCATACTGGAGCCCCTGAATGAATAGGTTGCCCAATCAGTCACAAACACAAAGAAAATGTGCTTCTAAACTTTGACCTACTGTTGAGATTTGGGTTGTTTTAGATTGATAATAAATTCATAAATTGTCACTTCACTGCCTTAAAGATAACTCAACACATGATCCTTTTAACTGCTAATTTTTTTAATCGTTCGATTTATTGGAATGAATTAGTCATTTTGAAGGTCAAGAGTATATCACATAAATGTAAAAAAAAATCCAGATATCTGATAAATCTAGTTTTGTCTAAAGGCAGTGACGTCTCCTGTTTCTGTATGTCATAGCTTTTATTGAATTTTAGTCTATATAAATATACAAACACTCATGCAACAGTGTCTGTGAGCAATGATTGAGAGAGGATTGCAGTCCTTGCTTATTTGTGATTAGGACCCCACCATGCTTGCAAAAGAAGTAAACAAATATAGGGAGTAATGAAAGTCTTTGCAGAGAGAGTGCAACTACATGGCTGTAATTAGACAGATTATGTGGCAATTGCTCTGTTTATTTGGAAACCGCTTTTAGATTATAAACTACAGAAGCATATTATTAAGTCACTTTAAACACTCTGTTAAGTGTTGTTACACTGATTTTTTCTCACAATTGTAATCTTACCCTTAGAAATGAGGGGGGACCCACAAGGTTCCATATTGGGCCCAGGCTTTGTCCAGTGCCCCATGTATTTTTGTGAGGACCAACCGTCAACCTACACTACTTTACAGTGAAATTGATTGCAAAATAAGTCCTGTGTAACCTTGAGAATAAGTACATCATGGAGTATGTAGCTCTAGGTAAGGTGTAAAGGTCATGATTCTGTGAATCACCTGTGCCTGACATATACTAGCAAACAGCATGCTATAATAAATGGGTAATAATTTACTCAAAGTGGGTTAGGGTCATATCGCAGAGTTTTAGTGCAGATTTACTTTCCCATTGTTTTGAATGTGTTTTTAATAGAATAGAATGATTAACCAGTACCTGGTATGTAGTGTGAAGTGAGAGTTGCTAGACGGTTAATGTTACTTTCAGTGCGGGGCATTGTTCATTAATAATTTTGAGATTCACGCCACATGGTCCACAGTCTACAGCAAGTCGGTTCCCAAATTGTAGTTGAGCCTATTGATATTGGAGCATTAAAGTAGTCTTCTGGTCAGTTGGTGGAAATGACATGCTTATATTAAAACCCATATACAATAGTGACCTTCACAATCTAATTTCTTCAACTGGTTTTGAACTGCTCAACCAATTAAAAAGCAGTTTGGTTTGTTGAGGGCTGGCTCATGAATGGAATAGACAATATTCTGGCAGCACTGATACCATTGCCTAGCAGGGCTGATTGTGTATTAAAGCTGCTGTCAGAACGGGAACTTTTAGGGTTAGGCTCGATTCACATTTCGCATCTAAAACCACGCCACATTCTCTCTTCAAATGAACCGTGATGCATGCGGCACTCCGGAAAGTTGAACTATTTACATCTCGATGCGGCGTAGACGCACCTAGAAAAATGTGCGCGTCACTATGGAAAGCCATCTGGGTCATATTTCGCCATCAACCAGATGCCTGGTGTTCAGAAGACGCCTGTTTTTTACGGCGTTTAAGCCATACAGATGCCACGAAGTACAGCGTTTTGTAGCCAATGTGTCGTAAATTATGGCGTTAATAACGGCGTTCTAAATGCAATGCGTTTTCTATAATATTAATATCAGCCTCGCCTTTTCTACACAGTCCGGCCCCTACAATTAACAGAAAAACCTGTGTAGTGGAATGTAAATAATCTAAATCTAATCTAAATAACGTTTTCTGTTTTTAACTTTATTGCGAAAAATGCTTAGACTTTCATTATGTGATATTTTTCCATTGGGCACGTTAAATGACAAGAAACGCTCATTAACAAGCCCACCGGTGTAAGACCTTAATGCATGTAACAGCTGCGGGCTGCTTACTGTACAGTGGCAGTTGTGAGTATGTTTTTATTGATTTAAAATGATTTCCCATATAAGAACGATATCCCATATATTTACATATAGACTGCACATACGCGCATTTGGTATAAAACACTATAAGCTTTCGACCAAATGATGGAGACTGTTCACATACAGAACATACATTTCCCTAAATTATCAAAGGATAGCCTATGCATAGACATCTCAAGCTAAATTGTCAAAGGAAAATAAATCCAATTGATTCGGCTGTTTAATCCACATTTACGGATTCTCAATTACAACAAAATTTTTAAAAAATCAGTGTTTATGCCAACTGAAGCTGGCATCAGATGCTCTCCAATATTAGCTACTTTTATCAACATTAGAACACAATTGTTTTGTCTTCTTTTCCCTTTAGTTTTATGATAATTATGCACATTTTATTTCCTATTTATTGTTATTTTCAATTATTAAGTATGTGTGATTTAAAATAATTTAATTTTTTTAAGATTTCTTATGCATAATGTATCCCTCTTTTTTGTCATTTCTATGTAAATCACCATAAAATGCGCTATATAAATAAACTTGCATTGCCTATATTTATTTAAATCATTAAATGGACGCCAACTGACAACAAATCTAACCCAATTAAAATGTTTCCATAATTTCGTAATTTTAGTGCAAAAGATGCCTTTGTTTGATGGGAAAAACTCATGTCTCTTGCGTGAAAAGCGCTCTTACGCGCCACGACACTAGAACCAATGCGCTAAATATGACGTTTTTCTACTCCAAACAGATGCTGGTGGGCGGAACGAACATCAACGACTTTAATACTCTGTTCATTTAACCCCTAACATTACCAGTTACGCAGCATTTATTTAAAACTTATTTCTTGTACAAAATAATTGTTAAGCAACTTAAAAGTATTTAGCATTAAAATGACTGAGCGCTGTTTGAATGTAACAATATTGTTGTTGATATTAGTACCCTTATCAGACAATTACAAGACAAGGAAGTTTAGCTTTATATACTGGATATAAGACTGGAGCTTGGAGGCATGAATCTATTATTAAACAAGTTTACTTTGTTCTTGGTATCGAAAGTTGAGTCCAATGGATTTGTCAATACACACAAACACACCTACATTAGAATCTAAGAGGTCCTCTCTTCAAAACATCTCATATCAACAGTTGAGCCTCAAAATGACTTTACAAGTCTTAACATCTTCACTGAAAATCTTATCTTGTATGAACCTGCGTATTGATAAAGAGTATTATTACAATTGAAACAGCTGTTATCTATGTAAAAAAGTGAAAAATGTTATCAGTATCAAAGCTGACTTTGTCAGCATCATTACTCCAGTCTTCAGTTTCACATGATCCTTCATACATCATTTTTATGATTTCATGCTCAGTTATTAATAATGGCTCATATTATACATGTTTTATATCGCACGTCTACATTTAAAATAACGAGTATGACGCGGAATGTGAATCGGGCCTTAGGGATGCATAAAGATGTAATTTCTGTGACAAAACTTATGGCCAGTTTATTGCTAATAAGGCATACATTCTCTATATCGGCCCCAACACTTACCCTCAGTTTCTTAAAGTATAACATTTTTAATATGGTTAAATGATTCTGTCTGTCATTGCTCTTTTCAGCTGTTTCACGTTTGATTAAGCGCTGTGTAGTATTTTCCTCAGACTTTGCCCTTTCTCCTGGTACTGGTGAAAGCCAGCTATTATGCCAGCTTTCCAGATTTGGGATTTACGTCGTTTGTATCAGCCAGTTTAATTGCTCTGTGTTAGATTCCGCAGTAACCCCTTCTTGCCCATAAAACATACAGAATGCACTGTAAAAGTATAATATTACCTTTGAGGCAGCTCAGTTAATTCAGGGAGATACAGGTCATACAAGCACAGATCCTATGTACTTAAATAGAGAATAAAGTAAATCTAAACAGGTAACCAATAACATATAACAGTGAAATCCTCTTGTCTATCATTGGTTGAAGAAACAAATAGTATCACTCTAACTTTCTGCCATTGGTTGAGCCACTGTTGTCATGTCGATGTTGCAATGTCAAGCTGAGCAATTTTTAACTGCGTCACAGTATCAGAATTGTATATTATTTTCAGATCAAAATTAAATACTTAAAATTAGCTGCATTTAAAGGCTTTTATATTCACACTGTGAAAACACAGAGAAACCTTTTATTTGGTACTTTGATACTGCTGATGGATACACTGTGTGCTTTTTATTAATATAATCTATCATCACTCGGTCCAAAGACTCACTCTTGTGTTATTGAGATCAAAGTCTCCCCTTTGAAGTCACACCTTCATGATCTTGTGAACTGTTTGTTGGCCTTTAACTCTGCAAGATCATGTTGGTTAAACAGAAGGTCAAAAGTCTTGCCACTTAGCAGATGCTTTTTATCCAGTGTAACTTAAAGTTCTTTAACTGGAGGGACAGTCAAGGGCACAAAGTCAATGTAGCAGAGTCACATGAGTTTCTATGTTACTGTTACTTGGTTATTGGACTTGAAACCTTTGCGTTAGCATCTCAACAACTTAATCATTAGACTTCCATTTAATGATTATTCTTCTAGAAGTGCAGGTTATGTTTTATGCGATGTTAAGCATGTGAATATGCCCTCAATACCTTGCTGTCCTTAAAGGTGTTACATAGCCAATGTCAATAATCTATGCATACCTAAGTCACTTGCACTATTTTAGTCTAAATTATTATCTGTTCATAGCCACCTGTACATTAATGTTCATAGTATATAGCCATCTGTATATATTGTTCGTAGTATATACCTACTGTCATATTTTCATAGAACATTCCTACTGCAAAATATTTTTATAGTCCATGTCCACTGTATTATATTCTCCCATATTGTATTCTGTATTTATTCTAACTGTATATCCTGCACTTCCTAACTGCACTTCTGGTTAGACCTAAACTACATTTCGTTACACTGTACTTGTATATGTGTAATGACAATAAAGTTGAATCTAATCTAATCTAATCTACATAATATTTAGAAGCATTAAATAAATCAGTTATAGATTATTTCCCCAGGGATACTTTAATATCACAAATTACTGTATCTTAAAGGGATAGTTCACTCAAATATGCTAGTTCTGTTTCTTATGAACACCGAGAAAGATATTTGGAAGAATTCTTGTAACCAAACAGTTTCTGGCAACTGATGACTACCATAGTGGGAGAATTGCTTTATACATTTCTTTGTTCTTCTGAAAACAAAAGAAGATATTTAGAAGAATGCAGGAAAGAAAAACGTTCTGGGGCACTTTTGACTATTGTAATTGTTCCTACCATGGTAGTCAGTGGTGGCCAAGAACGGTTTAGTTACTGACATTCTTCCAAATATCTTTCTTGGGGTTCATCAGAACAAACACATTTATACAGATTTGGGGTGAGTAAATGATGAAAGAGTTACAATTTTTGGTTGAACTGTCCCTTCAAGATAGACTGTAAGATTTTATTATGCTTTTTGCAAAAGGTAGAAACTTTGTATTAAATATTACTTTTTATTTTATTCACTATATGTATAGAGACTACCACATTTTTCAACCTATTTGTTCAGCTATTGATGAGCAATAATGTCGAGCTCACATTCAGAAGCTCAAAAAACCCAAATTCGTGCATTCTTCACAAATGAGTGCTTTCAGGGGGTGGTGAATAACTTTTATATTAGTCTGTGGCTTGTGTCATTGGTGTCCTAGACAAATATAATTGCATTCATGTTAGGTTATGGTGTATAATGGTGTTTAAAAAGTATAACTTTAAAGTTCCATTGTCTTCCTTAATTTTAGTCTGTTATTTGTGTTGATAATGTCTGTGTTCATTTGTGCAGCACAGCTTTCTTTTTTCATTGTAGGCCATTTGTGCATTTAATTTTTTTGGTTAACATAAACATCTTCATTTATAGTGTTTTCTTGTTTTCCCAGCACTGACTGGAAAGATTCTTAAATCGATCACAGAAAATGGATTTGAGATCACTGCTTTACAAATGGTAAGTGTTCTGTGGAAATTTGAAGGTCTTCTGATGTTGCTTACTAACTAATACATTAAATGCTACATGTAGATTGGTAAATAATAATTTCAATATTTATATTAGATGTAATGCGGTTTAGGTTTAATAGAAGCAATGATCTAACTGATAACATTTATGAACATAAAAAGTCTCCGTTCATCAGAGAATGAAATCATACAACAGTAAACTCGATTGTTTTTTCCCTTTGGTGTAACCTGACCCCACCATCGACCATGTAATCAGTGACCAGATCAGTAGCCTCCCACATGTCCAAATGAGTCGTTAGCTGTCCAATTACAGGGCCGCAACTTGGTCACATGACCCTGCTGAAAAAAGTGTGTAAAGAGGATGCCCCTGGGCTAGATGGGATCAATGATGGTTTTGTTACTATTAAAAAGCTTGTATAGCCAGTGCTTAGTGTGTGCTTTATTAAAAGAATGATGTTATATATTATCTCCTTAATAATATTATTTTGATTGCATTAAATGATAATGTACTGTTAATAATGATAGAACTTAAAATCAGATTAAATGGTGATTTATGTATTATTGATTCAGTTATTATAATGTTGCAGTTCAACGTGGATCGAGCCAATGCTGAGGAGTTTTTAGAAGTTTATAAAGGTGTTGTAGCAGAGTACACTGTAAGTATCGGTTGCTTAACTTTCTGTACTCGCTATAAGACATAACTAGTGAAGAATGCATTCACAAGCCTCATACTTGCGATGGGTACTATATTCTGCACTTTCAATTGCTGTTTAACCATTGTAACTATACAAAAACCCTGTTACAAGAGTAAACCTCTGTTGCCCTGTGTGGTTCAAATGAGATTATGTTTAATTATTCAGTGAGCGAAGTGGGCGTAACAACATACCCGCTTGTCTCTCAAACCCCTCTGTAAAAGCATAGACAAGGCATATCAAAATAAATAAATTCTTCCCTCGAGGGCAATTTTATGTTTACTAGTGTTTTCTCTTCCCTTTGAATTTTAGCCGAATCATCTTTTCAAAAAACGTCCACCCATAACAAATAGACCAAAAATAAGCCAGTTCTGGGTTGAGGCTTGAGGCTATTTTGGTGCACGGGGTCTTTTCTGTTGCCATGAAAACTGTCTCATCAACATACTGATCGCCTCACATTTACATTTAGGCATTTGGCAGACGCTTTTATCCAAAGCGACTTACGGTGCATTTTTCCTATACATTTATACATGGGTATCTGCAATCCCCTGGGATCGAATCCACAACCTTGCGTTGTTAACGCAATGCTCTTATCACTGAGCTACAGGAAAGCTAGTTACATTTACCAAAGCTCAGACTGCACGCTGCAGGTGCCAGGTGTCCAACACACACCCTGACTTTTCCACCATTCTGATCTGCTTGTGTGTAAAAGCGTGTTTCAACCTGCAAACAAATAATTGTATTAAATATTTTATGGAGCTCAGTGGTTATAGCATGGCGTTTGCAATGCCAAGGTCGTGGGTTCGATCCCAGGGGATTGTACATACTTCGAAACAAAAGATGTATAGTATAATGCAATGCGAGTTGCTTTGGATAAAAGCGTCTGCCAAATGCATAAATGTAAATGCATTATCGCACATTATCTTACTGAATGAAACACAAGGTCACGCGACAGCACAGCTCTTCTTGGGTAGCAGAGGTTGCAGTTACATAGCCACTGATAGTGAAGTGGAGACTTTGGATGAAATGGGGACGGCCTTTGATCAGCTTCTCTATCTTCATTCTGCAATGATAACCCCACACCAGCCTATTACGCATGTAGGTTATTAATAGTTTACGATGGTCATTTAGAGGATGTTTAATGACTGCGAATGTTGTGTTTGTAGATCTTGAAAGGTCTGGTTTAAAATGGTTTTGTAGTGTATAAGCTACTGTTATAATTCTTCTTAAAATAAAAAAGATTCCATTTTAGACGACATAGATCTGAAGTTAAAATGGACGGTTTAGTGGTCTTTGCTTGTCTAATGCAGACTGAAAAATAGTCTTGTTGCTGCTAACATGCTCCAAGAACAGTAGCAACAATTGTTGGCTTTGACATCCTTTAATTTATATTTATATTAAGCGGTGGACTGGTAACCTGAGTCTTCCATCTGCTCCAATGTTATCCCAAGGTCTGTTCAAATAATAAGCTCTTTCATTGGTCGGGGCACAGCAGGTAGAGCGGGGAGAATAGTTAACTCTTCATTACTTGTGTTACAGAATATGGTGGATGAACTTTGTTCTGGACCTTGTATGGCCCTGGAGATCCATGCTGCCGACGCACCCAAAGCCTTCCGTGAGTTTTGCGGACCGGCAGACCCTGTGAGTGACTGTCAAATGTTGTAAAAAGGTGTATTAAGATTCACAAAACAGTTAACACATGCACAATATAACTGTGTATATATGGTTCAAACACGTATAAAAGTCCATTTATGGTCATATCAAGGTATGAAAAGAAGACTTAATAGTCCCTCAGTCTATTGGACCCATTGACCTCTTTTACATTATGTATCATGTACTCTTAGGCACTCTGAAGGCATATCACCTGTACCCCGAGGTAAAAACCAGCTTTGTGTCTGCATGGCTAGTAGAAATGTACACCTCTGTCAAGATTCTGTTCGTCCAAAAGATTAGTCTGCTCGCTCATGTTGCATGACGACTGTTTCGGTTCTCGATGGCCGCCATCCAATTTGTTACTAATGCTGAAAGTGGAAGAAGCCTGGTACCTTCAGTTCACAATTTTGATGTTCCGTAAGATAAGAATTACAATCCTTCTTGGAGTCCTTGGACTAGGGTTCATCGGCCCTACATACATACTAAAAGATTTGATAATAATGTGGACTTTGTCGGTTTCCCTGAAGCGCTCCATTAAAGTCCATTTCCTGTGAAGTGCAGTTAGAAAAGTTAGGTGAATTATGGTTATAAACATAAAACAAAAAAGGAATTAACACAAGGATAATGAAGAAGTGAATTAATCAAACAAAATGTCTGCCGAAGATTCAAATAAACGATTGGCCTCTTTTAGAAGAAGTTGATAACTGGCCAAGTACATGGTATTGGGAATAATTCACAGTTTATACTTTGCACAAGCGGATGCTCCTCTTGTTACATACAGTTGTGTTCTTTGACGCGACTGACTTTATATGCTAAACATGACTATAGTGTTGTGACCTTTTACAAGGTCAAAATGGATTGCTCGGTTGTTGGCCCCAGGAAAAAGCTTTGTACTTCTGAATCGACAGCCCTGCCCTTGATCCAGCCCCTCCTTCTCTTTCACACACGGAGTGGGAGAGAAAGAGCGTGAGAGTGTGAGATGGTGGTTGCATGTCTCTTGCGTATACGCTAGTATGATGGGTATTACACGGATAGTCTATTAAAGACACTTCCTTTCTAGTCACCTAATCAGACATTACAGTAAACAAATACACAAATGAATTGTGCAAAGAAACCTTACGCATGTTGGAGCGTTTTTTAAAACCTTCCTGAGTCAATGAACATTTTGGAATTATTGTGAACAAATGAGTTTACGATAGATTTTCAAAGGAGTTGTTTGTGATGAAATGTTTTGTCTTTATGTTTGTGTATTTTTCAAGATAACGTTTTTCAGTCCATTCTATATGAGTTCTGTGGTTAATAGCTGCAGTCCTCTGACTCTGGCAGAAAAAGCTGACGAATGATTTTGCTCATTGGAAACTTTACTTATATTTACTCCATATTCAAAGTCATTTGAAGCAATGCAATACAAGTGAGTAATATGTCATCTAAGTCATTATTTAGCTATACTTTTCTTATCCAGTGAGCTGTTAACTGCTGAGACTTGACAACTGAGCCAGTTACGTACAAAGCTATTAAATTACTTCAGAAAAGTAGTTTGGACTACTTTAATGCAGCTTTTAAGGTGCTTGTCATTCTTTAACTTGATAACCCAGTCCTTTTATAAGGAAAAGACAATATTCTTCCACCAAACAAAAATAAAATAAAGACTACATCACATTGACAGCATCTACATTTTGGGTATGTTTGTTTAAATGAATTGTGTGAATGAAGGAGAAATATTGTTTTTGAAGGATAAGTTGTAGTTCATAAAGGGAGAATTGTGTTCCTCGCTGCTAACTGAATCCGAAGGCAAGCATGTTTTTCACAAAAACACAAATATTCTATTAATTCAAATTGGAAAGAGTACGATTTTGGAGAGATCTTGACAGTAGAAGTGTTCCAGTTTTCTTTTAAGTTTGGTGATGTGTGTGGTAGAGGTTGGAATGAAAGGTAAAAGCATTATTATGTGGTTAGGTTGTCCAGATTGAGCAAACGTCAAACATTTTCTGCTTGTATAATGCTTTAGCAATTGACCCACAGGAGTCCCCAAATTGTTCTTGAATATACTCTCCCATCAATCCAAATGGACAAAGGCACTGTACTGTTTTTAATGAGTCAATGAGACTCAAAAACCAGACTAGAGCTACGAGTTATCACTTTAAATCAGTCTAATGACTCTCACAGACTAAATCGCTCTGAGCAGATCTTGACTATATCACTGAACTGGACGTAATTACTTTTGTCATGTCAGCTCGAAATGAACCAAGAACTGTGGTACGATCACTTACTGTACGGCCTGTGATACTTAAAGGGACTGTATACCAAAAAAAATTAGTTCTGTCATTATTTACTCACCCTCGATTTGTTCCAAATCTGTATACATTTCTTTGACCTGATGAACACAGAGGGAATATTTGGAAGAATGCTTGTAACCAAACAGTTTTGGCAACTATTGAATACCATGGTAGGAAGTAGTGTTGTAGTTCTCGAGACCGCTCTCAAGACCATTTTTTGATGGCCTTGGTCTTGTCTCTGTCTCCACCGGTCAAGACAAGAACTGTGGGAATTACACTAAATTGTTGGTGCATTGTCTGATTTATGTGTTAACATAGTTCATGTGATTGGATGTAAAACTTCTGGTTTTAAAAGCATTCACCACTTGTTCCTTATTTGATTCTTCTGTTCCTTTTGTTACTCTTACTGCGGAGAAGAATGGGGGATTGACCCCAGAAATCTATCAATAAAATGAATACACACAAATGCCCACAATATCCGAGATGTGATTGCAAAAATAAGATTTGGATTTTTTATGATTATTCAATGAACCTTGAGTTCATACAGTGAGTGACTTAAGTTTTAGACACAATTAAACACAAGTTTGTTCTGTTTTGGATAGACCCAAACAAATCTGAACTTTTGTGCATTTCTGAGCAACACACAGCTATTTTGCTATTGATTAGATAAAAAAGCAATGAAACTAATTAAGTCACTGAATATTTTTTTGAAGGTCACAGACCTTTGGGAATTTACCTTTTTTATGTTTAGTTGTTAGAATTTTTTACCTGCACAAAAATTGTAATATGTTACAGTAGGTGGGTGATAAAACATGGAACACAAAATATCCTACATATACATTTCTGCACAATAAATCACCCAAGTTCATTTTATTATGACTTAATAGTGTGTTGTGGATCTTTTGCATACATTTTGGGAGTGCTGGTCTTGGTCTTGACTCGGTCTCTGCCTGTCTTGGTCTTGGTCTCGGCCTTCAAAGTCTTGGTCTTGTCTTGGTCTCAATACCCTCTGGTCTCGGTCTTATCTTGGTCTCGGTTTTGGTGGTCTCGACTACAACACTAGTAGGAAGAATTACAATTGTAATCAAAATGCCCCGGAACTTTTAGCTTTTAATCTTCAACATATCTTCTTTTGTGTTCATCAAAACTAAGACATTTACACAGATTTGGAACAACTTGAGGGTGAGTAAAAGAAGATAGAATAAACGTTTTTTGGAACTGTTCCTTTAAGTCAGTGTAGTCGATGGCTGGCTGCTCTTATGATGATGTGTGGGTAAACATACACATTTTGTTGTTGTAATACAGGCAACGTGAGCTTTAAAAACAGATTGAAATGCACCTTGTTTTGGTTAGTTTATTAAAGTATGTAGCATATCATTATTCATACCTAATGAGAAATCCAAGAATCCATGAATTAGAGAGTTATTTGCTTTCCATCACTCTTTCTAAGCAATCCATTTATATGAAAATAAACACCAACGAACTTTGTTAAACCATCTCTTTTGGGTTAAGAGGAGAACATTTGCTGGCAAGTCTTGCAGCCTCAAAAATACCATGAGAGTTTATATAGACCATAAACCAGCCTATAATCTATTTGGTCATGAGCTTTGAGAATTTGGTCACGTTTGTATTCATTGTCACTTAAGTCAGATGTAAAGATGTATCACAAATGTTTTTTTGTAATGATCACATTTGTTGTATTTATGATGCCAGTTTTTAGGAATGTTATCAGTGATTCTGGAACACTGTGATTCTCTCCTGCACCTTGACGTTACAGATATTCTTATCATGTTAGCGTGTGAAAGACAACACTGTGTTATTTGTGACCGTAGAAAAACCTGATCTTAGTAGCTTTATGATGTGAACTCAAATGTTTATAGTGTTTTCCTTTCGTATTTGTGATACATTTTGTTCAATGTAAGCAGATTCTCTGACTTGGATGTCTAGCAAAACAGTCTAGAAAAAACTTCCTCGAACAAGCAACTCAAACTTGTGGAATTGTAGTCTGCTGTTTTATTGGAAAAATAATGCCTAAGTTCTTCTTTCCTGCACTCTATAAATTGCGATTGTTATTTTCTGCTTCGTTTGATCCATTTACATTTGTAAATTAGTATCAGAACTTATAAGTTCAGAGACTTACTTTAGTCCTAGGTTGAAAAGCAAGGATGATCTTGTTTTGTTTTGTTTGAGAACACACAAAGGTTCCCTTCTCTTAGTTTTACTTAAGTCTCATATGGTGTTTGAGCTCATGAATAATGTATTGTGCCAAAAGATCGTATCGACTGACAAAGTTCAACCGACTGCCTGTCAATGACTGACTGGCTTTCAGCTCAAGGTGCCAAACTACAGTAACTGAAGCTCCACTTGGAAACGTAGGTAACCTGTAACACGGTAAACCTATACTGTGGGAATGTAACCGTGTCCTGTTTGTCACAGAGTGTGGAGAGAAGATCCTAGATGTGTGGACACAGTGTTTGTCTGCTTTAGAAAAGAGCACGCGCCGTTAGTCTTTTTTATTGCTCTGCTTTTTGTTTGACATTAGAAAAGGCGCATGTTTCAATGACCTTCACATACATCAAAACTAAACACAATGCTAAAGTTGGTTTATGTGGATAGAATTGTGTTTATGTAGCTCTATAAGCGTACTTTCAGAGTTATTTTTAGTGTAATCTACGTACATTTTATTGGAGTATCTGATGTGCTTTGCCTAGTATGGTGGTGTGTTGCCTTCTACACTTATAAGGTGTGCAGAGGAACAAAACTCCATTGACCCTGCTGTCTCACATGTCGACTGAACCGTCCTGTTAGAAGTCTACTTGAACACTCTTAAAAAGTAAATGTGCCACAAAAAGTTCTTCAAAGCGATGTCATAGAAAAAACACTTTTGGTTCCACAGTAATGTTTTTTACATTACATTAACAGCAATGTTATTATCTGGTAGGTTATGTGCAAAGCATGATACACTCAAATTATTGAATATTATGTCCTTTATATGTCCTTTCTGTTAATATTATTATGTTCCTCTATGTTGAAGCAAACGTGTTTGAGGTATGCATTTTATAAATCTCTGCAGTAAACCTGGGAATCGAACGTTTTTAATGCCAAGCTTCACCAGTTGAGCAATTCATTTTCACATGCGAAAGTAACAAGTACACAAAACAATGCATTCTGAAATCTGTGCCGCACAAACTCTTTCTGTGAGATTGATGTGAACAGAGACCTTGGCATGTAATAACATCAGCTACTCTTTCCTAATAGTGGAATCCTTCAAAAGCTATTCCGAGCTTTAGGTTTTAAACCATTACACAACCCAAGTCACTCATTTTTTGGTTTTAGTGGTTGAAGTTGGATTATATTGACTTTACACATTTCTCTACAGATTGAAAAGAAAAACATTTAATATCTAAATATGTAGCTATTTTTTACATATTCTACGATACAATAAAAGCATGTGAAGCTTTTTAGTTTTCTTAACACTTTGTGAACAAAGAGAGATTTTGTGAGAAGTTTTTTGTTCTATTATATTTGTATTTTAAAAAGTCCCATCTTATTATCTATTGTGTTTTTAGAGAACCACACATAAACTATTTATTTGGTAGGAATGGCAGAAACCCTATATAGAATACATTGCTCCCTAACAATAATTGCGCGTCTACATTTTCCATTGTTAACCAAATCATCATATTCGATTATTCGCTTGGTAAGGGTTTAATTGTGTTCTCGGGTGGTGCTGAATGCTAGCAATGTGTAAGCCCAAAAAGCAGTGCCGTGGAGACCTGCGGTTTCCATGGTATTGTTCCCTTGGGAAGCTCCAGTGTCGTCCCACAGCATCGATTGCTGCTTAATTAAGGCCCTCTTACATCTGAGTGGCACCAGGAACACGGAGTGAGTGAGACATGTGACCGCGACTCAACTCGAGCTCTCTCATTCAATGTGCCTGTCGTTTGACATGGATGAGGATTGAGCGAACCTTTCCCTCAAATTAGAGCGAGATGTGTTAAGGGTGACTATTTGTAAATAAATAACACACTACGTCAGGCATAAAACCTGTTGTCATTTTGACAATTGGTAAAGCAATGCATTAGCAGCACAAAGGTCATGGGTTTGATGCCCAGGGAATACACATACTGATCAAATGTAAACCTTGGATAAAGGTGCCTGCCAAATGCATGAATATGAACGTAAAGATGTAAAGTACGCTAATTGTAGGGACATCTCTTGTGCCACCACCTCTGAAGTGTTTTGTTTGTGAACACAATGATGATGGCAAGGCATTGTGATGTCACTATTTCCCCAGATAATTTTGCCTGAGACTGAGCTTTCGGTGTCCTCGATGGACACCCCCGTTCACAGCCTGTCTCTCCCAGACCGGTTAAAAGTGCAAAATCACACTTGTTATCGCCTTGTACAGCTAGTGAAACGTGTACATAGCGCTGCTAATTGAGGTAGTTTGTAAACATCATTCAGACATAGGATTAGAGATTTAAACAAACCCCTGACCCAAAATGTTAACACTAGACAGCAAATCTTAACTGTGACCCTGGAATTGGAATAATTGAGCTATGAAGAAGCTTTCCGTTCATGTATGGTTTGTTATGATTGGACAATTGTCCGAGAGAAAATCTGTGATTTTGTGATCTGAGTGTGCCAAAAATCCAAATATTTATTATATGAATCAAAATTCTAAGCTTTACATGGATACCAAACTTCGTGTTATTCCTGAAGAGCAGACAGCCACAAGCGAAGTTTGTAGGCGGGTTTCCGGAAATTTTTGTTCGTGATTTTTGCTGTATCCACTCACAAAAGTGCTTGATATATATACACGGTAGGACATTTACAAAATGTCTTCATGGGACATGATCTTTACTTAATATCCTAATGATTTTTGCCATAAAAGAAAGATCTATCATTTTGACCCATGCAGCGTATTGTTGGCTATACTTATGACTGGTTTTGTGGTCCAGGCTCACATTTGGCTTATTTTAGGATTTTTCCTAAATTGAATGGATCAAGTTAGATAACTAAACAAATCACGTTGCCCCAACATTGATTAAAAAAAACATAGCAGACATCCACACGCTGAAATCCGAGGTGTAATTTCGCTTCACAGTAGCACCAGGGTGTTGCCCTGAAAATGCGCCATGTTTTATCAGTAAACAGAAAGATGAGGGTTTGTGAGATAATGATTTTTGTGTCCTGGTCTTCATAGACGGCAGTCTGACGTCAGCGTGTCCGCTGTATTGACGTTCTCTTTATGTTCTGTATGTCAGGGTGGGGGATAGTGATGGTTTGTATTTACAGTGTCTGGCAGTGATTCTGTTTATAAGAACATACAGAAACATTTGAGTGTCAAAACACTAATCATTGAATATTAATATCAAATTGTCCCTCATAAAAATGTGTGCCACATTTTCAAAGGAGTTCTATGTGAGATAGGCGATATTAACCTGCTTACTCCAGTAGTCTGCGTGTGAGGGCCTGGCTTTAAGTTCAGTAGCCGCAGGTTAGTTGTGGCTAACTATTGTTATTATAGTGTGCAAACGTAATTTGCTCAGTACACTGAAAATCAGTCTGGTATTTAATAACACAAAATTACCATAATACTACTGCCAAAATTCAACTCTCTCTGACGGTACTTATTTTCTAATTGGTTGCATTTAGCTTTTTCATTACGCTCTTTATCTCTATTGGAGTTTTGGGTTCCTCGCCTCCGTTTGAACACTATGCACTGTTTGCCTGACCGGGGGGCTGCTGACATCAGCTTTAGAATTTAACATATTTGTATTTACAGTATTAGTATCACTTTCAAATGTAACATTCTGCCTAATGTATTACATATAGGAATTGATGGTACGTATAATATTTGACCTGTGTTTCTCTCTCCATTATCTTAAATTTGTGCTTCTCTGTGATAAACACGCTGTGCGGGTGCGTGCTTGTGTTTGTGCTCTGTGCGTGTGGAGTTGTATTTTATGCATTTGGGTGTGTATGAACCTGTGTGCGTGTCTGTTTTCTGTTTGTGTGTTCACAATTTTTTCAATATAATAATGTTTTGCTTATAGTCAATTTGTTTCATACAGCTGTATGAAATTTGTTGAAGCTCTATATCAATAAAGTTGAGTTGAGTTAAATTTATATTGCAGTCTACATGAATTTGACTGCATGGTGACTCTAAAGGGATAGTTTACTCCAAGATTAAAATAATTTAATCATTTACTCACTTTCAATACCTTTGTGTGAAACACAAAATAAGTTATTTTGAAGAACGTTGGTAACCAAACAACATTGGACCCAATTGACCAAAACCCCCCAAAAAATCCTCTGTGTTCCACAGAAGAAAGAGTTTTTAACAACATTAATAACAATAAATGACTGAATTTTTTATTTTTGACTCATTACACTTTAATATCTATAGCCTTACAACCATAACACTGTTTTCTTGTGTTTTGACAGAACATACAGCACATTTAGATAAAGACAAATGGAGCGAAGGCATTTATTATTGTAGTGTCACTTTTCAAAATGTGTTTGAAATACGGAGCTAAAAGATAAGAGTATAATAAACAAGCATTAGTCTCTCCTCCTGCTTCTTCGGTTTAAGCAGGTTAATCATACAAACACTTATTTTGGCACCGACTTTCTCTCATGGCCATGTGTGGTCGATGTCTCACTCAATGCTTTGTTGACATGTTTGAACCGTGCAGGTCTTAGCAGGTACTAGTTTACTGAAATGGAACTTCAGAGATCAAAATGGAGGAAACAAGATGGGTGTGGCTACAGAAAGCCAATTTATTTGCATTTAGATAACCCATCCCCCATGGGGTGGGGGTGTTGAATTTCCTACTGGCAGAGATAAGCAGAGGACAGTAGAGCCGGCAGCTTGTGTCCTTGGGAACATTTCATTTCATCACATTCCGTTTTAGCCTTAGCCAGTTGGCCAGCTGAGCTCTGAATGAGAAGCACATGTGAGCGAGAATTAAAGTCAAGACCTGGTATTAGTCCAACATTCTGCTGAAAGGGCAGTGAAATATAAACTCGAGAGTAAACTCGGCCAAGACCCCTCGAACTTCTGTCATGCTGTATAACGGCAGCGGAGGAGGATTTATTTAACATTCGTGCACCTTTCCAAAGTGACATTTTTCTTGCTATTGTTAAATTATTTCTTTATTATTCGAGGTTTTTCAGTCTGCTGTTGTGGATGTTATTTTTCCATTTGACGACTGAAAAGATTTGACCTAAAATTAGGATTCTTTTATCATTTGCTCATCATCATCTCGTTCCAAACCTATATGACTTTCTTTCTTTTGCAGAACACAAAATGATTTTGACGAACGTTGGTAACCGAACAACACTGAACCCCATTGACTTCCATTGAATGGACACAAAAACCACTGAGACATTTCTCGAAATATCTTCTTCTGAAATCCAAAGAAAAAGAGTAATTTAACAGGTTTTGATCCACATGAGGTTGATTAAATGATGACAGAATCATTCTTTTTGGGTGAACGTCTCTTAAAGAGATAAAGGTGATTTGAAAACATCTTTAAAAACTGACTTTAATATCATATGGGGGAGGGAAATAGTTTTATAAATAGCAGATGTTTGCAGGAAATAGGAAGTGAGTCCCGGTAACGTGAACAGGCACGTGTGTGTTATCCCATGCCCTAGATAGACTGTGACGTTATCGGATCACATACTGTTGGCCATCAGTAACCATCACAACACACGCATCATCACCCATGTTTACATTCTGTCGCTCAACAGAGAATTACACGTAGCTCCATTGTTCTAGCGTAACCCATGAAAAAACTGTCACCGTGTTCTTTGTTCACTTACAGGAAATCGCACTCCATCTTCGGCCCAACACTTTACGAGCTCTCTACGGCAAAAACAAAGTGCAGAACAGCGTTCACTGCACAGACCTACCCGAGGACGGGATTCTGGAGGTGAGCACATGCAAATCGCATTCAAACTCCAAAAGCTACACAGTCACGTTTTTGTTCACAGTTTAGAGGCAGAACTTGCTTTAATGCGCATTGGGAAATATTTCTGGAGCCCACAAGAACAAAATGGCACCAATGTCTCATGACTGTCCACCGTAGGCTGGTGTCACGTCTCGCAGGAAAGGAAGCAGGCAGATGTCGGTTTGGCCGAAGGAAAAAAGACATTGTTATGCCAGGGAGTGGGTTTGGCCCGGTGGACGTCATTGTTTTGCACAACTCCTGATCTGTTCAGCCTCCTAACACAAATGGCCCCTTGTTAATCATTTGCCTGCTGACCGACTCAGCCATGACATTCCAAGAGCTCAGGCCGCAGAGGCCCGGCACAGACTCTTCTGCGCCGAGCTGACACACACGATTCAGGGAAAGTCAATTGTTTGAAACTTAAAACAATCCAGTGACTTGTTGCCGAGGCCTGATAAAGTGCTAAATGAATGAAGTTCTGAATGTCCATTTGAGGTTATTTTTAGTGTATTAAGAACAGCTGCATTTGTGAAATGTGCGATTGTGTAAACAGTTTTGTTGTGGTTATGTTGTCGTGTAAGATTGTGATTTCTTTTTTGCAGGTCCAGTATTTCTTCAAGATTTTAGATGGGTGAGCAACTGTGACGCGATAAATAAAGAACACTTTAACAAAATCTCAGTTGTCTGTCCATTTATTTTTTCAGGTCTTACCCAGATTTAAATAACATTACAATCAAGTGTTCCGATGTACAACATTGACTTAAGAATTTTTGGACACAAACAAAATATCCTATAAAATGGGGTACTGCTTTGCATCAGATAGGTTTCTAACCTTGAACCAGTGACTTTGGTATCTGGATTCAAACATATTACATTTTCTCCTGCTGACGAAAATTGTACAACTGCATAAATATAAAATTCTTCCACCATGAAAATGGCTAAAACATTCATTAGAAAGTAACACCACACATCATGTGATGTCTGCAGAAAAAAAAAGTAAAAGTACTGAGTTGCCATGGTGACCACTGGCCACTTCAGTCCTCCAGGCTAGACACACAGTTCTACACTTAAAAGAATATAAGCCTTACACAAAAATTGTCATTAGCCCCAATTTCCCAAATTGCAAGACAATCAAACGAAACGCCAAAAGGTGATGTACAAACATATTCCCCACAATCAACGAAAAAGATAGAAAGGAAAAAAGAATTGAACGGAGTGCAGTCACTTACACACACATACTCAGGGAGTTCAGAGCGTACCATGCCAGTATTTTCAGTTTTTAAGTAGACAAAAACGCACACGCTCGCACTCAAACTCTCACATGTACTAACACATACGCACACACACACCTTGGACCGCTAAGGCTTTCTCACATAAGACAACAGAAATTACAACATGGCTTGGAAATAAATGACCACTGTATGCAACTACTGCACTGCAAACTCCATAAAGAGACCACACTAGGAAGAAATACTCAGGGGACAGGAACACTGCTCGCTACATCAGTAGTGGAATTACAATTTACAGTAATGAAATGAACGTCCCATGGCTCACAGAATATTCTCATTTTCAGTAGAATAAATACTTTGCTATTGCTACTCTTCCTGTAATTTACATTCTAACCCTATACATGCAGAGAAAGCTAGTGTAAAGCATACAGATTAAGTGTAGGTCCCGTATGTTGTGAACGTTGGTTGTTGTTGTTTTTTTAATCCAATTGAATGAGTCTAAATGATCACGTTTTAAAATGGGCAGAGTGAAAGTGCTACTTTCGTAGCTATGGTCATGACTTGATCATCATTTTGATGTCAAAGCGTCCCTGAGAACGATCTTTCTCACTGTAGTGAATGTTTTCTCCGAATACTTTGCACTCGATGCGCATCTCGAAATCCGTGGTGATGTTCTGAAACTTGATGGCTACGAGAGGCTGGAGGTATTGCGGGTGTAGCAGCTTGCCGTAGTAAGGATAGTACTGGAGAGGGAATCCAGCACCCAGGCCGAAGAAATCAATCTGTCCGAGCTTGTCTGCTTCATCGTCTCTCTGTTGAGATAAGGATCGTTCGTGTTAGATCTTTCTAAGGAGTGCTATGGCGTACGGAGGTCTTTTTAGATGTGACCGATGTCTTACCTTGGCTGAGCAATGGATTGGAATCAGATTGCCTTGATTGCTAGCACGGATTGCCACAGGAAGAGTGTCGTTGTCAGCTGGAGCCTGGGAGAGAGTTTAAAGATTAAACGTAATCATGTTGCAAATAACAAATCCGTTTTTTACTTTGTGAGCAAGACACACACAACATGACAATAAAATGGTTCATATTAAATGAATTTACATAAAATTTACATAAAATGATAAGACTAATGTGAGATTATAATATACGAATGAACAATAATCATTATTAGTATTGTTTCAGTTATTTTTCTTCTTAAATACATTCCGTTACACTGTACTTGTATGCGTGTAATGCCAATAAATTGAATCCAATCCAATCCAAAAGACTCACCCGAGGCCTGAAGTTGACAATTCTATTGAGTTTAACGATGAGACAGGGTTTGCCTTCTTTAAAGCCATAGGTTTTGTCCAATGAGCCGGAGCAGTCCTTCAGCAAGGACCTATCGAAACGGCAAGCCTTCCTGACGCCACTTTCGCTCTCCAGCGCTCCGCGATCCATGTAGGTATCGGGTTCGACTGGATATGAAATCCATACTGTTAATGCAACTGTATTTACTGATTCCTACTATAACAGCACATGAACATGCAACATGGCAAAATTAGTCAAATAAAGATCCAATTGTCTAAATAAGCAGTATGATTAAGACATGAACTTTGAAGTAAATGAGGATCATATGACTGATCTCAGGATGGTTGTAGATCACTTCCTAGACGGTACCCATTTCAGTGATCTCTGGCTGACGTACTTGGGTCTCTTCAACATGCCAGAACCTTTATTGCTTTTATACATATGATCTATAAACACACATACGTACATATAAAAACGTTTCTTAGGACTCACTGTACCTCCACAATCCTCAAAAATTTGTTGATTGGTTTGATTCTCACTGCTGTACGGCCACAGAAACTTGTCAATATTTTCTATGTATGGCCTGTAACTATTCTCGTCACTCATTGAGAAGGTGAATTCTGCTTTTTCCGATCGCGGGTTGTGTGATAGACCTGTGAAAGAGTTAAATGGTTCAATTTAGCTAAACCCTTCAGAAAAACATGAAACACATTTTCATTCAGAAGTGACTCAAAATGATCTCCCCATTGCAATGACATCTGACAATGCCCTTTAACCCCGTCTGTTCATTGTCATGTATGTTTGCTATTCAGATCCTCAGCTTGGCAGTAATTTTCCACCAGCACAAGCTCACGGCGAAAATGGGGTGTGGCATGAGCAAAACCAGCAGATGAGAAGAGCAAACGGAAACCTTATATTGGCTGTAATGCCATGCTGCCTTTCAACAGGCAGGCAATGACGTCCCACACATGTGCTTGCAGCTGTACTATAGCAAACCTAGCAGAAAAGACGAAAGCATGTTTAGGCAACTTTCTTTTTTACACACACCACTATGAAGCTCAAGTTCACACAGACTCGGTCTATCCAGTCGAGAGTGTGTGAGGCTCCCGGCCACCCCCTCCTCCTCTCCACACGCTCACGTGCTCCTCTAACACAATGGAAACTTTTAGCCCCGAAAGAGGAGGGACCTGTGCAGGCAGCGTGTCTTTTTGCTGGCCTTCTACACAGCGAATAGCAGCACACCATGGTGATTGCCACTTATTCCTACTCTTTTCGTTTCTCTCACCAGACTTCAGATCTCACTGGTGCCTCTCTTAAAGGGGAAACGGCTCTTGCTGGCACAGACGTTTATGTTCGGTCGTGTATAAATGTGTCTAAATTTAAAGCCAAGACGGGAGTGTGCACTGTGCAAACATCCACTGGCATGGCCGGTGTGGCAAATGCCTGGCAGCCAAGCGACGGGCAGGCTAACAACGTCTAAACTTCCACAGATTACGGAAAGCACAGCATACAATGCTCTCCACTGTTTCGTTCGCCCTTTTTCAGCCAAAGCTCAGTTGCACAAGATTCCTTCCAGCAAAACAGGCTAACGGAAAGCTTGATAAACCTTAAACCGGTCATAAACTATTTTAGTGGCATGTTTAATTGCAAACTGGGTGTCAGCCCTGACTGAAAGAAAATATATACCAGTTCAAAGACATGTAGATGTGAGGATTGGGGTCGCTCTCAGGACTCAAACAGGAAGCTTCTTCTGTCTAGTAAGGAGTGTGAAGGTCATAATGGCTCTCTGTGTCTCCCTTATTCCGCCCCCAGCCCCCACAACCTCCACCCTCTCTCTGAGGTCAGACAGACCTTCAGAGCTGTCACAAGGTTTACAGAAACAATGTTAACATCCAGCATTGTGGAACAGTTTGAGTGTGTATAAATCAAACTGTCCTTTCCGCTTTTCCATATCAGTTCCATAAAAAAGTATGTAATGTTCCATCGGTGTTGCTTTTTTATAGCTTGTAATGGAGAACATTTTGGTGAATCATGTCTCCAAATTGAAAAGGCCACAACAGTTTTCAAATGAAAAACACATCAGACGGTGTATGTATGTGCATAATGTTAGCAAATGCCTTTGGCAGTTAAAACATTTGTGGTTTCTCTTTAGAAATTAAGCCATGCTTGAAAATAACAAAACGTTGTTGAAAGAACTGACAATAGAACATTTGAACCATTAACAACATGACCACATTGTTACAACGGTCAAAACCATTATTCGCTTTAAAAGTACACACAGTTCGTTCTGTAACTCTTAGGGTTGACACTTCATTCTCAGAGCTCTAAATAGAATTTATTACATTTCTTTGGGGACCGATATTTGTCTTCGAGGTGGTATATCTTTAACATCGTGATTGATTTGGTTCTTTACCTGGGGGTGCCACCCTGTCCTGGTAAGTGGGCTTGTAGTTGCTGAGAGTCAAAAGCAAGGCCTGGATGGTGCCAATGAAAATTCCAGCCAAGCAGCCATAGAAGATTACATAGAAGATGAAGATTTTGACTGCAAGGAAAAGCAGATGGCATAGACTTAACAAAACGTTTAAAAATGACTTGGTTAACATTTAAGTTTCCACAAACACACATATACAAGATCTGAAATCTATTCGATGACATATTAAAAAGAAGCTGAATTTTGTTAGATGAGCCATAAATTGAGCATATAATAGAAAATACCCCTGGACTTGATCTAGTTTTATAAGAACATTAGAGACTAATTGATTTCAGCAATCATTATAGTAAGTGACAGTTTTGTTTCCAAAAATATGCAAACGATTTCAATTATATCATAGGTCTTTCTAATATCCAAAGTTAAAGTGATCAGCTTTCTTAGTAGCCTTAGTGTCACAGTTACGGTCATTTTAGCTACTATCCAAACTTTCCAGGAACTCATCACTATGCAGTATCTGAGGTGACAGCGACACCATCTTTCGTCCAGCTCATACATTACTCATAAAACCACCTCCCAGAACTCACATGTCCACTGTGTGACGCAACTACAGAAGATGAGCTCCTGATCTGCAGAATAACGTTCGCGTGCCAGTCTGTAGCTTCATTGAAAGTAGCAATGGCCCCCAAATGCATTTCCTAAAAGACAGTCCCTAACCAACATAACCGTGGTTGCCTGTGTGTCTTCGACGTCCTTTCCTCCACCTCTGCCAATATAAACCTTAGTAGCATTGTATTCAAACTTGAATGTGTTTCCTGTAGATGTTTGTTACGCCGAGAATGAAGCATGCCCCATCTGCTTCTAATGCCAACTGAAGGCCACATCCGCAATGACGGGTGGAAGGAACACCCCAAGAAAACAGGAACCTTTTGGCTTTGTAGTGCATAGAGGCCTAAATATACTGTCGTACAGATTCTCTTATGGCACGTGAACGTCAACCTGCGTGACAAACTGCATAAGCGACAAATGACGAACCATTCCGTTGATGTTCTTCAAGTAGGAGGTCATATCGAGACAATGAAGACAAACAAAGAACAACTCAAGCTTCTGTACATGCATTTCCTAAACTGACAGCTTCCTCTTCCACGCTTAACTCGTACGGCAAGTGTTTGGATACTTCATGCCAGTAAAACTGCACATTCCAAGCGCATCTTTCACTTGACATGTTACGTTAGTTAAAAAACGTACAACTTTAGGAAAGTTGTAACAGCCATTGAAGTTTCTTCCGAAGCACTTGAAAGTTCACACAGTTACGTTAGCAGGCTAAGCTACATGTGGATGACACACCACATGTCAGAGTAAACTCAACCCCGTTTCATCAGTTTCTCGTTTGTTTCACTTGTTTAAACTGAACATTTGTATGATTCAAGATGCTTTATTTGTACAACTTTTGTAAGCAAGCCTTTGCGAGTAAAACAAGTGTAAGGACCGATAAAACCATCGGAAATAGTTCAGAGATAGTTCTGAATATTTGCGCCTATGTCGCAGATGGTCGGCCACTAAAAGCCTACATTTCCATGACATAAATAGCCATAATCGCGGCGGCGATTTATAATTAAAAAAAAACGTGTTTGAGTCCTCTCAAAGAATGAAAATACAAACGTATCACCTGGATAAACACGTCAATGTTGTTCGCTTCCGTCGGACCCTACTCACAATTTGCAAGTTAGCTGACACATAGAAAAGTACACCTTATAGACAACTACTCGATTTTACATCTACACGTGATAATCCATCCTATTTTAGGATATAGCTGACAGATCGTTTCTGTAACAGTTCCTAAACCGCAACAGAACCCAATAACATCATATCGACCTTCAAGATGACCCTTTAACTTTCAAAGAGCCCTGGCAAGTACGTTACCTTCAACATCCAGGTTCGTTAAAAAAAAAACACAGAAAACATTTTACTAGTGGGATGTCCGCGCTTTCTTCATTCAATATTTAGCACGCGCACCAACTTGTGGCTCGGTAAAATATTAGTCCGTGATGGCTCGATCGTTTATTACAGGACTATAACTCAAACACATTTCACAAAAGATAACGCGTTTT
This sequence comes from Barbatula barbatula, assembly GCF_947034865.1. Taxonomy (NCBI): domain Eukaryota; kingdom Metazoa; phylum Chordata; class Actinopteri; order Cypriniformes; family Nemacheilidae; genus Barbatula; species Barbatula barbatula. The sequence continues at coordinate 18,875,393 of NC_136770.1, forward strand.
GAAACGACGACTTTGCGCTGTTCTCGTAAAAACACAATCCCGTCATAACACAAAGCCGCCAACTCGAGGCGTTTTTCCCCTTTGAAAACGAAAGTCACGACTCAAACAGGTGTCGCGTCTTTCCAAAGTCAGTAACGTTACTGCGGTTCTATTTAAAGTTGTGCCGCATCGATATTAATATCTTTTAAACAGTTTAATCCGAATGAAGAGTCGCTGAAGAGGAAAAATATCTTTAGACTTACACCAACTGGCGCCTGTGCGTCCTAAAAATTCCTTCTTTTCTGAATTCCAGATAAAGGACTTCCATCCACCATCAGCATTTTTATTTGCAGACATTTTCGGTGTATATTTCCGTTTTTGGTGATGTTTAATTGGGCCTCAGGGACTTCACAACGATGTTGCCCCCTTCCAAAATGTTGTAGGAAAGGACAAAGTCGTACCCGGTACCTTTGCGTGTACTTACTGTATTTATAGTCGGGTTCTCTACTCCGCCCAACGGCTGTTTTAATAAGTTACCTTCAAAAGTAGGAGGGCAAATTCTGACCAATCACGGGCCGTTTTGCATTTGCGTCACAGTTTGTAAATGGGGTGGAATTCATGCTCGCTTGAGCACACAGTTCAAAGCTGTTTCTTTCAAACTTTGTGACCGGGTTTCTTTACCTAAAAAATATATCGCTTCCCCCCTTTTGTCATTATAATGCATATGATGCCTTGTAAATGCTTGAATGATGTCCTGCTGGTTATCGCAGATATCGAGGAAAAGTCAATGGATGGGAGTTGATTGCTCAAATAAAGTTTGAATATTAAAAATGTCGTGTTTACATTCGTGGCACGCGTTAAAGTACAGATGGCGCTATGATACAAATCACATTTTCATTGTCTTTGTAAATGTCGATTCCACGAAACTGAATTATGTGTGACTTATGCTCATCTTGACATTTTTTACTTCCATAGCGTTTGGGAGACTTTATAGCCAAGTTCAAGAATCTGATCTGTGCCCCATTCAAGGTCATTTCTGGGAGGTAACAGAGGGAGTTTAGAGGTGAGTCCACCTACACTGAGTCTGTACACGTGTAGCTACAGAGCAAAAGAGTTCTCTCTGCAGGTTGTGGGAATAAATGTTATTTCACTAGATGTTCTTTCTCATAAACCGTAGACAAGCTACAACAAGTACTAGTCCTGGGATGTTATTATTCCTTTTCAAAGACCTGAATACTGATAATATTGGTTCTTTCTGAGTTCGGGGTCTGTTTTGCCTCCAAACTCCAAAGAATGTCTATTGAAAAAATGAAATGACGACTGTTTTTCAGAATTAAGTGAAAAGGGAAAGAAAACAAATGTGTGGAAGTGTTTATACTTGAGTTGCAGTGCCTCTAAATGAAACAAATATGTGCATTTGGTTGTAGTCTTTAAAAAGTGGGTGCGGAGCATCAAACATGTGCATGCAGGTGTTTTGACTGATCCAAGTATGACCTCTAGTCCATGTCATTTGCTTCCCTGCCAAACATCTCAGTACGTCTTATAAAGCGTCCCAAAGGTTATTTTATGACAGAAAAATATGGATTAATAAGGAGCATTTGGCTGTTTTGAGCTGTATAAATGCGTGCACAAAATAAATTATAATCATAGAAATACTACACAAAAATTAAATGATAAAACATATACTCTGTCACTGAGCCAGTACTTCCTCAGAACAGCCGTAACTCTGTTATAGTAAATACAGCAAACGTATGTCAAAGTATGTGTTACAAATTGTAAAAAATTTTGAATAAGCTAAAAATAATTGTGTTGATTGACACATCAACCTCATTCAAAACAATGTTAAGCAAATAAAAGAAAATTCAGAAGTTTTTCAGCAAATGAATGTAAACAAATGTTATTTTCGTAAGAAATCAAAAGCTTTGTGTTTACATAGATCAGGTTATTGGCAAGTCTTCTGAGAGGTGTTGCATTCCTGCATAGGTCTGCTGACTGAATTTACCATGACCTCAGTCTATCAGCAATGTCTTACCTGCAACAGCGTTGAAATATGCCATGGTCTTGAACAGAAAGCCCTGTTGCCCTCCCTTTGACACTATAAACTCCACTATTACTATCGACTTCAAAAACATCTCACTTTACCTGCTCACAAGTTGAAATTAAGATATTGTTGAGCCCTTAATGACTGAACTATTTTTAGTTATAGCTTTTTGCCGTTATTGTAATCACAATCGTTGCACGTTACTGGGAGTAATAGTTTTTTATTATTTTTGTGGAAAACAGTGGTGATCCAATTAAAGCTGTTTAGCTCGATAATCTCAAAGACTCCCTGGAGCACTAGAAGTTGAAAAAAAACATAAAAGTTTGTGGCCTAATTTGTGTTTATCTTAGTAATTGCACTGGGTCACATTGCTACTAAAGAGTATGGACGGTGATAAGGGTTTTTCCCCTGGCCTCATATTGGGCCTGCATGGGATAGATATCTGTCAACCTCAGCTTGCTGTTTTGATCAGCAGGGTCAAAATTCGGCTGTGGAGACCATTGCAGTAAATGACAACAAAGATTGTGAAAACACTGTATTATTACAATTATTGTAAGTTAAATGTGAGTGTTTTTGTATTCTTGTTATTGCACTGCACAAGCATAGTGTTTTGGTGGACTATATACCACCTCTGTGTTATATTGACAGAGCCATTGCTCTGGAATGCAACCCCTCCAAAATAAAAATAGACTGGATGAGGTGGAACCAATTTTCTGTATTCTAATAATAAAGCATATTAAAAGCATTACGTTCTTCCTCTTAGATAACACAGTTACACCATATCTATACTGGACGCGACACGACAAAAGACACTAGAAACGTATTTGAACCCATTATCATTTTAAATTTTGTCCACACTGGATGGGTTTTGACACAACAAAACCATTAAGAACAAGCAGGTTGTCGTGTCCGGTGTAGACAAGGTGTAACACGTTTAGAGTTAAGGCTGTATTTTGGGTGTGAGGTGACACTAAATGTAAGCCTGAATATTACATATGTTGTATTATGCTTTTTACTATGACATATAATAATAAATAATACAATGACATATGTCCAGTTGTAAATTCTTTTAATATAAACATGAAATTAAGCACACCTGAAAGCATGCCAATGTAATATAAACAGCTATCATCTATTTTAAATAATGCATTGACCACTCTGAGTGCATGTTTGACTGTTGTTTAGATGTCTGTGTATTTGCAAATAAGTATATAGAAAGTATATTCTTAACCGATCATAACGCTTTTATACTGTAGTTTGGATGTAGCCCTGCCATCAGGATGGCCTTTAAAGTGAGAAACAACATAGAGGTCATTGAGGTTGCATTACACAATACTTGTACAATAAAGTTCAACATTTCGCAGACACTTTAATCCAAATCAATGCATTTGAGGTTTGCATTTTATCAGTCCATAGATTTTCATGGGAAACCCATGGCCTGTATACTGTAGGCCTACGCCTGTATGATTTGTTTATGTTTGCACTGCATCAACATAATTTGCATTAAAGATTCTGCATGTATACCTGTGGTAACACAACAAACTCAGATGTTGTTATTCTGAGCTGTTGTATTTTGATCTTACTCCTTACTGGAGTCGATAGGTCAGCCGGGTGTCTGGCCTCGGTTCACCATGTACAATAAGATGAGCCGTCTAGGAAGCAACAATAGAGACACCCAGCTAAGCACAGAGAGGGATACAGCCCGGGGGAAGTGTGGGCCAGACCAAAGCTGCATCTAACTGATCGATACCCCTCCCGCTCCTAAAAACATCATACTATTCGTTATTGTGCACTATTGTGTGCTACTTATCATCACTTAAAATACAAATGCATTTTGCATGTTGTGTATAATATCCAAAATTGTCCTCTGTACGAGTTTCAGTTCACACACGTGCCTTCAATGGCAATTCATCATAATACCTATAGACATGCCTCACTACATTCCATAATCAGTGAGACAATTTATAGTTTCATTTTTAACAAACAATAGCATACTTTTTGTGAAATGTTTTGTGAAATTTAGCGGCATCTAGCTGTGAGGTTGCGAATTGCAACCAACGGCTCACACAACCCTTCCCATTTGAAGTTCTGCGGCGGAAGGAGATGTATTTGTGAAACACGCCGTTTTTCCATTTTGGTCTACTGTAGAAAAAACATGGGGAATTCCATATAAGGGGACCCACAGGGCATATAGCTAGAAAAAGCTAATTCTAAGGTAATAAAAACATAACGCTTCACTGTGTAAGGTCTTTATACAGCTCTGAAGACACAGTTTTGTATATTATATTACATTTCTGTCAACAAATACAGCACCTCTTAATTTATAAAAAATGTGACTTATATGGCAATATTTTATTTTATTCATTGTCACACTATTGAGGCTGGGATTGTGCTTGTGTCAATAGATAGAATACATTAAATATATTGTGTATTCATTTATGTTAAAAAATCATGAATTTATGAATCAGAAAAGAGAACACAAACATCACTACAGAGTAAACTAAAACCCATCTATTTTGGACTTAATTTCCAATGGGCACCCCTCAGTGACATGTGTGACAAGCAAAAGTCAATACTGTGATTTTAACAGAGCGATTGGTCTTGATATTAAGGTAACTCACACTCCTCTATGCTGAGTGGTGGCTGCTTTAATATAGTGCTTCAGTCACACAGCTGTGTAAAAGTGCCGGTAGTGATTTGCACAGGAAAGGTCAGCAAGAAAGAGAATGTCACAGGGTCATATTTGTCAATGAAGTGTATAAATAAATGCATTTATGAAAGGACCAGAGCAAATGCTAAATCTGTATTTGTATCCGTTGTCTATTTACTTATTTTTTGTCATGTTTCTCAGACAATGATGCATTTAATGTGCAGTTAGATCTTAAGGGCTGTTCTGTAACAAATGACTCCTTGCAAATTATTGTTTATCTAATGGTAGCAGAGATTGAGGGTTAAAGCGTCTCCTAAAAGTCTTCTATAAGTTTCGCATCCATCATGTACTTCTCTCCTATTATTTCCTTGTCAGGGCAGCTTACAGTAAAATGCCCACCACCTTCACAATGGCTCTTGACACTTGATGCAAAAAACCATGATGCATTGCTTTAATGAGGTGGGCACCCTGGAGTGTTTTTCTGGAGGACCTCTTAAGCATGGTGACAGTGATGTCTTAAAAAAGCAACTTAGAGTATATTCAATCTATATATGTGTGTTCATTGAGAATCGAACCCATGATGTTTGTGCTTCTGTCACAATAAGCTGGTTACATGAGATTTATGTGGGTGGCTATAGACTTCCCCAAAACTCATTGTATCATATGCACTTTTAAGCTTTGTTTGTTTGACCAAATATTATTCGTCAGATTAAAACAGTTATATGATTCGCTTTGATAAGGCTACCGAGAAAGCTCTGAACTTAGGCAAATTGGTGTGAGATAACAACTTTGCTCCATCCCTAACATTTACAGATGTTTGGCACTAAACTGGGTCATGATAGTCTGTGGTGAATAAATGATCCGAGTTTTTAAATAATACAGTAGATTGTGCACAGATGTTTAGTTATTTTCAGATCCTTAATCAAATGTCTGGATGACAAATGTATTCAACATTTACATATATGAAATAAAAAAAACATGTAGGCAGAAATAATGCTGGCGTGTATTTGGGTCAAAGGGGTGGGGATACAAAATGTGCAGCCACACAACAGGGAAAACCCTTTCAGTTACTGAAAGTGTACCATACACGAGACATAAAAACCACATAAACTTACATGTGCAAAATGTTCACGTGTCTGCGACCATATTTTGAACCCTAAATACGTATTGCAGTGTCAGGTTTGAAAAGCTGCAGTAACTGTGTCAAACATTTCAAAGCCTTACAAAAAATTGGTACTCTGACAACTCATACATCCCCTTGAAGCTGTTTGAAATAACAGGAACTCTCACCGCTATCACCTGTTCTGTCAGGACCATTGTCGTCATATATTTAAACAGTAGCCCATATGCAGGAGACGGGGATGGAGTTGGGTTTTGAGTGTGGCACCATTAAGCAGCAGATAAGGAGCAAGGCAATTTAAATAGGACGCAGTCTAGTATGTGTTGTATGACTATTGGTTAACGTTGATTAGCTGCAACTGATGCGATCGGCTGATGAAAGCTAGACCAACGTGGCCTGCCAGAACTGGTGCTGCGCTTGATTTCTTCCCTTTTATTCTTATTCATGTCTTTCATTACGATCTCTTCAATAGCATAAAACTCTCGTGGAAGTGGTTTGTAAATGAGATGGCTCGGTTAGGGGGTGAGGATTAGTGGAATAAGATCACCAGACCATTAGCAGCTTGTTTACGAACCATTATAATGGACTCCATACATGCACAATTTCCTGCTCCACCCTCTATAAAACTTCAGATTAAATCTGACGATGATATAGTTATTAATGAGATTGCATGGTCATATAATCCTTAAAATCCATTTGGCTTGCAGTCCATTGTTTGTGTTTGTGTATTACAGTTTTCACTATACAGTCAAAAGAAAGGCTGACAGGAGCTCCTTAATAAAATTGTGTTCGTATCGATAGAAAAACACACAGGAAACATGTTGGAAATGTTGTCTTAAAAGTGAATTAAATAAGTTCTTGTTCCACTATAAATTGATTTTTGCTCGACATAATGGAGTGATATGCATGCATTGTATTGTTTTATCAAAGCATCAGTCTTTTCAACTCACTGAGTAAATTTCACAATAGTAAAAGTTTGAGAAAGCATGAGTGGCGTACAGCGGTAAAACACAGTTGTTTTATGACGTTCAATATATGAAACATTTTGTGCACGTATAAAGAAAGTCAAACCAGTCTATAACCATATTTTTTCAATGATGTGAATCAGATCTGGATTCCAGTCCAGCAGTAGGCCTGAACCAGAACAATTTATGATGGATGTTGTTATTGTTATTATTTACCTTTCAAGTCGCTACTGCAAGCTGGTGTTATGTGCTACATTATATTGTTCATGTTGTGTATGGTAAAAACAAAACAAAAAGAAATGATGAGCCGTTAAAAAGTGAATGAATTAAGGAATAAATACTCAATGTCTGAAGTTTGAATCCCACTGCCCCAAATAAATGTACTTTTTATGGAATGATCAATAAAAATGCTTGGTGTTGTAGTCCTATAAATGGAACTTGTTTTACTTCAAAGGCGAAACTGCCTGTTTCATTTGTTTCGTCTTTTTCCACCAAGATGAATCAAATGCTTGTATAATATTTTCACAATAACACAAATATAACTCATGTTATGTGGCATATACATTATGTCTAATTTCCATACTGTACATTTTGTATCATATTACGCAATGTTTTCACAATGTATTCATTGTCAATATTGTTGAAAAGTATTGTAACTTGTGACATTCTTCTGCACTGTTTTGTGTTAAATGTATGCTTTGGGAACAGTGTTAAATGTTTGCACTGTGGTTTCTGTGAAAAACTCCACTCACTTTCATTATGTCCTATGTAAATGTATTGACTTTTACTTTGACTTAGGTCTTGAAATATTCAACCAGACATTGTGATTCTGTAGCTCTGTTCGTCACTACGCTGGTACAAAGTTTGCTTTGCATCCAAACGCTGATAAGATAAGTTAATGTTTAAGCAGAACAATATGACAACCTAAAGAATTTTGCAGAAGCCATAACTGCCGATTGTTATCTGAGCTTCTAAAACAAAGGTTTGTGGTTTACCAGATTGTTAGATTGTTATACTATGATCACTATGATCGATGATTTTTTATATTTCAGGGTCAAACTAGATCTGGTCTTTGCCGGATCGCTTTGTCGGAGTTGTGACGTTGAATATCTTGGCAAGTCAAGGGTCACTGCCATCATTCACCATTTTTAAAGGTTAATGTTAATATAGAGTCTGTTACCATTTTGTAGATCTTATTTGTGACCCATTAAATTTAGCATTTAGCAATATTTAAACAGTAAAACAATTATGAAACACACACATAAATATACATTTGTTTCTATTTGTATTATATAATTTACCATTGAATATATAGTCTAGTCATACTGTGTCCTCGTATTGTAAAAATAGGATGATCACAGTTTATACCTTAGAGCTACCACAGTACCTTTATAGCTACTAACAGCATTGTGACAACTTACCCTGACCTCTGCTTTTGTCTGTAAAAACATACAGGTACAGTATATGACAAATATTCCTAAATGATTCCCAAGATTGTTTGACTCTTTTCACACTGTGTGTTTTATGCCAGAGCAGTGCTTGGAACAAACGTTCACACTCAGAAATCCTATCTTCATTCTATTAAGCTATTTACAATATGAGAAGTTTCTCTTTAAGACATCCCGCTCAGGGTCTACCAGACATTCATGGGAGGAGGCTAGTTACATCCTACTTAACAATATGAGAAAGTTCAGTCTCGGCCATAACTGTCTGCTCGTGTCGGGAATTTTCAAGCCTTGGATCCAGACACAGAACATCTGGCCAGCACATCTCAGAGAGCCTTGAGGAAAGAGGAAACATTGAAAGGTTCCACATTGTTTCACTTCAGGATGAACTCAGCTCATGTTCTGCTGGCTCTGTCCCTGCTGATGCTTTTCTCCAGAGTCAACGCTCAGTATGACAACCCGTATGATACAGGTGAAGAGTGGGTGAATACCTGGCGCCAGGGCTTTAACTTCCAGTGTCCCCATGGCGAGGTGTTGGTGGCCATCAGAAGTTACTTCAGTGCGAATGAAGGCTCTGACCGCAGGTGGACCTTTGAGTGTCAGAAGACTCCCTATGGCTGGGGTGAACCCAGTGAGTGCTGGTGGGATGATATCAACAGAGCAGGGATGGAATGGTACGTGTGTATGAATGTGGGTGCTAGTGTGCTGTCCGTACTTGTAAAGGTGTGTGTGTAGTATGATATGAAAGAAATCTGTCAAACTATTTGCAAAGTTCTGAAAATAATGAAAAGTGTGCATGGAAGAAACAATCGAGCAAGTGTGCAGCTGAGGACAAAAAATAGGTACAGTATAGAATGTTCTGCACAATTTATCATCTGCTTTTTCGGGCAGTTTGAAATGATCTTGCTCTTTATACGATTTATATAAGGTCGTTCTTTGCAGTGTATCATGTACTCTGGTTTTTGGACAGTTATTTGCAATGATTTGTGTAAACAGCTTGCACATGCCTTTCTTTAATCCATGCCTGAAAATGTGTATTTCATGTTTAGGTTACACTAACTACATTTTAAGTGTTCTCTTTCGTATATGATTAGACTCAGATGTATGATGCTTAGAAGAATTCTTGATAAAACAGAACTGCATTGTTTTCAGAGTTGAGCTGTTGGTTGCTGTGGCAACATCACAATTATTTGTGTGTCATTGGGAAAGCAGCTGAAATGTTCTCAGATTGGACTGAAGAGAGACAGCAGATGTTCGGGCCCCAGGTCAACGGTTCTAAACCACAAACCTCAGAAGAGATATAACGGCAACGTTTAAGTTTATGAGCCTCGTGCAGTGCCAAATTGAAACAAACTGCCTGAGACATATCTCATTCGTACCATTTGTGCTGCACATTTGTGAATCATTTTACTAATTAGTTATTAAGAATAAATGTCAAATTAAACTTGTACTTTTTCTAATTTTTTCTAATTTTTTTCATTAGAGCCTGCGTTTGGGATTTGTTGAAGGGTCTTGTTCAACCCATTCAGATAATGTTCCAGAGACAAAGAAAAAATATTATTTAGAATTTGAGCATTTGCATTTATTCACATGTCTATTATAATAGAAATTAATTCTGAACAGTAATATCAATCCATCTATCGCCTCATACCATTTATCCCTATATTTGGGTCACAGGGAGAGCCTGAGACTTTTCCATTTTAGGTCAAGACTGATTTTTTATGTGTTTATTAATACAAACATAAATCTAACATCACTGCAGAGTTATCAAGTTTCTCTAGAAACCCATTATGCCCCAACAAAATTCAGATGGGTACAGCATGGTGGAGACTTATTTGACACATAGGTTTATTGGGAAATTGCTAAATGATGCATTATCAGAAAGTCAGTATGTGGAAGTCGTGCCACTAGCTGGAAATGTTTGTAGCTCACGGCAGCTACTAATGTCATAGCAAGACAACAGGCAAATATTACTAGAATTCCTGGCAAAAATCTGAACTAAATAGCATATGTCCGAATAATAATTAAACTGGACACGAACTATACCACCACGACTTGGTTTGCGAAGCTTAAATTGTGCTAAAATCCCCCTTTTTCGAATGACCATACTGAGCATTGCATTTATCTTAAATATCTATTATCTTTTATCATACCTGCTTTGTTTACATTGGTCTTTTGTTTACATTTAAACACTCGCTTGTATAATATCTCTGCAGTATGATATCAGGTGATATTATGACTTGTCTTATTAATGTCACCTCTCAGCTGGAGGGGATGAACTAAAAAGTGAATGGTTGCAAGGTCTGAAGGGATAAACAGTGTTCATTCCCATCACTGCAGGACATCTTGGGCCCATCTATTTCTGACATGTTATTATTTCAAAGCATAAAGCAACTCTTTTGTCTTGTTGTCCAGGAGACTCACTCACGAGTGCCAATATTAAACATGAGAGTCCTTTTACAGATGTTTTTTATTTGAATGCATTTTTTTATTCCTAAAAACATATGGTGTTGTTCATATAAGCTCAGAATTTGGTGACTGAAATATTCAGTTTGGTGTCAACTGATAATTGTAGAACAAATCTCCCTCTCTCTCGCTCACTATTTAAATCAAGGCTAATGCTAATTCAACTTAATGCTAACTTAAAATGACCTCAAAGACTCTCAGCACATGCAGTTCTGAAGGGGATTACTGCTTTACTCTTCTCTCATTTTTGCCATGTTTACACAAAGACTTAGGACTAACTGCTTGCAGGAAAATCTGACCATTTAAAGCCTCATCAGACTATCATGAGCTGCATTAAACAGTAAAAGCTTTGTTGTTTAGGATAAATTCAGGATAAAGGTTTGGTGGATAAACAAGCTTGCTCTCTGGTACTAGCAGTGCTAAACTCTAACATGCAACACAATGACAACAGTTTTTAAGTTGAAGATATACGTTAAGTAAATACTGTATATCTGTTAATATAAAGTTCGAAATCAAAAGTGAATGTATTTCAGTCTTTGTTCAGATAATCATACTAAGTTTAGATATAGAAAATTGTATAGTTTATGATGGATTTGCATATTCTCACTCCACCCCTCCCTTTCAAAGCACTAAAGAGGCTGACAGAGGATTAAGACGTTGACACGTTTTCGCTTCTTTCCCGAATGAGATAACGTATTTACGAAACGCGTTCTGTAGAGCTGTTCGTCTGTTTAGTGCTACTGTAAAAACAACATGGCGACAGCATTCCATGCAAAGTGACCCGCTGTGTATGCTATAAAGATAGAAATAGCCCATCTAAGGTAACACTGGAAAGTGAATGTTTGCCCAGGATTGTTTGAACTGAAATTGATTTATAGCCATTTCCTCAACCTCAAGGATAAAATAACAGTTGATTTCTTTAAATGTTTAAAAAGTGATAACATCGTAAATGTCTCAGACCCTTTTTTTTGTTTCAGTGCTGTTTGGCTCAAGTTCTTCATATCATGTCCAGAAAGACATTTCTTTACGCAGAACACTTAAGACCACTTTGTGACTTCCTGACAAAAGTATAGCCTTATTTGACCGCTTCTCCAGCTTGTTAGAACAGGAAAAGTCTGGTTGCTGGGATCAGTCTCTGAGGGCGTAAGCTAAAGTGCCAAAGGGCCATTCAATGTTCCACCAAGCTCCCCCCACCTTTAAGAGCATTGGGGGGAGATTTTCCAGTGGGTTAATTGGACTCAGCACAATTTTCCCTGATCTACTGCCCACTTTGGGAGATTTTCTAAGAGCCAAGGCGAGTGACCTCAGCCCCCTGCTGTCTGTCGTAGACTGTCAGTGGACTATACTATATGTCAGTCTTACCGCACACTGGGAAATAATGTTTAAATAGTCTTACAATGCAATCCTAATTCAAGAAAGAAAGCAGGAGAGAAAAACATTGGCTAGCAAGTGATCATGCTCAGTGAGAATACTCTTTACATCCCATCTTCGACATCATTGACTTCAGGCAAATCTTCCATTTTCTCACCCTCTTCACATTATAAGAACAGTCAGTTTGATTTGTACTATGAAGTAGGTGACATTCCATTGGGACAATGTCTTGGCCTACTTGCTATTGGTGGAACGGTTGCCCATGGGGTTAGGGTTGCTATGACAACTGTCTGGCGCCGCTGGTGGCCAGGGAGCAACGCGTTTTTGTTGTGATGACAACTGTTTGTTAAGGTCATAAACAAGCGGCAACCCTAAATTAACCCATATTTACAGAAAACCTAAAAACAAAACCCTTATAGAAGCCACCTCTGGGTGATATTTTGATGACATCACTTCCAAACAGTGTATGTTGATTTTTGGCTACACTTAAAATTGGATTGTTTTAACTCATGTTCGGGTCAATATGGAGAAAGAAATGTTGGGTTCAGTTAACCTAGAAAATGTCTATATTTGACCCAAACAACCTAGCATGGTTTAAGTTGATAATTTCTTCTGACTATAGTTACGGTAAACCAATTTATCGAAAAAATAATGCACAAAAACTGTTGGACTTTGCACAATGTTCGTTTTAAGACGACAATCTGTAACCTTTTTTGTTCAAAATGAACAAACATCTGTTGTTGAGCAAGTGAACATATGAACTGTTTTTTACAATTGTCTCCTTAACTTAACCTAAACCGCTTATAAAAATTATTTATACATTTAGCTGTTGGGTATGATTTCACAGAACATTTCAGATTGATTTACTTTGACTTTAATGAAGTACATAAAATAACCTGCAATTTTAGGTTTCAAACAGAGATGTCGATAGAGAGGCAAACGTTAAAGTTGCAGTTACATTTATATTTAGTCATTTAGCAAACACTTCTATCCAAAGCGAAAAAGTTCAGGGAGCAATAAGCGATATGTCATACAAGAGCAATAGTAGGGACTTATACAAAGTTATACTAGTTTCAACAAAAGCTAGACCATTACCTGTTGAGAGAGAGAGAGAGTTAATTTTTTTCTCATTTGTCTGTCAAGTATTCACAGAAGAGATGGGTTTGAAGAAGTTTTTTAAAGGTTGTGAGAGATGTGGTTGACCGGACCGAGTTAGGAAGAATGTTCCACCAGTGAGGAGTTGTGAAGGAGAATGAGCAGGAAAGCGATTTACTGCCCTTATAAGAAGGCAGGACAAGACGCTGCCCGTTTACTGAACGCATGGGTTCTTGATGGGGTGTGGTAGGGTGTGAAAGTATGCCCGTGCAGATCCAGTGATTGTCCTGTAGGCAAGCATCAGTGACTTGAATCTGATACGGGCTACAACTGGTAGCCAGTGGAAAGAGATGAAAAGGGGTGTCACATGAGCCCGTTTGGGCTGTTGGAAGACGAGGCATGTTGCTGCGTTTGGGACCAGCTGGAGTGGTTAAATTACATAAAAAAATGTTTGGCATCAACAATGGCCCTATTCTAGATTTTTTGTTAAGTCGCAATCGTACTTGTGATAGGTTGCGTTATTATTTTAAGGTGACTCAACAATTCATTTTACAGTGTTCAACATTTCTAACACCATGAATACATAATAAATTTGATCGCCAAAGGTCACTATAGTGTTTCAGAGGCTCTAAAACCATAACCAAAGAGTAAAGAATACAAAGAGGTGAAACTCAATAGAACGTTCCATTGCAACAAAAGCGCCCTGCAATTTTCCCCATTTTGGGTTGAAAGTGTCTGTTTTGTTAAAAAAAACATTAAAGCTGAAATTCAACCTGAATGATGATAATACACGATGACAGAAACCATGTCAGTTATAAAGCATTTTCAACCCTTAATGGAACTGCACCGTTTCCCCAAAAAGAACCAGAGTGTCGCCTCTTTGTATTCTATACTCTTTGCCATAACTCTTCTTGTGGATGTAGAACAGAATGGCGCATGTTCCTCTTACTGTTTCTGTCAATGTATCTGTATAAACAGGAAGATACTCACGAGGTCAACAGCAAAAGGCAGACACGCCTCACATCACGTCATATGAGACTGAACCCTCTAAATACATTAATATTCAAAAGCTTTGTTAAGAATGACTCATTCATTCAACAAATACATAATGTATATAGTTCAGCATTTTCTCTCTATTTGAAAACTACATTCCTTCTGTCTACAGGTCCTCCGTTTGCACTAGCAATGGGCTGGTTGCTGGCGTCCAAAGTCAGTATTTTGAATCGGTTTTGGACCGGGAATGGCAGTTCTACTGCTGTCGATATGGCCGCAGATGCCCATATTCCTGCTGGTGAGTTTTTCTGCATAAAGGACACAGTATTGTTTAATATTGAACCGACAAATTTAAAGTTATCAAGTGCATTCTGGTGGATTACTGTTCATGAGGAGATTTGTCTTGTTAGTGATAACTTTTCTTTAATTGGGTTCTCGTGATTTATTTACAGGAATACCCCTGATGTCCCAGAGTACCACACGGAAGAAGGGGAGATGGTGATCCCCAGTTATGGCTACTTTATCAGAGGGGCTCAAAGCACCTTCAGTGGTGTAATAAGGTATGTATGAGCAATTAATCTTCCCTTCCATTCAGGCCTGAGCGTGTGGTCCTCATGAAAAAAATATTTTACAAAAATTTGATGCATCACTGTTACTTTTAGTGCACACAAATATTTCCTGTAATGGTCACCAGTCTGTTTTTCATGTTTTACAGGGATCGGCAGTGGAAGTACACCTTGTGCCGAATGACCGAATTTGATTGTGAATTTGAAAATTTCTAGCTCGAATTTTTTTATAAATATCCTTGTTAATAAACATTCCATGTGAGCACAAATAGGCACAAAAATCGCCCCAAGAAGACGTTATTTAACCTACTTACCTGTGTGAAGTAATAATACTCTTTACCTTAAGAATCTTTTTCTTCTTAATGTAACCCTAAAATAACTTCTGTTGGTACAATCTCATGTATTCTGATTAGTTTATTCTATAACTTTTATGTTACCTGATAAAACAAAAATATTTTTAAAAGATAGCATACCCTTAGAATGACCTTTACTGTAATTTTACAGAATTGTACAGTTTTTAACAGATATTGCACATAGTTTTTTAAATATGGTATAAAAATTCTAATTACAGAAAAAGACTGCAAATTTACCTGTCATTTTACAGGGTTTTTCTAGTGCCAGAAAATTTCAATTCTTTATCCGATTTTTCTACAGTAATGTTTTGGCTTTACAACAATTTCTGTCTGCATTGATCTGTACTAATTTTGGCTCCAATTGTCATGTCTGTGTATCATTTTTAGATATTTTCTTATACTTTTTTATCATGAAGAAATAATTGTTATGCACCAACGTAATATAAAGCTGCATGATGGTGACAACATATTGGACAATATAATTATGATTCCTATAAATCATCCAATGCATTTTGGGATGGTTCTTGTTTGCGACCCATTTAACAAGAAACACTCAGATGGAGCCATAGGAAATTCTGAATCATCTGGATAAACTAATAAATCCCTTCTCTCATGGGTTTCAAGCTTGTTTTTTCTGAGTTGTGAACACACATAACAGAATAGGCTGTTTACCTCTTCCTCCTTCCGCATCTGTTTTCTGCTATGCTAAAACCAGTGCGTTTTCTCAGAGGCATTTGTGGCCAGTTCCGACCTGCTCTGTGTAAAAGGGTACAGATGTGTTGTAGAGGTATACTGAATGCAATACTGTGTAGTTCTGGGCTACAAAAGAGTGTCTATGAGAAAACATGTTTGTGTTTGGGTGTGTCTCTCTCAACAAGTGGGACAATTATAGTTTGGATAAGGGTGGTTGGGTTTTGTGTGCCACTTTAAACAGAGCTGCGAACCCAATCCTCCTTATATGTAACGAGTTGCTGTTGTAAACAACAGGTTATCTATTGACATCAGACTGGATCTTGCAGTGCATCTCTATATTTTGTCAGTAACTGACTGTAGGGATTTTGTACCACAATAATTGTTTTATTATCATTTAAATAATAGCATTTTTAACATCATTTAAATTAAATATAATTTTTTGATCTCTAGGTGCTTCTGTCTCCGATCATGTTTCAAGATAAACTGTTATATATATTATAACATAATGTAATGTTTATTGCTCAAAAATCTACATGAAGCCCACACAAAATGTGTATTTAGACCTTTATCTGTAAAGGTCATCGGCCTATCCCCTGGCAATGAAAACATACACAAAAAAACTCATAATAATCTTAAATGAGTTTATATTAAAAAAAAATGTAAACACATATTTTCAATGACCACTCAAACAAATTTTACATTCCTGATCTGTGATAAAGGTTAAGGAGGGGGCAACTGACACCAGCATTCCCTTTTCTCCCTACAGACAGACGGTTGGGAGTAAGCCAGTGGCTCTAAACACTGTTTATTTATGGCAGCTGCCGACTTGAGGCATTGAGCCAAGCATCACCAATCGACACGGCTGTCCCGAAGTCAAGCATGGCGACAGTCGACATTCGGCCAGCTGCCCTAGACTTACTGTTCACTTCTTCTGGAACAAACCACCGCAGAGGGTTTTCTATAGGTCAGGCTACCCTTTCATTCAGTCTGGTGCCCTTTTCTTTGCACCTTCATTGTGAGATTTAATTACACAGAGTTACACATACTGTATGTATTATCAATAGCCAAATTCTGTTTGAATGGCAATGTTGTAATTATGGTTGTTTGTAGCAACAAGAATAAAACTTTGTCAGAAACGTAATGGACTTTGGAACCTGTGCATAACTGTAATTATGAGATAAATACAATGAGATGCCACAAAAAAGCCAGAGAAAATAGACAGATGCTAAATCCAATGAAGCCTCTGAAGAATTATTGACTCTGAGTTAGCCAAAGAGGTATTATAGCTTAGATTTAGAGTGTGTGTACTGTAAATCAAACTGTGACAATTATGAATAGATTCTATACTATACCTTACCAAAAACGAAGATATTCTCCTTCCGTTTATTATACCATAAAATGTGTGTTTTCCCTGATATAAAGAAAACATTAAATTAGGCCAATAAGGCCACATCCACACAAAGCCAGAGCTTTCCCTATCCAGTCTTTTTATAACTTTTCACCGTGTCATATATGACTACACATGAAACCGCTAAACCAACTCAAACCGATGTAGTATACACGCCAAATCAGTATGTGGCGCTGTAATTCTTCAACAATGATAAAATAAAAACGGAGAAGAAGATTTGGAGCATGCGCATACTACAAACTGTGCGTGCTGGGGTGATGACATCATCGTTTTAGAAAATATACGGATCGGCTGTACACACGAAAACGTTTCTGGCTCCCAAAACGCCAATGCAAAATCTTTAAAGGGAACCTAGTGTATAGAGAGATGTATGGCTTAATGCGTTTTAATAGCGTTACACTACTAGCATTTGTTGTTAGAAACACATAGAAAATTTTCAATTCTTACAAAAAAACCTAAATGTAATTCTCATTTTGACTTAAGGAGGCCGCCATGTTCTTTTAAGATGATGTAAAATGGTTTGCACGCACAGGTATAGCCAAACTAAACACAGACACACTAACTAAAGGTTCTGTAGGATAATGTATATATATATATATATATATATATATACAGGTATATACAATGCTAAAAAAAAAAAAAGAAAGAAAATAAAGACGCTATTTGATGTACTTTCATACGTTTTTATATTGTTTGTCAGAAACAATACAAACATGCATATTAATAACCAGAATCATTTCAAATTAAATATATACATGATGTTTTAGCCATTAAAGAAAGCATACTTTTTGAATAGCCTAACGTTATTGTCTTCTCTCCCTTAGTCATTAGCTGACAGGGGCTAATATTCACGTGTGCTCATATACAGAATAAAAAAGCAAACCGCAAGCATCTTGTTATAGTGTTTATCAGTATATTCTCATAATGTATAATGTACACGATTATGGTGGATGCTGATGTCTTAAATAGTCTTGAATGTCTTAAAGGTGGTAGTTTTAAACTATGATATAATGCACGCTTACCTTGAATAGACGCTTACTGATACTGAACGCATTCTTCTTTTATGGCAGGCAGGCTGGCTTGTGTCAAGAGGACATACCGCCACCTACTGTCCCTGTGTGTCTATATATCCGATCTTATGTTTTACGTGTCATATTTCACTGTTATATATGGAAAACGTGTGTGCTTCGCTGTTGCGAAAGAAAACAGGTTTAGGTTGCAACCATTTGACATCACAGATTTTGACGCCAAAAGAATTGTGGCCTCCAAGTAAAAATATGTTTTCAAAGTTTATGAATACTGTGACAGTTACACAGTTTTTTTATTTCACAATTATAAAGTCCATAATGCCATTGTTCATTTATTAAGCCATATATCACTCTATACCCATGGATCCTTTAAATATACAGCTTAACGTGTCTCAGTGTGGATAGTCTCTAAATCTATCTTGACTGCCATAGTAGAACTGTCTGCTTTCCTACATTCTTCAAAATATCTTCTTTTGTGTTTAACAGAACAAAGAAGAACAAAGAAACGTATAAAGATTTTTTTCCTACTATGGTAGTCAATGGTGGCCAAGAACTATTTGGTTAGAAGCATTCTTCTAAATATCTTTCTCTGTGTTCTTCAGAACAAAGATATTTATACAGATTTTGATGACAGAATTTTCAATTTTGGGTGAACTATTCCTTTAGGTTAACATGTTAAGTTGAATGAACAAATCCACAGACTACAAGGTGTGTCAGCATAATAAATGTTAACATCTTACAGAAAAAAATACCTTTTTGCGACAGCATCTAGGTTTGAACCAAAAATAACTTTTAACTACAATGTATTTATTTCTCTGTGTTGTTTAGCAAGACAAAAAGAACATCTACATGACTGAAGCGAAAACGAGCTCTGCTGTGGTATAGGTCAGTATAAATAATACCATCCCCATGTTTCTCAGGAGTATATGTATATATCTTCTTACAACTCTCTCAGACCAAGTTATCTATTAAAAATACTACACCCCAACCACTTCAATGTGTTAGTACTTGTGTAAACACAGAGACTCCTGCAGTATAAGTGGCTTTAATTCCCATGTTTTGACAATAACTATTTGGGCTAAACAGCCAAGGAAGGAGGGACAACCAGCATTGTGGTGAGAATTAAATGAAGGTGCTCAAATGTCCTCTATGGTTAAGTCTATGAAAGAAAAATCGCACCGATAAACATCAGTGAATTTTCCTAAACTCCCTCAGTTGTGCAATAATGTTTCACTTAAAATGACAACTATAGCATTGTTAAGATTTTTCCATTGTTAACCTTTGAAAACTCATGTGGCCTCTTTCATGACCTCTGTGGTTGATAGTTGGAGAGAGCTGGAGATTTGGTTATTTCGTGTTAATGGTTCTAGATCACTTTTGTGTTAACCCAGTACAGGAAACCTGATGCTGCTGACCTCACACACTCTATGGCTGCATCGTCCCTCCTCTTTCCTCATTTCTGCCCGGCCTCCTTCCTCCATTGTTCTTTGTGTCCAGTCACAAGACAAATTTGCAGAACAGGAAAGGTGAAAGCAGAATCCTGTCTGATAATGTTTAATTTACAAGCTGTCATCGGGTTTTCATTGCCTTACGCTTGTATGTAAAACAACACAAGGATACATACTGAGTACACAAGAACACAGGCCCAGTGACCTCTAAAATTCAAGGTCAAACTGACATATGAATATAATTGTATTTTTATCTCTTGTATTTTCTGTAGCTGTGTGTTAACAGGAACTTTACATTTCTAAAGGAATAGTTCACCCAAAAATCTTCAGCATAACACAAAAGAAGACAATTATCCCCTTTGACTTCAATTTTGTGAACAAAAATCACTAATGCATTTATCCACAGACAAATTTATCATATACAGGTTTTGAATGACATGATAGTGAATAGATGACAGAATTAATTTTTTTGGGTGAACTGTCCCATTAGGAGGTAAGTTTATCCAAATGTAAGTTCTGTTAATTTATTAACCCTCACGTTTAAAACCTTGCTATGACTTTTTCTTTTATGAAACACAAATTAAGATATTTTGAGAGATGTCTTTATGGTTTTATGTTCATAAAAAAATGGGGTCCAATGTTGTTTGGTTACGAACATTCTTCAAAATATCTTCTTTTGTGTTCTGCAGAAGAAAGTCATACAGATTTGGAATAATATGAGGCTGAGTAAATAATACAATCATTTCTGTTGAACTGTTCCTTTAAGGATATATTTTTATGTGATTTGACCCTTCATTTACTTTTTATTCTAATAGTCAAGTGGATAAGTTATATTTTAACTTCAATGAAACCATAATGTACCATATAAAACACAATTCCTATAAAGCAGTTTTGCCCTCCAAGGTGCATCACAAAAGTAAGCAGGGCTACAGGTGACCGAACCCATTCTAAGAAGTCTGTCCAGAATTATTTTCATCATAACTGCATGCCTGGATACACTGGGAAAACGATTTTCAATACTTAAGAAATGACTTTCTCCTTGAATACAAGGTTACTTTCCATGAATGGTGTATTTCAATTTTATTGCAGCGTATGCTTTAAAGAGAACAAATACCGAGCACAAGAAGAGATGTTGATTTCAGCGAGATAAAGCTTTGCATTTCCGTAGGCTGTTTCCAAATGAGTGCTTTTTGAATGTTGCATTCACCATGGCATCATCTAAGCAAAGTCAGGATTAGGTCACATCTATTGTAGTCATTTGGGAAACAGCCTGCTGGTGCATTCTGGGAAACAGAGAGGCCTCTAGTTATAAGATGAACCGTTAGCGCCTGTTCACACTCAGTGTGATTTGAGAGTCATCTGACAAAGGGCTTATTATTAGGGGCCGTATTGTGTAATGGTGAATGCATGGTTGTTATTGAAGGGCATGAATCACAGGTTCACGCCATGCGATGGCACAGCCTAATGGGATGCCGGGACCAGCCCCTAACTAATTCTCAAAATCCTTGTTTATACTGTCACCACTAAACATAATAAATGGGGACCTTTCCTTCTTTGTTTCTACTGTCTGGTCAATATTGATCATTTATTCCATGATGCTTTTAGGTTTTAAATAGTACTGCGAAGTTCAATGTAGGTGATATAAAAACGTTCATCATAGATAAACAATCCCTAGACATTTGTAATTCGCTGTCATACATAAATGATCTCTGGGGTTTTGTAGGATCTGCTGTATGTATGTTAGGAGAGAGTTGACAGTGAAGTCAATGGAAACAGTGGCAGTACTTTGATCCTGTGGCACTGTATTAAAACTCCACTCTCAAGGCCTGGGAGTCTATGACTGGCTTGCGTAATGGAGTGAGGGGGATTTCAGGGTGTTACACTTGGCTGCGGGCCCATGGAGAGACGTCTTCATTTTCCCAGCCTTCTTTAGATTCTCTGTTCCGTTACCCACTATAACGGCTCACTCCAACCCTCCCTTTCAGAGCACTACGGTGACTAACACAGAACTAAGATGTCGTCACGTTTTCGCTTCTTTGCCGAAGGAGATAACGTATTATTTACAAAACACGCTCTGTAGAGCAGTTTGTCAGTGTTGGGCTACTGTAGAATTCCATGCAAGGGGACCCAAGGTGTATAGATAGAAATAGCTCCTTCTAAGGTAATAAAAACATAACACTTCATTATGTAAGGTCTTTATACACCTCTAAAGACATAATTATGCATATTCTATTGCATTTCTGAATAGATCCTCCAAAAATTACACCTTTAATATAATGCATTATATTTTCCAGTATATTCCCATTTATTTTGTTTCATAAGGAATACGGTTTTATTTAGATACATTTTCATTTATATACAGGACATTCAATTTAGTCGTTTTTTATGTAATATTTATATTTTACAATGTATATTTTAACTTTTTTACGTATATTTACCTAAAAAAGGTTAAGTTAAAATGTACATATTGGTATATAATGGAAGTATTTAGTTAAAATAGTTGCTGTTTCTTTTATAATGGTCCTGTGTTAAAAAAATATTAGTTGTCGTCAAAAGTTTAGGGATTTGTGTTAATCAATATTTTATTGGTTTACACTTTACAGAATTTCGATTGTAAATGTCAATTGTCCATACACATGAGTAGAACTTTGCAGAAATGCTGTTTGCATTTCAACACAAAGTCAAACAGGAAATTGACTTTAAATGCAAAGATCAAAAATGACTTATTTGTGTTAATGTTCAATTTTGTATCCGTTTGGTTGAAGATATCACAGACACGCTTTAAGAAGGTCTTGCTCGTGTTTCAAGGTTATACTTACAGGCTCATAAACTTCTGGTGCCTCTGGGATTTTTCCAGCAGTACAGAAAGTCACCTTGAAGCATACATCGTCCTCTCCTGGACACAGCTGAAACAAGGCACTTGTCTATTGAAGGGCATTCCATTCTTCTGAATGCTTTTCAATGCTGAAAAGCTCACCTGACCTTTTTAGTCTTGTGTAACCCTGTAATTACCAGTCACTGTAAAAGACACAAATGAAGTTATTGTTTAAATCCCTTTAAAGGAGTGGACTAACTTTCTTGTATTGTCTTGTATTGTTGTGCAAAAACTCAGAGAGGAAGTTTTTAGTCTTTGACATTTTGACATAAATAAGCTGCATTATCAGGAACGTCCAGTAAAATATGAAGTGTTGATTCAAGACTATCCACGTGTCTCTGTGATGCACTGAAGATGTTTGCTTTCCAGTGTGACCAATAAGTACATCCTTTCACTTCCTTACAGGAAACCACAGAAAAACAAAAAAATGAATCAACCATCATCTATTGTGCCTTGGGGTAAGGAAGATGCCATGATGTCTAAAGATAGATAAGAACAAAAGAAAACAAAGATCTTTTCATGGCTTCAATAGTTTTTTTCTGGAGAACACAAAAGAAGATATTTTGAAGTTAACCAAACAACATTGCACACCGTTGACTTCCATTGCATGAACACACAACAACTGAGACATTTCTCGACATATCTTCTGTATGTTCCACAGAGGAAAAAGTCATATACACGTTTTGAACAACATGGAAACGTTCCTACAGGGTGGCTGAGTGTGTTCCCTTTAACTTTTTCGTGCTTTCTCAGAGTTGTGTCTTTCCTTAAGACATTCATTATTATACTGAAGCTGTCTAGAAGTATAAATGAAACTGCTTTCTTTTTCTCTGCACCTCCCCTTTCACAAATCCATTCATTCATCACGGTGTCTCTAATTTGTGTTTATTGCAGCACTTCTCTGGCATCATGCCATCTCTGTTGGCTAACAGAGAGTGTGCTACAATGTTGAGCACTAAATATAAAAGACCCATAAAAATCCTGGTAAACCAGTTCATTCTAGTAAAAGAAAACGTTAGTCACCTACCCGCTATTTATTGCTAGCTGCCCTGTTTAACTGCACTATAAACAAGCAAACAGCGCTGTGGTATCTGCCATACAATTTCCCACACTGCATCACTGATGCATTCTGCTATGACCAATCATGATGAAAGATAGCGCCCCCTGTATTAACAGACAAGCATTACACTACAACAAGGCAATATCTTGATATACAGGTTTTGAGATCAATCACGTAAAAAATAATCAAAATTAGAATCAAAATAATACTAATGCAAACACTTATTCTTTAATCAATTTCATTTAAATGTAAATAAAGGGCAGGTCTGTTTATTTAACATTTACCGCTGAGTAACTTGTGAAACATCACATCAGTTTGATTTTATCAACAGATTCCACTGTTTTATTGCAAATGATGGAAGAGAGTCCAGAATCACTTGCATTTGAACCCACAAGTTTATTTTGGGTCTGAGAAAGACAAACAAACACTTTCCCAGCTCAATTATTGTTCATTTATGGGCGGAGGGACAAAGACAATATTGTTCTTCAAGAGAACATAGTGGACATGCGTTAATGTAGTGAATGGGCTTATTTAACCAAAAACCGTCAATGAGGACCAATGGTTTTCTGTTACCAACATTTTTCAAAATATATTTTTTGTGTTCTGCAATGACAAGAGTAAGTACAGAACGACAGAATTTTCATTTAGAAGGTGAACCTTTCCTTTAAGGCCTATTCATTTGGGCCATAGGTTATGTTACATTGAGTATACCTGTTGCTCTGTTTATGCTTTCTTTTCTGTTCCACATTTTGCAATTTTGCTAAATGATTTTAGAACATTCATATATAATAAATATGTGCTGGATGCTGGTGGGTCAAGACTAGGATTGTCTCCTTTTATGGTGCCAAATCATATTTCATATACAAAAAACATACAAATTTAGTAAGCAAATCAAATCAACTCTTATTGAGTTAACAAGAGATAAAACACTCAATGGAGCCCTAAAACCATACACCAACATTTATTTGATGTCATAATCCTCAATTCCACTATGAAGCTTGGGATGGTAATGTAAAGGCAAACTTCGAGTGTGCTAAAGCTATCCACGGCTTTTATAATATAATCACTATTCAGTGACAGTCTATTCTCTAGACATCACTTTTTCAGTCACAACAAAGTCATAGACTCCTCAGGGGCCTATAGGTTCCCATGTGCTCCGACAATTGGGCGGGACCAAGAGTCAAGGCACCCCCTTTCTGAAGACACAAGGTCAAAATGTTTTAGATGATTTCTCAGAAGAATGTCTCAGCACCTTTTTATGAGTCTCGCATATCCACTAAAGAAACTCAAGTATATTCAGTTGGCTTTCTAAGCCACTAGCAGTCCTCAGACTTCAGGAATCTGGAAGTTTTTCTGCCTTTCCAGCTGTGTTTGTGCGAGCACTTGTGTACGTCAGTTATTATAGAGTGTGACTATCAGTTCAGCAAGTCGAAAATGTGCAGGGAGTAAATGGGTCTTCTCAATGGAAGGAATGTTTCAGTGATAAGGACGGATGACTTGTGGACAAACTAGTAATAAGCCTTCACAGAGGAGTAGGCGATGAGTCATTTTGGTTGCCTAGCAACCCAGCGGGGTATGGGTTATTCAGTTATCTATGTCAGACGGTGTTCCAGTATACCTAGATGGAAAGTGAGTGGGGGGTAAAGACACCTCACACCATTTATTAAGAAGTATTTATAGCTTCACCCTTAAATGTAATCATACAGGCTCACAGGTTTACGTTGATCTTCATTGGGTGTTTACGGAAGGATTTATAATCAAGAATAGCCTGCCCTTAGGAACATATGATAAATTATTTGTATGCCTTTTGGCCATTATAATATTATGGCATTTTTTGGTATTTCATATATTAAATGTATTGCGGTTTCATAACATTTTGTTAGATATATTATGTTACTAATAATTCGTGAAATAATCTATTCATTAAATGAAGTTTTATAGGCCTACGTTTTTATATATATAGCGCCTTTTACAGAATATGGATAGGCTACAGAACATTGTAGGAACAGTAAACATGACACAAAATATCATCGAACTATGATTTATTTTAGCATATTTAATAATTACGTCAAGAAAAATATATTGATCAGGGTCTATGAGGGCCCATATTTACTATGACAAACGAATGTCTAGCTCTAGCAGAATAACATTATCCTTTGGGTAAAGAGCGCTCTCTGCTGTTAACGTGATAGCCTGATACACGAGGCCCGCTCATCCACGTTTCCGCCATTTCAATCGCAACATCCGGTTGTGCAGCAGCCATTTTGTCTGTTCATGCAAGTCCACCCCACACGGTCGGAACTGACGTTCCCCCCTTGAAAAACATTTCATAAACATCACACGCGATACTTTCCCGTGTCACCCATGGAAGTTGAAACGGGCTGAAAAAATACCCGACTGAATTCTGTGCTCGAAAATATCACTCGTTTTCCGATGCGTCTTATTTTTGTCGAGTAAGTGTCATTAATCGGGGACATGTCGAACGAGGAGAGCTATCTAGCTATCCAGCGCTATTTGACTGATGAACGGGAGCCCTACGCACCGGGCACGCACGGCAACACCAAGAGGAAGATCCGCAAAGCAGCCGCCTGTTACATAGTGCGCAATGGGATTCTTTATTATCAGAGGCGACAGAAAGGCCTGGATGAATTCTCGGAGTTGGAAGTGGTGCTGCAGGCCGATCGGCGGAAGGAACTCATCACCGAGGCGCACATTACGTCCGGAGGGGAACACTTCAACCAGCAACAGACGTGGGAGATCATTTCTCAGAAGTACTGGTGGAGAGGTGCGCTATTATCAATATCAGTGTTTCTGACTGTGCCTAAAGCATGTGATGCTCTTATCGTAAAAGTTGTGACGGGTGTCATCTCCTAAATATTTCCAGCTTGTCTGTCATAGCAACTGACACAAAGGAACTCAGCCGATTAATGTCTGACTTTGACAGCTGACTTGAAATATTTAAATATTATTGGTCGTGAGATCGAGAAAGAAAGTGACATGGGTCTAGATAGGCAGATTTAATTATAGATACACAGAAATATTAATTCTGCGAAAGAATTGTACACTTCCGTTATTTTAGGGTCACCGTCTTATTCCATTTACCAAAAAGTTATAAAACTATACAATTGTAACTTTGAGATTATTTTGTGACTAAAATAATTTGTTGAATGAATGGTTTATATTTGAGGACCGTTAGTCGCATAGCATTTAAAAATATATAATTTTGTCATTTTATCAACCTGAGGCAGAATTAAAGTTTCATCCAATCTTGGTGCTTAACTACTTTTTGTCCAAGTCATCAATTTCAAAAGACATCCTTTTGTGATGACAGAAACGAATAGGCTTATAGAATGTTTTTGTGGACAAAACTAATGTTAGACATACTCCCTCGGATCAAAATATCAAGAGAAACAGTCCTCATCCTAAACGTTTGAGTTGTATTGTTCTTCGTTTCTAAAAAAACAGGTATTCTAAAGCAAGTAAAGGATTGTATACGGGAGTGTGGTCATTGCCAAAGCAAACAAGAGAGGGTACGAGGGGGTCCTGAGGATGCAACGAAACAAGCACCAATCAGACGAAAGACTGCAGGCCAGGTCAGTGAGGAAGAAGACGACAACGCACACGATGAATTAGATGAGGAACACCCTGCAGTTGTCGATAAACACGAACTGGTGATTGTGAGTACATTGTGTCCAAATTTGTGCCATTGAAACACAACATGTCCTTTGAACTTTACTCAAATTTCTATTGGTTTATAAAGTTCATGACTATATTTTTCTTATAGGTGGACAGTACTGGTGTTGTCAAGCAGTTTTTACCGAAGCATGGGCAGACCATGCTAGACAAGCTAAACCTGCAGCGACTCAAGAATGAGTTTTGCGATATCACTCTGCTCATCGAGGGCGAGGAACATCGCGCGCATAAAGCTGTATTGGCGTCCTGCAGTGAATACTTCTACGAACTCTTTGTGGAGAAGGGTGCTGTGACCAGTCATGAAGCTGTGGTCGACCTCTCGGGTAAAATGACTGCAGTTATTTTCTTGAATCTTGAATGATGAGGTTGCGTTCGGTGTCATGCAATTTCCATTTTTACCCACCAGGCTTCAGCAAAGCCAGCTTTTTGCCATTGCTGGATTTCGCCTACACCTCCAATCTTACCTTCAACTTTTGCGTGATGGCGGAGGTGGCAACGCTGGCACGGCACTTACTGATGGCCGAGGTGCTTCAGATCTGCGAGTCTGTACATAAGAAAGTGGAGGAGCAGAAGCTGATGGTCTATCAGAGAGGAGACATCCACACCGTGGTGGCCAACCAACCTGTCCCCCCTGAGCCAATCCCATCCACTGATTCTGAAACTTACGTGGTGACTATGCAGAGTGATGGCCAAGTTGTTGCCCACGCAGGGCATCCTGAGGCAGGACAGTCCTTGGCTGTAATAACCCGTGAAGATGGGACTGCTGAATCTCTAGCGTTGCTCGCTGGTGCGACTTTAGAGGGACAGACAATGACTGTCGTTACTCATAGCGGACAGGCTGGATCAGCTGAGTCTCTTGCTATGGTGGCCCACAGTGGCGAAGCAGTCGAGGGCGAGACCATGACTTTGGTGACTCACTCTGGGCAGGCTGGCTCAGGTGAGTCTCTGGCTGTAGTGCAAGCCTGTTGGACTGTAGAGGAACCTCTAGTTGGTGACATTCCTGTAGCAGAGAGCATGCAGCCGGGAGCCTATCTTATTACTGTGGATCCTAGCAAACCTGATGCTTCTGAAGTTGTGCATTTAGCTGCAGCGGCGCCACCTGCTGTGCAGGCTGAGCCCACGCTGCCACCCGAGCCGCTCTCACAGGAAGCTCCGGTACCAGTCAAACGAAGGCCAGGAAGACCACCTAAAGTGAAGCAGTTGGAGCCTCCTCCCCCTCCAGTGGAGGAGTCTGAGGAAGTGGAGGGCATTGATGATGCATCTGCTGCTGATGAAGAGAAAAAGGAAATGGAAAGCATAGATCCTAACAAGCGATACTTGAGGAAACGATCTATGAAGGAAGGAAGCTATGTTCGTCTTCATATGGGTCTTGAGAATGAGGAGGAAGAGAATAGCTCATCACCCCCTATGAAGGTATGTAGGACATACATCCATCATAATCATAAAAAGTCTATATGTCTGTAATTTTTTTAGTGTGAAGTATTAGTATAAGTTAAAACACAAGCCACTGGTCAATTTGTCTCACTGTCCCCAGATACCTCAAAAACTGGCAAGGAGAGGTCGTGTGGTTCAGACTGTGAGGAAGATGTCTGGTGAGTAGGCATGTGACGATATTGAGAGGCACACAACGCATGCGTATGGCGATATGATGATCTTTTATAACATATTTGTAATGCTTAAAAGTGAATAAATATGATTGGAGAAATATTGTTAGTAGTTTGCATAATGAAATAAAAATTATGATTTTACCTAAACCTGTACATATAAATACCTAAAAACTAAATTCAGCAAAGCTGAAAATATTTTTTTCTTTTCGTTTGCAATACATTTTTGTCTGCATGGGGATACTTTAGTCTAGATAAAAATGTAAAATGCGTTTTACTATAACAGGGCTCAACGATAAGGACGGCCCGATCGGGCCAGTGATTTATCATCACAAAATTGTATAATTTGTACATTTGAAGCCTTACCTATTTAAATATCTTAAACAGCTGTTAGAACCTAATCGACTTCTCTTTTGCGTCTTCTTGAGAATATGTTCACGACCGGAAAGCCGCATCTTGGACGATGTGTAAAATACTAAACAGGAGTTTTCTTTCACATCTTCTTACTCTTAAACAGACATATTAACACAAATAATGCTTATATAATGCCATAATTACTGCATTATTTAGCTTTATTACATTTATTTGTGCTATTGCATGTACTTTGATTACTTGTTCTTATTTTATCACTTACCGATATAGGGAGTCAAAATCTTACGGGAAGTCGAATTTCGGTAAAACCTTTTTCCCCACGGCATTATTAACGGCACATTAAGTTGTGAAAAAATGTAATATGTATAAATTTGCATTACAGACACAAATATGTGATATGGTAATACGTACATTTAAAAATCTATTTAAACTTGAGTGCATGAGTGTAAAGCAGATCATTACCTGATGTGCTTTGTAAATTGTGCTAGCACTGCATGTTTAATCATTTATGCATTTGCATTTATTAGTTGTCTACAACCATATTTGTTATGTCTGTTTTTTTTATACTCAAAGCCCCTATTTTCATTCTGACCCTCTTACAATGTATACTTCTAGTTAACCATAATAAACTCACTCTCCCGTACCTTCTCTGGATCTGTTCCACATTGGTGGAATGATCTACCAGCTGCTACAAGATCAGCAGACTCGGTTGCCATCTTTAAAAAATGCCTAAAAACGCATCTCTTCCGTCAACACGTCGCTGATTGGTTTATCCTAATTCTCTTCCCTTTCCTTCTTTAAAAAATAAAATAAAATACTTACTGACCTCACTATTCTTAGCTTTGTATACTGGGCTAGGCTTTAATGGACTTGTTTGATGCACTTATGTATTTTGTTGCCTATATTGTTATAATTGCTTCCAATGTTTCTCTTTGGAAGTCGCTTTGGATAAAAGCGTCTGCTAAATGTAAATGTAAATATTCACAGTTTTTTTTTAACTGTGCACAATATTGAGCCTTTTCATTGTTGTGATAAATTGTATTATTAAATACTTGTCTTAATTTCCACAGATGAGTTTTCAGAAACAAACCTTGAGTCTGCTCCCGATACTGCAACTGCAGCAGAGGACTCCGAGTCTGTTACAGTAGAGTCTGAAACCGTAGAGGAAGGGACGCTTGTGGGAGAGCCAGTAGGAACTGTGGAGGGAGAACACGTGTGCAGTGAGTGTGGCATGGTGTTCCAGAGACGTTACGCTCTCATCATGCATGCTCTTAAACACGAGAAGACCCGCAGCTTCAAATGCAGCGTATGTATTCTGCATATACTGCCTTGGCTTTTGCTTATCTGTCAGATTGGAGGTTGTTATCAGCAAAGTTATACCTGACCATCTTTTTAACTTTTTAGATCTGCAATAAAGAGTTCCAGTATGCAGCCTCGCTCCGGGCACATTTGGCCCGTCACAAGCATCAGAAGACCAAGAGAGGCAGCGTGACGCGATCCACGGCGGCAGAAAATTCTCAAGAGTCAGATGACTCTGCAAAGTACCGCACCAAGAGGGAGTTTGTGTGTGACATTTGTGGCAAGACGCTGCCCAAGCTGTACTCTCTCCGTATTCATATGCTGCACCACACAGGGGTGAGGCCGCACAGCTGTAAGGTCTGCGGGAAGAGCTTTGCCACCAAGCACAGCCTGAAAATGCACCGGGCGCTCCACGATTCTCTCAAGAGATTCCACTGCAACCTCTGCGAAAAGTCTTTTGTCACAAAGAGAAGCCTGGAGGAGCATACAAGCATTCATACAGGTATGCACATACAAAGTCATTTGTTTGATGCGTTGTGAGATGGCTTGAGCTCCTAGTATTAACAAACTCGCCCTGCGGTAGCGAATGGCTTAGTAATGACAGTTTGTTTGACAGGTGAATCAAAGTACTTATGCACAACCTGCGGAGCGTCCTTTCACCGTGCCTCCGGACTGAGCAAACACCTCAAAAAACATCTACCCAAACCTGAGGTGCGGTCGTTCCAATGTACTCAGTAAGTCCTTAACAGCCCGATATACACGCATACTTAAGTGCCTACGGTGAACCATCTTCCCACATATCTGACACCTTTTATTTCTTTGTCATAGATGTGACAAGAGCTTCTTTGAAGCAAAAGACCTGCAACAGCACATGAATAAGCACTTAGGTCTGAAGCCCTTCCAGTGCCAGGTCTGTGGGAAATGCTACAGTTGGAAGAAAGACTGGTACTCTCATGTTAAATCGCACACTGTTGCAGAGCCTTTCAGGTAAGAAAAAGAGCAATGCCACTCTTGACACCACAGAGCAACTTGTATGTATATTTATATTGATTTAAAAGTTTTTGTCACTCATGTAAAGACGGTTTTAGCGGCAACAACATTAACGAAGGTAATGTGTCCCAAACCTAACTTCTGGTATGAAGTTAACTTCAGGCCACGAGCGTGCGTCCAATGAAACTGTCTGTACATAAATGGAGATGTGTTGAAGATGACGTTGTGGTGCAAATATGCAAATACACGTTTTTCTCTTGCTTTACATTTATTCACTTCTTATAAAAAAAGTTTAAGAACATTAAAATAACATTGTGCAGTCTAAAGGTCCTCAATTAAGGAAACCCCCAGTTACACGATACCTGACTCTAGAATGAATTAGATGCTTTGTAGAAGAGAACAGCGAACTCCATGGCATGTGTTTTGTCTTTGGCAGGTGTAATGTGTGTGGGAAGGAGTTCTTTGAGAAGGCCCTGTTCAGACGCCATGTGAAAAAGGCCACTCATGGAAAGAAGGGCCGAGTGAAGCAGAACTTGGAGAGAGAGTGTGAACACTGTGGGAGGAAGTTCACACAGCTCCGAGAATACCGCCGCCATATGAACAATCACCAGGGTGAGTGGATAGAGCTGCATAAAGGCATGTTTTAAAGAATAATAATGAGCATGGAACAAGGTGTTGTTTTGAAACACCTGTGATATTTTTTCATGTGGCTGTAGTTGAACTGAATCATTTAACTGTTGACATATTTTAATCAAACACCCAACATATGCACAGATATGTAAATTTTGGCAGAAAATGATAACCGATGTTTTTTTTAACATTGGAACAGTGATAACATGATCACCGATATATTGGCCGATAGTAGTATCTAAATATTAATATAAAACTTCCTTAGACTGAAACAAAAGGCAAAAAGTGGACAACTGCTTTTATATGCAAACATTCACTGCAGAAAACAAGGTAACCGTTAGTTCTCTTTTTCCCGCTGAAAATAATGTACCAAGCCTACTTTACACTAGTTAAATATTCTTTAACCTTCAAACTTTCTGGTATGTTTTTTATTCAACAAACAAATTATAGCTGTTCTTCCCAAGCAACCCAGAAAGATTTTCTTAATAGACTGCAGTCTGATTCAAACAATATTCTTTTGTTCCTATAATTTACACATTCATAAATACTGTATCTACCCTACATCATGATCATGACAGAAAGACTGTACTGTACTGTATTGTAACTCTTAAGCAGCGTGCAGCTGAAGAAGTTTAACCGTAGGAAATGATTTAGGATTTATCATCTATAATATATTTGCCTAAATTTTATTATCGTTAACATTAATAATGACCATTAATCGGCCGATACCGATATGGCCGATAATTTTATCGTGCATCCCTACTACATATGCTTTTTTGTGTCAGTCTTATACTGAACTGAGATTTTATTTTATAGAATCACTTTATATAACCGATGTCATGTTTCTCTGTTCTTCTTTTCAGGGGTGAAACCCTTCGAGTGTCTAACCTGTGGCGTGGCATGGGCAGATGCCCGTTCACTAAAGCGGCACGTTCGCACCCACACAGGCGAGCGCCCTTACGTGTGCCCATTGTGTCAGGAGGCCCACATAGACGCCCGGACACTGCGGAAGCACATAAGCAAGTTCCACGGAGACCAGTTGCCCGGCAAGATCATGCTGGAGAAGGACACACTGCAGTTCCATAACCAAGGCACACAGGTAGAACATGCCGTCAGTATCCTCGGTTCCGATCTGCCTCCTGAACTCCAACCTCCACAGCCTCCCACCACAGAGGAGATAGAGACTGTGCTCATCACCGAAGAAACTGTGGAGGCTGTGCAGGCTGTTAGCGAAGGCTCTGTAACAACATTATCCGATCAGAGCATTATGCAAGTGGTGAACTACGTTCTAGCACAGCAATCTGGTGTCAAGGTCGAAGAGACCCCTGAAATCATCCAAACCATGGAAGTGGAGGTAGCCCATGTGGCTGAAGTGGAGTGAGAAGTTAGTACTCGGATACGAGCAGATTGAGGTTTTGTGAATTGGCTTCTCGGCTTCTGTTGGGAAGTGCATCATTGACCAGACGGTAAAAGATGACTGAAAGTGATAGCAGGCTTATTCTTTTCTGAGATGTTGTAAAAAAAAGTGCTCATTTATTTTTGTTGTAAAATGTAAATTAAAGTTCACTTAAGGAGTCCTGAGTATACTTGCATCGACCTCTCCACCTAGGGGTGTATGATTTTGTGTGTGTGGGCATGATGTTGATACTTGATTTGTATCATAATAAACTAGCGTGTACAGGTTTACATAAACATAGGAATAATGTTATTATACAGTCATAAGCATACAACAAACAGTGTGAATTCCATTGTATACATGAAGCTTTTTGAAACCTGTCTCCATTTTCTTTCCATAAGGCTGAGTGTGATGGGTGTTTTTCTTTTTCATCCTTCGCAAGCTGACATATGGGCTCTTACAGGCTTATTAAATGAGCTATAGGCTCAAGTCCGTGGTATGGTACCTCTCAATCCCAGCTGAGTACTATATATAGCTTCAGAAATGTCAACCAAATAAAAAAGCTCATTGTTTGCAGGGATGCACCATGTGCTATTTTGTCTTTTTTTTGTTGTATCCATAAGTGTGAAAATATGTGAAGCCAACAATACACTGTGAAAGTCTCTTTACAAGTTTTTTTGAAGCGTGATTGTGATGTGGCTTAATATAGTAGCCGTAGCTGGTGGAAATATTTTATATTTTTGGCTATATCAATTTATCTGTATTACAGCTATGGCTGTTGTTGGGGCAGTAGTTTTAAATTGTGCCTTTTCATTAAAACTGGTGAGTTTGGTCTATGGAAGGGTTTTATAATTTATTTCATGACAGTTATACCACATGTAAACTATCATGCATTACAAACATTAACCATGGTTTTACTAGAGTAACCATAGTAACAACAATTAAAACTATTTTACCTGTAAAAATAATTTTACAAATTTCTCACTGTAGTAACCATGTGGTAATCAATCCATAAAAAATGGATGCGTGTTTTGAAAAGCATAATACTTTGTTGGATTTCTTAGAATTTAAATGTACAAACCAGAAGCAATAATACCCAACAAATGTAGAAGGGATGGCATTTCATAGACTACACAGTAGTTTTTTTTTACATGTGCCCATTTTTGAAGAATATGGACCATTAAGGAAGTGACAATATCGTGTTATGGGTGTAGTTTATCATAGCTTACTTGACTATGGAAAACTACGCTTTAGAAAATTTGAGACCACGTGGGTATTTAAACTACTGACATCTGACCTATGGGATACAAGAACCATCCTAGTGTTCTTAATAGGCTTGACAGCCTAGTGCAAACTGTTTATTTCGTTTTACTTCAACTCATGTATTTATGAGCCATTATATTGAGATACTCAAATCGATATGACTATTATTTCTCAAAATCACTATTTGTGCACCTTCTAACGTGCACTTAAGTACATGTGCACAGACCCCAGATAGCAAGCATATTTGGGCCACACGGGAGAACCATGCGTCATATCTGGCCTAGATATGGCTGAACATATGTGGGCCATATTCGTTCATGCCATAACTTTAGAAATGGCGGGAATGTTTCACATCTTATTTTGTGGTATATGGCCCAGATAACAACGAACACGTGAGAACCACATATGTTTAAGACTTAGCACTGACCAGAAACATCAACTGACATTTGGATTGTACTTGGAAAAACACATGAAATCTGCATCCTGCAGACCACACAGCACCAATATCTTCTTTCCTCAAGACTTTTCATGTTCAGGTAAGTGATGTTTTGACATGTTAGTTATTTTATTGAAATATGTAGCATTTTGTGTCAGTATTGGTAAATTGTGTAATTGAAAAAGCTATCAAAAGCGCAAAAATTAGAAAGATCGGTCTAATAATGGACTAAACAGATTTTACATATAGTTTTTGACTTTTAATTGTTGTTTAAATTCTTAAATGATGGCCAACAAAATCATGTGTTCAAATGATGTATGCAGTAATATAAAAGATGTCTCATATCTTTGCTTTCCCCAACAGATTTCCCTTTAAATTATCCCGTAGACATTGGGAATAAACCCAGAAGGAGAACTAATTAGGAGTAAATGATGTTTATTTTTAATCACTTTATCGGTGTTGTAACGAAGGAATGTTAGTTTACTCTTCCCTTGTTTTAGTGTACAAAAATGCAAAAGACTCTTTGAATGCATATTAAAGAATAAAGAGTACCTGTGGACAAAAGCAAAATTATTTTGAATATATTTGTGTAGTTGAGTGTTCGATTTGGCTTTGGTTTGATATTTAAAATGGCATAATCTGTGATAGAAAAAAATCTATTTTTTCTTGAACCCCTTTTTTTTTTTTATTGTGTTTATTGAACCCTTTCAATAAAAAATTGGTGTGGTGTAAATATGGTACAATTCTGGCTTCTGGTCTATCACCCTCATGTGGCCGACATACGGTCAGTCTTTTACTGAACTCAGCCAAACAAAAATGACATATAAGGTCCACATCAATCTTTATTATATGTTGGTGCAATTATCTATCAGATTTGGTCGAGTTGTGGCTAAGAAGGTGGGCCAGATCTTTCAATCTGAAAGATCTAAACACTTTCTCAAGTGTGCCACAGGTCAGCAGCTTTTTGGGCCAGATCTGCACCAAGGGAAATTTGCAGAGTGGTCACTACAAATGTGCACAAACTTCCTCCGATTATGTTAATATGTGATGTGAGCTCGGTTGGTCATCCAGTGGATGCGCGCGCTGATGTTGCTCACCGCGCGTGAGGTGCGGCGCTTGAAAGCGGCTTCAGAGGAACCTCGCAGAATCTCTCTCCATGGCGAGAAAGACCTAGGCTTGGTAATGGACACTGGTCGCTTTAATGTAAATGTGTTTTTACATCATTTAATCGGTCGTAGTTGTGCACTAAATCTGTATTTGTGCTAGGTTAGTGTTGTGAAATGTGGTTTTTCGATCATGGCACGGGGTCTGATACCGTGGATCTGGCTGAAGAGACCCGTCTATATCCAGGTAAGACGCGTTATACACGTTATGCCACTTGTTCACGCATCGCTATAACACATACGACGATTTGTCTGTGCGCATCTGTGTACTTTGAATAATCTGTGCAATAATTTCGAGTAAACGAGTCGGGAACGCGGTTATCCCGTTCGGACTCTGAAGTTTCTGAAGGCTTCGTTTCTTCCTAAAGATTCACTTCATTGTTGGGTGAATGCACCGCGTTTAACTTACACAATTCTGTTCAACCACGCGTTGTATGTGATATGTATGAGTGAATACATTACATTTATCCATGATTTAAAAACGTCGTTCGTTCGTTTTTCTCATGCTTCATGGATGCGGTGGATAACATCGATGTTGCTGCTTTTTAATCCATCGTCTGGCGGTTGCTGTAGCAACGGCGCAGCTGTATAACATTTTTATAGCTCTGCTGACAACATTTCTCTTACCTGTCAAAAATGTAATCGAATATAAAACCCATGAATTCCCAAACTCGTCGGGGCGCTGTGTTTCGTGTGCGTCAAAGATTGACGACCTCATTTTACACCTCTATTAATACGGAGTAACGTCAATACACGTGCACACTCGATGCATTCATGGCATGAAACTAAACATTGATGTATGTTACAGTGAGAGTGGCATGTAAAGCAGGCTTATGTGAAGTTTTGCTTCTGATCTTTCAATTCACTTGACAAAACAAATACTGTATAAATAAGACCTTTCGTGATGATGTACTTAGATTTAGCTGTTCCTTCAGGGTGTGTGTCTGGATGTGATAGTGTTTTTACTGGAACTTCATCACATTTTCTACAGTTGACTGGAAAAATGGAAAGTTTGACAAAATTTGGACTTATTGCACGTAAATTGGGATGCCAGAATCGTAGCTCACCACTTTCCGTGGGTTAGAAATGGCTCTTTGACTCTTACTGTTTTTATTACCATTAACTATAACATTATTCCCTAACATTATACCTTTAGACATCAGAAACCATTTATCCATAATTTTTTCATGTACTATTTTTACCTTTTTGTGGTTTTCTTATTTTCCCATGTAAAGCTGCTTTGGAACAATGCAAATTGTGAAAAGCGCTATATAAATACAATTGAATTGAATTGAATTGAATTGAATTGAATTGAATTGAATTGAATTGAATTGAATTGAATTGAATTGAATTGAATTTTTGGCGAGTATAGGTTCCCATGGAACATACATTCTGTGGCGAAATATTAACCAACCGATACTAAAAAAAACCACTAAATTAGTATGAGTCAACTTTTCCTTTAAATTCTTTGATTCTAAATATAACCAGCAATGAATAATACAGTTTCAGGGACAGCAGTGAATGTCTAAAGATCTTCCATCTCAGTCTTGTGCTGTAATTACAAGCAAAACGAGTGCTGAAGGGTAATCCTGATATACGTGTTTTGCACCTCTAAACTAAAAAGCTGGTTTGAGGGATGAGCTGTGCTGACTAGAGAAGCGGCCGCATTTGTTTATTTTCTAAGGAACGTAATCCTGCATGCCTTCAGTGCATCTTCAGCTCTTCCCACACCCAGAATTTGGCTCAATGTGAGGTGTTTGCTTGCTTCGGTATGAGAGTGCAAGAGAGACACTGAGAGCGGAAGTGAACATGTGAGTTGTTTATGCAGTCTTCTGTTACCAAGATGAATCTCAGAGGCACACATGAACTGCTTCGCTCTATTCTTTAGTTTTGAAGGGAAAAGTGCTTAAATGGTGCCTGGGGAATGTAAATAAGGCTTCACTTGTTTTCTGAATATGCCTTACAATTTAATTACATTTTAAAATGTGTTCATATTTCTCTGTGCTAAACCCTGATGCTCCCTGGACAGATTTCATTTTCGAAGAAAATAATAGAGACAATATATTATAGATCTGTGTATGCCCAGGGGATTTGCTTTGGTTGTTTGAGCTTTGGAGCTACTGTGGACAAACTAAAAACAATCGTTTATTGGGTTTAAATAAGGCATTTTGTTGAGTGGTCATGCGCTCATGTAATTTATTATGAGACAACAGCTTTATGCTCTGCAGCATTATATGGTGTTGTGTTTGCTTTATAAAATGCACGAGATTAGTACGGCTAGATGTTTTAGGACACAGTAACACTTGTTCATGAGGTGATGCTTCCCATAGTATATGAAATCATATCACAGTCAGTTAGAGGCATGATTCATCAAATTGTGGTATGTTCAGAAATGCATACATGATAACCAGAAACATGTAAAAAACATGAGCACATGGTATTGCTGTTCATGGGTACTATCATTATTTAAAAAATATAGGTTATGGGTGCAATGCATTTACAAGCATTCATAAATTCATATGTTGTTTTCATAAAAGTTTGAGTTGAGGACTGAAACAGTCAAAACCACAAGCCATAAGGAAAGGAGACCATTCAATGGAGAAGACTCCACAGGGAACCATCAGACTACAAGTCCAGACAGATTTTCAGATATCAAAGACAATAGGAAAAGTAAAACAGGCGTCCAATACAAAAAGACACAGCTAACCCGATGCAGGGGTATTGTAGTTTCACAGGCTTCCGTCCCACAGCATGCTTTATTTCTTCACTCATTTCCCATTCTGGTTAGATTGAATAACACTGGTCATCAAGAGTATCACAAGTATCAAAATGTGTTGAATATCAGGTCATACATTGCAATGAGGGTGAAAATGTTCTATCACGCCATCCAGATAAAAGCTTGCAGAAATATCTGAGTTTTTTATGTGACTGACTCATTGTGACTCAAAATCCATACAGAGCACTTCTAGCCTTAAGACTTCAGCTATTTTGAATAAAACCACATGATAGCACAGTGTGTCACGGGAAATGGAATGTTACAAGTTATTACACAACTTGTTGGAATGCTTGATTTCGATTGGACAGTCGCAACATTTGCAGCTTCGTAATTCCCAGATATCAACCTCGCAAAACTACACAGTAAACCGTATGCGGAAAATCATTTTGACAGTTTTTTTTACAAATTAAATATAAATATGTATTTTAATAACATATATGACATTATATTTACAAATGATTAAACCAAATTGCCTGTTCGTGACATTTGAACGTCGTTTCTTACCTTAAAACCGAAAGTAAATGGCTTTTCCTCATAGAAGGTCAGCTCTTGGTAATAATGAGCGAAGAAAATATTTCAAATTCACATTTCATGTCCAGTTTTTTCTGATGTGGTAAGTAGCGGTGTCATAAGCGGGAAAATGTACAAGCAGCCGGCTGTCGTTACCTATACGCATTTGGCAGCCATTTATCCAAAGCGACTAACATTGTATTATACCGTACATTTGTATCTGAGTATGTGCAATCCCCTGGGATCGAACCCATGACCTTGGCTTTGCTACCGCCATGCTCTAACCACTGAGCTACAGGAAAGGCTGGCAAACTGTCGGGGCTTATTTCTGCTGTAACCACCGGCTGCCTGTACATTACCCCTTACATATCAATATGGTTGAACAAGATCTGAGCTCTCGGAGTGCCTCTAGCCTTTAAATGCATCAGAAAAAACTCAAATTCTTTATGAACAGCTTTTAGGCCTCTGCTGGTTAATGTTTTTAGAGTTTGTTTTAAGTTTACGTATACCTTATCTCTCTTAAAGGGACAGTTACTCACATTCATGTCATTCCAAACCTGTATGAATTTCTTGATTCTGCAGAACAAGAAAGAAGATATTTTGAAGAGCGTTGGTGACCAAACAACATTAGACCATATTGACTTCCCTTGTATAGACAGCCCTGAGACATCTCAAAATATCTTCTTTTATGTGTTCCTCAATCACATGCTTTTGAATGACATGATGGTGAATACATTTTGGGGTGAACTATGCCTTTAAATAGAAAACGTGTACCTTATTTCAGACATATTTCAGTGTCGTCTATGGTTTTGGTATGAGCAGACGACCATTCTTCTCCGTTTTGTCCCTGTGGGAATAAAAAACCAGGTCTCCTATTTACAATGAGTGTTAGGCTGGCGCTATAGCTTCCAGTGCAGCCCAGAGGAACTGTGTCACATTCAACAAGGTTTAATGAGGTTTTTTGGTGGGACTAATTTAAATAAATAAAAATATATATTACGAGGACAGCGAGACGACAGTTAGAGAGTATACGATTAGTTAGTTTAGACTATTTTGAATGTAACCATTATTCCAGAGATGAGCTAAATAGACTTCCCCCTGAAACCAAACCCGTAACTAAATCATGGTCTCTTCACAAGTCTTTTGTGTACATTTTTAACAGGATTAAAAATAAAATGACAGCTTGCAATATAGCGAGCGCGGAGAGGGTGAGATTTTACTTTCCCTGAATTGCAGTGAGCTCGTGTAGACTTAAAAGCCTTGACATAACAGCATGAAGACATCTGAAGACAGGTTATTTGTCACTGTGATCAAAGATGAAACTGACCATCTTTTACATTAGTCTTGCATAGTCATATCTGTGTTTTGTTGGAATGCTCTGTCCTGAGCTCCAGCTGTTAGGTTGATGTAAACATTTCGGACTGTTGCAGTGTTGACTCAGTGTGTAGATAGATGCGTCCCATGAGGCAAGAGGAGTGGGAGAAGCAGAATGGGGCGTCGGATTGTTGGTTGTTCTCACAGAGATGAGTCAAATTAGACCTGCATTGCCTGTGTGACGTCTGCTTCCACCAGAATGTCATCACTTGGGAGCTGAGGAAAAAAGAGATCGCGAACTAACGCTATCCCCCATCAGACTTATAATGCACCAAGCTTTCATTTGTTCTTCGTGTTTTATGTATTCCCTAGAAGAGGGAGAGAGAGATGATTCTTGTAATGTTTTATCTGCATCGACGCAGTAAAAGAAAAATCTTTTTGTTTTTGTGTCCATGCACAACAGCAACATATCTCTCATACTCTCCGTCTATCCTTGTCATTTTGTCTCGTATGCTTCTCTATCTATCTGTCTTTCATCTGCCTGATGGGTAGGGGAGCATTAGGGAGAAGGCAGCAAGAAATCGCTTTATGATCATGAATTATGGATGAGAAGAGAGCCAGCTATGAAAACAAGTGTCAGTGCAGAAATTCTCCCCCACTTGATCCGCTTCTTCCCTCCTGTCATCCCTGGGTGTGCCGCAGAGGGGTTTGAAGATTAAACGCAACAGACATGCTTCGTATTCCTATTGTGCAGAAGGAAGAGTACCTGAAATTGAAGCCTGATCTTTTCGAGAGAAAAGAGTGAAGCTTGGAGCTGTGGGCACAAGGAGGTCGATTGCATGCTGAGGCTTAAGTAAACTTCAGAGAACCCATCGAGCTGTTGGTCCCGCTGAAACTCATCTCACAGGGAATAAAGATGCTGCTGTCTATCCAAACAAGCTGTCTAACAAGATCAAACATAATTGCCAGCTATATTCCAGGCACTGAATGTTTCATTGCTTATTCAGAACAAATGTACTATTAATAAATCCATTTTGGGTACATTTTGTGATGCAACCATTTCTATATGTAACCCTTTATAGTAGGGGTGTCATAATGCGCCGCTATTGACAATAATCATGACATTAATAGCCGTGATTATTGAAATGGTTGATAAGGAAAGGAGTCCAGATGCTAGTTTTTTCTAAAGGATGTGAAAAGGTTTTACAGCCGTTACAGTTTCTCCAATTGAAAGTATTACAGACCCTTTCATCTCCCTGTAATAAGAGTATCTCTGCTAGAAACTTCCAGACAGGTTTGTTGAGCCAAGTTAGAGCTAGTTACTTAACAGAGCTACAGTTCTGTAAGGAACAAGACTTTGGTTACTGGCTAGTCAGATGATCAGATAGTAGAGATGGTGATCAGTACTGTATCTAACCATCATTCTTTATTTATCCTCATGTCATTGCAAAACTGTATGACTTTCTTCTGAAAAACACAAAATATATTTTAAAGAATGCTGGGAACCAAACTACATTTGGCCCATTGATTTCCATTGTATGGACACAAAACCACAGAGACATTTCTTAAATTATCCTACAGAAGATTAGGTCACACACAGGTTTTGAATGACTTTAGGTAAACAGGTGATGACAAAATCTTCATTTTTGTGTAAACTATCCCGAAAAGGCCTTTGTGACAGGACTCAGGATGGATGCTGAGGTATCTGTGACTGGGTGAAAGAATGAGACAGAAGCCCTTCTCCAGAAAATAGACACAGGCAGCTGATGCAGAAACAGACAACAGATCGCGGGATCAGACAAGAGATCAGGTCTAGTGACAGAGAGCTCTAGGGCTGGGGGCTGTAAAGTTCCACCTCTTCATGGTCCTGAAATTAGACTTAGCTCCCACTTCCTATGCAAAACAAAGCAAGATAATTTACTGAAACTGTGAGGTGAAGTGCACTCAGTGCTCTCTACAGGGATATCTGTCATAATGGTGGTGATCAATATCGGGGTCAAACAACTGTATATCATTGAGCCTGGTGGCTACCCATGTTAAACCAAAACAGCCCTCAACCCACTAATGTCTGCATTGGCCAGGTTGTAATTTGAGGATGGTATGGAAGGGCTAGTAACAAAAGCAGAAGATAACTTTAAATCTGGCAAACAGCACTGGGACAATATATAAATAATATATAACATAAAATTATATAGTCAGACTATGTTGATGATTATGATTATTATTTGCTTTGGTAGAAACGACTGATAAGCAAAGCCTTTGTCAGCCAGCTGCGGAACTACTTGA
Organism: Barbatula barbatula; assembly: GCF_947034865.1. Taxonomy (NCBI): domain Eukaryota; kingdom Metazoa; phylum Chordata; class Actinopteri; order Cypriniformes; family Nemacheilidae; genus Barbatula; species Barbatula barbatula. The sequence goes on from NC_136770.1 coordinate 18,918,681, forward strand.
ACTGCATGACGCAACACTCACTCTTTTGCCTTTATGTCCTCAGAACAACTTTGATTAAAACATTAGATAAAAGCCTTTGAGGATCATCAGGATACCAATGTTTCTGACCACCTTTTCCACAGCCACTGGTCCTCACTCACTCATTCAGCCACTAATGAAAAGCCAACACAAAGCCTCAATCAATAACCTCTCATTACCCACTTCTGTTCGCCTCTCCCTTTGGTGATGACCGATGTTGTCCTGAGGATGAACATGCCACATTAGCCCAGTTGAAATTAATGTCTCGGTGCATTGACTGAAAAGGTCAGGTGTGGGTTTGTTTCTGTTTTGTCTTGCTCTTGTAATGGAGCGGGATACGCGGGTTATACAAGGATTGATCTGGGAGAGAATCCATTTTGGCAATTATTTTTACAGCATGTCTCAACCATAGATTACATGGAAGTAGTGTCTGTGACGTCACCCATAGGTTTGTGTGGAGTTGTTTTTAAGCCTAAAGTGGGAGAATCGGGCCATCAATAATCTTAATAGCATGTCATGAAAAAAATAGCTATATACCAAAATAAGTCAAACATATTTTTTCAGGCTGTAAAGTTGGACATTTTAACATGGGGCTCAAAGAGATTCTGTTCTCTTTTGGAGCCAGTCTCTAGTGGCCAGTCTATGAATTGCAGTTTAAGTAACTTCCGTATTGGCTTCGGAGATCGGAAGATTGCTGCTTGGTTTTTGGATTAACAGATGATTTATGTTAATGAACATTATTAAAATTATAAATCATAATATTTTGTTGATTTTCTTTTGCAGTAATATTTGGCATCAATAAGCTTTGTGTGTTATCCTTAATGGTGCTCTGTGTCATTTTTTGGACAGAATCTACAGACAGAAATGCAATATAATATACATAACTATGTCTTCAGAGGTGTATAAAGACCTTCCATAATAAAGCCTTATGTTTTTATCACCTTAAAATGAGCTGTTTCTATCTACATACACCGCGGGAACCCTTAACTGGAATTCGCCATGTTCTTAACAGACAAACTGCTCTACAGAACGCATTTCATTAAAAGTTATCTTCTTCAGCAAAGACGCGTAAACATGAGGACATCTAAGCCCCGTGTCAGCCACCTGCTTCGAAAGGGAGGGTGGAGTGAGCAGTTGGTAGATGTCGCTAAAATCGCGGAAGACAGGAGCCGTGACGCCTTCTCTAGGCAAATGACCCATGGTGCACGCGTGGCACTCGGAAAAGTTGAACTATTTACATCTTGCAAAAGACGCGAAATGTGAACAGTTCACCACCAAGATCTAGATACTTAAAGCTTATAATGACAAGCAGGAGCCGCTGGGCCTTTTTAAAATCTTGATTGAAAGTTTATATGAAAAACGCTTAGACTCATCCCCAATGTGGGTCTCATCCTCACGTAGTTTTCTACCACTCTTGTGCCTTATCTAACATTACAAAAAAGACTTACCCACGGGCTCATGTGGTGCAGCGACTCATGTTAACTTTTCTCTGATTCCTCCACCGATGTGATTGAAATTCCACGCAGTCTTCAGTTCAGCTGAGAGCTGGAGTGATGTGGGGGCTGCTGCTAAATTTTTCACACACTCCCTCCGTCACATCATCTGTGAGTTCACAGCAGCCGAGAAGCCAAATGTTGTTTGACACATAAAGACGTGCTTCCCCTGACCGGTATGCGCTCCATGTACTAAATGACGAGGGCTCGCTGACACTGAGATCATTTGTTAATTCAAAGTGCTGCCATGGAAACATTTCCAGTTACTAGGGGTAGACCCATGAACCTGCAGCAAACTATAAAGCTATTGATGTCGGGTACCCTCTGTTTGATGTTTCTGTTATGATATAGTTTGATCTAGTGTTGCTGCTGAGGTTGACACAAACGCAGAACTTGTTTTGAATAGTTGACATGTGTTGAGGGCATTATCTTTAATGTGCATGTTTCATAGCAATGAGGTTACGGATTCCTGGAGGAAAGGGGTTGATCCGATTAATCGTTTTAATTATGTTATTTCAGGCCGACTGATTCGATCATCACCTTATCTTTGGACGTCTCAGGCTTTCGCATGGGCACAGTCTTGAGACTTTATCAGGCTTCCTTAGTTCATTATACAAGATACGGGCATGTATTTATAATTTATTACATCTAACCAAAAATGTAAGAACATTAGAAATACGCTTTGCGCTAAACACATTAAACTGATTACTTGCAGCTGCAGCTGAGTCTTGTGAATTATCCTGAGAAGAGAAATGGGTCCTTCTCAGGAAATGTTGCCATTTGTGCCAGAGCATTTATGGACTATTTATATTTTACAGTTATTGACATTAGAGGCAGAACCGTAGGGGGGAAATATTTCGACCAGTGGTTGTCAAATAGCAGAAATGTCATTGCACCAGACCATGATCTCACAAAAATTCTGCGTTGTTTACCATAAGTGATGTGCACTAACAAAGTACCCCATCGACCCCAAAATAGGGTCAGTTTAGATTTCATGAGAACAAAAATGAAAATTCTGTCATCAGTTACTGAAATGACCTCTTGTCATTTCAAACTTCCGCAGAACACAGAAGAATATATATTGAAAAATGTTGTTAACCGGCACCCATTCACAACGCATTGGTTTTGTGGTTTCCATACAATCGAAGAAAATGGGTATCGGCGGCTCGGCGCTATTCAGTTACCAACTTTCTTCAAAAAATGTTATTTTGTGTTCTGCGAAAGAAAAAAAGTCATAAATGATATGAGGGTGAGTAAATGACAACATTTTTATTTTGGGGTGAGCTACCTCTTTAAGATATTATTTGTAACTATTATTTCAGTGTAAAATACAAACATATTGCAGCTGCGCATATATATATATTTTTGCCATGATGTTTTTCACAGGGTTTTCCAAATTATAAAAGTAATAAAAGTGTTTGTTAACTTGCACAACACAGTATTTAATCATTAAAAAGTGCTTTTTTTCATTCTAGAAAAAACAGCAAATTAAGAGTTTTGGAAGGAAATTATATTTTTATTAACAAGCATGTCTTGGAATTATTTCTGTAGTTATTAGTGTAGTTTTTCTGTCTCTTCGTGTTATCACAGACCGACCCAAAGCACAAGCAGGTATAAATAAACCTTTTAATTATTTATTGATTGCCTCAGACTTGCAAAATGCCTGTAAACTCAAAATTTGTGTAGCACAAAAATGTGTCCTAGGAATGACCCAGATATGATTCATGTGGTCAAACTGTAGGATCATCCGTAATTTTCAGGCATCAGGCAAACAGCACAGAGAAGATTACTGTGGGAGGAATTCACTGATGAGAAAAACCTGATTTAAGTTTGATGAATGAACTTCTCAATGATGAAACCTTGACTCTGGGCTCAGGGAGGGGGCTGCCTACTAAACTGCCTATCGCCATGGCGACAGCTCCTCTGGGTCCTGTGAGGTACGAAAGGCTGTGCAGGATGCTGGCCTGACACAACTCTCCAACGCCTGTCATCCTGGTTTAGTGAAGCAGTGAGCTTAAGACGTGGGGGGTTGAACCCTGAAGAGCACGAGATTTAAAGAGTAGAGAGTAAGATGGATTCTCCGATGGAAATGGCAGAATTACATCTCACTGAGTGCCCGTAGCAGAGCTGGAATGATGGCCTGTCATTAGGGGAGCCACTGAAGAGAGAGACAGAGAGAGAGAACATATTAGATTAGATACAGACTAACAGATGAGACAAATAAGTGGGTGACTAAGAACCCTCTTACAACATTTATAGGGAAGAACATATATATCATCTCCCAGTTCTGCTGACTGTAAACACCGACCACACTGTAGGCTCTTTGGAGCTGACCAAGTTTTAAAATGGAGCAGTTCAGATGGTCCGGTTTAGTTCAGTCAGCTGATGCCTGAAATCTACTTAACATTATCAGGATTTTGGTTATTTGTTTAGATCGGCCCAACATAGGGTATTAGTGTTGTTTGTACATCTCTAGGCTCTGAAAATAAGTGAAAGAGAACACAGATTAAATCTTAGTCAGCCATGTGCCATGAAATAGAAGGCTGATTAAAAGAGGCTTAGAAATGTGTAGGTTTTCTCAGATAAAACATAATCGCAAGATAGAAACTGGAGAGCTGACACAGTGCCATAAGCACATTATGTGCTAGCTTGAAGAGGGAAGTCCATCACTGTCAAATATATGTCTCATCATCATTAATAGACACAAGTGGCTCCATAAGGTCTGTTATTTGCCTTCTAATGCACAATTGGCAATATGCTGTGAGATCATTTATTCAAGAGCATTAAACATTGCAGGATGAATGGCAGCGTATGAAGCGTTCATTATAGTGATGCTGTAAGTAAGGGTCCGCTATATGGGCTTCATAATGGCTGACTGCGAGTGCTATAACTTGAGATGCTATATGACTAATATAAGTGACATATTTAAGAATATCAAATCATACCAATAACGATAACTATAAATGTAACTATACAGCTTTTGGCATTGTGGTATAGTTCACCCAAAATTTTTATTCTGTCATCATTTACTCACCCTCATATCATTTCAACTGTATGACTTTCTTCCGCAGAACACAAAAGTGTGACGGCACCCATTCACTTGCATTGTTTTTGTGTCCATTCAATAGAAGTCAATTGGTGATCCCAACAATATTGTTGAACAGCGTGTGCTGTTCAGTTACCAACATTCTTCAAAATCTCTTCATACAGGTTTGAAATAACAAGACTTTTAAGTAAATGATAACAGAATTTTCCATTTGGGGTGAACCGTCTCTTTAAGAGAATAGCAGAGTCCCCACCACAAATATAATGGTTGCAATACAGAGGAACAATATTGTTGTGATCACTTTGAGCAACTGACATTAAAAATGTGAAGCTGCAGCACACAAGCCCAAAGTAAACATAATGGCATTGTGTTATATTTGTATTTAAGGTTATCTTCATATTTTTCGGTCTTGGTGTGAATGGGCCTTGAGAAGTACTGTAGACAAAATTGTTATATTCACTCACAATTTGGAACTGAGATGCTAACGCTGTCAATTCGCCAAGCAAGCTCATATATCAGAGGATGCAAAGGTCTGAAAATGAATAACTTTGGCTGATGTGTCAGCCAAGCTCATTTTGCCATTTGCAACCACAAAGTACCAGCTTCTCAGCGGTATGGTGCAATATACGGTTTTAAAAAACCTAAAACACTGCCATGAATTGACTTTATATAAATTGATATTTGCAGATTGTACTTCCTGTTCGGGGTGGTTTTTTACCTGGGGCTTTTCCAAGAAAGCTGGTAACCGATCAGGTTCAGCGCTGGCACCCATTCACTTCTATTGTATGGACACAAAACCAATGCAAGTCAAATGGGACCAACGGTTTCCTGTTACCATCATTTTTTTTATATATATTTTTTTGTGTTCTGCAGAAGAAAGCAAATCATACAGGTTCGAAATGACAAGAAGGCTTGTAAATAATTACAGAATTAGTATTTTGAAGGTGAACTATTTCTGTAAATTTGTCAAAATCTACCCCCCATTCCTCAATTGCTTAAAGGTATACTACCCTACAAAGTCAAAGTGCAGTAATTACACAAACACTGAAACGGAGAAAAATGCCTTCAAAGTTTTCACACCAGCCAGTCATCGCAGCCAGTTACTGCACATTTGACACTCTTGTTTCTCTGAACGGAACAAAATTGAACCAGGAGACCGGTTGAAAGACAGAACAGATGTTACAAAGCCCATTTCAAACCTTATCTTAATTTTGACCAAATGTGTAGTTACTGCACTTTACCTTAGTAGGGCAGTATAGTAAAAATGACATCAGACGTTTTTATAAAAGGAATATGTGCAGACTGTACTTCTTGTTCAAGGCGTTTTTTTTTTACCAGGGGCTTTTCTTCAAACCATAAAACCACTTAACAATTTAATGTCAAATACTGTTAAAGGAATAGTTCACTTTCAAAATGAATATTCTGTTAGTACTCACCCTCTTTTCATTTCAAACCTGTATGACTTTCGTTCCTCTTTCTTTCCTCTTCTTTCCGCAGAACACAAAATAAGATGTTTTGAAGTATGAAAGTAATCGAATTCACTTTTATTTTATAGACACAAAACCAATGCAAGTCAATGGGTACTGCCATTGTTAGGTTACCGACATTCTTCAAAATATCTTCTTTTGTGTTTTGTGGAAGAAAGTAAGCCATGCCAGTTTGAAATGACAAGAGGGTGAGTAAATGATGAATTCATTTTCCCTTTAAACTCATATTCGGAGGCCAAGACAGAGCAGATGACACATAGAAATATGTATTACAGTTTCACTCACATTTCAATATTTGGGGCCTTTTAGTCACTCTCCAGAGCTCTTATTTTCAGCATTTCAGACTTTACAGATACTCATAGAAGCTTAGAATCAAATAATGACTTTATAGAAACTGATTAGATGTTGCATATTAAACATCACTACTTCAGATTGAACCTGAAAAGTGTATTAGCATCCAAACTCAGCAATCGAGGTCAGGTCAGGGCTGTCGTACACATAATGGTTAAACACAATACGTTGATACAGAGATGCATGGTTGCAACAGTTGCGATTAATAATTGAGTGTTTCTTATAAATATTGCAGGCAGTATAGCTGTTGGCACTGAGCTGTGCAGAGTTCAGCAAACTGCTCCTCCGAGGTTTGCTTTGCAATGAGAAACAATGTGTGCTTTCAAAAGACAGGTGTTATCACCACAACATCATATTTTACTTTACTTTTATTAGGTTTCTAAACCAAGTGAGGGGTCGAACTAGTATATTTGGGAATCCTAACCCCGGTCATACTGAGTTGCTCCTGTTGCATTTGTTGAACATGCGTGGGTCAACAACACCTCGAACAAACTTTGCATAGAGGTGGCCAAGTCTGGAAAGTTTTGACAAGAGCTTGGAGCTACTACAACCTCACTCCTTCTAGGACTCGGCAAACAAATGAGGTGCGTCTTCCACAGCACAAAGTACAGACACCAGAATTACGCTCTTTCGGTCCTCTCCTGAAGGCTATTGAGCTACAACGTCCCATTTTCTCCTTTTCACGCTGGAGAAGAGGTTCTGTCAACTCCAATTTTTCAGATAAGGAAATGTCAGGCTGTGATGGTGCTGAAATTAGCTGGCTGTGTGCTACCTTGCTCAAATAATTGCTTGTAGTTTCAGGGCAGGTTGGACTCCAGCTCTTCATGTGTGATCCACTCAAAAGCGATTTGCATGATTTACTACACCACAGTGACACTGAGGTAGATGTTATTTGTAACAATGGACTTTGTTCCTGATTTCCTTTTTTAGGAAGAATAACGTGAAAGCTTTTTTGTACAGAGGAAAAAGAAAACTATCTGCATTAGCAAAGCACTCTGACAGAGGAATATTTATCTGGACTCTAATGGGTTTTGAAATATACCTCCATTGCATTATAATTAAGTTTGTGATGTATTTTTACATCATATCACGCTGCTTTTTTTAGTAATCCAGGTAAAAATGATATATTTCATGAAGTGTAGAGTGCTTTGGTCATTCCCTCGGTCTGAAAGGCCAGGCTCTCTCTTTTTTTCTCTCCGTGGATGTTTTGACAGCTCCCCATGTGCGAGTCTCTGCCCCGCCCCCCAGTTATCCTATTCATTCTCTCGTTTGTGTTCACACCGGTTGCACGTTAGGTTAATTCCAATTCCCCTTTACAGTCCCCTTTGTTCCCTCATCTATTATCAGATTGTTATGCTTTATGTTCGGCTCTAGTCCTGGTTCTCTCGTGTTTTGATTCTAGTTAATATTATCGGTCTCCACTGCCATAGTTCCTGTTTGCTTCTGTTTTCACCTGCTGTCCCCCGCTGGACACATTACCACACGCAGCCGGCAGCTTTCTTCCAAGGGCTCGCCTCTCACTACCGGGGCTCCTCTCACCAGTCAGTTGCTTGGCCACAACCACAGCTCTCCACTGCAGGTCTCTGCCTTGCTGCTCATCACCCCGAGCCACCGCCTCCCTGTCCCATCCTCGCACCACCGGCCGCAGCACGGGGCTTCTCACCTGGCACGGTCTGCCCATCGGAGAGACTGTTCAATGACTTTTAACCTGTGTGTTTTCTCAGGCTGAATAAAGCTTGTTTCCATTGACCCCCGCAGTTGAGTCCGATCTCGTTCGTGACATCTTGAGCCGAGGTGACTATTTATTGTGGATCACGCATGTGTGGCAGTCAGAATGATAGTTTCCCACTGCTCTGTACTCTTTTAAAGGTCACACATAAATAAAAGATTTGAGATCTGTGACTACCTTGTTGGTTTAATGAATGGAAATATTCCGGAGTTGTGATTGTTCGTGGCTCTTGAATCTTAAATTAATTTGCATTTTATTTTTGAGCATGTTTGCATTTGACTCAAGGGCAGTCGTGGCGTAATGGCTAGAGAGTCTGATTCATGACCAGAAGGTTGCCAGCTCGATCCTTAGGGCCGGTGGGTCACGACTGAGATCCCCTTGAGCAAGGCACCTTAGCCCCACTTGCTATCCGGGCACTGCAGTGTTCACTTCTCTCTGGATGGGTCACCATAACTGACAAATAGTTCACTTCACTTTCACTGTTGTGGGGTCTAGAACAACTGCAAAAATATTTACTTTTTTCTAATTGTTTTTAAATATTCCTTTCACCATCTATGAATAGTGCATTTCCACTATTTCTGTTGCATTATGCTGCATCCACATCACTAGAGATCTGTACAAGGCATACAGGTATGATGTTCTCAGTTCTGCAAATACAGATAATTTTTTATGATATCATTAGATATCGATCAGGCCAGGGGGTTCAAAGGGGCAGGGGCCTTAATATATCCTGCCCTAACTTCCTGTCAAAATAATGTAAAAGCATCGATCAAAGGTGAGCGTTGTAATGCACTTAAAGGTAAAGTTCACCCGAAAATGAAAATTGTATATTAATTTACTCCAAGTTGTTCCAAATTTATATATAAGTCTTTGTTCTGATTAACACAGTAGAAGATATGGGGAAGAATGCTTTTAACCAAAGTGTCTTTGGGAACCTACCATAGTAGGAAGAATTACTTGATAAATGTTTATTCTGTTGAACATTAAAGAAGACATTTTAACTGTTTGGTTACGAGCCTTCTTTCAAATATCTTTCTCGGTGTTCATCACCACAAATATATTTACAGATTTGGAACATCTCGGGGTGAGTAAATGGTGACATCATTTTTATTTTTGGGTGAACTGTCCCTTTAAGACTTTAACAAAAGGGACTGAGAGCATCATTATTTTGTGGATAACTGAAATATATTTCTTTGGTGGAATGGAGGCTGTGTTTTACTCCCTTAAGCTGTTCTCTTCATCTGACTCATAGCAATCATGTCATAATCAACATCATGGCAGTACAACCTCCACCAAATTGTATCAGCCCATAATAAGCACACATCAGCATAATCTGTATCCAAAAACTGCCAACTGCTGAAGTATATAAGCTTTACTACATTGTCCAAAACAATAAATATGATGGAAACAGTTGCTGCATTAATCAACTAACTGGCTGAACAGACAATCATTCATATACAAATAAACGGTGTATCACACAGAATTAAGTATCACGTACGCTTTTATCCAAAGTGATCCTTATGTTTAGGGTTTGAACCCAACACCTCTACCAGTTATTTGGCTTTAACGTGTTTTCTTTAAGTTCAGCTACTCTTTATCACACAATATTCCCTGTGATTCTTTGTTCACGTGCAGGCCCGGTTTTCCTACCTTCACATGAAGTACCTGTTCTTTTCCTGGTTGGCTGTTTTCGTGGGAAGCTGGGTGGTATACGTGGAATATTCATCTTACACAGAGCTGTGCCGTGGACATGAGTGCAAAACCTCCATAGTAAGTTTCCAGCTGCAGTGATAAACTGGATTTGACAGGTGCTGTTGACTTTTGCAAACATTATTTAGAAAAGGGTGCCATCTAGGGGAGAGCCATTGTAAAAGATTAAACTAAAGTGGATCAGGTGACACCTGAGAGTATCATTACATGAAACAGAATAATTCAATAATGCGGTATTAAACGTTGATGTATGTTTATTTCCACGTGTTTAGTGTGATCAATTCCAGAAGGGTGAGATTGATGGTTCTGCCTGCAACAGCTTGTGCGAGAAGGAAAATCTTTATTTGGGGAAGTGTCTCTCTGCCAAACCCAGCAATCAGGTCAGACACACAAGACTGCGGTTGTTCCTAGTATAACATACTATATGAATTGCTCTCTTAAGTTATTGTAACTTATAAGAACAAGTTAAAATGTAAGTTTAAAGTTTAAGTTCGAGAACATCACATAACATTTCCTCATTTAGCAAACGCTTTATCCAAAGCGACTTACAAGTGAGAAAACCTTTAACATTTTGTCCATAAATTATTTAAAAAAATGTATGTTGCTATGACTTACTGATCACATTTTGTTACAGCGTTTGCCTTGATTAAATTAACTTATCGTTTTTTTTAAGAACCATTGGACCAGGGACATGATCACATGATCATTTCCACTTTAACGTACACTTTATATTTTTCTCTGATTTCTTAAACAACTTTTGTATTTAGGTCTACTCTGGCAGTTGGGGGGATATGGAAGGGATCATAAAGTGCCAGATAGAAGAGGTCCCTCATTACGATCTGGGTGTAGAACTAGAGCCCTGGAAAGACTTTGCCTCCTTTAACAGGCCGACCAAAGGGACATCTGTGGAGAAGTTCAAAGAGATGGTGTTCAGTCATCTTAAGGTCTCAAATGCAAATGCACTACTGTAATAAAAGATGAATACCTTTAAAGAGACATGTTATCGATTTTACCAGTGTTGCTGTGTCTAAATGCAGAGCAATTTTTTTAAAAGTTTGAAAATCAATATACAAATGGCTTCATCATTTACTCATTCTTATGCCATTCCAAGCCTGTATTACATTTTCCCGGAGAACACATAAGAGGGTATATTTAAGAAAGCTGGAAACCAAACAACATAGTCTCCATTGACCTACATAGTATGGACACAAAACCACTGAGACATTTCTCAAATTATCTTCTGTCAAATGATGATCATTCTTATTTTTAGGTGAACTATCCATTTAAGGATGTCTCTGCAGAACTAGGAAGTATTTTAATTGCAGGAATTGCAGGAGACCAGGTGCTGACAGCTTCAGGACAACAAAAACTTTAATGAACAAACCGGGGAAAACAAACATAAACTTTGACGAATAACAAAGGCGTAGAGTAGAGTAGACTAGACCACTACCACTGATCTCAAGAGTCACACGGTGTATATGAAGGTTACAAAAACAAACCGGCACAAGACAGCAAACACAAGGGCAATAAATAGGGAGCAAATAATAAGGACGATAGGTGAGGGGCATGAATCAATGACAAGATAATTAATACGAATTGAGGGGGCAGGGTCAAGAGACACAGGAAAGAACATGGCACACGAAAAACAAACAATGGCCATGTGCTTCCACACAAAACACGTCTCGATTCTGACACAGAACTAGAAAAGCATAAATGAGAGAGGCAGGATCGCTTTTCATATAACACCAAGATGTTTTAGGAGTTCAGTTTCAATTTTGTTTCATGAATGTGTGAAAGAGAGCCTCAAGCCTGAGGTTACACATCATTATTTTACCACATTTCTGAATGAATTGAGTCATTTGAACCATCTTCACCCATTTTTAAATTGTTAATGTGTTGAATTTTATTTTGCAGAAATGTTTGCTCTATGGTATAGTTGGGGAGAAATGTTTAATTTATTGCATTGGTGCTTTTCCCCTCGCAGGCCAAAGTCGGAGACCAGACCAACTTACAGGACTTGGTGACCCTTGTACTTGGAGTTGCTGACAGCAACAAGGATGGCCAGATCTCTCTTTCAGAAGCCCATTCAGCTTGGGCTTTACTGCAGCTGAATGAATTCCTGATGTCCGTCGTGTTGCAGGATCGAGAACACACCCCCAGACTGCTGGGCTTCTGTGGGGACTTGTACATCATGGAGAAGGTCCCTTACGTACCACTCTACGGCATCAGCCTGCCATGGTTGGTGGAGCTGTGGATTCCAGCCAGTCTGAGACGAAGCATCGACCACTGGGCCGCACCATCCTGGCCACGCAAGGCAAAGATAGCCATTGGTCTGTTTGAGCTCGTCGAGGACGTCTTCCACGGCACGTTTGGAACATTCCTAATGTGTGATGTAAGCGCTGCAGGGTTCGGTTATACAGAGCGCCATGATATAAAGGTGGTAGACGCAAGGCGAATTGTCCCTGAAGCATCTTTTCAGGAAGTGATGCGAGAAAGGCGATGCGACGAGGACAGTGACTGCATGTACGGGAGGGACTGCCTCACATCTTGTGATCTCACTAAACACAGATGCACTACAGAAGTCACGCAGCCCAATCTGGCTAAAGTATGTAGCATGTTGAAGGACTATGTTCTGTATGGTGCACCTTCAGACATTAAAGAGGAACTGGAGAAACAGTTGTACGCATGCATTGCTCTTAAGGGTACCACTGAACAGATGGAAATGGAGCACTCTCTGATTCTCAACAACCTCAAAACTTTGCTGTGGAAGAAAATATCCCACACTAAAGACTCTTAATATATAGCTATAGTTTGGCGAAGTAATTATTCTATACACAACAGACTGAGGCTTTCCCAACTAATATCACACAAACCCCAAATCCCTGAATCCAATGGTTCAGATTATTTTTGTGCCGCAGTGACCAAGTATGCCAATACATCCTTTGTTGCCCCTTGTTTGACATTACTCAGACTTGACTCAAACCACAAAAGTTTAGGCAGCAATGCATGCCATCCACTGCCAAGAGAGAATGCCAAATTGCTGCTCTTCCTGTGGATACCTTCTCAGGAAACCGAGACAATCAAACCGTGCCTAGTTTACAACTAGAAAGATATTGACTTTAAATCCTGCCTATCAACTATAAAGGGATCAAAACAATTAGCATGTTTCAATTTTTAGATTTAACGGTAATTAAAATATTTTAAATAACTGATTTGTAATAAGTTAAACTCCCAATTCATATATTTGGTGACATCACAATCTATGTTTTTACACCTTGTTTGTTTTAAATCTGTATGCACCCTTATATAAAAGAGATAGGGCTCATTGCTTTGGAAAGATTAAACATTTTAAAGTACATTTCAAACATTAGTGTGACTATTTTGAAGTTTTAATCCAAGTTGTGCTGCCATAAAAGATTGTGACCATTTGCAGTTTCTATATTAGTTTAAATGCCAATGATTTCTTAAATTGTTGAGAAATCATGCACACAGTGTTTGCAAACAAATAAGATATTTCTACTCAATGAAGTAGCATGACTGACATGGAAGTCTTTTCTGATAAATTTATTAGAACAAAGAATTTCCGCACAAACAGGAGGAAAGCCGAATAGAGCGCTAGTCCTCCTCTGTAGCCTGGGCCCGAAGGAAGCTGGCCTTCTTCTGGGCAACACGGTCTTTTCTCTGAGCCAGTGTGAGCTTGGCACGATTCCATCTGTCAAAAGAAGGTCATATGCAAGTTAAAGCACAAGAAACTTACAATAAGTTTAATCAAACTAACCATTTAATGGGTTTGTGTTATCAAGTGTTCCTGAACAAGCACCAAAATGTTATGTTCATCCATGCAACCCATTCCCCATTTAAACATTTCTACGCATAAATCAAGAAAGAGCCAATTTGATAAGGAAACCCTTGCTTATTCTGAAAAAGATCCAGCATGTTCAGCACAGAATGCCCAATAACTACCCAAAGCTGCTCTCAGTCCCGTCTTAAATGCCTGCATCAACTGTGCAAATGAAGGACCAACTACAAGTTGCTCAGTCTTAACCAGTATCATTATTAAACAGCAGAAACGTAGCGTCAATTAATCTCACCTCTAAAATTTCTAACGATAAAATACCACAAATAAAAGGAAACCAGATGGCACAATGGCAAACGGAAGGTGTGAAAACATCTGTACCTCTTCTTCTTGACTTCACGCTTGGGTTTCTTTTCGTGCACTGGGTTCTCTCGGATTCCCGCGTGTGCCTTTTTGTACATTTCCTCAATCTGAGTGAGAGAAGTTCAAGCGTTAGAAATCAGTGAACACATCAGACGATTAATAACAGCAGATTACAGTTGCATGGATATATTTGAAGAAAAGTCTTTGACTAGGTTTACAGGACTGCCCAGGAAACTGCTCCCTAAAGACATATCAAGCAAATAAACAGAACATACTGCATCAGGGTTGACGCCATTCTTGATGAAGCGAGAGAACTGTTTCTTGTAGGCCTCCTCATCCTCCTCCATCAAGTATTTCATGTACTCCGCGACGTTCAGGCCCATGATGTGTTTGCGGTGGACCTCTGCATTGAACTCCTTGCTTTCAGTGTCATAGCCAGGGAAACGCTTGGTGCTAAAGGAAAGTTAGAAACTCTTTATATGTTGAACATTATAGATTCAAGACATACTAGGGAACACACTATGCTTTTAAACACTTAAGATTTTGAACATAGCTGGATTTCCAAGCCAGCTTTGGGTCAAAAAGGAAGGAACCTTATCCTGGGCTGTTTTAACACATTAACCAGGTTTGTCCCTTGAGAACAAAGTTTTTTTTAAATAAAACAAAAAAATTGTTAACAAACTGCTCTCAGCCCCGTCTTGAAACGCATTCACATCAGTAGAGCAAATGAAGGACCAACTACAAGTTGCTCAGTTTCAGGGTGTCATCATCAAGCACACAGAGATCTCCAAATAAATTACTCTGTCTATATTCCAGAAACATTAGTAGACCAAATGGAATTCATTTAAAAGTCAAGAGGGATGTACCTGTGAGGAATAGAGAGACCTCCATCCACTGCCCCCTTCAGGGCTCCGAACACCTTGTTGCCGGTGGTGGTTCTGGCCAGGCCTGCATCCAGGTAGCAAGTGAAAGCCCCTGGCTGTCCATCAATGCTCTCCACATTAAACTCATCACCGGTGACCTCCACCTGACCTTCGTACACCTTATCTAGGCTGAATTTGTTCAGGAGCTGAAAGAGAGCACATAGTGGTCAATTACAAGTTTACTTAACCCTGAAGGTGTGCAGCCTCAACTGTATTATACATTGAAGCAGGTATATTCCAGGGTTGTATATTAACAGGGCTGGCAGCAAAAATAAATCGTTTTAAAGCATTTAAGGTAGCACAGCAATACATAATTGTATTGCAACTGGTTGTATTTATGTCTGTAGAGTAATTAAAGAAGAATATTAATAGTTTTGTAAAAAATAGATGCTGACATTACCACCTGACAGAGTCTACTGGACCCATTTCTTCTGTTCTACATTAAAGCATCCGTACACTCAAGACTCCTACCACTACCGTCACACAGCCTGTTTTTTAATGGCGGCGATAGTGTTTGTAATGCACTTCACAGATAAAAGAAAAGGGTTTAGTTTAAGTCATGACTTCTGTCAGCTGGCTTTCTGATTGGGTATCGATTTGTTCCAGGTGTCAATCAACAGGTGTGTTTGTCCTCTGGGTTTCCCTCACACATCAGAATTTCTGATCGTAAATATTCGACATGTTGCACGTCAAATCAAGTTTGGAAAAACACAAACCAACTTATCACAAAATCTTCCGGAATCAACAAGGATTACACTTAAGGACTACAAGCAAGAAATACATTTGATCTCCAAGGACATTTTCCATACTCTGTTCCAAGTGAAAAAACACTGTGCCGTCACATACAGCCCCCACATTACCAATACAAATTTTATTGTGAATCACTAATCTTAAAGGAGAGAATTTTTTTTTTTCTACTTTTACACAAATTAATATAAATCATAGGGGTTCGCAGAAAGCGTCTTAAAGTTTGAGCTCAAAATACACCACAGATCTTATTACACCACGCTCCAGATGCAGGTGAAAACAGGTGACGCTAACAGGAGTGTTGGCAGGGACGTTTATAAGCAAACGGACGCAAAACAAACGCATACGCGAAAGTACTCAATACAAACCAGTCTGTAATTTACATACACACGGCTTTCTATAAGTCTAAGTACCCATGACAAACCAGTTGCGCGTTTACAAATCTTGCACACTGCTTTCTATAAGTGAACGGACAAACGTGTCGGTGACAATTTATTGTTTATATTAAGTTGCCACAGATCCCTGTGGTCTGAAAATACCAGCACTTACAATGTCTTTGTCTGCAGCTTTGCCTCGTTCAGTCTGGAGGATTTCCATTGACCAAAATGGCGGTAGCGCCATGGGTGGACACGTTCAGAAAATGCGGTGGAAATATTATAATAAGAACAGCTACCTACGTCAAAAGAGCGAAATCTGAACGGCTCGTTTTCTCACAGGATGGCAGAGGTAGGCTCAGAGTTGACAGATGCGCCAGAGTCCCGATTAGATCACTTAAACATTAAATGGCCACTTTAACTGAACAACGGTATGTTGGAATTCGATTTGATGAACAACTTCAGTAAAATTGTAGTCTCCTAGTAGTGTCTAATCATTAACTTCTGTGTTTCTGTCTGTGTGATGAGAGTAATGGGCACGGCAGAGTTCCACCAAAGTGTTTAAAGGCATCAACTTGGGAGCGAGACTTACCCTGCGGGCGACAAGTAGCCCAGTGCAGTAGGCTGCAGCGTAATTGGTCAAACCCACACTGATGCCATACTTGGGCAGCTCATGGGAGTAGGCCGCACACACGATCATGTCACCCTCGATCTTGGCATAGGCGACCTAAAGAAAGACATCCATCACAAATTGTCTGTATGCATGAAAATCAACACTACAGCCCAATTTGTCACAACGGGACGATCTGGAAGAGCGTTTACATCAATAAACATCAACTATAAATGACAACACATTTGTGAATATCAAAACCAACAGACGAATGTCGATTCGAACATGTGTCCTCCCAACCAAAGCAATACTTGGCATCTGTGGGGTTGTCACAGAATAATCTAATGCGGAAAAGAACAGCTTTAAACCAACCTGGCAGATAATGTCCCTGTTGGTGAAACGGACGATCATCCTATACTTGGGTGTGTTGTACTTATTCTTGTCTTGGATAACCAGGCGCTTGCGGGCAAAGTAATCTGTTTTACCCTCTGGAAAGCAAAATAAAAGTCAAATCAAAACCAGGTCTCCCTTTCAGATTTACCTTTAATAAGACCTCCATTTACCTCTCCTTCTCCTGAACTTCACCTGGTACCTCTTGAAGTAGGCCTTGTTCTTCACTACTTTAACAAATCCCTAAAAGATAACAGAACAGTTTATGAAAATCACATTTCAGAACGATGTAAACCATGCAAAATAAAAACGCCGCAATAAAAACGAACTCGATCCGATTGTTAAAGCTCCAAACCTATGTGCACGTCTACAAGTTTAGCACGTTAGCATTGAGCATGTCAAGCTAGTCATGCAAGTGTCTGAACGCTGTTCAATACTTCATTCATGCATTTTTGAGAACGTGCGAGATTTCGAAAACGATTAATACTACGGCAGACGCGGTCTACAGTATGCGTCGCTCTCCAACACTCATGTGGGAAGGGCTTGAAATCAGCCATAAGGCCACGCTCGAAATGTACCGGACTCCGTCCGTCCGAGAAAATCTTAATCCATCCTTTTATTTTCCGACATAACATTATAACGAAAGGGCACCAAACAGACAATTAACCTTTAGGGAACATGATAACAGTAATATTGAGGCGCCGTACTGACCATTTTGCAGACTTTTCAGTCTCCTAAGCCGGAGCCTGGAGTCAAACTGGGGAGTTTAGACTCCGCCGCACTGGAAAAAGAAAGAATGAGGTGCGCATGTGCTGTAAATACCGTCCGCCGGAAAGCTGATGAGGAAACGCGAAGAGACCTCTGCTGCTTTGGATGAATAATTGCGATTATGGTCACATACCGCACATTTTGTCTTGTATTTAATATACAGTTTTAACACTTTTTTTGCAAAAAAATCTTAAAGACGTAAGATTTAATTCAGCTGTTCATTTTAATATCATTTGTAACATTAAACTTTAAAAGCAGTGGCACTTGACAGATCTAGTGCGGTTGTTTTTAATCATTTTGTTAGTTGTAACTTAAATAATATCTGTTTTTGGACAATGCTGACAGTTTTTGACAGCTGAGCTAGCTAGACACGCCTTGACAGGAGAGATGATGAACGTGTAAGTGGAGAAAGTCATTATTATGTTGGCTTGAGTGAGCCAACATACTGATATGCTAAATAAACTTATTATTATTCTCCTGACAAAACATTTCTGACTGCTACTCCCCCTAGAGCTTTCTAGCTACAGCCACTAAACTTCCCACACATCTTCAGACTGGTCTCACTTGAGTTGCTTTATCTTTTCTAAGGGATTGGACTTACGGTTTTCCTAAAAAGGCCGATCAAACTCTCCAAAAAGTCCCATTGACTTACATTGATGGAATGTTCAGGGAAGACGTTCAAAATGTTAACTGCCAACTTTGAAACATAAACATACACTCACTCTCCATAAATCTCTGCATTCATCTCTACCTACCTATCTACCAACTCATCTTTTTATCTCTTTATAACTTATTCTTTTTATCTATAACACTAACCTCTTTTTCCTTTCTATCTCTTTTCTTAAAATATTTCTTTCTTTAAAATTATTAACTTTAATTATTACATTTCTTTAAAATTAGACCTACCTATTTACCTACCTATCTACTTATCTTTTTATCTATTTATCTTTTTATCGATAACACTAACCTCTTTTTCTTTTCTATCTCTTTGCTTAAAAAAATAAAATAATAATTTTGTCGCATTGGGATAAATTTTTATAAATGTTGCTTTGGATAAATGTGTCTGCTTAATGACTAAATGCAAATCTGTCTATCTTTCTGTCTGTCTGTCTGTCTGTCTGTCTGTCTGTCTGTCTCTCTGTCTGTCTGTCTGTCTGTCTGTCTGTCTGTCTGTCTGTCTGTCTGTCTGTCTGTCTGTCTGTCTACCTACTTATCTACTTATCTTTTTATCTAATTATTTATTTATCTTTATATCTATAACACTGACCTCTTTTTCCTTTCTATCTCTTTTCTTAAAAAAATATATAATTTTATCGCTTTTTATAAACATGTCTGCTAAATGCACTAATATCATCCATCAATCCATCTTTCTTTCTCTACAATTATTAACTTTTAAACATAAACTATTTATCTACTCATCTGTCTGTCTGTCTCTACACACAACTCTACACAATTCAAACTTTTACACCAAAATTTCTCAAGCCAACATAAAGTTTGTTCACAAACTATAACCTCATCTAGTTTGTATTATAAAATAGGTTCCACGTCTCGTGTGCTGGATTTATGCGTCAATCATGCATTGTTGAGGAGAGAAAGGTGTGTCCTACAGAAAGAAATGAGATTGACGTCAGCCAAACCAGGGAAAACCAGAAAAGTTGGTTGCCTGTGCGACGTCTTCTGCCACCTGTGTATACGAACCGAGCCTAGTCATGTAAGTCTATAAAAGTCTATTTTTTGCTAAAGATCTAGCAATCGGATGGCGAGTTGTTTATTTGATTTGTATATCTCGTTTCTTTTTACAAAGGTAGCATGTTATAACAGAATACAAATAATAAACGGGACAAATGCAGCACGTAAAGGACAATAGTGACACAACATGATTAAAACGATCAAATCCATTTGGGTTTACTTACAAAACATTCACATCGCATTCTCTTTTTGACACACAGCATCGCTTCAATACTAAAACATATGGATGGAATCCGATAGTGTTGTGTCTGCATCACTATTATCCTTTAGTGATATTTCCTGCATATTTAACGTAACGTAAAAATAACACAATAGATGAGGGGCCGTATTATTATTAAACATTATATTAGACATTGTTAGAATATGTCTTGAGGTTATCTTTCATGGTTGTCTACATCGAGAGGTCTACATTTCATAATTGGACATTAAAAGTGAACTTTTATAACAAAGTTGACTAAAATTGTTAAGCGTCGCTTTAAATGGTTGTTGGTCTTCTTAATTTTGGTTGCTAATAAGTTATGTTTATGTTGGACCTTCTATGAACAGCAGAGGGCGATAGAGAATCAGTAATTCACTCAGGTAGTGCATATGTGCGCATGCGCAGTTTTCTTCTGGTGGCATGAGCGACTGCTGGAGGAGCTGCGGTAACTGCACCGCTGTCTGCGCACACACGGGCTTATACGTTGAGTCTATGGAGTGGACTGTTGAAATCCGGCCCCGGTGTAAAAACTGACCGCTGACGTCGGGCTTGAACCCAGTGCGCAAGGTTATGCAAGTTTAGCTCGCTCCATGGAAAGATAATATTTAACTCAGACCCTTGGGATCCAAAAAGGCTTCAAGGTAAACAAATTGACGGTATTTAGTGTGTCTGTGTGTTCCTGTTGCGGTGGGAGTGTGAATACCGACCAGCGTCCGTTGGTTGTTGTGGCTGTTTTAGATACAGTTGTTTTATCCGTCCTGTTTCATCTCATATCCTACCACCTGATAAAGTACAGTCAAAATACTAAAATAAAATTCAATAACTGTCAGTTTGGCTACTCATGAAACGGTCAATACAGGTTGAAGTGTAGACTGTCCGTTAGCCACCACTGCTAACACCTTTAGCCAGAGTCTCAGACATCTGTTAAACAGAACAGTAAACGTCGACATGTATGTATATTATAATATTTTGTTATGCAGGTGTAACCGGCTATATGTTAACAATATTTTATTGTTGTAATACTATTTCAAGTCTTGCATACATAATGGTCAGGGGATCTCATGGGGGACTCTGGGTTGTTTGCCAGAAGATATTGAATAACGGGTATACATGTCCTCATAGCTATTTTAATATTATTTTGCTTCTGACTATTAAATTCACGTGTGTAAGCAGCATACAGTACTATCCCAGGTCACCGGACGTTACCGCACGTGCATGCGATCAAAACATTTCCATGAATCACAGTGCCACGTTTAGATGTCTTGGGTGAGGTGAGAGCCGAGCATCATGTATTGATAAGAGAAAACCGGTCGAGTAAACACACATGATCTATTGTGTTTTGTGGTGTTTAGAGGGGAAGTTCTCACAAATGCCTGAATGTCAAAATACAAACCTATGCAGCATGGGTGCTTTCCACTTTAATATGTTGCTTTACATGCCTTACCTTTACATCATGCAGTGCATCTGGAATGTTTAGGGGATTTTGAGTTGGTTATAGTTGGAAGCATGTGCTTGTAGCTTAACGTTCTTGTACTTTGTGTTGTGACTTCCACATTATGAAAGATATTCAGAAATAACTAGATCGTGCCTCCTGTCTATTTTTTGGATCTTTAAATGGACTCCACAACTGCGTGTTTGAAGATTTTTATTGTGTACATATTTTTAAATGTTTTGATTGGATTATATATTCATGTGTTATAATACTTTAATTGCTGTTGGATTTAAAGGCCATATTGGAAAACAGTCGATGTTCCATATTGTTAACAAAAAGTGCAACATAAGGACTGCATTGTACAATAAATTGTTCAAATGCTAAGAAATACTCTCAGAAACCTTTAGTTTGGCATGTTTAGTTGATATAATAGCATGATATCTCCAGATCTAAGGTCATGTGTTATGTGCTGTTGTGCATTCAGGAAATGGACGGAGTATGACCTGAGAGGCATGAGTTTCATGCCTGATACAATTTTTGTGATTATGTTGACTGTAACAGTAATGTTTGTAGGTCCTTTATGGGTTTTTGTGGGAATCCTAATGCTTGTTGTGTTGCCCAAGTCGTGTTATTCTCTGCAGTGCTTACAATGACTTGCCTGTACTTGTCTTCTAGAAGATGCCTTCTAGACCCTTGCTTTTGAATTGATATTTTCCCAGTAGCCTATAAGGGATTGTTTATTGTACCACTTACATAAACCTTTTGTAGCCTGGATATGTTAGCAAGCTGCTCCAGTTTTTTTCATAATATTTTTCACATTAAATCGCTGATCCGCACAAGAATGTTTAGGTCTGCTTTAAGTGGCCTTCTGCGTGCCTTTCTCATTTTTCCCCATCGACTTTCTTTTCTTTCTCCCTGTCTCACTCTAGCCAAACACTCACTCACAGTCTCACATGCATATTAGCTTACATTTGGCCTAAGCAAATGTAACTTGTGTTAGCTTTGCAGGCAGGCAGGCCTTATTGTAGTTCCCGTTCTTTGAGATTATCTTGTTGTCTCAGACTGCATGACAGAGGGAATTTCTAAGCAGTAGCATATAGTCATGCAGGAGCCCACAGGTTGATAACAAGCCTGGCATATGCAAAACATCAAAAGTCCTGATCACTGAAAGAGAGGGGAAGATATAATGAAACATAATGGTATAACTTGATGAGGTCTGGTTGTGTTCCTGTCTCTCTCTAACTCACACCTTTCATAATCTAATAGGGGGCATGTTTACCTGCCACAAATCATTTGCTATAGATTCAAATCTCATTGATGTACACAAAAAAAGATATCAGAAAAAGCAAAGTACAATTTCTGTTTGATCGGAGCAGGGGAAAAGATTGAAAATGTGTGCTTGTTAACATTATGATTCCGGTGTTGGCGTGTCATGTCTTTCGTTGATAAACGTTTTTTCTTTACTCACTCAATTCAGTATTCAGATGTGTTGCTTCCTCCATCACTGTCGCCTCCTCAGATAAACAAAGACAAGGAAAACTGTGGATTTGATTTATGCGTGTTGTTGCAGGATAAGATGTCTGGATAACACACCACCTGCGAGACAGCCCCTGCTGCAGGCCCGTACAGAGAACATCTTTAAACTTGCTGTGATTTCTGAAGACCTTAAACATTCCATTACAATAAGTCCCTAAAGCGCTGTTCTAAATCAATGGTTTAGTGTTACATAATGTGAGAGCAGACCATCTGTTCTATGTGGGAAGTCTATATACAGTACATGACAAAGTCTGTGGCTGTTATGTCTTAAAAGAGATTTATGGGATAATGCAGTCTGAGCTCTATATTATTACAGAAAGGACATTTTTACACGATGTAAAAGTGAAGTGCGAATTTCTGAGCCACTAGTAATTTCAGCCATCTGTATAATAGTTGGTTGGATGGTCAGATAGTCCTGCCCCAATCTTGCACCTTTGGTTGACCGTATGGATGCTAAAATAAACAGCTTTCTTTTCATCACAGTATTTACATATTTCACAGGTGTAACAGTTTACAGTTTGAATTCGTCCTGTGAATTACATGTCCTTTATCTGCCTCATTCATTTAACATCTTCTCAACAAGTGCTGCAAATGATAAATCCCGGTTTTTCATGAACCGTTTTTTGGTTGTTGTGTTAAAGCTCTTGATGTGTGTTGTCTGGCAGTAGGTTGGCTACCCTGTTGACTATTTGGACAGCTGAAGCTGAATTTATAACAGACAGTGGGGGAGCTGAAGCTGAATTTATAACAGACAGTGGGGGACTCAGCGCTTTGGATAAAGATGTGTCTGACTCCTGCTCTCTTTGCTTAAGGAATAAACCTTGAGTCAGGCCTGTACCTTTCCTTTTGCTGATTCTAAGTTGTTGTAACTGTGAGTTTTCATACTTGTTATCATCCAGTTGTGTTGGTTACATCTTTGCTAGTGTCGGTGCCGTCCACATAAAATCTTGCTAATTTCATTTCACAAAAACATTAGTCAATGTGACATTTACATAAAATGGAAGCGATCTTGCAGGAATAAATGCTGCTGTCATATATTGTGAAACATCAGTCTACACTGTGTCCGCATCTCAAAGTATTTTATTCTTGGATTTGTCAGACAGCTCATTGTTTCCATTACAAGTAAATTATGTAATCGTATGGCTCTCTGCAGAGCTAACGGGAATCACCCTGTACGGGGTCGGCCTAGGGACGTTTCACTAAAAACACTGGTCATTTCTAGCTTGTTTCCTGTTTTTCTATGCAAGACAGGATCTATGCCAGCATGCATGTTTGGCATTGGTTTGTAAGTGGCTTTACAAAATGTCAGATGCTATTATTATTATTGTTTTCAGACTCCGTCTTTAATGAACACGGTCTTAACGGCCTCTCACTCTGTTTCTGATCAGCTGGCCATGGGTTTAATGGGTTGCTGGAAAGCTATGTGTTGACTTCAGCATGTTTGGAGGTCTGTGTATTCTGTTTTTCCTTTTAAACAGCAGTGCAGATAGAAAATGCATGCACATCACTTTCTTGTTCTGCTTCCAGGATGAGCCAAGGACTGGCTGTCAGGGCTGTTATTGACATCAGCCCAGAACGTTAAAGCAACACTTTATAGTTTTTTACCTTAAAATAATGTCTCTTAAATAATTTCAGGGGTAACAACTGGATGAATTTTGCTCACGCCTCTGTCTGAGCAGCATCATTGTGGCTACAACCACACTCTGTAAATTCTGTGTTCGGGTTGGTACACAGAGCCCCGCTCATCTCCTGCCTGTGGAAGCGTGAGAAATGGTTTCCAAACAACGTTTCTGCATTCACCGGTTTAATCAGTTTAGTCAGGAAATTCACGTGTATTCCGCTGCTCTAACAACATTATTTATGACACCGGGAACAGACAACTGCGCTTTTCAACCACATGGGGAAGCAGTGAGCAAAAAGTTAAATTGTGTGGCTTTAATGTTACCTTCCTATACCGGGGTCCTATTGGGGTATTTTTGCAGTGAAAATGTAGCAAGGTACTGAAAAAAATGGACCAAATTGCACTATGACTGACTGATCTGCGATGTGGCTGTGTTGTTTTTTTTTCTCTTTTTAAATTAATAGAAAATTACTCCACTGAATCAAGGTAGGCGCTTTATAACCTCTCATTAAACATAATAAAAATGCTTGAGGTCTAACTTTCCTCTCCTCATTTGTCATGTTCAGCAAACATAGCCCAGCGTCTCTGCATGAATCATTTAGGAGGTCAGGGTAAAGGAAGCGATATTGTTCTGTTTCCTAACAGATGCTCTTCGTCTTCGGAGAAATAAGGCCTTGTACTTTAATACAGTAAGATGCTGAGGCGAGCCTACCTAGATTATCTTGCATCAGCTTAAATATTGACATGATCTACTAGGGAGCATTGCTAAAATTTAGTTCCTCACTTGCTATTTAAATACTAAGCCAATTTGTAGGTTCCTGCATGCAAAAGTATAAAATCTGCTTTTGGTTTTTGAAGCCAGGCAACATCATTTTTGCATGTGTGTGCACTGCAGCTCATCGTGCACAGGAACAGCTGTGTGAATGTGTTACAGCGGTATCCACTATCCAGATACAGAATGCGGGCACAAAGGCCCACGGGGTTGTAAAGAGGAAACAAGCAGACCTGCCTTGCAGCGAAAGAAACCAGCTGAACCGAAAAATCATGCCAGTCCAGATCACAACTCTATATGATAGACCACTGGATATGTGTGAGATCTCACTGAACCACTGCTGTTTAGTTTGTCATGCTCAGCTGGAATGTTATTCTTAAGTTTATTAGGTATGAGAGAATATGCAAAACCTGGATTTGAATTGGCAGAAAATATTTGTATATTTGGTCATGGTCTTTTTTTTATGCATTATTAGTTTGACTTATGTACATTTTGAATTTGGGGGGAAGTCCAACTTCATGCTAATATTCAGTAAAACACAAATAAACCAGTACATTAGCTCTATAAGACATACGATTTTAAAGTGATAGTTCACCCAAAAACGTAAATTGTCATTATTTACCCAACCTCAGGTTGTCCCAAACTTGTATATACGTTTCTTTCTGCTAAACACAAAGAAAGATTTTTGGAAGAATGTTAGTAACCAAACAGATCTCTTCCCACATTTGCTGCCATAGTAGGGAAAATTAAATACTACCGGAGTAAATGGGGGATGAGGTCTGTTTGGTGACTGCTGAAGAAAGAAATGTATACAGGTTTGGAACAATCTGAGAGTGAGTAAATGATGACAGATTTATTTTTGGGTAACCTATTCCTTTAATGCCATGCCACTAACAAAAGCTTTATGAGTATTAACTTATTATATATGTCACCTTATCAAAACATAAAACAAAAGAAATCAGTCAACATTCTTTTTAATCCTTACTCTTTTATTCATGTTTGAACATTCTCCCGTTGTTTCCTTCTGCCTCTTTAAAAAAACGTCATCTAAGAAAACGTTGTCTTAAAGTCATTTCTAGGGAATGTTTTTTTATTCAGTGATTTGGGAGACCACGAAAACCATGCGTGCGACACGTCTTGTCATAATTTGTCAGAAATGGGAGGTCGCAAGAGGAAACGTAAGCTGAATAATAGAGCATTCAGAGAAGTGCTTATGCAAATGAGAAACCTGCTTTGCTGTGCAGATATAGACTTCCCCTGAGTTTATCATTACAGCTCACTTTAGCGAAACTCAGTGCGGTAAGCAGGAAAAGGGCTTTTTTTCTCTGTTGGGTGAATTCCAACTCATGAGTTTGTGATACAGCAGCTGTAAATGACTGTAGTGACTGACACAGCTTCTGTACAGCTGTCTTAATGACTGCTGGAGCACTTTGACCCGTAGTGACAGCGTGACTTTGAAAAACTGTTCAGATGACTTCAGAAATCCTAACTTGTAAAGACAGGAGACTCTCAGTGGATTCAAGATTTAAGGGTTATTTGTTTTTTAATGGTTTCTCTTGTGGCTTGGTTAATGGAATTGGTTTATGAGTGGACTTCAGTGAAATCTTTCTTTAGGTAAGAGCAATGTAAAGTTTCTTCTTTTAATAAAGGAAGGAATCATTATTATTAGAGAAAGTTAAGTACAATAATCTCGTAGAACTAGATTAGGGATTTCAGCCCTTAAGAGTTTGGGCCTTTCTGGAATGGTGTTACAAAATGTCTCTGCTCGGTCTGTTGATACTCTTTGCTAGTGCTCTGCAATCGAAGGTTAATCGTAATCGGCAATTTTAGCCTTCATCAATTACAAAAACAAAATAATCGAGGTAAACGATTATTGTGCTACATTCCTTTTTGCAAGGATCCTCTCTTTTCTTGTAGTATAAATCCACAGCGCACCCTTTTCTTTACAGTGGTTCAGCAGAGCTATTTCTTTACATTTATTGTTCAGTTAAATTCAGATTTTAAAAGCCAAGTTTTTTATTTTCTATGTTGTTTTATTGGTTAATGAGTAATCGTGTTAAATAATCGGGATCTCAACATTGGCCAAAATAATCGTGATTATAATTTTTGTTATAATTGAGCAGTCCTACTATTTGCTTTGTGCTTTTAATAATTGTATTTGTTTAGATATCATCTCTGTGATTCGGAGCGAGTCATTTTATACACTCCGCTCTTATCTTTTAGTTGGAAAGTACACAACTACCTCAAACATTTTCTTAGTCTAACCTTTGTAGCAGTTGTCTTTGAAAATATCAAGTGACACATGTCATCCAATTCACATGCGTGCACACCTAAATAATGACCTAGTAAACCATTCTGTGCTTGTGGCTGTAAATAATTTTTACATCAAACCCTTACACAGCAGTTTAGAGACTCTGTTCCAAAGACGAAGCCAAAGAAAAGTGACGTTCTTGGTCAGATTTTTCACCAGAAGGGATAGTTCACCCCAAAATGTAAATTCTGTCATCATTTACTCACCCTCAACCTGTGTAAATTTCTTTGGTTCTGTTGAACACAAAGATATTTGGAAGAATGTTTGCAATTTTCAGTTCTGGGACATGACTCACACCAAAGTAGAAAAAAAAAGTTTTCTTGCCAAAAGCCTGTTTAGAAGTAATATGCTGTACCATTCAAACCAAGTACGAAAATCGTTGAATATGTTTGCGGTAATATACAGTTCCAGGAGTTTGTTTCCTACTTTCAAATCTTTTTGCATGCTAGAAATGTAATGCATGTGTATCATGTTGAAGCACCCTTGAATTCGTTGCAAATGTTGTTGCAAAATGAAAACTTTGAAACAGATGTGTGACGCAGAGTGTAAACTAAAATCTCCATTGTTCACCTAATCTCTTGAAATGTAAAAGTAACCTATTACTAAGGCCACCTTTTTGCGTTTGCAAAACAATGCCTATGATTTTTGTTATGCTTTCTGGATTCACTTTACCATTTTAATAAATTTGATTGTTGTTGTACCGTAGGTGGCGACAGACAAGGTAACGGGCAAGCTGAGTTCAACTCTTTCATGGGTGAAGAACTCAGTGTCGCATACGGTGAGTCAGATGGCTAGTCAGGTGGCCACACCCTCTTCGCTGCACACCGCTGTGGCATCGTCAACTGCCTCCCTGTCGTCGCCCTCCTCGGTCTCCCCGACCCTGCTCAGCCCGGATGATGTGGAGCTTTTGGCCAAACTAGAGGAGCAAAACAGGTAAAGGCTGGACGATTTGTTTCCAATCTTCATCATATTTGTCTAAAAACTAGGGATGTAACGATATGAAAATCTCACTGTATGATAATACATTGATATAAAGTATGAAATTTATTGCAATATTTTTAATGGCAAATGATGACTTTGAAACGTGCCATAAGCATCCTCTTTTCTTTATCCTCTAATCTTAACTGTTGCTTAGAGGTATGAGTTATATTGTGAGATGGGTCAAATGATCTAAAAATCCCTTTTATAAAATAAAATAATTGCCAGATGGACCTTGCCAAAGGCAACATCTATTATTTTGGTAACACTTTAGTATAGGGATTAGTGACCAATTCTCACTATTAACTAGTTGCTTATAATTTTTTGTACTTACAGAATAAAGCACATATTCTGCATGATCACATTCTACATCCCTACTCCTACCCAATGCCTAAACCTATGAACTACCTTATAAACTATAAATAAGCACCAGATTAGGAGTTTATTGAGGCAACATTTTGTAGTTAATGGTTTGTTAATAGCAATAATTGAACCTTAAATTAAAGTGTGACAATTATTTTTTGAACATTCTCTATGTTAGGCCAAGAAAGGCCTATCGTTTCATACAGTCATGTGAGCGCGATTATATTGAGACAATTTTGCTTTTGCGATAGCACGATATCAATAATATCGTTACATCCCTACTAAAAACCATAGCAGTGTAAAACATTACTGATTCAATGTTGTGCCCAAAGCATTTGAGAAAAGCCTAGATTGTCATTTTAGATGCATTGCTGTTGCATACATAAAATAAGCTGAAAGCATGGGAAGGAATCACATATGTAGTGATGTCTGAATGTCTCCTTTGAATATTACACATACCTTAAATCTCTTATTTTAGGTCATTAATAGTTGAAAGCATTTTATTGTGTTTATAGCATTCTTTCATGCTTAACAGCAGGAAGTTGTAAAGGTCCTCTTGCTCTTTCTTAACAAAGCACTTTTTCACATTTTTATTGGGCTTTAGTCTTGGAGGCTGTTTCCTTTTAAAGTATGTTCACCCTTGAATTGATGAGCTCTAGTCCAGTATCTAGATTCTCTGATAGTGTGGTCCGAACTTAGACAGCACTTAAGTACATTGTTTTGTCAAGAGTGTTGACATGTTGTTAACACAGTGAAGTCTTCGCCGGGTTGGCTGTTTTGTGTTTTTAGACAAGTGATGGCACAATGCTCGTCCAAATAAATATAGATTCTGTGAGCGATGCATATCAGATGAAACAAACATGGATATGACTGCAGATGACCACAGGCCTC
Source organism: Barbatula barbatula (assembly GCF_947034865.1). Classification (NCBI taxonomy): domain Eukaryota; kingdom Metazoa; phylum Chordata; class Actinopteri; order Cypriniformes; family Nemacheilidae; genus Barbatula; species Barbatula barbatula. The sequence goes on from NC_136770.1 coordinate 18,948,338, forward strand.
TCACAGATACCCTCCGACTGGATGGAGCTAAAAATAAGCAATCCCGCCCATTATGCACTGTAATTTCCATTCCAACACTCCATATGCCAGTAATCTGCAGATTTGCACACATTGACTAGCAATTATTGTTGACTGCAGATCAGGGATGACATCTGACGATATTGAGAAGTGTCTGTTAAATAAAGCAGGATTACAGTGGAAATCTATATCTTATAATTCACATAATATTTAGGCCTAGTCCACACGTACACTGGTATTTTTATAAACTGAGTTTTTCATTCTACATAAAAAAAACATGTGTCCATACGAAGTGGAAAAAAACGCTATAAAGCGCTATCAAAAGCATGCCATAATCCTAACCATAAAGCTGTGTTGGCCAATCAGAACCCTGTAATCTGACAATGGAGATTCCGATGACATATGCCAAATCTCCAATTTCACCGTCTACACGACAACACTGAAACCGGAGTTTCTGAAAATGTTCACACTGGCAGAATTTTTAAAAAAGTTTGGTTTCAGTGACCGAGTTTTCTGCGTTTGGGTATGGACATATGGGCAAACCGCATTGAAAAAAACGATGATTTTGACAATACACGTGTTCGTGTGGACAGTGCCTTAATCAGTATGTACTGTAGACTCAGTTTGACCTGTGACCTTTATTAAATGGCAGCATGGGTACGGTGCACGAACAGCTGACCACTGACATCAGAACTCATCAGGACAGCTGGAGGCCACAGCTGGTCCCAAAGCAGACTAACAATGCCCATTCACCTGCTGTCTGCCACAATACTCATTCCATTAGGGTAATGCTGTCTGGAGTGTGTTTAACAAAGCAGTGTTTAAAAAAAGAAGCAGTGGTTAAAAGCTTATTTTACACATGAACAACTGACCATCACATTTCAGTAGTTCAGGTCAGTATTTTGGTGTTGTTTACCAGTAATTGTGTTACATTGTGTCAGAAGACTTATTCTTGTTTTTGAAGGGATAGTCCACCCAAATATTCTGTGATGAATTACTCATCCTCATGTTGTTCCAAACCTTTATACAATATTTTTTCTAAGAAAGATTTTTGGACGAATGTTAGCAACTGAGATTTAAGGGCACAATGGACTGCCGAAGGAAATTACTACACAAAGTAGTGTATTTTATTTTGTTCTGTTGAACACAAAATAATATATTTTGAAGAATTTATGAAACAAAAGGTTTTGGGGTACCTCTCACTATAATTTTTGTATTACCCCAGAAAGGGTCATTTCTGTTGCTAAAATTCTTCTCAGTATATTTTTTGTGTGTGTGTTCAACAGTACAAAGAAATAAAGGTCTACAGGTTTGGAACTACTTAATTTTTGGGTGGACTATCCCTTTAAGCTTGAATCTTAAACAATTGCAAGGTTAAGAAAATCAATTTTTGCAATGTATACATCAATCAGAAGATACACATTTCAAAAAACCTTTTTTCAGTGACCGGAATCGCATTTGACCTTGGCTGTTTCCAAATGTAAATGGTAAGGCTGACCTTTTTGTGAGATTTTGCGTTTGTGGATCATAGCCCCTCCTATTTCCTCATGAATTATTAATAAGGTATGGAGTGAAGAACCATTTAGGGATGGCTACTCTCAGTCCACGCGTGCTTTGAGCTCAGTGTTTTTGCTATCACAGACTGGTTTCAGTGTTAGAACAGAATCGGAATGAATTGGCTCGAGTGCAACACCCACACAGTTTTGCTGCAGCATAGAAAGTAGGGCAGCCGCTCAGAGGATCTGTGGAGCGTTTTGAGCTCTGATTTTTCACATGTGGGCATACGAGCTAGTACAACCACAGGTTGAAACAGGGCGTAGAGTGACGCTTCCAGCATTACCAAAGAGTACCAATGTGTTCCGAATCGAACCCATATTTTTGCTTAGGAAAGTGAGTCTGTTTATTTCAGAGTCATTTCTTGGTCTTCATATATAGTATTTATAGTGACAATATACAGTCTTTTTTTGTGAAAACATAAAGCTAAAAAACAAACTTTTATAAAAATATGTATTAAACTGTAAAATATCGACCTAAATAAACAATTTGTTGTTTGCTGGAAACCTGTTTTTGTCATGTATGCTTGGCATTTCCATAGAGTTGCCCTAATACATTTAGAGCAGTTGACACTGTGGAGACACAGATTTGAACTCCACTGACAGAACTCGAGGTCGAGGGCCTTTGTACTTTAAAGATAAGCTTTGTGTGTGTGTATGCGAGTTCGACGGAGAGAGTGGGGTGATACGGAGACCGTAAGAGAGGCTGGGAAAGAACGATCTTGACTCGCAGATACACACATTGCCAATTAGGATTTCTTGGAGGACTAGGAAAGACATGCGGATTGCAGAATGAGCTTCCCATGGTGAGCAGCTTTACAGTAATACCTTTGATCAATTCTCTATCACACAACACCGCAGATGTAACCGAGCCGAGCGGAGATCTGCAGGCTGCCACAGATTTTATTAAGTCTTTTTCTCACGCAGTGTCTTGTTTACTGTTTGTCTGAGCGTTTCATTCATCCGTGGAACAGGTACTTTGCATTCTGATTTCTTGCGGCTGCTTTTACTCTGTGAAATTATTTAAAGAGTGGACTATGCAGTGTTTGTGTCCTGTACAAACATCTATGTTGCAGTTTAACCAGCAGTGAATCATTGACAGAGGCAACAACTGCAATGCAAATGCATTTTGTCTTGAATGTTTATTGAATCAGGTAGGACAAGACATTTTGAAATTTTTAACTGTAATTGTGGTTTCTCTGGGGTTTCCCTGGAAACTTCTGACCTGAGTAAATAACATATTCCTACACATTGGAGCTTTGGTGCTCACATGGAGATTCAGGTTTGTGCCAAGCTACCAACCAGTCTTGATCCCCATAAATATTGAGGTTTGTTTGGGATGGCTTTGGGTTTTTAAGAGTTCAGAAGTAAGAAATATTGTCACTTAATACAGGCTGGATTCATGGTACAAAACAGTAACTTTTTGACAAGTAGAAAAGTTTGATATTTTATCTAAATGTTTCGGTAGCTTGGTGAGGCTGATGTGACTCAAGAGTTAAGCAGTGACTTAGGCAACCACAACCAATTGGATAACATTCCCTTTTATCCCTGTGCAACTCATGACGGGAATATTAAGTAACCTTTACCTTTTTTATAGATCGTGTAGTGGCATGCGGCTTGGGTTAAAAAATATAGAGGAATTTGACTGGAAATGTCATGTTCTGAATGAGTTCGATTGAGACCGATAGTGTCTCCATCTCACTGCCCACCTACCATCAGTAACACATTCAATTTCACACCTTGATAACCGCCCCTCAGCTGTGAACCCTTCGACTTCTCGCCGCCTTTCACCCCTAACAACCGTGGCCCCCCTCGTGTGACCCAAATGCGGCTGTAACTGGATCTGGTCTCTGTGCCCTGGTGATGACGTCACCTAGTGCTGCCTTTAGAGGCCACAGCCCCTCTCTTTTTCCGAGATCAGGTTTCCATGGCTTTGTGTCTTTGCTGTCAGCTCTTAAATGTTAAAGGTTATTCTAGAACATTGCATGCCTTTCTTTCAGCTGATCCAGGGCCAGTTATGACAATAAGAGCAACTCCCAATTGCTTACAACCATAGAGGAATGGTTTCTTCATTTAACTTTAAATATGAGTTTTATAACTTTGTTTTGGAGGGTTTTACAGCTTGCTAGTAGTGGGGAAAGTATTTTTATTATGGGCAGATGCTTATGTGACTCGCCTTTAGGAATGTAATGATACAGCTCACGATTTACAATGTACAATACAAAACACAATACTGGGATTAGAATTACAATAGTATCACAATATTAAAACAGAATTTAAAAAATGAAACTTAAATAAACTTGTAACAATAGAACTTTTTATTGAACTTCTGTATGAAAAACAATAGTCATTTAATGAATTTTAAGATAAAATGAATATAAGGAAAGTAATTAGAGATCGACCGATGTGAGTTTTTCTATACAGATGCACATATTCTTGAGCTGAATTTTCATTTACGCAAATAAGTTTGATGGAAACCCGGCTATTGTCTGCATTAAACCATGCTTCCGAACAAATGTCATACACCGTTCTGGGCTGCTCCAGGTCAGGACATCTCTGTGTCTCAGAGCACTGTGCTGTCTGTTAGCAGGGTGGAGTAACGTAGCCCTCAATCAAGCTTCAGTGTTTGTGACAGCTGGCTCCTTCTCCATCCCGAAAATAAAACAAAACTTAGAACATTGGTTCTGATATGTTAGCAAGCAAGCTGCTGATAGTTTTCGACTACAGTCCTTAAAGTTAACTGCAAGTAACCGAACCTTCAACCAGCTGTACCATTGTGTCAGTGTCCGACGGTTCTATGCTATTTGTTTTTTCTTTCACCAAGTGAAGCAACATTTCATAGTTTACTAGTAATATATAGTAAATATATGGGCATAGGACTTTGAAATATCATAATTTAAGCATTGCCTTTATCTCCCAGGACTGTTGTTGAATCTTCCCTTCACATGCAGCAGCAGCACGTTCCACGGCAACAATAACACGGGGCTGCCCGCGGATGTGCCAGACTTTAAATCGGCGCTACTAAACAGGGATATCGGCCGATATATTTTTAAAAAGACAAATATGGACAGATATATCTGCCGTCCTCTAAAAGTTAATAAGAGAGTTAATCTGTCATCACCTACTATTGTACACCATATACAGTTTGTTCTATTTAATCTCAGTCTGTCGTAAATTTGTAAACAAAGTCTGATGGTAACTTTTGTGTTAAGTCAGTGCCCTAAGTTTGTGGACATTCACCAATGTTGGTTCATAGAATGGGCGGAAGTCTCTTTTTATCCTCTGCCCAAAACCCTGTTTGTCATTCAGTTTGCTGACAATGAACTTGGACGGCTTCCCTAAAACTGGTCTTTTTTATTGAAGCTCACATTTTGATTAAGCTTTTACTCAAGTGTGACTATTACCACTTCATTTGATGTGATGGATTGTCTTATTGTACATCTGTACATCAAGCCTTGCATTCATATGACATCCTTAAAGTTTTTCCTTGATTTTGATGTAGTGTAGGTCATAAACCAAAAAGTACACACACAATTGTTTATTTACCCTTTAATGACTTTGAATGGTTTTCTTTCCAGGTTGTTGGAGACAGACAGTAAGTCTTTACGCTCTGTAAATGGCTCTCGGAGGAACAGTGGCTCCTCATTGGTGTCCAGTTCATCAGCCTCCTCCAATTTATCACACCTAGAGGAGGATTCTTGGATTATGTGGGGACGAATTGTCAACGAGTGGGAAGACGTGCGGAAGAAGAAGGAAAAGCATCTGAAGGTGAGTAGATATATTTGTACGTTAAAAATGTATGCCAGTAACATAGAACTACATCATGCAGATATTCAATCAAAATAATACACAATGTTTTATCGATCCTTATGCCAACATTTAGAGATGTACATAAAGCGCAGATGTAGTGCAGTTTTACGTTAATACAAAACACTGAGAAAAAAACTAATTTTGTTAAATATAATAATCTTTATGTTTTGGGAGAGACAAGCTTTATGTAATGTAAAACAAAGTCATTCATAAAAAAACAAAAAAAACAAATTTCAAGTCCAATAATAGCATACATTGACATTTGTGTTCTAATGTTCTCTTTAAAATATTCAAATTGTTGTATTTGCACTTTGAATCCCACTTTCATCCTTTATCCTTTTACTCATTTTTAGTTCATTCCCCTGCTCAAATAGTAGCTTAGCTTTTTGAATATTCTCCTAGCACCTCTAAATTCATGTATTCTGCAGCAAATCTTGCTCCCATTAAACAGAAAAAAAGATTTCAAGCTCTGTTAGATCATCATATTACCAGCACACACTTATGCAGATTTCACAGAGCCGTGAACAACATCAGTGAGTCAAAACATATTGAGTTCAGGAGGACAAAATATATGCCACTTGTGTTACTGTGAACGGCCCCTTCCATGGGCTATAGAGGTGGGTGTCTTCTAGCCAAGCAGTAACAGAAGTCTTTTGTAAGGACTTGTGTTTTAACAAAGGCAGTCTTTAGCATGCACCAGAATGCTTTTGAAGAATCGTGCTAAAACAGTGTGTAGGGCGACTCTTGTCCGCTGGAAAGACCAGCTTTGTTCTGAGTCTGTGTTCTACTCAGCAGATGAGCACTGGACGCAGCTTTATCATGTCAAACGTAATTCTCACACAAAAACACAGAGCTGTGCTGTAGAAATCCCGGACAAGGTTATATTTAGTTAGCGGCATAACATTTTTATACTGTACGTTTGGGAGAACTGGCAAATAGTTTTAGGGGAAGCTTTTTTTTTTAAACCGTCCTAGGCCACGCAGAATTTTTTTATACGTTTTCATGTGAAAGGGTCTCGTGTAAATGGCTTATTAATAGTTTAGTTTTTATTTATCAATATGTTTTGTTACACACACCAAATTCATAAATGTAAATTTTAATTTTAATGGCAAGCGATCAGGTTGTGTCAGGGGGTTGTGTTTTCATCTGTAGTGATCAACTGGAATCATTGGTGCCTGTGTGTTTTTAGGATTTGGTTAGGAAAGGTATCCCCCATCACTTCAGAGCAATAGTATGGCAGCTGTTGTGCAACGCCCAGAATCTGCCCATAAAGGAACAGTACTCGGAGTTGCTGAAGATGACCTCGCCATGTGAAAAACTCATCCGAAGGGACATTGCCCGAACCTACCCTGAGCATGAGTTCTTTAAGGAGGACCAGCTGGGACAAGAGGTGCTTTTTAATGTCATGAAGGTAGGTCTTCTTGCTGGCCATCTGGAGTAACGATGAGGAACGAGTTGTCCTAAAACACTGCATACATCCTAGCAGTACATATCTCTCTCATTTATTGCTCTGTTTGTGTGTATATGTAGTTTATATTATTGCAGCATTTGAACCTACAACCTACTGACATAACATTTTCAAAATCAGCTCACTATAGGAAATGGAGCTTGTTTTACATTGGATAACTGATCAGAGCTCAGCATTTACCAGATCTGTCTCGGTTTGCAGGCTTATTCTCTGGTTGATCGAGAAGTGGGCTACTGTCAAGGAAGTGCTTTCATTGTTGGCCTTCTTCTAATGCAGGTAACAGAAGAAAAAATTACTTAAAACAACCGAATGATTTTTAACAAGTAGTATTATCGCCCATCGATTTAATTTTTTTTCTCATTAAAAGTTTGTGAGATATTTATGTATCTTGGCATTGTTTTTAAAACGTGATGTTTAAATGTTGTTTTTTCACAGATGCCAGAGGAGGAGGCTTTCTGCGTATTTGTGAAACTGATGCAGGACTATAGGCTCAGAGAGCTCTTTAAACCCAGTATGGCTGAACTGGGTCTTTGCATGTACCAATTTGAATATATGATTCAGGTCTGTGACTATCCAGCTTTTCAACTTAATTGGTCCTCCAATAAAAAAAATTGTAAGAATAAACTGCTTGTAGTAACCGTAATCTAATAGTCATCAACATTGTTATCATGTATGCCCCCTAATGTCATTCAAAGCACGTATATGACTCTTAGCTTAAGTGGAACACAAAAAATATATATTTTGAGAAATGTCGCTGGGGTTTTGTGTCCATATAATGGATGTCAATGAGGTCCAGTGTTGTTTGGTTACCAACATTCTTAAAAATATATTTTTGTGTTCTGTTGGAGAAAGTAAGTCATAAATGTTTGAAATGACATTTGGGTGTTCAAGTAATTTTTTTGGGGGGGTGAACTGTCACTTTGAGAGGATCTAGAGTTCTCACAGTCTGCTTTGATATCTTCTTTCAGGAGCAGCTCCCAGAGCTCCATGTGCACTTCCAGGCACAAAGTTTCCACACCTCCATGTATGCTTCATCCTGGTTCCTCACCATCTTTCTTACCTCATTTCCTCTTCCTGTCGCCACTAGGATCTTTGACATATTCATGTGTGAGGTAAGAAGACTTATTCTCTTTTTTCTTTTCTTTTTTTCCTCTTGCTCTTGCGCTCCCACTTCATATCATCAATACATTTAGCCACGTGTTTTGCATGGAGGCCTAAGCTAGTTGACTAAAGCGTGAATGTTTATTTCAACGGTGCGTGACTGCACCCTGCTGGAGCCATAATGTTACTGCAGATACATACTGAAACTTGAGTTTTCACAAGTCGGTGTCTTTATAGGGTTTAGAAATAGTGTTTCGTGTGGGGATGGCCATCCTGCAGATGAATCAGCCAGAACTCATGCAGTTGGACATGGAGGGGATGTTGCAGGTGTAGTATTTATAAAATGTTTTCTAAATACTCACACTTGGTAAAAGATTTTAATGCAAACGTGTAATGATCTATATAGAACCTTACATACCATTTGTCTAGGCTTTTGTCAGGAGTATACAAATGTATAAGATGTAAAGATTTGCAGTTAAGGTGTTTGACACTCAAAGTACAAGTATGCAGTATACAGTATGCTAAAAAATTCTCATGTAAAATAATAAACGGAAAGATTTACAAACTGTAGTGTTGTAGCATATTGCCGTGTATTATCATTTTATATTATAATATAGTATTCTGTAGTATTACCTGTAGTAAATACTGCATTTTATTTTAAAAGATCAAGAATTTATACTAAAGCATCTAACAGTATGGAGAGGAGCAGAGATGACGTATTTTTGTAGGCTTACCCGGAAGCCGCGCTGGTTCCCTCAACCGACAGCCTATGCATTTTTCCCAGAGACTTTTGGGAGATCGCAAAAATAAGCTCTGTGATTAACAAAGGTTTATGATGTTTACACTTTTGACTATCAAGATAACCTTTACAAATTAAGACAACATTTGTTACTTTTGAAGCCAAAATAAAATCAGCAGAAGTAAAAAGCTAGCAAGATGCTATAAACAGACTACACCACCACCAAGCCTCCGACATCTCTTTCAAACTTTATAAAAAATGTGTTCCCTGGTAAGTAATTACTCCGTGAATGAATCCGCATCTACGTTTTAAGAGATTTGTGCCCATGTTGCATTATTTGTGAGCTTTATAAGCGCGGTTACATCTAAAGTCCCCGCCAAAGGAAGTAGTCTCTTTTAGCAGCTTGTCAGCAACCGCAGAACACAAAAGATATTTTGAAGAATGTTGGTAACCTAACAGCACCAGTGTCTATTCACTTCTATTCTATGAATAAAAAACCAAGGCATGTGAATGGGTGCAGGTTAACAACATTGACAGAATTTTCTTTTTTGGGTGAACTATCACTTTAAAGCATGTCTAACAGACTAGTTTTCTAGTTGTAATATTTTTACATCTCTTGCAGCACTTTCAGAAGGTCATCCCTCACCAGCTGGATAGTGGACCGGACAAAGTCATCCAGGCTGCTTATCAAGTCAAATACAATGCCAAGAAAATGAAAAAGTAAGTTTTCATTTGTCTACATGTCTTTTTTTTTGTGTGTCTGTTTTTGTACCTCTGTTATTGATTAACTGTCTTTATGCTTTAGATTAGAGAAGGAATACACTACAATCAAAACCAAGGAAATGGAAGAACAGGTGGAGATCAAGGTGTGACAAGTCCCACAAGATACAAGCTACGTGTTGTAACAAAAAAATCTGAGTTTTACAGTTGTCTGACAGTGTTTATGTCGACCTTCTATTACAGAGACTACGAACAGAGAACAGACTTCTGAAGCAGCGAATAGACACTTTGGAAAAAGTAAGTCATCACCGAATGGTACTTTAGGAGAGGGGCAATGTAAACTGCGTATAAAATCATTCACTAAACAAACACATACATTCACCGCCATGTCTTCCCATATTTGCATATCTTAATTTGGTTCATTGCTCATCTCTTCGCATCCTCCGTCAGCCGTCATCTTTGCATCCTCTGTCAGCCATCGCAACGCTCATGTGTTTTGTCACCAATAACAAAAGCATGCACTCCCGACAAGGTGTATCATAACTGGCTGTCTGGCATGAATGTCATTAAAAACACGTAGAACGTTTATTTTTTGTTTATCATTATCTATGAAGTTGGTAAGTAAACAGAGGTCGTACCAAGAAGAAAATCGTGCAGGTGCTTTGGGTGAGCACATGGCTATGAAATAATACTCCAGTACCATGTAGGCCTAAGCGGTTGACTGACAGGTTGTTTCTTGAGCCTGAACATGCAGTGCTTGTTGGAATACTCTCTGCTTGTTTGTGTCATGCATGAAAAGAAAATAAGCCGAAGGTCAGAAGATCCCAAAACAGCTCATTGCTTGTAAACCACCTCCACCTCCGTCACCTCCCAGCATGGATTGTTTTTAGTTCAACTGAAGCACTAACTCAAACATCTAAAATAGTTGCCTGAACATTTTACACAAACACATCAGAAGGTTTTTCCACACCCTTGGTTTATTCTTACTCTATTCACGCTCAAACTGTCTTCTGCTTGGCCTTTTTTCACCCTGTTACGGTGCCACAATCTTTCTTAGTTACCTCTGACATTGTTTTATAGTGACACGTAGTGACCACCATGCTCAAACCATGTTCATTTTCTACCCCACACCACCATGTTTTAAAGCTGCTTCTGTAATTCCACAGATTTGTCTATTAAATGTGCCTTTATAACAGCTTCCAGTAGGGGTATGAAAAAGAACACTGTTTTCTGTCAAATCAATCTTATTGTTTTGTTCTGTGTCTTATTTCTCTTTGCTTTTTCCATTGTGGATTTTCTTTGTTTTTAGGAAAGTGCTTCTTTGGCAGATAGATTGATTCAGGTACAATTTTCACTCTCTCCTCCACCTTTTCAAGCTGTCCTTTCCTTACAAAATCTCACTGGTTCTATCTTTAGCTTTGCTTCATTTCCTTAAAACAAAATAAAGGACTCACAATCTAGGATAAAATAAGGCAAATTCTGACTTATGGGAAGAAGGCATCACTGTGCTTATTATCTTTGGGCTGCAGTCCTGATCATTGGTGAAAAACAGGAATAATCCTCATTCATAGTTCAAAAATGCTAAATCGAAGGCTAAAACTGCTAACAGCATGTTGCCACAACAGAGCTTGAGATCTAGCATTTATTTTCTCCATCCATGAGTCCGTTTCCGCCTTGTGCTCACCACTCATCCGTAATTGGTCAGGGTCAGGTGACACGAGCCCAAGAGGCTGAAGAGAACTATCTGGTCAAGCGGGAACTGGCCACGGTTAAGCAACACAACGAAGACACCAGCGCCCAGCTGGAGCAGGCGCACAACACCATCCGACAGCTCCAGCAGCAGCAGCCCTATGTGGTAAGGACCGTTTGTAGACATCACTACTTTTGGATGAGAGGCCTGTGATCTTCAAAACGCGAAAAGAGTCTGGGTTGACTAGCAACAAAATCTCTGCGACTGCAGAGCTTGCAGCTCTTGTGCTGAAGCTGTTTACATGCATGACTGCAGAGCAGAACAGCAGGGGTCATTTGCATGCACAACGATGCCAAGTGGGCTCATGGAAGTGTTTGGTCGACCTATAAATCTACACTGTCAACAGAATGACAAAATATGCCTTATCAATTTTTAACACGTGCATGTTCAACACAGAGACGGGCGGATAATGTATCATGTGCAGCAAGAAAAGTGCTCTTTTACATAATACTGTGTCGGGGTCTCATTATGATTTAATGGGGCTAGTGCGGTTAAAGAGAGATAACACTCCTGTCCGCTGCCGTTTTTGTTAATGCACGTCTGTAATACCAGCTGTAACGTGACAAGTCAGTTATATTGAATCGAGTCGAGTTGAGTTTGTACTGAGTTTGGATTCTTTTGATTGTTTAGAAGATGAACCCGCGGTACTCTGAGGAGTTTATTCTGCAGCTGGAGAGAGAGCTGGTGCAAGCAAGACTTATGGAAGCTGAGTCTCAGTGTGCACTGAAAGAGATGCAAGACAAGATCCTCCACATGGAGAAGGTTGTAAAACTTCACTAACATTTCTAACCCACATACTGTACACACCCATAGACAAAGAGAGGACGTTTTGAAATGATTTTAGTTCTTATTGCCACATGATACAAATTTCTCACCCCTTTTCCATATTGATTCCTTTTGTATGAATGAGCAATCTGTTTACCAAAAGCCTAACAAACACATCATCTTTATCTGTCTTTGTGAAGTTTTGAGACGTTCTTACATCTAAATTCATTTTCATCATTACTATATAACAAATAGAGCCACACAATTGTATCTAGATTAGACATTAATATAATTAATTGATGCTGTCAGTCAAAGTTTTACATTTCTTTTTTTTGACCTGTGAATTGCACCCAAAGTATAAATGAAGGGAGCTGGTGAAATATATTTTAGCCGTTCTGGCACTTACAGCTAGATTATTTGGAGCAAGCGAGGCAAAACTATTTTGATATGTTTAAAATAAACATGATATCTATAATCATAGTTCTCAATCTGACACCATTAATATTGTAACACCTTTAATAACAAATGGCCATCAGAGGTGTTTTATATATATATTTTAAATTAGAGTCAATAAATAAAACGTCAGGCTGGAACTGCTCTAAAATGGAGCATTGTAGAGGCTAGTGGCCACACTAATTTATTTTGCCCCTAACTGGCTATTCTGTAAAAATGTTTCAGTTGTTTCCGGTAGAGGGACTTTATCTGTTTATCCGATGTGCTTACTTTGTGTATGTTCGTTTCTGTTTCAGAGAAATGCATCACTGCCTGATGAGAATAATGTGGTACGTCTACAGGAAGAACTGATAGGTGTAAAGCTGAGGGAGGCAGAGGCTGTGACGGGCCTTAAAGAACTCAGACAGCAGGTCAGAGACCTGGAGGAACACTGGCAGGTTTGTGATGGGATTTATGATTCATTTGACTGATTTGTTCTTTTTTAGCTCGTTCACCAAAATGATTCATTCAGATTCGTTCACTGATTCGTTAAGTGACCATGTCTATAGTACCCCAACAGGTGGCGAAAAAAAGTTGTGTTATGTCAACAAACGGATTAATGTATAAACTGATAACGATTACAGGCTTTATTCAAATGTGTGTCTCGAATCTACTCAATAAATAAATCAAATAGGTCTAAATAAGTGGTTCTGATGACCAAAGCACAAGGTTTTCTTGCATAATTAAAAAGTAAATTGTTTGGTCATTTACACCATCCTAAATCTGGGATTATGCCAACTTTGATGTTTATGTATGTTAAATAAACAAACGGGCACAGTAGCCTACCTGTAACTGCTCTTTGCATCCGCTTCCAGCTGATTGCTGAACGACACTCACATGCTAAATGACTGACCTACCCTGTACCCTCTCGTTCATTTCGTTCATGAACGACATGTACCATTTCGTTCATGAACGACATGTACCATTTCGTTCAATTCGTTCACGAACGAGATCTCGCTCTTGGTCCGTGTTGGCGTATTCGTTCATGTAGAAGATCCAACCTATTACATGACCCTTCACAGCCAGAACTATTTGCTGGCGAGATGCTAATGAGAGCTAACCAATACTGTCACTTTTTTGTTTTACAGTTTTTAGAGAAGTGCATGACATGAGTTAAACGTAATGAAGTTGTTTTTATTTGAAAGAAGAAAACAAACCAACAACAACAATAATTAAAATAGATGATACAAAATGCACACAAAACACCTGTGCTTGCAGTACAATAACTGAGTATACAGTAGGTATTTATACTGTACTATAAGTACAACAAAACACAGTGGTGCAAAAATACAAAATAAGTGCAATATTTAAAGAGTAGGCTATAAAATAAAAGTAAAAAAAAGTGACAGTCAAGTAAAGAATGTATAAAGTATACACAAATACAATAAAAGTAAGTCTAAAACACAATGACAATGTTAATTTGTCCGTATGTCATCTGATAGAAGCTTTTCTGTGTTGCACTTTGGCAATGAAGGAAGAGAGGTCTGCTGTCTCTCACCTTCATGTCTGTATTTATCTTGCGAACGTCTGCATGAAGCTTCGAGTTTGGTGTTTGCAGAGGCATCTGGCGCGCACTGCGGGCCGCTGGAAAGAGACCCCACGGAAAAATGCAGCTAGCGAATTGCAGGACGAGCTGATGAGCGTGAGGCTCAGAGAAGCAGAGGTGCAGGCCGTGCTCAGAGAGACCAGACAGAGGATGCTGGAGCTGGAGACTCAGGTACTTGGATATGCTCACACACCTGTCAAACAAATGTGGTGGCAATAAAGAACAGAAAAGGAACAGATGATCGGATCATAGGTCCTTTTCAGTCATTGTTTGCATTCATTCTGCCACCTGAAAATGAGACCACTAAAGCCAACATTATTTTGGATTCTGTTCTGCTACCTACTGATTTACGTTTTTGGCTTCGTGACAACCTCTTTTATTGCCACTAGAGGGAGACAAAGTGACAATGGTGTAAGGGTAAACTCTATCTTTGTAGTATAGCTCAGATTTTAGTTTTAAGTTCATTGTTAGGAAATATCCTGTACTCATGGTGTGAAGTTTGCCCTTCACCTTTTTAGGGCTTATAGGGCTCTTTTTTCCAGTTACTGGTTGAGTTCTGAACATACACTGTATGTTATTGTACCAAAATACAGAATCAAATACATGGTAACCAATTGCGGCGAGCAGAACAGGAGGCACGACACCTAAAGGAGCAAGTGCAGGTTTTGACCAACCAGAACAAGATCGTGCATGCAGAGCTGCAGGAGACGAAACGGAAACAGGCTGAAATAGAGTGCATGGTGAGGATCATTTACATGACATCAAATAAGCACCCACAATCCAACCCACAGCTTGGTGCAAAAATACCACTTGTACCCCAAGAGATTGAAGAGCACTCAGATTTCACAAATGCATGAAGTAATCTCAAATGTATTTGTTAACCGTTGCAGCCTTTTTACAATAAAACATTCACATTTTGCCATATTTCATCTTCACGATTTTGTTGTACAGATTGATGTCATTTTATTAAAAAATTATGTATGTTTTAAATGTTCCTGTTCACAGTACTTCTCTTTTTCTCCTTCTCAAATAGAATAAGGAAGAGGTAATGGCAGTGAGATTGAGAGAAGCTGATAATATAGCTGCCATGGCTGAACTACAGCAGCAGATCTCGGAACTTGAGATTCAGGTACAGGTTCAAGCAAAGCAAACAAAGTTGACCAGTCTGGCAGACCATGGTCATGCCACGCCACACCCCAACAGATCATAACACAGTGTAACAGTCCAGTTCATTCAGCTCTTAGAATACTCACTGTGTGATATTTCTTATAATCCATTTACGAACATATTTTAGTTGTTGTGTGAAATATACAAACTCTGTACTGTAAATAAGGGATTGACTCCGGGAATCTTTGTGAACTCTTTGTGTTCCGTGTGAAAACATTTTGGCTGTGAATTAATGCATTGGTGAGCAAAATACCCTGAGAACCGCTGAGAACGCACTTACTTTGTGCACTGCTTCATTTGTCTTTTTAAAGGAACACGTTTATGCAAAAATGAAAATGATGTCTTCATTCACTCACCCTCAAGTTGTTTCAAATCTATATACATTTCTTTGTTCTGATGAACACGGAGAAAGATATTTAGAAGAATGATTCTAACCAAACTGTTCTTGGCCGCCATTGACTACTATAATAGGAGAAATGTCTTGGCAAACAGTTCTGGGGCTCTTTTGACTACCATTGTAATATTCCTACTATGGGAGTCAATGGTGGCCAAGAACTGTTTGGTTACAAGCATTCTTCCAAATATCTTTCTCTGTGTTCATGGTAACAAAGACATTTTAACAGATTTGGATAGACTCGGGGGTGAATAAAGGGTGAATTTTAAGGCTTTGTTTTTTTGGATTGTGTGATTGAGATTTATGACAAGGAAGGACTAACTTTGTTGTTTGGATGTTGTCAACAAATACGATAAATTCACCTAAACGGCACATACAATGTCTGACACTCCTGCTATGACACATATTTGTTTGTACATTTAAATTATTCTACAAATTGTTACATTTTCAGTTGTGTTTATAAGTATTCGTCATTTCAAGTAAGTGAACTGACTGACACAAAAATTCTTGCATTACTATAAATGCATGTCAGCTGTGATTGAAACGCTGGTCTGTTTTGATTTATGGGAATAAATTATTAGTAAGCGTTACTGGACAAATGTCACATATTCGTGCGATCCGTTTAAAGGAAATGCTGCTGTCTGAAAGCGTTGTCTCTCCTGTGCAGGAAGACCGAAATTATTTTGAAGATCAGCTCAGTATGTCATAAGTGGCATTTTATATCAGTGTGAGTTGTGTGGCTTTCCTTTCTGAGACTTATAAGATGGGGCTTTTCATATTCGAAACTAAATCTCACCTTTTTTTCATTTTCAGTCAATTCATTTGTGTCTGAAGTTTTTCTCTTCAGAGCTTTTCATTTACCTGTTTCTGAAGTGTGCTGACGTTGGACAGTCTGTGCTCTCTGTGCTATGTCTATAGCTCTCTAAACATTTGAACAACTCGAGTGACTTTGTGTGCTTAAATTGCATCAGTTTGTTGCGTATCAGATGAACATGCTCCTCCCAGGCATGTGTAGCTCTTAGCTGTGGTTCTGTGGTTTTGGCTTCCTACATGGTTTTTACCCTGAGGGCTGTGGGCAACAGATCTGGCTTACCATGCTATATTTCGCCTAGGTTATTGGCACAGAGAGCACAAGGAGAGCGAGAACGATAGATATAAACTGCTAGTTATTCTCTGCTCTTGATTCATAGGCCATGAGCACTTGTCACTTGTCTCCTTGTTCAATTTCAGTTTTTCCTGGCTCAAAATGAGTCGAAGGTTTTGCCATCCTTATCTTGTACACACGCACATGTAGGCCAACCGTACCTTTAAGTGGCTTAACCAAACATAACATAAAAATAATATGTAAATGACAATGATTAAGTTATATAAAACATTACTTTTATTCAACCAAACAGAAATGTTTTTAAATCAAATAAATCTTTTTATCCAAACCTTTCAGCCCACAATAGCCAACTAAATTAACCAGTCTTACTAAATTTGCAAACTTCATTCACATCCTGTGTTCTCTTCTGGTTGACTGAGCTTTGAATGATATTCAATTATATTTGATAGTGACTGAAAAGTTTCAACAGTTTCAACGAATCGGTTCTAAGGAGTCATTGTTTGCGAGTCGTTCTGATCGCGATGTGCGTTCATACAGGCGAACTCGCTGTGTCCAGTATTAAGGCTGATTCAACGAGCCAACTGCACAGCTTAAAACATTATACAATGATGTACACCACATTAATTTCAGAAACCTTTTAAGAAATTGAACGTACTTTAATGCAAAACAAACAATATTCGCCTGAAAAGCTGTGAAACGCAGCTAATAAAGATCCTATTAGCTCTTGTACTGCAACTCTTCAGCGCCTCGGCAGATAACGAAACAGCGCCTCCCTTGCGGTGTAATGACGCAACTGCAGTTACAAATGACAGTCTGTTGACAGAATACAAGCAGTGTTTTTGTAAAGACACCCAACATACTTTTGGCAAAAGTTTGAGACAACACGAAATTTGACAGAGGTGCCCGGCCCTAATTTTTCTATGCAGGAAAAAAAACCTGTAATACAATTATACTGTTATGATTTCATTCTGTGTGATTTCTTAAAAGTGATTGACACTACATAGATCTGCAGCCAGGGGCAGACTAAGACTAAAAAGTCTTCTTCAACAGGAGCAGCCCACAACCCCAGGCTGTCAACGTAATACACCAGCTTATTGATGCTCAAATCCTTCTATAACGCCACAGTTAAGACCCTTTAAAGACACATTGCAAAGCCAATAAAACAACAAACACTAGACCGTTAAGGCCAGTGCAGTCTAAGCAACAAGCAGAATTACATAAAAGCCTGCATAAACATGTCAGTGTCCTGTAGGGTAATGTATTTGAACTATTTGTAAATGACACTTTACTGACCATGACATGTAACACACCTGAGTCAAAGATTCAAGTTTTACCCTGTTTTAAGTCTAAGGGTGATGAATGAATGTACTTATGAATAGTTTGAGAATAAAACTCAAAAATACAACAAACTCTTTAAAACTCAAATATAAATGAACATTAAGCACAAACAAGTCTTTATCTTTACTGAAAAACACTTAAAATAACACAACATTTCGAAATTTACTGCCCAAATGCAGTGTTATGCAAAGCATGCTGGGAACTGAAAATCCCCCTGAACCAGTCGTGTATAATTAACTTGTTTATATTAAGTAAACTCAACAATAGGTCCAATAATATAGGGTTTTGCCCGTTTTACTCAACAATGTTATAAGATGACTAGTCAAAAACCGACGGTACTAAATGTTTAGTATAAATAAAAGTTACTTGCATTCTTTATGTACTGTGTCGCTGTGGTTAGTTTTACTAAACCCATCCTTGTTCAGTGTTTGTACTTCAATTGCTTTCTTATTTAGTTAGTATATTGGCAGGGTTGCCGACTCTCACACACTTAGCATGGGACACACGCTTCCAGGCACTATCACGACGTAACAACAAGCCAACATCAAGTAAATACAGGAAAGAGGGCCATATTCACATGCAACTTTACGTGTTTAATGTTTGTTTATATTTTAAATATAAATGTCACCTGTTTTATGTAGGTGTGTGTATAAGAGGCAGGCTAAATTCATAAAACATTTTAAAGACCTCCAAGTGTGACACCTTATGAATTTGTTTTGCTGTAGCATTTGAATTTCCAGGGAATCTGAATGTATATATATACTATTAACTAAATAATAATGTAGTTTTAAGTACTAACACTAAAAACAATACTAAACAAAACAATAAAGATAACAGCATGCTGATCGCTCTCTAAAATCTGTTGCCCTGTCATCAGTATCGACTTCCTGTAAGGGAGCTGTCAATCACAAACTCACTAGCCAATCAGCCTAAAGCGGCCATAAGACCGTGAGATTTGTGCCAGAAAGGCGAACGTAAACTCTGGCGGCGCAAATGAAAAATCTAGCAGCAAATTCAAAAAGCGATTATTTGCTAAATCGAAACTTGGAAAATGGATAAGGAAAAAATGCAGTTAATATGAATTTCATGTCACATTCTTGCAATTTAGTTTATTGTTTTCATTATCAACGTGTTTTTTTTCTTTCTAATTGTATATATTTATTAGTTTTTTTAAGTTTGCGTTAATTTTTATTTAGAATTCACAGAAGTTAAGTAGTTTGCATCTCTCAAATCTTATAGTTTATCATTTTTATTGTTAAACAGTTGGCTTTGTCATGTTTGACTTCCCATATCTCACTACTCCACAGTCATCAAACTGAATTTGCATTGGTTTCTGTAAGCGCCCACCTACCGAACTTCTGCCTTCCAGTCTTCTTCAATTGAATTGGCTGAAACGTCTGTCTTATTCAGTTTGCTTGGCCTCTGTAATTTGATTGGCTAGAATAGTTGGATTTGCCAACCTTTTGACATTGACGAGCGCTGTGGCTAGGGCACAGAAATTACAACAAGTGAGCAAAAGAAATACATTATGAATTCTTTATGTCCTTCAGTGGGCCAGCCCACATTGAGCAGAGGCCAACCGGGAAAACTCCCGGTGCACCAGACTGCTAGTCTATCACTGCAGCACACAGAGATTTTTTTTATCGTAATGTAACACATAGTCTTAATTGGAAAAATAGATTCAGTTAACAAACCTCGAAGTGTGAAATAATCACCCACTAGCAAAATATCATAATTTATTTCAAATGTATATTTATTTATATATAAATGTAATTAAATATTGTTGTGACAAACATTATTACGGGACAAATGCTCAGCAGCAAATTATAGAATTGTTGAATATTGGCAGTTCCATTGTATGCAATACTAGTGTTTTAAAAAATTGCGAGTTAACAGCATTATTAAATCCAACTACAGTGCATCCGGAAAATATTCACAGCGCTTCACTTTTTCCACATTTTGTCATGTTACAGCCTTATTCCAAAATGGATTCAATTAATTATTTTCCTCAAAATTCTACAAACAATACCCCATAATGACAACGTGAAAGAATTTAAGGTCCCAATGAGCGCAGTGGCCTCCATCATCCGTAAATGGAAGAAGTTTGGAACCATCAGGACTTTTCCTAGAGCTGGCCGCCCGGCCAAACTGAGCATTCGGGGGAGAAGGCCTTAGTCAGGGAGGTAACCAAGAACCTGATGGTCACTCTGACTCTGTGGAGAGAGGGGAACTTTCAGGAAAAACAACCATCTCTGCAGCACTCCACCAATCAGGCCTGTATGGCAGAGTGGCCAGACCGAAGCCACTCCTCATTAAAAGGCACATGCCAGCCCGCCTGGAGTTTGCCAAAAGGCACCTGAAGGACTCTCAGACCATGAGAAACAAAATTCTCTGGTCTGAAACAAAGATTGAACTCTTTGGTCTGAATGGCATTCACCAGGCACCGCTCATCACCTGGCCAATACTGGCCAATCCTCTATGAAATCCTGCTCCAGGACCTCAGACTGGGGCGAAGGTTCATCTTCCAACAGGACAATGATCCTAAGCACACAGCCAAGATAACAAAGGAGTGGCTACAGGACAACTCTCTGAATGTCCTTGAGTGGCCCAGCCAGAGCCCAGACTTGAAAACGGTTGAACATCTCTGGAGAGATCTGAAAATGGCTGTGCACCGACGCTCCCCATCCAACCTGATGGAGCTTGCGAGATCTTGCAAAGACAAATGTGAGAAATTGCCCAAAAATAGGTGTGACATGCTAGTAGCATCACACTCAAAAAGACTTGAGGCTGTAATTGGTGTCAAGGTGCTTCAACAAAGTATTGAGCAAAGACTGTGAATACTTATGTACATGTCCTTTTTTTATTCATTATTTGTATATACTTTATTAATTAATATACTTTTATTAATTATTTTATAACTTCTATCACATTGTCATTATGGGCTATTGTTTGTAGAATTTTGAGGAAAATAATGAATTGAATCCATTTTGTAATAAGGCTGTAACATGACAAAATGTGGATAAAGTGAAGCACTGTGAATACTTTCTGGATGCACTGTATGTCTGATATATGCTCTGTTATTTTGTGTCTTTCACACAATTTTCTGAATCTACTTATGACACGAAGGAGCGACGTGGGGCCGCCTTCCCGTGGGCTCACCACGTGCGGGAGGGACCATAGGGGGTCGGTGCGTAGTGGATCGGGCGGCAGTCGGAGGAGAGTGCCTCGACAGCCCGATCCCTGGACACGGAAGCTAGCTCTAGGGACGTGGAACGTCACCTCGCTGGCGGGGAAGGAGCCTGAGATGGTGCGTGAGGTTGAGAGGTTCCGACTAGAGATAGTCGGGATCACCTCTACGCATGGCTTGGGCTCTGGAACCACACTCCTCGAGAGAGGATGGACACTTCATCTCTGGAGTTGCCCATGGGGAGAGGCAGCGGGCTGGTGTGGGTCTGCTTATAGCCCCCCAGCTCTCCCGCCGTGTGTTGGAGTTTACCCCGGTGAACAAGAGGGTCGTTTCCCTGCGCCTACGGGTCGGGGTTAGGTCTCTCACTGTTGTTTGTGCCTACGGGCCGAACGGCAGTGCAGAGTACCCGACCTTCTTGGAGTCTCTGGGAGGGGTGCTGGAAAGTACTCCGACTGGGGACTCCGTCGTCCTACTGGGGGACTTCAACGCCCATGTCGGCAACGACAGTGACACCTGGAGGGGCGTGATTGGGAGGAACGGCCCCCCTGATCTGAACCCCAGCGGTTTTCAGTTATTGGACTTCTGTGCTAGTCACAGTTTGTCTATAACGAACACCATGTTCAAGCATAAGGGTGTCCATCAGTGCACGTGGCACCAGGACACCCGTCGATGATCGACTTTGTGGTCGTTTCATCTGACCTGCGACCATATGTTTTGGACACTCGGGTTAAGAGAGGGGCGGAGCTGTCAACTGATCACCACCTGGTGGTGAGTTGGATCCGATGGCAGGAGAGGAAGCTGGACAGACTCGGCAGACCCAAACGTACTGTAAGGGTCTGCTGGGAACGCCTGGCCGAGTCTCCTGTCAGAGAGATCTTTATCTCCCACCTCCGGCAGAGCTTCAACCAGATCCCGAGGGAGGCTGGAGACAGTGAGTCCGAGTGGACCATGTTCTCCGCCTCCATTGTCGAAGCGGCCACTCGGAGCTGTGGCTGTAAAGTCTCCGGTGCCTGTCGAGGCGGGAATCCCCGAACCCGGTGGTGGACACCGGAAGTTAGGGTAACCGTCAAGCTGAAGAAGGAGTCTTGTCGGGCCTGGTTGGCTTGTGGGACTCCTGTGGCAGCTGACAGGTACCGGCAGGCCAAGCGGACTGCTGCCCGGGTGGTTGTGGAGGCAAAAACTTGGGCCTGGGAGGAGTTTGGTGAGGCCATGGAGAAGGACTATCGACTGGCCTCGAAGAGATTCTGGCAAACCGTCCGGCGCCTCAGGAGAGGGAAACAGGGCCCTACCAATGCTGTTTACAGTGGAGGTGGGAGGCTGTTGACCTCAACTGGGGATGTCGTCGGACGGTGGAAGGAGTACTTCGAGGATCTCCTCAATCCCACCGTCACGTCCTCCATTGAGGAAGCAGAAGCTGAGGGCTCAGAGGTGGACTCGTCCATCACCCAAGCCGAAGTCACTGAGGTAGTCAAGAAACTCCTCAGTGGCAAGGCACCGGGGGTGGATGAGATTCGCCCTGAGTACCTCAAGTCTCTGGATGTTGTGGGGCTGTCTTGGCTGACACGCCTCTGCAGCATCGCGTGGTGGTCGGGGACAGTGCCTCTGGGATGGCAGACCGGGGTGGTGGTCCCTCTTTTTAAGAAGGGGGACCGGAGGGTGTGTTCCAACTACAGGGGGATCACACTTCTCAGCCTTCCCGGGAAAGTCTATGCCAGGGTACTGGAGAGGAGAATACGGCCGATAGTAGAACCTCGGATTCAGGAGGAACAGTGTGGTTTTCGTCCAGGCCGTGGAACGCTGGACCAGCTCTACACCCTCTACAGGGTGCTGGAGGGTTCATGGGAGTTTGCTCAACCAATCCACATGTGTTTTGTGGATTTGGAGAAGGCATTCGACTGTGTCCCTCGTGACATCCTGTGGAGGGTGCTTCGGGAGTATGGGGTCTGTGGTCCTTTGCTAAGGGCTGTCAGGTCCCTGTACGGCCGAAGCAGGAGCTTGGTTCGCATTGCCGGCAGTAAGTCGGACTTGTTCCAAGTGCATGTCGGACTCCGGCAGGGCTGCCCTTTGTCACCGGTTCTGTTCGTAATTTTTATGGACAGAATTTCTAGGCGCAGCCAGGGGCCGGAGGGTGTCAGGTTTGGGGACGACACGATCTCGTCTCTGCTATTTGCGGATGATGTTGTCGTGTTGGCCCCTTCAAACCAGGACCTTCAGCATGCACTGGGACGGTTTACAGCAGAGTGTGAAGCGGCTGGAATGAAAATCAGTACCTCCAAATCCGAGGCCATGGTCCTCCGTCGGAAAAGGGTGGCTTGCCCACTTCAGGTTGGTGGAGAGTTCCTTCCTCAAGTGGAGGAGTTTAAGTATCTCGGGGTCTTGTTCACGAGTGAGGGAAGGATGGAACGGGAGATTGACAGACGGATCGGTGCAGCTTCTGCAGTAATGCGGTCGATGTACCGGTCCGTCGTGGTGAAGAAAGAGCTGAGCCGCAAGGCGAAGATCTCAATTTACCGGTCAATCTACGTTCCTACTTTCACCTATGGTCATGAGCTTTGGGTCATGACCGAAAGGACAAGATCCCGGATACAGGCGGCTGAAATGAGCTTCCTCCGCAGGGTGGCTGGGCGATCCCTTAGAGATAAGGTGAGAAGCTCGGTCACCCGGGAGGAGCTCGGAGTAGAGCCGCTGCTCCTCCACATCGAGAGGGGTCAGCTGAGGTGGCTTGGGCATCTGTTACGGATGCCTACTGGACGCCTTCCCCGGAAGACCTAGGACACGCTGGTGGGACTATGTCTCTCGGCTGGCCTGGGAACGCCTCGGTGTCCCCCCGGAAGAGCTGGAGGAAGTGTCTAGGGTGAGGGATGTCTGGGCATCTCTGCTTAGACTGCTGCCCCCGCGACCCGGCCCCGGATAAGCGGTAGAAAATGGATGGATGGAATACTTATGACATATATTACTTTTTTCCTAGAAAGGAACCGAATGTGTTTATGATGTTGCAAAAATTACGCTGTAATATATGATGAAAAAGAAACTTGTAGAATTTGTGGCTCTATCACAGTTGCCCGAAACCTATTTATTCACTCACCTAACACTCGCCCACACTTAACGTCCCATCAATGGAAAATATAGAACCATGTTGTCAACACAGACTTATTTATCTGTACAGATTCTCTATGAGTCACCTGTGTGTGAGTCTTAGTGACTTTGTGTTTGTGTGTTAGTAAGTTTGTGTGTGTGTGTGTGCGCGTATGTGTGTGTGTTTTTTCACTGGAAAGATCCACTTTAAAGTAAACCTTCAAGTCTGTCTGACACCAAACACCCAAAACACCAACACACTAACCTAAGTCCCGAACAGACAAAAGATATAGACACCTTTCGGAACACCCACACAACATGTCCGGCCTAAGACGGATAATTGTTATTTTGAGTAGCGTGCAGGTAAGATTGAGGCTCTGCGTATCTTTTCAGTCAGTGTTGCTCTTTATTGTTATGATCTCTTGGCTAACTAAGACAAAGTGCAGTGAAGTGGGTTTTTTTGTTTTAACACCTAGCTGAGCTCAAGGTTGAAACGTCTGCTTGCATGGCCCATGGGGACCGCAGTTTAGCTATCTTTATTACCAGATGAGAAACCACTTCCTATCGGGCTGAGCAACACACTGAGCTATAATCAAAGCTCGCATTTTGCTGTACTGCTTTGCATTTATATAATCGTCTCAGCGTGATTTAGCTTATTTAGCTGAGCGTGTGTTTTCGAAATAAATATGTGAAGAAAGTGTTAAAAGAGAAATGGATGTACTATAGTAGTTTATTTGACAGAGCGGTGACAATTAAGAGTTTCACATGTAAATGCCATCAACGGGAGTGTGGGAGTGTTTGTTACCAAGCCAACCAAATATCGAACAACAAAAATGTCCTTAAGCGTTGACTTAATTCACTATGCAAGCTTTTCTATCAAATATTATTTTCCTTATGAGCTGCAAAGTTAATTGTAGGGTTAACAATAACAGCAGATATTTTTTATGCATTCAATTGCATCAGATTAGTATTGCTCAATTTAACGAAGAATCCTTCCAAGAAACTGGCCATAAGATCAACTTTGAACTTCATCAGTATTATGATTTGTTCAAGTCATTGTGGCTCAGTTCTCTTCTGCTTTTTGAGTAAGACGGTTATGCTGTATACCTTTAAGTTATCAAAAAGTTGCTATTATTGTACCATAACCCTGCTGAAAAAACAATAGAAACCATCATCGAAATTCTATTGGTTTCCATTGAAATACCACCCTGCTGAACAAAACAAGACATCCCACCAATATAATCCATCACATACAAGCAGAACCATTACAGTTTCTGTTAAAACATTATAACTTTTTTAATGGTTTCTATTGTTTTTTTCAGCAGGTGCTGAAACCCAATGCTTTTTCCATTATAACCATTACAAAATTCCTTTTTGTAGTGAGTTTTGGACATTATTCCAGTAGACACCATTACAGTTAACATTAAAACTACCCTATTGAAAACAAACAATAGAAACCATTAAATATGTTATAGTGGTTTTAATGGAAAAAGCTAATGGTTCTTAAAGGTATTTTTAAGGGTGCATTCATAAGATATATTACAGATATTCTGATGGTTTCTATTAGAATACCCTTACAACCAAATTTTCCATTATAACCATCACAAAATTCCTTTTTGTAGTGTGTTTTGGGCAATATTCCAATATTTCCCTGCTGAAAAAAACCATAGAAACCCAATAGAAACCATTACAGAATTTCTAATGGTTACCATTAGAATACCCTTACAGCCCAATAGCTTTTTTATTTTGTCTTTTCCCCTTTTCTTTTTATAATGTATTTCTTTGCTACATTGTTAAAAACTATACATTTTGAACATAAAATTCAGATTGAGATGAGCTCATGGCATCACAAACTCCATTTGTCAGATGTCAGGCTAAGTAAAATAAGTAATTTGACTTCACGTGATGATAACTTTCTATGCACAAATCAC
Organism: Barbatula barbatula; assembly: GCF_947034865.1. Taxonomy (NCBI): domain Eukaryota; kingdom Metazoa; phylum Chordata; class Actinopteri; order Cypriniformes; family Nemacheilidae; genus Barbatula; species Barbatula barbatula. The sequence goes on from NC_136770.1 coordinate 18,974,497, forward strand.
TCATTTCTAATTTGTATCTAAAGTTTCTTGTATTCCAAATTGTTTCGTAGAAACACGGCAGCTTTCGTCACCTTTTCACAGATGAGCGGACAACATCATAAATTAGATTTTTGCCAAGATAGGGACAAGTCGAAGACTTGGGATGATTCAGGGAAGGACCAGAGTTCTGCTTTACGTTTTCTTATCAACTACCCCAATAAGTGGGGTGTGGGGTTATTGAAGTGAGGAAGCCATTACTCAGATGTTTGATGTGCCTGGCTGTAGCCTGCCACCTGCTGATCTACTACAGCCGAGTGTAAGGAAGTCAGCTAACTGCCTTTCCCTTATCACCACGATGTGCGGGTGGGGGTAGAAACCTCAAGAAAAACACAGATTCTGGGAAAAACACATCAGATCCCTCACCATCGCCCTCCTCGGCCTATCACGGCTCTGCATGCGCAACGTAGCGCAGACCACAAAAATTCCCCGTTAGGAGGGTGTGCGCACATGTGTTTATCTCACCTCGTTACCTCCATAACACACCCCTTTCTGCACCTCTTCCCCTGTATCTTGGTCCCCGCTCCGTCCTGTGTGGCTTCCCGTAACTGTACTGATGCACAGGAAAACAGCTTTCTCCTCACGTACTGTGTTTTGATTCCCTTTATAACAGGTGTGAGGGTAAACAAGCCATGTAATGCGTACGAGTAGCTGTTCAATACCGCACCTCCCATGGGGCATTTAGCAGCAGTGAAAAACACAACAACATTTAAAGCTTCACAATCTGTACATACTGTCAAAACACATACCGTCTATGTTAACCAATATGGCCCCCGCAACATGTGACAACATTCCCTACACCTTTTTTCCACTCACTTTTCTCAAGTATCTGTTGGTGGCATTTTAAATGTTTGAATTGTGACATATTGACCCTACGATTTAATCTTATCAAACGTTTCTTTTTATTCAGAAAGAGGAAGGAAAGGTCCAAGGCCACCTAAACAACACAGACTCCAGCCAGTACATCCGAGACCTCAAGGACCAGATAGCAGATCTCAAGCACGAGGTGGGGTGCATGTGTTTACACAAGATTACCTTTTTTATATTGAAGCATATCTTTTTTATGCCCAAACATGTTTAATGGTTTTTTAAGTCATTTTTACACTTTTGGAACCAAAAATTTAGAATTGTGATAAACACCTTTAAAGTACTTTTCTGTGTAGGATTTTCTGTTATCATTTAAACACATTTGTCGACGTGGTTTTCTGTAGATATAGATCTTTTTGTGAAAGTGGAAAATGTTGCTTGGTGCACCTTTAAGCAATAGCCGCATATACTGTACTGTGCGCCCACCAAGGTTTCTATCTTGGTATCAAAGTCACCTTGGTATCTGTGATCTTTTATACACCTAGGTATAAAGTTGCTCTTTTTCCTGCCTGGTGTATGTTTTTGATCTACTATTTGTTTTGCGGTTAGCTTCTTACTTCTTGGCAAGCTTTGAACAGATTTGTTAGTTTATTTAAATTTTTTCATGTGTTAACTACGCCCTGCACATGGCCTCTTCCTGCACTCCAGTTTGCCTGCATACGCCCCTCACACTTCTTTGTGCAGCATGTTTCTTTATCGGTTGGTGTCACAACCACCCAAAATCTATACTTTTGAGCCGTTAAGCAGGCTGGATTTGTGATGAAAGGCTGTGCTCAAGTCACCTTTTGGGGGCAGTAAGGAAAGAGTATGCAAACAGTGGACAGACAACGAGTGCTATATATATCAGCTTATGGGGTACTCTCATTTCCTGCCTTTCTGTCAGGTTTCAGGTCAAGGTTAAGTTTCATGGCTTTCCTTTAATGTTGACAATTAGAAAGTAAAAGGCAATAATTAATGGAATGAAATATACTGCTTTATTTATGCAGAAAGCAAACACTATTTTGTTGCATACTTTATTGTCCATGCATGCTTCTTAGTTTGGGTTGGGTATTGGGCCCACTTCACTTTTTACTATCCATCTGGTTGTTCTACAACCCGAATTCCGGAAAAGTTGGGACGTTTTAAAAAACTAAAGGAATTTTAAATCACATGAGCCAATATTTTATTCACAATAGAACATAGATAACATGGCAAATGTTTAAACTGAGAAATTTTACACTTATATCCACTAAATTAGCTCATTTACAATATATTGCCTGCTACAGGTTGCAAAAAATGGCTAAAAAAGCAAGCAGTTTTGAAAAGATTCAGCTAGGAGAACATCTAGTGAATAAGGAAGTTAATTGATATCAGTTCTGTAACATGAATAGCTATAAAAGGGCTTTCTTAGAGAAGCACAGTCTCTCAGAAGTAAAGATGGCCAGAGGCTCTCCAATCTGTGATAGACTGTTTTTAAAGTATTCAACAATCTTTTTACGCAATGTTCCCCAACGTCAAACTGCAAAGGCTTTGCAAATCTCATCATCTACAGTGCATAACATCATCAAAACATTCAGAGAACCTGGAGAAATCTCTGTGCGTAAGGGACAAGGCCGGAGACCTTTTTTGGATGCCAGTGGTCTTCGGGCCCTCAGTAGACACTGCATCACTCATCGGCATTATTTTGTCTATGGCATTACCAAATGGGCCCAGGAATACTTCCAGAAACCACTGTCGGTAAACACAATCCGTCGTGCCATCAGCATATGCCAACTAAAGATCTATCATGCAAAAAGGACGCCATATGTGAACATAGTCCAGAAGTGCTGTCGTGTTCTGTGGGCCAAGGCTCATTTAAAATGGACTATTTCAAAGTGGAATAGTGTTCTATGGTTAGACAAGTCCAAATTTGACATTCTTGTTGGAAATCACGGACGCCGTGTCCTTCGGGCTAAAGAGGAGGGAGACCTTCCAGTGTGTTATCAGCGTTCAAAAGCCAGCATCTCTCATGGTATGGGGGTGCATAAGTGCATAAGGTATGGGCAGCTTGCATGTTTTAGAAGGCTCTCTAAACGCAGAAAGGTACAGTATATAAAGGTTTTAGAGCAACATATGCCCTCCAAACAACGTCTATTTCAGGGAAGGCCTTGTATACTTCAGCAGGACAATACAAAACCACATACTTGTAGCTATTACAACAGCACGGCTTCGTCGTAGAAGTGTTCGGGTACTGAATTGGCCTGCCTTTAGCCCAGATCTTTCACCTATAGAAAACATTTGGCGCATCATTAAATGAAAAAAAGAAGACCAAGAACTCTTCAACAGCTGGAAACCTAAATAAGGCAAAAATGGGACCAAATTCCAACACCAAAACTCCAGCAACTCATATTCTCAATTCCCAGACGTCTTCAAACTGTTTTGAAAAGAAAAGAAGATGTTACACCATGGTAAACATGTCCCCGTCCCAACTTTTTTGAGACCCATAGGAGGCAATACATTTTAAATGAGCTAATTTAGTGGATAAAAGTGTAAAATTTCTATTTCTAGTGTAAGTATATGCTATGTAATCCATGTTCTATTGTGAATAAAATATTGGCTCATGTGATTTGAAATTCCTTTAGTTTTTATTTTATTCAAATTTAAAAAACGTCCCAACTTTTCCGGAATTCAGGTTGTAGCTTGAAGTCCTCGTAGCCTTAGTCCATTTGAAGGATTTGAAGAAACCGGACACTTTGCCCTAATGCAGTATGGAAAGTGTGCGCAGATGTCCACGTGATTTACCGTCACGGATTCCATAAGAGCCACAAGTTCTGCATGAGTTCAATCTTTGTAAGATTCCCCTTTTTCGTAGCCTGTGGTTTTGTGTAATGTTTGTGGCTAATGTGTCATTTGGTTTGTAGACCACTTCTGGTAGGGAAATTGTTTCTAATATTATATTTTTTGCTGTTTCTGTAGTACTGATACATCTCAGACTCTGCCATGTTTTGAAACAGCTGCCAAGCACGTGTTATGATTAGAAGCCTTAAGTCCTCAAAATCTAATGTTCTAATGAATTTGGATACAAACCTATGAATAAATACTTGTTTCAAGGCTAGCTTTCTGAAAGTAATCTCAAAATGATGACGATTCTTCCTCGTGCGTATTTTCAGTTTTGAACATGTGAGGTTTGAGTAATCGAGAATGACTTAAACATTTATCTTACATTCAAATGTTTTGTTGGATAGGTGTCATTATACAAAGAGATGTTAAACTTAAGCAGGGGTGCACGACAGAAGAGAACAGAAAGTGATAAATTGATTTACACAGGAGGAGGATGTAGTTTGATTTTCCTCCTCCCTAATACTGACAACAAAAGACTGGTGGTTTGCGGTCAAACAACTTTCTACTAAATCGTTCATTCTTGGTCGTCTCAAATCCCTATCAACAGAGTGCAGCAAGACAGCTTTACCTCATAACCTGCCTGGTTCTTTTTCATACACAATCAGGCAGTAGCACGAATCCTGTCTGAAGCCACAAACCCTTGTGAACAAGACTGATTTGGATGCCTGTGGTTGAATAAGGTTTTTGTTTGTTCGTTGTAGGTTGGAGATATATTGAAGGGTGTTCAAATTCACTATGCTTATTTTTATTTATTTATTTTAGCCCCGATGAAGATCAGCCGTGTTCAAGGTTCGAAGAGTTGGCTTAGTCATAACCTTAAAACAAAAGGACGGATGTCTCGTATCTGGTTGCTATTTAAATCACGTAGTTGCTAAACAGTGAGAGGTTTCCAATCAGCCACATTTGCACCAAGAAAAACCAGACTCGAGCTAATCTCTCAGCATCACAATGTCACAACATGTCATGTTTTGTGGCCTCACTGCTGTTTGGTGCTAGCTTGTTTGCTTTTTCTTTTCTTTCGAAAGCCTTCACAACCCACACATCAACTCTTGCATGTGCACTGCATTTGAATGCAAAATTGACAGCGTACTCTCGTTTTGAAAGCTTTTAGAAGTGTTGTAGTTTGAATAATATAAGGTGGAAGGCTTTACTGAGTTGTTTAACTGATTGTGGTTACACTGAAATACCCATAAATGCGTCTCTTCCCACATGTCTGTCTTTGTGAGGCAGAAAGTTTCAGGTAAGAGTACGATCATCTCAATGAAATGTGTTTTAGCACAGATTCTCAGTTCCTACCCGCATTTCACCTAAATAAGTTGTTTAAGCATGAATTTTAATTTGATGCACTTTACGTTAAATTATAATGTTACATGTTTAGCCCATAAATCCAGAAACCCTGCTGACATACCCTGCTTACTATTTTCTTGTTGAAAATTTATATTATGGAGACATGAGCAAGTATTTTACGCTTTCTTTGTGCATGTTACAATGTATGGTGCTATTTAGAGAACGTGCATTGTTGTGTTTTGCTCTTATCGTTGTCTTTGTGATGAAACAAAGATGTTAAAGGTTTTCCTGACATATTTTTTTGACTCTTCCTTCTCATAGATCCGATGTTTAAGAGGAGAGAGGGGCCTTCCCGACAAACCCAGTTTTGATGGGATTCATATAGTCAATCACTACGGTGGGGACAACGACTCGTACCAGTCCTCTGATGAAGATGGAGTGAAGATGTCACCCCACCTGACTGGTCGTCAGATTCGAGACCGGATCACACTACATCCAAACCTTGTGGATTCTGAGAGTGAGGATGATGAGGATGGAGACGCCCTACAACTTACTGTGCCCTCAAATGGCAGCTGTAAGACAACTACAGTGTGATCGTGCTCATCGATGACAGAGACTGTCTTCTAAAGACTGGGAAGAAGAGCATGAAGCTCGTATAAACTGCCTACATTGCTTTGAGCATGGGGCCGAACCTGAGAACTTGAAAAATCGTATCTCTCATTAAGTCATGGTTTACATCTGCATCCGTTTTGTTTCTGCCAAAATGTGTCAGATGTTTGTCATGGCACTTTATTATTTTAAGTCTCTCTGGACTCTTCAATATCATAGTCATGAAGATCATCATATTGTGGCAGGATATTCGCAAACCTCAAATAGCCCACAACTGTTTGTTATTACGAGAAGAGACTTTGTTTAGTATAGTGTTTTATGCATACGGACAAGTTTTCACTGTCATAGTTTTTATTTTTTAAATCATGCTTTTTTTAAACAATGAGACACCAACGATTGTTTGCTGGTGGTCGGAACGAAGACAAAAACGTATTAAAGAATGGAACACTATCATCTTTAAATAGACATTAAACAGTCCCATATCAATACAACAGTGTCATATCACAAGTTTGCAAGCGCAATGTGATTCCCCCTAGCAGGAATTATGTGAGTGGGTCTTGAGTGTCTTTTTATGAAGTGTTTGTCCGACATTCAACATAAATGTAAATATGTACATGTTTCTCATCTTCATTATTACTTGAAAATATGTATTTAGTGGCTGTCATGTCTATATTGTAATGTATTGTACAGTTTAGTTAAAAGGGACGTATTACTGATTTTGGGAGGTCTTCAGAGAGACATTTGCCTGCCACACTTCTCTCCAGTAATTGTAATGTACTGTAGCTTTGATGGCACCGGTTCTCAATTTCCGAGTTTTGTTTTCATACTGATGTTTTGGTGCCTGTAAAGGTTCAATGAAATTCTTATTTAGAGTTTTTTCAATATGCATTATGTTGTGCATGTTATGAATATGAATTACAAACTAACATTTTCATTTATCCCAAGCCAAGCACTCTGTGCCAGAGGCAATGAAGAAACAAGTCCTCTTACTGTCCTTCCTTTTCATTTTGCAACTACACTTAAGTTTTTGTTACTTTGGAATTGGTTTGCATTTTTGCACATTAGACTTCATTATTGTTCTTCAAAGGAAAAATTCAGTTTATCTTTTTTTCTGTCGGTAGCATTTACCTGCTTTTCAGCTGATGGAGATGGTGGCATCTGAGAGCAAGCCTTAAACTACTAAGATTGATGCCATGTTGGTACACTATTTGCCCCACTTTTAAAACGGCCAGTCCGCTAAAATAAAGACTTTGCGAACGAAATTATTTTTGCAGTGTTAAACACTAATGTGATTTGATCAAGTAAACGTTATTTAATATTAAGTAACATCTTTCAACGATGTGTGACAAAATGATTTACGGTGAATTCCGGTGGAAACGGGATGTGCCGGTGGACAGAAGAGACGCTTTGCACGTCTTTGACGATGCAGAGTGTTTAGACGATATAATGGACATAATGGAGATCACCAAAAAACTTATTTATAGGCTTACGACTTCAGTGCCTTTTCACTCTTTGTCATGCACAAAAATACAAATAAAACGGAACGTCATTGTTAAAATGTTGAGCGTTTTGTTATATCTAGATTATATTCTTAAGTTTTCTTTTTGGTGTTTTAAAACGAATGTTTGATTTTATTTTGTCAGATCCAAAAAAACAAATTTGCAGGTTTGCTTCTCTGGAAATCAAAGAAATGCAAGCAAGGCTATTTTCCATTGTCTATGTTTTTTATTAAGCTAGCATTCATTTAGGGGACAGTTTATATTGAACCTCAATATTACATTTAGAAAATATAAAGAGTTTATCCAAAAAGAAATGTATTTTCTTGTTCTATTGTTTTTTTAATCGGGCATTCCAATTCATATCAACCAAATCGCGTTTGGTTTGGTTTGATTCAAGCCATAATAATGAAATAATACAACTAACACAAAAACACAATAAAAACTTGATAACTCCGTTTTTACATTTAAAAATTATAAAGTTATCTAATTTTGGAAACAAGTTCTTCATACAAACATAATATACATAAATAAATACGTACGCTACTAAATCGTCTGCTGACTGCACAGCCCTCTTATACCGCATTACCATTGAGCTCCGTCACAAATAAGGTTATTCAGGAAGCTTTTTTACTTGCGCTTGAAACCTATGCGATGAGCTGCGCGCTCTTTCGCTTAAACTAAACCCCGGGACTTCATCGCAACCGAGTAAATCATTTGTCAAAGAACTACTTGATCGGGTGAGTTGTCAAAATGCTGTCAGCAAATGTCCCTTCGTTGAATTTCGAGCGATTTCTGTACTATAAACCTTCGTTGAATTTCGAGTTATTTCTGTACTATAAACCTTAATGTTTAAATCAGAGTTTCGCTGTGTCAAATCACAGTTGGCGCGTCCCCGGCTAGTCATGAAGTTTCATTATAGCTGTACGAACGTAAAATAAAGTCATTGACTCATCTCGGCACTGGAAAACGTAAGATGCAAATGCTATTTGTTTTTAGTCTGTAAAGTTTGCTTCCTACACGTACATGCTATTTCTCTCGATGATGTTTGATCCATATTTTGTCATAAGATATAACGTTTCCATGGTTACTTCTCTATATTGGTTGAAGAAATAATCATTTCCATAGCTGTAGAATATTATTGACTAGGTAAGTCGTTTTTGCATTAAGAATATTTGTATGTTTATAAGTTTATTTGATGTACGTTTATTTCATTGAAATGGTTCTGTCCTTGTTATTGGACGGAATCTAGGCCTATGCTTGGCCGGAGTAGCAGAAGTATTTTGAATCGATTTGTGACAGCATTATTTGTGCAGCAATTATGAGCTATGATTAAATAACAGAAAGCCAAATAAACATTAAGAAATAAGACTAAGATATTATAGTGTAAAAGATCTAGTGTGAAAGATCTGTAGCCTATGCATTTGCAAAAAATTGATTACTTCGCTATTACAGTGCACTGCAAATACAGTTTAATGAATTGTTGTTTAAGATGAAATATCGAAATGTAAGCAGTAAGCATTACACTGAGTCATGTTGTACTTGAGAGTAGAGTCTAGTGCAACAATTGAATTCCCCTATATTGTGATGGAGGACACAGTAAATGAAAGATAAAGTTTTATAATCAGTCCAGATACAGTATTGCCTAATTCTTGCATTATCAGTGTCCTATCTACCGAGGCCCGGATGCCCTGAGGTGGCATGTCTAATCGACGGAGGGCACATTGCGCTTTGATTTCCTGCGCTTCATGGTTGACCAGTGCAAACTCTATTGCAGATACTGACATTGCAGCTTGATGTAGACTACTGATGGCAGGGACAGCTTTCATCGATGTATGCAGTTATGTAAAAATGAATGAAAGCAGACGGCTTCAAAGCAATAATTCTTTTGCAGTTGTGCAATTAAATCATTTGAGAATTAACGTGACGGGCTGCAATAAACTACCGCACTCAAGGTGAGAGGAGAAGTGAACCGATTCATTGAGCAGACGGCTGTCACGAGTCAAAGGCAGGTGAGGCGTAGACTGACGGATTGGCTGTATGGGCACCCACTGATTGTCTGCTGCACGAGCTGAATGCATGTCCCTGTTGTGTCCCCGACAGATTACCGGCGTCCACTCGGAACAAGGGGGCTCTGTTCGCTGAGCCATCACGAAACTCGAGAACGCAATGTGGCGTGTGTGGACAGCTTTATTTCGATACATTTATGTTTTCATTTACGATTTGGACATGTGCTTTTATCCAATGCATTTTTTTCCGGTGCCATTCATCTGGCCATTTTTTTATCAGAATATGTGTTTCACGGGCTCGAACCCGTGGCCTTTGCGTTATTAACGCAGCAACCGAGCAACAGGAATAGTAGCCTATTATTTAATTGTTTGCTTATGCCCAATAAATAATTCTACAGTTTGTTTAAGGTCAGTCAACTTAAGATAGGCTATACGTGTATTTCAAGAGTTGTTACTGCAGTTTTAGTTTTAAGTGTAATTCATTGGAATAATTGTAAATATATTGCCTATAATGGTCCTTTACATTTCTTAAACAATTATTATTACACTAAAACGCAAATAATCAAACTAGACGGAGAAGGTACTCAGCCTTGCCGTCTCTGCGTTTCCTCCCCCCCGCAGCTAGGGATTGAGTAACGCATTGATAAAGCAATGTATCACTTATCCTGATAGCCACGGTTCCCCCAGGACCTGTCTGTCCTCTCAAAGAGGGGCGGACCAATCACAGGCTCAAGGCTGGGTGGTTGTCCCTTTAAAGCACCTGTCTTCATAACACCTGGCAGACGAGAGAGGAGCTTTACGCATGCTCCGACTCTCCCATATCCCCCTATACAGACGCGCTGCTCTTCAACCAATGGTCTTCAAATCTTTTCAGAGATAAAATAACCGCCGCATCCGTGGATCTGATAGATCATCACTAATGACAGAGGACGTACGACGAAGGAATCAGCGGAGACAAGATGCCTAGATCTTTTTTGGTGAAGAGCAAAAGAGCGCACAGCTACCATCACCCACGGTCTTTGGAAGATGACTACAACAGACTTGATACTATTTTAGCCCAAATATGTGCAGGTAGGTCAAATTTATTTGACTTTGTCAAAAGTATTCAAATTGAAATGCAAAGTGCTGGGCGATTGTGGGTGTTTTTAAATGAGAAATGATACAGTTGTTTAAATGAAAGGTTTGAATGACTTATTTGATGCCGAATAATGATTTATTATGTTGTTTATTTGTTATTGTTTAATTATTGCTGATTTGTTGCATATTTCGTTAAAGTGGTTAATATTATATTATCCACAAATCTATAAAATAAATATGACAATAGAACGAGGTCAGTATTAACTGATAAAATAGCACACGTCCGACTGGTTGTGTCTAGTTTTTACATTTGTGTGAAGGGAAATTTTCGTACAGTCTTCCATATGTCGCACGCATTGGTTTGTGCATTGACAGTTTTGAGATAAACAATTACACACATTGCGGGTTTGACCGAAAATCTATTAACTCCAAACAGAAAGCAAAACCGCAGACGAGTTGGAGTGCTGTACGGATGCCTTGACAAGCGACACGACTGGTGCCTGCTCACCGGACTCTCACCTGGGGGATCCAGCTGATCTATCCTCAAAGTCTCCTCTCAGCTGTGATGGAAGCGTCTGCGACCGCTCCTCAGATTACGAGGATTTTTGGCGACCTCCGTCACCATCAGCATCCCCCGGTATGAATATATTTAGTTTGTGTTAAATTATTGCAGATAAATGCATTATGTACAGTATTCTTGGTGGTGCATTTAAGGTGAAAATATACCCTTCTCTTTCTGTAAAGCTGGCTGTACAAAGACATAGTATGTCCTGAATTTGTCAGCATTCTATTTTAAATGCTTGAAAATTGAATGTTTTTTTTCCAGCAGAATCAGAAAAATCATTTTCGCCCTCCGTTGAGGAAACGCAGCCCTTCGCCGTCCCCTTCAGACCTTACGCATGGAGTAGTTACTCTGGATGTGAAATCAGACAGCTGATATCCAACCATCACCGCTCTCTGGATCTGGAAAGGCCTAGTCCACCAACCTATTATAATGGCCGAGTGGCCGAGCCTTCTCTTTTCACTGAACGAGGGACTGGCACAGGCATTTACAACAGTTATAGCTCCACTACCAGCCTATTCGAGCGCGCATCTGCCTCACTTTACGACGACAGCAGCGTAAAAGGAGCTGAGATGAAGGCCAGCTCCGATGTGATGTGCAGTCGTCTCCTTCTAAATGGCGCATACAAATGTACAAAATGTAGCAAGGTAAGGAAACTAGATTAAATATTGCTCGTGTTTCTTAAATGATGGTAAGAGGTCGTATTTTAAAGATGACCCCGTCTTTCCACAGGCGTTTTCTACACCACATGGCTTGGAAGTTCACGTCCGCAGATCGCACAGTGGAACGAGACCGTTTGCATGTGACATCTGCGGGAAAACGTTTGGTCATGCGGTCAGTCTAGAGCAACACAGAGCTGTTCACTCACAGGTGAGTTTTAAAAGTTTTTGTGACGAGATGAGGGTCACTGCGTTAATGCGTAAAATGAATGCGTAAATGAACAAATGTGGTGCAAAGAAAAAATTATGACAAATTAACACGCTTTTCATGTTAATAGGAAAGAAGTTTTGATTGCAAAATTTGCGGAAAAAGTTTCAAAAGATCATCCACTCTGTCCACTCATCTCCTGATACACTCCGACACACGACCCTATCCGTGCCAGTATTGCGGGAAGAGGTTTCATCAGAAATCAGATATGAAGAAACACACATTCATTCACACAGGTAAATATATATATATCAATAATTGATGTAAATATTATTTTGGCAGCCGGTTTTACCTATACCATGGTTACACCAATCAAGTTTTTAGCATTTCCAGTTTGGTTTCATAAATATGTTTTAGGCATGTGACACATGCATTTTGTCTCACAGGGGAGAAGCCACACAAATGTCAAGTGTGTGGGAAAGCTTTCAGTCAGAGCTCCAATCTGATAACCCACAGTCGAAAACACACTGGATTCAAACCGTTTGGATGTGACCTCTGCGGCAAAGGATTCCAGCGCAAGGTCGATTTAAGAAGACACAAGGAAACACAACACGGGCTGAAATGAGGAAACACCTTTACGGACCCAGGACTTTACCCAACACTATTAAACAACTCATCTGGACTTTGTTAGCTTTCTCAGATTTAACATTCAACAAACATTAAATCAGTGTTTAAAGAAGGCTTGAAATAGAGTTTACAATAGTTGTAGAGGGGCTGTTTATGTTTTGTTTGAGTTGCCTACGAGTCAGCAGCAGGTCAGCAGGTCTGGCAGCTTTCACGGTGATGATGTACAGGCTTTCATAGGATATCTTGATCCGAATCAACTGCCCGCTGCAAATACTTGCAAGGCATCGTGTCTGAAACCAAAATATTATCACCAAAATAATCAGGCAAGAAATACAACCGCCACGAGAAAAGGACATTGTATCACCCAAAATACCAGCTGAAGGAGAGAAAAATCACCGCACCTCAAAAGAATGCCACTTTGTTTTTAACGCTGCAGAGAGAATGCTGGCAAAACAAGCACTACAATAGACTGCGTGATTTGATCAAATACAGGATTGTTTGTGTACTACTGCCCAACCGAATATTTGGCTTTTTGGCAAGTGGTCGAACGCTTACCGTACATCTGACAAAGAGTTCAGTTTCATCCTCTAGCAGATTCGTTTTCTTGAGAATAAATATATAAAAAACACATTCAGATATATAAAAATATTTGTTTTATATCATTCACACTATTTATTGAAATAAAGAATGTTACGAACGTTATTTATCTTTTGTACAAATATAATGTTTTGCCTCATTCATCTATGAACTTCTAGCCTACGAATATTTAAATACATTGTCGATCATTTATTTCGGGGCTCTAACACAATCTTTTAAGCCTTTGGATATTTACAATTTTTGTAAAATTTTTAAATATTTTGTTCAAAATGATACGTTTTGTTCAATAAAACATGTTCACATGGATCCCATTTTGTTATGGCTTTATTTTACGTGATGTTTGAACGTGATCGAGAAGTTAAATACATCAATAACCTGATAAATTGAGTAAAAATTGTGAAATGAGCTTGTTTGCAAGGTTAATGACGAGAATTAAAATGAAAAACTAAGGTTTGAAAAAGACGATTTACTAGAAATGTCACAAACATAGAACGGAAAAAGCGAATTTCTACTTAACGCATTAGAAACCATAGAAGCTCCAAAACTTTGCCACAAAATTCAGTCGATATTTATAAAATGCGTATTTCAATGGCAGGGAAAAGAAACAAAAAATACGTCAAATCAAACCAGATCATTTAAGTGTTTTAAATTGAAGACAAGAAAATAAATTTCCTCATGCGTTCTTCGTTTTATTCGATTAATCTTTAACAACAACAACACACAAAATTCTATCAATTTGCTTTACTACCTGATAACCACACATTTGGTCGGTAACGAAGATTTCGTTTAGAAATATAATAAATTACACAAAGCAATGCTGACAAAACGTGTATAAAAACGTTCATAATTATTGATCGAAAATAAGGTGTAACTATACGAATTTGAAAAAATAAATTAAATATGTTTTCTATCAAAAAATCGACTTCACCGCGTCAACAAATAAGTAGGCCTATGCATACTTAGTGATTTCGTAAGAAATGTTCAATCTAAACAGCTTGTTGGCTGTTGGTAGTCGTGAAAATAGTATCCCCCTTTTATTTACACTCTAAACACTCTTGGATCTCCTCTGTCAACCAAACTGCGTGTAAATAAAGACCGTTTATTCAGCAGAAAGTGTCCCCTCTACACCCGCGGAATAATAGGGTGGGTCAGTGCATTCTGCCCCGGGATATAACGTCAATTCATCAAGGCACCTGCCACATAAAAGGTAAATAATGTAGGCCTCTCTTTTCAGTTCCATTACAACTGCGCTTAATAAATACAACTTAATTCAGCCTATACCCTTTTCCCACACTGGCCTATTTTTGGGTGGTCTTTTTCTGTAAGACCCTTAAATTCTTGCACCTTTGCAACATTGTTTGAAATCACTGACTCGCATGGATTTTAATGCCTCGAATCTTGCTGCATTAGGATTGAGCAAATGCTAAATATTTTAAAACCCAAAAGATCTGACTGAGAGGAACATGAAAATGCATATTTATTTCAGAGAAAAAGACACAGGAGCATTTACTGCTTCGATGTCCTGCCGGGGACGGCACCAGGGGCCTGAGGAACCAGAAGAAAATTTGGTATGTAATCAGTTCCTCAAAAGACATTGATTTTTCCACGCTTGTCAACTTCTAATGACTCAACCAACATATGTTTTGATTTTATCTTGCATTCTGTTTATTTGTTATGTCTAAAATCAAGATATCATGATGATCAAGACACAAAGCTGGACAGTGTGGCAGTGCATGTCATCCAGAGTGCCACAAGGATTGCAGTGCCTGTACGGAGGTTAGTTTCCGCCGCAGATGTTTAAATCCTCTGCAGTTCACTCAGAAGGAAAGTGCAATCTGCAAGTGCACCATTAGACCAGACCAGATTTCAGTGAGGGTTTTAAAACCGATGCCCCACAGCCTCCAGGCATATCAAATATGAATAGAAGAAGTCCTGGAAAGAGCCCAATCAATTTCAGTGGTCAAGTAATCAGAGCACCTCATTCTTTGGCTTAAAAAAAAGCCAAAACCCAGACAAACAGACACATATAGAAACAAAAATATGAAGGTCACCTATAAAATGGTATGTCACAAATGTGTAATGCCTTGTGATATTCACATTGTGGTGTAGTATAGCTATAATTATGTTAAAGCACAGAAAATATCACTATTTTCCATATTCATGGCTTTAAATGACTGGCCCAATTTAAAAAACCTTTTAATATTTAAAGGCTTATTCCAGATAACCGAAGGTTCCACTGAAACCCTATTTAATTCTTTAAGTAAATTAAAGTATACGGCACTGTTTTGACCAATACTGTGATCAGAACGTTTGAGACTCAAATTTACTCATTAAATGTCAAATTAGAAAAACATAAACAACTTAAAACAATTACATTACACATATTTAGACGCAGTTGTCTGACTAATGGCTGATCACAGCAAAACAGGAATCTAAAGAGATCAAAATAATTTTACAAAACAGACCCTCACTGTGACATCATCACATGTCATGCTGACATTAATACTGTTGATTTATAATGTGGTAGTTAACAAATGTGGTATAATGTGGCCAAATGTGTTAGTTGATTCACATTTCATTCGCATCACATTTCTAAAGCAGGAGCATCATGCAAACAATCCAATGTAAAAAGTAGTTATAGAATGTATCTTTTTAAACAAGAAAAGTTAGTCTGAAGTCGTCTTCTCAGGTGAACACAGGTGCCAGAAGAAATGCCTGGCGATGAGGGGGCCATGGAAGTGTCTCAGGGAGACGGGGGTCAGATAGTGTGTTCTTTTGTTGCTGTGCTTTATTCATTATTTACTTGATCTGAAAAATAGACTGCAAGACAACTGCACAGCTGTCATCAGGCAGCAGGGCGGAGATACAAATTATTCATGATTTTGGAAAGAAAGGTAGATAGAATAAAAAGAGACAGAGACGAATGCAGAAAATATTGTTGGCACATATAACAAAAGAACAATGTGCACAGGGTTACATGGACAGGGTGGAAATAGAGGTGTTGACACCTGACTATAAAGATCAATGGTTTCAATCTTAAAAAAAGATTTGACTGAAACAGGATGCAAACAAAAAAAGCAGATATTCTTCTAAATTGTGGCATTTCTCGTTTTTGCAAGATTAAAAGTAAAAAAGGACAATAAAAATAAGACAAAAAAAAAAAAAAACACATAGCCATAAATTCATTGTGTTAAGAAAGTCTGTCAGTATTCCGTGTTTATCTGCTCCTCTGCATCACTCCAGCCTAACATGACACCTCAATAAAGACTCAGGGGAACAGGAACATTTTTTTGTTTGCTCTGCGATGTCCTGGCTGATCCAGAGTACCATGCTTTTACTGCCCATACACGGCACACACTTTTGTTCTCAAGCCCTCTTTGTTTTTAGGACTGTTTAACAAGGTATGTCTCCAGTGTCCTGAAGTCAGTCACTCTAAAGAACCTCGAAGTGGTAATATGTGAGAGGGAGTGTGAAACTGGGAAAGCAGCATCCCTGTGTGTTGAGATGGGGGGAGTTTGGTAATAATGGGCAAAACCAATGGTGATGGCCACAATTGGGAGACATTAGACTTGGGTGAGCGGCCAAATGTGAGCTGACGTTTTGCTCCAGGTTAAAGCCCTGAAAGCTTTTCCATTAGTTATCTCGCAGTGGGGCCGCACCAACCCCTGCGCAGCACGCAGCCGGCGTACAGAACCCCCACCACATGCTGAAAGGCGGGTGCAGTAGGTCGCTGCTCATTTAAAGACATGTTTATCTGCTTGATTTAGCATTACATATCACTACCACTATTCGGATGCTTGCTGTCGCTCAAAAGAGACACAGGGGGATGGTCAATATTTTCCAGTGTACCCAGGCAGTTTATATACAGTATATTATGTTTTCAATATATAAATATATTGCGCTTGTAACTATACGTGTAATTGTGTAAGATTAAGTGAAATTCTTTCATCACTTACATTTTTCATTCCAAATGACTTTGTATTTTTATTTTTTGCTGGTAATCAAATAACATTTGCCCCCATTTACTTCCATTTACTAAACCACCGAGACATTTCTCAAAATATCTTCTTTTGAGTTCTAAGTAAGAAAGAGTTTTGAACAATAAATTATAACAGAATAGTTATTTTTGGGTGAACTATCCCTTTCACTGAAAGAAATAATTTCTAAAGAGACTTTAAAACCCCTCACTGTTATTAATAAGTAAAGTTTCCATGAGATTATATCTAATTCATGGCAGGAAACAATTTCTTTAGCTGGGGTACTGCACAGCAGTATAGTTTTCTGGAGTATTGGTATATGAATCCTGACAAAAGCACTAAAAGGATTCATGTTAGTAAAAGGTTGAACAAAAGGAAGCTGGTCAGAAACAAATACAATGTGACAGACGGCACCGGCAATAGCGCGGAATTAAAACCTCAAAATATATTTTTAGATAAGAGAGTATGTTTGCTCCTGTAATAATGATTCTCCACTTAAGTGTCATTCAAATAAAAAAGATACACATTATAAGGGGAAACGAACACCTTTAATTAAGTATTATTTGTATTTATTTACATTACCTACAAAAAACTATTAAAGATTCTCAGCTCTATTCTCCAGGAAACAAAATCTATGAACCTTGGGAACAAAGATTACAAATACTGTAACTGAACACACATGGAACTAATAGCTGGGTACAATATAATACATCTGGGTCATCACCCATGTTGTTAAAAATACCTTTTTTAATTTACACAGTGAAAATATTAAAACATCAGCTATATAAGCCGTTGTGACAACTAGCCAAGGCCTCCTTTACCTTTACTTTTAGTGTAGAATATTGGAAATTGGTTTGCACCCCTCTGTTAAAGAAATTGCTTTTATATTTATCTTGGTCTGCTTAAATCTCTACATTTAAAATAAAAAAATTGGTTGCATCCAAAAAAGGTTGCTAACTGATATAATGTCCACTAACCAGGCCTGGCTAAAGCAATGCACCTCTCTAAAATATTCATAAGATCCATTTCACAAAATACCAAGCCAGGCATAAGGATGTATCAAACTAGTAGAGAGAAAAAGACAGAGGGGCAAGTTGATATGCGAGACAGAAGAGTGCAAAAAGAGAAGGGAAGCAGTTGTGGTGAGAGAAATGACAAAAGATTTGTTCGCAGTAATAATAAAAAATTTATGTTGAGGCTTGCAAGTAAAGTTCCTTTTGATGTTCTGATTTAATGAATGATTTGAGGCTCAGCGGTACGTTTGCTGAAGCCTGTGCTAATGTCTGTTCAGGGCTCTGTGTAGTCATGTCACTCCACAGCACCGTCAATTCACTGCACCGCTTCTCAACAGATCAACCAGTCTGGTAAGTACTTCCACTGTCCCTGAGGTCCAGCACACTCACACAAGACACATTCTCATACTAGGCTCAAAAATTCACTCACACATTTGCTCACTAACTCAGACGTGTTATGTTTCTTAACTGTTTCATAAAAGGCTCTTCCGTGTACTGCACATCTCTGAACGGCTGTGATGTTATTGTGTTGTTGTGTGGTCATGGTTGCTGTTTATTCTCTGATGGGCAGTGAAGTGTGAAAGAAACAAAAAAGTGAGCTTTATCAAAGGAAACACAATGTGCATTTGTGTACCAACTACAATATCACTTTTGTCCAACAAAGTGTTATATATTTCACTTAATCATGTTAAATAATACATTTCACATAGCTGACAAAACCGGTAAAATTAGAAACTAAGAAATGTAATTATGGTTAAGTACTCCCACTGGAGTTTCCCATTATGAGCAAGAGACAATTGAATCAATGACAGAGGAATATGAAATTAGAGTGTATCTATGTTACCAATATAATATCAGAATGTATATAGTTAGTTAGGAATGACTGTAGTAAGTCATTATATATTTCCTTAAAGAAATAGTTGACCGAAACTTATTTTGTAATTTATATACCCTTATACCATCTAGTGTACAGCCATTAGAAAGATTTAAGGAATTGTTCACCCAAAAATTTTAATTCAGAAAATTCTGTCATCATTTATTCACCCTCAGATTGTTCCAAACCTGTATACATTTCTTAAGGAAATATTTGGAAGAACGTCAGTAACTAAACAGATATCATCCCCCATTGACTCCCATAGTATTTATTTTCCTGACTATGGCTGTAAATGGGGGATGAGATCTGTTTTTACTACTGACGTTCTTACAAATATCTTTGTGTTCATCAGAACAAAGAAATGGGTTTGAACAACCTGAGGATGAGTAAAGACAGAATTAAAAAAACATTCTGCAAATATGCAAATGGAAACAATCTTTTTATATGAAATTTGGGGAAAATATTGTGAGTAGGTCACAGAAAAAAACTAAAATGATCATAACACATACCTCTAAATAGTAAATTTAGGAAAAACTGAAAATAATTATCTTAACTTTTTAGATTTTTTTTAAATTAGTGCTTGAATGTGCTTGTTTTGGTTTTCATTTTGCTAATAAGACCAACATACTAAACATTCTCTCAAAACTGTATCGCTTCACTTAAGAAGACACTTTTCAACCCACTTGGATTTCCTTAATGAGGGGTGTTTGTGCCTTTCAGAGATTTAATTTTACTACATATAATAAGATAACAGTTGCTTTTTAAATGTAAAATAGTTTATTTGTTCAGCTATAGAGAATGTTCATATACTGTACATTTGGGATGACATGGTGAGTATGTTCCATTTTTGGATGAAGTATTTCTTCAACTAAAAAATGTTATTCCATACAATTGTGGGTTTATGCTAATACAAGATTTATGGGATGTTTTAACAGGCTGAAATCTAAAGTGAAGAATCACTCGGGCTCTCTGGTAATAGACTAAGAGAGCTACAGCATAATAAAGACAAAGATCTGGTTTTCTGAGGTAGATGAGACTGGCTTTGCTCATTTCCCTGCTGCTGTATGATAAATCATTAATGATCACAACCAGTGGCCTACCTGATCTGCTCAAATTAACTCCTACTGGCTTTCTACACAGGCCAGCTATAGATGCTTGCATGACATCAAAGAAGAGTCGTGTCTGAAGCTACTGACCTCCAAATCACATCCGTGTGTGTGCTTTTGCAGTAATATTTTATGATCTATTCTTCTCCTGTATTCTGTATTCTATATTCAAACTCTGTGTTTAAGTGCTCTTTAAAATCATATTTTCAACAATAACTGGTCAATCTTTTGACCTGAATGAGAGACCATAAAGAGACAGACGGAAGAAAAATCCCTTGTACACCCACACCCATGGATAACAGGAGAGGGAAAACAAGCCTAAAAGCTTCCATCACCTCAATAAAATCATGGGAACCGGTGCACAGTGTGTCAGCAGCTCTCAACAGAGAATGAGCAGACTGACAAAATCGCTTTGACAGTCTGTTCACATGTAACATCTCAGCCTTGTTTCATCAGGGGATGCCCACAGATCGGAAGGCACAAGGTACCTCACAAACAAACTCCTCTGTGCCGGTGAGCTCTGACACACAGTTTTGTATTGATCACAGGCAGACAGAGTGTCTCTCCTTTATAGGAAAGGGTCTGGTGTTATTCATGTCAATTAAGGTTCTCACACTGTATGTATTGATTGGGAACAACTCGACACAAGTTTGCCATGAAAATGCCGATTTACAAAAGGGCAAGCAGGCTAAAGCAAAATAGCAGGGGTATGGTATAATGGATTTGTTGTTTCCTTCTCCCCATGGTCCCGGTCTCTATAGACTCAGTGCTTTGGCAATGCTTGAGTTGAAAATGTCATTTTTGCATTTAAAGACACTGCTTGTCTACTGAAGACCACATTGTATATGAATATATGGACACTGAAATGGTGTTAAATATAAAAGTTAACTTATTTAAAGGGACAGTTCACCCAAAAATAAAGATTCAGTCATTATTTAAAACCTGTATCTTCAGGGAATACAAAAGAAGATTTCTAGAAATGTATTTGTGCTTTTGTGTCCTTACAATAAAAGTCTATGGGGCCAATTATGTTTTTTGGTGATCTGTCATGCAGTCATGCAGGTTTGGAATGACATGAGGGTGGGTAAATGATGAAAGAAACTTCATTTTTGATTCAACTATCCATTTACCAAAAGAAAACTGCACGAAAGCATCTTTCTATATTACACGTTCATATTGGGGTTACTGGTATATTACTACAGTTACATTATATCTTGAATAGATTTCATAAATCATTTTGACCTATTTTTTTTGAACAGCTGTATTGTTTAATGTTGTATCTAGCCTCGATGCTGTTACCAAATGATGGTGTTGAGAAAATCTGAGCTATTTTTATGTATGGTGTACTGTCTAAAATCAAATGCAAAATGTAAATCTGTAGGCATTCAATAAAAGCTAAGGAAGACTCTAGGGAGAGACCCCTAAACAAGACATGCTCGCTGGGGTTTGGGGAAGGATTTTGGCAGACAGCATCAGCTCCAGACACGGCCTCTAGGGGCCTTCGAGGCCACTCCATTGCCAAGAAATGAGATGGAAAGTTGGAGAGTAAACAGTTTTGTCAGGATGCCATTTAAAAAAATACTAAGTGCTAAAAAGGCGAACTATGTCAACTGTCATGTCTCTGAATGTGTGTGTACCTGAGACTCAAAACCCTAGTCAGAATGTCTGTCCTGTGTAAAAACTATGTTTTCCTCGCAACTATGCAAAACCATCATCCAAATATCTTTTATTGAAGAAAATATCCTGATGCTGATATTTCTTAATGCTAAGTTCCACTGAAAAGTTTATGCTTGGAAAGCTGAAGTGTCCGTCAGGTAGTCAGGTTACACTTTTGTTGTCGCCTATTAAAAATACATGGATATACGATAGTAGTGAACTGAGACAGCCCTGTTGCATACAAACAGAAATAAAGTGGTATAAGAGGCTTCACTTCAAAATGTGAATGTGGTGAATACAAGTACTTGAAAAATAACCTAGGCGAAAAGTCACCAGAACCAGATTATCAGATTATCATGTCTACAGTAGACATTTACAGTTACTGAATCCCATCATAAGTATGTAATCCAGCCTGATTTTGCAGGAATTCGTAACTATTTTATGAGGTGACTAATTCATATGAATTTGTAAAAAGATGTACCATTCTTAGACTAAAACAATAAGGGAGCATATACCAAAACGTACACATTTCATACGAATTAGCATAAATACAAATTGCAGAGGGGGTAATTTTTATGAATTCGTACATTTTGTAAGATCCGCTGTTGGTGTGCCGGTGACGGTTAGGTTTAGGGGTAGGGTTTGGCTTCTTGTGCGTTTTTGTGCAATTCACATTGTACAAATTCATATGAATTAGCCACCTCATAAAAATAGTTACAAATTCCCCGTAAAACCAGGTGTGTAAATCTTGTAAATCTGAACAATATTTTAGGGATGTAACGATTCACTGTGAGCCGGTTGAAAATCAATTATAATATGTGACGATTCAAGTCGGTTGAGATGTTAAATGATTCACAATACATGTTTCGAAACTCGTGTATGCTGATACTACTTTTTGTCTTAAAAAGTCTTAGTTTTTTATATTAAGAGACTTTTGTATTATTATTTTTTTTTTGATTTGGAATTTGTTTTAAAATTGCAATTTAGTTTTGTTATTTGACATAAAATTTATTTTTATTTTACATAGAAATGTGATATAATTAAAGGACGGTTGTTCATTTCTTATTGTTCTCAACTTGTTTTGTAAAATAAATTATTGAAAAATTAATAATACAGAGAGATAAGTATCGTGAATCGCATCACTAACCACTTTTAGTGCTTTAGTGCTTAGTGTAGTTTTAAGATAAAATGATCACAAATTGACTCTGCAACACACAATGACCATGTAGGAGGACCAGTCAAAGGTAACAAAGCTGTTTGTCTGTCAACACAGATATCATTTTTTATGTCCTCAATTTTCATTACACAGACTGTTCGCTGTCACAACACTAAATCAGCAGTCCTCAATTAGCTAGAGGCAAATCTGAAGCCAGCGTGCAAACAGCTTGTCCTTTCCTGTTATATTTACATTGTGCCTTTTGTTAAAGCCTTTCACCACAGCGTAATAGACAGCGCAAACTTCGCAGCTGCTGGTTAAATCCTATTGCTCAAACCTGGTTTGTCTCCATACACCTGAAATCAGGGTCTACAATATCCATACAGGAAGTTACACGGTTCAGGTTACATGTGCATTGGAGAAATACTGGATTTATATGAGAGTGAGCGGACAGTACACACATGCAATTTCACGTGTGCTTTCAATACAGCAGGACATGTTTAACTAACGTCAGGGCTCATTTGATGGCTGTCTGAGAGAACTATTGTGTGTGAGCGTTGACGTCTGTATGGTCCTATATTGTTCGGTCACATCCATTTACAGCAGAGATTTTAATTACTGTACCCCAAAGCCAAACATTATTTGTTTGTGTACGTATTAAATGGTTGTGTTCTAGGGCATTCGAGAGATTTCTGTTTCGTTCCATCTCTGTCAGATTGCCTTAATCCTATTAGCAGACTCTCAGCTGCAGTGTTTACTAAGAGGTTTATAAGGGTCCTCTGTCAGATCACCTTTTGCTCGATTCTTTTCACACATCCTGACCTATAAAACCTAGCCACTCTTTTCTTTCGTGCAGAATTTTATCGCAGATGTCACTTGGATATCGAAGAGAAGCGACTTGGTTATAATCCTGACCTTGATGTGTCACTTGCATGGATTATTTTGAAAAGACTATCGCTGAAAATGACGGCAAATCAATTTGAGGACGTAGTTCAGAGATGGGTGGGCAAACAGAAAGAGTGTTGCAAAATGCTGTTATGTTGCCAGAAAACGTGTTTGTCTTTATATTTATTGCATTCGTTTACCTTATCATTTTAGCAACGTTATAGTGTTTTGTTTCTTTTACCTATAGAGAAATCCTATTAAATTTTGGTTTGCTTCATAGGGAAGTTTGGTTTACACTTATAAAAAGTAAAACCAGGAATTAAAATGTAATTTGACACATTACAGATTTAATGATTATGAAGTGAATAACAAAAAAATAACATGCTTTAAATGGTTTGTATAGTTGTATTGTTTTGGGGGAATCGAAAATGACTACATTCTATTTTTTTGCAGAGAATAACTAAAGAAAATGACTTCAAAAAAGAGGATCAAGACCTTTTCCTCAATGCAGGTCTTACATGCATTGCCCAAGGTAACAGCGCTGAACTGCTTAACTTCATAAAGCAGGAGGCCAATCAGGTAAAAGCATTTCTTATCTCTTCATGATATAAAGGAATAATTCCCCCCAACTCCCCTCCATCATTTATTATTCTTCATGTCATTTCAAATCTTTATGACTTACTTTCTTTTGTGGAAAACAAAAGAAGATATTTTGATAAAACGACAGAAACCAATGAGCTCCGACACTGTTTGGTTACCAACAGTCTCCAAAATATCTCCATTTACGTCAAACCGAAGAAAAATCTGTAATACAGGTTTGAAATGACATGAGGGTGAACTGTCCCTTTAAAGCTTGAATGATATTTTATCATAAAATGGTGTATACATAACAAAATACTGCAGTGACATGTCAGGCTCATTTCTGCGACACCACTCCACTTGGATTGGCAGAACACGATAGGCTGTTACTCTCTCAAAACCACCACCTCTTCATAACTGACTGTATCCTTGACCCTTGGGTGTGGAAATGTAATTTAGTGGAGTAGCAGTAAGAATCCTTGCTTCTCTGAAAGCCCTCTTAGGAGCAACACTTAAAGTGCTGTTGATGTACCCATTTCTTGCACTCTTCACTTTGCGATACAAGTAGCAAACACAAAGAATGCTGTATCTAAGAATGCCGTATCCATACTAAACCAAATACCAAAATATGAAATATGGTCATACGAACAGATGATTTTCAGGAAATGGAAAGAACACCTTCCTACTCTTTAACTGATTAAATACTGTGTTGTCAAAGTTGACAAACACTTGTTAGTACCTTTTATTGGTTAGATATTTGCAAAACCCAGTGCAAAAAAATAAAGGGTGAGTAATAACAATGGTTGATGGCTAAAAATTAAATATGGAGATACAAGGTTTCAGAAGGCCACCAGTCAGATTTCTTTGTATTAACAGAAGGCAGCATTTCTATTATTTCCATTATACTAAAGGAAGTCCCACCTTCCTGTAAAAAGAGCCAATCATCAATCATTAAATAACGATTCTCTGGGGTTGTTGCTCTGGATTTAGTGTTGTGAAATAGCATTGCCTTTGCACAGGCGGTTAATACCATTACCACACACATTTACAAATGTATATTTAGTATGGGTTCAAGTGTTTCAATAATACTGAAAATAAAGAATATTATATCTTACATTTCTAGCACATAGTGAGGTCTATGGCCTGCGGACTACTGCCGGCACTGGTGAAGGAGGTGCTGAGGAAAAATCACAGTTGTGCTCATGGTCAGTCCATTCTCAATCATCTCATACTGGTAAGACAGCACTTGCTTTATTTGAAATTTATTTGAAAGTTTTATATTGATTTAAGTAATTTCATAAAGTCATCAAAGATAAAATCCTTTGCAGGTCTGCAATGTCGAAGAGCTCCTCCATATTTTGCTCCAGCAAGTGGATGACATTGATCCGGACGCAACTGCAGACTCCACCCCTATTCTCATGCCTCTTATTCAGACAGGTAAGAAATAACTGAACCGCACATAAAGATAAATGTATACTTTGAATGCTTATAAAACTTAATTTGTTTTCCATCAGTGCTGTTGAGAACGGAGTCAAAGGCATCTGGATTGGCTTCGGCCCTGGATTCTCTTCAGAAACAGATTTCAAAGCTGCCTGTACCATATTCGCACAAACAGGAACAGGAAGATGAGTATGGGCTCTGCCGATGCTGCAACACGGCACTGACCTTTGTACAACCCTTTGTGCAGGAAGTCAAGAATCAACAGTTGAACTCAGCAGTCACCAACCAAGACACAGACCTAAGACCTACTCTTCTAAAATTGTATGCATTCAAATCAGTCTTTGTCATTGCAAACAGCATTAAGCTATATACTGTAAGACGTTTATGTAATGCTTAATAGTAATGCTTAAGAGAATTAGGCCATAATTAATTATGTTCAAATATTCAATATTTCAGTATGTACAGTACTTACCCACATGTCATTTTAAACCTGTATGACTTTCTTTCTTCTGCAGAACACAAAAGAAGATATTTTAAATAATGTTTGCAATCAAACAACATTGGCCACCATTGACTTTTATTGTATGGACACAATTCTTTAAGAATCCTCTTTTGTGTTCCACATGAGAGTCTGTCAAGGTTTTGTATGACAAAGTTTTAAATAAAATGATGACAGAATTTTTTATATTTGTGGGACTTATCCCAAAGCTCCATTGAACATAGTGGTTTTAAACCAATTGTGTAGGCCTCATGTCATGCTTTAACAGGAAGGCAATGTTTTTCTATAACGGTTTTAGCTGCATGGCGAGTTTGAGAGAACCTCTTCTTCAAGCTCAACTGGACAGAGGACTGAATACAATGGAAAAATCACCCCTGTGGAAGTTTGCTACAGAAATAATGGTGCGTATATCACTCACCATATCAGTTGTTAGGCTCAGGTATTGTGTGTTTAAAAAATTAAAGAACTCATGCTTTTCATTCTAGGCAATCTTAGCAATGATTCAAGAGCCCTTGCCAAAACTTTTATTTTACCATCTGTTGAGGAGAAAGGAAGATGGCATTGCAGTGAAAAGTGCTGCCTGTCACCCAATTGAGTCGAGAGCATGTATGGCTTACCTGCTCTTTGTCCAGCTTATTGCTATGGAGGGGTTTCCTGCAGTGTTTAGGTACGTCAGAAGCTTGTATGGTTAACTTGCATGAGTACTTACGAAAAATTAAATCAATAACATTTTTGTTGTTATAAATAAACAAGTTATGTCAGTTGTTTTTCAACCCTTGTAAAGATAAGTGTGTTAATTAACCTGCAATTTTATCTTTCAAACAGAGATGGCGATAGAGAGGCAGTTCCAATTTGCAGTTTTAAAGGAAAAGTTCACCAAAAAATGTCCAGGCCTCCTCGAGGACATCATGGTTATAGTCGTTGTCAAGTATCAGAAAAGTACTAAAGACATCATAAAATTTGTCCATCCACTGATAGTGGCTCAATAGAATTTTCTTTGAAGCGACGAGAATATTTAAGTGTGAAAAACAAACCAAAATAACGACTTTGATCGATATAAGCAGGGGCTCTGTCTTGCAGCAGGGGCAATCGAGTCGTTATTTTGGTTTGTTTTCGCACATAAAGTATTTTCGTCGCAGTTTCAGTTGAGCCACTATGAGCGGATGGACCAATGTCTTTAGCACTTTTCTGGGACTTGACAACAACTATAACCATGATGTCTATGAGGAGGCCTGGAAATATCTCGGATGTCACCTAAAATAACTTGAGGTGTTCATGGTTCAACATGTTGAACGTCAACTCAATTTAGATTTTGAGGTGAACTTTTCCTTTAACCATGATTTTTTGTGTTTGTAAACCATATTAACCAGAAATTTACCAAGTTCTTACCACAATAACTATAGTTTCACCATGGTATTTGTAGTAAAACAATGCAAATGGTAATAAATCGGACAAAAACAATGGTTATTCCAACTTTACTATAGTAAAACTATGGTTGATTTTTCTAAGAGTTGTAGTTTTTTGCAGAGGAAGTGTTTGTGTTTAGTTAAGTTGCAGTTAGACCTCAAAATGTCTCACCATGTGTTTCTCAGACTATACGAGTGTGTACTGTTGAGACCACAAATCTCTTGGGATTTATAAAGCAGTTAAAAATCCTCTTCTCTTGCAGAGTATTATTTTTTAGCTAAACAATTTCATAGTAAACAACAGGGATTTAGTGCCCTCCGATGATTTATGATAGTTATTTTGAACGTTGTTGACAAATTATATTGAGGAACTGCAGTAACCAAGTCTTTCAGGAGACACATATAAATAACCACAGATATCAACACTTTACATTTTTGTATTAATTAAATGTATTATGTTTTATTTCAGCCCTGTTTTTATCCTGCAGTGCAATATGGAATATGTCAATCTTCTGTTGAGTAGGTGTGTAAATATACTTTTTAAATTAAATAACAACGTAGTAAATTGTATTATTGTAGGAACAGGAAGATGAGTATGGGCTCTGCCAATGCTGGAATACAGCACTGACATTTGTACAACCCTTTCTGCCTTTTTCCATTTTAGAAAGGATGAATCATGGATTTTGAAAGGCTTGGTAAGAAGTGAAATTACACCAAAACAAATGTGAACTTACACTAAATGTGTGTCTTTTACTAGAAAAACATGTATTTTCGGGGTTTGTTTCAGGACTTACATGTAAAAAGTTTGGAGAGAGTAACAGACAACAGTCTCCCAGTAAAACTCTTAGAACTGAAATCGTTTCATGAGGTTCCACAGGTATGCACGACTATCAGTTTACTCAAAATGAAGAAAATAACGTATTTTAAATGTGTTACTGTTACACGATCTGGTTGTTAACTTTAATTATAATTTAATGTTATGAGACACCTTTTGTTATTTTTTTCACCAATACAGAACTTAGTTAAAATCATGACCGACTGTCCAATTCTTCACTTAGTAAGTACACGAGACACGGCTCACGCTTGCAACATATGTGAACGGACAGCTATAAAAGGTTGTGATTATTTTATCTTTTCCACCCAGAAAGGAAAAGGTCTAGTAGTGTTCCAACTCTTTATAGAGAAGCTTAATAGTGAAGCCAAGCACAAGTTCTTCAGGTATGACCTGTCATGCTATTTAAGGATTTATTTTAGACATGTGCTGTAAACATTCTATAAAGTCTTATTCATGATATTTTTCTATCGTGTACACGCAGACGCATCATGAAAACAAGTCATCATGCAGGAGTAGAAAGCATCATCATCAAAAACATCAAGAATCAGGTGGAGCTGCTAAGAAAGGTAGTTGCCTTACATTCCTCCATCATATTTTTAGTTTTTTATTTTCATCCAATTTCTTTTTTTACTTATTATAGCTTAAATCACAACATGCAAACTGCAGTTTGATTGATATTAATTGGAATAAACCGTTAAAGCTTTTAGAACCAATTTTGGAACCAAACTCTTCATATATTACTTATGTACATTTGCTTTACAGTCAGGTAACCAGGACGGTTGGTTTGAGGGGACATGCCTCATCTCACTGCTCAGAGACATCATCATTCTCCCACAGGGCCATGAAACTGACTTGCTACATGGAATGGACAGGTGAACAAACCCTGTATATCTTTTAAAAAAGACAAAGCTAATTCACACTTCGAACTGACACACAGTCGGCATAATGCAACTTGATGGATCTTATTATCTTTCATGTCAACAAATCATTGACATGAGTCGAAACCCAAGTACAGACTCCACATATGGCAGCTGTCTCTATTTTAAATGTTAGATCTCCTACCAACAAGATACAATCCATCCCTAGCATCATTTATTAATGAGTGTAGTCCAGGTTTACTGTCACAATCTCTCAATACAGAGCAGATGGTTAGCAGTCCGATATTTTGAGGCAGATCCTGTGTCATTTCTAAAATGATACTAAACCTGAGTGATTGACATACCTCATTTGGATAGTCTGTCCCTGATTAAGTCATTAGGCCTTAACGCCGATTTGCAAAACTTTAACCACTTTTACCGCAATGTATGTAACTGCTTCAAACACACAAAGTGGGCTGGTTCTTATAATAAGCAATGCAGTTATGTTTTTTTTCTGTGATGTTTAAATATTTCATTATTTTAAAGGATCATGGAGTCTCTGAATATTCTGAGGTACTTGTTACTACTGGAAAGAGAGAGATGTGTAAGATTTCGCACTCAACATCAGCATCTATTTAGTCATTAATCATGTTATTTTAATACGAAATCTCACATCATTATATGCTTATATTTGTTTTCAGACCAGAATGTGGACAGACTTGTGTGACACTGCAAACAGTTACACAAAGTTATTACGAGTGTGTCTGAAAATGTCTAAATCATACTATGGGACAGAGTTACAAAATCTACGAGAGGATAAAAAGATACGGGCCAAAGGTAACACACACTCATTAATTATCAATGGATTATTTCAGGTCTCTTTCTTTTTTTTGTTATTCTTAAAATTTTTCCATTATCGTATTGTACTAAATCATGTGAAATAAAAAGTGTTTTCCTTGTAGTAACATATTCCTTTCTCGCAGAATGGAAAGAGGCCTCTGGGAATAGAGACGTCCAGCGAATGATTGTGAATGCAGAGACGCTTGGCAGCATGCCACGTGATACACGGTACAAGGTGAATTTATCAGGGCTAATAATCTGAATACAGAAAAAATGATTTCAATAAGTCATATAACACAAAGGTATATAAATTGCAGGTTCTGCAGTGCGCGCTGGTTACATATGACTTAATGGAAAGCCTTGTGGTCCGCATAGAGGAGATCATAAAGAATCCAGAATGATCAAGAAAGTTAATCAAGAATGATCGAAGTGAAACTATTACATCTGTTTAAACTTGAACACTGCATTTATTTATTCCTGCTTTTTGCTATCACAATCTTGAATATTGTTTTGTGAATCATTGCTTTTAAGGGATTTTCAGCACCAATAAATTTAGCTTTCTCTAACAAAGTTTATACATATTTTGTTGTGGTCTATGAATCTCATTATAAGAACATTCCTGGTATTCTTAAAACAGTAGGAACGGTAAATAAAAGATATGGGTTGCAAGTAGGCAAGTAGAGTTAAGTAGGCTACTATGGTATTACACTGACACCTGTTGTTGAAAAAAAGTATAGCACTCAAAGAGAACAGTTGTGGACAATACTGCAGAATATCAACGGAGCTGCATCTCCTTAAGCATTTGCCAAACAGGACTGTGATCAATGATGTGAGCACAGGCCAAAACCATCTGATCTCTTAAATTTTCTACACAGGGTTTACTGGTGGCCTGAAATAAAAAGGGCATTCAAATTTTTGCAGATGTCATACTGATAAATATTATATTGTTTGTCTAAGTTAGCCAGACATTCTGGTACAGGAAGCTTAGTAATTATACTGTATTTAAGTTATTATTTATAATGTTAAACCATCAACATGAACACTAAGCATCTAATTTAACCTCTGGAGATTTTCCCCATTTCAAATAAAATAATTTGTAGAAAATAACCATCAGAAAAGCACCACAAAATACAGATAACCAACAAAACTTACTTCAGCGATGACCAGCATTCCTTTGACTACATCACTAGTATTATGCACAGGTAACACTCTGAGGTTACCGCCGAGAAATCTGTGGCAAAAATTAAATGACAGAATTACTTACTTTTTCTACACTTTTAATACAGCAGTATAACAGACCATGCTACAGTATTGCAGATTGCATGCTATTCAAAAGATATGATTTAATATTACATATTTGAGATTCATCATGGTAAATAGCATCATGGAGTTTAATCAGATAGAATATTTAGATGCCTTTTCGCCTATTTGTCCACGCATGTAGGAAGAAATGAATTTGCTGTTATAATTATTCACCTATTCTGCACTGATGATACAATATCCCACTCCCTTTTTCCGTAGACTGGGGCTTGAAGCAGAAGGAAACTATTTCTGTGGACCTGCTTAAACTTTTCAACCCTCTCAAAAACATCTGCATTCTCAAGTCTTGCAGGAAACTCTTCGGCTGTGACAAGCAAGAATGCTGTACCTGTGGAACAGAGATGAAACCAAGGCATAAATGTTTCAGCTCCGCTGTGTTCCGAGTTTCTTTGGCCTGTTGCAGCGATGTCAACGCGACGCAATATTTGGAAGGACAAGACTGCACTTTAAACACAGAAGGGGGATGCTTGCCCTCCCCAATATGGCGGCGATATTAACTAACATAACGTTACTCGGCATCAGTTCGCCCACTATCTAAGTGTTCCAAATCATACAAATGCCATACAATCCACAGCTAAATTTACGACATGCTTGCCTGATATAAGATTATTTAATATCTCATCAGATCAAATAATTTAATTGGCCGAACCTATTTTTTTACCTGACATTGGAAATACAAAAGAAGAGGGCAGAATGCTGTCCGACCGACGAATTCTGTGCTGCTGTGCTAATAACATCTGCGAGGGTTCATCGCACTACAAAGACAATAATATAGGATGTTAAACAGTGAAGCATAGCCTATGTTAAATAAGCCTTACATGCTGACGTGATCAGAGCTGTTGGTGCAGCGCTTCAATCAATCAAAGCTAGCTTACAATTAGCATTTGCATAAACAGATTTTCCTCGACTAACCAAGCAAATATAAGAACATTAAACTAACAACCTTAGGTGAAGTGCTGATTATAACAGTTGTTTTCCAAGAGTTAGTCGTATTGCTTGCCATTTCAAGGTATATTATTGTAGGCCTACTTAATATTCTGCTATGCCAGACCAAATGGCACTAAAAGTAAAGTAAAGGTTATGTGTAATTTATTTGTTGTGTTAAATTTGTATGGATTATCTGGATAGTGTCGTTACGTACGCCTTCCTGCATGCTGATTGGTGAGTTACAGAATCGCACGTAAAAAAAGTCTTATTTAGGACTTATTTATATATTATATATATGATTTATCTTTATCTCTTTAAAACATTTTTCGATTAAAATGGTGTTTGCTAGTAAACGATTAGCATGTATTACCAGCCTTGGACACCAGGTGCCACTATCAGTACGCGTACAATCCTTTGCTCACTGCGCTGTTTGTTATTATTATGTCGTTGAATAATACATGTACGAGACAAAATGACATGATACTTTATTATATTGTGTATGTGTTCCTTAATTTCAGGGGATTTGAAAGGAATGTCAAACAAAACTCCTGTGGCAATAGCTCAGTGGTCTAGAAACACATCCTCTCTAACGATATAGATATTGACCTATCGGACTCATAAGTGGTGTACCACCAAATGATGTTTGAAATTCCAAGTTTGATATCATCCGTTATCATATTCAACACCCTAGAGCAAATATATTTGTCACATAGGCAACACATTCCGTAATGTAACGCTTATGAGTTTAAAAAAAATGCATGCATTCAAAAGGTTTGCGGTCAGTTTAACAGTTGTAGACTTTAATGGTAATTTTTAACCAATTGTTATTATAAAAGTGAGAAGGAGATCTTTGTGTGTAGACCAACAGATGCTATTAGACCATCAGAGAGGTGAGGCTGGTTTACCACCAGAACTTTTCTATTTCGATTGTTTCCTGCTCAATATAACAAGGATTCTCAAAATAAAGTGCTTACGTGCTATGATTTTATAACAACCTACAGACTAAACCGTACATTTGCCAAGACCAAGATGCCACATCATTGCCGTGCCAGCCACCTGTTTGTGCTCTTATGTGCGTTTTCTCTGTGTGTTGAGTTTGTAAGTGGTGGAACCAGCTTCCTCAGCCCAGCTCAGAAACCACAGGTGAGTGGCTAAAGGTCTAAATCCACCATAAAGTATGTGTACAGCAATCCCATTATAACCACGATATCCATCATAAATTCTTGTTTCTAAGCTTCAGCATTTATTATAGTGAAGCATTCCTTTTTAAGGGTCGAGGAGACAGAAGACCACCACGGACGAGCAGAAGGGATGCTGGTGATCCAGAGTTCCCAGTGCTTAGAGAAGATGGCAAGTTCATGGTAAAACATGGCATTGACAGATATTGTGTGAACCATAAAGATTATTTGAGATGGGTGTTAAGAAATGAGTACTGCCCACATTTTGTTCTCACCATACGTTTAGGTAAGTGCTCCATTTGAACTGGGCATGTCTCTGAGTGAAGCAGAGTATGAGAAATATGGCCCTGTACTGCAGAAGATTCTGGTGAATCTTTTTAACAACTCTCCTTTCGGTAAGCCTAAATCACTCCAAGAAACGTTTAAGAGCATTTAAAATGTTTTAGAAGTGTGGGTTTAATTATACCTGGTATATTATAATGTATACCTTCTGGATCAGGGCTATTGAATAAAGCCACCATGTCTACGGTTTGTTTGTTTCAGAATGACTACCTACTGGTCCTGCAGGACTCAAATCCTCAAAAACAACTGACTATATTAATTTAAAAAATGATCCAACAACATTACCTGGAATAAAATAAGGAATAAAGTCATTAATAAAAAATATATACTCAGTCTTAAGCAATTTTCTTTGCTTTAGTCTCATGTGTGAAAAAGTTTGTCTAGTGTTGTATTATACAAACACCCATCATCATTTCCCCTAATCAAACTGTAATTTTATCAAATGCTGCACGAATCAGTATCTTCTAAAACAAATCACAAATTAATTTGTGTTGCACATGCATTTATGAAATCTTTCAGCTTTGAAAAGTTACATTTATATAAAACCACCAACTTTGTAAAAAAAAGTGTTTTTTGCAATCTGTTATAGTTATTTTATTTACATAAACATTTACGTGATGACGCTTAGAAACATTTTATAATTATAATACTGCAGAAGACACAAGCAGGCATTTTATGTCACTCATGTCAAAGTAAAACATACATAACTTAAGAATGTATGCTGACAAATTAAACAAAACCCGAGAACAGAGACAACAATATTAAAACACAAAACTAACAAGGTTTTAAAATGACTAACAGATGTGAAATTTCCATAATACAAGAAACTGCAAAAGCGCTGCACTCACTAACACTCTATATTACGAATTTAAACTCTTGCAAACGGTTATTCACAAACAAATGTCAAAGAAATCACCTACTTAACCATTTAACTGGGCAACTGATGCAGGACTTAACTTGCAGTACATTTGGTAACAGGTTGATATACAAGAGGCTTATAGAAGCAATTGTATATGGAACTGAAATGGAGCTGTCAGTTACAGGCCATATATATGTTGAGTGTTCTGACGGACTGTTTGCAGTACTGTGGGTAGTTGCACTCCCTTCAGCAAGCTAATCTCATGTAGTGTGTGTATGCCCATACCAGGATGAGCAAACCGGCATATGGACTTGGGCACCTACAAAGAAGAAAAAACTGTGTTTAATAGAGACCACAAATTAATGAGACATGCATATACAGTCAAGCTTAAAGCAATGGACAAAAAGAGGTTTGTTAGGTTTCAAATTTTTCTTTTTTTATGAAATACATGTTGTTGTCAGCAAACTATGTGCACTCTGTAACACACACATACACACTTACCTGTCTAGGTAGGAAATACGGTGCATCCGTTTCCAGTAAGATTCGGTTGAGTGGAATTTTTCTCACGGCGTCCCGAGCCTCCGTAGCACGAAAGTATGTGATCAGTCCAGTGAAACCAACGCACAAATTGGTGAATTCCTTTAGGAATGGCTCAATCACAGAGTAGCTGTTGGTGAAACAGTGTCTAACAAAAAAAGACACAGGTTAGACACAACAAATACAACATCCACACATTGAAACAATTGTCTGTCTTTTTTCTTTGTCTACAAAGGGCCATTGACATTGTTATAAAAAAGGGGTTGAGCTATGAAGCGAGGCAGGTTTAAGGAAAACAAACCGGTGTATTTTGTAGTCTCTGGGAACACACTTCTTCATAATTTTCAGCAGGTCGTCATCAGCATCACGGCAATGTATAACAAGAGGTTTTCCGAGGGAGACAGCCAACTGCAACTGGCGGATGAACACCTCAATAAACAAAGACACATACTTTAACTTTGCATAAACCCCCGTACAGTAACCTGTAATATTTTTATAAAGCTAGTATGAGTTTGCTATAGAACTGAAATTAAGTCTGAATGTTCCATTTCAGTGCGCAATACCTCTTTCTGTTTCTTTGAGTCAGTAGAATTCTTATGTGAGTAATCCAGACCGATCTCTCCAAATGCGATGGCCTTAGGGTGACGCAGAGCACCCATGATGCTTTGTTCATGAGTCTGGTTGTACTCCTTGGCAAAATGGGGGTGACAACCAAAAGCCCCCCAGACTTGCTCCTCTCCCAAAAGTCCCTCCCAGATAGCATCTTGCTGTGTAATTCGTGGGTTACAGAAGTCTGCGATGCACCCCTTAAACTCCATCGGGAAACTACTTGCATACCTATTCTGAAATTTTTGAAAACTTCCCTGGAAACCCAGTTTCCCGTAAAGCATGTCAAGGTGACAATGCGTGTCGATAAATCCAAAGTCTGCATTTGAGTAGTCTGGCAGCCAAAGGGGCTCCGTGCCAACCGAAACCCTGCGTGTGGCATCATCCGTAGCAGGATTAGGAAGAGGTAAGAAGCTACAGCTGGCGGGTGTGGATGGGGCAGAGGATATGATTCTGTGTGTCCTGTCGTCGGGTACAAGGAACGAATCAGCCAGTGGAGAAGAAAAGGTGCCGATGACCGACTGCTGTAAATAAGGGGACCGCCTAGGCGTACTACAACGCAAATAATTATTGGTAGGTTCAAGAACGGAGGCTGTGTCCGGAGTGTAATGCTTTGACAAAATCTCCCCAGCAGGAGGGTTATGGCTAGTCTCAACTTCTTTACATCGGTGTTCCGGAGATTCCAGTTCCCAGAGGTTTTGTGGGAATTCTGAAGGCATGAAGGCTGGTGAAGGCATGTATTCCAATGGTGGAAGTGTATCCAGAAGCTCACAGGCTTTTCGCTGCAGCTTCGATTCAAGGAATACTTCTTGGGAGAAGACTTTAACTTGCTCCGTGTCGTCGACATCTGACCAATCTGCCGATTCTGACCGCTTTAAGATCACAGTCTGTGCATAAAGATATGTTACTGATAGAGATCAAGGGGATTAAAGTAACTATGTATAAAACACTGTAATGTTAGCAAACTATACATACAAATATGTGCTTAAATAAAGCAATGGTTAATTAATAAACAATACTATCTTTTAAACAATAAACAACAATACTATAAAAAGTTTAGATTGAGGTTTGTCAGTACAATATCCCAGCAAGAAAGCTTGCGATTCACAATTTTAACCACAAATATGGAACCTAAATTATTAATTTACTTATTCACAATCCACCTAATTTGAATCAATAGCTAGTAAACAGTTCCAAAAAATCTTACCCTAGTGTCTGACTTTATTTCAGTCTGGTCATCTTCAGTGTCTATGAACTTGAGCGGAGGAGGATTCTCATTGAATGAGCAGCAGCCATGGAAATCCACAGACTCATTTTCCTCTTGTGCCTTCACAGGTTTGTCAGGAGTCTTCCGAGAAGGCGGCTTAAACCCATCGCTGGGCGACTTTTCGTCTACATTCCCCATCACGTCACTCAAGGCTTTAAGGTAAATGACCTTTAACCCCTCCTCAGGACTGCTGCGTTTCCTATCAGTAGGAGGTGAGGGGCCAACAGAGGACTTTTTTCCTAAAGCAGTGTCCTATATGCAATAATAAAACCGGCTAAATGACAGCTCTCTTGATGAAGCTTTTTATATAGAGTAGGATGATCTATGCATCACTGCAGATGAGTCTGCTCTATGCAAAAATAGTCTGTAAGTGTTAGGCTTACCTCTCCGAGACGGAGTCTTTTCTTCAAAGACTTGTGGCATCCAGTGATCTTTAAGCTTGTTTTGGGCGTACCTTTAATCCGTGGAGTCCTTGCCATTTGTTTCTGTGGTGTACTAAGACACATTTTTTCCATTTCACCCAGTCCGGCTGATCCAGTGGATGTATTCAAGTCAGGATCATCCTTGCTCACAGCATCATCCTGACCATCTCCATCCCAGCATGTGGGTTGTGCCACACCCACACTGTTCTTCATAAGCTTTCTGGGGGAATCCACCTCCTCATGAATCCATGTTATTTTCACCTTTTCCCTTTTGCGGTTCATCACACAATGATCTTTCCAAAGACAGAGGAAACATACATAAGAATCCATATAGATTAGGACTTCAATAATGAAAAACAAATTTTCTTTTAAAAACAAATCAAGCCACAAATCTATAAACATTTATAAATTGCATAGCATATTAACTAATAGTTAAAGGCTTATCAGTCAAATTAAACAATATGGAGATAAATTTAATCACTATTTACACGTCTTTGAAAAGTGATATGGAGGACTGCTTAAGATCGCTAGCTAACGGTATTTTTTAAAAATGTTTGTATATATACACTATTATATACACATAATATGACGTAAAACGCGTTGACGTGTAAGCTATGTGTAAAGCACAATCAGTTTACTACAAAACACAGGTTGAATGCTAGCAACTAGCAGACAGACACCATTTCTGACCTAAAACTGTGAGCTCTGGAGTATATAACGCCGATCAAAAACCGAAAAACAGTCTAAAGATGTTTAATTGTCTTAATTAAACCCGATTTCATCCAGCAAATGTCGACTTTATAGTACAAACCTTAAGACATGCACAGATGAAGAACGTTAAGTTGGATCACGTGCGTGCGCAATTAGCAATGAGGTCCGTTGTGTCAATCATCATCACCGTCAGGGGTCCGGATTCACGAAAATGTTCTTGAGACAAAAATTAAGTTGAAATTAAATAAGTCTATAAGAATGAACCCAGGTGCAATGCTCGAAAAATTAATCTTTTATTATTTTCCTAAGAACATATTTTTTACAAGAATGTTTTGTGAATAGATTCTGAAGGGATGACATTTTTTAAATCAATACAATTTGATATTTCACATTGTTATTATAAAACAATAAATGTTTACTATTATAACTATTGTAACTATTATTTTCAACATTTAACTAGATCTAACCTGCTGTACATTGGTACACGGTCAAACATTTGTTTAGTGACCTGCATATAGTGAATAATGCTTAAAGGGTCTTCTTCATTTTACTATCATAACATATTTTTGCTTATTATTCAAAATCCTACAACATTATATCAGGGAGCCACAAAGAAATGCCGTCTGGCCTCAGGAACCGTAAATCTTCTTGCTGGAAGACAATAGCACGAGCTGCTGTGCAACCCTTGTTTACATGTTTAAATGAAAGAAATCGTAAATATATGAAATAAATAAATAACTATTGAATTGTTTTGATGCACCCTTTTTTGACACACACATTACAACACACATATTTAAAATATTTTATTGACTTCATTTTATAAATCTTTTTACAAAGTGGGCGTTTACAAAATATAAAGTTGAAGTACATATAAAGAGAATTTTAAACAATAATTAACATACAGTATTGTTCTCAGCTATTGCTAGGCCTACTAAAGAAAATCACACAAAATCAGCATTTTCAGAAGTTCTTGAAAGCATTGCTTTTTTGTATTCTCAACAAAGGCCTGTTTGAAAGCATCCATTTGCTTGAGAAAATGTTCCTCGTGGTTTCAGGTTTATCACATTTTACATTGGAAGCGTCGTCAGTTTTTTATGGGGATCAGATTGAAAGATTTTCATATGTTTTGCTCTTCTCTGTTCTCCAATAATTTCTGTTCTACTCGTTGACTTATCCGTTGTAGATCAGTATGAATACTGGGCCTTTGATTGAGGTCTTCTTGTAGGCCTCGACCAATCTCCAATCGACAGATATCTTCACTGCGAACCAGCCGCCGCACAACTTGCAGACAACGTTCTCGCAAGGTCAACACTGGTAAACACACACAAAATTACAGTCAACTTTTTGGCATTACCAAATGGTTTGCTGAAGCACTGGAAACAAAGATTCCTGTTGCACTAGGCCTTTAAGATCAAGTATTTCACGGCACTCTTTTTCAGCACTGTTTTATAGAACACTAATCTATACTGATATCAATAAAGCTTTTTTTAAGTTTTGTTGTTTCTTTCTGATAACTGAAGCAAAAGTACCCAATGGGTAATATTCCAATTTATGGATTGATTTCACAATAGGTATTTTGTTCAGAAAATTGCAATTTAACAAAACACAGGAAGAAATGTATTGAAAAGACACTTAAACCTTATTAGAACTTCTTGAGTGCATAAAACAATACTTTTAATATAAAATAACCATGTCAGGTTAAAAAAAGATTAGTAATGACGTTCAGTGTTTAGCAAATACATTTATGAAGTGAACCTATTATCAATGTAACAATGACAAATGGTATACCAGGCAATGTGATGTTGGCAATTGAGACCTGTCCATTTCCAAGGGGGGTTGGCAGGTACATTTCTTTATTATTCACCAGCATTGGATCGTCTGTCTCTGCATCCCGAAACATCCATGGGTGGCCTGCCACAAAAAAAATCATTACAGATAAATAACTATACTTCAGCCTGAGTACAGTGCACCCTCTACGACCAAACGTTTAATTCAAAGAGTAGCCCATTTCCGCACCCATATAAGTTGTCATTCTTCGCCCTGTGTAAGGTTGAATATCTACGTATGGCTGTGGCTCTCCGCGAAAGTTGATCCAGATGGGCTTTACGACGCGCGGACTGCGGTTGCAAAACACTACGTAAGCAGGCAGACGGCTAACCAGCGATCGGACCAGCGGCAAGGGCTGCTGCCCCTCCTGAAGCTCTTGAGGCATCGTCAAAATAAAGATGCCGAACCAACAAAAACAAAACTATACAGCCAATTTTCCGTATAACTATAACAATACCATAATTATTTAAAGAAAAAAAACTATGTGAAATGGCCTAGAGCACCAGGGAGCGATACAAAGCGAAAAGAACATGACGAACCTAGATCAGATCTCGCAGTACGTGACTGTCAACACACTTCTAGTCTCTATGTTGTTGTCATCACGTGATTATCGCAGGACCAACGAAGACGACTGTGCAAGTATGCAACATGCCCCTAGTGGTGTGGAAGAGAAATGATACTTTCTGGGATACAAATTAATTTCTGATATCGTAAATCTGTTTCAGTACATTATATTGTTGTTTAAAATTAGCTGCATTTTGCAGCGCGTGTTACTAACTTAACGTATTTTATTGTTCCTGTAACGTTTGCAGCAAACGCAATGAGTTAGCAACACAAAGGATAAACCTAGGGAACACACTGACATAAAATATAGTTGAAAATATGTAGTTTAGTATTTTGTTAAATCAATGTTATCATAAAATTGACCCTCTGCATTGCAATAGTTAAACCCCTTTAGAGCCTGCAGAAGTTAAGCATGATGACAAACTTTAACAATTGCGATTGCTTAAAGTGAGTGAGTTTGATCAGACACTGTCACTTTTCAGAAGTGGTTTATTGGCAAGAATTGATCAGTACTGAACACCATTTAACAGCATCAATCTGTTGAACATTAGCATTCCAGATTTGCAAGATAAGCGTGCGGATGTTTTTTCTTATCTCACTACATGTAATCGATTACGGTTTCGTGTACACATGAGTAGAATGAATTCACTGTACAAAGTGTGTATTTTGTACTTTGTTTCATGAAGATGTAAACTGATGTTTGTTATTTTGATGGATTTTAATGCAGACTGCAGTTTATCAATACACCAACCCCTGGGTCCACACAGCTCTCAGCATGTGCTTGAATCTCATAACAAATATATTCATACTATCCAAATAAACGGTCTGAAAAAGACAAAGCAAAACAGAATATACACAATATTTTCAGAAGTATTCATGATATGGGGTCTTAATGTCAAAAAGCGGAACTCCCTGATATTTCCCGTTATAAAACTGGCTGCCAAATTCAGCCAGTTGTGTGACATCACGTGAAGCTGCAGCACAAAAACATGACATAGCATCTTGAGAATGATTGGTTCAAGCGTTTTTACAGTTTTGTGCAGAACAGGTAC
Source organism: Barbatula barbatula (assembly GCF_947034865.1). Classification (NCBI taxonomy): domain Eukaryota; kingdom Metazoa; phylum Chordata; class Actinopteri; order Cypriniformes; family Nemacheilidae; genus Barbatula; species Barbatula barbatula. Next base: position 19,016,125 of record NC_136770.1, read on the forward strand.
AAGAGCATCTGATTGGATGAGGTACTCTACTGAAGACTGTTGAGATAAATCAACCCCAGGACCTTTCCCTCATTTTTTGTCAACTAAATTTTACAATCACACTTTGGTTTTTACAACTACACAGGCTCTAATCACATATGACATGATACAGAAAGACTGGCATACAATATCTCATTGACAGCATCAATACCTGTCTAGGAAATAATACCAAGGGAAAGGTGCTTAGAAAGTAAATTAAGTACAACAGATTGTTATTTCCTTAAGATCCCACCTGTTATGATATTGCACGTTTCAGGCTGTAATACACACAGCAGAAGTTGTGTAAAGGCAACAACTTGCTTTCTGTTGAACCTTCTACTCGAGTGTCTTAAGCGTCCATGTCTCCTTTCCCGTCCTCTCCCTATTCATCCATTCATCTACACAATCAAACTCACAAACAAATTTTCCTTTCTGGGTGAGGTTTTGGAGTCTCATGTTTTAGGGTGACCCTGCATGGGAATATACGCTTGTGGGTTTGGGTTTAAGGTCACAGATAATCCACAGATTATATCACAGGCACAGCAAGCGTGACCCCTCGACACCATCCTCGCCTTGCGGGATAGTTGGTAGCAAGGCAGAACGGGTTAGACCCCAAAAACGAGGTGGACTGAGATCCTTCTTCACGGCTGAGAACTTCCAGCCCATGTGAGAACCGCAGGTTCTGCACTGAGCAATTGTCCATGCATACCTAATGAAATAAACAAAAATAATGTATATAACGACTCCTAATGACGGCTAATTACAATCTATTTGGGTAGATTCTTAAAGCCTTATAATCAAAATTAAGTTTCAACTCAAACTGATACTCGAAAATTTATTCTCACCCTGGAAACCAACTATGCAGTGTGGAAGGACGCCCAATCAGGTTGAGGTTGTTGGCCTTGTAGACTGTAAGCGTCTCATGAACATAACCATGGGGATTCACATATGCCGCCATTGGCCCATACAGAGACAGACTGCAGAGGGAGAGCCATTTTCATTATATTTCAACAAATGAAAATTCAGCTTCAAACTATGAAATTCACATTTTGGAAAGATCAAAGTCTGACCTGAAGATCTCATTCTTGCTAGTTATCTCAGTATCCTGACACTGTTTACAGCATAAAGAAGTGCACTAAAAATAGACAAAATGTATCAAAATACAGATGTACAAACTTTATTTTCACTTAACAAACAATGAGACAAAATAAATGTGCATGCAAAGGCAGACAGACATACCCTGTCCATGATGTCCAACTCGCAGCGAAGTCTCTGAATGGCGCTGCCAATCTTCAGCAGCTGAAGTCTGAGAGCATCATCTATCGGCAGACATGCGGCGACCCTGTAAGAGAAATCTGCAGAGAGGAGGTATAGAACTACGTGTGAGTGTTTGTGGATGCCAAACGCTTTTATTATAAGTGTATTATCCTGTACCTGTGGGATTTGTGGGCAGGGACTCATCTTTGAGGTTTTCATCCCATTCATGTAGTTGTTTCTTTACTCTGATCATAAGAGTTTTCTTGAGTGTGACACAAATAGACGCTCATCACTAAGTTGAAATAAGTTTGCAAAAAAACGTTGTCTATGCCAAAATCAAACTCACAGAGTCGTAGAGGGAATACACCCAAGGGGGCCATGAGGTCATACTAGCAGAGTTAATTTTTTTCTATGAAGAAAATAACATAATACAGATGTAATTCATTTAATAACTATTATTATCTCTACTAATATAAATCTCCTAAAGGGTAAATATAGAAACAACAGTTTTAAGAACTGATTTGTATTATTATTACCAGAAGGATCTGCATTTAAAATGGGATATAAAATATTTATAATAAAAATATGATAACAAAACTTTATCACTATCTTCTTATTTATTTAAGATTAAAGAACTTCTCTTATATAATATAATTTATATTTATTATAAAATTATAATTTTCCAATAAAACATGATAATTTTACCTGATTTTTGAATTTACCCATTAGCAGATTTTGACTCCTATAGTAATGAGTATTACAAAAATAGTAAATTATGTTACTAGCAGAACCTGCATGTAAAACTAAATAGTTTGACTTAAATGCTATTAAAATCTGTTTTAAACTAAGAAAACCTAAAACACACTAGTAGTCTGTCAGTGATATATGTTACCTGTCTACAGGTCTGGCTGCACCGCACCTGCGGTGGTGTTGTTTGTGTGTGTTTGGCCTGTGGCGTGTGTGTATTTAAACGTGGCAGGAATTGTAGTGCACATAAAGGGTCTGGCAGGATCCTCTCGGGTAAAATCTGCACTTTTGCCTGACGAATCCTATAAATAACACAAAAATGTTTCAATGTTTCAGCGTGTTCAATTAAAACTAGATTATTGGCCTATATTATTAAAATACGTCTATTTACCCAAACCTACTTCTGAAATTTGAACAGTATAAGCTAGTCAATAAAAAGCATATGTGTTTTACATATAAAACATGTTATGTGGATGATTCCCACCCGTCTGCTTGTGTGCGTATGTCATGCACTCTGAAACGCTGCCGTCCAACAGCTTTGATCTTCACAGTCTCTATCCCGTACTCCTGTTCCTCACGAAATGCATAGATCTCGGCAGTTGTCCCAAACTCTGCCTTCATTTCTGTTCCACTTGAATCAGGACTAAGACAGATAGAAATCATACTTGTACAAATCTGCTACAATGTCTAATGTTTATTGATTATAGAAGCTATTGTGTGTCGTTTAAATGTTTATAGTGCAAATGGTTTTGTACCTGTGTGCAAGCACAGCGAAAGTGCGATCCTGACTTATGAGGTTGCGAAACATGGTGACCTCCTGTGGTCGGAAAAGCTGCAAGGGCAGCGTCTGACCTGGGATCAGTATAAGAGCAATATGAGGAAGAACTGGCAGAGTCTGCACGCTGTCTTCATCATGCAGGGTACGACCGTGAAACTCCTCCATGTCTGAGCCCAGATACTAGATAAATGTAAAAAAAATCAAACACAAACGCAGACAAACTAAAAAAATAAGTGTAGCATGACAGAGTCACACTTCTTACATCAATTCTTTAATAACATTTAAAATGATGTTATCCAATGTTAATGAACAACAAAAATATGACATTCAAAATATAATTCTTTGTCCTCAGGTATGATCACATGACTTAAGTGTTTATGTGTTTTGATGATGGATAAAACTCACAGCGTGTGAGGTCGGCAGACTCGTGTCAAAGTTTATAATACTTGGCTTTTCTGCACCCTCACCATCTCGATCCTCCGTCTCCATGTCGTCTTCCTCTTCTTCCTCGTTTTCTGTAGACAAACAGAAAACCTGTTACAGACTGATGCTTTCAATTTCATCTATTGCAGCCTGCTTTCGGTTTCTCGTGTATTATTATCAAGGATCCGAGGACATTGGTCATACTGAAAGCTTCTGTTTATATACAACAACAATAAGCGTTTCGCAAATATATATGTCATTGATGATGCATAAATACCTATAAGTGCGTACCTTTAACGAATCAGTGCCTTTATAATAAATCAGCTTTAATGAAAAATCGGTCAGCTGTCATGCACGGCGACTGCTCAAGGTGTGGAAATGTGTGCAAATATCTCCGTCGCTGTTTTGAGGAGCACAATAAAAATGCAAGCTTTTCATTCTGATAAAGCTCCTCGTTTAATAGGGAGTTGTCCGACAGATGTACCTGGCAGAAGCTGTAGTTGGTTCCCCATTTCGTCGTTTAAGTTTCTGTCGCCTCCGCCCCTCTCAGCAGCCATAGCCCGTGTGTTTACAATCGGCTCTCCGCAGCAGCAGAAGCATGAAGAATCACGAACCGAATATCTAACAGCGCCACCGCGTGGTTAGGTGGACGTGAAGATACAAACGCTTTAAATTACAACGTAGAAACCGCATTCGTGTAGTAATACGAACTATCTTTGCTTTAAATAATTACATTAAAGTGTTTTTCTCAGTTCTGCTGGGCATTTCCACTGATTAACATACTTTGGTAAGTCTGCTGGAAAACATGCTTGCAGCGAAAATGTTTGTATGCAGTGTAGGCCTATGTGGACCCTTAAGGCATGCTTGTATAAATATAATGTATTAGACGTAGACACCATAGCAAAACGCTTTCTTATTATTAATCGGATAATTATGCAGTTTGCCAAATTTAGTGGAACATTTTCTTATGTAAATACTTGCACCTGTTTCTTCTCTCATAGATCCCGCATTGGTGCTGCCATATTGGAAAGGGCAAGGCTGCAAAGAAACACACACGGGTAAGGATGGAGCTGCTGTTTTGTTGATTAAAAACACAGTGATGTTTACATTTTACAACCAGTTTTATTAGTGTGGTTTGTGTATTTATAGTAAATTTTGTGTCATTGAGCATTGTAAAAACTCATTAGGAAAGAAGCAGCTATCTGTGGGTGTCTTGTCTATGTATGTTTCTGAGCTGAATTGTCAGTCTGTATACATGTGGCTTAATGGTCTTGATGTACAATAGCATGTGCAGTATGCACTTGTGTATTTAATGTTCCTGTTTGCAATCTTAGGTGGCTGATGGCGACCCCAGAGCATCTCTGTGTTATGCTTCTGCTCTGCGTGTGCGCCTGTAGTTGTGCGAGTGACTATTACTCGTTGCTAGGAGTTTCGCGCTCTGCATCTATGAGAGATATTAAGAAATCTTTTCACAAACTGGCTCTTACATACCATCCTGACAAGAACCGAAGCCCTAATGCTCAGCAGGCCTTCACACACATTGCTCAGGGTATGTATAAACGAAACGATACACCTGCATGCATTAAGGGCGTTCAAGTGTTCACCCTTATATACATTTACTTGAAGGGATTTTAAATTGAGTGGTATAGTTGCTACCCATTAAGGTTAATTATGTGTTCCTTTCCATCTCTAAGCATATGAGGTGCTGTCTAATAAAGAGAAGAGGAGAGTATATGACCATATGGACCACATAACTGATCCTGATCAGGGCAGAGACAGCAAGACAATGGGGAATAATCCCATCAATGACAAAGGAGGTTTCTATAGGAAAAGCAGTTTCCAACATTTTAGTCTGCAGGAGCTTCTTCAGATGCTACAGCTAGATGATGATTTATTCATGGGCGAAGAACCAAGTTATGAAGGATGGAGTTATAATTTCGGGGCTGACGACGACGATGATGATGATGATGATGATGATGATGAAAACGTTTTCCTCAGTGATCTTTTCAACATACTGTGAATTTCAGGATTTTTGTATCTACTCTAGTGTGTTTTATATTTATTTCTTTATTCTCATTTGAAAAACGTCTGTGCAATCTTTTAATAAAACTGAAATTGAAACAACTTCTGTAGAACTAAAAATCCTGCAGTAACTTAAGTGTTACAACTTAACAAACAAACTGATGATTAGACTTACAGTCTTTTACAGTCAGACAACACAGAATCCCTTATAAACACTTAACCTACTTTATCATGCTCAGCATTTCCTGCTTGAACTGGAAAGGGTGGAGTTTTAATGGTGTTTTTTCCCCTCTTTGTTCAAGCGATGAACTAGGATTTGGTGTCAGTGTTTGGCCTCTGTTGGTAGACTGTGTGTGTTTGTGAAACTCTCTGTGTTGACCTAAAGATACTTAATGCATAGATCTATGTAATCTAAAGTAATATAGTTATTAGTATATTGTATATTTAAAGGGTTGTGACACTTATCACAGTGACAAAGAGCATCTGAACAAAGACGTGTTGAGTGCAGTCAGATACAAATTATGCTTGATGTGTAGTGAGTAAAAGGTATAGGAAAAGGGGAGGTGTGGACAAGTCCCACAATGGCAAGCTCTCTTGAGAACACCATGGTGTTGTTTTACCATAATTTGATAACAATAAAAGGAAGATCAACCATTTTAAAAATAGCCTATAGTCCCCAAAAAGTACTGTGTACAAATAACATTACAGTACATTAACATATTTCTTTTATTTATCCTTTATTAGACATACACAGACACATAGAAAATAAAAATTTCATGCCTACCCTTTGCATTGGGAACCATCTGATCCTTGAGGAAGGAAGGATATTTTTGTAAAACTGTTGGGAAAGGTCATGGCCTTATTTGGGCCTATAGAAATCACTTACTACTATTAAGCAAAAAATGCAAAAGAAAAACTGACACAGAGTTTACTCATTCTTGCCCTATCTTTTTTGTGGTTAAAACTATATAACCACAATGAGACAACACTTAGTAATTGTAACACAGTTAGAAGCTATAGACCCTTATATTCACAGAAAGGTTACATACATCTGTTACATATCCTCCTATATGTATTTAAATTATAAACTCATGCTTTATTTAAAAAAAGTGTTTTTTCTGCTTGTCTTGACGCCCTTTCCTCAGGAAGAGATGACACTCCACCACCCCCAACTCCACCTACCCAAGGCTAAGCGTTGTCCGTGAGTGTCTGTGAGTGTGTACTAAACTCCTGCCATCGTGCAAAATGTATCGTGAGAATGTAGTATGAAGTTGATATAATCTGTCATAAAACCTCCAGGATTACAATCCAGTTATGTCCACATGGATTTGATGTTTTAATGAGATACCTGAATGATGCTCAAGGATGAGTGCAGGTAAGTTTACAACAAATAAACGTTCTGGAAACTTTAATTTTTTTGTATTAAAATGGTATTGTTGTAAGTAAACAGTTTGGGGTTAGAAACGTTTTGTATGAAAATTGTGACAATAAGGATATATACGCAAAGACTAAAAAGTTACAACTTTAATAGCACACATTAACTTATAATGATTTTTTCTTTTTTTCATAAAGTACAGTATATTATAAAATAAAGAGCTCTGAGTTTTACAGTATATGTTTATAAGACAAAAATAAGTAATTATAATCTTCTAGATTCTAATTATAAATCAATGTTTTATCCATTTAATTAAAATATTAAACATTTAGAAAGAAGTTTGAAGTTTGTAAAGTTATGAATTTAAAATAAAGGTGCTTTAAAGGTTCTTCACAGCAATGCCTTAGAAGAACCTTTTTTCGCCACACAGAACCTTTTGTGAAACATTACGGTTTTTCAGATGTTAAAGGTTCCTTCTGGAAACTTTTGAAGCACCAAATTTTTTAAGAGTGTAGTGGGGATTTCTTAACTGTTGGTATTCTTTAAGTGTTAGGGAATAGTTAGGGAATAGATTTTTTTTGTCCAATGGTTTTTTTTCCAGCAACATACAGCAGTTCATGGTAATACTTTTACACTTAATTTTAATAATAACTTATACATTCTATTGTACACAGAGTTTCAGGAGTATGGCCTGGGCACTAGAGCTCACTACCAAGCAAACAGACTCTTCAGGGGCAAGTGTCATCTGCCTATGCCTGAGAAGTGCTGTGATAAAGCGGATCTCAAACCTAAAAACCTTCCCCAGCATTATCACATTTCAAATGTTTCTCCCAGACAGCATATGGCAGGAACGCATAGAAAATTCATGCTGGACCAGTGGGGGCCACAAGAGAGGAAGGACTTAAAGACAAAACATTTCCTATATACAGAAAAGTCTGTACAAAGAGATGAGACAGAACAGGATGTTGTTCTTGACCAGGTGGATGAGTTGGGATGCGGAGATGAGCTGGCGCAGGGAATTGATTTAGATTTGGTGGAAGGTTTAGAAGAAGACGAGTCAGAGGAAGAGTCGATGGAGCTTCACTCTGATTCATGCTATAAGAGAGAAACAGATGATAATGAAGTAGCAGAGCAGATACATGTTGAGAAAAAAGCATGGGGATGGACTGAAAATAGTGTGTTGAAATCATATAAAAGATCAATTGATGCTCATTTGGCCCCTAATGGGATCTCTAAACAAACAACAGAGATGTTGACTGGCAGATTTTTAAATGACAACATTTATGCGGATAAAATGTCCCTTGAAGGATTTTTCCCCAATGGAATCTACACAAAAGGCATGTTTTCAAATGAAGACACAGATGAGATGTTCCCAGACATCTGTGATGCAGGTGAGGCATTGGCAGACAAAGATGGACTTTCTGAGTGTGACCTCTTTGACCACATGGATCCACTTCGAAAACCAGAGACAGTGAAGAATGATGCAGATATAATTGTGATCAGTATGGAAGAGGGATCGGACAGCTCTGTTCTGTCTTCATCTTCCATTGAGGAAGAGGACGACGAAGTGCAGCAGGAAATCGAGAAAATGGAAAAACAAGGAAACAATCTGTCCAACATATGTTCTTTAAGGTATCTCGAAGGAGATTGTCTGTCTGTCACAAGTTCTCAGACGTCAGATACAGTCCTAGATGCAAATGAAAAATGTTGTAGCAAAGATGAAGTGGAGCAAAATTATGCCCTAAATGAGCAAGCCAGCCTATCACTGGCTGCTGACTGTGACCTTAAGGTCACCCTAAATCCTGACCTCAACAGTTTCCTTTCTCTTGTTCAACAGCCGCCTAAAACCAACAATCAAACATTAATGCAGAATCAAGCAGAAGACGACATTAGGCAAGAAGAAGAGGTTCTTAAGAACCGAAAAACTAAGGAACTGGACCAAACTGTTATTACAGTAGAAGATTTATATGAAGAGACAGAGCCCATAAGGCCAGCAAAGGGCTTCCTGCAGGACAGGAAGTACTTTATGACTCGCTCTATATCTGTGGAAACCCCCAGTAAAAACCTTGACCTAACAAGTAGCCCAGCAACAGGAAATGGGCGACTTTTGCTACACCCACGTTCCGTCTACACAGACCATTGTTTTATTGGAGATAGCAGGCCTGCACTGACTGGCTCATTAGGATGTCTTTCTCAAGGTTTCCACACCTCAGCGTACTTAGATAAAATGTCCAAATTGGACATACCGCCGCCATTTGAACTGGCTTCCATCACAAAGCGTCCAATCAGAAAGAGTTCCCCATCCCTGTCGAGCGAAATCTCAGCCACTTGCAAAAAGCCTGATTTCGGGTTGAAGCGTTACCTTTTGCCTTTACGATTCCTTAGGAAATCTGATCGTAAAAGCCCCATCGATAACCGCTCGATGTCTTCCAGGTCCTCCTCTGAGTCGAGCTCACAAGGGTCTTCCAAACGTTTGGATTTTATCAGGCATAACATGGGCAGCCCCGAGTTGCACAGGACCCCAGATTGTACACCACCTATGTCCCCCTCTTCCTTTCTCTTTCACAAGAGTAGGCAGAAAACCGGACTAAACTTAATGCTTCATAAAGATTTGGCTTCCAGCACCACTTCTATAGAGCCTGATAATATGTTTCTTCCCCTTTTTGAATCCATACCATTGTCTAAACCTCGATCTTTTTCATCTCCCGATTCATCGGAATACGAGAACATCACGAACACTTCGTCTCATTATGAGAACGTGCAGATTCGTCTTCTGAACCCTGTCATCCAGAGTCAACGAAATCAGGGTTCAAGCAGTGATACTGATGGCTATGTGGATATGAGCAGTCTGACAAACTTCCAGAGCAAAAGTCAGTCATCTGAGCAAGAGACAGATAGGTAGAATCAATACTTTCATATATTTCATACGTAACACAATGCATTGAAATGATAGCATTAGATGTAAATCAGTTACATCTAATCTAAGCCAAATTTTATTTGACTTATGTAATTTATAATTTTCTTTTTTTATTTAATTTCCTTATTTGTGTATTGTTTTCATGAACTATTTTTACGTTTACACGACAATCTAACATTTTTCGTGAATTGTTTTATTTTGCATTATTCAGTTAATGGTTTGATTTGTGTTGATCCTGATTCTACATAGCACCTACACTTTCTGTTCTCCTAATGTGAGGCCTGATGGAACAGGGTGTGTGTCTGTGGGTGTGGCTTGTACACAAGAGAAGAAAAAGACACTTGACAAAATGGTAAGCTGTTTTTTTTAGGTTCTTTTTGTAAAAGATGACTGCAACTCTATTTTTATTATATTTCAGACTATCAATTGCTCCAGGGCATTTTATAATGCTAAAGAGCTGCTCGACAGCGAGGCGCAGTAAGTCATACAAAATATTATAAGTGGACAATAGTACCATAACATGTTTTCACATTAATAATCATTTAAACTATAAAGCATGCCTTACAAAGAAAACAATATGTAGAACATTGAGTTTTACATTTTCTAAAATGAATGTTCATTTCATGTTAATTTGTTGATTTAACATGGACACCACCATCTTAACTTGTATTGGATTGGATTCAATTTATTGTCATTACACACATACAAGTACAGTGCAACAAAATGTATTAGATCTCAATTCCTTTCTTTTCCCACTTTAAAGGCACGTCAGGACTTTGCAACTTCTCTCTGAGGTGGGTTTATTTATATATTCATTTGAGAAATAAATGAATTTTGTTCTTGCCTGCCCTTTTTTTGTCATAAAGTGATATAATGTATTAATTATTTAAATAAAATATAGATTAATCTCTGAGTTTTTTTTTAAACAACGTATCATCTCTGTGAGGCATCCGTCAAAGAGCTTGCATCTTGCACATTTAAACGTAAAATACCTCATGTTGGCTGTAGCTGATATAGTAACCACTGTTTCTAAATATGAAATACTAATATCATTGTATACAGTGATCAGTGTCCTACAAAACCTGAAGCTAAGATATTTACTCTGATTCTCTTTCTTATAGACTGTTAAAGCAGATGAGAGGCTGATGAAGGTGTGGACAGAGATACCTGATATTTATTCTCTCCACCACCATATACACACACTACTAGAGACCCACATAAAAGAATGGTAAGCTACCCCCCCCCCAAACACACACATATACATCATTTGTAATGTCCTTAAGAGTTTTCGAGGTGGTTTATTATATTTGTGAGTCATGAATCAGTCATTTGTCATAATTTCATCTGTTCACTCATCAGGCATCAGAATGAAGGGATTGCTGAAATCATCCTGGCAAAGAAAACAGAGTTTTACGTTTTCGCCTCTTTCATCAGTAACTATGATGAAAAACTAAATTATGTGGAACATATTAAAAGGACAGTAAGGGAGACATTGTTTTTTATGTTTTGATGACAAATTGAAATTAATATATTTAATATATCTATTTAAAGTGCATGTGTACTGTGTTTTAAAAGTGTGTGTTTAAAGATGTTAAATTCTTTATGAAATATCTGTGAATGTATTTCAATTACTTTAAAAGTGTATTTTTAAAGTGCAGTAACTGATTAATTTGCTTTTGTGTATATGTTTGTGTTTTGTTCATTGTGTGATTTTGTTTTTCAGCTATCAGATGCAATGAGCCTGAAAAAGCAGTTGCTCGTGGTCATTGTGCGCATCTTGCAGTACCGTATGCTGTTGACAGGTAACCCTGGCACCTGAATTCTATGATAAATTACTTTACCCGAAAATGTAAAAATAAATTATGTTATCATTTACTCACCCACATGTTGTTATTTTCTCCTTTTGGGGAGAATTTTCAAATAACTATTTTCATGCTGTAAAAGGTAAATGCAATGCAAGTTAGTGACATACAGTGCATAACAACTCATTTAATGCTCATCTGAAGAAAGGAGGTCAGAACAACATTAAAGTGTGTAAATATTCCTAGCAATTGCGATTGTCCGCATTTTCTTTAACTGCCAATATCAACCCAATCCCACATGTTTGTGTTTCCATTTTTTAAACAGACTACCTGAATAATCTCACACCAGACTCCAAGCAGTTCCAAGACACACAAGGTAAAGTGTAGCAGTTCCCATAAAGACAAAAGTATCTTATCAGGTGATTTTTGCCCTTATCACATTGTCTTTAATTGTTGTAATGAGTTAGTAATTTCTTCTAATCCTGTTTTCGTTCATTTTAAAGAAAATCTGTGCCTTTTCTTACCTCTTTTATTCATTTAAGGAAGGGTGTGAGTTTTGTTAGTACAAGTGCTATTGTTGATTTATATTGAATATTGAATATTGCCTGTTTCTTTTTCTATTTTGCGTAGACGCTTTGGTGGTGGTCTCTGAAATTGCTTATCAGGTTAATGACAGCCTTAAGAATGGAGTGAGTACAGAATGGTTTGTGGGTTGTACAGGGGTTTGTGTTTTGCTTTAAATGTGCTCACAGAGAGTTCACAGTTGGAAATATACAGGTGTGGAATCAAAGCATTACGTGTGTAACAGCTGTCCCGAGTGAGTAACATCACTCTATCTTTTATCTGTCAGGCGGATCTCTTGCGATTGGTCAATATTGAGCACAGTGTTCTTGGTCTGACAGATCTCATACAGCCTGGGAGAGTAAGTAATGCAACAATTGATTACGTAACACTGTTTACACATTTTCCAATCAAATTCAGTTATCGAATAATTTATACTTACCTTTAATAACTTGTTAAAGGTACACTCAATATTTTATAAATTGCTTTTCACATAAATAAATAAAACATATGCCTAAGATCATATACACTCATACAAAATGATATCACAAGTGCCTTAATAAGAATGGTTTTATTTCACACAGGGCTGATATGTTCAGATCATGTGACCAAGTGCATATCACTTATTTTAGTATTGGACACTTTGGCTTGGAGAATAAATTAATCGTGGCTGCCTGTAAATTGTGCATTTCTATGATGGCTTCTGGAATTTCTGTATCCCATACGAAAAGAAAATATATGCACATACTGCAAAACAAAATGCAATACATTAAATAATAAACTTACATATGTTAGAATCTAGCGCTTATTTTTTTTATTCTTTATATGAAAAGCAAAAAATATTTTATTTATTCAATGTATTACAGAATAATATTGTAATATATACAATATTGTAATAAAATTGTAAATGTATTATTCCATATATTTTATACTGTATTAACAAAAAATATTAATAACTACTGTATTAACAAAAAATATTTTAAAATAATATATGTCTTATTTTTATAACTTTTCAAGGTCTTTGTCAAGGAGGGAACCCTGATGAAGGTCAGCAGGAAGTGCAAGCAGCCACGTCACCTTTTCTTGGTAAATATCCTTGGTTTCATATGTTTGAATCGGGTTTAGTAAGATGACTTTGTGAAAGTTCAGCTGTTGATTCTACACAAAGAGACACACAAGGTTTCCTGGCAGGATGTTGTCCTGTGTTTGTTTATGTCTCTACATGTGCTATTGTTTTGCCTGGCTGCTTTCAGCCCAAAATAAGCCTGTGGGAACGAGGTCATTGTAATAAAAGTTTTAAGGATGACAGAACAGAAGCTGACAGGATGGACATGACGTGCTGTCAAAAATAATGTGTTTTGCAGGGTTTTAGCCAGACAGATGTTTTTCCAATGAGACCAGGGGCCAGTTGCATAAACTTAGCCGCTAAGACTCTGTCCTAACAACTAGTCTCAATGATTAGCAATTATTTAAGATCAATCAACCATCAATCATCAGTCTTGCTTTTCAGGTTTCAATTAGACCAATTTTCCTTTTTATGTAACTGACTATAAGAAGTTATGGCCAGTCTTGAGGAAAAACACTGGATGACTAACTTATAAGACTAGTCTAAGTAGTTTTTGCAACCTACCATGATGTGTCCAGAGAACTCAAATGTCCTTCATATTTTAAATGTATTCATATTTAAAAACCCAGCTAGTCATTTACCGTTTGCCAAATAAAACCATCCTACATAATGCAAAGAAAATTCTGTGAAAATGTAACAATGGCAATTGTCGTGCAATATGTCTCAGACGGTCTGTGAACAGTCTGTAAGCAGTTGTAGGCATGCTGTCTGCGACTAACATTTCATAAAACACAGAGGATTAATCTCTTAATTTATTTACTGGCTTGCAATTCAACTAATAACTTTATCTAAAAAAGCAATTCAAACCCTGAGTGGAGAAGGGATGTTATTGGGCAATAAGAACTTAAGTGAGCACATCATATATGGTTGCCTATTTCAAAATCACATCTGTTCTATTGCCTTGACATGTGTGCACGTTTTTGATGTCTTATATAAGGTAGTATATTGCAAGTGTACCTGTGTTTGTGTGGTCACAAGCTTATACTCCCCCCTTGTGGTGAAGATTTGACATAAGCAAACCCACAAGCCATATTCTAATCTTTTAATTTGTAACATTTCAGATGAATGACTTAATGCTGTACACATACCCACAACAAGATGGTAAATACAGACTCATCAACACATTGCCACTGGCTGTAATGGAGGTATGACCAACAGCCTCTTGCGAAACATAAAGCTCAAATTTTGTTTCCATATTTAATGCTTAAGAGTTGAATTATGCCATTTGTCTAATTGTCTTTCAGGTCAGTAAACCACTTATAGAGAATGCTCAGAATGCATTGAAGATAGCAGTAAAGGACATAAGCATCACTCTGTCTGCTGGGTAAATACTGTAACATACTGTACTCGCATAGTTCTAGACATGTATGAGATGTATCTGATGAATATTACTGTGTGCAGCTCTTGCGTCGAGAGAGATGGTTGGTTTGTTACGCTTAACCGGACATTGGTGGATCTTGTCCCAGTCTCAGGACGCCCATTCGGCTGTCTTGAAGTGAGGATGCTACTAAATAATAACAGTCTTGGAAACTGGCACATTTACACAACAAGAATATTACAGGTGGTTGTTTATTTACATAAAGATGAAATTGATGATGAAATTCCATTTGTTTTCTGCTTTAGTTAGTGGAGGGGCCAGAGATGTGTCTGGGTGAGAATGCTCCGCCCCTCATGTCCGTTTCCCAGGTGACAGCTTGCATGAACTGTACGTCTCATTTCAGTCTGACAAACAGAAGACATCACTGTCATGCATGTGGCAAGGTACAATCTTACAGGTTAAAACATACATGCTGGAAGAACAACTTGTGGGCTCTATAAATTATGATTGTGTGGTTTTGTGTCATTTGTAGGTTGTTTGCAAAGATTGTTGCAGAAACAAATTTCCCCTTAAATACATGAAGAACAGACGAGCCAAAGTGTGTGATTATTGTTACACTGAGCTCTGTAAGAATGGTATGTACACATATAGCAAATATGGATCTGTGTTAAAGCATTTTTATTATGTTCACAATATGTATGTTCTTATGAAGACAATTTGTGTGTCCATTTGTTTGAAAGATGTTGTCACTGTAGTGGAAGGCTCCAGCAGGCCGCTTTCTGCTATGTTCCAAAACATTCATCCATCCAGTCTTTGGAGAAGCCGCAAGGGTCAGATGTCTTTTAACCAGGTAGCTACATGCACCTCTCTGTTTCTATCCATCTTAACTAATGTCTTTATGAATTTATTTTTTACACAAAAT
The DNA here is from genome assembly GCF_947034865.1 of Barbatula barbatula. Lineage (NCBI taxonomy): Eukaryota > Metazoa > Chordata > Actinopteri > Cypriniformes > Nemacheilidae > Barbatula > Barbatula barbatula. Next base: position 19,031,391 of record NC_136770.1, read on the forward strand.
CTATGAAGAAGTATTGACAATAATAATGATATTAGAAACATAATAAGCGATATAATATTAATACCTCATATATGATAATATGGTAAATAATTCAGCACCCGTTTAAAAATTTCATCTTAACAGTCACAATGGTTACAGACTCTCTCTCTTGTTCCCTACACTCATATAAAATATATAATAAATAAATAAAACATTAATTTGACTAATAGCAATATTTTTTTAAATTGTGAAAGAAGTGATTAATTACTGACTATGACCATTTATCATGTAACGTTAAGAAAGTGTCCCCTAAGACACTATTGCCTCAAACCCCAATTTCGCAAAAAATATCTCACCCCAAAGTGAAAAAACTAAAATTACATTTGATCAGTCTATTATCGAAGATATTGGATAAAGTGATGCATGAAAAATACATTTTAGAATCAATTTGTTCATGCACAACTTTATTACTTTATTTTTGGCAGAACAGGTTTTTTGAGATTTGTACAAATATATAGGGTCTTGTTGCCTAGGTGACAGGGGCAGAGGGTGTGATGAGTGGGACCCTGCAGCGGTACAAAAACAGTAAAAGAAGTTGGAGAAGCTTGTGGTTCCTCTTAAAAGACAAAGTTCTCTACACTTACCCACAGCCTGAGGTATATGCACAGGCACTTTTATATAAATTTCCTAATGAATTACTAGTTACTAATTAAATTTTCAAGTGTAATTAGATTACTGTTCAAACCACTCTCTCCAAAAAGTATTTAATTACTAATTACTTTCTATCAACCTCGATTAGTTAAGTGATTCAAGGGTAGACATGAAACCTCTCTTTTGATTAATTCAAATAAATAAAATAAAACTACATTACTGACCAAAGTATTATAAATGTGAGAATCTATAAGCGTGGATTTTAAAGTTAGACTAGAATTTTTATGTCAATTCCACTATTGCAAAAACATATATTACACAAAGTATTTCGGTTAATTACATCAGAAGTAACTGTTATTAAATTACATAACAAATTTAAGCAATCTCTCACTTTACATTTTTAAGTATATTTAATAACAGTAACTACAGCCTACAACATGGAACTAAACTCTCTCTCTCTCTCTTATTCTCTGTTATAAGGAGAGGCTTGCTTGTGAGACTTTACCTCTGCTGGGTTTCTCTGTGAGGTCAGAGGTTGAAGGAGAGCGGAGTGTGTTCCAGCTGTACCACAAAAGCACACTCTTCTATACTTTCAGGGCCCAGAATAGTCACACTGCACAGAAGTAAGAGCACACACACGGTGCACTTTCTTGTTCACACGGTACATTTGCATTTTGTTATTTAGTAGTCAATTTTATTCAAAGTGACCTACAAATGAGGTACATCAAGTTATTTATCATACAAGATACAACAATACTCATAGTACCACTAAGGCCAGTTTCAAAAGTATAGTGGAGGAGAAGTAAGAAATGGGTTCCTAGCTGTCTTGGTTGACATTATAGTTTGAAACAATGTACATATTTACATTTACTGTATTTGCCTGATGTATAGCCTCATTTAAGTATACATTTTATAACAAAATGTTGAATCCATGACCTTGGTGTTGTAACTACATTATACCAGTTGAGCTATAGAGTTATTAGCCGTTGAACTAATTATATCGCTATTTTTAGCTAACGTAAAGATTTTGTGCCTGCAGATGGGTCAACGCCATGGAAGAGGCTACGGTCCTGTAGAATCAGCTGTCCTGGTTGTGCGATCTTTCATTTCAGCAGTTATATCTGTCACTGAGCAATGCATTTAAACGTCAAACTCAAAAATCATTATCCAGTGTGACCAACAAGATTGATTTAGTCTAAGTATGGAATCGTTGATCTCTGTAAACGTGACGCAACAGATGTATTTTTGGAATGGCAAGGGAACAAAATGCTCACACTCAGACATGCATCTTGTGCCAAATTCTGTGGACCAGCTTCAGTAACTTTTCATTTTCCAACACTTTAAAACCAATCGCATATAGCTGAACCTAACCAACAGACTTCTAAGTGTTCTTTTACTAAACACAGTATTATACTGTATAGATTATATAATGTCTCGGAGCTTTGAAATGTTTTGAATATTAGTGAAAGCTAGGAAAACATGAGATCATAACAGCTGCTTGGAATTTAAGCCAATTAACTTCAATTAATGACATGTCTTTTTTTAATTGTATTTATAATAATGTCTATACTATGTATTTTATTTAAACAATGACTAATTTTGACTTTATATATTGCCATATAGCAACAGAGCTGGAATTCTTGTTGCATTTCTGGTGATTTCATTTCTCATTTCTTTACCTTGCTTCCGCTGTAAAAGACTATAATAGTATTAGCTTGCTATGTAGAATATCTGAAATGTTCATGGCAGTTTGTCATTACAAATTGTATAAAATGTCACAATAACCAATTTAAAAACATATTTTGAATTCATTTAATATTTATGTGTAGTTCTTTCACAAATTAAGCAAAATGTTTAGTTAAGAGGAAGAAACATTGAGAGACAACATTCTCGCCACCTACATATTTATGTTAACTGTATAACTTTTATCTGGACACCTCAGCAGTTTACAGTCCTATTTTACTGACAGCCAGGTTGTGTCCGCAGAGAACGAGTTTTTGAGATAAGATTCTGTGATTAAAAAGCTTCAACTGAGTAATTAAAGAGTATATTAAGCATTGAGACAGTGTGTGTGTGTGTGTGAGGAATGTAAAAAAACGTTGCCCTGCTTCCACGTTCCCAAGAGTCTGTGTGACCCAGAACAGAGTGAGAGCGCACTGACGAGAGACGAGTTTGTTTTCTGGAGTACCTGAAAGTTACGGGCACCTTGCCCCACATAAAAGAGAAGAATCCATCATTCTACTTTCTCTATTTCTTTATAATACATACTTCTAAGTTACTCTGATCATATCTGTATTTTTGCTCTTGTTCCACACACTGATCTTTAACCTTCTGAAAACGTTACATTTTTATTGCATCTATGTGCACCACTGCATGCTTTAGAACAAACAGCTGACAGTCCCAAGCAGGGCTGCTTTAAAGCATTCGACTGGCCATGTGAATTAATGATAATTAGCATGATCTATGAGATAATTATTGTTAATTAAAGCAATCTCTATTAAGACCGTTTGTAGGCCAACCCACTCCAATCATTTCACAGAGATACATACTAAAGGTCTGCTCCTGTTGTGTACATTAGCATGGAGACGTGAATTGGCTTTTATAAATAAACAAGTATGAATTGTTAATGGTCCCAACAGGTTCATCAAAGTCATAAGATCTGTTAATACCAGATATTTAATTTTAACTCTAAATAAAACGTCAAGTAATGTCAAAACAAAGGTAAAACATCGCAAAACATCACATGCCATCCATTCTGTATATCGCATATTCCCATTGAGGTCATGGAGTGTGGAGCTTATCTGGGCACTCTCCAAACGGACAAAATACTGACAGTGTATAAAAAAATGATCCTCATTGAGTCTTCAATACCCCCGAATGCAATTTTTGAGATCTAGAGAGAATGTGACACAGAAATGTTTTTGTGTGGCCTGGTCACAGTGACATTGTCATGTCACTTTTTGGTTTTTAAAATGTCTTATGTTCCTCTGCATTGCAGCAGAGAAAGTTGAGAGAGAGGGAGGGAGGGGCAAAGATTTATAACTTTCCTACAATAGATGAAAAGCAGTAAAATCTTTTCTTTTTTCGTTCCCCCCCAGGTAACTTGACAGTCTGTTCTCAATCTGTAAGTCTCTTATTGGTCTCTGAAGACATAAAGGGTCAGCTCAAGTGAAGTTCATTTATATACCCCTTTTTACAATGTTTCAAAGCAGCTTTACATAAAGAAAACTAGTGTATGAAGGACAAACAGAGAACACCTTCCGAATAAAAGCAACGATGATGAATTTGCATAAGCTAATATAATATCGGCAGTCTTCCGCTGAGCGAGCAAGCCCACACAGCACAGTGGCCAGGGAGAAACCCGTCTCAGCTGAGAGTACCAGTTCTAATCTTACGCATTACAACTGCAGTCAGTGACCTTTGAGTAATAAAAAGTATATGCCATGATAGTACATCGAGTCTGAATGCTAATATCATGCAACTTTCTCAACTGTTGAACACTGTACTTGGTAGGTGTACTGCCCCTTGATCTGATCAATTGCCAGACTACTAATACACAAGAAATAAAAAGATTCCAATGAAAAGATATTAATTCTCTCTTTAGATTTCCAGTATTTTAATAATACATACCCTTTCATAAGAAACCATTTATTTTTCATCTATCATTGCTTTTTGGTGAGGTGCGAAAGAAATGTGGTGTCTGTTTTGTTCACTACTGGTGGTAACTTGTATATAAAACATCACTTATCTGACAGACATCTGTTTACATGGTGGGCATGTGTGAGAGAGAGTGTGTGTGTGTGTGTGCGTGTGGCTCTCTAAACTACTTCTAGTGCGTTACAACTAATTTCCATATGCCTTATCTATAGATATACATATCTGTATTTTTTCACACGAACAGTCAGCAGTTATTTAATGGGGACAGTTATTACATACACCGTTAAACTGTGTAGGTTTGCCCTCTGACAGGCATCACATGAAGTCAAGGGGTAGCGAAACAACCCCCTCACAACCACCAGCCTGCACCAGATATCTGCACACACATTAAGTAGGCTCCGCAACATACTGTTGTTTCTCGCCTATTTTACATCTCACCCACTCACTTAAATCTAGGACATTCACTCCACAGCACTGCGGACCAAAAGCAGGACAAGACCACATACTCGCAGGAACACTCTACATTAGGGTCTATAGATCACGCCTCCTTAATATCCACAGTTGCATGCCCTCCAGTGTAGATAACATTCCATAACCACAATACTGAATCCAGACACAGGGTCTGTTTCTCATCTCAACACCTCTGAATAAACCATCTAAATCTTGGGCCACCCCCATCACTGTGTCTCTCTCCACATGTGTGTGACCAGCTGTGTTAATAACGCTGGCTTGACATCAATACAGGGGCATCTGAGAGAAGGCGCCCTTCACGCGTCCCAAACGCGCTAAAATAAAAGATCCGCAAATAAGCACACGTATCCTCTATTCAGCGAACTTGGATATTAGAGGTGCATCTTCGTGAGCGCGCAGCGCGCGTGAGGGAAGAGAGCTCATTCTAAGAAAGGAGAGCACCTGTGCGACGTCACTCCGCCCTACTTACTGGAAACTCCAAGAGCGCGGTGTACTTCCTCAAACTGCTCAATCACAGAAGAAATCAGGCGGCTCGGTAAAACTCAATTTCTTCGTAGGAGAGGTGAGTTTTTATCAAGCTTTTCTTCGGTATCTTTATCAATGGGGCGTTTTTGAGTGTTTTCTCGCTATCTTGCTTGCGGTTTTTGTTTGATGCGGAAAGATGTCTGTTGCTACGTTATTGGACCAGCCGCTCGACAGAATGCGGTGTTTTAGTGTGTATAGAGGGCTGGGAGTGTTTCGTTTAACGTTACCGCATGTTTGTTGAAAACGTTTTGGTAATGATATTTGAAGTTGGGGCGCTGTGCAAAGTTTCAGAATGACTTGCACACTGTCGAGAACTGCTTGTGTAGCCTAGTGCCTACTGGACCTTGACAAAGTAGTATTGACGTGTAGTTTGAAAAACCTTTTTTTCCTACCCTGAAAAAACTAAAATGGACAACTCTATTTACTCTATTTACAACTCTACCGTTGTTTAAATGGCAACCGATTATATATGTCGGATCCTGTTAGTTGCATGGATGTCCCAAAAGGCTGCACGCGAGGATAACTTTTCAATAACTATATAAAATAACTATTCAAAATGCTGTCTTTGTAGGCAGCCCATGGGTTTTTGAGTCAAGTTTGTTTTACGTTTAACTGAACTTTACAGTATTCGTAATCCTTAAATAACCTCAGCACTGTAATGACATTGAGCGGTTTAAAATACATATGACGCTGTTCCCTCTTATCGATATTATTGATCTAATATAGCCTACAATACAGACTGAGCGTGCTTCCAGTTTTGGAGAACACGTTTCGTTTACGACGGAAGGACAGAAAGGGTTTTGTTTCATTATTTCACCAATAGACTATCAATCATTACCCAACCATGTGGCTATGTGGTGCCATGTATGCAGTGAAGACATGCATCCTGTTCAACAGTTTACACCAAACAACTCTTACACGCTGTTAAGTGTGTCAATAGTTCCTTCCTGTCCTGCACACATTACATATTGTATGTGACAGAAATGAAACTAAGAACGCAGTCATAAATATGGATTTCATACACATGCTTCAAATTACACCAATATTAACTAAAGAAATATGAATGGCCTTGCTAGAAACTAAGCTTGCCAGGGGTTTGTTCTTGCAGTATAAGTATTTCATAGCCTAATGACATTTTGTTTTTGGTAAAAAAAAAGATTGCTCTTGTTGCTTACTCAAATCAGAAGAGTGCAGATCTCTGTGATATTTTGGTACTTAAGAAGATTGTGTGCCAGATGAATAGTCTGATTACATATAGGTGTAATGTTAAAAGTTGTTAATGATGGGGTGCAGGAGTGAACCATCCGCTCTTACCTTTAAACCCCTTAAAGTCATTGTTTTTTGGTGTCCGTATAATGTAAGTCGGTGAGGTCCAATGTTATTTGTTTACAAACATTCTTGACAATATTGTGTTCTGTGGAAGGAATAACGTCATACAGGTTTGCAATGACATGATGAGTATAAGTTAACAATGAAAGAATTACAATTTTCGGGTGAACTATAGCTTTTAAATGCAACATTTAATCTAGGCATAAGTACACGTCTCTGTTATATATGTACACTAAACTGAGAAATGTAGATGGTCTGTCTGCACCACACCTGCCTACTCAACACATCTCTCCCTTGTGTGTTTGTAAAATCATTTGGGTCAGAAAGGCTCTGGCATGTCATGGGCTGTTACAGAATCGACTTGTACTTTGCTGCAAGCTTATATTATTGACACAGTCTTCTAAACAACTGATTCGCTGGCTCTTGCACACTTGCACAGACTTAGGCACGTGTGGACAGATTTAGGTTTTTGAAATGTGGTGCGTGGCCTGTTTAAATGGTTCCAGTGCATGTTTTGGACATGTTTGAACAAGTAGAGTTCGAAATGTTTGTATGAGTGATCCTCTCATTTTTAGATACTTCGTAGTAATACAGTTTAAAGTCCTGTGTGGCCAATAAATATGAATAGATAATGGGAAATAAATAATGTATGAGTGTGTGTTTATTTTGACAGTTTACAATGCAGGCAGAGCATGAGTCATTGTTTGTTTTGTAGCAAGAGGGTGGGGCACTAATGTTATACAAGACTGATGAACTCGTATATTAGCATAACCTATAACCTCATATGGGTCATAGGAGATTCCCCATATTTTGCATTCTTCTTATTATAAAGCAATTAGATGAGTAATGATTGAAAAATGCACTTATTGAAAGATATTGTTCTATATCGTCACTGTCCGTCTAAAAACTCAGACGTTTCTTGCTGTTTTTCAGGAAATGGGAAAATGATTTAAACCTGTATACTTTTTATTGGTTAGATATTTGCAAAACCCGGTGACAAACAAGGGGTGACTAATAATAATTATTTATTATTAAAATAAAAATATGGTGATACAGGGTTTCAGAAGAACAGAAGCAATATGCAGTTAAATGGAATTACTTGTATTGACAGTATAGATAAAAAACAAATGTGGACACATCTGAAGGGGCAGCAGTTCACATTAATTTTGACATAAAGTGACCTGAACCAAGAGCACCTCAGAACATTAGCATAATCATTATTGTTGGCACAAAGTGCTCTGGCTTTCAACATAATATTAATATATTTTAATAGATTTAATATTACACCAATAAAAGACCCATTTACAACTAAAATGGACCAAAATAGTTCAAAAGCCAGAGACTGTGTGACTGCAAAGCGAACTGGTTTGTTGACACCCACTATAGTTCACTTTGTGATCCACATAAGTTAAGTTTAGTCCTGAATTCTTTTAAATGTGACCCAAAGGCTTTATGGACAATTCCTGAATTTTTACCAAAAACATAAGCATAAGAGACAAACCAGTACTATTATTATTATTTCTCAGTGCATTATGCAGTAGTGCTTACATTTTGCTTTGTTATTGAACCTATTGCATCACTGAAGCTAAAGATTTGTTTTTCTGTGTCTTTTTTTTTAGGTAGTGTATGAGGGGTTGCCATGGCCCCTTTCTTGAGAATTGTGTTTAAAGCCTATGATCTTGGGACATTTTCACAAATAGCTGAGTCACCTTTCTGCGCTGTAAAAATGAAGGAAGCTCTGAGCACCGGTAAGTGCGTATGAGTGTGGGTGAGAGTGTGTATGATGTGAGAGTTTCAAGTGCATGACTATGTTCATAAACAGCGTATATTACACTGCTGTCAGTTTTAGGATTAGATTAAGGTTATGCTTGCTGACTTCTACGTTTCGCTCTTTCCGTTGAAGAGCGAGGAAAAACGTTGATCCAGAAGAAGCCCACCATGTATCCTACCTGGCGATCGCCTTTTGATGCACATATTTATGAGGGACGTGTCATACAAGTGCTGCTCATGAGAACTGCAGAGGAACCTTTAGCTGAAGTCACAGTGGGTGTGTCCGTTTTGGCAGAGCGATGCAAAAAGGCTAACGGTTCTGCAGAATTTTGGGTATGTATACCGGAGTCCGTGTCAGTGTGTGTGGACTTTGCAGTTGTGCATGTGCATAAACCTCTCAATAAATTTTCAGGTTGATTTGCAGCCTTCTGGGAAGGTTATGATGTCTGTACAATTCTTTATGGAGGATACAGAATTGGGTAAGGAGCAACCACACATTCTCACTCTTTTTGAGCAGGGATTTCAAGTTATGTTCTCAGTCGTTCTAGAACCTACTATCCGTTTTTGGGACTGTTAACCCGCACATCATAGCAATAAGCTTTTTGTGCTCAGTGACTCTTTGCATTTACAATACAAATCTGCAACAAAACCTAAATTTACACTACGACCGGTTATCACCATAGGATAAGCTGCATTGTTTACATATTTACATATCTACTCCACATTTAAGACTAGCCTAAGGCTAGAAAAGTAGTTCAAACATTTGGTTTAATTGGTCGGACCAGTGCATATTGTCATCAAGGAATTTGTAAAGACCCAGCTCTTAAATTTACTTGGATCTGGTGTTATATCAGTTCAGTACATTTGCCCCCAGTTAATGGTTCAGTAATGACACCTCAATGGCATTTACCGCATTGACACCCCTATGATTTATGTACACTACCCATTTCAACTTCTGCTTGAGTCACACTCATACCCCTAAGCTATGGGAGGAGCCGTTCTTATCTGATCACGTGTTTGTTGTGAGTGGGTGTGTTTGAATACATTATATTTGGCCCCTTATAGACTTTTGTGCATTGGACTGTATTTCTGTGAACATGTCCGAGCAGCTATTTTCTGCATCACAGTGTTTTTTAATCTATTCTCTCCATTTGTCTTCATATTTGTTTTTCATAGGTCTTCACGGCAGATTTAGCATTTTTTAGTTATTATGCAGATGTGTTACACCTGAAGTGTTTTGCAAACAAAGCATGAAGTCAAGACTTTTTCTCTGTCTTTGTCACCATCAGAAAGTCGGCAGTCAATGGTGGTAGAAGAGGTACCGACTATTAATCGGCGTCGTGGAGCTATTAAACAAGCTAAGATTCACATAATCAAAAACCATGAGTTCATCGCAACCTTCTTCAGACAGCCCACCTTCTGCTCTGTCTGCCGAGAGTTCGTTTGGTCAGTCCTTAAAGACTTTGTTTACACTTCACATAATTCTGTTTTTTTTTCCAGATTTGATCTTAATGGCAGATCTTCCCAAACTATCATTTTCTATGTATTTTCTAAAATTGCCGTTTGCTCCACAGGGGTCTCAATAAGCAAGGTTACAAGTGTAGAGGTACGTATATTTTTGCCGTCTTCCTAAATATAGACATACACATGCATAATAACATATTTTGTTTCTAAAAATGTGAAATATATTAGGCATGTATCAGTATTAACAATATCGTGTTATCGCAATAGTAGAATTGTCTCAATATTGGTCACATGACTGTATGAAATGATATGTCTTCCGGGCCTAACATAGAGAATGCTAGAAAAATGTTAGATTTGACCTTTGTCAAGGTCTATCTGGTGCAATTATTATCTCGTACTATAACTCAACTTATGATAAGAGGATAAAGAAAAGAGGATGCTTATGGGACGTTTCCAGGTCATCATTTGTCGTTTAATGTTGCAATAAATATCGTACCTAGGACTTTAAACAGCTGTTTTATCGGACAGTGAGAATTTTATATTGTTGAATCCCTAAAATATATGAATGGGTTTCACATTCAAAAGGCTTTTCAGAGGTTAAATGCTGTTTCTAAAACAATTTAATGGTGTAAATATACAAAGCTCAATAATATATTTTTTCTCTCCCAGAATGCAATGCAGCGATTCACAAGAAGTGCATTGATAAAATTATGGGAAGGTGCACAGGCTCAGCAGCGAATAGTCGAGAAACTGTGGTATGTACTACATGATGTGTACGAGTGTTTTATGTTAATACAAATAATTTAAAGTCTGTCTGTGTACACAGTTTCAGAAAGAGCGGTTTAAGATTGACATGCCACATCGGTTTAAGACTTACAATTACATGAGTCCCACCTTTTGTGACCATTGTGGGAGTTTGCTGTGGGGTCTTGTCAAACAGGGCCTCAAATGTGAAGGTAAGTAAATCCAACACAGACAAAATGTACAGACTGTATGCTTTTATACAGAGTGCTTGGATTAATGAAGTGTTTATTTTGGTCCCTGGTTGTATACTTTGCATTATATAATTGTCTTCTCTCTCTCAGACTGTTCCATGAATGTCCATCATAAGTGTCAAATTAAAGTGGCCAACCTGTGTGGCATCAACCAGAAACTATTGGCAGAGGCTCTAAATCAAGTCAGTCAGGTGTGTAGACATGCATGTTTTCTGGTATCGTGTAATATATGCACGTAACGACATTAAACATGAATGTGTGTTGCCATAGAAATCCACTAAGCGTCCTGAATCCAACAGCCAGGATGGAGTGTACCAGGATTTTAACAAAAGCCCAGGGCCAGATGTCAATGGTGAGTGCATTTGACATCAGTGGTGATTGCTAATGTGACTGTAATTTGACAGTAATGTTATGTTGTAGATGGGGCTCCGTATGGGCTTCTGTGGGAGGGATCGAGTCCTCGCCCACCGTCTGGAATCACCCACCAAACACGTATCACTGCTGATCATTTCATTTTTCATAAAGTATTGGGCAAGGGAAGCTTTGGCAAGGTAACGCATTCATAAGCATAATGAGACTTACTAAGGATCATCCCAAAAAAATGTATGCATTTAAACATTTTTTCCGTTAGGTGTTTTTAGCTGAGTTTAAGGGCTCTAGTGAATGGTTTGCAGTAAAGGCATTGAAGAAAGACGTGGTGTTGATTGACGACGATGTTGAGTGCACCATGATAGAAAAACGTGTGCTTGCTCTCGCCTGGGACAATCCGTTCCTTACACATCTCTACTCCACATTTCAGACCAAGGTACAACGTGCACACATTTGAGCACACACAGTGCTCACACAGATAGTCTTGACGTCTCAGAATATGGAAATGCACATGGACCAACACAGTCCTGAGGACAGTTTCTCCATTAGCCCATCTTTGATGTTCTGTTGTGCGCTTCGAGAGTTCAGATGAAGACGTCATAACAAATCTTCCAGTTTTCTAAATTTCTCCTACCATTTTGCTTATGCTTGCTTCATTCAATGTACCTTGATATACCTGAAACTATCTACACAGTCTGAATAAATGTGTAAAATATGCTTTCAAAATAACCATCAGTCTTAATACTACTTGGTTTAAAAAACAAATTGGATTTGTTAATCAAAAGCCTTAAAAATGTGGTTTGGATTTAGTTTTAATGCAATGAAAAATGGCACCAAAATGACATTAGTTTTATTCTTAACAAATGCAACCAAAGGAAGGCTAAATAACACATCCCCAGCCACCACACCCTTTTATTAACCAGGGCCCTCATGTATCACCGCTGCGTATGCACAAAAATTTTGCGTATGGCAGCTGTCACGCTCATGGTCGGATGTACTAACAGTGAAATTAACTTGTGAATGTGTGTTCCTCCACGCCAACTTAATGTCTGGCGTACCTACATTGCCTGTGTTTTTGTCCATTGGCGACTCTTCGAGGCAATGAAGTGAAGTTACAAACATTAGACTACGGATTGTTAGAAACATTGTGAGAAACATTACTAATTGCTTAATAATTGACATGCTATTGTCACACAAGCCTCATGGAAATATAATATCAGTCAAGTAAGAATAAAAAACATTTATGAAAAAATATTTTAGTGAGATCAATGATGCGCACTTGATTCGATATTATGGTGGGAACTGCTGCATGGATTTGGTTGTCGGAACGGTCCCTTTGTTTTTTACAACCGCATCTGCATAGTTTGATGTTGTGTGAAGGCATCTTTACAACATTATGAGAAATATATCTGAGAAAATGTATTTGAAGGATAGGCTACTAATTAAGGAATAAAGTGGCACGTTTCCTTTTTTAAATACTCTTATTAGATGTCACGCCAATCGAGTCCAACAATTCTATTTACACTGCAATAAATATACAGTATCTGTTTCCACTAAAAAAGCTAAACGTTATTCACCTTATCAGCAAAACTGCATAATTCAATTTGATTCATATTTTTATAACAAATGGGACACTATTTGCTCAGTAGAAAAGAATAAGATCAACATTCTTATTAGATGGTACTCTAATGTATCGGTATTATATATATATTTTTTTTTACATTTTTGTTTTATGAATATGTTGATATATTTATACTAAAACATAACAATGACACTGGATGATTTTTAGCAATATAATATATTTAGCTTATGGCATGAATGCCATTTTTAATTTGTATCCCGTATTTTCTTAATGTCTTGTACCTTTGACGGTGTTACACATGTTGTCACATGGGTGGGAATAGGCATGGAAATGATATGGAGATGAGGTTATGCATAGTAAAACTAGGTGTTGTAAACTTCATATATGCTGATTTTGGGGAGAAGACGGGGTGGAGATGTACATACGCACAATCTTCCACTGACTGGGATTTATAAAGGGATTTTTGAGCAGGTTCTGGCATAGGTACGCCAGCTATTGTGCGTAGGTACACTTTTAGTATGAAATCTACGGAGAGTTTGATACAATGGGCCCCTGGTGTCTTAATACAGACCACTTGGTACAAAGTAATTAATGGTTGGTGTCGCACACATTTATCATTTGATTTGCTATAAACTATATTGGCTTTGTCATTGTTAGCATTTACGTTTTAAACGTTATTCACTAAATGTTTATCTTATGTTTATGGATGTTTAACAGGAGCACTTGTTCTTTGTGATGGAGTATCTGAATGGTGGAGACCTGATGTTCCATATACAGGAAAAAGGCCGTTTTGACCTGCTCAGAACAACGTATGTCACTCCTGCAAAAACAAACTGTTAATATACAAACTACCAGTTAAAAGTTTGACAAAACGTACTCTATAGTTTACTTATTCTAAAAGGTACGAAACATTTAACTTATCTAAACTAGCACAATTGTTACTGTGGGAACTATATGTCAAATAAAAGCATCTAAAATAACTCAAAACTATGTATATTTTATAATCTTCACAGTTGCCACCTTTTGACAAGAATCTGCAACATTGTTCTCTTTAAATACAGTATATATAGCTGAATTCATAGTCTTATGTATGTATGTACACATGAACATATGTACTAAATTGTGTTAAATGTTCTTCTCTCTTATCAGGTTCTATGCAGCTGAAATAGTGTGTGGCCTGCAGTTCCTCCATTCCAAAGGCATAATTTATAGGTGTTTGGGTTATTTCTATTTCCTCTGTCTTTTTTTAAAGAATTAATATGCCATTTTTCTGATGTATTACATTATGGCTCTGTCATCTTGTCAGGGATTTGAAGCTGGATAATGTGATGTTAGATGGCAACGGACACATAAAAATAGCTGATTTTGGCATGTGCAAGGAGAATATCTTCGGGGACAATCAGGCAACAACGTTCTGTGGAACTCCAGATTATATTGCTCCTGAGGTATAAAATCTGATATTGGTTCACTCTCTGACCAACAGTACACAACAGTCTCATTTGACAGTTATTAACACTTGAACATTTGATGTTTTGTGGGAAATCATAGATTCTGCTGGGTCAGAAGTACACGTTCTCCGTAGACTGGTGGTCCTTTGGCGTTCTGGTGTATGAGATGCTTATTGGCCAATCTCCATTCCACGGCGATGATGAGGACGAGCTGTTTGAATCGATCCGAGTGGATACACCTAATTTTCCACACTGGATCACAGCGGATACAAGAGACATGCTGAAAAGGGTAAACACACAGTCACATGTATTTGATGATTTCTTATTAAAATGTTTTCTTTACTCCTTTCTTTCTTGCTTGTGTTTATGTACAGTTCCTCGAGCGTGACCCATCACGCCGATTAGGGATTGTGGGTGATGTACGAGCCCACTTGTTCTTTGCGACTGTCAATTGGTCTGCACTAGAAAGGAGAGAAATTGACCCACCCTTCAAACCAAAAGTGGTGTGTTCTTTCGTTTCCTTTCCATCTCGTTCTTCTTGAGCCTTTTGTGTTTTTCTTTGTTTGCTAATTTTCACCTGATCAAATTGCAGAAATCTCCAAATGACTGCAGTAACTTCGACCGTGAATTTTTAAGTGAGAAACCCCGTCTCTCACACTGCGAGAAAGGTCTGATCGATTCCATGGACCAGGGCGCTTTTGCTGGCTTTTCATTCATAAATCCAAGAATGGAGCATCTTCTGAAAAAGTGAAAATGTAAAAATGTTTTCAAGATAAGATCTAGTATGATCCTGTCATTGTAGTATTCAGTCACATTATTGTTGTTATACCCAAACCAACAAGGAGCACTCCTGCAAATCTTCCTAAAGGTAATACTTTAAAGACATAAAAGCTGCCCAGTCATCTGTTAATGGGGCCTGTTAAAACCATACAAATTGCAAGCCAGTATGGTCTCCTTAGATTGTGTCAGTGAGATTGCACTTCTGTTGGATTTTAGGGTGCCCCATCTTGGTGCAATTTTGAACCTGTCCTTGCAAAGTTAGGATGTCCAAACATAGCTTAAGTTGGGTGTAGTACAAACTTTAGTACAACTAGAAATGCATGAACAGTGCTGTATGTTCATTCTGGGGGAAATGTTGTTCAAAGAAGTGTAAAATAAAAGAAAACAAATAAGGTCAGATTATATACAAGTATTGTTAAAATCAACATATGCATGCTACAATTATGGTTTGTTTGTTCAGTGTATGTTTCTGCTATGATGTATGTCTATTCCAGGTGTTTGTGTGTGTGCGTGTGTGTGTACATGATGACATTTGTGCAACAAGAATTTATATTGCAGTAGTATTATAATCAATATATTGTATTTTAAGTGGTATGACAAAGGTCTGTGGCACATATGTAATGGTATCGTAGCAATAGGGTGTCATGTGTTTGATGTTTTAGTATGTATATTGCTGTTAAGATTTTTTAAATAAAATTTACTTTTAAATAAAGCACATGATGAAATACCATACATGACTGCTTGAGAATGATAAAATTCACAGGGTCTAATAAACATGGTCATAGTGAAAAGACTGAAATGGACTATAATATATATTTCTACACAAAAATTAGATTTTACTTGCAACTTTACAGTAATGTGGTCTAGCTAGAACAAAGATGTTATACTATTCTCAGCTGAACAAACATAAGTGCATAATGCCACCCATGATGAAAGAGCAAAGATAAATGACTATGTTTCCATAGATATGTCACAGCACGGGTTCTTAACCTATTTGATCCGAAGCCGGTACTTACACCGCATGCGTCTTTCCAAATGTTCTCCCAAAACAACGCGAATGGTCATGTGACTTTTTTATACGCCACGTGACTTGGAAATACGACAAAAGATGTTTCCATTGCAATTTTGCGAAATATGCTTTTATCGTATTGCCTGAAAAAACACCTCTTGCGAGCGAGAGAACTGTCATGGGAGTGTTCGCGATATTGACGTGTTTCCATTGGGCGTATTTTCAATCGAGTAAATGAAACCTGGCTATTGTTAGTGAAATATCTGTTTATCTTTGAAACGTGATACATGTGTTTAGATTGTCTGATGTGTGAAGTGAACAGTCCTAACCTATAAACCAGGCGTTAAAACTATATTCCCTTAAACTTATCTGTGAAATGCATAAATGTAAAGTAAAAGTAGCTTTTGAAAAATGTCAGTCATCATGGGCCTGAGGGAGGTGAGGATAGATGTAATATATTTTGTCACAGACCACATTAGTTTTAGCGATTTATTACTACTTTTATACACTAATAAGAAAACACAGAGTTGGTTGGTCCTTTATTTTATTTACCATAACTGTCGTCATTCATTTCTTTATAAAAGCAGAATACTGAAAAGCGTGAAATGTGCCACTTTATGTTGTAACATTGCGCCCTCTACTGTTTGAACCTGCTGAAACACGGTCTGGAAAAACCAACCTGTTCATTCATTGACCATATGCATACATATGTTATTGAAAATGCATTTTGATAGAGAAATCCCGTTACAATTATTTTTTATCAGTCTATGTTGATACGTTTCTCAAAGAAGAAGAATTATAGCAAAACTTACATAATTAAAAAATATTTTTATTATTTAAAAAGTGTGTAATATGAAAATTATGATCTCAGAGCCCCTGTAGCCAATTTGTGTTATATGCTCACAAACTTTCACATTATTATTACTATTTGCAATACTTTTTGGATATATTGCATCAAAATTCATTGCTTTTTATGTAGTATACTAATGACAATCCGTTGACTTGTTACCATAGGAATAAGAGGATTTTGACTTCCTGTTGTAGTAACGCACGACACACGTAATCGCTTTACGGCAGTGGCGAGAGCGCTTTGGAAAGGAAGTGAACGAGAAGGGAATTTCCTAACTAGTGAATCGAGGTTGTTTATTGCGCTGTTTCTCCATGTGTTTCACTTTTTTGTAAACAAAATTTTACATGCAGTTTTAACAGGACAAACCTGGGCATATTTTAAAATAAAACATCGGTGTAGAGGCTGTTTGTGACAACGAGAGAACCATCAACCAGGTTCCAGTGATCCGAGCGCAATGCTGCTCACCGTGTTTTGTGCACCGAGGGACCGCTCGGAAACCACTTTTGCCCTGGACGTGTCCCCAGAGCTTGAACTCAGGGATTTTGTGGCTCTTTGCGAACTAGAATCAGGAATACCTGCAGGGGAGATTCAGGTAAACATCTTCCAAGTCTTGCAACACTAAATTAGCCACTATGCTAAGCGACCTGACTAAACAAGTCATTTCCAAACAAGCTGGCAGATTCGTGCTATTAATAGCATGCTGAGCCCATGTCAACACCCCTATAAAACGCCAAACCTGTAAAGATTAACAGATCGTGGCTTCTCTAATGTCGAGAAATGTCAAGCCAAACTATTCCAATTAAACGTGGTTTGTTTACTGAGCCTTAATAATGTTGGAAAACAGCAATGCAAACAGTGTATGTACAGGAAAGAAGCCTCCTTACAAAACATAACGTGATTGCTTCTTGTCTAAATATGTCAATGAAACCCGTTTAGAATTGAAAGAGAAACTATTTGCTTGGATGGCCTGTTATTTCGTGCTTTAAGTTAAACTAAAAGCAATTTACTAAACAAACAAATATCCAAACTTTAAGTGAATTGAGTCCTTTTCTGTAACACTCCTAACAGATATTATATGCAGAGGAGCCATTACAAGATCTCACACGTGCCCTTGGAAGTTATGGCTTGAAAGATGGAGATGTGGTGGTGTTAAGACAGGCCGAGAGGGCACGAGCGCCACAGCCAACGATTCCAGGTAAACCAGTATAATTGGTTCTGTCTTAGCCATAGCTTAATTAAACTGCCAACCTATCATGCCATTAACAGCAATGGTCTCTTAGGTCTGCCTCGCATCGATTTTAGTTCCATCGCCATTCCTGGGAGCTCATCAGGCCAAAATAGACCGCAACAAGCCCAGCGTCCCAGTGCCACCCAATCACAGCAGCCCCAAGCAACCTCAGCCTCTTCTTCTCAGGGACTGGACAACCCGGCCTTGCTACGCGATATGCTACTGGCAAATCCACATGAGTTGTCGTTGCTGAAGGAACGAAACCCTGCTCTTGCTGAGGCTCTTCTGAGTGGAGACCTTGGTAAATGTGGTAGACAATTGGCTAGAACAACCTGAACATGTCGGTATCTCCTAAACAGAAAATAACTGTGGATCATTTTTTTCAGAACGCTTTACTAAAGTGCTATTAGAGCAGCAACAAGATCGGGCACGGAGAGAGCAGGAGAGAATCAGACTGCTGACTGCAGATCCGTTTGACCTGGAGGCTCAGGCCAAAATTGAGGAGGAAATAAGGTAATAAATAGTTGGGGTATATTAAATGAAATGGATAATATCGAGAATATATGGCAAACATAAAATATATAAATGTTTTTAATTGCAGACAGCACAATATTGAGGAGAATATGACCATTGCAATGGAAGAAGCACCTGAGAGTTTTGGTCAGGTGGTCATGCTGTACATCAACTGCATAGTCAATGGACACCCAGTAAAGGCCTTTGTTGATTCAGGTATCTGACAATGTTTTGCAATTTGTATGCACACTGATTTTTTGGGACTTATCTTTTTGTTTAATGTAATTTTTAAAGTTTTACGTTAAGCGCCATGCCTTAAGCACCAAGATTGTTATATACAATTACCAACTTTTGCCATATATTAACCAAAAATACAGACTGTCTTTGTATAACTTTACGATTTGACCATTTATATATATTTTTAGGAGCTCAGATGACCATTATGAGCCAAGCATGTGCAGAACGTTGCAATATCATGCGTCTGGTAGACAGACGCTGGGCTGGCATTGCCAAAGGCGTGGGCACACAGAAAATAATTGGCAGAGTACATTTAGGTAAGACATTTAACTAAGCCTGCTGCTTTTATATTGCTTTCAATGCATAGTCATATATGCTAGTCAAATGCATGAATCAGTAAATATGTATATCTTTATTGTACAGCCCAGGTGCAGATTGAAGGAGATTTCCTTCCTTGCTCTTTCTCCATTTTGGAAGATCAACCTATGGACATGCTGCTAGGACTTGACATGCTGAAGAGACACCAGGTCAGTTTGGAAACTGACTACTAGCCAATCAATATGTTTTTTGTAATAAAATTGGTATAACTTGGCCATAAATGCTTCTATAATGGAATTAAATGAATGAAAATATATTGGATGTGTACTTGCTTCACATTAACAAGTCAACTAGATCATTAGCACATGAAGTTCATTTTCTGCAAGCTATTGTCAGTTGTGTGCACAATAATGTATTCTAAATATGTTGCTAGGTTATTGTTTCTAAAAACAAAAATATTTAATATTTTCGTGGCTGTTTTAGTGGTTCTTTCTCCATTCAGTGCTGAAAATCGGAGCTACCGTGCCTTCTCCATTCTGCTGGCTGTCGTTCATCTCATAGCTTGTTTGTGCCTTATTTAGTGTTCTATCGATCTAAAGAAAAATGTCCTCCTGATTGGGACGACGGGTACAGAGACACGTTTTCTGCCTGAAGCAGAGCTGCCCGACTGTGCCCGGCTTGCATATGGGCCAGACGGACGAGATGAAGCCAGACCTGAGGAGATTGCAGACAGAGAGCTCGCAGAAGCAATACAAAGATCTGTGCAAGACAGCGGTATGATGCATGATGTGCAGACAGATTGGAATAGACAATGAATGAATCATAGTATATTGTATAAAATGTCTTTGTTTGAAATTGGAATAATGTAACATTTAACAATTTGGGAAGGAAATATGCTTGCATTTCTATAGTTTGTTTATTTTGGTTGCAGTGCAGGATACTCACCTAGTTCACAAGGTGGTGTATATTGTCTAAATAATACTAATAATACAATCTAAGAAAATACTGGTAGTCATGGTTTCACTAGTCCTGAAGATATTCTTATATCAGTTTAAAAACTTTGGGGTTTTATACTCTTGACTTTTGCGTTATTTGTAGCAGTATGTTAATATCTGCAAAACTGAAATTTTACATAGGCCACCTTGTGTAGCAGATGTGATTGACGGATGCATGCGTCCTGTCTCTCTCACTTTCTCTGGATGCATTTTTGCTAACTTTTCTGCCTTTTATTGCATGATGTGTGTGGTGTTTGTGTGCTAACCATGAGCAGGACAGCACTGATGTCATATGGACAGACAGCTGGAGAGGGCTCTACCCACCAGGTACTGCAGACACATGGACACAATGGATGTTTAATTATCGCAATACCATATTTGAACCAGAACTATAAAAAGCAAACATGATTCATTGGTACGCACTGGAAGGGCATCCATTTTGTGAGTAAGAAAAAAAAGAGGGACAAAACTATAATTTAAGTTGGTTCTGTCTGATTATGGTGCTAAATATTGTGCATGGTTCGGAAAGTTTGCTGAGTCTGCATGGGTTTATTTCACATCAAATTTTGTGTTTTTAATGTACATTTTAAATGTAATCACAGTTGCTTTGTTTCTCATAGATATTGAAGACGGAAAAACTACCTCACCACAATCCCTGCCATTTAAACAACCCCTCAACACACCTGCAAGTTCTACAGCTTCGAGTCACCCCTATAGTCTTACCCTAGACCGTTCAAAGTCGGCCCCAGCCTCTGTTAACCAGGGAGCGTCCCCAATCAATATTCCCAGACTTGAATCAATTGAATCTTCTCTTCAGCCCTTGAAAGTTGGTGAACCCTCTTCAGATCCCAATGATGACACCTTCAGACCTCAGTCCCAGGGACTAGCTGATTCCACATCATCTTGCTTCAAGACAGATGCAGATGCCCCCCCTCTTCCCTCTCAGGAAACATTTACCAGTACTGTGTCGGAGAACAACGAAGCAACAGGCAGTGTTATTTTAGGAGATTCTATAGATTTGGGGAAGAATAGTACTTCTGTATTAGCAGAATCTCTTAATCTTTTTAACCCAAGCTCACAGACACAGGATCAGGAAGTGGACATGGACGTTTCCTCAAATGCAGAATCTCAAATCAAATTAGAAACTGCCCATGACTTCTCTCATCGGCTTCAGAGAGAGCAAGACATGGAAGATGTTTCAGGGGCTCGACCACAACTCATGTCTGTTCCTGATATGAATCATCAACGCTGTCATGCTAAGCTAGCAACTTCTTCTGAGCACGCTCCTGTCCATTCAGACTCTGAAAAGAGTGCGGAGGGTGGTCTAGTCCTGGAAATAGACCAGCGGGAGGTAGATAACATCCCATCCCTGGCTCAGGCTCTTAAGGAGCTCCATAATCTTTTGATGTCCAACAGTTGTCCTCAAGTTTGTGGAACTCCAACACCTAGACAGTATGCTGATGGGGTTGCACAGGATCCTGCTGCAAGAATCTCAGTCATACTTGACCCAACTAGAGACTCGACATCTATTACTGCCACAACAGATGACATGGAGGATGGTGTTGCCAAAGTCGACTTGACTTCTCAATCAGTGGGGGATATTCTGGATTTACCAACGTCAAGCAATCCAAGCCACCAAACTACAAGACTTGTTGATACTGTTGGTGAACAAAAGATGCAGTGCCCATGTATCCCTGAAGAAAATCAGGATCTCACTAATAAGGAAGATTTTGGCTTACTGCCTTTCAAGGAAGATCACAACGTTAGACAGTTCCATAAAGGTCAGCAAAAGCAGAACATTGCAGATGAAAACACCTCAGGCATTGACACCTTCAACTCAGCTGACCTGTCTCCGCAGCCCCCCCTACCTGTAGCATCTGGCTCATCAATCGATTTCAGCCTTGAGCCTGTTACATCACCTCATCCTCAAACACAAGCCCCTGACATGGATTCTTTCCTTGGAGACTCCTTCCAGCCTGGACCACAGCCCTCAATGGGACAGTTTCCCCTAGAGCACATTCAGAGGATCCAGGCATCGGGATTCTCGGTCAACGAGGCTGCTGAGGCACTGGAACAGGCTCAAGGCAGCGTGGAGCTTGCCTTACTGATGCTGCTTGCAAGAAAGATCACTGTGCCCACCTAGACTCACAATCAACTCGTGGTGGCATCAGTTTACATAGGAGCCTTTTTCATCACGTGGTTTCCTTTAGTGGTCATGGTCGTTTTGTACTTGATGGTCTTATTGTGGCACTTTACCAACAACATGCATCGATGTTTCGAGAAGCTGGCCATATTTCCCTTTTAATGGAACGCTGTCTTTTTTAAGAGGTTTGCATGTTGACTCAATAGTTCCTAATTGATTGTTGGTTTTATTGATTTGAATTGAATCAATGTGATACACTGTCAGACATTTGACAAGAATAGAAATGGTTTACTTCAACCTCATTCATACAACAACTGCATGGTTTTTAGATCTGACCTTGAATGGGAAAATCTAGTGATCAAGATATGAGCTGTTGGTAAACTGCTTGAACATCCATTACAGAGATAATTGGCAATAATCGGAGGTCATTTTCTCTTGAATTATTATTTTATTTGATAGTTGCCAATCCTGTATAACTTGACATGTTTTCAATAGGTTGCCTTTGAAATATTATTAAAGTGTAGACTTTACCTTAACCTTTGTATGTGTTCGTAATCCATCTTTGACAAATAGTTGTGATTTGTGTAATGACATATGAGACCAGCTGAGAGTGAAGGTATGAGAACACTTTGGATCCCTTATATCATCTCTTGTGTATCTTTTAATCAGATTCATGATTTTGTGGTGGTATTTTATATTGTGTTTTTGAGTGAAATATAAGAGAAGTTGCTGCTGACAAGCAGTCTATGGAAAGATTTATTTGTTTATCTGCCCTCAGAGCAGCTACCACTACATTTTGTTGGGTTGTCTGTTATCTCTTATTTGTTGTCCCTTGTCTAGACTGTTTTGATTTTAGGAAAACCCTGACATGCCCTTTCCAGCAGTCTGTACTCTTTTGTCATGTCTACATATTGTCATTTTTTACTGTAATCTCTGGGTCATATATCAACTTAGTTCAATCTATTTGAAAACTATTACATCTTGTACACAGTTTAAAAACCAAATAAAATAAACAAGTGATTCTTTATATTTCAAATGTGCAAGTGTTTGTTTGTGGCTTTCCTAAAGTATTTAACTTTTAACAAAATGTTATATTTTACCCAATCAACGAAAATGTGCATTTGTGCTACAAACATTTGTTGTATAAATGATAGTACATTATATAAAAAAATCTAATGTAGCTATGGGGTAAAATAGAATCCGGACATGTTATTTGTTTTAGATTCACTATGATCTTTACCGCTATATGACATGTCCAATCAGATTGGAGTTGTTAAGTGAAATTGGTTGTTTGCAATTGCACAGGTGAGAACACTTGTGAATCAATGGGATTTACAAGATTTGTATGGTCAGTTCTCAAATCACTGGTTTAGAACTTGACATTTTTAGGTGTTGTGCATTTTTGTACGGTAACATTTTGTATAAAGAAAATAAAAGAATCACATCTTAACCTTAGTCCTGGATGTATACCAATTCTGTACTTGATCAACAAAATATTTAAAGCATGGCTCATGTCAAGGAAAATGAAAGGTCATTGGACAATAGAGATGCAACCTCAGCTGTAACAGAAACATTGGGTGACAATTCTTGTTTGGCGCTGAATGAAAACAATTCCAAAACCAGTGACGTGCCTGAACAACTGTATTGGTACGTAACAAAAAAAATGATTTTCACGTTCACAATAAGGTTCAGTCTTGAGTTAAGTTAGCTGTGTTGTTAAAATGTATCTCTTTTATTAGCACCTCTGAGGGATTAGCCGAAGCTCTTAGATCTGTTGCAAGCTCACAGTTATGGAACTTGATTGGATTTTCTGTGCCTCATTCATCTTTTCTGTCTGTGTACTCTCAAGAGAGTACCAGTCAGCTGAATTCTTCCGGTATGCATTGTGAGGAGCATGAGGTAAAAAGGTATGGTGGCACAGCTGCAGAAAACGAGATTATCATGTTTGCATGTCAATCCAAACCAGTTAACCCTTTCCTTGTTTCATTAAAGCGCAGACACAGTGGAGGTCAATGCGTATCAACAGGAAGAATATCTTCCTAAATATGAATCTGAGTACATCAACCGTTGTAAGTAAAAAATGGAAACCGTCTAGGATAATGACATCATTTTTTATGAGATTTATATTTTTAACCTCGATCTAATCTAGCCAAACTGTAAAATTCACCACAAATCAACAAAGTTGAATAGTAACACATACACCTGTTTTTTTCTAGCGGTTCCCTTGTATCAGGAGTATTGGATGATTTCTTTAAGGAAGGATTTACACCGAGCACAGCAGAAAGGATTTTCAGAATTGGTGGCATCTGTACATCGTTCCGGTCTTAAGACTCCCCCTCCGTCGGGTCCTTCTTCTGCATCGAGTCCTCCTTCTGCATCGAGTCCATCAGACCAGCAGGTTAAATCGGATTCTCTGTGGCATCAGCTTCCTCAAGCAAAGGATCTGCTAAACACCCTCACCGCACGTGAGATCCAGCTTCAGGAGGTATGTGCTGACACAAATCATGTGCTGATGCCACAAACTCCTTACGCTTTTGTGTTTTTGGACTAGGCCATGTTTGAGTTGATCGTGTCAGAAGCCTCTTTTCAGAAGAGTCTGGTAGTAGCAGTGAACGTGTTTCAATGCTCTTCAGAACTTAAACAGATCCTCTCTCGTGTAGAGCATCACGTTCTGTTCTCCAACCTCAAGGAAGTCTGTAGAGTCAGTGAACGGTAACAACACTTTGAGTCTCACTGCTGGAGTTTTCAAATGTTGTGTTTTTTTGTTGTCATTGTCATGAAATCTGGTGGCGTGTCACTTAACCCTTGTATGGTATTCATTGTTTTAGTTTTTCGGCCAATGTGGGTGTTTTCATTCATCAAGTAACAATTTTTCTGTCAGATTTCTGCAGGATCTGGAGTCCCATCTCAAGCAGGATGTGGTGATGTCACTGGCTGGTGATATTGTTTTGAATCATCAGAAAGGCTTTCAACAAGTCTATGTGCCATACATCACCAACATGATGTATCAGGAAGCGCTCATCACTCGGCTGTTGTATGTTCTGTTTTGCTGTATATCTTTTACATTTAAAAAAACATCTAAATTAATTACAATGTTTAATGTAAAATTTGCGTCTCCAACCAGTCAAAGCAACAAGAAATTTGCACCGATTCTGAACAAACTAGAGAAAGAGCCATTGTGCCAAAGACAAACACTCAAGTCCTTCTTGATCCTTCCCTTCCAGAGGATCACACGAATGATACTTCTACTAGAGGTTGACTCTCTAACTCCGCAATGAAAATCCTTTAAACAGCCTTCATAAAATAACCCCATTAATGTAATTTTATTTAGAACATCCTCAAGCGAGTTCGAGGTTTATGTCTTGATGTGTCTAAAGTAAATGAGGCCATCGAAGCTGTACGCAAGGTATGTGTATAATTGTTATAAGGCTCTTGATTTTTATGGCTGTAATGTTCTGAATTTAAATGCGTTGAAAGTTTTTAATCTGTACGGGTAGTTGCAGTTTACAAATGTTAATACCTTTGATTTTGCAGATAGTGGAAGAGTGTGACAGAAACGTCCAGCAAATGAAAAGTACAGAGTTCCTTGTTTATCTCCACAATTTTGTGGATTTTAGAAGCGTCAAGGTTTGAAATATATTTAAAATCTCTTAATACATTTCTTTTCTCATGGTTTGATTAATGCATATTTTTGTGTTAAAATAGTCTATTCCCCTCGTCACCAGAGGACGACATTTGCTTCAAGAGGGACCTCTGAAACAACTCGTTCTTGGGGGCAATCACAAAGTCTCTGTGGTCTCCCGCAAAGATGTTTACATGCATCTCTTTAATGACCTTTTGTTGTTGTCTCTGAAAAGGTATGACGTGGTTAGGATTTTTTGGGGGTTCTGGTTTATTTATACTGTAAAGTTTATACTCACTCTTAAGGTTTGGAATGACTTTTCTGTAAATCTTAATCCTGTATGCTTTTAGTGGACAGCGGTTCATTGTGCAAGATCATGCTCCGTTCCCTGCTAATGTTCGTGCAGAGGGAATAAAAACTGAGATTTTCGGCCTACCCCCTGATTCTCTTCTACTCCATCTGACCAAGAACCACAACAAATCCTCCTTTATATTGGCTGCACGCACACGGTAACTTGTATGGCACACTGTCCTGTATTGCCAGGATGCTTTTTTTGACACTTGATCTTTTTTACGTTTTGTAAATTTGTGTCCTCAGACTGGAAAAGGAGACCTGGATCAAAAGTCTATCTTCAGATGGCAAAAATGAAATGCCATGAAGAGTGGCACCCCCTAGAAAACAATATATGACATGTGGTTTTAAAAGAACTCGGTTTTACGCTTTATATTACTCAGCCTTGCGAGTGACTAGTTGCAATATTGGTATGTATTAATATTTATTCACAAATAAACTGTTCGTAGGGAAATATTCCAGACACGTGAGCTTTATTTCAACGAAACGATTGTTTATAAAAGATTAACAGTTGTAGTCAAGAATTTCCTGGGGTTTATTCCCCTTTGTTGAATGAGCTTGTACACTGAGACCAGTTGTGGAAATGTCTCTATTCTTCAGTTTCAGCAACCTGTATTGAAAATAGAAAATTACTTAAGTTTCATCCGTTTAAGAGGGATTTCAATAAACAATACTTTAAGAATTCCCACTTTACCTGTAAAATTATGATCGTTTATCAGGCATTACGTGACTGGCTGCGGGGACATCAGGTCAAAATCTGAAAGGTTTCTAGCGACCCAAACACCAGCCGCAAATAAACCAAGGTTTACGAGGAGATTCCTGAAATACAAACACAGTCGAATGCATCATGAAATTCTAATATCTGAAACGAGACAGTTAAACTACATTTAAAAGAGAACGTGAGGCGGAAATAAACGAATGTCTCATTACTTTACTGCAACAGCGCAATGAAATTATATTAAGGTTAAATAAATTAGAAAATTGAAGCCACTTTATAGTGCGGTTTAGTTTTATGGGATCACACAGCTTGTTACGTTCGCTGAATCGATGATGCTCCCTTCGCTTTGTCAGTTAAACTGTTAACAAACCTTCTAAAATCATTTCTGTCCGCCGCGAAATGACAAGTAGAGCTAATCCATCCCATCACGCCACCCGTTCGTCCTTCAGCTTTCTTTCCGCTCATTTTATTTGTTTCCAAAACGTAGTATTAGCAAGCCAAAGCGCTCTGTCTTTGATGTTACCTTGAAATATCTACGGCAAACCACGAGGTTATCAAGCTCGCACTACGGATCCTTAGCTGGGACAAACCGTTCGGGGAGGTCGGCGATTCCCTCTATCAACGATTATTTTTGAAACGCCTTTCGGTTTGACCCTCCGCGGATTACAGATTTTCAACAAACTGAACGGAGTTGTGATTGTGAAACACAACCGAGGATTTTAGCACGTAAAATGTCTGCAACCAGATATCGACGATTTCTGAAGCTCTGCGAGGAATGGCCAAAAGACGAATCAAAAAGAGGTCGCGATTTAGGGACATTTTTACGCCAAAAGGTTGCCAGTGCGTTCAGGGAAGGTGAAAATACACAGGTAGGGATCATACACTGCTTGCTTTTACCCTTGTAAACCAAGACCGTGTAACTTGGGAATCATGTCAAATATAATTTTAGGTGTTGTTCACGTTGTATTTTTTCTTACATGAAAGGGTAGAGGATATGTCCCTGCTGCAAACTGTAATTGCGTGTATTGCGTGTATTTCTTAACCATTTTGGCAATGGGCAGAGTTTATAAACAAACACATGAAAAGCTTTCAGCAACAAACACTAGATCTGAGGCAATGATGCTTCTACTCAAAATAGTTTTCTCAATGAAGATTTCAGACCCAGAAAAATGTGACCAGATGTATGAAAGTTTGGCCCGCATCAACAGTAACATGTACAAAGAAAAGGTGAGTTTAAAGTTTAAATGGAATTCATATTTCTAAATGCTTTGTATGGAAGTTTTTGTTAACATGTATTTTAATAGTAGTTTTACAAGTAGGTCATGGTCTTCGATCATAAGTACTGTTTAGGGACATGCATTTCTGGAAAACTTTTGAAGTTTTGGGGTTCTAACTTTCCCACCCTGTCATGTATTCAATTCAAAATGTTAAATATATCGTTCATTTAGCTTTGGGGTTGATCAAAACTACTGCGTAATGTTTAATGTCTTTTAGTTCCCACGAGCAAAAGATACCAGTTTTACAGGTGTTACAGTGGAAGAATGTCGAATGCTTTTGGCAACAGGTGAGAAGTCGTTTTTTGTGATAGTTGTCTTATGTTTGAGCCTTTCATTTCTTGACTTTTTGTGGATTCATCTGTTGTTTTGCGAATATAATTTCTCTAGGAAACATGCAACAGACGGATGAAGAGAAAAAGGGGTTATGGAAAACCCTAATCGATCGCTTCTCCTCCAAACCTGAAGATGGGCCAACTTCTGAAAAATCAGAAAAATAATTACACTGTACAGACTGTATTTATTATCCTTTGCACTTTTTCAAATAAAAATGATTAAGATGTAGATATGTAATGCTTCACTGCTAATAACTGTTCAGGATTTTTCTCATTTGGAACTACCAGGAATGTAAAGTAGATCAGCTTAATTGTTCATTTGTGCTAAAATTGCTGTAAGAAATTGCACTTCCTTCAACACACTGTCGTTTATGTTCAATGGGAGTTTTATTTATCCCTATTACTTACCCTTACGGAAAAGTCACATGAGTTTCACATGTGAAATTTCATGTGTGGAAACATGTTAAAATCCCATGAGAACATGTTAAAATCCCTTGTGAAATGCACATGGGAAATGTGTGTTTTTGGAACAGTTTTTGTGTGAAATCCATGTGAAACCCATGGGATCACATGTGCAACACATGCATATTCCTATGTGAAACCCATGGGATCACATGTAAAACCCATGGGATCACATGTGAAACACATGCATATTCCTATGTGAAACCCATGGGATCATGTGAAACACATGCATATTCCTATGTGAAACCCATGGGATCACATGTGAAACACATGCATATTCCTATGTGAAACCCATGTGATCACGTGTGAAACTCATGTGACTTTTCCGTAAGGGTACACAACTGTTAAGCTTTAAGAAGAACTGTCCAGCTACTAAAATGCATTTTTTTAAGATTTCTAAACTTTGAAGATTTAGTGTTAAGATGAAACGATATAGTTACAAAAAAGGCAATTAAGTTTATTTAGATGTAAAATAGGTAAGTGACTATTAAGAAAAAGAATTAACTTGGTTGAGGCAACTCTGGAGAATTCTTGGCAGTTATTGATAATACAGTCCATGCCATGATGTAACATGTGTTCACAAAAGATAGATGATAAAATAGCCCGAGCACCACCCTTATCCTTACACAAAAGGTTGGGACATGATTAGAATAGTTGTTTGAAAAAAATAACAGTTTTTAGATTTAAAATAAGAAAAACAGAATCTATGCATAAAAAATACATTTATTAATAAAAATGGACGAAGCAAGCGATAGTATTTTTCAAGTCATTGATGGAAGAATGTGTAAATTACATCTGTGTGAAGCACCGAACCTAAGTGAACAGATGGAACTGAACGGTGAAATGTTTATTTGTAGTAAACTTTATGGTATTTAAGTATCATTTTTTTGTGACTATTAGATTAATAGAAAATATTTATATTAGTATGAAAGCGTAACAAAAAAATTCCTGTGTGCACTACATAAATACAAATCAATGACGTTAGTTAGTGTAGTGTTCATTTTTATTGTCGTCTTTAATCTTCTTTAGGCTCTGGATTGTCTCTCCATATGCAGTAGTTGAGGGTGGTAGCAAGGCAAAGCCAGGCCAGGTATGGCGCCATGAGAAGTGTTGCAGTACGGTTGATGGGATACCAAGACACCATGGTAGCTCCCACTGTGCCAGTGAGCAGCACTAGCTCTATCAGAGCCTAGATTGAAGAAATAAGCAGCTATTTAATCAAACGTTCATATGTTTGGAATTGTATCATGTTTCAAACATCTGGTATAAATATAAGATGCAAGAGTTATTAAAATTGAGGGATAAATAAGAACAACTGTCCATACAACACAGATGGTACAGTTTCTCTGTATTTTCTAACTGAAGTAACATTAAAATTTACTTTTGAGTGGACTGTAGATGCTAAAGAGCAGATAGTATTATTTTAACCTAAAACTTAGTCCATCACAGATGACGAGGAAGTAGAAATCCTTACCAGCTTAATCTTGTGTGCTCCAAAGAAGATTGGGGTCCAGGCCCAGTTTAACGCAAGCTGTGTCCCATAGAGCCCCAGTGGGACCAGTGAATCTTTATTGAAACCTCCAAGCTCATTCCACACGAGGTATGAACCATACCTTTAAAGAAGAATAAAATATACAAACATCTACAGTCTAACCCTAGGTGTGGCATTTGTGGACCACAAGCAATCTTTCTTTGTAAATATCTTTAGTTACTTATTAACTTTTAAACTTAACTGCTTCTGTCTACATATTAATGTTTTATTGACTTGTTTATATTTTAGGCAATTAATTATATAAAGGTATCAAACAAAGTGGCATCTGCAAACCAATGATGGTTTGAAATGAAAACAACCATTGTTTCACAAACCCCATGCCAGTGTAGAGAGTGGTCCACATCACTGGAAAAACAGCGTTTGGAGGCCTCCAAGAAGGTTTTTTAAGCGTGGTATACCATGTCTTCACCTCCTTCCTTGTGATTAAACCTCCAAATATCCCACCCACGTGAGGCAGGGCAGTCATACTCAGCATAGGAAGCCACATCCTTTCAATGCAGTCTGGATAAAGACGTTTATTTTGTAGTTATCTGTGTATAAACTTGGTAATTGTTCACTTCTAGTCTAACACTATTATCAAAGCATGTCAGACAAAGAGGAAAGCAGTAGTTCATATAGTAAAATAATTATGACAGCACTACTAAAAAAGGAAAGCGTCCCCCCCACCTTATTGTGACGGGCAGGTGGGCAAAATGCCCGCACGTCCTCTTTAACAAAGAAAGACGGATAGTGATGAAAACATTTCAAGCAAACTAAAAAAAACACTACAGTCAAGAATAACAAGTTTATAGCAATGAACAAAACACGCACGCTTGTATTTACGGTGGTCACGTACGTTATTTAATCTGTTAACGCTACACATTGCGGTACTGTCTTTGCTAAACCAAAACACGAAGTATTTAGGAAATAGGAAACCATATCACCTGAATTGAAGACCGACTCGCGATCGGTGTTGACTAAATAGTGAAAGAAGTCTCGACGATGTCCTTGTATGGCCCAAGTGCTCTTATAATCATGATACAACTTTACATAACGACCAGTGGGCGTGTATCAAGGCTCGGCTAGAGTATAAACCAAAGGCATAAACAGCGCTACTTCTGGGTCGACACGTCGTCCAATAGAAAGGCACAAACATCTGCAGCTTCCGTGTGTTTCACAAGCTGTTGTGAAACGATCACTCCGCGTATTGAATGGTGTGTTCAAGAAATTCAACATTGCGCTGCCAAGGAGCAGACGTCAGCGTTTATTCAGTGCAAATTACTACTTAAATAATTTCAAATAGTTTACAAAATGTAAATCCTATTATAATTTTAAAAAGTAAATATGAGACCCTCTGTTTTGTCGTTGCTTTTTTTTTTATGATTGGAACTAAAATACAGATAGACCTTTTAAGGATTGAGAATGGTCCTCATACCAAGTATGAAATCTTGAATAATTTTAGGACTTCATCATATAAAATAAAACATAAATGTATGAATTAACAGAGCCAAGTGAAAATGTGTAAATTTAGAAATTTGCCTTTAAGACTTATTAAGTCTGTACTTTAAAAAGAATAATAACACGAAAAATAATAATGGAAGTAAAATGTAATGCGTAGTGATTGTGTTTTGATAATAACTCTACAAATATTTCATAAAAGATGTACATTTTTCAAGGGATTTAAATAGACAATGGACTTTCCAAGATCTAATGAACGTGAAACCCCTAATATAACATATTTGTTTGTACCATAAATATAATATAACATCAGTGTTGTAGCTAATATGTTGAAATCACAGATTTATTTTGTATGTTTATTTGTTTTTATTTTTAGATTTGATATGGAATCCTCCAGATCCAGAGATGTTAGTTTCCGAAGTGTTCATAGCTCTATACTGGCTTTCTGGCAATAGCTCAGTGAACAGAGGAGTTTCCTTTAGATCTATCACCACCACCACCTTCTGTTGCATATGAGGATATGATATGTTTGAGACCCTAAGCATCTCTGTTGATGGGTATGAGAGACAGTCTGGGATTCCTGCCATTACAGAGGAAGAGGAGAAAAAAGGACCAGCATCTCCTTAGCAACGAGGTCATCGTCATAGAGCATTGGTAACAAGAGCAAGAGATAGAAGCTGCATCCTTCAATGCCCCTTGGGCCAGCCATCCAGTAAGCTCTAAATACAAGGCTCCCAAAAACGTATTTGGACTTTTAATCCCTACATACACAGTCCATTACTATGGGAAAACTCCTGTTTTATTAAATCCTGAAGCCTATTGGTAAACGTCTGTGAAAATCACAGACCAATGGCGTTTGAGCCTGCCATTTGGGCAGCACTGCTCACCTATATAAATGCGGCCGGATGCCATTCAGTTCATTTTTCTCCTTCAGTGCGATCATCTCGCTGCTCCAAGAAGAAGAAGCCTTTCACTCTCTGTTGAACAGCCCTGTAGCGGAATCTACGCTCCCGAGCACTTTCCCTGCGGCTATCCGAAGAGCAATATCCTCTAAAAGAGCTACTAAGCGTGTTGATTCAAATTACGCTTAGACTTTGCGGCTCATGTCGAGCCCCTCTGCTTTCCGAAGATCTCCATCCATGGTGTGTCGCCTGCCTGGGACAGACCCACGCAGAGACTGCTCTAACAGGTGCAAGCTGCCCCCACTATGAAAGTCTTTCCCTTGCCGTACTTTGCGCCCGGATCACCCACTTCAGTGATCCCACTCCCTGTGCTGACGGGCGGACATCAAGGACGCCCTCCTTGATTCTCCCATATCTCCGGCTGATCTGTTTGGCTACGCTGTTGACGGCTTCACTAAGCGCTTCACTGAAGCACAGAAGTCATCACAGGAAATGCTCCACTTTACCCCTGAAGAGAGCGGGCCCTTCTACTAGCGACTACGCCAGCGCAGCCAAGAGCAGAACCCAATCTCAAGCGCTCCCGTATATTAGTATATTATACTGCCCTTATCAGTGGAAGGAAGTTATACGCAGGCACATGTCAGCCCGTAACTCCGCAAACACTCAGTCAAACTTCATGTCGTAAAAAACGGCTACTCGCTTCGGTTTGCATGCAGGCCTCCCCGTTTCAGGGGGATATTACTTTCTCCGAAGATCGCATGTAGTTCCTCAGAGCTTAAGTGCAAGCAGTGCTAGATAAAAGTGCAGTCAAGAAAGTTCCCATGGCTTACAGCAAGTTAGGTTTAACAATCCCCATTTCCTCGTCCCGAAGAAAGACAGCAGTCTGAGACTGAGAATTCATGCGGAACATGGCTGAAAGCGAGATTTCTGGAAGTCGGGACGGCTGATGCTAAAAGTGATGCACGACTGCATGAGAGCTATGCTGCCCTGGAAATCCCCTCACCTATTCCTCAGAGGCACGGAGATTGGGGATGGCAATTGCACAGTGCTACTGGTCTCCCCTAGCGGAACAGTAACACTAATGACATGCAGTCTTATTCATGCTTAAAGCATCAATTCAAAATAAGAATTAATAATTGATTAATAATAATTGATTTATACGTTTTTTGTCAAAACCACACAAAAGCATATACTTGAAGTTAGGTGAACTTCCCCCATTTTAGACCAATGTGAGGTCCAATACCCCACGTCCGGTCTAGTGAGATCGCTACGGAGAACAGGAGTGGTGACGAGTGCTTCCCTGGTGGGTCACACTTGAGTCTTCGCCCCAACACGAACATGTCAGAACCTAAAAATTCTGGTCCCCATGGGAGGGGCAGGAGGACATTGATTGATGTCATCTCTGGTCAGATGGCAGTTGGTTGTGAGCATCAACATCTGCCTCTCCTCCTTGATGGAATTTACAGTTCTGTAAGTAGACTCAAAAAGATGGGACAATCAGCAGCACACAACCATCCAAAGCAAATAGACAAGTACAGCTAGCCTATTATACTATTATAAAATTAGTAGTACCTTCTTATAAATGTAATTTTAATGGAAAATTAATGAACAGACCAATGCACACACTTGCTTATCTTTACACAGAATCTTGAGGACTGAAAGACACAAATTCTTAATATCTCACCAAACTAATACCTTGTTTATTTGGAAAGTTCATTTTGAATCATGTAACCAAACACACTAAGTCAATTTCTAATGTGGTCATAAAAACACCTGTTTGAGACGTTTCTCACAGCGACTACGATTTTGATTCGTCTGTCTTAAATCGAAGCAAGGTGGTTTTAAATAGAGCTGCTGGTCGCACGTCATCGTGTGATGCTCAAACACATTCACACCTCATCTTCTGGTCCTCCAGCAGATTCTACCTTCTTGTCGCTCCAGCAGCCCTCGTTGTCTGCCTGAACTCTCACCCTGGTGGTCGGGAAATGTCAAAGGGAGGCCCGTGCCGCAGCAAGGGGGCGTTACGGGGGAAAACAATTATCTTTATTGCCATATTTTCACGCAATTCATTTTTTCTTAGTCTTGTCACAACCGTGCGTCAGCGACCACCAAATCGCACGGCGTAGCATCCGCCGTGGTCTGCTGTTCGCATCCTAGATCCGTCTGGTCTCGTATCGCAATCGTTGCCAAACATGTGAGTAGCAACCGCAGCCGAATTGTTCTGCAGTAACCTAAACGTGTTTAGATGCTCCTGGTACAGCGCGAACCCGATCGGGTCCTGTTCTCATTCATCTCTTCAGTTCATGTGAATGTGATGTGTTTGATAGTTACTAGCATCCAGCTGCAAACCGTCACTGTTACACTAACGATGATACAAAGGCTGTATCATACATAGCGAGCCATCTCCTTGTACGCCACGAATGATTTTGTGCTCGATGGCTGGTCTGGATTCACTGGTTCGAGTTGTATACTATGTTTTTCTGTCAAATATTTATACCGCGTTTGTGCTGTTTTGCCAATGAATCGTAGCGTTTATGTGCGTTGCAAGACATACAAGTTCCAGAAATGCTTTGAATCCATCTGACACATTTGTCACACCGCTGTCCGATACGACATTTGGACGTACGATTCTCGTTTAGCCCATCGCATAAAGCAAAGGCAAAAATACGATTTTTCATTCATTCGGTCCTGTTTGACACTTCAGGGGGTTTGCAGAGTCAGAAACTGCTGTATGGGGCAGTGAACCAGAGCAAGAGAGACTGTGTGGCCCGATGTTGAAAGATGCTCGTTTGGAAATAGACATTGATAACCATACCATACCATATTGATGACCACACATTAAAAATCTACATAAAACACTCACATATCTTAATCTTCGATTTTGTTACATATTTTATGGTCTGCTTTTGAACTGGTAATGTTAGCAGGGCTTTATGAATGCATGTGAATTACTATCATTATTTATTATGGAATCTAATCCAAAGGTTTGTGATTCTAATCATCGCCCATATTTACATTGCTGCCATCATCCACCATCAACCCTATTGTGTTAGAATCATCCATGGTTACTGAGTGCAGTTATGGGACTATATTAAAACAATCATTTTGATTTGTTTTACTTTTGTTTCTTACTGTAGCAGGAGCCGCCTGCTTATCCCTGTCATAACTCTTGGTTTATGTTTTTGACACTAAAAAATGTAGAATACACGTAAAGAGGAACTTTTGATTTAGTGTTTTTTATCCAATGATTTGTTATGATTTTAGTGTTATTTGTACACGATATTTCATTTTTACAGTTGAGCTCAACCTATATATGCGTTTAAAGGTTAGCTTTCAGTGTTTATTGTGACGAAGCTTTGACCTAAATGCGAGAGTACCGTTCAATAATTTTATTTTGAGTGTATAGTTACTCCCATTTTCACAGGACTTGCTAGAAATAGACCACAGAATTGTCTAAATGTGTCAAAAGACTGTATTCAAGTGACAGTATTCAAGATCATTTTACCATGACACCTGTTGAAATGTTTGTCCCTAAAAGTTTTGTAAACTATTCATAAACAGAGGTAAGTGTATACAAAAGTATATCCATCTAGAGAACTCAAAGTGAAGAAGTAAAATATACTAAGCAACTATGTTATGCACATATACTGTAGGCACGAGTTACGGATTTCCACTTGAGAATAAGATTATTAGTATAAAGTAATTATGTTGTATTTATCCACTGGGAGTCTGAGGACACAGAGCAACTTCATTCCCGTGTCTTAATCACAGCACCACATTAATGACATTTAAAAAAAAGAGGACAGTATACACAGAGGATTTGACGTCCTTTATTTTCTCTGCTTGATAGGAGAAATGAAACATTTGTCCACTGGGACTGGATGTTCTTACCAGCACAACCCACTTCCGCCATGACACCCAGCAGAGGATTCTGGGATTGACGCAAGCATCACTCCCACTGATGGCCAGGTGAGCATGTGCATTTATAATGTCATTCTTTATGGCATTCATTTTATACATTTCACAATTTATTTTACATGAAACAATTATAAAGCTTAACTAACTAAAGTGTTAATAAATCTGTATAGATATCACTATACATGCTATTGCCACCATCGGGAAAGTAATTTATGAGGCAGGAGTTTTGCTTTCTCAAACTGTGTGTAGTTAAAAAGTTATCTCAAAGGGACATTAACTGTATTTCATGTTTTTGCCCTAAGTTTATAAGTTCTTCGTTTTTTTGGGTCCTGTTTAAGGTTTCAGCTGGCCTGCTGAAGCTATGGGGAGCTGCTGGAGTTGTCTATACAGAGACGCTATCCAAGACAACCATCCCAACAAATTCAAGGTGCATTTCACAAGACACAAAAAGTACTATAGTGCTACCATGGTAGAGATATATTGATACCATGGTACTTTAATGTATACCATGCTACTTTGAGGCATACATACGCTGACATAGCAGAGGTCCACCTTTTGTGTCTGTGCATTTTGATCTATGCCTGACAGGTAACTAATGTGGATGATGAGGGAAATGAATTGGGCTCAGGAACGATGGAGCTCACGCAGACGGAGCTCATTCTGCACACACGCAAACGGGATGCCATCCGGTGGCCATACCTCTGCCTGCGACGATATGGCTATGATTCCAACCTCTTCTCTTTCGAGAGCGGCCGCCGTTGTCAGACAGGACAAGGTGAGATTGTTCTAACTTCAGAACATCTCACACAATAACAATTTTAACGCTCTAGCAACTGTCTGTCTGTCTAACTTTACTTTTCCATATTTTTTGTATGTGTTCTGGTAGGTATCTTTGCATTCAAGTGCTCCCGTGCAGAGGAGATATTTAACCTCCTGCAGGAGTTGATGCAGTGTAACAGCATTAATGTGGTAGAGGAGCCTATGATCATGACCCGGCCTGGGCACGCACCAGAGATGGACATGCCTCGAACTCCACAGACACCTAATAGTGAGTCACATGCATATACTTTTTATATAGAAGTGTTTGAATATGAAGAATATTTTTAGTAAGTAGGGTTAGCTAACAAATGGCAAAAACTGCTATACAAGTTCAGTTTAAGGTGAGCTATATTGCTTTATATTCAGTGCAGAAACTGCTTTCCAGTACCTTTTCACACACACTTGGTCATCTGCATTTACATATTTTCACACTCCATGTGTTGAACAACTACCTTTCTAGCTTTATTTTGTGCTGTGAAGCATTACTTTGCGTAAATGCACAGTTGACAGATTTGATATTAATTTTTTCAACATTAAATTTTAAGTCAAAAGTATTTGAACATATACGAAAAAGTGCATGAAAATGTTCACCATCACCATTGTTTCACCATAACCACCTTTAATCTTTTTGACTAAAATGAATCTACAAATGTAACATTAAAATTTTCCATGAAGTCATAAAAATGTGTGCAAAATAATAAAGCTGTTAAAGAACCCCCCCCAAAAATCTGTCAATATTTATTCAACCTCATGTTGTCCAAAACATGCATGAATTTCTTTCCTTTGTCAAACACAAAAGAAGATATTTTGAGAAATGTCGCAGTGGTTTTGGAATGGAAGTCAATGGGGGCCAATGTTGTTTTGTTTCCGACATTCTTCCAAATATTTTTCTAAATATACTTTTGTGTTCTGCAGAAAGAAAGGACCTTAATACTTGTATCTCATCTTGCATTCACAGTAAACATGACACATATTCTAAAACGTGTATGAAAAGCGTCTTAATATCACCTGCTTATGTGTACTTTGATGTGTGTGTAGCCCCTGGATTCCCGATGCAGGGTTTTCCTAATGGATACCCAGGATACCCAATCAGTGCAGACTCATCTCAGCCCTCTCTCTCCAATGACCACAGACACAGCCTCATGGGACTGGATGACCAAGTAAACAAACACACCTGCTTGTGCAAATATGCACACACATAAAGTGACTCTAAAATGTGTTTGTATGCTTAATCCAAATGGTAATAAAATACCAGTTGGCAACATATTATGCTAGACTTTACTGAGGTTCTCAAGGTCATTTTTAGTTTATAGATGTATGAAGTCATTTACCCTCAAGTTTGCGTGCAGCTTTTTATGTATATAACTTTATAGCTGTATAGCTTCTGTTTTGTAAATTATGCAACCATGTTACAACTTTATCCATGTGTTAAAATGTTCATTACACACTGTAAGTATGCTTCTCATCATAAATACCAGCTTACTAATTAACTATTATCATCACTTTCCAGACCCATACATATGTAAATACCGTAGGCATGGAAACTGACCTCTCTAGCCGTCACTGTGTCCACTCCTTGCCAGAAGTGCGGCCCACTACCTACCCGGAAACCTCAACCACCCCCAGTATCCGTGGGGGCGGCCAAGTCCCTGGTCAGCCAAGCTTGCATTGCTGCCCCCTGGACGACCCTCACAAAGACCCCCAGGTCTTCCTCCAGCCCGGAGCCCAGGAGGTAAAGTTCATGTTGGGTCCGACCCCAGCACAGCGCCACTTAATGGAGAGAGACAGGGAGCGTCACATGGCTCACCCTCTTCGGGTGCCAGACGTCAGTTCGGAAACAGAAGGAGAGGAGACTCCGTCCGTACACATGTGCAACACGCACTCTTATCACCATTGCCACCATCTAATGCACCGACACCCCAGTATGGAGCCCTGCCCGGAAAGTCAGCTAACATACGAGAACATCAACGGACTTCGAGGGGTACGCAGACAGAGGCTGAGCCCGAGCACCGTGTCGCAGTCCCAGTCTCTGGGGTCCAGTAGCAGCAGCAGCACCACGGGCGATTCACGCACGCACATGCATCCGCACTCTCTCCCGCTTACGCACACGCACACCTCCTCGCTGCCCCCGCAGGGATATGGTTGCGAACGGGGAATGGGCGTTGGGGGTCACCGACGCACCGCGTTACTTAACTACGAGAACCTGCCGTCACTCCCGCCGGTTTGGGAATACCGTGTGCTTCAACGAGAGGAAGAGGAAGATCAGGATGAGGATGAAGATGAGGACGAGTACGAGGAGGAAGAGGAGGAGGAATACGATGAGTATGAGTATTCTGAGGGGCCTGTGACACCAAACGGATATCATCAGGAAAGCGGAGGTGGCGGCGGCATTCACCGTGACGCTCTACAGAACTACGTTAACACTGAACAGGTGTGTATTAGAGAATTTCAAGGTCTGAATGTGTCACAAATTACATTTTAATTGGGATTATACATTTTTATAGTTTTGCGCAGCTATAAGTTATGTATTGCTCTGTAAGCTGGCAACTTTCATACATTTATTTAATTAAAAAATCCTTATCCAGTTACATTCAAGAAATGAATGTTAGTGTGTGATGTTCAACCTTGTAACCAGTGATACTTATTTAACTGAAATCATTTCAATTTTTAATCTATTATTTTTATATTAAAAATGTCTACATCAACAACGACACACAAATATAAATAATGGGCGCATAAAGCAAAAACCATCAAAAAGCATTTAGTTTCTTATTTTGTATTAGTTTATTACTTACCATTTTGGCCAATTTGATTTAAATTGAACAAAAAAAGTTTTAATGATGGTAAAACCACAGTACTTTGATGGATACCTTGGTGCTGAAATGAATGTGCCAAGAGTTTTTGTCGGGGCCCCTCCCCCTTGTCCAAAATACACAGTCAGAAAAATTGTTAAAAATTAAAGTGGTTTCCTTTAAAAATTTCCTAATATGTACCATTAAGTTACAGAAATCTATACATTTGGTACCAGTTTGTACTTTCAAGGTACTAATATGCACTTTTTAAGGGCAAGGGTGTTTTTTTTTAAAGTGTTCCAGCCCAATGACATTGGGTAAATTTTTTGACCATTTGTCTGACAGTATACAATGGTAGCATGTTTTGCATTTTGTTGGTATCCATTAAAGGTCAGCTATGTACAGATTGTATTAACACTGAGATTTACCCATAAACTTCTTTTTCATACAGCTACAGCCTCCTACGCGTCTTCGTCATGCTTTCCCACCCCACGCTCACCCACATGAGAGGGCCAACCGCGTTTTCAACTTCGACTTCAGACGTCAGCGAGGGGGACGTGGCAGTGGCACCTGCGAGCAGTACGGTCGTCACCCGCCTCCTCCGCCCTCCCGCCAGCTCAACTACATCCAGGTGGACCTGGAGGGCGAACCCTCCGGCTGCTCGGGACACGGGGGAGGGGGCCCGGTACCGCAGAGACCGCCCCCTCTCAAACGCGGCATGTCTGCTGCAGCTGCTGCGGCTCCGCCCCCCCGGCGTGGAGAATGCTACGCCGTGATCGACCTGAAGAAAACAGCAGCCATGTCCAACCTCCAGAAGGCCCTGCCACGGGATGATGGGACCTCACGGAAAACCCGCCACAACAGCACTGACTTGCCTCTGTGAGAGGGAAAGGGATGAACAGGGAGAGTTACAGGTATGACAGGAAAAAAAGGGTTCTGGAAAGAAAGTTCTGGTGGTATTTTCCTCTATAGCGGAGTCTCTATTTTCTCATTGTCTACACTTTATTCTCGCACTCATACCAACTGCTGCTTCGTGAAATAGTAACTGAAATTGAGCCAAGCATTAAGCATTACATTTTTTTTCTCACATTGTGCGTGGGAGGGTATAGAGATGATTCTTATCATGGTGGTTTTAGGTTGCCGTCTGGGCTTTGGGCCAAAGAATTGGGTTCTGGAAAACCACCCTTCATTCAGGAAACAAGTTTATCGTAGTGGTCAAGTTTATTGTAATTAAGTCAAAGTGTCCTTTATTTGAAAAGTTTTAAATATAATTTTATAGATTATTTTTAATAAGTTAGTTGACCTGACAGTTCTGTCCACTCATCATTATGTTGTGTAATAAGTTTTTTGTCTCTCTGTGGGGCACAAAAGTCATATTTTTTATAGAATTTCAAAAGTACACACAAATAAACTAAAACATACCGTAACAGCTGTCAAGCATCATAAAAACTACATTTCCATAAAATCTTTTTTTAGGCTTG
Organism: Barbatula barbatula; assembly: GCF_947034865.1. Taxonomy (NCBI): domain Eukaryota; kingdom Metazoa; phylum Chordata; class Actinopteri; order Cypriniformes; family Nemacheilidae; genus Barbatula; species Barbatula barbatula. Next base: position 19,073,367 of record NC_136770.1, read on the forward strand.
ACGGACAATACTTATATGTATTTTGAGTGTCATGAGGGTAACATATGACAGTATTTCCATATTTAGCATTACTGTATATTTTGACATTTGAGTAAAACAGCTCTAAAAACACTAAGTGCTTCATTACCTCATGTAAGATAAATTACATGACAACACAAAGGTTTCCTCTAATGAAAAATTATGGAAATATCAAATTTTTTCATTATGATCAAAAACTCTAACAGTCTCTCATGTTGTCATGTGTAACAAAGTAAAGAAAGGCATTTGTTCAGTATTTGAATGCCACATGATACGGAGCTCCCATCCTGAAGAACTGATCCTATTAAAGGGATACTCCAACCAAAAATTAAAATTTCTCACCCTCAACTTCAAGTTGTTCCAAACCTGTTTACATTTATTTTTTACGGTTGAACACAAAGAAAAAAAATTGAAAGAATGTAAGTAACTGAGATTTCTGGGGCAAAATTGACTACCATAGTAGAAAAATATTAATTGTATCATTTCTAGGTTCTGTTCGTTTGAAGAATTTAGAAAAACAAACAGGGGCACCTTTGACTACCATAAAAATGTTCCTACTATGGTAGTAAATGGTGCCCCAGAAATCTCAGTTGCTAACATTTTTACAAAATATCCTATTTTGTGTTCAACAAAACAAATACATTTATACAGGTTTGGAACAACTTGAGTTTGAAAAATTCATGAATTTTCATTTTTGGGTGGACTATCCCTTTAATTCAGTTTGCACTTATTTTTCTCAAATTGTAAGTGAGCCTCCCCATTTCACATGTCGTCACCTAGCCATGGTTTAACATTAAGATTAAAGCCATTATTTAGAATTTGGTTAGAGAAATCTTCAGTACCTTTAAAACATAAACCCAATAAAACACATGGAAATGGAGGATTAGTAGATCTGATCAAGCTATTTATTTTATTTTGTTGTTCTTTTGCCATTAGGACATGATCAGGTATTATTGATTTACACTACTCACACAATTTGCTCCTTTCTTGAAGGAAAGCAATTTTTTAATACCAATTTAAGGCGGATAGCTGCATTGAAAAGTAAGTGAATAGATGTTTTAAATGACTAAATTTAGAAACAAAAGACTCTTCATGTAAAACTTCATGTAATGAAAAAAAGAGGTCAAAGTACGTTAACATTAACTGCCATTTACATCCCCAAAAGAGAATTCTCTCCAAAAGTGTATTTATGTACTTCTATGTTTTGTAATGCTAACTAAAGCAACATAATCAGATGTAAGAATGTTAATAATTTTTTATATCTTAAATATATCATGCCATGATTCATGAGGCAAAACATATTTATTTAATTTAAAATTATTTATATATCTCACTGTCTGTCAGTATATGTTTATTTATTTATTGTTTGGTATATGAATTCAATGTAACGTGTTGTTAGATTAGTTGTTTTAAAGATGCCAAAGGTGGTATGGATATACCTTGGTATTATTATATTCATTTTTTAAAGTGCAGTTTTGTTTAAAATAATACTTTTATTTGAACATATTGTGCCAAAAATATACTTATATCACTGAACTATGTGCCATTGGTAAATGTTGAATTTTAGGGCTAACAATCAGCAACATGTACATGCAGCTGTTCTCCGCAATGACATCATGATCATTTCAGGGCTTGATAATATTTTGTCTACAAGTACATCAAAGTTCATATATTCCCAGTTAAATCTTGAAAGTTAGCGATGATAGGCATAAATGTTACCACTGTTTTCATTGGTATATTTTTAATACAGTAGATAAACAATTGGGAGTTTAAATGTAACATTTGCCACCATGATTGAAGATTGAATGAAAATTTCTCATCAACAAGGGATGTAACGATTCAACATTCTGATCTCACCATACGATTTACCAAGTTTGCAGTAAACACGCATGCAAACCCTGCTGTTCAAAACATGTATTGCGATTTATTTAACATGACTTGAATCGTCACAGACCGTATTGTAATCGATTTTCAACCGGCGCACCGTGAATCGTTTCATCCCTAATACTGATGTATCTATACATTTTCAAAATTTTACTATAGGGACCTCCAGAAGCTGGGATTTTATCGTAGTTGCTGGGCGTTGTGATACGCCGAGTATGTCAAATTCTTACTGGCAGCCATATTGTTCTGAGTGCAAGGCTTTGTGGGCCTTATGTTCAATATTGTACACATATTAGCAGTAAATTTAGCTTAGTCGTAACTAATAACCCAAAAATATCTAATGTTAAATGTGTTGTTTTTAGTATTTGAATTGCCTCAGAGACGATGTGCTGAATGATTTATGTATTGCATATTGACTTAAGTATTACGGGAGAAGCCATAAATGAAAGATAATATTTTAAGGATTAGGTACATTTACCTTGTTTTTTTAAGAAAAAAATATTTAGAGTAACGATTGCCATTTATTTTTTTATCACCAAAATGTTAATGCAAAACCGACTTATTTAAAATGTAAAATATTTAAAGATTACATGCTACATCTTGTAGTCAATTATCATTATGACAGTGTAAATTCAAAGAGCCTTGCAGTTCAATACAATATTGCTGCCAAATAGTAAATCCAAATCGAATCAACATACTACACTCACAATCACATACACTTATTGTACTTTAAGAATGCGATGATTAACTATTTGGACACTTTTAGACACTTTTCAGAGATCAATCTAGTTTTTAACATCTATATTTTGGTATTGTGCTATGATAAAACATTTTGCAATAACAGCTAATGGATTCATATCAAAATTTGTTTGCGTCCTTCGATAACGTGTTCTGTGATACGAGTCACAGTTGTTTGTGCATTCAGAAAGGACTGGATCAGCGGTGGGTTTACTATCTTTCTCAGGCCATTGTTATTTGTGTATTTAAAGAAGGCTCGAGAGGAAAAAAATCTAGTCGTTTTGTTACGTGTGGTATCATATAGAACTCGATTGTGCCATAAGTGATTTCGTCCACTTTTAAAATAATGTGTAGCTCTAGTGGAATTTTACAGGTACAGTAGCACATACTAACTAGATTCCTGTATTGACTTTGATCGTGGGGTCGCTTTGGAGTGTAAATGCTTTTGTTTTGTTTGTTTGTTTACTTGTTTTGTTATGTTTTTTTATATCTTCCATACACATCATCATCAGGGTAAATGTGAACAGCCCTTTGATGCATTTGAGTTACAAACCCAGGTTTACTGCAATGAAATTGAAACAGGGTGAGCATTCGCATACAGTACTGTAAATCCCTGTGTTAAAAAATATCAGCAAAAAGTTTAAATGCACTTATGACATTTGTTGGTAAATTTCTTTCTTATTTTCATTGAAGCAACCTCATTTATGGAATGCCACCTCTCTAAATCATACGTTTTATCTAAATCTGAGATGGAAAGGTGAAAAGGGTTTTGCAGTAACCTAACTGAAAATTGAACGACCTGTCTTATTGGCGGTAGAATCACGTTGTCGTAATAAAGCTTAGGTGAAGCTTAATGACTGCGATGTACTGTAAATTAATGTGAATGTGTCTCAAATGTGTTGGAGTTTAAGAGAGCCAAAGAGAGAGCCGCCCATGCATGGACTCTATACTGGAGACTGCAAGCTCCTCGCACTCTCTGACTCTAAACTGTTTTTTTCTCTGTATGAATGTACCACACAGAGATGGACTTGTAAAATGCTCAAATGATGAGGTGATTTACACTCAATGTTTCTATCCTACCTGATGAAAATATGTGTTAATGTTACTGTTTCGTCTCAAGAATTCCGATTTCAATTCGATTTTTCTGATTACGTTTCTTTATATACAGTATTTACATTTTCTTGTAATTATGTAATTCTGTGTATGTACATAACATATATGGGTATGCAGTCAGCTTCTCCTGTGTTCGTTTGTGTTGGCGCAACAGACGTTTGCCATTCGTAGAGAGAAATGCCTCGACAGTCATTCCATTAGATGGACATCAAATCAGAGATCTCCTACAGTCTGTTGATGTGGCGGTTGCAACCCTTCTCCATTCTTACAATGCAAAGCAGGCATGCCCCATGTTGAATGTTAATTTCAGTCATATAAATTTTTGAAGAGAAAGGCTTGTATAATAAAAATGAATGTGATTAAATGTAATGTCAACATTAAAACTGCAAATGTAAAGAAGTGTTTGCTCTGATACATGTCTGAATGAGAGAGAACAAAGACAAAAACTTTTGGTGAGCTTACTTGCTGCTTTGTCCACTAGATGGACTGCAAATTCTGCATGACCAGAAGTTATAAAACAAGCAAAGGCCCTAGTCTCAATTTAGGTGTACTTTATATTGGTGCACTAGATTTTTAACAACAAAAAATGTTTCCTTTCAGTCTATGTTTTGTTTATAAAATAATTTGTAAAATAATTCATAATGTGTGTGGAATCTGGCAATATGAACACATAGATACTAGAATCTCTACACAAAATGTTATAACACCACCATGTGGCCATAGACCAGAACTTTCAGAGACCTTGTTTTATGAAAACTGAAAGTTTAATGTAAGAAAATGGCTGTACAAAATAAAACAGAAAATGTCTCAGATGGGTAAAGTCACTCTGAGAATCTTAATATCATCCATAGGACGGTCCTGGCTATTGGTTTCAACCATGCCAATGCGATTTAGAACTCCCATGCCTTGGCAGACTCGACCGAATATACTGTGTTTGCCATCCAGCCACTGTGTTGGAGCCAGTGTGAGAAAGAACTGGCTTCCATTTGTATCTGGCCCTGCATTGGCCATTGCAAGAATCCCAGCACCTAAAATACAGGCATATTTAAATTTGTGTCACATTTCATACTGTTGTTTTCAACATTATTAAATTGAGCCGAGTCTCTAATACTGCTTACCAGTGAATTTCAATTCCGGATGCAATTCATCCTCAAACTGCTTGCCATATATAGATGCACCTCCCCGACCTGCAGAAAAAGGATTTATTAATATGCTTCCTAATTTTGCAAAAAAGTGCTTGATGGGTTGTAACTCTTTTATTTAATTCACTGTGCATGTTAGATTTAATTTAGCAGCGTGCGTATGGAATCTATACAATGATTTAAAGGGGACGTATGATAAGAAAAGCATCAAAGGAGGAGTGTTGTTGGCTCTCATCACATAGTTCCTACCTGTTCCCGTCGGATCGCCCCCTTGTACCATGAAGTCTTTGATGATGCGATGAAACTTGTTGTTGTTGAAATATCCTCTTCTGCCCAGCTCTGCGAAATTCTTGCATGTTTTGGGCGCGTGATTCCAGTATAGTTCTACCACCATAGTTCCCATACTGGTAAAGAAAATGTAACAAGAATACGTAACGATGATGGTGATTCTGGGAAAGGTTACAGTATGCCTAATAATTTATAACACAATAACTTGTTATAGACTACACTTGAACAAGTTTATTAACCGTTTTTGTTTTGGGAAGCACGATATTTGTAATAAAACTATGGTTATGCAACAGATAATCAAACCGCCAAAAAAATAAAATCAGTTACTACACTTTTACCATAACAAAATCACAAGGGTAACGTACTCTGTATTACCTCGAATATGTTTTTCCCTTTTTATCATCGTTTATTCAAACAGGAACAACAATGATCAGCCAGGTTATCAAAGGGTGGCTCATTCATTTATAAATATGTATATATTTCAACTTACGTCGTCTCCACAGATACTGTAGGGGGTTGCCACGAATCCGGTGGAATTCCGGACATGTTTGCTGACTGACTAAAATACTTTTGAAATAAATATTTATTTTTAAATATGTCGCAGGCGTGATAAGGAAGAAAGTAGTTACACGTCGAGTTCCCTCGTGGCAGTAAACAACGGAACGCATGATTCGTAATGTTGCCATCTAGTGGAGTGGATGACAAAGCATGTTGCCTCGATGTTGTCTTTTAGTGGACTGGATGACAAAACATGTTGCCTCATACAGCAAAACTTGTTTTTTATGAGTCTAGGACCACTAAAATATAAACATTTATTTTAAATATATATAAACAAAAAAACATAATAATACTGCAGTTTTAATTACAGAACTCATGTGTACGCGTGAACTCAAGTCTGTGCAATGCCAGATCATCCATATTATCCTTTATTTTTATTTTTTTAAGATCCATAGAGTATCTTGAGCTTTACAGTGAAAAAGAAAAAAAAACATGGCCTTTTGTACAAATTAGTTTGCTTGGTCACTAACACAAATTTACATTTGCCCAATTTGCCTATTAGTGACCTATAGAAATTACATTACATTTAGTCATTTAGTCTTTTATCCAAAGCAACTTACAAAGAGTTCGGGGAGCAATAAGCGATATGTCATAAAAGAGCAATAGTACATTAGGTGCTAATACCTCATCGAAAGAAATACCATTCAACTTTCATGTCTTTGTTCTTCATATTACAATTCCCTTTTCATTTTATTCATTTTCTTTGTTAACATCTTTTTGTTTTAAACTTTATTTTCAAATGTATAGCTTACATTAAAATGACCTCATTTTATTTATTCAGAAAATAACACACAAATGTAAATACATATTTGAATGTAATACATTTTTTTATTGCTTTTATTATACATACATGTTGAATTTACATTATACATTTAACCAAAACATGAATGCAACATGACAAGACTCATGACAAGCATGTTATAATGACAAGATTCTGTGAGGTATGAAATGCAGGATATAACTTGTATAATCATTCCTTAAAACTGTATAAAAACCTTGTTTAATTTTGCAGTGTTGGTGCAGAAGGAAAAGAAATATGGCGATCAAATTCCTTGTGATTGATGGCATTACCAGGCAGTATTAGACAGAATAGTAACATCTAAACTTGCCTGGTAAGGCACAAATCAAAGGATTTTACTGCAGCGGAGAGGCAGAAGATAGGTTCTGTAATCATGTGACTGTAGGAGAGAAGAAAACAGATGTAAAGAGAATGGCAGAATTCAAGCATTTATATTTCAGGAAAAAGATTTTAAAGGAAACTGTAAAAACATTTATTAGTGAAGAATACAGCGTAAGTATACTGTAGTAAACCCAAAGAATCAGTAACACGTGTCACCCATAGATGTAATAAGCTATGAAAGTTAGGTTGTATTAAACTATTGATATTGACCCTGACTTATTCACATACAGAATGCTTTGGAGCATTTTATATTTTACTTCCTTTTCACACAGTGAATGGAAAAAGTGAACAGCGTAGGAGTTCAAATAATGCTTTTCTCACTCAGATCTCATGTGTCATGAACACAATAAGACACTAGAAAGACAGGATGAACCCATCATTGACTTACACATTAGAGGGCGTGTGATTGTGGAGGAAATACTTTTATGACATTCATGTAGGTATTTCTACGAAACAGGGTAGGGTTTCAAACTATGTTGATGGCTGTTGGAATCCCTTGACAATAATGAGATAAATATAGTATGTATATATGTACAGACAATTTATACCCTTTTTCCTTCACTCATTTATTTAGGCCTATTATATTATTCCTTTATTTGAACTCATTCTAAACTGATACTACATTTTGCGTTTATATTCTTCGAAAAGAATTTCAAGACTTCTGGTAATAAAGCCCCCAGAATGCATCGTTACCAGACAGTGTTAGAACCTCAATACACAGCCAAGCACTGTCGGGTAAGATGTACCCTAGAGGCGATGACGTGGACTTCTTTGACATGAAAATATCCAAATCAAAACAAATGATAAGGTTCAACCTGAAGAATAGATATTTTGATATGACACACTTTCCATTGTGGATTTGTGTGTATTTACATATTTTGGCAGTCCACACCCAGATGCAAAGTGATTCCAACGATGCGTGTAGACGTCCATCTGCATCATTACCAGGCAGTATTAGAGAAACAAATGACATCCAAAACTGCCTTGTAAGATGGAGACGGACATCCAAATGATCCATTTGAATAGTCTTTCTTTGTGGATTTCTTTGTAGGTTATTTTAGTAGATCTTAGCATTGTGAGATTGCTAAATGGAAATGGAAATGTTATCGTACAATAGACTTACAGTTCTTTTTTATAAGCACATTGCAGTTCTTGTCCATTCCCACTTGACCCTTTATAGTTTCACTATATACACAATCCAACCCCAAAGGTTTATTTCATACGTGTATGCCATGTTAATCGATGCCTTGCTTCCTTGGCAACCGTAACCTCTGAGACATCACTGGAGGAACCACTGGCCTGGGAGACTTAAATTAATTGGTTGCTTCTTCATCAAAACAAATTGTGTCACCCTTCAAATCCCATTTCAACCAAACAGTGTAGGTGGCAAGGAAAGCGCTTAGTCATGCTAATCAAAATGGCTGATCTTTTGTCACTTACACCTGAGCGTGCACCTGACTGACCTCTCACCTGTACATTAGATGAGACCATATAACTCACTATTGAAACAAGCAAACAGAGAGTTATTATGTTTTCCCCATATGAGCACAACTATTACCTGTGAGATGTTATATGGGTGTGCGTCTATTGCTTTCTAAATATTTATACAGCCCATCTAATATAAAACAAGTCATTTTAAACTGTACAGTACATTTCTATTTAATGAAGCGTTAAAAAGTACGGTTTAATGAAGTGGTATATAATTTCTTTAAATGCTTTGCAAATTCATTTTATTCTGTTTCGTGCCCCTTTGTTTTGAACTGATCAAACAGGTTTGACATATTACGGAAGTTAACATGTCGAGCACCAATAATCCTTTATGGGTCATACAACTTAATGATTTTACAGCTAAAACAAGAATACAATGATTTCACCCTAAATATTATACATTATTCAATTTGTACTTACAGATAAGAAACATCTTTAAAGAAACAACAACACAAAAACACAAATTATATTGTCTTGTTCAGTCTTATGTAATGGTTTACATTATAGTCTAAAGCAGCTTTTTTATTTTTGTACTAATCCAGATATATACAAAATGATCAAATAGGCAGTTAAATTTGCTAAAATTGTTGAACAAAAATGACTAGTTACCCTATAAATTCCTGTTGCGGTCATTCAGTTTGGAATCATAGACAAGAGATGCCATTGTGTCGCAGCGCTGCTTTAGATGAAGAAGATCACTTCCTGTTCTTTCCAGTTGTTAAAGGTATGACTGCTTTTTCGACCGAACCTGTCTGAAGGACGTTGATGAAGATGCCGGTGAAGAAAGGGACAATGGGAATGGATTCTCAAACACGACAAGAAACACAATCTCCTAAAGCTCCTGAAGCGAAGAAACTGTTCCTACAAAACATCTAGGTTTTCAGGTACACCTTGGAGCCCTGCCCAGGTGTCATTTTTACGCTGCAACCAATCCTTTCTCTTCTTCTATGAGCAGGTGTGTCTTCTGCTCTGTGATTGGTTAGTTCATTGTGGCAGGGCCGTGTTTCTGAGTACACATATGAGGAAAGCTTTTAACCTTCAAAAAGACCACGCCTAATACTCTGTCTCTTGTTCTGGGTCAGTCTTCATAGGGCTGGAGACAAGAATTAGCCTCCTTTACTTTACTTTACTTTATTTGACTTAAATTTTTTTCTTATGTTCATCATAAAATTATAAATAGTGTTTTAAAAAGATTATTCGGAATCAGAAATTTGAAAAACATAAATAAATAGTCCAGTGTTCTAATGTTTACGCTGATAATAATCTTTGTTGAGGCAACAAATACATTTTACGTTAAAAGCAGAAATAAAAAAAGTTGCTTTTTAAAGAGCAACTAACACATACTTTGTTCTTTTTATAGCACTTTTATATATTACTTATCTTTTTTTATATACTGCCTACCTGATTTTAGATAAAAGGCTATGAAAATGATTGTAAAAAGAAACTATTTCACACATGAATAATCAGAATTAAAATAGATAACTCTGATTGTTTGAGAATAATGATGCAAGGTTTGTATTCTATATTGAGAAAACAAGGTATGAATCATATGTTCCTTTTAATAGATTCAGTCCATTTGACTATAAAATTCAGACTGACCTAGAATTTGAAATTGTAATGTGTGTTTTTTTTTACTAAAACAAGTACTAACTAAACAAATATTCTATGAAAAAACAAATTAACAAAAAATATTTAACTATAAGAAACTCAAAATAAGGGTAAAGCCTATTATTTTTAAATAGTCAACCTTCAACTAAACATTTTTGTAGATCGAAAAAGTCATTTTATCAGTAGATTTAAAAAATAAGGCTACTTTTTTGTAAATAAATGCACAACTGAATTCTTCTTTTAGTCAATAGTGTTGTATTTAATGTAATGTTTAACATTTTAACGGGACAATTAAATGTTTAAGGTCTGTTCACAACCGGCTCGATGACGTGTCAAGGATCAATAGCATCAGTTTCATTTCCAAAAGGGCAGGGAGGCAAAAGTCAGCAAAACAAATTGAAAAGCAGTTCACACAAATCGACTATTAACGATTAATTAATTAATTAATTTGTTTATAATATAATGCATCTATAAAAAGTGCTTTAAATTAGTTAATGAAATTTTTTTAAATTAAGAAATGGAGATATCTTGAAAGAGAATTCTACTAATAACTCACAATTTAGAATATGGACAAAACATTAGACAAAAGATCGAAGAAGTCTTAGATGAGTTCATGCTGGGACACAGGGGCAGCAGTGTTTCCCCGGCAACAGGTCGTTGCTTCACTATATCCACAATCTGTGTGCATTGATAATGAGATCCCGGAGGTCTGATTTGTGAGGTGAAAGGATGGAAGAACATGGGGATCATATGGCTGTCAGGAAAGCCCCCTGACAAACCATGTACCTGAGAGAAGCAACCAAAACAACATCAAGCAGTTTTACCAAACAACATGTGCACAAGGGAACCGAAACTCCATGTGAGCCAAATCTAAACTAATTCAGACGGACTGGCAACCGATTCTAGGAAGAATAAGAGTGTTTAGAGAGAGGAAGTGCATTTGTGTGGGAGGGACAGTAGAGAGAGAGAGAGAGAGAGAGAGAGAGAGAGGTGAAGTTCATCTGTGTGGGAGGGACGTTAGAGAGAGAGAGTTGACAAGAGGGAGGGAGGAGGAGTGGGGTCAGTGACCTGAGGGATTATTGGCCCAAGGGAATGAGTTGCCAGGATTCTCCAACACAAAAACACTCTTTTGTGCCTTGTGTTGTTGCATCACCCCCCCCAAACAGTTTATAATATTATTCATGTTGCTTATTTGTCTGTGAGTGTCTGTGAATGTGTGTGTGTGTGTGTGTGTGTGTGTGTGTGTAGCCTACAACGATGGCTCGGTTTGGAAAATAAAATGCTGAACGACTTTTACAGGCATTTAACCTATTTAAAAATTTGTCATGAAGACTATAACAGTATTCCTGAGACAAATACGTTTTCTATTGAATTGTACATTACTGGAGAACAGACTACTTTATGACAAGTTAGACAAATGTTGCTTTACGGCTACGCGGTAACAATTATGCAGAGTTCTTTGGGGGGCGCAATATGGCTGATAAAGTCACATTTTGAATCAACGTTCATTCAAATCCTAGATTATCTATTGTCTTTCTGCACATATTTTTTATCTAAAACTATAATCTTTGAATTTTATTGAATATATTCATTTCAAAGACTGTCCACTGACAATCATCTTATAATAAAATGTATCTAACGATCATAAATCACTGGGATTGGTAAATCGTCGACTGCATTGATTAAATTAACAGGTAGCATGTGTCAATACAGTCTGCTTCTGCAGGGGTCTGTACAGTAATTATCACCTATATAATGACAATGTGACATTTGAACAGCAATTTCAATTCTCATTTTACAGGAAAATGTTTATTCCGTCATTTGTATCTGACCAATGAGGTACAACATCCGGGTCACCAAGCCCCGCCCACTTTGTCTTCCGTTCGAATGGTGTGCCATTCTAGATTCTACTAGGTTAGTATATTTCTATGGGCCCAAATGAATGACGGTGTGCAGTGAGCATACTGACTGATCTTCTCTCTACAAGGCCGCTGGCTGTGAGGTTGAACTTGAGCCTGAAACATCAAGCAGTTTAATTCACGCAGATTATTTCAATTTGTCCTTCAATTACACCGGTCCGAGGTAAGAAACAGTGCGTTTTTTACTATAACTCAAATTTAGTTAACATTGCAAATATTTTAATATAGCAAATGTTCTTTGATGTAGTCTTGGGAAGTCGCAGTATCCTTTGTAAATATGTTATTGCAAGTTTGTAATATATCATGTACGTTTTTTAAACAAAAAGCATTAACACGATATTACCACGTTCGATTTGATCATGACTCTCATAATGTAATTACCTTGAATAGGCACGTGACATTGAGGACGTGCTGTCAGCGATGTGTCGTGTTTTCCATCACGCCCACACATTTTCATACGAGCTGTAATGAGATTAAATATTTGTAGAACAAACTATACGACAAAGATACGATTCCTTGAAGACACGAGACAGGAAATGTGTGCTTGTGAAACAGGCCGTTAGCACCCATAATACCAGACAAATAATATGGTTAATTCGACGAGTCTTTTGTATTTCTGCGAAAAACGTTTGGACTAAGTTAGTCGATTCAAGTTTTTTTTCTCCTCGGTTCATCGCATGATGAGCAGTGAACGACAGCTGCTAAGCCAATTACATTAGACCTGAGCTTCTCGTGAACATCCTTCAATTCACAATGTGATGTGCACGCTTGAAAGCTATGACTCTTATATTTGGTTAAAAAGTCTAATTATTTTTCAAATTGTAATTAAAATGCAGATGTTTTCCCACTTTGGGCTAATAATCAACTATTATCCAGACACATAAGGCAAGATGATTTGACAGTTTTGGGTCACTTCTGGATTACTGTACACGGGTGATGAGTTCCTGTGTATCCTCATGTTTATATACTTTTCACAGATAATTATGCCCAACACTATACATTTTCTTATCTAACCTTTGTTTATTTTTCAGAAGCATGTCTATCCTGAAAATACATGCCCGTGAGATTTTTGATTCTAGGGGTAATCCCACTGTGGAGGTGGACCTCTACACAGAAAAAGGTGATTCCCTTGGACTTTTCTTTTCAAACCAAGTTTCTTTTCAAACTAGGTCAAAAGAGACTCATGTGAGGTTGGTTTGGTGTTCTGAACTTAAGTTAATATACACACCTAATTTTGCTGTTTTTTTCATCAGGTCTGTTTCGAGCTGCTGTCCCAAGTGGGGCATCTACTGGAATCTATGAAGCTTTAGAGCTAAGAGACAATGATAAGTCCCGTTACCTGGGGAAAGGTAACTTTACATCTTAAATATACTCTTGATGTTTGTAAAAGGAAGATTTATTTTCAGACCTATGTCATTTTCTCTCCTCGGATCTCTTTTTCTATTAGACTGGAAAGGTGGACTTATTACATGTACTGATTAAATACAGGTTCGGCCTTGTGTGAACAGGTACTTTGTGGACAAGTGAAAATTTACTGGAACTAATGCGTTTTCAATTTTATATTTTGATTTGGTTGATCTTAATTTGCATGGCATGAGCAAGCCAGTGCCAAATTATTTTATGTGTACATTTGTTCAATGCTTGTCGAGCATGCAAATCACAACAGTGAATGATGCACTGATATTTCTGGTATTTTAATATTATTTTATGCACTAAATGGAATGTTTTTGCTTGAATGCTGTAAGGCATACTTAAACCGCTGAACCAAGCAAGAAATTGTAGGTTTTTTAATACAGGCATGACTCAATATAAAGCTTTAAACACAAACATTTAGTTATTATAAATTATTTAATTCATAGTACATAGATGTAATCCTATGTTCTATGTATCTGCTGTCTTTTTCTATGCAATTCAGGTGTATCAAAGGCTGTTGAGCATGTGAATAAAACGATTGCACCTGCACTGATCAGCCATGTGAGTATTTTAAAATCTGCAGTAAGAAGTACTCATTGAAAATTTTAATTGTTAGTTGTGATCTTTGTCTGTTTTTCTCTTTCTTGGCCACATAGGGAATCACTGTAATTGAGCAAGAGAAGATTGACCAGTTCATGCTGGAATTGGATGGAACTGAAAACAAGTGTAATTCATAATATTTCTATGTTTACACATTTAACAATAGGAAAGGGTATGGACATCACATTAAAAGATTTCCTCTTTATGTTATTTGCTCAGGCAAACTTGTGTTTGAGATATTATAACGAAAAATGCAGATACACCACAAATGATATGATAAAAAATACTTATTTTACGTTAACGCGTTTTGGCAGTTGTTTTTCAAAGCGACTTACATTGCATTATACTATACATTTGTTTCTGATGATGTGCAATCCCTGGGATCAAACCCACGACCTTGGCATTGCTAGCGCCATGCTCTAACCACTGAGCTCTATATACTTATAACAAGCATACTTGAAGTAGTTATGATTGAATCTTATGATTGTGAAATAATATTTTTGCTTTTAAACGTCAGCTAAATTTGGAGCAAATGCCATCCTGGGTGTGTCCCTGGCTGTGTGCAAGGCTGGGGCGGCAGAAAAAGGTGTTCCTCTCTATCGCCACATCGCTGACCTTGCTGGAAACACAGAGGTCATCCTGCCTGTCCCGGTGAGGACTAGAGCACATTGATATTTGCAATCATACTAAAAAAGCATCAGATACATGTTCCTTTGCCCTTATGTGGTAAAATTTTATAGTTGAATTAAGTTTTTTTTTTCTGTTTCCGTGAAGGCCTTTAATGTGATCAATGGTGGCTCACATGCAGGCAATAAGTTGGCCATGCAAGAATTTATGATACTGCCTGTTGGGGCTAGTAGCTTTAAAGAGGCCATGCGCATCGGGGCAGAGGTCTACCATAATCTGAAGAACGTTATTAAGGAAAAGTATGGCAAGGATGCCACCAATGTTGGCGATGAGGGAGGATTTGCACCCAACATCCTGGAGAATAAGGAAGGTAGAAAAAACAAATAAAATCTCACTGACACTTAAAAAATTTAATGTCTTCACCTAAGCGTTTTACTTCATCACGTTTTTGTGATAGCCTTGGAGCTGTTGAAGAATGCCATCAGTAAAGCTGGATACACAAATGAGATTGTGATTGGCATGGATGTGGCTGCGTCAGAGTTCTATCGTGATGGGAAGTATGACCTGGATTTTAAGTCTCCTGATGACCCCAGTCGTTATATCAGCCCTGATGAACTGGCTGACCTCTACAAAAGTTTTATTCAGGACTACCCAGGTACCCATCAGTCATTTCCTCCTTTCATCTTTGGGATTGTAATGACTTATTTAGATAAAGCATTGGGCATACGTGATCGTGGGAGAACAGTGAGGTTAATCTCATTTTTTTTTGTCTTCTATCACTACTCCAGTGGTCTCTATTGAGGACCCCTTTGACCAGGATGACTGGGAGGCTTGGACAAATCTTACTAACAGCACAGACGTTCAGGTGGTGGGAGATGATCTCACAGTTACCAACCCTAAACGCATTGCTAAAGCAGTGGAGAGCAAGGCTTGCAACTGCCTGTTGCTTAAAGTCAACCAGATTGGTAGCGTTACTGAATCCCTGCAGGCGTGAGTTCAAAACTCCTTGTTTTATCAATACACAGATTTTTACCCACAAATGGAATATGTCTGCAGATTATTTTTGGGCCTATAGTGTGCCAAAGTTATGCGTTGTACAACACGTTTGTGAACAATTTCTTAAATGTCACCCAACAGATGTAAGATTGCTCAATCCAGTGGTTGGGGTGTAATGGTGAGTCATCGCTCGGGGGAAACGGAGGACACTTTCATTGCTGACCTAGTTGTGGGACTTTGCACTGGACAGGTACAATGTATTTTTCTGATATGTGGTCTTCATTTAGATTGCCTTTTAATTAATGCATTTCAGTTTACAATTACCTCACTGTTGTATCCACGATTTTCCATTCATTTAGATTAAAACAGGAGCCCCGTGTCGTTCTGAGCGCTTGGCAAAGTACAACCAGATCCTCAGGTAAGTCAACACTTGTTTTATCCAAATCCAAATGTATTGTCCAAGGATCGTTTGATTTTAAACATACAAACACAATCATATAAAATCTCAGTGGTTCTCTGCACACCTGTTCTTCATACTGTGCATTTGTGAGAAGAATATCTTTTACTCATGATTTGCTTTCTTGATGCACAGAATTGAAGAGGAACTGGGAGATAAAGCTCGCTTTGCTGGGAAAAACTTCAGAAACCCATTGAACTGAAACTATAAGTATGGTCTTATTTACAGTTAGGACCACCTAATCTTCCATAGTAAATCTACTAATAGTTCAGGTCAAGATGTGACAGTATCAACAGAACTGTTATGCCGAAAAGCGAAATTTGGGCTATTACTGTAAGAATAAATCAAAGTAGCAGAAACCGTTATTGTTAAGTGTTTCTGATGCTGTTTATTTTTTTGAGTGTTATGTACTTGACTGTTAGTATTTTCCAGTATATGCTGCTTCGAGGATTTCAGAGGTCTGTGCTTGTAATCATGGATACTGTTACAATAAAAATGTTGTTAACACAAGATGTTTTGGATAAGTGTCTGTCAAATGCATTTCTTTTTTACAAAGTGCATGCAGGTGTAAATATAATTCCCATTATTAATATTATTATTATTTATAAATAAGCAGCTGATCTGTTCAACTGTTCTCGTTTGTACATTCAAGTGATACAGAATGTACAGTATGAAGCCATCGAAACTGACAGGGCTGTAGCCTAAATCCACTGAGCCGAAATAAATCCACCGTCTCAACAGTTGCAGTCCTTTAAATCTACACGCGCTGTATTTATATACAGCCCACACACTGAGGGAGAAACAATACAATATAGGTTTTCCCTCTGCAAGGTGTCTACATTTAAACATGCTAAGGAATGCCATCAAGTGTTCGCTGTTTAAGATTTTCGCGACCGCGATTTTATGTGAGAATATTGACACGGGAGGACGGCCAGAGACATTTCCCTAAAGCTGATCTCCATTGACAGCGGACACGGAGATGATCCCATTAGCGCTGGCTGCCGCGGCACATGCTCAGTTATGCTTGTTGAAGGGGATCTCAGTAGGCTGTGCGTGAACACTGAGGTCATCGCCTGCGCCGAGGAAAAAATACTCAGCGCAGCCTCCATTTTGAGCAGTATGAAATAGAGGAAAGCGTAGTTTTGAGCCGCCGCCGCAGAAAACAAACTGTAAACACTAGCGAAACAGCTTCTGCCATGGACGACTTGTTCAGTCCGCGAAGGTTTGTCGTTTCTTTCTATACATTCATGCGTTTGTGTGCAGCGGAGCTTTTTGCGACGCCGCGAATACTTTTGCATTCGAGTGCAAATCGAGATGATTTTGAACTTGACAGCTCGTCTCGCTCGGCCACACACACGCAAAGGCCAGCTAGGAGCCTTACGAGATAAAATGGGGCAGATGTTATCGATACTTTTGGTGACTGTTAAATATCTCATGCACGTCGAACGTGTTGCTACTCGGAGACCTTTTATTGTTCGGCTGATTGCAAATATGTGTAATTTTCTCCGTTTTCGCGTAACATTTTCTTTTGCGAAAAACGTTCGTACACGGAAAGGAATTTGTGCACATTGGCGTGTAAATGAGGTGCTTGCTAGATTTGCACTGTAATGGATTTAGCACTCTGCTGGTTTGAAATGATTTATGTGTAAATATATGAACTGGACACCAAGCCCCCGTTTATATAACCTTTGGAGGGAACGGAATAGTCGGTAGCTGATTGGCTTGTTTCACGAACTGGGCGGGTTTTGGCTTGTTTAACACGACTGCTGATAGGCTCATCACGTTTTATGATTAACATTGATTGAAGGCGATTTAAAAGGGTGGAAAACAGCGACAGATGACAGCGGCCCGAAGTTGGCCAAGTTTTGGTACTATTAAAATATTATTATATTATTACTTATATGTGTACATGTAGTGGGTGTTTGTTAAATCCCCTATTGTGGAAATTTTGTTGGTGTTTAAAGTCAGTCTTAAACTTAAAATGCATCATAATATAATGATGATAGGTCTATATTATGTTTTTAGGCAGCTGAACAGCACACAAGGAGAGATTCGGGTGGGACCAAGTCACCAGGTTAGTACATTTTATTTTCCTTTTTGACTGCTATATTGTTAAAACTGTTACATTAATAAAATGCTCAAATGTGTACAGGTAAAACTACCCGAACTGCAGCCCCCTTCTGCTCTGGGAACAGAGTCTGTCACTGAAAATGAGGAGCTGGTGTGGGCACCTGGGGTCAATGACTGCGACCTCCTCATGTACCTCCGGGCCGCCAGGTAATGGCGGCTCAGCTGGATGTCACTTCCTATTCACTTTATACATTTATCTTTATAATGGCTTGGGGTTGTGTCTAAGAAGGGATCATCACCTTCTGGATTTTTGCTGAATAAACAGGAGCATGGCAGCTTTCGCGGGGATGTGCGATGGAGGTTCGACGGAGGATGGCTGTCTTGCAGCTTCACGGGATGATACCACATTGAACGCTTTAAATACGGTCAGCTGCTTGTACCATGTGTATCAGTACATTTAAATCTACATTTATTCATTCATTCAGCAGGCTGTCATTTTTTTACGGTGCTCTAAAGGTATTTAATCCGTGCCCATGCATCCACATTCTTACCAATGTGTGAACTCAGCGTGTCTAAAACCTAACTATCTAGGAGTATTTTATTCAGTTTTTCTTCTATTAACAGCTCCATGAAAGCCAATACGATGCAGCTAAAGCCCTGCAGTGCCTGGTGAAGAAACCAGTTCCAAAACTGATTGAGAAATGTTGGTCAGAAGACGAAGTGGTGAGAAGAGTTTTTTATGATAATGTTAAGGTTTTAACAAATGTGTTTTCACAGTCATCCTAATTATATTTGTATAACTCTCACCGTTTTTGTATCACAGCTGAGTTCTACTTTATGACACAGTTTAATATTAATCACAAAAATGAGACACTACAAGTCTTTTGAAGATTTCAGGTTGAGCACAAGTTAAAATATTAGAAAATCATTAAAATTAGCAATTAATTCCATTAATATACTTTTTCTTCAATTACAGAAACGGTTTATCAAAGGCCTCCGACAGTATGGCAAAAACTTCTTTAAAATCCGCAAGGAGCTCCTACCTAGTAAGAAAACGGTAGGAAAACCTGGCATTAAACCTGTACATGTGTACATAATATTGTACATGTTTTGTTTTTGGTCAACTTTAGGATTTATAAAATGCATTATACTCTCAGGGTGAGCTTATCACATTCTACTACTACTGGAAGAAAACTCCAGAAGCTGTGGGCTCGCGACCACACCGCCAGCAAAGAAGGCAGCCGGCATCTCGCAAGGTGAAAACGCGCAACGCAACTGCTGCAGCCAATGCAACTTCACGCACCTCCTCCAGTAAGTGTAGAACAATGTGCCATGTATCTGCTAATTTATTGCAAGCTGTCTTTCCAAGCATGATTGTTTATTGAAACAAAACATAAATACATAAAAAAAAACTAAAATTATTGACAAGGCACCAATATAGAATTAATTGACTGAATAATTCAATTACTAAATTAACCTATGAGATTAAATTAAACTTTAACACAATAAATTAGTGCTTCTGCTTTTTCACTTCAATGTAACTGACAG
Source organism: Barbatula barbatula (assembly GCF_947034865.1). Classification (NCBI taxonomy): domain Eukaryota; kingdom Metazoa; phylum Chordata; class Actinopteri; order Cypriniformes; family Nemacheilidae; genus Barbatula; species Barbatula barbatula. Next base: position 19,093,014 of record NC_136770.1, read on the forward strand.
CAATGTGTCAGTTTACATAAATATTCAATGCAACAAGATGCAAACAGATGGTTAATTAGCTAAATGAAAAAACTGTAAAGGGAGCTGTATTAAGGTAGACTAAAATAATTAATTCTGTAGTAGTAATGATTATATAAGTCCTTATTATGTTTGGTTGACTGTATATTTTCTATTCGTCTGCAGTGGAACTCAGTTCAGCCAGTGAAGAAGACCTGGACAGTGAGGATAGTGAGAATGGGGGCAAAGGCCAAGCCTGCTGTCACTGTCTGACCACTAGTAAGTTCATTTCCGCCATATTTTCATGTTGAAAAACTGCAATTTCTTGTGTGTACTTTACCTTGGATGATGTGTTCGGAAGGTCAGCCCCCATTTGCTTACTGTACTTGACTATATTTACTGTAGCCATCGGGGTTTCAAAACCCATAACTTTGGTTGCTATATGCATATATACAATGTAAAAGTTTGGTGTTCCATTGTGGCTTACTCAAAAACAAATTCAGATTCCAAAGACTGGCAGTATGGGGGCAGAGACCACGTCTTGCTGTGCTCCAGCTGCCACTCGCACTTCAGCAAACACAGACGCCTCCCTCCTGTTCCCAAACCTGCTGATCCGCCCTACCTTTTCAAACCCGTCAAAGAGGAGGAAGAGGGGCTTGGCGTCAGACACGGGATGAAGACCCGTCGAAGTCGGATGCTGCCACATGTATGTCTGGCTTTATGCTTGTTTTATCTTGCTTATCTGTGTAAAGAGCGGTATAGTTTAGTTCAGTCTTCCTGAATCTATATATGTAGATGTCATCTCTACGGAGTGGGCGCATTAGGCCAACTGGAAGTCCTGAAAGGGGCACTTCTCCCAATCCGGAGGATGTACGATCTAATGGACAGTCACCCAGAACCAGTTCTACTGCTATGGCAACCAGGGCATCCAGCTCTGATAGCAAGAGCGGAGTGGCCGGGAAGACCACCAAGGTGCTGAATAGAATAACCCTAGTCAGTTTAGACGTTGAATAACAACTTTTTAGTGCATAATATTAAATGTATCCTTCTTGTAATGTTTTGAACAGAAAATGAAAGTAGAGGCTTCTGTAGTTAAGGGTGTGAAGAGACCAAGAGAGGCAACTGCTCCCGATGCCGATGAACCAGAAAGAAAAACCATGAAACGACCCAAGAGTCAGGTGATTGCTTGTATTTACTATTGTTCATACTAATGGGATTTTCTTAACAGTAACTATTTAAATTGATGCATTTGAGAGCCTGACTATGATGTCATAGACTCTATAAAGTATCAACAAAGATTTTAAAGTGAAAGTGAAAGTGACCTATTTGTCAGTTATGGAGAACCATACCTGAAATGTGACCTCTGCATTTAACCCATTCAGAGAGTAGTGAACACACGCACAGCAAGTCGTGAACACACGTACACCCGGAGCAGTGGGCAGCTATCACTGCAGTGCCCGGGGAGCAAGTTTTTAAACTGTGTTTCTGTAATCCAGGAGGGACCCGATTCTCCATCAGAAGGCGAGGGTGAAGGTGAGAGCTCAGACAGCCGCAGTGCCAATGACGATGGCAGCAGCGACACTAAAGACATTGATCAGGACAACCGAAGCTCTTCGCCCAGCCTTGCTAGTCCTATGCAGGCCAACGAGAGCGACTCGGACTCCCCGGCTCCTCCCCCACCTCCGGCACCAGCCCCGCCAGTTCAACCGCAGCAGCCTGCTGCCACTTCCACACCACACACCCTCTCTGAGACACCACCATCACCTCAGCCCTCTCTACCTGGAACTTCACCATCACCTGGAGCACCTAGTGCCGCCCCGAAGGCAACATCCATAGATGTTTCCCAGGAGGATCCATCTCCTACCGCTTTCAGGACAGGTCCCAGGGGACCAGAACCTCCCACCACTTATTCAACCTCCTCGTCTCAGCAGGTGCAGTGTCCAGTGCAGGGACAACCTTTCCCTGGACCGCCACATTATCAACACCACTCAAGCCAAGTTCAGGATCCTTCAGCTGGAGCAAATCAGCCTCTTGGGTTTCCTTCCAGGCCTTTACACATTCAGCGAGAAAGTCCCCTTCCTCCTCTTCCCCCTACATCGGCTTCCCAACACAAACCCCCTCCAACCACACCAATTCCGCCTTCACATAAACAGCCCCCTCACCTTTCTGCTCCTCCGCCCCATTTCTTGCAGATCCACCCCAATTTGCCTCCACCTCCTGCCCTGAAACCTCTCGCTTCACTGCCCTCACAACACCTGCCATGCTCCCATCCTCCTCCACTCCACATAATTCCACAAAATCAGTCCATTCTGACACATTCGCAGAGCCAGCAGGTCAAGGGTCACCCCGGCGGTGCTCCACCAACTGCTGCCAGTTCTCACCCACCACCTTCCCAAAACCGCCCAGCGTCTGAGTCCACTGCTCCATTCTCTCTTGATCCTTCTTCGGTTCCTGTCGCTGCCCATCAGCCTTCCACATCCTCCTCAACAAGCATTCCTGTTGGACAAGTTAATATCAAAGAGGAGCCAATTGATCAGGAAGAAGAGTGTGAAAGCCCACCTCCCCCACGCAGGAGTCCCTCTCCAGAGCCGACAGTTATTGACATACCCAGCCATGCAAGTCAGTCAGCAAGGTATATTACACAATCTTACATCTTAATTTATTACATTTCTCCAAGTTTGTGTTATTTCTCTTAATTGAAGTACTTTTTCTTTTTATATTAAATGGGTAGATTTATTTTTCTAAGTTCACTTTATGGGTGTTTTCATCACATGTGGAGTGAATCTATTTTTTGCAATTGCAGATTCATCAAACATCTAAGCCGAGGCTACAACTCCTGCGCTCGCACAGACCTGTACTTCACTCCCCTGGCCTCCTCCAAACTGGCCAAAAAACGTGAGGAAGCTGCCGAGAGATCCAGGAGAGAGGCAGAGCTAAATGCTCGCCAGGGACGAGAGAGAGAAAGAGAGAGGGAACGCGAGAGGGAGAGAGAAAGAGAGCGAGAAAGGGAAAGAGAACGAGAAAGAGACTCTGATAAAGCATCTGTAAGTTGTGGTGTTTTGTTTAGATTTAATGTGAAATTCACATACATAGCCTTCCCATAAATATTTAAAACATTTGTTTTCTTCACTATAATATGATTTAAAAAAACATTTTGTAGATTATTTTTGTTTCTCTTTTTTTTAAGAATAAAAATTTTATTAAGAATAAAAGAAAAGCATTGTTGGAAAATTATCTAGGTTTCTTTTTATTGCATAATATATATTCTTTCTTTTTCTGACAGTAAAGAATATGACAGAGATAGATTTTCTGCATTCAACCAGATGTAATGTATAGTTAACCAGTGCCAAAAGAGTCTTACATAATGTTCTTTGTTTTGTGTTTTCATAGCGTGCGTCTAGCTCATCTCATGATGGCCGCATGAGCGATCACCTTCTAGGAGCCCATATGCAACCAGGCCGCCCAACATTTGAACCGCCTCCCCCCACTACAGTGGCTGCAGTTCCACCTTATCTTGGCCCCGACACGCCAGCCCTCCGCACGCTCAGCGAGTATGCCCGCCCCCACGTCATGTCTCCCAACAATCGCAACCATCCTTTCTTCATGCCTATTGGGCCAGGTGAGCACCTGTTAGCTTACCACATGTCAGGACTCTATGCGGCAGACCCCGCTCTTCGTGAGCGAGAGCTTCGTGAGCTAAGAGAGAGAGAGATACGTGAAAGAATGAAGCCGGGATTCGAGGTCAAGCCTCCTGAGCTGGAGAACCCTATGCATCCTTCCGCCAATCCTATGGAGCATTTCGCCCGCCATGGTGCCCTGCCTCTGCCTCATGTTTCTGGGCCTCACCCCTTCGCCCAGTTCCACCCGGCCATGGAACGGAATGTAGCGACACTCCCTCGACCGGAAATCAGCTACGCAGAGCGGCTAACGGCTGAACGGCTCCATGCCGAAAGAATGGCTTCTGTTGCCGCCAATGACCCTGTTGCACGGCTACAGTTGCTTAATGTTACACCGCACCACCATCAACATTCGCACATACACTCTCACCTTCATCTGCACCAGCAGGACCCGCTCAACCAAGGTGAGAACTGGATTATCTCAAAATTAGTTGGACAACTGTAGACTGTATCATTTTTATAGAAGGTAAGGGCAGTATCTGATGTTGTTGTCTTCTAGGCTCAGGGCCTCATCCTCTGGTGGACCCGTTGGCTGCTGGCCCACCTCTGGCACGATTCCCTTACCCACCTGGTGCCATTCCCAACCCCCTACTGAGTGAGTTACCTCATGAGCACGATATGCTGCGCCACCCTCTGTTTGGTGAGTCACCAAATAGACTCCCCTGTTACACTGTCAATTCTAAAAGACAATTCAATGTGTCTAACTGTGCCAAGCGTCAATGCTTGAAATGTAAATGTGACCATTGATATACACATAAGTTACATGAATGCACTGTAAGTCATGTTAAATAAAAGCACCTGACAAATGCATATATATGAATGTTCTCATGTAGTGAATATTAAGGAAAAGTCACTGAAGTATGCTGTTGTGTGGTTGTTTCATAGGAGGACCGTTCCATAGAGATTTACCTGGACCCCTGGGTCCCATGTCAGCGGCGCATCAGCTGCAGGCGATGCAGGCGCAGTCGGCAGAGCTGCAGCGGCTGGCATTAGAACAGCAGTGGCTACATGGACACGCACATTTGCATAGTGCTCCTCTCCCAAGCCAAGAAGACTACTACAGGTGAGCCACACGGGCATTAACTTTCTGTTTTAAAGTACATGCGTGAAAAATATAAAGGTCACTTAAAACTGTTTATTCTCCATCCTTAATGTACAGTATATGACTTCCTGTCACTATAGGCATAATGTGATTTCCAAAAAGTTGATGATACATAAAAAAACAGTAATTCAGTGGGCCGATAAATGTCTTCTGAAGTGAAACAATACATTTGTGTGAGAAAGCTATTAAAGAAATAGTTCACCTTACCAGAGTGAAAATTCTGTCATTATTTACTCACCCTGTTGTTATTTTAAACCCGTGTTATTTTCTTAAAAAAAAAATGCTTTTAACCAAAAACTGTCGGTCCTAATTTATTTCTATTGTATGGACATAACAGGTTTCTTTTACAATTTTTTTTGATATCTTAGAAGATCACACAGGTTTGAAATGACAAGAGGGCGTGTAAATATTGACTGAATTTTAATTTTGAAGGTGACCCTATAGTCTTAAAATGGTAACACCATGGCTATAGACCCCTATCGGATTTAGTTTTCTTCTAAATCTTACATATATAATTAAATCTTAAAATTATTCATTTCATATTTTTATTTGGTTGTAAATGTTCTATTGGTTGTATTCTGTTCAAACATTTATGCAGTGTTCAAAAAAGGAAACAGGACGTTTTTCTGGACCAGCTTTGTTTGTCTTCTGATGTGGTCTATATCAAAATCTCATTGGTTCGTGATGAAGCCGCCATATTTGAATTCATCGTTTTGCTGAGCTTTCTAGGTTTTAGATTTGCTAAATTAGCTTTTGGCTGAGTTCTTCTGTTGTGTCTTCAACAGCCGTCTGAAGAAAGAGGGAGACAAGCAGTCCTGAAATGAATGACTCCTACACTGTGGACTACAGAGGGAATTCTGTGTTCAGGGTATCAGGGCTTTTATTTCAGGAAACCCTGCATGGGTTTAACCCTTCTTTGGCACTTATAAAAGTTTGACTGACTCTTTTTTTGTGCTTCATGGAATAACCAGCCTTTCGAAGCACATTGAATTTGCTTCCCTTGCATGAACACTACTTAGAAATCGTTTTTGTCCGAAATGAACATCCCATGTAATGTTGTTACTGTGCTGAAAGCACGGCACTGTAGATTTACAGTATTTGACTGTGCTGTCCAATATCAAGAGTTTATCACAATTTAGTTTCAAAGTTTATTGAAACGTATGTTTCAAGATTGTGTATATATATTATATGTTTAAAATAATATATTAACTGTTGAATTAAAAGTTGCAATGATAGATTTGGATACGAAAACTTCCGATGACCTGTGTGCAAAGGTTGCATGATTTACATACTTTTCTCTGACAGCCTTTTCCATTTGTACCTCAGAGCTCATAATATATTGTATAACCAACCGACAACAGTGAACTCCATAATACCTTTAAGCAGTTTAGCTTTTTCACCATTTGTTGTTGTATTACGGATCAAATGCAGCCCAAGTATTAGCATGTTGACTGTAGTGCAGTTATTTTTCTATGAAAACAATAACCCTGACCCTAATGAGGGAGGACAGATCCAAAATAATTTCTCTACAATAGACTTGCAAGGGTACACATTTTCAAATGATATTTGCAACAACCAGGCTGCTGTTTAATAAGTGGTGACATGCCTGAAAGGAAATTCTCAATAAATAATAATTTATTGTAAACACAACAGAGAGAGGGAAAGATACATTTTGTGACAGTTTTATACAATACAAGCATATTGTTGTGCACTGTTAAACTGTTAAAAGAACAATATAAACGATTAAATGGGGTGCCACTGCTTCATATGTTCAAAAGGAGCGTTAGCTGTTAACCATTAACGTAGGATTTTTTTTATTTATTTCCCCAAAAACTGCCAAAAAGTAATTATTTTCCTCAAATAAACACTAAATATTTGTACTAGCATTTTATAAATTATATGGGTATTTTAATGGGAAATACATTCTCATTTTAGTATCCATGTCTGTATGTATTCTTATCTTGACATGCACAGTGTTGTCTAAATGCAGTTACCCTTATAGTTAAATAATGTCATTTTGATTAATTATCATGATTACAAACCACTCAGATCATTATTACTCTTCGTACGCATTAATATTTTCATGTTTTTCATTAATGGATTTGTTTTTATATGCATTTTGTTTTTAAGGATTCCTATCAAACTTACATCAGGCTTTTCTTAAAGGGACAGTTCACCTAAATTTAAACATTGCCATCAGGGACTCATGTTGTTTCAAACCATAGGGTATAGTGTCTTCAGTTGAACCGAAAAGCACAAAACGGACCACATCGGTCACTATTCACTTTCATTGTATGCTACAAAATGCAATGAATGTGAGCAGTGGCTAAGGCTGTTAGTCACTGTCAGATGTGAAACAAGTAAATGATGCTTAATTTCTGAGTGGACTGTACCTTTAACAACCAGTGTGATTGAAAGATTTGACATTCAGCAGTTATCCTTATGGAACTTTTGTATACCTACTAAACTTCCAGCTATAATTTATGTGCAAACTGTATTCTTTATGAAATGCTCAAAATCTGTTTCTTCACTCAACCTGTATGTTTTTTTAAAAGCTTTGGCAGCATGATGTGTTTGCATTATTAAATGCATTTAGAGTGATTATCATTAAAATTTTTGTTTTATATGTACACAAATTTATTAACGTTCATGCAAATTACATAAATATGTATAGCAGAGCTTAAGTCTTGAACATGACTGACGCAAAACCTACCAGTTGTCACTTCTGGTCCATATCAACCTAATATCTAAAGCAATACATGTCTTCTAACAAGCGTTTGTATGGAAAACTCTGTTTGCCCTTTGCTTTGTATTCTTTAACAAAATTGTCCTTTGATAACTTATTTATTGATTGAACTCCTGTTTTGTAACATGGGTATATTAAACATGAAAATATTAGACTGTTAGGAAAAAAACGCCTAATATGTGTATTTGCTAAAGAGTGTTTGGTGTGAATTTGTGCAAAATTAACCCTTTCCTGTACACTGGCCCCTTGTGAGAACTCCTGAGAAAGCACTAATAGTAGATTTCTATGGTTCATCCTCTTCCTTTATGTATCGCCGTAAGTACTGGATGGCAGATATTGCGCTCACATTTGCCAGAAGAGCTGAGAATTAATAAACCGATAAAGGATCATGTTAATTTTATGTGCTCATATTATCTGAATAAATTGCCTAATTTAATATGTAACTGACTGATCATTGTGTCTTACCTGCTTTCCACATGTCTGTAGATTGTGGGTTGGTTGACTTTAATACCCAAGATGCGAAAGCAATGCAAACAAGACACAAGTCTGCTTGCTTTTGGGAGTAACAAAAGCGGTCTATACCTGAAAGCAAAAGTTGCCATGTTAGTCTGAACATATTTTTTCAACTCTAGAAAACTTTTTATGTATATGGGTTATAAATGTGGTCTGGTCATCATACCTGGTCCTCGTACAGTCTGTCCTACACATATCTCCTGTTCTGTCGAATGTTCAAGGGCCTGGTCCTCGAGGAGAAGGACTGCCAGCTTTGGGTGAGCTTTAGAAGAATTTGATGTTGTTGAAATGTTCCAATTTTCTTGATAGGCTGCGTTACCTGTTAAATTCTTTTGAGAATCCCAGGAGGTGGCCATCCTACACCAGGTCCTCCCCATAAAAGAAAATTTGATTCGTCTCAAGGAAAGGTTTCCCCAGGTATTTCTCTGGTTAAAGCACAGTTTAGGTGTTTTGGAAGGGTTTGCACAGTTCTGCAGGCCGCTAAAGTGAGTTACAACGCGAATCGGCATACTTTCGTCTTTACTTTCCAACTGCATAATTTCTTCCACCTCGGGATGTGTTAAATCTTTCACCACTGACCGAGAGGACGAATAGATAGGAACCATGTTTTTTTTACATTGTGTTGTACCTTCAACTGAAGGAAAGAGAAAATTACTGACCTCAAAGTCGGAGAAGAAGTCATCATAAGTCTCCGGCACAGATAGTAGGTTTTGTAAAAACGGAATTGAAACTGAAATGTTGGTTCTAGTCTGGAATTCCTCTGAATCTTTGTCGTCCTTCAATATTTCAAGGAAAGACATCATGTACTGATCATCTAAAAGATCAGACATGGATAAAACCGGTGAAGGGGTTGATCTCCTGATGTCACAGTGGTCAATCAGAAAGCTACTCATGTTGTGGTCTTGAGTCGTTTTGAGAAGCACATCATGCGTCAGATATTCTACCTCAGAATACATAACGAGTGGTAGGTCACTCTCAGGATACATTCTCACGATCTCATTTGATTCACTTTGATAGCTTGGCAAAATTTGGTCTGAGTCTTCTTGAAAAAGGCTGCTTGCACATGTAGGTTCAAGAAAGCTTTGTGTTTGCTTATTGCTTTCAATGGGTACAGGGCTGGGATTTGTACTTCCACCAAGTTGTAGAAACTCTTTATCATCATCGGAAAATGTTGAGAATTCGCAGCTTGATCTGTCTGGTTTACAGTCATCAAGATATGTGAAATAGTCAGAATCTGCTGCATCGTCTATCAGGCCACTTTCATCTAAGTTATCCTCTTTGGAATCCACCTGATCAACATTAGCATCAATTGTGTCCAAAGTGTCATCTTCCTCTGGAATAAAGCTTTCTTTCAAAACAGGTTTGTTATTTGCTATTCTGAGTTCCAAAATATCATGAATTGTCAATTTTTCCATTTCATCCCAAAAGGAAGACATGGCAAATATGGGTCGAGTTGGACCTGAAGTTTCATCTGGAGAATGAGCTCTGTTACTGGAGGATTCCATACATTCCGTCTCTTGTGAAGATGATCGTTGTCCATATGATTCTTGTTGTGCTGTTCTTTCTCTCTCAATATCGGCAGGGGAAAGTGTTGTGGAGGCACCCAAAATAAATCTGGGACTTCCCTCCTCTGTGTGATTAATAAAGTGGCTTAAATGATCAGGTGTAGGTTCAATAGATGAAGAACTTTGGAGATCTTGAGTATTGCACGAGGCCAATTGATTTGATTGATTAATTGATTGAGCATTGTTGATATATGAAGTGGATAGTAAGTCTGTAGAATCTCTTATGGGAGCTTGGTTGAATTTCTCTGGCATTGATTGTCTCAAAAAAGTTTCTTTCTCTTCCTCTGTATTATTTACAGAAGAGCGCCTCTCACAATTGGGTGCACTCTGCTGACTCCCGTTTCTAGAAGTTTTTTTTTTTCTTCTTTTTTTTTGGCCTGAAGTGCCCACCTTTTCTCTCAGACGAACCGGGCTGTCATTCACAGTAACAAACCAACGTTCCTTTTCTTTTCTCAGCAGTGGTAAACTGTCCGTCACCTCTGTTCCTGTATGTTCTGTCTTATTTTCATGCTTAGTATCACGACACAGTGAAGACTCTACTGACTTGACATGGGCCTGGCTTGATTTATTCTCCCCTTGACTTTCACTATTTCCTTTTAAGTTATTTGTAACTAAGGGTGATGGTTCAATCTGGCTGCTTACTTTGATGTTGTTGTGATGGCCGAAATATTCGGATGTGACCTTCTCCTCATTTAATGTTGTATCACAGGCATGTCCAGCATACTCGTTTTTGAGGTAGGGGTTTTCCGCAAATTCAGATTTCTCTAATGTATGTTCTGGTTCACATACCGCTGGCCACTGTTTTTGTTCTTCCATGGTCTGAGCAGGATATGAGATTTTATCATCTTCAGTGTCACTGAGACCAGAGTCATCCAGTGCTGCAAGCACACCTTGCTGAATCGAGCATTCCTCACTCTCTGTATAGAAACAGTCCCAGTCCTGCGCTGCTATCAGCACACTGTGGTCTAGGTCATCCATTGCAGCTTGATATTTTGTTATACCATCTAAAAAATATATATTTTGTGTTTATCCACAGTTGTTGGGAATACTGAGGAAAGTATTTTACTTTATTTTAATATTGTTATGTTCTCCAAATAAATAATATAAGTAAGGAATAATTGACGATGGGCCGTTTCGCGTCGTGGCCGCATAATCACCTCACAGTGTGCATTAACTTTCGAATAATTGAACTGAGCCAATGATTCTTCTTATACCACGGTAACCACACCACAGGACATTGTTCAAATGTTTAATTTCAATGTTTGTCATGTTATCGTCTTTAAAATGCTGTTGTTGGTAGGACAACTTTCTTGCGCTTCTCATTTCAAGCGCCTGTTAGAGCGAACGGACTCGGATGCTTGAGCCACTCCTGTGGTGGTCGGCTTCGAGTCGTGGCTGCATTCCCACCTCGGGGTGTGCATTAACGTTCTATTAAATTGAATGGCCCATCGTCAATTATTCATTCCTTATATGTGACCCTGGACAACAAAACCAGTCTTATGGGTAAATTTTTTTAAATTGAGATTTTTACATCAACTGAAAGCTGAATAGTTAAGCTTTTTATTGTTATATGGTTTGCTAAGATGGGACAATATATGTTGGATATACAAGAGTGTAAAACTCTGGAAGTAAAGAGTGCAAAAAATCTAAATATTGAGGAAAAACACCTTTGAAGTTATTAATCCGAGGCACTGTAGCACGCCATCCACTCACAAAAATAAAGTTTTTATATATTTTGGGTTGAAAATTTACAAAATATCTTTATGGAACATGATCTTTACTTAATATCCTAATGATTTTTGGCAAAAAAGTAAAATCTATAATTTTGACCGACACAATGGATTTTTTACTTTTACTAAAAATTTTCCTGTGCTACTTAAGACTGGTTTTGTGATCCAGGGTCACATATTATATTAGTAAATTAAATATATTAATATAATGTAATATAAACCTGGTCTAACTGTAAGCTGACCCACAGTTTGTGTTTGTGACATCATAAGAGATTTATGGCTCACAACATATCAAACTGGCAATAGCTATGCACAAAAGTCACACGAAATAAATCAATATGCTAATAATTGCTTTTTGTATAGACTTTGTTGGAAATACTGCATCCAATAAACTGTCACATACACTAATAAATAATTTAATAAAAACTGTAATTTAAAACAGGCTCTCTAATGTTCGTTCACCTAACATATAGACATAATATACATGATTTCATTGTCATTTTAGTATTGATAGCTATTTTTAGCATGATCAAGGACCATTCTTTCTGTTAAATACACAGCGCAGACCAATGGAAAACATATTTGGACACTAAACTTTAAGCACACAAAAAGACAAAGAAACATCTGCATGTAGTCATTAGCATCTCTCATCTGGAATTTTCCTACCTTTCACTTTTAAATACGCATTCAAAACCCTTTAGTGTTGCTCCAGCACGGGCACCTTCCACAGTCCCTCTGCCCTTGCAGGGGGGCCCACTGTCCAGTTATGATATAAATAGATGTGTCTGATCACATGTTAGTGTTCATGGGTACTCACATTTTCAGATGGTGTCCTATTTCACCAATACAGTATATAAATAAAGTTTCTTTGGAGATGACTCTGTCTCTGATCAGCCTGTGTTTGCTGTTCATCGATACAGTCTTAAACCACTGTGAAAGGGTTAAACATTGAGTGATTGAGGCCTGTCGCTTTGTGTAGTTTAAAAGAAGAAACAAGGCTTTAGGATCAAGCAGTTTTATCAGATGTAGATAAAATGCTGACTGAATGCCACGTACGTGTCAGGTTTACTATAAACACAACAGGATTTTCAGGTTACAATTAAAATAAATTTGAAGGATAATAATATTTTTGAGTATGTTCAAAGCAACTTGAGAATATAATACTGCATTTGATACTCTTGAATGGCAAATTGCTTGTGTGAAGTTGCTTTGCATAAAAGCATACCGCTGTCTTTCTGAAACCTGGGATGTCCAAATTTGTTGTTTTTCAGGAACTTGAAAAAACACAGTACTTCTTAAAAGATTAAATACTGTGCTGTCAGAGTTGACAAGTACTTTTTTTATTACGCTATTGGTTAGATGTTCGCAAAACCCAGTGACATAAAGGGTGACAAAGGGTAATAATAATGATTGATGGCAAAAAATAAGAATCATGAAATATGGAGATACAAGGTATCAGAAGGGAAGCAGCAATATGAATTCAAGTCTTCAAGTGAAATCTGTCAGGTGGATAAAAGGTAAAGAAATGAGGATAAATTTGACAGTTGACCTAGTTTGATTATTCCAGTTTCAAAATGTATGTCTGTGAATTCTGTAAAAATAAAAATGTTTTAAGGAATATTTTTTTTGGCATTTGTGAGGTGCATAAACGAACAAACAATAAATCTGCAATAAGAGAAAATGCAACAATGAACAGAAAAGTTATACTTTTTTTTCGTATAAAGAGTTTTAGCCAAGTTACACCTGCAAGGACATTTGTTTGTAAAAATAACAGTTTGTGATAAATTTTAAAATTATAAAAGCAAATTAACACATTTTCAGAGTTCGATATTCGACTTAAAGGAGGAAGTTAAAACTGTATGGCTGTACATTAACTTTGAGTGTGTAAATGTCTGATTCGTTCTTTTCACAGGAATCAGACTTACTAACAAAGTTTTTGCTTAAATCGTAGCCACTCCCGGGTTTGCATGAGTCTGTTTCACAAGTTCATGTGCCTCATGAATCATCTGCAGACCTAGTGACGGTAAGAGGTGTCGAAGTCACTGGTGCTTCACTGAGACACGCTCTCAGAGAACCCTTGCTGGACAAACACTTTAGAGGCCAAAATATGACAAAAAGGACTACAAAAACAACCATAACAAACAGTACGAGTCTTTTCCAGTTACCACGAAAACCCAAAAACCGCAGCAGCCTGCTTCCACATCCCTCTCTTGTCTCGGCACTCCCCTCATTTTCTTCTTGTTTGTTCTGCCCAATGTTAATACAGATACACTTGGGTATCTTTGGATTCGAGTAGCACAGTTTTTTTCCAACCAAGAAAACTTTCTCCCCTAGTTGCTGGTCACTTGGAAGTTGACTCAAAACTTCCTGACTGGTGAGCAGATCTGGTGGGCCGTGTTCAGGCACAGACGTTGGGTGCCGACAGAGCGGGCAGGTGATTTGGGTGCCCTTCTGCTCTAGTGAAATGGCCACAAAACGTGCCAAACATTCCAGGCAGAATGTATGGGTACAATCGAGAAGTTTTGGAGTCTTGAAGGTGTTGTCGAATGCACAAAAGCAGATTGAACATTCAGGTCCGTCGTTCCATTCGTGGCTTGTGACGTCGCCGGAGGGCGCTGTGTCTTGTTTGGGTCGTATTGTTCTGGATGGTGTAACCGTTGGATGGTGTAATACCTGTGGTGGCTCCTGCATCCTATGTCAAGTGGTCAGCAGAACTAAAGTGCATAAAAATACAAAAAACAAACAAGCTTTTAGCCAGTTTAACTAGTTTAGTGCATTGGAACCAACAGCAGAAAAGCAAATACTCACAGAGTGAAAATGGGTTCATCTCGTGAATGAAAAGTGTGAACAATGCACTGTTGTAATTAAAATGATGTAACTCGTGAAATCTTTGGGATACACCCCTACAGTTGGTCTTGTTTGAAGAAGAAAATAAGTAGATTATTGCTATATGAATAAAAATCTCACACACAAAATGTTGTGCTTATTGTAATAAAAATCTCACACACAAAATGTTGTGCTTATTGTAATAAAAAAGCGATGAAAGGTTACGTTTTTTCTAATATAAAAAAATGCATATAATAAATTATAGATCAGTCCCAAAAATGCATAAGTCAAAGTCCCTAGGCTTCACCAAGTGTTGTATCAAGTTTGGTCTTGATACACCAAATTTGGAAGTGTCTGTGAGTCTTTTAGCTGCTCAATTGCAAAAAATCCACCAGGGGTCCTTATGCTTTCATTTGGTTTTAACCCTTGATAAAAAAAATTCACAACAAACATTATGTTTTTTTTTTACTTTTGCAATTAATAGACAGAATGCAAAAATACATCAATTTCATACTTTATTTTATACAACACTGATGAAATATGTATTTTAGAGTCTTTCCAACGGCATATCTTTTGTCATGATTAAATCCGAATTTTCCGAGTCCTGCAGGCGGGTCTGTGGCATGTAAAAGAACATTAAAAAAACTAATCACACTCTTTAAAAAAAGAAACGATTACTCTTCCTACATAAATAATTTTTAAAAACACCAACAAAATCTGTATCATAGATTCTTTCAAAGACTAAAGTCAGCTTTCCAATGATATAAAGTTTGTCATGATTCGATTAGAAATTACATGCACAATATTGAAGCAAACACAGGTGTCCCGTATACGGGACGGTGACAGTTAACATCAAGAGTGTAAAGTTTGTTTTAGAGCATATATTACCTTAAAGAGGAAGTCAATTTTCTTCTTCAGATCTTCTCAGATTATTCAATGACAGACTCCCAAAAGTTTTCGAAAACAAGCACTTATTCAGTCCCTTTTCAAACGTTTCTCAGTCTGCCAGTAAAACATAACTGTCCTCATCTGCTCTCAGAGGTTAGACTACACAGTATCTTAACTGTGACTAAAGTCAATAAAACCATAAATGATCTCTCTCTCTCTCTCTCTCTCTCTCTCTCTCTATAATCCTCAATCATCCTTACACAAGACAAATACACTTATATGTAGGATATACAGGTGAGACAAAGATAGGGAAGTAGGAAGCAGTTTTCCGATAGGATTGGATTACAGCGCAGTCATTGTAGACATATGGTAACGTAAGAATGACAAAGCATTTTAAGTGACTAAGGTTGGGCAAGATTTAAAGAGTTTCACCTGCCTCTAAATTTGAAGAAAGAGACCGTTTCTCAACCATTTATACATTACAGAGTTTAAATTGAGTTAAATTGTGCATATGTGTGCTATATATTTAAAACATTGTTTTTGTGAAAACACCACTGTTTTTAAAAAAAGCACTATAAATTACATTCAACAATTTTGTACTTCATCACGAAATATAATTTTCTAAATAGGTTTGTGTTGACAAACTACATAAAAGAATCTGTTTACCCTGGTTGGATTTTGTCCCCATTCCTCAATTGCACCGACAGACTGAAATCCATTTCTGGTCACTGATAAGGAAATCGAATATTTTATTATACATGTGTATAATAAAAACATACTACTAAAGAAATTTGTCATAAAATCAAACCATTTTAAAGTTTTAAAGGTGTCATAAAGTAATGATTATCACATTCAATTTTTCCCATAGCTTGATGATAATTCGAAATGTCTGGGTTGTTTCTACATGTGACATAATCACTTGTTATTATTAAGTCTTCCGAAATGTGTTTTTTTATGTAAGCATGGCTTCAATTCCAAAATCCTTTTGGAAATGTATTGTTATGCAAACATTCATGCATAACAAACATGTAGTGGAATATTCTTATGGAAATATACTGTAGCTGTCAGTATGTGTAGTAATTGCTTTATTTTGGTCTAATGAGGAAGTAGTGTAGAAGCAATCTTTAGAAGCAAATGGGTTCAAAGTCTCCCCGTCTGTTTACCAAAGGCAGTTGTAATCTGACAACTGCGTTCAGGTGGAGTTTTCGGACAATAATAAAAGTAAAGTTTGATTATAGGGAATTTCTTTGGATGTGAAGTTCAACCGAATCTACTACAATAGCAACTCTTCAGAACAGAGTGATAATTTTTTACTTTCATCTAGAACTCTCACGATTTGTTTATATTGTACCATGTTACATAGACATCTTCATCGTACGCATTGGCCTGAAGATAACTTTCAGTCTGTGTTTGGTAACTAATTAAAAAATGTATGTTAGATTATTATTATGTATATTGATATGTTATTGTATATTAATTGTGTTAAATCACATTAGAACTTCTCAACAGTTATTGATTCTTCTTGAAGGTCTACCGGAAGTTAAGTTCAGCATGTCAACAAATTGTTTATCATCAATCAAACCATCTTTTATTTCTGTAAACACTGACATCATAAAATACAATTCAATAGGGTGATTAATATTCACTCCATTAAGACAATAACATACAAAAGTTCAGCATCTGATATCTAAACATATTTCATACAAAACCAGGCTTTCCAGTTGCTGCACAACAGCTGATAAAAATGGCACCTACTTGGTTAATTTTTCACTGCTGTATCCCAACGGCATTTACATTTTATCTTAAGTAAATACTCCTTATTTTATCTTACCCCAGCATTCTGAAGATTTACATTTTTACAATAATAAAATAAAAAACAAAGATTCAAATACTACAATAAAGTAGAAACGGTGTAGCAAAATGGAACAACAACAATTCTTCAAATAAACAGAACTATTCATACAAATGAGAAAAACCTAAAATGGAAAATATAAAATATACAGATGATATGGCATTTTGAAGGCCACTATGCATGTTTACAAAAATTCAAAAATGTATTGACGTCTTCAGCGCCTTCATAGACACACCAGTGTATTACTTCTCTCTTATGCTGCAATACATTATCCATAAACAATATACTGTACATTGCCCACAGTTCTTTTATATTCTTACAATCTAATTTTCTATAAAAAAATAAAATCAAGGTGATCATCATCCATTAGCACATTCAGTTAATGGCACTTTGTCTTATACAGTGGACATATAACATAATAAAAAGTGGTCAAACATTCTCAAACTTTAACTTCTTATTTGAGATATTTTCACTTCAGTTTTACCTATTTTGTGCATTTACAGCGTAATTGTCCCTTTAAGGCCTAACTAAATTGTTTTTAATCATTATATATCTAGGAACATCTTTGGTGCATGCCGGAATCATATATTGGATATAGTGACAAACTTGCTATTATTAACATATGGCATAGTACAGCATTACATAGTACAGTTAACGTTTTATAAAAACCTAAGCCAAAACTGGTTTTCAAATCATGCAGGTATTTTGTTGTATGTGGCGTTATATAAGTGCTTATGGAATACAGAATCAATGGAAAAGTTTACATTTATGTTTTTGGAAACCAAACATTAAAACTGCTTCATCCAAACTAGAAAAATACAATGACTGTTTTAAATTTAATGAGGTTTAGAGATGTTGTGTGCAAATATCAAATATAACTGTCTCGGTCTCGTTTTGGATCCTAGGTACATTGTCACAAGATTAATTTGTACAATATCACATGAAAATACTGCTAATAAATATAAACATTACAAAATTCATTGAGAAAACAAATTACTTGACTGATTTACTGATCAACACATGAAAATACTCTAGTAGTGCAACACCTGGTCTCTTAAAAAAGAAACAAAATTTTGTGTGAAAAATATATAAATATAAATAAATTACTGGCTTTTGAACATGTGAAAAGAAAAAATATATATAATTAATCAAAAAGATTTACCAAGACAAAAGCTATAACAGGAACATATCACTTGGTCATGTATGTAACTAAAGACATTTTTACCAAAAAGGTTAATCCTAAAGAAAACAGTGCTGGGTGGCAAACCTTGTCATGTTTTGAAAGGGAACTATACTAAAGCTGGTCACACATCGTATACCTTTGTTACTGCCCCGGTTGCCACGGTGGCACTGTTGGATGCTGAAGTCGATGATGGCCTCTCCCTTCTGACATATCTTGGTTTGCGAACTAAAGAAATGAAAAACGTCATCAAATGATTTTAATAAAAGATGGATTTAGTACAGTTTGTTTGACAAAAGTGGATTTTCAAATCGTACTAAAGTAGATCAATAGATGAAAGCAATAGGTAGTAGTTCTTATTCCTCATACCTGAAGATGTGGCTTCAGGAATCATGACAGCCTTAAAAAACAAATATTCTCTCATTAGTCATTTTAATATCCATTGAATGTTTGATTTTTGTATTTATTTCTAAAATATTCAGAATCTTACCGTCTCACTTGGTTGGAAAATAAAAGCTGAAAAATATGAACATATATCAACTAATATCACTAAGAGATGTCAATTAGGTCAATGTCAGTTAGGTAAGCAACACTTCTTACCCTTGTTGCGTCGGTAGAAGAGACCAGGGAGGCGTTTTGAGCGCTTAAGGTAAAAGAAAGATGCAACAGAGAGAATGAGACCCAGGCTGATCAGCAGAGTTCCAAGAAGGACAGAGGCTGCTACACCTGGACCACCTGCAATTGCACAGATCACGCACAAAGAATAAAACAACTGAGAACAATTCAAAAATAGCTGTTGCTTACACAATCTTGTTTAACTTACCGATTTCTGTGATTTCAGGTACTGGTGTCTGACTGATCCTTGCTAGATGGCGAGGAATTTTTTTTTACAATGATAAACCAAGAGAGAGAGCCTGTCATACTGTATAGTCATATGGTAAAGTCAGTTAAATAAAAAATGTATAATAGAGGAACAAATTGTACTATCATTTCGTGAAGGTGCACAGAGCCCGTCCATTAGTAAAAACGTATAACTT
The DNA here is from genome assembly GCF_947034865.1 of Barbatula barbatula. Taxonomy (NCBI): domain Eukaryota; kingdom Metazoa; phylum Chordata; class Actinopteri; order Cypriniformes; family Nemacheilidae; genus Barbatula; species Barbatula barbatula. The sequence continues at coordinate 19,112,127 of NC_136770.1, forward strand.
TATATTCTATGTCTAGTTTATAGTATATAAAATACAATACAAAATACATGTCAATGGCATAGAACTTACTATTGTTGAGTGTTGAATCCCCTCGCTCTGCCGAATCACATGACACACAAAAATTTGTATGGTTCTCTTGAAGCTGAAGAAGCCCTAGAGGAAATGATTTACACAGTAATCCGATTTTATTTGAAGAAAAAACAAGGCATTCATTTGAATGAAATTCAAACATTTTGAATACACTACGAGCGGGTTTCAGGACACTTATAACAACGTTTTCATTATTTATCTTGTAAAATATTTTCCTTCAAATTATATTTATAACAGCAAAATAAGACAATATTTTTCATACGTTTACTACATCATTTTTTTATTACATTTATAAATAAAAGCAAAACAATCTGACTGAAAATGTCACAGATTTCCTGACATTTGATTTGTCACCTAGCATTAGCGTAGATACGAATCATATTTTTTTAACTCTTATAGTACAGTATAAATATTTATTTTTAAAACCACTAAAAACCACTTTAAAGTCCACTAAATATGAAACATACCAGGATCGCAGAGTGTACTATTTGCACAGGTTTCATTCATTTTCTTTATTCTTTCGCAACAGTCATTGGAGTTTTCCAGCAAAGCCTGAAACACACACAAAGATGCATCAAGACTGAAATTATTCTTTACTATTTTCAACCCAGTAAGCCTTATTACGACTTAGAATTATAGTATCTAATGTATTGTCAATTGTTACATACTCTCACATATCGAGAGTAGATTGGAAATTCCTGAAAAGAAGACAAGAGATACCTTGGTCTCTGGAATTTCTAACACAAAAAGAGCAGCACTGAGGATGAAGTAGACTCTACTCATGATGACATTACTCCTGTGGGTTAGATTGAGTCAATATGGATCTGAATCCCTGGATATTTGCCACAAATTTTGGTATGTCATGATTTTTAGCGTGCCACTTTTTAAAGAGTAAAATATTAGGTTAGAATATCTTGAGTGAGCCACTAACACTAGGACATTGCAAGGCTCCTCATCACCACACTGTGTTTTTAGTGTAAGAATGCCATACGTTCTTTCCAACCATAATGGTAAAACTCTGTGTTTTAGCACAAAGTAAAATGTAATTTCGCAAACAAGTTTGAAAACAAGCTTAACCAGTCTATTCACTCGTAACCTGAGCATATGTAAAAAATGAAGGTGTCGTATGTTTTGAACGCTATCCTTTGAAATATGCATTATAAAAGAGCAGCAATGACTGTTACAATTTCTGAATTTGCTAACGACATTCTCCTGGTTGTAAATGATAATAAAAACGCAAACTCACCTGTGAAACGCACGTTTTAGTGTGTCAAATCTGATGAGAACGAGAGTCTAGTTTACTTCCTGATAAATAAACCGTGCAGTGTCAAAATACAGGTCTTTATCATGACTGTTTCACATCTTTGCCTTTATCGATCAGTTTTTCATTATTAGAACGTTTCTATAACGTAATTTTATTAAAATGATAAAGTATAAATATGTACGAAACACTTTGGAAAGCAGTTTTGTAACCATTCAACGACGGTTTGATGCCTCGTGGAAGACACTGAAACATACATTGAGATTTGCCGTTCAAAAACATATTCTTGTGTATTTGATAATAGTTATTATAAGAAGTTATGTGACTTGTGGTGGAAAAGTGTTGTGTCAGAAACTGATTTACTTGACAGTTTCAAATCACCCCGACTTTTATTATGAAGACAGTCGTATCTTTGGTTGCTATGATACCATCTATTATCCCAGCAACGACGGTGCAGGGCTCACTGCTAGACTTCTGTATTTACAGTAATGTTAGATCAATAGCTGACATACTAGAATTCTGATTTAGATTTAATGATGATTCTCGTGTTAAAAACGGCTTACAGTTTAATATTAGGCAGCCCAACGTTTATAATTATAATGATAATACTATTTTTTATTATTCTTTACGTCGATGACTAAGTACGCTGTGATTTCATTCAATTTTGATGTAAAATCATATCATTTAAAAGGTCAAAAACACGTCTATTCTATTATATTCTATTTTCTATATAACAACAACAATGCCTAACGTTACTTAATTAACTGAGAAGAAACTGCACCAGTGAAAATAAACAAATACATACGCAAAAGACACACTTACTTTAAGTATTCAAAGAGTGACACCTAGCGATGAAGTTCATCAGCATCAAAGTATGTATTATTATTGGGTTTCTGTTGCTGCCTTGCTGTGGATAATGGTGCTAAATGAGATGGAAATATCGTCAGAAAGTGGCGAATCTGTTTGAATTTTGTAGCCCGGGAAAAATTCCGCTGTCCGTTATAATGTAACCTGCAAGGATTATACCGTCGTCAACCACGGCTAGTTAAATTCATGTCTGTCGCCACTATAAAACGTGTACATTAATCGTTCCAGGTAAGATAAGTTTGTGAAATTAGCTCGACAGGTGTAACCTGGTGAAACAGTAACGTTAGTTTGTCAGAAATCGTTTTTACCGCCTTTTACCTAGTTTTTACTGACGTAAGGATGGCACAGATAATAGCAGGATTTCTAAACACCATACAATAACACAGTGTTTGTTTTGGAGAACTATTTTCTTGTTAAGTATGAAGTATTCTTGTGTGTTTTAATAGTGCAAATTCCTGTGACCGTGAAATTCCGTAAAATGAAGCCAAACGTCTGGAATATAAACGAGCTTTTGAACATCCCCGCATCTTCTGGGTAACGTTATGTCTTATTACTTTAAATGAATTCTTCACTAAAGTATTTTGTACACTAAATTGTTATCATTAACATTGTGCACAAATTAAGAATATATTCAAAACTCTGTTGTAGAGGGATTAAAACTGTTAAGGGGCCTGGAAACAATGACTTCTCCAGACTGTCGGACTCCCAGGTTCTGTTGAGCTCTCAGTTCTGGCCTGAAAGCTCACATAGCTTTTCTCAAGACATGATGAGCGGCCAGAACGGAGGCTCTCAGAAAAACTCACAAGAGGTAAATAACTATTCATGATGTATTTGTCTGTCACTTATATATCTGTTTTAAAATTTGTGTTACAGTATTACAGAAAGTTTCTTATTTTAGGTCTTAATTTAAGATATGATACGTTAAATTAGGAATTTTTCACAAATTCGAGAAACAGAAGCGATTGTTAACTTCATTTGGGATTCCTATCCTATCTTACAATATCCTATCTTACTTTTCTCTAGTTAGGCAATCCTAAATTACACCATCAATCCACTTTCAGGTCTTTTACCAAGCAACCAACACTGCGCGAGCTGCTGATGAGGTTAAACAAAATGGAAAAACAAACCCGGTGAGCTTTTAATTTTAGTGCCGCGGGTATAGAAACTGGTAGGAAAGGCAAAGCCGATACGATTTGGTAAGTTTTCACCTTCGCTCACTCACGAAGACAAAGACAGGGAGTGGGCCGATAATTTGTCTGCAGTGTCCGGCATTAACCGTACATCTAAGACTGAAGAAAAGTTTACCACCCGTGCAAGCGAAACAAAATAGCCTACAGGCAAGGGAGATTTAATTGTGAGCGTTTTTTCTATTAGTTTTTAATTTTGAAGTTAGGACAGCTGTGGAATTGTCCAAGAGTTAAGACCATTTATAGGGTTATTTGTCAAGTTAGGATGCTTCTGTAATACCCCTTTACTATCTGTAGGTAAGATAAGATGATGCACTTACGAAGTGATGTTCTGTATTAGAGTTTGTCCTAAATGTGGTCCTAACTGAAATAACCATGGTTACCGAACAGATAGGATACGATTTTCAAGTTACAATCTTTCTTTAATACGCCACCAGATCCACATTATCCAGCAATTTAAATCAGATTGTTTTGGTTTTTTTGCAGATGAAGAAAACAACAGTGTCTAGCAGTTACAGTTCTAAGCCTTTTTTGTTTGATGGTAAATTTCCAAACTTCACTGGTGGTAAAATCACCAGTGGCACGTTGGACAGATTTGTTGAGGAGAAGAGAAACGCTACAGAAAAACATGAAAGGTAATCTGTCCATTCTGCCAAAGAACCTTAATAAATACTGTTTTAACCATATAAATATCTGCTACTCAGTTCCCTTCTGAAATATTTGAGATCTCTGTGATGTCTTTACATAACTTTCCACTTTCAGAGAAAATCTCACTCGTGGAATTCTACAGTTGCAAGATTCTCTGGAAAATGTAAGTAGAACAAACTGTTAGCTTGCAAATAGTCACGGTTCCATATGTTTTAATACTACCATAAAACTACAATAAAACTCCCTTAAATTCTTTTAGATCAGAGAGACATTGTTAAATCGCATTGAGGGAAGTAATGACACAACCAGAAAAGTATTATTAGAGAAAATGGATCACTTTTCAAAAACAAGTAAGTTTTTATTTACATTTTGATATTATCCATGTGGTAAAATATTGATGACCCCAGACAATGCTACTACCATTGACACCATACTGTTTATTGCAGTTGAGGATTTTTTAAACAATGTAAGAGAGGGTATAACATGTCAGTTTGAGACTATGCAGAGCCAAACACAAATTGGGATGGAGGATAGGGAAGCCAAGGTAAGACATTTGCACGTATTGTCTAGTCAAAATCAGGTTTTAAGTGCTAACATAATACATGGCATATTTATTTTCTGTTAGATTAGTCTGGCTACAAAAGACTTAAACTCAAACATCCTAAACCTGCAAGGGGGTCTGGAGCATCTGAAAGTAGTGCAGAGCAAGGAGCAAGGCATGCTAGGAGAGATTCTGTCGCAGCTTGAAACGTTAATTTCTATTCAAAATCCGACAGCAGCACCTAGCCCTGCAAGAATGATTGATAGTGAAGTCCAGACATCCCCTGGATTGTTAGAGAGGTTCTGTGTCATGACAGCTGAAAAACACGAAGACCTGATGCCGTGTCCATTTAAAACGCCTAGAGCACAAAACAAAAATACACACGTCCTGCCTGTGCAGGGGCAGCAGCAAGTCAAACAAACAGAAGTCAGGTCAAAGTTTTTCAGAACAATCCCACTTGTTGATGCTCAATCCATTTCATCCTTGGAGGATCATAGAAATGAGTATTTAGATAGACCTCTTGTGCATATAGAACCAGAACAACATTTGCATGCTATTGAAAACATACAGAGAACGTCCACTGATGCTCTTCCACCACCAAAGGTCCTCAGAAGACGCCAAAAGGCAGTGAATTACAGGGGGAAAAAGAGAGCCTTGGTTCTTCCACAAAGACAGTCAACGAGACAAAAAGGGTCTTTGAAGCTCGACAATCAGCAGAACGAAGACCTTAAAGGTGAACAAATAGACAGTGCACCTCTGTCTTCTGTTTGTGACAGCTGGAACAAGACCAACAAATCTGCTGCAGAGAATCATTTAAAACCTCAACCGCAAGCCACTGTAGCCCCAGTCAGTATGTGTGGAGCTGACCGACCACTAAACCCCTTCAGTATGTGGTCTCAAGACACAAATAACTCTCAAATGATCGTAGAATACAAGATGACCAAGTGGGAAACAGCGGTGCCTGAACCTGAGGTCAGTGTCACAGACAGAGAGGACGGCCTGTGGCAGCTCTTTGATTTAAATGACTCAGAATAAGTTGCTAAATATTTGTTCACTTCAGACACAATTAAGTTATTAGTATGTTCAGTTACTCATGTATGAGCTGTAATAGATTGTCCTGTTTCTAACAGCTATCTTGTATGTTTGTGAACAATGTGTGCTTGTGTTATAGTTTGGAAAATATTTTTTGTAACATCAAACGTCATATTTAAAATAAACAGTTGAATTGGAATATGGCACAAATGTAGGAATTGTTGCGCAATTATTACGTAGCATCCTTGTTTAATAAATAGTATCAACTGCTCAAAGTTCATATATTGTGTACTTCAATACAATACATTTGAACTATTCTAGTGAAGTTTATATTTTAGCATAGCATTTACCTTTAAAAGGTTCATATACGTAAAGCTTGCATTATTTGACACATGCATTTGACATACACAACATTGTCTTCCGTTAACATTATAATTTAAAATAATTGTGGAATTTAAAAAAAAAATCCTATATTTTATTTTCCTACATTCACTTTTTTATCTTCTATACAGTAGATGACATATAAGGCTATTTTTAATGAGAAATCACATCAAATAGATTAATTTAGACCCAGATATAGACTCATTCATCTACCAAGTCGGCAGGAGGGGGCATGAGTCCACGAGGGTTCAGATTTGCCACCAGACACACATCATAAGTGTCATGCATCAGTGCTTGCTTTGCCACCACAGTCCATACATTTTCCCAGGGATCCAACTGCAAGATGTCTTTAGTGATGATATCATGACGATCTGGAAAAAGAGTGACATTATTACAAATATTAATGATCAGTTTCAAAGTTTTCTGTTTTAAAAAAAATTTAAGCTCAACACACCAGATTGTGTTTTATAATTTACAGTGATTGAAGAGAATAAGCATGTTCCATTTTTATATTACAGTGCTTATTTACCTGCTCCTTTGTAGTAGCCACAGATGTAAAGTTTTCCATCCACCACACCAGCATTTGAAGCATTGCTGCGTAGTGATAGGAGAGAGTAGGGCAACGGCGGACCATCTCTCCAAAAACCTCCATCAGGGTTGTAGATTTCCACTACGTTCAAACAGTGACGTGACTGGCCACGATCCACACCTTCACACCCAATACCACCTGAAAGAGTTGAATTTAAGATTCATTTTACACCACATTGTTTTCAGTACAGCATAAACTTGTTAGTTAATTGCACAATTTATGCTTTTAGGATTAGCTAGTTAGTGTAAACATGCAAATTTCAAACAAATTTACAGAGTAATAATAAAAATTATATTTTGTGAGGTTGAGTGATCCATTGTATTTATTGTATAAAATTATTATATTTGGTTAGCAGTATTAAGTTAATACGGTAACCCTGCCCTTTGCAGACATAGGCCCACAAGTTCCAAATTCCCTTTAAAGGTACTGTATAAATAAAGATGAATAGGAGTTCATATTTTGGACATTCACTCTGTTTTTTTAATTCTCACCGAGTACAAAGATTTCCCCATTGAGAGCGACTGCACTGCAACGGTATTTTGAATATCTCATTGGACAGAGTTCACTCCACTTGTTGGCTTCTGGATCATATTCAAGCAGACGGTTACTCATACGGTCAGGCTCGTCATCTGTGCGGTATGACTGTCATTCATGAGACATGGCAGAGCAGGCACAGAACAGAAAAACACAGAAGGGAGAATGCAAAAAACGGGCTTAGTCACTGTGATCGTTGTTTGTGTTTGTTGTGATACATCATGAAGACAGCACCTGATCTGCTACTGCATACAAGTTTGCATTCATTTTGATATTATTTTAATTGATTACTTTATTTAGTCTACAATATGAAGATAATAGGTTTGCACTCTTGGAGTTTACCTGTGGGGTTCGTCCTCCGAGCACATACAAGCTACCTTTCATCCGAACTACACTGTGATAGGCAAGTGGCATGGGCAGAGGGGCAGCACTACGCCAAGGCCCACCATTCAGAGAGCAGCGTTCGACACTATTTGTGATGAGGAACTGATTCTTCAGCTTCATCTGACCACCAATTAAATACAAGTACTCTCCCAGAGAACTCAGGGCATAAGAGTCACGATATTCTGCTGAACTCAAGTGTTTCCAGCTACCCTGGGCTTCCTTGTTGTACCTAAAAAAAAAGCACAGCAAAAATTTGCACTAGATAGACTACATCACAATAAAACTTTGAGTATTTTTTACAATGAAGTATGTACAATGAAAAAGTTTGTAATGTGTACAGAAACTCAGATGTACAGTGTTGAAAGCATATAACTGTATTACTGTAATTTTCTCCTGCAGAAGGAGAAGTCTCACATGAAAATCTCGACGTTTCTATCTTTCTGTCTCGCCATCTTTCGAGCTCCAAGCTCTCCAGCAACGATAATTTGATTCCTCTCAGTCACCACCCCGGCACAGACGTATCCAAGTGCATCACCATACCGTGGTGAGGTAATGAAAAGTGTTCGACTGGTATTGGGAGCGTAACAGAAGCTTCGCTCGCAGTAGCTTTTGTACCGCGAGCGTATCCCTCCGCCGTCATTACCAATGCACAGTAAAAGATCTGTGGTCTCCATCCCATAACGCAGTTTCAGTCTGCGAGGTGGAGCATCTGAATCCATGCTTGCTGTTTCCACCGCCTGCTCCATCATCTCCAGACATTCAGCATCAGCTAGCAGTGCTGTGTTTCGTTTCAATGTCCCCTTTAAGTAATCTACACCAACCAATGCAAGACGTACTTTCTTTAAGAGTTCTAGAAGGTGCCTGGCACGGTTTTCCACCTCTGACCCCAGATCACATGGGCGGTGCTTCACCCAACGCATCACCACATCCAAAATGCTCTCTTCCCGTGAAACGTTGAGGTCGTCCGAGCCGAGCAGCGCCCCTAGCTGGTATGCCTCCAACTCCAGCACCTCCTCGTTGAGACACACCTCGGTAAAGTGTTGCCGCAGGTAGCGTTGAGCCTGGTCAGCCAACTCCTCCGCCCCCAGGTCCCGGGCGTAGTAATAGATGCCCAGGCAGTTGGACGTATCCATGTTGTCAATCATGTAGGTCTGACAACGGCTGAATACGTCATCCATCTGTAGGAGAAATGCAGCAACGGAAATCCCCTGCACGTTGGCTGCAGTGAGAGGAAGATTGGAGCTGTACATGTATTTCAGAAGAAGGGCCAAACTATGTGCCGGCATGTCTCTTAGTACCACCTGACGGTTGGTGCACTCACGCAGGCCGCAGGTGAACATTACGCGAAAGTAGGGGCTGAATGCGGAGAGCACTGCCCGGTGACATGGGAAGCTGACACCCTCAGCTATCAGAACCACATCGGTTAACTGCTCAGCCTCTCGCATGCGGTTTAGCTGTTCCAACAGCGTCAAACCATGCTTGGCTCTCAGATCCATTTTAGAGTTCTTTTAAAGCTTCAGACACATCAAAAACACATCATGGAGGGTAAAACACATCCTGGAGGTTCTGAAGAGATAAGTGAATATAAGCTATTACAAGTCTGATGGCACTACACCTTTTTAACAATATGTTATGTTATTGGTGCTTATGTTTCCATAATGCATATTATGTAACCCTAATATAAAACATTAACCTCTTTAAAATGTACTCTTGTCAAATAACATTATTTTGGAGTTTAAGCATGCTCTAAAAGTCAATGCTTAAATGAGTCACTGCTCTGACTTTTCAATGTCATATCAGTTGCAGTATTGGCAGCAGTGAGGCAAACATGCAGGTCTATTGCGTTATTTTAGCACATGCATCAGTGAATCGTACCAGATCGCTCGCTTCCTATGGTTTCTGGCCTCGGGCAACAATTTGTCCATTAGCCACACTCGACGCAAACACACTGCTCTGGTTCTGACAGTAAACACAGGGAGAGGGAGAGAGCTCTGTGTACTCAACCTTCCATGACCATCCCCGCTAAGCAACAGGGCTAATTATAGACCATGACTTGTCAAACTGCCAAGGGGAGACATGAACTATGAAACTAATATTCTGGTATCTAGGAAATGGAACATGCTTAATATGTAAGCCTGCAGAAGGCTGTTTTTGACATCTTGAGCGGTAACTTTCCTTAAGTGTTTATATTTTAGTGTTTCTATGATAATCTGAAGTACGGCCCTTGTAGACTAGAGCACTGAGGTCATATTTCACCCCATCATTCTTTTAAAGTGACAGCACAATCCATGTGTCAGGAAAGGCATTGTGGAAGAACCCAATTGCAAGGCAGCGGGGATGAAGGGATTAACAAACGGACTTTAATAATAACAGAAAACAAAAACCCACGAGGGGGTAACAAAACAGAGTTCACAATAACAAACACGACAAACTGAAAAACTAAACACTCAACAAGAACTCAACTATAAAACACAAAGACTAGAACGAACACTCACAAAAACTAACTATACTTAAACATACCTGTCAGGACAACGCTTCTAGGACAGGGTAACAAGTACAACGAACGAGCACAGGACAATGAACACGAGGATGTTTTAAAGGGAGACAGACAAAGGATAATTAACAAGGGTCAGGTGCGGGTACTGAAACACTCAGGGAAGGTTAACGAGGAAACAAGATGGCGGGAACAAAGACACGGACCAGAGAGAGAGCATAGAAAGCCGATCGAACCAACATCTCTCTCTCACATAAAACATAAGACTTCGTCATGAATCTGCCTCAAGACCAAGAATAGACATGACATGAAGGCAGATTCATGACACCATGTGTAAACATTTGGTCCTTAGTGCAGAGCAATGCATCTTAACAGTTTCTTTTGGAATGGATGTTACTTTTAATAAATATGGGAATACTCAAGAGTAAAAGAGAAGTTTGCAGAAAACTTTTATTATATGATATTTTATTATATAATGCTAAGGACGAAACTGAACTTTATGGAAATTCTTAATGTTTTTATTTTAGAAGTATGGCTTTGTGTTTATAGACACAATGTGCTTGTATAGATCCATACAGTAGAAAGACAAATCAATTCAAAACATTAAATGTCATGTGCAAATGCAAGACTTCTTTCTATAAATATAAATAAAGCTAAATAAATATAAAACGTTTTGTGCCACATCCAGGTCATAGGTTTGTTAATGCTTGGCATAAATACATGTGCCAAATACACAAATGTGTCAAATACAACTGGTTTAAATGCTAGTTTTCCTTTGAACTCATATTTTGTGAGCTGGGTAAAAATAAGATTAAAATGTCAAGATGCCTAAACTAGACAACTTAATAATTATTGAATATATTAACCACAAAAGAAAGACATTTGTCCTTCAACCTTTTGCACCACCTTCCAATATTTAAGCAATTTAAGGACTGCAATGATTGCATTGATTATTGAGGAATGAATGATGTCAAAATTTCCTGTTGTCCTTGATGAAGTCATCAATTTGTACTGCACATCACAACGGAAGTTTTAACTGGAACTGTGAAACTTTCCATTAAAATTGACCCCGGAGTTCCAAAAGTAGCGGATACGACTAACTAATACTAACTGGAGGAAAGACTGAGTCAGCATTGCCAGTAAGATAAGACAATATTTAAGATATTTTTCAGTTTAAGGATTTCTATTTTTTATTATGTATTAAAGTTTTTGGAGTTAGTCTTTGTTTATTGTGTGTATTTATTAAAATAATGTTTTATTATTAGTCATTCTTTAGTTAATAATTGGTAGAAAGCACAGCCTCTTTTTGTAAAGACCCACCCCGTTATCCCCCCTTTTAAGTATCTCACACAGGTTTAGAATGAAGGTATATCAGCAACTCTCGAGATGCAGATTTCTTTTTTGAATAAAGTATAGTTTGAAATTTTCAGGTCTTGACCTATTAACTTGATAGACCATTCAAAGGAATCATAGCATATATACATAAAAAAGCGAAATGGACTCAGGACACGTAGGGTATCGTATGCAGAGAGAGATTATAGATGAAGAGAGGCTAAAGGTGTTATCTCAAAGACTGGACTACTCCCAAACCAACATTCCCATCCACCATCGAATTAAAAAAGCCCTCAGGTAAACTAATCTGTGAAAATTGAAAAAGTCAGCATTGTTTATAGACTTGCTTATGAAGTATCTATTTATCTCCAATCCCTTTTTTAGTTGTTCTGTACACAGTCTGAAACGTAGCATAGTTGGTTTTTTGCCCATTTTGTCGTGGTTGCCACGATATTCCATCTGGGATTATGGCATGCCAGACCTCATCTCTGGCATCAGTGTGGGCATCATGCACCTTCCACAAGGTAAGAGCACACATCTGGACTATTGTTTTGTCAATAACTTATGATAACTTGTTTAATGCTTTCATGTATGTATGTTTAGGAATGGCCTATGCGTTGCTGGCTTCTTTGCCTACAGTGTTTGGACTTTACACATCCCTCTATCCACCATTAATATATTTTATTTTTGGAACTTCAAGACACAATTCCATAGGTGGGAGCAAAACTCTCCTTCTTTTATTGATGGAATATTAATGGAAATTGTCATGTCAATTGATTTATTTGACCTATATGCTTTGATCACATGCAGTATTCCAGCAGCTCACATGTGTTTATGTGTGTGTCATAGGCACGTTTACCATCCTCAGTATTATGATTGGCAGTGTGACAGAGAGACTCGCCCCTGATGCAAATTTCCTTGTTTTTAATGGCACAAATGTGACTGAAGAGGTGGATATCGTATCTAGAGACCTCTATAGAGTACAGGTTGCAGCGGCCACCACTGTGCTCGGAGGTCTTATTCAGGTCTGTAAATACACACCAACACAAACACAGATTCATGTGTAGACTCTCAAAAGTATAAACTTATTTTTGCATTGCGTGCATCTATATAATTACATAGCAACCATTTTGCATTGATTATAATAGCTCTGTTGGGACTCCAATTTTGTGTTCTCTTAGGTTGTATTAGGGTTGGTGCAATTTGGCTTTGTAGGCACGTATCTTTCAGAGCCGCTTGTCAGAGGTTATACCACGGCAGCCACTGTTCATGCTGTAGTAGCCCAGTTTAAGTACATCTTCGGAGTCTCACTTAAACGCTTCAATGGACCCTTATCTGTAATCTATGTGAGTGCAAATAAACACATATACATATGTATGCATTGGATGTACAGTATATGGCTCAATGCATGCATAATTAAGCATCGTTCTGTCAAATCTCCATGCAGACTTTAGCAGACTTGTTTACACTCTTGCCGGAGACTCATCTTCCAACTGTGCTGGTCAGTGTGGTGTCCATTGTGGTTCTTATCTTGGTGAAGGAGCTTAACAATGCACTCAGGCAAAAACTGCTGGTGCCTATTCCAGTGGAGCTCTGTACTGTACGTAATATCATGTTTGTTTTGTATCGTCCGTTAAAATGTCATAAAACTTGTCATTTCCTCAGATTTGTTACCACTAAAAGCAAGATTTGATGCTTTTAGTGGTAGGCTTTAACTGTGTGTGTTATTAATCTGTAAAGTCAGCATTTTTGCTGTCTGCGTCAAAGCGTTTTGTACAACAATGTTTTGCAATAACTAATTTAATCTGTCTGGTTTCTAATTCACTTGTTTTTGAGAATCATTAACATAATTTTAGCCTGAGCTCATGACATTTATGAAAGTTTGTGTGTGCGTTTTTTGTTAGATTGTATTGGCGACTGTTATTTCATTCTATGTCCGGCTTGGTTCCAGCTATAAGATATCAATCGTTGGGGAGATCCCAAGTGGGTGAGTTTTAGCGTCTACGATATTTTGCTTGTAGCTAAATAAATGCTACAATAAAACAGAATAGCTATCAGACTATTGTTTTTTTATTTATTTTTATGTTGCCATATAAGATCATTTATTTTTAATTTTAATAGTTTTTATTTGTTTTATTTAATAATTTAGTGCCTCAACTTACATTTATTTCGGTTTAATTCTTAGGTAAAAATGCTAAATTTTACAATTAAAATATTTAGGCAGATAGTTTATTTTAATAAACATATTTTAATAATTTTAGTTAACTACAATTAACTTCAATAACCGTGATATATATATATTAGTATTTGTAAAAAAAATCAATAAAACATGTACACTCTCACAACACATTTCAGAACTATAAAATACGATTGCATTATTGTATTCTTGTCTTTGGCCATTGAACATTCTTTGTGTTATTTTCTGATGTTCTCACATAGACTTCAGCCTCCTACAGTCCCAAATGTCAGCATCTTTTCTGAGGTGGTGGTGGATGCTTTTGCCCTGGCCATTGTGGGCTATGCAATTTCAATTTCTTTGGGCAAAACTTTCGCTCTCAAACATGGTTACAAAATAGAGAGCAACCAGGTAAGTAAATTACCTACGGTTATAGACAATCACCTAATTTCAATGTATAAGTGACCTCTTTCCCTCCCCTTGTGTTCTAGGAGCTGGTGGCTTTGGGTCTCAGTAATACGGTTGGAGGTTTTTTCCAATGTTTTTCAGTTTGCTCCTCCATGTCCCGCAGTCTCATACAGGAAAGCACAGGTGGCAAGACACAGGTGAGACATACACAAACAAACTCACCATGCATGCACATCTACTCTGGAAGGTATTGTTTCATTGGATTTGGTTGATTTAGATGGCAGGAGTTGTGTCTGGTGTGATAGTGCTGGTGACGATTCTGAAGTTAGGCTCGCTTTTTCAAGACCTGCCTAAGGTACGTGTACAATTCTGTGAATCGATTACATTTAGATTTATTACAATGACAAGCTTCTTTAGATTTTCCATTCTTTGTGTGTGTCTAGGCAGTTCTTTCTGCCATTGTCCTCGTGAATCTGAAGGGGTTGTTTAAGCAGTACTATGATATAGTTACTCTGTGGCGCAGTAGCAAGATTGATCTGGTAGGTCATATCAAACCATTTCTAATTTTTCAATATTTAAAGGTACTTTTCACAGCAAGCATGACACCTATTGCTCATTAGGGTTAGAGATTAAAGTCAATCCTCTGTTGTGTTTTTGTTGTATGTAGTTGATATGGTTGGTGACCTTTGTGTCTACTGTGCTCTTTAATTTGGATATGGGTCTGGGAGCCTCCATGGCGTTCGCTCTACTCACAGTAATCTTCAGGACTCAAAGGTTAGACTCTGCCTCTAATCTTGTTCTGTGAATTCTCTCTCTCACTTCTGTCAACTGTTCCTTTCAGCTTCTGGCATCGTGTTTGACCTTATCGCTTAACATCGTCTTTGTCTCTTAGGCCTACTTACTCACTGCTAGGACATCTTCCTGGTACTGAGCTTTATCTTGACATAGAGACACACATGGAGGTGAGGGCCATTCGTATTTGGTTCATCGAATTATTCCAGTAAATAAATATTTATTTATTTAATCTTAAGTTAAATAAGCACTGTATTTGAAGTAGAGGAAAAATGAAGTACATATTAGTCTCTGGTATGTTTTATGTTTTAATGCAGAACAATAACAAATGTGCTTTATGTTTGCAGGTGACGGAAGTACCTGGAATTACCATATTTCGCTCATCTGCCACCATGTATTTTGCGAATGCTGAACTTTATATCGAGGCCCTTAAAAAAAAGGTAAAATACTTTGTCTTGAGCGTGAAGATCGTAATAAGATCTATAAAGTACATATTCTAAGCATCATGTTCACTAATAAGCGTAATAACTGCTGCTGTGTCACAGAGCGGTCTGGACATTGCAAAAATGCTCACCTATAAACGCAGACAAGAGGCCAAGCAGAGACGTCGAGATAGGAGAGCAGAAAGAAGAGCA
The DNA here is from genome assembly GCF_947034865.1 of Barbatula barbatula. Lineage (NCBI taxonomy): Eukaryota > Metazoa > Chordata > Actinopteri > Cypriniformes > Nemacheilidae > Barbatula > Barbatula barbatula. The sequence goes on from NC_136770.1 coordinate 19,127,478, forward strand.
CAAAGGGAGGTTAAAAGACAGGTAGGTCTCTAATGTTTCCGGGGCTACTAGATGGAGATGAAGGATATAAATTGCTTACACAGTTTATTTGTTCGGCCTGAGCTAATGTGCTAAGCTTGTACCAATATTTTCTGTTCTCCTTTTACAGAAAAGAGCTCTCAGGGCAGCCTCTCAGCGATCCAGAAATGTTGTCTTTTCAGTGGAAGAAGGGGCAGGACAGTTGAGGGAAATAGATGGAGACATCCTGAGAGAAGAAGAGCTTGGATGGAAAGAACGAGAAAACAGTACAGTGTTTGTAATGCCTGCAACGTCTGATGGCCATCACACATGGGTGTATCTGAAGGGCACTGACCCTGACACCACCACCCTGGGGTCGTTGTCTGATCTACAGGATGGCGACACCACCACACTGGACTCCAGCAGTGAGGACACTCTAAGCAGGGACTTGGAAAGAGTTTCTCTGGGATCCTTGGGGAAGTGGACCTGGGACATACACTCCATCATCCTAGATTTCTCTACTGCTAATTTTATTGATACAGTGGGCCTTAAAACACTGAGGAGTGTAAGTAATGCAAAGTTTAGGGAGTCTGGTATTCTTAAAGGGATAGCTCACCCAAACATAAAAATTGTGTAATTATTTATTCACTCTCATGTCATTGAAGACATGTATTTGATTCTCTTCCTGTGGAACACAAAAAGAAGATATTTTGAGAAATGTATGAGTGTTTTTATGTCTATGTCTAAGTAAATGGTTGCCAGTGTTGTTTGGTTACCAACATTCTTTTACATATCTTTGTGCTACACAGAAGAAAGTCTTGGACTAACATTTTGGCTGAACTATCCCTTCAATTGTAAAATAATATTGTTCACAATGAAAATTCTGTCATCATTTATTGTAGATATTTCATGATTTCGGAGAGATAGATGTGTATATCTACTTAGCAGGCTGTCAAGGTATGTGCATCTCCCACTCTTATATGTTCAACCAAGTCTATCGGTTGTACCGGTTTTTATTCCAATACATTCGCTGTGAAAAATCTATTCCGATCTCCCCAGAACTGGTGGTGGAACAGCTTGAGCGTGGTGGCTTCTTTTCTGATGTTATCACTAAAAGACATGTGTTTGCTACTGTACATGATGCAGTTTTGTACTGTCTCAAACATCATGGAGCGAAGGCCATTCACAGCTATGAGAATGCTTTGGTAGGTTCTCTAAATTATTAAAACACACTGACATGTATAAATATCACAAAGCTGTTAATGCACAAACCTGACACTTAAAACTTTTCATTTCAGGAGATGAGCGGTACCCATCTATGAAAGAAGATCTCTGGTCTGCTCTTGTCTTATTGGTCTTATTCAAGCTGTAAACTTCAGCTTTAAGTTATCCGATAGCACCATTTTGTTTGAGTTGGTGGTAATAAGGTATGACTGTTACTTGTATGGTATGTCAATTTAGTGAATTGTTTTTTAAATTCATTTGAGCATTTCTTATTACTAGGAGGGAATATTTGAAATGTAATTGGAATCTATCATAGTTTTGTGAAAGATCAAAATATATGCTCATGTTTTATTTTTGACTTAAAAATACTAAAGCAATAAAAAAAAATTGTAAAAAGCTTAAAATGTGTGTACTTTTTAAGAAAACTGCATACGTGGCACTGGTCAGGTTTCATATTTAATTCAAGAAAGTGATTTTGTGCATTTTAAGGTCACAGCAACAATTTGAATATACTACAAATAACCGAATAAATAATGTTCAATCAGATTTCTTTGGATGCAATTAAAAACAGGCAAAACCAATTACAGTTCTAAAACATTCCCAAATAAATTATGAAAAAAAAGTCATGCAAGATGCAAGTTTAACATGCTTCTCTTCATAAGTATCTCAGAAGGGATAAGTGTAAGAAACATCAGGTTGGTAAAAAAGCTAAAAGTCTGCACTTTTGCTAATTGAAGGGATTTCCTGTGTTAAATACATGTATATTTTGTACATGTGTTACTATATGGATTTAAATGCCAATCTGTCGAACAACAGAAAAAAATAAGCTTAGAGAATAATGCTGTTACAATAGAAGTCTATGGGCCTATAATAAAAAAACACAGATTTCTGATGGTCGTTCATCTGATGGTGGCTACTTATTGAACTAACTACATTTTATTATTACAAAGTGTGAACATTTAATAATTTAAACAGTTATTTCATGGCCCTACACATTCACCCGTTAACTTCAATTAAACAGCATTACATCTTAAGTTGTATTTAACACAGAAAATTACTTTAAGGTAGTTCAACAATATGACAACTAGCTAATGCCAATTTAATGAAGTATAATGTTCTATTTTTTTACAATCGTTGGCCACATACACATTGCAGTGCAAAGTTATTTGGACATCAAACTCATCTGCATCATTAACAGTCACTGTATCTTTTCTTTTAGTTAACAGACATCGACCAAGGTGTCATAACATCAAAGTTGTTGGCAAATAAAGTACAACCCATATTTAACTGCAGTGGGTACATGGCCTTTAGAAGGTACAGTAGAGTGCAAAAACTGTATGTAAACAAAGTTATCAAATATGGCTGCATTCCCATGAAAAATAAACAATATTACCTTCAAATATCTACAGTAGGAACACTAGTATTATCTTTCACAATTGCATAAAGCTCAGTCTCTATATCCCTGAATTCAACCCAAGTTCGGGTAAAGCCTCTTTCAGTTTAAAATATGAGAGATGTAAAGCATCAGTAGAGCTACATTATTCGTGCGTGTTTGTATTTTTGTTTGTATTGTTATTTGTCTTTGATTGAGGTCAGTATGTATGAGTGCTGAGGTATTGTATGCATGTAATGTTTTTATCTGATGCAATGGAATGTGTGTGTACAGTATGTAAAAGTCACAAATTATGGACAGTACTTCAAATCATCATCGTGAAGTAAATGTGTGTACATGTGTTGTGCACTGTAATTGTGTTGTGAGCATGTCTACAAACCTGTGAGTGGGTGTGCAAACGTATTTACAGTTCCTGGTGCGTTTCTGTATGCCGTTCTGAATTCAGTTCTGAAATGATTTCTTCCTGCTCCTGTATCTCTTGTTGTTGAGAAACAAGCTGTTGGTATTGTGCCTGCCGCTGGTAATCTGGATCCACATTGATCCAATTATTGGCGACCCATTTGGTCCCTCGCGTCACCACGCAGCCACCGTGAAGAGAATATTCATCCTGTTCACCCACCCAACCTGCAGAGGGCAGCATAGCACAAAAATCACAACAAGCAACTTGTTCTAAATAGGTAAACAGCAAACGTTTGCAAGGTTGCGCTGTAAAATACATTACAGAAAAGCGTTATACTTGCCTCTGCCATCAGAGAGGTAATTATACCAAAAGACTGCTGTCCCCTTAGTAGGCTTCACTCTCAGGTTGCCCTTATCACAGTGTTTTCTGGTGTCCAACAAATCCACATCATTCTGTATCAGCGACTAAGAAAAGAAGATACTTTCTGTCAGATATTGGTTGAAGAGTGCAAAACAATAACCTAAACACATAAAAACACAGATTTTATTACACAAAACACACCACTTCTTCATAAGTTCTGTTATCAGCCACTGGAAAGGTAGTTTCTCCTCCTTCTTCAACATTATTAAGGTAAAACAGAACTGTGATATACCTGCAAAGACAACACGAACACTATAAACCCTGTGTTTACATACTTAATAATTACATATGGGACAGTTATTGACATTACTGACACCTCAATATTTGTGACAAAACCAAGTAAATACAGCTGTGAAAAAAATTAAGAAACCATTGCAAATGTTCATTTAATTAACATGTCTACATGTATTGTGTCAATTCCAGTCCAGTGTCTGTTGAACTTCAACAAAATCAAACCTCAGGAGCGACAAAAACTCAGCAATGTGAAAGAGGTTATCACATAAAAATTATGTTTTAACCTTTTTGTACATGTACAAGTTACCGTTGTATTGCTCCAAAGTGAATATAAACTTGTTTTCTTTGAGGTCTGAAAAAATACCGAGCATCTTTTCTGTTATTTTGACCTTGTTCTACAGTTTTCATTTTCTGCAAATAAATGCTAATATTTTGATTTAAGATATGGAAGAAATGTTTTAGTAGTTCATAGAATGAAACAAACCGGATTGAACCTAAACACATACCTCTAAATAGTCAATTCAGATTTACTGAACCTTAATTTTTACACAGCTGTATATCTATTGACATGTGCATAAGGGTAGACATATACATTAAGTCCTATGGCCCACCTGCAGGAAGTCTGGAATGGGGAGGTTATGTTGGCAGTGAGGCGAGTGTGTGTACATGCTGTTTCGGGATATACCGGCCCGCTATCATGATGAGCGTGGTAATGGCCTCCCTGCTCATAGCTGACAACTTGTAGCGGCTCACTTAACTCCACCAGGGATGACGGTAGTCGTGTTAGACTAGTAACTCTTTATAGTCAAAAATCCAAATACAACTTATTAGAACAACAGATAAAGCAAACGGGTAACTTTTTAAAGCTGTATAAATTTAGCACAGACAAGGATGGGGGGTAGGAAACCTTTTGCGGAGGTCTTGAAGAACCTGATGTGCTCCCTGGCCTTGGTAGAGCCAAGTGTGTCTGCTATTCCTCACCAGCTGGCTCCTCTCCACTCCACGCTGCATCAGAAAACGCTGAAAGGCGTCACTCCTAAGACGCCTGAACTCCTCTAGACTCAGAAGACCTGTAAAAAAACAGACATATTCAAAACACATAGGCTACATAAACTCAAATATAATGTCCCTTACAGACTGTGATGTCAGTTAGATCTTTACCATTTCCATCCTGATCGACTTTTAGGCCATCATAGATTTCTTTAAGGTTCTCAGAAGTCAACCAGATTCCATCTCTCACTCGAGAGTGTGTCAATATCTACACCGGAAAATACGGATTAAACTAACGGGTTACACATAAATGAACAACCATAGACAGATAATGTCTAATAAAGTGTTTTGTGTAAAACAAGAGTTCAAAACAGTTACAGACACTAAAGGTGTGTTGGTAGACAGGCACCTCATGAGGTTGCAGCTGGCCATCTTGGTTGAGGTCAAGGAAATTGAAGATTTCCTCTGGACTGAGGTTAAGCTGCTGGTTAAGCTCTTCCTGACCTTCTGGAACCACCACCTGACTCTCCATTAAACCCTTGAGCTGAGCCAGTCGCACAACTACACTACACTCCTCCTCTGACAGAAAATTAGGAATCTCTGAAATACAGACACAAACCAACAAATCCACAATGTTTTACACATAGGCGAAGGTATCAGATGAGCTCTTCTAGCTATTTCATTTTATGCTAATATTTTCAATTTTTTGTTAAAAAAGTTTATGGTTATTTATGTAATTTTCAGAATCTCACAGTTTTATTACCACTTTAACTTAAAGTAAATCAAAATGTTTTACCGAACAGTAGGGGCTTCAGACTGAGTGTCTTCATCTCATGGACTTTGCCTGGCACCAGTGACACTTTTTGGACATGTCCCACCTAAACAAAAAAAACATGCACCGGAATAGTTCACCCAAAAATGAAAATGTTGTCTTCATTCACTCACCCTCGAGTTGTTCCAAATCTGCATACATTTACTTGTTCTGATGAACACAGAGACAAATATTTGGAAGAATGCTTGTTACCAAACATTTCTTGGCCGCCATTGACTACCATAATAGAACAAAATTGCTTTATACATTTCTTTATTCTGTTGAACACAAAGGAAGATATTCTGAAGAATGTTCTGGGCAACTTTACACTACCATTGTTATGTTTCCACAATGGTAGTCAGTGGTGGCCAAGACCTGTTACAAGCATTCTTCCAAATACATTTCTCCGTGTTAACCAGAACAAATACATTTATACAGGTTTGGAACAACTCCAGAGTGCGTAAATGATGACAGAATTTTTCTTTTGGGATGAACTGTCCCTTTAACTGTCCTGATGCAGCGTTAAAGACTTCTGAAAATACCACCACATAGGTGAAAGCAAAACACATGAGTTTTGTAAATACCCGTATCCCTTCAATGCGCGGCAGATACATATCCCGAGCAAATCCTGAGTCCGTGGGGGTCTGCGCAGCCGACGCTTCCGAAACTTTATGACTGCTATCTCTGCTGCTAAAATCCCGGTTCTGCGTGCTCGGGGTGGATCCGTTATTATAGTGAACGTACAGTAGAAGAGCAATAACATTGATGATGTACACGTGGAAGAAGACCATGACCACCATGAAGTAAGAGCGGGAACACACGCTGTTCTTCTGCAGAGAGACTCGCTGACGGGGCAGAGGTCGGGCTGTTGGTGGTGGTGATGCAGCATCGTCCTCCTCAATATTATTCTCTTCTTCCATCATTTTGACAATTTTGTACTTGAAATGACTTGTATTGATATGTTAAGAGACCTTAATTTATCTGTTTTCTAAATAACATTTTGTTGGAAGACCTGTTTGCCAGCTGTGTGGACAGATCGCGCCTAAAAATCCGCATTAAAACAGCAGCGGTAAATGTATCAGTAGAAGATTATTTGCGAGATCAATTATTAACAGATTATACCATCTCAGACAGAGACCATCGGCTGCTTAAAACCTCGGCCAGTTTTGTTGTCTGTACACGAGTCCCCCTCCGGTTGTGACAGAATGACGATCTCTGGTTTACTCAGCACTTCCAGGTGTCAACATTGTTTACATCGAGACGCGTTGCTGCGCAGCATCTTCATCCTTCAAACACCATTTTGAAATACGTGCTCCTCAAAATCCTTGTTGCCAAAATACGTCGTTGTCGTGAATTCTGATCTATTGGCTAGCTTCCTCGGTTACGCACCAGGAAGTGAAACTGCGGGAGACTACACTGTCCAGGGACGCCATTCCCCTGACAACTGCGGCATCTCCGCGTCCCACTCACAGCAGCAGTAACCCGCCTTGCGAGTAGATCACGTCACAGATGCCCCCTAGTGGTCAGATACTAGCAGTAGCGTCACATCTAAAGGGATGACCTTATGACATTTCCCTGCCAAAAAAAACATCACAAGCAATACTAGTGCGTTCAATGGTATAGGATTTAATTGAGACTCTTATAATCTCTGTGGGTCTCCGGTAAAACTTATTTTCAGCAGGATTACTGTCAGAGAAAGGCAGTGCATGAATAAAGTAATGGCAAAAGTATGTTTTGCATATGTTTGTGAATGAGTTATGTTGGATTTAGATATATTTTGTGCAACCATTGAGAAATGTAGAAGATTTATCAGTGTGGCTTCTGGATTATGTTGAACTGAATCATTTGTTTGTAAAATCTTTCCATTTTCAAATTTTAGGATGCCATTTTCAGTTGATCCGGTTGATTAAACAAAATAATATTTTAAGTATTTAATTGTATTATAAATCAATTTTACTGGTATCTTCTAAAATCAGCAAGTTTTATGTTAGTAGCCAGAGATTCTGATTAGACAGTCTGTTTGGTGTGGGACTTTTGATGAGTTTTGGTCATGTCGCACATGATCTCATGTTCTTTTCATGCAATTAATTCCTGTTTTTTTCCCCCAAGTCAACATGACATGCATGTATTTTTCATAATAACAGATTAATGCACATACATGACAGAATGTTTTAAACATCACCAATACACATTAGATCACATATTCTTTATTAGTTGTTGCGCAAATCAACTGAGAATATTTGTGAGAATCTCATATTATATGAGTTCTTGTTTCTTCATCCACTTATTCCAGAAGTGTTCATTCCTCTTCATCTTTAGTCTGTGAACAAATTAAAAACATTATAAATGAAAGGTTATAAAATCAAGACTACTATTCTTGCAATAACATTTTATATTGTACACATTGCTTGTGCTAATATAATTTTATTTTCATTTTTGCCTTATAGATACAATATTTACCTTCCCGAATTCACGGCTTTTAGCCCTCAGCTTGTTGACCTGGGACTCAGCAATGTCAGCCCTCTCCTGAGCCTCCTCCAGCTCATGCTGTACCTTCCTGAACCTGGACAGATGAGTGTTTGCTTGTTCCTCCTGTCAATTAAATGAAACCTGATAAACACCCATCCACATTAAACCAATGACTAGAGATATGTAGTATAAAACTAAAATGACTCACAGCCTCTTCACTTTGCCTCTTGTAGGCCTTGACTTTCAGTTGAAGTTTGTCAACAAGATCTTGCAGTCTGATAATGTTCTTCTTATCTTCTTCAGTCTGTATCGCAAAAATGAAATATTACAATGAGTCAACATTTAACAAGTTACTATGTCACCCTCCATCAACATTATTAGGATTACCTGATATGTGAATTCCTTCACTCTTCTTTCATATTTGCGAACTCCTTTCACAGCTTCAGCACCTCGTCTCTGTTCTGCTTCAACTTCTCCCTCCAACTCACGAACCTGAAACACAAAAGATAGTAACTGACATTATAAATCTGAATTACAGCTGACCTGAGGTTAAACCTCAATATCAACTGACATTCATAGGGACTTACTCTAGCTTCCAGTTTCTGGAGATGCTTTTTTCCACCCTTCAATGCCAGACTCTCAGCCTCATCCAGACGATGCTGCAGGTCCTTGACTGTGACCTCTAGGTTCTTCTTCATCCTCTCCAGATGAGCACTTGTGTCCTGCTCTTTCTTCAGCTCCTCTGCCATCATGGCAGCCTGCAATTTATATCTTCTTAGTTTTCTTTATTTGTAACTTTGGTTAAGGATAATTTGTAATTCTAAACATGATAGCAAAATCTAAGTACATTAATGGAGAGTAAATTTAGTATTTGAAATTTTTTACTCACATCAGTAATTGCTTTCTTTGCCTTTTCTTCAGCATTTCTTGCTTCCTGGACTATGTCCTCTACCTCACCTTGAATCTGAACAAGATCTCCCTCCAGCTTCTTCTTGGTGTTGATAAGACTAGTATTCTAAGGGAATTAAAAGAACGTTCAAAAATGTTTTTAAGTTGTTGCATAAAAACGTCTATTAAATAATGTTAATAGTATGTTAAATAATATTTATAATATTCCTTATGACACATAATATCTCGTACTTGGGAATGCAAGAGAGTCACTCGCTCGCTGGCATCTACCAGTTCCTGCTCAGCGACTTTACGACCTCTCTCTGACTGCTCCAGAGCAACTCTCAGCTCCTCGATTTCAGCCAGCATCAGGTTGTTCCTACGTTCAACCATTGCAGCCTGTTCTCTCATGTCTTCTTGTCCCCGTAGGGCCTCATCAAGGTGTAGTTGAGCATCCTGAAGCAATCAAAAGACAATATGATATTTTGATTGGTGAAGTAGTAATGTATTGCTAATGCTTTGCAATATAACAAACCTTGAGTTGGCCTTGGACGTTCCTGAGCTGTTTCTGAGCTTCAGCAGCCTGGCGGTTTGCATGGCTCAGCTGAATCTCCATCTCATTGAGGTCTCCTTCCATCTTCTTCTTGATTCTCAGAGCATCGTTTCTGCTCCTGATCTCAGAGTCCAGAGTGCTCTGCATGGAGTCAATGACTCTCTGGCTGTTCCTCTTGATCTGTTCGATCTCCTCATCCTTCTCAGCAAGTTTACGATCTATCTCCCCCTTTACTTGGTTCAGCTCAAGTTGAACACGAAGGATCTTGGATTCTTCATGCTCAAGGGTTGCCTTTGAAATGGAAATATTAATCATTTTGAAATGAAGATGTATGTTTAACCCCCAAAGGTGAGAATGAAAGTGTACCTTACCTCAGCCTCTTCAAGAGCACTTTTGATTTCAGATTTTTCAACTTCTGCTATTTTCTTTCCTTTCTCCAGCTCATGAATTGTCTTTCCGGTCTCACCAAGCTGCTCAGTCAAATCTGAGATCTCCTCTGCATGTATGAGAAGAGCCATGGATACATTTTTTTATTAGTTTATTGCACATCTTCAAACAATTTGATGGAGAATGTCTAACAAGAAAAAGTCTGCAGTAAACTATAGCACGTACGCTGCAGGTTTTTGTTCTCCCTCTTCATGGTCTCCAGCTGATCCAAAGCCTCTTCGTATGAATTTTTCATTTTGAAAAGCTCAGTGCTAAGAGAACGATTCTCCTTCTGAGCTCCTTCCAGCTCTGCCTGGCTTTCCTCGTATTTCTGCTTCCATTCTGCCAAGACCTTTACAACATCACAACGGTCTTTTAAACTAGAACTCAACTGGTTTAAATTTGGTACAAAAATAGCTTGCGTTTACCTTATCAAAGTTTCTTTGTTTCTTGTCAAGGTTGGCAGCGAGTGCATTAGCTCTCTCCACGTCAATCATGAAATCCTCAACTTCACCTTGGAGTCTCTGCTTGGTTTTCTCCAAAGAGCCACATTTGGCATTCACAGCCTCAATGGACTCTTCAGCATCCTGAAGACGTTGAGCAAGCTTTTTCCTAAGAGTGACACGTAAAGCTTAGTAATTGCACTTAATACATTTTTTTGAAAACATGAACTGGAGGTGATTTAATTTACTTTGCTTCCTCAAGCTCCTCGCAACGCTGGATGGCATCAGTCTCGTATTTGGCTCTCCACTGAGCGACCTCACAGTTGGCCTTAGACATGCCACGCTGGAGCTCAGCTTTGGCTTCCTGTTCCTCCTCGTACTGCTCTCTGAGCAGATCACAGTCATGACGAGCGGATTGAAGACCGTGGGCAAGAGCATTCTTAGCCTGGATACAATAACCAATATATTGGATTTATTAATAAATAATGTATTGTGTTAAGTTTATAAGTTAATTCAGAAAGGAAGTCACATTTACCTTGACTTCCTCTTCAATTTGCCTCTTGAGCTCTTCAATCTGCTGAGTGAAGGCCTGTTTGCTTCGAGTGAGCTGAGAAACCAAAGCCTCTTTTTCATCTAGTCGACGTCCCATTTCACCTAAAATGTTTAAGGATGCTGATCAATCACTGCAGGCCTTATAGCAGTTTATAGGCTCAGTGAGTTTGTGTATGCCAACTACTTACCATTTTCAGTCTGAAGTCTCGCCTTCTGCACACCCAGATCATTCACCTGGCGTACATGTTCGTCATTCTTCGACTTCAGCTCGCTCAGCTGATCTTCCACCGTACGACACATCTTTTCAAGATTTCCCTTTGATTTGGCCACAGTCTCCATACTGCTGGACAAGTCATCGATCTCCATCTTAAGCTCACTTTTCTCCTTCTCCAGCTTTTGTTTCACACGCTGGAGGTTGTCGATCTGTTCGCCCAGCTCAGCCATGCTGTCGGCCTGCTTCTTGCGAAGCGCAGCAGCCGTTGCTTCATGCTGCAAGGTGGACTCCTCAAGATCACGCCGCAGCTTCAGGAACTCAGCATCGCGCTTTTTGTTCATATCAATCTGCGCAGAGGTGGCACCACCTGCTTCTTCCAGCCTCTCGCTGATCTCCTCAAGTTCCCTGGAGAGATCGGCTCTCTGCTTCTCGACCTTAGCTCGAGCGGCACGTTCTGCCTCGATTTCTTCCTCCAGCTCCTCAATACGAGCCTGTGATCGCATAAGAGACATTTATGTGTTATGACTTATCACAAAGAGCGACAATGAAATCATAGTCACACTTAGAGTGACCTGAAGTTCTTTGATCTTCTTCTGGAGCTGAATACCAAGAGATTGCTCATCTTCAATCTTGCTCAGAAGTTGACTGGTTTCAAAGTCCTTCCTGTTTAAAATTGTTTTTGAAGCTTTATAATAAATTATGATTTAATAATAGGCTAACCAATTTTTTGTTCCTTACTTTTTCAGCTTTTCTTCAATCTGTTGTTTGTCATTCTCCAGGTCCATTACACTTTCCTGGGAAAGTTTCAGATCGCCCTCAAGCTTTCTTTTAGATCGCTCAAGATCCATACGGAGTTTCTTCTCTTGTTCCAGAGAGCCTTCCAGCTGTTTCACAGGTTTATAGACAATATTGTTTTATATTGATTTATGGTTCTTGTTATAACATTAGATAGACTAGTATTAAATTGCACTAAACTCACATCATCAACTTGCTGCTCAAGCTTTGCTTTGGCTTTGGTCAGAGTATTGACTTTGTCTTCCTCTGCCTGCAGATCATCAAGAGTTTGCTGATGTGCCTCTTGGAGGGCTTTCTTCTCCTTCGTCAGCTTGACAATAAGCTCATCTTGAGTTGCCATTTCCTCAGTAAGGTTTTTAACCTAGAAAAAAAAACCATGTTCAAATGAGTACAACCTTTATTTTGAGATTGCGATTACCAAGTCGTTTCCCACTCCATATTAACCTTGTTCTCAGTGGCATGTTTCTCCTTCTCAACTTTGGCCAAGGTCAGCTCTAAATCATCAATGTCCTTCTTTAACTCAGAGCACTCGTCCTCTAGTTTTCTCTTCTTTGCTGTCAACTCAGCATTGATTTCCTCTTCATCCTCTAACCTTTCTGTTGTCTCTTTGAGTTTGGCCTCGAACTGGATCTTGTTTTTTATCAGACCTTCACATCTCTCCTCAGCATCATAAAGATTTTCACTTTCCTGTTGATGGAAAAATCATTTCCGTGTTTGGCACCAGAAATATTTTTTTGAATTTATTTGTAATCTTCTATTTTGTGACCATTCATTGAAAACTCACAGATGCCACTTGTAGCTGAAGGTCATTTTTCTCCTGTAGCAGAGAAACCATTTTCTCCTCAAGCTCCTTCTTCTTGGCAAGTGCCTTTGCCAGATCCCCCTTCATTTTTTCAAAGTTCTCTTTCATGGCCGCCATTTCCTTCTCGGTCTCTGCGCTCTTCAGCAGAGGCTTGATTTTAAAGTACAGCTTCATCCATGGCCAGTGTTTCACATTCATGAAGGAGCGGATGTTGTATTGGATGGAAAAGATGGATTCTCTGATATGAAAATCATTAAAGATGTTCAGAACTACACAGACTAAGCATTAAAGCAAGTTGAGCTAAATAAATTTGAATGGAAGAGTACCTTCTCTCCATCATTTTGACAAACTCTCTCCTCATAAGGTAGCCCCTGCACATAGCCTGAGTCATGGTCACAAGGATTACAAGTTTCTCATCTCTCATCTCTTCAAGAAGACCCAGAAGACCAGCTTTGAAAAACACCTGACATGTGATAGAAACATGGTTATTAATGACACTCCTAAAAGTCAAAAGAAATAAGGATCTTGTAACTTTTCTGACCTTGGTGTGTCCAAACTTGTACTGGGTACGATCTACATCAATGGAGCCAAGAAGCTTCTCAGAAGCCTTCTTGTTATCAATGAACTGGCCTTCAGGTATGACACTGGCATTCAGTACTTTGTACCTGAAATAGATAACATTCAAAAAAATGTTTTACCTTTTATTATCTGCATAAAAATCAAGGCAACTGTAAGTTCTTAAATTTAGGATACATGAAAATTGTTTAAAATGATTGGCCTGCATATCTTTGTTGATTGAAATATTAATTTAATACACAATGTACACAAACCTCTGCTTGAAGTCACCATACAGGATTCTGCTAGGGAAACCTTTCCTACAGATCCTGATACCCTCCAGTACACCATTACAACGCAACTGGTGGATGACCAAAAAGTTCTCCATGAGACCTAAAGTTGAATAAAAACTAAATTATTATAGTGTACCCTGACAAATTACTCATGTTTATTTAATATTAACCTATTTTACGATAGAAGTTTATATTTTTTAATAATTAGAAATGTTGAAGAAAATATTGACCTGGAGTCTTTGACTCATTTGGAATCAAGCAACGCACAAAATGAGGATGAGTGCTTCTCAGATTGGTCATCAGTTTGCCCAAGTTCTCCTATTAGTTTGACAAACAGAACATATAAAGTTTCACACCACTGTTTCAAGTAATATTTTAAAGGGTCAAATAAACAATAGTATTACCCTGAACAAAGCAGACACAGTCTGGAAGGAGCCACCCTTCTTTTTTCCACCTTTTTTTCCACCAGCATCAGCTGTCGGTTAGGCAAAATAAAATAAGCGACTTCGGGTAAATTATATAATTTACAGAAATCGTGTGGATTTGTTTGGCGAACCTTCAGATGCATGACTAGCATACAGGTGACCCAACAGTTTGACTGAAGACTTCTGATACAACTGAACCACAGAGTCATTCAGAGGGTCCTTGTTCTTGTCCAGCCAGCCTGTGATGTTGTAGTCCACAGTCCCAGCATAGTGCACCAAAGAGAAGTGAGCCTCAGCCTTGCCTTTGGCAGGCTTGGGTTTCTGGAAGCATGCGTTTTTACCAAGATGCTGGTCATGCAACTTGTTCTTGAAAGTCGTGTCTGTTGCCTTGGGGAACATACACTCCTCTTCAAGGATGGAGAAAATGCCCATTGGCTGCAAGAAACAGCACATTACTCTGAGATAAGACAAGGGACTATGGTATGATACGAAAAACGACAATGTTCTGATAATAAGGTTTATTACCTTCTCAATAAGCTCAATGCAGGCAGCCAAGTCCATACCAAAGTCAATGAATTCCCACTCGATTCCCTCCTTCTTGTACTCCTCTTGTTCCAGCACAAACATGTGATGGTTGAAAAACTGTTGCAGTTTCTCATTGGTGAAATTAATGCAGAGCTGCTCCAGGCTGTTAAACTATAGTGAACATGACATTTCTTATCATTAATCTTAAAATGTAAAAAATACAAATATGTTTTAAATAAATACATTATTTGTATTCCGAATATTATTAACTTACATCAAATATTTCAAACCCAGCAATATCCAGCACTCCGATGAAAAACTGTCTGGGCTGCTTGGTATCCAACATCTCATTGATTCGGACAACCATCCACAAGAACATTTTCTCATACACTGACTTGCACAAAGCCATAGCAGCATTGTACACCTGATTCATAAAAAAAATATGTGTCACAACTGCCAAATTATACAAATACAATACAAAAGCAAAATAATGTCAGTATTTTACCTGAGGAACCGTTTGACCTTTGGTCACAAACTCATTTCCAACCTTCACTCTGGGGTTACACAAAGCTTTAAGCATGTCAGCTGAGTTTAGTCCCATGAGGTAAGCGATTTTATCAGCCACTGGAAAACAAAGATCGAAAATAATTTACTTTCACATAGCCATACTGCAACCGTGTGCCCACATTTCTCGCTGAGCCACACTGCTGTATAATAGTCCAAGTCCCACCCTCAGTTCCATCAGGCTCGCCCTGCTCCTCTCTCTGCTTTTGCTTGAACTTCATGTTGCCATGATGCATCACAGCTCCTGTCAACTTGTAGATGCCTATTTTCTCCTCAGCATTGAAGCCCAATATATCAATGGCTGTCTGCAAGTTGAAAACAGTCAAATGCCTCATGTCAAGAAGGATATAACTTTAGTTTTGCATATCATAAAAATATATATATATTTCTGTAATATTTAATGTCTACTTACATCAGTTGCAATGAACTCTTCCACATCATTGATGCTCTTGACTGTGATCTCCCCCCGACTGATCATGGGATAGTCATATGGGTTAGTGGTGATCAGAAGAGCCTCTCAAAAAAGAAACATGAAAATAAAAATGTATTATACTGCTGTTCAAATATATAAATTTTACAAACAGTTTTGAAAAAAGATTAAAATCCTTAAAAATCCTATTAGTGTAAGGTCTTGTACCCAGCAGTTCTGGTTTATGGCCAGTGCAAAGTTGGTAGAAGATGTGGTAGCTCCTCTCAGCAGACAGCTGGAAAGTTACCCTGGATTTTTCTAGCAGGTCTATAGAAAGATCACATAATTATGAGAATGATAATTTAACATATATTCTAATCTGTTGTTAAAAAGCATGAAGGAATGACTTACAAGTTTCAATATCAGCTGAGGCCAACTTTCCAGTTGACCCAAAGTGAATTCGGATGAATTTACCCTAAAATTTCAAAAGATCAAAATTACTACATAAAGAAACAAACAACAACAGCATCAAAATCAAAAAGTGGAGGATGACATTTGTTGACTCATTACTTACAAAGCGAGAGGAGTTGTCATTCCTCACAGTCTTGGCATTTCCATAGGCTTCCAGCAAAGGGTTGGCTGCAATGATTTGATCCTCCAGCGACCCCTAATGGACACAGTATTTGCAGATTTTCAAATCGAATGGGCTTTACTTACTACTAGGCATTTAAAATAAACGTAATAAATAAATGCATCATATTAATAAACAAATAGGACGAATACATGTATTTTGCCAGCAACGGATTCTGCTTTCTTCTGTCCAGAGCCAGCCACAGCGATTGTCGCAAAGTACTGGATTACACGTTTGGTGTTAACAGTCTTTCCTGCACCAGATTCTCCACTGAAATATAGTAAAACATTATTAATATAGTCTAATATAAATCAAACTGCATAGTTCCAAAGTTCAAACTCCATATTTTTGTCAATGTTTAGCAGTTATTACTTACGTAATCAGGATAGACTGATTCTCACGATCTACAAAAAGGGGATACGTACAAAATATCAACGTTAGACTCTTTAATACATTTTAGAAGTTGCATTTAACCAATTAACTTTATTCATACGCATAAATTATTGTTCATACCAGTGAGCATAAACTGATAGGCGTTATCAGAGATGGAGAAGATGTGAGGTGGGGCCTCGATTCTTTTTTTGCCCCTGTATGCAGACACAACTTTAGCATCATACACTGGGAGCCACTTATAGGGGTTCACGGTGACACAGAACAGCCCAGAGTAAGTCTAAAAAAGAGACAGATTTCAATACATATTTTTTCCAAACTGCGTTTATTTTAGTTAAACGGCGTGGTGCGTAGAAAAATCTAAAGCGCGTGGGGGCGTTACAAACATCAATCACGAATGTATGATGACGTCATGTGACACTCGCAAGCAGGCTGTCATTTGAATGCTGTGCGCTTGCAACAGTAAACTGCGGCTGAAGCTTCAATTTGGTCAGTTTTAAGTTCGCACGGAAACGTATACTTTATATATTTGTTTAATGTATATCCTATGTAAATATAAGATACATTTTAGCATTTATAAAAAATGTTGCTTTACTTACGTAAATCATCCATGCTGCGTAACGCTCTTTGAGGTTGAACAGCACAGCAGGCTCACTGAGGTGGGTCATCATGGCCATGTCCTCAAGTTTATCAAACTTGGGGGGATTCATTGGAAAAATCTCATCATCCTTCACTGTGAGGGTCTGAGATGACATTTCGAAAGTTTGAATGTAGTTTTTTTTATGTAAGTGGCAGAATGTGTCTGAATGACCATTTTTTTACTCACTTTCCTACACAGGGTTGTGACAGTGGCTTTGCCACCTTCCCGACTTTTGAGGACCCCTTTGAGGTACATCTCCTTGGGCTCGGACACAAAGAAGGCAGTTTTGGCATCAAACGGTGTGTTCTGAGCCTCAATCCTCTCCTTCTCTGGTTTTCGGAGGTAAATGGCTGCAGGGCCAAAACACTCCATTTCTGGATCCGGCATGGTGGAGCTCCTAATATAAAAACTGAAAAATGTTCGATAATGTGCACACACAAACAACATTTGTCATATTTTAGTAGTTATAATAAAAAATGCACCCAGGATTACCTTGGTCTTGCTCAAACTCTGGGACGATGATCTTGATGTTTATTTCCCCACCTCTGTTTATTGTTGACAGAAAGAAGGCATTTGGTTCGCTTGGAATGAACTCCCAAAAGGTTAGTCAAGTCAATTTTGTAAAGATTTAGCTGAGAAATAGAACAGGACAGAAAAGAGAATGAAGTTGAAGTGAAGTCACTAACCTTAGCTGTGTAGTTGTAAGCCCTGGGAGGGGTCTAAACCTGTCTCTTATATAGGGCTGTAAGTGACCCATCAACATATTTATGCATCAAATTTTTGGTCATGAATCCTGTTTCCCCATTTACATTTGTCCTCTTGAGCAGCATCACTATTATTTTTATCTTTTGATTAATGAAGTCCCCGCCTGCACACAGAAGCATCAAGAGGCTTATGCATAATTTCATTGTTTTTGTAAAAGCCCTTTAGGAAAAGCCTTGTAGGAAACCGTGAAATACCTTTTTGCTATTGTTCAGTGTTGTGTGTTTACATGCAGTAACTTCATATATTATGGGTCAAAAATCCTCAATTGTAACTTCAATTGATAAATTCAACACGTACATGTAAATCTGTGCTTTCAGTGTCTTCTGGTTATAATGCATCAACCTCTATTGATAGCAAATGTCGCTGGTATAAAGTTGCAAGAGCCTTTGAGGTTGTAAGTATTATAAAGAAATTAAATCGGTATGCCTTTATCCCACAAGCTTTAAGAAACAAGGGGGATGCCAAGAGATTATTCCCGTCTGCGCTAAGAACAGCTGAAGCTCTCAAGCTTCTCATGGGTATGAAACAAAGTCTAAGGTGGTGACAAAATCCTTGGTGCCAACAGCTCAACTTGAGTCATTATGTGCTTTTAGCCGTTCCTTTCGAAACAGGGTGGTGAGATGATGTGTACAATGCACTTTTAATATATCTTAATGAGTTAAAGTTTGTTTCCATGGTTTACATATTATTTAAAACATTTATTGACTTTAGATGTCAGAAAGCTATTTTCCTAACGGGATGCTAGGAAGCTTCCAGAACAGTGAATAAACAGTTCTCTGAAAACATTTGTTATAGAGTTTCGTCTGTTTGTAAGGCGATATGCTAAGATTTAAAGTGGGCTTTGTGAGCTATAAGGTCAGGCTTTCCACTAGAAAGGTCACCATAAAAAGACAAGTAGGGAATAGACGTATAAAATGTTGGGGACTCACTCTTGAGATATAACAGATGCCTCCCCATTCAATACAAATGTGAACATGATAGCTCACCCATTACAGTTCCTTCTTATTTGGACAAAATACAAATATAGCTACCACTGCAGTCTTCTCCATCCAAATGGTAGCATTCTCAGGGGGGGGGGGGGTTGTGTCTTGTAGTTCCTGCATTACGTTACCAAACAAAATCCAAGTGTTTCAGTGTCTGTCAAGAGCCTGCAAGTGTGCAGTGTTGGAGATTAGTGTAAGTCTTGGATGAGGCAGACATATCGTCCTTCCATGTAATGTCTTATTTTAGGAGTTTGAAATATAATATAAGATCTTTGGTTTTTGGATGGCTTAGACATAGGATTACTTGGGTTTGCCATATTTTGAGTATTCAATATGTTATAGTTTTACTGCTACTCTTCAAGGACACACATGGAAACCGTTGTGCTTTTAAAAATGACGTAAAATAATTCAAAATCATTACGCAAAATGTAACTTTAAATTTTGAACTTCAAAATTCCTGGGTGGTGCCAGACTGCAATAAAAGGTCTTGGCTGCTAAACCAGACACCTGTCAGAACATCGTTTCTTGCTTAGTATCAGCTCTAGGTGTAATGGACTTTATATTTTTGCAAAATATAAAAATAAGACGAATGTTGACATGATAAATATATGTTAAATAAAAGTGGATTTTTCTTGGAAGAATTTGATAACATATGTTTTTATTTATCTTGTCAAATCTGACCATAGTGCTACTTAGGGAGGTAATGCATTTAGTGTGCAACTCAGTGTCCATAAGTGACCCTGCCTGTATGTAAACTTAAGTCTCAAAATCTAATTATAAGATAACTAGCATCACATTTTGATTTCAACTATTAATTTCACTATGATTTTGTAACATGGTCATACTCAGTCAATATTTAAGATATCAAGGATATATTTTCACAGAATGTTCTTGACATCATGTATGATTTTGTGTAAATAAAACAACGCAATCTACAGTACCAAGAGCACATTAGTGCAGGGTTTAAAGTGATAGTTCACTCAAAAAGAAAAATTCTGTCATAATTTACTCACCCACTTCTCATTTCAAACCTGTAAGACTTTCTTTTCTGAAGAATACAAATGTAGATATTTGGAAGAATGCAATGGATTTGTGTCCATAATAGAACTGAAAGGGGGCCAGGGCTGTTCAGTTACCAGCGTTCATCGAAATATCTTCTTTTGTTTTCTGTGAAAGATCATAAAGGTTTGAAATGACAAGAGGGTGAGTAAATGATGAGAGAATTGTCTATCACTATAAGACATGCCTTTTTGGGCACTAAATAAAGTTGCATATGCCAGTACAATGACAAGCGCAAACCTTATTAAATCACGTTGTGTGATTCATTTAAATACTCTCCTCCCATAAAGTTAGCTTCTGAAGAGGAAATTACTACAAATGCATATGCAATAAGGATAGTCTCAATAACACCTTGTTTCCACACCTTATGAGCACTATTTTCACGGCATCTCTGACGTAAAAACTGACAATCGTTTTCATACTTCATGGTTTCAGTGTTTTTATCATTTTTCTTCAGCCTCAGTTTGAGAGACTAAATAAATGGTTTTCAAGAATCACTTATTGGACATGGATTTTTCAGATTTTTATTAAAACTGAGTCTGAGGAAATTTTCTAATGAAACAAATACAGCCATTGATGTTTAGTGAGCACCTTTATTGACCATTTAGCTCAGACACAGCACAAACTCATATTATATGCTTGTTTGATGCTGTCTGTTCTTGAAGGGCGATGTTTACTCGGCAGCCTCTTTTGCCTATATGGAAAAAAATAATTCAGGATTTTTTTTGAATAAACGATAAGTGTGGTCTTGAAAAAAAAAACTGAGAAATACCTTTACAGCATCATGGCTCCTTGCCCTGACTTGGCAGCTCATGATGTACCTTGAGTGCTGGCCTGTTTCTCCTGGATTTACAGGGTAATCAGTGGTTAATTAAATCATCAAATACAATTGGACGAGAATCACTGCTACGTTCTTGTGTTAAATTATTTTAATATGACCATAAGACTTACAGCTTCTTCAGATTCTCCAGAAATGAAAGTCCAGCACTCCAATGAAGAAATGGCTGGGCTGTTTGGTGTCCAACATATCATTGATTCGGACAACCATCCACAAGAACATTTTCTCATTCACAGTCTTGCACAGAGCCATGGCTGCATTGTGCACCTGATTCATAAAAATATATACTTCATCAGCGAGTGATACAATTACTGAACAAAATACAAAACAAAATGATTTATGCTTTTACTTGAGGAACAGTTTGACCCTTGGTCACAAACTCACTCCAACCTTCACTCTGGGGTTACACAAAGCTTTAAGCTGAGTTAAGTCCAATTTGGTAAGCGATTTTATCTGGAAAAGAAATAACATTTAAAATAATGCACTTTCATGTAACCAACTGCAACCATATGTGAACTGAAGTCCCACCCTCAGTTCCATCACGCTCGGCCTGCTCCTCTCTCTGCTTCTGCTTGAACTTCATGTTGCCATGATGCATCACAGCTATATTATTTCCTGGCAGTTCCTGGCACTGTTTGGGATGTGCCTGTTCAATGAGAGCTTTTAAATGTCACTTGTATAGCGTTCCAAATGTATTGCAGGCTTACATATGATTAAAGGCATGAAATTATTGAATTTAAAAGGAGGGCTTGTTTCATGTGCGTCGCTATTATTTTAGAAGCAAGAGGGCAGAAATGTCAGGTGAACACATTCGCCCATTAAAGTGCAGGGGACACATTTGTTTTTAATAAAAGGTACAATCCCCAGATTATGTACGCAGAGAACATGAACTGTGTAGGTGACCATTAGCAGGGACTTCAAATATGCTGAAGGTTTGCCACATTTGTGGGTTTAATTAATTTTTCCCTTTGTTTAACTTTTTATTATGTCATGTTTATATATATATGTGTGTGTGTGTGAAGAGTTGGGTTCCAAAATTAGATATTTTAAAAACGGAGTCATCTCATTTTTTAACCAAATTCTTCATATATACAGTCCCTGACAAAAGTCTTGTTACTTATCTATTTTGTAGAAACACCTGCTAGTAACCTGACTTTTAATTAATCAATTGGTGTTAGAAATAGCTCATATGAAAAGCTAAATCCCTCCCAAATGAAGTTTAATGCACTGAAATAAATTAGTTACACTGAAAAATTATTTATCATTTAATCCAGACAGAAAGTTCCAATTTTGGCAAGATAAAAGTTGTCGCATATACAGAAAATTAACAAATTTACTACAAATACAAAAATATGTCAGCAAATTAAGTAGTGGTGCTGTGAGATCCAAATGTAATATTGTATGACTTCCATGAGATTGAAGGACTTCATCCATGTGGTTTGGCAAGGATGCATACAATTTATTGATCAAGGTATCAGGAATAGCAAAGAAAGCAGTCTTGCATGCCTCCCAGAGTTCATCAATATTCTTTGGTTTCATCTTCCATAATTCCTCTTTCATCCCACCCCACATATGCTCAATGATGTTCATGTCTGGTGACTGGGCTGGCCAATCCTAGAGCATCTTGATCTTCGCCTTGAGGAATTTTGATGTGGAGATGTTAGTATGCGATGGAGCACCATCCTGCTGCAGAATTTGGCCTCTTTTATGGTTGGGAACATAAGAGATAGCTAAGAGTTCTTGGTATTTTAGACTATTGATGTTGCCTTCCACCCTGCAAATGCCACACAGTTTTTCAATTGTCTTTTGTTTAGTGCTGGCTTCCGGGCTCTGATTCGACCATGGAGGCCATTTCAAGAGAGAATCCGACAAACTGTTCTGGTTGACACAGGGTCTTCAGGTGACCAGGTCTCGTGGAGCTCTGCTGCAACGGAAAATGAGCTGGCCTTGGATTTTCGAGCCAACAAACGGTCCTCTCGAGCAGTTGTCTTGCGGGGTCTGCCTGGCCTGGACTTGTCAAAAACGTCTCCAGTCTCTTCAAATCTTTTTCTTATCCTCTGTAGTTGATGCTGAAACACATTGAAGGTGTCTGCCACATCAACAGTGGCTCTGGTCTTCAGCCTCTTGATAATCAAACTTTAGTCTCAGGGTGCATAGGCATGTTTGCAGAGGTCTAGTGGGGTTCTTTTTATACACACCTGAGACCTAATTGATCCATTATTAGTCACAGGTGAAGCTCATATGACAAGGCAACAACATTATGTCTTTGCAAAAATTGACTCAATGGCCTTTACCAAGCTGTGAATATTACAATACTTTATGACAGTTTTGTTTTGCACTGAAACATTATTACAAAAGCTGTTGGGATTAAAATGAGCCATTTCTTGTAAAAAAATCTTGATTAGAAATATATTTCAGTGGCACTTCAGGTCAATTTGTACACAAGCGACAAGACTTTTGTCAGGGACTGTACTTTCATTTTTTATTATTTGTTCAGCAAATATTTTCTATGAGGATGAGGTAAACTCCTTAATAAAAAGGGATATACTGTATGATCTTGTTTATTTCATATTATGTACTTGTAGGGATTAACTAAAAATATAGACACGTTTAACCAGCTGTCCAGTGAAGACAAGTGGCAAGTACTTGTTATTGGTTCCTGTTTTTATTATATCGGGTAGAACTGTTGAGTGAAAATGAAATTGAGGGGCTGAGGGATTGGCCCATGTACCATAAAATATTGGGCAAGAACCTCCTCCCCTTAACTAGATCACTGAAGATGGGTCGTGGATGTAGCTTTAACATGACACAGACCCAAATAAAGTACAAAGTTATGTTTTACTCGGGGATCAAATACTTATTTCACTGAATGAACTGCAAATCAATTTATAACCTTTAAATTACATTTTTCTCTCTCTATTAGTTAATATAAACCTACCATAAAAATGATAGACCCTATTTTTATTTGTAAGCAGGCAAATTTACAAAATCAGTAGGGGATCAAATAATTATTTCCCTCACTGTATATGTGTAAGAGAAGAAATATGTCATCTGTAGACCTCATCTGTAGGTAATTTAACACCTAATCCCTTCTTGCATTTCCCTTCTAAATCAAGACTGGAGAGAAATATTTCCCTTGTGCCAGATAATTTTAAAGTTTGCTCTCGAATTACACTGCATTTTAATCTTCTAAATCTTTTTATCCTGAACACCAAAGAAGATAAATTACTGAATACAAGTATGACCCAATTTAATGCTTAAAAAGTCACCCAAGTGTGAGAGCAAGAAAGTATGTGAAAGTATCACCCTAACCAATTATGATACTTAACCGACCATTCTTCAAATATGGGTCGTCATTGTACAACATCACACTTACAATTTAAACAT
Organism: Barbatula barbatula; assembly: GCF_947034865.1. Classification (NCBI taxonomy): domain Eukaryota; kingdom Metazoa; phylum Chordata; class Actinopteri; order Cypriniformes; family Nemacheilidae; genus Barbatula; species Barbatula barbatula. The sequence goes on from NC_136770.1 coordinate 19,151,553, forward strand.
GTGATATTGACTGCATTTAACACGATTTGTGTTTGAACAAAGGTTTTCTTCTCCACAGTGCGCACACACACAACATAGAAGCAATAAATTGATTTATTTTAGCATTATTGTCATTTTGCCATCACTGATATGTGCACCAGTGTGTGGGTCTATTTATATCATAACAACATGAAAATGGTCATTTGGACAGTCTTCATATTTATAAAAAACACGGACAAAACAGAGCGTTTAAATTATTGGAACATTTTTTCCTCTGTGCTCATGAGCATTAATTAGATTTTATCAATATAGACCCGCCCTGATTTTAAAGTTTGTTAGAAACACAGAGGTGAAAGGAGTCACCTTTGTATATGTAAGATGTACATATTTATGTGCACAAGGGAAAGCTGAGGCATATCCAGAATATTGCAACGTTGTGAGCACTTACCTACCACTAAATAAAAATGAAGGGGTCTCAGATAAGCTATCAAGCAGGAAACAAAAATATAAATTTCAGAAGAACAGAATACTTTTAACAAATGAGGTCATTGGTTAAAGGGCATTGACAAATATTAACATAAAAGGCAGGGGAAGCTGGGATGACAAATCAAATACAAAATAAAACCGTTTGAAACAGCAAAAGGAGTACCACGTCTATCTTTGAAATCCATCAGTTTGCTCTTTAATACTGCAATACTCTGAATTCAATACTCTGACAGAGGCCACACCCTTTACTCTTTCCCATTTGGTGATATTCCAGGTTGGTCGTCAATCACACATTAACTCCTCCCTCACTGGCACAAAAACCCTTCATCCACTATTCTGAGGTGACACAGGTACTGTAGCCAGCAGAGAGGGCGCTGATAATCTCCTAAAACTGAACCAAAGGAATACAGAACAGGTTGGTGTGACAAAACCTTAAATCTCCTTTTGTATTAAATCAATAAGGTGACATATTACAGAGAGACTCACATTTTTGAGGAACTCCTCTGCAACTATGCGAGCCCTGGCATTGACTGACAGCTTCATCTCGCTGACTTCTTTATCAATCTCCTCCATAAAGTGAATGACAAAGTCCACTAACTTATGCTTGTACATCTGTTCTGTGTGGAAGTTAGTAATGAGGAAACTGATGTCATATCCCTGAGGAGAGAAAAGGAGAACATTTACTGGTAAAATTCAGCATTACATCGGGGCATTTCATGGAGGCCTGCTTTTGCTGGGTGATGGAGCTAAAATGATCTCTGAATATATTTCAGCTCTTTGACAAAGGTTTATATTTCATTAGTCAAGGCATGTGAAAAAATGTAATGCAAACAAATCATTAAATGAACGTGATGAAACAATTTACTCAAACATACAGTTTGAACTGATCACAGAAATACTTGAACAACCTAAATGTCTAAAATGTTACATGTTAAAATCAGAGATGCTTCTCAAATGTCTCTGTCTAAATGACTGGCAAGTTTTGAGACTAATCTAATAGCGCATTCTTTTAAAAAATGGTGTAAAAAATGTATACATTTTAAAAATTGGGTTATCAACAAAAGCACAGCAATATAAAAGTCAATCAAAACAAGAATAACAAGTAAATTTGCACTGTAAACAAGCAAGTGAAAATTCTCACCTCAACAGGTTTTCTCCGCAGAATGAAGAAGTTCTCGGCTCTCATCATCATAAAGCGCATGAACTTGTGGCACAGAATCTTTTCAATCTCATCAGCCTTCAAGGGACCAATTGATGTGCATCACCGGATCATAAACAATTTACAAGAGAAACAATTCTCAGCTTTGTTCTAGTTGCTAGCATTTTACTGGACCGCACTCGCAAATACATGCATTACCATTGCAATACTTCCACTTTTGTATTACCAGTAGCATGTTCAATATTTTTGGATCCAAAAGATCTCAGAAAAGTTGGAACACAATTGCACGTTCAGATGCATTTACCTGTTTCACAGCAATGCTGACTCTTACAGAGTTGATGGATCCTTCTACTAGAACCTTCTCTTTATCATTCCTACTGATCACAACAGGCTGAAGCAACAGCTCTTTACTGCTCCTGTTGACATACAGACATAAAGGAACTTGAGAAAGACATAGAACATGGTGTGAAAACGCAATTTAAACTGGTATGCTGAATCTCTGGTACATGAAGTCCAACAAGAAGTTTAACAAAAGGAACAGACACCATCACATAATATGAGGTTCTTATGATAAATGAAAAGCGATGAAACTTAATCTAAAAATTAAAGCATGAATTAAATGTAAAATGTGTTGTATGATAGCATTTATATAACTGTGTGGCTATATTGCAAACATGCGTCACAACAGAGCGAAGCGAGAGACAAGATGCTAACTTTAAACCATGTGGGTGACTTAAAAACACATGCACATATGCAATCAATAGTCGCACACACTTACCTCACTTCAACCTCGGGTTTGTTGTGTCGTTCGACCACCTGTGAGGAAAAGTTCTCCAGACAGAGAGCTGCTTGCAGTGTAGCACGCACTGCATTCAGGTACGGACGCAGAGTTGCCGTCTGCCAAAATAAATAAATGAACTAAATCCGTATGTGGCAAACTTCACAGGCTGCATACAGATAGCACACTGTTCAGAACTCCGATATTGTGGGTTTTAAATGCATGTCTGAACCTGCAGGGGAATTCTTGTGATACTGTGCTCCAAAAAAGGCATGCACTACAAACCATGAAATGGCTTTGTCATGGTGCAATTTAACATACATGTTATTTTATAATGGACTGTCTAAGAAAGAGGACTGTCTAAATCTAGTCACTTCCTGAATTTAAATACAAACCATGGAGGAAGTGCAAATATCTGCATGAAAGACAGACCTAACTGACCTTTTTTAGAATTACAATAAAGAAGTTAACAATAAATAAATAACAGCAAGATGTGTGGGAACATTAGACTTCGAAGGCGAATATGTGTTATATCTCAGATGTTGCAATATTATTTTTTTAGATTTATTAATTAAATAAATAAAACAGGTTAATACTTAATAAAGGATCATTTTTATCAACAGGTAAAAAAAGCGATACTTTACTACGGGATAAAAAACATATCAGTATAATCAATGCACAGTGTCAATAAAGGACCATCAAATCATGGCTCGCTATCGGTGCATATGAAGGGAGGTCATTTTGAAATGGTTTTCCCCGTTACACTTATCCAACAACAAAAAAGCAAGCAATTTTACTACAGACACCAAATGCACAATGTCAAATGAATTCTTATACTACCCCGGTAGGAGAATATGGGTGTGGGTGTTAGCTAGTGATTTAGCAGCATACGCAAATTGAGCAACTTCACGTCAGGCAGAAAAAAACCAGAAATATAACAATAAGGTATTTCACGTTATTCAAACAATTGCAGCTACTTTAATATATTTTTTTCTGAAGTGTTCAAAGATAATCCTACCATTTCTGTGTACCAGTTGGAGCAGAAGACGGAAGTGCTACAAATACCGGGCGACTTCCGCGAGTAAAAAAGCCACACGTTGGGACATGCCACTTTTTCACTAAATAGGGGGCACCTATTTTCTCCTGCTTAGGTTGCTGTTAATAAAAGATTAAATATATTCAAATGCTAATGATAATTCTACGATTACGTTTTTATAAATGAACTAAAACGACTGTTTTTTTTAACTGAAAAGATATATGTGAGATATTACATCTGATTAGATCTGTAGACTACGATTATTACACGAGGATTGCTTGATTCTGATTGGCCAGTCGCGACAATTTCAGGTTCGTTTTTCCCGATAACAACCGCTCGAAACTAAAAACACACGGTAACCCGGATGCTGCAAGTCATTTTGACAGGTACAGTTTAATATTACACAAATAAATTAACATAAATATGTATTTTAATAACAGATATGACATTATAATGATTGATCAAATGCATGTTCGTGACATTTGAACGTCGTTTCTTACCGAAAGTAAACGGTTTCCTGGAAGGTCTGCATTCAGTAAATTTTGCTAATAAAATGTTTCAAATTCACATTTCATGTGGAGTTTTTTCTCATGTAGAAAGTTGCCCTGTAATAAGTGCGATAATGTACAAGCAGGCGGCTGGTATCGTGAAATAAACTTGAAATATCGCTTGATCACATTATCGGGTCTTATTTCTGCGATAACAACCGGCTGTCTGTACATTATCTCTTACATAATGCATTCTTGATTATATTTCTGTAATTTTCTCTCTGAATCCACTTTTTTATTTAATTTGTTTTATTTATTGTACTTTTTACATTGTTAATAGAAAAAATACTCATGGCACCATATAGTCTGTACGGAATCATATTTAGTCCTTAAATGTTTTTAAAAAATCGATTTAAATAAATCTTGTACATTTATAGAAAACTCACTGCACGAAACAGAAATCACATATTTGATATGTCAAAAGTTTATTGTCTGAACAAACAAAAGACATCTCTTTTCAACATCGATCAATAAAAGGTTGCAAAGAGCAGTTGTTGCAGTAAATGAAAACAATGTACAAACTTCAATTAACAAAGTGTTTCCATTTTCTTCATCTTACACTTACATTTAGCAGACGCTTTTATCCAAAGCGACTTACAGATGAGACAAAATGTCATAACTCTTGTTTTCTTCTAAACAAAATGTCATAACTCTTGTTTTCTTCTAAACAAAATGTCATAACTCTTGTCAACTAGCGTACTACATCAACCGCATTTCTAAAAAGCATGACGTACTGCAGCGCTGCAACATGAGTGGGTGTGTCTCTATAAACCTATATCCAGGAATTTTACAGCAAACCGAAAACAAAACCAAATTCAACATATGAGTTTTAAGTATAAACTCCCTAAAATAAAATTAAAAATGGACAAATTGTTCCCCTTACATCGCTCAATTCTCATATTTACATAAACGATTCCGCTATTTCAGTCTATTTTGACTTCTTTGCCTTGGTTGCTTTCTTCGCCGCGACTTTGGTTTTTTTGGCAGCTGCTTTCTTCGGTTTGGTGGACGTCTTCTTCACACTCGCCTTCCCGGTGGCAGCGGGGGTCGTTTTCTTTTCACTACCAGAGCTCTTTTTCGTGCTCTTGTTTGCACTCCCTTTCTTTGCCTTGGCTTTTTTGGGCGCGGGTTGGACAGAATTCTCTGTTTTGGCGGCGCTTGTCTTTGTTTTTTTCTCAAATTTCTTCTTATTGAGCTTGAAAGAGCCGTTAGCTCCCAGTCCTTTCACCTGCACGAGCGTGTCGTTGAGCAGGAGAGCGCGGATGGAGTAGCGCAGATACGTGCGACCGTTCTGCTGATCAAACCAGCTCTCTTTCTTCGCTTCATTGTAGATCTTGAAAAGAGACGAGCCGTTTTTCTCGCCCAGGGTTTGGATCGCAGTAATGACGAGCTGGCTGTACTTGCCAGGCGTCTTGCTCTTGTTTTTCTTCTTTTTGGCCGGTGAGCCAGTTACTGCAGGTTTTGCCTTTTTCGTCGGTGTCTTCTTCGTTTTGGTTATTGTTGGAGCGGAGGCTTGGGCTGGCGCGGACTCTTCCATATTAGCAGACATGATATGCGAAATATGTTTTTGAGACCGTGAGAATATCTGCTCTGATATGTGCGTGAGCATTACCACTGAGTTTCATGATTGAGATTTAACGGCGATACGCGGACGTGGTTGAGAACAACAACACAGTCGACAGAGGCGCTGGTGGAGTTGTGCTTTCTTCCACGACTTTGGTCCCTTTTTTCTTGTTACTTAAACCTATTTTACAAACGTGGATCATTTACACAGGGAGTGCAGACGATGCTCTTTCGAGCACTATGTGAAAGACGTAACATAAACGCAAAACGATGTCGAGAGAAGGCAAAGAAAAGTTTGCACCCACAGAATACTTTGCGATTGCGGGTGGGGGCATCAACTTTGCGAATATAAATCTCTTTTTGGATATAAAGTCAGTCAATGTATTGAATGGGCGATAGAAATAAAGATGCAGTAAAAGCTATAACTGTATCGCTTGTTCCGCATTTATGACACGCTTTCGATATATAAAAGTTTAATTTCACATAACTAGCACATTAAACGCCCTCGCGTGGCTTTGGTGTGTATTGAAAAACCACTTTCTTCTGCATTTCTCTCGTCTTCCTGTTAGATTGAACCTGTTATAGCTGCCTATTTAGAATGAAGTCTCTCTGGGAAAATAAACACATGCGAGATCGACATGTTTTATGAAATACATAAATAACGTTACATTTCGAGATTAAATTAGTTTATTATATCAAAGAGGTTGTAATACCTGAATGTAAGTGCCTGTTTGATGTCTCTGTCAACCGTTAAATTTATGTTTAAACGTTAATGTCCCTCAAATATTTTCGAGTTGCTGTTAACATCTATTAGACGGCGAGCAGCTGTCCATACAATTTGGATGTACATATTTTATATTATATTTTGAATAACAGCGGCACCCCTTAGTTCGGGGCATTTTTCAAAAACTTGAGAACCCCACCCTCTAGTGTGGCATTAAGTACTTACTTCAGGGGTCGCCAAAGAGTAGAATAGTTAATTAAAAACCTGGCCATGCAGTTTTGTTAAGTATAAAGTCATTTACCTCTCTGAACCTCAAAATACCTTTGCATGGGAGATTATGTTAAATGTCAAGTCAGCTTTATTTATATAGCGCTTTTTACAATGTTCATCGTTACAAAGCAGCTGTACAAGAAAACATTGACTATAAGTAAAATATAAAAGGTTATGGAAGTCAAAACACAGGTCAAATATCAGACACACAATAAATTCCTATATGCAGTGTTAATTAAATAAGACTATAAAATTATATTCTAGCAGCCCATCCGGCCAGGCAAACAGTGCAAAATCATATGCAAACGGTGGCGAGGAACCCAAAACTCCATTGGAGGAGAAAAGAAACCTCAGAGGGAAACCAGGCCTAACCAGGGGATTCCAGTTCCCCTCTGGCAAAAACTGCAGCCTCTGCACAAGCTCGACAGTGCTTGCACAACAAGGCAAAACAAAAAAAGTTAGATTTAAAATTATCATTAATAATCTAATAGCGTCTGAAGTTTTGTAGAGTCACCACGTACTTCGTCCAGCTCTATCATCACAGCATTTGTCAGGTCTGGGTATGGATTGCGCCCTGCCCGCTCCGGTATGTTATAATGTGAAGATGTTATAAAATGCTACCACAGGCAAAGTAAGGGATATTGTGTTTTGTTACGAGGTGTATATAATGAGAAAATGAATACTCTCATATACAAAATTTCCAGATGGCCACTTCATAATCGACCCCTCTGTTCCAGATATTTTGAGAGAAAATGTTCAAGACTTTTGACTTTTCTCTCAACATGCTTACCTCAAACTCACTATATGCTTACTTTTATTGTGTAACTGTTATAAAAGAGAGAATTCAATAAAGTGAAGTTCAAGGTCTGAAAAGTTTATTTTGTTTTTCAAACAATTGACAGCGACGGGGACGGATGACGTCATTGCACATGTTCAACGCTAGATGGCAGCTCAAGCATATCTATTGGTTATGATTATGCTCGTGGATGATTTTTTTTACAAATAAATAATCAATGGCTGGGCGGCACATAATGTATAATAACAGACATAATAACAATATTATAATCACAAAAAATCTCAAATTGATCTTGTTGACTTAAGTGTGTGATTTCAATCATCGTTCTATCCCAAATGAGTTGAACAGGTTGTCACACATTTACTGCAATATGGACGTTAACACATTTAAAGTTGTATTTATAGTCGTTCTTACCATTTCCTGTAACATGCACACAGAGAGCAAACATCCCTCAATAAAACAGGTCTAGCACCTTCCTTCTGGAGACAGTGAAAGGTTAGGGGTCAAAGTGTAGCGTGGGTCAACCTATTCAGGAGTTTTTCCCTGCTCTGCCTATGTGTGTATATGAATTAGCGTGTGTGTCTGTCTGTCTTTTAATAAGACTGTTAAAAGAGGAATGCCTCACGTTTTTACAACCCTTAACAAACTTGGTAAACTTTTCACACATTTAAACACATATGCTGAAGAGTTAAAACCTGATCAACAAAGACCTTATTTAACTTTGCATTTTATGTGAAATATATAAGCATGTTATTTATTTATAGATTCTAGTGTAATTTAAGTACTGTTATTAAGAGGAATGCTTCAAGTTTTTACAACCCTTAACAAACTTGGTAAACTTTTCACACATTCAAACACATATGCTGAAGAGTTAGAACCTGATCAACAAAGACCTTATTTAACTTTGCATTTTATGTGAAATATATAAGCATATTATTTATTTATTGATTCTAGTGTAATGTGAGTACTGTTAAAGAGGAATGCTTCAAGTTTTTACCACCCTTAACAAACTTGGTAAACTTTTCACACATTCAAAGCTTCACGTATGCTGAAGAGTTAAAGAGTTAAAGCCTGATTAAGAAAGAGGTTATTTTACTGTGAAACATATAACCATATTATTTATTTATAGATTCTAGTGTAATGTAAAGTAATTCAAGATTTTCTGAGGGTAAATTCACTACCATGATCAGTTAGAAAGTGAGTGTGTGTGTCTATTAGGGGGTGGGTGTACCGGTGCATGTCAGACAGCAAAGAGCCACAGTTATCTAGGAATCTGAGCCAAAAGAGCCTCACAAACAAAAAGGAGTGCAGGAGAGGGAGAGGGAGGGATAGACGAGAGAAGATCAAATAAAAGAGAAAAACAGGAGACGAGACGCATAGGAGCACATAGTGAGATTACAATGTGGAGGACTGAGTGAGAAATTGACTAGAGGACACTACACAACTGTGTACAACTTCAGATCTGAGAAGACGGAAAAAATAGAGCAACAAGAGTATGGCAATAGAAAAAATAGGATAGGTAGTAGGGGAGAAACTAGTAAACTAAAGAGAGGAAAATTGAAGGAACAGGTGCATACTGACTCTTTGGAGCATGATGCGTGCATGTGTGTGCATGCTGCCCTTGCTTTTGCTAGGAGCCGACATGATGTGCATGTGCGTGCTGGGACAGAGGGATATCTTGGTGGCCGGACCCCCCAACAGCATATGTGAGGGTAGCTGCAGTGCAACAGCTTCTCCTCCTAAAATGCATCACTCCCAGGACTTACGGCTCAGGAAAATTTCAGAGAATCGCAGAAGCTCACAGGTAAGAATTTATGCATGTAAGCACATATGAGACAACAGATGTGCATGTGTTATGTAGTCTAAATGTCTGAGTATTTTTTTTATAAATGATCAGTACGAACACCTAAACTAATGGTTAAAATTGTTATTACTAAAAACTGCATCATTGCTACTTTTCTCAGTCTTGAAATAGGTGATAACATAAGGGAGATTAGTTTATTAATGCTTTATACCTTATATACCTATTATTTAAGATGCTCTTGCATGTGTTTGTATTTTTGTATTCGCGTAGGTGTCTGATGCATCTGAACGTCTCATCCAGCTCCAGCGGTGTATGCTGCAACACGAATCAGTGGCTGTGAGTCGGACGGACGCGTCTGATTCACTCGTAGCCTTTCTGGCTCTTATGGCTGCAGTGCTGACAGAATGTGACCTCCACTGCCATAGTCAGAGACTCAGGGAGATGTCCACCAGACTCGGTTATTAAAATCCACAACATATGTTATTCTCCCATCCACTTGAACACTCATATATTAAATTGATAGGCTTACAAGCATTATTGTGTGATTTCAGTAAGTTCAATAGAGCAGCTACTTCACCAATTCTCTCAATTAACTTAAGACCAAATTTACAAGGCAAACAAAGGTGTTCTAAGGAATGCCAGACTCGTGGAAGAACTGACCCTCTCATAACCTTTCTTTAACCTTTGTATAACCTTACAACCACCCTTATCACAGAGTAATACTCAACTAGCAAACAATCTAATAAGCAAATATTTTTTTTATGCTGTTCTAATATGTATTGTTTTTTTACTTCTTTATGTCAAATACATTTGTAAGCCTTATCCCTATAAAAGCATAGAAAGTTTAGTTTAGCTTAGCTAGGATTTCAATTAAATTCTGGATTCCTGTAAATTAACTATATTAAATATGTTTTGCCAGTGTTTTGAAGTGTTAGAGGGAGCTGTACCAAAAAATCCTACTTTAAATTACTTTTGATGTCCTGCATGGCCATTTTCTTAATTGTTCATATCAGAATCTGAGAGAAGATTATGAATAGTCATAATATTAAGGAACTATATATGTGTTTGAATCTATAAGGATTGGTTTCCTGATCTCTTCTGTCATAGAAAGTGTGGTGGGCAGAGGTGGAGAGAAAGACTTGCTGCTGTTGTTAAAGGGTATCACACGTTCTACACCTAACAGCCCCAAACCAAGGACACCAACAGGTGAGACACACATTCACATGGACAAACAAATAGAAACACACAGAACAAACACACCCATGCACTTCAGCAGCTCTAGTACATTTACTGCACACGTGTTCACAGATGTTTTGTGTATATGGCAGTTCCTCCCACTGCAGGGCTTTACCCTCAAGATTGTCAAGAGATCTACCAATTAGGAATCAAAGAGAACGGAATTTACACCATACAACCAGATCCAAAGCAGCCAGCGCTAGAGGTACAATAAAGCCAAACACACACTAGTTTATAATTGGTCCGACTCCTACAGTCTCAGAAAAAGGAGAGGGCAGGTTTTGACAGCACAAAAAAAATTCTCTTTTTCCATTTTTGCAATTACTTTTATTTAACTGGTCCTTTGATATTATTGAACATATGTGGTCATTTCCCCCCAAGCTCAGACAGGTGTCATCAGGTGTGTTTGAAGACCTGAAAGTATCCAAATACATTTTGCCCAAACTGTAAATTTACTAAATGTAACTTTCTTAAAAACATTTACATGTTGATGTGTGGCTTACTTGCCCATATACATTTCTGGTAAAACTATAAATGTAACTATAAATGTGCAATAAAAGCCTCTCTCTCTTCAGGCTGTGTGTGACATGACTTCAGCCGGTGGTGGGTGGACAGTGTTCCAACGTCGGTTTGATGGAAAAACTGACTTTAATCGAACATGGCAGGAGTACCGTGATGGATTCGGCTCACCGCAGACAGAGCACTGGTTAGGCAATGCCGTTCTCCATGCCCTAACATCCAGTGGCCATCACATCCTCCGCATCACTCTCCAAGACTGGCACGAACAGAAGCGGCATGCAAACTATAACACCTTTAGAGTCGCAGGAGAAAACCAGAGGTACATGGACTGAGATTCACCTCCTTTAACAATCTTCCATTTAATAATCTACAGTTTTCATTCAGCATATGTTTTACTCTCTCTGTAAGGTTCCGCCTAACTGCTCGAGATTACCACGGGGATGCTGGCAATGCTCTCAGCTATAGCAAACAGTATAATCACGACGGCAGATTTTTCAGTACTTATGATCGGGATTACGACCGCTACGCTGCTGGAAACTGTGCCCGGTACTATGGTGCAGGTTGGTGGTATGACTCCTGTTTGGCAGCTAACCTTAATGGACGCTACTACGACGGGCGTTATAGTGGCATCACAGATGGAATCTACTGGGGCACCTGGTATATCCTGACCGACTATCGCTCAGGAGAAAGATACTCATTCAAAAGTGTCGAAATGAAAACGAGACCAAGAAGGAGCTAGGAAAGACACAAAGAAACAGATGTTTTTTTGACAACATATGATGATGTAATCGTTATGATTTTTACTGTGTGCATTTGCATGCATTCTTTTTTCTTTAAAGGACTTTTAGTTTTACTGTAGCCTGGACAAGACATTTTATTGAATTTAAGAATTTCATTGGTACGATATATGAGAATGTTTATAAACATTTTCTAGGACAATACATTTGAAATGTCACAGTTTTTGGTGTATATCCCCCATTTCAAAAGCATGCATTTATTTCAATTCTATTAAATTTAATTCCTATTTAAAGGTCCAGTGTATGAAATTTAGCGGCATCTAGTGGTGCAACAAATGGCTCACTCCACCCCTTCCTTTTCTAAACACTACGGTGGCTGACACAGAACTAAGATGACGTTTTCGCTTCTTTTCTAAAGGAGATAATGTATTTAACTGCGTGCTCGAAAAGTGGTGTACAATGAATGTTGATAGAAATAGCTCATTCTAAGGTAATAAAAATACATAACGCTTCATTATGTAAGGTCTTTGTACACCTCTGAACACAAGTTATATTGTATTGCATTTCTGTCAATAGATCCTCCAAAAAATGACACAGCACGTTTAACCCTTTCACGCACTGGGGTTGTTATAAATTCATGCATGAAAGGGTTATGTTGCATAAAATGTTTTAATTGGTCGATATACACAAATAAGTGCTAACACTTTTCAACCCTGTCTGGGTGTCTTTTTCAAAAATGAAACTGTACTTTGTAAAGGATGGCACGCATCACATTGAAGAGAGGTCAAAGTTCAGAAGCTTTGCATCACTCACAATTAAATTCCAATCAAAATAATATTCTCAAATCCTGTGCACAAATGATGTTACTACAAGCTGAACCACTTGGTATCAAATGGTCGATCGTGCACATACTCATCCACCTTCTCTGTGCGCTCTCCAGGTGAGCGGCTGCCATACCAAAGCCATCCAGCCAAACATTCAATTGTGCTGACATCTTTCCCACCGACACGTTCAAAGACATAAATCTTTGTTGCATATTTCACTAAAGGGATAAGAGTAAACTGTGGATGCTTTGGGTTTGGAAAAAAAATCAAAAGGTTTGTTGTGAGCCACTGCGGCCTAGTGTTAAAATTTTAGTGTGATGGCATCATAGGTATTTGAAGTGCACACAAACAAACTCGCGGGAATATGACATTAATAAGGTGGGGTTCTGATCTTGAAAGAGTGTGTGAGACAATTGTGAGTCAAATCTGCCTACGTTTAGCTGTATTCACAAAGAGATGCCAGTGTCTATTAATACTCTCTGCCTATGAGTATCAACCAGATATGAAATTTCACATGCACATATTCAAACTCATAGAAACAGAAATACAGAAGTGTATTCCTGTATAAAAATTATTTTTATCGAAATCATGTCTAGCCAGGGTCTATACAGGCAACAAAGTATTTATCCAGCTGTTTGGAAACAATTTCATCTCTTCAAAGGATTTAAGCTTCAAACTGTGGCCATGTTCTAATTTCATGTATGTGTTTTTATCTTAAATATCTATTTTATTAAAGAATTAATTCTCATTTTATGTTATAAATATAAAAGTTTACCCATAAACACAAACAAGCTCATGCACATGGACAGGCCTTCTCCTCTCCTCTCTTCTCCTCAATCAACATCACAAGGGTGAAGCAGAGATCAGCTCGCCTGTTACCACAGTATCCTGGCTGAGAGCCTGGGTGGTGTGATAAAGAGATAAAAGGAGTGATGAAGAGAGAGATAGAGAGAGAGGGAGAGGGGAAACTGGCAGTCTGCAGGCGCCCAGTCCGGAAACCCAAAGCGGGCAACAGTTACCCAGCACATCCCCTTAAAGCTGAAAACACTTATGCACACATACACTTACTCTCTTACCACACGTAACATGCACATGTGCATTTGTCCACAAGAACACTTTCAACATTTTAATGCTGTTTCTGTTCCAGGAGCAGATCTTGCTCAAGTATAATGAATAAAACATAGACAAAGCTAAGATGCATTTTATATTGAATTACCTTCCACAAAACACTATATATTACATACAGCATGTCTGTATTTTGCCATTATGTATTTTACTAGTCCTGACAATGACAAAACTGGACCCAAGTACCAGTATGGTTCTTCGGTGGACAACATCCCTAAATTCATTTGGATTTATACCTCAATAATGGCCAGAAGATGGCAGCTTTGGGTTAAAAATGACAGAAAAATTTTCATCAGTAGGTCTATTTGATCACAACTTCACAGATTCAATAGATGTTTAGGTTATGAACAAACTTGTAGTGTCAAATAAATGTCCCGACAACCAGACAACATGTTTACTTTGGCTTTTGTTACACATTAATTTTAGTTTTGTATGTAATCAAACAGTGATGTAAAATGGTTCTGATAAAAGGCCTTGCCTTATGGTCTTGAAAACTGTCACTTATAAGTAAGTAAACAATAAATTAAATGACATAATAAAGTGAAATTACTCAATAAAACAAAGTCACAGTACTTTTAATTGCATAAAAACCAACGAGATATATCACCTTGTGTTTATTGTGAACTTCACGTTAGTTTGTATTTAAAGGGACTGTTCATCTTAAAATTTTAAATATTTCATAATTTACTCACTTTCATGTAATTCAAAACCTGTATGACTTTCTTTCTTCAGCAGAACACTAAAGAAAATATTTGGAAGAATGTTGGTAGCCAAACAAAACTGGCACACATTGACTTCTACTGTATGGACACAAAACCACTGAGACGTTTCTTAAAATATCGTTTCACTGAAGAAAGACTTACTGTACATACAGGTTTTGAAAAAACATTAGGGTGAATAAATGATGGCTGTTTTTTATTTTTGGGTGAACTTTCCTTAATATCTACCACAATGCTTGGAACTCTGAATAGAACTAAAGGCCGGTGTAGAAGAACTTTGGTTTGAACAAAATTCACAAATCAAGTGATATTAGTTGTACTTCGTATACAGTGATCTGCTATTTCTATGGACATTAGTTTGTAGGGCAAATATAGGGCAAACCAACTAAACAATGTGGAGTTGAGCAGGTGTCCATCAATTGGACACATGATCTTCAATGTATGCACAGTAACTGCTGTCTGAATCGTTCATTCAAAGATAAAGTTGATACCCAGACTCAATTTTGAGGAATCATCTCTGCTAAATGTAACATTGGTCTAGAAATTGATTGCCTGAGGTGCATCAGTGTTGACACTTAGTGGTTGAATGTAATGAACGTAAAAAAAGTGAATGTCCGTTACAGCACCTGTCCATGTGCCTGAGGAGGGATTGCATGTGTATGACACACACATTGCGGTGCACCAGCGCTCCGTTTCACACCGGAATTCAGGCAGCAGGCCTGTATCCTGATGTGGTGAAAATCAGGCCTGCAAGGCATTCTGGGTATGGGAGGGGTAGAGGGTTATTCACACACATTCACTCGCACTCATTTGCAATTACACAAACAGATGCACACATAAATGTACACATATACACTCAAACACGCTATAGTTATTCATACCTTCCACATGTCGGCTGTCGGTCTGGACGAGGGAGTTAAGATGTCATTCAGGTGTCATTAACTCCTTTATTGCTATCAAAACATGATGTACACTGTAAAACAAATCTGTAGAAATTACAGTATTACTGGCAGCAGTTTGCCAGTAATTTACTGTAGATTTACATTTATGTAATTTACTGGCAACCGTTTGTTCAAAGATAAATTACAATTAAACATTAACAAGTCTTTATCCTTACAGAAACAAACTATAAAATACAAACTAAAAATTCCCATTCTTGGAACCAAAATGAGAAAAATAACAGAAAAATATTTATTTGGATTTCTGGTTCCCAGAATGCTTTGCTGGATGCTTCTGGTTTCATAAAAATGATCCGCATGAATCAGGTTCATGTTAGCAAAAATCTATAATAATAAATATTTCCTGATATAAACGGTACAAGTTTCCAGGTAGGTTAGAAACAAGTAAATTACATGCATTGTTTCAAAGCAACTGTGTAGAAAAACTTTCAGTACAAGAACATTTTACAAAAAAGCAGTTATCTGTAAACATCCAGTAAGCTAATTAAAGTCGAAAAGAAAGGAAAAATTCACTGATGTGCTAGTTTTAGGGCTAAATCCATCTCAGTGCCCTACCTATAAAAATTTGTAATGCTTACAAGTAGTGTGTGTGGATGTTTAATATTCCTTTTTGATCGTTAGTCTGAGAAAAAAGATGATTGACAGGTTGTTAGTGCAGTATACTGTTAATACTCCTTCCTGGGGCTTTTTGCGGAGGAAATGAACGGCAATTAAAGGACCATGGGCTGCATTGTTTAACTTCTGTCAAGACCCTCACAAAGAGAAAGAGAGTGAGTGTGAGTGTTCTAGATTAAAATGTTTGTAATAAACAGACTATAAGCCATGTGGTTTTTATCATTAGAACCGAACAGAAAACTTGACCAGCCACGTTTTTTTAAATAAAAGAATGATTTTTAATGGAAATCCCAAACTTTGGAAGTGCAAGAAACAATATTAGGTAAAGGCCGAACACTGTATCAGATACTAAAATTTTGATTAAACATTCAGACAACTGCTATCTTTTTATTTTAGTCAGATCTGATCTACACAGTAAAACCTCTAATCGTGCTCTTCTAATGTTGCATTTTTGGTCAACCTCCTATGGGTTAGTTGTTAAATGTTTCCCACTGACCACTTTGGATAAAAGCATTATCCAGTCCAACAATTTTATAGATGAACTAAATAACAATTTGAGTGCTTGGATGATATTTCTAATTTAATACAGCCATTTACTATGTGTTTTGAATGTGAAATTCCCTTTCGGTTGGTGGACTGATGTATATCTGACTCTGAGCAACTCCTTGTGATGAAATAAGTGATGGTATAGAGTTTCAACCAAAAACTGTCAATTAAACTTGGAGTAAAATACACGTAACCTTTCATTTACAACTTCTTAAGACATAGTTCTAAAACACAGCTAGTTGAAAGAGACAAGCACTGCTGTTCTCATTTTTGAATTCGCTGGCTACAAAAGATCTCAGCAAGGAATGTCATCTCTCTTTCTCACCCTCTCTTATTCAATCTGCCAGTCTACCTTTCACTCTCTCCCTCTCTCATCAAAGTGATGGAAAGATCTTACGAGAGTGAGGGTAGGTGGTCAGTGGTTTCGTGTTGTCACTGACCGCGCACGAGAAGTGTCTGCCGAGACAGACAATACGCGCGCGCCGGCCAGAAACTTATTCCCTGAATAATTCAAGCTGGGATAAGTCGCTGGAGGGCGATGCTTTGCTTACTTATCGCCCTTGCCTTATTAACCTCTTTATCATATAACGCAAAAAGAGGGACATTAACCCTTTGTTTTGGAATTATTTAAAAATCCTCCACAGTGTCTAGCTATATTTTCTTGTAAACATGCATACTGATATTTGCCAGGACTTCACATAGGCTTAGCAAAGTATCAGGATGCGTACATGAGACATATAGATTTACTGTAAACAGGGCAGACCTATAACAAATGAATAGATGCTTGATGTAAATTATGGTTTCAGGTGTCGAGCTGGAAAAAGAACGAACTCTAATTGGCTAGAAAATCCCTCGTGCTGGCGGGAGGGGTCCGCCTTTGGCCTCTGCCTCTTATAGAGTCATGCATATTAGAAGTGACTAGTCGCTAGTGTGACTGTCCCGTGGCGATCATTCCCGACACTTACAGGCACTGCTAAAAAACGAGTCACAAGATCTTTTTAAGGAGACGCGCGCCATGAAATGACAAGATAAAGGGTCAGTTTGGGCAACTTTTTTCACCCTTTTTTCCATCAATTTACAGGATATGGTCGCATACATGAAGTTGTCTGTTTTAAAATCTGTATCAGCACAAATACATGAGATACACAGCTTGGTATTTGCACGCGCGAGATCATTATCTTTCCGAGCATAGCTCGTGCGCTTCTTGCAGGTGTGGAGTGGCGCCATCAGTGACACCGGTCACGCAACAAACACGCGTTTTCTTGGGTTCTTTTTTAATGTGATAAAATTGATGTCGCTCTCAGAATGTACTAAAATGTGTATAGCAAATTTAACAGCAGGTGAAGAGAATAAGTGCAGGAAAATAATTTAGGAAAAAACTTTTGGAAAAGCTTCCACACCGGATAATCTTGGAATAACTCGAAAGGTTATTTAAACCGTTTAAACGCACAGGACTATACATCCTAAACAACAGGGACTACATACAGATGGAGCTCCCGTCGGAACCCTGGTGGATGATGCACGGTCACCATTCAGCCTTAATGGGAACCGCAGATTCAGTGACTCCACACGTCGGTTTAGGACATCATGGTTCTGGATATATGGAGTCAAGTGCTGCTTTAGTACCACCAGATGAGATGGATGTATTTCTCGATCATTTGGACTCTCAAGGAAACCACTATTATCACACGCACGGAGCTCACTCTCACACTCGTGGACGAATGTCCTACAGCCAGACACATGGTGAGTAGGCCTGGGATATTCTATTTGTGGGATTTTCATTAGAGTTTTAGCAGGTGTCAGTAGGTTTTACTTAAATTTAGCAATGTTACATATTGAATTGAATGCTCTCCATTGCATTTAATTTCTATTTGTGTCAGAATCATTTGCAAAAAAATCATATTCATATATTGTAAGAATATATGTTATTTAATATAATTATACAATAAATTAATATTTCATATATTTGGTTTACATTTGATAGTATTATATATATATACGAGTCCGACTCTCTAACCATTAGGCCACTGCCCTGTAATATATATATATATATATATATATATATATATATATATATATTGACACGTGACCAGAAGGTTGCCGGTTCGAAACTCAGGGCCGGCGGGTAACGACTGAGGTGCCCTTGAGCAAGGCACCTACATGCACCCCGGACGCCACTGCGATAGCTGCCCACTGGTCCGGGTGTCACTTTCACTTTACTATGATAATGTAAACTTAAAAACATTGATGGCTAAAGCAAATTGATACAACAACAGTAAAATATTTTCGTTATTACTGCATACATTTGACGTGAAGGACTTGCATGCAGGTTTGGATTTTATTTACATTTTGCATAGTTGTTGCATTTACGCACATTGTTATCTTGAGGTGAATGTGAAATATATCCCAGTTTTCCATCAAACACTAAACGTTAACTTCGTTTTAGACAATATAGGCCTATTATAAAAATAAGAAAATAAACAATTTAAATAACTAATCTGATCAAACAAAAATAACATTTCGAAATTTGGCTGGTGTTCAAATTTTTGGTTAATTTGTGTTCTTGGGCATTTCGCGTAATAGCGCAGACAGAAACAGTAGATTCGGAAATACTGTAGACTACAACAATATTGCAACGGGTAGCAATGAAAATTAACACTAACTTTGGTTTTTTTTGAAAGCTCGGCTTACTGGTGGGTCAATGTGTCGACCCCACATTATCCATACCCAAGGTCTTCCGATACCGGAGAACAGCAAATCGGACCAACACAGCACATGGGCCGCCGGGCACCAGGGAAAAGCGGTTCTTCATTCAACAGGCGTTGAAAACAGTCTATACCCGGGTAGTAGCACGTCTGCTCCAGGTTCGATGCCATGCCTGTCAATGACGCAACGCTGCAGCCCACAAATGTACTGCCTGCCCCCCACTCCACCCAAAGACGCTTCCCCTGACCATGCGTGCGCTGCTGCTATAAGAGACACTGGAAAGTACCACTTCCATTTCGTTGACGGAATGAAGTGCTCAAGCCCGATACGCGGCAATCTGGGGCAGACAACGACACATATTCCCTCATACTCCGATTATGCTTTATCTGGAGCGCACGAGTACCCCGGCAGTGTGTTTTATTCCAGAAGTCTGCACGGGTCCTGTCCGAGCAACACGCCAAGATGCAAAAGCAAAAGCCGCGCTTTCTCAGGTAACCTCAAAGTTCATAGTTCACAACAACAGAGAAACCCACACCGTCAGATGCTAAGTGTCTAGCTCTAACATCTGCTGTCGGTAAACAATTGGGGGCACACTCACAGTTAACAGTGCGATTACATTAAGTAGCCTACTGAGTAATAATATTGAAAATGTAATTTTATGGAGCAGCTGATAAATAACCAATATTAACTATTGCAACATAATTAGAAACACTAATATGAACACTAATGTAAAATATTACATTATTGCATAACCTCATTATGCTAGTAAAAAGTGTAAACCTTTTGGTACCCGTTTTTGGAACTGACTCGATTGCTATGAGGAAA
Organism: Barbatula barbatula; assembly: GCF_947034865.1. Taxonomy (NCBI): domain Eukaryota; kingdom Metazoa; phylum Chordata; class Actinopteri; order Cypriniformes; family Nemacheilidae; genus Barbatula; species Barbatula barbatula. The sequence continues at coordinate 19,171,507 of NC_136770.1, forward strand.
CGCCTCGAGCTCACCTCAATTCGTAATTATGTTTCTGATGTCTCTGAAGCAGTTCTGCATATGTGTTGCATAATCTTGACATGCTGTCAACTGCACTTCAACCTTTTAAATTCTTTAGAAAACAGATTACGGTGTCATAATGTTCCTGTGCACCACCGCATTACCACATTCATTCCCCCTCAGCATGAATAAGTTGTTGAAGTTTGTATTTCTTCTTCTCATTTTTTGCATGTGTGCCGGAAGGGCGTGAGTGCGTAAACTGTGGAGCTACGTCAACTCCTCTGTGGCGAAGGGATGGGACTGGTCATTACCTGTGCAATGCATGTGGACTTTACCACAAGATGAATGGACAGAACCGACCACTTATCAGACCCAAGCGCCGAATGGTAAGTAGGCCTACACATTTCACCTGTACACACACTTTTCCAGAGAGCAATCTGATAAAGGTATGTTCTTCTTTGTTAAAAGCGGATGGTCCAAATGTCAATTAAGAACACGGCTTATTAAACTAGACACCATTAACCATTTTAATATTAAACAAGAATGCACTGGAAGAAAAGAATGAAGAGATGTGAGAAAGAGAGACTGGGTGTGTGTAATGGACCATTGTAGTTTTCATGGCCCTGTTATCTGGCCTAAGCAGCAGGTAATGAATCAGAATTCATTAGCAAAAATATTAAGTTTAAACCTTAGCAGAAATCGGATAGGGCCTAGGCCTACCTATTTTATTCTTCGTATAGGCCAACACGTGGCAGATCATTAAATTTGGTTATTTCATTATGTATATTTTTGTGTCAACTATTTTTATTATTATTCTTATTAAAAAACATCTACGACCATGTGTAAGAACAAATGTGTTACGTTGATTGCATTCTGATTGGTAGATATCAATTTGTCATTTAATACATTTAATAGGTCTACTCTAGTAAAACATCTGCGATATTCTGGCACTAAACATAATTATTTTTATTTTATAAATAACAAATAATAACTATTATAACAATTATTCATTAATAAGCCATTAAAGCTCGTGCAAGAGAAAAAGAAAACAAACAGCCTAAAATATGAACCCCAACCCCTTGTTTCTTCGTCTTAATTTATTAAATTTTTACACAAAACGTCACTTGTATAGACGTTTTTAAGGGCTTTAGTATGAAACCTAACATTTTAAACATTTACAGAATTAAAAAATAAGGAAAACGCATAATAAATCAACCTGACCTTACTCCATACTTTGCGCATTAGCTGTAAATTTTAGGCTGACTATAGCTACGGGTCTCAGGTACACGTCGTATATTTGGAGAGCGCGTGCAGAGACAGGTCGGTCAATTTGTTTCCGTGGCAGGATGTCTGCCCGGTACCGATAGCTTCGCGAATCCCAACAACGCTTCCGTTCGCGGTTGGTTTCTTTGTTTTGCTTTGGTATGTGGAGAGTCTATTTCACATTAGGCTACTGAACACTGGACAGACATTAACAGGAAACGCAGTGAATTTTTGTCTTGCGTGAATGCGAAACTGTCCTCATTTCTCCCTGTTTGAAACCAGAAATCATTTAAACCAGAAAGCTACATTTTCTTTAAAAAGTTCATGCTATTGCTATTGCGGTCTTTTACCGCGGCTTCCTCCTTCCTTTATCATGTTTTAATATTTGTCTTAATGTCTATAGGCTAATACATCGAAACATTTTAAACAGTCTATTAAATATCTCTTATTTTTTATATTTTAATAGTTTTTTTCACTTACTATACAATTACCCTTTTTATTAACATTTTAACATTATATTTCATTTAATATTTATATTCAATATTGCACTCAAACAAACAAACTCTTTTTTATATGTACCACAATTCTGCACTGCAGGATTCATTATTTGAATGTTTTTCTTCCTTATGTTAACAAATCACAGCAGACAGTGATTTGATTTGAACTATATTTTGTGGACTTTATAATTTAGTCAGCCTCCAGGAGAGCAGGCACCTGTTGTGCAAACTGCCAGACTGGCACAACCACACTTTGGAGACGTAATGCCAAAGGGGAACCTGTGTGTAATGCCTGCGGTCTATACTACAAACTACACAATGTGAGTCAATGTTTATTATCTATTTATCTATTTAATCTCACCTTGGCACTTTGCACTTGTGCAGTGTTGTTTGTAACGACTCTACAAATGCTGTATTTTCTCTCATATTTCCTCTATGTGCATTCAGGTGAACCGTCCCCTAACTATGAAGAAAGATGGGATTCAGACCCGCAATAGGAAAATGTCTAGCAGACCTAAGAAAAGGAAAGGGGACCTTCAACAATTTGACAATTGTGTGCAAAATAAACCATTAAGCCACATGGTCAACATGCCCCACCCCTTTAATATGACCCTGCCTATAGAATTACATCATGCATTTAGTCACACTTAGTCCCTGCCATAGGCTAAGAGAAAGATCCAACATCATACTTAATGAAGATATATTCAAATTATAATAAACCACTGCTTTCTTGTGCTTGGATTTCGCATTGTCCCCAGTTGCAACACATCTCCTGTAGAAAACGTAATAAGAGGGAAAGTTGTGACTGACTGAAAGACATGGTATGTTTTGATAAAAAAAATCAGTTTCGAGGTCATTCAAAACTTGATATTCAAATTCTATATTCATTGAAGAAAAACAAAAAATTAGCACTTTATTATGTCAATTACTGAAATGTATTCTAAGACAACATATTTGACTAGTACATCAAATGTAATAAATTAGCAAGTTATCGATTAATAGTAAATATAATCAAACTAAAAATCACCTGTATAACAACTTTTTTTCCTGGCTGAAAACTCCAACACCTCACTACTGAGGGTGCACTGTATCTTTGTAACTGTGAAGACAAAACGGAGGAGAGTATTTTTGCCTACGGCTTCAACTCCTGCGTTTTAAAGATCATAATATAAAAACAAAGTTTGCAAGACTTTCAATATACCACTTGTAATTATATAATGATTGCTTTAATTTATTTATTTCTTTGTTCTTACTTTCAAGTGTTATATGATATTATCAACTTGCATAACAACTGGTAAACTATTCCTGTTCTCACTAAACTGTGCACACAACACACTTTTACTGTGTACTTACTGTGTAACGCTCTGTTTAATAAAGAATTTAAATATGTTAATATTGTATGACATGTTGCCTTATTTAAAAAAGGTAACTATTAATGAGAGGTGATTATACAACCAAGATCTAAAAACAATCACCCACGCGGGGCTCTATTCAAGGTTGCACGACTCACAGTCAAAGACCTTATCATCGTGCTGACTGGACCAAAGCAGCGAACGAAGAGCAGGAGTCTAGAGAGACTAGAGGAAACCCAGAGATGAGATAAAAATACAAGAGCAGAGAAAGTCTTTAGGGTTTGGGTTAAAGGTCGTTATAAGAGCAACCTTTCACAGTTTTGCATACCTTAAATAGTTGTGCATGGTACTAACAATGGCAACATACCCAGGGACACATTAATTGAAATACATATTTGTATTTTTCTCCATAATGTGTAAATGTTGTGTGTATACTAGCATATTTTTCTTTTAAGTAGACTAACACCATTTACCAAACATGAGAAAACAACAATAATATTTTTTCTAATTGTGTGTGCTTCTAAAAATACAGAAGTCTATGATAAGCCAGAACAAACTCCAAAGTCACTCAAAAATCCCTTAAAGTTCTACCAAAAATGAAAGTTTTGTCATCATTTACTTGCTGGCTATTAAAACCTGTATGAATTTCTTTCTTCTGCAGAACACAAAATATTAAGGATATTGGTAACCAAACATTGGTGGTACCCATTCACTTCTATTGTATAGACACATAACCAAGTTTTGTTAAGTCAACGGGTTCGGTAACCAACATTCTTCAAAATATCTTCATTTGTACTGCAGAAGAAAGATAGTAATGCAGGTTTGAAATGACAAGAGAGTGAGTAAATGTTGACAGAATTTTTATTTTTGGGAGAACTATGTAGTGAAGATACAAACACACAAAATCTACATAAATTATTTATTTTTTACTTTTTGCTTTTGCCTCTTTTATGAAAATGAACCACGGTTTTATTACAAATAAACTAAAGGGAAACATGGCTCCGCATAAACCATGTCAACCTCTAATTAACCACGGCCTTGCTACGATCGTTGTAGTTTAACCATGGTGTTTGTAAAACTGTGGAAAAGCTAATTAATCCACCAAAACCCAAGGTTACTACACCTTTACTATTAAAAAAAACCCTGTTCATTTTCTTAATTAATTTAGAGGCTAAAATAACCATATAGGCATACTATGTTTTGTAGATCTGACTTAACTGATGTATTTACAAAACATTTTTTTTTTAATTTGGGACACAACAGAACTATTTTATCCAACACAGGCCGGGCACCATTCAACTCCTTTTACTCTTTCTTCCTAATCTTTCTGTTTAGCGGGTAAATTCATTCATCCTCTGTCTTCTAACAATCCCTTATTTGACAAACACCAACTGTGAGCGCTCAGTTCCTCTCTCCAGGGACAGTTTGTGCAGAGGTGGAGGTGTGTGTGTCAGTGTACAGTCTACAGTATGTGTTTTACTGCCATACTCATGGAAAAGGGTAACAGATCTGTTTGCTTCTCTCTCTCTCCCTACCCTCTCTTTTATTTTCCATTTTGGTTTTGTCCTGAGGGAAACCCAAGAGGCAGGAAAGTAGGCCGGCGAGGATATCTGGCTATAGCGGTAAATGCACAGATACTCACTTAGAGTGATGGTTCACACAAAAATGAACATTTTCCCTCTTGTCATTCCAAACCTCAATTACTTTCTTTCTTCGGCAAAACACAAAAGAAGATAGTTTGAAGAATGTTGGTAACCGAATATCGGCGGTACCCATTCACTTGTAGACAAACAAATGCAAGCGAATGGGTGCCATCGCTATTCGGTTAACAACATTCTTTAAAATATCTTTATTTGTGTTCTGCAGAAGAAAGTCACAGAAGTTTAGACAAGAAGGTGAGTAAATGATGACATTTTGGGTGAACTATTCCTTTAAACTAACTAAAGTATTATAACTCTACAAAGTAGTATATGAATGACAAATTACAAAGCCCTAAATATTATTTAACTGAGGAATGCGACAACACCGAGAGCAAAAAATATAAGACATTCAAAACCACTAAATTCATGTTAACATCAAACTTTGAGAGCTTGCATATAGTTGACACAGTCAAGGTTAGTTTTGAAGCAAAAATGACAAAAAAGAGACCTGGCAGAGAACAGGCCGGATATAGATTTAAGATAAGGCTGGCTGACTGTCAAATATTTGTAAACTGTGGAGAGAGAGAGAGAGAGAGAGAGAGAGAGAGAGTGAGAGAACGAAATAAATAAATAAATATGATGGTATTTAAAAAATCTATTTCACACACACTTCTTTGCAGTACACCAACTCAGCGGCTCCTTCAGTAATCTGCTATTGTTTTTTAATTTTTGTGATTGAAAAAGCTCAGAGGCTCATGGGTAGAATAGCAGTCATTACAGTAACCCGAGAGCTGTATTGAGTGACAGCTGGGCAATTACAACATCAACTGTAATTAGTATACATATTGAAACCCAAATGCCTTTTAACCTTATACACACATTCTCTTCTTAAAAACGGCTCTGTTCTAACTAAATGACATTTGATTTAGGGCGGTATATGTTCAGAATCCAATGTATGTGTGTAAGGTGAAACAGGCTGCAAGAGAGAGAAAGAGAGAGAGAGAGAAATGTGGAGTTGGTATCTGATTTTTGCTCTATTGTCCATTTTACTATTACGAATGCTCACTGCCAGTCATAAACATTTAGAAAAGTAAACTAGACAATATGAACAGAGCGTACAGAATAGACAATTCTTGAATATACATTATCCCCCTTTACAAGTCCCACACTTACAATTAGGTAATTGTTTGTTTAGAGACTGTTTCTAATTTAATAGCTGTAATCTAATAGCTGCCTGTTTATCGCTTAAAGATAAGATGGAGAGCCTGCTAATATGGTTAGTTTCTTTAGTAAAGGATGTGGGAGGCTTTTACCGCATCATCTAATTGGTCTGTTGAATCTGACAGGGGATGTGTGTGACCTAAACGGAAACAGAATGACCTCTGTAATTCCCTTTTTTGCTCCACTGATATATATTGAAGTGCTTGTCACTCATGTCAGCGAACTGATCACTAAATGTAAATTGACAGGTTGATTCACTCTCAAACAATTGAATGAAAACTTGAGAGCAAGAGCTACAATCTTTAACACTTATCAACCCATTTGGAAATAAAAAACGTTAAAACGATCACACAATTTCTCTCAACGAAAAACAACACTGAATTCTGATTGGATGAGGAGTTTTGGAAGATGAAAAATTTTACTTCCTAGAGTTCGGAAATGTCAGGGGAGGTGAGGTAGAACCCAGACAAAGGCAGACGAAGGGTTAACAGAAAAACTTGAATAAATGCAAAACAAAAAACCCACAATGGGAAAAACACGATCACTAAAACAATACAAACAAAAACTTCCCACAAGGAGGACAAAACAAACAATGTTCACGGATCAAATAATACATCCAGAACATGACAGGGGAAGGGTAATAAGGAACAGAGTCATCCACAGGAACAAGGGTATCCACAAGACACGAGCGAAAAGACGAGGAAGGTAAACAATGGACCGACACGGGACAAAGGGAACTGGAACTAGGTATCGGGAAATGATAACAAGGAAAGATTGAACAGGGACAGTGACAAGAATCAAAAACGAATTGAAACTAGCAGGAAGATCATGGGAGGTGAGGGGAATGAAACACTAATGGGACGCTAACCAGGAAACAAGGGGCGGGCCAAAAGACGTGACACCAGTGAGAGAGCATGCCATGACAAAACCAAAACAATGCCATGCCATTTTTCCCCCCAAAAAACACATGGGTCTGACATTATCATGACCCAGACATTCTCCAAGGGAGCACACTAACAGGAAAAGACCAACATGTACCACAACCAGGAAAAGAGGAAGAATGGGTTGGAAAACAGAATAAATATTAATGAGCGGGGGAGGGGGAATGGGCAGGGGAAACTTGGGGAGACAAAACTTGGGCGGGACAGGGGGAACTTAGGAGGTACAGGTGCCTGCTTCCTAAAGCGGGGCGGAGGGGAGGGGCAGGAAGATCTATGTGTGGTATGGGGGCCTTTCTTGGAGGGGTGAGGACTGGCAGGACAGGAAGGGAAAGACATGGCTGGGGAAGCTGGGGTAATACCGACTGGGCTGCAGGCTGGGCAAGGCTGGGCGTCGTCGGGACAAGGTTGAGCCACCTGCGGGACAGGCTGAGTCACCAGCGGGAAGGCTGGCTGAGTCACCGGCGGGAAGGCCGGCTGAGTAGCCTGCTGGAAGGCCGGCTGAGTCGCTGGCTGGAGTGCCGACTGAGCAAGACTAGGTGTTGGACAAGCGTTCCCTGGCGGCTGGGCAGCACTCTCTGGCAGCTGGGCAGCGTTCCCTGGTTCTGGGCAGCGAACTGGCTCACTTGTTTAAGGATTATTAGAAACTATACATTATTAATCCTTAAACATCACTGCTTTTTGATATTGCTGACATGGCTGTTAACAAAGCAATATGCTGTGTAACTGATGTACCTATCACTGTGACACCAGACTCGACATGACATGACAACCTACTTTTTCTTAATGGGTTTGTCGCATCCAGTGTTTAAATTATAATGGGTTCTAATGCGTGTCTTTTGTCGTGTTGCGTCACGGCAGTCACGTCCGGTGTAGACACGGAGAACACCAGTTACCCATTAAATCACCTTTAAAATCAAAATTCTATTAGACTTTACGATTGTTGTATCGTACTTTTATCAATGTTTTACTGTCCAATACATGAGCAAATTCTCCTACACAAGACAAGCCAGAAAAAATACATGTGTAATATAAGCCACATCGCAAAGCTGCTGTGAAGAAGCCTGACCTGAAAGAAATGTGAGGAACAGGGAAACAAGAGAAAAGAAGGTGTGGGCTAAAGGTTGTATGGACATAAAGACCCGTACAAAGCAATTTTATAGAATAGGTAACAAAGTACAAAGGAGCGACAGCGATAAAATGCATTGGAAGAAAGGATGGAAAGGGGGTAATGGATCTGAACAAAACACCTTTTGAATGAATGTGTTACATGACTGTGGTTTTTGTGTTGGAAGTGTACCTCTATGCTATAACTGACGGTGTTACTTTATGACTCTGTGAAGAGACTTTACCTCACAGGGAAACATGATATATGAGCCTACAATATCTCAGCCTGAAATCACTTCCATTTCAGACTTTAATAAGATCTAAATAAAATATTTCAAATTGGGAGACACTTTTATCCAAAGTGACTTGAAGCTATAAAGCATACGCATTTCCCTGAGGATCTAACCCACAACCTTGGAGTCGATATTGCCACGATCTACAGAAAAGCTGTTAAAAGTATATTACAATTTCTACAAAAGTGAACCTGAGACTTCTGACAAACAATCAGCATTACTAACATAAAGTATGAAACTGCAATTAGCTATATTATGTTGTTTTTGTTTGTATAATTCACTGAAGTTTTCCCATTAAATCAAGAGAAAGGACACAAGTAGACCTGACTAAAAGCTCTTTTTGATTAAATTAGTAGAGATTCTTTAACAGTAACCTATTGATTTATAGATGGATTGATGACTGCTCAATCACACATTGTGATTGATTGATTTATTGATATCCCAGAAAAAATTTTTTTGTTTAGCTGAAGTGTCAGGGCATGCCATTAGCAGCGCAACACTGTAAAAAATCCAACTTCCAAAATGTTCATCTTACAAAGATAAATAAGTAACTTGAACATTGCATTTTTAGTTAAAGGAGTCAATTGATTGTTTTGCATTTACTAAACAAAATTAGTCTAAACATGTTTCTAACAAAGATTATTTTGTTGACTGGACTTAGATTATCAAGTTTTTGGACAAAAGGTATCAGAATGTATATGATGTTTTTTATTTTTATCTTGGTTGAGGTTTGTGTGTTCAATGTTGAAATGTTAGTGCATGACACCATAGCAAACCGGTACAAATGCACACAACATAAACTGTTTATACAGTTAATTGATCAAAGTTTGGTCTGTTTGAGGCAGAAAACACGTACAACTGTTGTAAAAAGACAAATAAATGTGTTTATTCTTAAATGACCAAGAACATTGACCAACAATGCGTTAAAACAACCCAGTATTGATTATTTTACATTTACATTTACGCATTTGGCAGACTTACATGGCATTATCCTATACATTTGTTTCTTATTACATTCCCCTGGGATCAAACCCACTTTGATAAATGTTAGCTCATTGTCCTAAATCAAAATAGTCCACTTACATGTCTTCAAGGTATATGGTTCCAAATTCATGGTTCAAGGCCCTCCTTCAAATACATGTATGGGATTACTATAAGCACTTTATCATCCACCCCATGCTCAACAAGCAGCACAATCTGTGTTACCATTCCCATCTATAACAAACAGTGTAAAATATGTTACAAACCAGTTTTATACATAGGGTTAGAGATTTCTTCCCTAAACCTCAGGACTCACATTAGTCAGTGATTCTTGCCATAGCAAATGATTACTTGACTCTGGGGGTACTACTGCCCTCTACATACAGTACATGAAATTGGTATTGCAGTATCTAGATTTACACTAAAGTTTGGCAAATACGTTAAGGGAGCGAGAGAGTCAAAGAACGACTGCTCTTTAAGGTAACAATTCAGAGTTCAAAGAAAGTCAATTTCAACTCTCAAAAACCAAACTCACACACACACACGAATGCCAACAGGCCGTGCAGATGAAGCGGATAACATTAACGTTTGGGGAAATTCAAACACTGAGCGTGACTTCACCCCCTATTTGGTCTCTATCTCAAGATCAGTGCAGGTCCAGGGGTCAGGAAACTAGACAATCTGCAGTTTCTAACTCCTGGGAAATCATGTTTTTTTTATTTCCTTTTCCCCTTCTGTTCTTTTTTCTCTTCCTCTACTCTTTCAATTCGTTTATGAATTTTAAGCAGGCACTCTAAAAGACCTCTCTGATGAAGGACCCTGATTAGAGAGGTTAACAGACTCAAGCTGTCATATCAAAGGCTAGTACACAGGCACATACACACAAAATAAAAAACTGAGATTACTATCGGAGTCACTGCAGGGAAAACGAGAGCGAGACTGTGTGTGTTGTGTATTTAAAAATGTCAGGAATCGAAACGTCACAAACACCTAGTGGGCTGAATTTGGCATGAAAGCCTTCACGTTATGTTCCACACACACAGGGTTCTGACGCCTACAGCGTTTAACAGAGTGTTTCGTTTCTCTCATTAATTACAGCAGGAAAGAGACGGAACTCAACTTCATTAATACTAATGCGTAGTAAAAACCACACATGCAATGAACTTTTGATCCTCAGAAAGGTGAAGAGGTCAGTCGATCTACAGACCACGTCGTTCTAGTTTATAACGGCAAAATTCAAATATATTGCCATATTCTTCCAGTTTATGTTAGTTCACAGTGTTCAGTTTGCGCACTAAAACTTATTTCAGTAAAATGTAATTGAGTAAAACTTAAAGCACAGCTTTAAAGAAATTGTTTCCCCAAATATAATGTCTGTCCTGTTTTAAATCCTATTATTTGTTACCCTCATATCAAAACATGCATATGACTCTCTTTTTTCTGTGGAACCCAAAATAACAAATTTTAGCAAAATACATTTTAAGAAGAATTTTGTGTCCATACAATTAAAGTCTGTGGGGCCAATGCTGTTTGATTACCGTTCTTCAAAATATATTTTGTGATCTGTAGAAGATAGTCATACGGGTTAGGAATGACACAAGTAAAAATTATGGAGTGTTGAGACATGAAGATTAAGTCATTCTTTAAATCTTGAATGCAAATTGCATTGGAAAGGGACAAATGTGACGGACAAATATGAAGCTATTGAGAATGATAGAATAGGAAAGATATTATACAGCCAAATCAAATAGGGGCAGATATCAGACATATCACTTTTCTCGGTGGTATTTAAATAAAGATGGTGAACTGAAATAACATTTCAATATTTCCAAATCATATCCAGATAAAGCTCACGGCCTCGGTTCAACACAAGTTATGCATCTTTATGCTGGGCAGAAATCCGGTGCTATTACATTCTTATAGAATTTAAAATTTTGGGAATGTCAAGATTAAGTTTACTAGATCAAACCCAAATTTCTAAAAACATGGCCGTTAGAGTCAGTTAATAGTAACCAGTTTCAAAACTGTAAATACAATAAATGAACCTGTGACACACATTTGTTAGTCAAAGACTGTGGATGAGAGAATTAAAGCTGGTTCCTAAAGTATCAAATGTCCAATGTTATTTGCAGTTCTGTTAACAATACTTACCTACAGCGTCGGTTACGAACAAGGAAGTATAGTACAGATGGCATTTAGTATTTTAGTAAAGCCATACTTTTTGGCATAATGAAACAGAAATAGATATGCAAATCTGTAATGTGTAATATAAAATGACAAACAATGAAAAGACTGTTTTAGGTACTCTTTTCTTGATTTGTTTCTCTGTGTTTTCTTTTTAATTGGATTAAAAAGGCGAAACATTTTCACATTCAGAACGGACACAGTGACACACACACAAAGAGAAAGGGAAAACTGATATTTATAAATGTGGCCAACTGATGTTACTTGCCAGATAAATATTTGCCTATAAACAAAAAAATTTGCCTAACCTGTTCCACTATGCTTAAAAACTCTCATTTAGATATTATAACAAATTCTAACACACAAGCTAATAAAGCCTTTTATTAGCAAATAAGCATGACAGCATGACTTTGAATAGGATGGTGTGTACTGAAGGAACATCCCTTTTCATTGTTGTTGATTGTAGTTATTCCATTCATAAAATAATAATGAAACTAAAAGAAAAAACTAATATTTCTTCACACAAAGAAAATATACACAAGAGTTACTAGTATACTAGTATATACTCAGCATCATACTAAGCATCTGCTCAGAACATGATTATTCCTGCAAAGTCCCCTTTCATTTATTCTCAAATCATCTCACCCAGAAAGATCATGAGTGTTTCGACTGCACCATTTTTTTGTGGGGGTCATAAACGTAACGTTTGAAGTTCAGGTGAATGGTGACAGGCTGAGAGTCAAGCTTGGTTTCTTCAGATTTTGATGGTTCATTTTTGGTCCCACCCTTTCCCTTCTTCTTAGAGGAAGATGACAGAAGCTGCTTGGTTTCTTCTTTCAGACCCTCTAACCAAAAAGAAAAAGAATATTGACGTTGGCCTGATCATTTTTCCTGTTTTCCTGTTAGCTACGGTTCTATGAGAACATTGTAGTGTGTTTTGAGAGTGTGTCTTGTTTACCTGGTATTCGGATTTTGATCTTGCCGCTCTGGCCGAAGCCGCCTTCAATGGTCCCATTTTCTCCAGTCGACAGTGTAACTTTTAAACCCACGAAGAGCTGAAGGTTGGTCTCCTTCTTAAACAGGTTCCGACCAATCACAGTGTAGTCATCTGTCACCTAACAAAGGAGAATAGGTTGATTGAAAACATGAAACTTGGATGTAAACCTTATTTATGTGTGAAAATCAAATCAAATATGATGTATGCAATAATTTTACAAATTAAACATACCCGTTCTACTGCTCCTTCCTTCTGCTTGTCTTTGCTAATTTTAAGTCGCGGCAGCGCTGTTTCAGTGTAGTTTTTGTCTTCAAACCCTTCCAACAACTTTCCATGAAATGCAAGCCTGCATGTGTTTCCATGAATATCCGAGTCCAGTCGTGAGCCAATTACCAAGCAGAGTGGCGGACACGTGACCGGCCTTTCGAACTCGAGTAACGCCCATTGCTGTACCTCCTGCCTCTCACCATCTCCCGGACACGTCAAATACTCATCCAAGTGGTGAAACTCCAAATCAAACGAGAAAGAATCTGAGCATTGCTTTCCATTTTGGTTCTCTGGAGGCACTCGATGAAAGAATGAAATACGCGCCATGATGGTTTCGTGTCCGACGGTGATATGGAACTTGGCACGGCTGCTTAGCACTCCACGATAGTATTCAATTTTTTGGACGGATATGACAGCAGCATATAGAGTTCGCAATGAACCTGGTGTGCATACTACACCTCGTTCCAATAGCTTTGGGTCAAACTGTGTCACACACACACCAACCCGATCTCCTTGCATGGCACTGGGAACTGGTTTCCGGAACATCTGGATAGATTTTACTTTGCGGGTTACCTGTGAAAATAAAGATCAGAAATTAAATGTTTAATTGTTTGTCTTCTTTTTTCAAAACATTTCCTCAAAAAAACTGTTTTCAAAGTTCTCTGTGTGTAGATGAATGTCAATGTACCTTCAGAGCTGGAATCTCCACAGTATCGTTGACGTTGACAGACCCTTGTAGGATGGTGCCGGTAATGACAGTTCCCTGGCCACGGATCGAAAAGCAGTGATCTACTGCCATCAGAAGGGCACCTGATGGATCTCTTTGAGGAAGGAACGCCTGGGACTTCAGCAACTAATCACATATAGACAGAGACACTATTTTTTTTACAAACACAAGTTGCCTTTTCTAATTAATACAAACTTTTTTATAAATTAAATTATCATCAAACGAGACTGAAAAGATGAACTTCACAAATCTGATCATTAACATTAGCCCACCATAAACTGAGAATGTTCAATAAAGCATTCTGTGGGACTCAATGAAAACAAGGACATTTTTGTACAAAGGATTTAGATCATCCATGTCACAAATTTGCTTTCATTTAATTAGCAATCTATAAACCATCTAATATTTTAAATCCGTTTCTATCTTATTTTAAGTCACAGCTTCATTTGTACATCTGAGCTACTAAAACCTTCTGTTTAGATTTATAATTTTGATTGTCAAAGTGATCGCAGGGTTTTTGGACCGAATCTGTCCCTATTATTAATGTGTTGTTGAGAAAATAACGCCCCTAACTCACTTCTATAAGTTCAGAGATTCCTTGTGCCTCTTCTGTATCCGGGGCCTCGGGTCCACCTGGTTTAGCTGCCACAGCAATAACAGGGCAGCCTTTAAATCTAAAAAAAGAAAAAGTCTGAGCACATGCAGCAAACGTTTATAAAATGTGCTTTGCTAAACACCCAATGCATGGGTGGTGTTGAAAAGACACAGCTCGTCTACAAGTATATGGTATGTTTTGAATGTTTTTGACACCCTTCATCATTCACCAGAAATAATATTCTACTCAACCAGCTGAACCTAAAATTTTTGCAGGTTTGTGCTGTTCTTTTCATGATGGTCTGTCAAAGTCAATTGAACAAGTACCAAAGTTACATAACAGCTCAACGTGTTCTCGAAAGTGTGTACCTAGTGCCCTCAAGAGTTTTGTGCATCCTCTTGGTCATCTTATCAATTGCCCCCTGTCTCTTGTCACTAGGCAACAGGTCTACTTTGTTGAGGATGACCACCATGTTGGAGCAGGTGAGCTGGCCTATCAGAAGGCACTCTGCTGTTTGCGTTTGCATGCCTTTGACAACGTCAACCACCAACATCATCAGATCAATGATCTGTGCACCTACAAAAAAACAAAACATACTTACAGGTTAACAAAATGCCTCAAAGACATTGTTTGCCCTTTTTTTGATTGCCCTTTCTAATCACAACATGGTGTGACTGTCTTTTTGTGACCTGTTTGTGAAATCTCATAATTTTACAATAAAAATGTATTTAAATTATTAATTGAACTTATTCCCATCTCTGACATGGCCTTACACTGTCAATATTAAAACAAGGTACATTTTTGAAATACATAATATGTACATAACGTACATTTTTTGTTCTTTTGACTTCAAGGTTCACATACTGTTGTATTTTAGGAAAGCACTTACTCCACCTTCTGGCTACAAGTGGTGATGCGGGGCAGAGTCCAAAACTTACTGACATATTATTCTACTAGTTGGTTAGTTATTGGTCATTTAATGGATTAAAACGTATCAGTGACCTGTGATGTTCTGCTAGTGCACAGAATATAATGTGATTTAACATGCACGTAAATGAACCGTTTATGCCCATAAAAGTAGCTAAATGAATACCATTTTTTTATTTACCCACTCACCCCCGATGATGGTGCGTATGAGGGAGGCATGGCCCGGGCAGTCCACCAGTGTAAACTGTAGACTGTCATATTTTCGTTCCTCGCAGTTTATACTCAGGTGTTCGGGAAAAGGCACAGTAAACGCACTGAACCCGAGATCCAGAGTGATGCCCCGCTCTTTGGACTGAGGGTTCTTGTCGAAGGCTGCGGTGGATGCGGTGCTGCTCAATGCCCGAGCAAGTGACGTTTTGCCGCTGTCCACATGGCCGAGGACACCGACGTTAAAGTTGAGCGTTTTGGGTCTGTTACCTGCATCTGCCATCACTACAGCCCGACTATTGGGTAACAGTATGAATGCGCAGACTTTGAACTGACGGCAACACAATTTCAAGCAGCTCAATAATTCCTCAATTTTGTGGAGTTCAGCTCAATACCCTTTATTTCTGATTTAAGTGTTTAAAATTCGCGATAAGCATATTTACTTGTACTGCAAGCACAAGTTTTGCTAACATTTGACAGCTGATCTTCCTGCGCTGATAAAAATTAAACCCTGACGTAAAACAACTCCGTTCGAAGGTTCCACTTCTCCTCAAAAGTTTAATTAACATATTTAACCATCTGATTTGGTTTTTTAAACTTAAATATAATTATGCTTAACTCAGTTTCAATATATAAATTAAATGTTTAGCTATTTATGGGGCCAAACTATAAAGATAAATCATGTGGAACCGTCATCGGTTATCTTTGTTTCAGTACATCATTTCATGCAGAGACACAATGAGTAATAGGGGCGTGATCTCAAGCCATTGACAGACAATAAAACTATCCTATGGATTAACAGAGATTCAGCATGTTGACCAATCGTTGCAAAGAAATACTACAAACCGCCGTAAAGGCGGTACTTCCTCAAATAGCCTTGGTTACCCACATGGAAACGCGGGTCTCTTGTGTTTGATTTCAACGTTTTTTCCTGAGACAGGCTTAAGGGGTTTTCATACACGTTTATAAGCATTTGATTAACTTAAAAGAAACATGAAGATCGAGGAGGTGAAAAGCACAACGAAGACGCAACGCATTGCCTCTCACAGCCATGTAAAGGGATTGGGGCTGGATGAGGCCGGTAATGCTAAACAGTCGTCGTCCGGGCTGGTGGGACAGGAGACTGCCAGAGAGGTACTGGAACCACATTAGTGATTATAAAGAATTACGTACATTGCCTTTGTGTGTATGTTAGATCATATGTCCATTTCTTAAATAATAAGAATAGAAAATCACAAAAGTTGACCAGTAAAGAACTGCAGTTTGAATATGTGATTATATCCATAGATAGATGGATAATAGTCCATTAGAAATACACTATAAAACTATATTTATAGCTTTTGATTGGATTGTAACCAGACATTGTTATTTGTTAGTCCTATTTATCACTATTTAAAATCAATCAATCAGGTATTCTATTTTTAGATAAGGATACTCATATTTTTTTACATCTCTGCTTTTTAGGCTTGTGGCATCATTGTGGAGCTAATTCGTCTTAAGAAGATGGCTGGCAGAGCTGTTCTACTTGCAGGACCACCTGGAACTGGAAAGGTATATACAGTAGCTTCCATCCCATTAGTCACAGCCTCACAGGTAGTCACCAATAGAATAAGAGCTTGTCACTGTGTCATTGTTTAATTGTTGTTCTTATTGTGTACTTGTAGACTGCTCTAGCATTGGCTATGGCACAGGAACTGGGGAATAAGGTTCCATTCTGTCCTATGGTGGGCAGTGAAGTGTATTCATCAGAAATCAAGAAAACTGAAGTGCTGATGGAGAACTTCAGAAGAGCCATAGGTAAACTATCACTTGAAAAATCTAACACATGTCCAATTTGGTAGACAGCACACCTGTTAACACCATACAAATTATAAGTATATAGTCTATATAAAAGTTATTAACAATGGTACACTTAGACGATTGGTTATATACGTTTTATTCATTCTTCTGATTAAGGTGTTTGTTTGATTGTCCATGCAGGTCTGCGTATCAAAGAGACCAAAGAGGTTTATGAAGGTGAGGTCACTGAACTGACCCCGTGCGAGACTGAGAACCCAATGGGGGGCTATGGCAAAACTGTGAGTCATGTCATTATCGGTTTGAAGACAGCAAAGGGCACCAAACAGTTAAAGGTAAGCAAGATAAAGTGTCTTGCTTTTCATGGATGCTTATATTGCAATGATAAGGATGCGAGCAGATGGCTTGTTTGAAGGTTGAAATTATACTACTTTGCAGTGTGTATATTTAATATGCCCTGTGTGTATGCAGCTGGATCCTAGTATCTATGAAAGCCTGCAGAAGGAGAGAGTCGAGGTCGGTGATGTTATCTACATTGAAGCCAACAGTGGGGCAGTCAAGGTACAAACATATTTTATTTCTCTCTCACCTGTCCACCTGGATGTTGTCTTTCATCAGTGCAGGTGGGCCGGTAGTCAGATTGTGCTTCCTGCTGCTAGCCAAACATACATTCCTGCAATACACATGCGTGTGGCTGTAATCCCTTTTTTGGTTTACAGAGGCAAGGTAGATGCGACACATTTGCAACAGAGTTCGATTTAGAAGCAGAAGAGTACGTGCCATTACCGAAAGGCGACGTACACAAGAAGAAGGAGATTATTCAGGATGTTACACTTCATGACCTGGATATCGCTAATGCAAGACCTCAGGTATCCACACACACTTCTCATGTGTTTAATATAATGTGTACATTTAAAAACAGACTTCAAATGTGACATTAATGCTTAAATTGTAAGCATGTGTCGGTATTTTCCAGGGAGGTCAGGACATACTTTCTATGATGGGTCAACTGATGAAGCCCAAAAAGACAGAAATAACTGGTATTACACCTTATTATTTATACTGGTATACCTGAAATCATTCTATGAACTGACCACATTTATCATTCTTAAACTCAAAAATGCATGTTGATGTATATTTTTGCAGATAAACTGCGAAGTGAGATCAATAAGGTGGTGAACAAGTACATAGATCAGGGAGTGGCAGAGCTGGTTCCTGGGGTTCTGTTTATTGATGAAGTTCACATGCTGGACATTGAGTGTTTCACCTATCTGCACCGAGCTCTGGAGAGCTCCATCGCTCCCATTGTTGTGTTTGCATCCAACCGAGGAAACTGCCTTATCAGGTGTGTTTCTGATACTGTGGGTTATTTAAATAGCAGTTTCAGAATAATTTTAAAGTTGCCTTGCTTTTGCAGTTGTTAAAAAATGTTACAAACGTCTGTTTTTTTTTTAGGGGCACAGAGGATATCAGTTCCCCTCACGGAATTCCGCTGGATCTACTAGATCGAGTCATGATTATCAGGACAATGCTGTACACGCCACAAGAAATGAAACAGGTGTGCTCTCTGCAACGGTTTAGTGATTCTTAAAGGCACAGTTCACCAAATTTTATAATTTGCTCACCCTCATGTAACCATTTCACTTTCTTGGAACTTGAACAAGAGAATTGTATAGACAACCACCTAAGTCACTATTAAATTTTATTGCATCAGTTTTCTATACAATTGGAGACAAGAATTGGAGTAAATATTTGTACATGTTTTTAATTGCTTTCCATGCTGTCTATAGATCATAAAGATTCGATCACAGACCGAGGGCATCAACATCAGTGAACAGGCTTTATCTCACCTTGGAGATATTGGTACCAAAACTACACTCAGGTAACATGCATACATAAATGCACAGCACATCTAACTTCATTTCTATAGACTATCAAACTATGTTTTAAAACATTACAATTACTGAGATGTATTAAGTTTTCACACCACAGGGATTTAGTAACTTTTGCAATATTTTTTGTTGTTCGTGCAGATATGCTGTACAGCTGCTGACCCCTGCCAGTCTGCTGGCACGAGTTCAGGGGAAGGAAGTCGTCGAAAAGGAAAGTGTCGAAGAAATTAATGAACTCTTCTATGATGCAAAGTCCTCTGCAAAGATTCTACAAGACCAGCACACCAAGTTTATGAAATAACTCAAGCTCTCTCTCTCTCGCTTTGTATGCCCTACGTTTGTTTGCTTGACTGACTCTTTAAATCCAATTTGTCATGAGTTTTAACAGTGTGATGGCCACACTGTCAAAGACAAAATTGTGGCTACTGTATTGTTCTTAGATTAAGTCTTTCAACTTCTGCTTAGATGACATTAATTCTTTGAGTTTTATCTCCCATACTTTTTTCTGTTATGAGTTCTCAGTTGTTCTTTCTGATGTCTTTGGTTTGTTCTTGAAAAGGACTTGTTGTTTGAAAAATAATCTTTTTGATAGCAATGTGAAATACAAATGGTATTGAATTAAACATGTATAATAATAATAGTTTGTTACATTTATATAGCGCTTTTCTGGGTACTAGAAGCGCTTTACATGGAAGGGGGTATCTCCTAAAGCTACATATTTTTTATTATAATATAACAAAATCAGTGGTTCAATTACTTTCTAGTCTATATCTTGTGTTTTCAAGATGTCACCCATGTAGAATAAAACGCACTATTCTAGTATATGACTGGAATCTGCATTTCATAAAATTATTGATGGAATGCACATCAAATAAAAAAGTACTAGTAATTTCATTAGTGCATAGTGACGATCAGTCTTTACCTTCAGAAAACAACAGGTGTATTGAAGTGCACATGCAGTGTCTCAATGCATTTTAATATTTAAGAAATGCACATCACATCATTTCAGCTTGATACTTTACTAAAACGGAATTGAGTATGTGGTCCTATGATGTCACTTTCTCTTGCTGGTTGTTTTAAAAACCGTCTCGGATCCAGAGCGAACTTTGCTGAACACTGATGGAGCGACTTTCCCAGCTTGTTCTGACAACAAAAAACAGTAACCAAATTGATTTTTTGGGTATTTTATCGTGATCAATTTTAGCAAGTACATGTTTAAATGGACTAAAAAAATACAAACTTAAATTATTGATGGTCTTTCATGTGTTATTTGCCATGCTTTCAAAAAGACATGATTGAAAAAAAAAATTATTATCCTAATTTAGCAAACAATTAGATTTCAAAAGATAATATTTAAAATACTATTTATATATGAGATCATTTTTAAAAAGGTAATAAAATGATAAATTTAAAAGAAAATAGAAAGGTTTAAGTAGCAGAGGGAACTAATAATAAACTCCCATCACCAATTATGTGTGCGTGTTCTGACTTCTCTACTATATATGGAGTGGAAACATAGAACACATGTATATACACAGAATTTCTTTCTGTTCAAGGATAAAACAAACAAGCTTGGATTCATTGTTTGACTGTTTAAATGACTTTTTAAATGTTTTTTTGCTAGCATTTACTGCTTGACTTACCGCATTCCTGCATCACTTCAAAGGTTTTGCTCTTCACCTCTGTCCCATGGGCAAGTTTATCCCGCGCAACAATCAGTTCCTCCTCTTTTACTTCAGGCCTCTTCGTCGTCCCCTCATCTCCCGCTTCCTGCTGAAAGAAGCACAGAAATATCAACAAACAGAACATTTGTCTTTGGTTCACAGCCTTCTTTCTCTTACTTGAGACATTGTGCACTTAAGTTGTGAAGTTCCAAAACTCTGCTGAAGTTTCTTCCTCTGTTTCTCGTCGCATAAGCATTTATACACACACACCCTTCCCTTGCAAAGTGCTTTCCCAAGTGGGCCATATTTCATTTGGCCAAAGAATGAGTCATGCTGGTACTCCTCCCATTAAATTTGAGTCACTGTTCTTTCAGGGACATGAAGCCATTATTAAACGATGACTTCTTCAATACAATTGGTTCCAGCTGCTCAGGAATCCTTACAGCGGTGTATGGTTTGTGTTAAAACATTGTCTGTGCACATGCTTGTAACTACCTCTAAATGAGTGGACGAGTTTGTCTATTTGTGAAACTGTTCAATGTTTATTTGTCTGTCTTCCATATTTCATTTGGAATAACATCTTTTGGAAGGAGAGATGCTTTGAAATGATTACACATCCAGCCATGGATAAGTCTGTGTAATCTTTCACTGGCTTGTAAACTCAGCACAAAATTTCTAAGTAATGTCAAAATTTGCACCTATAATGTGAAATAAATACAAAAAAAACGTTTTTTTCTTTTATTTGTATCTAGGCCTTACAACAGTTGAACATATTTTACTAAATTGTCTCAAATTCAAATGGTAACCAGCACCGTTGACATCTGTTTTACATATAAACATGATATTAATTCCCAGGTACAATATGAAACGACATAACTTTTAAACCGTAAGCACAGCCTTTTAAATGTTTTATGTCACAATAATTATGGGATATAAATAATTATGTCCCATTATTTGAGGCAAACGCAAGATCTACTTTGATCTTGAAGTAAAGATTCCAAACAACATATGAAAACAAACAGATTGTATACATTTTCTTCATACAATATTAAATAACACTTGCCCATGTTCACTAAGGCAATATTTGGTCCATGACATGTTAGTGTCAATCGTTTTCAAAATCAATACAGTTT
Organism: Barbatula barbatula; assembly: GCF_947034865.1. Taxonomy (NCBI): domain Eukaryota; kingdom Metazoa; phylum Chordata; class Actinopteri; order Cypriniformes; family Nemacheilidae; genus Barbatula; species Barbatula barbatula. Next base: position 19,193,189 of record NC_136770.1, read on the forward strand.
ATGTGCGTTTTTTGCTATATCTGGGTAACAATTGAGTTCTGATGAACTGCACATGTTTCGTTTCTGTTAGAAACACTGTGATGACCACACCCAGGAGACAAACTGCGCCCACAGCAACATGAACCAGCCTGGGCAACCAGCCACTATCACAGCAGAACATTCTCTGAAAGGCAAAAAGGTTAAAAAATAAATGTGTTGATCACACAACATTAATCCATGTCAAACTTTAAGTAAATTGCTACAATACCTCTGAAAAGGCTGTGAGGGCGTAACTCATCCCAAGTACAACTATGACTGCCGAATGTGGGCGGAGCCCCCGCAGGGGTCTGTATTCACTTTGCAGGAAATACCGATGTATATACATAACACTGTGAGTTATTCGTAAAGCCATGTTACAGCAATTTGCTAAAATGAAGCCAACGCCACCCAACATCCAGGTCAGCCAATAGGAAAGCAGCAGGAAGGATGCAGACAGGCCTAGCATCACTAAATTGTATCTAAAGAGAGTAAATATTAAAACATGTATGTTTATAATTCTAAAAAGTACTTAATTATTGTTCTTAAACAATTATATTACAATTAAAAATATTTAAATGTTATTGTATTGTTTTGTTTACCTGTCAACTTCTTCCTTGCTCATGGCAGCAAAAGCAAAACACTCTGTTACTCCGTTAATGGCCAACAGCAAAACATAGCAGCTATAAAATTGTAGGAGAGTTGGCCCTGGAAAATATTAATGCAAATAACATTGCAGACATAAATAAAATTGTGCCATTATATTATTTGAAAAGTTCAAAGCTGAATTGTGTAATTTCTTAGCCTCTACTAAAAGCAAATTAAATAGCAAAAATCATGTTTTCTTAACACTTTCTCTCATCTGTCATTGGTCGAGAAAAAATGCCAATGAGGTATTTCAACATAGGAAAATTATTGCCAGTTGTGTTATACCCGATCCACTGCTTAGAAGCTCTCCACCATAGATGTCCAGTGCTAGATGGGAATATGCATAACCAAACACTGCGATGATCAGGCCAATCAAAAGCACCAGCTTCAAAAGACATTCCAGTACCTCAGCTGCCATAGAAACGTCCTCCTGTGGACCAATCAGAATTTCACAATCATACATCTGACTGGCTGCATTAACTACAGTTAGAAATGTAAATGGATACGGACTTGTTTTTGATAGCGTGCGCTTCGACCACGCTCCAGGACCTTAGCGAAGAAAACGTAAAAACTCTCTTCGATAGGCAGGAAAAGAAATCGTGCCACCATCGAACCAAGATTATTTATTATATCATAAACCCCTGAAAAATAAAGCCAGGAAAAAAGTTTGAAGCGAACATATTGTTTGTGCACTGGGTGTCTTATTAAGGTGTCTGAAACTAACCCTGGTCTCCAAAGTTAAGAACATTCAAAAACGTCATCACATAACGTTCTCCTACAAAATAAAAATAAAAACATTTATCAAGAAAAAGTAATAGAAAAGTAGTTTGTGTATGCGACATATCGAAATAAATATGCATTACACTGACCTTCTGTAAGTATCTGTTTGAGGAAGGATTGTTTGAAAAAGCTCCATGTTAGTGTGGTCAACTTCCAGTTAAGCAGTGGCTAAAAAAACAAACACTTTAGTTTGAATGAAATTATCATGTCTATGGCTGCCTTGAACAGATAAATGGTCTAATCTCACCTCGTGGTCCACCCTCGATGGCAGCATGTCTTTGATGTGGCGAAAAGGGAACAATTTACTCTCTGCTTCCTCTGAGCCAAGGAAATGGACAAAGTACAGCACGTAACAAAGGAGCAAAAACCCTGCATAAACACACTTTCGAATCAAAAACACACAAACTTAAGATTACATATAGAAATGCAATATAGACTTTTAGTATGTTCAATGTGTAAATATGCAAAGATACACACCTGGGCTGCAGAGAAGATATAAAGCCCCCACTGAGGTGCTGAGACCACCATTACTACAGTAATAAGACACTTCGCGATCATGGCTAAGCTTTCTGCAATTACCTGTCATTATACACATTTATTTGATCAGACCTTATATACTCAACATGACGCATATATAAGATACAATAAGAAAAGAAAATATTTTGACACCTTCAACCGAACAAACATGTGCACATGAGCAAGAACCCAGAGAGGTTCAGCGAGTAGCTCTGTAAGTGCAGCTAGGCAGAACAATCCAACAGCAGGAAAATAATACGGGATGGTGTCCGGATCAGGTGCCTGCAGCATCCACCACCACACACAGACCAGCAACACACCCCACAAACAACCCAGAGGGAATCTGAAAGTTTGAGAAAACCAGAGAGATACAGTCATATAATAATCAGACTTTTAAAAGTCATCAAATAACATAGCTGGAGCTCTGGTGATGTATTTTGGTTAAATATTTTCGCATTTTCTTTAAAGCTACCCTATTCAAATATAGAAACGTTGCTAATTCCATGCAAATTTGCATCATCGGTGCCTGCAGGATGATGTTAAAATAAGAAAAGCTACATTTAATAATAATAAATGCTATACATTCTCTGGTACAAACATGCCACATTTATTTTTAGACACCCACATGTGACAGCCAAATAAAAAATGCTACTGATCCAACCAAAGATGACGTCACAAAAGAATTTCTGCTTACGCTAGCCATAACAGGTTGATCACCTGTCTCCAGTTACGTCCCGCCCCTTCGCAGCTTAAACACGCCCTACGAAACGCCTCCCTGGACAGAAACACCAACGTGGAATAGAGCAGCATCAACCTGTAACAAAAACACACTTTACAGTTAATAACCTATTTAGAAAAAACACTAGTAATACTTGCCTTTGTGTCATTTAAGTGTAAGCTTACCTCACATTTACTACACCTATCAGCTCCTTAGATACATAGCGCAAAGTGAATGCGTTTAAAACAAACGTCAACACCCGAAACATGACCTGCAATAGAAAGTATATTGCGAATAGTAATATCGACTACAGAGCTGTATTTAGAGGATGTGTACGTGTGTGATGGTAACAGTAAAGTTACCTGAAGCAGAACATTGTAAGAGGCTAGTGTTGAAGCACCCTTGAGTACATCCTCTGAGGCCATGGTAAAATATGATTGTTAAACTCACTGTTAAAATCACCGACAGTTACCGGCGTTGACAAAAAAGTGCTACTTCCGCCACTTCATTACACCTACACGGTACTGTGCTTTCTTACAGTAAAACTGCTATTGGATTTCACAGTGCAGTACAGCCAGGTTGTCAAATAGAGTACACTTCCGCTTCACTTTAGAATGGTTTCAAAATCAAAGTATTGTATTGTGGGCGTTTCTAACTAACGCTTTGAGGGAAATACGCGAGACTAATAGCTTCATATTTAAGTATTCACAATTTCTGTAAAAGTACCAAATCGATGTTTGTATAGCACTGGTATTATTATAGTTTATATCAGGACTTTTAACGTTCAAACAGGAAGTGTCTTTTTCATGCGCCTGCCTGAGGATATGAACGTGCGCCTTTAAATCACAATTCAGTTAGGGATCTAACAACTCCAGTTAATAACCCATGTTGTCCTACTTTGGTATCCAACAAACATCTAATTTTGCGTTCGTAATATGCGTTCTTGTATTAAGCAGAGTCCGCGTGCAATAAGTAATGGTTGCCTCGACTTCCAATGTCGTCGCTGCTGCACATAAGTTCTTGTGTGTTGGTAGGAAACGTTTATCTTCGTCGACATGTCTTAAATTGACCGTTCAACTAATGGCGGTAGATCTGGGCGTCAAACATGCTCTGCTGTACGACTGCAACGCAGCATCACCAGAGCAAGTCCGTCTATTCCATAATTCACTACAGGATCTTGGAATTACAACCAATGATCTTAGAATGTTCTCCATAGACGACAACATCATCATTTTTAACCCTGCTACGATGGAGTCCCACCTGGATGAGCTGCTTCAAAACAAAAGTATCTTTCTTATTGACGTATGCCCCTCAAGAAAACAACCCGTCTTGACTGGTACTGAGAAAGGAACCCAAGATATGATCAAATCTATTTTAGGGTTATTCAGGAATGAAGTGGATGAAAGCTCCTCAGTCATTGTGGTGGAAGAGAAGATGTATAAGGAGTGGAACCTGTGCACTCTCTTTGGAATCCTGTTGGGTTATCCTGCCACTTATTGGTTTGACCAAACCAAAGGATTTGGAAACTGCTTGTCCATGACACCATTGACACTGTGCACAGTTCAAGTCAAGTGGGAGATACATGACATCAAATGTTGCTGTTGTCTGTACTCATTCAGTGTTCCCGAAGAACTTTGGGTGGGATTCGAAAGAAGTATGAAGCGGTGGAATGAGTGTCTGATAGAGAGATTTAACAAACAGACAGTTTTGACTGACCTTTGCTTTTCTAGCGGTACTGTCACGTTACCTGCTGTGACACTTTGACCAGTTAGTTTTGTTACGTAAAATACTAATTATAATACAGTCCTATAATACATTTTTTGCTAATTTTTTTATCACTCAATCATTGTTGTATAAACATACATACATATTGTTTGTATAAAGGATGTCTTTGATCCCTTTCTTCGTTTATGGTGTTGTATTGGCAAGTATATTCTTTCAAAGCAACCGAAAACATAACAAAATATTGCAATTGTAAATTACTATAGTATAATGTAAATGTGGTAACTAAAGATAAAGTCCTGATTATAAATGAACATAATAAGCACACTTGTTTTGCTATTTTGTTTATTAGGTAGAAAAGAATATTAGTAACAGGTACGTTATTTAGATGTGTTTCAATGCACTGTATCAAACAACCGTTCATTTTGAAAATACAATGTTTTAAAATAGGGCTTAATCTTTAACATAACCACCGTTAGCGATTTAAATAAAAATATTTCATGATTTCGTGACAATAGTTCCAAAATAGTTATTGAGGGTCATGGTGATTTGCTCTTTAATAAATCATGATTCAAACAGTAGCTTGATACATGAAGTATACAGATAGTTTGTCACAATGCCTAAAATAAAAATTTTAAGTAATTCTGCAGTACCTTTGCAATTTGAGGTAGAGTTCAGTTCAATTGTTCAAGCAGCCTTGTTTTATACCTTGTCTAAACTATGTTTTATATTGTAAGTGGTAAAACATGAAATTGAGCGTGATGGTCATGAAAGAATGAGCCACTGACGTAATACCCTCTTCTCAGGTGAGTTGAATGGCTGGTAAGACTTCTCCACATCGAGCGCTCAGCTTGACATCAGCAAGGTGATCAGCTCTTGTAGGTCCTATATTTACAATGGCAATTGGAAGTTTTCTTTCACTTGCTGCAAGGAGAAAACGGTACCCTGAATAAACCTGGAAAAGAACAGAGAGGTGTTTTTTTTGTAAATTATTTTAATGAATCACTTAATTTCTATGGAAACTTCAAAGGCGTGACTCACCTGAAGAGAAGATCCAGTCACAAGCACTGCATCAGACTCGGCCAACTTGTTATGCACAAACTGAACTGTAGCCCGGTTCACTACATCACCAAAAAACGTCACCTCAGGTTTAAGGATACCGCCACAGGTGTCACAAGCAGGTACTCTGAAGTTCATGACCTGCTCATCCTCCAGAAACACATCTCCATCCGGAGCCACAGCACCGGCACTTGCTGCCCAGACAGGATTTAATGCAGCAAACCGCATTTGAAGCTCTGCTCGCGGAGTCAGGGTCCCACAGCCCAAACATACAACCCTCAAAACAAATACACACACTATTTTTCAACCTTTGCTGGTCTTCCAATTATTTCTGATCCCATTCAACTTAAAAAAAAGTTTTAACATGTTTTACTTTACCTGTGTGAACATCCATGAAGTTCTGTTAATCTCTGACTTCCAGCCATCGAGTGTAAGTCATCTACATTCTGAGTGACAAGCCAGTGTAATTTTCCCTTATCTTCCCAGTCCTTTAAGGCAACGTGAGCTGAATTAGGCAAGTGTGAAGAGAACTGTGGCCACCCCACGTAATTCCGCGCCCAATATCTCTGTCTTGCTTTCGCACTGCGCACAAACTCTGAGTGTTGCATAGGCCGTCTGTCTGTCCGTGCATACAGTCCAACACCTTCTGACCGATAGTCTGGGATGCCAGATTCAGTGGAGAGTCCAGCACCACTAATTACAAATAGACGGGAAGATTGTGACACGATAGCCTGGACCTGCTCCAAGGCGCTGGAGTCAACTGAGCCACTTGCAGGAACAAATCTCTGGACTGCAGATTGTATTGTAGAAGCATGTCTTCCTAGTGCCACTCTTGGAGGCAGGGATCGCCATGACAACAGCATCTACAGACCGATCACAGCAAAAACTGATAACACTGCCCATCATCTACCTAAGTCATGGTGTGTTTGATGCATAAGCATCATTTTTATTCTATGTTATTGTCTTTCATCTTCAGAAAATATATGGACGTAACAATTCAGCAGACATGATGCAAAACTGACTCACAATTTCACAAATAAATAAAAAATTAATACACTTCTTTATTAATATTTTTTTAGAATGATCGATGATTAATTTTCTGTAACGTTTACTTTCAAAACAATTTGAAAACTAAATACAAGAATCCCAATATACCCACTGTTTTGTTATTTCTGACATCATAAAAACACGAGCTGAAAAGTGCGTGAATTTAAGGTTCTAAATTATTGACATAATTGCAGCACGAGTTTTCGACAAATTAAATTGCTATTAGCAGGTCAGCCATTACGTTGTAAACATGACTAGGAATAATCTCAAATCTTACGTCTTATGTATTTAAGAACAAAACAAATATTTAGAAATGTGAATTAACTCGTGAAACTATTCAAATGCTAGCAGACACCAATAATAAATACGCGATGGATATTTTGTCTGAATTCAGATTTGAAGGCGTGAAACTAAGCACATTATAACCTACCTATATGAACAAAATCCTCACCACCAAAAGGTTACGTAAATAAATTACAACTGTGTTCTCAGTCGGTCGTAGAGGTCGTCAAAATAACAACTTCCGTGTTGTAACAGAGGTGCATTATGGGAAATGTAGTGAAAGGTATCCTTGTGGTTTGAAATCTTCCCCTTTGGGACGATAATAAGAGCATAAAAAGTAGCAAGCTATTTATAACACTAAATGACATGAAAATAAATTCTCTGATATTGCAGCATTGAAACTTTAAAGAGCATTTTATTGTATGACAAGAATGATACAAAAGAAGCCATACATGTACAATTGTTCTGGATTTACTATTTACAAGTTAGTATTTAAGTACAAATGGTTATTCTTCCTTAAGTATGTGAATTACAAATACAATTTTTTTTATTAAAATTGATTTGCATAAAATGAAAACTGGACAAAATAACAAAAAATATGCAATGTTTTCAGACCTTGAAAATTGCTTCATATGAATTTTAAAACACCACAATACCAATGTAATTCAAAAATCCGATAAAATAACCCTGATTTGTAAGCATTTGAGTGGACACCGTCCCTCACATTCGTGTTGGGTGACTTCATGCTAGTCCTATGGTTTTGCTGGAATTTGACAAACACCGTAATGGAATAACCACAATAGAAATGCTAACTAGAGTCAAATTTGTAGTGGTCTCTTTTTTCCAGAGCTGTGCATACAGGATATGATCCATGGTTTTGAATGACAACCTATTGTCATAAATGCCCTCATCTAGCCATTCATCTGCGTTTAGAATATGCTGCACACGTCTTGATTGCAAAACTGCAAGATGTCTGTAAAAGGAAAGTTCAAATAAAGAACTGTTAACATTTTTAACCTATGTGCTGTTATAAAATTGGTTGTAAGATAAATGTAACATAATTGCTATGCATGCTTTATTTTCATTCTTACTTGAGTGTGTGCAGTTAAAGATGCTCTCTGCCTGTAGGTAGAACTCCTCTCCCAGTATAGCACGGTAATCCTTGTGACTGGTGTGAACGAGGCACTTTGTAGCATCTTTAAAGAGTAGGTCACTCTCGCCATACTGCTCAGATTCAAATAGGTGGAATCCAGTATTTGAAAGACCTGCAATTGTCTCCTAAAAAACAAAACACATATTTGGGATAATCTAAATTTTATGTAGGACATTCACATCCTGATAATGCTATAAGCTGAAGGCAAATTATTAATTCAATGAATATGTCAAAGTGCACACCTGGGACTTCATCAGAAGGTCATAAATGCGAGCTGTAAGAACAGGACGTGTCATGACAATATTTGGAGGAACTGCTCCTAAGTTACATGTTTTCCATTCAGTGAAAGGAGCACGATTTCCATCCACACAAAGCAATTCAAAGTCCCCGGTGAGCCACCCTGCTGCCCAGCCACTGCTGTTAAGGCCTGTCAATCAAACGTATTACATTAATGAGAGAAACAAGTGTTACTGTAATATACAATTACTGCATCTGTGCATCCTCAAGTACGTTTAATGTTGTTCTCCAGATTGTGGTGTTCCATAAAGGCCACATCTCCAAAGCTCTTCCCACTGGGGTCTCCAACCAAGCACCTACAGTAACAATTTTAAACCGCTTTAAAGCCTGCATAGCTTAGTTATTTCTGTGAGACACTTTTCTCCATAACATTTTTAGTTGAACTGTGAAAATAACAGCAGTTCCTTACCTTAATGCACCCATATTGCCATAGTAACGCTCATTATGGTTGTCAGTACACCGTCTGGTGGCGGCTTCCTCAGTCCCACCCATGCACACCTTACATAGATTGCCTTGACCTCCTGGCAAACAACCTTTCCAAAACACCTCAGCGTACACTAACAACAGAAAACTATATTTGTCATTACCATTCAGGGGTAATTGATAAATCATTAGATCAAAAATATGTAGTACCTTTACTTGGTTCACAGGTGGCACTGTTGTTGTGTTCTGTGCTAAGTGTGTGTCTAACAGGTAAAACCCAGCCTGCAGGACTGTACATGTGACCGTGGCAGGACCGTCTCCCTCCCAGGCTACCAAAATTCAGACTTTTGCTTGTCCGACGTACAACTGCCAACCCATACACCGGCGGCAATTCTGCTTAGAGATAAACATTTGGTGTAAAAATAATAAAAGCAGTTTTTTTTTTTTCAAGTAATTTTGTTCATAATTACCATCACTTTCATAATGGCCTCCGGCTCCTTTAAGGTCACACTTCTCTCCTAAATTTCGAATGAACAAGCGGCAAAAAGAAAAAGCTGAAATTTTCTAGATAAACCAGAAGAATGTGTTTAAGGAGTAGTTCACCTTCAAAATGAACATTCTGTCACCATTTACACACCCTGTTGTTATTTTAAACTTGTGTGATTTTCTTTCTTCTGCAAAACACAAATGAAGATATTTAGAAAAATATTGGTAACCAAAAACGGTTGGTCCCCATTCATACAGGTTTGAAACAACAAGAGGGCGTGTAAATAATGAATGTCACAGAATTTTTGCTTTGAAGGTGAACCATCCCTTTTATGTGATAATAGATATAACATACCATAATATTCAGTCACAACAGGTACAAGGCCACATTTTCCAGCTATGAAAGCATGAGTGGCATCCAGGGACACAGCATCCACCTCATCTTTCTGTGAACATGAACAATTTGTTGTGTTCAAGGTAATACTGAGACATCACTTACATACAGGGCTCAGAATATTTTTTTTACCACATTTGCCAATGGTATGCAAGGTAAATAAATTACAGGTGATTTTTAATAAAATATACATATTGTTCCTGCAGAAAATTGCATTAAGTAATACACTTGTTACATTTTCAAAAATGGTCTTACTGGACCTTTATTTTCTCAATGCAGTCACTCATAGATGAAGCTTTCACGCACACAAGAGGATCTGACTTTATATTAAGAGCCCACTGCTCGCACTTCTTCTGCTCGGCATGACTTATACAGCACCACCTCACCACGCTGTCCTCCAGTGAGCTACCTGACCACACACACAAATTCAAGTCTAAGCTTATCATTACTGAGACTATTACGTACAAGAGAACCCATTTTCACCTTCATGTCCAAGGCCCTTGAGCAAGGCCACATAGTCCAGTCCAAGAACCTGGCTAATGTCCATGTCATCCATCAAAACAGAGAGTTTATCAGTCGTATCTTTGAAGAGAAGGTCACTTCCACCATAAGTTGCTGATTCAAATAGTTGGAACCGCTGGCGTTCCTTTCCTCTCCGGCCAAATGCCACCTGTAAGAAATAGTACAAATGAAAGGAAGTGAGAGGTTTCAGGTTTGGGCCAAATGTGGGCTTCAATTTCACAGACTTTAGAAAAGATCTTCATCCAATCATACCTGGGCAGCTAACAAGAACTTCCGAGCAATTTTGCGGTTGTTCATACGTGTGATCACACCCCCTACAGGGCCTCGTCCCAGATTACACTTACTGTAACTACTTAAGGGAGCGTGTGTACCATCCGTACACAACAGTCTGAACTCGGCTTTCTCGCTTTCTGATGAGGAAAGAGGAAGAATATTAAGGGCATCGAAATCGGTTGGATGTTATAACGTAAAATTTAAATTGCACTAACCACCTATGCTGTCTAGAGCTGTGTGGTCCACAAAGGCAACGTCACCTGCCCCTGACTGCAGACATCTGAGACAGTAATGAGAGATAACAAAAGTGTCCAATCAAGATTCTCCAAGCTTAAATACAGTATATGTATTGTATATAATATATAATATGTATTCTAACCTGAGTGCCCCTTGGTTGTGATAGAATGGCTCGCTGTGAGAGGTCTCACAATGGAAATTCTTCGGACGGATGTATGATCTTTGACCCTGGCACAAGGAACAGAGACTGGCTGCCATTGCAGATGCACCGGGCACACAGCTGGCATTGAAGAAACCACTAACCGCTGACAAAACAGTAAAAATCTGTTAATAATATGAACATGACTAAAAACACTATGCATAAAACAGCTTTCACAATCCATTTACTCTTTTATCTCAGTACTTTTGTGTCCATACAATAAAAGTCAAAGGGTGCCAATGTTGTTCGGTTAAAATAAATTATTTTGTGTTCTGCAGAAGAAACTGAAGGTTTGGAATGACATGACGGTGGCCAAATTATGAAAGAATTTCCCTTTAAGTGATGAAAAATATATTTAAACAATCTACAGTTTTATGGATTGTGCCTTAATGTCTAGTCAGTCATGATAGGCTGGGTTACCCTGACTAAGAGGTTCATCTTCTCCCCAGGGCAGAAGGTTGCGAGAGACCAGATGTCCTAAAGGCAGACTCCAGCCCGCAGTCCACCGTGCTCCACTGTGACAGCTCCTACTGCCCTTCAAAGAGCGCATCTCTAGTGTGCTATCATTCCGCACCACAGCCACTGCAAGAATACAACCACCTGAGATATAAAACAAGATTCAGAGAGAGATGGAGGAAAAACAACATACTAGTCAAATTATGTCCTAAGCAAACATTGCACACAATATTGCAAATTCACTTTGAAGTACATTTGACTTAAATGTAGCTCCCTAATTACATACGCATTTATAATAAAGAGATTTTTAAGAGATAAAAGCCACATTAGGTTATGGCAGAATACCATCTTTGTAGATTTCCTTTGCAACTATTGTGAGACCAAACTGTTTCACTGCAGAATAAACCTCTCCTGCATCCAGATTCACCAGATCAGCTTTATTATCCTGGCAGGAGAGAAAAAGCAATTCTTGAAAACTAATAAAAGGAGTTCAGTCTAAAAATATAAGGTTAACGCACCCGTATCTTATTAATGCAGTTAGCTGTGCCATAAGCTTTCACACACGAGAGACGCCCAAAGGCGGAAAGAGCTGCAGGTGGAAGGACGCTGGCCAGCGCTTTGGCGAGCTCCGCGCATTTCCTCTGCTCCGGCTCTGATACTGTACACCAGCGCATCTTCTTTCCTAAAAGCACAAATGCACTTACAAAATACTTTATAGTCTTATAATACTTTGTGTAAAAAATGTATGGGGGTACGGAGAAAATCCAGTCAGTCAAAAACGCAGCTATAGTTTTTTACTATCCTACAGCTTCAATAGATTCACTATGGTCACACATTTGTTTAAATAAAAAGATACATCTTTTAAAAGATAGAATATTAAATTTTAAATAGAATAAACGATCTAAATTATCCGAAATAGACAATATAAAACAAAAGTAGTTTGTTTAGATTTGTTATTTTCTGGAAAACGTAAATTTTTTACCGCCGACACGTGCGCATAAGAAACCCAGAGCAACGTTTTTAAGAGAGATGCGCCTAATCAAATATGATTAAAAAAACCAAAACGTAACCAATTCATTTATATGTTAATGACAAATCTCACTTACCCAAACAGGTGATAGACCACAACAGTAATATGACAACACATGATTTCTTCATCGTAGTTTTAATAATCTCAGTTGGAAAAGTGTGAGGATCAGAAGAGGATACAACGAGTTTCAACGAGCCCCGAAATCGCAAATGGAGCGCGCATGTCGCCTACTGAAAAATTCTCTCCAGTGTGAAAAACGTGCATTGGGCAAGAGAGTGTTTCCAAGCAAAGTGTGCTTATAAATGCGCGCATGTGGAAAACATTATTGTGGAACTCTGTCGTGTCACGTGGAAGATTTTCCATGTCTGCCGTTTTCAGGGCACTTCGAGAGTGCGTATGCTGTGTGGAATGACCTCCTGTTTACTATCAATTTAATATTATAATTCCAGATAAAGCTTCCGGATCTAATACTTCAACATCATTCAGTTCAAAATTAGTTTTATGATTTATTAAAAAAAAGAACACATTTTACAACAGTTTAAACTAAACAAATAACACCTGATTATAGAACAAATAAATACCACAGTCTTCCTCAAAAAAGTTACAAGTACAATAAAAAAATGAAATGTTGTTCTCTGATATAGTTGCCATTGAATGCTGATGAAAGGCACAATAACCACATATTGCAACTTCATATGCATCTAAACAACACAAAAAAAGTTTGGAAGTTTTCTATTTGTGTCACACACATGGGACTGTGTGTTGGATGGCATACTGGTGGTTGGATTCCACCATTTCTAAGTGTTAACCTTCCGTGGTAGTAATTGAGTCTTGATGGTGTCAACTCTTACAGCATGGCAGATCATGGTGGGCTTCTGGTTGTTTAGTTTCGCAGTCAGAGAAGAAATGCGCCTCTCAAGCTGCAATAAAACAACATTATAATAAAACACAAAAACAAATTAGACCGAAACATGAGTCATTAGAACTGTGATGCAGTGATGACAAGCATAACATTGAAAAGTTAACTCTAATGAAGTCACTACCATAATAAAGGATTAAATATCAATAATTTAAAATATTTGCATTACACAATTTTCAATATATTACACATCGTAAAACAATGTGGAATAGGAGGTTATGCAATCGTTTGAAAACCACTCAAAGATGGTTTTGAGTATTAGATTTATGTTACGTTGATTCAACCAAACTATGCGTGTTAAATGTGAACCACCGGTGAACAGAAGAGCAGCCGAAAGAATTCCATCCTCCTATTTCATGTACCTGTACTGCGTGTTAGAAAAAGACGGATACCTCATTTAATTCCTGTAATATGTTTTCTCTTTCTTCGGGTTCTCCCTCAATGCCTGTTGTTTGGAGCCAGTTACTCAAGACCTTCTGGAGCTGACGCCATGCACTAAAAGATACACACACATTGTTTTGGCAAATCACAAAATGGCAACATTAATTTTGTTCATATTTACCACTGAAGCACAGACAGAAATATTCACAAGATTTAAAGCCAGGACTTTAATTTATTCACCAGACAAACGACTGCTGGAGTGTCTATCTATTCACATTTGTGTAATGCACAAACACTTCCAGTATTACAATATAAAAAATGCAATTATCCAAGCATGATACGTTCACTTCACGCATTTGCAAACTTTTAACATATTTTGAAGATATAAATCTAGCATAATACACACATTTAGAAATTGAACAATAATTCTCAATATTGTATATTTGTTCACACTTACTGTATCTGTTTTCTGTCTTGTTGATATCTTTGCATTTCCATTCTAATATCTAACAGCTCTTTAGTGAGGTTTTCAGTTTGCTCCGAGTCTATTTCTAAATCCAAAGCCTTGTCGTCCTCGTTCTCCTCTTCCTCGGGTGCTAACCAGGAAAACAACAATGAGGATTCTCAATATCTTACTGAACAACAGAAAAAACTAATAAAGAACTCACTTCATATTATAAAGAATGACTATGTTTTGTTATTTACCTTTTGGAGGCAAAAATCCAGAACCTATTGAAGATTCCATATTGCTTAAACTTGTTTTCTGTAAGAAATAATACATTATATATATGAATCTTAACATTATTTGTTCATCCCGATAAGAAAAAAAACTAAGACTTTTTCAAAAATCTCATAATTTATTGTTGCTTATTTCTTTTGACATTGTAATTGTGATTTCTTTCATATAGTAGAATTTACATTAAAACACTTACTCTGTTGGGAATTTTTGCACTATGAATAATTATTCCTGAAGATTTACTGATTACCTTGCCATGTATTTTCCTGACAGTAAATGAAGAAGGAGGCAGCAGTATGTCATGGCCGGTAGTGACAACATATCCTGGAGGATCAGTTTTCAGGGGCATGATTTTAGGGTTTAGTGCTGATGAAGATGACTCCATTGGATTATGGGTAACAGGGACTGAGATTAGTGGAGTGAGAAGAGGAGGATTCTTTGAAGAGACTGAAGCAAACTCACTCTCTCCAACAGATGTCCTCTGACTACTGGAGCAGCACAGAAAAATAGTTTATTACTATTTGAACGTTTTAAAGAACAGGTGTGTTTGAATGAATAAAGAAGTGTGTAAGTGTACTATACCTGTTGATTTTGGAGTGCTGTAGCAGAAGTTTGGCTGGGGACTGCAGAAGATCATCTGGTCTCCTTGGTTGGAGTCTAGCTGCTCGAACCAACAACCTGTAGACACGACAGGAAAGAAAAAAAACACACAACAGTTTTTCCCCCTATAATACAAAGTGATGATGCAATAAGAATGGCCTTCACTCACAGCTGGTTGATGATTGAATCCTTTTGGTTTTCCTCTGATGCTTGGGTCCTGATTGGGCAGGGGGCGGGACTAGGGGTTTGGTCCTCAGGCAGAAAGAAAGACACACTCTTCTTGAGGTGGATGTCTTTGGGCGCTATAGTTTTACTTTCGGGAGGATTACATAGCGTCTTCTGTTTCCATCGTATGGCACACCGCCTTACCACTTCCTGTATCCTCCGACAACTCTATATTTTGCATGCAGTTGTAATGATTACATTTTTTTACTTATAAAACTACCAAAAATAACAAACAGCACACAGACAATACCTGTTCAAAGCCCCTTAGCGCCATATTTGTTGAGAAAGCGCTCATGTGTGCCGTGTGTGTGAGGATGTGTGTGACACCTTCTCTCAACAGTTCATCTCTGTAAAACTGAGCTGCCTCTGCCAATCGCTTTTGCTTCTTGTGACGGTCTGTGATCCAGAGCCGCCACGCGCAAAACACCTGAAAACATGCCGACCAACATGATCACATCATTTAAGACAATGTAAATCTGATTCAAATGTAAATCTGGTTCAATCTGAATTATCACTAACATTATATAATGCTGTAATCTGACCTTGCCTTGCAGGTTAAGAGACCAATGCCAAAGCGAGGTCTCGGTTAGCTCTGCCTCTCTTCTTCTGCTCTGCAGCTGTGTGTCAAACATTCACATTCAGACACAAATTACAATACAGAGACTTCAAAGAGAGACTAAAATCAATCATCCAGCCTACAAAATGACAACAGCTTGAGCGCATTCGAAATAAGTGAGGCCATATTCATTTCATAAATACAGCTAGAATTTCAACTTTTAAACATCATGTAATTTCTTCCCCAATAGCAGCACCCAAAAAATGTGAATTTTTTTATTATTTGAACTCCTTAACCTGTGTCCTCCAGGAGATAAAAAAGCGCTGACAAATCCTCAATCTGTGAATCTCAAAGCTTCTGTCTTTCATGACCTGACACACAAAAATACATATTTATATGAATAATGTCAAAATAAAAAAGGACTATTATTAAATGTACTGTATTACACAGAGAGCTGGAATCGTGCCTGATCGTTTTTGTTATGGTGAATATAAATCCTCCATGTGCTCAGGACTTTTTTTGTCAGCGTTCTGCTGTAGTGTCTTCTTGTCCTCTCATTCACCAATCTCTCATTCTTCACTTCCCTGCTACGTTCTCTCCATCTCCTCAAAACCACCTGTGTGCGTACTAACAGAGCACAAACAATACTGACACTGCATTTCATGAATCATATCCGTACTACAGATCTTTCCTCGACATACAGGTATCTAATTTAAGTTTTAGTAAACATACAACAAACAATGAGATTTACAATGAGTACATTTATTCAGATGTGTCTGTGCTTGTCTCAGCGCTTCCCCCTGTTGGTGATGGTGCAGAAGTGCAGCTACTGTTCTCTGTTGCCATGCCACAAACACCTATGAATAAAAAATGACATCACACACCTCATATCACACAAAAAATGTAATCCATTAAAAAACTAAGTATTTGAGTACACTATGGCACTGTCATAACATTGTATAAATAATTGTTGGCGTATACAAGTAATAATCTTATATGCACCTGTGACAAAAGGTGGTTTTGATAGAAGCACTGCACTTTGATTTCCTTATTTTTCTCCTCCTTCAAATGTGACACGGTTGTTTTCCACAGACAGAATTTGTTTCTGCAAATCACACAAAGAAATGTAAATAAGAGTTTGTAAATCAATCAAATCAAACACTTTGAAATAATGACAAACTACCTGAGCAGGTGCTGCTGATGTTCCTGGTAGCGGCATTCGACATTTTGTTTGATCAACTGAGTTTGCAAATGATACCGCTGTACAAATGCAAGCAAAAACGTTTACATCTTTTCAGCTATTTCTGTTGATACATTATTCATGTATGCACCTATATATTTTGTCATCTTATTGTCGTAATGTTGTTAACATACTCCAGTCTGTGTATTTTTTAGTTTTTGTAATTTACCTTCCAAGCTTCAAGTGTATGTCTGAGCATTCTGCTTTGATAAAGTTCCTCCATTTGTGCAAATCTTTTTCTCTTGTCTCTTCTGTGATCTACATACTGTCAGAAAAACATGTTCATGTTTATCTGACACACTCAGTATTTCATAACACCTGCAGAATGTTCTTCTTTCAGCTGTTTTCTGCATTCAGCTTTACTCATACCTGATGCCAGTCTGTCATGGCTCTCCTGAGACACTGCTGTTTATCATGAGCCTCTGCCTGCTCTAAATGTCTCTGACTGAAAGAAAAAATACAGATTGAACAAAACTTCAGATTTAGGATGATCTATATAATTTAGCAAAACTTAATCTTAGGCACACCTGATCTGTATGGTTGTGACAACATCTCTCCAATGTTTCAGAGCCTTTTTTAGCAGAGTTTGTGTGTAAAGCGAGTCGGCTGCTTCATGTTTGGAACTCTCTTCTCTACAATGTACAGCTCTGTCGGACCACTTAGACCAGGCGTGGGCAACACACGTGTGCTCGGCATGCAATATAGCCTATGAGAAAAATGACAAACTCCTGAGAAAGTGATGCAATGCACAAACATCTTTTGAGAGTTTGTGATGACAAGAGTGTTGCTGGAATGGTGTTGTACAATGCATATACTTATATGCTATACTTTGTGTGGGTATGTACGTGACATAGATATATATGAATATGCAAACATAGATAAGTGAAAGATATATGTATATGCAGGACAAGTTTACAGTTCTTTCAGCTAGTCTGTGATCCCTCTGAAGCTCCAGGTTTCTCGACCAGGTGTAAAATGCAGAACCACAAGTCTGTTGCCTATATAGAAAAAATGGTGGATTTTCAATACAGTACACACGGAAACTACCTACATATTGCATATAACTAGATACTCACTTGTAATGTTGTTCAGCTGCGTCTTTTCTTTGTCGTTTCTCTGCCCGCTGTGCCGTAAACTCAATCCAAGAGTTAACACATTGTGGGAGCACACGTATGGCAAAGCAGGCGTCAGCACGTGATTCCAAATCCTATCCAAATTCATACACAAAGAGATCAAACATCATGATGGAATTCTTCAAAATGACCATAATGATAGAAAACAATTAATATATCAAAATATGCTTATTTAGGATTTAGCGAAGATACTGTAATGATAAAATACTGTCTGATGCTACCTGCATCTGTTTATGCTGCGTAAACTGATCTTTCCAATGATGAAGGCAAACTCTCAACACGGAAATCCTGTTAAATATTTACAACTGTTAAACAAACTGTATATTACACAAATTAATGTTTGCTAGTAAACAAATATGCAGTATATATGGATTTCCCTTTATTACATATAATGTATAACTCAAACCATTCATTGACTAACTTGTGACGAGTTTGTGCAATGCTCATCTGGGGCTGTAAGCGTTGGTCTTCAGCCTGATCCAGACGCAGCTGCCACGCTTTCCAACATCTCACCAACAACTACAGTTTAAGACATGTTTTAAATATAAATTTGCAGCTTAGTTGAGTTAAATTACCAATTCTGAAAGTACATTATCATTCTCGTACAATGTGATGATGATGCTGGACACTAATATTTTTGTTGATGCGGTGAGTTTTACTCTGTGTGACATTTAGGGCCAAGCCTTTTAACCCCAAACGCTGAAAAGAAGCACAAATATGATCATAATAATATACAATACAAACAACAAAAACATGATAATGCTTTTAACAAAGTTTACCACTAACCAAAAGACTGAGATGACGGTATTGCATGGCAACCTTTTCCTTTTTAGCCTTTTGTGAGCACAGACTGACATCTATGTGTCAACTCAGGAAAACATCACATAGTTGATACAGTTTGCTTTCTTGTGTTCAAGTGCAAACTAAAGAAGTAATGTGATTTTGAAATCTGTGTAAGCAAAGATACATTGTTTCCAGTGTGCGAACACCAGACGCTGGGATCCGTGCTGTGCCAGTTTGTCTGCTCTCTGGTCTCTGTCCTTCTCAGCATGCCTGGATTGAAGAACCTTGAGCCACACAAACCAATACTTCTCCAGCACTGAGACACGCCATGCATCCTGAGCAACCGCTGCATCAAAACAAACAATATACATTCATATTAATCATAAACTGAATTCAAGAGCTAGACTAAACTAATGAATGGTACCTGTTCTCTTTTTCTTATCCTGTCTGTTCTGTATGTGTCTAATCCATCCATGCAGAGCATGTTTTTGCAACTGATGGCAAAAGTGACCATGAGCTTTGGACTCTTTCTCCTTAAGAACACATGCCTGTTTTATCCTTTCTCTCCAGTGCTCCCATGCCTGTGAAAAACAGAAATGTTTGATGTCATTCAAGCTAGATGTTGCATTCACATGCACACTCATCATTCACATGCACATGCACACTCATACTCACTCTGCTTTGTACAGTGTGAGCCCAGTGTTGCAAGGCGAGATCTTCTTGATGGTACTCCACATCCCTGTGCTGTAGGGCAGCATGCCAACCCATCCAAACCCACCTTAATAACCAACATATATGCACACACAAAGAAACATTATATCAAATTATTGCTATCTTGCATACAGGCCACTATTTTCCGTTTTTACACATGCATGAATGCAGTTAATATACCACATAAATAACTATCTAATGAAAATGATAGTGTATATAAGCAATTTAGGTTGCATTAATGAAAAGCTCACTTCAGTACAGCAAGTCTTTTATGCCGTTCGGCTGTCTCTTGCATCTTGTGTTTCATGTGACACATGTCCGCATACATCTCCCAGCCATTCAACACATGACACAGTTTGTGTCTCATCTCTGCAGTACAGTACACAATTTTCATGTTCATGTGAATCAGTGCTTTGAATTTAATATACAATCTGTCTCTACGGTGTAAGTACAAAAGTATAAGAAGAAGAACAGTCCACATACCAAAGTTGATTGCGAGCTGCAGTTTATTTTTTTCTTCTCTATGCACAGCCACATATTTCTGCCAGGCCTGAAATGTTTTGCTGTATAGCATATACCTTCATGAGAAGGCAAAATGAGAGGGAGAAATCATGAGTTCATCACAGAGGTCCTTGCTAATAAAAGCAAGCCTTAGTGGGAGTTTTGTTTTCGGACAACAATGTTTTCTTTACAGCAATGGTGTAAATCTATGAGTAAAGCTAAATGTGTACTGGTCAGACTTACATGTAATGACAATCAGCTCTTATGTTGAGTGTCCATTCCCTTCTTGCTTGCCACCATTCATCTTTCCAAGCTCCTAAAGTCTTTTTTAAGACCACCTTATGGTAGTGACATCTGAAAAAAAAATCATTTACGATTCTTTTTCTTAGAAATATTTTGGAGTAGCATTAAAAGACACTATTGCAGTAGGGCATAAGTATAGGTTACTACAATGTGTATCAGCTACCTGGCTTGGGATGTTGTTCTTCGACCAAACGTCTTTTGTATCCACAGGTGAAGGAACTTTCGAGCCAGGTGCCTTAATATTCAAAGCAACATTCACTTTTAATGACTTTCACAAAATACAAATACAAAAGGCATTAAGAAAATAATATTTTATACCTTATCCTCAGTTCTTTAAGTCTGCCACCCCGGTTCCAAGAATATGCTACCCGGTAAGTGTTTTTGCGTGTTTGTGTTTTACGTGAGTGGCTTTTCGCCAAACCATATGAGAACTTTTTTGCACCATTTGCTCTTGCCGTGTACATCTTTAAAAAATCACGCACAACCTAACCTCAATCCCTTACCGAAGGTTTACACAAAATGTGCCTGAGTTATAACTGTTTAATCTAAACTCATTAGGTTAACATTCAGGGATTTGTAGGTGTTATTTAACGCGGTCAAAGTAACTAACTATAAATGTAAAGCTGTCATCTCTGTTTTACCTGAATGACAACGAACAACAGACCATAACTGCCGCTCTTCTATGTTGCATTGCATAGACATACTTCCGGTACATCTTGTCATAATAAAAGACCCTGTAAAAAATATACTGTAATCACGCGTAGTGCCTCTTGATCCCACTTTGCAGTAATGCGTTTATAATATCAGTGATTACTGAGTTTGGTTTAGATAAGTCAATAAACTGAATAAAGTGTTGATGTTCTCTCTACCAGTAACTGAAATCATGAAACTGCATGTTTGGGTTATGTTCATGACTTTGATGTACACAAAACAACAGATTTTCATCATGCCTCAGTCACCACAGTCCACATCTAGATAAGTCTGTTGGGTCTAAGAACTCACTAGTGTGAAAGTTTCCAGATAACCTTGGAAGTCTTTAGATACATACAATCACTATTACCTTGACAATTATAAAAAAAATGTGTGCCACTTTTTGTACTATTTGGCAAATAACACAGTAAAGTCAGCTAGGTGTTGAAAAAAAAGCATCTGCTCCAGATGGAGCGATTATGAACAATCCCATCCTCCCCTTTATAACTTCTATCCAGTTTTCTTCAATTTTGCCAAGACACTGCAGAATATGGAATTGGTATGGCATTGATATAATTACATCTATGTAACATCCTGTCACAGTACATTGCTCTTGTTTTTATATTAAATGATCATTATGTATTAATTACCTGTTTTTTATGTTTACTCAATATAAAATGATAATTTAAAACAGCAATAATTAAAAATAAAACGTTTGTCGTATAAATACGACACACTACTTGATTTCACATAACACAAACATGTTGTGTAATCTATAAAAAATTTAAATACACATGTGAATAAAACAATGTGTGCTACCAATACAGTTTATTTGTTGTTTTGTTTATTAAACAATATCAAATTTAATTCAATTCAATTTTATTTACATAGCGCTTTTCACAATTTCCATTGTTCCATAGCAGCTTTACAGGGGAAAAACGAAAAACCCAAGAAAGGGTAAAACACACTACATGGTGTTTTATATAATAAATCCAATTATTCTAGTAAATAATATCTAATGTCAGCATCTCCTGGTGGTTTATTTAGCATATTTTGCATTAAGTGAATGCTTGGCTGAAAAGATGCGTTTTTAATCTAGATTTAAATTGGGTGAGTGTGTCTGATCCTCGAATAATATCAGGAAGGCTATTCCAGAGTTTAGGTGCTACGTATGAGAAAGCTCGACCCCCTTTGGTGGATTTAGTTATTCTAGGTATTATCAAAAGTCCTGCGTTTTGAGATCTTAATAAATGGATGAATAAGCTTCTCCGCGTCAGCAGCACACAGAATATTTCGTAACTTGGCAACATTTCTTAGGTGGAAAAAGGCTGTTTTTGTGACATTTGAGATGTGATTTCGAAATGACAGGTTGCTGTCTAATATAACGCCTATCTTTTACTGTATTTGTTGGAGTAACAGTACATCCTTCAACTTGTAGTTTATAATCAGAAATATTTGGTTTGCGTGTCTTTGGTCCGATAAGTAATATTTCTGTTTTATTAGAATTTAAAAGAAGGAAATTACAGGTCATCCAATGTTGTATATCTTCAATGCACTCTGCCAATTTGGATAGCTGGGAGGAATCATCTGGTTTTGATGAGATATATAGCTGAGTATCATCTGCATAGCAATGGAAGCTAATTCCATGTTTTTTAATAATGTTTCCGAGGGGAAGCATGTATATGGAGAACAGCACGGGTCCCAGAACCGATCCCTGAGGTAATCCATAATTTACTTGCGTTAGATTGGATGATTCCCCATTTAAATGGACAAATTGATGTCTGTCTGACAAGTAAGATCTAAACCATTGTAGTGCCTGTCCCTCAATACCGGTATAGTTGTGTAAGCGATCTAGAAGTATGTTATGGTCTACGGTATCGAACGCAGCACTAAGGTCAAGCAGGACCAGGAGTGAGATGTTACCTTTATCTGATGCTATAAGCAGGTCGTTTGTAATTTAAACGAGCACAGTTTCAGTGCTATGATGCGATCTAAAGCCTGACTGAAATTTTTCGTGCATGTTGTTATTTTGTAAGAAAGAGCACAACTGAGTGCACACTACTTTTTCTAGTATTTTAGACAGGTATGGGAGATTTGAAATCGGTCTATAGTTTCCAAGTTCATTTGGACCTAAGTTTGGTTTCTTGATTAGAGGCTTAATGACGGCCATTTTAAAGGGTCCTGGGACATGGCCTAGATTAATTGACGAGTTGATAATGTTATAAAAGGGCTCAATTGCAACAGGTAGTAACTCTTTTAATAATTTAGTTGGTATGGGGTCTAGTAAGCAAGTTGTAGGTTTAGAAGTTGCGATAAGTTTAATTAAATCTTCCTGTTTTATAGGTGAAAAACGCTGGAGCCTTTGTTTTGGAGCGATGGTTGGTGCTAATTCATAGGACAGATGAATTAGGACAGATCAATTTTAAAAATCACGCAGCACATTATAACATGCATATGAAAATGAAACAAATAATTAAAGCTGCGAGCAGCGATGTGCGGGCCCTCGGGCATGCACCGCAACCATGTTCAACCACAACCGTCGGAATCAGGAACAATGAAAGGTATGCAACTTGTATACAGGGAGTTTCATTATAGATTTTTCTGTGCCATATTTCCTATTGCCAGCTGGTGGCGCTATTACTAATGGTCTACTGACATGGATATGTGTTCAGGCCAGGACTATTATCAAACATGTGAAGTGTGAGGCTGGATGGATATTGTGTGCCTGAGTTACTGTAGCTTAATGTTTCCTGCAATATTTCCTATTGCCAGCTGGTGGCGCTATGACTATAGGTGAACACTGACGTGGATATGCGTTCAGGACAGGACTCTCGTAGAACACGTGAAGTGTGAGGCCGGTCAGATATCGTGTACTTGAGTTACTGTAGCTTCATGTTTCATGGCGAAACATCAAACTTTGTCAGGCCACCACGGACACGCCCCTCAAAGGAAAGTCAGGAGATTTCAATGTACCATCACAAAGGTCTGAAGATCACACTGGCTATACTGTTCAAATATGAGGCTGACCTGTTTGAATCTGTACGAGCAGTTAAAAACATGCCATTTCCTGTTTCCTGCAGGTGGCGCTATAACTGTATCTGGATATTGCCATGTAGAGAAAAAAAGAAAATAATGGTGATACAATTAATGCTGGCGAATTACAACAGTATTTGTTATTGATTTTTACGTGTCATATTTCCTGTTGCCAGCTGGTGGCGCTATAACTATTGGAATATTACCATGTAGATGTATTCAGGCCAGGACTTTGAACAAATGTATGAAGTCTGTGGCCTGTAGCACATTCAATGCCTGAGTTACATTAACTTCCTGTTTGAATCTCTATGAGCATTTAAAAACTGTATAAAACATGCCATTTCCTGATTCCTGCAGGTGGCGCTATAACTGTATCTGAATGTAGATGTAGATGTAGATGCCATGTAGATGTATTCAGGCCAGGACTTTGTTCAAATGTGTGAAGTCTGTGGCCTGTAGGACATTGAATGCCTGAGTTACATCAACTTCCTGTTCATGAAAAAACGCCAAACTTTGGGAGGCCGCCAGGGTCACGATTCCCCATGAAAACTCTAGATCTCCGCAATTTAGCGTCGCAAAGGCCTTAAGATGAGAATGACACCAATATGATGTCGATCGGATAAAAACTCTAGGAGGAGTTCGTCAAAGTACGACAGCATGAAATTGCAAAATATTGCGCAATAACACAGAAAATTTAAAATAACGGATTTCCTGTTCGGTTTAGGGATATGCCCCAAGAGGCTTTTCTTCATGATCCGTGGTGTTACACGTGTCTACCAAGTTTGGTGCATGTACCTTTTGCGGATCGGTCTGGGCAGTTCTAGGTGGCGCTAGAGAGCCATTTTGCCACGCCTAGTTTTAAAACCCATTTCAAACGCCAAGTTCTGCAACGTCTGATGTGCGTGCAACGTATTGTGAGTTTTAGAGCATGTTTAGGCCTTCAAATTATCGATCAAAGCGGATTCGGAAGAAGAAGAATAATAATAATAATAAACAACACAGAAACAATAGGGCTCTGCACTGCAGAGCAAGCCGGTGGCTTGCTCTTTCGTGCTCGGGCCCTAAATATGCAATTAAAACATTTATTTGCAAGTGTGATTGCCCAAGAAGAACATAACTGATGAGCGCTTTAAGTATTGTCACGTGACTACAATTTACAATAGGTGGCCAAATTGTTTGCCTGATATCAATTCCTGCTTTAATCAACTGCTGTGACTCTAGTAAACCCCATTTAGCTAAATACGCCATTATAACTTCTCAGTCTGATGCTCGGCTTTATTATATTTGAAGAGACAATAAGATGTAAGTGATGGTTTCTTAAGATTTTAAGAAAGGCGTTATAAGACGCTATTTAATCGTTGATTTGGGGCCTCCCTCGGAACCAGTGAGAGATCAGAAGAAATTCGTCGCTCTGCTACTGAACAGCGACGAAAGAGAGAGAGCTTAGAGAAAGTACCCCGAGGTACATTGGTGGTTGCAGTCGGACTACGAGCTTTATTTTAGATCTAGAATGCGGTTATCTGTGGGATTTGATTCGAACGTAACCAGGCTCAAGTGAACTAACGCGCTTTATTGTTTGTCGGCTTTCTGAGTGCTGATAAGTTTCCTAGCCCGCTAACCTGAATAATTAGCTTAGACACAAACGCAAATAAACACTGGATTTGTTGTAACGTTACGTTTTTGTCCATTTTGTGTTTATTATCGAGGGCAAAGGCAGGGATCCAATTAAAGGTCGCAGGCAGAGTCGTTTGTTCACACGAAATGAACTAAATCCTCGGCGTCGGCTTTTTGAGTTTAAGTTAGCCATTTGGCTAATGAAGCCCATCTCTTGGCAGTTCGCGAGGAAATCGAGTTCTGTCAAGATTGCTGTGAAATCAAGACAACAGATAACCTTTATTTTTTGGCCGGTTGCTTGTTTAAAATCTGGACTGACTGCAGCATTTCTTGTAACGTTAGTTTGGTATAGGAAAGGTAGCCAGCAGCTAGCTGAGGTATCCAGGCGGGAGGAAGAAGGTGCTGTGACACCGTTTCAAATATCAGGTGAGTTCAGAAGCGTGCTTTGTCTCTTTATACGTTACCTGATTAATACATGTGTAGTTTCTGTGTTCGC
Source organism: Barbatula barbatula (assembly GCF_947034865.1). Lineage (NCBI taxonomy): Eukaryota > Metazoa > Chordata > Actinopteri > Cypriniformes > Nemacheilidae > Barbatula > Barbatula barbatula. The sequence continues at coordinate 19,219,367 of NC_136770.1, forward strand.
TACCTTCATTTTGTTGAATCAACTCTTTAGCCTTTTGTAGTTTCCTGTCTGTCTGCCTCGTCATTTGCTAACAGAAGCTCTCAGATTACATAGGAGCAAGACATAAAAGCAGCTTCACGTCGCAACTAGTTTTAAATCTCCATTTAATTAAATTCCCATAGTCATTAACGGATTTATATGATGCTTGTTTAATTCCCCCATTACACAGTAGCTTATTGATTGGAAGTTCATTTTTTTTGCAATATTTTTTAACTGGCTTTAAAGGACCACTGCATCATTTATCAAGTTAAATTAACTACACAATAACTCGTCAACAGGTGCCTAGAGTGTCTGATATTGGAGCTTCGCTTATTTCACCATCCACCCAAGTCATGGAGAAGGATGAAAATGGTGAAACCATGGTGGAGACAATAAAAGACTCGGTAGTAAACTCTGCCTATAGGTATACCAAGGTGAGAACAATTACTTAAAGGGGTAATGTCACATTTAAGATAATGACACTATCTTTGATAATTTATATTAATATCTTGTTTTTTATTTTGTCTTAGATAAAACTGTCCGCCAAGTAATTTGTTTATTTTTCATATACGTTAACCATAGGGTTATGCCGACTTGTTTTGGACTCAAATATTATGTGGTGAAAATGTTTAAATTGGGGCTTTCACAATATAAGATAAGACCACATGCATTGACAACACTAATTCAGTTCTCATAACTCTGGGCTATTCAACTGGTCTGGCCAAATGCGGCCCGCCAATCATATTTACCTAGCCCACCTTAACATTTCAAATAAATGGAGAGACTTTAAGAACTGTGTGCTTTAAGAAATACACGTCCTGAGATGCCACATCTTTGAAAGTCCAAAAAGCTGGTACATTCAACACCGAAGTAATTCCTAAAGGCTCATAACCATATATTGACATCTTAAAGAGCGATTTGATGGGCCTGTCCAAGACCCTTTTTTCCTTTTATTAAAAATAAGTTAGCCTTAAGAATGTCAATAAACTGATATGCTCCTACGCGCTGACAAAATTCCCACTTAAAAGATATAAGAGTTTAAACCTGACAGTCTGGCACGTGCCCTCAAATAAATTCCATGACATCACGCTACACTTCAGCCTCTCGTCAAATTTCTTGTCCAATCAAATCCTCGCTAGGATCCGAAGTCTCTCGCCCCTTCACTATGAGATTTATGGAAGTGGCTCCTCAAATCAACCACTTTATGTCCTACATGGTGAATGACGCATAATGCACTAGATGGGAGATGAGGGATGATCCAGACGGTGTAAACATAAAATTTATGTCTTGATTTTGCGTTAGTGTCACGCTTCGAGTTGCACGTTAGTGTCCTCCCATATCTGTCGATCATACGTTTAAATCCACCAAGAAAACACAATGTATCTGACTTAAGTTTACACAGAGTATTGAATGTTAAGGCCCCATGTAAGAGATCGGACATCAGTCTTGATGAGTAAAGGAGAAGACAAACGTAAGTGTCACTCAACCAGAGAAATGGCAGGGTTCAAATTAACATCACTGGTTACACTGATCTTCCTTTTCTTTCAATAGACTTTTACACCACTGTGGCTATTACGCTGTTAAATGCAGCTTTGCCAGGCTGACTGTGTACCATAAACAAAATGCTATTGGTTATTTTAAAAGGGGTGGGAGCACTTCCATATGTCTTGTGGGCTCTGCAATTTTGTGTTTGGCATTCACCCAAAGAAAAATCCTAAAACACGATAATTGTGTTCAGTGTCTTTCACAGACCAATTGATTCGCTTTATAAGAAGCCAGTTTAACATCACAACGGGCTTTGATTGCTTTCGTGCGGAATGTATTGGTGTTTTTTGACTTGTTGATTTGACTTTCATTTGACTAATTCAACCAAATATCATCTTGAAAAAAACTTACATAAAACAAAATATATATGGGTGCAATATTTGTATGCATGTTTTAATGACCTATAAGAAACGGCAACCAAAACTGTACGAAGTATCAAAATGCAATAAATAACAGAAGAAATTAGATATGGTAAAAACTGGCCCGCCTCCTATTTAAACTGTTGTAATCTGGCCCTCGGAGAGTAGTTGAAGTCCCGTCATAACTTGATGTTATAGTTTCTATTAGTAGAACAAAGGTAACATCTTGGTTATAGTCACCAGTTTACACTCAAGGCAAGCAGTGAAAGTTTAGTTTAAGTTGGTCTTTAGAGCTTGTTTGGTCCACCAGCTCTGGTTTCGATCCTGTCAATGACATTTTGCAAGCCTTGCAAAGGCTGTCGTTGCAGAATGGGCTGCAAGACAAATATTAGACCCGATAAAAAAACCCATAACTTGCAAATAAGTGGCAAAAAGATGGTAGAAGAGTGAAGAAAATCTCAATTATGTTTGAGCCGAAAGACTCATGGGCAGCTCTACGATAAAAAGCGTGACTGAAAGGAGTCGAACATGACTGGCCATGTTCAACTCCTGGTTTTGCGGTCGGATGCAAGTTTCATTCTTTTGTCTTTGTTCTGCACTTTTCTGTCAAATCTGTACTGTTCAAACCCAATAAAGGTATAAAAGGCCAAAACAATTATGGCAAGTAAAAAAAAGTTTGTTTCAGATGCAAAGTGTTCATGTATATCATTTAATGTGAAAGTTCGCCCAAAAATAAATTCTTTAATTTATTCTCTTGTCATTTCAAACGTTTATGACTTTCTATCGCAGTACACAAAAGATATTTTGAAGAAAGTTGGCAACCGAACAGCACTTGACCCCATTCTATTTTATTGTATGAATATAAAAACCAATGCAAGTGAATGGGGTCCAGTTCATACATGTTTCAAAATATTTTTTTGATGTTCTGCGGAAGAAATAGTCATACAGGTTTGAAATGACAAAAGGTTGAGTAAATAGAATTAAATAAAAAAAAATTTGGGGAACCATCACTTTAAATGACACTGACAGAAAAGTAATCCCGTTAATGTCGAGTAATGTGAGTTTTTCAAATTGATAATCAAATGTCTGTTTTGCAGGAAGAGCTTTTGGAAATCAAAGAATTGCCAATTTCAAATGAGAGGCCAGACTGTCTATCAGAGAAACATGACAGGTGAACTTTAGTTGGAATTTAATTCTTAATGTGACACCAGATCTTGCATGAAGAGCTTCAGCAAAAAAACATTTTTGCTTGTGTACACAATCTTAATTTTTTATTTAATAAAGTTCACTTTAAAATTGAAATTTTACAATCATTCACTCTCCCACATGTCAAACAAGCTGTCCATGAGCTTCCCTCAAAGGCATCAATTTGATTTTGACAGAAAAAACACACGGTCGGCTTGTATGACATGTCTGGGTGTGAATATAATTTATAAGTTTAGTTTTATTTTTGATCTGTGGTCTTGTAGCACAATCAACTGCTTTCTGGCGTAAGTTCCTCATGCTTGTATACAGCAGTCATTTATCTAAATTCTCTTAGGGTGATATTATAGACTGATGGGCGTTAAATGAGCTAATTTGCTGAGAAGTATCGTAGTTACTAACATCGTTATCTTCCTAATAGTGATGGGGTCTGGGACCCTGAAAAATGGCATGCCTCCCTATACCCCTCCTCAGAAAACAACTGTCCTGCTGAAGGATACAAGAAGGATTTTACAGACGATAGAGTTCCACTGAAACGCAGAATTGCAGGTAAAAAACGATTTGCTACTAAAAGGTTCCAGGATACAGTGTTGTCTTTTATTCTTCAACTTAAAGCTTTGTGCTACAGATCCTAGAGAACGTGTTAAAGATGACGATCTGGAGGTGGTTCTTAGTCCACAGCGTCGCAGTTTCGGTGGTGGTTGTCAAGTGGCACCCACTGCCATCCCTCGACGTCCCATCAGCCCTCTGGAGAACAAAGAGAACGAATCTCTTCGGCTGAGTGGTACACGCCGCATAGGAAGCGGCCGCATCATGGCATCACGTGTGTTTGAGAGGGAAGTGCGAGTTGAAAAGGAGAGGGAACGAGACCGAGAGCGTGAATTCAAAGACAAGAGATTCAGGGTATTGAACGAAGGACTAACTGCAGAAGTTTTTTTGCTTATTGTTTATTTTAAGATGTTTAGGTTCCTAAATGTCTATGTCCTGTTACAGAGAGACTTTGGAGACAAAAGAGTGTTTAGTGAAAGGAGAAGAAATGACTCTTATGCCGAAGAGGAACCAGAATGGTTCTCTGGTGGGCCCACCAGTCAGTCTGAGACCATTGAGCTTATTGGTTTTGATGACAAGATCTTGGAGGATGACAGAAGGAAAAATAAACGCTCCAGGAAGAAGCCGGATTCAGTCAGAGAAGGTGTGTGGCGAGCTGTTTGCCTTTTTATTTTTTGGAAACGCTTATCTATATACACAAATAAGTCTATATAGAATCTATTATCTATATTTACGATATCACCCGATATATTTATGATAAAAAAAATCTTAGCATGCTCACTTTAAATCTTTCTCTTACAGTTGAGTGTAATGGTGGGCTGGACCCTGGGGTGGTTCAAGAATCAGGAGCTGATCAAGAAGTCCCACATGCAGAGGTTCTTCCCGAGCAACCCCCTGGAGACTTTGACTTCAATGAGTTCTTCAACCTTGAAAAGACCATGCCTGGCCTGGCTTCGGTAAGATATGGGGAGCACTGCATGCTTCATCAGGGTGCTGGGCACAATATTTAAAGGTTATGGAAATAATCGTAACACATCTAAGGTTCTTTGGTTTGAGTTTTAATGGTCTATCAAAAGCTTCTTAAACTGTTGTTTCCTGGGTCTTAACCATTGGTCTGTTCCATTTGTTTACCATCTTGAAATGAGCTGGCCAACTTTATCACAGACTAATGTCTAATGTTGTTTCTTACTAAAAGTTTTTTGCTTGTGAATGAACAAAAAGGCCTGTTAAGTGAATTAACGTAACCGTAAGTGGTTGGACATTGGTGAATTGCAGAATATTTCAGCAAGCTTGGTTGCGATTCATATGTTGAGATATTTAGGGAAACTTTGCACTGATATTTGCAGTTGTGCATCAGGCTGTTTGTTGGTTTATATAGAAAGTTCCATGTGATACAAATTTATGCCCATCTTGCTCATAAGGGTTGTATTAGGCACAAGTCCTTTCGTATATTTTAAAAGAAAAAGGGTGGATAATTTGATTGGTCCTGAATTAAGATTTACTTCAGAATTGTGTAGAGAATGCAAGCATTTTTCACCCCATTGCGCTAAGCCGCCTGCAGGCGCTCCTCACGTAAGTGTTATCCACTCCACCGTTTCCTCGTCTTCTATGGTATGATACGCGGTCTAACTGTTCTTTTCTTTCCAGATGATTGAGGATGTTCTTGGGGAGGGTCCGGTCTCTGCCAGCCGCTTCAGCCGTTGGTTTTCAAATAACCCAATGAAAAGTCCAGCAGGCAGCCGCTCTAGCAGTCTACGTTCCACCCCTCATGAAGAGCTTGAGAGACTAGCAGGTAACAATATATTCGTGCCTGGTTTGTTTTGAGAATGCTCTGTCTCCAATATTAGGGATTTATGAACTCTTATGTTATTGATGTGTTTCAGTTCTTAATCCTCAAACAGGGGCACTTAATCCAGGGTTGTCTCAGTTTTTCACCCCGATTCCTTCAGCTGAACACAGGGAGAAAGTTGACATACTGGAGCTGCTTCATAAGGCCAATATCGATCTGAAACCGCTACTGTCCAGTTTGAATGTCAACAAAGCTCGACTAAAGGAGAGCAGTAAGTGGTGTTTTATATTGAAATGCTCTGATGTTACTCTAACTATGATGGCACGATGATGACTGTGAATATGGTTGTCATTAACTAAAATATTTAAATAAACTGAAAGTAAAGCCTTAAAGTTATATTTTTGACATTTGAACATTTATTCTTGCCATGAGATCTTTTGTGACTTTGCATCTGAAATGGTTTACTGTCATCCTTTTTGACACTTTTTGTATGTTTTTCCTGTGTGCCCTGTTGTAGCAAACTCGGGGGTGGTGTTGTCTCTAGAGGAGGTGGAGGTGGGTCTGAAAGGACTGAAGGTTCAGCCTGAACCTACGCAGTCGCTTCCTCAGAGGCAGTTGAGTGGAGGAGGTGGTACTCCCTTCATGGCAGAGCACCTGGAAGAGGCTCTCGCGGGAGGAGCCGGGGGTGTGACAAAATCACGGGACCCAGACATGTCTGCGTTTAACAAGTTGGTGAGCTCCATGAAGGCAAGTGGAACCCTGCCAACCCATCCCAAAGCCGGCGGGAGCAATGTGAGTGCCGCCACGATTGCGCTTGCATGTTTGTGTATGCACTTCCTGCTTGCGGTCCAGTGTCAGGTAAAGCTGCATGCGCAAGGCTGAAACAAGCTGGGTGAAAAATGCAAAGTGACTAGTCAAAGCGGATGCATTTTGCATGCAATGCAAGTCACTTGCTAGTTAGTCTGGGGTAAAATTGCTTTCGTGTTGGTGTTTTATTTAACCAGTGATGGGCATAAATTTGTATTGGTCAGTTGTGGCTGAATTTAAAATGTCAGTGAACTTTTGCATTAGTGGTGCGGGTCCTGTTCTGTTTGGGAAGTATGCTGTCAGGCTTTGGATGCTATCAGGCTAGTGCTTTTTAACATTACCTGTGTACCTCTAGATGCCATTTGGGTTTAGGTAACAAATTGATGGACCAGATGGCGTTTGTGGAGTTGCATGTATCTTGTCCGTAACTCAATTACGGGGTCCTTACGAACCATTTTTGACCACATTCTTGTTCCGTTACAACAGCAGTCAGTGGATCCTGCTCTTGCGCCCTTACCTGAGGCCCAGGTACCTGCTTCTCAGCAGAAAAACATCTTTCAGGTGATCTGTCAAAGACTGTCATTTTTTAATGAATGATCCAGATACAACATATTTTAACAGCCTTTTAGTAGTGTTTTATTAAATACCAAAATAATCTTGACAAATTAAATGTTTTTGGTAAACTCACCCAGCTGGAAAAATCCCACTTTACAAAAAGTTCACCCATATGAGAATTCTCTAATTTGCTCACCCTCATGCTATCCCAGATGTATGACCTTAGTTCAAATATGAAGCTAATTGGTTATTACGTGTCCATGTCAAAATAGGCATATGACAGCTAGTCACAAGGCACAAAAATGCATTTAAATGAAGTGTCTTGCTGCCATTTATTTTATTTAGCGGACGTTTTAGCATTGTGTGGCCAAGGCATTTTACACTTTTCTATCTCTTGTGCTTTAGGAATTATTTGTGCCATCTCATGGCCCTGTTCCTGGCTCTGTGCCTGGCCTCATGCACCACCGAGCTTCTCCCCCACTTTTTCCACAGAGATCTCCTATACAGGACTTTTATCAAGGAATGCCACCTGTAACCGGTAAGAGCCCTGTATGATACCTTTTAATTTATTATGGGTAGTTGAATGTTGGGAGAACACATTCTGCAGTTATCTCTTCTGAAAATCTGTAGTTTGGTAACAATGGATGTAGTATTTCGGTCAGAGTTAAGCAGTATGTTTACTTTCCCATCCTTCATTCTGTACTTGGTACCTCAGGATTCCACGCTGGTCCACAGACTGTGTTGGATCAAATTCCAGACTTTCATCGGGCCAGGACAACACCACAGGTTATTGGTCTTTGACGATGTTACAATTAAACAACATCCGAGCATCTACAGATAAAATTGAGAACAATTCTATGTTGGTTGCTTTGTTTATTGGCATTAAATCCTTTGTTTTTAGATGAGAGCTTTGCAGATGGGAGTGGACCAAACCAGTCTAGAAGCTTTGTTCCAGCAGGATCTGGCTGTACATAATCGCCCACAGTACAGCTACAACAAACACACTCCAGACATGGTCTATCGCAACAGGTACTTCATACCTATAGCAGGTGTCTTGGATCATTGAGCCATTTTATAATCTTCAGTTGAATCCAAAGATATTTTCAGGTTTTGCACTAAATTGTGATTCTTGAAAGAAATGTCCTTTTGGATTTTGTTCAATTTATTAAAAGGACTGATTTGTATGCACATCTTTTTTTTTTGAGACAACCAAGGATGACTTGTTCTCCTGGGCCTCACTTGTCTGGTCGGACCTCACCTACAGTTACTAGTGTGGTACGTTAAACTTATAACAACTGATTTTTTACTCATAAGGGATTAGTTCATCAAAAATAAATGTAACATTGTATGTAACAAAATAATCCATATTGTAGATATTTGACCTGACAGTAGTACCATGTGTGCATTTGAGCAATGTTTAAAGTTTTCCCTCCTGCAGTTGTCTGCATCTTTCACTCCCACCTCTGTGATAAAAAAAATGTACGAGTCAAAAGAGAAAAGTCGTGATGATCCTGGGAGTCGACCAGGAAGCAAAGAGGAGACAGTGAACTCTCATAGTTCTCAGGAGGGTACGGCACAATGCATACAGGACACTCCAAGTGACCAGAGTGGCTTTGATCTTTTTTTTTTAATTGCTTATTTTATAACACTTTTTATAGATGGCCCTCCATCCCCCAGTTCCTTTCTTGAAGATGTGGACACTAGTGGTCCTCAGACTGGTGGGGTAAAGGCATGCTCCACCCCTGTACCTTCCCAGAATCGTCATAGTAAAGACCCAGACAGACCAAGACCTCCTTCCACAACCGGCCACCACACTCCCACCATGTTGTCCCCAGGACCCTCCTCTTCCTTTCCCAGACCCCAGATGTACCAGGTCCCTCTGCTTCCCCACGTCCCCTTGGTCAGACCTCCACCCCAGCTTCACCCCAGTGTAATGCAGAGGATGCTGGTTCAGGGCATTCAACCTCAACAGCTTGGATCCCCATTGTTACAGACAGGTTGGTGATTGATCATTAAAGCCTATATACAGATTTACCCTATTGAGTTTTTGAATACTTAAATTGTTGATCTTTCTCTGCATGAGCAGGCATGTTTCCTCAGACTGTAGACCTGTCTCAGCTCCAGGGTCTGCCCCCGGCCCTCTTAGGGCAAACTCTCTATCCACTTGGTCCTGCAGGCCATCCACTTATGGCCCCCAGAGCTGCTGGGGCAAACATACAGTTAGCAGTCATGCAGCAGCAGCTTCAACAACAGCAGGGACCCAGTAAGTACAGTTGAGGGAGGTTGACCCACGTGGGTTTTTAAATGGATCATTTGATGCTTCTGTTCAGGGGTGTTACGTGGTATACATTTATGTTTATATATTATTATGTGATGTATTTTAGAGCTATGGTGACTTTTCTGTTTGGTTTAGTTGCAAACATGTGACCTGCATTAACTTTTTTTTTTTTTGTGTATTATGGATTATCTAGTTCTTACGATCTCAAAATGACAGATCGCCTGATATAGCCGTCCAACACAATATTTACATGTTGTCTTTGTCTATAATGTATCTCTAAAGATGAACTATTAATAGAGCAAGTGTTGTTTTTCTACACAGATCTTCATGTCGGTCCATCAGGCCAGTCACAGAGCCACGGTCCCCATCGGACAAACCACTCCCAGCGAAGAGGGGGCAGCCCTACTCTGGGCCTGGCGAAGTGGTTCGGCTCTGACATGCTGCAGCAGCCCCTCCCTTCCATGCCTTCAGCTAAAGTGATCAGTGTTGATGAGCTTGAGTTCCGCCAGTGACAACATCCTGTAGCCATCCAGCAGGAGTTGGGACAACCCTTCCCCACTGCCCTCTAGTTGAAGAGATGTGAACTTTGATTTCTATCATTATGTACAGATGACTGAGCCCTGCTATTTTTTTGTGCTCTGTCTTGCAGTTAGTTTTTTTTCGAAGGCCTAAAAGTTAAGATGACAAAGGGAAAAGACGAGTTCTGGACCTTATTTTGTTTCCTGCCGCTTTTGTCAAGTAATGTAGTTTCTCCTTGGTTTTTTTTTCTTGTTTTGGACTGATTCTTACAGTTAAGAAAGTAAATAATGTATAGGCCTGAGTTGTACAGACTATGGGAATAGATTTCATTTTTCCACGTTGTACATAGATTTTTTTTTCTGTCTGTATATGGGGAAGGTTTATCCTGCTTGGAGGCAATGAAAATTAGCTTTTTCTTTGTCGAGTCACAGTATCCCACAGTTCCCATCGGAGTTTGATCTGGGTGGAAAAGGGCGGCATGCTGTTTTGTTGGAATAGCAGCGTCCGCATGTGTAGCGATTTAATGCATCCCTGATCCAGAGATACATGCCCTTGAAACTTTGCTAGAATGTTCTGTAAGAACAGGGCCCGGGGACACCCTTCCACACCCCAACAAGTGATTTCTAGTTGTGCCTTTTTTTTTTTAAGAAACCCCACCCCACATCCTCCCCTCTAGCCAGTCTTCTTAATATATGAGAAGCACTGCTCTGAATCACATTTGTTTTAGGGTGGCAGGGGTTGGAAATTAAGTATGTGCTATTAATTTAAGAAGCACAAATAGTTAATAAAGATGGAAAAATTTAATAAAAAATCATTCACATAAAATAAATTTTCTGACTCTTTACTTTAGTGATTTTCTTCAGGTAAGTGTTGAGTGCAACTAGTGTTTTATATTCCAAGTATTTAAGGGGCAGGGCTTATCTCAAAATAGGACTAGGCCTTAGTTAAATTAGGATTTTTAAGTCGTTAAAACACATTTTACAAACATTACTGTGTGAATCTTGAGACAAAAAACCTAACCGAAATATTAATATATCGGTGCAAGGTTTTTTCGATCGATATTTAAGTTAGTCTTAAGCCCGGTTCGGGAAACCGCCCCTTAAAGGTCTTGAATTTAATTTTGGGTGGAGTATCATGAATTGCTCACTCAATTTGTTCCAACCCTGTACACATGAATAGAAGCAACTGATTTGAGGCACCATTGACTACTATAGTAGGAAAAAATATTGTATATTTTTGTTCTGTTAAACACAAGATATGTTGAAGAAAGCAAACGGTTCTGGGGTACCTTTGACTGCCTTTTTTTATCAGATATGTCACTTACTGACATTCTTCCAAATATCTTTATTATACAGTTATACAGGTTCAGAACTACATGAGTAATTCCTGACAGAATTATTCCTTTGTGGGTGGACTATCCTAAGGTACTTAGGTATACGAATGGGTTTGAGGGTAAAACAAAATGAAAACCAACCAAAACAATTCTTAAATAAGGTTTTCTTTTGAAGCTTAATAAGAGACTGAATAGAATGCATGGCATAATGTACACACCCTCGATTTTTCAATATGTCTAATGCACCCAAAAATGAAAACTAGTTAATTTATTTACTCGTGTCATTCAAGTGACTTACAACTGAGGTAAAAACAAAGCCACAGACACATTTCTCAAAATATATTCGTTTGTGTTCCACAGAAGAAAGAGTCATATACAGCTGTTGGATGACAAAAAGGAAAATAAATATCTTTTTTGGGGGGGGTGAGAAAATGAATATTTGATTGTATCTCTTATTTAACATTGCAGACAATACCTTGTGTTTCTTTATCTCTACCTACGATTCTGGCGATAGTTGTCAGGTGATGCTGGTCTCTGTACTATGCTAGAATGTCACTACGTGATTTTTCCTTGTCTGCGTGAATTTCTTTCCGTTATAAAAAACAGACTGACATCGGTTACAGTGACCAATAGAAATCGAGAGTCTACTGTCATGCATTCAGTGTCTGTTGTGCGTTTGGGGGAGGGGGCTTGGCTCACTGGAAAACAAGGATGTGACATTTGTAACGCGAGAACCAGGAAGACGACCCCCATTCAATAACCAAACTCGAAAGATAAATATCTAATTTTCCTTGTATGCGACACCAGTCGACTTGAATTAATCTTTTACACGGGAATAAAACTGAAAATATGAAATACGCACGAAACCCTCCCTTCAACCAAAGGTCAAAGTTCACAGGAAGCTGGGGGGCTGCCATTTTCCCCCTGCTAACATGTTAGATGCTAAAAAGGCGAGGAGTGGTGGTGGTCGCTAAGCGTTTCTGTTTATTGTCTCCCCGTCACGGGTGTTCGCTATCCGTTTGCCTTCATCTACCTCTTCCGTCGCGTGCGTTAGGCTCGGTTGTTGAATGAAGACGGCATGGAGAGAACCGATCAGCCGTGGAGTTCCTCCTACACGTACCAGGTGAGCAAACACAGCGCCGAGATGCTACACAACCTCAACACTCAGAGAAAAGATGGTGGCAGGTTTTGCGATGTTCTCTTACGCGTCGGAGAGGAAAGCTTCCCGGCCCACAAAGCGGTGTTGGCGGCGTGCAGCGAGTATTTCGAGTCGGTGTTCAGCTGTCAGACGGTGGACGGCGGCGAAGGCAAGGAGCTGGAGATGCACACGATTAGCCCGAAAGTTTTTCGAGACATCCTGGACTTCGCGTACACCTCCAAGATCGTGGTGCGCCTGGAGTGTTTTCCGGAGCTTATGACAGCGGCGAAGTTTCTGTTAATGCGATCTGTCATCGAGATCTGTCAGGAGGTCATTAAACAATCCAACGTACAGATCCTCGTCCCTCCTTCCCGAGGAGGCGAACACAGCCTGTTTAGGAGTCCCGGGGCCGCGGAGCAGCTGTCATACCCCGTAGACATGTCAAACGGGAGCGTGTCCAACGGCGCGGTGTTTACTAACAATAATGACAGCGACGGTGCCGATCTGACACAAGCAAATAACAGCTCGCAGCTGGCGGTTCCAGAAGCGACTGACCGTTTACCGGTTTCTCCGTTAGAGTTTCCAAGTAACCACCTAATCTCCGAGGGATCCCCCGGATCGAAACGAGGCAGAGGAAGACCCAAAAAAGAGTCCGCGTCGGAGCCGATCACTTACAACAGCACTGCCCATAATGAAAATAATCCACTTTTCTCGTGTGGAGTTTGTGGCAAGGTCTTTCCCGACGACGTCCAGTTAAGAAACCACGAAACGCAGCACGGGACGTTTTCCGGTGGTGTGAGCACCGGCGTGGAACTCGTCGCCGTGGACGGTCCGGCGTTGATCTCTCAATCCCAGGCGAGGTTTCAGCAAAACGGGCTCCCTGCGGATAACCGCAAGCGCGAGAGGACGAGACGACACGTAGCGTGTGACCTGTGCGGAAAGGTTTTCCGGGACGTGTATCACCTGAACCGACACAAGCTGTCACATTCGGGCGAAAAACCGTACGCTTGTCCGGTGTGCGGGCTGCGTTTCAAACGTAAGGATAGGATGTCTTACCACGTGCGATCTCACGACGGGTCGGTGGGTAAACCATACGTGTGTCAAAGCTGCGGTAAAGGTTTCTCACGGTGAGTATTTGCGACTGTTTAATGCATCTATTGATAAGAACATTCGTTCACGTGTGTATGTGGGACCTACTAAATTACATTCTTCTTTTATTTTTGTAGGCCAGACCATCTGAATGGACATATTAAACAGGTGCACACCACAGAGAGACCCCATAAATGTCAGGTGAGAAACTCATAACTTTACAGGTATTTACACCCAAAGTCTATAAACCTTTTACACTATTCATATAGTGCAAAAACAACAAACCATTAGAATAAATGGGTCAATGGTTTTTGGGTAAACCGTTCCTTTACACAAACATTAAAACATTTGTCTCTGGCTTTTATTAATAGTATCTTGACAATTCACAGATTTGCAATGCATCCTTTGCAACACGAGATCGACTGAGATCCCATCTGGCGTGCCACGAAGATAAGATACCTTGTCAAGTGTGTGGGAAATTCCTCCGGGCAGCCTACATGACTGACCACTTGAAAAAACACAGTGAAGGACCTCATAACTATTGTGGAATATGCAACAAAGGTACTGTTCAAATATATGTTAAAAAGAGTGATTTAAATAAACATGTGCTCACCAGAGCCTGCTACATAAATATGGCTTAAAGGGATCTACAGTGAATTAAATCTCTGTTGTGAGTTTAAAGACCCCATGCAATGTACATTAGATTTCACCTGTCAGCCCCTGTCAGATAGTTTTGAAGCAATCTTCTGATGAATAAATCTACGTATTGTTCTGTTTTTTGTTTTATTTTTGCTTGTTTTCCTACTTTTTTCGATGGTCTCAGGTTTTTCAACCGCATCCTACTTAAAGGTGCACGTTAAAACGCACCACAGCTCGCCCGTGCTCCCTTCCTCTGCAGCTCATCAGTTCCCTGAGCCGCGCACCAACAGACCGCAGATGCACAACGGTGCCCCCTACCACTCAGGACGCCCTTGCGCAGTGGAAGGCAAGCAAGCCTCTCCCCACAGCGTCACCCGTTGCTCGCTCACAGCTGCTTATCAGATTCTGCATCCGCTTGCATAAATGCTCACCCGCAAACACTGATTGTAGCACTGTGCTTGTGCTTTAGTGTAGTCATCTTTCCTTTATTGCAACATTATTTGGGGATACAATTTTGGCCTTTTTGCTTGTTATTACACAATCTTTTGGGATAGTTCTATGATTGAGATGACTTTATGTCATTGTTTCATTTGTTCTTCAAAGCTACCCTCTTTTAGGAAGTTTAAATGGTACCATTAGAAATGAATCCGGTAGGTTTATGCAAGGTGCACAAATTACAGGAATTGTTCACCTTCAGAATGAAAATTCTGTCATTATTTACTCACCCTGTTGTGATTTTCTTTCTTCTGCAAAACACAAAATAAGATATTTTGAAAAATGTTGGTTACCAAAAAAACATGAACTTCTATTGTATTGACACAAAACCAAGTCTATAGTTTTCTGTTACCAATGTTTTTCAGAATATCTTCTATTGTGTTCTGCAGAAGAAGTCATACAGGTTTGAAATTACAAGAGGTCCTCCAAATAATGACAGAATTTTCATTTTGGAGGTGATCTTTTCCTTAAACAATAAATCTTTGTTTGAGTAATGCTAATTTATGTCAGATTCCTGTATACAAAGATACAAAGATGTGTTTTCTGTTTGACAGATTTCAAGGTTTTTGATAGTAATGATGGCAAGTGCAAAATTAAAAGTCATTCAAATGAAACATCTTTAAACAAAATTGAATGATTGCTTTTTCACTTATTCTACATAAATTGTATTATAAAAATTAAGGATTTTTTTAGACATTAAATAGTAGTTGCAGTGTCAGACCTAATCCACGAGTTTCTTCTGCTGTTGAATGCTAGCATGGCCACATGCTCCATTCTGTTTGTTGCTAACAATCATTTTCATTATAAGCTGCCTTGACAAGCATTAACCGAACAACTTTCATTCATGCATGTCCACACGTAAGTGCACATGTACATTTTGTGCATTATTTCTGTGGATCAATGGACCTTTTTCAAACAATTATTGCCATAAAATCCAGCAGCTTGTTGGGAATATCCTTGCTAGACATGAAAATCGAAGAAAAATGGCATTAGCATTTTTTGAAGGACTATCTGTAGACTCTTTCCAGGATTGCTTAGTAACGGATTAGCCTTGAAATTTTGGCCTTGCAGTTAGATTTTTTGCAAATGCATTGTGGTTACAAAAGAATAGAGAGAGAATGGACAGTTTTTAAATGCAGAACACCTGCCAAGGTGTAATTTTTGTGAGATCAGGCTTAAGGAATACAGAAAAACATCAGGCGACATTGTTAACTTTACATCAGTACGGAATTATCACTGATTTCAGTATCAGCTGCTGGCTTGGCATGTAATGACAGAAAAAGATTCATTCAATGAACGTTCATGGTCATTTGAGCTTTTTAAAGACAGTTGGTGTTTTTATCGTCTTTGGTGGTTTCTGAACTGATGTCAAGCTAACGGTCATCTGACTGTGAATATTGTCCTTCCTGGCCTCTCTATCTTGTCTATTCATGTTGGGGTGGTTACTGGCGGTGTAGACCTTTGCACCAGTCGCCGGATCTTGGTTGCATTTCCCGAGACAGAGGGGTCTTTTCGGGGGATATCTGGGCCGATTCTGCCTCAGCCTGTCCCTCCTGCTCTGAGCCTCCAGCCTGAGCTGCTCCTGGGCAAACCAGGTCCAACTCCTTTTTTCTGGGAGTGCCGCTCTTCTGGAGCACCAGGGTTTCCACTTCATGGGCCTCTTACAGGTCAGTACGGGCCGTGTGGAGGGTGGGAATGGAGTGAGCCATAGGGTTGAGGATGTTTGGGAAGATCTGACGCAAATATTTGCCATTTTAATCCTTGCATAATAAATGGTTCGGCCTGTATTCGTTCCTTATGAATCAACCGCATATGCTTTTGTTCTGTTATCAGTGGTTCTTTGTTTTTATACGTTTTATTTGCCAACAAAACCAACCTCTCACCTGTTCTGTTTTTTGTACATTTTTATTGGGAACAGATGGATAGTTTGATGGTTAGGAAGAAAAAAGTAATACTTAGTTTTTTTCCTATACCTGTTAGTTACCTCAGAAAAAAATAAAGAAAACAGAAATGATTAAAAATGGCTTCAAGTCGTAAGAGGCATCATGTATGTATGAATGTTCTGTTCTTATACTGTATATCTTGCTTAATGTGAGGCCTCTTTCTCTCTGCCCCCTTCCTTCTTGCGCCCTGATCTCTCCATCCCCTCCCCACTCTGTGTTTATTTCAGACGGGCAGGAGAATGTTGGGAAATGCCCCCACCAGGACTCTGATGGTTCGGACGCAGCTTTCGGCGACCTTCCCAATGGAACCGATCTCAAGCCTGAACAAAAACCCGCGGGAGAAGAACTGGAAGTCACGTCGTTCATCTTCAACGGACAGTCTGATGACGCGGTGACAACTCCAGGAGGATCCAAACTAAACACAGACCCGGAAAAGAAGTTTGCTTGCATTGAGTGTGGACAGACCTTCCGTACAAAGTCTTACCTCAACAAGCACCATCATCGGGTACACAAGAAACGTGCAGCGGTGGGATCCAGTCTTGGTAATCTCGGCTCACCCTTTTCACCCCAACAGAACATGTCCCTTCTCGAATCCTTTGGCTTTCAGATCGTCCAGTCAGCCTTTGCTTCATCTCTGGTGGACTCTGAGATGGGTGGCAGTGGAATAGATTTAGGGGACAAATGACCCCATTAGGAGAGACTTTTGTTGTAACCCTGCGCTTACTGGACAACCAAACATGCGATAACTGCAAGTTTAGTCTGTTGTCTTATACTTCTTGACGCCATTTGTAGACTTCTTTGTCTGCATTTTTTGTATTCTTATTGTAATGTTTATTAATGTTTTGACCATCATGGATGCCATTTTGATTCCATGTTGGTATGAAGCAGCTAATCTACCCCCCAACTTTTGCCAAATCTCCTAGGTTTACCCTAAACCGTTTCATACACTCAACAGTAAAAATCGCAAACAATCAGGTGCAAATTTGAGACCGACATTTCTAAGGATTATGTCTCCATACCTGACTCCATATACAGAAGCAACTATGTGAGCAACTACTCAAAAACATTGCTCTGTTTGTTAGAGCATCCGACCACCCAAACACATCGAGAAACAATACTGAGATTTTGTGTTGGAATCTGTTTATTCGGCCAATGGAAGACAAGTGGGAAAAATCCATTAAAAAATGATAATATCCATTTCGTGGCTAAATGATCCACCTTGGATTTTTCCAAGTGTTTAAATCTTGAGTATAAATGTTTATAAAACGTCAGTCCAAATAGTGGCTGTTAGATCAGTAATGTGTTTTTTTCTTGTTTTGATGTTATTGATAGTTCTGAGTTGTTTTGGGGCACAAAAAGTGTCGATTTAATAATGTCCAACATGGACCAATTTCAGGTTTCACTGTAAGATATAGCAAGAAGCAAAGAATATATTTTATTAACTTATTGATACTGGTGTCCGACTTTCCTTCACAAAAAGTGATATATTGGTTTGTTTGTTTTAATCTGCGACATGCTATTTTCTTCTTGAATCATGCACCTGACTCAAGGACAGTGTGAGAGATTCAGTGTGTACATGAGAGCAAGGACATTTGTGTGCGCATTAATATAGATGTGGGTGCGCTTATGGTCTCTCCAATGTCCTTTTATCTCTAGAATGTAATATAAACAGAGGGCTTTGTAATCTTTTTTTAATATATCAGAGTTTTTTAAAAGGTTCAGTACATTCCTGCTTAACTTAAAGTCTTGTCACTCATATATACATTCATATATATAAAAAAAAATTGTATATCTATGGCCAATTATGTTATGTGATTGGGATCCTTGTGTATATATATTTTTTGCCTTGGCCTGGTGAATGATTGGAGGTATTTGATTTATGTTTTAAGTTAATACAGATAAATCCATATTTCTGTTGTTTTTGATGTAATATTATGCAAGTATTTGAGTGTTTGTTTTGTGTTCGGTGTTAATCCGTTCCCCTTACTCGAAATGCGGTGTAAATGCTGGTTACCTTTCTTTTTATTTTAACCTTCAAGTTAATGGCCTAGTGTACCGTAAATGTATTCGCTATGGCAGTTTGTACAATGCAACAAGTGTTACAAGCGGTTGCTCATGACGATAGATGCTGTCAATTACATAATGCATACAAAACATGTTTTATTTCATTCATATTTTTACTTGTTAGGCTTACGGTTGTTATATAGGATTGATTCATGCAGAAGTGATAATCCTCTGCAGATTCTTCCAGCTCCATAGCACAATTTGGCTTCATCCCATCATTGTTTATTTCAAATCATACAGAAAAGTATCCAATAGTTACAAGTATTGTCTGCTTCTTAGAAAAACCTCATCTGAATAATCGTCACCTTTATTTATTTGCAAATTTATTTAGCACTCAGTGATTTTTTATGTTATGACTTGTCAAGTTTGGTTTTACATCACTGGAAGTTTTTCTTTCTTTGTGTATTTGTATATCTGGATGTTGCAAAGTGCCTTCCTAGTACTGATTATTGAACAGCGACGGGTTGGAAATTCAGTCATTTAAAGGACCTATCTTATATTAACCATGTGCAAACCCAGCTGCATTGACACTTTTGTATAAAGACATGCACATAGAAAAGTGTACATTTGTTTTGTTGGTATTCTATTTTATGCTTTCAGACAAAAAATGTTTCTCTGTAATTCATGTCACAACCTACATTGGTTTTTGAACATTTGGATATAAGCATACTTTTCTATTGATGTTTGTTTTTGTACACAGTTTTTGTGTCTCTGTAAATTTGGTACAGAGATGGGTATACAATAAAATTGTATTTGAGAATTTTCTTTTTTGTAAATTATACATATTTGCATATATTAAGTTAAATTGTTGTCAAGAAAACAACACTTATTTCAACTTAATTTTGACTTTACTTAACATGTTTATTTAAAACAGAATATATTCATATGCAATACATATTTAAAACACATCTTGCATGTATAATTAAAATGAAAAACATTTCAATTTAAAGAGCAGATAATGAATAATGTTCAGTTATTTTAGAGTCAAACAGTATTTTAAGTGTTTGTGAGCATGAAGTTTCAGCCTCAGGTAGACCCTGCTAAATATGTTTTATAGAGATGTAGGCTATGTTAACTTGCTCTATAGAAGTCAAAATGTAAAAAAATACAACCTTTCTTACTCTCAACACCACGTTCCAAAGTCCAAGCAGCTTTTAACCACTGGACTGAAGTAAATATTACCAAGGAGCATGTAATATCATGACAATTATAATAATAACTCACTAAATTTCAAAGCAGAGAACAAGAGATTGTCAACACTTCAGGATACTGTTCAATTTTAAAGGCAAACCTATTTCCTTTTTTGTACATTTCTAATACGATCCAAATTTGCTGGCATATCTGGAACAATATATTAAATATGCCGCGATAAACAGTTCTACACTACATTTGTATTTTTACCAGTATGCAAGACTTGAAATTCTAAGCATGTTTATTCAGTTGTTCAGACAGAATTTTACAACAATAGGTATATAGCTTAATCTGTTCTAAAAACCCAGCAAGTACCACGTGCTTTCTGTGAACTTAATCTCTCCGTTGCCATAGAAAAACAACAGGGGCACACCAAAAGAGGGTTGCTGAGTCACATTGACCTACACGGAAAACATTCTGAAGGATCTAACTGCACACCATCATTGATGCTTGCCAAAGTCAGCTTACAGTAGCTAGTATATGAAGTCTCCTCTATCAAATCTGTTCATAAACAAATGATTTTTCCTCACTGCATTTTAGGCTTATTTAAAAAAAAGGAGAATTAATTTGATAGTAGCTTAACGTTAGTTTTGAGGCAAAAATATATGTTTTACACATTCTTAAGCAGAAAATGTACTAAAAAAATTGATTGTATGATCATAGGTCAGCACAGCAAAGAAAATTTTACTTGTCCCAAAAGGTCTTTTTAATTTGAGACTATGACAATAGATGGCTCTAATGATGTTGAGTGGCTTTATACATACGGGCCCAGTCATCACTTGGGTAAAAACCATTCAATGCATTATACTATAAAATACAATTAAACATATAATTAAAAATAAAACAAATTATAATACCAATATTTACTAGACAGACATTCTCTATAAAGCAGTGGAACAATATATTTCCCCTTGTTGGTAACAAGCTTGTTTTCCCTCAAAATCCATCTTCTCCTCACCACGATAGTTAAGCTGGTAAAACTCTCTAGTGATCATTGGTAGGGTCTTTCCTTTGGTTTCTGGTAAAACCATCAAAATATAAACCGCTGACAGGATGCATACCGCTCCAAAAGGTACAAAGCAATACTGCCCCAAACCACTCTGCAATAACAAACACAGAGAGCCATTTCATTTAGTGCACCACACCATATGGGTTTTGTGCAGAATTGTGTTTTATAAAATAAGGTATTTGTTGTGTAAGGTATAATGTACACAAATGTAAAGCAATTAGAGATATACTGCACAGGCAAAATGATGCGGACACAAAAACACATAAACCATATTGTCTTCAATAATTTAAAAACATACTGTCTGTTTGTCTTTCATTTAGATTGTGTTAATCTTAGACTGAGATAAAGATCCGAGTACATTATTTGAGCTATCAATGCTGAAATACAGGCATTTTTTAAACCATTCACACATTTCTTGCAATGTATGTTTTAATCAAATTTAAGTATGTTGTTCTCTGACCACAAGAAAAGGGAAGATCATCCCAACTACGAAAAGATTCAGCCACATCAGAGAACCAGCGATCGTGTAAGCAGCAGGACGTGCTGTCTGGTTAAAAATTTCTGTTGGGAGGATTCCAGTCACACCAGCTACCAGAAAGAAATTCAACAATAATTGATAAACAATTTTTCTCCACAAATGTTTGGCAATAGAATGTTATGGTACACAGTGATTCTAACCTGGTCCCATCCCAAAGCTGAGAATATAACTGAAGAGACAAGCCATGCTCAGGTAAGGCATCCAGTTAACAATATGCTTTTGGAAAGAACACTTATTGAATTATTTGGCAACACATTGAAACTACACAGTCTAAAGCCTCTACTGTAGGCTATATTATTGTTCTGGTACAGTTAACAGATGATGAAGTAAACTCAGCTGTACACTAGATAACTGTAGTTAGACATTGTTATGTGTATTGAGATTAGACATTATGTACAGCGTCTCATGGGTCAAAAGAACATCTAACAGAGAAAATATTTTAAATACAGTTTATTTCTGTTAACATCTTGTATGTAAACACATGTGTGGAAACTAGACAAAATAAATTATACATACCTCTAGTGAAAGAGCAACAGTAAAGACTATAGCACAGCCTGTCATAAGAAAATAGCCGCCCATCAACATCATCTTTCTACCCAGCCTTTCTATCAACAAGTTCTGAACACACACAAAGCGTTTCACAAAGATTATTTTGTGTTTAATACTAATAAATCTTGCAACTTAAGTCACTCAAAGTCATTTTATCCTGCTTTAGGTGTGGAAAAATAAATCTACACGCGCTGCATGGGTTGCTCTGGGACAGTTACATATTTTGAAACAAAACAGATTATTGTAACACTCACACACAGAATGCAAGTGCTGAATTCACACATCCCTGTGCCAATGGTCACATATTGGATCAGCTCTGCAGAAACACCTGCTTCTTGGAACACATATGATGCATAAAAGTAAATCTGAAGAATGAAAGAAAAGAAATGCTCTTAATCTGTAGAATTTCTCATTGTGCAAAATGTACCAGCACAAGCTTTTAGCTTTAATCCTTCTGAGCCAGTTTGAGCTATGTAAGTGTTGGGTACAGGAGAGATTATCCCAAAGCTGTATGCAGGGCAACTCACATTATTAACAACAATCCCAAAATTTCTCTGAATAATTTAATTCTGACAGCGGAGACTTTTGTGCTTGCGTTTAATTATTGATTTCTCATTTGATATATATTACTTCTATATAACACTGATACATTTCCAATCCAATTAATGGTCCAATATGTATTTTTTTGGAGGATCTATTGACAGAAATGGAATATAATATACATTACTATGTATATAGCCAAATTTCATATAGTGGACCTGTAAAAGTCAGTGTAATGACAGCACAGGACTGGTCTTACCGAATCATTACCGCACAACTGCATGGCACTGCTCAGTACTGCTACAGAGATGAGTTGCCAGCGAACGCTACGGTCACAAATGAGGTCCCATGGCCGTTTCGCTCGCTCTCCTTTGGTTTCATTCTGTTCCTCCAGAATCTCATCCAGCTCTGCCTTGCTCACATCGCAGCCTCGCAGATGCCGTAGTGCTACGGGATAGACCTTGAACAATTATAATCACATGGCTTCGAAAAAACGAACTTAAATTTTCCTACCCTGAAGGCACGCCTCTTTGTCCCCACAGTCAATAAGGAGGTAGCGGGGACTCTCAGGAAACCAGGGCAAGGTGAGAAGTTGAATGATGCCTGGGATAGCGTTACTTGCCAACAAGTACTGCCAACATGACTCCCTACCTAACAACTCCCTATAAGAGGCAAGAATTTGGATTTTAAAGGAAAGTATTATTTTATGTCGTCCCAAAGTGGTATACCAAATGCATGTGTATTAGACATACTGCAGTCCTACGACCTGTCCCAACACCACACCAAATGAAGTGAAAACAGCCGAGGACAGAGACACAGCACCTCTTAAATGTTTCGGTGCACTCTCACCGAAATACATGGGTTGGACATTCATACTAATGCCTGCATATAAATAAGGAAAATTATTTTGATAATAACACCAAAAAGAAACAAGGAAATAACAAACGTCTACTATTTCTTTGAAAGTATATTTACCTGCGTTTATGCCAACCAGAATTCTGGAGATAATGATCATCTCGAAAGACTTTGCTGTTCGGCTCAGCAATGCTAGCAATGAACTTGACAATAGGAAGACATTGTTCAGCAACATAGTCTTTTTCCTTGACAGGAGGAATGAAACAGGGTAAAACATTAAAGGGACAGTTCACCCAAAAACTTTTATTAATTGACTTACCGGTACCCTCAAGTTCCAAAGCTGTATAAATATATTTGTTGAACGATATTTGGAAGAATGCTTGTAACCAAACAGCTCTTCACCTCCATTGACTGCCATGCTCTCTTAAAAATAAATGTGCTTTAAAGGTTCTTCTCAGCGATGCCATAGAAGAACCATTTTTGATTCCACAGAGAACCATTTAGTCAAAGGTCCTTTAACAAACCATCTCTTTTTTACCCTTTTATTATCTGAAAAACCTTTTGTCAGACAAAAAGGTTAATCGGATGTTAAAGGTTCTTTATGGAAATTTGATGGCATTGTGAAGCACCTTTATTTTTAATAGTATAATAGGAAAACATTACAATGGTAGTCAAAAGTGCCCCAGAACTGTTTGTTTTCCTACATTCTTCAGAATATCTTCTTTTGTGTTCAACAGAACAAAGAAAATTACAAATATGTTTTTCCTATAGTAGTCAATGGGGGCCAAGAACTGTTTTGTTACATGCATTCTTCCAAATATCTTTCTGTGTTCATCAGCACAAATATATGTATACAGATTTTGTGAGAAAATAAAGACAGATTTTTTATTTTTGGGTGACCTGTCCCTTTAAGGATCAAATGGTGTGAAAACTTGATTCAATCTACCTCAATTCAAACTTCCCTGAATTTAAAATCTAAAACACATTTACAAACCATGAAACCATAGTCACAAAACACTGACATAAAATATGTACAATAACATGTTGTACCTCCCAAAACGGATAGACATCGGACCCGCTACTAGGGCCCCCATAAAACCCCCCAATGAGAAGATAGAGACTATAACTGTCCATATCAGTGTGACCTCAAAAACCTCCAGCTGCATCCCCCATCGCTCTTGAAGTGTCTCATTAATGAAGTTCTGAATGAACTGCAGGAATGAATAAAGAAAATGGCCATTAGTCCTCAGGAACACGCAAATAGACAAACACTGTTGAAAACAAAACATTGAAATAAAGGTAAATATTTTCATGCACTGACTTACAATAGTGGGTGCGTTCATAATGGCCAGGTTGTATCCATATTGTAACGTTCCCCCAGTAGCTGCAGAGGTCACCATTAAAGCCAACGTGCGTGTATGGCCCTGTTCATGTAAATCACATTGATGTCAGGAATGCAAAGACATTACTACCGTACAAAATAGTTAAAAATTATACAATTTACTAATGGAAATAGTAGATATATATGTACATGTGTTTATAGAAAGTAATAATTTGCTATAAAATAGGTAATAATTTTTTATCAAACGTATAATTTATACATTATACATTTTATTTTAAAGCCGGTGACTTTGTAATGCTTTTATTTCTATCGTTAAAATGCAGAAGAAAATAACATTGTAAATATCAACAGACTATTCAAAAAGAGAACACGATTACCTTTTCCTTTGAAGACATTTTTATATGTTGTTTAGACATCTATAGTGAACAAATAAAGGGTCGACAGCTACCAGCAGTCATGAACCTTCCTCCATTGACAGAGATGAATGCAAAAGTCTAGGAAAGTTCTTCGGGAGTCCGAAGGAAGAGACGCGAGTCCTCAATGCTTTTTCACAAATGTTCTTGAGTGAACTATGAACTAAATGACGTTGAAACAAACGCGCGTCTCTATACTCACGTCTCGTTATCTGAAGGGAACCTGCTTCTTCTCATGTAAAAGTACTGGATCGTCCAAAAATGTTGTCAACTCCTTTAGGATTTTTGCTTATATAGACAATGCGAATTAAAGAAAGAATTTTAATATAGTGTTATATTACTTTGTAATCGTGTAAGCCTGTAAGCAAAAACAACGAGATGGCAAGAGCACAGTTGCCCGCTCTACAAAGGAAAGCTAACCAATAAGATGCACATTAACTTATGTCTGGAGAAGACGGCAGCGTTCAGAAACTTATATAATCTTTTTTTTAACTGTTCGTAGTGTGTACAGTGTCAGTTCACGTCTGAACCCTACATAAAATAGCATGCTATCTGATTTATGACTTTGATCTCGTAGGTAGGCTGCTCCTATAACGGTTTAACGTAAATTGCGTGTAACATTTAGTAAGACAGATCTAGATTCTCGATTACAAATGACTTGAGATAATATTGAGCTTTTCATTCCACTAGGAGGCGACATTTATCAGAATCAAGCAATTTTCCACGAGCTTCAGAAAACGGATTGCAATTGCCTGTAATGTGACACATTTATTTTTTGGCCAGGTTCTAAATCATCTAAATCGCATATGCGATTAAACTTAATTTATTTACGTGTAACCATCTAAGTGCTCTATGCGGCAAAACGTTTTGACAAAAGGAGTAGTGTATGTTTTTAATTAGCCTAGCTAGCTATAATTCAATTGACAGCTATTTTTGTGTCTGTTTACACTGTTTATGGATTATGTTGCTAAATTATATTTGCCCCTCTATGTAATTTAATCCCATGGAAATGCACATCATAGTAAAGGCAAATTTGAAAACAAGGAGATGAGTGTAAGACTCCACAACACCTTTAAGGGTTATAAAAATACCTTGAATAATAAAATAAATAATGTTGAGTTACCACAGAGTCATCCCTCTGATTAAAGAATGTTTTATTCAATTTATTTCAGGACATCAAGAAACAGCCGTGAGTAGAGGGAGGCTGACAACGTGCCTCATGCACGCGCAAACACACAATGACATAGGTGTGGAGACATACACATACGAGTTAGATTTGTTTGTAAGATATTGCTGTGTTCATCTATGTTTCTTGCTTTTAAAAGTGATGTTTATTCTTTATACTCGAGCAAAGAAGCAAAACTATTACAGCAAAAACGTTTTTTAGCTTTACATCACGTCTGTGGTAGGGCAAGTTGACGTCAAGTTTAAAATACCTGGATCTACGCATGGCATGGCGTCTTGTGAGTGGAATAGACTGCGTGACACAACGATGAAAGATGCAAACATTCAAAAGTTAGATTTCTGACCAATGCAACGGATTTATTCATTTAGGTGACTTGAGAATATTCGCGTGATTCCATTTATGTTGACAAAAAGAAATTACTTCAAATAAGAGACGCAACGAATCCCTGAGAAGAAACAGAAAGACTTATAAAGATGTATCGTGCTTTTTGGGATACAATATTCATACTCACAGGTGAGTGGCCTACATGTGCTTAAAAAGTATATTTTTTATTTTGTCGCTGTTCTATTCTGTCACAAAAGTAGTTAGATATCAGATATTCGAAACAGAAAGGTTATGGCAGAGAAAGGAGTTCATTTAGATCATTCTCGAAGCTAAAATTGAAACCATTATATTGTGGGCTGTGAACTTTTTGTATTGTTTTGTGATATATAGTGCATTGTGATCTGCTAGTGATTTTTACAGTTTCAAGATTCCTGAAGCATCGTATTTTGGCATTACTTCGGTCATCCACATGATCACATTATGAGATGTCCACTTAGGACACCCATAGATATAAGATGCATTTGTTTGTAAAAAATACATTGAAGAAGCAGGTTGCATTGCTTTTTGGTTAACAACTACTTAGGCTCAGCGGTCTCCCTCTCCTGTCATTAACAGGGTTAAACAGAGCTTAGTTTAAATATAGATTTACTCTTTAGCATCCATCCTATATTTCTTTGTCTCAAAAAATGAAGGCATGTTTTTACCTCAAGCTATTTCTGTGAGAAAGGGTTTCGTCTGTTGATTTTATAACTGTGTGTTGCTTTTTTGAGTAGAGCTACATAGTCAAACCAAACATAATCTTTTTTGCTATTTTGTCTGTGTGATTTTCTTGTTGGCAATGACATTGTCACCCCACACAGATAAACAGTAAACAAATATATGCAGTGCATCATGTCCAAATGTTGCGTAATCTAAACTCATAACGTGATTGTGGTTTGGACTGAACAGCGGTATTGTTCTTGTAGATCCAGGTGTCCTGCTCATAGATATGGTGTTAAACATCTCATTGAAGGGATTTCCCTTCTTTAACGTTTGTCATTATGTCTGTCAGCGGTACTGGAATCCCTGATGATTTATAAGATGGTCTGGTAGCACAAAGGATTCATAGAGGTTACCAATTAACTGTACAGGGTCCCACACAATATCACCATTATTTCCTTGAATGTGTAGACACTTCATCATCAGGTTATAATGGTTTGAAATAGGATAAAAGATAAAAATAAAAACATTTCAGTGAGTCATGTTTTGTGGTTGTTTTGCAGGATGCTGGGTACTTGGTGTAACCGAATTACACACCGTAACAAAGATTCCTTAAGAAAATTAGGACTTTAGACTTTATTTTTGTTAGACCGTCCCTTCGTTTTTGACATTTAAATTGTTTTATAGGATGTTTTACACTGAAGCTGATTTTTAAAGGGACATTTCCACGGCGAATACAAATTTCCCCATGTTTTACTAGCCCTCAAGGCATCTTGACTGAATATGACTTTCTTCTTGAAGAACATTGCAGTCGGAGTTATAATACCACATATCATTTTACTTCTAAGCGACAGAGTGGGAGTAATGGGCATCGACTTTTTGAAGTGCCAAAAAGTGCATCCATTGATCAAAGTACTGGTCGAAACGTCTTCTTGATCTATACAAAGTTCCTCTTAAGCAAATCGATGCGTTTGTTTAAGAGAAATATCCATAATGACAGCGCTAGTAACGTTGATGTATAGCCTCCGTTATCCATTGACTTCACGTGAACCATAGGCTTGTTTTTCAACCCCGTTTACATATGGAAATTAAAACTATTCTCGGCTCAGAATTGTCATCATGGTTGTCTAACCGTGCTGAATCGTGCTAATGAATGCGTGCAGAGGCGTTATAGCTCAGTCTCTTGTGTTACCAAGGCAGCGCGTGATGCGTTTGTGTTTAAATTCTCAGCCCTGCGTTGGAAAATTGACGTACCTGGCTGGCAAGGATTGGCACGGGGTGGAATGATTAAGCAACAAGAACAATTCAGCGTGATGGTTGAAAAGTGCTCATAGTCTATAGTCTTTACCTAAAGATTTTCTGTCAGATCAGATTGTGTGTGGAGATGTGGATGTGATCCGCATCACAAATCCACTTTAATTGATCTTAGTCCTGTCATTCTCAGTAGCAGTTCTCAGAATAGCCTGAAGGTCACAAATCCGCACTCTTGTTCCATGATCTCTAACACAAGTGGGCTTTATGTAGCCATTTTTCATTTGCCTCGAACCTGGAACTCTCTAGTGTGATGCAGGTCCTCCGCTGTTTTGCCTTTACTATAGTTATGAGTCTGGCATTTGTTCACTTTGTTGGATCATCGTTTTCACATTTGGGTAAGGGTTCAAATGATTTGAGTTCTACAGGGGTTTGATCTGTATTGCTATCTTTCACGGTTATAGTATGTTTCATATGTTTATTTGTGTGTTGTGTTTGTAGGCTCTCTTTTCACGTTTGGCCAGGTGCAAGAGAATTCTACCTCAACCACGATTATTGCCACTACAACGACCACCACCACCATCAGGACCACAACGACCACCACCAGCACAACGACTACATCTACCACTACACGCGTCAGAAGTATGATCTGTCGGCTTACTGAAATATAAACTTACAAAAACAACATAGGTTTTCATTAAATGAACATCTGGAGATAAGTAGCATCAGGGATCGGTGGTTGATGTTAAACATCTGGGTAACTCACAGTTTTGTTCGATGTCCTGTAATGAATTAGGAAGATCACAGTGGTGCTGTACCATGCTATGTATTATCAAAGCGTTTCCCCAGGGTGGCTTGAGAGGTTGTCCCTGTAATTATTGGATTTAAAATTTATGACAAATATAAATGTAAACCCATCTGCAGACAAAGCTTACAATAATGAGAATTTTTCTCCCTCAGATCTTGTTTGTCCTGATAGAGCAAAGACTTGGCAACATGTTGCTCTTTCATGTCCTGTCTTCTTTTGTACTTTTTTCGGTTAGAGTATAAAGAATGCCTTCGAGCTAATGTTTTCCTTAAGAAGAAAAAAGTCTGACAAACCGGTCCATAGTAGAACCCAAAGGGCTGTAATTTCACACATATATGATGGAGGACAATAGAGAGAATACACTTTTCATGAAGTTCTCTTACAAATTACAAAACTAAAAGAAGGATCATTATCTTTCACACATTTGTAGGACTCTTAAAAGGGCTAAAATGTAGTTGATGTTAATTGAATAAAATTGATATCAGCTCCTGTAGATTGTACAAATTCATGAGGGGCTGATGTACGAATGGATGGCATAACTGGTAATGAAGCTGTCTTTTGCAAATCCATTAACGTCTTTACAAACATTAATATATTGGTTTGTGTGCACATTGAATATGATATTGATTTCATCAGTCAACTCTTTCTCTCTTTGTTTTCTGCCTGAAGAGTTTATAGCAGCTGCAGTTCACTCTCACTTCGATGACTGTCCCGACTCCCACAGCCACTTCTGTTTCCACGGCACGTGCCGCTTTCTCATCCTGGAGGAGACGCCTGCGTGTGTGTGAGTTCAAAAACTCCTGACTTCATATAGAATATTGTCGCTGTCTTTTCAAAACCTCGGATGTCCAAAAATGCTGTTTTCAGAAAATGGAAAAAAACATTGACCAGAGGATCAACAAAACCAGTATTATGGGTACATTTCTTCAAATTTTTATGTTTACATCATCTGAAAGCTGAATAATTATGTTATTGATGAATGGGTTTTTGGCATAAAAGAAAAATCTATAATTTTGACTCATAGAATGTATCTTGGCTTTTATTAAAAATGTTCCCGTGATACTTAAGACCCAGGGTCACAAATGATTAAATACTGTGTTGACAAGCACTTTTTAATACTTTTTATTGGTTGGATATTTACAAAACCCAGTGACATTTATGGTAAAAAAAAATCACGAAATATGGAGATAAGAGGTTTCCGAAGGACACCAGCTATGCACAATACAGAATGTAGAATAAAGAATTCAGAATACGGAAGTGAGTTAATGGAAAGCATTCATTTGCTGTATTAGATTAAAGATTTACACCAAGGATATATATTTTTACCACAATTAATTTACATATTGTGTAATGCGTGATATAATTGCAATTTGTTGATTTGAAAACAAAATGTTTTAGATTGGATTTTTAGAACACAATTATTATTCAGTCTGTTTATAATATTTTAAACTTCAATCAAAACATTTTACTTTGGTTTATATTTTCCCCTGATCTGATCCTTTAAAATGTCCTCTTGTTCTGTTATTTGAGAGTGAGATTTGTGTTGGAGCAGTGTAATCTTTTTCTGGCATCAGTTTGCTGCCAAGTGGCTTTGTTCTGCAACAACTAAGTGCAACACAATGGCAGAAAGTCATAAACTGTCCTCTGCCTTTACAGGTCAATACATAAAAGGGTAAGGTCAAACTTTTCATGTAGACTAGTGAAACATTTTTTGTAGCGTGATAAAGTGTGTTAAATGTAAAATAACCTTTTTATGCTAAATTGCACAAAACAATTAATTTGAGATGTCATTCATAAAAATGCTCCAGTCTAATGTTATGAACTCGGCTAAACAGACTGTTACTTGAAAAAATTCCTGCTTGTAGCTTTTCCATCAAGCTGTGCTTGTAAAGACAATCATGTTTTGTTATTTTCTAAATTGCATTTCCATGGATAAATTTGACACGATTAATAAATTCTGTCTGAGTATGTGTCTGGGTTGGTATAAATGCTTCTTTAAGATTCATTGTTCTCCGTGTTCACATTCATTTGTAGTAGCTCACCGTAAAATGTCTATATACGGTTTCATTGGACACATGCGCCTGGCTTGAAGTAAACTTCCGGTCTGGCTAGTGCCTAGTAATAACATTTAATTTTATGTTTAATCTATAATAATATAATTTTGTATAGGAATTGTATTGAATTCAAATAAAATAACTAAACCATGGGTCTCAAACTCAGTTCCTGGAGGGCCACACCTCTGCACAGTTTAGCTCCAACCCTAATCAAACACACCTGATTCAGCTAATCAACATCTTCAGGATTACAAGAAACTTCCAAGCAGGTGTGGTTTAGAGCTGGTTGGAGCTAAACTGTGCAGAGCTGTGGCCCTCCAGGAACTGAGTTTGAGACCCATGAACTAAACAGATATTGATTCTTTGTTAAAGGGTAACTCCACCCGAAAACTAAACTTCTGTCATAAATTACTCACCCTCTAGTTGTTCCAGACATGTATACATTTAGTCATTTAGCAGACGCTTTTAACCAAAGCAACTTACAAAGAGTTCAGGGAACAATAAGCGATATGTCCTACAGGACCAAAGGAGTTGTGAAGGAGAATGAGCGGAAAAGCGATTTACTGCCCTCATGAGAAGGCAGTACAACACGCTGCTCGTTTGCTGAATGCAGGGTTCTTAATGGGGTGTAGTAGTGTAGGAAGGCATGAAAGTAAGCCAGTGCAGATCCATTGATAGTCCTGTAGGCAAGCATCAGTGACTTGAATCTGATACAGGCTTCAACTGGTAGCCAGTGGAGAGAGAAGAAAAGGGGTGTCACATGAGCCCGTTTGGGCTGTTGGTGTGCTGCTGCATTTTGAACCAGCTGGAGTGGTTTGATAGCCTTTGCAGAAAGACCAGCAAGGAGAGGATTGCAGTAGTCCAACCTTGAGATTACCAGGGCCTGGACAAGAAATTGTGCTGTATGCTCAGTGAGATAGGGTCTAACCTTTCTAATGTTGAATAAGGCATATCGGCATGACAGCATTATCTTTGCTTTGATCATTGAAGGACAGCTGTTCATCAAATATGACTCCGAGGTTCCTGGCTGTTCTGGAAGGAGTGATTGTGGTATTGCAAAGTTGGATGGTGAGATCGTGTTGCACCGTGGGGTGTGCCGGAAACACAAGTTGTTCTGTCTTGGCCTGGTTCAGCTGGAGATAAAGAAAGAGGACAGTTCAATGTTTGAAGTGAAGGTAGTGTGCACTGCGGTTCTGAGAAAGAGAATTGTTTGCTGATGGATGATGTTTTCTCAGTGAAAAATACAACAAAGTCCTCCGCAGTCAAAGATGAAGTGGGCGTGGGACGAGGGGGCCAAAGAAGAGAGTTAGAGCTCTTGAAAAGCTGCCGAGTGTTAGGTGCATTGCTCATCTTGGTAGTATAGAAATATGTTTTAGCTGTGGTAAAACTAGCAGAGAGTTGTGACTGGTAGTCCCTTAGGTCAGCAGGATTCTTGGTCTTCTGCCATTTCCTTTCAGCAACCCTGAGTGTACTCCGTTGTTCACGGAGGATGTCAGACAGCCAAGGGCAGGAGACAGAGGACAAATGTTATCTAGACAGGATGTAAGTATAGAGCATAAGGTGTCGGTAGCAGTATCAGCATCTAGAGATGCAAAGTTGGAGGGAAGAGAGGATCTCCCTTTAGCAGAGAGGGTGCTAGGGGAGAGAGAGTGAAGGTTCCATCTAAAATAAACAGGTGTTGGTGTAGTGCATGTAGAGAGTATCATGTTGAAAGTGATGAAGAAGTGGTCAGATATGTGAAGAGGTGTGACTTAAATGATGTCTGCGCTGCAGTTAGGGGTGTACATGAGGTCAAGCTGGTTTCCTGATCTGTGTGTACCGGCTGTGGCAAGGCGCGTGAGGTCAAACATGGTGGTGAGGGAGTGGAAGTCAGACGCATAGGGTTTGTCCAGGTGGATGTTGAAGTCCCCAAAGTCTCCAAGAGGGCCGCCATCCTCCGGGAATGATGAGATCAGCACATCTAACTCTTCAATGAGGTGTGAAGAGGACCTGGGGGGCGGTAAACTACGACAATACTGAGCTGAGTGGGAGAAGTGATATTAACAGCGTGGTATTCAAATGAATGGTTGTATACATTTCTTTGTTCGGTTGAACACAAAGAGAGATATTTAGTAATAATGTTGCAACCAACAGTTCTGAAGCACCATTGGCTGCTATAGTAGGAACATTTAAATGGTAGTCAAAGTGCCCCAGAACTGTTTGTTTTCCTACATTCCTCAAAATTTCTTCTTTTGTGTGTAACAGAACCAAAAAATTACAAAAAAAAATTCTTTCTATGGTGCGTCAGAACTGTTGGTTGTTATCATTATTCCAAAATATCTCTCTTTGTGTTCAACCGAACAAAGACATGTCTGGAACAACTAGAGGGTGAGTAATTCATGACAGAATTTTCATTTTTGGGTGGAGTTACCCTTTAAGTCTGGGCCACATAACTTCTTTTGTTGTTGTTGCTGCTGAAACCGTCTGTAGTCATTTATTGAATGTATAATACCAATATTTGAACACATTTGGATTACACATTTGAATTTATAAAACCCATTTTTATCTGCTAAAATATTTTGCTGTGTATTTTAATACTGACCTTTGAATAAATGGCACAACTGTGCGTGTTTAGGTGTCACCCTGGCTTCGTGGGTATGCGCTGTGAACATGCAGACCTCTTGGCAGTGGTGGCGTCCAACCACAGACAGCAGACCGTGGCCACCATGCTGGTGATGTGCGTGGTGGGCAGTGTACTGCTCATGCTACTCTGCACTTTACTAAAGTGAGACCCTGTTGTTTTCATTTGATCACCTAAAATGATTACACATTTAAATAGAATCGGTATACTTATACTGTTAAAACTGGTTTATTCCCCTGGTTTGTTGTATCACTAAACACCTCCTATGAAGGCGGTCGTTTGTGAACTTTACACATTATTCTCTGTATATATAGTTGTTGGTGGAGACGCGGAGGTTGCCGGCGAGGTAACACCATCATGTGTTGGTCGGAGAAGCCTAGAAGCATTCTGTCGAGTGGGACCTCCTGCTGTCACTCAGAAACAGGTATTATTCTGTGTTTCCTTTGTTTTGCTGAGCTGTTGGTTTAATGTGTTAAGTGTCATGCAGTGACTAATCATGATAACCAGTAGGAGGGATATTCATAGTGAGATCAGCATACGTGTGAGGCCCTTTAATGGCCTACGATTTGTCTTTGCTCAAGGGTATGAGAGGTAAGCGTTCTATTGTTAATAGAAGTGCAAAGACTTTCTTGTATAACAAACAACTTTTATTAACTCTTAATTAATCAAACAAAATGTAATCTGCTGCAGGAAAATGTATATGCAAAAGCATCTCGATGTACACAAACATTCAGAGCTTTGGGAATACATACTCACTATTATTATTTTCCACGTTTTGGAATGATATTAAATGCAATATCACAAACAGAATTATGTAAAAATAGAAAAAGTTAAATAAAAAATATATTTTAACTGTATATTTCCATATTATATTGTGAGTGTCTCTTGGGTACATTATATCATCATTGGAGGAGCTGAATATTCCCAGACGTAATTATTTAATTAGAAGTGGAATTGTTAGTATTTTGTTCAGACAAAGCCCATTTATCAGTACTAGTCTGGTCTTCTTGTTGACGGACCTTTAATTCGATTTGTCAAGAGAATGTTAGTTAAATATTTGGTCAGGATTGTCTGGCATTTCCTATTGTTAACTGGTACAGTGTCTCCACAGTAACATTTAAATACATTTGCATAACATCGATTTAGAAGGTTTTGTGTTTGTCTGAATCATTCTTTCACGTATTTGTGTTTTTTGTAAATTTTCTCATCTACTTCCACCTTCTCATCAGAATGTGTTCCGTATGCACAAGGTACCATTTAGTGTTTTAGTATAGGTTTTAGTGCTGCATTTTTATGAGGTAGTAATGTGACTTGATACATGCATCTATTGGGTTTGATCATTTTTTTCCTTCCCATGCAGTGGTTTGACATGCTTTTTCTGGAGCCCACACGTTTGATCAAAGTGTTTCCTGAGAAATCTTTCCTCAATATCTTCCACCTTAAACTTGGACTAAACCGTGGCTGCTTTATTCAAGCTACAGACTCTCTAAGCTGGTAAGCGCAACAAATATTGAGAGCATCTCGATGTGGGCAATCCAAATGCAAACCAAAAATGCAAACCAAAAGTGGAGCTCTTGCATTCAGTGAGACTGAGTCTTTCCAAAAAGGGGTTTTGGAACCACACCTGCAAAATCTAAACAAAGATGGAACTCAACATCTGAGAACACTGGCAGAAGAACTCAGAAAGACTGAACTTGGAACTCAACTACATGTTTGTGTGTTTTTACTCCTAACGGAAGAGGTAGACACTGACCACAGAGTGAAGATTCAAGGAAATTGTGAGGTAGAGACAGGGCCATTTAAAAATATCCACAGAACAGCTGGTTTGGAAAAATTTGTTTTAGAGAAATTATCATTACTAATAGAGTTTGACATAAAGCTTAATCCTTGTAGATGTTTAAGATCCCTTAAAATTCTCCCATTTTTGTCTTTTAAAATACCATATTTGTACAATATATAAAAACACTATTTTGTAACATGGTGTAATGGGATGTAAAACACACTGAAGAGAAGTTTAAGAAACCGTTTTAATATCACATTTTATCACATGTTAAAGACTGGGAGATAATTCCAAGACCTTTTTGTTAACGTTATTGTTTTGGAAAATGTGTTTTATTTCATTTGAGTATTTTGGCCAATCAAGGCAGCATGTATTAAACCCACTGTAGCCTTTGCCAATTTCTTTTAACTTGATCTCTTTATCAAAATGATAAAGAATCAGAGATTAACAGCAAAACGTGAGAGACAAAAGCTAGCGTTGGAGGACAAATAATATTAACATTTTTACCCTAAAGAAATTCAGTTTTTATGCTTTTATCAAAGCTATTGAAATGCATCCGATTATTAAAAAAACACATTTACGACATATAACTTGAAAAGTTATGCATATATTCACAAATCTTACACAATATATTTTTGTTTGCATAATATGGAGTGCGTTGTTTTAAGGTGTGTGTTAACATTGTAAGGTTTGTGAACAGAGACTCTGTATGTGCTATATAATCTGGATATTCACTTTGGGGAGATTGGGTGCATGTATGATCACATAAATTCACATTTTCCCACTGTGGACAGTTTTTGAATGCACACTTAAACTTATCTTGGATGTGCACTATTTTGGAACGCTTAACCACCCCGATGGTTGTCATTGCAATGATCACTATCATCAAAATGACACCATGCATGTTTATTTTTTCACAGCTGTTGTGGCACACATGCACATACAGAGCCTCATATGTCATCGTAACTAAACAGGCAATTATTAATGGTAGTAAACAGATTGATACTTTACCCTTATCAACGTACATTATTATGCAAGATGCTTCAACACACAACTGTTTTAAATCATTTGTTAATTTTGTCCTTCTTCTGTCCACAAGCTTTTGTCAATAATCTCATGTTTGATCCCTCTGGAAGGTATTTCCCAGTGTAGGTGCAGAAATGTTTGTAAAGCTTTACTATTTATACAACTATGCTATTTTCTATTTGGACAACTACAGAGTCCGAATAGAAGATTTTCCACTGTGTTCGCTATTCAATCAACCAGCTTTCAGGCGATTGAATGTCCAACAGTGAAAACGTGAGTAATATTTTGGCCTGTTTAGAGTTGGCCATGTTCATGTCATGTTTAGATTCTATAAGCAAGTGTTTGTAAGAATATACAAAGATGACAATATGATTCTTGAGTTCCGCCTAAGCTTTGGTTGAAATTTATGTTTCCATGTTTATATATTTATAATTTGGCTGATCAAAAAATGCCACTTAATATTAGTTAACCATTTGATTTATATAAACGAAACTAAACTGAATTGATTTAATGATAAGAAATGAAAAGGAGAGAGAAAAGTGGCTTTGAAGAAGTGAATAATAGGTGCATAAATAATTGTTAATGTACTGAAGATAAAATGTAATTTATTATAATCAAATCACTAACTTTATTTTGGTTGGTCTGTATAAAAAACTTTTTGTTTTGTTCTAACATGTAGTCATTGCATAATTTCCAGATATGGAATTTTAGTCATCCAGACAGATGATGTTCAGTGTTTCATCTCTTTGTTTCAACTGAATCCCATTTACACTTGCCCTGGTTTACTGTTTATTGACTGACTAAATTGAATAACATCTATACAGTATATAGAATTCATTGTCAGCAAATCTTTGTTTAAATGCTGTTGTTTAACTTATCAAAGCTTTGTAAATAGTATGGGAATGTTGTTTTGATTGTATATGGAGAACAAGTTTTTCTCAAGCATGCAAAGGTATTGCAATTGTGAAGGGTGGGTGATTTCAGTATGGCGTTCAATCTTGAAGATCCAAATAACACAAAGATGCTGCAGATTTTGGAGTTGTCATGATTTTTTTTCCAGCTCATTATGATTATTTTACATTTGTGCATTCAGCAGATACTTTTAAGGAGATTTTTGTATGTGCTCCCTTTGAATCAAACCCATGACCCTGGCATTTCTAATGCCAGGTTATCCTCTCCATCCATGTGTATCCTCCATCTTCCGAGGATGTCCATATTCAACCTTGGGCACTGCTGCCATAGTGCTCTTTTTGCTAGAGGAAATGCTTTGCTTCTTTTACTCTGCTATTTATTTATTTGTTTGTTTGCCAAAATCTTTTGTGAGATGAGCGGAAGGCCACTAGACATCGGGGCAGAAAGGAATTTAGCTTGTGCATGAATGAGCACATGATGTAAAGTGCATGCGTGGTGGACATTGCGTGAGTATTTTGTATACTTAGGCTATTTGTCGTCATCAAACTTTGCCCTTTCCCCATCATTCAATTCATGGTGGTTATTTATTTATTTTTGAATAAGTAGTTTGTGTTTCAAGTTTTCTGCTTCAGAATCTTTGCTAAGAACCTTTCTCACATGCCTGTGTGCCCCATTTTCATTATTTTGATCTTTATTTCTCTTCCCTCCTCTTAACTTCAATTTCCTCTCCCTTTCTTTTCCCTGCCATGATCCTCTGTGGTTGGGTTTGCCAATCCCATTAAAGGTTTCAATTGGATTGCAGAACAAACCTTCATAGCCGGCGGGCTGAGCCTCTAAAGCCAGCTTTGTTTTAAGCGTGCTGCTGAGGGAACTCCCAAAAGAAACACAATACGCGTATAAAATTGAAATAGAAGCACAAAAGCAAGGATACACTCCAGTTTTGTTGAACATCTCCTGGGAAAGCCCCCAGCGAATAGTAAATTTGTAAAGGATGAGCACATTTAGTCTATGAAATGTGTCTGCCTTTATTGTCAAATCTTTTATGATGTAAATGCTAATTCCCTATTAAATGAAGAGTCCAGGGATTCAAGATTTTTTAGTTTCCGTTCCAATTTTTTTCATCCCATTTTTGTTCTTCTTGTCCAGGCATAGCTGATATTTGTATCAGAGCAGATGGAAAGGAATAAGAGTATTTGGGTATTAGCTTTAAGAGATTGTGCCCAACAGCCTCTTCCATCTGTATTGAAACACATATCAGCACCCTCCTGATATAATGCTGGGATATGTTTTTGTTTTTTGTACTGTAATATTACAGTATGATTCTGATTAATCTGGCCCAACTATAAGTAAAAAATAAGAACTATCAAAAGCATTCTACATCCACACATTTGGCAGACACTTTTATCCAAAACTATTTACATTGCATTGTACCATAGATTTATTTCTGATTGTTTGCAATCCCCTGGGATTGAACCCATGACTTGTGCTAGTGCCATGTATCCACTGAGCCACAGTAATTGACGTTACCAATTCTGGTAGAATTTTCAGTCACAACAATAATGTTTGGTCCACTGAAATCTACTTAACACAGCTAAAGAAGACACAGAAAAGATAAGTATGTGCCATGTCCTATAATAGCGAGATAACAATGTGTACAATAAAATAATTCCCAATTTATGTTTTTTGTATTTATCTATTCACAAATCTAAACATCTTAATTGCTTTATTTAATTAAATTAATAAATTCATCATAGATAATAAGACCCACCATCAGGGTTGCCAGGTCTGCAGCTTCCCATGAAACTAAGCACAATGTGGCTGCAGATTGTTTTAAATTCAGCAGGTTAAATGTTTGTTTTTCTGCCATCTTAAGGTCAAATTATTTATTTAAACATTAAAGCTAAATGAAAACAAGTTTGTTTATAATTTACTAGAAATTGTGCTTTAATGCATGTTAATTCAATGTATTGAAGTGACACGTTTTGGGCTGGGGTCACAGCACTGATTTTATGCAGATCTGGCAAATTCTCAAAGGTGAACTACTGTCTTCCCCTACATAATAACAAAGTTGTTGTGTAGATTTAATATCAGGAACGGGCAATTCCACTGTTATGGATGTGATATTTCGTTCAATAGAGAATGTTTTTTTACTAATATATTGAAAAATCTGTTTATATTTAACCCAACCCCTGATGACAAGAGTCTTTACACAGTTTATAGAACAGTTACTATATTTGTTTTATTTTCTTGAGCCCATTTATGAACAATATGGACTGTTATGTATGTGACAATTCACTTATCTGACCATAAAAAAAAGAATTCTCAGCCGATTTCTTGTTGTAGTCGAGCTGGTAATTCTTCTAGGCTCTGTAGTCTGTGTTCTGGGGGAATATCAAGGTGTCCAAGACTATTTTGTCTGTCGAGCAGAAAACCTTGAATACCCAGAGAGCGTGAGGTCAGGTAGTCATTGACATAATGGTCCCCCACATGAGCTACACTGGAGGCTGGCACGCCACACAGCACCAGGGCCTGGCTGAAAATTTCAGGGTCAGGTTTAGCCACCCCAGCTTCCTCTGATGTCAGAATAAATGAGAAGTAGGAGAGGAGACCACATTCCCTCAGGATGCCTTCCAAACGCTTGTCAAAGTTAGAGACGACTCCTTGTTTTAATCCCAAAGCGCCGCAGATCTTCATGGTGCCATTAGAATCCGAAAATACCTGATGTTGTAAATTGAGATTGGGCGGTAAGAACAGATAAAAGTACTTCAGAAAGGATAGTTCCTTAAAATAAAAATTCACCCAATTACTTTATTCTGTAAAACCAAATAAATAAATAAAACTTATTTTATAGATACTCAATGGCATTACGTCAACTATCTGTCCTGTATGTCACCGTTCACTTCTAAGCTGGGCGCGCCCTCCACAGGTAAGTTTAGAAATGACATAATACAAAAAGCTCATTTGCTATTGAAAATCATAAGACACAGTGTTAGTTAGAAACGAAAATTAATATTTGTACACTAAAATAGTTTTATACCTCCCAGTTTTCTGCTCCGCAGAAGTTGTGATAGAGGTTGCTGCCCAGTCTATCCAACACAGCAGAGTCATTGACGCCACACTGCACAAAAGTGTCCTTCACTAGTCCAGTCCACCACCTCTGACTGCCCATTCCCTGAGCTCTGCCGTAGTTAGGAAAGAGTTGCGATCGCAGTCTGTAAGCCTGTCTGAAGGCGGTTTCTACCTCTGCCGCTGGCAGTTTCAGCCCGACCCTTTCCGCCTCGGCACAATACTGCTCCCCAACAGATCGACTGACCTTTAACAGCGTGTCCTTCACATCCCATAATACCCAACGCACTGGTGCCCGCATATCTTTGTAGCAGAGCAATAAATTGGTGTATTGAATATGCGACGTTGACACAAACTCACCATATGCTCTGCTACTTGCGCATCAAAACGCACACAGTACTAAGTCTGGATAGCCTACAAATTGTAAATTGGATAGAAAGTTATACCCTGGTAGCTGGGGTGAAACTGCAGTTTCCCCTCTAGGGGGCGACTGGTGGCTCAAAAAGCCAAATTCCACACTAGACGACAGTCAGAATAAGGAAGTGACTAGATATTTGCGTTATATTTGAGCTGAGTTCTATGCCGTTATAAAATACCCCGCATTACATGGCCTAAATATAATTTTGATTATTTAAGAAACCTGGCTACGTATATATAATAACCATTTTATTAAAGCTGTAATAATGCACTGTAACACACTGCTCCTTGGGGCTTATTGCTTTATAAAACAAATATATTATTCATACTGCTAAAAACTTGACATTCAAAAGCAAATCTATAAAGTAAATATTTGAGTATTTGGGTACTAAGGTAATCGCATTCTACTCAATTTTATTTCTGAAGCAAGGCAGCTAAAATGAGTTCGAGGTTAGAAATGTCCGTGCAAGACTGTAAACGATCGAAGGTTCCACAACAGAAGTGCATTTAGTACAAAATAAGCCTTGGTTTCTGTTCAAACAAATTGTGGAAAAGGTGGACAGTAGTAAAGTGTTTTCCTAGTCAAAGTTGTTTTACTTTGGGAAAATGTCGTCATTACATTATAAAGTATAATATCATACGTTTCAGTCCACTACAT
Source organism: Barbatula barbatula (assembly GCF_947034865.1). Classification (NCBI taxonomy): domain Eukaryota; kingdom Metazoa; phylum Chordata; class Actinopteri; order Cypriniformes; family Nemacheilidae; genus Barbatula; species Barbatula barbatula. The sequence continues at coordinate 19,260,928 of NC_136770.1, forward strand.
TTCATGTGTTTTTTTACCTTTAACACTTGAGCACATATAAACTCTAGTGCAATCCATTAACTCAAGTATTTTTTAATGAAAGTACTAGAATTGTATCTAGTATTTAAGTAATAAAGATGCATTTATGCAATGTGGTATTATGCTTCAGAATGTAAGGTAAAGAAAGGTTTAAATGAAAAAGACACTATTATAAAGAACAGATGAATGCACCCAAGTAGAGTAAAAATACTTTGTAAATTGTACATCAAATTATATTACCTTGATGTTTTAGACTTAAAAAATAAGTTAAACATTGTGAAATCTTTTAATGATGTATATTAAAGAAAATGTGAGAAAGTAATAAATTAAATTAAACAAGTGAGTACTTTCTACATTTGAAGATTGAACATAGAAATTCTAAATAATCTCAATTTAGGATATTACACTTGCATAACATTATGTTCTCTCTTCATCCCTTGTCTCAGGTGACACTCTATCCACCATCGTACCACCAGAAAAGTTTTGGGCATCATCATGCCCCTTGATTTTGTGTTCTTGGATGCTTGTGTTGGATATGGCAGCAGTCTGTCTGTAGATTCCAGACTTTCTGATTTTGCGTGTAGTGCTTCGAAACTGAGCAATAGCTTGTGTAATATTGTCAGTAGTCCACTGTTGGCGGGTCAGTGCATTCTCTACTTTAAAGGGACCGTCTCTTGCACGACGAACTCCAGAACAGACCGCAGTAGTCCGCAGCTCTAATCCCACCTCATGAATCAATTTGCGCAGGTACTTCTGAGTTTCATTCACACACTGGACCTCTAGTGTGAAAAAACATATGAAAGCATATTTAAAGAACATAAACAGTGCTTCATCTAGTATTTTGAAAAACGATACAGTGTACTAACCCAAAGTGAAATGTGGTGGTTTGAAATGTATGCATCGCAGGCCCGTCAGAACGGGAGGACTTTTACCATGAGGATACAATAATCCCTTTAGTGCAAGCTCATAAGCCTCTTGAGTCTGTAGGTCTACCTGAGAATACCTGTACAGAGGACATGTATACATACTCAGAAACAGACACATGGTGCATTAGCCATGTAACAAAGTCTGATAGCACAATTAGAGCACATAGTATGTAAATATAAAATGTTATGATAACTTACATAATTAAAGCTTTCTGATTGGCGCCCTGTATCATCGCAAGGACTCTCTCTAACTTATCTTGAGTAACATGGTCTGAAGGACACATCAATGAACAAGGTTAGTCAAATTTAGTTAGTCATTTTTTTGTGCATTTGCTTTAATTTTTTTTAACAGCAATAATGATGCTATCATAAGCATTACCGTATGTGGTTCTCTCTACGACTCGACCTGTGTGACAGAAATTATCTGTGGCTTTTCCAAACTCCCCCTCAAGTGTGTAATCCTTCATAAAAAACAATCCTATTAAAATTCTCATATCAAAACAAACATAAAAGTGTGTACACAACCGTGTAAAGAACGCTGCATTAATAATCACTCATTGTAGTTTTAGTTACTTGGTGATAAAAAGTGTCATGCAAATTAAAACATTTTAAATGTTTACCCTAGTAACATGTGATTTGCATAGACGCTCCAGCAATCCATTTGTTTTCCCCAACCCTAAAACTGAAATTTAGAAAAAACACAACTAAGCTTTAGCTTTTAAGCAGATCACATAATTTCTTATTATTTACATTTACACATTTGGCAGATGATTTTATCCAAAGCGACTTACATTTCATACAAAGTATGTGCAATCCCCTAGAATCAAACCCATGACATTGGTGTTGCTCAAACAACTGAGCCACAGGAAATCTATTATGAAATGTCGAAACCTCACCTAATACTCCAGAGGAAAAAGCATCCAAGCGATGACCAATTCCAACATGAACCTTGCGAAACTGTGGCCCTGTCACTAAAACGTAAAAAACAGAGTATAACTTTGAAAGTTACAGTCTATACCAGGCTAGCAGCAGTTATGCATTAAGCAAACGAGAATGTACTAACCTTGAGGATGGTCAGCTAGTGAAGGGACCATAGAGGGTGATAATGTAAGATCTGTAGAGCTGCTGTTCTCTCCACTGGATAAAAGCTGAAACTGCACAGCTAACCGTGGTGGTGGAGGGCAGGAGTTTAGTTCTTCAGAGAGAAAATTTACCTCGTCATAATTCCCAGTACTACTATCATGACATTTTTCATAGAGTAGTACCAAGGAATGCCATGCAAGTATAAATGTTATACTCATTCACTACCGTAGGTACAATGGTATTACCGTCTAATGCTTTACTATAAGATAAAAATGTAATTTAACTGTCATCTTAAGAAAAACGTATAATAACGTTACCTTTCAGTAAATTTGACTCTATGGTGTCACGCACAAGCTTCCAGTGAACACCCTGCGGTTTGTACACAGCGAACAATCCGTCTAGTTTACGAAAAAGACGCACAGCTTGGGTGCTCATCTTTACTCAGTATCGAATGTTAAAAGAATCAAATAAATATACAGTCAGTTATAGAAATGTTACGAGACTTGCGTCCAAACCACATGAGGCTAACAACATGCAGTTCTTTCTCTTCTGTTGGTGTTTTACCATTACCACCACATTACTGCCCCCTGCTGGATGAGAGAGATTTAGCCCAACAACAACTACTGTGTATAATCCAGAGCTTCCCAAACTTCAGAGGGGTTAAGTATTGGTAGTAAAACACACTAATATAATGCAGATAATATATTTAGTTTTGTAAGGGTTTAATGTGAATTCTGTGCATTCACACATGTACAATGCCGGATTTACTAAACTAGTAAATTTCCAGGTCTTATTGTATTTTGAAACCTTACTATAGTAAATATAAAATCATATTTTCATTTTCAAAAGAATTCATTTTAATATTGGTGATTTTACTGAAAATTATATTTTAATTTCTGATTTTAAATTCCGATTCCCCTGCAAAACCGATATGACCCACTAGGTGCACGGCCCACAGTTTAGGAATGGCTATAAACCAGTAAACTGATTATGAAATCCAAATTTCTCTTTAAATATTAATAGGAATGTGAAACAAAATCTCGGTAAGGTGATAAAAATCTAATAAAAATAATAATCATTTAGTTTTAATTTCTTAACTCCAAATGCTGCTTTGTTACAAAATACATAACTTTTTTAGTTGGTAACTTTTGTGTTGTTGGTGATATGTCTGGCTAGAAGTTATTTATGACCTGAACCTAAGTAATATAATTCACATATTAACAAGCTTGATAATCATAATGAGTTTAAGATAAGAATGTACTATGAAGAGATTGTTTTTTAGTTTTGACACTTGGTGTTTTAAAGCCAAATTAATGCAAGACAGATGGAGCACAAAATGATTTAAATCAATGTACTGCCTATGCATAGTTGCAATTCAGGCTCTTCATACTTCACAGGTATAACTATACTGTATCTGATACTGTTCTTAATTTACTCAGAAGCACTCTCCTATATTTGTTTTTTGTCACGTTAGGGTGTAGTGCTGTCTAATGTTCTAAACCAATAACATTGTTGACTAAGTAGGCTAAGCAAATAAAATATAGTCTAATAACACGTTTAAAAAAAACAGGAACAACCACCAGACTCTGTGATGCCCGATTGACTTTTTACAGTTCACACACTTCAGAACTGATCATGCGAAGGTACTGATTCTTGCTGTAACATGATTTTGTGTGTGTGTGTGTGTGTGTGTGTGTGTGTACACGCCAGTGTTGAGTGAATAATTTGTGACTTTAATAACTTTCCCCTTAAAAAGTAAAGTAAGGCAATACTCTTATTTTTCTGTAATTCCACTACAATTACTTCAGATGTAATTGGACTAAATACTGTGTAATGTATAAAGTCTAACTTTAAAATGCATGCATTAATGGTCAAGAATCTTTCTCACATTTGTAATACCTCAGTCAGTTAATAAGAGTACTTTATGTAGTTTTATATCATTTATTTGAATGAATTAAGAGTCGTTTCGTGTCTATCCTTGAATCACTTAACTAATCAAGGTTGATAGAGGATATACAAAGTAATAAGTAACAAAATACTTTTTGGAGAGAGTCATTTGTACAGTAATCTAATTACACTATTGAATATGTAATTAGTAACTTGTAACCAATTACTTTTTCAGAGTAATTTACTGGTACGCGCATATACATAAGTTTGTGAAGAGAAATAATGAGCAACAGGTGTTGCGTGATTGAGAACAACAGCTTTGTATGGAAGAAAGTAAAATCTATTCATACAAGATTTAAATGGTGATGTACAATATGTCCAGAGCGAACCATGTCTTTATTTCTTGCTAATTTATAATTGACTGTGACCGAGAGCAATTCGAGTTGTCATTGTGTTGAAGTATACGGTTAGCAGCAAATCCTTTGTAATACCTAAATCAGGATGCTGGTGAGGGGGCTAAAAGGACACATGAGAGTGTTTTGCATACGTATTCCAAAACTAACAGGCCATTGCCATGGAAATAATTAGAAAGTACATGCTTAGAACTGCTCTGTATTTTCATATTCAAGAACAAATTATTTTCCTGCCATTTAGAGCATACAAGATTATATCGCTGCTGAAACCTCCATATCCACAAGTCCATATTTTTCTAATAAATCATTATTTTTAGTCACCCTTTATGTTTGTCACTTTGTTTTGCAAATATTAATCCAATAAAAAGTACTAAAAAGTGCTTGCCAACTTTGACAACATAGTATTTATTCATTTAAAAAGAACAGTGTTTTTTTCCATTTCTCGGAAAAAAGTTACTTTGGACATCCAAGGTTCAGGAGGACAGCGATGATATGTAAGATGATATAAGCTAAACAGTACCTATCTGAGAATGAATATAAAGAAGAAAATGGTAAATAGAAATGAAAATCATTTAATCAGTTTTAATTTAATTTGGCTGATAGGTTTTCACCTTTTATGACATACAAACGTTTTGTATGCTATAACCGGATATAACAGGAGTTTTCTTTCAACCAGGTGAATCCAACTTCAGCTTCAAATGGTGAAAAAAAGTAAGTTTCACTGAAATCCATCTGTGTAAATATATGTGACAGGTCAAGGATTTTTACCCCAGAGAGTTACAAAGATGTTAATTATTAAGTAACAAATAGTTTGGGGTTTGGGGGTTTATCTATCAATTCCCAGATAGTGGAGGACATCCTGTCAACATTCAATAAAGCTTTGTGATTGTAAGCCAGAGTGTGTGTGCGCATTAGTACCCATATGTGTGTGTGAGTGAGGAAAAAATGGTGTTTGTGTGTGTGTGTGTGTGTGTGTGTGTGTGTGTGTGTAATGGACTGAATATATTCAGTGGAAGTGGGTGTACTGCTTTAGTTCCCAGATGCCTCGACTGGAGTAAAGGTGCATATATACATGTACAACCTGTGGTCTCACCTGTGCATGTAGAATTGTGTTTATTAAGAAAGCAATAGGGCAAGAAAGGGCAAACAGGGTAAGGCTTTTACTTTCTCTCTGAGGGATTATTGTTATGTTTTTCTTTCCACCAATCATCCTTAAAATGACAAAGATCACATGCAGCTCTGGGTTAAACATTGACTCACTAAAACCTCCTTGACAGGCTTGTGAAGTATAAACAAAGCAATGAAAAATGAATGTGTCCAAACCAGATTTTGATTAATCGACACTCATGTACTACTTGGCATTAAGTTTCTGGACTTTCACTTTCATGTGGTCTTTGTTTTATTTTTTGGACAGATATCACAGATATGGGACTGCAGATGAAGCCGTTTTTGCTGGGCACTGCATTCGCAGGTGTAGCTTGCACAACTATCATCGTTTTGATTCTGTCACTTGCTAATCGGCAGACTTTGGATCAGCCTTACTTGACACAGGTAAAAAGATGATCAACTGCCAGTCAAGAGGCTTTTAAACATATGAACTAACTAAGTAATATGAACTAACAATGAACCTTGTCCCTTTCAACATTTACTAAAAAGTTTAATGGTATTTAATAGCATCTAAAATATTTTATAGTGTTCTATAGCGTAATTTATATTAACATTATTTTCTATTTACAATATTGATTGAAATGGGCTAATAGACAATGAATAGTTGTATTAATTAACATTAACAAACATTAATAAATGTTGTAAATATATGTTGCTTATTGTTGGTTCATATTAGATCATTCATTATGTTGATGAGTAGAACCTTATTGTAAAGTGTTGCCGAGTCATGTGAAGTAAGGTAGTATAAGTGGCAATTGTGGAACATTTGCATTAAGGAAATATTCATCAGACAGATCTTACGCCAACTTAATTTTCCTATCTGCTGAAACTCATGGTCGTACATACATGGATGTCCTGAGCTAGATATCTTTTCTGTTTATCAGATTGTTCTTCCAAATATAGTCCTTACTGATCTTTGAAATTGTCATGTTAGTGGCTCATTGCTATCCTCCAACCGCTTGTCCTCTGAAGGGTCACAGCAGGTCTAGATATCTCAGCATCTTGGATAGTAACTGTTTGCAGGTGTTTAAATACAAGTAAAAAAATAATTTACAACAAATGTCATTATTTTTGTTATATATTATATTATGTGTTATATTATAAAACTGCATAATAATAGGTTGAATAATTTGGATTAAAATGAGGTTGACATAGATGTTGTTGTTTGTATAACAGTACAGTATTTGTTTGTATGTGATGCATCTGACTTATTTACAAAAAACAGTATGTTTAGCTAAAAATGTTTATCTATTTCCTATTTACAGCATGTTTATGGTCAAACATTTTTTTGATCACACATTTTTCCATTGTACCATTCTTCCCATTAAAGTTTCTCTTTTTATAGAAAATATATTGTCTTCTCCACTGAAATTCAAAATTGCCTACAATATTAAAACTAACTGTGTTCATTTGGTAAATTTAAGTAAAATTTAAAAAACTTTAATATTATATTTTATTTATTTTATCACCTCACTTAACCTCTCTTTGTGAACGTTTGTAATTTTACATTTCAAATACCATAACAACGTGTGTTAAATAAACAAGTGTTTCTATTCAAAAGTTTTTTTATTATTTAACTATTAGTTTAAACATTCCTGTAGCGTAAAATCCATAACATGTTTACTTAATGTATTAAGTAAAATCCTTTCCCTCAGGATGTGTGTGGTGTGTTTAGTTCCAGGAAAGTACTCACACCCATAAATTCTTCCAAACTTTAAAAAACTCTTTGTCTGACTTCCTCAGTATGGGATTGTGTTTGACGCCGGCTCCACTCACACTGCCCTCTTCCTGTACCAGTGGTTGGGGAACAAAGACAACAACACAGGAATAGTTTCACAAAAACTGAGCTGTGATGTGGACGGTGAGCTGTAGAATTCCATGTAGAATGACAGCCGAAAAACAAAAGCAACAAATACTTGTTTTATACATCCATAGATTTAAGTGTACTATGTACCCTTACTCAAACTTATATTTGTCAAAGTATATTTTGTTCATGCTATATTTTAACTACTGTAGGTGATGGCATATCCAGTTATGTCAAAAATCCTCCTGGAGCCGGAGAAAGTCTTAAGAAATGCTTAGATGTTGCCAAAGCAGCTGTACCAGCAGAACAGCAGAAAACCACACCTGTATATCTAGGTGCCACTGCAGGCATGCGACTTCTTAGGTCAATGTTTTGTCGTAGCGCCATGGGAAAATATCTGACCATATTTCCTGAAATGATTCATGCTAGATTTGATATAATCTACATAGAATATTGACAAAAATGCGTATCATTTCTTTTGCAGCATAGAAAACCAAGGTCAAGCAGACACAATCCTTAAAGAGGTCACCAACACAATCCAAAGTTATCCTTTTGATTTCCGAGGGGCTCGAATACTCACCGGCATGGAGGAGGGGATTTATGGCTGGATAACCATCAACTACCTCTCAGAGAGATTTATCAAGGTTACTGTGGCTTTCGGATTCAAATGTGACTGAATCATTTAACATTATGCAACATTTTCCATTAAGCCATTTTTAGGGATCCATAGTTTTCAAAAGATTGTTTAGTCAATAAAACAGTTGCTCTCAATCTGTCTCTTTTGTTGAAACCTCATATGCTTCAACTCTCTAAATGGTTGTCCATGCAGCACACATTTGAGGGAAAATGGGTCCACCCCAAATCAGTACAAATCCTTGGAGCTCTAGATCTGGGTGGCTCATCGACGCAGATCTCATTCGCCCCGAAAGACCCAGTGAATGTCTCAGGATCAGCGTTTACTCTCCAGCTCTACGGGTACAAGTATGAGGTTTACACACATAGTTATCTGTGCTATGGGAAAGACCAGGCAATGAGAAAACTTCAGGTGCAGCTTCACAAGGTAAGTTTTGTCATGTATACAAGTCTAACAAACAATTGCAAAGAAACATTGAATTTGAATAGAATTTTTGGTGTGTTGTTTTTACTTTATCTAGATGGCCGGATCATCATCAGTGATCAATCATCCATGCTATCATAAAAATTATAACCTCAATGTTACTTTGGCTGACCTGTACAACTCCCCTTGTGTGGAGAAACCAACCAGCTTTGTACCTACGACTACAATCACTTTCACAGGGACCAGTAACTCTTCCCTCTGTCTTTCTCTAATGGAAGACATTGTCAATGTGACCAGCTGTCCATTTTCTCCAAACTGTGGCTTCAATGGAGTCTATCAGCCTCCGGTCAATGGAGAGTTCTTTGTGAGTATTTCTTGCTTTATTCAATCAACTTCATGAGCTGCCTGTGGGTATTATTATATATAGGTCAGGAAGGAGAACTTCACTATTGTAGGGTGCTTTACATAATGGCTATGATGTGTCATAGAAAATACTTTTTATCATCCATTTTACATGACGTCATTGAAAGTATAATATATATAACAGTGTGGGAATCTGGCAATAGAGTAAAAGAAGGAATTCTCAATTTACAAATGTGAAAATAATAAAATGTTTCTATTGACATACTGTATATTATATTATGGTGCTGATATTTTCTAGGAATGTTTGATTCTGTTTGGACAAGCATGCAGTCAAATATTTATCTGCAATAAAGCTGTGCTTTTTGTGTGCTATTCTATTCCATCACACAGCAATATGTCAAATCAATACATCATTTACTACAATTATGATTTGAGTGTCTGTTATTTTGTGTGTTCATCACAGGCTTTTTCAGCATACTTTTACACCTTTGAATTTTTCGGCCTTGTCCCTAAAGCTGAACTGGCCAAGGTTCTTGCCACTATAGACACTCACTGCAGCAAATCCTGGAGCATCGTGAGTCACATGCACACTAAGAATACTGTGATAGTGAATTCTAATAGAAGTCAAGCATTATACATTATAGTATGCTTTGTTTATGTTTCATAATTTTATTAAATACAGCCGTAGAAAAAATTAAGAGACCGCTCCAAAATCTGCAATGTTCACAAAGAAAACAAGTTCCTATCCATTTAAAACAACATAACAGTTTGTACATGTATTTTAGGAACAGTAAAACAAATATATGTTAAGCTAGATTTCTTTCACTACTTTCAGCGCTATTGCGTTCTCTCTGTCTTTCTCATTGCTGTTAAGTAACTATTTCATTCCGGAAGTTTTTTTTGGTTGAAATTCAGACACTGGAATTTCCACAATAGATGCATAAATGCTAATTGAAGGCAAAACTGGAGTAGTCTAAATTTTATTCCATGGCTGTATGTGTGTTGTCAATTTTTAGTTGCAATGTTGATTGTTAAAGTTCTTTATGCAGCTTGTTGCTGAATATCCCAAAATTAAGGAAAAATATCTGAAAGACTACTGTGCTTCTGCTCATTATATTATGACTATACTACTGAAAGGATACAAGTTCAACAACACATGGGATAAGATCTCTTTTGAAAAACAGGTGAGTAGCCCTTAGTTTTGGCAAGTTACATTTTATTAATAAGTATTTTGTGGCGTTTTCTTGTTAAAATATTTATAGATTCAAACCAAAACTGCACGAAATACTGCACCAAGCTAATTTGATACAAAGTATCTTTTGTCTTTATTTTGTTTATTCGTTTTATATATTTTACAAACATGATTTAGACCTTTTTACATCATGTTCATTACTATGAAGATCAATATAGCTCTCTGTTTTATAAATGATTAAAGACATAATGTAATGCATTATATTATGAAATACTATCCTCAAACGCACATTTTAAAAGAAAAAAATGAATTTTACAGAATTTAACTTCTTACAAATTGTAAATTTGTATAAATGTAAACCTAGTGCTCCCGGTTGCGACTGGTATCTCGCGAGGTATTGTTTTCTTCCATTTATTGATCATTGGTGTTTGGATTCCACGTCACAGGGCCTTGTTGGCTTGCTCATATTATTTGCTAGAATGATCCTGCTTGTTCTATAAACATCATGCTCTGTGCTGTGTTTGACCTTCTCTATGTTTTTCTGTTTTTCTTCTTTTCTCCTATGAAGCTGCTTTGGAACAATGCACAATGTGAAAAGCGAATATATATCAAATTGAATTGAATTAATGTAAAAAAAACTGTAATTTGAGGAAATGTTACTGTTTTCTATAAAGATTTTCACATATTTTTTAAACACGGTAAAAAAACGTCAAATTACAGAAAAAGACCAATTTAGTATAGAAACAGGGAAAAGCTCAAATTTGACAGGATTTAAAAAAAATTGATTTTAAAAAATCCCTAATTGATTTTCGGCACCCCACCTGGCGGAGAAAATGCACTTTTTAACAGATTTATTTTACGGTCTATTTTTGACATATGGTAAAAACCGTCAAATTACAGAAAAACACACATTTTCAAGAAAAATTTATTTTACAAAAAATAGTTTTTACGCAATATTTCTGCCGCCCGCAGCTGCCGAAAAATGTCTGTTTCTTGCAGGTTATTTTACAGATTAATATAACTTCTTGCCATAGTACATTGTGATGGTGGTAAAACAGGTAAACCAACAATTTGAAGGCATTTTATACACTAACAAGAAGTGACTTGCACACTGTGCCTTTTTACATGTACATGAATTTTCTACTCACATGGTTTTATGATGTTAACAGGTGGCAGACACAGATGTTGGTTGGACACTGGGCTACATGTTAAACCTGACCAATCTGATTCCCTCTGAACCTTCCAGAGCAATAACAGGGGTGCCTTACAGTCAATGGCCTGCTCAGATTTTCTTCATTGTATTTGCCCTTTTCCTCAGTCTACTTATTATCATCTTTATGTTTATTAATAATCCAAAGCACTAAGTCATGTGTGTCTTGGGTGCATGTGTGCAGATGTATACATTAATATTTATCACATGCTACCCCAAAAAGACATCATGTCCTCTACAAAAGCACTTGTTTTGACTGCTGTTCTTGGCATGACATTCTCTTTTCTAGCATAAGCTAAATTGGGTTAAGTAGATTTTTAATGTATTGTCTTTGTTTGGAAGGTTGACTTGTTATACCTCAACGATTTACTCTATAATGTTAATCCAGGAATTTGAGATGCTTTTATTTTTCATATATAAACTTAAACAAAAGGGTTGTAGATTTTATGTGCATTCTCTTGTTTGGATTCACCTTAACTCAGCATTTACAGCTAGGAAGTGTAAAAAAAATAAACTTCTTGTTATATTACCAACTGTCAGATTTTAATGTGTAAAACAATATTGCGCTTTGTACATATTTATTAAATACAAGCCTCATGGCCTTTAAGCAACAAAATATTTGCAGTTAATATTTGTTTTTGTATTTTTTGAAGTGCTTAAATATGCATTTATCTCAACAGCAACCAGATTTCTTCTGTGGTTGATCTCTCTTCAATGCTTTGTGTTCCTCCATCTTTTGTCTCTTCTGCTGCACTAACATCCTAATGATGATGAGAAACAGGTCATTAAATAAATCACATAACCCACACTCAAACTTAGTGAGCAATTGCTATGACAGGTGTTGTTTCTTTAATTCTTACTCAGCTAAGCTCTTCATGCATTCTGACACATTATCTCCAGTTGCAGCACTGCACTCCAAGAAATTAATTTTATACTCCTAATGAAGGAATAGACAAAAAATGTGTAAAAAAATAAGGTTAGTGTAACACAAAACTAACACAACACCTTATAACTGTCATGATTCTGCCTGCTCTTGTCTTGGTTTTCTGGTCTAGGGGCAGAATCATGACAGACCCACGTGTTTTATGTGGAGAGAAACATATTATTGTCAATCAGGATATAATATGCGTTCTCTCCTGTCTCGTCATTTGGCCCTGCCCCTCTCGTTTCTAGTATAGCTTTCCTCCTGTGTCTCATTACCCACTCCTGCCCATTGTTATTTCCTTTGTTAGTCTCCCTATATAATACCCTCTTGTCTATTCTCTTGTGCTCGTTGGTTGTACATGATCCCTTGCTTGTACGTGTTCATGTATCCTGCACTGTTGGAGTGTTCATGTTTCCTAATAATTCTATTGAGTGTTTGCTAGTCTTGTTTAGTTTTCAGTTGGTTTCTTGTTTAATAGTGTTTTCCCCATCGAGGGTGTTTGTTTTGTTCCTGTTTGATTATTAAAGTCTATTTGTTAACCCCTTCATTCATCCCTGCTGCCTGCGCTTGGGTTTTTCCACTACCACGTTCGTGACAATAACAAAACATCTAGGACTACATTTGCCTAGGGTGACATTGTTTTCTTACTCTGGCGAGATCCTCCCCTTCCTGAACCTGAATTTCACGCCCAGCACAATCTCTCTTGTTGCCGAGCAACATCATGATGACATCATCGGGAGCCTTTTCCTGTGTGACATTGTCATAAATGGTTAGATAAAGGAAAATAAAGAAAATACAGCCGTGGAAAAAAATAAGAGACCATTTAAAATGTTCATTTAATCAGCATTTCTATGGTCATTGCACTCCAGTGTCTGTTGGGTTTCAAGAAAATCAAACCTCAGGAGTGACGTTACATTGTCCAACATCAATGTGGACTGACAAGAAAAACTTGGATAAAAACTGTGGCTATCACATACATTTTGTTTCCTCAATACATGTACAAATATTTCTGTTAAAAGTAAATATGAACTTGTTTTCTTTAAAGTTTTTCTCGTACTTGTACTCATAAAGATACCTCACATAACATACCTTACAGAACTGACTGAAATTTTTTATTTTTTGATAATGTGATTGGAGCAGAGTTTTTAGTTTCAGTGTGTTGTGCTTGGTAAATTGCCAACTCACTAAATAATCTGTATCGGTGAGTACCAGAAAAAATATCGATTCTCATACTCCGTCTTTAAAAATTGGTATCGGGGCATCCCTATATTGTTAGTAGTTCTCAGAATGAAACAAACATTATAATTTAACCAATACACATTCCTATAAACAGTAAATTCATAAAAACTTTAAATAATTTTGAAATGGTCTTTTAAATTTTTCCACAGCTGAATGTATATTTTCACAATAATTTGACCTTAAATTTTACAATAGAGAGTTGTTACTATAAGATTATTATTTTTTAATAGTAGCTACCTGAACTTGAGAAATCCAGTCTCGCACAGAAATAAAACTCTTCGATGATGTGATGTCATACATGAGAATAAGGCCATCGGCCCTGTGAAACACTTGTGTTGTGATGCTGTGAAACCTTTGTTTTGAAAAATGTTTTTTGTTAAAATACACACATCAACAAACCTCTTTTGTATTTTATCTGCTCTTTTTGCTTATTGTCATACCTCTCTTGACCCGCTGTGTCCCATATCTGCAGTTTAACAACTCTGTCACGAAGCACAACGTTCTGTACACAGGTGTCAACACCTGGGTGTAAAGCACATTAAATGAAACTACACTTATCACAGAAGACGAGAATGTCCATGTTTGGTCACATGACTCACCAATCGTAGAGGTGTAATCCAGACTGAACTCTCCTCCGTGAAAGCGTCTTACAAAAGACGTTTTTCCTACAGAGCTGTTTCCCACCATCACCACATTAAACTGAACGACTTCCATATCTGAAACTGTTCAACAGAGAGTATGTTCATATTAGAAATGTGACTTTAATCATTCAAATAAATGTTGCTTACTGTTTTTTAAAACTGTCTGTTTTTTTCCAGGGCTTCCATCATGCTGTGATGCTCTTATCATCTGGTCCAAAGAAACCAGCCGAGCGCCGGTGTCTTCCTGTGTGGTTGGAGCATATTGTAAAGGTTCTTAATTTCTGGAGCAGACTTAAAAAAATAAGCAGGATGTCTCAAATAAAAGGCGCAAGAATTGCAGTATATACATACCGTGAGATCATCATTACTTTCAGGTGGGGTCAGCCCACCAAGGTCTCTCTTGCCTATATTTGTTCGCCTGGATCCAAATTTCCTTTTAGTTGATGGTGAAGTCCCTTCTTGGCCAACAGAGTTAGTGCTTTCCTCTGTCTGAGAGCTATTTGTAAGTGTAACAGGTATATCAAGATACTTTTTATTTTCTTCATTATCTCTGGTATCGTGAACTTTAGATTCCTCAGCTACTGCTTCAAGGTCCTTCTTGAGGCTTTTTGTTTCCTGTTTGTTTTTATCTTCAATCTCATCCTCCTCATCATCTTTATTTTCATCTTCTCTTTTTGCTTGAAGTTGCTGTCTGGGATTCTTGCGAGTCGAACCCATCTTTCTTCGCCGTCCCGGTGAGCTGATTTCAGATGGATTTTGTGATTCTGTCACTTGGAGAGATACATATTTCTCTATGCCTGACCCTTGTTCTGGTTCTGAGTTTTCTGGGGTATTGAAATGAGATGTTTCAACAGGAGTTTTTGCTAAGTTTGGTTCATTGATGATTAATTGATAGTCAGTGTTTTGTGAACTTAGAGAAGTCTTTTTTAACGCTCTCTCTATCTCGCTGAGAAGTGAGTTGTCTGAATGCTCAACACTATCGTGAATTATCTGATCACATTTTGCCTCTTGTACTGCGCTAGCTTCACCGTCCTGGTCTTCTTCTGGTGCAAACTGATTGCTTTCAGATTCTTCTCTCTTCTTCTTTTCTCGTTTTCCTCCTAAGTTTTTGCGAGTTGAGCCCATCTTTCTTCTCCTTTCAGGGGTAACGGTTTCTGATCGTGGATGTTTTTCTGAAGGCATCAACTGATGTGATTGCTCCAACACTGTTAATTGCAACTGATGTTCACTTTCAACTTCTTCTAGACTTTTGGATTTTTCTACATTTTCAAGTTCTGATGGTCCATCATATTTTTTACCTCCTTTCATCTTATTTGCACTGACAAACATTTCTGATTGTAGATTTGTACTAAATGCTTCTGAAGGCGCTTCATTGGATTGAATCTCCTCACTCACCAAAGACAGGCCGACAATATTCGTTGACATTTTTTTCACTCCATCCTCTGTTTCAAAAAATATTTTTGAAGTAGCTACTGGATGTGTGAGACTTTCAGTGCTTCTAGTCTCTTTGAACTGTGTATTTACATCCAATTTCGTCTCACTTTCTCTTTCACTTGTTGCAAATTCTGTTGTGTGCTCTTCTGATGTTCTTTCACTATCTCCATCTATTTCTTTTGATTCTATTTCTCTTGTTCTACGCCCGCTTCCTCTCAGTGTCTTGCGGGTTGATCCCATTTTTCGCTTTTGAGCAGTTGGATTCATATTTGATTGTATGTTTTCAGTGTGATACATTTCAGAAATTATAATTTGATTTTGAAGAGGGTTTGTATTAGAATTTGGATTATTTTGCTCTAGCATTTCGGTTTGATCTGTGTTTTCTATCTGATTGTTCAGTTTACTTCCATTATTCTCAATGTCATGGCTCTCTTTATTCAAAGATAAACTAGACGGGTGCTGATTCGCATGAGTTCCTGTCATAGTTAATGACATCAGATCTTCAAGAATAAAGTTCTCCAGTGGTTTTATGGTATCTTCCTTGGTTGTAGCATTTTTTGTTTCACCATCTAGTTCTTCTCCCAATTCTCTCTCTTTCTCCATCCCCTGCCCTCTCTTTGTTTTGCGGGTTGACCCCATCTTCCTCTTCTGCACAGAACTGCTGAACACTGACTGGATTACTCCATCCTCTATTTGAGGAGTTCCAAACGTGACAACAGGATCAACCTGAATTTGGTTTTCTTCCATTGACAATGCCTCAGACAAAACAAGAGTATTGGATTCTCGTATCTCTGGTAAATTGTCGTAAGCATCATCTTGAGATGGTCCAGTTTGTGTTTGAGATATATTTGATGAAGATGTTTGCTCTTGTTCTAATGTAATATCACTATGCCACTCCTTATTTTCAGACAGGTGCTCACATAGTTCCTGTACTGATATTCTCAATGTCCCTGGGGTTTTCTCTTCATTATGTCTTACATCCATTATTTTTTGCATTGTGTCATGATCTATTACATCATTCTGCTCTTGTATTTCTGAGGGTGGGTCCATGTCTTCCTCCTTTGACTCTCTTAAATCTTCTTTATATTTGTTTCCTCTGAGTGGTCTGCGGGTTGACCCCATTTTTCGTTTGTGAACAACTGGATTCAATTTTGAGTTGGAATCTTCTCCATGAGAATCTTTTGGACTGATGCTGATTTCAGTTTTCTCATGAACTGTGTTTGAGTGTTGTGCACTTTCAACGGCAGCGTCTTGCAAGACAAGACCAAAATTAATCACAGTTAAAACGTTCTCAATATATTCAGATGATTTCAACCCTCCCTGGTTTGAATCAGATGATGTATTATTTTGAAGAAAATCTGACTCAAAAGTCCTATTACTCTGCAGTGTAACTGTATCTCCAACAAACTCAGCTTGTCTCATGAAAACATTATTATCACAGAGGTCTTTTTTTGTTCCTTCTTCAACAATTGTTGAGTCAAACATTTGAATCTCTGTTTGAATTTCCAAATGTGCTTCAGTGTCTCCCCCTGCTGGTAAACTTTCAGAATCTCCAGCATTTTCCTGAGACTCTGCATGACATTTTGTGGTAGTTTGTGATTCTGTGATATCCCTTATACTCTCTTCGGTGGATTTCTCAGCATTACATGACAACTGTATGATGGTTGAGTCCAACTCTTCCACAGGATCAGTAACGTTTTCCCCACTTATTTCTCTCTCCTGTTCTTTCTCATCATTGTTAAGTGTTTCACTTTCATCATCTTGTTCTCTGTCTTTTAGTTGCCCTTTATTTCCTCTCAGAGGTCTACGGATTGAGCCCATTTTTCGCTTGTGAACAAGTGGCTTTATTTTTAATTGTTTCTCCTCTTTCTGAGAATCTTCTGGGATCTCATTGATGTTTTCAAGTTCTTTGTGTGACTCTACAGAATCTCCAAATGAGAGACCAAAATCAGACACAACAAAAACATTCTCAGCATGTTCGGTTTCTTGACTTTCTGCTGGGTTTTTATGAAGAGTTGTATTTGTATTTTGCTCTTCTGTCAATACTTTATTTTGCTTTGGATTTTCTGTTTGTAAATCTAATTGACTGTCATTGTCCTGAATGTTGGTTATTTCTTTGAAGTCTTCAGTTTCTTTGCTTCTATCTTTTGTCTCATTTCTGGTGTCAAAAGCTGCATCGGTGTTGGCACTAAGGAATATTTCATCCCCTCCGCTTTCTTCATACACACCTTTAACTGTTTGGATATAGTCATGAACGCCTTCATCAGTAGCTTGGATGAAGAGTTGGTTTTGTGTCTGAAGTGTGACAGTTATTTCTGAGTGAATGTCTCCAAGAGTAAATATTTCTTCAGATTTTGTGGCCTCAATATTAGTTGTTGTATTTTCAGTTTCTTCATCTTTTTCTCCTCGAATGTCCATCTCACTTTCCAGCATGTTCTCAGAATCATCTTGTGGTGAATCATCTTGTGTCTGACATATGTTTGATGAAGATCTTAGCTGTTGTTCTAATGTAATCTCTGCATGCCCCTCTGCTTTATCCGCTGCATCATCACACAGTTCCTGTGTTGACTTTCTCACGGTCTCTGTCATTTCATGTTCTTCATTTTCGCTTGCATCTATAGATTTTATTATGTTGTCATCTATCACATTATTCTGCTCTTGGGTTTCTGAATGTAGGTCTGTGTACTCTTCTGCCACTCCTTCACTTCCTCCATCCTCTTTTTCTTCTGCACTTTTGATTTTTTCTTTGTTTCCTCTGAGTGGTCTGCGTGTTGAGCCCATTTTACGTTTGTGAGCAAGTGGACTTAATTTTGATGGTGAATCTCCTTGACAATTGTCTAAATTGATGCTCATTACAGTTTTCTCTCCTGAACCAACTAAGACATCTCTTAGAGGAAGACCAGCATCAGTCACAGCAGAAACACTCTGAGCATTTTCAGATGATCTTAACGCTTCCTGATTTGTATCAAGTGATGTGTTGTTTTGAAGAAAATCTGACTCAATAGTCATATTACTTTCTACTGTAAATGTGTCTCCAACAAACTCAACATGTCTCATGAGAACATCATCACAGATGTTTTCTTCTGTTCCTTCTTCAATAACCGTAGAGTCAAACATTTTAATGTCTGTTTGAATTTCCAAATGTGCTTCTGTTTCTCCCACTGCTGGTAAACTTTCAATTTCTCCACCAGTTTGCTGAGACTCTGCATGACATTTTGTGGTAGTTTGTGATTCTGTGATAGCCCTTATACTCTCTTCAGTGGATTTCTCCTCATTGATCAAACTTTCACTGTTTATTGTTTCATCATCTTGTTCTCTGTCTTTTCTTTGCCCTTTGTTTCCTCTGAGTGGTCTACGGGTTGAGCCCATTTTTTGCTTGTGAGCAAGTGAATGTAATTTTGATGATGAATCTCTTTGAGAATTTTCTGAAGTTATGCTAATTTCGGTTTGCTCAGAAACTGCTTCAGTCTCTCCTGAACCAACTAAGAAGAAATCTTTCAGAAGAAGACCAGTATCATTCACAGCAGAAACACTTTCAAGATTTTCAGATGATTTTAATGCTTCCTGGTTTGTATTAAGTGATGTGTTCATTTGAAGAGAATCTGACTCAATAGTCATATTACTTTCTACTGTAAATGTGTCTCCAACAAACTTAACATTTCTCATGAGAACATCATGGTCAAAGATGTTTTCTTCTGTTCCTTCAACAATTGTTGAGTCAAACATTTGAATCTCTGTTTGAATTTCCAAATGTGCTTCAGTGTCTCCCCCTGCTGGTAAACTTTCAGAATCTCCAGCATTTTCCTGAGACTCTGCATGACATTTTGTGGTAGTTTGTGATTCTGTGATATCCCTTATACTCTCTTCAGTGGATTTCTCAGCATTACATGACAACTGTATGATGGTTGAGTCCAACTCTTCCACAGGACCAGTAACGTTTTCCCCACTTATTTCTCTCTCCTGTTCTTTCTCATCATTGTTAAGTGTTTCACTTTCATCATCTTGTTCTCTGTCTTTTAGTTGCCCTTTATTTCCTCTCAGAGGTCTACGGATTGAGCCCATTTTTCGCTTGTGAACAAGTGGCTTTGTTTTTAATTGTTTATCCTCTTTCTGAGAATCTTCTGGGATCTCATTGATGTTTTCAAGTTCTTTGTGTGACTCTACAGAATCTCCAAATGAGAGACCAAAATCAGACACAACAAAAACATTCTCAGCATGTTCGGTTTCTTGACTTTCTGCTGGGTTTTTATGAAGAGTTGTATTTGTCTTTTGCTCTTCTGTCAATACTTTATTTTGCTTTGGATTTTCTGTTTGTAAATCTAATTGACTGTCATTGTCCTGAATGTTGGTTATTTCTTTGAAGTCTTCAGTTTCTTTGCTTCTATCTTTTGTCTCATTTCTGGTGTCAAAAGCTGCATCGGTGTTGGCACTAAGGAATATTTCATCCCCTCCGCTTTCTTCATACACACCTTTAACTGTTTGGATATAGTCATGAACGCCTTCATCAGTAGCTTGGATGAAGAGTTGGTTTTGTGTCTGAAGTGTGACAGTAACTTCTGAGTTAATGTCTCCAAGAGTAAATATTTCTTCAGATTTTGTGGCCTCAATATTAGTTGTTGTATTTTCAGTTTCTTCATCTTTTTCTCCTCGAATGTCCATCTCACTTTCCAGCATGTTCTCAGAATCATCTTGTGGTGAATCATCTTGTGTCTGACATATGTTTGATGAAGATCTTAGCTGTTGTTCTAATGTAATCTCTGCATGCCCCTCTGCTTTATCCGCTGCATCATCACACAGTTCCTGTGTTGACTTTCTCACGGTCTCTGTCATTTCATGTTCTTCATTTTCGCTTGCATCTATAGATTTTATTATGTTGTCATCTATCACATTATTTTGCTCTTGGGTTTCTGAATGTAGGTCTGTGTACTCTTCTGCCACTCCTTCACTTCCTCCATCCTCTTTTTCTTCTGCACTTTTGATTTTTTCTTTGTTTCCTCTGAGTGGTCTGCGTGTTGAGCCCATTTTACGTTTGTGAGCAAGTGGACTTAATTTTGATGGTGAATCTCCTTGAGAATTGTCTGAAATGATGCTCATTGCAGTTTTCTCTCCTGAACCAACTAAGACATCTCTTAGAGGAAGACCAGCATCAGTCACAGCAGAAACACTCTGAGCATTTTCAGATGATCTTAACGCTTCCTGGTTTGTATTAAGTGATGTGTTCATTTGAAGAGAATCTGACTCAATAGTCATATTACTTTCTACTGTAAATGTGTCTCCAACAAACTCAACATTTCTCATGAGAACATCATGGTCAAAGATGTTTTCTTCTGTTCCTTCAACAATTGTTGAGTCAAACATTTGAATCTCTGTTTGAATTTCCAAATGTGCTTCAGTGTCTCCCCCTGCTGGTAAACTTTCAGAATCTCCAGCATTTTCCTGAGACTCTGCATGACATTTTGTGGTAGTTTGTGATTCTGTGATATCCCTTATACTCTCTTCAGTGGATTTCTCAGCATTACATGACAACTGTATGATGGTTGAGTCCAACTCTTCCACAGGACCAGTAACGTTTTCCCCACTTATTTCTCTCTCCTGTTCTTTCTCATCATTGTTAAGTGTTTCACTTTCATCATCTTGTTCTCTGTCTTTTAGTTGCCCTTTATTTCCTCTCAGAGGTCTACAGATTGAGCCCATTTTTCGCTTGTGAACAAGTGGCTTTGTTTTTAATTGTTTATCCTCTTTCTGGGAATCTTCTGGGATCTCATTGATGTTTTCAAGTTTTGTGAGTGACTCTTCTGAATATTCAAAGGAGAGACCAGAAGTAGTCACAGCAGAAACATACTCAACGTGTTGGGTTTCTTGACGTTCTTCCAGATTTATATGAGGACTTGTATTATTTTGCCCTTCAGTTAATATTTTATTTTGCTCTGTGTTTTCTGTTTGTAAATCTGACTGATTGGCATCATCCTGAATGTTCACGTTGGGTAAATGTTCTGCGGCTACCGTATCTTTAAAGTCTTCTTCAATCAATTTGCTTTCATCATTTGTCTTAATCATCCTATCAAAAGCTGCATGTACTGAGTTTGCACCGAGTAACATCTCTTCTGCTTCACCTTCCAGCATTTTCTCAGAATAATCTTGAGGTGGACAACCTTGCTTCGGAGATATATTTAATGAAAATCGTAGCTGTTGTGCTGATGTGTTCTCTGCATGTCCCTCTGCTTTACCAGCCTCATCATCGCACAGTTCCTGTGTTGACCTTATCACTATCTCATTTCCGTCATCTTTTACAACCATCATAGTTTGTTTCATGTTCTGATCGATTACATTATTTTTCTCTAGAAATCCTGGTCCTTTGTCCTTCTCTGCAACTCCCTCACTATCTCCATCCTTTTTCTGTACTCCTTGGGAATCTTCTGGAATTAGGCTGATTTCAGATTGCTCGGAAACTGCGGTTGACTCTAGTGAACTTTCAGTAACAGCATCTTGCATCAACGCTTCAAAGTTTATTTTAGAGGAATGCTTTTCGATCCGTAAATCCGATCTGATATCATTATCCGGAACATTTGCAAGGCGTTCTGTCACATCTAATGTTATGATGGCTGATGCATCCAACTTCCCATGCCCTTCAGATTCTTCAATAATTTTGTATTTTTCACAGGTTTTATATTCTCCATCAAAAGCTGCCCCTGATTTTGCGTTTAGGAGAATCTCTTTTGCATCTTCCATAGATGTATCTCGAATGAAGTCATAGCTTTCTTTGTCAGGATCTACCCATGGTGGTCTGCCTTGTATTTGAGATGCAGACTGTTGTTCTTGATCTTTGGTCTCTCCCTCCTCTTCTTCATTCTCTCTTTCATCCTTAAGTATTTGCATTATAATGTAATCTCTGGCATTATTTTCAACATTGTCCTGGTCTTTCATTTCAAGTGCATCTGTTTCAGGTCCTGTTTTAGTACTCACATTCTCATTTTCCCTTCTGGCCAAAGTCTGAGGATCTATGCTTTGTTCTGTAAAATTCTCTACATCCGTGACAATTTCAGTCACAGTAACGTCACATATTATTGATCTTTCGATAACATCAATATCATTTCCTTCTTTAATTTCCACATAAATCTCTTGGTTTTCTGCCTCAGGAACAATCGCATGTGACACTTCATTATTTATAATGACATCATTTGATAGAGCCATAAGTGTCTCTTTTCCCTCATCCTCTAAACCGTGGCTGTCCGGCCCAGGATCGGTCATCTCAGGAATTGAACCTCCAGCTGTGGGTTCAGCATGGGTGATATCAGATTCAAGGGTTTCAGAAATCCTATGGACTTCTGCTGTAAGTACATCAGTGGAAATCTCAATGTTACCATCTTTAGTAGCAACATCAAGAGGGCAGAGTGAAGAAAGAGGTTCCTCAACATTAACCACAAGTTTACCTATATT
The DNA here is from genome assembly GCF_947034865.1 of Barbatula barbatula. Lineage (NCBI taxonomy): Eukaryota > Metazoa > Chordata > Actinopteri > Cypriniformes > Nemacheilidae > Barbatula > Barbatula barbatula. The sequence continues at coordinate 19,283,724 of NC_136770.1, forward strand.
TGTATCTTGTTTTGATGATGAAATAATGATATTTGGATCCCATCTGCATGGTTCCTCTTTAGTTTCTACTAATTTAACGGAAGCGCAGTCCTCTGATGTTGTGTGTCTTGAATCGGGCACATCTTGGTAGGGATCAGTAAATCCACACACTTCTTCCAAAACGTTATCTGACCGAGTGTGGGTCGAGTCAGTCACATTTTGACACACATTAAAGTCCTCAGCCTCAGTTTCCATATCCGATTTAAAACAAACCGACTCTTTATTGAGAAATAAGGTCTCGTGATTGCTAAATCTGTCAGATGGTGGTTTTGTTGGATCAACAAACAAACATGCAACCGATTGGTTTTTGGTTTCAATTTCAGCTGAAACATCAAGTTCTTCTGTTCTTTCAGATGAGAGGAGTTTATTTGAAACAAAAGCTGATTCTGTGTGGGACGATGTGTTTGTAGGACTTTCCTTTCTTTTCACATCATCCCACGTTTGCATCATCTCCTCTAACATGTTGAACTCTGCTTCACTGCTTTTGACTGCTATCCGTACATCATCTGTCGTGTTTCTTAAAGTTTCTTGTAACTCTACATTTTCTCTGTTTTGTTCTCTATTTCCTCCAAGAGGCCTACGGGTCGACCCCATTTTTCTTTTTTGTAAGCTGCTGGCCAACAGGGTTTCGAAGTCAGTTTTTGCCGCTGTGACGACATTAGATTGGGCTGTAGATTGCTCCATCGCCATATTGCTTCCTGCTTCAAGGCTTATAGTCTGACTATACGAGGATATTTCTTGATGGTGTATAGCATCGGTTTCTTTACTTTGTGAAACAGTAACAGTAATGTTTTGTGCCACCTCAAGCCCCCCTCCAAACCCAGAGCCCTGGGTTTCTTGGGATAGATCGTAAGGAGCATTTCTCTGTTCATTTTTTGTTGGATAAATTTGTTCTACTTCAGTGGTTGATCTGTTTAGTTGGGTTTCTTGTTCCTCACCAAACTCTTCAGTAGTCCTCAACTCATCACATGGTTCAAGATTACTCCCACTTTTAAACCCACCGGCCTTGTTGCGCATTGATCCTATTTTTCGTTTTCTTTCTGGCATGGGTGACTCTGCATGTGGAGAACTCGCTAAGCTTGTGGTTTGATTATCAATGTTTACGCTTGGCAGATGATCAATCTGGGCTTCTAAAACAATGTCATCCGGTTGGTTGGTGGCGTTGACCTCATCTTGCCCATCAAACTCATTGTAATCTTTTTCCTCATTAACTCTGAGACCTCTGTTGCTTCGTCGAGACGAACCAAATTTCTGGTTTTTCTTAGATCTTCTGCCTGACATGGTTCTTCAATTGTGGCTGATAAGACACACAATGGGCATAACTTATTTTTAAAAAATCAAACTTTTTATAAGAACATGATTAAAAAGGAAACCAAGAGAGCATTACAGATGCGTCACATATGTATGACTCATTGCAAATGTCACGCATGGGCTAAAAGTGAGGATTTCTCAAAAGCTTTTTGGTGATAAAATGTTTTAAAACAGTGTACTTACATGTTATTTCTTATATCTATATTTAAGAGTTACAGTGTTGCCCTATTGATAGTCACATATAAGTGGTTTTCACTTAGCTTTATTCTCACATCATTAAATACAGTAATACTTAAAGTTCTCAAGAATGTGGAAAATACGTGACAAATGGTAAAACACTCATTCAATCAGTTATAAAACTACAGTATAATACACGCAGGTTAACATTTAATACTAAAATATGATTAAATTATTAGATGTTGTGATGTCGTAAATAACACCAGATCGAATATTCGGTCTATTCAACAGCAACAGTTCAACAACACTTCAAAACTATGAAACACGACTTGCTAAGTAAATACAAATAATTTATGAAGTTCAACCAAACCACACATGTACATGCATAACATTGCGTTTCCAAATGCAAATGATAAAGGGTAACAGAGTGTAAATGAGACACCTGCACCATGACAAAATGAGACGTTACCTTGCTGACCCTTTAATAATCCATTGGGGGTTTTCTAAGCAATGAGAGTAGAATAGCTTTGGGTATTTCTTTATTACGGGCTGAGCTCGTGTAGCTTCCTTTTCACTGAAACCCTCAACTTCCTGCACTGTTGACACACAAAGCATCATAAGCTAAGTGTGAAGTGTACATTTACAGAGCTGCTGACCGATTTTCCTGTTTAAACCACTCAAAGTTGTCGAAAAGTCTCGCTTTTAAAACTTATTTTGCAGGCATTAGCATGCACTATTACCATTATTAGAAGCTCTTTCTACACAAAGTTTAGAGCAGTATCTCAAGTGAGATCTTCATTTCACAGTTTTCATTTCTCAGTTTCACAAACATTTTCCAATCATCTTTAACAGCACAGCCCCCTACTGGCCCCTCTGTGTATATTTAAAGTTTACCTAATAGGATTCAATGCACGCATTAAATAGGACAGGTTGTTGTTACAATAAGACTAAATAAAATGTTAAAATGAGAATATCAACTAAACTATTACGTTTTGGATCGCTGTCTGGGTACTTAAAGACTTGAACACACTGAAACAGACATGGGACTATTATGATGAAAGGCATACTGAAACATGTGTCTGTAAGTGGAAAAAAAAGTCACACAGGGAAAAGAGTGCAGAACTTTTGTTTAATGATAGTACAAACAAAAAGCATACAAAACTGGTTTCAACATCTAAGTCAGACAGAGTTATTCCGCTCACTCTTCACTGCCTCAAAAGCTTAAAATGACAGTCCAGACATTAAGGCAAGATAAAGACCTTGCCACCCACTGAAGGACACGTATCTTAAGGAGAAAAATGATACTCAAAAATACTAAGGGAAAAAATACATTTTAAAAGACTTCATGAGCAAAAAAAAAAGAAAAACGCATCCATCATTCTTTTCCATCATCCTATTATGTTGAGAGGGCACGTATACGTACATGCTTTACCCAACAGGGCTGCTGTGACCCACCTCACTTCCGGCCATTAGATCGTGACCGGCTGGAAAAGATAAAAGACGAGTCATGTAAACACCACTGTAAACACAGTATCTATGCGATTACGTAACAATACACAAGTGTAAACGTACCTGCGTGACCTTGAGAAAGACCTAGAAGGTTTAAAGTTTCTATCTTGAGATAAAGACCTCTCTCGTCTCCTCTCTCTGGAAAGGGACCTATGAAAACAAACTTAATATGCATAAATGTTGTTTGTGCTACTTTATGTCCAGGTTCTTTGTTCGTATTGCAAGTTAAGGTATATGGCTGCTAATGAGGCTTGAAAAATGGGAATAAAAATCTCAATAGCTTGCCAGGTAAACCCAAATTTAGAAGAACAATTGCAACCTCTGTACAACCCATCAATTAATGTCCGAGTTGTGCATAAATTTTATATTTAAGGTTAAAAACACCAAAGACCAAGTGTGAATAGTTATAATAATAGTTATACCTTGCTTAGAAAGCATGACCAATAACATGTTATTTTGTTGAGAACCCTTTAACTCACCTGCTCCGACTACGACTGAAGCTCCGCCTCCTGGGAGACCTAGGTATAGCAACAATAAAGGACAACAAGTCAAAAGTCAGTTATCAAGTATTTTTTTAGACCAAAGAGCCTTCAAGAACTCACAAGGGGCTACGTAATGACAATTAAAACTGAATTTTCCGTTTGAGTAAAGATATTATTTGACCATCGATGCTTGTTCTACCAATCATTACCATTCAACTAAACATTCACTTTTAACTACCTATGAGCCATTGTAGTTTGCACTTTAATTCAGCATATCTTCACGGTAACTGCCCTGATCAAAACGATTTCAGCAGAAAACCTACTGATACTCAGAGGGATGTTAATGTATAGTTTTAAAAAACTCACTCTTTGGATACTGTTACCATGACGGACAAGGTCACACCTCAAAACCACCAAAAATAAAAAAATTAAAATGTCATTAAAAGCTTAACTTACTATTTTGATTGGTTTTCAACAAGCTAGTTATGATGCAGTGAAGCTGAGTGCTGGTCAGGAGGGCGTAATTTGCGGGGAGATTTTGCCAGATGGTTGCTAGATGTTAACATTGTTGACAGCTATACAGTAGGTGGCTGAAGATGTCAGTTAGATGAGGACTGCTGAGGATATGTTGTCATGTAGACATTTGGTAGGGCATAAAACCCGCTGACTGGTAAGTGTGGCTCGGTTGGGTTTGCCGATCAGGTTAACGTTGGAGGAGGCGAAGGAGCCTGAGAGAGGCATGCTCAGGAACCAATGGGCTGGTGGCCATGCTTGGATCATGTGAGCCGATTGGTGCATGTTGTTCACATGATGCTGAAAGAGGGCTAGTTGATTGACTCAGAGGTAGATGAGAAGAGGCTTGGTGAGGTCTCTGAAAGGGGGGTTGGGGTCAGCTTCATTAATAGAGATATAAATGACACAAAACCCAAACAATGAGAAGACTACCGAATTATGCCACTGCACATCTGCCACTAAAGTTCAAGGTAATGAATAACCCTGTTCAAAACGCAACAATTTAAAGCAGAGGTCATGAGGCTTTGCTTTGGGAATGCAGCATATGTCTAATCTACCCTGAGACACAAAACCTGTGAACATATCAGGGCAAGCAGAGTGCCAAGAGGGTTTTGTGGTCGAACAGATCAGCCAAATTTATGACAAGATGAGGTTTTCTTCAAACTCCACACCTATGCTTATTACCCCACCCACCTCAGAGCTCGCAGTGATTGAGTTTAGGCATAGGATTATTATGATCAAGACATCTGGCTCACTAAATGTTCACGGAGAGCAGACAGAAAAGCTGTACCGGCGTCTTGGGGCTGGACTGCGGCGTCTATTATCATCACGTGGGCGACGATTCCAAGACGGTGGTGGTCCTCGATACCTTGAACGTTTTTCACCGCTGGACATTTCAACTCGCACCCGACAACCACAAATTGTCCTGAAACAGATGCCATTTGAATTTCATTGTTCGTGGAACACAAATAATTTATTTTCATTCAAAAGTTTTAGTACACAAATGCCATTCTTTAATGTGTGTTTGCTTGTTCATTACAATCCCCGTTCAAGAGAACAGATAAATAAAAAAATGCTTTTTACCTTCCATCAAGCTCTCTCACAGCATCGCTTGCATCTCGTGTATCTTCAAACTCCACAAAAGCAAAGCCAGGAGGATTTCTGGCAACCCATACGCTTCTCAGAGGACCATAATATCCAAACGCTCTCTCCAACTCATTTTTGTTACCGCTGTTGCCCAGATTGCCAACATAGACCTTACAATCCAGGGGGCAGTCCCTTTGTAAAGCAGGATCTATGCAAACAGGAGGGGAAAACGAGCTTAGATTATCACAATAGTGCTGCAATGGCAAGAATATTCATAACTCAAATTAAACCACACCCAGAGAATAAAAAAGGCTTAACGCATTTCAAATGTTGTTTTTTGCAAAAATAAGGACTTGCCTCCCATGTCTACACTGGTCCAAAGTTCACAGTAGAAAAAGCCTGCATGAAATAAAAACGTTGTTTTGAGAGTAAGCTGACAGAAGCAATTATAGTAATATCTGCGTTTTTTTTAATTTACAGTACGAACCTGATTCAACACAAATTGTTAAAAATAGTTCAATACTTAGGTAGAAGCTAAAACAATGAAAACACTAACGGGCAGTTCTGAATTATTCATAGGCGATAACGTAGGTACAGGCAAACGTTATCTAAGCTAAGACTAAAATGTTATCAATAACATAATAAGTTACGCGAAACTGGAAGTTTTTTTTCCTATTATTTAAAAGCACCGGTTAGTAATAGATTTGTTAGTGCAGATGAAGCTAACAGGCTAAGGGTTAAAGGCCTGCAAGGGAGAGCTATATGGAAAAAAGAAAAGGCTCAACCATGAGAAATAAACCACGATTAGTTAGTTAAATAAACAGAACCAACAGCATAACTGCAATACAACGTACGTTTCTCCCAAAGAAATGTATTTAAAAAATCTTACCGGCAAAATCCAAAACACGCGATTGATGCTAACCCGCTAACACCACTATTGGGGCTCTCGAGCGCAAATTGAAAAGTGTAGGGATTTCCGGTTTCCGCAAACAACATGCGACGTCACAGAAAGATTCTCGCGCGAAATGGCCGAGGACGACTGGTTTTCAAACAGCCTTCGCGCTTATAACTACTCGTATTCGAGGCTTTTAAATATTCAGACTCGTGAAATATATATTTTAGGATTGCTAATCTTTGTCCACATTAATAACGTTTATACCACTGTTATATAGGCCTATAATTCTGGGAACAATGAAAATAAATGTATTAGTTAAGACAAAAATATACTTTATAGCCTATTTGTGTATTCAGGTTATGGATTCCAAAGTATTTTACCGTGGAAGTATTCGAGCTGTAATAAGTGAACCATTTTAATTAGTGTAAAAAGGGTCATAGTAGTAGCAAACCCAACAACTCATGAAAATCTTGGTGCCAAAAGTTCACCCCTTTGTGGATTAAGCAAACACCATAAGAGTTATGCAACACAAATGCCTCCTACTGAAATAAAGAGCATTACACTACCTTTATTTTTGTCTCACTGTGCAAGTCAGTTACATCCATCTCTCTCTTATGACTTTCCCAGTTTACCAATGCAATTTGTGTTTTCTTTCAATTATTACGCTGATGTTTAAACAGTACACATTTGAGAAAGCAATATTTAGCCTACTTCCCATATGCTAATGTTGAATGTGTATTTGTTTGCGAGTGGGAATTTGCGTTACCACACACAGCACAGAATGTTTTTTTGTTGCCCAGATTAGTACTGCACATTCTGTTCTGTTTCACTTCCTGATGACTGGTTAGCCTTCCATGAACCCGCCCTCACGCTCTCTATTAAACCATATACTGCATGCATACTGAAAGACACATACTTGACATGACACTGACTAAATTCCATATATTAAACAGCAAGTACACTTTGTATGGATTTAGATTTTTAACACCTTACACCATAAGGATCAGAAAGGATAGAAAAGAAAAGCTGGTTTTGTTTTCAAATGATAAAGTTTAAATGTCACATTATCTGTTTGGTTTCAAATGTAACATGGTAGATAACATGTATAGCACGTTAGCCCAAAAAGTATTTAAAATTATATGATTTTATACTAATTATATTAATCACATGATTAATACATTTTATTTCTTGCAAGGTAGAACTTTATTAATATTCTGCTGATATTCAGGTTAGGAGTTGGTATACAGACACAATTCAAACTTTTGTTTTTGTAAAAGTTACACTTGTTAGAAGTGAAGAAACTTTTGCTTTGTTCAAATTTTTCGTTACAAATTATAGCAATGACACCAGGTAAAATGTGAATGATATTCTTATAATAATATGATATTTTTATTACATATCTGTTTAAGGAATTTTGATTGGTTTATGAGGGACTAGTCCTGGGAGGCAAAAGGTTGGGTGCTATTTGTGACGTAAACATGCCAAGCACGGCCCAATTAGACAGGATAAACATACTGAGCAACACATTCTCACCGGAATGAGCAACGTACTGTGATCAATCAGGTTTTCTTTTTATGTGCTGTTTAGGGGCATAATTATCAGAACTATATTACAATATAGATAAATAAATATGTATATTTTAGCAGTCGTACAGAAGTATTTTTGTTGTCAAGGTTCCATACAAAATAGAAATACTACCTTACAGATAATAAAAAACTAAGTGTCTCTGTCTAAGCATGGGAAAGTATTGTGTCATTTTGATGCACAGTGGGATTTTGTAGAGATGGTCAATCTAATTCAGTTGCAAAGATAAATGTGCAGAATAATATACTAATAATGTCATACTTCTTTTACATGACAGTATGTATACTGTGCACAGCATCCACTTTTTTGTTTGCATGAAATATCCACTGGACCCACTGCACTTAAGATATTATGCAATACTACAAAGGCCATTGTGAGACTATTGCATCCCAGAATGCAATGTGCCTATGTAACATTCCATTAACCAGAACATTAGTTGTTCATTAAGCAGAGGCTTTTATCCAAATATTACATGCATTGTATTGCATGCTATGTTATACAATTATCAGCATAACGTCTTTTTGGTGAGCAGGGTGGGACGAGAGCCATGGGGGAACGGCGCGACCAGGCCTGGATCTCTCTCGCCCTTCTCTGTTGTCGCTCCTCTCTTATGCTTCCGGAGCTCCTGCTTGAGAGATGCGAGACCGATGCACGCGCAGCTGACATGATTCCCCCACAGATCTTGTCTTGTTCAATTAAAGTTACTTTTGTGAATATCCACTTTTGTCATAACGTTAATACAATAGGCTAAACAACATTTAGTGTATAACAAATGTCTTAAATCTTCCTAATTTGTACATTGTACATTGTATTTATATAAATTTATATTTAGGCTATATTAACAGCAAGATATAAGCCTACTGCAAGTACGTATTCTGTAAAACAACCCAGATTTCCCATCATTCTTTACACATCTGCATGTATGTGTTTTGTGAGTCAGACTTGATCAGTTTTTCTTGTCAACAAATAACAGTTCATGACTGATAGGTGTAGATGATTCATATAATTCCCATTTCTGCTAACCGCTAAGGTCTAATCACCCATATGTGAAGTAATATGCCGTTTCTATAGGAACTCTTCACTGTTCATGCTTGTACAACATACTAAAGAATTTTGTTTAGCTGGTACCCACTTTAATCTATGATGTGTATGCTGACAAAAAAGTAAAATGTCACCATCTTATGATTGTCTTCACCCCGAATAACTCAGTCAAGAGTGATATCATCTCCACCAACATATTCTATTGAAAACAAGATGAGTCCCAGGTGTTGTTTTGAACTTTTGCTTATGATGTAATTTATATTTCATTTGGTGAAATGAATAGATGTGTTATAGCTTCATAAAATAATAATGATAAAAAAATGCATGTTTTTTATGTAATTGATTATAAAGATTATTATAACAGCTCTGGAACACCAAAAGGTCATGCATGAGAGTGTCCCTACTTGCACCTTATTCAGTCATGTTGGTCTGAATCCTTATCCTCAAATGCCCCACTTGTTTGCTTGTGCCTTCCATACTGAGCAGTTTCACAGTCTATGTTCCGTGCTGCTAAGATACCAAACTGAGGCAACATTAAGTTCTACTCCATGCTTCACTAAGAAGTTCAGTGACTTTAACTTCAAGCACACTTGAAACTTCAGCATGAATGTTTTTTTATAAACTGTTTTCTTAAAAGCACCGAGATCAAATTAATCAGTTATCCTGTGTTGGCATATTCTTTAATGGCCAGAGCTCATCTGTTCTCACATTATGTTCCTGGATTAACTGTCCATCTGAAATGATTGTTTTAAAGAACCAGGCTTGAAAAGGGAAACATTTAAATGCCAACAATCACCTATTGTTATCACGATGACACCTCTTGTTGCTCTCGTGAGTGGGTTGGGAACATTATGTTACCATTCCATTCTAAGAAAGCATTTTGAGGCACGTAACACGAAATGGCGTTATTCAATGAGCCATCCTGAGTTGGATTGTACTGGTTAAATGTACAATCCAAGTAAAACAATGTTGAAAAAAATCAATATTTGGAAGATGTCAAACAGTTACAAATTTAAGGAAAGTGCATTTATTACACATTGTCAGTTCTTGTTATTTAATGATAGAAATTCTGATTTGAGAAGATTTTAACCTAATGCCCCATAACTTAATTATTACAAGGCCCGTTGGAATGCTTGATGATATCATTATATCGACTTAGATCCTTATATAAGGGATAATGTACAGGCAGCCGGTTGTTATCAGAAATAAGCCCCGACAGAGTGACCAGGACCCGACGGGAAGATCTTGTATAACACTGAAGGGGTTTATTTCGCGATAACATTGGGTGCTAGGCTACATTATCCCGCTTGTTGCACCGCTACTTACCACATGAGAAAGTAACTGGACACGATATGTGAATTTCAAATACTTTATTAGCTCATTTTTACCATCTGCGTGCAAAAGCGGTTTACTTTCATTTTTAAGGTAAGAAAGGACGTCCAAAGGACACGAACAAGCTATTTGCTTTTATAATCTGTAAATATAGTAATTTATGTTATTAAAAGACGTATTTACATTTAATGGATGACTTGCCGCATGGGTTACATTTAAAAACGACTGCGTAAAAAAGAAAACTATTTAATTAACATACAAATTAAAACAATTCAAGATATAGGTTATACAAACATGCCCTAGGGTATAAAAACATTTTCCGTGTCTGTCAATTTTGTAAAAGTGAGTTTAATCGTAAAACATTTATTCGCTTTATCAAGGGGTAACAGCCCCTATAAACTCGCTTACAACTTAATATATTCGTGTTGTTCTTTCGGCGTATCGCTGTGCTCTGTGCGGTTGTACATGCTGTTCCCAACGTGAGCTGTTCAGTCAGCACACAACGGGTTACGGGTCAGGGTGTCTACTAGGACACTGTGTTCTCATCAGCGCGAGCTACAGTACAGCCGGAACATTGTGTTACTTTGTGGACAGTTTCCAAGGCCTGCCTTTAATTTTTACACTACAACGCCCCCCCCCCGCGTTTACTCCTCCTTCTTTCATCATTTCATTTCCCCGGCCAAATGTCTCGTAGAGGCGTAGCGTGTCGATCATTAATGTTGTGCAGAAGTGCAAAATACTGCCGGTAGAACATCTAGTACTCTCGCGCGGAGAGGGCGGGCTCATTTCCCTGTAAGCCGCGAGGCACAGGTTGTGTTTGCCGGTAAGACTATCTAAAGTTACACACGTACGGACGGATATATGGTGAAACACATGAAAGGAACGAGCAACAAAAGGGAAATATTGTAAGTCGGCGTTTTAAGCTTATTTACATTTTCATCCACCGCGCACGTTTTTACAGTTAAAACATCTTTCCATAGATAAAGTGTTGATGCTATAGAACGCAGGGTGGTTTTAATAAACACAATCTATGCTCGTCATGGTAAAAGACCAGTGCTTCAGGTAAAATATTTGTTGATAAAAGTCTACAATTAATGGGCCACTTTTCTTTCAAAACGTATTTAAAACTCTTATGATAATATCTGAATATATACTGTTGAAGAAAACAGTAGTATAATTTGCACGTTGTTCTGTAATGTGCTGCTGTTCATTATAGTCTGAACGTGTCAGATTGTACAGACTGTACGAAACTGAGAAGACATGGTAACCATCCTTTTCTAATTTTCTGAAAGAAACGATTCCAGTTATATGTAATAATATATAACATATATGATCTTTTATATGATATATTATATTCTTTTATGTTGAATTTACATTTTCTTTTCATCTTCTCAGACATTTTCATTAATTCATGAAAACCATAGGGACTCTTGCTTTAAGTGCTCGTGATGTAAAATGAGAAGGTTGGTTAATTGATTGATAATGTGTTGTGTTCCTTCTTCAATTTTGATGTTTAATTTGCAATGCCCCGAGGAGCTGGTCCGGAGGTTTTTCTTAGAAGTGAAGGATGCTGTTTCACGTTCCCGTTTCATCACTGACCAGAAATGGCTTAAAACTTGTTTAAGTGCACCTTGCTTGTGAACAATAGCTTTATACAATTGAGCTCATGTCGTAACATTAATTTGAATTTGGAGTGGATTTGTCTTTCACAAGTCCCTTTTAGACATAGCTGTTGCCACGTAGATTTGGGAGGAACCAGATGCAATAATTAAAGAATCAGCAGCAGAAAAACACATTTTTCTAAATATACATTTATCTGGAATATTAGAAGGATGTCTGGTGCTTTTCCTTAGACTTCAGCGTAAGAAGCTGCTTTTAAGACAGACACTTCTTCATTTTTGGACAAATATCCCTAATTATTTTTTAAATAATTTAAATATATGTTTTAGAGAAAAAGATTAGGTGTGTGACAGGGTGATTAACAAGGAATCTGTGTGAGTACACGGTGTATTTCACTGCGGACACAATGTTCAAGGATGGAATGAGTCAACTGTGGCTGAACGCTCATCTTTGCGACAGGAATGCCTGTTGCAATCTCACCACACTGCGGACATCTGAGATGTAACTCCAATTAGAGCTCGGCAAAGTCACACCACCTTCAATCAAGTCAATCAAAAACAACATAAGACTTAGGGACAACTGGCTGGAAAGTTATGAATATAACCAGGAAGAGACAAAGGTAGACAAACAGACCAGAAACAGATACTTGGTCAACTGACCACGAAGACAGACCTAAAGTAGAGAAACACGCAGACATCATTTGAGATGGAGAACCATATAAGGTCTATAGTGAGAACATATAGTGAGACATATTTCTAAAATAGTGTACATTATCCTAATAAGTCTTATGGTTAATGTTTTAATATATTGCTCCATAATAAATGTTAAAGGAAAGTGCAAGAAAGTTTGTTGAAGTATTGTCAGAAAGATTTTGGATTAATGTGCATATGGTCTAAGGTCAGAAATAGGTAAATAGATACATTAAGTTAAAAAAAGGCTATAATTGTGATTATTATGTAGTAAAAATAACCATGTTTGGGTAAGATATGGACCAATCCATCTGTTGGGTTTAAATTAACCTAGGGTTGCATGGGTCAGATAAGGACATCTAAGTTCATTTAAACCAATGGTTGGGTTTGTCCATACCTAATGGGTCGAAACAACGCAGCATGTGTTAGTGTTTTTTTTAGCTTACTGTCTTACATGCTGGCCAGTTTACTTCAACATTTCATTTAGATCTTGACCCAAAGCTTACTTTAATGTTAATGGGAATTGCTTTGAGAATGTGAAAGAGAAAGCTCTATTTCTGCACACTCTTCATTTTAACTTTTTCATCTTTCAAGTTCCGTGACCTTCTTGCTTACAGTTAGGGTAAATATTTATATCAATGAGTACATTTTACTTGAAATGATATGATAGTGATACAATGTCTTTGCCACATATTTTGTTTTAAACATTCCAATTCAAGATCAGTTTTTGTCTAGAGCAGGCAGCTTTTAAGTGAAGAGCCAAAAACAACATACATTTTTAGTCTTCATATAGATATGTTACTGCTATATCTGGCTATATATATCAGGATCTTCACTTGACAGTTTCCTGTAACCTTAATTGTGTGTGTGGATAAAAATTAAGATCTCTTATTCAGAGCCTTGAGTCATCAACGTATCACGGCGCAAGTATAGTGGACCGCACTGAATGTTCCCTGCTTGGTTCTGATGTCTTTTTACTAGGTTTACTGACATAAATCTCACAAGACATCTTTCTTCAGAATATGAACGTGTGCCAGGAGCTCTGAATAAAAGGAACATAGTGTTCTGCGGCGCACGTTCACAAGCTTTCGTGTGTACTGTAATACACATACACCAAACTCACACACACATACATTATATCCACACACATGGAACGGTACCAATTGTCAATGTTTCTAGGAAAAAAACAAACTTGTTTAGTTCACATTACCAAAACACAAAGTCGCACATGTGCACACATATGCGGACACTACTATATTTAATGTGAATGTACTGGGTTTCATCCTTATACATTATGTAGAAAGTGTTCATGGTTTAGAGATAATATAAAGGTTAAAAGATATTTTTTTTATGTATATTTAGGATTTAAGTATTTGATCTGTGTATGCCCCAAACACAAGGGAACATTTGAATGTTAGCAATGCCCTTCGATATTTCCCTAATAAGTTTGTGTGAGTTATCTGAGATTCTTAGTTAAACACTGTATGTTTGTTTTTCAGGGGAACACTGGTATGTACGAGTGATGAAATGTCATCTTTAGAGGATATTTTGTCCAGTAACCAGTGCCCAAGTGCTGCCATTACCTCTAAAGGCACTGATGTAACTCCAAACAGGGACAGTGGAGTATGTAAGGTAATCCAGTCTCCAGTTATTACCATAACTCTATAAACAACTATTAGCTATAATTATAAATATAATTTCATATATTTTGTTTTTTATGAATTATACAGTGAGGTCCAAAAGTCACTGTAAAGATGCATGACTTTTGCATTATTTTGTAATGTAAAATATATATTTAAGGGCTAAAATAATTATTAAATAATTGTTTAAAACATTTTGAGTAGAATAGAGTAATTTACACGAATTTCAGTGTTTTACAGAATGTCCTCTTATTAAAACATTGAGTTTAATTAGAATAGCATTTAATCCAGAATGGATCTCTCTAACCATCTCTTAAACATGATATGATATGATAATCTCCCATAAAGCATCAATGAAAGTTTAATTGGCAAAATTATGAATATTTAGTCATTTTAGACCAGCATTTCTTTGCTTGCAAAATCCTCATTTTATTGTTTAAAAAAAAAAATCCATTCTCAATTTGATGTTAGTCTTTTGGACCTTGCCTTAAATATAATATAAAACCTATTATAAACACAAGATTGTGTTATATATAATCATTTCAAAATTCACTATATTACAAAAAATTCACTATAATATATTGGTACATTGACTCGTTTAAATAAAGAACATTTTATATTATTTTGGCACTATGTACTTTATCTTCAGAATAATCCATTGTATAATTAAATCTAAATAAATATTATAACTTTTTTCTCCCATTAAAGATTGTGAAACAGCATGGTGTGGAGGGAGAAAAGCCGATGATTGGGGATAAGGTGTGTGTCCACTACACAGGCAGGCTACTCAATGGAAAGAAGTTTGACTCCAGCCTTGACCGCAAGGAACCTTTTGTTTTCAATTTGGGAAAAGGTAACCGATTCCATAGATTTCTTTCATAAAAATCCTTTATTTGTTTTTAGTTTTCTACGTGTTCTTAGAGAACAATAGAGCAATGTGTTGCAAGAAAGATATATGTCGGTTTACAGCAATTACTAAAAACTAAATCATGGATTGTATTCTTAATATTGATGAATAGTACCGTAACCGACATATTTTCAAAAACAATGGCAAAGAATTATACAAAAAGTAATATGTTATTATTGTTCATTACACTGCCATGGTGTTAGCCTACATGATTTATTAGCACTGTACCAGAAGAGACTTATAATTTTCTCATTCATCATTTAAGCATTGGCAAGTTATGGCAACATTATACATTTCCTTAGCTTAGAGCAAACGCTTAAAGTAAATGACTGTCACTGAACTACCTGTTTAATGTTGTGTATTGTTGCCATTTAATAAGAGATTTATTTGACAAGGCTGAAACGAATATTATTGTTTGCTTTAGATGGAATACAATGTGTATACACGATTTGACAGCTAAAAACGCTGTATTTTCCACATACCGTGCATGTTTGTATCTCCTCTTTGCTCCGCCACTCTGCATTTTCAGATAGCACAAAGAAACAACAACATCAAACTCAACTCGCGTTAGTCCGTAACAGAGTCTTTTACAATGAAAATATACTTACAGGCTGCGAATCTGAAGCGCCAGAAAGTCCTTGCAGAGATTTAACTGTTGGAATTGCCTCACAAAAGCTTCCGTGCATAGCCGGTCTTGATCTCTCCCAGATTTGTAAAGCAATCATTGGTGAAATGCTCTGCATTGTTGTATCGTCTTTTGGCAGAGCGAACAAAGAGGATTTTATTTCACAACGAAACACACATAGTCTCCGCGACTTGGCTGCGCCGGCTCCGGTTCAATGAGATTTACAAGACCGCACACCTTTCTTGCATTTAGATTTGGGCGGTCTTAGTCAAATCGTGTTACAAACTGACGTAGATTCGCCAGGGTGTGGTTACACGCGGCGTTTCAGACAGTTCTGGGTGAGCATTCGCTTCTAGATAAAATACATCTTTTGTTCCGACAAATTTTTGCAAAACACGTATTCCGGCGAATCACCCCTTTAATTGTTAACTAACTTAATTGTTGAAGTTTGGATAGGCGCCATTCCTGTTATTTGCTGTACTTTTTTCAAGAAGACATTTTGTGTTTGATGAGGAAAGGATGTTAATGAATCCAATTAGAGTTACAAAGCAAACTGCCATGCCTTGCCGAATTCTCTGTAATAGTATGACATTTACAGATTGATTTTTTATGAAGTGACGTTTGGTTAATTCATAAAGGTCAGGTTATCAAGGCGTGGGACATTGGCGTGTGTTCCATGCAGAAGGGAGAGGTGTGCTTGCTGCTCTGTAAACCTGAATACGCATATGGTTCTTCTGGCAGCCCCCCAAAGGTTCCTCCTAATGCCACACTTGTGTTTGAGGTAGGTACAACAAGTAAATGCAGATCCATTAATGGATAAACTTTTCTTAAAGATTTACATAGAGAAACAATATCTAATATAAATTGTAGGCTGTATTTTAGATATATGTATCTCTGTCGTGCAGAATTATTAATTTCATAGAGTGGCACAGTCTAACTCCATCCCAAGCTCTTAAGGACTGCTTTAAAATGACAGGTGTGCAAGATAAGGGTTTGAACTAAACAGCAGGACAGTAGCCCTCTAGAAATGTCATTGAAAATCCTTGTTGTACTGTATACGGTGATATAGATCCAGAGCATGTTTCAAAATACAATCCTTTCTCTTCACACAATTAGATTGAGCTGCTTAGCTTCAGAGGGGAGGAGCTAACAGAAGATGGTGGAATTGTTAGGAGAATAAAGGTTAAAGGTGAAGGCTATAACAATCCGAATGATGGGGCGACAGTCCATGGTAATTCAGAATTTTACATTTTTACAATGCATTTTTGTTATTCGTGATATCTCTTGGATAAAATATTGGTCTGGACTACATCAGCTCTGTTCTTCAGTACACTTACAGGGCTGGTGCGGAGGCTGTTTGTTTGAGTCTCGTGATGTCACATTTGTGGTGGGTGAATCGGTGGAAGCAGGTATACAACTCGGAGTGGACAGGGCCATGGAAAAAATGCAAAAGGGGGAATGCTGCCTGCTATACTTAAAACCCAAGTAAGCAAACTTGTTAGCAATTTTAATGGAATCATGTAAAACTTCTGCAGTAGGAACAGTTTACTGGCTAACTGATTAACCTCACTATATATTTTTTTTAAATTATTTTATTGAAAAATACTTTTGGCTGAAAACATTAATTTTAAAAACAAAAAAGTGAACATTTATATTTAACAAGAAAATAGGTATGCATACTTCTAGGTAGCCTAAATCATTATTACAATTACAGGAAAAATAGCTGGACATTTCCTAAAAGTCCCTGCATGATACACAATATTTTATTTTTGTTTTTAAATTGTAACACTTTATGTTATGGTCATTTGTTCAATACAATCACAAGTATGTTGCTTAGACAATTATTTCATTGTTTTAGTGTTGCGCCTTTTTCATATCCACTTAATTTTGTAGCTTACTATTCATATTTGTTAATACGTTTAAATACTACTATCTTATATGTACTAGCCTACATAACCTCTGCTGTGTAATGTAATAAGACTAATTTTGGACCATATGTAAATCGAAATCATCAACCGTAACTGTGCTCATGATAATCTTACATGCTCTTCCTGTCTTACATTTTTTTATGATTTGCAGGTATGGTTATGGCAAAGATGGCAAGCCAGAATATAACATTGGATCAAATGCAGAACTGTTATACGAGGTCACACTTAAAGACTTTAAAAAGGTCAGATTTACATCATAAAACAAAAAAAATTAAGATTTTAAGTCAATAAAAAATACATTATATTTTAAGATCACTAATCAAATACGAACAAACTCTTGCACATAATGACAGATATTTCGGCTTCTATTGAAGCTCGCAAGATGCTCTTTGCTATATTCTCAAATCATATGGGATTACATGAATCATCATGTTCTGCTCAAACTCAATGCCAGCTGTCTTTAAGACGAAAGAGGAAATAGCACATATTAAGAAAGAATCTTTTTTCTAAATATTTGACTATAGTGTTTTTCTTTATAACAATAAAATATAACACGGGATCATTTAAGTTATTTAGTTTTCAGTTTTAAACAAATATCTAGAAACATAAACAGAAGAAAACCCAAAATACAGATCAAGTGCGCCCTCTAATGGTCAAATTACAGGTTTGCCTGAAAGCAAGCTTACCAAACTGACAATTTCTCTTACGTTTCCACAGTCCAAAGAATCCTGGGAAATGGACCTTGAAGAGAAACTTGAACGTGCGGATTTGGTCAAACAGAAGGGGACACAGTATTTCAAGGTTTGTAGTATTATTTGACATTTTGGGTGAACCGTCCCTTTAAATGTGTCATACACGATAGGCTATTATTATGATGGCAGGTGATTGACAGCTCTCTTTATACTATTTATTCAGGCTGGACGGTACAGCCATGCTGTAATTCAGTACCAACAGATTGTTACCTGGTTGGAGATGGAGTGTGGGTCAGGAACGGAGCAGCTACAGGCCATTCAATCCCTGCTGTTAGTGGCCCATCTTAATCTCGGCCTGTGCTGCCTGCGTTTGCGGGAGTACTCTCAGACTGTGGAAAACTGCAACAAGGTAATGTCTCATTCAGCACACAAACATAGATACCAGGTTTCAATTTGACACGGTTGTTAAAAGACTTGTTTCTGTTGCTAGGTGATGGAGCTGGACCCAGACAACGAGAAAGCTCTATATCGGCGCGGTGAAGCGCGTCTGTTGCGGAACGAGTTCAGCATGGCGCTCGAGGACTTCAGGCAGGTGTTGCAGGTCAATCCCTGCAACCGCGCTGCCCGTAGTCAGATCGCCGTCTGTCAGCGCAAGATCCGCGAGCACAACGAGCGAGATAAGATTATCTATGCAAACATGTTCCAGAGGTTTGCAGAACACGACGCCAAGGTAAGCAAACTGTCGCAAGGTCCAGATGGAAAAGATTTATTCTTGACCAATTATTTCAAAGAGGAATTTTGAGAAATGCAATATTGGTACGTGCTTTATCCAGTGAAAATTCTTTACTGGAACAATCTTTGTTGTACTCGACAAAGCTTAACCGAGAGGCTCAGACTTGCGGTAAAGCTCATTGACAATTTGATGTAGGCTAAAGTCAGATAAATCTGTTGTGTGTTGTCACACATTAACACACTTAAAACTATAATTCGTATAGTTTTATCATATAAATAACTTGATTTTGAATTTAATGCACCTACTTAATATTTCTCTAAACTGTGACTGAATGTGAATGTGCTAAATAATAAGTAGGTGTGTACAAACGTTATCATTGAAATGTACTGCCTTTGTAAATAAAATGTAAATATTGCATCGAATTAAAGCAGCAGAAATAGTACAGGCAGAAATCATTTTTAGATAGAATATTTGGTGTTATTACAAAAATCGAAATATCAAAAATTAAAAAGGTTTGGTAGTGAATCAAACAATAGAATGGCAGCAAATTAGATGATAAATATAAATTGATAACTTTATTTTGTAGCCGACATGTCTTATCATAAAATGAATTGGTCTTGTATGTTTGTCTCTGCTTGTAGGTGGTCAAATTGAAAAGGAAGAAAGAGGACAGCGGACATTCTGATCAAAATAAGCAGAGTCTCAAGAGACCGTGTTTGAGTGAGGATGGCCCATAAGGCCTCCGATGCTACCCGGTAGACCCCAGTAAGAAGGTCAGGCTGGGAGATGGCTGGCCCTTCCTCGTTTAAGCCACGAGAGGCAACAGTAGGGGTGAGGACCAGCCAATACGCACTTTGACCTACGACCTCAGTATCCTATGACTGTAACAACAAATGTTGGAGAATCTGATTCTTATAAAGGTTTATTGGCACTGAAGAGCTACAAACCTCAATGACATTCCTACAAAAAACCACCAAAGCGCACAATTCTGTAACCATCTGTAAACCTCGAAGGTGCACGCCTCAGCTCTAAAAAGGCATTCATCAGCTGCATTAATGTGATATACGTTTTGATATATTTCATTATAGACTTGAATACAACTAAGTACCTTAACTTGTGCTGTATAGTATTCAATATAAATGCATTGACGTTGTGCATAATCAGATTGGGGTTGAAATTTGCAGTGGTGAGGCGTCTACTGGAGACTTGATGTTTTTTGTATTATATTTGTATAAGTGTGTATGATATATAGATGCAGGTGACCGTAGTGGATAGCTGGATTTAGAAGTGCAATCTTCCCCACTGGGAAAACCTAATTTGCAGCTCTCCAAGCTGAACGCTTGAAGGTCTACATCCAAGCATACAGTTTTGATACTTGTGAGTGCATGCATTCTGGGAACATCCTAGATTTGGGAATATATTTCAACAGGTTAGTTTGAACCTGTAATCTTTGACTGAAGTTCAATGCCTTTATTTTTTAACTGAGTTCCGTTAACACTTTGAAGCTTCGGGGCTCCGATGCTTTTTGACAAATCTTTTGAAAAGAAAGGAATATTTCAAATAATTGTCCTGTCGAAATCCACTTGTTAATTTGTTGAAATACTATCTAGTGTGGTTTGCATGTTTTTTCACTATGTTCCCCATGTTTCAGACATTTGAAATAATAATAATAAATGGTTTGTTAACAACTTTTGTGTTTAAAGTTTGATGCATTACAGCTGGCCTGTCAATAAATATTTAAAAATAAAAGACAACAGACTGTTCAAACTCCGTTTCTGTGACATTCACAAATCAGAATCTATAACAACTACTTAACATATACAGTGTAATTTTAGTGGAGGCACGTTCATAAAACCGAACCATATGAAATGCATTTTACACAAAATACAGTATATAAGAACACATCATATACAGAAAAATATACCGATTTTTTTTAAACTATTCAGATGACTTATTAGGGGCTATGGCCACTACTGCTTCTGTTGGTATTCTTTTTCTCCAGTGGGAGTCTATGGCAGCCCTGTGAACCGTACATAGGAAAATGAGGAAATTTGGCACACTCGTAGTGATGGTCCTCTATAGTCCGTTGACCAATTATTGGGGCCCTAGCACTCACTCTATAGCGCCACCAGCAGTTCAAAACTAACTTTTGAACTTTTTCATCTAGCTCCGCTTGAATGATCTTTGGACCGAGCCACACTTATTTCTGGGGCGATGTTTTGAGAAATACCTATTCAAAGTTGACATTGCCTGTGACATTTTATCTTTCTCATATTAAACTCTTCTTACCGTAAGTAACTTGCTCTGCATTACTATACAAAAATTATATCCAACTATATCCACTGTGTTTCTGTTACTTATGCTCTACTGTGTTATTTCAGACCCTTCGGGGATGGGCCTATATCGATGCTTGAAGCTCTGAAAGCATCCGATTCTAGCTGTGGGTGTGTTCCGCGCTTGTGTGTGAATTGTGCGCTACGAGTTTGTTTTCATCTTTTCTTCCCTATTTCATCATCATGGATTTTCCGTTTCTGCCCTTTTCGCTCACAGGGCTCTGCGCAACACTTGAGGGGCCTAAGGGGGGCTTGGCCCTGTATCGCTGCTTGCAGTATATCAGTACGTATAGTCATATAGTGTAGGCTATTGTGTGATTAGATGTATTTCATTGTCACGATAATACAGTGAACTACACTTGCAATCCTGTCATTCCAATGACATTAATAATTACATTGAGGCAACATAATACAATTTTGCTACTGTATCTTACTGGACATCTCTCTGATGACAACCCATGCCACACCATCTAACAAATTGAATCCGGAGCCTTTACATTAACAATTTCACTAGGCCTACCAGTTTAATAAATCTTATATAAGCTTTTTGTGTAAGAGCAACCAATGATAAAGATCCTGGAGATATTACTCTTTCACCAGCAGACATGTAGCAAATAGTTTTTAGTCATTTGACTGTTCATTTCAAAAGAGCATTTATTGATGTCTTATGGCACATTATTTAACAGTCATTAATACAGTATCAGTTCATGTGCATCTTAGTTTAAATACCCTAGCATTTTACTAAAAAAATAAAGATACTATACATTTAAGAAGCAAAATATGACAATTTAACACACGTCTCTGTAAAAACAAATGGTGTAACCTGATAACCCACAACACGATCTACTTTAATCAAACTTTAATGGACAGACCACATCGATAGTCAACAAAGATGTGCTTCTTTATTTAATTTACTTTAATAATAATATTAAATTAGTATTATATAATATACAGTATTTTATTATAATATAAAAACACTGTTATGTTCCTGGTTTGAGTTAACATTTACATTTATTCATTTGGCAGACGCTTTTATCCAAAGCGACTTACAAGTAGTTTTATACAGTGGCACATTAATGCAGATCAATCAGGGGTAAGGTGCCTTGCTCAAGGGCACTTCAGTCATGACCTGCTGGCACTGAGATTAGAACCAGCAACCATCTGATCACAAGACCAACGCTCTAACCGACAGTTTAAATGACAGTTGTGTGAAAAAAGTTTTCTATTGAAACTGTTCACTTTGCTACACGTCGGTATCATTTTCTGTAAAGCTGCTTAAATGCTATAAAAATAAAAGTAACATGCTTTACAGAACATACCTTAAATGTATTGTTTGTAAGCCACTCTTGTTTAAACATTAAACGTCTCTCTGAAAAAAGTAACAATTTATCCAAAGTTTTTTATACCAACTGTAATAAACATTGGTCCTATCAGAATGTCACTGGTCCACTCCCTCAATTTTGTGATGTTTTTCATATCAGTTGTGTGTTGTTTGATATCTTGCAGCTGTTTATAATCCAGTAAGGCCATGATGATGTCATAGCGGAGGATGACATTGAATATGTTCTTGTACATGTTACAGATTACCAAAGTAGAGATACCTCATAACTGTGTTTCAAGACTGAAACATTCATGTGTGAAAGCACAAAAACCTATCAATTTACCAACCAATTATGCAGTATTTAAAGTCATTGTTAGTTTCACATTTTTACACAAGTCACAAAACACTATGTAAATGAGACTCGATGACTAGAGTTTGTCTGTCTTTCGCAAAACTTTGTGCTATTTGCTTTTACTCCCATGGGAGTGGTTAATGTTTTTTTAGCAAGATGATCTACTGATCACAACAGATAATGACGAACAAGGCATATATAAAGATTTTCATTATTATGTGCTGAAAGGAGGTCCTAGTGACTACATCGATCTATAGCTTTGTTTTTTATACTATTTTTTCAACATATATATTTTAAATGATTGGTCATATGGTACTGAGAGTAAGGTTTTATAATCAGACACTTGAATAGAGTACACAGCTCTATTAGCCACTCACTCATCTGGGGAGACCCAAAAGTTTATGACACTAGCCATCAAACTGGCATTCTGTGCATTCTGTGCCATGCAAACACAATTTAGCAGTTGTTTGGCTGTGTTTGCGCCATTACCTGACTTGCACGATGCCTTTAGTATATCTGGTGTAAAAAACATAGCATGTGCAAATAAACAAAACTATCAGTGGGCACAATCACAGTAACTTCTTTAGTAACCTTAAATTACTGTTGATTGTCATAGTCAGAAACAGTTTGAGTTATGCCTTAGGAGCTCACGTGAAAGTGTATCTTTAAAGGCATGAATACTATTTTCTATTGTCCTTTTACAGCCCAAGGATATTTTTATACAGTTTCTCTATCAGGACATGATATACATGCTGTACTTCGGGTTTTGGGTCACAGGGTTTCTTTCAGTCTTGCTGACGGCGCTGGCAGGTCACTGGATGGAGTGCAGAGGATTTTCAATCTCTGAAAAAATTGAAAGTAAAAAGCTTAAACCTTGCAAAAGATTAACCGGGTGCCAAGGCAAAATTCTTTAAATGTGGGCCAGAGCCAATCTACCAAGTCCCTTTTTTAACATTTTAACTTCAATCATTAAAATTTTCAGTTTGCTTTATCGTCCTTGAAAACCCGTAGAATCTAAATGTTATTGCTCAGATGTTGATCCTAAATATGTCAAAGGATAAGAATCATGGTCACGGATGCGTTTCATTTAATCATCGACTTTGTCTCGGATGTTTCTCCAAAAATAGTTGGAACAAAACAAGATATAGGCCTATACTTTCTCAGGAGAACCAATGAGACAAAGGAGGCTTAAGCAAGTGTTTTCATTTGCTCTCTACTTAATCTCATTGCTGTCTAGAAGAAACAACTGAGACATCTTAGAGATCTCTTCTGTGATTTTTCTTTCTTATCTTACCTGTTTCAGTGTACCAGGTGTGATGAGGATAACATAGATCATCCATATGGGAACCAGCAATGTTGAGGAGAGGGTGAACCACCAGCCGAGAGCGTAGCCCCACCATGGATATTCAAATGTGTTGTTAAACTTCACAGGAGTGAATTTAACCAGAGAGAAAACAAATGTGCCCTAGAAAAGAAAAACAATATGTGAATTAGATAAATAACGGCTTTGATGTTCTTCACAAAAATTACTACTTAAGAAAACAAATAACATTGTTATTTCGGATATTCTATTCAAAGCAACTGCAATTGATTTTTTATAGAATGGCATGCAGGCAGAAAATACCTCTAATACCTAACAGATACCAACTGTTTGTGTGCAAAAATTTGACTGGCCGATGGTTAAATTCTTTGTTTAGTCGATCAGAAGACTTTTAGACATGTTTACATGCCGACCATTTTCTGCATTAACAGAGACCACATATTGGACGTGGGGTGATGAGTGTGCATTTCATCAGTTTGTCATGTGAGAACACTGTTTGGCAACTGTTAACTATTGTCATAACACCAATGCAAAGCAATATTAGAAAATTGCAAAGTTATGTTATTCACATTTCTTGACTTGCGTATGCGTGTCTGTGTTTTCTAATTCAGTGGCTAAACCTTATCGAAAAATACAGAAGTGGAACCACATTACAACATGACCTCCAAACATATACTGAACCATAACTTTACAGTGAGGGCAGTGGGTCTAAGAGTATAGGTTTACTTACAAGACACACAATAGGAGTGATGTACTTCCAACAGTATTTCATTAGCGTCAAAGGACGGTAACCGATCATGTCTACAATGTTTTCATAAAGACGATCAGCACCTGTAAACAAACAGAGATAAGTATTGGAATTTTTGAGCCTGACATGAAAATACAAAAAATCTGAACTACTAATCATTTAATTTATACATTTTTGAATGCATTTCGCACAACATGGCAGTATGGTGATGGCAAGCTTTTGCTTGAGAATCTGGGCCGTCAAAACAAAGCTCACAGGTTCAACAGTAATGTGTCCTTGTGAACAAGACACTAAAAGATTGTGCTACTAATAGATGGTCTAACTGTACGATTCTGTAGTAGTTTAAAATAAAAATAATTATATATTTTAACCCTAATAGCTGGATGTGTGGAATATCCTGCCAACCTATAAACCAGCATTGGTGTTACATGTAATACTCACCATAAAACCAGCCAATACACACTGACTGAGCAATCGCAAACAGCAGGAGGGTCATTCCACTGCAGGAATAATAATCAAATAACTGGAAGATATACAGACCACCCTATGGAACAGATTTAAGGAAAAGATTACTACATTTACATACAAGTTATGGGATTTATGGAAAGCATATCACGTGTTTGTGAATCTAAATCCAATACTTTAAAAATAAATGTATTGGACTAAATATATAAATTATCAATTTACAAATGAATTTGTCAAACCACAGGACTGTTTAAGTAAAATAGCAAAGGTCCAAAAATGTGACAGAATATTGAGACACATAAGTTACAAACTCTTATACTGAATATACATTTTAATCTAAAAGATCCTGTTATCAATCAATTACTCATATAGGTGTATATATTATATTGATTATTTTTATTATTAAGGGAGCCATATGTAATTGTTATTAAGGGAGCTTGGTATCGCAGTCCAAATTCTAAATATTGGAAGGGTTTTTCCCCCGCCCCTCCTCATCAGACGAGGCTCACAGGAGTCGCCAGACACTTACAGTAGTGTAATGGACAGCATCAACCCTTAAACTAAGTTTACCTGATAATTTATGTGTGTTTTGCAGTGGTTTTGTTGTTTGCAAATATCAAGCAGCTCATTTTAAGAAGTTGCGTCCTCCGGAGGAACAATAAAATAGTATATTATTCATCGCAAGTTGTAAAATAATATAGTAATTATTTCTAAGTATGCACCGTAATAGTACCGGAAAGGGTGTTCAATCTATTAACTCTCAAAGTATTTATTTCAAGAACTGAGTAGAGTACTTTCTGTATTGTAATAACATATGAAGATACGAACACCGTACACTGTATGCCGTGACAACTAGTCCAAGTATAATACTGTTACTAGAGAAGTGTAAATGTCCTTTTTGCACCTATATATATATATAGGGGTGAAACTAAAAAATGTTTTTATAATTTCGACTTTCTAAAATGCTCTATGTAAAATAACAACACACAGTAAAGATGAAATAATATTATCACTAACGAATTAACAGTATTTTAAGTAAAAATTATATTTTTATTATGTATGTCAAGAGTTGCCGCGGGCCACTGAGAAACATCGTCCTCTAGTTGTGCATGAGTTTCTTGTTGATTCACGTCTTCGGATGTTTCTTTGTCAGCCTCAAACTGCTATCTATACACTGTATATAATATCCAACCACCTGTTAACCGTAATCCAGTAATGATGATAGGTGTTCCAATTCGCGAGACATGATGAACGCGTTTGACCAATCACAGCAGACTCCCGTAATGATGGTAGGCGTTCTGTTCGCGGCACAAGCTGAACGTGTTTGACCAATCACAATAGACTACACCATCTGACCAATCACATGACACTAGACAGGCAGACAGGAGGGGATTAGACGGAAGAATCGCAGAACGAATCATTTGAGAGTCAGTCAAGAAGTTAGGTAAGAGAATAATTGCCTATTTTTACGACATAATAGTCTTTTTACACCTTGTGTTATGTACATAAACTTGTTGTTGGACACTCCATAAACCAAAGTAGGACCTTAAAAATCCAATGTTACGTACTCTTTAAGGTATAGTCCACCTAAAAATAAAAGTACTTACATCATTTACTGACCCAAACCTGTATGACTTTCTTTTGCAGAACATGACTAAAATAAAAGACAAGTCCAAAATCTAATTATTTTAACATGATAAAACAATACCTCAGTCACCATCAGATGGCCAACGAGAAAGCTGACCACACAGATGAGGAGGAGAAACAGTTTGCGACGTTGTCCTTGTAGGAAAAAGTTGGGATTCGTGTCCGTTATGGCGGTCATAAGAGCCTCCAGACATACAAACTAAAGAAAGAGAAATTACTGTACTGACAGCAACAGTGACCTAAAACCAACCATATCAGCATACGTCTCAATCACTCACCTCACTATCAAGCCCCAGCAGAATAATCATGGTGAAGAAACATATGGACCACAGCTGAGGCATGGGCATCATTGCCACGGCCCTTGGGTATGCTATGAAGGCCAAACCAGGACCTGGCAAAACAAGTGGAATTTTGCTTAGGCTTAGAGTGTAGGGAAATTACAGAAATAGCATCCGTGCTATGAAGGAGCTGCCTTTGAGTTACCTGACTCAGCCACCAATGAAATATCTACTCCCTGCTCATATGCCATGAAGCCCAAAACTGAAAATATGGCAAAGCCTGCCACAAAACTGGTTCCACTGTTCAAAAGGCACAGATAAATACAATCTCTGCAAGAAAGGCGAAAGATATGAAGAAAAATCATCACAAGTTTATTACTAAAATAAAGCAAATAGATTTCATATTTGAATGTGTATGTATTCAAACCCCCCCATAAGTTTCATAAATCCATTCCTGCACATACACCACCATTGAATTCAATTCAATTTTATCTATATAGCGCTTTTCACAATGTGCAATTTTCCAAAGCAGCTTCACAGGAGAAAATTTTAATTAAAACTGAAAATATCTAATATCAGCTGTCTCCTGGTGAGCAAGCCAACGTGGCCCTGTGGAGAGGAACACAAACTCCAATGATAAATAAATGGAGAAATCAATCTCAGTCGGGAGGGTCAGGTCCCCTCTGACATGTCACAGCTACACTAGTAGTAAATGTATACTAGTAGAATAACAGGGAGAGCTTATTAGTTGTGATTTAGGAATTTTCATTTTTATAACTGTTTAGCTCAAATTTTGTGACTGATAACAGAGGAATGTTAAGTGTTACAACACTAAGTATTGTAAATACAGTTTAGCATTAATGTGACGACAAGTCTTTGCGCTTGGTCGGTGATGGAATTGCCTGAGCTGGGATGGTCAGTCAGTCAGCAGGCTCTCGCAGGAGGATGGCATAAGTGAAGTTTAAAGTCACTTTTTTTTTTACTTCTCTCTACATTTTAGAATTGCTATGGAATAACGAATGTAAATATGGAAACTAAATCCTTAAAAAATTGCAAGTAATTCTCATGAGTTCTCACTTGTAACAGTTGTTGTTGTACTTATTGTAGCTTCCTAAAGCAGTTAGGCACCCAACGCAAAGAGCATAAGAGTAGAAGATCTGTGTTCCAGCATCCATCCACACCTACAGGGCAAGTGAGAACAAGTTCACCGTCAGTCCTACAGAGAAAGAACTTTCTGAGATACTTGTACAATAGTATATTGGTTATCAATGATTATTTCAAAAGCTTAACCAGGAATAGTACTTATTTAGTTCAAAAACTGTAATGAACAACAACTGCAACTGTGTTTTTAGATTAACTTTAAAATGTTAAGGTTAGTGCCCTACAAGACTACCTGTACCAATATGATGGTTTGCCATTACCATTCAGCATGTCCCTAGATTTGTTTACCTGTGGGTCTGCGAGGCGTGTTGGATTAGGGTAGAGGTAGAAGATGATGCCATCTATGGCCCCTGGCAACGTAAGACCTCGAATCAGAAGCACCAGCAGCATGAGATAAGGAAACGTAGCTGTAAAATACACAACCTGAAAGACAATAGACAAGCCCCACATTTTAAAATCTGTGTCAATATCCATCAGACAACACAAATGATATCATTACAGAAAGCCCTTGTAAGAACATGTAACGTGTAAAATTGTTGTGACATGAATAGGCCTTAAATGAGTTTAAAACCTTATTACCTTCTGTTTAAAGTTAAGATCTTAATTTAAAAACACCTATCAGTAAAGAGGGGTACTGCTATTTTGGTCCTAATTTAAGGTTTGTACTGCTTACGGAACAGCAACCAGAGGCAGGTACTTGCAGATTTTAACTACTACACTGCATATAATAAATCCAGTGATGATGTTCACGGTCTCATTTTATTCTTTATATCTGTCTGGTCCTGCATTATATCGATAAAATAAACTAACTTTACAGTAAAGGCAGCGCGTTGTGCTGGAAATACATTGCCCAATCCCTCCCCTCGGAGTCAAATCTCACTTTCAGAAAATTACAAAAAAATGATTCTGTTGTTTTTTCTCGCTAGTGCTTCTGACTTTATCAAATATATTTTAATAATGTAAAATATATAATATCAGACGATTTACTCGTGGGAACATTATAATTGCCACTCATAATGTATGCGTGTTTTATTATGTCTGATCTGTGTTACTGTGATAGAGGAGTGAATAATTGTTTATACAGTATTTAAAATAAACGGAAGACCATGATTATTCAGGAACATTAGAATCTTATGAGCAGTATTGAAAGATTGGAGAAGGACAATACAGCCGTTTATGATAAGCAATTAATAATAAGGTCTAAGTATTGCTTAACCTTGCTTAATTCTAAAGTTCGACATTTATTATGTTTTCA
Organism: Barbatula barbatula; assembly: GCF_947034865.1. Classification (NCBI taxonomy): domain Eukaryota; kingdom Metazoa; phylum Chordata; class Actinopteri; order Cypriniformes; family Nemacheilidae; genus Barbatula; species Barbatula barbatula. The sequence continues at coordinate 19,313,408 of NC_136770.1, forward strand.
CAATTTTAAGTTTTAACAGTTTACATTTGGTTTTATGAATGAACAAAGAATTACAATAAAAATACCAGTATTTTAAAGTATTTTTTTATAATACAGTGACACTGTCATGTTTTAATAACTCAACTCAAAACACTTAAATGAATACTATCAGTCTGAGTGAACAAAAAAGATAAACGCACAGATATACATTTTTAAGTTTAAAATATATTTAAGTAGCAAAAAAAAGAAAGTACAGATAAACGCAAGTAGCTTAAAATGACACAAGCGCATTCTATTACAATGAGATTTAATCTGTAGAATTTGCTTTACCCTTCTGTGACAGTTTCCCACAAATTTTGTGGCTGCCACACCAGTGAGGGGGCAAAGAAGATCCAGCGCATTGAGGCAACACCCAAGATCTGTTACCCTGTTTGCTACAATTAATAAGTAGACAACTGAATTCCACTGGAGCCTTCTGATTTTGTCAGTCAGCCTATTATGGACTTAAACTGTATATTTGACTGTAAACAATATTGTGGGCTATTCATATGAACACAGATCTTAGTGTAAACTGAACATGCACCACATTTATGGTACTTGTGAAAAGTAACCATCCAAACTTCAGCTTTTTGCACTGAAAACTGCTTTTGTCACAAATAGCCTCAGAGAAAGTTAGAAATTGTGTTTCCTAAGGTGTTTTATATAATCGGTTACAGTTTCAGTTAATAACATTTCCCTGAGCATTATTCATTTGACTTTTAATTTTTGCATACCTTGCCTGTGGACTTCACTCCTTTCCAGACGCAGAAGTAACAGGTGATCCAGGCCAACAGAAGACACAGAGCAAGTTCCCACCTCACACTGCCCAGCTCATTCACACTGCCTGTAATATTCAATACCCTCCTCCTACAAAACAATCTTTCTGTCATTGTAATTTCTAGAGATTTCTATTTGTATGTCAGGTACAAATCTTTATATGAATTAAATGATAATGTGGGTGTAAGTGCTTTTGGGTTTGGCAAACACTCACTCCCAGAATTCCTTAACAGGTGATGTTGCATTCTGCGCAAAGCTCAAATTTCTTGTGCCGTCTCGCTGGTCAAACTCTACACAGGTGTCTGTATGCAAGTAACAGATGTGAATGCAAAAATGAGAACCACTTTTTAGAAACTAGTTTTTAGAAACTAGTTTTGAAACATACCTGAATTCCACCAGTTCCTGCAGCTGGCCCAAGGTAGTTGACCACTAAAAGAAGAAAAAAGATAGAAGAAAGCCCAGGCCAGAATGATGATGTAGTAGATACTGGAATATAAGACGACCACCTGATTTCCATAACCCAGACCTAAACAGAAGCAGGTCAAAACACTCATTATTCTGTTTGCTTACATTAACTGACAAGCTTTAAACTGAAAGGTAATGTTAAATGTAAATGTACCAAAATAAAACAATGCATTTGATAGGGACCATCAATACCCTATTTTTGCAATTTTACAAAAATCAAATGTATTTTATGAACTACAAGTTGAAACAAATCCCATGTGCAGCTTCTGTAAATATGAAGCAAGATCATACCAAATGAAAGATCTACAAACAAATATGGCATTTTGAGAACTCAAGAACCCATAGCTGCCTCATTCAAGTTTCTTTTCTTCTCAATATACAAGCAGGAAACATGCATTTCAAACCACCATTGTTCGTTGCTTCTTTGTACAGGTGTTACTGTAAGACTAAAGCTAATTTTAACAGTAAACATACATCACAATGATATACAACAAGTTGTTAGCATTCCGATAGCAGCTTTTTTATATTTTCAAAACGTATATGCTGCTCACCTTCAAATAGCGGGCAAATCTTCCTCCAACAGGTAATAGACCCTTGGCTGGTGTACTGACCCAAAGCAATCTCCAAGAGAAACAGAGGAATGCCACAGGCGAATAGAAAAACCACATATGGAATGAAAAACACTCCTAAAAAGAGAACCTTAGCTGTTATATTTAAAGATAGCAGTGACTTGGAATTATAGTACTGGATTGTTCCAAAAGCTCACAAACCTCCTCCATTCTTGTAACACAGATATGGAAACCTCCACACATTTCCCAAACCAATGATCTGTCCCGCAACAGCTAAGATAAACTCCACTTTACTGGACCACTGGCCCCTCACTCGGGTTTTGGGCCCTGTGTGGATTCTTTCTGAATCTGGGTAAGCCAGTTTAAACTGCACTTCTGGATCATGCTGCATCTCCATGTCACTGCAAAACAAGTACAACATTGCAAACATCTGTCCAAACAGTAAAGCCATTGAAGCCCAACAACATTTAGATCAGAAAGGTCAAAAACAGCAACGACATTGTTGTTCGAGTCGGGTTGATCCAACTCCTACCCTTACTTACTGTAATGAGGCATTCAAATAACAAGGTTAGAAGTCTGTCATGAATTACTCACTTGCTCTAGTTGTTCCAAACCTGTGTACACTTCTGCCATGCCATAGTAGGAAAATCATACTACCATAGTAGGAAAAATTTAAATGGTAGTCAAAGGGGCCCCAGAACTGTTTGCTTTGCTAAATTCCTCAGAATATCTTCTTTTGTGTTCAACAGAACAAAACTTTATTATTTGAAATTTCCCATTTACGCATTATGCTTTTGTCCAAAGCGACTTACATTGCATTGTACTATACATTTCTTTCTGACCATGTGCAATCCCTTGGGATCGAACCCATGACCTTGGCATAGGCAGCACAATGCTCTAACCACTAAGCCACACTTTCTTCGAAATTCTGAAAAGTGCGTGTGTGTTTGGGAATTTCTGCTATTTTAAATCAAATTTTGTTAATAGGTCTATATAAAAATGTCAAAACCTTGAGGACTTTTCGTTTAAGCTACTATTTCGTTTTTTACTCTTCTCACGCTTAAGTCAAGAGGATTCTTTTTGAAGGTTTCTTTACATTTCGTGTTGAATAAATCAAATAAAAACATCAGTTTGTTTTGTTTTATGCATTGAAGAAAAGTTTATATTAATTGGGAATCCTTTTTGAGGAATGGATCATTTTATTATTTATATATTTTTGTCGAATATCTTGTTCTCTATAGGTGTATTGTAGCCAAAACTTTAAGATTTCTTTCTACTACGGTAGTCAATGGTGCCTCAGAATTGTCGTTGCTAAAATTCTCCAAAATAACATTCTTTGTGTTCAACCAAACAAAGAAATGTATAACTAGAGGGTGAGTAATTCATAATAGAATTTTCATTTTTGGGTTGACATGTACTATGTAACATATTCTACAATTAGATTATGAATAGATGGACCTGTTACTCTGCGCTTACAAATACTGACCACAAATGTCCTTTCTTGGACTTCCGTCCAATTATAATGTTTACATTCTACTGTATCAAAGGGAATATTTAGGAAACAGCAGAAAGCATGAATGTTCGTTTATTATTGATTAAAGGATTTGCGCACATAAATTATCTTCGTGATATTCATCGCACATACAGTAGTGATGTGAAAATAAAGAAGGAACTCACTCTGTGACGGCGCTTTTGTTCATGACCTTTATCCTACATTCAGCAGCCGAACACTCGGGCTGTTCAGTCTAAAAATGCGCTCGAACCCACGCCGATGAGACTCCGGGGCCAAACGAAACACTCTTGAAAAGAAACGCCGTTAAGCAAACTACGCAGTTCGTTTCATCTTTCAAAGCTCCTCGGTGAATTGTAATGCGTTATAATGAAAGTAAACGGAAAACGAAGGTTAGCGCTGTGTACCTGACGCAGGCAATCGGTCAGGAAGTTGAGAAAGCCGCTTCTACCGCATTTAGTCTGACCATAAACTTTATGGTTAATTCAGGTTCTTGCTTAATCTAATGTAGTTCAAGCCTACCCATCTCCTTCTAACTAGTACGGTAAAGCAGTCCACACAGAACTGCGAATGTGTGATCGTATGCGTGTCCATATGTGTATGTGTGAGTGTAAAATTAGGGCGGGGCTAAACTCAACAGTTTGTAAAGCACTACACTTAACATAAACATACAATTTTTAGGAATGTATATTTGTAATACACCTAAGAACACTTTACCTTACTTCGATAGACCGATTAATACATGTTTATGTCATTTTTTATTGTAATCTTACGGTTCTTCATATAAGCTACTATTTAGTTGTTTTACTCTTCTCACGCTTAAGTCATGAGGATTCTTTTTGAAGGTTTTGAATAAGTCAAATAAAATCATCTGGTTATTTTGTTTTATGCATTGAAGAAAAGTTAATATTAACTGGGAATCCTTCTTGAGGAATGGAAAATTTATTATATATATTTTTTGTCGCATAGTTTGTTCTCTATAAGTATAGATATTGCAACTGTATCTTGTGACTGAACCCACTTAACCTTGTGTTGACGCTGCCTCTGTTTCTGTGGACACTGGATGCTGAAGGGTTGGGCGGGCGGATACAAACCCTGCCCTTTAAAAGGTGATGGCTAAATTTCATGGCAGCTGCCCTGGCGAACCGGTTTCTGACGCATTTACAACGCATGTATCAATTGACCCAATTCTGATTTTCCTCCAATGTGGTACTGATCGGATATCTCCCATGACCACGTAAGCAGGAAAAAAAAGCACATGGATTCCGATATTTTCAGTTCGGGTTCAGGCCTCGATATGTGGAAATATCTGATATGAATCGGATAAGTGCAGTTGCGTCTGCCGGAATTCCAAACCTGCCAAAATAGTGAATACACACAAGAATAACTCTACGAAGAAATGTAAAAACGCAAAAATAAATGAGTATTTTATTTCCTTATTTATGTGTAATTATATACTTTTCCACGTTTATTTATTTTTTCATTTATTTATTTATACATTTATTTATTTTACCATTTAATTATTTAAACATTTATTTATTTTCACATATATTTATTTATGTATTTATTGATGCTAATGAGTGGGGTTTCACCTCAGACATAGCAATCGATCTCAGAGCTGCGGTGCTGAAGCTTTGAGGTACAGTGACACCTTGTGGTCAACCAATCAAATCGAGATTGACGAAGTTGTATAGATAAATCAATCTAGAGAAAATCAAGCGCATTTCACAGAAGTCTACGCAAGCATTACGATTACAATAAATCTTATTGAGGAGTTATATTATTTTATTTAACATGCATTAAAAAATAGTAATATAATCGTATTTCCAGTAGGCCTGTTTTTTTAAAGAAACGTGCTCTGTTCTCTGAGGTGCAAGCTGCAGCAGTCTTAATGTAATGTTGATTTGAATCATTAACTCATGTGTGGTGGTGTGTAGTTAATATACAGTATGTCTTTATGTGATTTCTGGTGATGCTATGTAATGTGTGTATATGGGTGGCCACATTAACTAATTTGGTGTATTGTACAATGACTTTTCATACCCTGCTGGTCCATCTAGTAAAGCCACAATGTCCTTAAATCAACATGGTGGAGTGTCATTAACAACTTTGTGTGTGTGTGTAGAAAATGAAACTACTCTGTGGCCTCCCCCTGTGTTTAAAACGTAGTTTTATTTGTATACAGTAAATGATAGCCTGCAATTATTCTGATTTGACTTTGTGTGCTTAAAAGTAGCCGATTAATGCCCACTGAACATTCTTCATGTCTATTTTTGCCTGTTACTATACTGTATATTTATCTACAATTATTTGAATGCTATTAAACCACATTCCTGTTTTCTCTTCACATTTTCCTGCCATTTATTCTTCACATGTTTGATTGAAGACTTCACTCTTATTTTCTTTATGTCATTTTTTATTTGTGGTTTCCTTTGCATACTCATGCCAACTCATTTCCTTTTACTCCAACATAAGAACCCTTTGGAACCTTTCTTGTCGTCCTTGTCGTCATTGTTCTGCATTTACCAATAAATAGATCCTATATAAATGGAAGGTACTTAAGTAAAATAAAAATAAAAAATATGCGCTACGTAATAATCTAACAATATAGCCCTATTTGGCTAAATATGTGGAAAGAGGTAATAAAAGCAAACCGTGCTAGTGAGCCACCTAAAAATCCAGCAAGGGAAATTCCGTCACCTTGACAGCCCTATTCACTATTAAAAATATGCCCATGACATCACATTATAGAACATTAATCATCACGTGTCTTTATGTGTGACACATTATGTGCGCATTTTCCGGAGGTGATCAGATTCTTGCTATTTATATGCGGACTATGCGGCTGTATAGGGCGCCGCAGCCACCAGGGGGCCCCCAAACTGCAAGTTCAGCCTCATATTTGATTATATTTCGGAGAATTAAAAGTACCTGTCTTTCTTTGCATGTATTGCATGCATTCATTATACAATCATTTGCAAAGCATGTAAGTGTTCATGGGGTAATCAGGTCAAAATCACCTTTGGGCTGGGCTGTCACGTGGTACGTGACGTCTGCCGACAGGTGTGGGTAGCCGCCCACCTTCCACCGAAGTGATGAGAATAACGGTACTAGACGCTAATCACAATGTCATCGGAACGTTATGCGTCTGGTGCAGAGAAACGCAAAAAAGAAGAAAACCGATGCAGAGAAACGATCACAGGATGAAGGTAATGCATTTGATGTGGGTGAAGGGGGACACATGACATAATGGCAACTTTTGAACAAGTTAGTTTGCTACTTTTGTCATGCTGGCTAGCTCGGCTAGCCTCAGATAAATGTGAGCTACCTCAGCTAACGGGCTATGATTGTTTGTTTGTATGTAAATAAAGTCAGCTTTATCCAGAGTTTGCTATACAAAAAGGCTCAGATAAATGTTTCTCAAGCATAGACCTATGCTACTACTTTATAAATAAAACCAATTATTATCATTAGCAGTAGCAGTAGCAGTAGCAGTGTAGCAGTGGATTATGCATATAGCACTATGAACTTTAAATGATCACTGTGCTATGAAATATTATCCAATTCTTTGCTCTGTTGTATTATTATTTACTGTGGTCTGCTTACTGGACAAATCTGCAGTTTTAGCTGAATTAGCCTTACCAAATGTATTAGAATATATGTTGTGACAATGTAGTTTACTAATTTTAACAAACCTGTACATTTAAAGCATAGGACTGCTAGTTGTCCACTTTGGAGTGCACTTCAAGATATATGCAAACATATTCCCTTCATATCATATGGTGCTCATTTTTCACTCATTTACCTCCATTTTTATTAATTAACTAGTATAATGTGGAGAGAAACACAGAGAAAACTGGTAGATGCTTTAACAGTTACACTGTATATTGTAATGTTTAATATAAAAGCAGATTCAGAATGTTTTGCATAGTGCAACACAGCTGCAGTTATATGAAATGAATAGTTGCTTCTGATTGCTTGGTAACCTAATGAGCTTTTGTCTTTGCTGGAGGAATTTTGAAATACTTTGGAGGTCCAGTTCAAGGAGAGCCAGGGGGACCTTCATCAGCAAGCAGCAGGACCATCAGCAACTGCTCCGGACGAGCAAGCAGCATGACTATCATCTCCTACAGACCTGGAAGCACAACTGCCAGTTTTTTATCAACCAATTGATCCAGCTGACTGGCCATTTGTTCTCTCAGATTCAGGTCAGCCCGGACTTGATATTTCCCAGAAGAGAAGATGGTCGAAGCTTTCATCATCATTACTTCTACAGAACATTAGTGAATGGAATGTAAAACTGTGATCTGATCACAAAGTATTGATGTTGTACAGTTATATATGGTTCATTTTAAACTACAACTAAAATATATAACTACATAACTAGTTTTTTTGTGTTTTTTATTGATTGTGCAAGAACATGGATGCATTATATACTTATTTAAGTATGTTTAGTTTTTTTACTGTTTTGGAATGGTGGGTTTAAGCTTTTTTATGTTATTCCATCTCAAAGTTTACAATAAACATTTTTCAAGAACACTCTGCATCTGTTGCATTTATTAATGTAATCTAGCCTGCTTTCCTCTTAAAATGTAACAAAATGCTGCATCGTCACAGAATATATGAAAAAGTTAGGAACCTCAGAGTTTAAAAAAAATAGGGGCCCCCAAATAGCTAGAAACGACCCTGAGTATACGTCTACCTCGGGTTGTTTCACCATGTGCAGCGATATAGTCACAAAAACGGAATTGAGCATCAAGAACTGCAGTGTAAATATGGCCATTTGGGTTTGGTATTTTTATAAAAACTCCTTTAAAAACGTATTTTTACCCATGTGACTTATTATTTGGGATCAAATGTGTCTACAAATGTTTTGAACTAAACAATCCCATATGACATTCATTATTATAAATAGCGTGATTTAACAATACGTTCATTTTGTGACGTCATGTAAAGAAACGAAGACACAAAATGACGGGGCACATGTTGTTGCTTTTTTCTTTGCCAAACTTAATCTGACCCTGCTGATTAAAAAAGGTAATCGGTGAATTAGTTGTAATGTGTAGCCCTGTCTACTAGAGGCCACCAGTAGAGGTCAGTGTTGATTGTATAAACACAGGCACTTCTGCCGTTTATGTGTGTTGTGTGTTCTGCGTTGATATGAAATAAAGCAATTATTCTCCAATAATATGCTCCTAACATGGTAGATAGTAGCACAGGAAAAAAAGAGTCCGTTTCAGAATTTATATTCTTACTTTTAATATTTCCTAAACCGTATGTAGACCGTTTTTCTTCAGTTTGTTTGGTGTTGGCAGTCACAACATAAACAAAGGTTCCAGGGACCCGTTTCAGAAAGCAGGGTAAGTGCAAACTCAGTGTAAATTAACCCCAGAAAACGGGACACTCTGGGTTTTCAGTTTCAGAACGCGAGGTATATCAAACCCGCGACCGCGGGGTAAGTGAAGCCCGTTTCAGAAATCGAGGTATTTATACTCCGAGTAAGTGACCATAGTAACCTACTCTGTGAACCTAACCTGGTCGGGATCAGGGGTGTATTCCAGAAAGCAGGTTATGTGACTTACCCGGGTAAGTTTAGGAGTAAGTAAGCGGATAACCTCTGCTTTCGGTTCCAAAAACGGAGGTAACTTTCGGGTTATGTAAGTAACCATAGCAACTGACTCTCTGAGGATAACCTGCTCCGGAGCAGGTTATGTTACAGGGTTAGTTTGTTTCAGAGAGGTTTCCGAGCATGGCGTGCCCTTGCGATGAGGATCCTGTGGACGTAGAGGCACAGATTATACGGGTTTTTTTTCGCCGTGAGAGGGTGATAAGACCACCGTCTTTTCTTATCCTAACGAATATTTGCAGGAGCGCTATCGTTTTTCTAGGCAGTCGTTAATTTATTTAACAAACCTACTAAAACCACACATCTCAGACGTGACAAACCGCGGGTCAGCGCTTGGCGCCGAACAAATTCTTTGTATTGCTCTGCGCTTTTTTGCTACAGGGAGTTTTCTCTACAATGTGGGCGATGCAGAGCATGTGGGAAAGGCAACAGTGTTTAGAGCAGTTCGTACAGTATGCATGGCACTGAAACGGTTTCCACACACTTTTGTACAGTTCCCTGGCCATAAACCTGTGCGCTTTATTAAAGAAGAATTCCACTGGGTGGCAGGTTTGCTCTCAGAAATTCTGTCATCTACTTCAATTAAATGACATTTCTTAATAAGTTTATTTTGACTGCACACACATACACGTAAAGGCTACACAGACTTTTTAAACTTGTTCTTAATCTTAATATCAGGGTTCCCAAACGCAACTTGAGTTGTTGTGGGAGGTAGCAAAGTCTGACGAAGTGCCCTCTGGAATCCCATCGACCACAGGGCGACCTTTATTAAACTCCTCAGATGGGGTGAGAGGAGGTGGAGGTGGACCCCCGCCAGTTAGACGGGCCTCAGCCTTCTTTCGATTAGCTATATAGGAAGAATACTGTAAAAGTAACTTAAGACATTGATCTTACAACAGTTCAAATAAAATATTACCTTTTTGGAGAATGTTTTTGTGTTTCATTTTGACTTGGGAAAGAGTTCTTTTGGCTCCAGAAGGATTACACCTTATAAAACAAGAGGCCTAAATATTTCTTGTCAATATACATTGCACTGTATTCTTAAGAAACTGATGTAGTAAATGCTTGTCGAGTCATGCCACATGCTCAAAAAGACAATTGTTCAACTTTGCAAATTAACAAAATGCAAGCATATTTACAATGTTATAAAAACAATCTTACGCATTGACTCTGTCAGTTATATTTTGCCAAGCCAATTGTCTCTCCCTCGCATATGCAGCTGTGTTGCTTTTTTTCATTATAATGGGCTTGAACTCCTCATAAGCAAACATTAAAACTTCTAACTCCGCTTCGGAGAAGTACGCGGCACGTAACTTTTCACCCTTAGTTTCCATGGTGACTCCTGAATTCGGCGTTCCATTGAAAATGCCTTGATATGTTCTCCGTGCGCGCGCATTAACTCAAGGTTATTAGCAGTAGGTTGATTAAACTAACTCGACACAGGTGTTTTGGAACCGACATACCCAGAGTAAGCAGGTTTTGGGTTAATCAACCCACAGTTCAGGGTTAATCTGATGGTAAATTAACCCAGTTTTCTGGAATACACCCCAGGTTTTATTCCACTAACCCGAGGTTTGTTACAATCTCCGCCCCTTTTAGAAGCGCGAGCGGAGTTGAAATTGCCTTCGCCGTTTGTTTTTTCAATCGTTTTCCTTAATCTTAATCGAAAAGTTCGTAACACATTAAAATGGCATGTCCGTTTATTCAGGAACCCTTAGATGAGGAAGCTGCATTCATTCGGAGAGAGTTCAATTTACGTCGGGAGAGAATATATGGTGAAGCCCCGTTTGGATGTTTTTTCATATCCGGAGAATTCTTTATTTGAGTGATACAGTTTTTCTTTACAGTCCATTAAATATATCCACACTCTGCTTCATCCTTACATCACAAACCTCACTCGTCGTGGCCGCGCTCTTACATCTGAGCAGATTCTTTGTATGGCCTTACGTTTCTTTGCTAATGGAAGCTTTCTATATAACACCGGGGATGCAGAACACGTTAGCAAGGCAACTGTATGCAGAGCAGTAAGAAACGTGTGCATCGCTCTCAAGCACTTTTTATACATTTGTGTTAAGTTTCCTTTGAGAGCCATCAAAGAGGAGTTTCATAGGACTGCAGGTGAATGGTGAACGTCTTTCTGAATTAGGCTGATCAAATATATGTGGTCTTGCTGCCACCTCTAATAATTCAAATACCCTTTAGGATTTCACCCGACTGAATGATGTTTATAAATTTCATTTTCAGCTGCTGCCATGTTCTTTTTTATTTCAGAAGGATTGCACCTACATGACAAAAAATATATATGTTTATATATACATATATAGATATAGTGCCTCCAATTCGACTGGCGAGAAATAAACGGAGCGCTTTTTGTCACGTGGCGTTGCCATGGTGAATCGTGTTATCTTCGCTCAATTGATGATGGCTTTTTAAAGCCGCGATGAACGCGCGTAACCTAGAGTGAATTTACTCAGAGTGAACTCATTGAAACCAGCTGTTCTGAAACAGAAAACTCAGAGTATCAATTATCTGAATAAATCAACTCAGAGTTCATATTTTAACTCAGTGTTGCTTGAACCTCCTTATTGAAACGGGTCCCAGTATTCTAAAAGACATGTGCTATGATCTGTACATTGGGCACACACTGTGTCTGTACAGTTCCAGTCTTAATAGTTCCTAATAACCTTTCATTACATTCTAAATTTCAACCAAAATAACACATTTTATTCTGGTATTTCAGCATTCTTTCTTTACTGAAGGTCTTGATAATGCAGATCAGGGTGTCCAGTTATTCAACAGGTATTGAGTGAAACTCACTAGGAGGTTGTCAAGGAAATTACAACGACATTGTTGTGATCCAGGCCTTAACACCGCTAAGTACATTTCACTTGGATCAGAGAAGAATCACTCATGTCATTATGCATGTGTTTGACGATAGTGACAGAAATAACGAGGAAAATAGAGAGAGAGCGTTGCTTTACTGATAAGACATTTCTGTTTTATCTCTACAAAAACATGTTATAAACAGGGGGATGCACAAAGCCTAGACATACAAAGTTTCGGCACGGTCTTATTTACAACTTAATGCTGTATAGTAGGTTTTAGAACAATAAACCTGAGCTGAGAAACAGAAGAAACTGGTTTGACCACACCTTTAGCTTGGCATTCTCTTTGAGAATATTATTTTGAACAGTCAACCTACATACAGTCACTGGATAAAGGTGTCAAGCAAGACTGGGTCCTCTAATATCACAGGTACATTTTGATTGCATCTTGCCGCATTGTTACATAATGGCTATTGTTATGAAACAGTAGAAATACTGTTCATGAAAAAAAACTGGCATGGTTTAAACCGAAACCTGCCTATTGTAGTTTTCTGCTGTTGAATTTTCATCCATGCATGCAGTAAACGAGCAGACACGTGAGGACAAGAACACGTTAAGTTTTATAAGGATAACTATTTACAAAAGGTTAATGTAGTCGCTGGACTAATATTGAACAATACTTCTACAGCATTTATTAATCTTATCTGATGCTAGTTTAAGCATTTATTAATAGATGTTTAACTGATAACTGATAATTCACATGAAACTATCATGTTTTGGTTGCCACCGAAACTGTCTGTAGGAGGAAAACCTGTTATACATTTTTTTCAATGAGATTTAGACGACAACCTTTGTTTTTGGTTTTGAAGTGTGCAATATAGATTGTGTGAGATCTTAAAGTGTGTATATGATGGCAGTAGATTTGTTTAATTATTTCTACAAAAGACAGTGATGAACACAGACTTTTTACAAACCATATTACGAGCTTGTCAAAATAATAGATTTCTTGCACATGTGAATTTGCAGTTAAGAAAGTTGTTTACTCATCACCTAAGCAATGAGTCATTTAACATAAACCCTAAATGTATCAATTAAATACCTTTTGGAGATGGCTTCTAATGTTTTCTTACAACATTGTAATGTCTTGGATTTAAAAAAAAAATATTTTTTATTGTGTATTTATAATAGTAAAACCAGGTGCAAATGGACATCTAATCAACATTGGTCTCACATTAGTGTTACCCAGCAGTACAAATGCATGCAAGAAACATGTGATGTCATGTGAAGCTGTTCACAGATGCCCTCGATGATCATTTTCATGGGACATTCCCATTTAACATATGTTGTAAACACAGTATATAACAACTACTTGTGTGATTATAGAAAGGTAAAAGTATTCAAACTAATAATGTGTTGAGAAGTGAGCACGCATAGCAGACAGTGTCCAAGAAATAACCTTTTGCTTGCTCTTTAGTGTAAAACTGCAAGAAACGTTTGTTCAGTTCAGATGGGTTCCGACAAACCAACCCATATCAAAAGGAATATCCCAGCATGGTAATGATCCAAAGCACGCTGCCAAAATCATGCAAGAGTGAAGAAGTAAAAGGCGGCATGTACCTGTCCTGGCCAAGAATGTAGCATGATTTGAACCCAATGCCTGGTAGAGCAACCCCTTCAACAAATAGCATCTGAAAAACTCCATGAAGATTAACACAGCATCTCTCCAAAAATGTGTTTCTTATGTTGAATTAGTCATCAAGAACAGCGGAGGATTGAGGAAATAAAATATTTAATCTGATGAATGATTTGTTGTTTTTCTGAGTTCCTAGTAAGTCTAGACATTCATTTATGCGACTTATTGAAATAATAATTTATTATTTATTAATCAGTTTTAAAAAGAACATTGATAACTAGAAAACCGTAATTATTTCTATAAATTACAATGTTGTATAAACAATACAACACTTGTGGTACAAAATCCATTCATTTACAAATGCATATACGTAAAGATCTTGTATTCATTTCCTGTGTACTGAAATTTTGTATTAGCACCTAATGTACTATTGCTCTTTTATGACATATCGCGTATTGCTCCCCGAACTCTGTGCAAGTCGCTTGGATAAAAGCGTCTGCTAAATGTAAATGATATGATCGATAGAATGGATAAACAGAACAGTTTTGCAAACAGGATCAAATACAGTGTGTGTGATAACTAGGATAATATATGTAAGACACCTTGCGAATAAGAGAAACAATGTCATTCCAACTGACCTTTTCCACACAGCCCCATGGATCCAGAGGGGAGGTTGAACTTGATGAATGGGGTCGATGCCTTAGTGCACCCCAAGAAACCTCAGGAAAGAGAGCAGTGGGCCAGTAAGCTGGAGTTTCTCTTGGCCGTGGCGGGTCACATCATTGGCCTGGGAAATGTGTGGAGGTTTCCGTACTTGTGCTACAAGAATGGTGGAGGTGAGTATGAAGCACATTTATTTATTTTACAATGTTTAAGTTAATTTAAAAAATTTAAACATCGTCAAACTTATTTAATAAAGAAGCTGCTTTATATATTTTCCTGTATATACGTCTAATAAGGTGAATAATGTTTTTTTATGAGCGTGAAATTATGTGGGCAAGTGTCTAATTGCAGCATTTTTGATACGTGTTGATAGACATGGTCAACACTCATAGTATTTCCATTCTTCATATAGGGGCATTTTTTGTGCCGTATGTACTGTTTTTTATCACCTGTGGGATTCCACTGTTCTTTTTGGAAACATCATTGGGTCAGTTCACCAGTCAGGGCGGAATCACATGCTGGCGGAAGATCTGCCCACTTTTTGAAGGTAAGCAACCGATAACACTATAGACATGGATATTTAGTTTTTAATACCGAATGATAAGAGAAGAATGCAATTATATTAACTTTTTCAATATATTTGTTTTCCAGAAGAAGAATAGAATTTAATCGCTTTTTATCTGTAAGCTGTAGAGCTACATTTTGGCTCTCACATTAAAAGTGCACATACCTGTATACATTAAAGACAAATGTGCTATACATTTTGTAAATGTAAACAATTACACATGCAATGTTAACAGGAAGCAGCAAATTGGAACAGATGTGCAGTAGACAGTACAAATGTAACAGTCATATACACAAGGTGCAGAATAGCAAGAGTGCAAATGTAGCAGATATGTACAGTAGTGATTGGAATAATAATAAATATACTAATATTTGGTGCTTTTAATGTGTTATAGGGCTTGGTTATGGTAGTCAAGTTGTCGTCCTCTATACTGGAGTCTATTACATCATCATTCTTGCTTGGGCATTCCTCTACCTCTTCTCTTCCTTTAGTTCAGAGCTTCCATGGGCCAGCTGCAAAAACTATTGGAACACAGGTACTGCAAACATTAACAGTTATTGCGTTTGACTTTTATCAGGTGTTTTGTGACTTGAATTGCTGCCTTCCTTCACATTATAGAGCACTGCAAAGAGTTCAACACGAGCAACGTTACCGAATATTCTACAGAGAAAACCACATCTCCTGTTATTGAGTTTTGGGAGTAAGCTGAAGGAAACAGCTAATTCAACTAACATAAATGTACTCAAATAAATTCCAAAGCCATTTCGTTATGCTTGCAGGAGAAGAGTTTTGGGTTTGTCTGAGGGAATAGAACAGATTGGTAATGTTCGGTGGGACCTGGCTCTCTGCCTTCTGTTGGCCTGGATCATCTGCTACTTCTGCGTGTGGAAGGGAGTGAAGACTACGGGCAAGGTGAGAACTTTTTCCATTTTAAAATGTATAACACCGTGAAGGAAAACAAAAATTTCCCATTTGAATGTATTTATTATTCCTACATTTACATTTGCCTTACATCTTACATTATATTCACATTTGCTTTTTAATGGAACACATGATTTTATCATTCATTGCTAATCCAATACTGTTGCACCACTACAGGAACGAACAGAAATTATATTCCTTTTTCTATTATTAGGTGGTGTACTTCACTGCTACCTTTCCTTATTTAATGTTAGTAGTGCTGCTGGTGCGAGGACTCACTCTCCCCGGAGCAAAGAATGGGATTATGTTCTACCTCTACCCAGATCCAACGCGTCTCACAGACCCTCAGGCACTGAGCTGTTTTTTTCCACTGTATTCCTTAAGTTTTTACTAAAAATATTCTAGAAGGAAGTCTTGTTTTTCCTCTTAGTTCTGTATATTTTGCCAACACGTTTGCTCTTAGCTACTGTTTGTTTTGAACATTTTCAAAATATTTTGTTTAAGGTGTGGATGGACGCAGGCAGCCAGATATTTTATTCTTATGGAGTTTGTACTGGGGTACTGACCGCATTGGGCAGCTACAATAAATATGACAACAACTGCTACAGGTACTTTAGATTATTGGCACACATTAATGTATCTGTAGTGTGATGCTGAGGAACAAATACAAAAGTATATATTTTTAAAAATAAAATTTACATGTAAAATAAATGTACTAAATAAATTATTCCTATAGATGCCCATGCTTTTCTTTTTTTCTTTCAGAGACTGTGTATATTTGTGTCTGCTAAACAGCCTAACCAGCTTTGTGGCTGGCTTTGCTATATTTTCTGTCCTGGGCTTCATGGCAGATGAACAGGGGATTGATATTTCAATGGTGGCTGAGTCAGGTAAAGCCAAACTGAAGGCTTGAGGTCTTATTCCTTTGATATTTAGAACTTGTTTTTGGCCTCTAATTTCTATTAGCTATTGAAAGCTAATAAAATACATTTCTTGTATTTTTCACTTGCATTACATGCTTAAAGGTCCAGTGTGAAATGTTTTGCAGGATCTATTGACAGAAATGCAATAAAATATACATGTCTTAAGAGGTGTACAAAGACCTTGCTGTACATAATGAAGCGTTATGTTTTTATCACCTTGCTGAGCTATTTCTATCTACATACATAGATGATCCCCTTACATGGATTTCGCCATTGTTGTTTCTACAGTAGCCCTAAACAGACAAACTGCTTTACAGAACGAGTTTTGTAAATATCAATTATCTCCTTTGGCGAGATGATATCTTAGTCCTGTGTCAGCCCTGCAGTGCTTCGAAAGGGAGGGGGCGGGTTGGAGTGAGCCATTAGTTGCAATTCTCAACCTCACCATTTGATGCCGCTACATTTCATACACTGGATCTTTAATGAATTTGTCAAGATTTTAAAAGAACTACATTTATTTCATGACTTTTTATTTTTGTGGTAGGTCCTGGTTTGGCATTCATTGCTTACCCTCGTGCTGTGGCTCTGATGCCCCTCCCTCAGTTATGGGCAGTCTCCTTCTTCATCATGATCATATTCTTGGGATTGGATAGTGAGGTAAAACAATTCAGTAACATTAACACACCATTTTAACATGCTCTTTTTTAAATATTATGATTAATTGTTCAACTCACAATTCTACATTTATACATTTTAAAAGTAACCTTCCCAGCCCCTTATATGTATTTTTTGTCAATGGTTGTGAAAACACTTGTAAAGCCTTTAAATTGGTTTAGAAATGTTTTTGTTAAAGCATTTCTTTTTCTATTATTTCGTCAGTTTGTGTATCATGAAGCTCTGGTAACATCTATCCAAGATATGTACCCCTCTTTCTTCCAAATTGGACATCGGCGTAAATTTCTTCTCCTGTTTATATGCACTGCCAGCTTCCTTGTTGGCCTGTTAATGGTTACAGAGGTATAAAAGTCACACTTGAGTACACAGAATAAGATTTGAAATACACGATTTGTTAAAATAGAAAATGTTTTAATTGTTTGTGTGTCTGTTACTCTCAGGGCGGTCTGTACGTCTTCCAGTTGTTTGACTACTATGCCTGCAGTGGAATGACACTTTTTACTTTTGGCATCTTACAGTCTATCTGTGTTGGATGGGTTTATGGTAAAAACATTACAAACTTTGTTTTTCGTTTTTGAAGTTTGCTATTTGGAGACAAAAAACATGTTTTTGAATATGTGGCGCCCTCTGTTGGAAAGTTTGGAATATTGCAATGGAGTTTACCTAGTCGTCCAACAGTATAAAAAATAACATACTTTTTTTGCTAAAAAATACTTTTTAAACATGACGGTTATTTTTAGCATTTCCTTTCCACTTGTGTTTTGTATTTTAGGTGCAGATCGTCTGTATGATGGTATCGAGGATATGATTGGATACCGGCCCTCGCCTTTCATGAAGTGCTGCTGGAAATATCTAACACCAGCTGTATGCACCGTGAGTATCATAGATGTGTCACACGTTTTAAAATGCCCCAAGGTTGTGAGTTTAATTCCCAGACAAAAGAATTCAAGTTTCTTTGGATAAGAATGTAAATGTATTGCATATAGGTATGTGTATGGCCTATTGTATTTATTTATTTATCCACTACTACATTTGCCACCTGTGGGTCTGGGCTTCCCAAAACCTTCTTAACGCTACGTCATTTTTGAGTTATATCTTAAGAGCTGTAGCGATATATGGTGAGCTTTCCTGTAGCTCAATGGATAGAGCATTCCCGGGATTGCACATACTCTGATACAAATGTATAATAGAATGCAATGTAAGTTGCTTTTGGATAAAAACGTTTGCGAAATGCATAAATGTAAATATTCTTAAGAACAACGTAGTGAAACAAAGGTTTCAGGAAACCCAGCCTTGTACCTGACACCTGTCACTTGTGTCTGTCTTTAAACTGAGAGTGCTTCAAAACACATCTTTTGGAATTGACTTAATGTGACACAACATAACAACTCAACTGACAGGTCCCTGTTACGAATCATTCCCTGTGAATTTAGGGAACATTTATCTTCTCCCTGGTTAAATACACCCCTCTGAAGTTCAACAATGTGTACGAGTACCCCTGGTGGGGTTACGCCATTGGGGCTTTCTTCACACTTTCCTCCACTCTGCTGGTTCCACTGTGGATGATTTATTTGGTTTGCACCACGCCTGGTTCTATGCGACAGGTACAGATTTTAAAAAAATGAATTCTTTTTGACAGCTTGAACAATTCTTGCATTAATTGAACATTCTTTGTATAAAAGAGTCATTTGTAAAGTTTTAAAATGGGTGTTGTGCTTATGGATTGAAAGAGGCTCACAGGCCTCTTTATAGCTTAAAATAATACATGTTTTGAACAATATAACTAAGTTGTTTAATAGCTATTATATAACTTATTTATTATAATTAGCTATTTTCTTTTTTATCAGAGAGTAAGAGTCTTATGTACACCTGCTAAAGACCTACCAGATCCTAAATGTCCTAAAAAGGAGCGAAACAGTCTGACTTTCGAGACCTTCACAGACCTCCTCACCTTACGTACTGCTCACACACCAAAATCAATACCTCCAAGAGACATCATCTAACTGTCCAGCATTTCAGTCCACAGTCCTGCAGTCCTGATCATACAGTTACATGTGAGATATGTGAGAGTCATTTTGGTGTGTGTGTGTGTAGGTGTGTGTAGGTGTTTGTAGGTGCGTGTAGGTGTGTGTGTGCATGTATGTTTTAAAGATTGCCATGAAATAAGCAGTGAGAAGAAAATGCTTTTAAATGGTTTTTAAAATCTGTTTTTAAACCACCTGTTGTACTTTGCAGCTTTCTTTAGAAGAGGAATATGCTAGTCTGACGTGTGGCTACATGTTTTAAAATGTACCTAGTGCACAAATGTACAGAAGTGAAATACTATTTTGTGAAGCAGAACTGTTTCTTTGTGCACTTTTAATAAACCTGTTTAAAACGTAATGCAATGTAATTAAAATTAATATACAAATATGTATTTAAAATGATGGTGCAACTGGACAGCCATAAAATGCTCTACATTAAGCAAAAACACAAGTGTCGTTCTTGCTCCAAGTACTGGATAAGAAAGTTTCTGTTTCAGATTAGGGATTGCTAAACAAAATTTATTTTGACAATGGGAACAGTGCTCAAATTGAAGGGGGGCTGGGGCGATCCGGGACCCCCTTAGGCATTAGGGACCCCCCATAAGAAGTAAAACATAGACTCAGGGGGGTCCCTCAGATATTTCTGTTTGAGTAAAAATGATAAAGAAAAATGTGATTAAATTCATGCAATGGATTTGGTAAATTTCGTGAATTAATTATTTACAATAATTTAAATTAAGTTTGTTTATGGGCTAGTTGTCATGTCACTTTAAATTCTAGAGACCGCTAAGCACAGGACATTGTTGACATGACTGCTTGATAGGCTTCTGCTTTTTAGAGGGGTAATTTTCTCTCTATAAATCTTTCCACTATATTTATCAACTCCATGTCGGGGCTTTTGTATTCCTTGCGTAAATTATTATTAGGCCTGGTTCTGTGGTGCTAGAGATTTCGATGAAGATGAGTGACAGCTTTGTAGTAATTATAAAGTGAGAGCTCGTTGTGCGGTTTCTGTTCTATATATATATATATATATATATATATATATATATATATATATATATACAATATGATAAAACTAGTTTTTCATACTGCTACAACCAACTGCCACATACACGCTGCCAAGTTTCAAGAATTTAATTGGCATATAAAAAGCTCTGATTGACATATTGATTGCTATAGTTAGTTCCTGAATAAAGCAGACTTTTGGACTGAAATGGTTGAATAGTCTGCTGACTGACAGACTCACTCATAACAGACCCTTGCTGCCACCTGCTGGACCAAATCATTGAAAAATTCCAGCAACCATTAGATTTGATTCAATTTGAGCACTGCCTGGGAAGTAACACCACAGACATCAGTGGTCGATCAATATAAGCTTTGCAATAGTGCATTCTTACATCAAACAACATAAAATCAACATAGGTCAACATAACACAGGATAACAGATTATTTAAATAAAAATCCTTTAAGAAATTCCTTAAATGTGAAGAATCACACAGGAAAATGGGAAAGTATATTATTCATGTATTTATTTAGATTATATTTATTATAATATACAAATATATTTTCATTACTAATATATTTTAAAAATAGATAATATAATCCAAACATTTGTGATTTTCACCTTATATGATATTTCATACCATTAACTTTAAAAAGCGTAACCTTTTAATTGTTATGTCTTGCTTGATCTATTACAGTTGTTCACTATATTTGTATTCTTCTATATAGTCAACCAAGTTTGTAATTACTGTAGCATTTTTATATAATTTTTACAGTACAGGCTTGACTGTCCCTCTAATATATGGGCCATGTGGGTAAGTGTGACCACGTCCTATAATGAGATCAGGAAAATATTCTAAGTGAAGGTGACTAAACAGGGTGATTCACAAATGACTTCCAGCAAATTGTAACTATATTATACCGTTTGCCATTTTTTTAACCTTTCACGTGCATTTAAAGTTATTAAAATCTATTTAGATATCACCTTTTACATAAAATTTGGGCTTTTATTTGGCTCTATAATTATTCACATACAAATGGGTCCTTTTTTAAATATAGCATTTGTGTATGTTAATTATGTAACCTACTGTATGTGTAATGCAAAATTTACACACTGTGGCCACAAATCAATGACTGAAATTTGTGCACAGTATGTGTCAGTATAGACTTTTACAATCAAATAAACTACTGGTCTACATATACAAATGGGCTATAGGGTGCAGTAACTGCATGTTTGCAACTTGCCTTAGACACTGACCTGGTTTGATTGAAAAAGCCTCTGTCCATGATGGATCATGGCATCCTTCCAAACCCTCTCTTTCCAAGCCAAACATACCTGTTAATCCGTGCGACGGCATGTGTAACTTCTGACGCCTCGTACTTACTGGATATTTTCCCTCCCACCTGCACGACTCTAGTTCTAGTTCCCCTAAACTCATTCACAATCCAATTTGTAGCAAATTAAAGCAGATTTCAAAGTGACAGAGTGTCTGATACATATATTTATAAACTTGCACCATAAAAAAATTGTTGTTGTTACATGGCTGTACTGCATACTTTATCTTGATCAGCAGTTTTGGCTCAGTTGTTATACAAAAAGTTCAATTGGCTTGAGAAGCAAAGCCGTCTGACATATTAACATTTACAGTATAAATGTTTGTGTATATTTTGTTTGCAAAAATGTAATATATGTTGTTTTATGATGGTGTGCTCTATCTATAAATTTGCAATTGGATTCTGTAAATCTAGGCTATATTGTCCAGCTTTTGAGAAAACCTGGCGTATGTCAGTATACGTACCAGCATTTGTTCAAGGGTAAAGCATACCATTCTAAATTCTACACAAATGTTTTTTCCCCAGAATCCCATGGATACAATAAATAAAGCAATAGAAACAAACGCTTATGTCAATTTATTTGGGATCAAGCTAGCTGTGACGTCTCCTGGAGAATCATGTTTAATTGATCTAATCCGGTGACATGTTCTGGATCAGAAACTGACCGTATCAAGCGTCTCCCTACAACTAATTCAGATTAATTACTGAAAGAAATTCAATTACGACACCAAATTAGAGTTATTTGGAAATTTAAAAGGGAACGGAGGAGCTTCAACTTTGAGTTGAAGTCTCAGTGTCGAGATAGTCGGATGTGCTCTAACGTCGCCGGGAATCAAGAAAAGCGGTGGGATACAGGGAATGTATTTCACAAAAGGGATTTTAACGAAAATTCTTCAAATCGAAAGGACCGATGGACATCTTAACAACATCTAGGTTGACCTGTTTCGATATAGAGGATTCTTTTTTTCCAGAAACATGGGGCATTTCAGTTTGAAAGAAAATAATGTATTGTATAAATCTAAAAAATAAACACTATACAGTGAACACACTGTATAAATGTGTACTTTCATGTAATGCTTAAGTTCAGTAATTCAATTCGGTTTAAAAAAGGTTCTATTTGACCAATTATTTGATTCTCATAATTCTTTCTTGAAATGGGAATACTAGCAGTACTGTATATGGTGACAGCATCCATTTTACAAAATAGATAATAAAAATATATTTTAAAAATAGAAAATACATAAAGAAAGACATCTCTTTAAGCTACTGAATGTAGATGGTGTGAATGTGTGTGCATTAATTATAAATTGACCAGATGTCATGTGCATGCTTTGGTTTAACTCGGACCGTCCAATACACTTAAAGGTTTCTTACTGTGCACAAAGTGTGAATCTAATCAGTTAGGATTGAAGCATTAGGAGAGGATGGAATCACCCATGGTGTTAAGAGCTTGACAGTGACTTCTGTGCCTGTAATGAGATCATCACAAGCTACTTGTGGTTAGAAATCCTCCTTGAAGGTGTTGACATACTTCAGTGATGTTGATCTGACAGATGGGATATAGGCTCCTTCCTGTTTGTCCAAACTCAATGTTCTGGATAAGCTTGTTTCTTGAGATTTGACATCCAAAATGGAGTTTCTGTTCCAATCACAGCTTTTATTAAGTTTGATTGTGTATTTACACGTATAAGCTTGCTTGTGGGTACAAAACAGACGGCACTTGGCACTTCAAAGTACATTACTGAAGTTATGCTATGAAAGTTTATTTATGTCATAAACATCATAGGCCATGTAAAATTTTAATGTTGCATCAGACTCTTACTGGGAGCTCCATAAAACTTGGTTTTAATTGATATCATATTTCATTGATATAATAGTCTATATCGTTACATTAAGTACTGGGATTCAAGTAAAATCTGCATACGAATGTGAATAGAGATGACAAATGTCTTTACAAACATGCAGCTTTTTTTAAAGTCTGAAAAATGTAAATTCACTGTGCATCTGCATTTCAAGATGCTACATGAGGAGTAAATGTATTTTGTGGCATTAGTCTGTTGTAAGGGCTTTAACTGGATTTGAGATGGAACACATCCCGAGAGATGGTCCGAGAGAAGACCCAAAGGAATACAGAGTTAGGCAACCATATCTGCAATATGCAAACCAATGAACACATCTGCTTTTGAAAAGATGCTTTGGTGAAAATTGGTTTGTGAAAACCAAAACAAAGTTAAACTTATTTTACAGATGTTTGACTAAAATAGTGACTAAAATATAATTTGACTAAAAAGTTTATTTTGTAGTTATAGTTTTGTCTTAATTTTTAAATGCAGTTAGTCAGTCGTTACAAGTAATTTCAGATTATTGTTTAAAAGGTTTACACTTAAATATGACAAAATTCAAAACGTACAAAATAAAATGAAGCTTTTTCAAGTTACAAGTTATTTAAAGTTACAGAAACTGTAAGAATTGTTTTTTAATAGAAACACAGGAACACTTTTTCATTGTTAGTAACTTTGGATAAAAGCAGCTTTTAAATGAATAAATGTAATAAAATAATAGAGTAAATCAATGAAGCTCGTCCTTTAACTGTAGTCCTAACATGAGAATTACATCTATCCAATTTACTGTAAAACATATTGGGATGGTTTCCCAGAATTAGAATCCTAGACTAAAATAAATGTAAGAGCTGTCTGTAAGAGCTGTCCAAACTGAAAACAACTTGCACTGACATATCTTAAAATACATCAGTGCCTTTGCATTGTCTCAAAAAGAACATAAGTAATGTTTTAGGAAGTAATGTTTGCTAAAACGACTTAAATTTGCTCATTAAACTAAGGCCTAGTCGTGGTTAAAGATATTCCCTGTATTGGAAACCGCCCCATTGAGCCTGATTTACTCAACTAAATTGAATCAATTGAGTATTTGCATCAACCTTTTGAGTATTTTGAAATCATTTTATTTTTGTATGTCCTGATATCTCATGTTTTCAACTTGTATTCTTAAGTAATGGCAACTTAAGTTTATAAATGAATAAACTATAGTTTTAAGTTCACCAAACATTGTCCACCTTCCATTAAGAAGCCTAATATTTCCCAGTTTCACATTTCTGGCCCTGTTTGTCATAGAACGACTATAATGTCTTTCAATCAAGGCAACATCCCAGATTATAATTCATGCGTGTGTTCTGAACCTAAGCAAACACTCTATTCTTCAGCACAATGATAACCTCTTGAAACCACCAATGTAACCAAAACTCTTTATGTACCAATACATCATAGTGCTAAACAATAAAAAGACTCCCAGTTTTCTTGTTATGCTTAAAATTTCATTAAATAACAAATAAATTTAAACATTTTCAGTGTCATCCAGAGCCTGCTAGGAAATCGTCTGCCCAGTCATGCCTTTGTAACCGTTAATCTAACTTTTAAATAAAATAAAATAAATAATATATAAAAAACACAGATCTAAAAAGCCTTGTCAAGTTTATTCAAGTTAATGCATATAACAATTTATTCTTAAAAACATACAGTATGTGTGCAACAATGTACATTATGTTGCCTACTGAAAATATCAAAGTAAAATACCAAACATAGATTTAATTGTTGACAATGTTGCAACTCTCTTGCAGGTCGGGAGGAGAGTCATGAGGGAACGGCTGAGGGCCGGTGATGCGAGTCAAAATGAGCGTCAGCCAGGGGCGGCCTGGCCATCTGGCATACCGGTGGGCCGCTATCTTTTGGGGCCGGTAACGGAAGCTTTTGGTGAATTATAAATGTGAGTGTATGCAACACGAAAGCCAAAGACACTTAGGCTTTCCTTGCATTACATCCCCGTCGACAGAATTAACCATGCGGAGCAAACCCTTACCCCACCACCCCTCCCCCCCGTCGACAAAATAAATCATGCGCAGCATCCTCCGCCTACCCCCGTCGACAAATTGAACGATGCACTGCAAACACACGAAGAGTAAGGACCAGGCCTGGACTTTATGGTTTGTTTGTTTTATTAAAAGTCTGTTTTACGTT
The DNA here is from genome assembly GCF_947034865.1 of Barbatula barbatula. NCBI lineage: Eukaryota > Metazoa > Chordata > Actinopteri > Cypriniformes > Nemacheilidae > Barbatula > Barbatula barbatula. Next base: position 19,338,970 of record NC_136770.1, read on the forward strand.
CGCCGGTTCCCGCCTCCTTCCTTCCTTTATGGATCTTTGTTACACAATTAAAAACCCACAAATTCAAAACCATACATTAAACCACATATTATAACGAATAAGGTGCTGTCTGCCATGTTATAGCTTGAACAACATGAGGCTGGCCAAAAAAGGCTAAAGGTCAGAAAATGTGTACAAATGAGATAATTAGATCTATTACTCCTGGTAGGGAGTTGTAATTTAGCCAGAAGCTTAGTAAACACATACCGTATGTGGTACTGGCATTTAACACAGATACTGCATATGGAATGTGCCAACTACTCCCATATATAAACTTTCAATATGAAAATGACTACTGTTCATCTCTTTAGGAGCTTAACTCAGGCCTTTGGATCTTTGGAAATGCCATCTTTCAAATCATGCCATGAACTGATTAAAGAAATTATCACTTTTAGCAGTGTAGATTAAAAAAACGTAGTTTACAGTATCGAAACAATATAAGCAAAACGACATACGGTTCAATTCATTAAAGGTACAGTTTACCCACAAATGAAAATTATGTCATCATTTATTCACCTTTGTGCAGAATTTGTATATACATCTTTCTTCTGTGTAACACGAAAGAAGATATTTTAAGAAATGTCTCAGTGGTTTTGTGTCCTTGACGTGGAAGTCAATGGGGTCCAATGTTGTTTGATTACAAATGTTTTCAAAATATATTCTTTTGTCTTTTGCAGAAAAAGGTTATAATTAAAATTTTTGGGTGAACTATCACTTTAAATATTCATTTTGCGCACAAATATCAAGACCGTAAAGGTGAATTTCAAACAAGTTTCATGTGTTGAAAATTGAATAAGCAGGCTAATGATTAGACTGTAAGCTGTTGCTTTTCTTTCCTTCCTGATCTGTCCACTTGCTTTTAATCTCTCAGAAAGGTATAAAACCACAAGGGTCACCAACGGAATAGATAGAAGACCAGTGATTTGTCTCAATAGAGCTCAGCTTTTCTTCATTATTTTGCTGTCTGACCTCCCTATCAATAAGATTTATTCTGCGCAAGGATGAACGGGACGGAGGGGAATAACTTTTACATCCCAATGTCCAATAGGACAGGGCTTGTGCGGAGCCCGTTTGAGTACACTCAGTATTATTTGGGTGATCCCTGGCAATTCAAACTTCTTGCAGTTTATATGTTTTTTCTCATCTGTTTGGGCCTCCCTATCAACGGTCTGACGTTGCTTGTTACAGCACAGCACAAAAAGCTCAGACAGCCATTAAACTTTATTTTGGTTAATCTTGCTGTTGCTGGAATGATCATGGTCGTCTTTGGATTTACTATCACACTTGCTTCTGCTGTCAACGGTTACTTTGTCTTTGGACCTATCGGATGCGCAATTGAGGGTTTCATGGCAACGCTAGGAGGTAAGTTAAAAACGTTCGTTTGAATGTGATGGTAGTTTTAACTTCCCTAAAGATCTCAATTAGGTATTTCTTCTTTGATTTCTCTTTAGGTCAAGTTGCTCTTTGGTCACTGGTGGTGCTCGCTGTTGAAAGGTATATTGTTGTGTGTAAGCCCATGGGTAGCTTCAAATTCACATCTTCACACGCTTTGGCAGGAATTTCCTTTACTTGGATCATGGCAGCTAGCTGCGCTGTTCCCCCACTTGTGGGATGGTCCAGGTGAGTACTCCACATCCTTAAACTTACATTTCTTCTACCGTTTTTAATACAGGTCACTTTACTAATATGTCTCTCATGATCCTAAAGGTCATTTGATCTGACTGCTTGAATGTTAAAAAAGAATGTAGGGCTGTCAAATGATTAATTGCGATTAATTGCGTTTGTGTTAACATAACATATGCCTGGGTTCTGTCCATATTAATTTTGTAATTATATAAAATTAATAAACATTTATATGTTATTTAAATATTGGTAAATAATGTAAATATTTTCTGATGTGTGGTGTATGTGTTTATACATAAACTGATCAATATGCACAGTACACATATATCAATTAAACACAAACTTTTATTCTGAATGCGATTAATCGCGGTGAATTGTTTGACAGCCAAAAAAAATTTTTAATGGACTTGGGCCGAATAATGAGAAAGCAGCCATGTAAGGATTCAAAATATATGGTATTCTCAGAGTGAGACTTCGATAACATGGTTGATGAGATGCATGCATACATTTTTGCTAATTCCTAGATAGGTTTGTTTGATCATTAAAGAAATTCCCCAAGTTACCTGTGTGTTATTCCATAGTTTGATTTTGTTAACTTATTCTAAAATGGGTTAAACATAATTAAAATAAATAAGTGACCCTCAAATTTTGAGTATTAGTGTGTTTATAGTATATATTCTGTCAGTATTTAATTGGGTGTCAAACCCTCTATGAATCACTCAAGATTACATTTTCATGGACAAACCCGCCTAAAATCTTTTTTTTGTTTCCACACAGGTACATTCCTGAAGGAATGCAGTGCTCATGTGGACCAGATTATTACACACTAAACCCTGAATATCACAATGAATCATACGTTTTGTACATGTTCTTCTTTCACTTCTTTGTTCCCGTTACAATAATATTCTTCACATACGGATGTCTTGTGTGCACCGTCAGAGCGGTGCGTTTTTTCGATTTTGATATATATTCCAAGCATAGTTTGCACACTTTATTGGATTAACTATTCTCTCTATAGGCTGCAGCTCAACAGCAAGACTCAGCATCTACTCAAAAAGCTGAGAAGGAAGTGACACGTATGGTCATCCTGATGGTTTTGGGGTTCCTGGTGGCATGGACCCCTTATGCTAGTGTGGCAGCTTGGATTTTCTTAAATAAGGGAGCTGCCTTCAGTGCCCAGTTCATGGCTGTTCCTGCCTTTTTCTCAAAAAGCTCCTCAATATTCAACCCCATTATCTATGTGCTGCTAAACAAGCAGGTATAGTCAACAATTTCCAACTCACTTAGTGTTGTTCTCCTCACCATAAGGGCTTTATTTTAACAGACTAATGTTATTTCATTGTCTCCTAGTTCCGGAGCTGCATGTTGACCACGCTTTTCTGTGGCAAGAACCCGCTCGGTGATGGCGAGTCCTCCTCTGTTTCAACAAGCAAAACAGAGGTGTCCTCAGTTTCTCCAGCATAACAGAAAATTGTCTATGCACCCGATTATTACACCCCTTCTTGTTCTTGTCATGTACAGTAAATGTACTGTCAGTGAACTCACGGTTAGCTGAGACAACCCATAGGATTATAAGATCAGTTCTGACAGCAGCAGTAACAACACTTTTCAGTGGGCAAGACACAACAAGATAAAGATAAGACGAAGATCTATTTAAGCCGATCTGCAAAGGTGCTCACCTCTACTGAACGCTAACCTGACTTCTCTGGCTAAAGAAATAATACGTTTAAACAAACTGTCTTCTCCCTCATGGCATAACGCCAGCCTGCTTGTCTTATAAATGGTGATGGATGTTCAGACATTGAAATGAAGCGGAGTCATTTTTTGTATATTTTTTGTAAAATAGTTCAATAAACAGTTGCATGCAAACAGCTTGTATATTTCATTACATTACATTTACATATCTCATTACACACATTGAGATTTATTCTATTCTAACATCAAAACACCAATTTCTTTAAATGATGGGAATAGCAGCAATACAGAATACTGTATAGCAGGGACGATTGCCTAAATGTGCTGGGCCTAAAAATCTAAAATGCTTCAATTGTATTCTCCTAGCCGTCTCAAACTTCATTTGCAACTTAAATTGTTATTTAAAAAAATGGTAGGGATCTGAACTCATTGCCTATTTCCAAACATTATAGCTCAGCTGTGGTTCTCAAATATTGTGTAAGTGGTATAGTTTTTAAAGCTCAAAGAAATCAAGATTTTTAAACATCGGCTAGAACAAAAATGTTTATTGTGATCCGTGACAAAAATACTCAAGATCTTTTTTGCAATCCTCTGCACTTGATTACGCTATAAGAATCTTCTACGGCAATAAACATTGCTTTACAATGTCTTATTGTCAAACACACTCTTGTTCCTTACCTACTTGTATAGCTGCATTAAACATCAAAAAATTTGATTTGTACTAAGAAACAGCACAACGGATTTGATAATTTTTCTCTTCATCCCCTAGATTGCCAGTTATGCAAGTGCCAGAGATTCTCACAGTGATGGTGATTATTAGTACACATTTGACAGGTCTATTTTTTACATATAACAGCAAGAAGCTGCGATTTAGCTGATGGGAAAATGTGAATTCATCACTGGTGTTACAAATTCATACGTAAACAGCACAACACCACTGTATCATGTTGACCACCCTTTTCTATAGCAAGAACCTGGGTGATGACGAGTCCTCATCTGTTTCAACAAACAAAACCCAGCATAAGAGAAAATTGTCTGCACCCGATTCTTACTCCCTTCTAACTTTATTTTTAAGCATCATGTGACATATTTTTTACATATAACAGCAAGAAACTGCGATCTGCAAAATGTCTGAGAATTCATCACTGGTGTAAAACATTGATATGTAAATAGACATTTAATGACTTGTGTGACTTTTGTTTGACCATTATTAATTAATTGCTAATTATAATCAACTTCTTTAAATTATATTACTGAAAAAAAACACTGTTTTAAATAGAAAAGTTATTAAATATTTACTTAACTTAATGCATTACAAGTTTAAAATACAGTTTTAAGTTAGATGATGGCGGTGATGGTTGCATTCAGACACGTGTTTCTCACCTTTAAAAGCTGATATGTACTGTAGCTGTAGCTTTAGATGTCTTTATTTTAAAGCATCTGAGCAAAGCCCTGTCTAAGAGCCAGAAATGACAGATGGATGAACAGAATGAAGAAACTAGCCTGAAAGAAAAAAGCAGTGAGGGTCAATCCAACATTCTCTTCACAGACTCGTACCTACTAATCCAGCACCATGAAGACTTGAGTTTTACTCAATCCCCTAGAGTAAAACATACGTTCTCCTGCTATACTGAATCATCATGTTGGATGTAACTTCTGCCATTATATAAATAACAGTCTATTTGCATCAGAGATTCTGACACTCATTCATCCTTCGAAATGTAAAGTCGACCAAATTCATTTTTTTAATTAATCCATGAGCACCTTTGAAGCATGTTTTCCAACATGACGTTTTTGACACCTGTGAAGCAAAATTATAAATACGCAACCCACCTTCACAGTCGCATCTCTCTTCCTTCAGTCTCTTTGAATCCCATTACCACACTGCAGCACACGCCAAGACGTGTAATTGAACATCTGTTGAGTTTATCAGCCGTAACCTTTAATTTCCCACAAGCTAAATGCCAGTAGATAAAATCTCCTGATCACCCAAAAGCTGCAATTTGGAGCATGGGCAGCTGCAAGCAGTTAGCTCAACACAGTGTTGTATATATTCTGTATATACAGGGATGTTAACCATGAGGCTGTTATAGGGCTCTGACAGGCCAAAAGATCCTAATTACCCCCTCACACCCCTTCATTAAATGGCTTAATGGGGAAAACAAGTGCATGTTGTCTCTTGTTGAGAGGACACTGCTAACAAAGAAACAGAAGAAGAGCGGCGGTGATACAATACATGATAATTCATTATGGATCCCATTGGATGATAATTCATTATGGATCCCCATTCGGGATGTTTCAGAGTTTGAATGTTTCAGTTTCTTCCACTGGCTTTTGAAATGAGTTTTTCAAGAAACATGAAAATGGTTATGATAACAGGGATCGAGCGAAATACAGTACATTAAACAGACAATAAATGGAATACACATCATTTTAATACCCAATTCCAATCAATTTATATAGGAACAGCTCTACATTTTTTAATTCTACAGTAAATTGAAACAGTCCGAATTTTTTGCGTTATGGGACAGACACTTGCATGCTTATGCAACCACTGTGTGGTTAGACAATATGCTTCATTAAAAAACATCTCTGACAGACATTACCCTTAGTCTACTGTGCCATAATTCTCTGACTCAAATATCTACTGGTAGTTCATCATTATTCATAACAGAACATAAAAACTGCTTGCCTTAGACTGGTAACATTTAAAAATAAGTCATTTAGTAATTTATGTTTAATAATCATTTAAAGTGTATATAAACGTTTATTTATTTTTACATTTGAAATATATTCATGTATATACACGTATGCAGGGCTTTTCCTGCATATAAAAATAGCGTGCCGCCTCCGACTCGCATCAAAATTATGTCGGGTGTCTGTCTTCATAAAACCACTGCGTTCACTCAATGGATTGTCATTTGTAATTGCATTAGATGCGCTGTTTCGCTATAAGCGCAATGAGTCGATGGAGAGTTGCTGTTTATTTTCCTTAGCTATATTAGTGGCTCTATTAGCTGTATTTCGCAGCTGTTCAGGTGAATCTTTTTTTATTTTGCATTCTTGTACGTTCAATTTCTTGAAAATGTTTCTTAAATTAACATATACATTTTTGTTATGCCACTTAAAGGTACGGTAGGCCTCATGTGCGTGTGTGCACAAGATCAGGATGGCACCACCTCCACCTCATTTTGAGCCAGGAATAACCCTGGTATGTGTAAGTGTATATAAAACAAAATTGATATGCACACTACACAGACATATATTATGTAAACACAAACTTTTATTCTGGGTGCGATTAACCGTGATTAATGGTTTGACAGCCCTAATTGAAACTGTCAGAATGTAGACATGCTATGCTAAAATCACATTCAAAAACTTCAGTTTTCTTTGCGACAACAATAATTAATTTCTTGTATGGATATTAGATTGATCATAGATACAAATGATGCAACACAGTCTCACAGGATTCTTGACTATTTTATGGTGTGGCTAATTCATACGAATTAGCTACCTTGGAAAATAGTTACGATTTCCTGTGAAATAAGGTTACAAGATGCTATGTACTGTATTTGGGTAGATTATTCACTGTAATAGGATTTCATTATTGACATTATACCAACTTCTATTTACCAAAAATTCTACATCACATTATATATCAAATTCACAATCACAAATGATCTGTGTTATTACTGAGAATACTCTCTCTCTCTCTCTCTCTCTCTCTCTCTCTCTCTCTCTCTCTCTCTCTGTGTCTCTGTCTCTTTCCCTTCCTTCCTCTTTTACATCTCATTAACAAATATAAGAGGGCCTCTGGATGTAGGACTTCCCACCTGTCGGTAAAACATTGGCTGTCCTAAATTGGTTGAGGGTAGGCTTAAACCTCCACTTGATAAGTCAAAACTCCCCTGGTTGTAGAGCCTTTGGCCAAAGCCAGTCCCAGATTGATCAAAACTGGTTTGACTGTACTGCCTGAAGTTGCCGCGTTTCTCAGAGGGAGTCCTGGATGGGTAGCGCTGGGTAGACTTATGCAAGCCTGTTTCTTTGTAGGCAAACCAAATATTACCCGCCCAAAGGAAGAAGTTCAAAAAACCAAAGGCCTGTGAACAGACAAAGATGAATTAGAATTATTAAACATAAACCTTAGTGGTTAGAGCATGGTGTTAACAAACCAAGGTCATTGGTTCGATCCCATGGGATTGCACATATACAGAAAGAAATGTATAGTGCAATGCAATTTAAGTCGCTTTGGATAAAACTCACTGCCCAATGCATAAATGTAAATTTAATATTAAAAGTACCAGCTGGAAAAAGAAAGTCTGAAATGTTTATGTTGGCTTTCCTAAAGACATTAGGTAAAAAAGTTTTAAGTACAAAGTTTTCAGGTTTAATATTGCAGACAGACACTTTTTCTTATCTACTGACCGCAGACATGTTAAGATTTGTCCAAACTGGCTCCTGTAAGACCTCACACAGGTTCTCCTGGGCTCTGCATGCAGACATCAACAGCAGAATCTGATTCACATCAGTGGCCGCCTTCACACTAGACAGAGTTTTCGCCCAGGCGATTGAGCTGACCAGCCACATGCTAGAGAAGGCTAAAGTCACCAGGAAGTCCTGTAGAGAAACAAGAAAGTGAGAGAGAGAGAGAGAGAGAGAGAGAGAGAGAGAGAGAGAGAGAGAGAGAGAGAGAGAGAGAGAGAGAGAGAGAGAGACATTTTCTTCCGACTGCTTATTTCGAAATGAACTCACAGCTACTGGGCCTCTGTTCTTCTCTCTGTATTTGTTCTGGTAGAAGAAGTAAACTATTGTGGCCAAAAGAGAATAGAGAAAAGCCAGGACCGACACGGTAACAAAAAACTGTGTGGATGAAGAATAATCCCCTTCGAGAAAGACAGTCTCTTTTCTTGTGCCTTCGCATAGAGGAGAATTGAAATGCACCTGCTGGAGTCTAAGAAAAGAAGAAATGAATTAATGGCTTATTGTTTTAACTGCTGAAGCAGTTTATTTATTTATGTAGCATTGTATCCCCATGACTGCAGTTAAATCATGTTTATTCAATTGCCATGTACAGAACATTCAGTATTGTGCTAGGATGTGCTTTGTTATATTGTCCTATTTGAGACATAAATGAACAAAAATGTTCTTTAGACTCTGTAGCCACTTTGTCATTATGGGTAACGGTTTCATCCTTTTATCTTTTTATTATTCTATTACCAGAACTGCAAGCAATATCTGATATCTCTCAGTAAGTCCATAGGGAAGCTTGCTTTTATCAGATTTTTTTCTCAGTTTTTCTCTGTCCATTTTCAGCTCTCTGTGGGCTGATGTTCACCAATGTCAAATGTGTACTTTCTTTTTCACAATTGTTATTGATTTTTTAATAATGTCTGTACATTCAAAATAAATAAATCATGTCAGCATTGTTTCTACCTGTTGTCAGGTAGAATGGGGATAAACCCCAAAACAAAAAACTAACATTATACTTATATTTTGTGCTGCAATGACTTAAGAATTAAGAATACTGACCTGAATGGGTAGTTGAAACTGATGCTGATGTTGTTTTGGGTTTTGTCCAAACATTCGACTTTAACCATTATCTGGCCTGAATATCCCCCGCATGTTGAGAATGCTAAAACAGCACAAAGCTGTGGCAAAAAAATAACACAACAGAAAAGTTATGATAACCTGTTTTAGGGACAGTTCACCCAAAAATGAAAATTCTGTCAAAATGTACTCATCCTTGAGTTGTTCCAAATCTGTATACATTTCTTTGTTCTGATGAACACAGAGAAAGATGTTTGTAAGAATGCTTGTAAGCAAAAACTTTTGGCCACCATTGACTACTATAGGAAAAATTACAATGGTTGTCAAGAGTGCCCCAGAATTGTTTGTTTTCTACATTCTTCAAAATATATTTTTTGTTTCCAAAATTAAATAAATGAAGCAATTTTTCCTACTATGGTAGTCAAAAGTGACCAAGAACTGTTTGGTTACAAGCATTCTTTCAAATATCCTTCTCTCTGTTCATCAGAACAAAGAAATGTATACAGACAACTTGAGGGTGAGTAAAAAAGACAGAATTTTCATTTTTAGGGGTGAACCGTTCCTTTAACATATAAACCTGTCTGTGATTTCATAAGAACGGAAATCACATATGAGATCTCTTTAATGTTTCAATTATTTATCCAAGACATCAAATAGATTAAATTAAAACAGAAAACGGAAAGGTCTCTGGCGTCTTAAATATTTTTCCTGAGAAAAAGAGCCAGAAATCACACCAAAGTATCCATTAGAATTTCTCAACAATGCCACAAAGTGAGCTAATATTGAAAGTCAATATCGATCAAAAATCTAATTCAATCAAAGCTTTCATCAAATTGACCCAAATCAAGTTTATTTTGCCTATACAATCTCCGCTAATTTTACATCGCCATACACTTGCTGTTTTTATTTTTATATATATATATCTATATTTATTTTCCCTAATCAATTTTAGGAGAACTACATTAAATCAGCTATAAAATAGTAACCTCTGACCAAATACATTTTCCTCTGGATGAAGAGGACAAAGATAAGTGCCCTTCACTCTCTGTAACATCATTACGTTTTACCTCATCAGACAAAGTCTGATTCAAATTAATCTAATTAATGTAACTAATCTATACATTAAAACATAGTGTTTAAATGATGGTCCTGTTTCTGATTTCAGGTCAGTTTCAGTGACCTCTTATCCAACTGCTATGCAATTAACAATCCAAAATTAGACACAAATGCATTGTTACTGTAAGTCTGAATAACAACTGCGAAACAAGATGATGCGAGATAATTTAAATAATTTTCAACAGTAGTGTTTAGTATAATGAATTAAAAGGCTAGAGGTTTACTGGAAGAGTGCCAGGCCTTTATTCTCTGTGGACACAGGTGCTTGATAAGATATGTGTCCAAGTCCCCTGCTATTCTCTCTTTCCCCTCTCCCTCTGTCTCCTTTCTTCTCTCTTGCCTTCCTTCCTCTCTCCCTCGGCCTGTCTGTCTGTCCAACACTATGATACAGCAGGTGAGAGGAAGCAGGCACTTTTAATTAAGATGTAATGCATTCACTGTGTATGTTGATGAAGTAGTGGAATACTTATATGTGTGTGTTAGAGAAAGATTGACATACAGTATTTGACATATAGAGTGACAACAAGCATAAAGGGGGTTTACGCAGAAAGAATATTACAATAAATAAGATTTGATGACATATGTTGTTTTTATCTCATGATAGAAGCAAGCGCTTCAGCAACCCAGGAACTACATTCAAATGATATCACATAAGAATAATAATGTCTTCAGAGTATCAGCACAGACTACAGATCAGCACAGAAGAAAAAGTCAATTCTTTGATGAGTCTCTGATGAGACCAAGTGAATTATGCAAAGGTTACCCAGGGGTTTGCCAGCACACCCAGAAACACACACACACACACACACACACACACACACACACAAACACACTAACTAACTCACATGTACATGCATAAATGTACACATGAAACACATAAAGTTATGCTCTTTTTAGTTCATATTCATCATTAAGGTGTGTGTTAAGAGCTGATTGTCATCGATCTTTTGCACATTTCAACAAGAGCAGATTAATTATTCAAGCAAGATAGACTACAAACAGAGAGGGTGATGGTACCAAAGAGCAGATAATAATTAAACCTGATATAAGCAGCCCATTTTGAGAATACTATTGCGCGAAATTGCACACAAATTGTAAGCATTGGCTTGTTTAAAAACTTTTAAGATTTTAAGCAGGTCATGACAAACCAGCATCAATTACATATCGCCACACAAATTAAATTACTGTATATTCCCTTTCTGATCACACTGCAAAGGTTGCCATATTAGACAAGTGGTGCCAACAATTACAAATGCTTTAAAACAAACCACTTCTTAGAAAAACAGTCTTACCGGAGCAAATATGACCATACACATTGATGAAGAGGATTGAGCATCAGCCTGTGTGTCTGTATATGAGGGAGTGTTGAGCTCCTCTGCCAGCCAAACCCAGAGATAAAGAGTGACTGAACACCACGGAGATGCTCTGTGTGGCAGAGAAAAGACACACATGATGTTACACACACACACACACACACACACACACATGATCATACACGCATATGCACATGTATATACTCAAAAACCCCATCATAAACCTTAATGGATGTGCTGGGCATCATCTTTGTCATTTGCATACAGGACCAAAATAATTATGAATATAAATTATAAGTCTTCCAAAATAATGGCCCTCAATTTTCTTAAATTACAACAAATGATTACAATGCAATGTAGCTTATTTTGGTCAATGTATTCTTCCCTGACCGCCTAATGACTAGACATCTGGGCTTTTAATGCAAATGATTTAACCACGAGACTTGTCACAGTTTAAACCAAAACTTGTCATCTGTGCTCCTGTCAGGTTAATGGTAATTGCAATATTTTACTTTAATTGTATCCATGACAATTCTGACAGTTATAATTCTAGCTTGGATTGCTTAACACTATGCACTATAATATTTACATTCTCTCATTTGTATGGGGCTCATGCGTTGAAAAGTCAACATGAAATCAAACAGGAAAATTGTTCGCCGTTTCACTCGGATATACGTCACGATCTGGAAAGGAAGTCAATTGCAACTTCCGTTTCTTGGTGACTAAGTATTAGCCTACAGTAAAATATTCAATATGAGTCAATGATCAAACATGAGGTGTTTCTCTTTTCTTTCTGTGATGTTTCTCTCTTATCTCCTCTTTTCACATAGCCAAGATATTAAGTAAACAAAGATGAACATGACGAAAATATTAAAGAACAAGGCATGAAAGTAACAATGGGGGAAGGAGAGAGAGAGAGAGATAGAGAGAGAGAGAGAGAGAGAGAGAGAGAGTGGTGGGTTTATTACTTTGAAGCATTACCTGTATTGTTATGCAATGCTGCCATCTGCTGCCTGACACTCATGTCTCCTATTCCTTTAACATTCAGATCAGATGCACTTATAGTTGTTTTATTGTTAATGACTTTCTTTCACAAACAGGCCAATGACTAGTCAAATTCTTAAAATGACTTCTCTGTGATTTTTTCCTCGTCTTCTTGTGCACACATACTTCCCGAATTGTAAGGTGCTGTCACTGTTTTTCACCACTAGGGGAAATGTTGTGTTGGAAATGGTTTTAAAATACCGTTACTTTATCAACGTTAATGAGTAGTATCTGATTGCAATATCGGAGGCTGCACTCTCAGGACCGCATATCTGGGAACGCAATTCTAGGACCCTGCGACAACGGAAGTTGAGAGTCGAGTGCGTCGATTGTATTTGCAGAATGGACGACAATCAGTGTGTGTGTGTGTGTCAAATGTGGATTCATATACTTTCGGTTTAAATGAAAGTATATTCGTTTAACGAAACTGTAAGTAAGTAAGTAAGTAAGTAAGTAAGTAAGTAAAATGTATTTATATAGCACCTTTCACAGACAAGGAAACACAAAGTGCTTTTTCAACACAATCAGAAAAACATATCAAAAATAGAGATAGGCAAATATAAACTAAAAACAATTAGAGACCAAATGTCTAAGAAATGTATGATCCGGCCAACTGTATTTATTCATTAAAAGTCCAAAAAGGTGCGTCTTTATGTGTTTTTTTTAAGAGTCTATAGAGCCCATTGATCTCAGTATTAGAGTGACCGAGTTCCATAGCATTGGTAGGGCAGTACAAAAAGCACGGTCACCTTTCATCTTAAGACGTATTCTAGGGATTGTTAAAAGGTCCCGGTCAGAGGACCTTAAAGACAGACCAAGAGAATGTACATATATAGCACGTAGCATGCACGACTGGCAAGCTTATGTTGATTTTGTGACTATGGGATGATTATTAATTCTAGGCCAAGCAAGCACAATACACTGTAGCACTCTTCGTTGTGTAACCATGTTCATTATTCATTGTTTCTCGTGCTCAAGGTCAATTTGTTAATCGAACGACGCACGTCTCTTCATTTTGACACTGTTTCTTTAATGTTGATTGTTACATTTGACATCACAATAATTGACTGTTAAAATACCATGTGCTAGATTTTGTAATGTACTGTGTAGTCTATTCAAGGACACAGCTCAGTGCAGGCAATAGTATGAAGATTAATGAATAAATTGGTCAAGTACTAGGCTTCGGCCTCAGTCTATTCATCTATATTAAATTAACTTAAAAATTTTAATTTGACCTTTTCTCTTTTTCAAGAAAACGCATAACAATCCAAGAAGGTAGATTCTTGAATGTAATGTATTGTGAATGTTTCTGTCCTTTCATAGCCTACTGTATATTATACTGTATAATGATTATGTAAAGACCTGTGTATATTTCAATGTACCATTTAATTGTGATAGGCCATCATATATGGCCTGGGCTGAAAAAATTGTCACTGGCGGAGCAGGTCTTCATCTCTGGTCCAGATTATCTTCACAGGTAAGATATCCTTTTTTTTACACAAAGTCCAATGTTTTGTAAGCGTTACCAGTATTTCTGTTAACCCAGCAGTGATGTTCTCCATTTTCTATTTCAGTGAAGTGGAAGAATTTAATAAAGGGATACTGAAGAAATTGAGAAAAGAGGGGAGAAAATCCAATTGGTAGGTACTTCTGCATACTTGGAATCTGCGCTCTAAATATTTAAAGGTCAGGAAATGTAAAATAAATTGTGTGTGTGCTCTGTGGTCACTTTTAAATACGAAAATTAAAAGTAGAGAGTTGAAAATGTTCAACTGAATGTTCATTATTTAATCGTTTTTGTGTGTTTGTCTGTTCAACTATTCTGTTGTGATTTTATAAAATAAACACAATCTTAAATCTGTGCCCAGAGTCGTCATTGTGTCTCTTCACTCTATACTTGAAATGTGGTTGATCTAGTGACTGAAAAGGCCATACCATGATTTCTTGTTTATTTACTATTACTTATTATATCATGCTAGATAGTCACAATTTCTCAACAATAAGGTTTAAATAAGGCCCCAGAATTGTGGTCCTGAGAGTGCAGCCTCCGATATTGCAGTGGTATAATATTGGAGTTAATAAGTAAAATATACAAAACCGATCCCTCTTTGTCATCAAAAGCAATAGCTTTCCAAATGCTTAATCGAGGCCAGCGCTTGTGTAATCTTGATTATCTAAATTATCATTCAAATAAAACCATACAAAAGCCATTTTCTCATTTGCTTCTCCAGGATATGTTTGCCATTCTTTTTTTACAATGTTGTTTTTAAATAAGTGCTGTTAACCCCCGAAAAACAACTGTATACCTTTTGCACTGGTAGCCTATTTGTCAATATGTTTACCAATTTGACTGCATACGCATTTCACATTTGGACATATGATAATGACGCACGAGACTTGTTGCTGGTCGTCCTCGTGAGTCATTAATAATAACTCATTCGTTTTATTACAAGCCTTAATCGCCTTAGTCCTGTTATCTCTGCTTTAGCCAAGAAACGTCTTTTCCTTTAATTAAGCTTTATTTCTGTGATGGACTGTTCCTGTTGTCAGCTGGATTTCAATCTTCTAAAAACTGTAGGATGAGGTCCCTGATGCTCCTTGTTGACAGCTTTGTTGCAAAAGGGTGTGTCAAAAACATAACAAATATACCTGATTTTAGTTGTTCATGATTGTCTCATTTTACTATTATTTATGACTCTTGGCCTTCTCTTTTCCACTTACTTTTTCTGTTTCTGAACTTTTGTTTTGCATTGTTGCTTTAGATCGCTGTGCCAGTATCCACTCAAAGTCAATTTCATTCTGGCCTCCTATCAGCCTCACTGTTCACATAAGGTGGTATTTTTGCATTAGGGTGGACAACAAATGTATTTTCCAGAATAGAGCCAGTGATGCGGGCTGCCTTTGGCGAGCAAACCCCATGCCAACACAAGCAACACGTCAACAAGGGTGATACAAAACTAAACAAATGGCCTGCTGCTGAAACATCAGCTTATCTGTGAAACTAATTCTATAGGCAGAGTGAAAACAAATACAAACTTCAATATTTAACTATAATGTGGCATATGCATTTAATTATGCTTGTACTGAATATCAATAATGTATAAGTGGGAAGAAAAAGACTTTAATAATACAAAAGAATTGTGGAGTGCCTTATTAGATATATCATAATATGCAGCTAACAAAAGGGCTGTTGAAAAGAGAAAATTGTAGGCAATTTTACAGGTTCCCTTTATACCATGTACTGTATGGTGCACGGTGTTCAATGAATCAAAGCACAGTTGGTGCATGTCTTTAGGAATGTCAGCGGAATTAATCTTTTATAAGGCGATGCAATGCCTATGTTGGTGGTTTAGACTGATATATAGCATTGGGTTTATGTAATTGACTGGGTAACCTGACATTTTATAGATTTTTAGCTGGCATTTTTGTATTGATCCCTATCTAAACGCTTCATAGCATCCTTTGTTTAAAAGCATGTGTACATCCAATACTTGTACAAAGGTTTATACAGCCCAAGATCACTGCTTGTATTTTGGTAAATAGAAACATTTTAACTTTTTATAACATATACAGTAAATGCAACAATTTAACTGGAAGAACATTTACATATTTAAGAATATTTCAATTGGCTTAATGACAATGCCCACTCAAACTGGCATGACTCCACACGTTTGTGGAAAAACCTAATGATCCTTGTTATCCCAGCATGACTTGATAATGTTCCAAACAGCATCTTGTGCAAATATGGCATTTTGTATAAAGAATTTGTACAAATATACAGTTTTCTAGACACTTCTGATTTATTTCACTCTTTTGATATGTTAAAATATTAAATGAGTTTGTGTGGAAGGAGTTTGTGTTTCCTGGTGTTTGGCAGGTCTGAAGCTCTGACAACAGTGAGATTTTTTTACAATGCCTGAAGAGAGGAAGGCGGTTACTCTTCACTGCACATTTAATGACTCTTTTTCAGGCTTTCTTCTCTCGTCTGTCTCTATCTAGTGCAAAAGGGAGAAGAAAGAAAGGATCCCACGCTGTTAAAGACTAGAAAAACAGAATACATATTTCACTGTAAATCCACTTTGATCTAAACATAATGCTTTTGGTTTTTACAATCCGGTTAAAATGTGAAACGGAAGGCCTTTGGTGTTGTCCTATTTTTTGGTGCTGTACCAGATAAAGGACTAGTGCATTACTGCTTTATATTTGGAAACAATTCTTCTCTTAAATCCAACTTTGTTCTGCCAGAGGAAAGTGATGGAGAGGGTTTCCCTAGGATGAATGTAAAGCTGGTTTATCATCGTAGACTTTGATGAACAATAAACATCTGACAGATGAAGCAAATAGAAAGCATGCGTAGGCCTAATGCACATCAATAAGATCTGAGCTTTGTATTTTTGCAATGCATATAAAGGTCCCTCGACTGTGGTCATGGAAACCATTTGATAGGTGCCATGTTCATACAGTACAGTGCACTTGTCCCGTTTTACCATGTTGAGTGTGGGAGAGAAAAAACATTGCTTTTTCAATATTTTAATATTTTATAGAACTTTTTTTAGCACAACCCCAGCACTTAGCCTTCGCCATTGACCTGCTCAAATTCACACGCTCTGTCATTTTCCCATGACCCTTCCCTGTACTCAGACACACACACCAAATGCATTTTTAACAACATTACAACAACAATTTTTTAAGTGCTCATAACCGTATTACTTTTTAATGAAGGTTTTTGCGTTAAAGACTCCATGGAATGTCTTGAAAGCACAGTTTTCTTTGTAAGTGATTATCTGTATTTGGAAGTAGTCATGGGCTGTGATTTGCTACTCACAAAGGTGACGTGGCTCAGAACTAGAAATTCAACTGAAACCTTTATGACAATATATTTTTAATACATTTGTAGGGTTGCCATGGTATGAGAGCTGTGGGTTTGATTAATATGCAAATGAAGGGTTTTTTGTTGATTGATTACCAGAACAGTACACCTCTACCCGTGTCCCCATCCCCTCACTGTTGTTTCATTTCAAATAGGTCTAATTGCCTCACACAGACTGAGGAAACAATAGTTATAAGAATATATTGGTAGAATGAACGTGTCTAGCATACCTGAATCTTGTACACAAATGTGAATACCTGTTTCTGCATTGAAAGGCAAAGAGATTGTACAAAGGATTGTACACTAGAGACTGACAAAGCGAAATGGTCATTTTTAATGTTATCTGTATCTGCCAATAAGAAAATTGATGTCAATATATTATAGCCAGTAAATCATAATTCATTTCCTCTGGTTTAACTTCTTCAGCTGCACGCTGCTCACGATTAAAATACAGTACAGTACTGTCTTTCTGTCGTGATCATTCACTTACTGCTATTAGCATAAAATTGTTGATGTACGTACAGTATTTAGATGTAAATTGTAGGGACAAAATGATATTGTTTGAATCAGACTGCTGAATGCTTTCTGTCTTGAGACCTGTGGCTATTAAGACAATTTTTCTGGGTTTCTCTGGAAGAACATTTATAATTTGTTTATTAAAGGTCCAGTAAGTAATATCTAGAGGCAAGGTTGGGAATTGCAACCGATCGACCGCTCACTCCACTCCACCCCTCCCCCTCCCTTTCGGAACACTACGACAGAACATGGCGAATTACATGCAAGGTGTATGTACATAGAAATAGCTCATTCTAATAAAAACTTAACGCTTCATTGTGTAAGCTCTTTATACACCTCTGAAGACAAAGTTATGTACATTATATTGCATTTCTATCAATAGATCATCCCAAAAAATACACTGGACCTTTAAATAAAAATATACCAGAAACGTTTGAATGTTGAAGAATCGTATACTAGTGTAAACGGCTGATACAGATAATATTAAAAATGACCATTTATCAGCCAATAACGATATGGCCGATAATTTATTGTGCATCCCGACTTGTTACATGATTCTCAGGGGGAAAAGATAACCAATGGTTTCCTTGTTTTCTGCTGTGAGTTTTTTCATATAAAAGCAGTGCCTTTTGTTTCAGTCTTAAGCAGTTTTATATTTATATTTAGATACTGTATATCAGCCAATATATCGGTTATCAGCTTCCAATGTCAAATAACTATCGTTTATCGTTATCGATAAGTTATCCCATCTGGCTTTTTTTCTGTTTACTTCATCTCAAGAGTGATGAGAATTTACAGGAATTTAAATGAACACTGTAGGAATGTCCCAGAATTCCTATTATGACCCAATAATAAGTATTGACCGGTACGAAGGAACATGGTGTTTAAAGAAACAACTTTCTCAAGCTTGGGATTAGTGATTAGTGTTCAGTATTCATTTGATAGAGATTTAAACATTATGAAGAGATCGAGAAATAGAAGGGTAAAGAATTGCAAAGAAAATTTTTTTGTATAAAACTTTTGCCCCGTGCCAGCGCCCCGATGCACCCCCGTGCCAGCGCCCCGATGCATCCCCGTGCCAGCGCCCCGATGCACCCCCGTGCCAGCGCCCCGATGCACCCCCGTGCCAGCGCCCCGATGCACCCCCGTGCCAGCGCCCCGATGCACCCCCGTGCCAGCGCCCCGAAGCACTCCCGTGCCAGCGCCCCGAAGCACTCCCGTGCCAGCGCCCCGAAGCACTCCCGTGCCAGCGCCCCGAAGCACTCCCGTGCCAGCGCCCCGAAGCACTCCCGTGCCAGCGCCCCGAAGCACTCCCGTGCCAGCGCCCCGAAGCACTCCCGTGCCAGCGCCCCGAAGCACTCCCGTGCCAGCGCCCCGAAGCACTCCCGTGCCAGCGCCCCGAAGCACTCCCGTGCCAGCGCCCCGAAGCACTCCCGTGCCAGCGCCCCGAAGCACTCCCGTGCCAGCGCCCCGATGCACTCCCGTGCCAGCGCCCCGATGCACTCCCGTGCCAGCGCCCCGATGCACTCCCGTGCCAGCGCCCCGATGCACTCCCGTGCCAGCGCCCCGATGCACTCCCGTGCCAGCGCCCCGATGCACTCCCGTGCCAGCGCCCCGATGCACTCCCGTGCCAGCGCCCGAGCCTCACCAGGCCTCCGTACCCGTGCCCGAGCCTCACCAGGCCTCCGAACCCGTGCCCGAGCCTCAACAGGCCTCCGAACCCGTGCCCGAGCCTCACCAGGCCTCCGAACCCGTGCCCGAGCCTCACCAGGCCTCCGTACCCGTGCCCGAGCCTCACCAGGCCTCCGTACCCGTGCCCGAGCCTCACCAGGCCTCCGTACCCGTGCCCGAGCCTCACCAGGCCTCCGTACCCGTGCCCGAGCCTCACCAGGCCTACGTACCCGTGCCCGAGCCTCACCAGGCCTCCGAACCCGTGCCCGAGCCCTCTCCAGAGCCCAAGGAACCCCAGGGGCCAACCCAAATGTTTTTTGGGGGGGTGCACATTGCCTATCCGGGGAGCCCGGCACCCACCAGTCGTTCCATGGCCCCGGATAGCCCAGAGTCCAAGCCGCCGGACCCTCAGCCCGAGCCTCCGGACCCTCAGCCCGAGCCCAAGCCTCCGGACCCTCAGCCCGAGCCCAAGCCTCCGGACCCTCAGCCCGAACCCAAGCCTCCGGACCCTCAGCCCGAACCCAAGCCTCCGGACCCTCAGCCCGAGCCCAAGCCCAAGCCTCCGGACCCTCAGCCCGAACCCAAGCCTCCGGACCCTCAGCCCGAGCCCAAGCCTCCGGACCCTCAGCCCGAGCCCAAGCCTCCGGACCCTCAGCCCGAGCCCAAGCCTCCGGACCCTCAGCCCGAGCCCAAGCCTCCGGACCCTCAGCCCGAGCCCAAGCCTCCGGACCCACAGCCCGAGCCCAAGCCTCCGGACCCACAGCCCGAGCCCAAGCCTCCGGACCCACAGCCCGAGCCCAAGCCTCCGGACCCTCAGCCCGAGCCCAAGCCTCCGGACCCTCAGCCCGAGCCCAAGCCTCCGGACCCTCAGCCCGAGCCCAAGCCTCCGGACCCACAGCCCGAGCCCAAGCCTCCGGACCCACAGCCCGAGCCCAAGCCTCCGGACCCACAGCCCGAGCCCAAGCCTCCTGACCCCAAGCCAGGGGGAAGCCAGCTGAGTGACTCCCTGTCCCGTCCTAGTCTGTATGTCCCGCACGAGTCTCTCAGCTGCCCACCCCCCCTCCCTGGTGTTTCGTTGGCGCGAGGACGCGCCTTTGGGGAGGGGGGTGTACTGTAACACTCCCGTCCGTTTCCCTGCCGGTTTTTCCCCATGGACTCATTTGCTATCCCGCACCTGTCTGTCATTTGTATCACGCCGTTTCCCGCACCTGCCAGCGATCATTGTCATCATTTAAGACTATTTATACCCTGTGTTTCCTTTGTTCCCCTGTCGGTTATTGATTGTCGTGAATGTCTCCATGTACGTGTACCAGTCTGTGTTTAATTTATTAAAAGTTACCCGTTTTCGCATACCTGGATTCTCGTCTGTCTCTCTCCGGCACGACACCGTGACAAAATGTTTATTTTTTGCCTTTTACATGTTTACCAGACAGGATGTGGTATTAAAAATGTTTAATGCATCAGATAAGTAATGTACAGTAATTATAGCATCAGCTGTATGAATGTATCCATATACAGTGTTTACTTATACATATAATTTAAGCATTTAACAGAATGGAAGACATAACCAGCTATTGAAGAACCAATATTAGTTTGCCCTACAGGTTTCTTCAATTTACAGCTTAACATACATTGAAGCTGAAGTAAAGCAGGACAGAGAGAAACTCAATCAATTATTGATGGTTAAGATGCAGAGAGAGTGCTACTGCAGATGGGGGTGGTCGGGGGGTGTCTGGACCATTTGTGCCAGAATCTACTCGCGAAAGCCTGGAAAGGAAGCACTGGCCCTACTGTTCCACAAAGAATCCTGTGGATTCGCCGATCTAGAATGCCAATATCTGTGCTACATACAAGCAAACTGAACCGGAATGATCTGATGAGAGGCTCATAGTATTGAGACTTAAGAATTTGGATCGTTTAACCATCTAAACGCATTGGTAAACCACATTTCAGATCTATTATAGATTACAGTTTTGCATTTGACAGTGTTAGTCAAAATGACCTACAGTGGATAAATTAATTGGAGTTGCTTGGACTTTAACAGTTGAGCCACAGAAACACAAATTTAGAGAATCAATAAGGTAAAACACAAATAAAAGTAACATTAAGATGAAAAGTGGAAAAACTCTTCTTAAATAACAGAAAATATGGTGTATGCCTGAACAAAAGAACTGTTTGGCAAGATACTGCATCCTTACAAAGAGAGAAAATATGTTCTGTAGGTATAATTGCTTTTGTTGCAGTGAGACATATTTTCATATCGGTTTGGTTCATTACTACACTCCGGGAGTGTGATTTTTCTGAAAGTTAACTGAACACACTCCGTTATATTTAGCTAATGTGCGAACATGCAGACGTGTTTTGGAGAGCACCGCTCTTACGGAACATCTGGTATGATAGTCTCAACCATTGGGATTTTGTATTTATAGTCCTTACTGCTAATTCTCCCGCGAATCCCATAGAGAAATGTGTGGGCTGCATGTAAAGCATTTTTGCTTTTATGAGGATTTCTTTACACTTTTATACTGTCTTTTATTCTTCACGATTATGGCCACGATTATTATTCTTCACGATAATATTGCAGCCCCTTTGTATATTTATTATGCAGCCTTCACATGGACGGAAAAAATATATTCACACTGCCCTTTATTATTATCTCTCTTTAAATATGATAAATCCAAGGACAGTGCAATACAAACCTTTCACTGTGGTTTTACATGTGATTTCAAAATGGATTTTTAATCTTGACAAATGTGATATGAGTGAGTGTCAATCTAACATGATTGGAATACAATTTTCCAATCCATCAGCAAAATGCACAATCCATACGCCTTTGGATATATGACTGCAAATATTCAGTGTCATAGGGCTGTGTGATTTGGGGTATTTATAACAGTGTAAGACAGAGCTCTTTGAAATTCAATATTGTCAAAAAATATATAGACAGTATATATACAAATATGCAATTTTTTATGGCAACAAATCCTGAATCCTCTAGTGTGAATTATTTGATATCAAGAAATAAGACATGTTTATCTGTAAATATAGTTGAAAAGGATTGTGAGACAAAGAGGTGAACAATAAAGAGATCAACATCTTAGGAAAGCAAATCTCACATAATAAATATGGGGTGACCAATTGGTCTGTCATCAATCAAACTGTCATCAGATCAGCCACAACTGATATTTATCAGACTTTTCTTTCTTTTTGTCTGATTTGATTATTGAATATATTCCTTGTGACTACAAATGGTAACACTTTCTGGAAGTTTTATTAGGGGATTCAAGCGCCCTTCATATAGTGTTTTATAGCTTAATTCTATTTCAGAAATGCTCTCAAAATGACCCAAAGGCATGTTTTGTTAAGTAGTGACTTTAGACAAAACCCTCTATTACCATCCTTGCCTTAGGCAAAACACTATACTCCAATAACATATTCTGCTAAATGTCCCCTTCCCCCTTAAAAAAAAGCTCATGAGAACTGTATGTACCTTACATTTATGTGGCAGACGCTTAAAGCGACTTACATTGCATTATCTTATACATTTGTTTCTAAGTATGTACAATCCCCCCCTCGCTCTCATGTCCTTCTAACTTTTTTGGGTTTGTTTCTTTCTTCTCCAGAACACAGAAGATATTTTTAAAAACGTTAGAAACAAAAAAACAACAGCGGACCCCATTGACTGCCATTGTATGGACACAAACCACTTCTTAGAATATTTTCTTTTGTGTTCAACAGATGATAAAAATACATGACATGAAGGCAAGTAAATGATGCAAGAATTTTCATTTGTGGCCAAATAAATAATTTAAATAATATTTAAGGCTTTTTGTGCAGACATTTTACATTGTTTGATTTTGACTTTGAGCATGCGGTTTAAAAATGTTTTATATATTGTGGCCTATATTTTGTGGACAAAAAGTGACGCAAAAGGACCTTCTTGTGTCGAATCACCGAGGTAAATTTGAATAACAGCACTTACTCAGGGTCAACCAAGCTCACCGGTTATTTCGACCGAAATGACCCGCTCTCGCCAGCAGCACCACGGACAGCGCCTGCGTCTCACGCGAGCCTCAGCAGGAAGTGGCCACCATTCGCTCTTTTCACTGCGCGCGCCCCTCCCATCCCCTCTCCTCCCGATTCCCTCGCAATGACTGGCGAACGGACGCACACCGCGGATCACGTATGCAGCAGCACCAGCATCTTTGCTCAAGCCGTGTGAAGATATTGCAGTGTCTGTTTCCGCATCCTGCTCGTGTATCTTCTTCCAGCACGCGAAGTGTTTCAGGATATACAAAATTAACCGACGCTCGATAAACCCTCTGAATGCCGAGCATCACCTCAACAAATTGATAGGTTTCACGCTGCAAATACCCCGTCGTGCGTTGAATTAGCTCGCGCGGTT
Source organism: Barbatula barbatula (assembly GCF_947034865.1). Taxonomy (NCBI): domain Eukaryota; kingdom Metazoa; phylum Chordata; class Actinopteri; order Cypriniformes; family Nemacheilidae; genus Barbatula; species Barbatula barbatula. The sequence goes on from NC_136770.1 coordinate 19,362,809, forward strand.
AGTCGAGAGCAAAAATGTTGGATCCGTCGTCCAGCGAGGAAGAATCGGACGGGATAGTGGAAGAGGAAAGCAGAGAGGTGATGGCCCCTCAGTCCGGATCCACTCGCATCTCCCCCAGCAGGACCAGTGAGAGCTCAGATAGGCTGCAACCAACCAGCCGAGGCTCCAGCGTGCGTCCGTCCAGCCCGAGCCCTTCAGCCGCCAGCGAGCAGGAGAAGGAGGACGTGGAGAAACTGCAGAGGGAAGAAGGGGAACGAAAAAAGAAGCTTCAACTCTATGTTTTTGTGATGCGATGCGTCGCCTATCCCTTCAACGCCAAGCAGCCGACCGACATGGCTAGGCGACAGCTGAAGGTAAGAATGTGAAAAGTGGAATTTAGGTCTCGACTTGAGAAATGCGTCTTTCACACTTCATTTTAACAGCTCGTGTCGTTATCAGCAACGCTACATACCGTTGCATGCGTAAGATGAGATAAATGTTAAAGCGAATGCACCATATTGTTCACGGGACACCTGCATGGGATGGGAAGAAACGGAAACGTTGGGCTGTGAAATCACGGCCGCTCGGAGAGTCCTGTCGCGAAGCCCACAGGCCGAACGAATTCGGCCACGTTCGGTCACATTCGGGCGCACGAGACGAGCTCTAATTATAGATATTCTACAAGAGGGCGATGGACCAAAATAAAGCGGTCTCGTTGCCGTAGTACAGTCATGTGACTCGCTCGCATTGGAAGTCGCTGGTTGTGTGCAGTCATGCGGTGATAGGATATTCAGCCCCGTTTGCGCCATCTCACGCTACGCTCATTCATCTTCCAAGGTGACTTTTGGTGTAACAGATGCGAATGTGGGATGCAACTGTTCGCAAGGTCAAAAAAACACAATCGAGACACGTGTTATGTGACCCGAGGAAAATATTTCGCCATATTATAACTTTCCCCTCATTATTCAGTAAAGATGCACAGTTGTTTTATTGAGGGCATTAAGTCTCTGTTAAAAATAAAATGTACCACATCTTAAAATCGACCAAATCTGTGCTCATCATTTACACTGAGACTTTACGAGTGCTGTTCCCTTTGGCAAACTATTGACTTATAAATGAAAGAAACAAAAAGAAATTTGTTATAGATTTCAGTTACTGACCGTAAAAACGCTTCCGTGTTCAAAGAGGTATCAGAGGTCCCATCCAATTTCCCCCGGGTATTGATCCAAGCTGATCCTCCTGACTATTTACAACATTCTCTGAAACCACAGTTAACAGCAAGAGTTAATATTATAAGTTAGCTATGAACAGCCCTGGATTTAGTGCAATACGGCTTATTCAGAGCAGTATACAATGGACTTCAATGAACAGCTGTGCGTGCATTTATTCTACTGTATTGTTATTCAATGCTCGGCTTTCTCACTGGGTCATGGAAGCCATTATAGATGTAGAAGCATTGATCAATACGGCGTTGCACTGGAATACCTGCTGTTTGTCATTACTCGTATTACAAGTCAAAGCTCTGATCCGCACAATGGGTGCTGATTCAATTGAGTGAATCAGGCCTGCTGGTATTTGGGTCATTACAATGAATCTCAGAGTCGAGTGAGTCACTGATAGGGTCTCTTTAGTTTAGTAGAGTCATTCAGTCGATCACCTTAGTGACTCAGAATCATTCATATGAATCTTGTATACCTGGGACAAGGAAATTGAATAACTTTTTGTTCCCTGTGTTTATGATGCAAGACACGTAAGATTTTTTTTCAACTGTGTTTTATATAAGGTTCTTTGAATAACTCTGTGAATATGAAAAATGACTTAAAACTGGCTTAAATGCCAGTTCAAAGCAGAAAAGTCTTTTCAAACGGTATCTTAAAGGGCAGCAATATCATTAAGTATGTTGGGTGAAAAACAGTGTTTTCAAAAAACAATGGCATTTCCATATGTTCATGCTGCAGGCGGGTAGTAGCTGTTCCATTTAACTTCACAGTCAAGAATATCAAAACTCATTTATTACTATGCAATCATATTTAAAAATCATAATTAAATGTGTTCTATATACTTTCTTTTACTCATAAAGCATTCAACGTTTTTCTGTCGAGCCATAAGTATCTAAAGAATAGTTTTTTCTTTTGTGCATCAAAAGAATAGAAAGTACCTGGTTATTCAGTATAACATAATGCGTGCTGCTTTATTTTTTATAACCACCAAAATATCAAATGTTGATTCCATGTCACCCCGATTTGTTTTTTGTTTATTATTAAATACAAAGAAGTAATTTATTCTACATCAATCTCAACCCTTGGGCTTCATTGAATGTATCTGTTCTGTTGGCCAAGCATGTTATCAGCTCCATCCAATCTTGTCATGGAACATGAGCATTTAATTCTTGACATTAAATTCTAGTTTATTCACAAAAGCCTTATAGCTCCCTAGTGCCCAGTATCCATGTTTCATTCATCTTTGTTGCTTTTAGAAAGGTTAAACTCAAACTGTTTACCATACGTGATCCATTAACATTCAATTATGTGACAGTAATGTGGTCTTCCGTTAAATGAGAACCTCATTGTCTCTTGCATGTAGAACACATTTTTACTCCCTTCAGTCACTTTGTTGCTTTCTCTGTGAGTGATTAGTATGCTGACCGCAGCATCTCTGTATCTCCTCTCATGAGCTCCTGGTCTGGTCCGGCAGCCCTTGCTTAAACCTTAAACGATGCAGGAACACGATAGAGGTCTATCAGCAGTTTTGCTCTTAGGCCTTGAGGGAAGATAGAATTTCAATGATCTGTATCCTTCCCGTGTTTGATTTCATCACTGATTATACATGCATGCCCCTTCCAGCAGATGAGGTGGTCCCGTAACAAGACGTTATAAAGATGTCGAGCCACTAACAGATTGCAAAGTCCTACACTGAGATGTTTGTCACCTCTAGAACTAGCAGAGCATCCTTAGATCAATACTTTTGCTTGTAGCACCATTGCGATTGCTGGTGTTTAATTTAATAATGTATTTTGTGTTCCAAGTTGTTCATTTTTTTCAAAGCCGATAGCCTGGTTGGCAGTGCTTGGATACCTGGAGCGGTTGCACATCGGGTAATCCAGGTTCGATTCCCGTCTCGTGGTATTTCCTGATCCCACCCCCTTCGCTCCCACTTTCTGTGCTCTCTATCACTGCATTATACAATGAATGCAAAAATGACAAAAATAAATGTTTAAAAAACATTAACGCAGGTCACATGTTGACAGCTCAAACAACAGGATTAAGCATTATCAAAAAAATAATACAAATTTGCTGAAGCTACATTAAATACTGTATTATTTCTATCATGATACTTGCCACAATCCTCTATATGGTTTCACAGTTTGCTTGACTGTTTTATCAGTATTTTTAGGTTACGCTTTTTTCGTTAGCTTTGAAGTCTAAAGTTTCCTGTAGTTATATTACAGTGTGCATCTTGAGACAAAACAATGGCTATGACATATTTTAAGACATGTCAGGGCAATTTATTTTCAGTTGCGAAAACTCAAACTTTCATTTTAGTCTGGGACTAGTCTTAAGCCTTGTCTGTGAAACTGGGCAATAATGTCTTATTAACAAGGTTCAGGGGGAGCACGTGCAGATAACTACCTCGGCTGGCTTTCGATTAGCAATCACAGCAATCAATTAACTCGGCTGGCTTTCGATTAGCAATCACAGCAATCATCCTATCAGCCCTATAAATAGTCAAGCCGCCTTGTTTCCATTTTCTGCAATGGTTTGCAATGTCCCTTTGCCATGCCAATGGCACACCACAAGCCTTGGTTCACCTCAGCACCGGGATATGTGCCGGGTTCGGGCATACACTGAGCCTGGGGCCCTCTCCCCGGTCAAGGGGCAGGTGTGCAGAGTTCAGGGAGAATCACAGAGCTTGGAGCCCTTGCCCTCGGACAGCACGCCAAATACTATTACTATCTGTCCCACCTAATCTGCGAGGTGAACTACCAAATGTGTTAATCAAAGTCATGAAAATATATTTAGCTTTTGAGTTTTTATTTTGTTGTTTTGCAAAATGCTGAGTTCTGTGTAAGCAGTGACTCCTCTCAGGACAACATTGGCAATGACTCAAGGGTTTGTCTTCTGCTTAGCTGGCGAAACAAATCTTGGTGTCGGTTCAGCAGCAACCTATCTGCAGATGAGTTTTCCTGCCCCTTGCCCTTGCTCCAAGTCTTTATTTTGATCTTCCATGTTTTAACTAACTACCTGATGTTTTTGATCTCAGACAATTACCTGTTCAATAAGGTTGCAATCTGTATCTTTAATGGAGAGCGTTCTAAAGGAAACTGAAATATGCTAATCTTGTAGAGGCAAGGGCATAGTGCAAGACTTAGGGGTTGTCAACCATCCAACTAAGCACAATTTCTATGTTCTAGTTTAAATTACAAAAGCATTAGACTTCTTCTGTTGAACACGTCTAAACATAAACGTCTGTTATTGAATTTCATATTTACCAGCATCAAATCAATTAGATGTCTTTCATCAGCATTAAATTCCATTTGGATAAAGCTTCAATGCTCAGAAAAGATCATCTGTATTGAAGAACATCTGTATTGAAGCTTCACATCAGCATCGTGGTCCACTGACACAGTAACACTGTGCATATGGGATAACACATGATGACAGGCTAATCTCGACTATTGTTCGGGTCTCATCGCCGCACCTTTCGATTGACCTTGTGAAAAGAGCACAAAGGGGCTGCAGTATTGTGCTGTCACTCACTGCTAGACTATTTACTTTCCTGCAAGGCTTTAGCTTTTGGCTAGATTTTAGATGCCTTGATGTATGTGCTGTGCATTTAATGTGTTTTGTCACATTGCAAACAGGAACCAGAAGCAAATTGCTGGTCTCGGTGAAGCTGTGTAGTCAAAAAGACATGCAGGATCTAGAAATTATGCAATTTCTTAAAATTGGAGTTTGTATGTAATGTGCATTGAAATAATGCCTGTCCCAAGTAAGTAGATAAGTGAGAGAAGATACTGATGCACTTTTTCTTTTATTGAACAAGATGGTTTGAGTTAAATCAGAGCGTGTGTTTCAGAGTATTTAGCGCAATCAAACCCAACAAGACTGACCCCAAAGGTTTGCTTTACGGTCTGAGGGTCCCACTGGGTACGGCTGCAGGCCACATGATTTTATTCTCAAAGGAAGGGTTCTGACAGGAAGGCAAATCAGAGCAGCTTTGTATGATGAATGAAGTTAGTGTGCCTGTATCGAGTTGCCAGGCTCACAAATTCAGTTTCATTCTCCACTGATTTCCAATTTAGGTCTTTTACAGAGCAGCGCTACCAGCATGTCGCTTGCGTGCGCGTGTGTGAAACATCAACCACAATAACACACATGCACAAATATTTTTAATGGCAGGCCAGTCTGTAATATGAAAAATGGAGAAAGACTGAGGGTGACACAGTTTGAAACAAGAAATTAAGATCTCGAAAGACACGAAGGCTGTTATAAAAAGCTCAGACGGTTATTAAACAAGACTACACCAATAAATCATTGGTTTGATTTTGTTCCGTATGAAGCTCATGAGGATTTTTACAAAAAGTAAAAAAATTCATAAAGTCTTGTCCTCTACTCATCTTGCTCAATAAAGCAGATTTCAAGTAGCATGGATGTAAACCATCTTAATATTATGTAGATGGAATTTTCAGAGCAGTGAAAACTGTGGAAATTACCAGTCCCCTTTGGTCTTGTCTGCGATTGGCTTTGAAATAAAAAACAAGTTATAAAACTGAGTTTGCATTAATAATCCCAGATACATGTCTTTTGAAATTCTAATTCAAGCACTGTTTTGTTTTTTGTGAATGTTGAGAAATAGCGACATGGTCACTAGCACCATTTACACAGCACATACGTAAGTGTGTTTTGACTTTTTTGAGACCTTATTTTGGCCAATAGTTTTGGAGATTTCAGTCCTTCCTCAATCTCCATTTAGTAGCTGTACCTCTATGCCTTTAAAACATCTGCCCGTAGGTACTACTGAGATGGCAACAGAGTGATTTGCTTTAATAATGACTTTGTGTTGCTACAGATGGCAGATTTGTGACATTATGAAGTACATTCAAGTGTGGTATTTATCTTAATTGTATTTACAATTGATTTCGAGATAAAAATATTAAAACAAAATAGATTTAGGTGAGCAGCAGAATTTTCACCGAATATTATGTTGTTTAAAGCTTGTTATTCGATGTCACAGCGCGTTGCATGCTGGGGCGGCGCCGCCATCTTTGGAGGTTGTTTACTAGCGTTCGATTTGTTTTACTGCGGCTCTCATCTTGCTTTTGCGTACAGTGGTGTGAAGAGAATTAGAGCGGTGGAAAATATGAATAAATCAAGTCAAACTATATAACATTGAACTGCACTCACTAGCAGAAAAGAGCCGCTACCACCTACAAATATGGCTGCGACACCCAGCATGCAACACAGCGTGACGTCGATTGACAAGCTCTATTGACAGTTTTTAAGAAACAAAAAAATAAGTATAAAACGTACTAAATATATTATTATAACTTCTACGCTTTTTTTTATGAAAATTATTAAAGTGGATAGTTCATCAAAAAACTTAAATTCTTTCATGATTTACTCACCCCCAAGAACAACAAAAAAACAATAATCTTTCCTACTATGTAGTCAATGATGCCCCGGTAATGTTAGTTGCTAACATTCTTCCAAATACAGTATCTCTTTTTATTCAACCAAACAAAGAAATGAATACAGGTTTGGAACAACTAGACAGACAGAATTTTTATTTGTTGGTTGAACTATACCTTTTAAGAATGTTTAAATGTGTTCACTGAAATGTATTTAGAAAATAATTTACGCAGTGCACACACATGTGATAGACGTTTTCAAAAGGTACATTTTCTTTACACACACGATTTTCAGATGAAAAATCACATTCTAAAGTTTCACAGGGCATTGAGACGAAGAAAATATACTGCAGGAAAGAATATGGTCTGATGTAAAGAGAGCAGCAAGGACACAACAATGACGGACTGTAATAGAACAGCAGTGGAGGACATAAAGTAGATTAGAAGACCCTGAGAGACGTGTGAGTTAGTTAGGAGAGGTTTCCCGTGGAGATAAGAGAGCGGTGCTGGCTCTCCTCAAACGAGATTTGGAGATTCTGAAATTACCTTATTAATATAACAGGGTAAGAGGGATGAAATTTGTCGGTTCATTAGGCGCACCGAGAGAAATGGACAGGTGAGAAACAGAAGAGACGGGCAGATTCATTTTGTCCGAAGTAATAAACATCCAGCTGGAAGTCCTTAAATCTTCTTTATATAGCAGATCTTTTACATTTGTCTGTGAATTATTAAATAGCAGAATAAATGGTGGCTATTTTAAGGGCTGCTTTAATTAAATTATGACCCAACTAGGGAACAAATTTAGCCTCTCCTGAAGCTACTAATGTAGATTTGGGAGCAATATTTTAAGACAGACAGACAGACGGACAGATAAGTGAATGGATGGATAGATGGAGAGGGAAAATAGAGAGATGGATGAGCTTTTGTCTTTTAGATTAGTCTCGTCTGTCAGAGGTCATTGCACTGTTTATTCCTGTGCATACAGCTGAGTGAATGTAAACAAGGGAATGGTTTATGTTTCTCAATTCATTAATTGGAGCTTGTTTTGCAGGCTGTGTTTAATTTGGTTGGAACAACATGTTTACATTTATAAAATGCCAATAATAAAAGCCAATGTAGCGTGTGCTCCGTGTCATTGCTTTGCCAGAGGTTAGACTTTGAAAATGACAGCTTTTGTAAAGTCTTTGTTGGTTTTTGGGGTCCATGTGCATGTTTGTTTTGTATGAGTTTATACATGTGTTATTTTCATGGCTATTTAAAGAAGTGTTGTTCTGAGAGAATTGAGGCGTTGACATAAATCTTCGAGCAAAATAAGACCCAAAGATTCATTATGATGTGCAATATGTGGAGGCGCTTAATTGCATTTGTTAAACAGTATGAATATGCATTTACATTTAAGCCTCTGAATACGTTTCTAATAAAAATTCCATAGTGATCCTAATGAGACTCCCTAATATTCATGAAAATAGGGTGTCCTTCCCAAGATCAGTCATAGGCTAAATTTATGTTGCTATTCAGCACTAATTGGCCTCTCATATTTGGGCACTTTGAAGATAGACGGCTCAATTATATAAGCCGGAAAAATGATAATAACCCTCTTTGGTTAACACAGGGCAGACATAAACCCTCAACCAAACTTTGATTTGAGGTATAAATGAATATGTTGCATATTAATGGTTATAATTGTGCTAGTCAATAAAACATCAATAAAAGGCTCCAAATAAAAAATGCATCTCATAAGTCCTTCATTTGCATTTATGTACCAGACACTTTTATCCAGAGCGTGTTTGTCAGCATATGTCTGCATTCCTTGGGAATTGAACACATGACCTCTGTCTTTCCTACCTGATACAGGAACGCATTTAAATGTCTTGTTGACTAAATTGTATTGAAATGGTGCTTTGGCATTCATTAGGAATTGGAAATAAAACTACTGTACTAATGACACTGTAGAATGTTTTAATGTGTATTATATTAATATTCATTAAAGTCTTAAGTAACGGTTGACCAATATGAGTTTCTCAATAGCTGATGTCAATACATTTCTAAAGCACAAGCTGTCTGCTTATATATACTAAGTAGGTGAAAATGTACAGTCAGCTGATCGTATCATAAAATAAACCCCTTGAGGGGTTCTCATTTCACAACAGGGTCCTGATTACTTTGTTGGGTTTAATGACTGACAGACTGCACATTAACCCAGTTAACACACTGCATTTTTCTAAAAAATATAATGAATGCACATAAAATAATAGATTTGGAATTTATATGTGAAAAGTGTTAAAGCACAATTATGTAGGAATTTTGATGCAAATTATTTTAGCACAGAATGTTGTCAGATTAAAGTATTTCAGAGACCTGTATACAATATAAATGAATAACTGCAAATAAAACACCTTTTTATATGCATTATAATTACAATTACAATGTTTGTTAAATATTCTGCGTATTCAATCTTCAGGTGCCTTCAAGGTCATGAGTTTGATTCCCAATCCTAAATGCCCTGTATGCCACTTTGTAAAAACACTTACTGTAGTGAAAGCACCTGCCAAATCCATAAAAGAAAAATGTTTACTATGTTTATTATCAGTTTTTAAGACCTAACACTTTGCGGATGCCAGTAACCTCAAAATGGCCAAATCGGCCAATTACTTGACCAAGCAATGTATTGGTCCATCACCAGCCTTGCTCCAGAACAGTAAAGGATAAGCCAGTAGCCTGCGGGGGTTTTTGGCCTAGAGACATGAAGAGAATAGGATGAGAGGAAATGGTATTAGCGGGAGTGGAGCTGGAGGATGGTGTCACTGTCTAGTGATGAACAGCAGTAGATAAGAGTTGTTGTGGCAGTATAACACTGTTCTGTTAGAGAGCTGACTGGGCCCTTATTCTAAACCCACAGAGATATTTTTCTCATCTCATTGCAGCCACACACAGCAGCCACACACACACATCCCCGTGTGCACCATAACACATACACCCCATGCACCCAGCTTTTTCCGTATCCTATAATCCATTAAGTAGCACTAGCAGTTCTTTTCCTCACTTCCTCTTCCTCCATGTCCAGGCAGTACAGCATGACCTTCTTTTTATCTCAAGGACTATGAACACGTTGAAATCAGATAATCTTATACTGTTGCAGTCCTCATATTCTAGTACGAAAACTCTCTGTTCTCTCTGACACTTCAAATATTAGCCTACATAACTTTTATTAAAATAAAAAAAATTGTACGAGGCAGCATGTTTATCTGAAGATTATATTTAATAGAATAACTTAAAGGGACAGTTTACCCAAAAACCTTACCCTCCTGCCACTTCAAACCTGTATGACTTTCTTTCTTCTGTAGAACACAAAAGAAGATATTTGGAGGAATGTTGGTAAATGAACAACGGCGGTTCTTCAAAATACCTTCTTCTGTGTGTTTTAATTCCAAATTTGATTGGTTCAGACATCTTAAGGGGCGTTTTCAAGCTGCTTCTAAATGTAATTGTCATCATTCTTCAAAGGGAGACATTTTACGTATCTACATGTCACAGTTTCTTATTTTTAGGATTAGTGGTGTCTCAGGCAAGACACACATTTTAGTTCTTTCTCAAAGACGGACTGAGACACTCACTCCTATTATCTCGCCCATTTTTGCTTTGTCTCTCACACACACTCACAGATCCTCTCAGCTCACATACGAGCTCCCAAGTTTCCAGCCACTCTCTCTCCATCTCTCCATCACACGATACTTTTAGCTTCGCCCATTATTTTCTCCACTTTTATTTCCTGGCTCACTTTGAACATATTTTCTTTCCTCGTGCTTGGATGTGAGCTCTGTCTTTTGGATGTGATTACAACGCTCTGCCATTATACAGTTTCACAATGCACTGCTTTCCTGTTTCCCCTAACAGATACTTCACCAGTTTATAATGTAGTCTTATTGGCTGTCAGTATGCTAATGCAGTGTCAGAGTGTGAGATGATGTGCACATGTGACACGACGCATGTAGTGTACACCTACCAGCTGACATGAAGGGATTGAATGTATTTTGGTGTGCAGCTAGGTTTGGTTAAAGCAAATGCAAGGTATTTCCTTTGTGTTTCTTTTAACATTACTGCTCTGCAAAAAAGCAAAAACAAAATTTCTTAGCATTTTTCCCTGGTTTTTGAGTATAAATATCGCAATATTCTTAAATTAGGATACTTTTAATTAAGAATGACAAATTGCATAATTACTACTGCAAGGGCGCACCCGGGTTCGATTGACGTCAGAACTCGGTTCGTTTGGATGATGTGAAAGCTGTCTTCCGAGCCCGGGTGCACACCCGAGTCCGCTTAAAAGGGACGTCTGGCCAACATTAAGGGCGTTTTCAGATTGGGCTTGTTTGCTTGTGGCTGGGGAGAGTGCGTTTTTTCCCGGTGCCCCTTGCAGTGTTGGTTTGGTTTCACACGCAACTGGATTCTGTCGAATCCTTTCATTATGTCTTGCAACCAATTAGCAGTTAGCAAGTAGCAAATCATATGTCACAGTACTTGAAGCATGCTAAATTGTGATAGGTAATTTCTGGTCATGACTAAAATCAAGACACGACAATGTTAAGGAACAACTCTTCTATTGGAGACTGACGTCATTATTTCACAAGCATATTTTCTTAAGAAATGTATTTTCAAAATTTGTAAGCTCATTTATTTATGCTTTATCCTTATATTTGAGCTTTTCTTGAATAATGCAATCACATTAACCAAGGTTGATATAAAATTATGCTGTTATGCTGAAGGACATGAGTTCAAATTAAATCCAAAATGGAGCTCCTAGCATGCCCTTCAAACAGGATAATAGATGCAAGCTGCATGGTCCATTATGACGGTTTGCACGGTTATCCATTTTAGCTGAAACGTGCTCGTGGGAACCATACCTCAAGGGCTAGTCTCTCTACCTTGTGGCTCAGAGCACACCAAAACTAACCAGCTGCTATCGTCAGCTGCGCCAAAATGGGTTCTTCGCTCCTTGGCGCTCTCAGCATCATACTAAACATAAAAAAGCCATAGAGGATGCAGGGAGGGGAGAGGCGTAAAAGTGGGACTGGCTCCGGGATGATGTAGAACAAAGCGTTCCCCTTTGACAGATCAGTATCCCAGACTTCAAGGAAAATGATTGTTTAGGGCAGTTCAATGATGCTTGTTTATCTAAATCCGCTGTGATGAATTAACCCTGTGTTCACAGAAGGTACATGGCATGCTACTATAAGAATACGAAATTATACAGCAATATTGTTTCTGTGGGTTAAGGCTCGGTGAGTTACAGTAGGGGATTTAAAAATTTAGTTGACTAAGTATTAAAACGATAGTAGTCAGGGAAACATGCACATGAACACACATGTATTTATCACTTTGATGCTGCATTGCATTATTTTCTCTTATTTATTCATATAGTTTTATGTGAATTATAGTTTTCTATGCAATGTCTTGTTGTCCTCATTATTAAATAGCCATCCATTGTATAGAAATGAATAATAATATTAAGAAAAATTACATTACGCTAGATCGACCTTTAATATTTGGTGCATCATGACAGTCTTCATTCACTCTTTTTTGGTTGTCCGATACAAATGATTTTGTCATGTTTGTCTATTTTTTTTGCCAATGTCTATGATAATTTAATGCTTACACTGAAAAATGATCATCAATAAATGATCAAAATCAAATGTGGCGGGTGAGTTCTACAGTCTGTAATTATGCTGTTGATGAAAGTCACAGGCTTACATGACTTACAGGTATCTGCTCTTGTGTTTCATTTAAATTCAGCCTCTTGTTCTATTCCATTTGGCTGTCTGGATCTAAATTTGGCAAACACCTCCATTTTCTCTCCCCCATTCAGTTATGTAACATGTCTTTTTTCCTCTACCCCTTGTCTGACAATGCATGTAGAAACACCTTTAACATCCCAAAACAAAATCTATTTTTAGATGACTTGAAATCAAATCAACTTTCATTGGATTTGATTGTATCTTAACATTTACATTTATGCATTTGGCAGACGCTTTCATCCAAAGCAACTTACATTGCATTATATCATACATTTGATTATGACTTCATGCAATCCCTGCGATCGAACCGACGACCTTGCCGTTTCTAGCGCCATTGCTCTATCCACTAATAAGATTCAAATGCATTTGATTGGATACATTTCCCCCACAGAGGAGTCAAATTTTAAATAACTTTGATAAAATAACCTTATTGATGTCCTTTCTCTCTCTCTCTCTCTCTCTCTCTCTCTCTCTCATGCATCATCTCTGGCCCTCAGCAAAAGCTACTGCACTCATGCAATTATCATAATTACTAACGACTTTGCAGTCTGGTGCTGAGTGTTCACCCGCACACGCACTATATACATTCCCTTGCTTCTTTGTTCACAGAGAAGTAAACGTACACTTTTGTTTTGCTAATAAAATGAAGATGATTTATAAAACATAAATTATGTTATTGTAACAGGAGAATTGATGGTTGCGTCAGGTGAGGTTCAAGTAAAAACCTCTGCGATTGTATTTCAAATGTCTCGTGTTTGATTAGCTACTGTAAAAGACAATGTAAGTCGGCAACGTGTGAGCCCAGACGTCTTGGGCTTTTATTGATGTCTTTTAACTGATTCTGCAGAACTGCATTCTGGAGACATTTCTCTCACTGCTCTCACTGCCAGGAGGCTTTTAAAACAATGTATTCTAACAAGGAATGTCCAACCAATTTAAGATTAAACATCAATTGATTTCAGTGTTTTTCCTTAATTATATGGGAATAGGAGGGTACTACTTACATCTCGAACTGCGCACAGAAACGCGCTTGTGTGCGTTCTCCTGACGTACGGAGGTTGAAATATGTGTTTGGCTTCTCTGGTGTGTGTACGAATGAATCAGGCTGTTACAGTGCAATCATGATAAGAGGAATCTGAAAGGAATCGATAGGGTGGTTGGGGTGGAGGTTGTATTAAACTGCGCATGGATATTGGTCAGTCCTACATCTAAGTGCTCAATAGAGAGAAATATAGGACTGCTTGGACAGCCTAATTAAATTATACAAAGAAAAGCAATGTTGTGTATTGTGTTACACCTTTCTGACACCATAACACATAAAGCCTTTATGAATTGATATGCCTGTGTCTGTAGTTTTGACGTAGAACTACAATCAAGTTTATTTGGGCTGCTATTGAGCAACTACATAAAAAAGTAATGTAATTGTTATTTAAATATTGAAGTTGATCTGTCAGGTACGATCTCGATGGAAATTTCAGTTCTTTATGTCTACACATAAAATAGGTATGTGAGGTAACCTGCAATTTCATGTTTTAAACAGAGATGGCGATATTCAGTAGAGGCTTACTAACGCAAAATGGTCAACACAATCTCACGGCAAAAACGTAACTATTTTACAATGTGGCTAATTTTAACTAATTCGTATGATCTCATTCGTACATTTCAGTACTATTTGCTTTCACGCTAGTGACGTCGGGGTTAGAGAAGGGGTGGTGATTCAGAATTTCTTTTTTGTACGATTCGCAACGTACAGAGTCTAATAAGTATGTCCAATGTAGTGCCACTATACTCTGAATAGTAGTTGCACGTAACAAATCATAGCTTGGCATTGTCTTCTCAACTAAGGGCTGAGAGCACGCCCTCACATATGTTCTGCTTTAATTTCCTCCTAACACAAGAAAGAAAAAATTGTGTTTTCTTACAGTAAATGAATAAGAGTTAGTGTATGTACACATGTTTACACTTGTGTCATGTAGCAATCACTCACACACATGAGTTAACGTAGTGTTACCGGATATATGCCGGTTGACTCATGGCTTTTCAGAAAAACTCTTACTTTGTAACTTTTTGTTTAAAAAAATCTGTAAATGGTCTAGATTAGTACACATTGAAATAGAATATTGAGGTTCAGGGTTGCATGATGTCCTTCAATGTCATGGTATTCTGTGTATAGACAGCAGACAAAGTCAACTGTTCTGTGTATGATGGTGTGTGTGTGTGTGTGTGTGTGTGTGTGTGTGTGTGTGTGTGTGTGTGTGTGTGTGTGCGTGCGTGTGAAGGAGAGGGGACAGTAGCAGGGTAGCAGAGAGCCGAACACACAGATGGTGCTGTGATGCCTCACGGGCACATGCTACTTTGTACTTTTCCACCTTCCTCCTACACAGTCGCACACAGAAAACCCTGTTTGCTTTGGATTTTGTCACACTGGTGCTTTCAGCAGAAACACAACATGCTGTTAACCTTAATATTTTTTTATATGCTTGGTAAATCATATGCATGATGGAGCAAATGTTTGAAGAGAAGACCGGTGTAACGTCAGCTAGTAAAAAACTCAACTTTTCTTTGCAGAAATTATGCATACAGAATTTACAACATGGGAGAAAATCACAACATTCAACCGATCAGAATCGATGAATGGATTTATTTTGCAGTGACTGTTTGATTATTGGCTACATTATCCCGCTTATTACTCTGCTACTTATTGAATGAATAAATAAATGTACATGAAGTAGTATGGAGAAAGAGACCGCAGAGCGATACGAAGACATGAAAGTAACAATTATGTCGAAAATCGAGACAAAGCTTGAGACAAAACTTATTTATACAGTGAAGCACACACACATTCACATTCTAAAATACTCGATTGTGATTGGTCAGTCGTGCAGTCCAGCTGTATGATATTTCTCAATACGACTGCTTTAAAGATTCACATGAGAATAAATGATCAACACGGTTTGTGCCAAGCACAATGTTTTTGTGTAGTGAATTACAGGCTCTGTTTTTAATTGCGCTGAAATCTTGTTAATGGGTTTATGTGCTTAATGGCTGTACATTTCTCATATTAAGCAGGCTGATATAATATTTGGCACAGTGTTTGTTCCATATGTTGATACATAACACTTTTTCTGTTAATGCATTTGTAAAAGTGTTCCTGTTCAGCCTGTCATGTTAATAATATTGTTTGGAATGCATTTGCATGATCAGGATAATTTTGTTAAGTTTGATACATAGAATCCAGTGGTACTATACATGTCTGTGCTTTGCTCTTGTATGTGAGGAGGTGGAGGATACTGTTTGGCCCGCTTATCTCTTTTCTCCATCCTAACACTCTCGTTCTGTTGCTTACTCGTTCGTCACTCAGTCATCCTGTGTCCCGATGACATTCAGAGATGATGATGAATCAGAGTGAGAGTGAGAGAAAGGAATATATCAATGAGCAGGCTTGTGGGGAAATAATATGTATTATGCTTGAAAAACCAACATATCTGAAAAATATCAAGGATATATGTATAAAGTTTTACACAAAGTGAGGAGAGTTGATATTGGAATGAGTGAAAGCGAGCATGAGAGTGAGATTTGGCTGTGAGGATGAAGAGAACGTGTGTTCTGTGTTATTGAGTTTGAAGAAGGTGGGTGTTTTTTTTTTTGCTTCAAGTAGAAAGAGTATTTTTAAATGTAGACTTGAGAAGAGACTGTCTCTCTGTTTTTGTGTGTTTCGGGAAAAACAAGGAAGCATTAGGCATCCCTGGCTAAAATCCGATACCCACTGTGCTTTGTCATTTCTATCTGAAGAATAACCAGTACTGTTTCTGTAACAGATCATTATACATTTGCTAAATATTTGTCTTTCCAAAAAACTGTATTATCCACAAGAAAAAGGATTGTGCAGATGATCCAAATTTTTCTAAATTGTGCTATTGTTTTCTTTTTTATTCTCCTTGTAGATCACCAAGCAGCAGTTGCAGACCACTAAGGATCGCTTTGAGTCTTTTCTCAAAGGAGACACACAGATTGTGGCAGATGAAGCCTTCATCAACGCAGTTCAGAGCTACTTTGAGGTGAAGTATCTTAAACTTAAGTGAGGACTTGTTAGACTATTTTAGTTTGGTGTTTGATTTGAAAAAATTCAATGCAATGGAAATAATGCAGTGATTTCCATCACAGTCGTAATCTTTCATAACTGTTTTAGGGTAATATGCATGAATTCATGCAATCTTATTGCTGTGCTTTCAACTCAATGATGGATAGGTTTAGGGATAGTCTTCACACTTGCTTTTTTGTAATCATATATTTTACTTGTAGAATTCACAGTGTATGATTTATACGAAATCACTTACACATAAAATACTAGGTATGTTCATTGTTAATCCGTAAATGGTATTTCATGTTTTTTTATATGTACGTGCCCTCATAATCTTAAAGTCCCAGTGAAATAAAAAATGACAATTCATATTAATTTACTAAATTATTTACTGCGTTTTTATTTAATAGCTTACCAATGTTGGTAATTTTCTTTTTAAAATTCATGTCCCCTTATAATCTTCGGTTAAAATGCACTTCTGCATTTTCCTGAAATGACTATCCAATGGCTGCCAGTTTCATTTCAAAATCACTGCAAAAGCTGTTGTTACACATCCAATCAATTCGCAGTTATAATCCAAACCACGCCCACTAATTTTCTTTGAAATTCCTTTTCACTCGGAAATGTGTCAGAATAGGGAAGTCAAAACGATCGCAACTTCCTGTTCTCAGGGACTTTAATATAAAGCGCTAACCTCTTCTCCCCTCGAAACAACCGCTCATCACTTCTGGTCACGAGGAATGGTTTGAGGGTGGGGCCTCAATGACTGAAAAAGCAAACTGAAAGTAAACCCCAAGTTTTTTTCTTATTCACTCTTGGGGTATTTTGATATCATCGCCTGTCTGATCTTACTGTGCCGCATGAAGTCGAACAAGCCTATTCAAATCTCCCTCCATTTTGTTAGTAACGCCCAACTTTCAACGATGCAATTAGTTCTCGATGGACAAAAACAAGTACTTTTTTTCCTCATTTCAGAAGCTTTTTCAAGTTTCTATATGAAAAAGAAGGGATCGCTACTTCAAAATTTTTCTTTATTATGTATAAAATATATAGCAGGGCTCCAGACTGCGACTAAATGGTCACTCACGTGTCACCAATGTTTCCCGCTCATTGTTATAACATAACACAAGGCTTTTCATTTAGCTTTAATGTGTAACACCTTAAATATATACTTTGTATATACATATACTTGTTGGATTAAGTCTCTCTATTTAGCACTAATCAATAACAAAGCTTTTGAAATAAACAGAACCAAATCTGCTTTCATCAAGAAACGTATTTGTCAACAGGTAGTGGTCTAGCTTTTGTTGAAACTAGTAACTTTGTATTAGCACCTATTGTACTATTGGTCTTTGTATGACATATCGCTTATTGCTCCCCGAACTCTTGGTGCCCAGTGTAGTGTATAGAATTTCAACAACTATTGTCCAAGATGTCCTCTCTTCTAACCTCCACCCTCCCAAGATATTTGAGCAAATTCAGTCTTACCAAAGATCAAGGAGGTCTGATGTCTCTTTTTTGAGCCAATCACTTGGGCCCTGACTGTCCTGTGACTGTTATGAAACAACCGGTTTGACATCTCAACACAAATTGTAGTCATATGTTAGGCATTTTATAAAAGCTATAAAATATTTAAATACCTTATGGCAATGTAAGTAAAATTTGTTGTGTTCTATTGTGTGAAGAAAATGAAGTCTGGCTGAACCTGAGTCCAGGTGATTTACCAAACACACTTTTTCCTGTGATTTCATCATATTGTCCTCGGGTGTAACGTTCACGGATTTCATTACCACAAGTTTAGTTTTTCTGCTGTCCATTTGAGGTCAGGGCACAACGTTAACCTCTCCTTCAGGCCATAAGCTCAGGAAAAACAGACGATAAAGATATGGCAAAGCAACCACTTGATTATTCTACAGTGTGTATGACACGCATCCAGATGTTGTTACCGCACTGCCAATTAGACGAAACATTTAGATGATGGCACGCCTTTGTATAAGTGAATTACCATAGAGTGCTTAAACAGCCCTTCAGGGGTGGCTCTCCTTAGCTAAAAACACATCTAAAATTCAAGTGTTTACACATGCTATGCGAAAAGATTGCTATGCTAATGTGTTCGAGGATTGAGGTAAGGTCACCGCATTACATCTTGTTGCTAGGGTTTGGGATGCTAAATAGCTGAGGGCTACCGCCGATTTGCAAACTTTAATTCTTATTCACTTTGTTTAATTGTCATTAGAGTAAACATTTATAATCTTTGTGCCTGTGGCAGTTTAAAGTTTTCAAGACTTTTTTTATGTAATCACTAACTGAGAACTTTATAAATGAATAATATGCACATGCACTCATGCAGTAAATACTTATTTTGTACTGTCTGTAGTGTATAAGTGTCACATGTAAGTTATGAAATATTATATGATATTTGTCACGTGAACTGCTTAACATTTTTTCTTTGACTTTGGATTCTTAAGGTCCAATGTGTAATTTTTTGGAGGATCTTTTGACAGAAATGCAAACATAACACTTCATTATGTAAGGTCTTTATACACCCCTGAAGACAAAAAAATAAGCTTTTTCTATCTAGATACACTACGCCATACATGGAATTCGCCCTGTTGTTTATACAGTAGCCCTAAATAGACAAACTGCTCTACAGAGCGTGTTTTGTAATACGTTATCTCCTTCGGCAAAGAAGCGAAAACTTGACGACATCTTAGTCCTGTGTCAGCCACCATATTGCTTCACAGGCGAGGGGTGGAATGAGCTGTCGGTTGCAATTCCCAACCTCAATAGGTACATTTCATATACTGGACCTTTAAATGACGAATCAGACTGAATATACTGTAATCATTCCTATCTTAAATCTTAAAGTTTCTCAGGATCTCACAAAGGTTTCAACGTCAGACTGAAGTCATTGCAAGGTCTGTTTGCAGAACAGTTAATTTCCAAATCAGTTTGACATAACAGGCCACAGGCAGAGAAGTCCACAGTGAATTGCAACCTGGATTTGAACCAGATAGCAATTTAGAGCTCTATTTGTCTTCCTGAACTGAGAAGGATAGACAGGCTTTTAAAAGGAACAAAGAAGAGCAGCTGCCAAACTTCCAATTGTTGAGGAACGGCATAAATCACATTTTGCTTGCAAGTAGATGTGAAATGCTGCAAGTGGGACCAGAGAGGTGGCAGTTGGATCACAGTCAGATGTTTTGGTTTATTCTCAATAGCCATTTCAGTTTGGCTAAAACATAAAAAAAATCACAAATGTTGCTCTGATTTGAATAAGCAAAGATGCACTGAATAATTTAGAGAGAGGAGCATGTACAAATATAACACTTCTGTCCACACTCATCACATAATTTTAAAGCTCTAAAATTTTACAGTTGCCATTGCCGTCCACGGCTTTAATGCCGTTGGTTATATTACTGCAGTATATCACTGTAGAGGATGTCGAATGTATCACACATAGAGTATTAAAGAAAAGCACCGAGGCATAATTTCTTCCAGCAGACTGGACTGATTGAAAACAAGATGAGAAATGTTTTGAAGTCACTTAAGCGAAACATTTTGAAGGTCAGAACAATTTTTTCCGCTTTTATCAATGCTTTTAATTATGCATCTACAGGTTTTTCTAAAGAGCGACCGTGTGGCTAAGATGGTCCAGACGGGAGGTTTGTCCGCCATGGACTGCCGCGAGGTGTTCAAGCGCCACATCGAGAAACGTGTTCGGAGCCTGCCGGAGATCGATGGTCTCAGCAAGGAGACTGTTCTGAGCTCCTGGATGGCGAAGTTTGATACCATCTACCGTGGAGACGAGGATCCACGCAAGGCACAGCAGCGCATGACGGCCAGCGCTGCGTCTGAGCTCATCCTAAGCAAAGACCAGCTCTACGAGATGTTCCAGCAGATCCTCGGGATCAAGAAGTTTGAGCACCAGCTTCTGTACCAGGCCTGTCAGGTACAGAAACATTTAACCATATAGGGAAAGGGGTATAAAAGTAATGATGAAAATGGAACACGAAAGGGGAATTTCAACTCCCCAAATTCACATTTCACATGAATTCTTTATACTTTACACCTGCAGTAGGAGAAAGTCTTTAGGCTCCAAAAAAGACCCAAAGGGTAGAGCCTTACCAAAAGTTCAGTTCACACCACGACCATTAACAAGTTGCAGAGTCACAATCTTTTGGTCTTCATATTTTAGCTGTTGTTTTCCTCGGCTGTGTTGAGAGAGATCTCATCTGAGCAGCACCCTCCCATCCCGCCAGCCAGCCATTAAATCTCTGTCTCAAATGTGCTTTGAAGATGACTAACCCACTTTTGCTTTGCTGGTAGCTCAGACTTCAGTGTGGGGAATTAGCATACAGTCTCCCCACGATCGGCGCTCAGAAAGCCAACAAAACCACCGCTAAAGTGACAGAAAATCAGGTTTAGTCAACATTGGTCTTAATGGATCTTAGATAGCTCAGATGAGATGTTAGTTTACATGGAGCTCTTACTTAGAGACCATGTTTATTTCCTCATCCAAATTAATTCTCCTTCATTTGTAAATACGGGTGAATAGGCATTTGTTGAAAGCACTTAGGGGATCTATAACATTTCAAAAAATGCTTTCAGGGAGAAAATCGTTAATAGGTCAGCTGTAAAAGTGTCATCATGATGGACAGAATGAGAATCTAAAGAGGAAGTTCAGCATAAAAATCTGCTCGACGCTGACGGTGCTCGTGTCAGAGGTGTCAAAATATCACAGTGCTGGCAGAGGCAAAATTGCTGCATCTGCTGACAAACAAGCCCACAACAACCGGCATTTTTTACCATTTCCATTTGACAAGTAGAGGTAGCGATAAAGCGATGTTGCCGTGACAACCAAACAATGTTTTCCTATGATTTTCTGAAATGGTCAGGTTTTTGTTTTATCAATTGCAGATGGTACCTACGTAGGAAGGTACTAATCTGATAAAAGTAACTTTTTAGTAAAAATCAGCACTATTCGGACAAGATTAATAAACACGTTTGAAAATTATTAACAGAGGACACAGGACGAAACCACATCCCATGCGTTTGAACAAGAGTAAAAATGTAAATGATGTGTGAAATGAGACTTATAAATGTAATAAAATAAAAAAACGGCATGTATTTAATTCTGGATTTTGTCTTGGACGTTTGCATTGATATTGATTTGATTCTCTTTTTACCCCGAAAGCGCTTATAACAGTTAACCCAAAAATGAAAATTCTGATATCATTTACTCACCCTCAAATTGTTTCAAATCTGTATGCATTTTTTTGTTCTGATGAACAGAGAAAGACATTTGGAAGAATGCTTGTAACCAAACAGTTCTTGGCCACCATTGACTCCCATAGGAGGATAAATTTACAATTTACAAAATTAAATTTAAATTTAGTCAAAAGTGCCCCAGAACAGTTTTGTTTCCTACGTTCTTTAAAATATCTTCTTTTGTGTCCATCAGAACGACGAAATGTCTCTTACTATGGTAGTCAATGGTGGCCAAGAATGTTTGGTTACAAGCATTCTTCCATATTTTGTGTTCATCAGAACAAAGAAATGTATACAGATTGGGAATAACTCCAGGGAGTGTAAATGATGACAGGATTTTCACTTTTTGATGAACTATCCCTTTAAGTGTGTTACAGAACCATCTCTCTCACCGCCTCCATTATTACAGGTTTATTCATCCCTAGCTGTTTAGATGAACATGTGAAAATGTGCATTGGCTGAGGCCACTCCACATCAAACCAAGCATATTGTGCCTTTGTAGAAAAACCAAAATCATCTTGTGCTCTTGCAGTTCATCCTCAGGAAGGACTTTGCTGTGTGGGTCGTGAAAGGCCTTGTGTGGGAAGCGTTTTCTCTTCGGCTGCCAAAAGAACGTTTCTTACACCACCTGTGGTGTATTTAATGAAAGCACAATCAAACGTAATTGGCAGAATTGTCTGGCACACCATATTAACGCAAATAAATTAGGACCTATTTACCTCTGTCTGGTTCCAGTACATGTACTTCAAGAACATGTGACAGGTGCACATTTATGCTGCATATTTCAGTGAACATGCAAGCCATTTAAATTCAGAGCCAATATTTGGCCATTTCTGTATAATAAACAGAATCCTTTTAAAGGAAGTCTGTCAAAGGAGGATGAATGAATATGAATCAGCTTTGCTCTCTGGTTATTTTGCCGCGCAATGGTTAATGAACTATGGCGGCAGGAGTGTTTCTGCAAATGGTGTCGGTGCCAAAGCGAAAGAAAACTAAATTTTAGTATACCATATAAAACTACATTTTGGTAATCCTATGATTCCTAATTATATAAGTATAAGATTTATCGTTTTTTGAATTATGGGAATATTATAATGATCACTAATAAATATATCTTTACTGCCTAAATCGTCTGCTTAAATCGCATAATGATAATAGAAAACCGAATGTGCTGAACACCATAGGTTTAGTTAGTGCCAGCTCATAAACCGGCCCATTCGCACTCATTCCCTGCAGTCATAAATAGATTCTTTCTGAGACACACACCTCTCAAGAGCGGCTGATTAAATTACCAGACAAACCTCAACAATACTATAGCCTTTCCTGTTTATTCTCTCGTGTTGTCTCTGTTCTTTGTTGTTTAGGGCAATATTTATTTTGTCTTATGCACGTAATATACACATAATATTATGGACATAATATAACCTAGCATTGCCAAGCACTTTGCGTCACATTTTCACGTGTCTGAATAGAGATCCAGTGAAGTCTTGAAATGTGCAGCTCATATTGAGCTGCAAATTTGCAGGACATATTGATTGGCTCCTCATCCTCTAAAAATAGCCAATAGCATTTAGTTCACCCCACAGACTAGATTTTAATAAGAAGCCTCAAGTGCAGAATGATGTCATAAAAATGTTGAACGTTGATCCATCGTGGCGTAAATGAGAGAATAGTTTGAAATGCTTATATCTTTTAAACACCAATTTTGACAGCAGTTTATATACTGTAATGCATATCCTGACCCAGATAGCACTGGTACGTCTTTAAGATGTCTGCTGGAGATCTGGAAAAAATCTGCTGTGTAGAAACATTTGATAAACATTACGTAATGTAGAAAAAAGCAGTTTAACATACGTTCTCAATCATAAACGTCTTACAGACATCTTCTAGATGTCTATATGACATCTGACAGGAAACGTCTCAGAGATGTGCAGATGAGCAAAAAATGCAGACATTAAATAGACGTCTCAAGATGTATGTGTGCTATCAGGGTTAAGGCTAACAGATTCATACTAAATCCTAAAACACTTCAATTTTGATTACATGGGGATTTTACTTTTGTAAGTTAATAAAACAAGTTGTAATCTGTTGTTATTGCACTGTAGGTTTGAATTAAATGTAAACCTACTGAAACGTGTTCAAGTTTCCTCTGAGGTACACATAGGCCTGGTTGGAAATCACTATGTGGGAGACATGTATAATTGTAGTGTTTTTGAAATACAGGAAGACAACCTCTTTCTCTCTCTGTGAACGTTCAACATCTTTTATTTGTGAGGACAGTTGATTTGCATTTAAAATGCTAAAAACAATTGGAAGAGTTATTACAAATTGTAGCCCGGCAGCCCAGCTGACCCAACAACCCGAAGTGGTTTCTTAATGTGTATGTGTGTACTGCATAAATGAAACAGTAGCAGTGCAGACACTCAATGGAAAGAGAGCGAGAGAGGTCGAGAGAGGTTGGGTCATTGCAGCCAGTGACAGGAGCTGATTATGTGCTCGACTAATCAACAGCTCAGAATGAACCAGCAGGGTTACGGCACGCATACACACGCGCGCTGCAAATGATCATTCACACTTTCATGCTAAAAATGGATTTGTTCCTCATAATAATGTATATAATTGGATGTCTTTTTTTGAACAATTTGTCAAAAGTGTTTCTCTGCTTCTGGCCTTACAAGAAAGTTTGTATAGACAGTGGCGGAAAACATTAAGAGACCATTTCAAAGATATTTTCTGAATTTAATGTGTTTGAGTAAAATTATTCGTTTTGTTTTAATTCTGTGAACTATTAACAATATTTCTCACAAAATTTAAATACAAATTTTGTCTCCGTTTGCATTTATTTGCAGAAAATGAAAACTGGAGAAACAGGTCAAAATACAAGAAGTGCTTTGTATTTTTTAAGGTCTCAAAAACTGCATAGAAAACAAGTTTATATTTGATTTTAAGCAATACAATGTGATTCATGTGTCTTGTCATGCTGTCAGTATTTCACATTGCTGTTGGGTGACTTTATGTCACTGCTGAGCTTTGATTTTGTATAAATTAAACATACACTGGACTGGAATGGCACAATACATCTAGAAATGCAGATTAAAGGAAAATTTAAAGGAAAAACATTTTTCCGCGGCTGTTTCACAGATTCATTGATTCTCCTTTTTTTCACCCCACTTATATTTATACACGCACAAAAAATCTCTGTTACTTCCTATCTGCCGGATTGGCCAGCAGATCAATAATAAGTGAGGAAGATGTTCAGGGTTAAGAATATATCACTGGACAGCTGAAGGTCATACTGTAGGGTGCAATCACTAGACTGTCGTGTTATCTGTGCAGTTACTTCACACGGTATAACAGATGTCAATCTCCCATACGCACACAGTAGCCTTTAAGGAAGAGAGAAAATCAAGACGGGGGGGTTGTGGGTTGTGATGGAGAGAGAGAAACGCTGTGAACAAGAGTGGTGACGGAAGAAAACATTGAGAAAGGGGGGATGAGAAAAGTGAGCCTGAGCACAGTTTCTGCCATCAGCAAATCTAAATGTGTGAATGTATTATTGATGCAGTGAGTCTCTGTTAGGAGAAATCTAGGATAACAGCTGTCGGAAGCTCATTCGGATCGAGACCGTGTCTAATTCCATCAGGTTAACTGCACTGAAAGTGTCCATCACCGATTTAAAGCCGGTGCTAAATGAGTTGATGTTAGACATGAGACTTAAGAATTAAAAATAATTGAGGAGGATTCAAACTCTAATTAAGAGTCGTTGAATTTAATTTTAGTGTCTCGAGCAGGACTGAATAATTCTGTTTACTGCTTTCCACAGATAAACAACACAGCAACACATTAATTACTTAGACATTTGACTTTCTTTCACGTTTTATGACATATGTGGTGTTCATTTGTAGAAATCCTTTCAATAATGATTGCTCCAAATGTATAAGTTTTTCATGCTCATTTTTTACAGGTTGAAAAACATTTGATTTGGTTATAAATGTTCTGTTAAAAGGTTTGTGTAGTGTTAAAAACTGAAATAGGAATTCTTGGACCAGCGTTGGACCAGTTTTGTTTACATCTTGCATAGTCGTCTATATAGACGTGTCAGCAGCAACAATACAAACAAATGTTGACCCAAACTTAACCACTAAACTTAACCACTAGACCTCCGCAAAGAATCAATAACTGTTGAGTAGTTTTAGTGTAATTAAAAATATATTCATACATTTTTAGCTATATTATAACCACACACAGTCCGGAAGTCAATTTCAGACCAGGCGTGTGCGTCCGATAAAACCGTCTATACATTTAGAACTCAATCGATTTGATGTAAATACTTCTGAAGGCACTGCATGTTTTAATGTACGTCCATGTCATGCCAGACTAGAGCTGCAGCTGTTCCGTCTCTTAAATAAACGGAGATAAATAAATACACTAATCATGACCTCTATAAAGAAAAAGCCTGATACCTTAGCCTCAATGTTTTGTTTGGCATCTACTATTAAAACTGGCTTGATGAAAGAGACGTTTACCTTGTACTAAAAGAAGAACAAAAACCTGCTGAATAAATCCTGCTTCTTTCACCTACAGTTTGCTTACTGTACATGCAGTCGATTCCTGGCCAGCTTTTTAGTCGTGTTGTGGATGCCTCCTGTCAATTATTTATAATGACCTATTTGTGAACGTTGAGAGCTACATGGAAATACTCAGGTGTCTCAGTTTCTGCGAGGCGGATGTCGTCTGTTACAGTTTAACTATGGCACACCCTCCTGCAACAACTCTGAGATAGCCTGGGAAATGATAAACTCTATAAAACATGTCATCAGGTCATCGCCGCACTGGTTACAGTATATGCCATCAAAGTTATTTTCCTTGTATTTTTTGGGATAAAAGAAACTAAAGAAAGACAATATGACAGATGTAAAAAGACCAAGGGATCATGTTTAATAATTTAACCGAAAGCTTTTAGTTGATCTGAGGGTTCTGCTGTATAAAACTCTAAACGTGAATTCTATTCCTTACCTCAATAGCATGCTGTCTCTGGATCTATTCTTAGGGCCACATGCACACACACTTTTATTTGCTGAGCCATGCTTAATTAGAATACAGCCCCTGGAGAGCGGAGCAGAAGATAGACAAGACTCTAAGGGACAAAGAGTCCCATGTGACAGGGTTCCCCACTCGGTAAAGACTGTCGCCATGGCAAGGGTTGCCGTGATGCTGTCGCCCCTTGTTTCTGTTAGGACCAGATCAGCAGAGTGACATAGACAGGAAGTGATGGGGACGCTTCGTATGTCATAACACACACTAACAGGCAGTGACACGCTCGCACACCCACGCACACTCAACAGAGTTATCAGGGGTGAAGAGATTATCTCTGTTCCAACACATCAGATTTACCTCCCCATAGGGGTTTTCCAGCTTTCCCGGACTCCATGTGCATGCTGATGTAGTTTATGCTTTACTGTTGAATTTATAACCCTATATTTATGTATGAGATGCTGTTGTATATTTGAGCAGTAGCAAAAATGGTTACAGATGGGAGTATATGGGTTTTTTAATGGGTGGTATGTTTAGTTTACAGAATTTTCACAGAAACTTGAAGGTGAGTCATATAAAACCAAAAATAAGAGAATAATTAAAAGGGCAATTTCCCCTTTAAATTGTACTCCCTCTTGCAGTGTTTTATACTAGTTTTTATTTTAAGAGATCTGCAAAATGTTTTAGTTTTTGTAAAAAAAATCATGTTTTCATTGTGCTATCATGGTTTTATTTTGTTCGGTGTATATATACATATTTGAACTCTTCATTTATATTTTTTATTCACAATTTTTATTTATATGTGATTATATATAATTATTCATATTCATTTATTAAATGTGTTTTTATCTTATACATATTTTTTTTTTATTTAATATTATACATTTGTTCGTTCATTCTTGCATTTTTTATTATTTTATATTATTACGATTATACATCATTGCATTTTTACAATAACTTATTTATAGTAACTTATTGCTTTTTAGGTATTCGTCATGAAAATTATGTCACACATTCTATGTGTTAAATTTTGGGATGGATTGATGAGATTTAAATGGATCCAAAATACATTAGAGGGCTTCGATTTAATTACATGCTATAATGAAGAACAGGAGCTTGCCCTTTCATCTCATTCAGGATGTGTGTGACCATTTAGCTCGTCAAAGTGTGACCCCAGTTATTTTACTCATGGGTTGAGGGGATGCTTTTAAAGGGGGCAGAATTGATCATCTGCCTTTCTGAAGATGTATAGACGGGGATGAAGCTTTGAAGTGTGATGGTAATGCAATGCATCTGTGTTCGCACAGTTGGATAATCTGGACGAGCAAGCAGCTCAGATAAGGAGAGAACTGGATGGGCGTCTGCAGATGGCTGATCAGATTGCTCGGGTAAGTCTCATCACTTGATCACTTACACGTGGACAGAGAAGCACTCGAGGTGCTGTAAACAGTACTGGCACCAGTTCCGTTGCATCTCCGCCAATTCAGTTTATGTTCCCAAATTTACTTCATAATTCAGACTGGCTGGCTTTGATTTTGCCAAATAGGACGTGGTCCTAAATCAATATATTTTGTTGGTCCTGGAACAACGTACCTGTCAAACAAATCACTTTGAAACAGACCACTTTGTTCTAAAAGTGATGTGGACATTTGGGCTGTTTCCGGTTGTGACGTTGCGAAATGGCTATGTTTATGAATATTTACTAAGCGCAAGTCATTTTACACGACCATTTACTGTTTTCATTAATAAAAACTATCTGATGTGATGATCGGGATGTCTGAAATATCCAAAATAGTAATTTCAAAAGCACAATTGTTCAAACAGCAGTTTTAAATGTCTATAATAGTTAATATATGAAATTGAAGATTTTCTTTGCTCTTTCATTCAGGCTGGCAAATTTCTCAAGTTTGTGTCAAAGGAGATGGAGGCTATGTATATTGAAGAACTGAAGAGCTCAGTGAACCAGCTCATGGCTAACCTTGAGAGCATGCCGGTCTCAAAGGGAGGAGAATTCAAACTGCAAAAGCTAAAGAGGGGACACAACACCTCCATCATTGATATGGGACAGGAAGATGAAAACCAGCTGTCCAAGTCTGATGTTGTGCTGTCTTTCACACTGGAGGTAGGAACCCTCAGCAGTGTTTTCATTTTGTGCTCAAAGCCTAGGCCCTATAATGACGGGGCCAACCTATAAGGCCCTAAATGAATCTGTGTTTTGAAGGACTCAAACGAGATAATGATTCAGTGAGTCAAGACACTTTCTGTCTTCTTGAATAAATCAGCCGTTTTGAACAAGTTTGTTCAATAATAGGGAGCCACAGAGATGACGTATGTTTGTATGAAAACCCTGGAAGCGTGTTATCACTTTAGGACTTCCGGTTCCATCGCACCAAAGTCTATGGGTTTTTTAGTTCGTTTTTGGTAAATCGCCCAAAATAAAAACGACTACTTCCTTTGGAGGGGACGTTAGACGTCATTACACATAGAGCTCACAAATAATGCAACATGGGCACAGATCTCTTAAAACGTAGATGTGGATTCGTTCCCGGAGTAATTACTTACCAGGGAACACATTTTTAATAAAGTTTGAAAGAGTTGGCGGAGGCTTGGTGGTGGTAACATTGATATCGAGAGACCTCAGTGTAGTCTGTTTATAGCATCTTGTCAGCTTTTTACTCCTGCCTATTGTATTTCGGCTTTCAAAGTAACAAATGTTGTGTTAATATGCAGAGCTTATCTTGATAAACAAAACGTGTAAACATCATAAACCTTTGTTAATCACAGAGCTTATTTTTTGCGAACTTCCAAAAGTCTATGGGAAAAATGCATTGCCTTTCGGTTGAGGGAACCACTGCAGTGTTAACTACCGGGTTGGTCTATAAACACACTTCATCTCTGCGGCTCCCTATTTACTGCAAAAACATTCCGCCACCAACTGCCCGTTTTAGTTCCGCATTTAAAGTAAGCCTAACATTTCCCTTTATGAACATTGCTGTATAAATTAAATTTGTTGCACATTTGAAATAGAAAATATTCTAGTGTACTTTAGTATTAACTTCACTCTTGTTTTACGTTAGCAGTAAATATTAAAGTATACTACATTATTTGCTACAATTTATCCAACTGCTATAGTTAATATATTCTATATATATATTGTAGTGTACATTATAGGGCTGCACTATTAATTGTAATTTAATTGCGATTATTGATCTTAATGCGTCATACAATTAACTGAGCATAATTAATGTGATGATAATGTTTTAAAAGCAAGCACAAGACTCCCGAAAAGGTCAGAAAATCATCGCAAAGCACCACTTTACAGGGAATAAAAAAGCACAGCATTGTTTTACTGCATTTGGACTATTTTCATACTTTTTTGAAAACCCAAAGGCAAACATTAAGGCTAACCAATGGTAATGATTTATTAACAAATCAAGAAATTAAAAATGAAGTAGAAAGGTTTCATTCCGAAGGTCACAAAATGTTCTTTTTTGTGGCGGCGTGTTTCATTGATTGATTGCATGCTTTGAAATACGGTGTTGAAGACGTTCAATGGCAGCAGATTATAGCATATTCAATGGCTACAAAGTATAGGCCTAATAAACATGCCGAGGTGAAATTCAAAACCAAAGTTCTGAACTGACAAAATAATCGTGCTGAAAATTTTAAGCAAATAAAAAATCGTGATTATCATTTTACCCATAATCGTGCAGCATTAGTAGCCTACATTATAATAGTTTCTATAGTAAATACAAAATGTTTCAATTATATTATTGTATTGTGTAGTCTATATGTGTATTAAATAAAACTGTTTCATTTTGTAGATTTCAATTAAGAACTTAGTATCGTGCACAGTATCGTGATACTACATTGTATCTTGATTCCTCAGCTGATACATGGGACTGTGATAACCCCCCTTATTTGTTATATATATGTTTTCATCATGAGATGAGAAAGTTATTTACATCATTTTTGATGATGTGTACAACGGCAGTTGACAAATACCGTGCATGTGTCCTATGAGAAAACAAACAATTAATAACATGTTATTTTAAATTACTAATATCAATATTTCTAACGTAAAATAGCATAGGAGAAATTTGTTTTCATTGTTAGTTTTTTTAAGTTCTAACACATTTATTGCTAACACATTCACAGTATATTTGGCAACTACCCATAATTCTTAATTCATTCTTAATGTTAAAATAGTTCAACCTATACCAGTTTTAGGCGATAGCTTCTTGCTTAACCAACTTTATTTAAATGACACACTTCACCTTAAATTATTGTTTGGGTTTATCTGGTGTTTAGTCATTTGTACTGTGGTGTAAATGGGATGACTTGAGTAATAATCTGTCAATAAATGCCTCTGGCCCATGTTATATGAAATGTAAAAAAAAAAAGTTTTTTTAATAAAATAAATAGAGTTTTACTGGCAGCTGTAATAGATCGCAGAGAGGTTGTGTTCATACATGTTGCATAATATAAAATTTCACCTCGACTGTCAGATCATACAGTAAATATCTGTTGGCAGTCTAAAGGTTGCCTTTCGTTGTTTTGAATTAACGGAGCTTTGATTGAAATTTAGAGTGTGAAGGAGTGATAAATATAGCAATATTATCAGCTTCACTGTTAGTTTAACACATGGCTCTGTGAGATTTTAATCTTTACCGGGGTTTGAAGCCTTGCTAATGCATAAATTATAGATAGGCTGCTAGACTGCAGACAGAAAGGGCTGTGGCATATTAAAAAAGGGTTATACAGTACTGCATTTTTGATAAATGATCCCAGAGAATATCGAATGCCTGTGAAAAATCTCTGCTCTCAGGTCCAAGGTTTTGCTTTAGTTAAACAACCCTGAGCCAGCTCGCTTTCAGGGCAGTTGATAATAATGTAGCAGAGCTTTAGGAGCCACAGAGGGCAGACGTGACAGTGTTTTATAGATTTGATAGACTGGGTTTGAGTCTTCGGAGTCTCTTTTGTTTTGGGGAGCCATAAGCTACTGTAGCAGAAGTTACAGGTGCTCTGGGTGTGTGGGTTGATTCAAGATTGTGTCAGAGTGTCAGAAACTGTGTTTAATAACAATGTGAAAGCAAGGGTAACATACAGTACTGTACTGTAACTATGGCATGCAAGTTATAATTTCTTATATAAGTGCTACAAAGTCCACCTGCCAGTGGAAACCAGATGAATGTTGTTCAAGGGATGAATGTTCGTCCTGTGCAGGTGGTGATTATGGAGGTTCAGGGTTTGAAGTCGCTGGCACCCAACCGCATCGTGTACTGTACAATGGAGGTGGAAGGTGGACAGAAGCTACAGACAGACCAGGCTGAGGCTTCCAAACCAACGTAGGCCAACCAATATTCTTTCTTCTATTGTTGTTTTAGTTTAATTTGGTATATATATTTAAACTAATGCTTATTCCATTTATATTGTTATAAAATTACATATAACATACAGCATGTGACCAAAATGCATCTTTTAAAAGGATAGTTCACTCAGAAATTAAAATTTTTATTTTTGGGTGAATTATCCCTTTAAAAAGACCAGTACATTTTTGAAAAGACATGAGCAAAATGTCGCTTCTGTTGGATTATCAGATGATGTAATATCAGATATCAGGTTATATTATGTATCAGTCACCACTTCTTTAGTAAAGTCAAAGCCCTCATTTTGCATTTAGAATGTGTTGCTTTACAATACCGGTCATAATGTTATGCAAATGCCTGTTAGTCCTTAGCATTATCCACCGGTGTGGATAACATCCATAACATGGAACGGTTCATGATGACAACACAGTTTCAGGTTCTATGTCCTCCACGTAAAATTCATCTTATTTGGCCAGGGGCTGATACTCAAGGGATGAGCACATGATGTGGTGCTATTTTTGGACCCCGCGTTCCATCATTGGATCAGATGCTAATTTACAATGAGCTAAAGAGAGAGGAGGGTGTAGTAGGCCGAGAGAGAGAGAGAGAGAGAGAGAGAGAGAGAGAGAGAGAGAGAGAGAGAGAGAGAGAGAGAGAGAGAGAACGGAATCATAGAATACGAGACACAGCCTCCATGTACTCTCAGAAAAGTAATCAGCTGTGAAGAAACTGATAAGGAGTTCGTATCCCAGTGGAGGTTCGAGAGAGAGGAAGAGAGAGAGAAAAATTATGACGTCACATGAGAATCAGCATTTAGATTCTATCATCATCACACGTTATGTGCAAGGTCACCTTCACCCACAAAGGAGGAAGACTTAGAATGAGGCATTATTGTGAAGGACATTTTTTTCCTTCCTATCTTCTTTCCTGCTAGAGCTACAGGATGTAAAATGTAAAGGGTATTTAACACAGGGCCGAAAAGCCACAGAACTAAACAATACAAATACTTTTTTATCACTCCATGCTTTCCACGTTGTTCTTCAAGTAATTTAAACAATGTAAACATTACAAAAGTCAATTTAAAAAATGTATCTCTATTACTGTAAAGGTCCAGTGTATGAAATTTAGCAGCATCTAGTGGTGAGGTTGCGAATTGCATCCAATGATTCATTCCACACCTCCCTTTTGAAGCACTATGGTGGACGTTTTCGCTTCTTTGTCGAAGGAGATAACATATTTACAAAATGCACTTGTAGAGCAGTTTGTCCCTTTAGGGCTACTGTAGTGTATGTAGATAGAAATAGCTCATTCTAAGGTAATAAAAACATAACACTTAATTTTATAAGGTCTTTATACACTTCTGAAGATATAGTTATTTACCTGTATATTATATTATATTGCATTTCTTTCAATAGATTCTCCCCCCCAAAATAATACAGTGGTTTAAAACTTAAACATTTTAATATATGACAAATTGCTTAATGTTGCTTTTGCTTAATAGCAAAATGTTGATCCCTTGGCACTTCTCGTGAAGAGGAGGGGTGTTACCCTGGTGTCCTGGCCAGATTCCCTCCAATGGCCCTTGGCAATCAGGGCCTCCTAATAACCCCACCCTCTGAATTGGCACTTTCTTTCTCTCTCTCCTCTCCACTTATAGCTGGTGTGTTGTGAGCGCACTGGCAACTTTGTACTCTGGCTGCCGTCGCATCATCCATGTGGATACTGCACAACAGTGGAGAGACCCCCTTCATATGATTGTAAAGTGCTTTGGGGGTTACAGCAATACACAATAAAGCGCTATATAAATGTATTATTCATTCATTTTGGATCACAGTTTTGAATTGATCCCTCAATTCGTTGACATTACTAACTTACACATTGTTTGCGATATTGAAGTTCAAATTTAAAGAATAATAGAATTTTGTCGTAAAACAAGAAACTGCTCAATTGATACAGTCTTTGGGAATGTTAATGGCCTCGAAAAATATAGTGATATTCACACAGTATTGTGAACATTTTGTGTAATGCCCATCCTGAATTTCTTTCCGTATCCGTTTCCCTGTCTTTCTGTTCTCCTGTATCCTTGATGTATCCGTAATTCTGATTCAGCGCTCCTTTGGTTTCTTAAATTTCACTTTTCACTTCTTTTTCAAGAATAAATCATTTAGCTCTTATAAAAGCCTCATGAGTGTGAGTCATGGAACTCGGTCTGTATTCATGCTGCCATCGCCGGCTGGAAACAGGGAGAATTGGCTCATTTTGGCAAAGCATAACAGTGCTAATGGACACACAAGAATGTGTCACATCAAACAGACATGCTGGTGGAAAGAGATTAAGAGCACTGTGGATGGCAGAAGACAAGAAAAGCAAATCTGACATTCTGACGATTCTTTTTTAGTTTAACAATCAGAGATCTCTTTAATATCTCCATTGTTTATCTTAAAAAGCTATAAGATAAATGAGAGCTGAATTTTTTTTACTTCTCATAGTACGGTCTGTTTTTTACCCAAAACATTACAGGACAAGATCTATACAATCTGGCAAAATTTGTTTAGATGCCTGCAAAAATGTGAGAAATTGTATTCATTTGATAGCTCTCCACATTTGTATGTCACACACTGTATGTCTTTTTCTGTGTTTGTGTCTTCTTCTGTAGGAAATAAATCCGGAACAAAATTAAACATAAATGTCTTCATGAAATCCTCCACGCTTTGAAAGAACAACGTTCGAGTAATAAAAATGTTCCCCCGGGCCTGACAAATACTGTACACAAAGTTCAGCGAAGCCTGGCCATGTGCAAAAACAGCAACCTTCTGACACTTGCCGTTGGCGATGATGTTAGAATGTTAACTACTTTGTTTCTATGGAAACCATACATACATTCGACCAGAAACAAAAAAAATTACCAGTTTATAAATGTAATCTCTCCTGATGGCTGACTCAGCGTTATAAAATATTCAGAAAGCCTTACAATAATATAGTGGCAAATCCCTGGTAGACATTTGGCGAGCAATGTTCCTTACAAGCTTATATCTTTGCATGCAAATTACACATATTACTCACAAGTTTGACACAGATAAACAGTTTTGCAAGGGCGGTTGCTAATGGTCTCAATCTATTCTCCACAGCCCCGGCATTTTGTTTATTGCCCCCTGGTGGTTCTCAAGCAGATAGACGGTTGTGCTCACCCATCATTTGAATCTGAATTTGTCACTTCTCTCTGTGATATATCACACTTCCCACCACACATAGCAGATTTCCCTCTGACACCAGCTCCATCTCTTCCTTTCCCCCTCTCTTTCTCTCCCCACTTTCTGATCTGTCGCATTTGACTGCTGCTTCTGAAATGTGCAGTCTGTTTCCACGGTAGCGGATCGGGTCACGTTTTCCAGCTTTAGTAGGCCAACTCTGTACCCCTCATTCTGCGTCTGTGAAGGGGAGAGAGTGTGTCCATGTTTTGTTAGGTGAATGTTTCAATACTATTGCATCATATATTTTTTCTCACGTATACATATTTACACTGTCGATACGATCATGTTAAGCACATTTGAGTTCTTTGAGTTTGATTCATCCACTGCAGTCTTTCATACATGCTGTATTGAAGCCTGAAGCAAAGCAGAGCTGCAGCACATCACTTTAAGTTATTATATTTCATCCTTAAAATGGCTTTTCCATACATACACAACATTATGAAGCAATACAGTGAAGACAGAAATAATTTATATTTACAGAGACAGCAAAAGACGTCGTATTATGTAATGAATAAATTAGGGAATAGTGTACAAAATAAGATTTTATTGCAGTAAACTAGTCAATTAGAATGAAGAATTGATGTTGCAAATAACTTGTCAGAATTTATTCTTAATAGTCAATATATGATAATTGTATCAATTATTCAGCATCCGTTTAAAATTTGTGTCCATACAATAGAAGTCAATGGGGACCAAAGTTTTTCTTTAAAATGTATTATTTTGTGTTTTACAGATTTACTCTCTCTCTTCACCTTCCTATAGTAGAGTTTTGAGTGTGCTGCAGATTAATTTAACCAAGCAATATTTCATTGTAGCTGTGAACTCTGGAAATCTTCTCTAGGTTATTTGTTTATTTTTTTAAATGACAGCCGTGTCTGCTGTGTGGGCGAATCTCGTATCTGCAATCACCGAAGCCTATCCATCTGCTGAACGTATTTTGTATAAAACTTCAAATGATACACTTTACTTGTCCGTCTGTCTCGCATGCACTTGACATTTAGTTCTGGAGTTTTCTGACCTTATCAAATGATCTGTTACAAAAAAATGTCATCAGCACCATTGTGTAGCAGAGCAGGGTTGGGGTAGAGTGTTTGTCTAACCGCCAAACACTACAGAACAAAAACAAGGGGCCGCGAGACATCCACATGCGGTGATTGCGTAATAAAAAGAGTAGGCTTATCTGTGTGTGAGAAAAGAGTGTTACAGTGGCCAGAAGATGGCAAGTGCAAAAGGCCATGAATCAAAGATATGAACAGTGTTTGTGTATGTGTGTTCACAGCTGGGGAACTCAAGGAGACTTCACCAGCACACACCCTTTGCCAGCAGTCAAAGTGAAACTCTTCACAGAGAGCACCGGAGTACTGGCCCTGGAGGACAAGGAGCTCGGCAGGGTAACACTTATTCAACACTTCTTTACTTGACTTGGGATGGGCATTTTTGATCATATTTCATTTCGAGGACTGGACAGGTTTGAAAAACGAGTACTCGATTAATTGGGGGCGGGGCATTAGAGGGGGTCCCTTATGGTGTGTCCCTTATGGTGACAAAAGGATTTTAATTACAACACTGAAATTAAAATATATATTGATAAAACTATGACAAGATTGAGTAAATAATTAAATCCACACTGTTAGATTAAAAAATACAGGAAACATTTATAAGAAATATCAGCGTGAGGTGAAGCATTATATCTAACCTGTCACATTTGTCTGTCAGTTGCCAGGTTTCCATTACCCTTCAGAAATGCGCAAATTGAAATAGTGCATTAAAAATATGCCCATTTGAAAAGCGTCAATTTAACAAAAACTTCCATGTATCGCCAAAAAGTTCTCAAGCTCGCATGAGGTGTTTTACAGCAATTACGATAAAGACATGTTTCGCAAAACTACAATGGAAACACTTTTGGGTCGTATTTACAAGTCACTTGGTGTATAAAAAAGTCACATGAACATTCGCTGTTTGTTTTGGCAATTCTGAAGGTTGCAAAGCAGACGCTTTGACTTGGAAACAAATGTATATGATAATGCAATGTAAGTATGTGCAATCCCCTGTATGTGCAGTATGTGCAATCCCCATGGGTCGAACCCACGACCTTGGCATTTTTTGCGCCACGCGCTTACCACTGAGCTACAGGAAAGCATAATATCTTATATGATGGCCCAAATGCAGGAAAATGAGTAATGCAGTAGATAGATAGATAGATAGATAGATAGATAGATAGATAGATAGATAGATAGATAGATAGATAGATAGATAGATAGATAGATAGATAGATAGATAGATAGATAGATAGATAGATAGATAGATAGATAGATAGATAGATAGATAGATAGATAGATAGATAGATAGATAGATAGATAGATAGATAGATAGATAGATAGATAGATAGATAGATAGATAGATAGATAGATAGATAGATAGATAGATAGATAGATAGATAGATAGATAGATAGATAGATCCCGGATGTCCTTTAATTACAATCCGCTAACATGTTTTTGGACTGTGACTAATGCCGGATGCTTGGTTCAGACTTCATAAACGTGTGTCTGTGAAGGCTGAGGCAGGCACTAGGCAGGCATCTCTAAGCCTTTAGCTCTACTGAGAAAAAGATTACGCCAACTCATCAGAGAGAGAACCAGAATGAAAAACACACAGTGGAGACTAAGAGAAGAACTCTCTGATAAGGTGCCAAACGAAGAACAGCAGCTTCTGAGTCTCGGTACACAGAGGCATGAGCCAAAATTAATTGAGCGTTGAGAATTTCGTGCAAAACGCTGACTGGTGAAGTAATATGCCATTATCAGCTCACACACAGACTGGGGATATTTTCCCACACCCACTCAACCTCTTTATCCGGTTACTGAGTGTGTGAAAATGTCTTCGATAAGTTTCCGGGGCAGACACTCGCTATATGATTACATGTTATGCATTTGGACTGATGGTGGTCATTTGATTGTCTTATGTTTTTTTCACGTTGAATGATTAGGTTGTCCTTCACCCGACTCCAAACAGCCCAAAGCAGGCAGAGCTGCATAAGATGACGGTGACCAAGGCCTGTCCTGATCAAGATCTGAAGATCAAACTCGCTGTCCGCATGGATAAGCCTCAGAACATGAAGGCTTGTGGGTAAGTGATTCCATTTTCATTGAGTATATGCTGAAGGTTAAGCAGACAGTATGTGCTGCTTTAAACCACTTTCCTTCCTCCTGTGTCATTAGAAAATGATTCAAAGGTCAAGAAACGCAGTATCTGTCATGTTTCTTCAACTTTTCTTTATTCATCCCGAGTAAAATAAGCCCCTTTATATTATTATATTCGTGACATCATATTTTCTTTGTGTCATTTTACCTTTGAATTGTAAAATTGTTTTTGTTTCACGATTTGGGTTTTTTAATGAATTAATTGCAGTGTTGATGAAACCTGTGATTGTTCTTTTAGGTATTTATGGGCTGTCGGCAAAAATGTTTGGAAACGCTGGAAGAAACGCTTCTTCGTTCTGGTGCAGGTATGATCAGATGGATTAGTATGTTTTGTGTGGATTACTACGATAAATGTCATGTGATTAGTTTGTATGAGAACACTTCTATTATATCGTGAAATTTCTTTGTGCGGATACTTGATTACTTTTCAGTGGCTGTCAATGAAGAAACACGTTTTTGTCTGCAAAAACCGATTCAAGCATTTTAATATTTTTTTGTTATGCATCTCTTTTGCTATAGGTAAGTCAGTACACCTTTGCAATGTGCAGCTATCGGGAGAAGAAGTCAGAACCACAGGAGCTGCTTCAGTTGGATGGCTATACTGTGGACTACACTGACCCACAGCCAGGTAAAACTCTCACATTGCTACCTTTACACAGCATGCCTAACATTTGTTTTTAGTATAATAGCATTGGAATTGTGGATATTATTTGCTTTAACTACAAACCTCCTCTGAGGAGCCCAAGCTGAAGTTATTCGACACCGACCTCGTTCTTTTTCTTATGTTCACAGGTCTAGACGGAGGCCGGGCATTCTTCAACGCAGTGAAGGAGGGCGACACTGTGATCTTTGCCAGCGATGATGAGCAGGACCGCATCCTATGGGTGCAGGCCATGTATCGGGCAACTGGACAATCACACAAACCCGTCCCGCCCACCCAGGTCCAGAAACTGAATTCTAAGGGCGGAGCTTCAGCACAGATGGATGCCCCCATTTCTCAGTTCTGTAAGTAAACATCAATAAAGCATTACGTAACAGTCCGTCAAAAGCTAATAAAGCTGCTAGCTATTTCTCCCCTTATGATTTTTTCTTATTTTTACATTAAAATTGAATGAAGTTGACATGGCGAGTAAATTAACAACCGAGCCAGGCTAACCTTTTGTAAACTGGTGACTATTAATGTTTTAGCCCTCAACCTTAACCACTCACACACAGTGACATTGTCTTTGTGACAGCATCATTTCAGTCACAAAATCCCACAAAATAATTACTGAGGACCGTCTATTAGTGACACCACGCCATAAATTAACTACAGAGTATTATTGCTTATTAACTCATGATGTCCTAGCGATGTCACCTTGAACTCA
Organism: Barbatula barbatula; assembly: GCF_947034865.1. Taxonomy (NCBI): domain Eukaryota; kingdom Metazoa; phylum Chordata; class Actinopteri; order Cypriniformes; family Nemacheilidae; genus Barbatula; species Barbatula barbatula. The sequence goes on from NC_136770.1 coordinate 19,402,779, forward strand.
TCGCTCTAAAAAGGTAAGAGTGAATGTGTAGTGTAAAGCAGTTTGTTAGATTCGATGTTGTCTTTGTTTCTTCCAGGGTTTGATAGCGTCTTGGGGGGTGTTGGGGCCCAATTTGTAAGAAAGTAATTCATAGAAAATGGCACAGCTAGTAATTCTTAGAAACTAAGTAGTTCTTAGAAACTTCACACACAAATATATATATATATATATATATATATATATATATATATATATATATATATCTGTTCTTTGCTAAATTATTCTTAGCATGTGCAAAATAAATATGTAAATATATACATAATAATTCTAGTTGTTGTGTATTATGTTGTAGGGTTGTATTGTCAATATAATTTATAATACTTTAGTTTAGGGAACAGCTCCGCGATAATGCTCGAGAGAGATAAATGTAATTCTGTTTAATATTAAAAGTTAACAGCATGTTGGTATATTTCCGACTAACAAATTCTAGTAAATGTGAATGATGCTTCAAAGTGCGGTTGGGTAGCTCTTACATTTTAAGATCAGATAGAGATAACTAGGGGGTCTATGACTGCCAGTTGAGGGTCTCACATCCCCCAACCCAATAATTCAAACACTGGTTTCTCCCTTTACGCATTTAATCTTGAATGGCCTAAAATCTGCGTTTAAGACTTTTTCAGCCAGGGAAGTTAAAATAACAAATATCTTTGTATATCGTTCATAGATTTTCACGTAGAGTTGCATTCAAATCAATGTGACAAAAATGGTTTTATGAATGATTTATAGAGAAACTATTTTACTTTCTGCATCATGAATTATACCCCACATTCTAAAAATAATTTTTTAAGAAGCCTCTTTTTTTATATTACTGTAAAATGCAGCATTGTGTTGAAATACGCCAGTATTATGCCACATCACAACAACTGAACAATCTGTTGCTAAAGTAAAATTTATTTCCACAAAATAAAACAGTATTTAACATTATTATGTAAATAATAATAGATCCTGCTATTCAGAATCTTGTCTTTTGGTGTGCATCTAATTCCACATCTGTCCATGGCAATATAACGGATATGCCTCAAAATACATTCAACCAGTGGTAACATACGTTTTAAATGCATATACAAAATCTATAGCTAGAGGTTCTGTGTTGTGTTTCCATTAATTTTGTCCCGTTTGTGAATGTTTCTTGTGGTCAGATGATTCCCACACAAGTTCAGATGCCATTCAATTTGTTTTCACTGTAACACAGACCCTCTTCAGTCTGAAACATTATTACCTGTGTAAATGTTTCACCCTCCACCTTAACACACCCTTAGGTGGTCTTGAATGGCACAGACTAGTGGAAAATACAACAAACTACATACACACATGCAGACTTCACAGCACTTTGCTGCAGAAGGTTTTTGCAGATTCTAGAATACTATGAAGGTTCTATGAAAATGTTTTAAATGTAAAATTAAATTGGCGAAGTACTACAAGAATGCATTAAGAAATATTTTTCCAATTGAATACAAAGTGCATAATAACTTCAACAAAAATGTTATATAATACCTGAACACTTTGTGTTTTTACTTTTGCAGACAGTGATATTGTTGGCCGGCAGCCTGAATTGTTTTCTAACAATCATTTTATATTTTTTTTACTGAATGCAGTACCTTCATAGAATCCGTTTAGAAGCTGATACTGGCATCAAATACACATTTAACCAGCATTGAAATCTTAATGTCAGAAGGTAAATGTATTTGCCAGTACAGTGTTAGTAAATGTATTAGTGATGGAGTGTAGTCTGATGTACATCATATTAGTGTTCCAGTGCTCTTGTGTGTAGCTCAGAATCCTGTCAAAGCCATCTGCAGCAGATCAGAAAATAGTTCCTTTCCTTCTTTCCCCCCTCTCTTTCTCTCTCTCTCTCTCTCTCTCTCTCTCTCTCTCTCTCTTTCTCTTTCTCTTTCTCTTTCTCTATCTTTCTCTCTCTCTCTCTCTCTCTCTCTCCCCCCAACAGTTCAGGCTGCACTAAATGTCAGTACAGGTGGTTGTATTTTAAGTTTTTCTTCGTTCATGCTTTGCTTGTACCCTTCTTTAGTCCTGCAGCTGTAGTGGAGTCAGGGTTTTCGTGTCTGCTTTTTCTTCAGCCTTGTTGCTAGTCTTTATGTTATTCTGGTTTGTCCCTTCTTACCCTGCTGTCTTCTAGCTGGACTCAAGGGTAAGTGCTAACCTGTTAGCTAGCACCAGTCAGATAATCCTAAAACCATTATCTGACCAATTGAATGTGCTCTCTTTATCCTTTATTCAAGTTATTTTTCTTTTCCTTTCAAATATCACTTCTCATGCCTTAGACCTACAAGTAGATTTCTTTCATTTTCCGTTGAACTTTTTTGAGGATAAAACTAAATATTTCATTATTCTTGCCGGTTTAGGCTGCATGTAAGTTAGTGCGTTTGTATTTATCATTTAGCTAAGTTAATATGGTTTATTTGCATAATTGCCTTCTCTATATAAATACCCCTCAGAGTAAAGGACAGGGTTTATATCGTAATGGATGGTTGATTTGTTTAATAAATAAAATATGAAGATAAATGTATTTGAGAAAACTAATTTAAATGAGAAAAGCTTGAGCCTGTCTTAAAGACCCTATGGAATCAAAAAACACAATTTTTGCGTTCACAAAAGTGAAAAGTGTTGACATGAACATGAAATGTAAGCAAAAAGTTTAAACATTGAGAAATATGATGCTTAGCATATTTTTAGATATGCAATTTACAGTCCTTCTCTTTTGGAGACCAAAGATATTTTTGGCTCATTTTGCAAAACCTCTTGCAAACAGGCGCGAACATTTTAACATGTTACTGTACCTAAACGCATCAACAAACACAAGAAATGTACATTTAATATTTTCATAGGGTCTTTCATTGTAACGCTAAGGCGTCTGTTAAAGCATTGTACATTTTTGACTGTATGAACTTTACTCTTGAGGGTTCATTTGCTTTGAAACTAATTTCTTTATTTTTTAACTTGCTTTAAAAGAGTTGGCAAATATGTATGCGGAGTATTCTGAATGCTAATGTGAAGGGGCAGGTACTGCCGTCCCTCCTCAACAAGAAATACTCCTGAATATGTTTAGTCTAGAATATGGGCCTCTATGAAGTAGTCCCTAAATCCTATGTAGAATTTAGCAAAAGATCTAGTCCATTTTGCACCTGTGTGTTTTGCCCTTACTGCTTGAGTAGGTGAGCATTTTGCTGTCATGTAATCCATTCGGATGCTGATGGAAAGACTTGGTCCTTACTTTTTTCTTTCTCGCCATTTTTCCAGAGAATGAATGAATTACTTTCTAGCCTCTGTTAGCTTCATGCTAAAGCCGCAGCAGAACAATAGTGCTAGCCTGTTAGCATGCCACCGAGGTGGCTTGCTTGTTAGTGTGCTCGGCAGCCTTAATGATCACGCTGAACTGTTTCTCCAGTATTGTCAACTTGCAAATGCTAAAATAAAATACGGAATGCTAATGGAGAGACACATTTTTTTTCCTGTTCCTTTAACATGCATGTTATTGCAAAGCACAGTGGTAATGTCTCACTGTCGCCCTGCATGCTACAGACATTTATTTATTTTTAATTCATAAATAAAGATAAAAAAGAACAACACGTAGATAATGAGTTAGAGTAGCCAATTCATAAACATATTTCCATCCCTGTTGGCCGCATTCCTATGTGAATGGTTTGCACGTAATCCAGTTTAAAACTGTACAGTGCTTCACTGTGGATTTAGTATTTCAATAAATGTAATTATGAAATAAATGCTAAAGACGCATGTACACTTTAAGTAGGACACCATTTAAGCCACCAGTATAATTTGTATAATTAGTTCCTTTCGATTTCATTGTTCCTGTAGCTCATATTCTGTTATCTGTTAAACTTACTTTTTCTTATTTCTTTTCCATCATAACAGATGGCTTTTTTACCCGATGTTTATCTTTTCTCTACTCATTAAGTTCGTCCTTTGTCTTTTCTATATCTACCTCATTTCCTCACAATTCGTGATATTTTTTACTCGTCCTTTTTGTGCCTCTTTCTTTTTGTCCAAACTTTTAGAGTGTTTAATTCTAGCGAAGCTTTATGCAACCTGATCCAGCTCCAAATGATTTGTGTTTGTATTAGATTAAGCACTTAATTTAGCCCTTTGAATTCACAGAAACGGTGAGAGATCATTATGTCACTCTCTCGACACATGCCCCGATCATGCTGTTACACGATGCACATTTTTCTCCACATTCTTCCCTCATTAAAACACATCATCACTGCTCAGACTTAGATTCTATCATTGCTTCACTAATGAAGTCATTCATCTGGGGGACGTTTTTAGGAATAAGTCCGGGTTTAAAAAATTTCCCACACCATTACTCAACAGCTAACACAGTGGGGTGGAAAAGTCTGAGAACACGTACAATTTTAATTATGTTGTTTTGTTTGATTTAAAACCTTCACTCAAATTTATACATGTAAATTGTTATTGCAGATAATATCATTTGCATTTTGAAAAATGCGAAACACAAGCTTTTTCACTAGTGGTCTCAGATGCCACCACATTGCATAAGTTGTAGGCAAATTGCACAAACTTGATTCATTATCATGACTATGACATGAACCCCATCGATGGCCCATAGAGGTCTTAGTCATTGCATTACTAGTATTAGAACACTTTAGAACAAATACATTTGGTTTATTAAAATACTATTATGATTAGCTAACATTTCGCCCTTGAAATTTTGGCTTTTGTATTTTCACGAGCACACAATCCATTTTCTCTCTTCCATATGAATCAATTGCGAATGGCAGAATCTATTGTGTTCATGTAAAAGACCAATTCAAATTCATCATTTGGAATTCCGCCACCTCCTGCCGTACGTTCAAGCGCTTTGATTGCGAGAACAGGAAGTGATCACGCACAGTCCAGCTCGTGCATGCACATCCAGACTGAATGTGAGCTGAGGGTTACCGCTCAGTTCTACATCGCTAGGTCTTATTGAACTCTGCTTGACTTCTGCTGCAAGTTGACAATGTGAAAGCTCAATGTTCTTGATTTGCCATTAGACAACTTTCCGTAGTTTTGTGGTGAAAGGAGAAAAACGAATTTCCCTTACTCTATGCTAACTTCCGTCTCCTTGATCCCGCCCCTCTCCCGTGATTGGCTGGATAGACGCTGACAGAGCACAGAAGCATGGCATGGATGAGTTTATCTCAGCTAACCCATGTAGCTTTGATCATGCCTCCTTGTTTGAGATGGTGCAGAGGCTCACGCTGGACCACAGGCTAAATGACAACTTTGCATGCTTGGTAAGTATTGAAATAAAATGAATTTAAATATTCAAAGTAAATATTAAACTCCTGTCATTATTTACTTTTATGTCATTCCAAAACTTGAAGGGATAGTTCACCAAAACAATGCTAATTCTGTCTTCATTTACTCACTGTATAAAATTATTTTTGCTCTGTTGAACACAGAAGAAGATATTTTTAAAAATGTGGGACTAAACAGTTTTGGGGCACCATTTACTAGCATAGTAGTTTTCTTCCCTACTATGAAAGTCAATAGTGCCCCAGAACTTTTGTCTTACAAACATTCTACCAAATATATTTCTTTGTGTACAGCAGAACAGCAAAATTCACACAGGTTTGAACAACTTCAGGGAGAGTAAATGATGACAGACTTTTTATTTTTGGGTGAACTATCCCTTTAAATTATGATTAATAAAGAATGTGACAAAGAACTCAACCCAACAATTCCACTCTGTTGTTTCCAGGGATGGTTTAGCCCAGGTCAGGTGTTTGTCCTGGATGAATACTGCGCTCGGAATGGGGTGAGAGGGTGCCACAGACATCTGTGTTACCTCGCTGACCTGCTGGAGAGGGCGGACGCGGGACACATGATCGACCCGACGCTGCTCCACTACAGCTTCGCGTTTTGTGCGTCCCACGTTCATGGCAACAGGTACCACATATCACATCTTCACGTTATATGTTATTATAAATCAGATGACTGTTTGGACATCCAATGCACTGATACACAGCGTGGTCAAGATACAGATCTAGGTTCAAAGAAGGCGGATTACATCATCAGACCATTTTTGCACTTTGATTTGCTGAAGCGTTTTTGTTTTCTCCCGTGAATGTTCTTTATAATTTTGCCAAATTTTGTTGTGTCTTTGTTCTCAATCATTATCATTTCTTTTCACTTCCAAACCTCAGCAGTATTCTTTCAACCACTACGCCTTCCATTCTCTCTTTCAGTTTTTTTACTTTCCAAATCTCATTGTGTTGCTCACTTCATTACATGTTCCTGATAGTCAGAGGGGGTCTGAGTTACAGGGGGCTGGCTCAAAGCCAGGAGGGAAAAAGGAGTCAAAAAAAAAGAGGAAATGTAAAACACAACTGGCCCCTGAATGTGCAAGGTAAGAGGGTTTATCGAGGACATACTCACATCATATCCTATACTTGATAACCGTAGTAAGCACATGTGTTTAATTATTGGTTTAATAACTCAAAGTCAACATGGAACGTCGTTCACAACTCCTTTTTGTCTGTAATGTGACATGTTTTAAATTCCAAAATGGATACCCGTTGTCCTTGATTGGTCAGAGATTTCATGTTGACTTTAGGCATCAGACGCAGTTTCATATGCACACGTATAACACATGTTGTTGTAACCATTGACAAGCTATGATTCTGTTCTCGCTGACTTGTTGAAGGTATATTTATTATTGTTCTGCGGCTGGGTGTGTATTAAATGTATTTTAATGTAATATGATGCCCGAATGGAGTGCTGTGACATCGATAGCTGTAAATTTTAAAATATGGCTTGGAAACAATCTCCCCCACGAGTATCACAGAAGGGTCCCATCTGCTGGGTACAAATACATTTATAGCCACCCTATTAGATTAAAGAAAGCCAGACATAGCTCCTGGTTAGATGTTCTCCTTGGACTCAGTGTGCCAGGGCTGTATTTTATTGTGTTTTATTGTTACAAGTATGATGACTTACTGAAATGTTAATGTGGTTTGATTTGCTTTCAGCGGGTATATACTGCAGGCCGTTCAAAATGTAGTACAGTGTCATCATTAGTTGTTTATGTATTTTATTTGTGTCGGGGGGGTTAACAAATAAACTTTCTTTCAAAATTGACCTTTTCAAGTGAATCCTAACCGATGTGCAATGTCATGTTTTGTTGTAAAACAGGCCTGATGGTCTCGGAACGGTTACGGTGGAGGAAAAAGAGCGTTTTGAAGAGATCAAAGAACGATTACGCGTTCTTCTGGAAAATCAGATCACAAACTTTAGGTATGTAGACGGAAGCGTTATATTACAAATGTCACTACATCTAATATACCATGTTATACCAATTATACACATGTGCAAGTATTGATGTTAAAGGGATACCCACCTCTTGTCATTCCAGACCTGTATGACTTGCTTTCTTCTGCTGAACACAAAATAAGATATTTTGAAGAATGTTGGAAACCAAACAACGACAGTGCCCATTCACTTGCATTGTTGTTGTGTGTAGACAATAGACGTGAATCTACCCCCACTGTTTGGCTAACAAAATTCTTCAAAATATCATATTTTGTCTTCCGCGGAAGAAAGGAAGTCATACAGGTTTGAAATGACAAGATGGTAAGTAAAGGGTCACAGAATTCTCATTTTGTGGTGAACTATGTCTTTAATGCTGAATGAATGAAATTGATGTGATGATGGGCCTGTTGGATTTTCTATACTAAATATGCGATTTTGTTATTTGCATTAAATAAGTGTGTTATTATAATTGTTCTGTATCGCATACCTATCCGTTTTAAAATCAAATTTTTATACTAAATACCACTGGTAGAAACCTTTTTTTTTGTTGTCTTCTAAACATTTAATCCAAAATTAAAACTGGAAAGAACTTTCATCAGTCTCAAAACTATTTTCATTTACTTTTTTGTAGGTATTGCTTTCCGTTCGGTCGCCCTGAGGGAGCTTTGAAAGCCACTCTGTCTTTGCTGGAGCGGGTAATAATATCCATATCGCTTATATTGATTCATAGTCAAAGGTGTGGCAGCGACGGAAGGCAAAGGAAAAGCAATGGATGTTCTTTTTCTCAGTCCTTATTCATGTTTCCATCTTCTTCTTGCATCATTATTTCCAACATACGTTTGCTTTGTAATGCTGATTCACACTCATTCTGAATCATTTCTGACTCTGGATAACACAGATTTGGTGACTGATTTGTGTTTTCTCCCAGGTGCTTATGAAAGACATTGTGACCCCAGTGCCGCAAGAGGAAGTTAAAGGTGTCATTCGTAAATGCTTAGAGCAGGCAGCTCAAATCAACTATCAGCGCATCACAGAATATGCCAGAGTTGAAGGTGATGACCAATGGCGTCTTTTTTAATTCATTCATAATGCAGTTTCTTTTGAACGTGATAATTCAAATGAGTTTAACTGTGGTCAATATTTCAGTTTGTTTTGTGAGAGACAAAGGTTGTTTGTTTAGGTAAGTAATTGGGATGGAATGAAAATAATTGTGTTCATCTTTCGAATACTATGGAACATTTTGCCTACTCACAGTCTTGCTCTGAATACAGGTCATCTCATTTCCCTCTGCAATACTTATATATTTTGTTTGTTGGTAATTTGATGGTTTGATTTGTTTACTTAAAGTCCCAGTGAAATTAAAAATGACAATTTTGAATTCTTTCATGAAATATTGCAGCGTTTATAGTAAATAGCTTATCACTGCGGGACATCTTTTTCTATTCATGGACCCTCATAATCTTCAGTTAAAATCTGAAAATGCACCTCCGGCCTGAAATGACTATTCATCTCAAATTACCTAAATTGGACGGCTTGGCCGGGGAATCCGTTAACTCCTCCCCTTCAACTGTCAGGCTGCTGCCAGTTTCATTTAGAAATCAATGCAACAGCTGTTTTACACATCCAATTAATTAGCAGTGAAAAATACAAGCCACGCCCACTAATTTTCTCCTTCGAAATTCCTTTTCACTCTGAAATGTGTCCGAACACTGAAGCAAAAACGATCGCAACAGTCGGTTCACGGGGACATTAAGTACAGTCATCCTTCAATTGCACTGCATTTACCTTGTTTGATCTATGGTCATAAAGTTCTAAAGTCTGCCTTTTTCTTCCTTTTTAAGAAGAAATTGAAGTGTCTTCTCATCCATTTTCTTTATGTGGACTTGTGTGTAAAAATGCATTCAAAACCACACACAGAAACGGCTAATGACCATTTCCTATCTGTTCCAGAAGATAACACTGAAAAATGGGACACAAAGGACTTTTGTTCGAATGTTCTTCACACTTTTCTATTATTATTATTATGGCTTGGATCAGAGTGAGAAAGGGCATCAGGCTACAGAAAAATTGTTACAGAAGACGAAAATTAGAATAGGAGAATAACTCTGTTAATAGGAAGAGAGATAGAAATGAGGGCGAATTATAAGGTATGAGGTGTGTTGGTAGAAAAAAAAACATTACAGCAAAGCGAGTGAAAGAAGCTGTGAAATGCAGGGGAGGAGGCAGTACCACCTCAAAAACAAAACATGTTGGGCAACAAGCGTGAAAGAGGATTACAAAGAAGCTAAATATGGGCCATAAGGAGAGATGTCTGCATGCGGAGGGGTGAAAGGCACTGCAGGCTGTTTTTGAGGAGGGTGATTGTGTTGCGTTAAATTGTGATTATGAAAAGTGATAGCTGATTCAGCTCACTCTCTCTGTCTCTCTCTGAATACCTTTTACTTCATCAGATCATTGGTTGTGCACTTTTTATTTCAAAGTGGGTGACAAACCAATGATACTAATGCGACAAATAGCCGACATCTTTCAGAACGCAGTGTCTGTTTACAAGTCACTTAAAGATGCCGACTGCTTGTCCCCTGATGACAATAAAGTGACATCATTTCCTTAAAGGGACAGTTTACCCAAAAATTCTGCCATGTAGTTTGAAACCCAAGTTGTTTTTTCCTACAGCATATACACAAATGGGTGTTGGGTGTCAATTTAATAAAGATAAAACTACTACAAAATGTCAACATTTATGGAAGAAAGAAACTATGCGACTAAAAGGACATTGATAAATAATGATGGGTAAATGATGAAAGGATTTTTGTTTAATGGTGTACTGTTCCTTTAAAAGCTACTTTTTCCACTTCCACTTGTTATATAGCAACACTTTACTGTAAGGTTGTATACAAAAACATAACTAAAACAATCTTGGTTAATGTTAATTTATACACTGTAGACATTTATTTCTATATGCATTTTAACATTATAAGATACATTTGTTAATATGCCATATAACAATGTAGAGGTATATATTATAATCTAAAAGTCAATTTGTAAGTTAACATTACCAAGAATATTAGGTTCTGTGACAATTAATATTAAACTAACATAGAACCGTACAGCCGAAGTCCATAACTTGTCAGTCTCTATATCGCCATCTTTGTTGTTGTTTGTCATATTGCAAGAAACTTTAAATACTTATCTTTGGGTTTTCAAAAATATGAAATATACTAAATTAAAGTCAAATGATGTCAAATTGTCATGTTTGGTCAATGTTACCTGACAGCTCAAACTATAAATAATTATTATAAGCTTACTGTAGTGAATTGGTGATTTCTCATGTTTTATATCTCACTTTATAAAAGTTGTGGACTTCAGCCTTAAGTTAAAGTGTCACTAAAATATTTACTTTGAGTAAAAGAAGAGTGGTTGTGGTTTAAAAGTTAAGCCATCTAATCATGTCGCATTACTCAGCATTTTTCAAAAACCTGCTTTATTTTCCTTAGTGAGAACTTCCCTTTAGACAAGACATCGCTTCACCATGTTTGACCCTGAACCCCCTTTCCTGACCCCAAACTCTTGCATGCCGGAATCCTCTTTTTCTGTAGGAAAAAAGAGGGAAATGTATGAACACCCTGTCTACTCCTTGGCTACACAAGTGATGGATTTAACCATCCGTGAGTAACAACCCATCACCCCATCATTCTCTACTTCTTCCATGAAATCAACCACCCATATCACGTCGTTCCCAGAACTGTCAATTATCGTTTTACCATCTCCATACAGATGACTGACATTGAGTAGAGAACGAATACGTAACATACTATTTCTATAGCGGAGATGTTTCATCTGTTTGTAAAATGACATGACTAATGCATCCTCTGTCTGAGTGTGTATGGTTGCTGTGGTGTGGTAGGTTGTTTCACTGGGGGGGTTCCAGAACACATCAACAGGTGACAGAACTACCGGGAGAGCGAGAGAATAGTACACGTGTACGAGCTATGACTTATGTGTTCCAACATCACTAGTTTGTCACGTTTGTGATTATGATGACTGTCGATTTGTCAAATGGCTATTGTCTCTGTTCAGTATGTCATTATGTTGCTACCTTGATATGTTTTATGTCCAGGTAAAAATCCAAGTGTTTGTATTTGTTTGCCATAATTTTTTTTTCTAAATTATTATATCCAATACCCAAGATCCTCTGCAGAGCAATCAAGAGTGAAATTTAACAGAGAAAACATGCCACCCTGAGGAATCTTCACTTTCTTTCTTTATTTCTCTCTTTCTCTTTTCTTCATCATTCTTTATGTTGCTCTGACGTTCTTTTTATCTTTCTCTCCTTTCTCTCTCAAGTTGAAAAAACACTAAAGGATCAGAAGGATCCAGGTGAAGCTATGACGTCATCCCTTATCCCTTTAACACATCCTGGCACATGCGCACTCTACACGGCACAAGGAAAAACTTGTACCCGGCCCACTATCGTGCAGTCTTTTTGTAAAGATAGTATTATTTGATAAATACATTTATTTGTAAAGACTTATCTGCCATTATATTAGTTATTACGCGCACAAAGTAATACTATCTTTAACAAATATTTCTGTTGCAAATTTTTTATGTGTCCAAAAATGAGGATGCAAAACTCACTCAAGAACTGGGAGGTTTCTGAATAATACCTGAACATTTACACGATCGCATGCACTAATTCACCATTTAATTCCCAGAAGTAGTTTCCTTTTTATTCCCTTTTCTTGTTTGGCATTCCAGAACATTTTGGACACATTGAAAATGGATAAAGTATGATACTTGGATGATGATAATGACATCTGTCATCATTACTTTATCATGTTATGTTGATGACATCATGGCTTTAGGAAGAGTTTCTGACATATGTGACCTTAAGTCTTAAGTAGCACAGAAAGTTTTTTGTGAAAGCCAAAATGATAGATTTTTCTTTTATGCCAAAAATCATTAGGATAATAAGTAAATCTAATGTTCCACGAAGATATTTTGTAAATTTTCTACTGTAAATATATAAAGCTTTATATATATTTATATTTATGCTGTGCTAGGACTTCATTTGGACAACTTTAAAGGGGGTTTTCTCAATATTAGGATTCCAGATTTTCAAATAGTTGTATCTCAGCCAAATATCAACCTATCCTTACATGCATGAATGGAAAGCTTATTTATTCAGCTTTCAGATGATGTAAAAATGTCCATTTCTAAAAATGTACCCTTAAGAGTGGCTTTGTTGTCCAGTGTCACATATGGTTCAAAGCCCACCGAGTAGGAAATACCTGTTCAGTTCCCCGCACTCCTCCCTTTCTTTCAGTAATAACCCAAGAATGCAACAGAGCAATAAACCAATGGCATTAAAGTGAACCTTTCCCACTCTAGACGCCAAGATTGAAGAGTCAGACAAAATGATAAATAAGTCATTTACTTCATGACTGGTGTAGCGTTTCAGTCAATAAATTTAAGATTTTCTTTTCTCCTTCAGTGGCGAGCTCAGCATTGCTGAGTTGGTCTTGTATTTGTCTAGCTTTTTTGCTTGTCTGTCGTATTCATTTCATCTTGTTCGGGCCAAACTTGATTATATGTTCAAATCAGAAGCACTTTTCTGTGTCCCTCTATTTTCATTTCATCAAAATGTCGCATATGTCTGACTACTGTATCTTGTCTGCACTTTTTCTCATGTGTTGGCCTTAACATGATAACTTCAGGCAAATTCAGTAGTTACAATACGAACATTAATGGCAGGTATACACGGTGGGGTTCAAAAGTCTAAGAATATGAGATCGAAAGCTTTTTTAACCTCAAACTAAACAAACTTGAAATATTGATAAAAACATAAATATATCATAGAAATGTAGGTAATGTTCTGCATTGTTTGCACCATAGCGCAGATTTATTTGCTTGCATATAAGCACACAGGACTTTGTGTGCTGGTAATGTAATTATTTAATAAATGATAATAAAACGAACAATAAAAATGACACCACTAGCACAATAATTCTTGAGTATTAAATAATTATATTAAATAAGAAAAATGTGACAGACATACAGTATATTCACTAATGGTCTTGAACATTTGGACCCCACTGTATATTAATACAAGCTTAAAGCTCTCTGTTTAAAACTAATTACCTAATCTAATGAAATTATGTATATATATATATCTAATGAAGGATTCTTATTTCTGAATATTTATCGTTTTTTTATTCGTCCATACTTTGTAAATACCTCAAATTAGCCATATAAAGTTTCCCTTCAAGGAAAATCGTTTTATTTACCCACTTAGAGTGGTTGGATGCATCCAGTGTGATAGATCACAAATAACTGAAATACCCCGCAGCAGTCTCTCTGACATCAATTAGGCATCTTTGTGTTATGAGTGTCATCAACAAAATTGTCATTCCTGCATGCTCAGTTAAGTACGTATGACTTCCTCAGACTGCATTCTAGTGGTCATGACATTAGAAATAGCTGGAAGAAATCGATTAATCTCAACCGCTTTAAAATTAACTGTTCCTCTTCTCCCCATCACCCTGCTCTGCTCCAGAGAATGTAGCTAACTTAGCTACGCCGGCTAAGAAACTGGAGCATGTGATCCGCCTGGCAGAGTTAGTCATAGAGGTACTACAGCAGAACCAGGATCATCACGCCGAGGTGAGTCAGCTTCATGTGTTTGTTCTTCCAATATTCCCTCACTTCCTTTTTATCTAGTTAATGGCGTATGTAGGGCTGGGAATATAAATTCTATTATCTTTTACTCGCTCTTATGTTGTTTTAAACCTGTATCAATTTCTTCCTTCTGTAGACCACAAAAGAAGGCATAATGTGATGTCACACTTTCTCTCATTCAATGAAAGTGAATGGTAACCGACGTGGCCACGCTAAAAATGACAAAAAAGCACCATAAACATAGTCTAAATACACTATGGCTTTAGAATACTTTTTTGGCTACTTCTATGGCACGTTTTGCTTTGTTTTGTCTGTTTTAATGGACCAGTTTTGGAGATTCACTTTCATTGAATGGAAACAGATGTGTTTGCTAATCTTCTATCTTTCTCTTATATGGAGGAAATAAAATCATACATGTTTGAAAAAACATAAGGATGACTTAATGATGAGCGAATGTTTATTGTCATGTGAACTGTTGCTTTAAATGACTCTTCGATAATACATGCTTGTTGATATACATAAAGTGAATTAGTAAAATATCAAACACCAACTCACCAATAAGATCCAGTATCTCAACCGCTTTCTCCGGATCTACACCTTGAAGGCAGCATGAGAATGCAGGTTGTTTCTGTATTCTTGATGTTAAACAAGTTCCTTTGGGAAACATAAAAATGCATAAGGAACAAACACCCCAATGCATTATAAATAGCGAGACAACCAGGGTGTTTAGCCCTAATCATTTGCAGTAACTGGTCAATTTGAGTGTTCCAGTACTACAAACCAGTACATATTAGGTTACGGCCTTCCTGAGATTGATAGATTTACTGTATCTTTCTGAATATGCTTAACAGGCTGCGGTCACAAGTTCAGGAGACCAATCGGTACAGTATCATGTTTCTTTTTTCTTAAGTTGTCATCACATAGTGTACCTTTTCCCTCAAGCATGTCGATTCACGCAGATAAAGGCTTTTCTTTTATGTCGGGGTGGATGGGGCAGTTGCAAGAAGCAACAAAAGAATAGGCCTATAACAGATTTGACATAAAATGTTAAGTTTTCGTCTCTTGGATGCCTTGGAAATGCTTAAAGCTTTCTTTAAATGTTTTTTTAGAATATGCCAGGGTCAATTTTACAGACTGACACGGCAATTTCACTGTCGTCAAATGGTAAATTGCTGTAGACTGTACTACGTATATGAGGCATGCTACATTTACACAGAATCATTTACAAAACCACTTTTCACGGTCCCTGCTGAAAGAATAATCCTGAGCAAATTTGCTGGTTTGCTAGTTTCTCTAAAAACCCCACTACAACAAGACCAGTCTCTGAGACCAGATAAATTGGCTGCACAACGAATAGTCGCAACTAATCAAAAAAAGAATAAAAGTTCTTGTTTACATAATATATGTGTGTGTACTGTGTATAATAATTATGTACACACACATGCATGTATAATTTAATAAAAATATATTTATATAGTAAATATTTATAATAACATTTCAATATATATATATACAGTACATTATATTACTAAATATTTCAATAATATTTATTTTAATATAAAAATGTATACACACATGTAAATATTTCGTAAATATAGTCATGCTTGGGTCTAACATAATTATTTTACACATCACACACATATATATCCAGTATGTAAACAAAAACTTTTATTTTGCTTTCGATTGGTCGTGACTAATCGTTGTGAAGCCCTTACAGGAGGGATTTCAAAGTGAATTGTCGACGAACCAAAAGTTTAAATATTTGTTCTGAATAAACATTTTGTACATTAACACCTTGCACATACATCACTCTACATTTTATGTTTTTCTCACCATTCGATCCATGGTTGAGCAGGGAGGCAAAGAGGTATGTGCTTTAAGTGAATGCAATGGGAAAAGCCCCTTACCGGCTTGTGCATGAGCTATAAAGGGTTCCCTTACCCTATTTTTTCCCGTTCCACAAAGTCAATGTAAGGACATTTATCCCCACGTTCAAAATGGGTTTGTCTGAATTCCTCAGCCTTGTGTCTGTCGACTCTCCCTTTAAAGTGAGGCTTGCATCCCCAGCAACAAGGCCAACCCGCACAATGACTCGTTTGCTTCCAGGGGAATGTTTTCTGTATGTTCACCCACCTTGCAACGGTAGTGTACCTTAACCTTTCCCAGTTAGCTGTTCTGCCCTTTCCATTAGTATACCTTTCAAAATTAAAGCATCTCTCTCAATGAATGACCAAACTAATTCCATAACAGAACCGTCCTTTCAGGACCAATCTTGCCTAATTACTGTAATATTCAAATTAAACAGAATTTTTTGCATTCGGTCAAATGGGACACAATGCGTACAGTAGGTGTTTGCTATTGCCTACCAAGTGCTCCCTGATGTGCAAGATGGGTCTTGGCAAAGGATTTATGGGTTGCTTCAATTTGGCGGTTAAGTTCAGCCTTACCAAATCTCTTGCTTCTCTAGCAAATGCTATATTCATTGGACCGTTACGATCAATATAGTCTTTTCAAGTTATTTATAAAGACTTAAGGTAAGTGAAATGGTAAGTGTTGACTACTTCCTCTGTAGCACAGGGGATTTAGGGGAAACGTTTTGGGACTCATGAAAGCTGTGGGTTTATTACAGTACATAGCATAAAAAGTACATAGCATGCAGCCAGATGTAATGAATAAGCCTCTGAAAAGGCTGATCAGTTCCCTGGTTGGGTTTATCACTGGTCAGTTTTTTTTATTAGATAAAAAAAGTGTTTTATGCCGAGACTGCAAGCAAGCCCGATTGATCTAAGAAACTCCTAATAATACCGGTCCAAAATGTATTATTGCTTTAAGAGATTAAAGCACTAATGGCGAATTATTTAGTCTTCAACGAAGTAAAGAAGCATGCTGCTTGCTTGCAGTCTTAGGCGTATCAGGGACTGCAATGTTGCATGATTGCAAAACACATCCCCATCCCAAGGGTAGGGATGCAGTGATGTGACCAGTTGAATCACATCGTCCATTTGGAGGGCAAAAGCATGCAGGGATTTCTACGCCACTTGCATGAGTACTGCACCTCCGCTAGCATCTTGACTTCAATGGGAATGAATCTGATAAGGGAAGCATTGTTTTTAAATCAAGTGACCTATGTACAAATATTTGCAACACAAGATTTTAGCTTTTTTTTATATATCAATTGCATACCCTCTTCTTTACATATGGAAGGGTTTTAGAGGGTCTCAGAATTGAGATATGCGACTATGAGGATCCATAATAAATGTCTTCCTATGGTGAAATGTTTTTACACAACATTTAGACCGGCTTGTAATATGTAATGTAGAACGTTCTGTGTTGCAAATTGATAAATGCTTTAAAGTAGGTTTCAACTGGCATAATGGCAAACGTGTCAACTTTACCCTGGTAAACTGGTTACTTGAATGTTGTGTCTGCTTAATAATAAACACACGCACTCTTGATTCATTATACATTAACAATTTCATTTGAAACAGAAGCTTGTGAAATCTGTATTTCACATAGAGAACACATAACCAGTTTACTAGCTTTAAATTAGCTGACATTGCCTTTTACTCTTTATATCTAACTCTCTTCTTTTTTTCTTTGGACATCAAGGCCTTTGCATGGTGGTCAGACCTGATGGTGGAACATGCTGAGAACTTCTTGTCTCTCTACGGTGTTGAAATGGATGCCGCCCTTGAGATCCAGTCTCCTGAAAGCTGGGACAGTTTTCCGCTCTTTCAGCTTCTAAATGATTTCCTCCGCACCGACTGTAATCACAATACTTCTCACAACACTTGTTATAAGTTCTTAGTGATATAATTGAGACAATAATTTCATGTATTTTCAGGGATAGTTCACCCATAGTGTCAACGTTGAATTCTGTCATCAAAGCTATATAAATTTATTTGCTCTGCTGAACACGAAATAAGCTATTTTGTGTTCAGCACAAGAAGAAAATGTATATCGGTTTGAAACAACTTCTGGGTGAGTAAATTATGAAAGAATCTTTATTTTTGGGTGAACTATTCCTTTAACTAATTTTGATTTAATGGAAGCTAATATGTTTATAAAAACGTTGGTGTAAATATGAGTACATATTACACATACATGCCACTTAGATACTGTTTATATGTAGTGTAAAAACTGCTCAGGATTTATTAAGTTACTCTCAGAACTGTTTTTCTTTCGTGTCTGTTTTCACAGATCACCTGTGCAACGGAAAGTTTCACAAGCATCTGCAGGACCTGTACGCCCCTCTTGTGGTGCGATATGTGGATCTTATGGAGACCTCCATTGCTCAGTCCATTAACAGGGGATTTGAGCGGGAATCATGGGAGCCTGTAAAGTAAGACTACTTCCTCAGAGAATTTGAGCGATGACCGGGAGCCGGGGCCTTTCAGGACAAAACATCAAACAAACCAAATTAACCCATACATACTAAACCATTCATCCGTAATTTGGCGGACCACTACACAACCTAATAAACCATTTAAAACATTTGACTATTTTGGTTGTTTAAATTGAGCACTCAGGAACATTTATGTAATTGATCCTTTGCCGCCATATCCTCTAATATTTTTATCTAGCGCCAAGCCGGCGAACACGCTTCATTTTAACACTTTCCACCTCGCACGCGCTGCTTCTCTCCCACCAAAGACGTGCATGAAGAGCAGCAGTCACACGCTCATTTTTACAAAAGTAGTGCAGACAGGTAAATAGACACACAACAGTAAACAAAATCCAGCAACTTTAAAGTATTTGTATCCATCAGTCTGTGTACTGTTTGTTATAAGTCGCCAACCTTTCGACCAGATTTGTGATATTTTATGAAGCATAACGTTTTTATCTACATTGAGCATTAGCATTATTAATCAGCATGTAAACATTTGTGACCCTGTGAAAACCCAGGATAAAAAAACAAGCATCAATTATTAATGTCAAGCATTCATTTCACTTAGATTTCAATCTTTAAAATGACATTACTCAATCACTCAATATTGAAGATATTGTTTTTATATTTTCACAGAATATTCTGTAGGATGATTTTATGTAGAAAACAGTCATGTTTTCACAAGCAGGGTCACAAATTGTAATGATCAACGTTCTAATTGGCAAATTCTGGCTAAATTCATTTCTGTTTATGATGAGAGCATTTTAATTGTTACATCACATTTGTTGTCAGTAGTTTTTTATTGACAAATATTTATAATCAGACTTCCATTCAGAGGACATCCCTCTTGCCACAGAATCTACAATACATGCATACATACATGCATACATGATTTGGATATCAAAATATAAAATAAATGGCCTGATAAAAGATAATATTGTGTGTATACATATATATATCTCTCCAAGGGGGGCTTAATTTATTGTACATTTATTTATTTTCAAAAAACATATTATCAAGACTAACGTTTGGAAGAAAGTATCTCTAAACTGTAGCGGGGCAGACACATCCCAATAATAAGTTATTGTTCTTCACAAATCTGTATATATAATGAATCCCTTGACGCATTACTACCCATTTTCTTATTTATAAGGAATGCTATTTATTAAGTATAATGACATCATCACCACTCATAGACGTAAAATCTACCCAGCATCAGAGTTCACGGAGTCCACCGTCTATCAGGATAGATTTAAGTCGTCTTGCAAGTTTCCATCCTTTTTTTGTGAAACACTCATATTGTGCGCTTTAAACAAAATGCTTTTTATGTCCTAATCAATTCTTCTGTTCTGCTTGATTTTGGTTTGCATGTTGATTTTCACGATTTTCCACCTGTTCCCGGTGAGGATAACATTATGTAGATGAGCTTGAATCCTTAGAGAAGATATAGCCTGTCTAAATATTCCAAACCAAACATTGCCCCTTGAGAAATATATCCAACATGTTTATTCTCATTTATTTGTTGTCTGTCTGTGTAAAACGTCACCACTACCTCCTAAGCTGCTGTTTGTTCTTGCTGTTGAAAGATTTCTGCTTTTACTTCCTTTTATATACATATACACGTGTGCTGTTATCAATATTATCAATCATGAGTTTCTTTCTACTCAGGTATTCTGTTTAAATGTGCTTTAGATTCCCTCCCTACATTTAATGACCGGTTTTTTAATGTGTCTGCTGTTTATGTCTAAAGATGGTGTTTTTCGTCTCTCTCTTTTTTTGTACTGTATGTCTTACATTGCATATTTGCAGCATTCCACTTTGCCACTGTTATGGATTTTTTTCTTTTTTGTCTGTTTCTGCAGGAGTTTAACAAGTAATCTGCCCAATGTGAATCTACCAAATGTGAACCTCCAAATTCCCAAAGTACCAAATCTTCCCGTGCCAGTAGCAGGACTATCTGTTAACCTTCCACAAATGCCTAGCTTTTCCACTCCGTCCTGGATGGCTGCTATTTATGACTCTGAGTGTGTATTCAATGCATTTACCTGAGATCTGATGCATTCAAAAGTCTTCTTGGCATGAAAATGTTTTGAGTTAAGGTAATTATCGCTGGTCAGGTACTGTACTGTTGTACTCTCACCCTTTTGCCAAAATTGAAGGACATCTAAGAACATGTTAGAGATCATCAGCAATGGATGTAGAATAACTGCTGGCCAAGAACATGTGCCTCTAAAATCATTCTCATGTCAAGTAGCCTGTGACGGGTCCATACAGGCTCATGTGATTTGTTATTTTTTCAAAAGAGAACTGAAAAGCTCTTCATTTTCCTCAATGTGCATGCCATTGAGCTTGGACTAAGGTGGTGGGATCTGGATTGCAACCCAAACCTACAATCAGGCCAGTGCGTAGACTAACCACAATCTTTTAACATCTCTTAAATCCAAAGTCAGACCACTCAAGTTATCCTAAGTTTTACCTCCATCTGAAGGTTATCTCCCTCATTTCTAACGATATTTAGTAGAAATATTGTTGATAACTTTGGTAAATATAACTGGATCAATCCTTATTTAGTCAATATTTAGTTGCTTTATTTTAGCAGGTTTGCGTATAGTATGGTGCGACATGAGGTTTTTTGTATTTCTTATTTCATGTCAATGGTAGACACTAAGAGATTGAAGGGTGGTCCAACAATCAAATGATTGGGGTTTCATCAGTGGGGTGTGAAAGGTACTAGTGGGTGTGGGTTGGTAGAACTCCCTGCCTGGTCGTACAGTAGCTCCGTCATTGGTTTGGTAGCTGAGGCTCTGAAGTAGATGGCACTTCAGTGTAGCTGGCATCCACGGCAGTAGAAACTGACCCCCTTTAGAGTTCAAACATCAGAGTTTGCTTCATTTTGGAGAAATATGCTAAGCTTCGCATTTCCAGTGATACCCATACTTTACATATATCTAACTCTCAATTTAAGCAATTCCACAAGACACTCTAATGTTTTAACTCTTTTCTGGCCCTATGACCCCTCCCCTCACCTACAGTATTTCTACTCAGGATGGCAGCGTCCTCAGAGTCAACTGCACGATGTGTTTTGATATTGCGAGCTCCTTTAGCCTCGGTGGGCATGAATAGTGAGAGAGGGCTCGGTCTAACTTGAAGAGATTAAAATGTTGTTATCGTTTACTCACACTCTTGGAATTTCAAACCTGTATGACTATGTTTCTTTCGCAGAACAGAAAATATATTAATAAACAGAGATTTTAAAGAAATTTGGTACCCAGTCACATATTGTATGGACTCAAAACCAATTCAAATGCATGGGTGCCAGTTACCAACATTCTTCAAAATATCTTCTTTTGTGTTTTGCTTAAAAAAGAAAGTCATGCACGTGACGGTGAGTAAATGATGACAGAATTTTCATTTTGGTTTAACACTTTAATCACTTGAAATCATACATGTATTAAGAATTCTATAAACTCTATATCATTAATTCCAATCTCTGTTAAGTTAAAATTTTCTTACTGTTGTGTCCAGAGGTGTCATTAAAGGAATAGTTTACCCCAAAATGTTCATGACTTTATTTCTTCTGTGGGAAATAAAAGAACATGGAGTCCGTGGATGTGGGTTTGGAACACCACACTGAGGTGAGTAAATGGTTGAATTGTCATATTAGGGTAAACTATCCCTTTACAACTCTGACGGACACGGGCAGGGTTTTGTTACCTCTCTCCCTCCGAGCCTTCTCTCACCATGACATTCCTAGACCCCTCACATTTATAGCAATGTGACAGAGCAAAGTATGCTTGAATTCAGGTCAGTTCTATGAAGTTGTTTCAGAAACACACCTGTCTTGTTATTTTACCATACACTAAAGGTTGCGATCCCTGGTAAATAAATCCTGTTGGTGTATGGTTAAAATAAAAATTGCATAAATAAAGTCGTTGATGTGTAGCATCTTTCTATCATTCCATTCCTGAGTAGCAGGTTGACAGAAACTTGAACTCTAATATCTCACTGTGCCCGGCAGCAATGGCTCGGGAACGTCGGAAGATCTGTTCTGGAAGTTGGATGCCCTACAAACCTTCATCAGAGACCTACACTGGCCAGAGGAAGAGTTTGCCAAGCACCTTGACAACCGCATGAAGCTCATGTCAAGCGACATGATCGAAACCAGTGTGAAACGGTACGTATCAGCATAACAGATGACTTGAAACTTCTTACCAAGCTTTGAAATATCAGTACATTTTTAAGTAAAAGATTACTAAGTATTCACTGCATTGGTCAACAGCACCAAGGGAGCGTTTGAATCTAAGCTGACCAAAAGCAGCCGTTCTACAGACTTCCGCATCCCACTGTCCTTATGCACCATGTTTAATGTGATGGTGGATGCCAAGGACCAGTCTGCTAAACTGTGTGCCATGGAGTTGGGCCAGGAGGTATTTGCCAAAACTTTTTCTCAGTGTTGTGATAGACGACTACTCGATCTATAAGGGATTTTCTTACATAACATCACCCTTGGGAGATATAAAAACTAAGCAACCCTGATATAAATATATAAAAGTGTATATTATTGTGTTTCAGTATGCGTTTAGAAGGCTCTACTTAGTGCAAGCAGGAAAAATAAGTTCAGAGAGAGAGAGAGAAACAAAGGGACCTGGACACAACCCAGTATATACGATTTGAAATAACATTCCCTGTCAAAGTTACCTACAATCTTTATTTTGGTTCACATAAACCTTTATGATAAAGGTCCAATGTGTAATTCTTTGAAGGATCTATTGACCGAAATGCAATATAATACACATAACTATGTCTTCAGAGGTGTAGAAAGACCATACATAATGAAACGTTATGTTTTTATTAGAATGTGCTACTTCTATCTACATACACCGCAGTTCCGCTTACATGAAATTCGTCATGTTGTTTCTATAGTAGCCTTTAATGGACAAACTGCTCAACAAAGCGTGTTTCGTAAATACATTATCTCCTTCGGCAAAGATGGGAAACGTGACGACATCTTTAAACCTGTATCTGGAATGAGCCGTTTGTTTGCAATCTCACCGCTACTACATTTCATACAATGGACCTTTAGCTTGATCTAGTTTTATCTAGATGCTAATGCTGTTCTCATGAATATTACTTGTCAAAAAACTAGACTAGTTGAGTCATCTCTTCTATTTCCTTTGGACTTTGTTTGTACAGTTGTGCAGTTAATGCACTATGTTACTGCTAAACCCACCGAATGCTGTCGTCTGATTCTTGTCTAAGTGTCTGAACCTGTCTCCACCTTTCAGAAACAGTTCCATTCTCATATCGATGAACTTATTGAGGAGAGTGTAAAAGACATGATTTCCTTTTTGGTGGCAAAGGTATGTTTTGGGATAACAGTCCACACAAATGGACACAAGGTGTTTGTGTAGAAATCCGTTTTTGTTGGAATTGTCTGGTTTTTGTTCAATCGGTTATGCTTTTGTGCCACTGGAACAGTTTGTGGTGATTCTGGAGAGTGTTCTTGCCAAGATCTCCAGGTATGATGAGGGAACTCTCTTTTCGTCTTTTCTCTCCTTCACGGTAAGAATAAAGTCTTGTAACTTTATTTGTATACGTTTGAGCTTATACAATTGTTTTAAATCTTCTAAAACATATTTCTGTTTTCAGGTCAAAGCAGCATCAAAGTATGTGGATGTCCCTGTGAGTATTTCTTTCTTTCTAAGAACATACTTCTTTCTGTCTTTTCACATTCCTTCTATACAAAACTTAATGAATTAACCATCTTTCCATCTCTCTCTCTCTCTCTCTCTCTCTCTCTCTCTCCAATGCCACTTCCACAGAAACCAGGAATGGATGTTGCGGATGGCTATGTGACCTTTGTCCGTCACTCTCAGGACATTCTGAGAGATAAGGTCAATGAGGAGGTGTATATAGAGAGGTTATTTGATGTAAGTAAGATGCCGTTACCTCCGTGCCTATGAATGGAGGGCCCATCCACAATGTGGCAAAACAAGGTGGCATTAGAGGGATAAGTCACATTTTGAGTGCCGAGCCTCGAGATTTTACATCCGGGCCAGTCATGACCTGAAGTTCCCTATTGTCTCATTGCTGTGACTTCCTGTTCCAGCTTTCTGTGCTCTGTTTCATTAGCCACTACACGTTGGACCTTTATGCTCTGGTGTTGTGTTGGCTAATGTGCGTTTGACTTTATTGCTCACCACAGCGGTTTCTTGTTTAAGAGGCAAAGTGTCACCACTACCACCCAGCGGATTATTTCAAAGACAGTGCTCTCCAAAGAGTGAATCTTATACCTAAAATGTGACATTAAAGGGATAGTTCACCCAAAAAAAAGAATTCTGTCATCGTGTCATGTCGTTCAACACCTGCATATGACTCTTTTTTTGTATGGAATACAAGAAAGGATATTTTGAGAAATGTCATGGTGGTCAATACAATGGAAGTCAGTATGGAACAATGTTGTCTGGTTACCAAGATTCTTCAAAATATCTTCTTTTGTGTTCTGCAGAAGAAATAAAGTCATACATATTTGGTATTAAATGAATATGAATAAATAATGAACTATCTCATTAAACACATTTTTTGCATAGGTTCAATTTCTGACACAAGGACTGTGTTTACTCCTGGCATTAAAGTCGGGCGATTCGGAAAGTCTGGAAAGTGGGGTCCAAAACGGAAAACAGGATCACCTTTCACCTCTCAATCCATGCAAGTTATGATTTATAAAGAAATGAACCAAACAGCAGAATAGGAAAACAATAGAAAAAACGACGTCTTCATAATACTGAAGTTTGCTTGATATCAACATGCAATGACAAGTCACGTGACACCCAAATTTAACCACCACAAGTGATAACTCTGCATATTTAAGATTTGTTTTTCCAGATTTGACTTGCGTTCGAGTCACCCGAGGTGGTTTTAATGAGAGGTATAAACAAACCAAAAGACGTGTCTGTAATTTAAAACCAAAAGCATAGAAAAGAAGTAAGCAAACAGATTTGATTTGATAACCTATTAGGATGAAGGAGAGCACTGTTCGATTTAGCAAAATAATCCTGTGTGATTTTGTGAACATGTGTCTTTGTTACGCATACATGTGTGTTCATATATTTAGAAATGTAACAGTGTGTGGACCAGTGGTTGTGTTTCAGACATGTATGTGTGTGCGTGAGGGTTCGTAAACGTTTTATTTTTTGTTATTTAATATTTTTCATCAGCGCGTATTGTATGCGTGTGAGTATTCAGTTGTGTGTCATACCATATTGTAAAGAATTGTATTTATCCGTCTACTGTGGTAAAAAGTAGGTATGTGTTTGAGGGAGTGTCTGTTTGAGTCTTAGGAAGATCTTTTGTACTTTTTGCCATTTTGCTTGTTTTTAAGATTTGTAATGCACACATCTAATGCATGCCTGTTGAATCTGCTGTTATGTATTTATTATTTTCATTTCTGTTCCTTTGCTTTTCGATT
The DNA here is from genome assembly GCF_947034865.1 of Barbatula barbatula. Lineage (NCBI taxonomy): Eukaryota > Metazoa > Chordata > Actinopteri > Cypriniformes > Nemacheilidae > Barbatula > Barbatula barbatula. The sequence goes on from NC_136770.1 coordinate 19,428,638, forward strand.
ATGCATTGTTTTGTTATTATTTGTTTGGTTCATTTTTGTTGGTTACTGTTGGTAGTAATGCATCCCAACTTTAAAAACCTTCACTGGATCTAATACGATGCATCTGTTTTTAGTCCATATTTTCAGTCTGTCTCGGTCGCGGTTAAAGCAAGAATTCTGTCCAAACTAATCACAATCAGAGAAAGAAGCAGCGGTTGAAAATGGTGCCCAAAGGCATGAAATCAAAAGCAATTATTAAAACAGGAAAATCTATAATGGCGCGTGCTATAGAGTAAACATCAATGCCTAAAGTTTTAAATAGCAAATTAAAGAAAGCATCTAGCAACATGGAGTGATTCGCGGAAATGCCTTCGGAACATGGCAGTTGGCTTTGAATTCTTGTTTCGACAGTACATTCAAACAGACTGAAAATGTGGAAGCCTGTATGGTTCCTCGTGGTCCTATGAGGTCAAAGGACATATTCAGCTGAGGGCTGTAAGTCAAAAACTATTAAAAGTAAAGATGACTCACGGCCACATGCTTATTTAACTATTAAACTTTAATTCAGATGCATCATTATTATTATTGCATACATATATATTTTTATAAAATATATTTATCTACAGATATACTTTATATAAGTTCCTTTTTTTGAGTTGAACCGAAATATAATTTCATGCTTTATTCCTTTAAGATTACCGTTTTCTACAACATCGCAGCTGAATATTCCTTTCGGTACTTTAATATTGTACACATACACATTTTTATGTAATGTCTGTGTTAACAGTTCTGGTCGCCCACAACTACATTTATGTATATCTGTTTTATTATTTAAACACTTTGTACTCATGACAGCCTAACCCTAAGACAGCATCCTAACTCATACTGCATTTCTTCTAAGACAAAATGGAACTTATCTCTAAATGTCCTGCTGTTTGATCACATTCTGTCGAGTGGCATGAGTTCTAATCAAATAATCTTCCTGTGTACATCTTCTAGCATGACCCACCTCCTAAAAATCCCACCTCATGCACACACACAGTTGTTTGCCCTGGACACTCACATGCTCTCTATGCATGCACTGCACGCTCCAACCAGTTAGCCCTTTGAAGTGGACAGGCAAAAAAATTATCACTGATCAAACCATCAAATGGCCTTTATACAACAACAAAGATCTGATTTTTGAAAGTTTAAGGTTACGCAAACAAATTAGAATACGAATAAATCCAGAAATACTCGTATAGTAACCTCTTATTCGAAATGAATTGGCTTCCTAGTGAAATTGTATAGGCTATGACTATAAGCTTGAACTGAAAATAGCCCACTTCAAAACTCTCAGATCTATCTCTTCACTTCGGATACAGCACTTTCCTTCTAGATGACACGTCATCCATTAAACCACACGTGTGCTGTTCTCTTTGAACTACAAAAACAATTTCATCCGTGCATTGAGAATTCTGAATATGCATGGTGCTCATTAAAAAGAAAATCTTATTGTGTATTGCAGAAATGGTTTAAGATAACAGTACAACACACCTTTGCCTGCAAATGCCATATTTTACACATTTTATTAGTTTGAGTCCTAGTATTCAGATTATGATTGCACTTATTATGATTTTTGCTTATTGGGGACTAGAGGTTTTTGTAAGTGTTATAGTGTGATAATCCTCTATTGCTGTTTTATAACATTCAGCATGGGTAATTCTGAGACAAACTTCTTTAATCTGTTGAATTTTGCTCATAGCCTGAATAACTTTTATTCAAGGTTATTTTAAATTCGCACAATTTCTATTTAAGCCGTCTGAACCTTAGGTTACAGGTTAAACTGTATCCAGTTTAGATTATAGGGATACTCCACTCAAAAACGAAAATTGTGTCATAAATTACTCAACCTCAAGTAGAAAGCTCCACAGATTTTGAGGTTGAGTAATTTATGGCAGAATTTTTGGGTGGCCTATCCCTTTTAGTGTTTGTCTTCTTGTTAATTCTGCAACGTCCTAAAGCATGATTTATTTATTTTTTCAGATGCCCATATTGCCGGCTCTTGAGATTTCATTTCAAATTGTCTGACTAACCTTGGTTTTCAGTAAGGGTGTGATTGTGTAAATGTCGGTATGCGTTGTGCGTACGTTGATTAGTGTGAATGAGTGGTGCGTGCAAGTTTGTGTCCCGGGATTTTGTGTTTTCTCTGTATGTCCACGGTTACGTCTATATGTATGTCTACACATGCTGGTCTCTTGCATGCGTTTGTTTGTCTGTCTGTGTTTTGCTGGAGAATGCTGTGTTTTTGTGCTTTGCAGCAATGGTATACAGCCACTATGAATCTGCTGGCGACCTGGCTGACTGAACGCATGGAACAACAGCTTCATGTCTATCAACTCAAAATCCTCATCAGGATTGTAAAGGTATTTTTCTAACATTTTAGGAATTTATTGTCTATAGATCTGTAAAACTGGGCATGAGTCTGTTTCTGAGAGCATTGCACAAACAAGCTGATGGGTTTGATTCCGAATTACACCGTAAGCCAGGCAAAAGTGTCTGCGAAATCTGTAAATGTAAGTGTTCTAGTCATGGTAAGACCACTACGTCTTATTTTCTTCACATTGCTGCTAAAAGTATTTCCTGGCCTTATTCGGCACTGTATATTTAGCCTTAATAATCAGGAGCAACAAAGCAATATTTCATCCAAAAAAAAACATTATCTATAACATTATATCTTGTGCAATATAAAGTGCAAGTAATGTGTTTCCTACATTTTATTACCAATAAAACTGCTATTTCAAGTCAAACTTTCTGATTAAATAGTTCAGTAGAACAAAAACGTTGCTATGAATCATTCCAGTCACCAAAAGTAGCCCCCAACGTTGTTTCATTAAAGTAACAGTTCCCCCAAAATTGTCAATTCTGTCATCCTTTACTCACCCATATTGTCAATCAAACTTGAATGCCTTTCTTTCTTCTGCGGAACAAGAAAGAAGACATTTTGAAGAATGTTGGTAACCGAACAAGGACAGTACCTATTAGCTTCTATTGCATAGACACAAAACCAATGCAAGCTAATGGGTGCCACCGTTGTTCGGTTACCAACATTCTTCAAAAAATATTCTTCTGTGTTCTGCATAAGAAAGAAAGTCATACAGGTTTGAAATGACAAGAAGGTAAGTAAGTTATCACAGGTTTTATTGTTTATTTTCGAATAAACTATCCCTTTAATCTTGGCCTAAAGGGGCCCAATTTAGAATTTGAGTTTGGTTCTAAAGTATCTACTCTAATAATCCAGAATGAAATGTGCTAAAGAGGCTGTAACACTTGTTGATTTCTCATTCTTGTAGAAAAAATACCGTGATTTTAGGCTGCAAGGTGTTCTCGACTCCACACTGAACAGCAAGTCGTATGACACGGTACGAAACCGGCTCACCCTGGAGGAAGCCACTGCCTCCGTCCGAGAGGGAGGAATGCAGGGCATCTCGATGAAGGACAGCGATGAAGAGGACGAGGAGGACGATTAGACTAGCCCACTGCCCCGTACCCGACCTGTCTATCCATCTTTACCCCACCCCAACACTTTAAACTTAGCCTGATAAGATGCATGTAACAACTTTCATTACCCAGTTAGCAACTCTAGGATTTCCCCCATCAGCTGCAATTGCCCACAAACAAAGCTGAAAAACAATAGAAATCAAAGAATCGTACTGAATAATAAATTTTAGCTGTGTCATAATATAATAAAGAAGAACAGACTAGCACCGATTTTTGAACTCATTCATTTGAGCAAATTGTTTCTATGTGTTCCTAAGCAATATGGAGTACCATTTGTTTGATAATGTCGAGTGAGATTATTAGATGTGTCCCTATGTCCAATGCGATAACATATATGGCGCTTCTTTGACGTACTCTTACATACATTAATGATACATTGTTGTGAAGATGAGTGTATGGACCTTATCTTTGTCTTGTCTGTTTTTAAAGTGGATGCCAACTGCTTCGAAACTAAAAACGAACCTCTGTATTTAAGTTCGGAACTGTTAACTGTAAATGTCTTCTGTGTCTGCACACTTTCATTGTACGTTTTTTTTCCTTTTTTTGTGTCGAGGCTCTTTGACCCTGTGTTGCAAATAACCAACTAAGCATCGTGTCACGGGCATCTCAAAATGAAAATGAATTGGTATTCTAGAAATGCAATATCCTCATACCTCCATGTTGAAATCTTGTTGGAGACGTCTTTTAATTAGATGTCAGAAATGACAACCAAACTATTTATATTTTTGGTTCGGTTTGACTTTTACAGAGGATCTCTCACTTTTTTAAGTTTGTAAGTCCAGTAAAGCCATTCTGCTTATGTTCATAGATCTGTTGAGATTGCAACGTGCCATTTTTGGGGGGGTCTCACTATTGTTTTGTATATATGATGCTGTACATTGCATTCTGAGCCATCACTGCATGCCTCTGGGATCCACCTTCTCCAAAAGCATTTTGTTTTCTGTGTCAATTAGCTGGTGGATTCATTCTTGCGTTTGCCTTATCAAAGCCAACAGTTGTAATATGCAAGAGCTGTGGCCTCTCAATAAAGATAACATGATGTACTGATATTCCGGCAAATTTTGTTGTTTGTCTATTTAGAGCTGTAAACTTCAACCGGAAGTTTTTCTGAAATTTCTGTTCGGTTTTCTATTTTTACACATTATAAAGTGGTCCCTATAATTATTTGGAAACCTGAATCACGCTAAACATTAATTGACATGAAGAAATATTTTAAGTAATTTAAAACAGTAAGTATGAATGTACTTTTTGAAAAATATTGGTTTGAATCAAACCTACAGAAAGATATCTATAGATAATAAATTGAGCGCCACCCTGTGGTTGTTCTGCATATGGCTGAAAATAAATTTGGCTTTATTCCTCCACTAGATAGTTTTGTATATAGCTTAAATATATAGTTTATAGCTTGTATATAGCTTAAATATATAGTTTATAGCTTGTATATAGCTTAAATGCTTGCTGTTTAATAGTTGCATACATGAAAATGAAATGTTATGTCCAGTTATGACGTTTCAAAGTGTGACTTAGGTGTCTGACGTCCAATGTTTTGTCTGTTACGTAGTTAGATCATTATAAAGGTCTAACAAAATTCATATTTCTAATATGTACATATATTGTAAAAAAAATATTTTTGATTCACATTTTAAGAACAGACTTTTATTTTGGCGTCAGAGCTTTTGTTCAATTTAAGCTTCACGTTCGCCCGGATCCAGTTAGTAGTCGTCACATAAACTAAACCCCAAACCTTTAGTATTTATCTCATACGAAATGTCTGTCCTGCCTGGGTCTATAGTCGTGTCAGACTGGCATCGCTTCCCAGACAGCAAAGAGTTTTTCAGCAGAATACTGCATAAGAAGAGACGACGGAAGTTTGGTATGGTTGATCTCCATGGATACAGCAGTTCAGGCTCTATGCTACTGTTTATATTAATACCTTCTATCGTGTATTTCCAGTCTAGGCCATAATGAATGTCAGTAGCAAGACGCGTGACTATAAGTAACTGTTATAAATGTGGTTTTAATATTGCAAAGGTCTCCTGGAGGCTCCAACGATGCCTCCTCATATGAATGTGGACACCATTCGCTACAAGGTGTTTATCTCTGGTAAAACTGGAGTGGGAAAGAGCGCTCTCGCTGCCCGTCTGGCTGGCCTTGATTTTCCCAAAATGCACTATGAGACCACAGGTGTGTGCATTGTTCAAAACCCCCTGATTTGTCTCAATTCTTTTATAAAGGAACATTTTTCTTGCAAGCACAACATGGCAACAAAGAAAACATTCATGTTGAATATCATACACAAACACGGAAAAATCGATTAAAACCTTTACATCAAATAACATACGTCTGTTTTTTATTGTTGGTTTGCATAAATCTGAGCAATGACATTAGAGAGTTACATTTACGAAAGAATATGAATAAAAGATGTGCATACAGTGGCCTATAATGAAGATGCCATTCAGTCTAAATATAATCTCAGAACTGTCATATATTCTTGTAGGCATAGAGACAACAGTGATGTTCTGGCCTGTAAAGCTGAAGGACAGTGACCGTGTTCTGTTTTTCCGCTTTGAATTTTGGGACTGTGGAGAAAGTGCCATGCGAAGATTTGATCACATGTTACCGGTGAGCCACTCTTACATGGTTTTCTTAGACTACCCTTTCTCTGATGACAATCTGTATGATGTCAACCCTTCTCCCTGCAGTCCTGTAAGGAACACGTGGATGCAATGATTTTCCTGTTTTCCTTTACTGACCGTGGCTCCTTCGAAGATCTTTCCAATCAGATATCACGGATAACAGGATCTTCGGATCGAGTGGTTAAATTGGTGGTTGGCACGAAGTATCCTTTAAGAGCATTGGTTGACATAGTGGAACACATTGCTTTAGCATCTTTTTTGCAATATGTTAGTAGACATAAATCAGGTTTTCTTATTCAATCGGATAATTCACACAGACCTTAACAATGCAGGTTTGACTTATTTATGCACACAGATGTGACTGAGAGTGATGTAACACGGTTTAAAGAGGTGTGGGGTCTTCCGGTGTTCCGCGTGGGAGGTGATGTGAGCGCAGGGCTTGGTGAGGTAGCCCCCCTCCTAAATGCCCTTGCAGAAAACCTGTGGTACCAGGACTGTATAGCTGCTTCATCTATGTCCATCGCCACCGCTGGCCTCGCGCAAACAGACACGGAGATCATTGTATAGTATTGAACAATATAAAAATTCATGTTTACTGAATTCATTCATGTTTACACATGCATTAGACTACTGTGTGAAATATGACCAAAGTTTGCTACAGGGCGTTTCTTAATCCATGTCATAATATTGCTGCTATTAAAATAATTTACATTTTAAAAATGTACTTCTCAAGACATTTGTAGTTAATGAAACAATGCTTTAGCAAATGCATATATGAAGTGACATAATATGTAAATAAAGCAAATACAATAGTTAGTTAAACAATCAAGAAAACTGATTTTAAAATTATATAAGTACTTAATTAGGATTATTTATCAATAATTTTCAGGCTTTGTGAGCTTTGATACTCAACATGCCACTTTTGCTTAGAGAAGACGTGACTGACATTGGATCCACATCAGCTGGGAATTGGCACTTTTGACAAATGGTGTTGTCACTTGTTCCATCGGAGGCCAGCTGATGTATTAGTATGGGGAAAGGGGAATATTTTAAATTAATCAAAAGATGATTTAATTCAAGAATTTAAACAAAATACTAATGATAGATTAGTATCTTTCCAATGCACAGATCCGAATGCGTTGCATTATAATATGAGTGATAGATTACTAATATAGGATAAAAGCTTATGTCATCATTTTTTACTTTGCTTACCTTTTCTGCACGGACTTGTATGAAATTATTGGTGGATGTTATTATCACTTCTTCTGGTGCAAACTCTCCCACATACACTGTAAATATGTAGTTATCATCCACCATACCCATTTTCCCCTTTGAAAAAAGATATTCAGGGTTAGTAGTATATACTATCTATATAATGAACTATATAATGTACTTAATGCACACAGTAACTACCATACATTTAGTTGTGTTGACATTTGTTCAGAGGTCTAACATTGACAATATAACAAAACTCACCTGTGCATTATAGCTTTCCATTATAAAAGTGCTTGGTAAGAAAAAATGAAGAAAATCCTTTTGTCTGCTCACTTGGTAAGTTTATTTTCCCAATCCTCTACTCTTAGCTGTGTAGTGTATTAGAGCAATGACTTTATACGACGTTGGTGAGTGGCACACTTGGGTGAGGCTTGCATGACGTCTATGTGGTGAATTTATTAAATGGAAGAGAAAATGAAATTGGTTTTGTGAAGTCATAGCCATAAATTGTGACTGTTCAACCCTGTATTTATTTGAGATGGTCTGTTAGGGAATATATATTTTCAAATATACATTTTCAAGACAAATAAAAAGGAAATTAAATATGATATTGGATTATTATAAAAGTGAGACTAGATCACGATGGAAAGAATGTGATTCAGCCTAGCAACACTGAACACAAATACAGTAGCTAGAGAGCTTATGTGACATTCAATATCTTTGTCACAGCTGTCAGAACAAGTTTTCTTATTATTTCTTGTGTTGTTTATTTATTTAGACACTGAATTGAAGATTCATATTAAAGAGAAAAAACAAACGGTCGAGTGACAGATTGAAATCTAAAATATGTCACGCCAGTGTTCAGCTGAACTAGTGGGACTTTTATTCTAAAACTTACGCGGCTATCTTCGCCATTTTCCAAGCGGTTCTACCACCTCTTCCTTCACCTAGTCTTCCGTAACCCGGTTCGTTGACGAAATTTGGCGGCGGGCTATTTTAACATGACAGAAATGCACATCTGAAGCCTTTATTCATCTACAAAAGCACTCAAATAAATTTAAAACATCTAGTACTGATTATTAGAAGGCCGGTCTACTCGGTGTTTTTAACTAGACGATCGCCCGCGCCTGGCCAGGCAGAAAGGCCACAATGAAACTCACAGACAATGTGTTGCGGAGTTTCAGGGTTGCAAAGGTTTTCCGGGAGAATTCGGACAAAATAAACTGCTTTGACTTCAGTTCGAACGGCGAGACTGTTATATCGAGTAGCGACGACGACTCGATTGTCTTGTACGACTGCCAGGAAGGAAAGTAAGTCGCCTATAACGTGGGCTATGCAACATTTATATTGCTAGCTGTCCGGTTCCGCGGTGCTTTGGCCTTAACGTGAATATAAAGCTTTGATTTTTGCTACAGCAGTGTTACTGTGAGAGAAGTGGAAGATTCAATATAAATATACAGCTTTGTGAATGTGTTTATACTGACAGTTATTGTTGGTTTTTAATACGCGTGTGTAGCCCAAACGTGTGCTAACTGTTAGCTTCCACGCCTCCCTCTGAGATGCACTAAACAGTTGACTTAGCCCGCTAGCACAGTCAAAACCGCTGCTTTTTTAACTGCCTTAAATTGACCTCATATGTACTATGATCTTACAAAAATAACCACTATTATACCATGGCAATAAGACACTGAAGTCAACAGCATTGCCATAACAAAACCACTATACGTTGATATTACACACATGTTTTCACTAGAAATCGCGAGTGGAAAGTGTCATTTAGGGTTAGCTGTTATTTCGAGTTATCGTGGTAGCTATAAACAAGTCTTAATGTGTAATAAATAGAAACGTATGTATTTATATTTTTGTGCAAGTAATCTTATTTACTTTCTTTTTGTGTTTTCCGTGTCAGACCTAAACGGACCCTCTACAGTAAGAAGTATGGTGTGGATCTTATACGATATACTCATGCCGCCAACACGGTCGTCTACAGCTCCAATAAAATTGATGGTAGGATCATAATATAGATCAGTCATGTTATTTTACTGCATGGGATTTATCAATAGACCACTTCAGAAAACATAAGCAATGCCGTTTCAAACCTAACAAACGTTTGAAGAAAATACAACAAACGGAATATTTATAACCAAATCAAAATGTTGAACACATTTCTTAAAGATTGAATGATATATGTACGATTTGGAAGTAAAATAAGTGGTCTGTACAAATGCTGCTGCTTTTCTTACTTTTGCAAAGAAATGGTCTAAATAAAAAATATTTAAGACCATTTATATAGAAAGTGTGAGACGGTGTTATTTGTAAAGTATCCATTTGATTTTCTTTTTCTACGTATGTTTTGAATGATCTTCATATTGTTGAAATAAGGCGATTGCAAGTCCGCAAACTCTTTGGATGAAGGTGTTCCTCAAACCCTCTGCCCACTCTGGTCTGAGGTAGTTGTTTGTACAGTTTTTAGGGTCTGTTATTCTGCCCTGTTATGGAGCTAACTGTACAGATTACTGCCTTGCCCAGGGTTGAGCCTGTTCGTCTGACACCTCGCACCCTCGGATTCCTGCATTACCATAAATTCCATTGGTTATATCTTGTGTTGCGTGATTTATTTGGACATTTTCCTCTACCAATGTGTTGTTGCAGATACAATACGATACCTTTCTCTTCATGACAATAAGTACATTCGATACTTTCCCGGACACAATAAGAGGTGAGAATCAATCACTTAAATTCCCAAGTAACGTTTTCTTCTAAAAGAACATTTGTCTTATGGTGATTTTTTTTTTGTTGTGTTTTATGTTTTCACAGAGTTGTTGCGCTTTCTATGTCTCCTGTTGATGACACGTTCATATCTGGCTCACTCGATAAAACTATTCGCCTGTGGGATCTTCGCTCACCAAATTGTCAGGTAAGCGATATTCTTCATTGAAAGTGAATGTGGTTGTTTTTGGTAGCTCTTTGATCCTTGCCTTAACTTCGTCCAAGCATCTAACCAGCCAGGACTATGACAAGTAACAAAGACTGTTCAGTCCTGAATAGCTCCGCCCACTATGTAATCCCATTGGTTCAAAATCCAGCTGCTCGTAATTTACATTAATTGTGTCACAGACAGTCACATCATTTCAGCAGCTTCGCAAATTGCTTGTTTCTAGTTGTTGTGTTTGCACATAATGTAAGCTCGAGTCAAATCTTGGCTCTCCTCACAGGGCCTCATGCATCTCCAAGGGAAGCCAGTTTGCTCATTCGATCCTGAGGGGTTGATTTTTGCTGCAGGGGTTAATTCTGAGATGGTCAAACTTTATGATCTACGCTCCTTTGATAAGGTAACAAAAGAACACTTTCAATAAAACCACCCTGGAGATATCATATATACATGATATCATATACTTCAAGTTGTAAGAAGTTAAACATAAATTTTATCTGCATTAGGGCCCATTTGCCACATTTAAACTACAGTACGAGCGTACATGCGAGTGGACGGGTCTCAAGTTTAGCAACGACGGAAAGCTCATACTAGTCTCCACAAACGGAGGAACGCTCCGAGTGCTGGATGCCTTCAAAGGAGCCATTCTCCACTCATTTGGGGTGAGAATATATGGTAATTTTGAACATGTTTTTTTGTTTTTATTGCATTGTAGATGGTGTCTCACGGTATTCTTTTCTATCACCGCAGGGCTATAATAACAGCAAGGGCGTCGTTTTAGAGGCCTCATTCACTCCAGATTCCCAGTTCGCTATGATTGGTAAGTCTTATCGTGAGCTAGGCACAACACCAGAGATGACATACAGAGAGTGATGTCGTCTTCACTGTGTTAAATTTCTAGGGTCAGAGGATGGGAAGATCCATGTGTGGAATGCCGAGAGCGGGTTGAAAGTAGCACTTCTTGACGGGAAGCACACTGGCCCTGTGACCTGTTTACAGTTTAACCCTAAATTCATGACCTTTGCCAGCGCTTGTTCTAACATGGTAAGAACCTATGAATAGTAAGATGTATAAATCAAAAGTAAAAAGTGTTAAACCGAGTTTGGGTTGTCACAATGTACCAGTTTACACGAAATGTACGGTCTCTCACCAAAATCTCACCTCCGCAGGCATTCTGGTTACCCACGATCGATGACTAATGGGCAGATCTCAGGACTTGTGTCCGGAGATGTTTCACTGTGGGATATCATCTTCCAGCAGGTGGCATCAGACACCCTGTTCTTGACACACAGGGGAAACTCATATTTGGACTTTTTAACTGTAAATATATTGGACTTGATGCTGTTGTATTTCAGATCATTCTGTGATAAAGATAAAATGTTTCACCAAACCTTGTTCTTTTGTAAAACATTGTAATATAATCTGTTTGCATTATGTTTTGTTTGTGAGGTGGTAGCTAGTATTCTATAGAACCGAATGTGTGCAAGAGGTGTGACCACAGCTTTTTGTGGATCCGATCTGATCTTATCGCTAATCAAACATTACATCCGAATTCAGCACCGCTATCTTGTGCAGTCCTAAGAGATCTCAATTGAACAATTTTTTTAATAAACGTGTTTATACAACTTGCTGATATGCATCCTAATATAATCTGTCTTTAAGGAAAGATTGCTTTAATAGAGTTTTTGGTTCAGCTTGTTTTTATGTAGATATGTGTGTGTGTGTGTGTTTATAATATACTTTTGTAATACCAGCAATATTGTGAAATTTGTATTAAATTCAATCTCATAATGAATATACACTGACCACACAACTTTACTTAATTTAAGGTTATTTGGTATTTTACAGTAACTTCAGGGGACAATGAGTGGTACTACAAGTAATGTGGTATACGCGGGTAGCAATAAAATACACTTTTATTAAAATCTCTATATAGTAAAGAAAAATGTATGCTGTATGGAAAAATATTTTTTTCAAATATCTTCTGAACACCAGGCATCTGGTTGATGTCAAAATCTGACCCAATGGCTTTCCCTGCCTTTAGCCCAATTTTTACTTTTGTGTCGGACCTTCGGAAATGACCTTTAATGGTGTAAAATCTTTAATACGATAATCTGAAAAACAAATCACATGTGTTAACGTTGACAGCCTAATTCTAATCTATAGCATGTGATTGTGGTGTGTAGACAAATTTATGTTAATTCTTAACTTTTATAGATCCTTATAGATGCTTGGAAAATGACATATGCACGTTTCAATGCCCAATTTGTGTGCACCTTTATCTTTGTTTCAATCTACCTGTAATCATACAAGGACATTTTACAGCTAAGATAACACATTTGTTATAAAAAAGTGCTTTAAAAAAATTTGCTCCACATTCTTTCTGCTGAAATGTGCTTACTTAGTCACGTGGACACGCCAGAACACGCCCATTGAGTGGCAAAACACTCAGCAAAATGGCTGCTTTCAATAGGAGATTAGGACATTACACCCAGTCAAGTCTAAAAGCTTCACACTTACACATGAAATTATTCGTAAATTCAACATTTTAAACTTAAACAGCAGGCTGTGTTGGGGGATGGTCAGGTCATCACCCATGGCCAGACAGTGTGCATGCTAAATTTGGGGCAAGAGGGATCAGGTTCCTTCTGCATGCACACACGATCCTGTCCCAGTTACAGGAGCCTTCTCTCACACATTTGCTCCTCTCACATTCTCTCTAGCTCGGATAGCGCACACTGTCACGCACCTAACTCTTGCTTTATACTTCATTTGTCTATTGTGTTTTCATATGCTGTTTTGACACACTGATCATAACAAGCCGAGATTTTTGAAAAGATCGTCCAGGTGACCCAACCTGTGCTTCCAGCTTCATCCGACTCTCAGGGTTGCTTGGCGGGTAGGAAGGTACCACGCTGACCCGCCATGTTTCTGGTCCTGGTGGTCACAGAAGAGTTGAGGGAGTTCCTGGCCAGGGCGAGAAGTGGAACTGGCCGCCTCATCCAGGTGTTGATCAGAGACGGTGAGTGAACAGAGCCTCTGATGTGTTCACTCACTTTGTATGAGGTATCGTTAAGAGAATGGAAATGAAATGGAAATTAACTCAGTGATATTTCCATTCTAGTTTTGCTACCTTTTTTTGTTTCTTTTCTGATGTAGATCAATGTTAATTTGATTAAAAGCTTAGACGTTTCAAAAGCTTAAAAAAATAAAGGTGCTACAAAAGGTTCCATCTCCATGATGCCATAAAAGAAGCATTTTTGATTCCCCTAAAATCATAAAAAAATCTTAAAAGAAACATTTCTTTCTTTCTGTTTTATAGTGTAAAGAATATCTTTTCAGTACAAAGAGCCTTTTGTGCAACAGAAAGATTATATGAAGGCTAAAGGATCTTTTATGGAACCATATACAGACTCAAATAGTTCTCCTATTTGGCTTTGTTTAGCATCTTTGTTTTTTTTAAAGTGTCAAGGACAAAATAGGAACATTATGAATAAAATATAACTGCTGTCCTTCTGAAATTGCCATATTTTGTTGTTTTTTTAAATCATTATTATTAGTCACCCTTTATGTTTTTCTCTGAGTTTTGCAAATATCTAACCAATAAAATCTAAATCTAAAATTTTTACCGTTTCCTGAAAAACAGCGAATTTGGATATCAGAGATTTTGGAAGGACAGTGACGATATGTAGAATTCAGTTAAAGAGAATTCTCAAGCAACATCTAAAGTTAAAATCAAATAAAGACACCAAAATGTACATAGTATTCTATGTGATTTTATCCCTGTAATTTTTTATAACAAATAAGATATTGTAAATTTGATTGTTTCTTTTTCATTTAATATAGGTCTTTGTTTATGTTTTTGCCGTTATATAAGGACAGAAAAACAAAACATGTTTCACAATGTGTTTTGATTGTGAAACATCCCAGTTCACGAGCTTGGTTAGATGACGCAGAAACTGGAAGGTTCAGGAGAGATTAACTGTGCAGAGGTCAGAGGAACTATGATCTGTTCTCTATTGCCGTGGATGTGCGTTGAAACGCTAGCTCACTATCAGGTGACAAGATCCGATTGCTTAGAAGGAAAGATCAAAACACTATCGAATTTGTGTGAAGTCACTCTGCCATTACCTAACTTCACTCTTCACTGAAGAGTCTTCAGACTTCTCACCGTTTCTAGAATCAGACTGTTCAATCAGCTTTTGGTTTATTTTGCATAAATTCAACAAGCTAGTAAGCCAGACAATTTGCTTCTACACAGAAGCTAGACTAAAAAACAGTAATTTTACAGTATGTTACTGTTATTTAAAAAAATTCTCGTAAAATATAAACTGTAATTTTACAGTGTTTTTACATGTTTTCCATTTATAATGTAAAAACTGTTGTTTTTACAGGTTTTTCAGGTATTGTGCAAAACCTGTATTATATTTTACAGAATTATACTTTTTTTACAACAGAATTTACTTACAGAATTTGACTGCTTACAGATTTTTCCCGCATTTTTGAAATACGGTAAAAAACTGCCTACATCAAATTATCGAAAACAAACCTGCAGATTTACAAGAATAACTTTTTAACAATTATATGTGAAAATAATGAATTAAGGTATTTTCTGCACCCCAGCTGCGAGAATTCTTTTTTACAGTGTATTTTTATTTTTATAGACTTTTATATGTAACAGACTCATCAGGAGCCTTTTGGTCTCACGGAGATGATATTTCAGGCAGATTTGGAATGAGAAAACAGGCCACCACAGTTTTGTTGACTAGGTTCCTGAGTCATACGTGTATCTCAACTCTCATTGGCCAGTGATACTAGTCACATGGTCAGCTGCTAACGTTAATGTTATAGGAAATTCTTTGTTAACACTGACAAAGCAAAAATTTGATACTCAGCTGGTACAAATATATTTGTATGACAGTGTTCCGGGCGATGTTTGTCTTTAGAAACTGTCATGTGGGCAAACAGCTTTTTGTACGTGTGTGTTAAGGGGTATGCAAAAAGCTCATGGAAACTATGTGTCTGTGCTGAAAGCTGGAATGTGTGCGACCTCAGAATAGCAGCTTCTGTGAATGAGCATCAAGAAATCCCCCCTCCGAGGTAATTCTCATTGGTTACGTTTATGTATGAGTGGGGTTTGTGATGGATCCGATTATTGATGTGCTGTTATTGACAATGTGCACATTATAATATCAGTCCATGTGCATATTCTTCAATGGTTCTACACAATATATAGATGCTTTGACCGCTTGAATGTCATTGCATTCAAAGTCCCATTAAAAATTGTTTATCTAATATCTTTAAAAAAAAGTAAATAAAAAAAAGTACTTAAAAAGTATTTTGAGCTCAGTACTCATATATATATATATATATATATATATATATATATATATATATATATATATGTATATATGCATTATACATTTTTAAAAAGTAGTTTGGTTTGGCAGTATAGTATGTAGCTGCAAAGAGAAGCTGGGAAACAGATGCACTGATGAGCACTGTAGATTATTCACATGATAAGAGACACATTATAAGGGAATGCAGAGCAGTGTTCAGAGAATGGTAACCCGTACTTCATTGTGAGGGTAACTGAGGGTGTGTTGGTCTGAATGTTTTAGGAAGTCAGTGACGTATTCGCGCGTGATCTGATCCGTGTAAAGTTTTAAGCTGAGACAGTAGACTAATGACATGAAGGACCAGTAGGATCAGATGTAATTTCGGGAACACCAAATGTGCTTACAACATTTATGTGTGTGCTGTATTTATATGCTTGTGAGTTCCTGTGTGTTGTTGTTGGCCGTTAAATACAGAGGTGTGAAAACCTTGTAGAATCAAAGGGATATTTTGAGAAATGTCTGAGTGGTTTTGTGTCCCTACAATGGGGGTTAGTGTTGTTTGGTTACCAATGTTCTTCAAAATATCTTCTAAATGACTTTTTGTAATATTTTGTTTGAGACTTGACATGGTACTGGCAAATCTTTTTTTAGGGAATTTAGATGAACAGCATGCACTAAAGTAAACTTCCCTTTACTGTGCAGTTTTAGATACTAGAGTGTTACTGTGTATATACATATATATATTTTTTTTATTATTGGAGAGTGAATTGCTTCTTGGAACTGTATTGTGGTGATGGCTTTATGATGGCAGTATCATAAAAAAAGTATAATGTTGTTTTATGGCAATGAGCCTTTTAAAATCATACCGGCTTGTTATTGCTTTCAGTGGAAACACTGACTCAAACCTTTCAGAATGTTTGCGTTTATATGTTAGCTTTGATCTTTAGGTCTGAGCTTATTTATACAATAGAAATCAAATAATGTTATACTACTTGCTACATATGATGGGATGTGAGTACTGTATTCATTTTATGTATTCATAAAAGAGTTTACTGGCATACCATATAAAATATTACATTGTATCTATTACATTGGCACAAATCAACACAAATGTAGGTCAAATAATCTATATATATATATAAATAAGACTATAGAAGATTGCAAAAGTTTATAAACATAATATATTTGTATATTCTATAGTATATCCATTAAACTGTATAAAACTTTTTTTTATGTTTTATACAGTTATATAAAGTTAAATATGAGAAGTTAGAGTAGAAATATTACAAATGGAAATATGGGAATTATTAGTGTGTGTAATTGTTTTATTCTTTGATGGCTTAAAGGGATAGTTCACCCTAAAATGAAAATTCTGTATCTGTATGTGTTTGTGCGTGTTCTGTGGAGGGTTTGTGTGAGTGTGTGTGTGTCTGAATCTGTGTATCTATGTCTGTCTTCTATATTTTCATTTTATTTGTTTTGACTTGTATAACCTTATATGTTTTGCTTATAGTCAATATGTTTTCTTGTACAGCTGCTTTGAAACAATGCAAATTTTAAAAAGCGCTATATAAATAAAGTTGACTTGACTTGCTAAAAACAAAGGAAGAGGTAATGAAGAATGTCAGTATCCGAGCAAATCTCGTCCCCCATCAAAGTAGGGAAAATAAATACTATGGTAGTGAATGGGGGAGGAGATCTGTTTGCTAACAGTCATTCTTCCAAATATCTTTCTCTGTGTTTAGCAGAATAAAGAAATGTATACATGTTTGGAACAATCTGAGGGTGAGTAAATGATGACAGAATTAAAATGTTTGGGTGAACTATCCCTTTAAGGCTCGTCTGAAACCAGAGGCAAGAAATAAAGTCCATATGATGTTAGCTTGAACGATATGTTGATAATTCAACAGGCTGGTAATGCAATATATCAACTTCATTTGTTTTCCACCTGGGATATACAACAAAACTAATTTCAAAATTGAGGGCACCCACCACTATTGGACTGTTTGATCTATTAATAACTGCAGATTAATGTGTCTCTATGTGACCTAAGCTGCATTTGCTATATTGGGTGTAAGAGACAAGGTGTGTCATGCACTTTTTATAGCACAAGGTAGAGATTTATAATATTTCACTTATTTGTTATCAGTAATATTAGATATGCCCAGCCTTGTAAACATGTTCGGAGTGATCCACATGATGCAATATGAAATGAGACTAGGTTTGTGATGAGAGTTTTTTCTGTGTTTCAGAGCAGCTGGTGCTAGGGGCATACAGAGAGCCGCTTCAGTGCTGGGATAAGGATTATGACCACTTCCTCCTCCCCCTGCTGGATCCCCACGAACCCTGTTACATTTTATACCGACTGGACACGAAGAACGCTCAAGGATATGAGTGGCTCTTCATCTCCTGGTCACCTGACCAGTCACCAGTAGGTTCAACATCCATGGAATGAAGATCTGTAGATTGACCTTTGTTCTGTTCGTTATTAGCATATAAACAAAATAAACTGCCCATAAACACCCTCTGAAAAACAATTGAGCCGGGAAGCACATTTTTGTCTTGTGCCTGATGTAGCTGATGAAATCGCAAACTTTTTAGGAGGTAACTCGTATGAACTTGTACAATCGAAATCATACAAATATGTGTGGAAGACCAAACCTGCGATAATAAAAATAAATTTAATAATATGAAAAAATTATTTAAGTATTTAGGTATATTGAGTATATTTGTGGCATTTTTCGCTTTATTAGTAAAGTTTTAGTAAGAGAGAGGACAGGAAGGGAAGTGGGAGAGAGAAGAGGGTGGGATAGAGAATGGCCATTCAACAGGAATCGAACCAGAGAGCACTATCGGCCCATACATATTTATTTCTATATTTTAATATTTCTTTCTTTATTTTTTCATAAATATTAGAGTTATTATAGTTTTGTTTTTAGTTTAATTAATATTTTAATTGAATATTTTTAGCTTTTTCGTTTTTATGAAATCCAAACAACTTTATCCATGAATGAAGAATTCACAGCCATGTTGTAAAATAGAAAACAATTTTTATGAGATTGCGGTGGCTTTATTTGTTACTGGATATTTAATTACAACCAGTTCAACAAAGAATAACCTAGCAACCACATTTAGAGTATCATAGCAACTGCATAGACACACCCGAGTAATCGATTTTTATTTACAAATGTATAAATCTAGGTTATTGTTATATGTTACGGGCCTGAGAGTCTTTTTCTGTTAAAGTTGAATTATTTATAAATGCTTTCCTTTTGGTACAGGTCCGACAAAAGATGCTGTATGCGGCCACCCGAGCCACAGTGAAGAAAGAATTTGGTGGCGGTCATGTAAAAGATGAGATGTTCGGCACAGTCGAGGTACTAACATACACTGCAACATCAACAATGAAGAACATTTTGTAACATTGATCAATGGTTTTTACACAGTCTGTAAATTTGAAATGTGATTTATTGATTGCAAGTAAAACATCATGATTTTTTTCCTCTTTTTGAAAGATCACATGCAGAAATCGAAATTTACTATTGCACCTGTTATCTGTATTCACCTGTCAGTCAAATACCCTGGAGCTGTATTATTTACAAATTTCCTTACACGAATGTTCCTGAAGCTCAGTAAATCATTGTGTCAGCAGCGCAAAGGTCACAGGTTTGATTCCTAGAAAACACACTGATAAAATGTATGCTTTGAAAGTGCCGTAAGTCACTTTGGGTAAAAACATTTGCCAAATGAATGAATATAAAACAATCATCTTCTGTATCATTCTGAAAAAATGGGTTTCATCAAAAAAGACACAAACCCAACATTTTTGGTGTGAAACAAAAGTTTAAAATAAGTATTTTTTCTTTTTCTCTCTCATCATCACCAGGAAGATGTTTGTCTTCAGGGGTACCTGCGTCACATGACATCACGTTCTGCACCAGCCCCTCTGACAGCTGCTGAACAGGAGCTACAGAGAATTAAAATAACAGAGGTGAAGCAACTCTACACCTATGACAATGCATTGCATGATGCCTACCCATACAAGACTAGGGCTTTTTGTGTTTGAGTTGTGAATAACAGAATATACTTTTTTGTTCAATCTCTGTGCTTGCAGGGCAGAGTTAAACAGGTGAGTGCCTGTAAACTCATGGTTGGCGTATAGTACACTGTCACCTTATTCATGGTGAAATACGATGTTGTGTGTATATGTGATTATGTATTTACTCACTAATCACAAATCTCTCGGCCGACATGAATTATCCTTTAAACAGAACAATGAGCCACCATGTCTGAGTCCTGGATAGCCGATATGAACCCTTTATGAACATTTCTGCATGATTGTCTCACTGTATAAATGGCATCATGTCAAACCAGAGAGATTTATGCGGAACATTTTTCAACCATATTGGTTCTGTGGTTTTATTTGGGTGTCTGTAGGTAAAAACTGAGATCAGCGTGGACCCTAAACATCAAACACTACAGGGTATTGCCTTCCCTTTAAAGGCTGAAGCTAAACGCGCCCTACAGCAGCTTGCTGAGAGACGGATCAACTACATCCAACTGGTACGATACACACACAACCACTCTATGTAGCCCCCAAAAACCGTCAGTCAAAAAACGCTTACATTACATTTTATTTGGGACATTTTTATTCAACTTTATGTTTTATGTTTATAGAAGTTGGACACAGAGAAGGAAACCATCGACCTGGTTCACACCAGCCCGACAGACATCCGCGAGCTACCCTGCCGGATCCCACTGGATACACCCAGATATCACTTCTTCCTTTACAAACATTCACATGAGGGAGAATACCTGGAGTCTGTGGGTTAGTTGTGTCTTATTTTCCTTATACAGACATCATCTATATTCATTTTATTAATACTTTCTTATGAATGTAATGACCCTTTCTTCACAGTGTTCATATACTCCATGCCTGGATACAGCTGCAGTATCAAGGAAAGGATGCTGTATTCTAGCTGCAAAAGTCGACTGCTTGAGGAAGTTGAAAGGGATTTCCACCTACAAGTGGCTAAAAAGGTAGCAAACTTTTATTTGGGTGAAAAGCTCAAAAGAAAGTTTGATGTCACACTAGGCATCTCATTTACAGACGATAATACACGTTCCAGCACATTATTTTGTTTCTTACTTAATGTTTTCTTTTCCTTAAATTCTTCCTTATAACTTTTTTGGCTGACATCACATAAACTGGCTGGGATGTTGGTTAAAAACTATTTAGACATTCTAACTTCAGCTTTTCCAAAATGTATTCTATTTTTATGTACGTTTCATATAGCTGGAGATAGATAGCGGAGAGGAACTGACAGAACAGTATCTGTACGATGAGGTCCATCCTAAACAGCACGCTCACATGCAAGCCTTCGCCAAACCCCGCGGGCCTGCTGGGAAGAGGGGAAACAAACGTCTCATCAAGGGAGGTGGAGACAGCTAGAGGAATGAACTTCAGTTGTAGCCTAAATATTCCGCAGTACCCTTTTCTAACCCGCTCAAGTCGATAATTGGAATATTGTGTTCATTTTTGTTTTTGCTTTCTTTGGCTTGAATTTACTCTTCTATCTCTTTAGATATTTATTCATTTTGTGTGCTTACGTGTATATCTTTGAGAAAGAGGAATACTCAGGTACTCAAATTCTTCTGAATGTCTACATTCAATATCATTTTGATAAGAATGAAATATTTCGAAAGTGTTTATGTGAAAGATAAAAAATGTGGTAAACATGTTTGTGGTTTGTATTTGGATAAGAAACATGTTCTCGCAAACATTTAAACATTGAAACTGTAAAGAGATGTAATGTAATACAGTACACATAGAGCCAAATCTGACACATAAATAAAATATGAAATGCATTTTATTGTAACAATTTTGTTACTCCTTTTTGTCTTAATGACCTGTCAATAAACATATGCAAAAATATTCTAACTTAATTTTCATCCTCTTCTAGTAGTTAGATAATTAATCATAAAACACTTCCATATGTCAAATATCAACACCTTTATAACATTGAGCATGTCTTGAGTATTTGATTGAACAACTGATTTGTAATTTTTTTGAATAGGCTACATAAAAAATCATTTTAGTCTTAGAAGACTAGAAGGTTAATAATCATATTATTTTGCAAGTTCATACACCCCAAACAGTCCTGCAATGCTTACGAACATAATGTTACATAAATAAATAAAAACAATTTAACATGACCCAGTGTTTGGTGATTATTTGCTTGCATAAGGAAAAATCCAGGGTAAGCATGCAGTACACCTGACATCCTCTAGATGGCAGACAAATCAAGCATTTTTCACTTTACATTAAAACTCACCACGTGTAAAAACAATACAAAACAGAGACTAATGCAAAACTGGACAAAAAATGTGTCGAATTAATTCTCTTCCAAAAATAACCCGTATTTTAACTGCAGTAAAAAAAAGTTACTACATTAGCAATGTTTAATTCGTTTTCTATAATAAAAACAAAGTGATTAATGTTATTAAATAATTGTAAAAAAATAAATCGTATCCGTATCATCGTCATCATTATTATCATTATGAATATTAAGAACTAAAAACAATCTTCGTGGTGTGTCGAAAACCATAATTACATAATTACAATTTTAATTACATTTTCCAAGCAGTGAGCAAATAGTTAAGTCGGTAGCATGAACAGAGAGGCGGGGCTTCGGCGAGTCGCAGAGACTTGGGATTGGCTCAGCTCCGCACGGGCGTTCCGTTTTCCTGGAAAGTTCTTGGAACGCTAGCGGTGCAATTTCAAGAGAAACGCCGTTTTCACGTTGAAACGTCAGTCACAACATCAGGAAACAATTACAGATCACACACACTAAAACTCCCAAATGACTCACTACAGAATCATTCTGCTGGTAGTTTATTACTCGCGGGACTGCTGTATGGTTGACTGAGTTAGAAAAGGGAATCGATTCTTCGGGTTTCACAGAGCCGATGGCGTCAGCGGCGCTAAACACGGAGTGATTCTCAGAAAGCCGCTTCTGGGAAGTCAGACGAAGCGAACAAGCCAAACCGTGCCGTGTTCCGCTTCTTGTTTAGTGTCAGGGCATGAGCTTGAGAGAAACGACGCTCGTTTTGGACGTGTTATCAACTCAAGCACTTTTTCAAACAAAGCGCTGCTATATGGCAGACCTCGGTAGACTCTTTACTTTATTTGACGTCCTGTCTACTGCTGAGAAATATCATTGAGGTTTGTCATCGCCGAGATTATTCGATTTAAACATTACGATCAAAGAAACTTTCAGGATTGCTAGTGTATCAAACCGGACACAATGATTTTGTGCGTCGATGGGTAAGTTTTCTATCAGATCATCCCCATTTTAATACGATCACACATTCCTTAACGTTGCTTGGGGTCCTGTTAATATTATTTAAACAATAGCAACAAATAGACTTCAAAACACTATTTAAAAGCTCTTTTAAAATGTATTTTCTTTAAAACGGAGTATGGTGTAGATACATAATCCAAACTGTTAAAGGTTTTGAGGAACCATAACAAATAACTGTGATTTAATTTTCAGTTCTATTGAAATAAATCTAGCTACAGTGTTGTTTTTAGAATGATCGTAATGTATAATGGGCTTTTTTATTTGAACACAAACCAATGCTTGTAAATGTATTTTGACCTTTAAAACGCCTTTATTTTCCAGCCCGAGGATGCGACTGCCCAATACCTTCATAACGGAGCCGATCTTCGTATCTCATGCAATCATCAACTCTGGTGCTCACATTCGGTGGGAACCTAAAAAAGATTTTACATCGATCTACAGCAATTTCTCATACCTGGAAGCGTCAGGTAGAAAACACTTTCTCTCCTAAACCGTGTAAATGATCAATACAAATCGCATGACCAACGTGTATTTTACCAAGCATTTAAATAATCCTTTTCATTTTTTCGTCAGGTTGGTACTGGGGTGCCATTTCTGCCAGCGAGGCCCACTCTGTGCTAGAGGGGGCATCTGAGGGGACGTTCCTGATACGGGACAGCAGTCATCCCCTTTATTTGTTGACACTGTCTGTTAAAACAGGCCGTGGACCCACCAACGTTCGCATCGGGTACAACCTTGGATGTTTCTTTCTGGACTCCAGTTCCCCTGCCAAATCTCGTATGCTGTCTTTCCCGGACGTACCTAGTCTTGTGCAGCACTATGTGGGCTCCAAGAGTGGAGAGAAGGGGGAAAATACTGAAGAGTTTGATACCGTACCTACACCAACGGCCAAGCAATGCGCCGTGTTGCTGAAACTGAAAAAACCAATCCGCTGTCACCAAGCGTTTCCTTCGTTGCAACATCTCACACGATTGGTTATTAACAGACAGACGACCAGCACTGAGTATCTGCCTTTACCGAAACCGTTACTCCAGTACCTACAGGATTACCCTTTCCAGCTTTGATATTGCCATGGAAACACACAGCCAACAATATGACATGGTTCTGATGTATGAAGATGGCGAATGGGGCCTGGATTCACAGCCCCAAGAGACAGATGTTTGGAACCAAAAGCAGCTTTTAAAACTGTTTTCCAATGTTACCTTTGACTCGATACAGGAGCAGATATACACTTTATACGAAAGAGGCATTGAGACAAGCCCTGTCCAAATATTGATCAGTGGCAAGTCATAAATCGACTTTGATGACTTTGACAGGTTGTAGAGGGGGTCCATGATGAATGTTCGTGAAACTTGTGCGGGTCACATGACCCCCTCAAGAAGGTTTGAAATGAGATCATGGCGAGCACACGAGAGGCACGTTGCTCAGTCTCCGGCCCAGAGGAAAGTTACTGGGCTGCTTGACTGGGACTTTTTTTATTGAAAAGCAGTGAAATGTTTCAATCAATGAAGATTTGCATATTTTTTCTATCCCCACAATGTGGAGTTCGTATGTTATTTATGGATAAACATATTCTCATTTTTTTAAATAAAACTGACAATCAAACTACATGACATTGGTGTCATTTGTAACATCTGAGAAACATAGATCATTCTGGTGTGATTTAAAACACGATGAAAGAGTACATTAGAGAGAATGCAACACAGAAAAAAGAGGGCCTTAGAGATTAACTAGAGAACGAAAATAGACTCTTTTCACAGAAGGAACTAGATACAGAATGCAGAAACGAAGTACTGGCCTTCCAGTAAGCGTGTCAAACAAGGTCACTCAGAGCTCTAATCTTACAATAATAGGATTATTAGATGAACGAATGTGCATGGAATTGCTACGCAATTCAGTTGACATGTGTTCCTCATATTACGTTATTTCAGGATGTATTCTGCACTGTTTTGCAGCAAAATTCTATGACTAATATTTCAGAGTATTTACATTTACTTTGTAATTAGTATATAAAATCTAATTTATGAGTATATGGATATTTACTCGATGTGTTTGCTAAGATATGACATGCAAAAAGCATGTAATGTTTGTGTATAGGAACAAAGTCGTAGGATGGCCAAGCATAATGGAATTTTCATCATAACAATTGAATGAGGCATATAGGGACATAACAGCATTGTTCTCAGATCCCATTTTCCCGATAGTGAATCATTCTTTCGGTAAATTGCGATTAGACTTTCCTAGAAACAGAGGCACAGCTTTTTCTGGAACTCAGTGCCACGCAAGCTCACAGAAATTTCCTGGGAGCCAAAATATGTAAATAATTATGAGCAAAACATCCGTAAATGCCTATATAATAATTTAATTTGATGACACAAAAATCCTTGTTTAAATATCCAACTAGTAAGATTGTACATTAAGAAGTTGCCAGAAACACATTGAAACAACAAATGTGAACAAAAGAAGCCTACAGACATAATAAAGAAAAACATTTTTTAATAAAAAACAGAACTGAAAACAACAACATGCATGTAATTCTGTGTCACTCATTCATAGACTTCAACAGACAGCTATTGTGTGCACATTCATACATTATCTTGGCGGGGCATGTCAGGTTGTCTGTATTTGTGGGTTAGGCGAGTAAGCGTGCTGGCGGCAATGGGCCAGCTGTTTCGCAGAACGAGCGCATTACTTCTAGGGAGAGACTAGTGCACGACTGGGAGGGGGAGTTCTTAGAAAAGGCCTCAATAATTACCTTCAGCCTACTGCACACTGACACTTGCACGCTGAGAGCATACTCGCAATCAATGCAATCGCACCATAACAAACCACAGCCACATGTACGCTTGTCAATTAAAACACGCGAAAAACGTAAAAAACAGTGGTAGGTTGAACAAACAGAACCGCACGGTTGCTGGATTTCAGGAAAAGTTTTCTCAGTAGGGCCGGCAGGTTCTTATTTCTTCGAAAAGCAGTGCATGCTGGGACCTGGCGGAACAGCCAGGTGACTGGCAGAGTGCCATCGACAATTTGGTAAAGGCCACTAATACTGGCAGTTCCTAATGGTAGAATCTCTGCTTATTCATGTACTATTCTGTTCTTGATTTATTTATACACCCTTTAACCATTCATCTCTGGTCTTTCCTAATGTCTTTGTCCTTTGTTTTTGTCATGCTCTCCTCTGTAAAATGCAGAATCGAGGCCTGTAAAACAGAAAAGGTGTAGTGTAAACATTTAATGCTGCTGACTTGACATAAAATGACTAGTTTCATTATCTTTGTCTTTGTCCTCAGCTTGGTATTTTTGCTATGTGGTGTGCTGAAACAGAATGCTAAAGACACTTAGTGGTTTTTGAAATGTAGTTTGTGATGTAATGATCTACATATAGGCCTATATCTATAAAGATTAATATAAAAATGTATATTAAAGTGATATTTGATGAAAATTCTGTTATCATTTACTCACCCTCTTGTCATTTCAAACCTGTTTGACTTTCTTTCTTCTGTAGAACACAAAATAAGAAATTTGAAGAATGTTGTTAACCACCACCCATTAACTTGCATTGGTTTGGTGTCCATACAAAAAAAGTGAATGAGTGCCGGCACTGTTCAGTAATCAACTTTCTTCAAAATATCTTCTTTTGTGTTTTGTAGAAGACAGTAATATAGGTGCGAAATGACTAAAGGGAGGTGAGTAAATGATGACAAATTTTTTATTTTTGGGTGAACTATCCCACACGTTGTGGTGCAAAATATACCTAAAACTGACAATTTTGTTACGATCCATGTTGTTCAAAACAAAATATTTTTTATGATCTCTTTTGAATTTTTAATGGATAACATTTTTTAAGTTTTTGTATTATTTAACGAAATTAACACATTTTAACCTTTTGTTCTTGGAAGGCACGTGATGGATTAAAACAAATATGAGAAGAGACAGAAAAATATATTTTATAGGCTTTTGCATTGCCTCGCAAGAACATACGGTATATTTTCTCAAGCATATTTTGCATTCTCCTGTGAACATACAAAACATTTGCTTTCTCGCACAAACAGTGAAATCTCTTGTTCACGAGAGATCTCAAAACATTCTCAGCGCAAAAACTATTAAATCCATTTCCCTCCCTTTCTCATGTCTTTTTTCCAGTTTTTGAACATGAAAGAATGAAATATTCCAATGTTTTTCGTTTTAGGTGAACCGTTCCTTGAAAATCACAAGCTACATTGGATAACATTCTGACCTGTTAGTGAGGTCACAGCGGGTTTCCAGATAAAGTAACCCCGGCATCGTCTCCTCTATCATCTGGCGAATGACCGGAGGATGACATGGGGCAACCTCGAGGTAAACACGCCTGGGCAAACAAAAGAGGCATCAAAAGAGATGGAGAGGAAAAGGGCGTGTGACAAGGATGTTCTATCATGTAAACAACCTTAACAAGCTATTAGTCTGAAGAATAGTGTCCAAAACTGAAAAATGTGAAAACGGATGCTAGGATAGCCCCATGCGACAGTGGATCTCTTTATCTATGAAAGGGTACCATGTGCCATATCTGCGAATGAAATAATTTGTGGACAGAAATCCGAAACCATATCCAGACCACTATAAGAGACGTACACTAACAAGGTGAAAGACAGCGGTGCCAAACCCAAGTTTATTACTCGATGAAATATTAATTGAATTTATCATTGTATGAGCATGTAACTCAAGCCTAGTTTTTCAACTGTAATTACCAAACAAACACTCATTATGTAATTTTTTGTTGTGTATGCTTGTGCGTACGTGTGTATTTGTTTCTTGGGATAGATGAGGGTGTGGAGCAGTACAGGGAGAAAGATCTGGTCCCTGGAAAACTGTTATCTAGTGAACTACAGAGAACTGTGAAGCGCTGGATTCCCCGAAGCGTTTAAGATATGCCGGTTAAGCCTTAGAGAGATTACACCACACTTTTAGCTGCGCTTGTCTAAAAAGACACTTTCACGAGAGAATATTTAAAGAAAACCCAACACTCACAGACCACATATTATGGCTATGGATGAACACAAACACACTCTTTCTTACCCTCTCTCTTTTAAGAGCTTAGAGGCTAAAACCAGAATTGAACGAATCACAGACAAGCCGTCCAAACCCCCGTCCAATGCTGCGTGGTCTTCAAACCTTCCAGAAAAAGGGGCAGGCCGGTTAAAAGGTAACACGATGGAATCAAACAAACACATCAAAGGTTAAAACTGTATTGAAGTGTCAAACCGGAGTATCTCCGTTTGCAAAGACTGCATCTCCTGAGTGAGCAGATAGGGGGGGTTGCTGACTAGAAAGTGGACAGGGCCGCATTTGCTTAGTAGTGCATCTGTATCTAGGAATACAAAGCATGTCTTATATAAAACTTAAACAATTCCACAGCTGTGAATATATAACCAAATTATAACAGACAGAAAATACTAAATAGTGATATATATATATATATATATATATATATATATACACACACTGTACCTACACACAAACACATAATTATATACATATATATACACTTTATATGTAGGAAATATTGAGTATTTCTGTAATTATTTCTATTTACAAAGTCTTTTTTTATATTATTTTTATGTATTCAAGTATGTGTTAATAAATACAAAATTAATATGCACAGTACACAGATATATATTATGTAAACAGAAACTTTTATTCTGGATTTGATTAATCACCAACAATCGTTTGGCAATTAAACATATTTATAAAATTATATTTCGATGTCCATAAGCTGTCAAGAGAAGTAGGGTTATATCTGAATTAAGAGATAATACCATATGCAAGCCTACAGCATATGGTGCTAGTATATAGATCTGAAATATATAATTATGTATTGTGCAATACGGCGTATAAAATGGACTGGTTCTTTAAAACACTATGACCTTTTAAACAAATGTGTTAATCATCCAAAAAACTCTGAACAATGACCCTTTCCTGCTTTCTAGGCTCAATAAAAACAATACTTAAACGTCCTTAGAACATCTCTGTTGAACAACTTCCATTTACACAACCAGTGAAGTGCAGCAGTTAAGGGAAAATGCGTCTATCAGTTCAGATAATGACAGAATGCAGGTAGGTCACTCCACCGCAGTTACAAAACTGACATTTCATGCTGTCTAGTGGAAAGAGAAGCACACGCTGTAACAGGAAAAGCCCAATAAATCCCTGGAATTAGCTTAACATTTCCACGTGCTGAACTCACCCTCATGTTGTTCAAACCTGTATGACTCTCATAACAGAATCTCAAGATGTCAGAAATGTCTCAGTGGTTTTGTGACCATACAATGGAAGTCATTGGGGGGCAGTGTTGTTTGGTTACCAGTGTTCTTTAAAATATCTTCTTCTGTGTTCTCGAGATAACAGAAAGTCATGCAGGATTGGAATAGCATGAGGGTGGACTAGTGAACTATTCCTTGGAATAAAATGGTGTTGTCTCACATTGTGTATTACATTCTGTATTTAACCAATAGAACCAATATCATTTGAAGTCAGATTTGAGTTTTGAGGAGACCAGAATCCATTTCTTTATGAGCCTTGCTTCTTTATGCCTAGGCTCATTATCTTCATGGAATAGAAAATGGCCCTGCCCAAACTGTTTCCGCAAAGTTCTATAGAACATTAAGGTCCTAAATGAAATAAGTGGAAGAGCCAAACCTATTAATAAGAATGAAACTTCTCATAAATAACTTTGCAATAACAACTTTTGTCCGTGTATTTTCAGGGCTCTCATTTAATCCTTGGTGTTTCGAGTCTGTCGTCATCACGCAACAGTGTATTTTGGCAAGTTTAACAATTATAGGTAGTTTAGATGGTTAGGGTTAGGGAGTGGGTAAGAGTAAAGGTTTCGTAAGACTTGAAACACCAAGGATTTAGTGAGAGACGTATTTTCATCTGCTGCCCTTCCTGAACCTTATAAAGATTTGTAATTATATAATTATTATTATAATCTCTCCACCAAATGTACAAACAACAAACACATGAACAAACACATAAAACCTGAATAAAAATGAACAAAATGAGATTAGTGAAATCCTGAGCTTATTTTCAAGTCAACATAAAGTCAAAATGCAATGTATTCTCAAAACATCCTAAGGCTAAAAGTAGCTCCTAACTTGCTGATTTATTTTATTAAAAATAATGGGCATGTCCATTGTGCTTTTTGTGCTAAGACTATTTCACAAAGCATTTTAGCGCTAAAACGGGCTCCTAAACCTGTGAAGACATTAGAAGTAGTGAAGAGGACTCCTAAGTCACTAAGACCAACTCCCAACAATCCTAAAATGGCTGAAACAACAGCAGTCTACATTGAAACGTAAACATTTTAGAAAGATTTCATGACAATGAGCTTAACCATAAAGACTACTTTCAGTATATCTGCTAACTGTTTATGAGATAAAATGCTTACAATGAGCTGAACATCTTAATATGAACCCATAGTTTATTTGCAAAAGATAACTCCTTTTTTTTTAAATGATTCAAAAATCATGTTTTTATTGTGTTATCATGTGGTTATTGTGTTTTATTGTGTTTGTTAGCTGTAACAAGTTATTGTAACTTAATAAAAAATGATAAAAAACAATTTGGTTGATATTAATAGGAATCCACAATAAAAACTTCTTTGTTCTGTTTTTGTAAACTAATTAGTAACTTAGTTTATATTTTATAATCTTAATTTGACACAGTAATAATTATATATTAACATATTTTATTTGAATTTTTCTAAAATTAAATGACTGATAGAGACCCATCCTCCATCAGCCAATCACTGTGGTCATAGTCAGTAAGCTTGCTGACATCATCCATAGCAACGAGGTCAACCCCGCCCATTTATTTCTGTTCCCCAGTAAAAGTTGCTCTCAGCAGCGTTGTGAATAGGTTTTAAGTGGAAACTAGTAACTAAAAACTGTTTAGAAAAGCTCTTAGTGTAAAGATAAGATTTTAATGATAGGATACAGGCCCTGGTATTATCGTGTATGATTCATTCATTTCAATGAAACAATACTTCTGGACCATTAAAGTAATTACATGCTCCACCTATGAAATTACTTTCCATTTATATTGTCACAAAAATTTCAAGAATGCTTAGTGTAGACAGGGCATTTAACAAATCTATTTCTAAAAAAATGACACTCTTACCACCCATCACATCTAAATGCTGAACTTCGAGTTTGTCCTGTAAACCCAATCTGAAACATACAAAAAAAGAGAATATTGACACAAATGTGTATTAACAGATAATAATCAAACATCTGAACATAGACAGATGCTTTACACCATGTGGGCCGAGCGGTGCAGGCAATCACCTGTTTGCATTTTCCCTCGTAAGACAAACTGCTGCCTGGCTTTGGTCCAACGCTAATACCCTGAGCTTAAAGAATTATGAGTACACATGTAATGGATGACACGGTACATTACCAAGAACAGCCAGATAAATAATTAGAAGGGACAGGCAGGGAGTGTTAACCTGTGGAATGCTGTGTAGTAAACTGAGCGAGATTGCTCCAGATCCACAGCCCACTTCTAGACATCGTAAATCAGTCCCGTACGACTCCCCACGTATCAACCGGAGGTCTTCTAGAACCAGACCAACCAGCTCCTACAAAAACACACACACATACAGCATACGCTCATAAGACTCAGTAGCCCAAACGGAAATAAGTGTTTTTAAACACACAGTCTGTGTTTATACAAATAGTGACATTCATTTGAAGTCCATTCACAGTTTGTTGCAAAATTCTGATTAGTGATGATAAGTGTGTCATTCCATAAAACAGGCACTCTTTGTGTTTCTTATATACATGTAAATAATGACCTACTCAAATGTCAAGCCTTCGTATTGCAAAATATGGAAATAAAAAAACTGTTTTTAATTAACTGAGATAACACTCACAAGATTATGTCCCCACCCAAAATACTTATAATATTTCACAGAATAAGTCAATTGTATGAAACATGTTTATAGAGCCTGAGTGGTTGTAAAATTGTGAGAAGTGTAAAATTGTTTGTCACCTCTGTCTCAGGACGGGGTATGAACACTGGGGGCTTCATCTTCAAGGTAAGATCTCTGAAGTCCCACTCCTGTATCACATACTGTACTGGCATACTAACAAACACACACGTATCTTTTATGATCTCCGTGGGGACAGTCCATAGGCCTAATAAGTTGTATACAGTACAAACTGTATATTGTATCCCCTACCCCTAAACCAACCCCTTAACCTAAAGGTCATAGAAACCTTTTTGTATTTTCAAAAATGATCATTCTGTACAATTTATAAGCTTTTGTTCCTGCGGGGACCTACATTGACAGACCTGTCAATCGAAACAAAATCAAGGAATTTATTTCTTAGAGATAAAATAAAAACTCTTTGGCTAAGATACAGGCTTTTAATCTTCACCGTGCGGATGTGCTTTGGAATCTTAGCTTTTCTTATGTGATTGGTGAGACAGACCAAAAAACATCAATCTACTTATAGCTTGTTGTAGAACAATAAATGTTTATGTACCTTGTTAGACGTTTAGTGCATAGTTTCCACACGCTCACTCTCTCTGTGTCGGTCAGTGGGTCTTTCAGTCGTCTCCTGTCCACACCATCCAACTTCAATCAGAGAAGGAGAAATGAGGAAAGTTATAAGAAAAGATACATATTTCTGATGGAGAAAAAGAGAGGGAAGAATGGATTACACAACATACAGTATGTAACAAAATACATATTTTTGTAACAAACAATTACAAAGACCTGACTGAGAAAAATATATGGGTAGGTGACAAATACACGGCATCATGTGTCCTAAAAATCTAGAAAACTGTTAATAATATATTACTTCATTTTGTGAATTGTGATTTCATGTATAATATAAAGATATTTTTATTAGAGAGATTTATCTTCATTGTTATGGTTTTTATTTTTGCTGTCACACCATAGTGTACATGTGCAGTTTATTTGTCAACTACCCATATCAAAACATCAGGCTGATCTTAATACAAGTTAAGATATAATATAACAAAAAAATATGCAAATCAAATTGTTCTGTGTGCAAGGACCCTAAAACCGTATACTCACCGTTTTTCTACCAAGTACATGAGCTATGATGTACTGACTAGACAGAAGGGGCTCAGAGATGCCGTGCAGTGTGAAGTGTTGTGCCCACAGTCTGACTGCCTGCTCTGCTGTGACACTGGAGTCTACTGGAGGAGCAACAGCGCCCTCTGCTGTACAAGACGCAGACCTCACAAAACTCTGTATGAATGATCACACATGAAACAAACACTATCGTGTCATTCGACGATCGTAAAGCAACGATCAAATACAAAGAAAGTCAGCTACTTACGCTCAGTTTTAACCCCCCCCTGTGTCGATGCATTAATCGGCCAAGTAACCACATGGTCTTTGACGTCATCGTGTCGAACGGTAGGTGACTCGAGGATGGCTTACATTGTGGGCTGATTTGACATCTGCGAAATGATACTGGAATTACTCTAATATAAATAAAAACACACCCTGTGTTACAATCGTAAGTAGAATTAGTATTTCCCAAATCGTGGTATGTTGAAAATAGTATTCCAAAGATTCCCGGATGGTATACAACTTCCGGTAAATGTAAATTCGGAGTGCAGAATGATGCGCACTTTGCCGCCTGATATACCCACAACTCACCACGAGTAGGCGGAGTTTCATCACTAAATTAACAATGTAAGTATACAGAAAACATTAAATACGAACCAATGAATAAATAAATACCTTAATGGAAATAAGAGCTTTATTTAGATGTGTGTGACAATTATTAGCCACTTAACGGCCACTTCCGCTTCCTGTTAATATGTCCCTGTTTGTGC
This sequence comes from Barbatula barbatula, assembly GCF_947034865.1. Taxonomy (NCBI): domain Eukaryota; kingdom Metazoa; phylum Chordata; class Actinopteri; order Cypriniformes; family Nemacheilidae; genus Barbatula; species Barbatula barbatula. The sequence continues at coordinate 19,462,503 of NC_136770.1, forward strand.
AAATTAATTTAGCCACGCACTCAAAAATACCAACTATTCCAAAGTAAAGTTAATTAAACAGTACCTACTATTAGGGCTAGTACAAGAAGGCGAATATGAGCGCAGAGACAGTATCCTCTGCAATATTCTCTCCAGCGCCTGCGTCAGATCATAGGGTCATTGAACCACGTACATAATCAAAGTTCTTCGGACAGATTTCAAAATAAAAGTCCTGAGAGATCAACACTGAAAGTGCGTATGCTTAAGTGCTACAACAAAAACGTAGTGCAATTTTCTATATTGTTATGTGTAAAGAAACATCATTCGCATATTTTATTTTAAATTGATCGTATTACACTTGGTAAATTGTGTGGCACAATTCCCTAAAAACTGTTGAACTGATATATAACCACCAGAGTGCGCAAATGCTTTATGTTTAGAGATGCCAATTTTGACAATTAGTTAACTGCTCACATACTGCTATTAAACTTTATTTAAATGACATTAACATTTCTGAGTCATTAATTTACTGGTGCAATGATATATTAAAAGATACCATCACCCTCAAACAAATATAAATGCGTGTATTGAAGCAAAACGCTGAATGAATAAAAGAGCGAATAAAAGAGCGAACGACTTGCCTGTATTACAAACGTTTCTCAATACCAATGCATCTTTTATATATATATATATATATACACACACACAGACATGTTGTAAAATGTTCCTCAAACTGGGGGTCTTAAAGGACAGAAGTTCCCACAAAGACTTTGTGAGATGTCTGCACTAGTCTCGAGTGAAAGGGAGAAGGCTGCAAAGATCATGTGAGTAGAGAATAGAGTGGGGGAGGGTGAACTGGAGCTGTCAGCCAGATGGGACTGATTGTTACTGTGTGCTGCAGGGATTGCAGTATGTAGCCGCAGTCTATATGCGAGCACCAGTGCACATGACCCCAACTGCAAGTCCTGTGTTTACCACAAAACACAGTCTGACAATCAGCATGGACACCATGGACCCTCCCTCACCCCATCTAAAATTATGGATGGGGTAATATAAGTGAAACCAAAAATATGTAGAAAGAACGGGAATATAAGAAAAGAAGCAAAAGAGGATGGAAAAGTATGAAACTGAAGAAATAAACCAGAAGAGGAAACATAAAAGTAAAACATCATACAGTATCAGACCCAGGTTTTTTTTAACTCAAACTGATAATAGCTCACGCTGTGTGTGTAATTATGGGAAACTGGTGATCTCTGCCAGGAAAAGTTTGTATTGGTTTGGTGACGTGTGATGCTGTAAAGTTCAACTCAGACAATTGAACACTTAAAGAAACTGCAAATAATGCTACTGCTACTGTTTGTCAAGGCACAGTAATAATAGCCATTAGTGGTAATAGTAATAATAATAACCCCCCCCCCCCCCCCCCGTAATTCATTTCTAACCTGTATGACTTTATTTTCTTTGCAGAACACAAAAGAAGATATTTTGAAGAATGTTGGAAACCAAACAACAGTAGTAGCCATTGAAGGTATAGTTCACCCCAAAATTAAAATTATTTCATGAATTACTCGCCCTCAAGTTGTATGAAACTTGTGTGTTGGTTGAACACAGAGAAAGAAATTTGGAAGAATGTTAGCCACTGAGAATAATTTAGGAAAACAAACCTTTGACAACCATTTTTATGTTATTCAATGGTTCCCCAGGAATGTCAATTGCTAACATTCTTCCAAATATCATTCTTTGTGCTTGACAGAACAAAGACCTTTATACAGATTGGGAACAATTTGAGGTTGAGTAATTCATGATAGAATGTTAATTTTTGGGTGAACTATCCCTTTAACTTCTATATTGTATGGACACAAATGCAATGCAAGTCAATAAGTACTCCTGTTGTTGGGTTAGCAATATTCTTTAAAATATCTTCTTGCAGTGTTCTGCAGAAGAAAGTCATACAGGTTTGAACTGACAAAAGGGTGAGGAAATGGTGACTAACTTTTTTACTTTAAGTAACAATTTATTGTTCAGATTTTCAGATTTTTTACTTGCTAGTTCAGAACTATCACAAAACCAGAACTGTTTAGATAAGAGCTTGTCTCCTGCATACCTCCTGCTATCTTAAGTTATTCTTCAATTGTAAATGTAATATAATATATACAATATGATACAGTATATTGTAATAATATCTGAGGCAGTCTGTGAAAATAATGAGATAATGAGCATCCTCGTTTAATTTCAACCATTCATTTCATTATGATTTTAATCTTTGGCCTCTCAGTCAAAATGAAAGATATTAAGATTACATTTTTACAGAATGTTCTTTACATCATCACAAATTTATGTAGTTTTCACGAACTGGGCCACATAGTATTTCGTCACCTGTGGAAAATATGATAATAAGCTTTGGCCTGTGGGCTCATTGCAAAATGACAAAACGTAACCGAGTAGGCCAATACAGCTGAATCCCATATGTGGATGATACATGAATGCAAAGTATTTGCTGGAAAAATGTCACTTGACTGCACAGACACCGCAGCTGCTTATATAGAGCAACATTTGTCAATTGAGTATTGTTTAAATTGAACGACATGAAAAACTCGAAATGTGATGAAATGAAATTAATTCATATCAAAATGGGAATGCGCTTCAGTGGTCTAAAAGCATGGCAGTCATCCAAACAGAGTCCTTTCCGGGATATATATTTTCAATAGTCTCATTATGGTGTTCCGATCCTCCTGAAGGAAGCTCTTTTTCTCTCTCAGTATTCTTCAAACTGAAATACCGAGAAGAACCTCACAATGCTGCTTTGTCCCTGAAAAACACCGAAGTCATAGTTTCCCAGGCTAAAGCCCCCTGAGATGCCTAGACGTGATGAGGAGAGAGGAGGGGCGCAGGGCTGGGTAAATTGCTTGGTAAATTTTTGCCATGAACAAAAGGGTACGATGCATTCTTGTGCCTCTGTAGGGACTCTCACTGCTGCACAATGACAGCTGATTGGCACAGAGAGCACATGATGTCCTGTAGCGTCATGTTCAAGCTGAGAAATAAGCAGTTAGAATTTGCTCACCTTGATGCTAAAGATAAAAAATTATTTTGTTGGAATAATCAAAGATGAATCATTATTGAATTGTTGTGTTCCCCCTTAAGAGAAGTGATGGATGTTCAGACTGTTCCATAACTTGGAACACATGCGAAGGCTTCTGCATATGTTTGTTCACACAAACATAATCTGTTTTAAAATAGTTTTTCAGAGAAATGTTTATATCTGGCTTTGTTTGCCTAATGCATTACAAATTTGTGCGATAAGCTGGTGAAAGTGTTCTTTGAAAAGGTTGACTGTTGTGCATTTAACACCGCTCAATACTCTTGTGGAGGTCGGCTGCAGAAATGTCTGACTTGTTAAACAAAAACTTGTTTATTTATATGATATGAAATATTACAAAAACACCACCGTGCAGAAGGAATATACACACATACTCATACTGTACTGAGTAACAACATAGTAGGCGAGTTATGCAGTTCTAAACAAAATTGTAAACATAAAGGTCCTGTGTGTGAAATTTAGCGGCATCTATTGGTTAGGTTGTGAATTCCTATTCCTATCCTATATAGTTCACTATACCGGGTGTCCGCCATTTTGTACAACTCATTCCCTACATTTGTTCACTAATTTTTACCCACAATGCATTTAGGTTTTGAGTGAACGTCCGATGTAATCATATTTCCCATGAGACCCACAAATTAACCGTCTGATTAGAATCAGCTGGAGAAGAGTGACCGTTAATGCCAGAATGTAAGTTTATTCACTTGGTTGTGTTCTTGTTGACAGTTATTTTCTACTTTTTGAGAATAAACTGATTAAATGAACGTTTTATATAGCAGTGTTTTATTTTAAATATAATAAGTAATTTTATTAAACGTAATAAATGTAAAAATAAGTAAACGTGGCAAACATTTGTTTTGTTCTCTTTATTTTAAAACGAATAGCCTAAAATAAGCGTGACAAATTAACCTTACCATTTTACAAAACAATCAATAAAGTCACACAGGTGTAATATAAGAGTTAATGATGAATGTCTGCTGCAGTACTGTCAGACACAGGATTTACTACGTCATTGTCCGAAATTGTTAACTCCTTTTCATTCACTTCTTCCCCATATAGTGGACTATAGTGCATGAGTGAAAAAGTGAGCGAATTCAGAGCAGCTCATGATCCCGTTTTCGTATCTTTGCTGAAGGAGATAACATATTTACCAAACACATTCTGTAGAGCAGTTTGTCCATATAGGGCTACCATAGAAACAACATAACACTTCATTTTGAGAGGTCTTTATACACCGCTAAAGACATAGTTATGTATATTATATTGCATTTCTGTCAATACTTTAAAAAATCACATACTGGACCTTTAAAGAATTAATTTAGGAACATTATTGTTCTAATCGGAAAACCAAGCATGCATCATTTTGCAAGTTTTCACACATGCATGCAAAGTCACTCCGGTCACAACCCATTTAACTGAAAGATTTTCTTCTGCCCTGCAAGATCAATGATAAAATGAAAAGAAGACTGTTTGATGTGGGTCTCTCAGACCACAGGGTTGCGCATCTCATTTACAGGAACTGTCGGACCACCTTTTTAGTTCTCAGAACTTCAAAATATTGAGCATCGTTTCTCTGACTCAATGAACAGAATTTGTGTCACAAGCTCCTCACTGGTTTTTGATGTTTCCCCAAATGTACATCTTGAAAAAAATGTATAATGCAATGTAAGTCACTTTGGATAAAAGTGTCTGCCAAATGCATATGTATAAAAATATATATAAAAGGTTATACATGTAAAACTTCCAAATGCATTTTAAGGCATGCTGTATATACTGTAGACAGTCATATGTAAATGAAACACTTACGAAACACCCACAGAGTAAAGAAATAACAAAATAAAGTGTGAACTGAACATCTGTGCTTTTTTGTTATTCCCCTAAGCAACAGTCCCACAGGTAACTTCATTCCACTTTTATTTTACACTTAATAATGTCTTCTTGATCTTATATTTTTGGAATGAACGGAGTGTGATTTAATAATGAGTGAGTGTCCCTTGTCAATAATCGAGACTAATACCCCTTTCCTTACAAATTTAAGAAATGCACTGCTACGTAATTCCTTTAACTTTGTTTTATATTGTTTATTATCATTTTAATTGCACAACCCACTTTGTGACTCCATTAAGCTAAATCACTTGTAAAACTCTTATTTGTGCTCTTTGTTTATATCTCTAGTCATTTTGTGAAAGTGTACTGACTTTACCCACAAAATAATTTTACATTTAAAAGCTGTAACGTCTATGAAAAAGAACCCTATTGCGTCTAATGAATAATGCCTTCAGCCAAACAAATCGGCTATAAAATTAAACTGTTTATGGAACACCTCGTGCTTGTGTGTCTATGGATTTCACATGAGGGATATCTTTTTAAAATATCCTAATGTACAAAAACATATTAAAAAGGACATTTGGATCTGTGTAAACTTAAAAGGCACACAAATCAGATGAATCACGTATGTCTTTACAGCATAGAAAATAAGAAAATGTCATTATCTTAACAATTGCATTTGTGAGAAGTCTTCACTAATGTAGCTTGTTGTGTGTGTGTGTGTCCTAGGAGGGGTGCATATGGAACAGATTGGATTGGTCGAGCGAGTGCATTGTACAATAGGAGGAGTCACATACGACGCTCGGGCGCAATTTTGTTCATTGCTCTGCTGCTGAGATTCCGGAGCCAAATGCAAGCACAGATTAAGCCATCTCAATTCTTAATCTGAAGCATGCGGACCCGACGATAATACAAACGGCATGGGCACAGAAATAAAGCCCCATCATCCACATAGTGTCCTCCTCTTGTAGGCAGGAATTGTATTTTCTTCCTTCTCTTTAGATGGTAGATCTTGCAGTCTCTCCCCGAGTGTGGCAGCTCTTCTAAACGCAAGGGATTAGATCGAAGAAAGCGCAGGTGTGCCCGAGGTGCTTTCAGGCTATTTGCTCGGGCGAGGATTATCAACCGATGCGCATAAAGGGTCAATTTTGATCCAAGTGGTGAAGGGGGAGAAAGGCAACAAAACTGTGACACTCAGGAGCTCTGGGGCAAGGCTCAACATATCACTGGATTCCACATTAATACCTCAAGAACAATGTCATCTCAAACGAGGATGAAGAAAGATAAGGAGATCATTGCGGAGTATGAAACCCAAGTGAAAGGTATGTGGGATCGACCCGAGAGTTTAGGATGGCTTGGGTAGATGCTTTTAAGTTTGGATCGATGCATAACATCACTATGCCAAGATCACTTTTTTGTGACGCGGTTTTAGCCACAACGCTGCAGAGAGGTCGGTGTAACGTTGGACTGTGTTGGCTTTTGCGCATCGAGACCCGGTTCGTTTTGCTGTCCCATTTTGACCGCGATGTACGACTTTGTGTTTGTTTGATCGAAGTTACGTCGTTGTGCGGTAATACAGGGGATGTCCTCGCCGCTTTGTAGTCCTTTCCGCACGTCAGAAATGGTTCCAAAGAAAACAACATCAGCAGCCCAACTTTGATTGTTTTGCTGGGGTGTCGTGCAACCACAGGAATGGGGTACACACATACTTGATAGCAGTTACCCTTGCTCCATTGCGCATTCCCGCTATTGCACATGAAGTATTTGTGCATACATTGTGTTTAAGAGGAAAACGAGATGGGTTTTTGTTGCTGGGTAGAATGAGTTATTGTAGTGTAGTGTCGCGCTCTCTGCACAGATGGGTGGACCAGCGAGCTCCGTTCATTTCTTTCCCCTTTGTTTACAATTTAGCAGACCTTTTAGCAGATCAAATGTCAGTAAAAGCACAAGGGAAATGTACGAAGAGCTTTTCTAACATCAATAACCTCCAACTGTGTCCGTGCAGATCCTATCCAAGGCGTGCAGCGTATTCTGGAGATATGGCGTTGTGATGTTATATAATGTTCTCCGTATTTATTGATGTTTTCCCCTTCACAGTTAATTTAAATAATGTTAGTATGTGTTTTATCAAATATTTCCATCATCAAAACATTTTAAGAGCTCCGGTGTCGATTGCATATGTGCTCGAAAATTCACCGGGCTCGGTCTGAAAGGGCGTTGCAGAAACAACCCCATAAATGATGCTGGAGACACTCACTTATATAAAAGGATGAGTGAATAATAAACCCCAGAAAAAAGGCTGTCAATGGTAACTTGGATTCTCTAGTCATTACCTATTGATGGTTAATAGTAACCCTTTAGTGCAAAGCGTTTTGAGTATACATCAGAGCTGGATTCATTAGTTGATCCAGATTTAGGGAAATTTGCATTTATGTTCAATTTACATCTCCTTTCCAGATTTGTACTTATTTCTATGCGAACAGCATATATAGATGAACAGCAGGGATTAAATGTAATTGAAGCATGCTGGATGTGCGGCAGGATTGAGCTCAAGAGTCCTTCCACGTTTAAGGGATGAGCAAATGTCTGATGTGATTCTCGCTTGAGTAGCTTTTGTTAAAAGAGAGTCTTGGCCCTCGCTGTTTGTGGAGGCCACATGGCTCTCATGCATAAAGGGGCCCTTCGCATACTTTGATTTACATAACTGTTGTGATCTATAATACGGCCCTCTTTTCTTGAACAAATGCTTTTAACAATAAAATATGTATAATATATGTTTTTTTAAATGACGTAAGAGGATTTTTTTGTGTTTATGGACAAAGTGTATTGGTAATGTAGTAAAAAGTGATATACGTGGTCATCGTGCAGCTGCATTTTAGATTCGTTTAGGTAGCAGTTTGGTACTGTAGACATTAGCCTTATAGTCTGGTCTTAATGTCCACAGGGGAGGAGTAGTCTGGAATAGTAATGAATACTATCTGCACTGGTCTATCGCTGGATAGACCAGTATGAGCAGCAAGCTTCAAATGACACTGAGTGGCTTGTTAAGGCCAGATGGGCCTTTGTGACGCAGTCCCATGTTAGGGCTCAGTTAGCAGGCCCGAGACCCTGATTTCCTGTAAACCAGTTTAGCATGCACAGCAACATAGATTGATTGAAATAAAACTAAATCATGATCGCAGTACTGCCTATTATTTGTTTAGTGTCACTTGAGATCCAAGTAATGTACATTAAAGGGATAGATGGTTCACCCAAAAATGAAAATTCAGTTCATTTAGTCACTCTCTGGTACCCATTGACTTGTATTTTTGGTCCCGCCATTGTTCAAATACCAACATTCTTTAATTCAAAATATCTTCTTTTGTGTTTCCGCAGAAGAGAGCCATACAGGTTTGAAATGATGATAATTTTCATTTTTGGTTGAACTATACCTTTATTAAACTGTAAAAGTCAGATTTTATGCACTAATACATTTAAACATGAACCAATTGTAAACCTGTTCTGATATGCCATTGTTCAGTGGGTTGAAACAGCTCTGAAGCTATTAACACAAAGCGCCCAACTCTTAACAGTCTGTCTGGCACCTATTGAAAACCACATGTTGCTATAAAACCCAAGAGATCCATGTTGAGTAAGGATTCAGAATCAGATATGTAACTGGCGAAGAAAAGCAGCATGCGTGTATAATCATCATAAAACATTTCACCTGCGTAATGTTCGAAGACGAATATGAGAAATGTGAATATGAGAAAGGAGCTGAAAAGCTCGGCTGTTCAAAAAAATTGTCTGAATAATTCAAATCTCAAGAATGAATTATGGAAGAATGAAGGTTGAAAGAATAAAAAGGAAATTGGAGCCAGAGAGATATTTAGTTCAACTATTCCTTTAAAGGGAGTCATTTCATAGTGAATCATATGAAACATTAATTTGGTATCCAAAAACAGAAGTGATAATAATAATTCTATTTAACTGTAGTCATTTGAATGCTTTGGTTAACCCTTGCCTGTCAAAATACAAAACCGCATTGTGATTGTATGTAGCATGTTTATCCTACCACATTTGCATTTGACCCTCTTCTGTACATATCCTGACAGCTTGAAATGCTCTTGTGAATTTTAGCATTAATTATAGTTTGCACGTACATGTGTTAGACTCAGCTTTGATTTTGTTTAATTATCCGACGTTCCACTCGGAAGAAATGCAAGACCAGGGTGTGGGTGGGTTTATGCTAATTCGCTCTTGACAGCTTGTAAGGTCTGTTTATCATCCTAATCGGTGATTTCACCAGCACGTGTATAGGGCCGGTTCTGCGCTGTGATTGGTTCATTAAGGTCGAGTCTCTTTAGGGCTGTTTAATAAGCTAGTAATGAAATGCAGATTTAAACAGCTTCTGCTATGCCGTGAGATATCGCGACCTGGTTTGATTGGTGTGTCAGAGATGAGATGATTCATATTCTGTTAGTCCCGTGAAGATTTGACGTCGTAGCATGGCTTGATAAGGGCCATAATTGGTCTGAACATCTTTTGAATTGATGTGACTTCATTGTAGAACACCTATGTGGCATGGTGCTAGCAATGTCAAGGTCATGACATTGATTCGCAGGGAATGCTGGTAAAATGTAAAGAGCTCCAGACTAACTTTTTTTACTAGGAGCACTGTAGCCCCTGACAGAAATGTTCAGGAGCGCAAGCAGAAAATTTAGGGGCACACCTTAAATCACCCTGCAGTGCAATTATTGACATTTAACCAATATACGTTGTCAGGTTTGCAAAGAAACGGACCGTTCAATAAGAATTGAGCATTTTACGCAACAGACTAGAGCCACTGACGGCAAGGCGGCGGCGCTAAAGCTCAGAAAGCTGTTGTGAGAGGATGGATGTCGAGTTGTTACTGTCGTTGGTGTCAGAACTTTTTGACAAAAGTCACAGCGACTACAAAAACAAGGACAAACAATAAATTCTGTGGCAAAAAAGATGTTTTTTCTACATTTTAATGCACATAGGAGCCACAGCAAGTTTTCAAATTGACCACATGTCATCCTGAAGTACCGATGAAAGCGATCGTGGTACAGCTTTAACTCCTGGATCAATCTATTAAACTCCTCTTGTTTTTCTGTCTTCTCAAGAATAGGGTGAACCCAATATTGTCTTTTTCTCTTTCTTTGCTCATTCAGGCAAAAAACAACAAACTCATCTTCACTGCTGCTGGAAAAATCCAAGTCTTGTTCTGCTATTGTACGTATAGCAAACAGTACTAGTAGCCTGTATTGCTACGCACTAAGCTTTAGGCTTTTGTTCTTCTCAGAAGAAAAAAGCCTGAATAACTCGCCTCTGAGCTTTGCACAAGATAGTTTTGCAACGGGCTTATCGTGAAAGTAGTAGAAAAAGTCTAGGCGGGAAGATTTGAAACTGCAGTGACAGGTTGGAGAGGTTGGGGTTGCAATTCAAATCCGAATCTAGGAAAACGTGTAAACATGTGCTATGCATTTGTATCTGGCAATGTATTTTGTAAATGCCAGTTTACACATTTGTGACTATTTTTCTGCAACTTCAAATTCAGAAGACAGATTTGTGAGTTTTGTCCACGAGTGCAAATCTCAACATTCGATTTCAGTTTTTTATTTTACAAGTCTTCACATTGGGACATGCTCTCAAGTTTTGCTACTGATTTACCTTCATAGATTTATAGCAATAGTTTGCTTTCTCTCATTTAAAAGGTTGCGGTGGGAAGTAACAATGTTGCCAGCTGCACTGAACTTACACTCGGATTGAATGCTAATAACATGAGAATTTTCTAGTTACGTGAGCTTGTATCGCCGATCCACAGGCTGGCAATTGAATGATCTGACTATTGAGAATATCACCCAACACTTGTTTGAAACATGGTAAACATTCAGTGTTATGGAATCTGGTTGACAGCAGAAATACATAGAATTACTTATCTCAGAAATATTTATTATGAAACCAAAATTTTCCCCTTTAATGCCTGTTTCTTAGTCTTTTTACAGGCTTAATGTTTTTTTTTGTGTCATGCCAAACATTGAGAGCATATGTGGTATGCGCAATTATGACGTCTATAAAACCGGTTTAACCAGATGTCTATTCAACCCTGAAACGTTCTGTTGTGTTCTCACCTCGATTAATGATAGGTTCTCCTCTTTACTAAGAAAACAAGATAAACGATTTAGATATGTATCTGTCAACAGCTTCAGCTTTTATCTCATCAGGCGTTACATTCTTTTTGAAGTGGAAACATCGAGTGCGTGAATAAACAGTTTTCCTCTGTATCTGAATTTGATCTAGCTTTTTTCTTAAAATGTCTTTGAGTTCCCTGTTATTGTGAAATTACAATACAATTGGGAAACATCTGCGCCTGAGCGTCTGGCTTTCCTTTTGGCTTTAACGTCGTCCTTTCATCAAATGTGGACTATGAATTGGTCTACCTGCTCTTAAACTGGGTTGTGAACCCCGTCTGACCATACATCACACAGCTGGAATGTAAACGACAGGTTAATGTGCTACAGACCCAAAGATTCATGCTCTTACGGGACACAAACACGCGCTCGTACACTTAATAGTTTGTGCAGGGCTTCTCAGTACCAAACACTTGTGTGATTCATAGAATGCCCTTCCTATTCAATCTGAATACGAGAGGACATCGACAATCGCAATAGCAACTCATATTCAATCAAAGCCTTGTACAAGGATATCCATCGGACAAAAGCAACACATGTCCAATGTTCAGTCCGGTTAGGGTGTACAGAATTTGTTTCAGAGTGGCCTTATACCCCCAGTTTACATGGCAGAGCCCTATTCCTAACTTCCTGACTGTTTCTTTTTAAGACTTTTCCTTAAATCTAAGTATCAATTAGAGTTTATGAGTTTTTGTAAAATTTTAAGCGAACAATATCTCTTCCTCACATGCATACATCTAAAAGTATCTGTGGTCCTTGAGTCGTGAGCTGATTTTTTTAATAGTTGCTCGCTTAATGGTAAATAGTTTTAGGACCTAACGGATGAGTGCCTGGCCAAGGGCCCCTGAAGGACCAGGGGGCCATGCACCTCACCTCCAGCCAAGCTGTTCAGCTGCCGCACAGCTTAATTTGCATTTAAATAAAGAGGCTCCAAGTTGAGAAGTAGCTAAAGCTCCAGAATTGAACATTTAGTCTTTCCCTTCACGCAGAGGACAGTGCGATGCGGAGGGTGCGAGGACTTCCTGCTTGTCCTCTGTCCTTTTCAGTTTTGTCAAAATCATGTTGTCAGTATAGAAAGCGTGTTAAGTAAATGGTCATGGTTGGGAAGTGACGGCCTGGTTCATTCCTGTTGCCTCTTTCAGTGCTGCTACATGAGTCACAATTCCTTCAGTCAAGGATGTGAAGGATGTTATGTTTGTGGTTCCAATATATGGATGTACTGTTATACTGGAACTGTATGTAGGATTTGGTTTCAGTCTGTTTTAGTGTTTAGAAAATCGCATTTTATGCATTCGTCAGATGCTTTAATCCAAAGTGATGCTGCTAACACAATGGAATTAAGCAACAATTCCACCAAAATTCATTTCTGATGACGATACTAGCTTTCTTTCTGCTTCGCAGGTGGTTAGTTAGCCAGACACAATACCAGATTTTGGAAGTTTATTAAAGAAAGTTTTGCTTTGAAAACTGTTTCATGTAAAGTTGTACCAGTTGTTTTATGATCTGTGGTTATAGAAATAGTCAACCTGATCTAATGGGAATTCGTAAGTATTTTACTACGTGGCTAATTCGTGCGTATTTGTACATTGTGAATCGAACAAAATCGTACGATTACTAGAAAATAGCGAAGGCCACATCCCTAACCCTAACGTCACTGGGACGAAAGCACATTTTTGTAAAATGTACACATAAGATTCATACAAATCAGCCACCTCGTAAAATAGTTACACTTTTGCCATGAGATTGTTTTTGAAATATTTTATGTATAGTATTCTTTGTATTACATGACGTACAGTACTTTTCTGATTTAAGTTTTCTGAGCCTTATTAAGAATCCAAATGCAAGCGTTTAGTCCCTCCTAAAGGTATAGTTCACCCAAAAGTGGAAAAATAAACAGTCACTGTCGAACACCAGTATTTAAATAACCAGCAGCACACACCTTTCCGAAATCTTACGTTTGTGTTTCATTGGGGAAAACAACCTGAGGGGGTGTAAACAATAGCAGGATATACATATTTGGTGAACTGTTCCTTTAAATCACTGATGTCCTCATTATGTATGGTGTCAGGCATGTGGCATGGTCTGAGCTTGCGTTTTTACCTCTGTCATTTTCCATAAATTTCCTCTTGTGTGAGTTAGGGGGAGAGCAGGTGGTTTGTGTTTTTGGCAGGGTCTTTGGCGTCAGGCTGTTTTATAACGTCATGGCTGGGGCTCAAGCTGTACTGTAGGAGTAGAGACAGTTCCGAATGGTCATTGATAAACTTCATAAGATTTACATAAAGAGACTAGGAAGAAACTTGTGTACGTGAGGTACATTTTTATCATTGTTTCAACGTACAAGGATTGGTTTAACACCCGTACCTTTATGTGTTACCTGTTATTTGCGTTACAAGTGTTACACAGGCTTCCTTGTTCTGAGATGCTTAACGCAGATGGCTTAAATTGATCAGATTGCTTACTGGTTGACTGAACTTGCTCTTCTCTCACTGTTTCTTGAGGATTTTTATGTCATGTATTATATTTGAAATGTGCAAATCCTGATGATGATCCCGAGCCAGGAAGTCGATGTAAGGTAGAATGGTAGTGTATTATTTCTCCTGTAAGACATATCGCTTTTTTGCTCCCCGAATTCTCTGTAAGTCACTTTGGATAAAAGTGTCTGCTTAATGACTAAATGTAAATGTATGACTGATACTCAGTCGCCATTCACATTCATCAAAGATGCAGATGTTCAAGGAGAAAAGACCAAGTCAAACATGTTTGTATCCCTTTAAAGGTCCAGTGTGTAATATGTAGCAGAATCTATTGACAGAAATGCAATATAATATACATAACTGTCTATATTACATCGCCGTGTTGCTCTACAGAGAAGTGAAAATGTTAGGACATCTTTGCCCTGTGTCAGCCACCGTAGTGGTTCAAAAGGTAGGGTGGAGTGTGCCGTCGGTTGCAGTTTGCAAAATCACGCTTAATTTCCACATTGCTCCTTAAAGCAGTTTATATTTTATGTTTTACACAAACTTAAATCTAAAATCTTACTTGAACAGAGAAGCACATATGCATCATTTACATCTTATTAATGAACGAAGCCCTTTTGCATCCTTCTAAAAGCATTTCATAGCACTTAAAGAAAAGAGCCGATTCCCAGCATGAGCGTTTGCTGATATGCATTTTAAAGACAGCTTCTCTTTCTCCTTAAATACATTATTGACTAGACACAGTTTTTTAATTCCATTTATGTGTTGAAAACAAGGCAGCACATTGCTGAACTTATTTCAAAGCGAAATTTGTCAATCGTCCTCTTTGTTCCTCTTCGCAGGACCGCTAAAGCCAGACCGATGAAGTTAAAAGCTATTTCTAAATTTGTAGATTTCTGGACTTTCTGAGGTGGTCTGTAATCCGAAGAAGCATATTAATCGTATGTGAATCATTCCATTGTGATGAATTGCCCTACTGTGCTATACTGCCTGTTTGTACCATATGTCAGGCAGCCAGGCGTTGATATTTGGCATCTACAAGTAGAGTGAAAAAAATCACTTAATAAATAGGAATGGGAACTGTATCAAGTGCGTAAGAAATATGTTTATAAAGTATGTTGTGAGATGAGTGGTATTAGGGGATATATGAAGGGACTGTGCAAAGGTAAAAAAAAGCTTTCATGTTGAAAAAAAACATTTTATGTGACAAGCTATACAGTGATTCAGTTGGATGTGTGAGATATAGCACATTTTAGGGTTGGATCTCCAGCAAAGCAACTATACTGTTAAAGTGATAGAAATTCTTGGCACCTGTTTTGATACTGTGATTCTGATCATTTACCCAAGTATTCTGTTTTGTTTGTATTGTTTTATAAATAATTAAATCAAACACTTCACATCTGCTATATTGTGATATTTTTTTTCATAAGAATTTAAATGTTGAAAGACGAAAGTTAATACAGACGTTGGGGTGGATGGAAAATCACTGCTACACGAGAGGCACGCGGGAACAAAAGAGGTCAGATTGTTTTGTCATGTTGCCTTGTGTAAATGTGCACGTGTCAACATCTCGGCGCCCTCCATCTCTCTCTCTGCTTCAGACCTTCTCCCGGGAGAATACCCCGTCCGTTGCCGTAGAGACAATGTACAGTCATTTTTCTCTCTGAGTGTGGCTGGCATGGAGACAGCTGTGATTGAAGGCACTGCCTAAAGGGACGTCTCGAGTTCTCTAAAGCAACCAGATCACATGACATTATGCTGATGCTTATACTCCAGCCGGGGAGGACAAATCAATGCAGTAAATGGATAGGAAGTTAGACGGCGGTATGTTTGTGTGTCTGCTGCTTTGTTTCTGTGTGCGTTCACCTGTTTTCTGTGCCTGTTTTGAATCGCATTATCCTTTTCCTGGACAGGGATATTGAAACTGTATCGTATCATTTCAGCTAATTGATGTTCCAGGCACTTTGCATCAGCCATGTAATGGACAATTTCCATGTTCAGATATGAAGGCACACATTCGTGCATTGAATAAGTTGGGCGATCTACATCTGCATTAAAGGGAGTGGGAGACTGTTTGGTTTCAGTCAGGAATTATATTTTGGATTATGAAACCCATAGGTTCTTCACAGGCTAAAGTCGAAATAATACAATCTAACAGAGTTTGGATACAACACAAACACAACTGGTCAACGGTGACTCAATCTGTTTGGTTTCCTACATTCTTCCAAGTATCTTCTTTCGTGCTTAACAGAACAATGAAATGTAAACAGATTTGGAAAAACTTAAAGGTGAGGAAAGATGACGGAATTTTCAGTTTTGGAGGAACTGTCCCTTTAATGCTTCGACGTAAAAGCAGTTCTGCTAAGATTTAGATATTGATCTCTATTTCAATGCACCACGAAGACATTATAGTTTGGATCTTGTAATTGCAACTTTCATATAAATGCCCACCTAAGGTCCTTTGCTCTAAAGAATGAGGCCACATCAATGGTATTATGAATCATCATTCTAGCATAATTTTAATGATTTTTGTGTCAGATGGCTGTTGTAGCAAAGTTCAATAAAAGGAAGGAAGGAGGCGGGAACCGGCGAACGTAAAACAACTTTTAATATAACAAAAACAAACAATAAAACAAACTTTAAATGCCGGCAGTCCCCTCACGGTCGACTGCCGTCCACAAAAACATAAAACACAGCATAAAGTCCAGGCCTGGTCCTTTCTCGCCCTTCCCTGTTGTCGCTCCTCTCTTATGCTTCCGGAGCTCCTCCGTGAGAGATGCGAGACCGGTGCACATGCAGCTGATGCTCGTCACCGCTCTCGTCCCGCCCTGCTCACCACAGCTATATCTACCGGTCCGTCTCAAGCATGTAAGCATAAATCAGTGGCCTTTCCATGGCACTTTAAGGAGCTCTGTTGAGTTAATGTTAGAAAGCAGACTAGTCTACTGTCACATGTCATTTATAGTTTTATTCTCAAGAGTGCTGAACCTTTTTCATAAGATAAATCCATATCTCACCACATCGGCCTGTTTTCACCTTTTCCTACGAGGGTAATCAGTTCAGCTAATGGTCTTATAAGGTCAGGTTTGCTGTCTGTAATGAATGGGCGTGAGTAGAACCAACAGGGGGCTTTATTAGATTTGGTTTGAAGTTAATTGCCTGCGGTGCGTGTTATGTAACCTTCAGTGTGAACTGTTCGAAAGTGCTGCAGTGGACTCGCTTTATAGATGGCGGGAGAAAAGGGGGTGATGTGAGGTTGAGAGAGAGAACGAGGAGGTGAGAGAGATCGAAAGCTCCCTGCCAAAGGTTTACATTTTGTTCAGTTACAAGCTGTGTGTTGAGAAGTATTAGGGAGAACGGCAAAACTGAGTTTGTAAAGTACTGAAGTATATATAGTACTGGTGTCTTAAAGGGATAGTTCACCCAAAAAAAAAGATTCCATCATAATTTACTCAACCTCTTTTCAAACCTGTATGACTTTTTACTTCTGCAGAACACAAAATATATTTTAAAGAATATTGGTAACTGAACAATGGCAGTACTTGCTCACTTCTGTTTCATGGACACAAATCCAATGCCATTCTATGGGTACCACCGTTGTTCGGAATAAAATATCTCCTTTTGTGTTTTGTGGAAGAAAGAGGTTTGAAATGACAAGTAAATGGTTTTCATTTATTTGGTCAACTTTCTCTTAAAAGATAAAACAGATATTCAATTTGTTCATGGCTGTCTTTAACTATTAACTTTTTCCTCCTTTCCACCATTTTCAAGTAATTCCTCTCAAATTGACATAAGTTTTGAATTCAACATATTTTTTACTCTCAGGTTTTTATTTTCCCTTATATCTTGCCTACACTTGAATTTTGAAGAATGATTATTATGAATTGTGAACAAATTTTCTCAAAGTCAATGTGAAGGCTCTGCCTGTCACTTTTCTCCTTTCTGAGTATGAAGGAAGCATAATGCTCATTTTTGATGGCAGTGAAAGATATTTTATGATGTTTATTTGATTTGTCAAAAAAGATTCTCATTGCCATGTTTTAATTGTGCAGTTTCAAGAGTTCAACCTTCCATTGACTTACATAACATATTTCTCTGCATTTTGATCAAAGAAAAAAAATCACTTCAGCTATAAGAGCACAAATGAATCACGCTTTTACATTCCTTTGAAAAGGCAGTGACAAACAATTCATAACACCCACACCCATACTCATCCGCTTAAATATTTCCTCTGACTATATTTCACTCATCTCTTTGTCCAAGGATGGTGTTTGCCCTTTTCCAGCACAGAGAGCCTCATTGACACAGTAGATGTACGTGTGAGTCACTGTCTATCTGAAGAGGATTTTTTAGCAGGATATCTATTATATGGATGAGTAGTACCCATGATAAAAAGATAGATAAGCTGTTAAATTGAGCCTAATAATATAAACATTTTCAGCGGTTGGAGACGATGTGGGTAGGAAGCGATCATGAGTCTGAGAGTTGTTTGTGCATATAAAGAAATGCATTATATATGCAAAGACTAGAGTCTTGAGCGCTTTCAGTAACATGTAAAGTGTGCATCACTGGTATAATGTTTCAGTAGAAACTGTCAAGTGCTTTTTACTTGGTGGAACCATTTGGTATCGATTTATTTAGCTTGAAAAGTGCCCGGGCCACCAATGCACTATAGTAAAGCGAATTCAATGAATTCCAGTCCTACATTTGTACAGATTCTGTATTTGACATGGACAAGTTTCTTATTATTATCATGCACACGATACAGAACTTAGATTTTCCTGGCTGCCTTGCAAATTTTTCTTTCTTTGTAGGGGAAATCATTAAATCAGTCTTTGCTAAGGCAATCCTTTGAACGGTGTTAAACGTATCCTGAACTATTTGTGAAAAGAAAATATTCCCCCCTCCCTATTAGACATTTATTACACATTTCTGTCTTCCTGAGAGGAAAGGTTAACTGTAGACAAACAACTATTGAAAACGCATCTGGTGAGTTGTAATTGCAGTCAACATTTCTTACAGACTAACAGGCTTTAAATTCTCAATCCCCAAAGACAGCAGGACCGAAGGTTCAGATAGAAATGTGTAAGAGGGGAGGGGAAGTGCTTGGTATATAGGATAATTGCAGGTTTCCTTAATCAAATGACAAGATCTGTTGGGAAAACCCTTGAATTAAATAGTATGATGCACTTTTTGACCCTTCACTTCTACTTTCTGTCTACTCTAAATAAGGGTTCATCATTTCTTATTTACTCAGATGGCTTAGTCATCATGTCCTGCTTATGTTCGAGACACTATTTATTTTTCATGGAAATCAAATGGTCGTGACTTGTGTTTGTTTTAAAGTGTCATTTGGTGATGATGTAGTCAGTTGGGTATTTGCTGAGACTGAGACAGTGGTTGCGATTAGGTTGCTTCTCATTACACAAGGGTATTCCGGAGAAATCCTTTTCAGGAGTTATTTTGTGATTTTAACACCACAGATAGATAATTTGCATTCATGCATTTGGCTGATGACTTACTGTACAGTGTACTCAAGATATATTTTTCTAACATGTGTTTCCCTGGGATCCAAACCTGTGACCTTGGCGATGTTAACACCACGCTTTACTGGTTGAGCCACAGTAAATCGCGGCACACTTGGAATGCTCTTTCTCCTGAATAATTCTCGCTCGGGGATCTTCGTGAGAGACTCATTTACAACGTGACCTATTTTTCCAGCTTTGGCTGTCAGCTCATGCGCTTCTGCAGGTTTTTCAACTAACTCCTTTTACGAGAGTATTTTTTAAAAGTCCTGCCTGCCATTCATGCGAAGCAGTGTCAGATGTTGTCGGGGCGTTCCCCTAGGCTCTCTTGTGTTGTCACCGAATACACGCTGAAAAGGCTTTACAAATGAAAAAGAGTCGAGAAAGAATGAAAAACAGTCTGGGGAAAGGCAGAGGTTTTGGGGCAGTCTGAGTTTCAAGGAATGGTATCAACGGGGTCTGGGATTGGTTGGCGTTTTTCTTTAATACGTAAGATTTCTCTAAATAGAGCCCACATGGGCTTTTACCACATGTAGTGCTGGCAGCCAAGAGTCTTTCGCTTTGTAAGGAAGAGCCAGGTTTGGTGGTGTACCAAAGATTGTAATAGTACACTGTGGCTAGCCATCCCAGCACAATGTCATAGGAAAATAAAACATCCCTAAAATTAATATCATTCTGTGCAGTGAACAAAATGGGAAATAGTTCAGAAAAGTCATTATTTTTGTAAAATAGTCCTTAGAACTTTTCCCAGTGTCAGACATTTAAACAAGGGGTCAACCAATAGCGGGCCCTGTGGCGACGGAGACACATTGGTGTATTGAGGTTGACACCCATCCGTATTATTTTCTCCTGGTATGCACCATGAATTCTAGTATCAGCCCTTGAGTCAATAAATATAGTTCTGGTCTTTTTTTTAACTTAGCAGAAGTCTTGATTTACTTTAAGAAAACAAAATGAAGTTTGGCATTGTACTGTTAACATTAGTACAGAGAATGGAAATAATAAAACATTGCATCGAAGGAACACTTGGAAGCACTAGAGACGCCTTTCAAAGGACACATGTCAAGTCAACTTTATTTGTGTAGCGCTTTCTACAATTTTCATTGTTACAAAGCAGCTGTACAAGAAAACATATTGACTATAAGCAAAACATATAAGGTTATGAAAGTCAAAACAAATGAGGTGAAAACAAAGAAGACCGACACAGACACACAGATTCAGACACACACAAAACACTCCAGACAACCCGCACACGCACCAACACACACAGACACACGCACAGGGGCCATCACCTAGAACCACGCACCCAAGATAAGGAGAGAGAAACACAGGTCAAATATTAAACGGACTAGAAATTCCTATATGCACTGTTAATTAAATTAAACTTAAAAATTCTAGCAGCCCCCCCCGGGCCAGGCAAAGAAACATGAAAGAAGATTTGCTTAAACACTGTGAAAACAGGTTGCCCAAGGACCTGACTTTCTTTAAATGTATTTTGCTATCATGCTGGTATCATTTTCGCTTTTCCTTCTTGTTTTGCTCTCTTTTGACACCCGAAGAACATATCACGTTTATGGCAGGAAACCTTTAATATTTCCCACACCAAAATCAATTATCTTTCTGTAAAAAAGGCTTTACTTCTACATCGTTGTTTCTTTGAGTATCGAGTGATGCTATAAAATGAAGAATGTGCTTTGAATACATTTTTTTTAGCAATTTTACCGAGGGATAAAGTTGTTTTTAACTAAAGGGATAGCACAAAACACCAAAAATGAAACGCAAACATTGAAATTCTTTCATAAGTGAATCACCCTCATGTCACTATAAACCTTATAAACCTGTATGACTTTCTTTTGAAAGTGACCTATTTGTCAGTTATGGTGACCCCTAACCGAAATGTGACCTCTGCATTTAAACCATCAAGGGAGTAGTGAACACACACAGCAAGTCCTGAACACACGTACACCCGGAGCAGTGGGCAGCTATCACTGCAGCGCCCGGGGAACAAGTAGGGGTAAGGTGCCTTGCTCAAGGGCACCTCAGTCGTCACCCGCCGGCCCTGAGGATCACGAGTCCGACTCTCTAACCATTAGTTATTTTGCAGAACACAAAAGAAGATATTTTAAAGTTGGCAACCATGTTGGACCCCATTGAGTTCCATTGTATCGACACAAAATTACTGAGACATTTCTTGAAATATCTTGTTTTGTGTTTCACATATGCGTGATATGCAGGGTTTGAACAACATGAGTGAATAAATAATGACAGAATTTTGATCTAAGGATAAATTGTTTTACTTTGTAAATGCATAATTATTGAACAGGATTTATTGCAAAACAGAAAATTGTTAATTTCATTTAACAAGGTTAATTGAAGACCTCATTGTCAGCTATTAAAATATATAGAATTTGCTTGTAAAATCAAGTATCTGAAAATACCTGGTCTTCAAAAGTACCAGTAAATCCCAGACTTAATGCATCTCCTATTTTAGCTGACACGCACAGATTGGAAAAAACATATGGCTAGCATAGGTCAAAGCTAAGACTGTATTGATATTTCCCTCCCGTGTAAAGGTTACTCTTACGGCAGCTGTGCTTTGATATTGTGGGGAGAATTTCAGTATCTTGCAGAGAGCACACTGCAGAAAATAAAAATTTTGTCTTGTTTCCTGTAAAAGATTTAATCATAAAATAACCGTATTTCAATTGTTACCAGAAGTATAATTCTGTAATAAGTTTTGCTTGTAATACAAACCTGCTTTTTTCATTCTCATTTCTCAAATGCAGATGTTGAGAATTGTGCCGAGTCAGATTGATGTGTTTGTTTGCTTTGTTACCCAGAAATCCGTAATCAGCTGGTGGAGCAGTTCAAGTGTCTGGAGCAACAGTCGGAGGCTCGCATCCAGCTGCTGCAGGACCTACAGGAGTTTTTCCGCCGCAAGGCAGAGATTCAGCTGGAGTATTCACGCAGTCTGGAGAAACTAGCAGAGAGGTTTTCCTCAAAGATCCGCGGCCCGAGGTAAGACCGATTGATGTGTATCTGTTTATATTTATCCGAGCGTGTATATCCTTTAAGGAACGGTTCACCTAAAAATAATGTTGTCATTTTGTTTTTTAAAGGGATAGTTCACTCCAAAAATTTTATTCTGTCAATGTTACTGCCCCTTAGATTGCTTCAAACCTGTATACATTTCTTTGTTCACAAAGGAAGATATTTGGAAGAATGTCAGCAACCAAACAGATCTCATCCCTCAGTAACTGTCATTGTTGGGGAAATAAATACAATTGGAGTCAATGGGGGATCAGCTCTGTTTGGTTACTGACATTCTTCCAAATATCCTTCTTTGTGTTTAGCAGAACAAAGATTTTTATGCAGGTTTGGAACAATCTTAAGGTGAGTAAATGAAGACAGAATTTGTGGGTGAACGGTCCCTTTAAGTAGACATGATACTCTTTTTCAATGCAGTGCATAGTGACCAGTGGCTGTCAAACTCCAATCACGACTAAATACCATGTAACATCATAAAGGTAGTGACATCATGAGTTATGCGCTGCCTAATAAAAAAAATTGTCACCGACAAAATTGTTCTTGCATATGCTGGAATCAAATGGTATATATTTTCTTTTCAATTTTGAAGGTGAATCCAATTAGCACATTAAACACGTAAAAGTGACTTGGGGTGAGGAAACAGTGACAGATTTTTCAATTTCGGGCATGTTGTTCCTTTATTTTAACTTCTCAGTCGGTTTTACGATTGCCTCTTTTTATCAGAGCAGAAATAGCTTCCGGGAAATTTCTCCTTCTGCTTCACGCTGTCGTCCTAGACACAAGGATTGATTCTCACTAGCTTTTTTCCATCGACTTTTAGAAAGTTGTCACACGCCTATAGGCATTAGTTACCTTTGCCTTGTATTTTTAATTAAAGGCTTATTTGAATTCATTGTTTCCTCAAGTAAGTTTGCTTTGTTTTGTGTTCCTCCAAGATTCTCGGTTTAACCTAATTCCTCTGAAACCAATCACAATTCACTTTTCACAGGGTTCCCATGGGTCATTGAGTTTCTGGAATATCATGGAATTTAAAAGGTCTATTCCAGACACTCAATGTTATGGAATTTATACATTTTTTTGTTGAAATCACGGAATATCACGGATTTTTTTGCTTATCGTTATTGTTATGGTTATCTTCAGCGCCATTGTATTCCCTTCCCGGTTGTCACCTGGAAATCACTTTAAATCAAATGCAGTCACCTGTAGTTTAACTTTATTTACATTTCAAGAGCTTTGGCTAAAAAAATACAAACTTTCATTCATTTAAAGTCATGGAAAATCTTAGGGAATTTGACATTTGGCTTAGAATGGGAACCGTATGAGGGTGTTTCTGTCATAATGGCTAAAGACAATAATACATTCAGAGTCTGCAGTAAAACGTCTGCTAACAAGGCTATTTATTCCTCTTCTCAGAATGAGACTGAAAAACACATACAGTATCAGTTTAAAAAGAAATACATAAAATTAGCAGATGTTTTAAGATGAAGTTTGTGTAAAAGAGCACGTTGCTGAGCTTATACTGTGCACATGTTGTATCATAATTATATATCACGTATGCTGGAAGAGGCTTGGTGGGGTTTAAGTAATAGCAGCTGGTAGAAGGGGGGTGTCTGCTCCTGAGGGCCAGTCTCTCTGCATCAGTGACTGCATTACTGCAGATAACAATGAGACATGCCAGTGCCAATGTCTCCTGCTTCTCTGACCCTGCATCTGGTCTTACCATTTTCTGTCGTTGTTTACTATGGTGGTTCTGTGGTTCTTTTCAGCGTCTTTGTTTTTGCTTCTTCTTTTTTCCATTTGTTTTACATTTGTCAGCTTTTGAGTTCTAGTTTTGCTGACGCTAGACTCACCACAGGCTAAGCTGACTAATGCCAGGAAACAAACACATGTGCGTGCACACATAAAGTTAAAACAAATACATACAGGAAATTATTATCTATCTTTATATATATATTAATATGCTGGTTTTGCAAGCCAACATTTTTATACTGTAATATAAAAAAAATTCTAATTCTCCTTTTTTGTCACTTGATAGATTTACATGAAAAGAAAAGGCACATAACAAAAGAAAGAAATAATTAAAGTTCAATTAAGTAAAGGAAAAAGTAAAGCATTCAAACTGTTTCCCTTTCTATTTTGTTCTGGTCTGGTCAAGTCTTCTGTATTTGAGGGACAATTTTATTCATAGTAAGTTGTATTGCATTCAATGTATATATTTTATGTTCCCTTACCCATGTTTTTGGTCAGTGGCATGTTCTTGCATTACCATTGCCTCTTCGCTTATGACATAATTCTCCAGGAAGTGACATCTGTACCACCTCACGACAACCAAATGCGTTAATGTTTTTTTCTCCTCTAACGTTTCCATTCATAGACATTCTAGACTTGCAGGTTTTGCAAGATTTGCTAAAGGGCTAAACTTCACCTGTGTAGTAAATTATAACAATAGATAGTATAAATATCTATTGAAGATTTAAAAATAAATCCGTGCATTAAACAAACCCATATCACCAAAGCTTATGTGCCTCTGCACAGACCATAACATGTCTAGAGGAGATAAGAGTTTGTCTACAATAGTGTCATTTATGGCCATTTTTCTGTTCCTTAAGTCATTAAATACCATTTGCTATCTCCACAAAGCAGCCTTATCGCCCACGCTGAGCTTTACCCTGTGTGTGTATGTGTTTGCACACTCTGCTTTACTTTCACCTTGTTTCCTGTGGTTATCTAGCCTCATTCCTCGGCCTGCATGTTTGTTACTGCGGTCTCATTTGATGCGCGTTGCTGCAGAGACTGTCTGAATACTAATCCAACTCGCTCTGCAGCTCTGCACTGTCTCTTTACATTCAAACATCCATAGGTTACATAGGCGCTATACATGAATGAGCGGTGGGGCTTCTGCATTTTTTGCAGGCAGACAGATAGAAAGGAATTTAAACTCGTGGCCACGTTTTGTTAATTGGATTGGACAGAAAATATATATTTTTTTATTTATTTATCCGTTTAATTCAAATAAAAGGGGACTTTATGTATATATGAGGGTATTCATTTATATAACCAGCATAAATGTAGAGTGCATTTGAATCAGTATAAGCTGTTTGTTAAACCTCCTGCATCAAAGTGCAATACATATTCCATAATTCATGATCTTTAACTGTGACATTTTTATACAATGGCCTATGGGGCAAAGCATTGCCTACAATCTGCCAGAATAGTTTTTTTAACCATGCTATCATTCATCTATTTGCATATTGAATTGTTATTGTTTTTCATTTTTACGTGTACATATTGTAAATTATATCATGAATATGAATGCAATTAAATCTAAATTCTAATTTGCGGAGAAAGAGACCCTGTGGAAAACTGGTGACATTTTGAGTAGCGTTAGAAAGATGCAAATGATTTTGGGATCGGTTTAGATGTGGCCGCATGCAGGCTAGATTTGCTGCAGCCTGCTGGACACAAGCCCGAAATCAAGTAGTCCTGCAGCACGTTCCTGCAGCAATCCGTTCCTCGCACGGCAGCACCTGCCTTCCACCTCTGGCCTCCATTCCCTCTCCGCCATTCCTCTCAGACAGCTTGCCAGAGCTCTTGGGCTTGTGCATGTTAGGAACGTGGATCTCTCGGACAATAAACCTCAGTGCAAAATAAAGGTTCAGTGCTAGTTTGACATGCTGTACCGCAGCCTGTGGTTAAAGGGATAGTTCAACCCAAAATAAAAATCCTGTCTTCATTTACTCACACTCAAGTTGTTCCAAACCTGCCATGTATATATTCTTTGTTCTGTATGTTAGCATTTTTCAGTCTCCTGTTTGTGTGACCATGAGATTTATGGAATAGTTTACTCCGAAATTACAAATCAGTCATCGTTTACTGATTGTTATATCATTTTCGGGGAACTCCGTTATCAAATTAAAATTCTGTCATGAATTACTCACCCTCAAGTCGTTCGACAATCCTCATATGAATAAGTCATATGCATTTGTGGTTCTTTTTTATTCATTGTTTTTATAAGAGCCTTTCTCCTTTTCTCCTTTTGCGTTCCACCGAAGTAAGAATCAAACTAGTATGCAATGTCATGAAGGTGATAAAGTTAATGATGACTGAATTGTAATTTTGGGGTCAACTAACGGTTCCTTAATGATGTCAGACTTGCTTTTGATCTTATCTTTACCCTACCATTCCCCACACGAAAGGTACTCTTATACTTGCTGTCATGGGGGCTACAGCTGGAAGCAATCATACATTGGCCTTATTTTGTGTGTTTGATGGTTGGGTGTGTTGTCAGTTAGTTGAAGGATTGGGGGTTAGTTGAAAGATGTTCAAATGGCCATTGTGGCATTTTGAAGTTTGTTTAAAAGGCGGAAATGTGTCTGAAACGGGGAGTGTGTGTCAACTTTTTTCTCTCTACGATTCTTGGATTTGGCATGTGATTTCTTTCCTTGCGTTTCCGTCAGGAGATAAGCTTGAGCAAGCCACTACAGACTGGATTAAAAGCCCTTTGATAAAGCTATACTGAGCTTGGCACTAAAACAGGCAGTGCTTTTTTGAGTGAATATTGTGGTAGGTAGTTGGGGTGGGTGTATGTTTGTGTTTATTGGTTTGTATTGGCATACCTAAGCAAAGTGTGAAGGGAATTTCTTAAAAAAAAACTTTAAAAAGAGTTCTTAAAAAAATCTCCAGACTGCGCCCATTTGAACCCAAATCTGATGAACTTTATTTAAGAAGATATTTCTGGGGGATGTATCAAAGTTGTGATGTTTAAATTCACAATGCGATAAGAAAAGTATTAAAATATTGCTATTGTGCCAGAAGCGGGGTCTAAAGTGGTCCGCAAAAAGGATATCACTACAATCCAGAAGCCTGTCTCTCCTGTCACAAACAATAACGGCAAGGTGTGTTGTGGCAAGCCCAAGGCTCCTGTCATGTCAAGACAGCTGCCTATATATTTAGAAGCTGAAAGGGCTTTCCATCTGCAAAGTAATGTTTTGTATTGATTTTATGCAAGGATACGGAATGTGTGGTCAGAGTTACTGTGGAGGTGCACAGATCTGCAACATTGAGGTCTAAACATTTAAAGAGTGTCCTATACTGTATCTACCAATGTACATTGTACTCAAAGGTCCACTGTATAACATTTAGCTGCATTTAGCTGTCAGGTTGCAAATTTTAACCAATGGCTCACTCCATCCCTCCTTTTCAAAGCACTACAGTGGCTGACACAGAACTAAGATGTTGACATGTTTCCGAAAGATATAACGCACCCTGTAGAGGTGTATGTTGATAGAAACTGCTCATTCTAAGGTAATAAAAACATAATGCTTCATTATGTGGCGTTAAGGTCTTCATACACCTCTTAAGACATAGTCATGTGTATTATATATTGATCAAGGCGTGAAAAAAGAAACAACATTTCTGTCAACAGATCCTCCAAAAAACTACAAACATAATTAAACTACAAATAATTTTGTAAAGTAATAAATTGGAACTGCCCAATTTATTATGTGTATCATCATGTGTATCTACAGTACATGCATCCTAAAAACAACAGTTCATATGAGCACCACAGATTATTTCCAAGGGATTGAAATTCGATTCAGTTGTGAGAGATCATCTTTTGCCCCTTTCAATGGATTTTAGACCGTGAACATTAAGAAAAGGAATGGAGGAAAATGATTATAAATCATACGATATCCCATCCCTTTTCTTGGGCCGTGATTGGAGCGGTGCTTTTGATCTCTTCTCTGAATTTGAAAAAATTGCAAATGACAAAGAAGAAAAGGAGGAGAAAATGTTCTGGGTGAAATGGGGTTATTTCAATCAGCTGTAGATCTAGCCTCTGGCCAAATACTACAATAACTTGTTTCAAAAGATGGACCAAAAAACTGACGTAATTTCCCACAGGATTGAGGTGCTTTCAACCAACACCTTTTCAGCTCTGAATGGACACATTCTTATTTTGTGTTCACATTGTATTGCCCTCTCTTTCTCTTCCTTAAATTTCTTCCTCTCCCATAAATTCAATCCAAATCATCTGATAATAAACTTTATCTTTAAAGGGCTCTACTTTTTGTGCGAGTTTGGCTGTTTAAACTGGGTTGCCCTTTGTGTTTTGCAAGTCATATGAAATTGTCGTTTAATTTGATCATGTATCCACAGCTGTGTGGTTTAGGGACGTACCAACATAAAGAATTGTGATTTCTGTGGCAGACACTAAGAAATATGCACCATAATATGACCAAAACCATGTAGACTGTTCTGGTAAGCTTGTCATAACCCAAAGAACATCATTAATAGGGTGCCGGTTAGCACACTCGTCTTTGTTTACTGTTTATCCCTACTCGAGGGCAGATCACAGGGCTAATATCGCTCACCACATGGAGCAGAGAGATATACGTTCCTCATTAGCAGCGATTAGCATTTCACTAAGTCTCGCAAGAGGCCACACTTTGATGTTCTCTCCCCAATCCGCACCCTCTCTGAAGTAATTGCTTTTGCTCCTCATGTCATCCATCCCAAACCTGCTATCTCTCTCTCCTGTTTCAATACGTTCTACTTAATTTTTTCCACTCCGACTACTTCAGCTTGTTGATTGGTTAAGAAGATAAGACTTAAGGTCTGTTTACACCAAAAGCAATAACTATGAGGATAGCAATATGCTAACGGACAACAATGTTATGTTTATTCTAAGCTTGCCTGCTGTAGTTTCACATTTTAAACTGGAAGGCTTTGAGCAAAGTCAATTGACTTTCAATCTAATGTATTACAGTAAGAAGTATATATTATATGTATGTACTGTGTCGACACAATCTCACAAGAATTTATTTCAATATGTATTTTAAAGGTACAATGTGTAGCTTTGTAGAGGATCTATTGACAGAAATGCAATATAATATACATAACTATGTCTTTAGAGGCGTATAACTACCTTACATAATGAAGCGTTGTTTTTATTAACTTGACAATAAATGAGCTATTTCGATCTATTTTCTTTGGTCCTAGATGCCGCTAAATTAAATTCACTGGACCTTTAAAAGACTGCTATAGGTATTAAATAGGTATTGTTTAAGGTCCTAAAAGCTAAATGGATTAAATATATTGGCTGATCTTCCTCTCAAAGACATTATTTTAATTAGTGTTCAAGTCTTAAGCATCATGTAGGTGAATTGTAGGCTTAAGGTGCAAACAAGCATTAAACAAACTTGCAACTGTATTTAAGGATTTTTTTATTGTCTGTTTCTGTAGGAAAGAACAGCACCTTCTCTCGTCAGTAAACTGCTGGTATCTGGTACTGAACCAGACTCGAAGAGAGAGCAGAGATCATGCCACACTTAATGACATCTACATCAACAACGTCATCGTTCGCCTGGCTCAGATCAGCGATGATGTCATCCGGCTCTTCAAAAAGGTTTGTACCTTCTGACATCTATGTTTGCTACCATTTCTTTAAAGGCTAATTCACATTGATCCGACAAATGCAAACTATCAAATTGGCTTGCATTCTTAGTTGGCTGTTGGATGAACAAGTTTGTCGCCGTTTGTCAGATCGATGTGAAATCGACTTAAGACTGTTTTGAATGCATATGTTTAAGCTCGCTTATGGGTATTTTATTAACTTTCAGGGGCACATGTAGCCTACAAATGCACTAAAATCCACAGTAAAAAAGGTTACACTAAAGTGTATATTTTTGCAGTGGGAAAGCACAGATCTTACCCAAATGTGGGAGACCTATACACCTACCCCTGTTCAAAAATCACCATGTATTTTTTTACTCTGCCAGTTGACCTCATACATTTGCTTACGTTTTCCGGGCAGACATTTGTCTTGCACAGCAAACTCTGGCGTATTGAAATTCCAGGCCTTTCATTTTCAATGTCTGCAGACTGGGAATACAAGCTGGTATGCGCCAAAATGAATGGGCATGCCTAAACACACGCTGTTTCACAGCGAGGCTACACCCAATTTATGCACATCCCTTTTGGAGTCAAAGTCATATTGCGGCGAGGAGTGCCACCACTGGCAGTTTTCTCAGTAGTGTGCCTTATGGGGTTTAGGCTATATGAATTGGCACGTTGTCAACACATAGCCCAGATTCCTGTGGTCTAATCCAAACACTACTAGCGTGTTTACACCTGGGTGCTTTTCCTGTAGGTGAGGCCCTCTGTTTCCAGCAGCCATTCATACAGTAGGAAAACGCTTCGGTGGGCTGACGACAAACCAGTAGAACACACCCAGTGCATCCTAGGAAACCGTTAATTGCTTGCAGTCTAATCGAGGTCGCCCATCTCAGCCCGCAGCTAAAAATGAATCAACATTTGAGTTTTTGTGATGTGACAGGTTTAGTTTGGTCATGAAGATTTATAGAGACCGTTGCAATAGAACAGATGCGCAGAGGAAACATCATTTTTACATTGTCTAAACAGACGGCATGTGCGAAAATAAGTCGTTTAATAAAATAATTTGTATACAGCAGAGTTTAACAGACCTTCGCAAAGCTTTTGTCAGTTTAATAGTGTATCACGCTAGTGAATAGTTTTTCTGATTAATAAAGATTAGTCTGAATATCTGTATTGACACCTGTACACTAACATGATATAAAGTGTATCAGATAGCCTGATGTAGCCTAAGTGTAGCAACGGTGTCTTTTCTACGCCGCCATAATCAAATCTAGGCAATGTGCACTATTCAAGCATTGCCAGCGGTACTGTAGCTATTAAAGCTTGTTTCCTGGTCGTTCTGGGCATGACAGGATTATATGAATGCTTAATTTGAGCTGTCAAACAAGTGCTTCAAATGTGTACCTGTCAGCCCAAATCACATATCTCTTAATTTCTCTTTTTTTGTCTTTTGAGGAGTTTCATTGAAGGTCTCATTGATGCCTCATACTGTGCTCAGGTTTGCCAACATACAAAAGCCTGCAGTTAATATTGAGATTTGATTTGGAATTGAAACACTTCCATGACAAAACAATCTGGCTTATCCTTTCCAGCTCTGTATTCCTCATTTTTATTTCTTCCAGTGGGTCCAAAGCTTTGAAAGAGCAACTTCTGTGCAATAGGTTACAGAAATGTCTTCCTCACAAGATGGATTAGATGTGGTTTATTATACTGATTCTAGCCGTTTCCTTAAAATACAGTCAATTGCTGTATGTATAAATTATGTTCGAGTCAACATTGGGATCAACATCAACTCTGACATATAAAATGTGAAATGAATACAGTAAGTATTTATTCTCAAATCTCAAAATGTAAATCGCACCATCTTGGTTTATTCATGCATCCTTGTGTGATAACAGAAGCGAAGATTGAGGATTCTTGAACCCGTTAAACCTGTAGGTGTTAAAGTTTTACTTTGTTTCCTCAGCAGACATTTTTCAGGGTCAATCTGGGCCGGTCTGACTGGTTTGTGACTAATGAAACAACTTGTGCCTGCAGTGAATGATTTCTAGCTTCCCTGGAGTTTCAGTCCTCCTGTTTCTACCAGATTGTCTCACCTACTTTAAAGTTAAATGCAGAACATTATCTCGCTTTTAGGTCACACGGCCGCTCGTTCACACACACACATGCAGGAGTAGCTGGGGTGTGTGGGAGGAGATGTAAAATGTTTCTAATTCTCTTAGATTTGACTTAGTTTCTGCTTATCTTAATTGTATAGTTAGTATTCAGTATTCTCTAATATTGAAAATGAAAGACTATTGTACATTTTACCATGTAGACCAAATTGGACCTGTCACTTAGTTTTGACTTTTGCTGATATTCGTAACCCTTTCCCTTTCTATTGCAGAGTAAAGAAATTGGGATTCAGATGCACGAGGAGCTAGTGAAGGTGACGAATGAACTGTACACTGTGAGTATTATGTCTCCCAATCTTTCTCTCTCTCTCTCTCTCTCTCTCTCTCTCTCTCTCTCTCTCTCTTTCTTTCTGTATTTTTCTCTCTCTCTGAATGGAGCTTTCACCCGCTATGTCCTAACATTGCACCATGGTAACACAGACACTGGCCAGAAACAAAAACATTTTGGCTGTGCGACAGGATTGGGAAGAAAGACGCCGTTGCATTAATTAGGTTAATATGAATGGATGGAAAAAACTAATTAAAGGGATAGTTCACATGCATTGGTTTTGTGTCCAGAAGTGAACGGGGTCCAGTGCAGTTCGGTTACCAACTTTCCTTAAAAATATCTTCTTTTGTGTTCTGCGGAAAAAAGAAAGTCATAAAGGTTTGTGTAAATGAAGTAAATGATGACAGAATTTTAGTTTTCTGGTGAACTATCATAGTAAATAGTAAATATTTAGTGGTGGTAGTAATGGAAAAGGAGTGTTCATATTTTGGCATCCGGCACATTTCATTTACATCTGAATGTGCCTCTATATAATGGATATACGTCTGTTACATTACTGCTGAACTTCTCGCAGCTATGAGAGAGTTCATTTGCTGACAGTGATATTACAGTAGTGCCAAACCAAACACATTTGGCACTTTGTGTGTATTTCAGTCTGAAAGGAGTAAAGTTTAAGCATGTGGCCTAAACAATCCTCTTTTTTACGGATGTGTGTTTCTTGTGTGCTTTTTAAACCTCTTCCTGAGATCAGATTGCAACTTGATCAGTTTACATGATACTGTATCTGGTCTATCTGCTAGATGATACAATCAAACAATGTCTATTTCTAAGCTTCCTTTACAACAGTACATATGTTTCACATTGCTTACATATACTCTCTATTACAACAACAGAAATGATTTTAATTTAAAATGTTTTTATTAGTAGTATTTCAATTGTAAAATCTATTGACAGTTCTCTGAATCAAAAAGGCTTTGTATTTCTTGAAGTTCTTTGCCCTTGATGAAATCCATCTGCAGAAGAGCAGGCTGAGATTTATGTTGTCACTCATGATGACGGGGCATCAGAGATAAATTTGTCACACATCTCTATTGCTTGTCCCATTCCAGATGTCCTCAAGCATCTTTATGCAGGTGGCATAACAAAATACTTCATCCGTTTAAAGTATCTCTGGAAGGGAACAAATCCCAGATTCAATGGTCTGACGTGTGTCATTTCCACACCACTTGTGTATCACCAAGTGGAATGGCAAAGATAATGACTATTTTTACGTTTCATGAACATTTCCCCCTTCTGCTATTGGTGAACTGGTTGAACCCATGTTCATCATTAAAGCCACATGTAAGTGATAATGTACATTCAGATTGTTGTTATCCCGGCAGGTTGATAAAGTGGGTTGTTTTGTGATAATAACAAGCTGAATGTACATTATTGCACTTAATAGACAGCTTCTTTAGACCATTTGAAGACAAAATATAGATTATAAATATTATACTAGCTCGTTTTGAAAAGGAAAAATGCTTCCCATCGGCTACTTGATTTTCATTTGTTAGTTGTAACATTCTGTGTAAAAATATATTTTTTAGATTGAGTCCTTAAACATTAAAACACTTCTCGCAAATGTTACAGTATTATGAGGGAACCCAAAACAAAGTTTCTCTCCTCAGGGGGGTCCAAAAGACCTTGATGCAAATCTGACACAAATCAAGATAATGTTTTTAGTTGTGTTTACAGTAAGAATGGTTTGGAAATGTATGCCCTGTGTCAGCACTCATTTGCGCTATTTGACAACTGCCTGAATAGTGTCCTGCTCCCCAGCCATCCGGTCTCTACTTCTCCTTATTTACCGTCATTGTTTTACTGCATCTGCAAGTTACGGTGGCAAAAAAGAAATCATTAATTTATGTTCATCCTATTGTAATAAATCATGTAGGGCACGTGACAGTTATTCCCCCTTCCGTAAAAGATTCTTAGAACCCTTCTCAAAATCCTTACGAGCAAAGACATAATGCTTATAATTCAGGCAGATACTGTTTCTTCCTATAAATACACACACATGCGGTTTCAGTTCTGCCTCTGTGATGCTTATGTGTTTCAAGGTTACTAACAGGCAATGTAATGTATCGCTGAAGAGGATCATTATCCTTTCTCTGCAAGCCTTGCTTTCTCCTCTCTTTCCCTCAAATAGGCTCTGTCGCTAAACTGGATCCCTGCAGAATGATACAAGTTATTACGTTCTGCCTCAT
This sequence comes from Barbatula barbatula, assembly GCF_947034865.1. Classification (NCBI taxonomy): domain Eukaryota; kingdom Metazoa; phylum Chordata; class Actinopteri; order Cypriniformes; family Nemacheilidae; genus Barbatula; species Barbatula barbatula. Next base: position 19,496,739 of record NC_136770.1, read on the forward strand.
TGTGGTCGGGAATTATTTGTGTGTTGTTTCTAGGTTAAGTAGACAATGAAATGTGTACTATAAGCTATGTATTTTTCATGTAGAAGTCATCTGGTTATTTGTTAACACATTAAGTTGAACTAAAATCAAAGCAAATCATTTTTATTAGTATAGACCTATCGGTCTAGATTGACCAAAAGGATTCTGCAGACTTTAATGGGCAATTCTGAGATTAGCATTGCTCAGTCACAAAGCCTTCTTTTTTGGATTAATATCAGCATTTTATTGGCCTTTGACTACTTTGATTCATAAATATTGGTTGACCACGTATGCCTTTGTAAACTTGGTATTATGAAACCAGTAATGGAATAAATAGACTTTTTAATAGCATACATTTCGGAGTAACCAAAAGAATTAGTGTTCAACGATCAGCTGTTCTTGAACTATAGACAATACAAATTGATGCTGAGAGCCTCAAGTATTGATCCATCTGCCTCCTTCCTGTGCTTAGCATTATGTGTTCTGAATGGGCAATGAGAAATATGAATGTAAAGATTCTGCTGCCCCGACGCACAAAATGCAATATTTGCAGTGCAGTGCCGTTATGTTTGCGTATTAGTATGATAGATGGGCCTTGATTTCCTAATGAGGAATACAAAAATAATGCATTTTTCATCCAGATGAATCTGATGATTTCAGAGCTACAGGAAGTCAAAGTATGGCTATGAATTTTGTTATTGAAAGAACCGCAATGTTTTTTCATTTGTGGAGTGTGACTGCTCAGCGGTTTTTGCTTGTGATTAATGAAAGCAAAACTGCATTGGAATATTGGTTGTTTGGTGTATTTGAAAGGGGGACTTTCTCTTTTAAATGTTGGCAAGACGTCTGGTGAAACTTCATTTAAAGGGACAGTTCACCCTAAAATTAATGTTCTGTTCTATGTACCGTTCATAAGATATGGCCCCGGTTTCACAGAGGAGGCTTAAGAATAGTCCCAGACTAAAGGGAATTTTGAGCTGTGTTAACTGAAAAGAACTTGTTTGGTCTTAAGATGCACATCAGAAAATGTTTTTATCAATGGTATTTTAATAAAAGCGACTTAAATAGCCTAAATTAACTAAGGAATAGTCCTGGCTATGGTTGGCTATGGCTTTGGTGCTAGGCTAAGACTTGTCTGTGAAACCGGGCCATGGTATTTAACTCATTGTTTATGAATAGTTTTCCACATTTTAAATCAAAAGCAAACTCATTGAAACTATTGAACACAAATGTAACTTAAACAATTTTTTGAATGAAACAATTCAATATAAAACAAAAGTCTAAATGAATGAAAAAAAATGTATTCTCCAATTACTTAACATTTGTCTCACCCTGAGATACTTTTTAAACCATATTGAAGGCTTTCCTGTCAATTCTGAACTTTTCTTCACTATTTGGCCCAAGTTTTCCATTAAAGGTTTTTGGTTTTAATGAAAGAAATTAATACGTTGGCACAATAATATTTTCCCCATTAACCAATGTCAAACCTTTATCTCCATACATTTCTAAGATCATTAAGACACTTCGTTTAGTAGTCAAGTGACCCTAAACTTTTGAACAGTAGTGTGTTAAATAGTTTTCCCTGCGGTGTCTAATGTCAATCTTGCCCTTACGTTGTTCTCCAAAGCTCGGGTCATATCACCTCAGCATGTCTGTAAGTCAGATTGTGTTGCTGGAGGTTTGCCAGGCATGTCCATCAAACCTGCTTGTAAATATGTGCCTGTGTTGTGTTCTCTTCTAGGGCTATGAGTTGATGCTTGACAGCCTTGGGAGGTGCTGAGTAGTAGTTTTTTCTCTATATTCTTACTCGCCAGATATGAATTTCATTCATGGTGGGTTTTGTGAACAGTGTATTCTTGTGCCAAAAGCGAGAAGAGATTATGAGGGATACAAAGAATGTGATTGTAAATGATAAAATGGTGATAAAGGAAACCTAACTGACATTAATATATGTATATACCTTCATGTCCATTAGGATATTTTTGAGTATTTTAGATGTTATGACGTTGATGTAGCATAGAACGCTGATTTTAAATCATCCTTATAACAGCTACGTCGTTTAAACAACTACATGTGAATCAGGAGAGTACACCAGTCCTGGCATTGGTTAGCTGTTAGATGTCTCTCACATCTGTGTATGTTTACCAGACCTTGTTAAAGGGCTGGTGATATGTCCTGAGGCAAGACACAGCCAGCGCTTCTCTGAGAAATAGACTTTGCATCCTCTTCCTAATGGGTTTTAGGATACAGCTTTTTCTATGAGGAAATATTAGGGACCTTGGGTTCGGATGCTGTTCTCTATGTAATAAGAAGATCTTTTATTATTTTAAAGAACAGGGCTGACATGTACCCACAGCCACATGTGAGTAAACATTTGATTTGTAATGAAAAAGGATACTTTGAGTCTTACATATATAATGTAATGTGTATAAATGATGTGTGCGATTCATATAAAAAAAAGTCTACGTAGAAACTTCCAACAAGATGTTGTGTCTGAAATGAGTTAAATTGGCATCCTGGGTAAAAGAATATTCAGTGATATTTTTATTTGTTAATATTCAATCTCATTTATGTTTCCTTTTTGGAGGCAATAAAATTGTAAATTCAATTTGATATAACATTAATATTGTTAAAAAGACCTAAAGTAATAATGTTGGCGCAGTGCACGTCCATCGAATTTGTAAAAAATTCATATTTCTAAAAGATGGAACATAATATGCGGTTTAAATATTTGCTTAACATTCGAAAACCTAAAATGTGATAATTGTATAGTTTGGTATGATTCATTTTTTCAGCATTGTCTTTGTTCATTATTTTCAATATTTTGTGCAAAAAATATTGACCACAAAGGCTCACAAATTGTAGTATATAACAGAATAACCATTTGGCCAAACAAGATGTCCTGCGGATGCACTCAACAACCTTTGTAATAAAGTGATGATCTGTGTGTGTAAAGTAATAGTCAAAGTGCTGAGTTGTATGCACATTAGTGTCAGGGTCGGTCCTGAAGAGCGGTCTGTGGACGCCTGCAGGCTGGCAGATTTAATAAGCATTTTATTGAAAACACCATCAGACAGGCGTCTGCAGGCTATGAGGATAAGAATAAAGCAGGGCAACCGTCCCTCTCTCATTTCACTCTCGTTCTCCGTTTCACTGCCCATGTCTGTCTCCATTCTATTGTTAATGGGTTCCCCGAACAACTAGTCAAATCTGTCTTATGGTCGCCATAAACAGGCATGAAGAGGGCAGTTTTCTTTCCTGTGTTGACAAATTTCCAATAGAGCGCAACAGACGGGTTGCGTAATATAAAATCCCATTTATTTTCTCCATAGGGAAATTGATTTTTACCCATACCGTTAACTGTTTAAGACAGATGTACCATGAGTTTTATAAATGATGGCCAATCCAGCTACCGATAAAAAACTAGGCCAATGGTTATTGGATGACTAGTCGGTCATCACAACCCATCTTTATTTTAAATGCAAAATTTTAAATGCACTGCTCTGGAGTTTTCGACCCCCCAAAACTGAGACTTTTGGAAACCCTGCAGACCCCGTTTTAGTTTGAAAACTCCGGGGTTGCGTTTCTGTGCAAACTGACAAAAACTGAGACTTTACGCAGGCGTGGTTGCCCACATTCGCTTACTGATTCGGTCATCTGTATCATTGCGTTTGCTTTCCTGATTCGTTAAGCTTCTGTCAAATGAGCCATTGCGCTACCGCAAGGCATCAATGACCAGCCTCACAAGGACCGTGTTAATAAAAGGCTTGTTTAACTTCGAGCAGCGTTGAGTACATGGATCGACGCGGCGAGAGAGAATCGAGGGCTGTATTCTTACATAGCTCACTCAGTACTGCGATGTCATCCGTCGATCGGTCTGCGTGGCACCGAATGAAATCAAATAAGCCTAATAACATGGATTCCCTTATCTAACGTTATCCAGACGAAGACGTTCTTGCTTCTCCTCGCCATCGTGTTAAATTTGTACTACAACTATTTACATTTATGACCGCATGCCCAGTGTGTCTGAATGGTCATGTGACATGCGTTTTCGGTAGTTTAGTGTAAACACAGATTTTTTCTAAAACGCATGTGGAAACGGCAGTAAAAATGAGGATCGTTTTTGTTTAAAAATGCTGTTTTTGTACGACAACGGGGTAATGTAAACACCACCTTAGTTCAGTGCTCTGTGTCTTCATGAGTCTGAATGGGAGCTTTGGAGTTGTATTGGAAACGAGGATTATGGGTAATTCTAGTGCCAAGTTTATACTATCATGCATATTCATGAGGTGGCCTGCTTCTGTAGTGCTGATGGGAATACAACTGAGCTTCTTTGACGTTGAACTGTAAAGCTGCCCTGGAATGCAACTCTTGGAGATCATTTCATTGAGATTTTTCCTCTTCATGATCAAAGAAGCGACTATCTTGCACATGTGAAAACAACATTTCTGTTCAACATATTCGTTTGCTGTTTGACATTAAAGCGAAACATTGGGTTATTGCTGCAACACAGAGAATCATTTACATTTTTAATTAAAATATGAAACATTATAATTCAGGATTTGGTTCCAAGATGTACAAAAGAAACAAAATGTGTTTACAGTTTAAGCATATCTTTTATGTTCAAATATTTGAAATACTTTAACTTTAATGCCTTTTACACATTAAACAGCCCCCAGGCAATGCATGTGCTTACAGTGCTTGAATGCACTGTAAGTCACAAAGTGTTTTGCATGAATGTTCTTAAAAAGGTCAATGTAACTGCATGAAATGCCAACCTATCAGTTTACACAATATTTGATGATTAGTTCACCATTTATTTTTAACCAATAAGATGTGGGTGAGGGCTAAACAGTGCAGCGACAGAACACAATCAAACACATTCTGAATGAGCCGTTCACTAAGCCATCTCATCAGAGTCATATCTCTATTATGAATGCTGATCCTGAATGAATGCGATGGAACGAGTCGCGGTAACTCGAGCTTGACTTGTGTTATTCATCATCCTGTGCACCTTCTCTCCTGCAGGTGATGAAGACGTATCACATGTATCACACGGAGAGCATCAGCGCGGAGAGCAAGCTAAAGGAGGCTGAGAAGCAAGAGGAGAAGCAATTTAGCAAGTCCGGAGACCTCAACGTCAACCTCCTGCGCCACGAGGACCGACCCCAGCGCCGCAGCTCTGTCAGAAAGATTGAGAAGATGAAGGAAAAGGTGAGAACGCTCTCCTGAGCTGCCAAGCTCATAATGCCATGATATTTTCTTTAAAAATAAAGCCACTGCTGTCTAGAATCAGTCGTCCTACATTCTCATGTAGGATTAAGAATCTTTAAGACAAAGATAATGTTATTTCAAATGGTGTATGGTATGGGTATACAATGGAGGATCAGACAGGCTCTCATCTGAAGTATATCGCTTCATGACTTTGAAGTTGAAGTTCATTTCCATCATCATTAACACTGTTGAAAGGAGCCTGGGGGCATTTGGTTAAGGGCTCTTGTGCCACAATGTGTTGATATGCTCTGCCAACAGATTTGCCTCTCATATATATATATATATATATATATAAATCTAAATCTAAGACATCCATCACTATATATATAAGTATACAAGAATAGAGTCAAAAGAAGCAACCGTCTCAATATTTTTATTAAAATCTAGTGTACTTGATATCAATGTCATACGAAAGGTAAGATAGTTACTGTATTTTGAAGAAAACAAAGTCAAGAAAATTCACATAAATATTTGTGAGCAGACTAGGTTTGTTGTGCTCAATATTCCATTACAATTTTTTGCATCACGCACAAAGTATGAAAATATAATTTTAGTAAATAATCATTTACTCTTTCTTTCTTCTGCAGAACACAAAATATATTTATAAGAAAGTTGGTGACCCAACAGCGGCAGCAGCCGCTCAATATTTTATGGACACAAAACAAGCGAAACAAGTGAATGAGTGCCGTTGCTGTTCGAATGATTCAAAATATCTTCTTTTGTGTTCTGCAGAAAAATGACAGAAAAAGTCATACAGGTTTAAAATGACGAGAGGGTGAATAAATTATGACCGCATTTACATTTTGGGGTAAACCATCACTTTAAATTAGCTTAAGCAAGATAAAGGAATCTGCCACTTTACTCCCAAAATGTTTTAAATGTAATGCCACAGAGTCAAAATACATAAATGGTGGAAAATGGTCCTAAAGTGGCCATAGTTCAAAAAGCACTGAATAGTTGTTCTCGTCTCAGATAACCTTAAGTCATGCACACAGTAAAGTGTGAATGAACCTGATGTACGGTTATAAACAGCCATGAGTCTGATAGGCTTACTCACACACACCAGATTCAACATTTCAGGTTTCTTAATTCATAAAAAGCTCTACAGTGGAAGCCAGTTCATGGTGACTGCAGCACTGTACTAAATATGTATAAATAAATATATATTAATTGTTTTATCATAGGATTTTTCACGTGAATGAATTGCCAGCTAGCCAGCTCCCCCTCTCTTGCTCTCCTCCTCTGTTTTCAGGCTGCAATGCGTAGAGATGTTGGCATGAAAGTGGCTCAGCCTCACACTATTTATAACCACCATAGTCATGGATGCTCTGTGTGTGTCTCTGCTGCATGACCTGATTCTGGAGACTTGCATGATCTTAATACGCCAGCAGGCAGCCCTAGTGACCTTCATGAACTATAATATCTAATATCCTATCAATCTTATATTCCTGTTTGATATCCAATCATGTGGACCTACATTTAAAATGATACAGAATATTACATCTCTTGAGTAACATTAATTGTTTAAACACACAAACTCGACTCATTTGATCAGTGATCAAATGTTTTAGTACTTTCGTGTTTGTTCTTCCTTTAAATATTTTGTTTAGTCAATACAACTATGTAGCTGTCAGCTGGGCCGTGTTATTAATGGTACTACAGCAGCTGTCTGCTTTGAGTGTTCCTGTGTTTTGATGAAAAATTCAGCAGGACCCATCTGGAGCTTATCAGTAGATGAGACTCGGTCTGTATGTTCAGACATGTTTATATTCATCAAGAACTCTTATGTGATAAATAATTATTCATGCTCACTATAGTTTTTAGTTGCGTATGCTTTATTGGACATTTACATGTTTTTATCATTTTCCATTGCCTGTATGTGAATAAATGCTTTTTTAAATTTCATGTTTCATTATTATGAAGTTTACATTTGTGCTGAAGATTAAAATTAACATAGCATGTATAGTAATACAGTTCATCATTTTCTCACCATAGAGTTGTTTCACATCTGTATACATTTATTTGTTCTGATAAACACAAAGAAAGACGTTTGGAAGAATGCTTGTAACCAAACACTTCTTCGCCGCCGTTGACAACCATAATAGGAAAAGTTACAATGGTAGTCAAAAGTGCCTCAGAGCTGTTTGCTTTCCAGCATTCTTAAAAATATCTTCTTTTGTTTTCAACAGAACAAAGAAACGCATAAAGAGGTTTTTTATAATGGTAGTCAATGGTGGCCAAGAATTGTTTGGTTACAAGCATTCTTCCAAATATCTTCCTCTTTGTTCATCTGAACAAATACATTTATACAGATTTGGAATAATAGAGGGTGAGTAAATCAGTCAGAATAACATTTTGGGGTGAACTGTCCCTTTAAATGCAAATATGTGGCAGATGTTTTTATGCTAATAGTTTTCTTCGTGCCTTTGTGACAACTTATCCCATATAGTCACATCAGTATTTATTTGTGAAAACAGATAATATCTTTATATAATTTTCTCTTTTTTTTGTTTTTGTCTTTCAGAGGCAAGCCAAGTACTCAGAGAACAAGCTGAAATGCACAAAAGCTCGCAATGACTATTTATTGAACCTGGCAGCCACCAATGCCGTTGTGGCGAAGTATTACATCCATGATGTTTCGGATATGATTGATGTGAGTATGCGAAATGAGTTGTTTGTATGTATTAGCTTGGGTGTTTAAATGTTATGTTTCCATCTTGCCCACTGCATTGTGTTCTAACATGGTTCTAACATGTTCGCTTTTTCTAGAGTGTAATTGTTAGTGAATTTGATTTTATTCCTCTTTCCCTGGTATTAGCATTTTTATTGATTTATTATTCATAATCTCTATAACTGTCACCTAATCTGGTTTTATTCAGTAGCACAAAGTCTATAAGACTATTACTGTGCCATGTAGAATTATTTTTGTCAGACTAAAAGATGAGCGTTTAATTAGCTAGCTTAACTGCAAATAAGCGATGGAGAACTTTTATTGCTTAGAGATTTCTCTTTCAGACCTCAGTTGATATGTTTGTGAAGAATAATAAAGTCCATTAAATCTCTTTTGTCTCAGATGGCTTTCCTAAAACCCCTTAGGAGAAATCTAAATAAACATGACTTGAATATCTGCTGTTCAGTAAGAATTTTGGTCTGTAAAATTTAGGTAGATGGCATCAGATAATTTCATTTAGGGAGATTTTGAGAAATGTTTAAGCTTATATTGAAATCTCAGACTTAACCTGATTACAGTTCAAGATCTTTTCTGAAACGATTGTGGAGTGAGATTGCTGAGATCTTCTTCACAAGAGATGAGATTTGTGGTATGTTTAAAGTCCCAGTGAAATAAAAAATTACAATTTGCTCATGAAATATCGCAGCGTTTATTGTAAATAGTTCAATGTGGGTCATTCTCTTTTTAAAATTCATCTTCAGTTAAAATCTGAAAATGCACTTCCGTCCTGTAAGGACTTAGATCTTAGATGACGTATGTTAGACGGCTTGGGTGGAGCATCCGTTAACTCCTCCCCTTCAACTGTCCCCTTCAAAAATCTGCTACGGCTAGGAAAGTATGCAGTGATGTGCAGTGTACTGAAGTATTTACTCTGCTGGATCATCTTTGCTGTCATGTTAGAATTACAGTAGTATGTGTGCTGTAAATCAAAACCAAACCTCTGTGGCTTTTTGCTGAGAGATGCAAAGTGTGTTGTCACATTGCTGTCCCGTCAATATGCAATGATATCCTGTGGCAGATTAACAACACACACATATAATAAATCAAAATTAAAGTAAGAATAAACTATACTGTAGATAACCACCTAAAATTATTTTTTCAGACATGTTATATATGTACAGTATGTTTGGTCAATATTTATGCTTTTCACGATGTAACACAGCCAAGTCTTTCTCACTTAGCATTTCGTATTACTGTGCAGGACCATTTTTATGTACTTACTTTTTGGCGCAGGAAATTTTCGTTACGTTACGAATTTGCATGTCAGGCACTGGAAGAACATCACCCAATCATCTCATTATTGCGATATGCTGTAAATTAATTTAGGTTAATTTAGGTGAAAACGGTTTTGCATACTTGTACAGTTGTGAAATGAAAACAGGTTGAGGTTAAAAAGAAAAGCAATAAAACTTACTGCCATAGCCAATGTAGACGTGGGTTTATCTTTAAAACCACCAATTGGTTAAAACCTCTAAACCCAAACTCACAGAACTTTCTAAAGCCACCACTGTATATATAAAAATTCATGTGGTACATGTGGCCTGCTGTGGTGTATTAGTGTTCCAGGTTACCTTGTGCCAGAAAAATTCAGGTTAAGCCTGCTGGTCCAAAAATTGTGACCACCCATGCAACTGCTAGAAGACACACAAAGTTTTGTGTGTAAAGTGTGCGTATTGAGGTACTTCTGTCCAGATACTGTGTGCTACTTTAAAGCATATTTAAACATTAACAGTGCATTTATTTAAACATGCAACAAGAATGTGATATTGTGCCATCGCTGTGTCTTTCATTAGTGCAATTTGGTACTGACACTTGCCATCTTTTAAATTGTTTGACTTTTAAGAGAAAATTTGGGTGAGCTTTGGCATGCTCTCAATAAAACATTTAGCAAAATTATTTTACTGGTTTATAAAGTCAGTGGAGGTCCTTTTAAGATAGTGCTTTAAAAGCGGTACTTAATCGTTTTGCTTTTAATGCTTAGAACCAGTATGTTGATCTGAACAATCTTAATGTAACATCAAGAACATTTTTAATCTCCAAAGTGCATAGACAAATTGAATCAGAAGAGATTTGTGATTAAAATGATAGACCAACTTTCCGAAATTGATTTCAACGCTCGACAATTGATTCTCACAGTTCCTTATCGCAAACAAATAATTGTCTATAAATTAAATAGGGACAGATGAGTATGAGGTTAGTTGGACATTTGTTGTCTAGTAAACTAATTAACTAAAATATCCCACTGTGCTTGTGTTTCTATTTATAGATCTAGAAGATCTCATTTCTCGGCATGATCATATTCGCTCATTTAAATCAAGTCAATTTAATGACACTCCCATCCACACTCGGGAGATAATACCTGTCATACAGTACAGTTTGCCCTGAGAGAATGTGAAGTCGTGTGAGCGCTAAAAATAGGCATCACCATGGAAACATATTTTGCGAATAAAGTTTAGTTTAAACAACCTTCTCCGAAAGAAATATTGAGTTTTGTTCATCTAAATGTCAGACAGGTTCGCTGTGAAATGCATCTTATCTCTCCTGTCCTCATTTTTATGCTTTCAACAGTGCTGTGACCTCGGATATCATGCTAGCTTGGCACGCACATTTAGGACGTTCCTGTCTGCTGAGTATAACCTGGAGACCTCCCGTCACGAGGGTCTGGACATCATCGAGAACGCTGTGGACAACCTGGACCCTCGCAATGATAAGCACAAGATCATGGATATATACAATCAGGTCTTTTGCCCACCAATGCGCTTTGAGTTCCTGCCACACATGGGAGATGAGGTATCGAACTTCAACTTGTGTCTCCAATTTCATCTTAAGAGTAGAAATAATCGAATTCACATGTACTGTAAGACTGCAGACTGACTGCAGACACCTGATATAGATCATCAAAACTGACGATGCAATTGCTGTGTATTATGTTTCGGTGCATCCCAGGTGTGCCAGGTGAGTGCCCAGCAACCAGTACAGACGGAACTACTGATGCGTTACCACCAGCTACAGTCCCGACTGGCCACGCTCAAGATCGAGAACGAAGAGGTGGGTGCCGCCTGAGAACGATCAGACACCAAGTTGTTTGAATAAACATTTTTTGTGTACTTAGTTGACCTAGTATTAAACTGATGGTAAAAGGTTGCGGGGTTCTTAGTAAAGATGTTCGATTATGACAAAAAGTATAATCGTGATTATTTAACACTATTACTCATTGACTTATGAAAACAACATGTATACATATATTGAATTAAGAATAAATAAATACATAACTTGTCAATTTAACACTAGATTGAACTGAATAAAACATTTAAAAGATCGAGTTTGAATGCATACACTGCAATAAATATAAATATAATTAATAAAAAACAATAACATAAAATAATATATAACGAACAGAAATATACTGTGGATTTATAACTGTAATGAAAAAAAAAATAAGGATTCTCTTATTTCTTTTTTTGTTGGAAGCCAAAATTGAAATTGAAAATCGATGACAATTAGTTGCGCAGCCTTAGTTCTTAGCTATAATAACATAAAAAATTTGAGATTTCTATCTATAATATTAGAAAATGTAGATCAGACTTTATGGTAGAAAGCCTGGATGCGCAAAACTTGTTCAAGTCAATGTAAAATTGACCTTATTTACATTTTTTATATTTAATGAGTTCATTTGCAAAAAACGGATATCTGTTTTATTTATTGTGCATTCCAAGTAGAATGAATCAAACTGCAGTCGGGATATTTCGATAAAGTGATAAAAACTAAAAAATGAATAAATTAAATACAGCACAAGAAAACGCAAAAGAAAGTGGACTTAACTGTTTTTTTAAACTCTTAATTTCTCATCTAATTGTGGAAGACTCTCATTGGTGCTGTTGGTGATGTTATTTCAAAGGAAGTAAATTGGCTTCATAGTCTTTAATAATTTAAAGTCAAATTAATATTTTTATATTCAATATTCTCTATATTATTAGTATCATTAATGGAGAAATGAAGAGTTAAAAATTTACAATTATAGAAGGAAAATAGGTTGTGAATGACATTTCATGTTGAATTTAAACAGATTTTGCTTTAATATCTCAGTACTGTACACTTTAGAGATCCCACTGTTGCTACCAATCGCTTCAGAAACTGCTTCATAAACACATGTGGATGCTACACCTGCTCACTTTAATAATCCCTCAACTTTTCGGGGGTTTCACTCATAAGACTGCAGAGAGTCTTTAGCGCTCATCGAGCACATTTCTTCTCCGCTGTTTATAAAGCGCTCCAGAGAATACTTCAGCCTAGCAATCACACTCATTGCAATTTAGTCCGTCTTTCCTGGGAACTCAGAGTGTATTTCTAGCAATTTCATCTGGTAACGGTGCGTTTCTTTTGGGATTAAACAGTTATCTCCATGTTTAGTCTTTGGTGAGGGTAATTCTGTGTCTTTGGAGAGCAGAATACAACTCGGGCACATTACCGAGCAACTAAGTGTATGCAGGTGCTAATGGATTTTATAATAGCTGCCGTCTGTGTGTATTGATGACTTCATCTTGCCCTTATCATTTTGCGTCTCATAACCGGCTTGTAATGGATGATTTTGTGTCATGAAGGGAATGTGCCACATTAATTTGCGAGCCACGCAGCCGGAGCCCATGGCCAATTTACACACGGTCCCTATAGCATTCCCACAATCCTCATTTTCATACATAGCTGTGAGTGATCTTTAAACCCAGGGTCGAATAGAATCCGACCTCGAAGAGATCATTGGGGATTGCTTGGGGTACAGAGGTTTAGGACGTTTCTGAGCTGTATTCAGCACTGCAGTATTTGCTTAAAGGTCACTTGTGATTTGGAATCAATTACTTTTTTAAGTGGCCCTGCACACATTTATTTTGTTTTGTTTTGTCTGAGCTGTTGCTCAGTCAAAGGTAGTAAAAGCTTTACCTGCATAAACTTTCCAGGAATCTGGTTTTATATGACACAGTGAAGCAGCAACACTTTTAATACTGTGAGCTTAAATATGAAAAAATCACACGTAGCTATTATTGCAAATGTTACGGTGAAGCACATTTATCACAACATTTTTTTGTCTCTTATACTTGTAATGGATGTTTAATATGTTTTTTATATCTCAACGTTCTTATGATCGCATTGTGGGTTTCAATATGGCAAGTGCCTGTGTTACATGTTATTATGTGCTTTTTAAGCAAATGTGTGCACGGAGACTTTCATTTTAAAGCGCTACATGTTTTTCAACGCCAGACCTAGATTCCATAAAGTTATATTTTAAAAATCTACAACTTATATCAAATATATGCTGATCTCAGCCAGAGCTGTATGTTTGATACAGCCCCATCTTTGTACCTTCGCAAAGTCAGTTCTTTTCATTTACAGTATGTCACTGTCAAACTTTCGGAAGTTATATATAACCTGTACTCCAAAGTTCACACTGGCCTCTTTTTCGGCACATCCCCGCTGTGTTTTAATTAGGTACGCAAGACCCTGGATGCCACCATGCAGACCTTACAAGACATGCTGACGGTGGAGGACTTTGATGTGTCAGACGCCTTTCAGCATAGCCGATCCACAGAGTCCATTAAATCGGTGGCTTCCGAGAGCTACATGAGCAAGTTAAACATCGCTAAAAGAAGAGCCAATCAGCAGGAGACGGAAGTCTTCTACTTCACTGTGAGTGGCCTTATTTTTTCAGCCAATAACCACCGAGACTTTATGTAGTTCTTTATTGACAGAATATACATTTTTATATTAGAGGTGAACTAATACAAAATTTCTCTACAGATACCGTTGATTCAGAGTGAAATTTGCCGATACCGATTCTGAAGATTGAAATAATATTTCTTAACTTTATGAATGTTTTCAAATCATAAAATGACTATTAATATTGAACATCAAACTGGAGATGTTTTCTTAACATTTTCTATATACCAAGCACAAACTCATTGGATTTTTTTGTCCTCTTTTGATTGACAGGATATATCGGCCCTGATCATAAAAAAATGCGATACCGATTATTGGCGAAGTATATGAGTATCTCTGATTAATATGCTGGATCACATGTGAGAGAAGTGTAAAATCACATTCATGATTATAAATAAACTTTATATACAGCCGCCAAAACATTAAGAGACCGTTTCAGAGAACATTTTTCAAATTGAAAAATGTACTAAGTATAGTTACGTTATTAAGAAAAAAATCATCATTTTTGTTTCATTCTGTGAACTGCTAACACTATTTCTCCCAAATTGTAAATACAATTTTTTTTTTGCAGAAAATAACACAAAAGATGCTTTGTATTTTTTCAGACCTCAATTACAGCAAAGAAAAAAGTTCAAATTCACTGTAAAGCACAAAATATTTTTTTATGTGATGACCTCGATTTTTATCACAGTCTTGTCATGCTGCCAGTCTTTCACATTGCTGTTGGATGACTTTTTGTCACTCCTGAGGTTTGATTTTGATGAAATTCAACAAACACTGGACTGGATTAGCCAAACTACGTCTAGAAAGGCAGATTCAGAATGGTAATTTGGAATGGTCTCTTATATGTTTCTGCGGCTATATTACTCAAAATTAACATCCTATTTTTGAAACCCAAGAGAGTCTGACTTTGTAGATTAGGTTTCGGAATAGAGAAGTTACTTTGAAGTTTGTTTGATAAAATTCTCATCTCTTCTTTGTATAGAGACCCTTGGGGACCTGGACTCCAGGATCCCTCAGCTATCTATAAATCTTTTATTACGTGGTTCTCATCACCTGCGCGTATCAATATGAAACTTTACCCATTCTGACCTATCTATCTGTCCAAAGGCATCACACACACGAAGCCTCAAAACATTGGTGACAGCGCCCATGCCTCGCCAATGAGACGGAAATTAAATCCTCCTATTGGAACAGATTAAATTTGTGGCGTGCAAAGTACGACGAAAGCTGTTCTCTGTTGCCCGCAGCAGACGTCAGTCCACTGTATCAGTCACATCCTATTAAAATCATTAGCTCATTGACGCCTTTATCTGTGTCCGCAGAAATTCAAGGAGTACCTGAACGGCAGCAACCTCATCATTAAACTACAGGCCAAGCATGACCTGCTGAAGCAGACCCTGGGGGAAGGTGAGCAGTCGCTTTATTAAATAAACTTCTCTCCGTTCTGCGGAAATTGTAAGTGTCAGCATTGCCAGCATGTTAGGTGTCTGGATGAAACTTTAGTCCCAGTTGGATGCAAAATCTGAATTAGTTTGCCAATGAACAGTATTTTGCATTACTTTATATGGTATACAAAAAAGTTTACCCAAAGTATGGATAGTTTACCCCAAAATGTAAAGACAAAAGAAATGTCATAGTGGTTTTTGTGTCCATAAAATGGAAGTGAGTAGTGTCCAATGTTTTTTGGTTCCCAACATTCCTCAAAATATCTTCTTTTGTGTTTGGCAGAAGAAAAAAATGAATTTTTGTGTGAACTTTATTTACACATTAACGCTTTATGTATTTTTATTTTTACCATTTCTGGAAGCTGAGCAATAAATCGACAATTATTGTTTTTGGTAATTGACAGAATAGCACAGATGGGGTCCATAGACAGTATAGTGAAAAATACCCAAAGTGTTCCTTTAAGCGTGAATCTTGTGTTTGTCAGATCATTATAGAGACCCCGCTTTCACGGCCACATTTCCCACAAGGCCTCTTGTCACTTCAGTTACAGGCAGTTTACGCCCAATCAATCAGCCGGCAGCACCCAAGGGGGCGTATTTCGGCAGCTGCATGTGCGGTAGCTCGCAATCTAATGGTGGCCTGCTGTGGGACGGCACAGCTGAGTCCAGCCATCCACTAATATGATCATTGACCAGTCCTGCTCTCCACCCCTCACCAGTCTCTGTGTGCTCATTTACTCTTGACATCATTGGCTGATTAACATCACACACACACACACACACACACACACACACACACACAAAGCGGTTTGGAGCTCAGGTGTGTGTACGTATCCGTGTTCTGGTGCATATACATGAGTTTGGCACATATATTTGCAGCAGGTTCTGCCCATGATTTTAATTTTTCACCTAATTGATCCTAGATTCATTAAGCCAATTAGTTTGGCACATCTTTTAATGTTATCAAGGGTTGCCATGGCGCCAGCCACCTGGCTTAAATGGAGATTTAAATGAGTATCGCGAATGTGCTCCAAGCATCTGCATAACGGAAGTGTCTTAAAAAATAGATTTAGCAGAAATGTAAATGCGCTCTGGAAGGGACTCTGAATCTTTTTTTAACCCCTCAGCTGTCAGGGAAAAAAAAGGCTATATTAGTGTTTGGAATGATTTTAGAGGGCAAGCAAAGGCAGACTGGATCCACCTAATTTGATATGCAGATTTAATGAAATGAAATGATTTGAGGGCCACTTCACATCGCTGAATATCATATGACGACACATCTGTAGTACCACCTCATGTCATGACGCTTCTGAATTGGACGGAGAGCTTCGTTTGCATTATGTGGAGACATGGACAGGTGCTTTCGAGATTGTAATTTGGGTGATTTTGGCTGGATTGGACATGACTGAGCGTGAACAGACTGTTGTGTTGTCTTTAGTTTGCATTAAATTACGACTTTACTTTGGCTTTTAACCTCCTGTCTTGACGAATAGTCCAAATGACTGTTTTAGTCTTCCATTCCCATGTTTTTAGGATAAATAGAATATGGTCAAATATTTTTGTATCGCAGCATTATTATACACATGTTTTATTACTATTGTTCAAGTTTTCTCATGTAATCGATCCCACTTGTGCGGGGGACACAACGTTTTTTTCAAATTGCTTGGCTTGTTAAAGAAAGACTTTTCCAAGTGATACTTTTCCTAACTCATATTTTGCCAGGTGTTGACAAAACAGCTAAAAAAATCCCATTTATTCGGTGGTGGAAATCCTCGTGATTTGCTTTGGAGGCATATCTTATATTCTTATACCATAAATGCAGGAAATCATGCCATATTTTTGACTCATGCATTGCCCTTGGAGGTTTGATACATTATAACATAAATGATCTACATGTTCAACCTTTTTGACCAGAGATGGTGATCAACAACCTAACAGCATTCTTAGCAACCCCAACGAACACCCTAGTAACCACATAGCAACACCTGAAACACCCCTCTGACAACATTAGCAACTGCATAGCAACACCCACCAATGCCTTACCAGCCATAACATCCAACATAGGGTGGCCTAGCATCACTAACATTTTTCCCCCCAAAATCTTGTTAAAATTTGTGTCTGAAAAACAGATTTTTGGGGTTGTATGTCGTTCACTGTTTTCAACGTATTGATAGTAGGGGACCCTATTGGATAGACTTGAGATTGAGAAAAAGGATTTAGTGAGCCGTCACAAACGTCAGTCATTGTTGCCACAGTGTGAATTAATCCCCCCATACACCCACACTTACTTATTCTCATACACATACAAACACGCACACACACGCTTATTTAGGTCCCTTCTGTGATCCGTCTGACACCCCACAGGGTTCTTCCGAGGTTTCTACGGTGACCAGTGCTCTTCTTTGTCTCAGTCGCAGTGTGGCTGCTCAGCCATTCATCTCTCCTTCAATGGGGCTGTCCACTCTCACTATAGCCGTCAGTGCAATGTGACTGAGCTTTAGAACGCCCTGCATGAGATCATACTAATAATGCAGTTTTTGACTCCACCCTCTTTTCTCTCTCATTTCCAGGAGAAAGAGCAGAATGCGGAACTACAAGGTAAGATTGATGTGAATTAAGATTCCCCCATTTCTCCTTCTCCCCTCATGAGCTGATTTAAAATCCGAAAGGGAAAAGATTTGATTCTTGCTTGCTTTGTGCAGAGCTGTGTGACAACTCAGTTATTTTGTATTTGTAAATCCATTTTAGTCAGTCCATTTGCTGCGAGTTCAGCTGATAAAACAACCCATAAACCCATAACAAGCCATGGTAAAACGCAAAAAGGACGAATAAATGTTTTGGCATCCCAAAGAGATATTACACAACGGTCAGATAGAGGTTTGTCCTCGAGCTGTCACTGGCAAGGACTCTGCTCACGCTGGCTTGTCCAGAATGTTCTCAGACATACTGCTTTCATGATAAACAGATGCAGAGCATCATCTGTACATCTGCACCTGTTCTAACCTCTCAGTTGGTTGACGCATACCAGTGTTCAGATGTATATTCATAATGCCTTTATTTTGAAATCCGGCCAGTCCATGAAGCTTATAAAATATGGGCATCATGGACTTGATATACACAAGTATACAAACACAACTGTGAATGCTTGACTTATACATTGCAAGTGTACTTTCATCACTGCCGCAGTAACAACCTCAACATACTCAAGGGGGCGATAGAGAGCCCTCCAGATGTCTGCACCATGAAACCTATACATTTATCAAAAGCTGAACTAACATGCTCAGCAAGACTTTGTTATGTATACTTTCATATGCATTTATGCTAATGTTCGCAGTATTGCCCCTTGTGGCGGCCCTGAGAATGCAACACATTTGCATTGGGTTATGAATATGAATGATTTTAAAATGCAATGTATGAAATGGAGATTCGTTTGAGGCATTTGCATTCACATAATTGTTGATCATGCTTTTCAGGCCTGAACTAACTAGTGAAGTAGTAACTGGTCAAGATCTCTTTTGAGGATTGTTGCCTTTGTATGTTCATCAATATGGCATTTATTTCAACTGAAAACAACCTTCCTTCTTGTTAATGATTAATAAGCGAATATAAACAACAGCATGTGCTATGCCCCTCAGGTTTACAGCCAAAGTACAGAGCCATGTCATTTTCCAGTTTAATGGCATGTACCAGCCTGTCACAACAGCAATTATGTTTCCATAGCTAAATGTTTTAATAAGGGGCCAGTTCTGGCACCTTTAGGGAATAGAAAACTCCCTGCAGTTGGTATTGGTTAATTTGAGGTTAAACGCATTAGGATGTAATTAGAAACAACAATGAATGCCTGTTGCTTATTTAAACCCCCTTATTATAGGCCTTTACCTCTGCTAGGAACACGAGTGAGTACGTAAAAGCATGAGTGCATAGATATATCGCAATGACGTTTTGCTACGGTATATAATAAAGGATGTATAATTTTAGGTTTGTATGTTTTTGTATTTTTGTACCACCTAACAATCTTTATTCTTCAGACCCCCAACCCTTCCCCCAAAACCACAGAAATTGCGGAAGCCAAGGCCTCGCTCCATCTATAACCATAAGCTGTTTAATGGCAATATGGAGAGTTTCATTAAGGTAGATTAATAACTGACCGTGACGCCCCCTAGTGGGCCGGAGGGATAGCTGACACAAGCTCTGTCTCTTATCTTTTCCTACCACTGACTCATGCGCTCACGCCCTCTACCTGCTCCTGTTAATTTCCGTCAGTCTTTCACCAGGTGGCGATGATGCAGATAAAAAGGGTGGCCTGTGATGCCCCCCGCTCAAGTCGTTTAGAAATCAAATACTTAATTTATGCATTTAAGTGCTTGACTGCTTTCAGAACTGGTTTAAAGATACAGTATAAAAATGAACTAAAGGGACATCATGTGTTCCTCACGCCTCCCTTTGCTGCATCTAAAGCCATTCCAGCAGCTGGCCTAATGCTATTCTACCCAGTCACCACGGCGACACTGTTGTCTCCATGGCGATACTGTCATCCCTTCCTCTAACTGTAAATCTCTCAACTCTTTTCACGCTGCTCTGCTTTTGCTGCTTTTGTCCTAGGGGAAGACGGAATGCTCGTACCCGCAACCAGGTACTTTAGAATAGTGCCAGGCATGAACTGTCTTTTTTTTGTCAGATAGCACTGTAATGCATTCACTTCAATGGCACGTCATTGCCTCTTTCCCCAAGAGTTCACAAACCGCAAAGGTTTTTTGTATTGACCTTATGTGAGTAGCAGGAATGTTTCTAATAATTATACTCCTGCTCCAACCCTGACTGAACCTCTAATGCTTTTTTATTTCTTCAAATGCTCTTGAGGAAAGATACGCTTAATGCTTTGCTTTATTCTCTACTAAAACTACTACTAAATGTTTGTTTTTAAAGCTTTTGAAACCGTAAAACACAAACCTGTTGTTAAAAGTGCTCCAAGTAAATGTCTCTCTAAGTTAAAGTTTATTGCTCACTTTTTAAAGCTACAGTATGTAATTTCTCCATCACTGCGAATGAGCTTTCCTAACACATCTCGTCAGTCATTGGTTGGACAAACAGAAAGTCTTGACAAATAAGTCACAAAACCACATGGTCCCAATTTTTGGGAGAAATAACCTATACCTGTATTTTGTGTCTGCATGTTACACCGGGATTAAAGTTCACCTGAAAATGAAAATTCTGTCATTATTAACCCACCTTCTTGTCATGTAAAACACAAACGGAGATATTTTGAAGAATGTTGGAAACCGAATAACGGCGGTACTCATTGACTTGCATTGGTTTTGTATCCGAACAATAGATGCGTGTTCTGCAGAAGAAAGTCAGTCGTACAGGTTTGAAATGACAAGAGGGTGAGTAAATGATGACAGAACTTTCATTTTTGGGTGAACTATCCCTGTAAAGAATGAGAAGACAAAAAACATCTACACCTTCAAAGCAGAATAGCAAACACAAACAAATAAAGACAACATTGCTTGGGGCACCTTTATACATTAATGACACATTTCCAGATGTAACATAAATACATATGTATCGTAAAGTATGTGTTTGTCATTAGAGACAATCACACTTTCAGGAACTGCTCTAAAATTGATGCCATTGTGTAATTGTTGTTGTCTTTCAGGATTCAGGTCAACCCATTCCTCTGGTGGTGGAGAGCTGCGTTCGGTACATTAATCTATATGGTAAGAGGTTCAAGGAAAGGTCACTAATTGATTTCAGCTGAACGTGCTGACTTGAAATCTACTGGAAACCATTAGAGAGCTCTCGAAAAACAACACAAGCCCTTGTCATTCAGAGACGGCCCTACACGCTGAACATGAAACAGACACAGATGCTGATTTGAATAAGAACTCATCTGTTGTAAGTTTTAGTGATCCCGTGACGCTCTGCAAATGGTTCCATATAAAGTCCATCTGTCAGGTTAAAACTCAAGTCAGTAAATTGAAGGAATGACATCAGTTTGGCTGCTATACATGCTTTGGTGATTTATTATTTACCGCCTGGTGGTTATAAGGCCATAGGTTTTTACAGAAGTCAAGTAAAGACAAGACGACCGATAACCGGGCTCAGCGTGATCTACCGTAGCTTTTTTATTTCACTATATCTTTGGCTAATTATTTAAACCCCTTCAACAAAAGCCACATGTCCCAAAAGAACAGGCCGAGTCAAAAAGCGAAATCTATGCAGCTTGTTTTCAGATTGTCTGAAAGCAATGAGGCTGAAATAATGCGATGTCAAACCCTGACAAGTTTGGGCCTTGTGTTTCTTTTTCTTTTCCCCCGTCAGGGCTGCAACAGCAAGGCATATTCCGAGTTCCTGGATCTCAGGTGGAAGTGAACGATATTAAAAACTCGTTCGAGAGAGGTTAGTCGCTTCAAGACAAACAGTAATTATGTTTCATTCTTTGTATTGTCGAAGCAGTGAATTTGTCTCTTCTGCACATCTGATGTTTATTGAGAACAGACGGTGTAAATAACATTCGGAAAATTATTATATTACAGCAGGGTTTGATGTAATGTACGAAGCTCTTCTGTTAAACAAATACAGTAGATAGATGGATTCTATTCTATTTATGTTTGCAAATACAAACCTACATAATCTTATATAATCTACCTCTTTTGCATGTGTTTATTGATGTTGTTAAAGTTCTTTAAAGGCTAAATAATGTTTTGCATTATACTACGGTAAACGGTGCTGGTCCAAAAGAACTTCCCTTTTCAGTTTTTTAACGTTGTGCAAACGTTTGAACAAAATACAACCAAGAGAACTTTTCATTATCAGATCAGATTATTAAACGAATGTCTTTATTTATTTATACATGTAATATCTCCGATATATATCCGATTTTTTTTAACTACATTTATTCGTCAGTGGAGTTTTGATTCCTTTCCACCGTTGCCATGTTGGTTTGCTCACAAGGACCCTTTACATTGAATGTTACTCTTTTGTGTTTTCTTCATGTAAAGCTGCTTTGAAACAACGCAACATTGTAAAAAGTGCTATATAAATAAACTTGAATTGGCTTGAAAGATAAAAAAACTAGTTTTTACATTTTGTCTTCTGTCTAAATCCTGCATGTAAAATGCTGTCTCATTTGTCACTTTAAAAAAAGCATCTGCTTGATAAATACATGTAAATATTAATATTTATACTTTGTATTCTTGCAAAATGTCATATTTTTACGACCTTCTTGTGTCTTGGAAGCTTTGAAGCTTCATATGAAAACTGGCCAGGAATACAACTACGGTTTCCATTAGCCTTACTGTGAATCATGGACTCCCTAAATTTTCACAACCATGTATTCCAGGTGAAGACCCACTGGTGGATGATCAGAGCGATCACGACATTAACTCAGTGGCAGGTGTTCTGAAGCTCTACTTTAGAGGCCTGGAGAACCCCCTATTTCCTAAGGAACGCTTTTTAGATCTCATGTCCACCATCAGTAAGTGTTGCCTTCATCTCCAGCAGAGATGCATTTAATATAGGTCAAAATATAACTGCCGTGTTCCAGCTTGATAAAAGACCAGAGATTGCTGTTTTGTGATTTGTTGTATGGCCTTATTGCTGGCTGACTTTATATTTGATTTGTTTTCTTGTTACTTGGCGAAGTAATTTGTCAGTGTGCACAAAAAAATAAAAAGGATTCAGCCTGGCTATGGAGGTCATAGGTAATATTGACTTTGTGTTCTTTGTATATCGCACAATTGTTGATATTTCTTTCTCGTTTCAGAGCTCGAATTGTCGGCGGAGAGAGCTCACCACATCCAGCAAATAATAGTTACCCTTCCTCGTACCGTCATCATCGTCATGAGATACCTGTTTGCATTCCTGAATCAGTAAGCTTTATATTTCAACTGCGCCTAATACGTCATTTTATGACACCGCCTCAAAAATATCTCTGTCTTTAGACTGTACATTTGGCAAATCAGCATTTATGAATAGTAGCACTCACAAACAAAGACTATCGTTGTTTACAAAGAGCTATTCAAGAGCCCCCCCTAAATTCCAGTCTTATATTTGACCCTGTCTGTCAAGGAGTGCTTTGGAGGATATTTACTCTGTACTTCACCTGTCCCCTTCTGCTGGCCTTTTATTGATGCTTCCTCACTCCCGTCCCGACCGGACAAAAATTTGAAGTTTTCCATATGAATCCTTCATTTTCCTTCATGTCGGCAGCTCTCGCAGCTGTGACTCATTAGAGCAGTCAGAAGAACATCCAATGAGAGACTGAATGAGTTCAGCTCTATTGAAAGATAATGCACTGTGCACAAAGATGAATTTTCTAGACAGAGTAATGGATGGATGTATTGAAACAGACAGCTGAAGTATGAGAAGTGTAAGAGACAGAAAAAAATGAAGTGTGCACATCAGAAATAAGTTTCCCAAACATTCCTTCAGCCCAGGATCCAAAACTTGTCCAATGCAATTAAAAATTGGCTATGGTTAGTGGACTAAAAGGAGTTGCTGGCCAGTTGGCTTTCATTTATTCAAGTAATCACTTCATTAGGGACTTAAAGATACAGTTGCTGAATTGTAAGAATGATTTTCTGACCTTCGCTTGTGTGCACTTTTTAGATTATAACAAAGACAGAACCGGCTACGAAATACAACATCTACCGGGAGTTGTGCTTTTTCTAGCAACTCTTCACTCTGTGAAAGATGTGTCTACAGAACGATTGGCGCATTGGCCGTGAGACACACGCAATTCAACCAGTTCACACGCCTGTATTTCTCACGCCGAAAAGGCAATGCCAACCATGTTGTCCTGCAAGCTTTATATATAACTTTGTATACGAGGCACAGGCACACAGAGTGATCTCGGCCAGATTGCATTCGCTATTAGGCAACATAGATGCACAAACACACAGAAGTTGACGGAACATTCTCGGCCACCGTACGTTCGTTACTAGGTAACCATCAATGTAAAGCAGAGTGCTCTGGGTAATATTTTATATCCTGTCAAAACATACATTTTTTATTGCCATTGCATTTGTATTTTTCAAAGATGTCAGGGAAAAAGCGATTTTGTTTTTAATCAGATTTAACAATTGTTGTAATTTCAATTTGTGCTGGTTAATTTTGAACAATGTGTAAAATTGGGGGGGTTCCATTAGGGCTCCTCCCCTAACCGCATGTGATCTCACTCCAAGCTTTTGATAAAACTTGAGAAACCTGGTGGAACATTTTTTACATTTTGCACTAAAATTAAGTTTCTGTAAAAGGAACAATAATAGCAACGGTACTTTTTTTCCGTGGGCAAAGTTTAATGAGACAAGTTTATAAACACTGACGTGTCAAGGCTATGTTCCTGTGGCTTATTAAATACTAAGCAAAGTGAAAACACTGACTAAATCGAAGGCTTCAATTTGGAACGGTACTATCTGTTTATCAGGCGACAAGAATATTTAGGAAACCATTACTTTTTTGCTGACACATCACATTCAACACGTTGAAACAAAAATAGACATTATTTTCACGCTTTCTTACTTTCATCTCTAGTCTGTCCCAGTACAGTGATGAGAACATGATGGACCCGTATAACCTAGCCATCTGTTTCGGACCCACTCTGATCCCCATTCCGGACGGTCAGGACCCCGTGGCCTGCCAGGCTCATGTTAATGAGGTCATCAAGACCATCATCATCCACAATGAGGTCATCTTCCCCAGCCACCGGGAGCTGGATGGTCCTGTTTATGAGAAATGCATGACTGGAGGAGAGGAGTACTGGTGAGCTCTAGGACTTAAGCTGGATTTTGATGTTACTCAGGAATGTCATCATTCTTACAGTAAAGCCAGCGGTGGATTAAGTGTTATACTTATTTCTTGACGCTGTTTACGTTATATTTAGTGGAATACTTTGGAAAGCCTGTTTATACTATAATTTGCAAAAATCATGTGACAAAATCATATTTGCAAAATCACGTGACTAATGCACATGTTTGACATGTACCAAGGACTTTTTACTGTGCTCTTTGACCTCTCTCTTTTTCTTTCTGTTTGTGTATATGTGTGTGTGTGTGTGTGTTCATACAGTGACAGCCCTCACAGTGAACCAGGCACCATTGATGAAGCAGACAATGGCACTGAGCCGCACACAAGCGATGACGGTATGTGCAGACAAGAGCAAGATTATTTTTGTTTTTTATTTGAGCATTCATCCATTGCTTTATACACACCCACGACCGTCTCTCATGGCTTTATGTTTTATTGCCTTTGAAAATCACAACCGGATATAACCAGAGGCAAAATTCTGTATAATGATAGGTTTTGTTTAGTGAATCTATGGAAGCATGGTCAGATGCTAGTCTTTGGAATCCAAAAGCGTGTAGTTTTTTTAAAGACATGTTGTATCGCCCTGTATTTGAAAGATGGTGTGCTGATTAGCATTGCAGTGTTGCTAACATTTTTGGCTTGTGTGTGTGCATGCCAATTGAAGTAAGATGTCAAACCTGGCATTTGCTGAAATCTGGGTCATATTCAGTTTGATCTAAACAGTTTCCATGAAAAAAACATTCACACATACACAGCCAACACGAGTGTGTTATTTTACTAAAAGAAATAGAAGCAAAATAAATACTTTATTCTGTACATACCAAATTATATTGTTCATGATTGGTGTGTAGCTCAGCCAATCACAGCAGCGTATTTTGTCCAATGTACCTTCTTATTGGTTAGTGGCATATGAGGAGATAAAAGGGATTATCTTCAATTGAAACCTGGCAACACAGATTTATAAAGCAGCGTGTGTTTCAAGGTTTTAGAAAAAAATCTTGCTCTCCCTTCTTGTTCATTCTATCTATTCACTAGAAATGTGAAGAAAATATGTAAATATTTTTTATTTTAATTCAATGTATTTGTATGGTACTTTCTATAATAACAAAAATTCTGAAGCAACGGTAAAGGAACAGTTTCCCAAAATTAAAAATTCTGTCTATATTTTCAAGTTGTTCCAAATCTGTGTACATTTCTTTGTTCTTATGAACACAGAGAAAGATATGTGGATGAATGCTTCATTCCATACAGTTCTTGGCCACCATTGACTACCATAGTAGGAAAATTGCTTTATAAATGTCTTTGTTCTGTTGAACACAAGAGAAGATATTTTAAAGAATGTATGAAAGCAAACAATTGTTCTGGGACAATTTGACTACCATTGTAATTTTTCCTACTATGTTAGTCAATGTAGGCTAAGAGTTCCCTATCGATACCTCACTTGTACTGCGTAGCAGGCTGTATGGGAAAACTCATTTTTCTCCGATGACTGAAACTTTTAATAATGCAGTGAAGACTGCACGGCCATTGGTTAGTGCAAAGTAAAACTTTGAGCCAATGGTGATGGCGCCTGCCAAAAATGGCGGGGCTTATGGCTATATAAGCAGACACATCGCCGTCGGGTCCTTAGATCTCTTCTCCTTCAGCGACGACGCTACCTTTGCTACTCGAGACTGACTGCTTCGCCGTCGAAAAGCAGCTGGTCTGATATCTGGTGATATGGTCTCGTTTGGTGGAAGCGTGTTGCCATGGCTCAGGGGATCTATGGCCAGTCTTCGGACCGTCGGTGGAGGGTTTCACAGACCGCTTCACGGCAGCACAGAAGTCTTCGCAGGCCATGAAGCATTACCATTGCATTCAACCCCTTGCCACAAGGGCCAAGGCCTGGCGGGCCATCCCGGGGGAAGGGATTGGGTTCTTGGGATAATATCTCGAGGATATTCACTCCAGTTCGCTCGCAGATCCCCACGATTTCACGGGGTGATCCCCACCCGAGTGCAGAGCGCGAATTCACACATTCTGCGCACGGAGTTGAGGAAGTTACTGGAAAAAGGAGCCTTAGATCTGGTTCCACCAGACCAAACCGAGTCAGGCTTCTACAACACAGTTTTCCCCATAGCGTCCTGCTACACAGTACTCGTTCCCATATCTCAAGGATCCGAGGTTATGTCAGTAACCGAGTACGTTTTAGGGGCAACTCCTGGTCTTCGAACTGGAACATATTTAGATACGTTTATACAAAGCCTTAACTAGATAAAAACACATACATAACAATTCTACTTTGAATACATGTAATATTCAGGAACGTCATATTAATAATAATTTATCATTCATCAAAAAATTCTGATGTTCTTTATATGATATATAAAAGTAATTAAATGGGTCATATACTTTAATATTTTTTTTAAAGAATAGAATACAGTATATTCCATATAACAGTATATATAACAGTAGGGATGCATACAGGACGTGACAGAAATATCGGCTCAGTGTTAGTAGTCTATGCACTATATCTCTCTTCTCAGTTCCACGGCTTAATTGCCTCCTCCCTTGCTTTTTATCACTTTGTCCCCCTGCCACACGCACAAATGCACGCTCTCTCTATCTTTGTTCATGGGTGAGAAAACAGGTCTCTTGGGGTTTCCTCCTGCTCCCTTCATTTACTGATTGATGGAGCTGCACTTTGTTCCTAACCCAAAACACCAGACACATCACTGATAGCATCTCTTGCATGCAGCTGGCTGCTTGTGGCGGGAGACTGGATTGGTTTCAGTTTCGGCCTTCTAATAATGGAGGAAAAGTAACTGTTGACCAAAACACTATTACTTTAACTCACTATTACTCATACAGTATTCAAAGTCATCCTGAGTTGCTACTTTTTATTAAGAATTGCGATGTATACCTGCGTCAAACAGCTTCTGGGTTTCAAAATGAAATGTAGGGTGTGACTTGATTTTGTTCTTTAGAATTTGATTGGCTCATTGGAAACACATCTTAAGATCCATTTATACTCACACACTTTACCTTTAGCTCTAAAACAGGATCATCGCATGCCCTGTAGCCTTTAACTCATTCTTTCAAATCACAATCGGATTTTAAGACTTAAGCCAATCGGGTTCAGTCGCCATAGAAACAATCAGTCTACATGCATACTTTCCGAGACATCTTCTATCTTTCCATTTGTGATGTTTCCTTCCACTTCTGTGCGACGCCTGCATTTAATTTCACCCCTGGATGGAGACCCTAATGAATCTGATTGGTATTTCTAGTTGACTTGGAGATTTTGTGCAAAGCGCTGATTTGCTTTATATATCTTCTTAACCCAGAGTGACCCCAAAGTGTGTTTGGCCCCCCCCCCCCCCCCCCCCGGCAGTGTCTGGGAGCTGAAGGGCGTTAACTGATCTGTGGTGATGATAGGCATGATATTGGTCATGTTAAATGGAAGCTGGGTGGTGGATTTAGATAGAGTCCACTTTGCATTTTTAGCAGCTGAGGATCTTGCCTTGATGGGATTAAAGATGAGGTTGTTTCCTTCGCTGTTTTAACCTTAACCTGATGATTCTGTCCTCAGGGTAGGTCTGTGTTTCAAAAGTAAATGCTCACACCCTTTTTTATGTGGTCATTGTGGCAGCATATTATTCTGTTATGTTTTAACTACCTTAGAATGAGCTAACTCTATCTACATATACCGCGGATACCCTTCCATTGAATAAGCCATGTTGTTTCTACAGTAGCCCTAACTATCAATACGTTCAGCAAATGAGCGAAAACGTGACAACATCATTGTCCTGTGTCAGCCGCCATAGTGCTTCAAAAGGGAGGGGTGAGAGGAGGACTGAGCCGTTGGTTGCAATTTGCAACCTTGCTGCTAGATGCTAAATTTCATTCACTGGACCTTTAATGATGGTTTCACATTCAGTCAAAACTATTTGTTTCTCCCACGGTTAGAACATGATGCACTTTTCTGTGTATTTATTTTTACTTGCAACAAACCAGCTGGTAGTTCAACCAAATGGAGTCAGTTTCCGTCCTTTATAGCCCTCTGCAAATTTACTGACAAAGTTCTCTGCACAAAGCCTTTCCTCCAGTCCTCACTCTTCCTATCTCTCTTTCACAGAGGTGGAACAGATCGAAGCCATCGCAAAGTTTGACTACATGGGTCGTACCCCTCGAGAGCTGTCCTTTAAAAAAGGCGCATCCCTCTTGCTGTATCACCGTGCGTCTGAAGACTGGTGGGAAGGACGGCACAATGGCGTTGATGGACTTATACCTCACCAGTACATAGTAGTACAAGACATGTGAGTATCTAAACACACACAGTATTACCACTGGCTAGTTATCACCAGGCAACATGCTAAAAATAACTTTGAACATCTTTGCTTCCGCATAGCAGTACTATGGCAAGCCACCCCACACCCTACAGGAAACACTACTTATGTTTTCTTTTGTATATGAAAATACTAATATGCACAGCAGTTTGGGCGAAACTTACAATGTACAGTTCAATGCATGTTGCCAAAGTGTTGCCCTCTGGGTAATAGATGACTAATGGACCAGGCCATCTGCTTCTCAGTTCGCAATAGCTTATAGTCATAAGTGAGAATCAAATACTTCCTGCCATTAACACTTTAGAATTTAATTAAAATTTAACAGCACTGAGCGGCAGTTAAAGAATGCTTTTATGTCCCTGGCAGGAGCTAAATGAATCAAAGTGTGTATCTGAAATACCAGCATTCTGTATGTGTGTGGTCTGTGAGGAAAAAATTAGAGGTGTACTAATGTACGGTTTGAGGTTCACACAGTTCCTAGTCATGTGATTGTAACTGGACATGACATACTTAACTCAAGTGGGTTTTTAAAGGCATTATAGACGCAGTTTTATATGCGCGTTGACAGGAAAGTGAAGAAAATGAATTGCCATGTCCTTGGGTTGATCATATTTAAGTCCCGGACTGATATTAACTACCCTACTGCGTTTCAGTAATTACTAAAAAGATGACACGCTCATTATCTCTTTGTAATGTCCAACCCGTGTCAGTTTGACAAATTAGTTTATTAAAACAGTCAATCGAAGACCTATATTCAAAATTGCAAGATTTGACAGCAAACAAGGAAAATTGATGCTGCTAAAATGAATCCGGCCCATCGATCGGAAAAATGGAGACAGGCAGCAGATTCTTAAAGGTCAACAATCATGCATTGCATTTTAAACAGTAAACAAGTCTGCTGAATGGTTACATAATGAAACACTTGCGCTGTAGGCTTTTTTCCATGAAAGTCACATTCAACAGCTTCGGATTGCCACACGCCTTCTGTTGCCATCTCATAGAGGATGACACAGCGAAACTGTAAAAACAGCCTGTGAACATGCAGTGAAAGTGTGAGCGGTGGATGTTTACTTGCTGGGCACCATTAAATAGTGTTACTGTAGCTCAACTGGTACGGCGCTAACAACGCCAAGGTCATGGGTTTGATTCCCAAGGAACACGCAGAGGGATAAAAATGTATACCAAATAGCATTAAAAGTCACTTTGTAAGGAAACTGCAAATTTTTTTGTTTAAAATGAACAAAAGATATAAACAAAAATCAAATCTACTTATCTGGCTACTAATATTGATATAAATAAAATATTCTATTAATCAGATTCATGAAGTTCAAAGCTAAGAGTAATCCTTCATTGGTACTGTGGAGTAATGGAAAGCTGTGAATTAATGTCATTAAAGATGTTACTGTATTGTGTATTTTAGGGCTGTCAAGCGATTTTTCGTAACTAATCGTGAAACGTTTTTGTTAACATAATAAGCTTGTGTACTGTGTACAATAATTATGTATATATAAATAAACATGCATGTATTATTTATATATAAAAAAACTCTATTGAAAATATTATTTACGAATAATCACGATTAATTGCATTAATGATAAAAGTTTGTGTTTACATAATACAGTATATGTCTGTGTACTGTGCACATTAATTTTCTATTTACAAACACATACTGTATACATATTTAGGAAATATTAACATATATAACAATATTTTAAATTATATATAAATGTTTATATTTGATTACTTTTCCTAAATGTGTGCATTTATGTCTATGTGTTTATAAATACAAAATTAATATGCACTGAATACATATTGTATTATGTAAACACAAACTTTCATTGCGGATGCAAATAATTGCGATTATTTATTTGACAGCCCTAAAATATTTCCTAAATATGTACATGTATGTGAGTGTGTAATTCTATATGCATAATTACTATACACAGTACACACATGTATATTATGTAAACCAAAACTTTTATTTTGCCTGCGGTGAGTCACCAATAATCGTTTGACAGCCCTAATTTGATCATTTCTGATACCTTCTCTTTCTGATGATTTTTGTAACATCTTTCCAGGGATGATGCGTTCTCTGATAGTTTAAGCCAGAAGGCGGACAGCGAGGCCAGCAGCGGTCCTTTACTAGACGACAAAGCCTCATCCAAAAACGATCTTCAGTCACCATGTGAACCCTCATCTGATTACAACTTCAGCAGGGTCATGGGCCGGTCAGTAGCCCATTTACTCATCATACCGAATTATGCTTGTATTTCCATCCTCCGGATGAATTAATGATCCCACTTAAACCAGTTAATCTTGTTCTATTTCCATTTCCCGCCTGTTTAGTTATTCCTCTCTGAAGGGTTGTTTGTGACACACATGCTTAAATTATTCATTCTGTTAGACTCTGTATTTCACTGCCTTTAAAAGGAAACTTAAAAACTGTGATTAAAGCTCTGGATTGTAGCGTCACCGTCTAATTATATGCGTGTGCAGGGTCAGGTTGCGTTCTGACGGGTCTGCTATTCCCCGCCGTCGCAGCGGCACGGACTCTCACAGCCCTCCCCGAGACACGCCGCCACGGGCCGCCGCCTGCCCCAGCAGCCCCCATAAGGTGGCGGTAAGTAGGGGCCACATAGAAAGTCCAGAGAAGAGACGTCTGGGCACATTCGGCAGTGCGGGCAGCATTAACTTCTCTGAGAGAAAGATCTATCCTGAGGGCCACCCGCTTAGACCGGTTCCAGGGGCGACGAGGCATAGCAGTCTAGGAGACCACAAGTCTCTGGAGGCTGAAGCTTTAGCAGAGGTGGGTGTTCCTCAATCAATACAGTAAAAGCACACTATTATAATGTACTGAATGATTTTATGGTGTATTTATGGTTTTATTCATTTATTATGTATTATTATTTAAAAAAATGTGAAGTACATTGACATGTCTCACTGTATATCCTGCTTTACTCCATCAATATAATTTGTATTTCTTTGGATCATTAAAATGTTCTCATGACCTCATTAATAGAGATGCATAAAATATTATCTTTGTTCAAATAACACAAATTTTCTTAAAGAAGTTTCCCCTGTTCTCCAGTGTTTGCAGTGTATTTTAAGCCGTTCTTAATACTTTCTAGGGTGTTGACAGGTCATCCGTGTTACTTTCTGGGTGGTTGCTTACTGTCGGGCCTTACAGGGAGTTTCACCACCATGTGTCTGTGATGTTCTCATCTGCAGGTGTTATGCTCCAGGGATTTTTGTTCTCATTTTATCATCTGAAGGGTGAAAAACAAAATGTCAAAACACCCATGTCCTCAACACGCTTAACAATTTGAAAGGATCCTTCAAAACAAAACTTCTACAGCAACGTTATGGTCAAGATAAATGATACTTTCATAAATCTCTACCGCGTGCTACTACGAGATATTCTTGACGTGTTCTGTGTAAACGTGACATCCATAAATCCTCTTATATTTTGAAGCATTATTAAGGCTCTAATTGTAAGAGATTTTAAAGTTGTATAAACAAAAGCGGTTTGGTTCTTTTTTTGTCAGCCGTGCAATTAGCCTTGAATTCTCTGTGCCTGCAGGAGCTGGCAGGATTTTTTTAAGCGGAAACAAAGAGCTGGCACTCGTGAGCGAATATCAGCGTGAACGGGATAGGCTGGCACTAATCTATCTGTTTCACTTACACTCACTTAAATAATAAAGTCAGTGACACACGGAACAGTTAATGATCTTTCGTGATGGCTTCTTTGTGTCTGTGCTCTCTTTAATAAAGGAAAGTGGTTTACAGCATATGGATAGAGATATCAAAATGAACAAATTCTGTATATTGCTTCAGAAGCATTTGTGGATTTAGACTATATTATATACTGCATTATACATTGTAAGTACAAATTATTTATTTGATTAATATTACTGCTTGATATCCGTTTTAAGGCATCAGGTGCTGTAAATGTGTTTTAGGGGTGCGTGTAGCATCTGCCCGTAATAAACCCTTGCGAGGTACAGTACAGTGTGTGGAGGTCTTCACGAGCCTTTTATCTTCTGGGCATTACATTTTATGGCCTGCTCAGCTGTAAGAGAGAAGAGAGATGAACGAGGAAAGGCACGCAGTCAATTTATAGTCCATGAGATGGGACGGGACACTGTGTGTGTGTGTATCTGAAACATAATCTGCTGATGCGATGTACTACATAAAATCCTGGAAAAAAGTACGAGATTAAAGATCTGTAAGGTTATAGTGGAGAAAAAACTTTTTGGAAACAGACAAATTCAAGTCCTAAATCATCTTTCTTACACTGTTAGTATAGTATTAGTGGAAAGGCCTCTTAATATAAGGGTTAAGTTGCATCATTTGCCCCAGACTGTTCTGGAAGTGAATGATACCAGATTTATAATTTTCTTTTCAGGTTTTGATTGTTTTTATTCATAGTTTGAATTCATTAAATTTTTATATTTTTTGTTTTCATGTTAACTTTTCATTGACTCTTTAGGATGTTAAAAGAGGCACATACATACAACATTACAATAATAATAACATATTTTGACTAAATGACTAAAAAATTATTTTGTTTAGCATTTTTGTCTTATTCTATAGTACAAATATCGAAATATTGTTAAATCAAGATACATTTTCTCGACAAGAATAGTGACCGAAGATAAAACAAATAAACTAATCAAATGAAGAAATCACCAAATTGCTAAAAGTGAAAAGGGCTAAATGCATGCGTTACTTTCACAGGAAGAACCTGCAGTTTCCGAACAACACTTCTATATATATCACTGCTGTGTGGAACAAGTCACGCATGCATAGAGCCCTTTTCACTTTTAGCAATTTGGTGATTTCTTCATTTGATTAGTTTATTTGTTTTATTATTACTATAAAAGTATTTTCTTCAGTTTTAGTATAGTTTTTAACATTTCTCATTTTTGTTCAGTTTTCGTTTAAATTATATATAGACTATTTTATGTAAGATGTTTTATTTGATCTCAATTAACAGAAATGTTTTAATAGTTTAAGTCAACTAATAACCTTGATACTTTTGAGGAAAGGTGTGCCTTATAATCTGAGTTGATAATAAAAGTTTCATTTTCAATAATAGACTCATTTTTAACTGGCAAACCATAAAACAAGTCAAAATATACCATACGTTTACACTTACTATAAGAAGGCTATGTTGTGTCCATTAGCTGTTTTCTTTTAAACTGACCCAAACAGTGTTACGGCATCACAAAACAATGCCCTTGTACCAAACCTTGTATTGTAGATGTGCAACAGCTACTCATAAAAACTTAGAAATGCCCTACAGTTGCAACCTCCTTAGAAATGCCCTAGCAACCAACTTAGAAATGCATTAGCAACCATTGTGCATTATGTCAGAAAGTTTTGCCTGACCAAGCACATCAAAAAGTATTATACAGGACAAGTCTCAATTATTGACAAACAGCTCCACCTGATCTATGAACCACCTGTTGTTAATAACTTGTGTATACATTTGTGCTGCAGGACATTGAGAAAACAATGAACACTGCCCTTCACGAGCTACGCGAACTGGAACGTCAGAACACGGCCAAACAGGCTCCCGACATCGTTCTGGATACTCTTGAACCCCTCAAGAACCCGGTGAGCTCAGAGCCGCCGAGTCCCTTACACACCATCATGATACGAGACCCAGACGCAGCCCTGAGACGCAGCAGCAGCTCCACCTCCGAAATGATGACGACCTTTAAACCGGCACGGTCGGCGAGGCTCGCCGGGGCCCAGCTCAGACCCCCACCTATGAGGCCGGTACGACCTCCACCCACACAGCACCGATCCAGCAGCTCCAGCTCCTCCGGTGTGGGAAGTCCAGCTGTGACCCCCACAGAGAAGATGTTTCCGAATAACTCGAGCAACGCTGCATCCTCCACTGCCAATTCGGGAGAAAAACCCGGAACCATGTAGCGCTAGCGGGCCGGTGAGGTGATACTCACGCCCAAGCCAGGAAGGTTCAGAAAAAGCTGTACCCCTTTTATTGTTTTTGGTTTCTTTTTTTTGAGCCTTGGAAAGTTTTAGAAATGCCCACCGGGTGGAGCCGTGGCCTGTTGGTCGATGCATGTACTTTGACATGTTGAGCCTTTGTGCTGGTGATACGAGACGAGTCTGGCTCAGGTGATTTGCTCTGTACTTCGCACTATTTCTTGTTTTTCTGTGAATTAAAGAGGCAGAAAGTCTGCAAACTAGAGAAAATAAGCAGGTAATGAAATATGTGAGAGAGGAAAGTCTGGAAGGAAAATGAAGACAAAAGAAATGCTTAAATGCATATCCAGTTGAATTTTTCTTTTCATTGACCTCGCATGTTTTTTTTACTAATGTTTGAGACATTGTTTCAGTCGGAGCAAGATTAAACATGCATTTGTCTGTTTTTTATTTAGAAGGAAAGAAACTCCTCTCATTGGAGGACTGTTGTGATATAGTCCCGCCCTTCAGAACTGGACTGTACATATAAAATAGCATCGAACTTAAAGACCGTCTTTAACATGGCCGGCCTATATTTGAATTGTTGTATATAGAGATATACTGTACTTGAACTTGTAATACCTTTCGTTTGTAGAATAAGCTATATATTAAGAAACAACATAGCCAAGCTGTAAACATATATGAGATGCAGAAAACAATATACCAACTAATTGTAAGAAACCTGTGGTAAAATGTAGTTTTACTTGTATATACTTTTTGGGTAGAATCTTTTTTTAAGTGTCAATCTTGTACAGCCTAGGTGCGAAAAGGCAGGGAGGCTACGATAGAATGACTAGAACGAAACCTTTACAACCGTACGCAAATGAATTATGAATCAGTTAGTTTGAGCCATTAATGTTAGTTCGGGAGTGTTCTGCTTATTTCTTGTCTGTTTTTTTTTTGCATTTCTTAAACAGTACTTTTATTAATAATAATATTAATACATAATACAGAAAGCAGTTCTTCATACCCCAGTTATGCGGGTTAAAGCGTATATTTAACTAAAAACCATAAATGATCATTTTTGATACTTAAGTTATATTCGCAAGCAAACTTATTCTTTAGGTTAATTCTGTGTTACAGAAAGATGATTTAAATGGTTTTGCTATAGATTTGTGTCCCTTAAATTTGTAATTTCCTGTAAGGTTGAATCTCACAAAACCGGGCAATAACATCAGGGTCATATATTGCCTCAAAATCCCAAGAAACATATTTCAAACGATAAATCATTGTTTAATCATCAATACATTACAGAAGTGTGATATCATGGTAAACATTTTAAAGCGGCTAAATTAAACACTTTGATGCATTGTAGTAATATGTAATGTTATTAAAGTGATAGTTCACCCAAAAATGAAAATTCTGTCAATTTATTCACCCTCTTGTCATTTCAATCCCGTATGGTCTTTCTTCTGCAGAACACAAGAGAAGTTTATTTAAAGAATGTTGGTAACCGAACAACAGTCGTACCCATTCACTTCTATTATTCGGACACGGAACCAATGCAAGTCAATGGGTACCGCTGATATAACCTTTTATTTTTGGGTGAACTATCCCTTTAAAATCTTGTCATAATCCATAACATTTGATGATTTTTTTACTTCTGATTTTGGAGTGAAATGTGATCTGGATGTTCTTTTTTAGAGTCTTGCCAATAATATGACTTTCTAATGGAAGCTTATTTCCCAGTGTAATGAATGATTCATTTATAAATCTAAAGCGCCCACTCTCTGATGAGGAGGTTTCCGGCTTCCGATCTGAATATTCAAAGGCCTAAAGAAACAAGCTCCAACAAGAGAAACTCCGCTGCCCCCAATCTGTCATATCATCTCCAGTTCATCTTCAGCATTTCCCCTCCTCCACGAGCCGTGCTTGAAAAGAGAATACCCAGTCGTGCACAAAATTTGCCCGGCTGACCTACATATCACCATACAGG
Source organism: Barbatula barbatula (assembly GCF_947034865.1). Taxonomy (NCBI): domain Eukaryota; kingdom Metazoa; phylum Chordata; class Actinopteri; order Cypriniformes; family Nemacheilidae; genus Barbatula; species Barbatula barbatula. The sequence goes on from NC_136770.1 coordinate 19,533,984, forward strand.
ACAAACACTGAGCCCATAGCTTTAATCTCATCTTCGCTGATTTGACACTTTGCCTTAGGACACACAGCTTCATGTATTCCAATCAGAATGACAGTATGTGAAAAGCTAGTGAAAACACGGATTACAAAAAGGTTCTGTTAGAAAAGTACTGTTACTACGCACAATTTGTTTCTTTGTAATATGTTGAAGTATACTAGAGGTCTTATCTTTATTCGCCTAACATTTTTTTACGTGCCATACTATTTTTGCATTAGGAACGTTAACAAATCACTTCTACGTTGAATTACTTTCGACTAATGATTTTCGCAACGACTTGTGTCTGAATGCCTCAGCTTTGTAGTCGCATGGGTCAGTTGATCGCATGTGAGGGAGACCAGCTTGTGCGTGCTTTTCTTTGCCAGTAACACCGGTCCGATACGACAGTTTAAGGACTGTTAGTGGTGCCTTTTCCCTAGAATAAACACACATCACTAAATATTTTGAGAAAACAAGAACTGTAGCTGCTCTGAATTAATCTCAGGAAGTGATTCAGATTTCGTAGTATCTCTTCACAAATTCACAAATAGGTTTGCAAGTATCACTTCCCGCTAGGCGTTGTTACATATGACTAGAATGGACCATTCTTCTGCATTTACACCAGTGTGTCATTATTCTTTGGCCAAATGGCAAATAAAATAATTACAGGATGGTTTTGTTTACAGTGAGAAACGTGTGCATAATATTGCAATGATGTGTTTAAAACTAAAACCGTTCAGTCGCACTTTGATGTGCAATCCCATGTGAAAGAAAAACACGAAGATATCTCAAAATTTGAAATGAGTAAAAATTATGGACCTTTTTGTATAGAAAATTCACACCAATTTGCACAATTTGATAACAGTTGCCAAGAAATTGAAAAATCCTTATCCAGTTGTCATTAACGGCTTCCATAGAAAATGTAAATATAACCCTGGAGGTATGACATGAATCTTGTTTGTTTTGGTGGATATTTGCCTTCCTTCACATTAAAAGGGCTAAAACAAATACTGCCCTCTTGTGGATCAAAACTGGCTTACCAACTCCCTCTGTAGGAAAAAAGGGATGATGGTGTTGGGCAACTACCAACACAAATATTTTCAACTTAGTTCTTCATCATATTTTGTATAACTAACTCTAGCTTGCACTGGCAGCCGTGCACCAAAGTATAATTTAAATTCACATTCTTTAATTTGAATAGTATCTTCACTTATGCTGTTTTCAGCTGCCTTTGAGTGTTATTATTACTCATGTGTTTGAGTATTATTAGCATTGACCTCTTTCTCTCTGCTGCTGGGAAATTCAATGCATTACATTCCCAAATCTGTTGTATGACTCATCTAGTATATAGATATTACATAGACTTTATGGCAGGGCTTATGTCATCATAAATAGTATCAGGTTATATCATACTAAATTAATCGAAGTTTTCTTCGACGTTTCCATAATTCTCGTCTCCTCTGCCCAGTGATCAAAGGCTGTTCTGTGAAAAGCTTATTATTTTGCTGTTAAGTCAAACCTTCTAACAAGCTAATGCATTGCAGTATTTATAAGACCTCTCTGGTCTGATAATAGGATGTTGTATGGTACTTGCACGATTACTAAGGCACTCGGTGCATCCCTGTTCTTGACAGACTATATGTGATATTTCTGGAAGTATGTTTTGGGAACGTATGCTTCATTGGGCGTGTATTGTATGTATGCCATTGTGGGTGTTTATTGTATGTATGCTACAGTAAGATTCGTTCTCTGGACGCAGTGTTCCACGGGGCAAAAGTGCCGTTTGTCTGTTAATAGTGGTTTGTGAAAACTGTCATTTTGGGTTTTTCCTCTAAACACTTTTTGTCTGGTGATGATGTTCTCAAATGAGTGTTTGAATGGTTGGATCCCCCGTGATGTTGTCGTACACCACCCCACTGTTTGGATACCATACTTGAGTCCAAATAAATACACATTTTTTGACCTTATGTTTCATTACTGTCATTTCTACGTGTGTGCATACGTGTGTGTGGATTTAATTCTGAGTGGTTTTAGTGATATGAGATCCCAATTTCTACAAAACTTTTAAACATGGTAGATGTAAAAAGATTATTGTGATTTTATTATGCAGATTAAGCACTTTATACCTTACCTGCATTACCGTAATGCAAAAATAAATGTATAATAATAATAATAAATAATTTAATAAATATATTATATTATAATAATATGTTTAATTATTTTATAAATAAAAATAAATAATCTAAAAATGTATTTTAATTGTTTTATTCATTTAGTATTTGCCATACTGCCTGTAATTTAGATTTTAATAAAAGTTAAATATTAAAGTGTTGTATATTTGTTTATTGTTAAAACATTTTTCACAAAAACGGTGTTTAGGCATAATATAATTTCCGTCTTCTTATTTTCGGGTGGCATACAGTATTATCCTTCATCACCATATTTTATTCCTCTCCAAGAGACGTTGAATTCTAATACAACTTTAAGCCACTAGATGGTAGTAGAAGAGGCTCTGAGTGTCACATGAACAATAATAGCGCTCAAGCTTTTTGTGTATAGGTTATTTTTGACACCGAATGTGGTCCAAACAGAGACAAAATCAGGTGGAAATCATTTCCCTGGTCATTAAACCCACAGTAAAGCCAGTGTCTTTTAAAGTGCATTTTGATTGTCTCTGAGTGCAATACTTGCCAATCATTCATCCATTTCTCCAAATGCTTCAGAACATGTCCACCCAATTAGTATGGAGTGTCGATAAATTATATTTGCTACACATGAGAGAGTCTGAAAAAGGAAGATATAAACATGAAAAATATCTCTTTTAGAGTACTTGAGTACTCAAGGTTCTTAGTGCTCTTGCAGCCTTGAAGACATGTGAAAAAATGTTTGCATAATATATATATATATATTTGCTTACTGTTGAGGAACAAATGTTTATATTTGTATTAAAATGCTATTTAGACCACAGATTATTTAACAAAGGTGAAGGTGTATTTTTCCACACACAGTATACGGCTGACTGGACGTTAACCTGCATGTAATTGAATAACTATTAAGAAATACCTTGCGTGTGTTTGGCTTTCGATATCACAAAACTGATAAGACCTAAAAATAGTGTAACCTTCACAGAAATTGAATTGAAAGGGTTATAATGGGAATTGGATTGGTTATAATGGAAACTATTATGGTCTCTGGTGGGACTCTATTGGTAATGTGTGTGAACGAATAGCACACTATTAAATTCTACTGGAGTAATGCCCAAAACACACTACAGCAATGTGGTAATAGTTTAATGCTGAACATCTGATCAATAGCATCTGTGATGGTTCATATTTGTAATGGAAACCATTAGAATTTGTTTAGTTTTTTTCAGCAAGGTTGTCAAACCAAGTGCATGAACTGCATTAAACAGTGTTAAACATTTGTCTCTTGAATAAACACATCATCATCCCCAGTGACGCTATAAGATTGCAGGTCTTAGTTCCAACCTGCTAGGTACAATTCAGTACAGTTATCGTATAGGATGCCCTCTGGGGAAGATTAGCTATGGAGAGAAAGTCTTTCCCACATTTCCTCCACCTGAAATATGCAGTGTAACATCAATTGTAGCCTCTGACAGGTTCATCGAAGGGCATGGAGCCAAAAAGATTCAACTCATATTGTAGCGTTGATATAAAATATGAGCAGATTTCTATTTTGACGAGATTTCTATTGTTTCTATAAAACAAAGCAGGCACTTAGAACAGAATGTGACAAATCTGAGGAGGTAAACAGCTCCGCATATCAGAAATTAATGGAAAATATCTGTTATTATTCTGCAAAGAAAATTCAGCTGGTTTGGATCATCGCTTAAAGTTTGTGCACAAAACATAGTTTTAAGATATCCTCCGTGAAAACAAGTTCTTATCTACAATGCGGTTTTAGGGATGTGTTTATATGGTTATACTGGGAAACAAGAGCAAAACACTGTTTTTTTTAAGTTTGTTGTTTTTATGCCATTTTCAGCAAGTAAATGAGCGCATTCACCTTGATTAAAAATAATTGTTTGTGTTTATGTTAGAACAGGCAATGTTATAATAATTTCCCCCCTCACTTTCTTATTCTGTCTCTTCTCATTTGCGCTTTATTGGGGCAAATGAACTGTTGGCAGTTACAGTGCTAATGGAAAGCCCTCGAGGAAAATTGCAGAATTGCATAATTTACAATCATTAAAAAAACGACTCGCTCAATATGATGGAAAAGAATTTGAAAGGGAAATCTAAAGTCTGTAAAATTACAGCAGCATGTAGAATAGGACAGAATGTGTATCATGTTTGTACAGGAGACCAAATTCCGCCAAGAATATGCCAACAACACATAAGTAATTTTTTCATAGTTAGGGATTGTTTCAATAGATGTATAAAAATCTAAGTCCCATTTGTTTTCCAACCCAAGATATTTGGAAGAATGTCAGTAACAAGGGCCTGTTTCAATAAGGAGGTTCAACCAACACAGAGTTAAAATGTGAAATCTGAGTTGATTTACAGCGAGTTCATTGTTCTATCAACTCCGGGTAGGCTTACCTTGAGTTAAGCGCGTGCACCATGACTAGGGCAAGCCATGATCAATGGAGCTCGGATATTACGATTCACCATGGCAACAGCACCAAAAAAAGGTACCAACATGGTACACTTTCCGCTCTCCATACAGTGTATTTACTAATGTGCTGAAAATGACCTAAATTAACATAATAAATAGATAAATGTACCAATATACAAACAAATGAATCGGTAAGTGAATGAATAAAAGATGATCATGTTCTCACTCCCCATCCGTGCTCTAGTGATGAGTGTGAGACATCATGGTGTATAAGACAATTTTGAATTGTCGAAGTTAGCATATTCAGCAGTTTGAACCCTGCTCCGAGCAGATTTGGTAGGAATGGTTGCACATCTTCATTAATTGTTTATTACCATTATTGCTTAATTTCTGCATTTATGGGTGTATTTCTTAATTTCTTTATTCATGCACTTTATTAAGCAATTTCTTATCCTCCAACTACCATTTGTGAGGGCATGTAAGGGAAAGAATATGCTCTGATGTAATGCACAGCCAAGATGGCTGATGTAATTGTTATAAGGATGGAGTAGATACGTTTTGATACATCTAATGCCTGTGAAGAAAATCTGTACATTTTTATTAAAAATGCCCAGGGAAATGACAAAATACCACTCGGGTCATAAATTGCTCTCCTGAAATCAAAGTACATTCCTATGAATCTTCACACACAGGATGCTCTATAAAAGCACTGCACAAATGACATTTTAGTCATTGAGATGGTGTCTGTGTGATGAAAATGTGTGCCATGAATGACTATTGAATGAATAAACTTGCGCTTCCAAAAGGGGGAGGAGATCGAAAGAAATTTGGTTTACCAAAGAAAACCTGCTCCCGACCAGGTTAGATTCACAGAGTAAGTTACCATGGTTACTGACTCTGAGCATAAGTTACTTCTCTTTAAGAAACGGGCTTGAGTTACTCCCCTTTCTCGGGTTTGACATAAGTACCTAACACGGAAACCCAGAGTTTCCCTCATTCCAGGGTTAATTCACACAGTTTTCGCCTAACCTCCTTTCTGAAGTGGGCCCCAGATCTCATCCCCCTATTTCCTGCCATAGTAGGGCAAGTAAATACTATGGAAGTCAATGGGGATGAGATCTATTTGGTTACTGACATTCTTCCAAATGGAGGAACGATCATGATATTCTCAACCTTTGAAACATAACTAATATAATTCTTACATAATCATTGATCAGAGTGCAAATTCATGACAATGCAATTAGTATTACGATACTGTGTAATGCTTAATAAAACGGCCTGTTTATTTTGGCACTCAAATCAACAGATGACAGCGTTCACACTATTTACGCTGAACACTTTAGAAAATTGGTAGCATCGCAATCTTTTAAACCAGGAGACTCTTAACATTCCCTCATTTTCCCGACTACCGTTTTTCCTCTTTTTCTTTGAATCTGTGCATCTCCAGAGATGCCATTGAGTTGTTTACTTGTCAAAGACAGTCTGTGCTGGAGAGGTTTGGAGGCAGCAAACCTATAATTCTTTAAATTCCTCTCAAGGAGAGAACACAGTCGACCGCGGGCCAGCTGCCAGAGAAAGAACTCTATGTTATCTTTCTATGTGCACATCAGGGGCCATAAAAGCGTGCTTTGGGACTCGGGAGAGTACTTTGAATGAGGGGTTAGAGAGAGCACTGGACGGGCTAAAGGAGTCGGGCATTGGAATTCACATTTCCAGTCTGTTGTCTATGAGGTGGAGATCTCTGAAGAAACAAAGCAACATAGAACATGGACAACGGAAGGATGGATGTCATTACTGTAAAATAAAGATTCCTTTAGGGAACGATTTATCTGCACTCCAAAAGAAAGTTTGCATAAACTTTCATTGAGAATTAATATAACTGTGTAATGTTTTCCTTTCGACTAATGCCACCAAATTGCCTTTCCATCATCCACTTGTCATAGAGAGCGCTTTGCCAATTCCAATCAACTATAATAAACACAATTAAGCTCAAAATAATTTTTTGCTAAAGTAAAATAATGTGCGAATGCAAAGTTAACACGATTGGTCTGGCAATTATAATCCGGTAACCAGATCATGATGTGCATATTACATTTTTCACAAACTCACCAGAATATATTGGAACGGTTGTAAATTGTGCTGTAATTGGCTCCAGGGAGCCAGATTACACACCAAAGCGACTAATAGAAATGCTTTGAAAAGAATAGTGTGAGACTGGATGAGGAAAATCTTGGGACTTCTTCGGTTACGTGGAACATTAACATGCTGTTACAAACTCCAAAGCATGTACAAAACATGTCATCATACCCCTTACTAGGATGGAGGAGTAAGTGAAAGAAAGCACGTGGAAAAGAGTGTGTTTACAGTTATCTCTGCTATAGACGGTTTCAAAGTGACAAAATAAACAAACCTTGGTGTGCATGTTTCCCCCTAATTTTACATTCAGAAACAATAGAGTTCCTGAATATTATTTCTGATAACAAGCAAAAGAAACCGAGAAGAACCGTTACTTTGCTAAACTTGTCTCTTCAGTTTTTTTTTATTTAAACTGCGACACTAAGCTCAACCGCTATGTGATCATACGGTTTCTTTAAATGCGACCAAACTACAGGACGCATTCAACAAATTGTTTATTTAATCAAATGAATATACAAGAAAATTCAACAAATTGCTTATTTGATACATTTATTATACAACAAAGTAAATATTAACACAAACGATATAAATATAAATGGTTATATTATTAAACACAAGCTAAACGGGAAGTTAACTGCAGTCCCGGCGTGCTCGTCCGATGAAACGGTCTATACTGCTAGTGCTAATTCAATGACTTTCCTAATGGTTTATCTCATTGTTGAACTCCCTGTAAGCAAGACTGATTTCTTTGCACATCTTTGCACAACTAACTTACAGGTGGATGCATGGGTGCGTTACCAAAAGCTAACTATTTTTAGTTCAACTATATTTAAGATTTTTTGTCTCAATGCCATCAAAACCGTGTGTTGAAGCTACAGTACAGCTCTCCACTTGTGGTTAAAAAGACTGAAATTGTTCATTCCCTTGAGCCAATAATCAATCACGCAACCGTTGAATACATTTTTTTTATGTTTAATTTTATATCTTTCATTCTATCGAATAAACGTTTTAAGAGTGTTTGTGCTTCCTAGTATTGAATGAAATGGTACTCTATTAAAAAAATGTTGTATAATGTATTATAACCACTAAAAAGAGTTCGATTAAGGATCTGCAGGGGAATTGTTCAAACCACTCCATTGCTGTCTGCATTCCGAAAACATTGAATGCATTGTAAGAATGCTAGTCCCTCGGTGGATTAATGATTCAATTAGTCTACAATTATCTGAAGTAAAATAGATTTGCGAGTCAATTAAATAAGCCATAGTCAAATTGCTAAGTCAATAACTTTAGAAGGTTAAAAGCTTTTGAAAAAACAAGGAATGCTGGGACTTTCAAAGTACTTTCCAGAATTGTGTGGCATCTCCATCAGGAAACTAGTGAATGGGCGGTGGATCGGCCATGTGGCCGATACTCTATTGTATACCAGACCTGGAAGTCTGACTCTGATGGCTATTTTATTGTTTTTTAGATGTGCCAAAATTGTCCTGCACCCAAAGCATCCTTATTATTGTGACTGTATTAACGGCATAAATTCATTACCGCTGAGATTGTGGGAAGGTAAAATATTTTTTTCTATTTCTATGGGTTATTCACCTTGCACATGTAGTGCGCAGAACACATTTGGGACCGGAATCATGAGCCAACAGCCACACCGTGAGGATAAAATTGCCATGTGACGATGTTTGTGTGTGTGACAATGTGTTTAGTAATTGAACAGCTTTCTGTTCCAAACTCAATTGCAGCTTGGTACAGCTCTGAATAGTTTAAAATCGCCTTCTGAGGCCAAGGCGATGAACGTCTGTTCAAAAAATAATCTGATCACACTCAACATTCTGTGTTTTTCTTTTCAATTCAGGTCTTGCTTTCTTGAACTTATAATGTTTCTCAAAAACAGGGACATTTTCAGTGTATTGCTTTATACACACATCTCTGACGAAATGGATGGGTTAAGCTTATAATAGTTAGGTTGCAGATATCCCTTATCTGAAACAAAACAATTTAAGTTAAAATATGTGTTTGTCTAGCTTCTAACAGTTCCTTAAGGAAAACAAATGAAATCTCAAATAGAACTAGAATCTAAAAGGGAAAACAATTATTTTGGCTGTTAAACGCTTCCTTTTATAGAAGCAGCTCTTTCACTGTGCCAGAGTTAAAGAGATGGAGCGCTGATGATGTATTGGTCTATCTGCAGGTATTTAATCAGTCAGACTAATGAAATAAATTGAGCCAGAAAGACCTGATTGCCTCAGACATGTTTGTCTCCTAAAAACCTTGCGCACGTGTTTGCGGCTTGACCTCAACGGTACATCTTGAACTATCAGAGAAATAAATATTGAAGGAAATTCACATTGAAGAAGAGATTTCGCTCTTAAAATCATCGATTTTTAAAGGTCACTGGTTAAAACTTCATTTTGCGACCTCACCACTAAATGCCTCTAAAATCTCCACATTGCTCCTTTAAAGCTGGATTACAGATGGTGACTCCAAAATTCCCAGAATGTTTTTATGAATCAACACGTTGTCCAGAATCCAAGCGATGTGTCAGTTTAGGAAGGTCACGTCAGAACATCTTGGCCTTTGGCATTTAGCTGATTCATGATGTCCACCAAGTTCTCTATTTATATTCTCCTTGCTGCCTGTTTCTTGAGAAGTTGTTAGAAGTTGCCTGTCTCTAGAGAAGTTGCTTTTAACAAATTACATCATCCACCTCTTATTTGACTAGCCTCATAGCCTTATAATCTTATTTATTTATTCTCCTGGGGATGTAGACTGGCACCACATATTATTTTAGCCTATATTTAAGGACCAACTTTTATTAATGGTTTCAACTTGTATTACAAGTTATATATTTAATACGTGTGCAATATAATATGCAAAAATTTAATATTGTACAGAATGTTTGAATCACACTGTGATCTGTTTTGTTACCCCCTGGGGGTTTGATGCTGCATGGTTGCATGGATGGGCAGAACCATAACACAATATTACGTCAGCTATGGTATATATTAGACGAAAATGGTCCCGAATGCATCAGAGTCTGGAAAACACCTCAGTGCTTAAGGGAAATAAATATATTTGTCAAAGCTCAAGACATTCCTTTTGAAGAACTATAATACATTTTGGATAGACACTGTGTTTGCTGCTGACAATTCACAGAGATTATCATGTGAAATAAAACACAAAAAAAAGAAGATCTGGGTGTCACGGTTGAGAGATTCATTGATTCCTCCTTGCACTGTTTTTATGTGTTTACTGCATTGTTGTGGGCGTGGTCACTGATGATCCTCAGGGAGAATCAGCGCCAGCTGATTCTCATCATCAATTGTATATATATACTCACCTTGAACATCTTGTGTTGTCAGATCGTTGTCTCCGGTGTTGTGCAGTCTTTCCTCGTGTCCCTGTGTTGCAGCTCTGGTTACCCGTATTTATGTTTCCAGTTCTCGTCTCAAGCCTTGTTGTTGGAATTACCACATCACCTCTCTGATCCTCTGGACTACCGAGTTGCCCTGGACTTGCCTGCGCTACTCTTCCTTTCGGACTCTGTCTGTGAACTCTCAGACTGTCACTGAGGAATATTTACGGCTAAATTGTTTAGCTTGATTACTCTGTACAATAAACCAGATTACCTGCATTTGCCTCCACTGTTCTTATTAGCGTGACAGAACGATCTGACCACAAGATGGAGGCAGCAGGATCATCTGACCTAGCGGAATTTCTCACGCATAATGCGGCGCGCATGGACAGACACGAGGAGAATTTTGTTTCGACTGGTCGTGCGATTCAGACGCTGGTAGCGCAGGTGTCCGGGCTCACCCAGCAGATAGAACAGCTGGCTATACCCACTGCGCCACCCCCATCTCTACTCCCAACCGTTCCCCCCACAACCGATCGACAGCATGAGCCAAGATTACCCAATCCTGAGCCTTATTCGGGTGAGCCAAATTTTTGTAGAGCTTTCTTAACTAAATGCTCTATGTTTTTTGCTCTTCAGCCACAGACATTTTCCACGGAGAACTCGAGAGTGGCTTTCGTACTTACACTGCTGTCGGGTCGTGCAGCTTTGTGGGGAACGGCAGTCTGGGAGAATCAACACCCATGCTGTTCATCGTTCGCGGCACTCTCAGAGGAGATGAAGAGGGTGTTTGATCGCGCGGTTGCCGGGAAGGAGGCGGCAAGACTACTCGCAGACCTCCACCAAGGCGATAGATCCGTGGCGGATTACTCCATCGATTTCCGCACCCTCGCGGCAGAGTGTCGCTGGAACGAGGAGGCGCAGTGGGATAGATTCCTGCATGGGCTGGCGGACCGCATCCAACGAGAGGTCTACATCCTGGATCTACCTACCAGCTTGAATGGTCTCATGGAACTGGCGCTGAGGGTGGATGCTCGTCTGCATCGTCTGGATCAACGCAACCTTTCCGTTCCGGTACCTAGAACTTTTAGACTTTCTCAGGCCGCCAGCGGCAGTGATGTGGTCAGAGCCAGGGACGATCACGAACCCATGCAGGTGGGTCGAGCCCGGCTCTCCCGGGAGGAGAGAGAGAGAAGGAGATCCCGGGGGCTTTGTCTTTACTGCGGAGGTACGGGTCATTTCATCAGTGAATGCCCAGTAAAAGATCGGGCCCGACACTAAAGAAGAGGATTCTGTCGGGCGGGGTCTCCATCCAGAAACCCTCTTCCACTCTCCTTCCGGTGAGATTGCAATGGGCAACTCGGTCTCACCAATGTCAAGCACTCATCGACTCTGGGGCAGAGGGTAATTTTATGGATTGGTCTCTGGCACAGAAGCTTCTGATACCCACCATACCCCTCACCAGCAAGATTTCCGTCAACGCACTCAATGGTCAGGAGTTACCCCCCATATCCTTCACCACCACTCAATTGACACTCACGACATCTGGCAATCACACCGAACGACTCTCTTTTCTGCTACTGGACTCTCCTCACACTCCCCTCGTCCTCGGTCATCCCTGGCTCGTGCAGCATAACCCCAGGGTAGATTGGGGACATAATTCCATTTCTTCCTGGAGCACAGAGTGTCACGCCTCTTGTTTAATGTCTGCAGGTTCTTGTTTTTCTAGTACTGTCTTGCAGGAGGAGTTCGTGAATTTGTCAAACGTGCCCATCGAGTACCTTGACCTGAAGGAAGTGTTCAGTAAGTCCAGAGCTGCTTCTCTTCCTCCACATCGTCCCTATGACTGTGCTATAGATCTTCTGCCAGGTACGTCTCCGCCTAAGGGCAAGTTATACTCTCTTTCTATTCCCGAGAGGGAGGCCATGGAGAAATACATTTCTGATTCTCTGGCATCCAAGTTCATCCGTCCTTCCTCTTCTCCGGCGGGGGCGGGGTTCTTTTTTGTGGGGAAGAAGGACGGTTCCCTGCGACCGTGCATCGATTACAGAGGGCTGAATAACATCACGGTAAAGAATACCTATCCTTTGCCATTGATGTCATCAGCCTTCGAACGATTGCAGGGAACTTCTATCTTCACAAAATTGGATTTACGTAATGCTTATCATTTGGTCCGCATCAGGAAGGGGGATGAATGGAAGACCGCTTTTAACACCCCCAGGGGACATTTTGAATACTTGGTCATGCCTTTTGGTCTTTCCAATTCCCCAGCGGTTTTTCAGGCACTCGTCAATGACGTGCTGAGAGACATGATAGACCAGTTCATATATGTTTACCTGGATGACATATTGATTTTCTCTTCGTCTCTCCAGGAACATGTTCAGCACGTTAGACGAGTGCTTCAGAGGTTGCTAGAGAATGGGCTTTTTGTCAAGGCGGAGAAATGCGTTTTTCATGCACAGTCTGTTCCTTTCCTAGGGTACATCATCTCGCCTGAGGGAGTGCGTATGGATCCTGACAAGGTTAAGGCTGTGGTGGATTGGCCAAGTCCAGATTCTCGTAAGGCCCTACAGAGATTTCTGGGGTTTGCCAATTTTTACCGACGTTTCATTCGTAACTTCAGCCAACTAGTCGCTCCTCTGACCGCCTTGACCTCTCCCAGAACGATGTTCAGGTGGTCCAATACAGCCGAAACTGTATTCGCCAAACTGAAGAGCCGCTTTGTTTCGGCTCCAATTCTTGTAGCCCCTGATCCATCACGTCAGTTCGTGGTGGAGGTCGACGCGTCAGAGGTGGGGGTAGGGGCAGTACTATCCCAACGCTCTTCCACAGACGACAAGATGCACCCATGCGCGTTTTTCTCTCATCGTTTGTCCCCGACCGAACGTAACTATGACATTGGTAACAGGGAATTGTTGGCGGTCAAGTTAGCGTTGGAGGAATGGCGACATTGGTTAGAGGGGTCGGGGGTACCCTTTATCGTCTGGACTGACCACAAGAACCTGGAATACATTCAATCTGCTAAAAGACTCAACTCCAGGCAGGCACGGTGGGCACTTTTTTTCGGTCGTTTTGATTTTTCGCTTTCTTACCGCCCGGGTTCCAAAAACATCAAACCCGATTCTTTATCTCGTATTTTTGATCATTCCGAACGCCCGTCTACTCCCGAGTGTATTTTACTAGAGACTCTATTCGTCTCCGCACTCACATGGGAGGTCGAATCGAAGGTCAAGACGGCCTTAGAAGGGGTAACGCCTCCGCCTGGCTGCCCGCCGAGTCGGTTGTTTGTGCCGGAGGGATTACGGTCCGACGTTATTCGATGGGGTCATTGTTCTAACATGGCATGTCATCCAGGAGTAAATCGTACCAGTTTTTTGGTCAAGCAACAGTTCTGGTGGCCTTTAATGGCTCGTGATATTCGAGATTTTGTTTTGGCTTGCTCGGTTTGCGCCACGGGTAAGACGTCCAATCGACCCCCAGATGGGTTACTCCAACCGCTGCCTGTCCCTTCGAGACCCTGGTCCCATATAGCGCTAGATTTTATTACCGCCCTCCCACCCTCCCAAGGCAAGACAGTTGTTTTGACCGTAGTGGACCGGTTCTCGAAGGCGGCACATTTCATCCCCTTGCCTAAATTACCATCTGCCAAGGAGACAGCGGTGGCTGTCATCGACCACGTCTTTCGTTTACATGGCCTCCCGACAGACGTGGTCTCTGACAGGGGGCCCCAGTTTGTGTCCAAATTTTGGCGGGAGTTTTGTAAGTTACTGGGGGCGACTGTCAGTCTGTCTTCGGGTTATCACCCCCAGAGCAATGGTCAAACCGAGAGAGCCAACCAAGATTTGGAGAGAATGTTGCGATGCGTGGCTTCTAAGAACCCTTCCTCCTGGGGCCAGCAACTTTCTATGGTGGAGTACGCACACAACTCGTTACCAGTGTTATCTACGGGCCTTTCTCCGTTTGAGTGCAGCTTAGGGTACCAGCCACCTATTTTCCCTAGCCTGGAATCCGAAGTCGCGGTCCCCTCCGCCCACGCCTTTGTCCAGAGGTGTCACCGCACATGGACCAGAGCCCGTGAGACTCTGCTCCAGGTGGGGGCACGCACCAAGGTTAAAGCCGATCGCCACCGGTCGAAACCTCCCGTATACGTCGTCGGTTCCAAAGTGTGGCTTTCTACAAAGAACATTCCGCTTCGCTCCGTTTCCAACAAACTAGCTCCTAAATTTATTGGCCCGTTTTCTGTCACCAAGATCATTAGCCCGGTGACAGTCCGACTAAAACTTCCTCCTGCGTACAGGAGAATTCATCCCGTGTTCCATGTGTCCAAATTAAAGCCCGTATTTTTTTCTCCCATTAATCCGCCGGTCCCGGTTCCCCCACCGCCGCGACTCGTAGATGGGGAACCAGCATATTCGGTTAATCGCATTCTGGACTCGAGACGGAGGGGACGCGGATTTCAGTATTTGGTGGACTGGGAAGGTTACGGTCCGGAAGAGAAGAAGTTGGGTTCCTGCTGGGGACATCCTGGATCAGTCTCTTATTGATGATTACAATCAGCAGGTAGGCTCTTCTGGGAGCGTCAGGAGACGCTCCTAGGGGAAGGGGTACTGTCACGGTTGAGAGATTCATTGATTCCTCCTTGCACTGTTTTTATGTGTTTACTGCATTGTTGTGGGCGTGGTCACTGATGATCCTCAGGGAGAATCAGCGCCAGCTGATTCTCATCATCAATTGTATATATATACTCACCTTGAACATCTTGTGTTGTCAGATCGTTGTCTCCGGTGTTGTGCAGTCTTTCCTCGTGTCCCTGTGTTGCAGCTCTGGTTACCCGTATTTATGTTTCCAGTTCTCGTCTCAAGCCTTGTTGTTGGAATTACCACATCACCTCTCTGATCCTCTGGACTACCGAGTTGCCCTGGACTTGCCTGCGCTACTCTTCCTTTCGGACTCTGTCTGTGAACTCTCAGACTGTCACTGAGGAATATTTACGGCTAAATTGTTTAGCTTGATTACTCTGTACAATAAACCAGATTACCTGCATTTGCCTCCACTGTTCTTATTAGCGTGACACTGGGGTGTGAAATATAAATACTGTCATGATGTTGTGATGAGAGAGGTGAAGTGCAGTCATTGTCTAATCACGTTGTGTCTCCATACAGTCTCATAAAGTGTCACCCCTCCTGCTAGTCAGTCATTCATGTATTTCATTAGCTCAACACTGGAACAGTGATGGAACTTGATAATTTGAGAAAGACTAGATGAATGACTTTGGAAATGTATTCATAGACACAATACTTGTCAGTTCTCTATGTCCATGAGGAAGTGGTTGATTTGGCTTTATTCAGGCAAGATCTTAATCAACATCATGTCAGGTTTGATCAGTGACCTGTGAATGGGATTGAAACTGACAAGATTCAATGCCTGGATTTGTGTAAGGGAAATAAAAACGACAAGGATAAGGTCTCCCAATGTTTCCATGTCACAGCACTCTTTTCTTCCGAAACTATACAGAGAGAGTTGTATAACTTTAAATGAATCTGTGCAGTTCAGCGTAAAAACAAAGACAGGAGCTATTGTTAAAATTGTTCGCACCTTTCTTTTTTCTTCTTGTTGTTTTGTTGCCTGTTGTTTACACACCTTAATTTATTTCCCTTCAGAGAGCAAATTGAATCCATGCATTTTCCATTACTTTCTATTATACGGTTATTCTCTTTGAGTCAGCACTTTGTGCTTTGGCAATTACAGCATTTAGTCATGTTGGGTTTATTTTTATGTGTTTTGCCTATTTCGGTTGCAAGTGTTGTGCATTCTTCATCTTAAATTTGCTTAGACTACAAAAATAGCCACATAGATATAGCCGCAAATTCAGATCACACCACAGATTTAAATTAAACTCACGCCTGATTTAGACATACCAGTAAACCAACCTTAAGTGATATTTCACACAAAAATAAAAATTCTGTAATTTCAAGGTCAAAGTTCGGTAAAGGGGGCGATTCTTGCTTTTAACAAACCATTAACTATGACTTTTCCCCCAATAAACTCTTAATTTGTTGCTTATTGATAGCTAGTAAGTTACTTGTTAGGTTAAGGTTTTGAGTACGATTGGGGATGTAGAGTACTAATAAACAGCCAATATGCCAATAATAGGCATGCTCATAAATACTAGTTCATAGTGAGAATTGCCCGCTGTACTGAAGTGTTACTGAACATAAAAGAAGATATTTGGAAGAATGTTATTAACTGGCCCCCATTCACTTGGTTTTGTGTCCATACAATAGAAGTGGGGGTCCAGTACTGTTCGTTTACCAACTTTCTTCAAAATATCTTCTCTTGTGTTCTGCGAAAGAAAGTCATTAAGATTTGAAATGAAATAGAAAATTTCAGTTTTTGTGTGAATTATCATTTTAATTTAAATATTATTTAGGTAATTTCCTTGTAAACTACCTGTTCCGTGTCTCCCTTCTTTCTAACAAGCCATACAGTTATCTTTCTCAAAATCACACCTGACGCATAATACCGCACACTTGGTGGTTCAAGACAGTGTAGACAGTGTCATTTGGGTCCTGGGCTGTACTCAGTTGGTGTTAAATACAGTGATTTACTTTCACGCCCGAAAGCTCAACTTTCATTACAGAACACAATTTTCTTCTAAAGCTTTCAGGGTTCCTCACATGTTTTCTAGCACACTTAAGGCATGACTTAATATAGGCTTCTCTTTCCGAAAGAGTCCAAACCTATGAAGTGGTGAAGAAATTGTTGGTGTCTAGACAATACCAAGAGGCTCTGCAGTCCTTTCAGTGTTGCTAAGGAATTCACTTTTGGCTGTTGGCAGGACAGTTGGAACGATGGCTGGGTTGTTTCATAAAGTTTTCACCTCATGGACTTGATGATGGTTGAAGAAAGCATGGTGGCTTTTGGAACTTTGTCCAGCTTTATTCTTATGTCAACTCCTGCTGTTTGGTCATTACAGCGGGATTGATTTGATGCATTAACCTCACAAAGCATTCATTTTTTATTATGAAATCAAGAAGTATTATTTTAATGCTTACTATTCGTGCAAATCCTTACAGTATTGCTTATAAGGTACTGTCTATAAATAAAGTTGAGAACTACTTCTATAGGCTTGTGGAGAAAGTTAGATCTAAATATGCTTCAATAAGATTTTGCAACACAGCAATAATAGACTGAACCGAATGCAGGATCTGTGAATTAACTGAACCACAGAGATTTGAAGACAAACGAAAACGGCTTTGAATTCTCTGAACCCTGCCAAGACAGAACTACTCATGTTTCTGGCACACCCAACAGTGTGACACGATCTCACCATCTAACTTGGCAATACCACAATCACTCCTTCCAGAACAGCCAGGAACCTCAGAGTCATATTTGATGAACAGTTGTACTTCAATGATCACAAAGACAACACAATCCTGTCAATATGCCTTATTCAACAGAATCATCTCACGGAGCATACGGCACAATTCCTTGTCCAGGCCCTGGTAATCTCAAGGTTGGACTACTGCAATGCTCTCCTTGCTGGTCTTCCTGCAAAGGCTATCAAACCATTCCAGCTGGTTCAAAACGCAGCAGCACGCCTCGTCTTCCAACAGCCCAAAAGCGCTCATGTGACACCCCTTTTCATCTCTCTCCACTGGTTGCCGATAGAAGCCTGTAAAGCTTGCCTTGAGGACTCTTACTGAATCTGCGCCAGCATACTTTCATACCCTCCAACACTCCTACAGCCCATCAAGAACCCTGCGTTCAGCAAACGAGCAGCGCTTGGTCATTTTTTAACGCGATGCTACTGGTCTAATTGGATTCAATGATCTATGCTAAGCTATACTAAAAGTATCGCCAGACCCGGAGATCAGCTGAATAGATTCCAAAACGCCAAAAGTCAACTTATTAGCTCTGGTGGAATTGGAGAATGAGCATATTTTCAAAGAAGCGGAGTGTGCCTTTAAAAGGTGATAGTTAGCTGCTCATTATCGAAAAATAAACCCTGACCCCTGACAGGACCAATCCGCTATCACCCCACAGGGGCAATAAATTCATCTGACTCTACATTTTCGAGCTTCTTACCTACTTACCAGTTCAGACGAATCGGGACAGTGTTTTGCTTTTATATTTTAAAGAGAGAGTTTAATTAAGTAATCAATAAACTTTTACTACCTGCACATGAAAGAATATCTCTTTTCAATTGTGTTTCTCTCAGGGCTGGGGAGTTACAAGATACATGTTACTTTGTTACGTATTTAAAATAAACAATTTTAGGAACTGTAGGCTATAAACTTAATAGATGACCAAAGTGATTACTATAATTTAATGCCATGTATTTCTTTTAAACATAATATTAACTGTATGGGCAATTTATGTAAACATCAGTCACTGATTCTCTGACTCTGACAATCTGCATAATATCCTAAACCATAGTTCTGCTCATTTCAAGAATTTTCTTTACAAGGTAAGAGAGATCTTGTTAATAGAAATTGCATGTTAATTTTATTTAGTACTGTTCTTAATAAGCTGTTTCACGCAATATAAGTTTACACAACTGAGTGATTTTAAACAAATTGCCACATTAAATATGTACATACCCTTGGATCTTTAATGTCTGTGGTTACCCGAATGATAGTTTTTTTTGTGTTTGTGAGTCCCTTGTTTAAGTAATTAATTTGTTTGCGACTTTTCATCACATGGTTCTTTTATTTCTCAGTTCTTACTTTTTCCTCACAATTCCGAGTTTACAGCATAGCTAACTCACAAATCTGATATCTTTTATTAGAATTGTGAGAGATATACACTCGCAATTGCAGACAATAATGTCCAATGAGAGAAAGAAAATCTAAGAATTGCGAGTTTGAGAAAAATATTCTTCAAAATTGTGATATCTGGCAATTGTGAGTTTTTCAGTGATGGAAATAAGTTTCCATGAAACACAATGCATTCAGAGAAGTGGATGAAAAGATGATTTTGTTTATAGCTATTTTTTATTCAGTAATGCCCTTCACATGTATAACCACACGTTTCCCAGAAGACAAAATAGGCTTCAATTTAGCCTCCAATTGAACTAAATTCCAACTATGACCCAATTGAAAACCAAGTCCTCTGTTTGGTGGTCAGTTTGTGATACGTATGCCTACCATATTAGTATTCTACAAAGTATTCTAACGTATTTTGATTAAGCTACATAACTTGTGTAATGAAATACATTAGAAATTACTTTTTAAAGCATCTATCATTTCTATCATATTTCTGGCGATCTTAGCCATCCAAGTCAAACTGCAATAATCAGCCACGTGTGTGTAATTTTCCTTGCAGTTTCTGACAAAAGCGTGCTACCTGCCAGTACATTAACGTCTTTCTTTGTGAATGAATTAACGTTTACTTTTCTTTTTGCTTGGGCTGAAATTGGTCGAGATCCTATGGGCAGTATCGTGCTCTTACATTGACATTACGTGAACTCGACGGGAAGTGACGTCATTGTAGGAAGTTGTGGCGATGCGCGGGAGTTCATTGTTGATCTCTAGAAGAAGGCGATTGTTTCGTTTTTTATATCTTATATAAACTAATAACACTACAGTAATTTGGACAGAATGTCTCAACTAAGCGAAGTGGATTTGCCGCCGAAACTGTCATGTCTCAAAGTACGTAACACAGATGATAAAGTCATTTAGAAACATAATATGTAGTAGCCTCTTATGCATAGCTGCCAGGTGACGTTCATGTCATGTTTAAATTATATTGCATCTTATTGGGACTACTAATGCATATTTAATGTTACTAGAGTAGTCTTTGGTTATAAGTTACAGAGGTCGTTTGTTGTTCATGTTTGTCACTACCAAAGATGTTCCACAATAATTAAAACCACCAGTCCCGGACATCTGTTTCACATCTGCCTGTTATTTGTATCTTTCTTAGAATATGGACACTTTGCTTCGGTGTCCAATCTGTTTTGAGTGTCTCAACATCAGTATGATGACTTCGTGTTCACACAACTGTAAGTATGCCGCCCTCACTCGCTTCACAACCCACTCACTGATGTGTGTTGTGCGAAAGTCATTCATTGCTTCTTTTTTATTCCAACAGTTTGCTCTCTTTGCATACGAAAATTTCTTTCTTATAAGCTGCTGTGTCCTGTTTGTAACATGGTGAGTATTGTCACGTCTTTCAAATCTTCCAGTGTCAGCTAACGGTTATCAGTGTTTTAAAATGGTCTTGTGTCAACTTTTTTCCAGCCAACGACAGAGCAAGACCTAAGGAACAACAGATTATTAGACGACCTAGTTCAGAGCTTTCAAGCTGCAAGGTAATGGTTTTAAATGCTTTTATATCATGTTGAGGGTTGTTAGTTGAATCTTTATACCGAAAGTATCATTGTAATTGAAATACAATGCAAATTAAAGGGGATGTGCGATTGTGTTTCATGCATTCTGACTACTTTACAATGTTAAACGTTGCTTGACATGGCCATGTTGACATGGTCAACTTGTCGAAAAACGAGTTGGACGTATTACCTAGTATTTCAGTGTTCAAATGTTGAACATGAAAATCTGTTTTGTAATGCGTTAACCCACCAGAGCGAAAAGAAAGAGCACGCCCACACGTCAACCAAGGAGCACGGGTCAACCAGCTGAAGCAATAGAGAGGGAGAGCACTGCGTTTGTGAAATTCAGCTGTGTTTGTTTATTCACTATTTCGTTGAGGATAGTTATATAAACGGTGGATAAAATGCTGGATTTGGAGATCGTTTGAAACTGATAGATGGAGTGCTAAAAGATGCCGGACATGAACCGCACGCGGTAAGTGAAACTGAGGCATTTGTCTGTGTTTTGTTGACAATGGATGTGAAAGGTGGTTTATTTCCGCCAACCCCCTCTCCTGCACACATCTTATGTTTTCAGAAACAATTGTACAGTTATGTATCTGTCTTTTATAAATGTGATCACATTAAACACTTCAAAGATATTTGAAGGATGCAATACTATTCTGTAGGATTGTGATTGTGGCAGTCTTTTACCACCGGGTGCTAATGGACAAATTAAATGCGGTAGTGCGTGGTTGGGAAATATATTATTATATTTGCGTGTAGAAACAACATCACGAGTGGAAGATAAATAAAGACCTTATTTAAATACTTTAGTATGATATCTAATATAAATGAGGATGAAACATCCGACCATGTTTAATGGTATGATATGATAAAAAAATTCCCATCCCTCTACTTTTTAACATTGTGAACAATTCTTCTATCAGGTCTATCCCACAAAATTGTCAATTCAGGGCTCCAGACTGCGACTAAATGGTTGCAACATTTTGCAACCAGTACTCGCGCATGGGCGACCTGCCAGTTTGAATATTTTTCTATTTGTTATATCTCATGTGAAAAGACGAGTAGATCCCAAGCCCACCAGTTTAGGCCTATTTGTGTGAGAAGTGGAGAGACCGGAGTTGCCCGGCTGGGTGACTGATGTTTCTCGCTGTCATCGTGTCGGTCACAGCTCAGCTCATCACTGACAAGTATACAGACACAACGTGAGCGCATTACTACGATTCGCTGTTTGCTGTGAGAGACTTTTTTGTTAATTCTGTTCTAAAATTTTGGAAAAATCAGCAGATTCCGTATGTCCCTGGTATTGAGTAATATCAATCTGAAATTAAAATAAAACTGCACATTGTCATTTCTGTGAGTTGAGTCTATCTATTATCAAAGTATTTGTCAGTAATACAGCTGTTTTGGGGAACTATTTAAATATCTGCATTGCAGTCAGGGGCTACAGTGCTCCTAGTAAAAAAAGTTTAAAAAACCCTGCAATTTGATGGCTTGGGCAGAATATAAATGAACCCCTCCCCACCAACTCTCAGCCTTCTTCCAGTTCTATTTCTGAATAAAATGCCTACTTTCACACATCCATTCAGTTTGCTGTGAACAATAACAAGCCACACCCTCTATTTTTCACATTTAATACCCTTTTTCACCTATAAATGTGGCATAATTTGGATTTCCATTCAGACCGACTTTAAAGTACCATTGTGTGATCTTTAGCGACATCTAGCGGTGAGTTTTGAGAATTGGAACTAACGTATGCACAAAATGCATTCTGTAGAGCAGTTTGTCCATTAAGGTCTACTGTAGAATCAACATGGCAACAACATTCCATGCAAGCAGACCCACAATATGTCGTTAGAAACAGCTCATTCTTTGGTAACAAAAACATAACACTTCATTGTGTAAGATCTTTATATACCTCTGAACACAGTTATGTATATTATATTGCATTTCAGTCAATAAATCCTTAAAAAAAGTTACACACCAGACCATTAAAGATTCTGTTTATACCTCGAATTAGTGTTAAGTCTATTTCAGATTTGTTCATAAGTGGTCAGCGGTAATACAGGTGTATTGGGGCCATCAACTTATTATTAATGGCCTGAGACATTGCAGAAAATCTTTATTGGAATTCCTGTCTCACCTTCCCTAATGTCCCAGTCTACCAAATCTGGCATTTCCTAAGAGACATTTTCCGGCTCTCCCAGAGTCTGCTTTTTTAATTCCATTGTTTACTTCATAAAAATTTTGGTCACATGATTTTCACAACCTGATGTGTGGTTTGGAAGATTATTTTTGATATGCAGCTGGTCCCCGTGTGACATTTCACACTGCAGAACATAAATCTTTCTTGATTTATTTTTCTTTTATTGGATTGTATTCTTGAATTGAAAACTTAGTTCTAAATCTATACATCCCAGTCATTGCTTTTCTTAAAAAAAACCTACTGCCTGCTCACTCAGCTGGGATGTGGTGATAGTTGCAGTATGTAGTGTGTACAGTATGTTAGTGTGTATCGTTTGCCTTTCTCACAGCAGCGCTTTGAAAGTATATGCCTTTTCTCTGGTAGATGAGTGGGCCCAGGAGGATTTTAAAATCTTTTATAGCGTCTAGGCATATGCCTGTGGTTTTAAAAGCATGACCAAAAATGGGACTGTTTTTCTCTAAGATGCATGAATTTAATTGTTCATAGCAATGTTCCACCTTCTCACTTAACCTTTAAAGATTCTTTTGTGGAATTGCTTTGTTTATACGACTTGTGAAAGACTGATATTTAAAGTCGCAATGTGGGATTTTTAGGGGCCACTAGTGGATAGTTTGAGAATTGCAACCAATCTCTCAGTTCTCCGCTCGCCCCTCCCTTTCTAAGCACGACGGTTGCCGCCATAATACAAAAAGATGGTCAGCTGAGACAGCAGATAGTAGCCGCAATGTTTCTTATAAAAGAGTTTTATAAAAGTATAAGCATAAAAGTTTTGATTGCAAAAACAAATAAAAACACATAAATAGTTATGCGCTATTAGTTAACCTCGCACACGAACAAGCACACAGCAAACGCACTTCACACAAACAAGTGGCTCTATCTAATGCACCTGCCAAACTTAAATGCACGCGTGCTTGGCATTGATTTTTTTTGTTGCCTGTTTGACATATATGTCGCACTGTACAGCCCTGATTTTATGTTTATGAAGTTAAGCGCTCATGTACATTAAAACCAATGAACAGGCTCGCATGAAGCTTCACCCAGAAAAGATAAAGGAATCTGTGATGACATGTTAATAATGGAGATTAATATATTGTGTGGTTTTTTGCCGAGGTGTCTTTTCTTTCGAGATGAAGGGTGAAGATGCAATCTTATTATGTTGTTTAATGTTGACCTAAATTAGCCACCTTGTCACTGCTGCTTTAAACCAGATGGGATCGCTTGCCTTCCTGATCTCTTTTCTTGTTGTGTGTGCACATGCATAAACTTGCTTTAACATTTCGACCGAGACAAATAAAATAAGGTTTCGCTACGGAAAGTAGAGACAGCACACCTCATTGACTCCACTTTATGGCTCTGTAATGGCTTCACAACTGCTTGCTGTGATTGTTGACTTTCCACATTTCCAAGTGCCCTTCCTAGCGCTCTCTTTTTCTTTACTTTTATATGTTCTCAAATTTCTCTCAATTTGTCTCAGTAGGAGAGCCGGGATATTTGATCTCCTACATTTTACATGAAGTGGTTGCTGTCAAAATCACTTTTATTTGGAAATTGTCACCTGAAGATTGTGCCTCAGACAAGCTTTCTTTCTTGTCCTTGGCACTGTTTATACTCTTGGATACTAGAGCGTTTAAAGGCGTCTTTGATAAAGGAGCATGCTAAAAATAATTTGATTTTCAAAATTGGCTGTTTGATGGGTTGCTTGAATTTGCTAGTTGACTCGTCTAGAAGATCCAAATCAACAAAGTCTCTTTTCAATTGACCACCATGATCCATTACTACAGGCAAGATATTTAATGTCCTTCAAACTATTCTTATATCTTCATCTCTTCAGGCAACAGCTGTGTCAGACCAATTTCGAATCACCCCCCATATCCCCTGAAACTCCAGCTGTGATGGTCAAAGGCAAAGCGGCACGCCAAAGGGGTCTCAAAAAGGAAGCCGGCACCCTCGGCCAATTCTTCCAGAAAAAGACCTCCATGATTCCTTTATCAAAGGTCCAAACAAGTCTTGAATGTCACTTCTCACTCAAAGAAGAACCGATGGAGGTGTGTGTTCAGCAAACAAGCAGGTTTAAGCAGGAAAATGTGGAGGAAACAATTACAAAGATGAAAGAGGAGAAGATGGATGCACCTGATTTGCCTTCCACATCACAAAACATTAAGAACCTGGTTAAAGGTGACATACATCTCATAATTACTCATGTTTTAAAAACCTTTCAAAATAATCGATATCAGACAAATAATAATAAATGTATACTTTCAATGTTTATTATTATAAATCATTCTCTAATGTTTGCATAGCTCAAGGGCAGTTTGTTTGTGAAAAGAGATGCATTAATTTTTTTATTGGATTGCGATATGCAAGTTTTCATTTAAGGTTAAATTTGACAGTTCTCTAACATAGTTTTCAGTTTTGTCTAAATAGGCATGTTATTGCCAAATGTTGGCTAAACATAATGTTGTATAGTAAATAAAACATATTTACATAATTTACATTATTGTTCTGATTCTTTTGCTCTTGTTATAGCAGACACTTTTATCCAAAGTGACTATAAATTGAGAATTAAGAAGCCGTGCTGTTTTAATTTTTTTGACTATTTCATTAAATTATGAAAGCTCTAAATCATTTTGAATATTTTGTGTTTCAGTGGAATGTCCTGTCTGTGGAGTGGGTGTGTCCCAACAACACATTAACAAACATCTAGACATGTGCTTGAGTCGAGATATTAAGAAGGAAGGATTGAGAAGGTATGGAGAATGACTCCCGTAGGAGTGCTTTTTTCGATTGCATGCATCTATGCTGGATGCTTGCTAAATGGAGATCTTTTTAATTAGTTTGTTGATGAATAATTGGGGCCTCTCAAAAGTACTTGAGGAGTACTTGTAGTTGAAAGATGCAGTTTTTAATCCTTATTAAATATAGATTACAGCTTAAGTGAGGGGCTGACATTTGAGTTTGAGACGGAATGATGGGAATTTCATTTCCTGGACTCCTTAATGGTAAAACAGAGCAATAATCAAAGGATGTAGATATGAGTAAATAACAGGGTTTTTTTTGGGGGGGGGGGTGAACTGTTGCTTTAAACCCATCCTGACAGTGTTTTTGTTTTGTGTAATAAAATAGTCAAATTGGTTTTTGCAATAGATGGCTTACGGTAAAATCTTGTTCATTTATTTATTAACGTTCCCCGCAGCTGGATATCTGAGTACATTTCTTGAAATACCGTGGAGTCTTGTGTCCACTCCATAGTCATCTTAAAGGCTAATTCACATACCATCTGTAACAAGCATATTCCTCAACAAAATGATGTTGCAGTCCTGTTTGACACATTGAAGTACTTGCTGAAGATGAACATGTCATGTGTTTGAACATCTACTTAATTTCTCCTATCATTGCTTTCCACATTGTAGTAATATATACAATTAAATATTTTTGTACAATTATAATATTTAACAAAACAGATTTTTTTGGTCCTGATGTTTCACCAGCAGTGCCTGAAAGCACATGACTAAATAAAGCCGAGCAGAAGATAACACAACCTCTGCCATCAACTTTCGATTTCTTCAGGTGTCTTTTTTTTCAGCAGCATGAGCTGGAAAGCTTTTTGGCATCACAAGCATATGGATTGAGCCAAATACATGCAAATCCCTGGGGGAAACCTGCTTCCACATATAAATCTAGCCGGGGAAATTAGTGTTCCGGAATGACCAATTCACAGCCAATTGAATCTAATTGAAAATCTGTGATATGACCGTAAAATGTGTAGTCCACAAAACACTCCACGTCATGTTTTAGGGAACTGGGAACTGGGAATGAACACTTAATTGTATTATATACGTTCGTTGACTGTAGATTAATCAGTCATATATTAATTTATGGAAAGGCTGGATTGAATTTTGATTACTCAAATTTACACCTGTTTGAAACGTGATTTGCTCTCTGGCCAAGTTTGTGCATGTCAAATTGTACAGTATATTATGATTGTCATTTTCCTCATTAACATGCATAGTTTTTTCCTGTAAGTGACCATGTACACTTTGTATATGTGGTATTTCAGTGGCGGAAGGCGAAAAGCGATGCCCAAGCTTGTGTACACTCTGATCAGTGTTCCTAAACTGAAGAAGATGCTGAAGGAGTGCCACCTATCCACACAGGGCAACAGGGACCAGCTTGTTCGACGGCACCAGGACTTCATCCAAATCTATAATGCCCAGTGTGACTCGCTTAACCCCAAATCAGGTATAAATTTCGAGATCAGTAAATGTGTGAGCAAATAAGCTAGTCGGAGGATGATTTATTTGCAAACGTTCAAGCGTGTCAGTAAATTCACCTCTAATGACAGGTTTTCTTATGATAAGTTACAGTAACAGGTGAAAAACAGATTGTATTGTTAGTGAAAGGGAATCAGGTATGGTTTATGTCCTTAGAATTTGTCGGCCTAAGGACGACCCTGCCAGAAAGATGACAGGGCTGGTTGAAAAAATACAGTATCACCTTCTCCATCACCCCAACCCACTAGTTTTCTTTGAGTTACTGTTTTCTTTCATACTGACCCTTTTAGAACGTATTGTATGTCTTTTCAGTGAGCTGTCAAAGCTTTCACAGCACATCCTCTGTTTTTCTTTTGTGCTTCTTTTTTTCTAGCTGGACAGCTCAAGTGTATATGTTTTTATTTTTCCCATACTGTGTGAGCTTTTTGTCCTATACAGTACAGCAGTGTTATGAAGACCTCTTGTGAAAATTGTTAAAATCTTAAACATAATTAAACGCAGCTTTCTTTGCAAGTTTGTATCGTCAGCGCAACAAACAGCACAGGAAATAGAAAAATCAACATAATAAACCGTCCATGATTCATGTTCAAATTTAATTTGCTTTTAACAAGGCCATTGCACATTGAGTCCCAAATTGTTTGCTTCCGAAATTACAGCACTTTAAAAAAAAAAATTATGACCTCATGGTGTGTCAAACACATTTACACACTGCCTCCGATATTTTGGTCAGTTATAAAAGAATTCGGACTGGGTTTGATTTTCATCGTTTTTTGCTTCTGTAGCAAAGCATTTTGACAGGTGTTTTGTCAATTCAGAGACACCGTGCAAACAAGCACCAAATACGAAAAACGCATATGAACATTTCGGACTGTATGTGCAAAGAACTTCTACAACAAACCTCACTTGTTGTAGTTTATGGTTTAAGTTTTTGCGTTTTCTCCTGCTAACAGCTGAAGATATTGCCAAAGAAATTGAAAGCAACGAGAGGTTAAGGAATCAACTGGACAGCAAGAGGAAACCTGTATGTACAGTACTATAAATTTTATTATATTTTTTTTGTGATATATATATATATATATATATATATATATATATATTAGACATAAACCTCAAACTTTGAAATGGATAATTAAAAAAAATTCTGTAAACACAGCTCATACCTTAGAAACGGTATCACAGAAAATTTTAGTGCTTTTGAAACCTTAACTCTTTTAAGACCCTTATACCTTGAAACCGATATTCGGCCCATGCCTAAATATGACATTCTATTTTCAAGTGATTTAACCAAGTTGCCTGTTTGTGACATTTGAATGTAGTTTCTACCTTAAAACCGAAAGTAGAGGGCTTTTCCTTACCGAAGGTCTGCATAAAAATGAGCTAGTAAAATATTTCAAATTCACATTTCATGTGCAGATTTTTGTCATGTGGCAAGTAGCCGTGTAATAACCGGGGTAATGTACAAGCAGCCGGCTGTTATCACAAAATAAGCCCTTCAGTGTGATACAAGACCCTCGGCTCCACCTGATCACACTGTCGTCGGGTCCTGATCATACTGTCGGGCTTATTTCTGCGATAACAACCGGCTGCCTGTACATTATCCCTCACATAATAAACTATGAAACAATTAGGGATGTAACGATTCACCTTGAGCCGGTTGAAAATCTAATGTTATATGTGACGATTGAAAGTCGGTTGAGATGTTAAATGAATAGGCGATACATGTTGTGAACAGCAGGGGCTGCTGTGTTTACTGCAAACTTGGTATTTTTATTTTACTAAGAAAGCATTTGCGAAATAATGAAAGGGCACAGGAGTTCATTTCTAAATTGTCATTGTCACTCATTTTGGGAAAAATATATCGTGAGCTGAGTGAATCATTACACCCCTTTAAACAATCGTTCCAATTGCGTTAAAGTGTTCATGTGCCTTTTTCATGTAACTTTTTTTTTTCACCACGTTTTGTGTTTGACAGGCAATAGTCACAAGAAAAAATCAAACAGCCGAAGAAATTGAGGAGTTACACTCAGTGTACCGTAAGTTATCGCTTCTAAATATTGACATTGAAAATGGAATAAGCCTCTGTCAGATTACAGGACGTGCTTCACGTTTCTTCACTAATGGAAAATTATTCAAGTGATGTCAACCGGGTCAAAGTAATTTTTCTGCTTGCCCTCAGTGTTACAAAATAAAAGTGTCCGCTTGATACATAACCATATACCGAATTAAATTCACTTCACACTTGTACCTCAAAGTTGACCGCACATAGTATTCTGTGAATGTTTCTGCAATTGAAGTGTTGGATGAAGCTTCAGACATGCCACATGGTTAAATTTTATCAATGAACTCATAAATAATACATTTGCAAAGAAATAGTATTAAATGAAGTCATTTGACTTCCTGAAATTTAAATTCACATTACAGTCCTAGTTTGGCACCTTGATTCAACGTAACCTAATTAGTGTTAATGGTTATTAATTTTTGAAAAATGTAATTGTGAAATGTGTCCTGACTGCTCTTGCACATTCCATTCACCCCATCAATCAGATTATCTTGCTTGGGTGCGTTTAGGACTTTGACTCTACAAAACATTTTAGTGCATAGATTATGCAGAGGCTTGAATGAATCTGCTCGCTTCAGTTCCGGTCTCTTGACGATTTTGGTATGTGTTATCTCACTTCAGCAACGCTCGGTACATCTCAAGCAAGCAGTTTTTTAGCAAACACCCAGCCCCCAGTTCAGTAAAGAGCTTATGAGATAATTGTGAGTGTATGTGTGAGAGAGAGTGTAAGCGAGGAAGATCCCTCAAAGGGTTTTGGGGGGAGGATGGTGATCAATAAAGCAAGAGCAACATGTTCTCGAGATCGATCTTACCTCATTAAATGTTCCAGTCCAGCTTAGTGACCCTATTTAGAATGCTTACACCAAAACATCAGACCAAAGGGATTGTGCCTTAAAGACATGCCATCCGCTGTTTGTTAAACTATACTGCAAAGATGATTTGCTTTTATGCAGTCTTCAATGACTGGGGTCTTCCAAGGACCCCTCAGTGCATAGTTCAAGATCAAACAATAACTGCCAGACCACCTGCGGTTCTGAGGGTCTCTAGGGTGCTGCAGTGCCCCGTTGATGATCCCTGTTCAAGGATAACACTGTGAAGGTACAAATGATGAGGCTGTCTTGTTTGCATGCCCGTCTGTTGTGTGTGCTTGTTTTGCTTTAACATGAACTCTGGAAATTTTGTAAATTGGAGTCTTTCATCTAGTAGGGTTGGTCCTTGATTGTTGCCAACCCAAATTGTTTTTGTTTATGGATGTTTATCCTCATTTATGTCTTCAGAAAGCCTAAATAAGGTTTCTTGTTTCTACCCTTTGTTAACTCTGCATTTCTGCTTGCGAACTGGTTTGAGCCGGTGGTTCTTCTTGCGTCTCCACAAAAATGAAAACCAACTTGCTGTAAATCTGACTGTGTATCAGCGGGGCAACACAAGAAACAAAGCCGTTGATGGTGCATAGGCATGATGTCGAGCCAGAGAACGTGGGTGATATTCGTCATGTTGAATCGATCAAACAAGAAAAGATAAAAGCTGGTGTGTGGTTAGGGCAGTCAGACTATGATGTCTGAGACGGGGTGTTTAAATATTGATGTGCAGCGCAAAAGGGCTCTATAAATAGCACAATGTAGAGATAAACTCTTGATTAATCATCAAAAGGGCTTTATGTGTCACTGACCTCACAGAGGTGGGCATGAATAGGGAAATGACACACACACCCAAATATCTTGGAATGGAGTTTTGCAGCAGGTTCTTAAATGACAGAAAACCAGAAATCATCTTGAGTGTAAAAAATGTTTAGACTGCAATAAGTTTTGCCTCTAGCTTTGAAACATACCCGTCAGCTCAAGTGATTATTTTATAAGCTTACAGTTCTGTTTAAAGGCGGAGGCATTGTACTGAAAATCTTTTTGGAAATGCAAATATAGTGTTCGCATATTTATTTATTTTTCTTTTTAATATTAGGAAAAGATGCCCATAACAGGCTTAAAACGTTGTGCACACAAAAAACTACAACTCATAATTTACTGTATATGTGTAGTATGCTTATAGATTGTGTTATTGGACACATGCCTGACCTGGAGTTGGCTTCTGGTCTGGCTAGTGGCTAATAATATAACTTTATATTTATTTACATGTTTATTAATTTATATGAATACTTTATTGTAGACAAATACAAACAATTTGTTGAATGGGCTGTGAAACTGCCTTTTAAGTTTAGCCAAGTAACAATTGTTCCCATTCAATACTTCACTTGTCCTGCTTAGCAGGACGCTATGTGGAACACTCCTTTTTCTCTGATGATTGAAGCTTTTTAATAACGGAGTGAATACTGCATGGCCATTGGTTCGTGCAAAGTAAAACTTTGAACCAATGGCTGCGAAGCTGCATGGACCTATGGCGTTTGAGTCCGCCAAACTCTGATAGCTCCACCGTTGAAAAGCCTTTGCAGTGAATTGGACCGTTTTTACCTTCCCTGCCGCCATGCGTAAAGTATAGGTCTGCAACCCGTGCCGGGCCAGAAAAACTAGCGGGCATCGGGTCTGGTTAATGAAACCCCTCGGGTTCGGGTAGGGTTCAGGTTTGTTAAAAAAATAGGCTATATAAAAACAAGTTTGTGTGCCGTGAGGTGTGCTTGCGTATTTGCTGCGTTGTGACCACAAAAAACACGAGAGAAAGCACACACAAACATAACGCATAAACTTTGCAGCACATTTCAACAAAGCCTGCTGTTAAATGCACTTCGGGCTTAAAATGGTACAATGGTACTGGGTCAGGTCAGTTTAAACAATCTCGGGTAGGGGCTGGGTTCTGTACCATAAAGCTCTAAAAGACCAAATATTCGACTGCGTTGTTGCAAGTGCCCCGCCGTCCCTGTCACTCATGTGGGATCTTCCTACACAGCGCTGATGGTCACAGCGAGTGAGTCTCATGCTTAGGGTTATCCCACGCTGAGGACGCACACTAAAAGAGACAGAATGTCCTCTCTGTGCTTGCGGATAGCTTTCTTTTCAGAGAGTGAATCCGCCCCTTGTGCCTTTGTTTTTCCTCACAAGACCCTGTGAGGGAAAAGCAGCAGGGTAGAGGATCTGAGCGCTCGGGGAAGAGCGGGCTCACGCCGCCATTGTGTGCCTCTCCTTCTCCACTCAGAGAGATTTTGCATGTTCGTCCCTTGGCCGCTGCCAGCGATATGGTCTCGTTTGGCAGAAGTGAATTCGAAGATGACAGCATCAGTGTTTGACCCCGCCCCTGCCATCTGCGGAGCACAGCGAGTTCAAGCCTGGTGTAGACTGTTTCGGGTCCTTACTGAAGCTGTGGAGGAGCTAGGGTTAGACTGGTCTTCGCCAGAAGAGCACTCTGTCTCCAAGCCACGTGGGTTTTGTTCCTGGGCTGGTTTTCGATTTGACCCGTTTGAGTACCAAAATTGCGCCAGAACGTGCACTGGCTATTCGGCAGGTCGCGGCATCTTTCAAATTGTGGACTTCACGCCCCCTCAAGGCATTTCAGAAGATGCTGGATCTCATGGCCTCCGTGTCTCCAGTAATGCAGTTAGGCATCCTTCGCATGCGCCTGCTTCAGTACTGGCTGAAACGGAGAGGTTCCTCCACATGCTTGGTGTCTCGAACATATGTTTATGTTGCTTTTAAACTGTCTATAGGAACCTACAAAGCTCTTTGAAATTGACTTTCATTCTTTAAAAGGAAGAGGTATAACGGCATTATTTATACATTTTTACCCATCTGAATTTTGACACGGCTGCATTATACAAATGCAAAGGTTTATTCTGTTAAGTAATTTTGCAGATTAAGATTATGTAGACTGTACTGTAGTATTGTTATGTATGCATCATTCTGTGATTCATTCTACTGCAATGCATTCCCTGTTGGGGTTTGTTTTAGATGCACACTATGATTAGACAAACACTAAACTCATAAGTGTCTCTCTAGAGTTCCGGCAGTCATGTGACCTTTTCTGTTTACACCGCCATCGTGGCAAGCAAGGACAGACAGGAGTGAATATGAAATGAATTGCGCCACCATGAGTTTCAAGGCAACAGAGTTCACTGCGCACTTTAATTAAAAATACATACAACCGTGCATAACAAAACTTAATATATTAAACATAACTTATCCTTATAATGCCCTGTGATGCTTTTAACGCGTATCAATAAAGAAACGGATACATTTCCTGAACTGCAGGATCCTAATAAACTCCTACCTCATCAACTTTTCATCGTCCTACATCAGAGACTTTTTAAAAGCCTGAAGTGGTAAAAATTGTGTGAATTTTGTAATCGATATTGAACTTTGGAGTCGGATGGCCTTAACCTGCTTTAACGTCATTGGAAGGGTAAGTCAATTGTGTTGTTGGCTAACGTAATCGACTCTAGCTGTCCTTGTTTGTAGGTAGCCCGCATAGCTATATCACTTGATCTTGCAGGTTAAACATTCCCCCAAAAAAGAAAATTGCCTTCCATTGAAGCCATGGGTGGTGGTCAGACATGATGGGGTTGTGTTAGGAGCCAACTGCGGAGCTCTATAGGCTGTATCGAGTACCTGGAGCTTGTCAAACATGATCCTACTTTTCTTCTGCAGTAATTGGCCTTGCCCTTTTTTGAAGGAAAGGGTCTGTTTTTATTCCTTGGTTGTCCTGAGCATGACACAAAATGACTTAAAGGAACAGTCCGCCCAAAAATTATTGTTTGTTGTTCTGAACCCGGACGTTTAAATCCTTAAGGAAAATACAATAGATAATTAAAGCTACAAGCAGCATTTAGCGGGTTTGAGCACTTTTAAGGCATCTAAAGCAGCTTTGCCTTCATCAAGTAGGCCGAGGACTCAAATCCTAAAACACCCAAGTGGACGATACACCCAACGCCTGAAAAATTATAGATACAGTCAGCAACGGTTCATAGACACTACGCATGATTACACACATATGCACATATAGTACACTTGAGGGCAATCATATTTTCAGGTTCATTTGGTCACATCCATTTAAGAAATGACCCCGTCTAAATGCATTGAGTTGCTGCCATGTGACTGGCCGAGTAGCAATTTGGGTTTACGTGATATTAAACTGGTGTACATAATAAAGGTGTGTTATGTTTAGCAAACAACCAGCCAGACATGTTCTATATTTATAGATGTGTAAATATGGAGCAATGTTTAATGCATTATATGTCTAACACTGTGTTCCTGTGGATTATTTGTTAAGGAGTAGCGAGCTTTCAGGTTCACCGTTCACTTGAATATAATAAAGGACCCTGTAATGGTCACACAAACACGCGCTCAGCATCGCTGTAACGCCCCCTATGGTCCGACATGGCTGGCTCCGAGTATCTGAGTAGCGAGCAAGACTACTACCATCTGACCGAATCTCAGCTCTGTCGGCCTTACGGTTTAGGCTGCCCATTCAGTTTTAGGGCAGAATAATGACAAAGAAGAAGAAGAATAAAACAGACAAATACAATAGGTTTCTAGCCCTACGGGCTCAAACCCTAATGAAGAGCATTAAACCGCGGAGACATTCTGAAATATATAATTGAGTTTCTTGTGCAGAAGAAAGTGAGTTTGTTTTGTCTCCTTGAACTCGCAGACCGCCGTGTTTTTTAATTCTGAGAACCAAGTTACCATAAATTGAGCAGTTCATATTAAATAATGTAAATGCAATGTGTGGTAACAAATTAAGAAAAAAACAACTGTGAACATTTTTTCATATTTCATTAAATTTCCCTAACTAGAAAGTCTGTAAATGCTGCAGTGGTTTGAGAAATTATTTTAATGGCCTTTGCAAAATGGGCTTTCAGCAGTTTTCACAATAGATGTCAGAATGCTTTGAAGACCTAATTAAATTTTGTGTGCATCTGTTTGACCAAAAACAAAGATGGATTTGTACGTCCCATATCAGTTGACTTTCCATTGCCAAAATTTGTGTTGCAGTCAACTTAACAGTAGATTACTTTTATGTTAAATCGGTCCTGCTAACCATAATGGATTTGACATCTAGGCCTATTCAGTCATGTCAAATCTGCTGAGAAAGGAAACAGTCCTCCATGTGGTGTATCAAAATCAGACACAGATGAATGTAATGGTCTTGTGTTGTTGTTTGAAAGCATCGTGCTGTTCTGATGCTGATCTGTGTTGGATATCTCTAGATCTTATCTCCTGGAACCTCTTTAGTGACCATTATTTGAACTGGGCCTTTGACAGAAGTGATCTTAAATTAAGCGCCTTAGGACGGACCCTCCATCTGCTTCTGTTGGTTTTGGCCACTACGTTTAATCTCAGGTTCATGGTCCACCATATGTCAGTGGCTTTGAGACTGTTGTTTAGTAAAAAGTTTGGATGATGCGAGTAAAATCTCTGCACTGTGAGCAATAGTTTTGTGTGTATGTAACACAAATTCTCTCATTTTTATTCTCCTAGGGAAGCAGCACAGTTGTGAATTTTCCCGTTTAATTGCCCAGGTCAGAGGTCGTCTGGAGACGTCAAAGAAGACACCGATCAAACAGGAAGATGGGAAGTCAGCTGATGAGACGGTCTCAGAAGGTATCATCTATATTTTCTTTACAGATTAGCTTGAGCATGTTTACCAAATAGACTCTCTTTCCCTACAACCTGTCTGTGTGGATTATTATGCTTAACTGATCATCAGTCGGTAATTAACCTGCAAATTTGAATAAACTTCAATAAATTGCTTTTGAGTGATGCCATATATTCCACTCTCTTTAAGCTAGAAACGATTCTTAGATGTATTGTATTATTAAGATCCATTTAGTCTCTCTTGATTTGAAATGAAAGCACATTTTATTGTATTAGTTTTCTAATGTGAGCGATGTGTTACATTAGAACCTCTTTTCATTTGGGTAAGTACAGAGACGTACTTATAAACAACATGCACTTAATATATATTGTCATACAATGTTTGAGAGAATATTTTATATGCTTTCGTAATTCAATTCATGTTTATTTATTTAACGCTTTTTAACATGTTGCATTGTTTCAAAGAAGCTTTGCTGGACAAATAATATACAGAAAAGAGAAAAAAAGTGTAAATAATGTAATTACATTAAAGGGATGAATTTTAAAGGGATGAATTTATACATTTCCACAAGTTATTAATGGATTTTAATCCAAAATATACATTAACTCTTTATATAGGTTGAAGTCAGATGATATTAACTGATATTTCCTGCAAAACCCCACTGACAGCTCAAGGTGTAAATCATTATTATAAGCTTGTCATTTATTAATTGAGGCAAGGAGAAGCAGCCTTGGATGCAGACGTTTGAATGTATTTGCTTAAAGGGATAGTTCAACCCAAAATTCTGTCATCATTTACTCACCCCCGAGTTGTTCCAAACCTGTATACATTTCTTTGTTTTGTTGAACACAAAGGAAGATACTGTATTTGGAAAAGATTGCTAGCAACTGAGATTCTAGGGGAACTATTGACTACCATGGTAGAAAGAATGATTGTAAATGTTTTGTTCTGTTGAACACGAAAGATAATATGAAGAATTTAGGAAAACAAGATGGGAATCTGGAACAAATTTGGAACAACTTGAGGTTAAATAATTAATTAATATTTTTTGGCTGTGCCTTTTAAACTAAATTAAGTTACAGATTGTGGCTTTAACATAAACCTAAATAACTTGATGTTAATAAATACTATTATATTGGAACTATAGTCATACATATAGTTAGCTTTGTTACACTAGTGCACGAGTACTTGAGTGGTATCCAGAGATCTGATTGTAAGCGTTGCAAGAGTTTGCGGTCCAGAGTCACGTACGGAGTACAGAAGCGCTTATTGAAACTACGCATCGATGCCTTGTTTCCCTTTGATAAACCAAACTGCATACAAAACATTCAAATATCAAATATTGTATTCGCACCCTTCGCGTAGCAGAAGCAGCGAGCGTTTTCAATCTATTTCCATGTAAGCTTTGCTCTGCTCTATAAGAATGGTTTAAAAACGCTCTCCAGCTCCGCACCAGTGAATTTATACGTATGTATTCGGTCAGGTGAGACCACTACTACCAGACAGACAAGTCAGACAAACATAAGATTCTTCGCTACCAGACACTGACACACAGACATGCGACCAGGCAGAGATGATGCCTTACCTCATGCTGATATTTTTTTAAATGTTTACTGTATTTACATTTATGCATTTGGCAGACGCTTTTATACAAAAGCAACTCGCATAGCATTATCCTATACACTTTTCATAGGTATCTGCAATCCCCTGGGATCGAAAATTCATTTTTTTTAAAACATTAGTGAATTTTTATTAATCTAACGGTGTTGTTTCCGTTGTTTACACAATCTTGTCGTAGTTCTATCAGTGCTCGAAATGAAATATAGTCCCCATCCCTAGTTGTAACAATAGCTTTGGGCAGCATTTAATATACCCATTCACAGCATTAGCCCTCAAAGGCCTTGACAATAGACTGCACTGATGATAAACCGTCTGCCCCTTGCTAGTTAGTGCCTGAACCTCAATGCTTTTATAGGTGGATTTAAGAGTCAATAGGCAATTTGCAGAAATAAATGGCTTAGCTGCCTGGCCTGATATCTCTTTATCAGTCAGTTTAGTTCCAATTGATTTTAGAGTTGCCAGTTCAATTGTAGAGCATATTCTAGATGCATCCAAGGTTTAAAATAAGGTTTCTGTCAATGGCTGGTTTGTTATTGTGTAGCGAAATCGTTTTATTTGTTCAAATGTGATAGACTTTTTTTGAGTATTCCGTCAGATAACAAGAGGCTTTTTTTGTTTCTCCATGTCTTTGTAACAGCTGCACATAGCATTCAAAACACACTCCAGCCTCATGCTTCCACGGTGCAAAAGGTGAAGAGTGAAGTGAAGAATGAGGTGATGGAACTGTGATCAAGATCACCAAGCCCCGCAATCAGAGACGCGCCACTCAGCAGGTACCATCTTTTGAAACCAAACCATTTTTCCTCCTAGCATTTCGACTGAATTTAGCGGTGGATCAGGATTTTGGTATTCAAGGCTTTTTAACAGAATGTTGCGGCATGCTGTACTCGACCACACACTTACATCATGACTATTATCCGGATGTAGCACAGACTCAAGTGCCTTATTGGTTTGAAATACTGATTAACAAAAGTGCTAAAAGACACTGATGTAAAGTAGCAATGATTATGCTTCAGATCTTAGGCTTTCTCAGCTATTTCATTAGAGTCTTTTAGAAGATATTT
The DNA here is from genome assembly GCF_947034865.1 of Barbatula barbatula. Lineage (NCBI taxonomy): Eukaryota > Metazoa > Chordata > Actinopteri > Cypriniformes > Nemacheilidae > Barbatula > Barbatula barbatula. Next base: position 19,572,161 of record NC_136770.1, read on the forward strand.
TTGGAAATAAGGAATGCAATTCATATGCTTTTACTGTTCTGAGCAGTCTGCTGTTATACAAAATAAATGTAATACAAAAACAGGTACACAGACTTTTTCTGCAAAATGTATTGACATCATGGGTTTGCTAATGAATTCTTCAGTATGGTGTGATATAGTGAGTAAAAACGGTCTACATTCATCATAATTATTGATTTCCCTGCTTTTTTGCTGTACTTTGTAGTTCACACCATATGCTGTATGTCTTTGCATCTCCAAGTAGTCTAGTTTGGGAGGTTAACTTTAAGGCATTATCTCATGTTTTTATACTTTGATATGTAGTATAGATGGTAGAGATGCCCTTGGTGCTTTGCTCACTAGGATAAAGTGTGCTCGGTGTCCTTTCGGTTATTTTTAGCATCTCATTGAGTTAGATTTGCTTTTTTTATGAACATTTACATATGAAGAGTTTGGTTCCAAAATGAGTTAACACTGTTTTAAAATGTTTTCTTAAATCACGTTTTTTATTCTGCATTTCAATCGATATCAATCAAACTGCAGTTGGTTTGTTTTGATTTAAGCCAGCGTTTCTCAAACTGTGGGGCGTGCCTCACTGGTGGGGAATAGAGACGTGACAGGTGGGGCGCGCCAAATGGGAGGAAATGTTCCTTTTTATGCCTTATATGGAAACGTGAGATCAAATCTTCCGGAATTCTGTATTCATGGTTACAAATGAAATTGTAGTGAGGTAGGCGAGGCCGGTGCATGAATGATAACGAGCGTCAGCTGTACGCGCACCGGTCTGGTATCACGGAGGAGATTGTGAAGCATAAGTGGACGAGCGACCGCACCGCGTCAGTGAGAGAGGACCGGGCCCGGAAATAGTGTTTGTGTTTTGTTCTTTTACGTCCTTGTTTATTTGATTTGATTAAAGATGTTAAATGTTCGCCGGTTCCCGCCTCCTTCCTTCCCTTCATGGAACTTTGTTACACTGGTGCCGAAACCCAATAGTACGGTGCTCGTACAGCTGACACTCGTTATCATTCACGCACCGGCCTCGAATCCCGGCTCTCGTCCCACCTACCTCGCTACAGAAATTTTTAACCTTTGTGCGGTATCCGGTTTGGTCCCATATATGGGATATTATTTCCGTTCCCCTGAGAATACGGTCCCAGATATGAGATTTAGAATGTTCAGTGACTGCCAGATTCAAATTGTGCTTTCGCGCGTTGGTTTGCGCTGAGCCAGAGACGGACGAGCTCAGCGCTGTCATATATCACAACTATGCAGTGTTTTTAACCTAATAATGTTTATTTTAGGTTTCAGCCATTTAAATACACATACGCACTAGTAGAACAATACATTTGGAGTTTGTAAGATACACACTCATGTCTGTGGACGCAGCAATAACAAATCTATTCAAATATAATTAGACGACGTGTGTTATTCACATCAGACAGACATAGTGGAAGTAACTATAAAGTTTACAAGAGTTAAAGTTCTCGGAGTTCACCGGCCAATTTCTTGCATGTATTTCGGGAGAAACTGATGACAGACAAAAGTCTCTGAACTGCGTCGCAAAGAAACATGGTGGCACCCGTCTGACGTATAGATCAAGATTATTTATAAATGACCAAACACTCACTTACACATTTTTGAGAATCGGAAAATCAGATAGTTGATGACGTGGTAAGCAAGTTTGTGAATATTTTGAAATAAAAAAGGAAATTAAGGCGATCCGTCATAAGGTGTGGCTGCGGTGTGTCACGTGACAAATATGACGCGTCGCCATGGAAACATTAAGGGGTAATCATTACTAGTCTACATGGAGTCTATATGAAAAACATTAGATATGAGACCCCGAGAAAAATATAACCTGGAACCGAAGTGCCAAAATAACGTGATATTCGGCATATTAATTGTAACAGAACAAACTTTCGCGGCCATATTTAAATGTTTTTTTACAGATTTCAAAATGGCACTTTTATATCTTTTCTATTTTTGAAATTAGTAGTGCACAGCTGCACTTTTATTTTCTTTATTTTTTTATTTCATGAAAGTTAGTATGACACAGCTGCACTTTTTTTTTCTTTATTTTAGAACTTTCTGTTATTTGATGTATATAGTTTGTATTCTAGACTCAACTTGTTACTCTGATACTACTTTTTAGTTAAGCTTGTTGCGCATTTCATTAGCATTGTGTTGGGGCGATGGGGGCAGGTGGGGCTTGAAAATTCCCCCTTGTCTAAAGTGGGGAATGACCAAAAAAGTTTGAGAACCACTGATTTAAGCCATAATAACTAAACAAAATACAGCTTACTAACACAATAAAACACAATAAAAGCATGAATTTTGATTAAAAAATCATTTTGGAACCAAACTCTTCATATGTACATATGTAACATGCTCTGCTAAATGCATATATTTAGGTGTTATGTATGTGATCCTTTGGAATCACATGTAGTAGCAAATACATAAATACACCGTTTATGACTGCATAAAAGCATTGCACTTAAATACCAGCACTACAAGAGCTTTAATGAAATATGTGGCATTTGTCCACTTCCAAATGTGTGTGTTGATGCATTTTACCAAAATATGAAAAATAGTCACGCCATTGTGCATCAAACCAGCTTTTCAAAATGTTTTTTAGACGGCTGTGAAGGATGCCATTATCGCAGTTGCAAAATAAATGTTGTGTATTAATCATCATAACAGTAAACTTGGACATGATGGAATATACGCCATTAAAAGTTTGGACAGTTTTGCAGCTACATAGTTTCAAAAAGCCCTAATGCATGAGCATTTCCATTAGTGTATTGGATTTGTTGCTAAACTCAGCGTAGACGTTCACTGTTTTCAGTGGGCAATAAAGTCGCCTTTTGGGTGTTGTTCACTGTGGCCCGTATCCTTATTATGCATAAGACTATACAAACGCCATTTAAAATCCACCAAAAGTTGTTTTCATTCACATTGCGAAACAATGAACTTGACCTTAAAGGAACTTGCAACCATTCAAATATAAAAATCAACATTTGTAAAGGGTCACATTGAAATTGAGTTGTAATGATGCAATCTTAGAAAAAAATAATAATTTACACGCTCCATCCCCCAGTGCTTTATTCTTTGTGTGAGCACATTGTTTATTAACATTATATATGTAGATTAATTTATCCAAAAAGAGGGTCTTTGTTTTTTGTCCTTGTTTTTTTCAATGTCATGATGTCCTCAGGGGGTTGCAGCATGCATGTGGACTGTCCTGCTTGGCTCAAGGGCACTATAATTTGATTTGTTTTTTTATTAATTTGTAAGACGCCCCAGTGGCAGATGGTAACCATTTGTCATTTATAAGTAGGTGGCTTGTTTAGCAAGCGGAGTGATGATGAGAAACCCATTTCAAATGGATAACCAGATCAATCTGTACCCGTAGCACACACCTAACAGGGTTAGTCTGAGATGGTCTGTGGATGGTCTCGGTAGTGTCGGAAGGGGTTGTGAAAGTTAGTCAGGAAATCAAAGTAATATGAATTCGAAAGTTAAGGGGAATTTTTGTGATGGATTAAGGCACCAATGTTGGCAGTAAGGACACGAATCAGAAATAAGATCTGATCTGTTACAGGCTGAGGTGTTGGGCTGTGAAAATGCTGAGCATTTTGACTCCGTATAATGAACTGATACCAGGAGCTAATCCGCATGGGTGATGTTTATATTTGAGGGATTAGTTTGCATATGCTTATTAAAATGGCTGTTGCCAACCACGCACTGTGATTTTGTATCGTACACAATATGTTAATTAGAGCTATGCATCCTGATACAGCAAACTCATGCCGTGAAAATTTAAATTACGATTTAATGAGGCTACTACACAGTGCATGTACTCAGTGTTTTAACTATGGAAAAGTTCTTCCTTGGGAGGAAGCACTAGCTGAAGTTTTGTAAATACAGTTGGCTATTAAATAGAATAAATACAAAAAAATTGTCTAAAAGTGTTCGAAAGCAGGTGCAAGTTTTCCTTTGTTTTTGAAAACTAATTTCTGGAGTTATTGAACTTTAATGTAAGAAAGAGGGTTAGTGCTACCAACTCTTTCCTTTATACTTTCCAAGCCTTTAATGTTACAAATGTTCTTTCAATTTAGATGTACTTGTTCCGTAGTCTTTCCTTGAACTTTTTGAGTCGGCCTAATGGAAGCGGAATAAACATGAGGCTGTCTTTGATAAATAAAATAGATTGATATGTGGTGGCGCTCATAAATCTTTTTTTATCCTAGCCAACAGAAATAACAGCCCCGTGTGTGCGAGATAAAGCTACAGACCATCTCTGGCAGTCATGTTGTAATGCAAATCAGTACACATGCTCTGATGCTCTGCTTTTTCGCCTTTGATTTGTGGCAGGTTTGCAGACTGTATATCAGCTGTGTTTAAAGGTTAATGTGATGTGAGTAGAGACTGCTTTATTTATACATCCATGTTTATTTGGGTTGGTCCCTGAGTGAGTAAAAGATATTAAAAGATATTTAATATATCAGTGATCCTACATCAGCCGGCTGTTCCCAGGATCACTGACATATTAAATATCTTTAGATTCTGGATGGTATATCATAACAGCTGCGTATAATTATTATAGGTGCTGCAATTAGGACCTAATAATTTTCAGCAGGATTGTTCTAGAGAATTATGTGAGATCATAACGCTTCAGCCAAGCTTTATGTAGAGATTTATATCAGGCCTCTTATCAAAGGATAAAGGTATTTTAAATTTAGGGATGGACGATACTACTTTTTCCTTTGGCGATCTGATTCCGATACCCGGACATCATACTTTTTACTACATTTCATAAATATTGTTTTTAACCTTTTAATCCTTAAGTACATTAAAATGTAAGACTTTCTTTTATTGAAGTATTTTACTTTTAAAAGTAAAAAGTAGGATTTTTTTTATTGGAATTAATTACTGAATTAAAGGTAAAAACAGATACAAATGTATTTATACAATTTAATGGAGATTTAGCCTTAAGATATAATGCTTTACAATGTAGTCTCATAAAGTACAGATACTTATCAAATATACTTGAGTAAAATACTACTATTTTACTACTGTCTATCTCTATATTTTTTGTGGTGAGGATCCGGACAAATCTTTTTAAAATAAATAATATTTAATCAATCAATCTGATGTATTATCACGCCGTTTATTTTATATTCTGATAGCCACAGTCTGTATGAAACATAGAAGGCCTAGTAACTGAGAAAATGTGTTGTAGGCTCTGGTGCTGAAGCAAAGTCCTAGTGTTTTTTATATTTAAAAAAACTACTTGCAACAAAATGTACTTAGATAAGTTACTTAGAATCGTTCTGATTAAAACATGATTCATTATGAAAGGCTCTTAACATTCTGATTATTAATGCTATTAATATCATTAATGCTAAATGTAGATACAAGAAGTTATGGTTTATAATCTGTATAATAAACCTATATTGCAAACGGTTAACTGAATTACAGCTAAAATACTTTATTAGGCTACTGCTGCATTTTCGTTTACTTAATTTAGACTACAGAAATAGTCTGTGATTTGAATGGTTTATTATGTCTTGCGGATGGAAAGACGTTTAAGCTGGGTGAAAAAGGGTCATCCTGTGGTAACTGGACTGTTGCTTGTCAGGGGCAGGGCGTGCATCTTTTCTGTACTGCAGGACAGTGATTGTGCCATTTTCACCACCCTGTGAACCATTTTTATCTGCTTTTCAGGTGGTTGACTTGACATATTTCCCCAGACACGCTTTCTGTCCGCTAGTGGGAGTGTGCTTACCTGTGTTTGTGCACGCACATGTCTGTGTGTGTGCGGTCATCGGGGCAAACTCAATATGGAGAGCAGAGGAGAATTTTAAAGGGGTGACCACGTAGAAACAGAAATGACATGCCACAATGTAAATAAGATAAATAACATAATGCTATTTTGTGTTTAACACGAGAACAAGATATAGACATTTTATACAGGAAAGTAAACCTTAAATGACTTCTCTTGTGATCTGGCACTACAATAAAACATTTAATTAACTTGACCTTTAAGGGGTTGGGAGGGCTGTGGCGCCCCCTAAGATAATGATAGGGGAAACGATGCTAGTGATTATGAAGAATAAGGAAAACATTGGAACAAGCATGCTGGATGGAGATGACAGCACCATTAAGAGTTTCTTAATTATGCTATATTGGTTTATTCCTCGCATAAAGCTATCGAAATACATGATGGGGAATGCAGTGCATGAAAACTTTTAAGGTGGTTTCCTGATAGGTGGTCCTATTTGAAGCTTAAGAGTTACACCCACATGTAACGCAACAGACCCGATTCAGCAAAAAAGACCCGTATCGGCCACAATTCCAGCGATCCAGAGTATCAAATCGGTGCATCCCTACTTAAAATATACGCCCACCTTACTTGCATAAGTAAGCAATGGTGGTCTTAGTCAAATCATACAACGAACTGACATAGATTTGTGGGGTGTTGTTTCACGAGCCGTTTCAGGCAGGTCTGGGTGAGCATTCGGTTATAGATAAAATGCATCTTTAGCTACGACATTTAAATTTTTGCAATTTAACATGTTTAATACATGCAAGGGTAACTTATAACACACCATAGACACAGAAAAACACGTATTCGTGCCATATGACCCCTATAAAGAAACTTTGAAATGCCAGCCTTATAGGTTTATTACATCTGCTTTTTTGCTGATTATTCATCTCAAAGTCGCTTTAGTGGTTTTGTTGAACCGTGACATTGAGGTGAGGCAACCGCTGTAGAACCCAAAAATCTGAATGCTGGAGGTAGGATGAGGTTTTGAAGTTTCACTCTCTTGAAGTTCAGTGGTGTTTTTATCATGTGAATAGGCAGGAAATGCTAGTTTACCCTTTCTGTGATCTTTAGGTTATAGAGGAAGTTTGTGTTTTGAGTTGTATAAAATTGTAAGCTTTATTTATTCTGATTGGGAATTGTGTGCTCATAAGAGAATCATATTTCACAGTTTATTTGCTGTCTTACTTGGTAACTCAGCAGTTTTCATATTTTTTATTCCGTCTATTCTTATGCTATTTTTATGTACCTAAAAGACTAAACATTGATGTCTTCTAAAAAAGTATCATTGCTTACAAATATTTTGTAAAAATATATTGTAATTGTTTTAAGCGTTCTTATATTATTATACATTTTATTCCATGTACCCCTCAATCATTCCTTCCTGTTTTCGTATTACATCATAAAATTATGCTCCTTTTTAAAGATCAAGAATACAATTTCTCATGATATAACCCCTTTAGACACTCTTCAGTTTATACACCGGCTTGACTTCATTCACTGACTTCACTAAATCAAGTCTATCGAGTGTACTGTCATTAGATGTTACAAACCTCTTTGGGATTTACGGCTTAGCAACTCTTCTGCCACGGTGATGCATTTGTGAGATGTTTGCCAACTGAAAGCAATATTCCAATCCTTGTGGCTTTAGATCTCGGTATGTTTACACATACCTGAGGTTGGCCGTGTCTTGTCATGGCTTCCTGATGAATACAATGTTATTAAAACTTATGACAAACACATATAAATTGCTCCTTCTGTACAGTTTAACATTTTGTTTTGTGGTGTAAAATAACCAAATAGTGCTGCTTGACATATGTCACACATCCTATGAAAAAATGGTCTGTGTGAAGAATACATTGACTAGTGTAGCATGTGTGCGATACAATTTGTCAGGTGTTTGTCAGTATTTGCTATGACAACTGTTGTACCCTTGTAGTAAATTGATAAACTGTAGTATAATATAGTAAGGTTAACAACACTATAGAATTTACTACAGTTAAGCACAGTAAAAGTCCTAGATACTATAGTATACTACAGAATTTTAATATACATAACAAAAAAATGTAAACACAGAACTTTAATTAAAATGAATGTAGGTAAACAAAAATGATCTCATGCTTAACATGAAAAAATGAGTTGAACATATGATTTAGTTTTTCGGTCCTTGATACACTCCCCCAGTGTACATACATTCTGTATCCCTGTGTTGTTTTGTTGGCAATCGGCGTGTACGTCGATAATGTACAAAACGCAAAGGGATTGATGAGATGATGTGTTGCTTGCTCGTGCTGTAGTTCCATCCCACTCTCCCCACTAGTCCCACCTCTAGCAGCTTATGTTTTTCCGGAAATAATCGCACAGCTGTATCTCTCTTTTATAAATTTGATCAAACTAAATACTCTTCGAAGGAACAACGTATGCAATACTACTGTACAGGCACTCGAGATAAATATGAGATTGGCAGAAACTGCCTGTGATATGCAATCTTTAACAGAAGTTAGCTCATGTCTTATGTGACATTGTATGCCAGTATTTTCTGAAATGCAAAAGAAATCATTCAGTTAGTAAATTAAATTGGGTGTTTTTAAGATGCACTGATATCCAGTTGAATATTGAATTTGAAAAAATATAGTGAAATTTAGTTTTGCCTTGAATATCAATTCTGAACCCGGACCCTCAACTTCCTTGTCATTAGGAACAGCAGTTTAAGAAAAGCTGTCTTGTATTGATTAAAATTGCTCAAATGAAAATTATGTTTGATTTGTCCGTTGCATGTTTTGCGGTTTGCTGCATCTGCTTGTTTATTGTGTTCTTGCTATACAGATTCACCAAACATAAACATGACAATGCAGCAGAGGACACACATTCCTTGCACGATTTGTTCAAGTGCTGTCTTACATTTACATGTGTATGAATGGATGTGAGTGGCACACAAAATCATAATTATTAATTCTGCACATCAAGTTTTGCATCCTAATACTGTCCATGCTTCGTTTAGAATCTAGTTATTTTCTTGTACTCATGACTGCATGCTCCACTTGATGCCAGAAACCTTGACTGCGTGGAAGTCTTTTTAATTATTTTCTGAAATGTAGCATTATCATGTTTTTTTCTTTTCTCATTTCCCACTTCCTCCTGTGAAACCAATTCCTCCTGTGTCACCGCACTCCCCCGTCCTTCTCTGCCCTCTGCTTTACAATTTCCGTACTTCCTCCACGGTGGTCGGCGGCTTATTGTCCTCCGTGCTTTTCATCAGCAGTGACCGGTTGTATAATCATTTCTCAAGCAAAGCCAGGTCTAGAGCACCTGGTATGGCAATGTCAAGACCTTGCTTCTCTCGCACACAGTGGAGTTGAGTTATCATTGCTGGTGTCCTCTATCATGCGCACGCTTGCAGAATTACAATATCTCTGCTCTGTTTGTATCTGTGAACATGTGCAAATGAGCTGAGCCTTTAGAGGATTTGTGAGCGTGTCTTTTATATCTTACTGGTGCGTTTTTGACGATCTCCACTTAAATCTCACCGTTTAATCCCTTGACATTGCTGCATATTAGAAATGTCACTTGTGATAAAGTTAGGTATTGTAAATATCACAAAATGCCCTGCTTGCATTTGTGGGAAATGACGTAGCTGCTTTAAATAGCATTCTTGTATGTAAGCATGCTTTGGATAATACAACGCTAGTGTTAGGTTTGAGTTGTTAATATTAAGACAGTCTGAATGTATATAAAGGTTTTTGTCGAGGAGGAACCACAGATTTGTCTCTAAAGAAATTGATTTAAATTGAGTATTTATGTAAGAGTCACAAGTTCTGCTTTTATAGACTAAATTTGCTGGTGTAGGCTGTCACTACAGCACAATAACCTATAAAAACGTAAAATGCAAACACATGCTTAGCAAAACACATGCCAAGCAGGTGAGTGTATTTAAATGTGTTGTTCAGAATGCAAGTCATTTATTATGTTTGGTAGAAACTGTTTGCAACAGCATTTCTCCAACCGACAGTGTTCTGTAATGGCCTGATAATGTCCTTACTTACTGATGAACAGAACCACACAGAAACAGCAGCTGGAGAATTTCAACATTCATCAAGTTCAACAAGTGCTTTGCATTTTCACTGAATAACTATTTCGGGTAATTTAGGAATGCTTTTACGTGTGGTACTCTCAGTAAGCACAGTATTTAAACTCCACAGTGTTTTACCTATTCAATGAAAAACTAAGTGCATAAATAAAACAAAGCATTCCGGGTCGACTGATGTATCACCTAAGCAAATAATGCATGTCTGGTAATCGTCATTTCATTGGTCTTCTGTCTCAGCTCCATTTCAGATGTGTTCAGTTGAAAACACAAGACCTACTGTAAAATGTGTGAGAAACCCTGTGTGCAGGATTCCTAAAAATCTTGAACTGATCATATGAACGAACCATTCAAACCAAATGGTTAATAAAATCTCATTTCGGATGGATCTGAACCATATCTCAGATTGTTTGTGTGCTTTTTTGTGTGGGTCCAGTAAGCTTTTTCCTAGCAACCACTCAAACCCGCCTATTGAGTGTTAAAAACTCATCGCAATACCCATCCGCCTGTCACAGTGGTGTACCCATTGCAGTTCTCAAATTGAATCATGTCTTATGTGGGTCTCCACCCTGAGGTGGGTTTTTTTCCGGCTGGACCAAAAATCTTAAAACGTATTTAAACTAGTTTTTGATTTTTGTAAAACTATTATAAATATATTCTCTGAATGTCTATTTCCATTCAGTGCAAATAACCACAAACTTCACTTGCGGACGTAAACGTAACCGTTTGGAATGGAGATAAAGAAACAACAACCTTATTAAATGTGTGTTCTGAGTTTGTTACACCATGGTATTGGATAAATGCAGTACAAAGAAAGAGGGGGAGAGACAGAAAATCCCTACCAAAATAAGTATAAAACTTTCTATTTCGGAGTCCAAGTGAGCATTCATTTTTCCTTAAGAGAAGCGCTTAACAAGCAGTAAACCATACCAATCACTAACATTTTTAAAGAGACACGATAGTCACCTAAAAATACATAATAGACTTTCATTTACAATATTTACTGTATCTTCCCTGCAAAATGTTTAGTTTTTTAACTAATCTTAATATTGAAAACAATATCTGAGGGAGCCCTATGTCTTCTGTTTTGCCTCATTAGGGGGTCCCTAATGCCTCATGGGAGTTCCTGGATCCCCCCTGCCATCCCTTCAAGTCAAGGATTTTTGTGGCTGATACCAATTTTAACAAACAATTCAGTTTTTTTACTTGCTCACCTATTTCTGACTTTTGTCATAAAAAATAGATCACTGTTTTTATCCTGTTTTAAATGAGCAAAGTTCAGACACACTTGCATTAATGTATACTAGCTAGTTTATTGCTGCATCAATAAATAGTTTTCATTAAACACAGATTTAATCCAATTTACATTGAACAGGCCAACATTAAATTACATTACATTTTGCAGGAGCGGCATTATAAAACTTTACACAGTTAATCAACTTGTTTCATTGGCTTTTTTCATGCTATAGCCAATATGCCAATGATTCCAGACCCCGTACTTCATTCACCTCACCATGTTACTTTTCCATGAATATTCAATATGTGGTTCACTTCTTGACAGCTCTTTGCTCCTCAAACATCCTTGCATTCGTCATTGAACGTAGACACGGGTCTAAGGTTTACCCGGCCTAGTTGGTATCCCTCTCTTTCCAGCACATCTGGAGAGCGTAAGGCTTTCTCCCAATGTGTCTTCATCTCTCCTCTTTGATGAAGCATTGCCCCCCACCACGAGCCACTCACTGGAGGCGCAGAGTCCCTGGCAGTAGCTGTTTTCATTCCGTCCCTTTTCTACTATAGTCAAAATAGACATGTTCCCCTCAAGCCTGCCATGAGGATGACCGGTAAAATCCACAAAAGTGGGTTTGTAGAGCTACTGTGGAAAACTAGGTGTCAGACAGACATTAAGTTTGGGTTAGAATCCCGGGAAACCTGTTGTTAAGATGAGATAAGTGTCTTGGCGAAGCTGCTCAGGCTCTTAAATGTTGAAGCCAGTGTCTTTGATAAATTGATATTCCAGTAACGTTCACAAGGATCAATACATCCAGAGTTTAGTTTTAGAGTAAAAACAGACCTTTGTCATGGTACTTTATGGCCTTCAAGCCACATTTTGTAGTTATGCTGAGAGATCCTGTTAGTAATTTGAAAAGTAGTGCAATGGCTGTCAGTTCTTCTAAACATGATGTTTGACATATATTCAGTTAAATGAGGCAGTTTACATTATTGGCATTGTTCATATGTAAGCATTGGTAAATTAGCATCTTTGGTTTGGGTTTGTGGTTTGGGCCAAATTGGATTTGGAAATAATTTGATTTATGTTGTTCAACATGTTAACATCTGCTCCAAATGATCAAGATCAGTGGTTCTCAAACCGGTGGGCCCAGATTGTAACAAGGGGGCCTCAGAATTTGCAGCTTTTATGAAATATAGAAACTTATCATACATTTTAGGCAATCAAACATCAGAAAAATAGTATCACCAACAAAAAGAATGAATGTTTCAGGGATGTTTGGGATTAATTCAGATTTAAAGTTTAAGAATATATGTCTTTATTTTTGGTGGCTGGAATGAGATGCAGTCTACACACATGGGGCCTCACCATGAAGAAGTATTTCCTATTTTTATTTTTATAATAAGACTAAATGATGGGAAACACTAAGCTGAAGAAAATATGAGATACCTCAGATGCAGATTGTCAGAAATCTTGTACGTCCATTTAAACTTGGATTGTGTGAACTGTTAATATTATAAAACACGTGTCGGATGACTGTTGACTGTATCAACAGTCATCCGAAGCTATTTGACATTTTGCATGGTCATGAGGGTGGACTGCTTAGGCTTAAATAATAATTCAGAAATCATTATCTGTACTTTGATTTTAAACCAAAGAACATTTTTTCAGCATTTAAGACGCTAAAACTTTGAAGCTGAAATAAAAGGCATGAAGTTCTCAGCTGTTTCAATTTTCTCTCTGAAGCATAACGTTACATCTTATATCTGCTTCTTAAGCCTGTGTTCTGACACGGGAATGTTGAACATTTTTATGCACTTCCAGAGCACGTCAGCCTCTGAACGCTCTCGTCATTATGTTTATGAAACATTAAAATCCCTCCATTCAATCTCCCTTTGGTGAAACCTTCATCAAGGCGTGCGACTGCCTTTGTGTCCCACACGATGCCGTTCGTTTCCTTTAGAACTGGCCGCTTTGCCAGCGTTCGATATCACTCACTGTTCCTGGAACGCTTTAAGTGATTCATGAGCAGGATTGAAAAAGACAGACTTCTGTTCTCTCATTAAGCATACGGATGAAATGTTTCTTCTGGGTTTATCTACAGGCCTTCAGCTTCTGCATAATTATTATACAATTAATTTATTTGCAGAAACTGAAAAGATGGGCATGTAGCATTGAAGACATCGGTGTGTTTGTATTCGAGTAGCATCAGCTCCAAGCTTGTGCATGGTCTTCCAACTTTTTCATTGATGCCACTATACCACCCAGTGGATGTAATTCTATGAACTCATCCAATACCATAAGCTGAAAAACTAATTTAGACTTCTTCCATAGCTGAAATTGTTTGTCTATGAGGTAGATCTTAGAACTATTTGTCATTTGACTATGGAAGGGTAGATATTTAACAGCCCCTCTTCATTTGAATGTTAAATGACTCCGTGTTTGCAGTGCCGGCTCAACTGGAACCGGGAATCTATCAAACGTTTTCTGTCACGCGACATCCAGAAGTCCTCCTACATCACAGGAGAGAGACTACATTATTCTCACCCATCCATAACTTTCTCACCTCACGCTTTGGTTGGTCTTATCTAAGTATTTGGTGCAATTTGTCTGTGTGTGCATCATTCTTGCCTCTGGAGCAGTGTTTACAACTTTTAAAGTGGTCTGTATATGGCTTGGATCCCTTTAAGTATGTATTGCTTTGTTCTTTTAATGAATCAGTTACAGACTTGTGCTTCAGAATTTGCTTTATAGAGACTAGAGATGCACTGATACTAAATTTCTCCACCCGTACCGATATAGCCGATTATTAGTGACAGATTACATTTATATTTCTTAACTTTCTGAATGTTTTTCATTCATATAATGACTATTAATGTTTAACCTCCAAATGGTGATGTTTCCTATTATTTCCCATACAGAGCACAAAATCATTGCATTTTCCTGTTCTTTTTTGATTGACAGGATATCATCGGCTGTTTTTAAGCTATCGACCAATAGCCGATATTGTGAAAAATAGCTTTTCTCGACCGATACCGATTATTGGCCGATATCTCTGTGCATCTCTAATAGAGACACATGAAACATCATCATTTATCTTTGCCATCCACGATATGTATGCACATTCAGTACACATTCTATCATTACGTGTGTCCTCTTGAAGCAAACTCGTCTTGGCATTGTCAATGCCATGCTCTACCAATTGAGCTTCAGGAACGAACGCTTCGTTTTGACAGTAAAGGTCCTTGACACGCATTGGCTTACGTGCATGTTGCGAAACCATTTCAAAGCTCCTCCAATTCATCTGAGGCAAATCGATTGGTTCTGTTTGTTAGGGGCTGATCTGGAATATATTAGGTTTCCTAGATGTTTAAACAAGGGATTGGAAATGTCCTACTTGCAATCCAGAGTCAAAAGCCAGAACCTCCAAAAGAACCACTGTATTTTCATACCCCACTCTCATTTGTTCAGCTTACCCTGTCCAACCGTTTAAATTCAGTCATCTTATGATTGTGCATTTCATCTTTATACCCATTTTAATGTATTATTTCAACCTTGTATTTTGATACTATTTACATTTTTGTGGGGATATCATTGCGCACTATTGGCAAGGTCATGAGTTTGATACCCAGTGAAGACATTTATTGATAAAAATTTTGTGTGGTCTGTTAAAAGGCTTGAATGCTCTGTACTGCTAAAACGTTTTGGACAAAATCATCTGCCAAATGCATGAATATTAATGTGACATTGCATGCATCTTTTATTTTGTAAAGGCTGATGGAGATTTATAGATATTTAACAATGACCATTTAAATGGCTTCGCTTGTGCATATGCAGTTTGTTTAATACATTTTCCTTTGTTCAAATAATTTTCCAGAATTCACGAAACATCATTTAATGTATTAAATTTCCTTTTTACAGAACTGCTACATCAAATTTCTACATTCTGTGGTTCGACTGAATAGGAGAATTTGAAAGGGAGATTTTTGAGTGTTGCTAGTAAATCATTTCTGATGTTCAATTTTAGAGTTCAATTCATAAAAGAGAAACACAAAAACCAATCACTGAGTGAAATTTCTACAGTGCTTACACACTGCTGTCATACGGATAAATTTAACTTGAAAGGCATTCGTCTGAGGTGTGAGCGGGGTTACGAGCAGCTTTATGGCAGTTAGACCACAAGGCAGCTGCGATCAGTCATCGGTTAGTGTTGAGGTTCAATTTGCTGCATCTCTTTCCACTTCTATGAGCCTTTTTGTCATACTTTGAGTCGCTCTGAGATTTTGGATTGTTTCAACAGCTCGTTGACCCAAAAACAGCTTACCTGCTGTGTTAATTATTTCTGGAAAGTTTTTTTCCTTAGCCGAACCGTGTGACACCTCTCGGTTTCAGTGCCCTCTGAGACGCAAGCGGTAGAGCAGTGCCGAGGAGGAAAGTGTCACGTCTGACTTGTTTCAGAGGAATATCAACATTGTTGTGTGGGTGTTGCACTCAACTCTATTTCAGGTCAAACCAACTTATCTGAACAGAAGTTAAATAAGTTGAGCTGGATCATTTTTAAATGTAAATGCAAACTGTAGTTGCCTGCACAAAAAAAGCACAACACTTCAAACCGAGTGGTATGTTTGAAGCTCGGCAGGCAAACATTACCTTCATCCACGATGTGGTGTTTAGGGAGCATCACACTTGCGTTTCAGTACCGCATTGTAACATCTGCTTTGCTTTTTTGTTTCTTATTGTACAGTAACAGATTGGCCCATCTCAACCATGTGAATGTTTCTCTCTTTAGGGGTGTGGAAAGCGATTCAACCCCACAGAAGTCCAGAACAGTTGCTTACAGAAATTGATCTTCACTCCCACCGGGACCCTGACGAGAGACAACGCTTTACTATATTATGTAACCGTATTGGTTACAAGGATTTTCCAAGCTAAATGTGTTGTATAGATATCAGACTGAAGATCATTTGTTACACACAATGTATATAGTAGTTTTATTTTCAATTTTTATTCCATCAGTTTTCTCCAATAAAAAAGAGAAAAACTAGTGCCATGTAGTCAACATGTTGTGAAAGCATAAATCTTACCACAGCGTTTTTTTGAACTCCCCCCAATTGTAGTCAATGGTAGGGGGTTTTCTCATGTGTATGCTTTTTGTGGTTTATCCAAGAACAAACATGCTAAAATTTGCATATACAGTGTTGGCCCAAGATAATGTCCAGTATTTACTTTTATTGCTCTTTCAGGTTTGATTAAACTTTCAAAATATCAGATGTGTGGGACTTTTTTTTTAAGGTATTTATTAGATGCATCTTTCCTGCAACAGAGCTTTGAAAAAAGGTACTCTTAAAAAATTTAAAGCATTCTGTCAAAAGGTTTACACTGCATCTGCGCCGAAAACTTAAAATCTTCACCTCAACCACCAGTGATGTTAGTCAAAGTAAAATGATTTTATCATTCATTACCAACAAAAGTACATTATCTTAGGATGTATTTGCATGGTATAGGACATTTACGAATCATTTTATTTTTGTCACACTGCCAATTTATGGAGTATCTACATTACATCAAAAATAGAAATGGCTGAACATCATTGAGAGTGCATCGTCTCGTCCAGCATAGACAGCATCATTGAGTGAACTGAGTGAACATAACCCTTTATTTATTAGAGGAAATTATTTTAATTAGACATGCTTTTATGTCAAGGATTTTAGACTATCACTTTAACTAATGATGGAATCCAGATCCAGGGATTATATTGATTCTGCGTATGATTTATTTTTCATTTTTTAGCACTTACCGACCGTGAAGTATGTATTTTGTCTAATATCTGAGAAGGATTCTCTTTATGCTCTTTGTAGTGCCGCGTTCTCTCTCTTCTTGACAAGTTGACGGAAGCTTGCAGTGTTGAGTTTGCCTGTCGTGTGTAATTACGGGCCAAGGGTTCACCATAAGCCACTTTCAAATTGTTTTTATGTTTGTTTGAATGTGCTCTTGTGGGGACCAGATAATTTAATTTGCTCAAGGTCTAAGGAAAACACGCAAGAAAAGGGAACGGGGGAGAGAAGAATGGTTGTCCGAGTGTTCAAAATTGTAATTGAAAACAGAACTCGAATGCGACAGAGAGTGATTCAACGTAGAGATTCTTTATTATTCTATTGTGTCATTTTATTATATAATATTAGCTCACAGGAATACATCAGGGAATTTTTCAAGAAATGTAGAGCTTTTGTTAAAGAACAAAAATGCAATAAAAATATGAATATTTTGTACAAGTTGTGTAGACCACCAAAATGAAGCTTTAAACAGGACAGTTTAAAATAATGTGAGGGTGATGACATTTTTTCTTTTTGGGGAGAACTGATGTGCATCAAGAACTGCAACATACATTATATTCGACTACAACAACCCAAACCCAGAACAGGAACTTTGCCTCTGCGTTTCAGAAGTCCACCACATACCCCGAGCTTTATTCACACATGGCCCACCGTAAATAGGCCATTCCTGCAACAAGCTGGAATTATTATTGCACGAGTGACACAAAAAGCATCACAAGACGGGGAGTGCCGTATTGCGTCTGGACGCATCATCCAGTAGGTTTCAATTAGCTCTTTGCGCAAATTTCCCGCTCGAGTAGGAAAATTTTATTCGCATCGCCATGCAAATCGCTTAATTGGCGTTTGGTGTGTGAACACAGCAGTACTCTTTCTCTTTTACATCTCTTATATTATTATTTTACTGCCGTTTCTTTTCCGTTTTGCTTCCCACTTATGTCTCTATATCTTCCCTGAATACCACCAGCTTTCACCTTCTCTTTCATCTTTGTCTCCCGGCTCTTCTGTCTCTGACTGGAAAGCTTCTGTGCTCGTCATCCACAGCCATGGGTTTTGGAAAGGCACTGAAGCACAGCTTATCATCAAACCCGAGAACACTCACACAAATCTTCATGAAAACACTGCTTACACACACAGCTTTCCCAACAGAGAACACATACAGCTGCTCATATGGATTCCCCTCTTCCCTCCAAAACCACAAGTGGTAGAAGATATTTGAATGGATTATTCTGAAATCCCTTCATTGAGTAAATCAGTTGCACACGTTTTACAAATTCAATTTACTGCTTTTTTACTGCAGTTTCATTTTGACGTTCTACAGTGTGCAAAATTGAATTTCCTCAAAGGCGAAGGCTTTCGTTTCAGCCCATTCACAACATTGAAATTTTCACTTAAGCTCAAAGAAATAGAAGATCAATAGAAATGTGCCAATATTAATCCTCTTGTGGTTACAAACCTACATGTTTTTCTTTCTTTGATGAACACAAAAGAAGAAACTCCCTGCCTGCCATATCTCTCATCATTCAAACTATTTTACCACCATGGTTCTATTGGCTCGTGTTTTATGAAAGAAATCCATATTGGGAGATAGTTAGTTGTTACATTTATAACCTGTCTCTTTCAAATGTTGGCAACTTTGAGAAAGACACAGGTTCATCTTTGAATGCAAATGCAGGACTTACAGAATCTTGTGACATGATGCAGGCGAGGCTGCGCTGTTCATCGCATATTTATTATATATTTCATGCCGTGCTAGTCTCAGCCGCGGAGGTTGAACTTTAGGATTGATAAGCAATGAGAACAAAAACAGAACTGAGCAATTTTCTGTGATACATAGTACAAAGTCTACTGCTGTGCAGTACAGTATATTGGCTTGTGAGCATCAGTGTCAAGTTTTGACTTTTAAATATTTTGAACCTTCGTCCAGCTGTCCCTCTTTATGGTTTTCTCAAATTCCACTTATTGAAAGTGCATTGATCTCAGCCTCGCTGGAATTTAGGACCTAAACCTGACCACAACACCATGACCAGGAAGTTTGTTCCACAAAGATACACATTCCAGTTATATGCTGCTAACAATGTGTGTTTGTTCTCGGTTCACTGTTTCCAATCCATTCTCACAAGGGACACAAACAACCCAGTCACAACCTTTTAGTAATCCCATGTAGCACTGCCTGGAACACACGTTTAGATTTATAAACGTGCCCTTGTTGTCACTGCAAAAATGTTTTTTGGGGTTTGTATTTTGTTTCGTATTTATTAAGCACCAATAAACACAACAGAAGTTGACTATAATGCCGTACAATTAAAAAACAAAGAAGAAGAAAGAATACTGATAAGATCAACCAATACATTTACAAGATTAAAAAGGCCAAAGTAATAAAATATGATTTCAACTTCGTTTTAAACTCATATACAGAATTTGAGGATTCACAGATAAAGGAAAACAATTCCATAGCCTGCCTCCAACTATTGCAAATGCACGATCACCTCTTTTCTTTAAACATGATGTTGGCTCTGACAAATAAGAAGGTGCCAAATCATTTAGAGATTTAAAAACCAAAAATCTTCAAAAAGAATTTAAAGCGAATCGGTAAAGAACTGGTTCACATAAAAAATAAGGAACCTGGCTGCCTTATAGCTTTGCTCAGTGGTAAGAGCACGGTGATAACAACGCCAAGGTCGTGGGTTCGATCCCGGGGGATTTTGCACATACTTAGAAACAAAAATGTATAGGATAATGCAATATAAGTCGCTTTGGATAAAAGCGTCTGCCAAATGCGTAAATGTAAATATATTATTTCATGCAAACTCGTGTTCTAAAATGTTGAAAAAAAATGAAAAGGCGGCCAGGTTACTTATTTTTTTTAGGTTGAACCAAAAAAAACAGCATTTGAACAAAAGAAAGAGGTGAACAGAAACTGACTCGAGATTGGCGGTTCTAGGTCCCATAGCGCCCTGTGCGAAACACCTTTTCAGCGACCCCACCTTTTTAACTTTGGCAAGTTCATATTTTAATTGAATGTTTATATATTGTTAGGGATAAATTGAATATGTCTGAAAACTGCTTGATATCGTACATATCCAAAGTTTACGAGGATATGCAGATAAAAACAAAAAGCGTGACATGTCCCTTCATGCGCTCTGTAGTCCAGTATACATAGTTTTCAAGTGATTGTTTTAAAGTTAGCAGCCTGCCCTGTATATTCAATTCCACCTATTTTTGGGGTTGTCTGCTAAAAATAACTCCCACAGTCTCCTGCCTAATTTTTGTGAAGGCTAAGAACAGCGAATTTGGTTTTAATTTACTACCGAGATCGATTTCGAGCATTTAAGCAGGCTTCCAATAATCCTGCCACTGCACTACAAATACTTGAATCAAACTACCCAAATACTACTTTTATTAGAGCACTAGCTTCATCAAAGTGTACGTACATCATCTACCTGTCGAAGAGACTATCCATCATCTGCTGTGAGCGGAGTCAGTGAACACAGATTGTGAGCTGGAAATGGAAAACCCGGAGCGGAATCCACAGATCTCTATGGGAGTGATAGCAGAATGCTTTTAGCAGGGATGTGAGTCCATTCAACTTCACTCATACAGCCTATCGTGCAGTTCGCTGTTGCAAGCCTGCTGTGCTAGTGTGAGTCATGTACACGGACGTCTGCCGAAGCATCTCAAAATTAATGGAGCACATTACGTGCAGATTGTTTTGACGTGGCTGCCCCGTGCCGCCCCCTGGAAGATGCCGCCCTGGGCAGCTCCCCATGACGCCCATACCTAAATCCGCCACTGATTCTGAGGCACCATCATATTGCATTCCTGTCAATAGATCCTTAAAAAAATGACACATTGGCAAGTTTACATCACATTGCAACCTAGCCAAAAGTCCATGTAAAAAAGGTGCCATTCTGATCTAACATTTCTAAATCATATTTCATACTTCGAACTTTAGAAAATTACGGATCTAAAGATGGTGTCATGTTTTCAACGCTGTCTGGATTTTCTCTGCACTGAAGGCGCTTCTTTTATAATAGTTGTCGCTATGGTACCAGGGCTAATGCGGCACTATTGTTGTGATTCTGAGGCTTGTTTTGTCCACCAGGTCCTGATGGATAAAGGTCACAGTCATTAGATGACAGACACTGACTTGTGTGGAGTGAGGGACTGACTGCGAAATCTCTCAAGATGAAGCGTCTCTCATGTTGTGCTTGAGGAGAGACGCGATAACTGTGGTGCCAGTGGGATGTCTGAAAATATTATATGTAGGGGTGAATTTAAGAAACACTTTTTCCGACAGCCACAGTTTGTTATTACTCTCCGGTCTAAGTATTCCCTTTTCAGTAAGTATTAATTGTTCAACTTTTGATGAATGTTTGCAAGTGTGTCTAATAAACCAATAAAAAAGATGTTGCCTGAAACACTTCTACATTTGTGCATCACAGAGATCATAAGTGTTGACAACAAGTTTTTGAATGGTCTCAGGTGTTGACAATAAGCTTTCTTCAATGAGCTTGTCAGGATCAGAATCACATAATGATGTGTTATGAGTTAAAGGATTTGAATCGGTCGGTGTTAAAGAGTTGAAGGACTCTGAGGAAATTGACTCTCTATGATGAACGGGACAGATTTTTTCTTTTTCATACTTTCTGCACTGATGAATAATTAATATAATGGATTGTGGATGGCGGGGAATGTCAGGTGTAAATATAGCCTTGTGTTGTGCAGCTTGACTTTGTGAAGTGGGTTATTTCTGTGTCGCTAGAAAAAGCAAACAGATTTGCAAAACTAATAGGCTTGTTTGAGATGTTCTTGTACACAGTTTTTTATTTGATATATAATATGTTGCATGCCTGGTCCTGTTTTGCTGAAATTTAAGCTACTGTATATTGTGAAAACCTCCAGGCGAATATAATGGCCAGGGTATTGAAACAAAAAAGAAAATATGTAATCTTTAATGAGTTAAAGCAGACCCTTAGCCTCTAACCATACTGTAAAGATTCATTAGAATTTAGATTCTCATGTCTTCGATTTTCAGCCTGAGAAAAAGGAGAATGTTGCTCCCTGGTGCATAAGAGGAAATTATCAGCTATCATGAGAACAAACGAGCTGATGAGAAATAAAAGCGTGAGTTAATTACACTTTAAAAGAATAAGCTCATCATCACAGCAAGATCTGTAAAACATTCTCACATGACTTAGTATTGTGCTCTATTAAGAATAGCAGGGATGGATTATGACCCAGGTGCCAGTTTCCTGCAAGCCCCCCCACCCCAATTTTCTGTTCTTTACCTTAGCTGTGCATTCACAGTTATAGAAAGTGAAAGTTAAGATAATAGTGAATATTAAACGATTCTCGCTCTGCGTCAAATGCCTGCGTCAATTTACTGTCAAATATACACATATTTCACGCATCACATAAGTCAAAAATTATTTTCGCTTCACGGTTCTCGTTGCCAAAAGAATTGCTGTACGATGTTATCACGGTATTCATGTTCAGTCATATTAATCTTTACTTTTGTTTATTTTGTATTTTTTGTTTGCTTGACAAAGTGCACTAAAACTATTAAAGTATAGGTATTCAAGAGAGTTTATAACCATTGAGTCTCTTAACACAAAACTTGAAACAAGTGCGGAATTATTTACAATATTATCATATGTGTAGAATTAGGAAGATATTAATAATCATGGAAAGTTATTGACAATGGTGGTATATTCAGACACAAGATGCCAATCGATGTCAAACACAAATGTTATTTTAAAGTATTCTATACGTATCTTTTATCCTTAATTCATGAATGCGTTATTAGTTATAAATTATTTATTATTAATTTAATTAGCCCCGAGGAAAACTAAATCAAATCCTCAGTAGACCATTCAATGACCTTTTAAAATCCTTCCTTCCAGCGTAGATTTCAAACTTCCTGAAAAATGAAAGTTTCCTGTCTTTCTTCATTCGTCACCTCCAAACTTTTAAAAGTGGAAATGTATCTATGGTTTCCGGTTCCCGCATTCAGAGGAAATGAGCTTCTCTTTCAGCTATGTTGGGGAAATGCGAATTGTCTTGCTTGCGTGTCTGGCAGCTAAAACAACTTGAAAATGACTTTTGTCTTTAGAGAATATCCTGCAATGCAATGGACCATGTTTGGTGAGGAACTTGAACTAGAGAACTCATCTGTAGGGCCTGATTGATTGTTTTTATTTTCTCTCATGGGCTCCCATGATGCATTGCTTCTTGTGCGCATCTAACTCCAACAGCTGTATTTACTTTTCACCTTATGTGCTCCTGGATTCTGAAGGCGTGGCATTTTCAAGTACAAAGACCTAAGTAAACATTGCATCCACTGTAGCAGGCAGTAATGCATATCAGGAAGATCAATTTGCAGCTAAACATCAAGTAATCTGTTAACATGAGGCATATATCTTTATAGCAATTAACAGTTACAACGTTCTGTTTTCTCCCTAAAGCAAACATGATGTACAGTATGCACCATTTGACATCTTGGTCATAGTGGTCTCACAGAGTTCCCCGTTGATCATTTGCACTATATCACATTTACTTATCTCGCACCTGAATGGGCCTGATACGTTTTACAGAGAAGCAGGTGGCTGTACACGTGAAACTCACAGAGGTTTTGATCAGCTCATAAAGGCACAAATTGAAACAAACAGCAGCTGGTGAGGTGCCGGATGAACAGTGTACTGATTTGTTTTGCTCATTCAAGAACATGCTGCTGGTTCACTGCTGAGAATATTGAAGGGGGAAGACATGTGTATTATTGTGTGATCTTTACTTGGCTAAAATATGAAATACTTCCAGTTCTGTCTTTGACATTTCAGTGCAAAAAAAACATAATAAATGCAATGTTCCAGATGGTGTGGCGACAATTTTTTTTAAAATTTAATTTAAATATAATGAAATGTACATTTTGTCATGTTATTTATGGAATTACAAAAAAGTTTTTAACAGTGTTGCTAAATCAAGCTGTTTGTTACATCATGATGTAAAGAATGCCACTTTGTGAGCACTATTTATTCATATCACATGTTAAGCTAATGTTTTATCATCTCAAAATGTACATTACAGTCTCCAGGCTCATGCCATCCCAGACACATTTCATAAAATATTTATTGCTGTCTGGTCATCTGGGATTCTGGCACTGAGATAAGGGTCGGGTCGAGATTTTTTGGTAGTTTCCAGCACACAGTGAGAGTTTATAAGTATTGTTTGTTTACGTCTGCCATCTGATCTGTTTACGTTTGCACCAGAGCGTCTGGACCCAGAGACGGTGGCCTGTGACCTCAGGCCTAACAAGTGAATCAGAAATACTCAACCTCATGTTGTTACAAATCTGTATACATTTCTCTGTTCTGTTAAACACAAAGAAAGATATTAAGATACATGTTAACAACTAAGATTTCTGGGGCACCATTGACTACCATAGTAGAAAACATTAAAATGGTACTCAAAAGTTCCCCAGAACTGTTTGTTTTCCTAAATTATTCAAAATCTCTCATTTTGTGTTCAACAAATTCTACAATATTATTTTACTATGTTAGTTTTGTTGTTTTTGTGTTCAACGAAACAAAGAAATGTATAGAGGTTTGTAACAACTTGAGTGTGAGTGAATCATGATAGAATTGTCATTTTTGGGTAAACTCCCTTTAATGATTCTCCTTATTTGAGTCTGTTAGTATCCTAGCAGCCATAGCAACACCAAAGCAGTAGACACTTTGGGTAAAAGTGTCCGATAAATTAATACATTATGTTCATCGGGATCATCAAGTTTTGAGCATATTTATCTTAAGACAAAATGCAAATATTGATATTGCAAAACATCAGCAATATCAAACATCACGGCATGCACACAGAGGCAGCAAACAAGCTTGATTTTTCTCCTTATTTGTCTATACGATAAAAAGCCAAATCCGATGACCTTCATACACCAACGTTGCTTTTAATTTGTGCTCCTTGTACAATACGTTCTGTCATCCATATGGCACGAGTCCCTTAGGCCACATTAGTTGGAGGAGATGTGGACAGTGCCAAAGTACAGCAGAGTCTGTTACTTCCAACATGATCTCAATCTCTTCTGCTGCCTCCAGATGGCCTTGAGAAATTGAAAACAAACCAGCCTAAAGGGAGTTGAGAACAACATGTAATAACTGCTGATGAAGGACCATTTACAGGTTATCTTGCCTGTTCGGTTTCTTCTCCTTTAAGGTTATTTGCTTTCTTGTGTATCTGTGCAGCAGTGTGACCGTATAGTTGTGTTTTTGTTTTAATAGGGAGCCCTGTTTACATTTTTAACACTATGCTGTGTGTATTTTTTTGGAGGCTCTATTGACAGAAATGCAATCTAATATTCATAACTATGTCTTCAGAGGTGTATAATGACCTGACTTAATGAAGCGTTATGTTTTTATTACCTTAGAATGAGCTATTCCTATGCACACACACTACGGGTCCCCCTGTTCTACAGTAGCCCTTAACGGACAAACTGCTATACATTACGTCTTTGGTGAAAAACCATATCTCCTTTGGCGAAGTGAAAATGTGACAATATCTTAGCCCTGTATCAGCCACCATAGTGCCTAGAAAGGAGGGGTGAGGGGTGAAGTGAGCCGTTGGTTGCAATTCACAACCTTACTGTTACAGTAGATGTCGCTAAATTTCATACACTGGACCTTTAAATTGGATTGTTAGAGCTAAACATTCATCAGTCCATTTATCAGTTTCTTTTTCAATTTATAGACCCCCAGAATTTCTGAATCCTCTATTTCAGCGAACAGCTTCATCACACCAATTCCTAAGCAACGTTTTGATTTGATTCCCTGAAGCACAACATGAGTGTACACAGCGGAAATGCATTCACGTCTTGACACCCCGGAGGGCAGCAGGGTGCACCATCTAGTCAACACATGGGATAAATCAACCTTGATTTAATTTCAGGGAAAGAAAGATAGGAAGAATTTGAAAGAGAGAAACATCTTACATAGGCTACAGGTAAACCCTTCGGATATAATGAATACACTTTAGACCGCGAACTACCCATGTTGTTTTCGGCCTCTGAACGTGCTTTGTTCCAAATCCTTTACCATGTGTAATTCTGAATCAATGTAGGAAATGAGGTGCACTGTTGGCTTTTCACAGACCTTCTTGTTTTCTTCTGTCTTCTGCATGCTTTATAGAGCTGCTGGGAATTTTAGGGCATGTACCCTGAGCGTCTTTGACCAGTGAGATTACATTTAGTATCCTAGTTTTACGTTAAGTTCAAATTAGGATAAGTGTTGTTAACACAAATTTTATAATCGAAGAAGGTGACTGTTGACATTTAAATGCCTCGGGAGATCGCCTTCTGAAAGAGTTCATTAAGATTTTAATGCTGTTATAATGCATCATTGGGTGTGATGTCTGAAGAAACTCTAGAGTTTGCTAAAACACAATGTTGAACATAAATCTGTTTTTTTGTTTTAACTAAGAACTGTTTACTAGAACTATGCTAAGTTTTAAGTCCGTACCTGCAGATACCAGATGAGCTGTTTGTTGGCAGTCGACCACATGCTTTAGGATCTCTCCAGAGCCGGAAGCTCTCATGATGATTCCTACTAAGCAGTCCATTCAGGCTGATCAGGCAATCCAATGAAGATCCATCAGCATCAGGCTCATTTATGAATCAATATGTTTATTTCATTGTCTTTCATACGGCTTTGTGCTGGTTGTTGATTTATTGAGTTCCTCTGTGAGGGTTCGGGCAAAAATTCCAAATTATCACTTCTCTCTAGAGAAAACTGGAGAATCCTTGAATTACTACAGGCGCATTTGTTTTGTTTGACATGGCTATTGTCCAAAATATATGCATAATTACGTAGCTTCATCAGTATTTTGATATTTGAAATGGGTGCTTTTAAGAAGTTTTGGCAACCATTAGAGTATTTGGCAACCATGCTATTTGATCTATACAGGTTCAGATACTTAGTGATAGTTCACCCAAAAAGCTTTATTAAAAAAAATGTAGTCACACTCTAGTCATTTCACATCTGTATGACTTTCTTTCTTCTGCACAACTCTTCTTTTGTGCTCTGTGGAAAGAAACACAAACAAATGACAAGAGGGTGAGTGAATGATGACAGATTTTTCCATTTTTGGATTACTTTTTCAAATGTCTGAATGACATTGAAGTTGTAAATACATACATCCTCAAAGCACATCGTATTTGGGGTTTATGCAACATAGCTCATTTTGCAATGAGCACATTGTCCAGAATCTAAAGATTTTTATTCTATACATTTAAATTAGTTCCACTGGCTTGGAGAGATCTCTGAATGACAATTGCTTTGGTTACAAAAAAATACATTGTTTTGCTTTTTCTATCAGACATGTCCAAGTACTGAAAGGGGAACAAACGTCACAGCAGCCGATGAAGCCGCAACTGGCCAAAAACATGTCAGCCAAATGTCACCGTGATTTACAGCAATGTTTCTCCTCATGGAGTATTAATAGAGAATTATTACACCTCCGGTACAATAGAAGTGTCAAGTCCTACAATGAAAATGACTAAAGTGTTGGTGCAAATGAGAATAGCTTTGACTTGTTCCTGTGAATACCGCTATGCTGCGTCACTGCAGCAGCATTATCAGTTCGACATTTGAGCTGCATTAATAGACATCATTTGCATTCACTGCCATCATTTCAGAATCTGAGAAAGACAGAAATAAATTTCTCGAGAAATAAAATGTAGAATATTACCTCATCCGGCTGACGAATTCCCCTTTAGGCTTAGAGCATAACGGATCAATTTCAGTTTTTTCTCCAGTTATACTTCAAATACAAAGTTTACAAGAAGCTCAGTTGGTGAATTATCGAGAGACTGTAAATACTTCATTGTGTTTTCAGAAAACAGTAGCTGGAGTTCTTACCTCAGGGGAGATGCAATTTATAACCTAGAGGGGTATTTTTAGACTAATAGTTTCCTGATGGTAGATTTTAATAGCTTCCTTCTCACCAGAAGACAGCCTGAGGATCTGGAATAAAATGGGCAGAATATTCAATAAATGACACAATTACAGCACAGTTGTGGTCCTGTAGACCTGGTTAGTCTTAATGCATTTTCAGAATGAACCATAGACATTTAATGTAATTACCATAGTAATAACTACTTTAAGATTTCAATAGAAGTGGATAAATTGAGTCCTTTGTATACTTTGTATTAGCAATATCGTACCATTGCTCTTTTATGACATATCGCTTATTGCTCCCTGAACCCTTTGTAAGTCGCTTTGGATAAAAGCGTCTGCTAAATGACTAAATGTAAATGTAAATGTGAATCATCTAAAGATGATCAGACGAAGATAAGTTATAATGTTACAAGTCGTGAGTTAATTTATATTGGAAATATAATCACTCCTGCAACATATCAAACCATCAAAAAGTTTATATTAAATTTACAATTTAGATTGTGTTTAGAAACTTAGATTCAATGTATGAACAGTCTGTTCTCAGAGAAGCACATCAAATATTAGCTGATCCACATCATGTATTGCATACTGAGTACGAATTATAACCTTCTGAAAGAAGATACAGACTCCCAATCTGTAGGTTTAATCGTTTTAAGAAGTATTTTATACCCATTTCAAACAAAATGTTAAATGATGAATGAGTGTTGCTATTTCTTTATTTGTATTTTGTATTGATGAATGTTAACACCTTGAGTCGAACTCAAATTTCCCTCCTGGGGGACAATAAAGTGTATTTCATTCATTTCAAATAAGAGTGTTTTGAACAACAAAAATGAAATGTTTTGCTCTGGCCATTTTGTATTCTCTATTCAGCATAGTATATTGAAAACCATATAAATAATATCATTACATATATTATATGACCTTTGCTTTTCTTGAAGGTTCTTGTTCAGCTTCCTTCAAAAGGTTTGCAAGGTGCCTTAATATATAGCTTTGGCCCCTAACGTCATGGCAGTGACTTATGTTCCTGCGAATCATAGCTAATACTTTAATATAGATATCTTGTGTTTCTATGTGATCGCTCAAACAGCTTTATTTGCATTAAGATCTCTTTCATCCCCATATTTATTTTCAGACATGAAAATGGGCATGATCATGTCAGATGCAAATATGTTTTCCCATGGACTCCACGGATTGAAACAAATGTTGCTGTCATGGGAGTTGTAATGAGTCTACAATGAAAAAGTAAAAAAGCACCTGTCAGTATGTTTTGTGACAAATCTAAAAAATGTACTTCTGTCTTTCCTTAGCTGTTGGTTGGTTATCTGAAACCCCAACACCTCATCTTATCTCAAAAACCTTTTAAAAGACAAACAAATGTTTTGGAATGGGAAATTGATTTAAAGGCCATCGTTCCGTCTCTTGACAATGGATAAGTACATGAGCCATTACCAATTTATACCTGACATATTAGTCTAGTCTTCCAAGAAATACGACTTGCAATAATTGCATTTTTAAGAATTGTTGCATATTCACATGATGTGTAATGAAAGGTTTCATAGGTCACTGAATGTTAAAGTGATATCAACAGAAAATGTTTGCAACATTACACCACACCGACACATCATGGTCCATCAAATGCAAATCTCCTATATAACTTACACTTTTTTCAGTGTATCAACAATAAAGATTTAGTTAATTTCATGACACTTACTAATTTTAGTTTGTACTACTATAGTTTTAAGAGGTGGCTAATTCATACAATCTCATTCATAAATGTTTGTATGACTGGCGGTTAAGTTTAGAGGTGGGCCTCCAGTTTAGCTTATTTTCTACTAATCGTTTCTGAATTGTATGAATTCATGCAAATTTGCCATTTTGTAAAATAGTTACAAATTATCCAACTCAGCCTTCAGTATAACGTTATTATTGCATGGCACGGCACAGAGGTTTAGAATGACATTAGTGCGAGTAAATAATGACAGCATTGAGTTTCTTATTTCTTTAAAAGCTTGGGCTGAGGTTACCCAGAAAGTCATCCAGAGAGCACTTGACTGCATTTACTTTGTAAAACACATCTTCCCCTTTTAAAATAACCATCCGGATGTCTCCAAGTTTCAAAATGAGATTTTATAAAGCACCTCATAGGTCTTGTTTGATCTTAAGCAATAAAGCACAAAAATATTATTAACATATTTATACTGCAAAATTCCTTTCAACCAAGATTAAAAGCAAAAAGTCTGCCATTGAGATTTTTTGTATAAAAAGATAAGTAAACTTTACATTTAACTTATTCTTCCTTCATATCTGTGAAACATTTAATCAGTCAAGATCTCACAGGGACGAACAGTCACAATTCTTGAAATCCCCACCGTGGTCTTTAACACTACTCACGGGGCTTAATTATTAAGACCTCTATTGAACAAAGGGATCTTCGACCCTCCAGTAAATAACCTCGACATCTTCTCTTCTCTGCTTCGATTTCTTTAGCAGGTATGAGAGAGTCAGCATGAATGGGGGAGAATTTTATAAAAACCTGCCCTTTTCTCATCATGGTTATGACACACACAACACTACAATAATCAAACATGGTTTCTCCCTAAAGCTAACCGCCCTCTTCCTTGCTCTGTGTGCCCTCACTCACTCTTTCTCTCTCTGTGCGTTTGTTTACGTGTCTCTCCTGTGCATGTTTCCCTTGATTTTCCTTCCTGTTTTTTTCTTTGTTGACTCCATCAATTATGCAGGAGCATGTGTCAGAGGGTGCATACCAAATGTGAATGGTGTCATCCACGTTGTCGGAATGCCACACACACTTCATCATGCTGAGCATACATAAATAAAGTCAGAGTCGGATAAGAATGCTTTTTTACATATTTCCAGTGCTCGAAGTTTTGATAAAAAGGATAAAAATGTTGTTAATTTGTATACCTTAATATAAAGTGTAACCTTACTTACATATGCATTCAATTATTCATATGGGATTCCATGTTCTACATCGACATTTCCCTAGAAATATATTTTATTACAATTTAAATTATGCTCAAAGGACAAAATACGAAGGCACAGAAATATCTCAAATCTGGGTGTAATGGAGTATGTGTACGTGTTGGAGGTGTGGGAATTACTGTAAAAAAATATTTTTGCTTCAACTTAATTTACAAAAGAGAGTACATTCCAACCTACTTAGTCTCATTTACTTGAGATAAATGTAATCCTCTTAGTGAAGCAAATGAGCTTATTAGCCTGTCAGAGGAAGACTACTCAGATGCTGGGTCACTTGGGTCTAACTTTGGTTTACTTTTTTCCTCACATGTATTTTTCATGAATACATCATTCCTGAGGTCTTTGTCCTTTGGGTAGAAAAATGATTATGGATCTGTTATTTATTCATTCAAAACGATGTATGATTTCAGTGCAAAAGTCAGGGGCATTTTAAGTAGTGCACGGTTGGTTAGAATAATTTTTTTATTTAACGTGCTGTCTAAAATTGGAATAAACAGACGTGGAGGTTATTTAGACTATCTAATAATTATTTCGTTTCGATTTATAATGAATTATGCCTCTTAAATGTTCAAACACTTTTACAGTATAAAATGTGTTAGACTATTCACATATTTTCCTATTAGCAAGAAACCCTTATCTAACGTGCTACAAGAAACATATTTGTTTCCTAACATGTGTAATGTGTTTAGAAACCTTGGGGGACATAGAATGGAAAAACATGATATTTTCTTTCAGTCATTCGAGGGAACTTAAGCTCTCAGCCTTGAAAACATTTTCTTCATTTTTTGGACGTGATAGCTGCGGTATTATAGCTGGTCAGTGTGCTCAGGGGTAGATTGGATGAAATCTGTTAGAAGTGTCCCGGGGATCATACCGAAATAGAAAGAAGCATGAGTCTGCCTATCACACAATTAGATGTGAGTGCAGGTATCAGGGTCAGAAACATGACAATGTGAAAAAGTCATGGATCCAAAAATGATCTGTTATTACTTACACCAATCCTGTATACTGTTATTTCTTATGTAAAAAAGCACTATAAAAACATTATAAAGGTAGTCTATGCCTCACCTTACTTCACCGGTACATCCCCGTCTGATCTCGACCTTCAACTTAATCATTAAAATGACAAAATGTTAAACTATGGCATCAGACGAGCTGCGTATGGAGCACATATGACATGTGACATTGTCCCTTTAGGACTTTGAGAGATGATAATCTGTCATGGTAAGGCAAGAACTGTGTAACATTTTTTTAACGTGTAGGTATGGGTCTGGAATGTAAGAGCAGAACTACTTGCATATTGGTTGTATATTAGTCTATTTAGTCTAACGCCTTCTTCTACATCCTTTAATCCTAAACATAAAAACTACTCGATAACCAGTAAAAATAGTTTATTGAGGCAAAAGTCGTTGTTAATAGTTAGATAATAGTGAGAATTGGTCCCTATTCTAAAGTGTGACGAAAGTAAGGAATTTAGATGAGATCTCATTGCTAAGTATAGGCTGTTTTTGTTATCATTGATATTTTGCCTGGATTCGTTTTAAAAATGTCTTTTACATCTCATACAAACTGTGTTATCTTGGCCTCAGATTACGCTTGTTGCAAACTTGTCTGTAAAACAATCAGATTTCAATGGCCTTGGCAATCTCATAGTGCCTTTCTCGGATTGATTTCAAGATGTTTCTGCATGATATGGTTTATCTCAATTCATACCTTTTCATGCAGAAATTGCTAAAATATGACTATTTTAAAATAATTAAATTTTGTTTGAGAACAAGCCCTCGTATTTTACCTTGGGTCATTTTTATCTTACATCTGCGCTGTCAAAGCAAATATAAAATATAACCCTTGAGAGAAGAAAGTGATGGTATCTCATTCCATATACGGCTTTCTGTCAGCTACGTTTGGAAACATTTGCCAAAGTCTGAACTACCCTGTGTTTGTTTCATTTACTGGTGATTTGCAGTAATATGAACACTGGCCTGAAAATCTCTTTCCTTTTGAATTGAGGCCTGTCTTAAGTGTATGTATCTGACCCTGGGGCTATCTTGTCATGTTTTCTATGTTTATAGATAGTCTGTTTACTGTCTTATTGTTAGTCTTGATTTGAACAGTGTTGCTTAAGAAAACAAATACTCAGAAAGAATGCATCTCTTCATGCATTCCAGAATTAGGGCCTTCTGCCATAATATCATTAGTTATTTACATTTACATTAAGTCATTTAGCAGACACTTTTATCCAAAGTGGCTTACAAATGAGGTAAGCAATTTGGACAACATAAGGACAACAAAAAGCATCAGTGCCGTAAAACTGGTTACATATAGCCTACCACAGTATACAAAGCTAATGTTATTTTCTAAAGAGTAGAAAGAGTAGAAAAGATATAGAAGTCAGTTCTAATCGTTCATGTGCTGACGGAAGAGATGTGTTTTCAGCCGATTCTTAAAGATGGCTACAGAATCTGCTGATCTTGTAGCAGCGGGCAGATCATTACACAAATGTGGAGCAGATCAAGAGCAGGTACCTAAGTCTGTATTAGCGAGTGAAGATATGGGGGTGCCGAAACCAGCGGTGGTCTTGTAAATACATGCTATAGATCAATAGTATGATAATGGTGAAATAAATAAATCTCACAAAACAAAAGGAAATTCTGCGATTCACATTGCTCTAAACTTTAAATTTACATATAAAAATTACCAAATCTTTTGTGTTCCAAGTCTTTCTAAGCCATGCAGTGAAATAAAAAAACACTTAAAAGAACAGATTTTTTTACACAAATGTATTTTATGTTACTTTTACATGTTGTAGTAAATCAATCAGCCCAATGTTACTCTATATCTTAATAAAAATGTATAATAATTACACTGGTGATGCATTTCCTCAATTTATAAGTCTAAATATAGCCCACAATCAGCACAATTTGAGTCTAAATTCTCAGGCCTATGTTCTCCATTAGACAAAATGGAGAGCCCATCTGTACGCCTGCATTAGCTTTCATTTCAAGGACAGAACTGCATTTCGATAGTGTGACCTGCAAATTGCTCTCTCTCGCTTTCTTTGTCTTCTCTCTCTCTCCCTCACTCTCTCTTGATCTCACCGTGTACCTGTGTACACATCTGTTTGTGTGAAGGTAAATTCAAAGTCAGTCTCCAGTTCACTGTCTTTAATTTCAGTCTATTTGGTTTATTATTCGTGAATAAACAACATTTGAATAAAGGAAGATGTGCCGCAAAGCTGTAACAGACAAGGAATTCCTTATTCATCCTTACTTGATTTTTGGGTGGCGAGGTTCAATTTACACCAGCATTATATTTGATCTAATGTGTAATCTTTCTGGTGTCATCTTACAAGGTCAAGTTTTTTTGGTAGAAAATCAACAACAGCTCATTTTTTGTCAACACAAAATGTTTACTTCCCGCAAGATATTTTTGCCTTTTTCATGTTAATGTTAAAAACATCTCTTTGACTTTGGATCTCCTGACTAGAATGTACTTTGAATAGATTTTTATTCGGGACACACCATATATTGTAAAACTACAAATCTGAATTTTTATGTCATAAATTTAGTTTTTAACTAAGTGGGTTTATGATGTAAAAATCAAACTATGGTTACGTTGTGCAAGGGGTATTAATAAAAAATGACTTTACTGTTCAATGCTACTAGAAATCACCCAGCGGATAGTGAAGAAGCAGTATAAAACGTTTCCAGGACCAGTGGTTATGATTTAGTAATATCATTCACATAGTTATATCAACTATTTTACATAGAATAAAAATGTATGCCCAATCCTTGTATGAAGATTTTAAAGGATCACCCCTAATACAAAATACCCCTTCAACAAGCAGACATGTGGGAACATTCTCTTTAAAGTTTCTAGAGTCTAGTATCCTCCCACTGCTTCTGAGAGCTCTCTTGTAAATAAACGGTGAAACCAGAAGAATGCGTCTCCAATAGGGTCAGCCGTGTCTTGATATTTTCTATAGAAGTACCCGGACTGCTTTTGAAGCTAAAAACAGTGATTACCTGCAGTGACTTCAGTCTGAGCCCTTCTTTGATGGAGAAATGAGCTTGTGTATGTTTTGGTATGTACTGTTATTATGTAACCTACAAGACTTACTGAGGTCCAATAACCTTTATGTGCACATGTTCAGTCCCATCGTATTGCATTACTACAGCAAGTGTCTTGCGGGTAATCTGTGCATGCAATTTAAATTGCGAACCACCTTCAAAAGTTACGTGACTCTGGCATTGAACACCGGGAGCCATTTTGATTTGATTTGATTCAATTTATTGTCATTACACACATACAAGTACAGTGCAACGAAATGTATTCCATTGGTGAGTACTGAGGTGTAATTTACAGTCCTTCTTTTTCACTGTGAAATGAATTCTTTGAACCTACTCGGTAGTGTTATCTGTATCTATATATGTACATGATTCCAAATAAGTTTAGCATTTACCTCCACTATGCATGTTACCGAAGAAACAGCAAACCAATACTATGGATCATTCTATTCACCATTCAACAGAACACTATTTGCTTTCGATCAAATGTGCAATGGCTGCGATGATGCTTTCAAACATGTGCAAGCATTTCACTCTTGTATTTACCAAAGGAAACAAACTGTTTCCTTGCAATGGCCCCATGGGATTTCATGGTGTAAATCACTCCATGCCACTCATGTTAGCAAGCTTTGCAGAGCTCTCGTATCTCACCATCATTCCTTTGCTTGGATATCATGAGCCTCAGTGAGAGCATTCCACTGTTGGAGGTTTTAGGATCACAGCAAAATGTGATCTATAATGACGATCTGTGATCTTCTTCAACACTTTTACGGTTGGATCCCTGGAAGAATAGGATTTATAGCGTTATCTACACACAAGGACTCTTGGCAACTGTGTTAGAATATGGTTTAAAGAACAGATATTTAGGGGCTTTTCATTCTGGATGATTAAAAACACATGATCTGACATTGACAAATGTGCATGTGTGTGAATACTTTATTTTAATTTTCCTAATTGTATTTATTATTTTATATAATTGTTTATGTCCTTTTTGGTTTCCTTAGAAGCCTCTTGGCTTTCAGAGATTCTCTTGACCCTGCTTTGCAGTGTGTATCCACTGAGAAAGGCTGACGCATATCATGACACTGGCTTTCATTTGATGGAGTGTAATATAGTGTGGTTGGTGTTTGGCGCATACTAATAAGTCATTTTGAGACATACTCCAAATCTGAACCGCTTCCTAAAAAAAAGTGTATTGCAATAAGTGACTTATAAGCCTTAAAATGTAATTATGCGATAAGTCAAATCAAATTTTGATTTCAACCATTCATTTGTAGACAAAATTAAAAATGTTTATACATTATATTTATTATAATTTTTTACATTTCTCGGGTAGGGTTTTTTAATGCTAGGTCAATATTTAGGTAACATTTATTTGTATTAGTATAATTATTTAAATGTGCACACTACTATACACATATAGTCTTGTGAATATGTGAATATAAAGGTAAAACTTGACAAATTTCAAGGCTGCGCCGGGCTCGGCATCTGAGGAACCTTCTATTTGCAATAGCGCACACGGACCCCTAGTGGATGTCAGTGGGAAGTTTTGATGGAGATCCATTGAGAAGATGTATAAGTGGGTGATATTGTGACGCGGTCCATTCAGTCCGAGCTGAGTGAAAGAAAAGGAGGGTTCTCCAGCTTTAGGAGTCTCCTTTACGCACAGACTGACAGCAAATAGGAAGCTAAAATGTATACAATTGTAAGTAGCCTCCTTGGCAATTCATGTTATTATAAACGATTTAATATTATTATCTTAAATTGATAATTGAATCTTTTTGCAAATTGCAGTCTTTTAATAATCGCATATGTGTTGTTTAATTTATACTTTAAACCATTTATTTGGTCATCACTTCTTGCAAAATGTGAATTGTATGTATTACACTAAAATAACCTTCATATGCCTTTAGGTTATATGAAAGGTTGGAAGGAACAGCATGCAGTAAGTGTTTTTACCTGGGTCTCCAAATACGTCCGGTGACACCTGTTAAGTTGAAAGCTGGTTATGCGTAAAGAAAGCAGATCGAATAATACATTTGTTAAGTAGTCGTGTGCTTTTGGCACCATGGAGGCCATTCCCATGGAACAAGACTTTTGGTCCTTGAACGAGTCCTTAAAAAACTCTGTCGAAAACAGCACTTACGGTGCGAACCAGACGGCGAATCCCCTGAAGAGAAATGAAGAGGTGGCCAAAGTGGAAGTAACCGTGCTGGCGCTGGTGCTGTTCCTGGCGCTCGCCGGGAACTTGTGCGTCCTCATTGCTATCCACACAACCAAGCACAGTCAATCCCGCATGTATTACTTCATGAAGCATCTCAGCATCGCAGACCTCGTGGTTGCCGTCTTCCAGGTTCTCCCTCAGCTCATCTGGGACATCACTTTTCGGTTTTATGGACCAGACGTCCTTTGCCGACTGGTGAAATATCTGCAAACCGTGGGGATGTTCGCATCCACCTACATGTTGGTACTGATGTCAATAGACAGATGCATGGCGATCTGTCAGCCCCTTCGTTCCTTACACAGACGAAAGGACCGTTGTTATGTGATTCTTTCGTGGGCATTAAGCTTACTTTTCAGTTTCCCGCAAGTTTATATATTCTCCTTACGGGAAATGGGTGATGGAGTATACGACTGCTGGGGAGATTTCGTGCAGCCTTGGGGAGCCAAAGCCTACATTACGTGGATTACTCTAACGATATATATCATTCCGGTGGCCACCCTGAGTGTCTGCTACGGTCTGATAAGCTTTAAAATATGGCAAAACTTTAAAAGGAAAACTAGGAGGGGTCAGTGTATCACTCTCACACCTACTGCATCCAAATGCCACGCGGTCGCGCGCGTCAGCAGCGTCAAGCTCATTTCCAAAGCCAAGATCACCACGGTTAAAATGACTTTTGTTATTGTCGTGGCTTACATAGTGTGCTGGACACCGTTTTTCTCCGTGCAGATGTGGTCTGTTTGGGATCCAGAAGCACCGAGAGAAGGTAAGTTTCTTGTCAAGGTCTGACTATTTTAGCCTTTGCGCATAAGCTGTAGCGCACTAACGAATAGATGTATAGATGCTGGCTATTAAATATGGATTAGTCAAACTTGGGGCGTCAATATATCACGTTTTTGAAAAAAAATTGATGGAAAGAAAGTTATGAAGTCCATTGTAATTGTTAATTCTTCTGCGAGGTGAAATACAGGACACCAGTTTATGCCATTAATCTTACAAATGTCTTGTCAACCGTGCGTTTATGTACCCTAAATGTCCCCAGTACTAAACGATTTGACACAGGATTAGATGTAGGCTAATATGAAGGGTTTGGTTCCAAAAATCATGTTTTTTATTGTGTTATTTAGCATTATTTCGTTATTATGGCTGAAATCAAAACCAACAAACTGCAGTTTGATTAATATTAATTGGAATGCACAGTCAAAAACATGAGTTATTTCGTTTTGGAACCAATATCTTCATATACAGTTACAGCTTCCAAATAATTATTGTTTGTAATACATTTTCAGGTTGTTAAGTCATTTTGGAGGCGGCTATCATGTGTCAAGCATCAAGCATCTTTTTAAGTCTTATACACTGTACCACCAGACTGATACAAAAAGTACCATTTTGTCTGTTAGCCTATAAAAGTAGCCTATGTTGATAAAATACAGATTTTTATTGGCACTTAGGAGTTGGTGTTCCATGAAAAACCTATTACATCCATGCTATTGCACAAAACACTTTTTGGAGTGTTAAAAGGTACTTTCCACAAAAATGTAATCTTTCTGTAAAAGTAACTTTTTGATGATAGTAGGCCATACAGGATATGATGGATGTAGGGCCTATAGCAGACATATTTAAAAAAGTAGCCCCCTTGGTTTTGTAAATCTAAATGTTTGATGGATCCAATAAAAATGAACGCTACGGAAAAACAAAGAAGGTGGTTTTGATCTAAAGCAAACAAGAGGATAAATAGACCACTTTTGTGTGATGGGTATACAGCAGTTCACTGTAACAGTGAAGTCTGATCAGCCTCGGGGAGACATTATTATTCAGCAGGACCGTACGAGAAATCACCCCATCCAAACAAACCCAATGCAATGGACACGGATAATAATAGCTACATATTACGTATAAGATCAGATAATGTTCTTGAGCAATTGATTTACCTGCATAGGTAATACATATACATATATATATATAAAATATATATATGTATATGTGTTTTTTTTATATACATATAAAAAAACATACAATAGCATGTTTTTTTTGTGTAAGTTAGCTGTATTTTTGTTTTATTATGTCTTAAATCGAAACAAGCCAACTGCTGTTTGATTGATATTAATTGGAACGCACAATAAAAAACAGATGAAGAGTTTGGTTCCAAAATGAGATAACTCATCAGAACTCATGAGAATTTTTTTTTTTTATTGTGCGTTCCAATTAATATCAATCAAACAGCAGTTGGCTTGTTTCGATTTAAGACATAATAAAACAAAAATACAGCTAACTTACACAAAAAAAACATGATAACATAATACAAAACACGATGGAGTTATCTCATTTTGGAGCCAAACTCTCCAGATGTTTTGGTAAGCTTAAAGTTGGATTCAACAAGTTTATATGCAAAATGTCTTATTAATTAATGTCTTATATTAATTGAATGATCAGTATACTTATTGTTTCAGGATTCATTGATTTCACTAGGAAAAAAATCCAACACAGTATATGAAGGTCACTTGACACTGGTGTACAGTAGGCTATCTAATAACAATGACATGACCATAATGGAATGACTCTACCATGACATTTCCCAAAATGTGTGAAATTAAAGCAGTGTTTTAGAGCCTAGACCATTGTTGGCAGAAAAAGACAATATAAAATGAAATAAAAAGTTAAAACACTTCCAATTGAATTTACACATCGGTCCTTTCTGTTTGGCAGTATAATTGTCTGTTTGACCAATAGAGAATTTTTTTATATCCGTGATATCTTTCTGGAATTACAATATAAAACAGCCACTTTTCCACTTTTTTTAACAATAAAAATCTTTTGAGAAAATGTTTTGGATTTTCAGGAATAAACATGTAAAGTATTGTAATACTCACTGACCCGGCGCTCCTAAAATGGTTAACATAAAGAAATGGTTTTGAGTTTTGAGGACTGTCCTCCATATTTATCTTTATAGGCAACTCTCATTTAATCCAATAAAAATGGAATGTGGTATTCTGGTTAGACACCATTGCTACCAAGTTGTGGTTTGTTATATTATTTTACATCCATATTACATTTATTTACTTGCTAGACACTTTCCAATTTACAGTTTAAGTTATATTCTTACCAGTTTGTGTTCTACTTATATCATATTCTTCTAGAGGAGCTTCACTTTCATGTCCTCTTTAACTGTAAATCTTACTTAAGGGTCTGTACTGCATCAGAAGCACTTTGTTTTTGTTTTTTGCCTCCTAAACACTCGACAGGCTACCCAGAAACAGCCTTATTATAAAGAACATTACGGTCGTCCTTTCAATTTCCATTAATCAAATTGCTGACGTTCCAGAGCAGTCAGAGATGTTCTTGTGTCAGAGATGTTCTTGTGTTCTGTGTGGTCAGCACAAACAGGAGGCAGCTAAATAAAACAATATATATGATTCAAAGCTCCATCTAGGCTTATTGCTTACTGGATCATTTGAAAACCCAATCTCTTTCCTGTGTTAAGCTAAAAAGGCAAAGCCGGCCTTTTGTTTTTATATTTTTTTTTATCTGACCAAAAAAGGAAAAACATGAAATTAAAGAATAATTAAAAAAAGAAAGAAATTTTTGATTGTATATTTTGATTATATATTTTATATATTAGATTATATTATTTTGACCACTATAATCGTACAGTGAAAATCAGATATTTTTCTGTCTTTCTTCAAAGCTTCATTAGCAGATTGTTTTATTTATTGCACATAACATTCTTCTCATGTAATTGCTCACTTTGTAAATCCAGTGGTGTCGCACAAGCTGTAGCTGTTCTTCCACATATTTTTAATGCTAGTCGCCACCAGTTTAACCAGCTTAACCAAAACTTTCCTGGTGAACCAGAGAAAGCCTTCTGCCTTTTTAAGTTAATCTTTAGAAAACTGAGAAAAAGACTGGTCCACCAGTTAGACTTTTCGTGTCAAACACTGCTCCTGGAGGGCCACCGGCCAGCATTGCGTCATTCCAACCCACATTTCTTTAAAAAATGCACCACTGTGTAATTTCAGCAAGGTTTAAAAAGAGATCCAATATGTCTTTTATCAGATTCCCTCCATCATCCTTTGAGTGAAGATTGTGCATGGTCTCTTAGACCAAACACATTTGTATTACAATATACATGTCGCATTTAAAGTAAAGTCCTTCTCCACTCTGCTCACAACCAAAATTCTGATCAGACCTATGATTGCAGTCGACTACTGGGTTATCATTTCCTCTTTGCACACAAACAATTTTGTTTAGTCTGCCCAAGTTGACAGACGTTGCACAACCATGCC
Source organism: Barbatula barbatula (assembly GCF_947034865.1). Taxonomy (NCBI): domain Eukaryota; kingdom Metazoa; phylum Chordata; class Actinopteri; order Cypriniformes; family Nemacheilidae; genus Barbatula; species Barbatula barbatula. Next base: position 19,613,660 of record NC_136770.1, read on the forward strand.
AGTATCTTGCAATTTTATTCATATTTTTTGGTTTGTTGATGACTTGTTTTGGGCTTATTGTGTGTTTTGAATTATAGATTTGCGATATTGTTTGCCTCAAATGTAAATATGGTAAATCTCTGCACATGGATAATATGTTTTTTCATTGCTAGGTTCAGCACAAAGCATAACTGAAAATGTAATTTAGCATAAGACGTGAAGTACCGTGCGTTATAAAAACATACAGTATAAACAACTTATCTGTCTTTTGTCATATCGACGCCTGGAATTGTAAGGTTCAATTGAAGGTTTTATCAAAATCAAGTTATTCACAAATTCTTATGTCCATGATTTGATGTTTTTTTTCTAACATTGTGTACATTTTGGGACTTTTTAGAAAACAAAAGGTTTTATCTACATAGTCAAATGGAATGCAGATAGAACCCTATAATACCAAGGATTCGTCATTATTATTAACCCTTTATTTTTGTTTTATAGCTTGAGGCTGTATACTCCTGTCTGTCTGTCTAATTCATAAATGTAGTAGAGACCTATATTTAGCTTTAGATGTCTAGCACCAATATATTTTCAATGTCACACCATTTATGGATATACCCACAAGTCTAAATGTAGACGTCGTTTCCAAACTGCATTTTAAAGATAAACGACAGTAAATAATGTTTTTCTAAGCAACAATGCAATTTTACAAACTTGACAAAGGTTTTCTTGAGACTTTTATCCCTGATTTCTGAGACCTGACTGGCTGGGGATGTAAAGTTACAGTAACGTTAATTTGTTTATCAAGTCTTAACTCCCTTGAACCCATCATGCCCTTTCTGCTTCCCTTTCCCTGCTTTGCACAAACAAATTCTGATGTCCGTACGCAAAGGAGCTATTAATGATCCAGTCAAAATAAGATGATCGGTATTATTTAGAAATCTACTTTAGTTTCGTCATGTTTTCACAGCCTAGTTCTGTCGTGTGTCGTCACCCTTGAGTTCCCTTTTTGCCGCTATTATCAACGTAAATGATTCCACTGACAAATGATGTAAATTATTAAAACTTAAACTTAAAATTCATACTGGGGCATAGAAGATTTATACTGAGGCACGTGTCTCAGTAAAAGGGGTCTTGCGACGCCCCTGATGGCCCCCAATGAAATCCTGTTTCAACTTTCCCAGATTTAAGTCACTATAATTTGAGGGATTAGTATTTTTTCTGTGAGGTGAAATACAGGACACCGGCCTATGCCAGTAATCTTAAAAATGTCTTGTCAAATTTGAGTTCTGCAACCGTGCGTAAATGTCAATACCATATGGCATAATACAGGACTGTCTGGAGTTAATATATAGTTACAGTTTATTCATCCTTGTATTTGTGTAAAATATCTTTTAATCTATATTTCGTATTTTGCTAGTTCAAAATCTGTTTTTTCTTTTTCTTTATAGCTATGCCCTTTATCATCTCCATGTTACTGGCCAGTCTAAACAGTTGCTGTAACCCTTGGATCTACATGTTTTTCGCTGGACATCTATTCCATGACCTAAAGCAGAATCTGTTCTGCTGCTCCACGTTCTATCTGAAGTCCTCTCAAAGCCGGTATGATCCAGAGCACGAGTCCCGTAAGAGCAACTCCTCAACCTACGTGATCAAAAGTACCAGCAGCCAAAGAAGCATTACCCAGACGTCTGTCACATAAGCCAGATATACCTCTGAACCATTTCTGAGACTTCTGCAAATCAGGTAAAGGAATCCGAAAATAGAAACTGACAAGAGGAGACTTTAATGGAAGCTGCATTTCACAATCCATTTGCTTCAGTTGTTGTGTATACTTTTGGGAATTATCTCACCTAAAGGGACAAACTCTTCAAGAGTAAACACTTCCACATCTTTATGCATTGTCCTTTTAGACATTACACCAGGACATTTGTGCGATATAAACGATACATCCGACATATTGTGCGATATATGGGAAAAAGTCCACATATATTTTGAGGTAAACCTGAAATTGTATAACTGGAACATATTCCAGCGCTCTGGTTTGTATTACAGAAGTCGCCTGGAGAAGTCTGATTCTCTCTCCAGCGGTTTACAGTACATAACTGAAGAGTGCAGGGCAGGGTACTTCACAGGCCCTGGGAAAACAATTTTGGGTAGAGAACCTTTGCGGCAGACCCCCACTTCATCACAGGGCATGAGACAATGTTCCCAGTTCCCAATGTTCCCAGTTTCCTCCGGCGATGGCTCTGCGGCAGGATCATATTAATGTATAATGTTACTGGGAACGGTTGGTCAGTGTGCAAAACAATGCTCATGTGGATTTAAAACAAGGACATTGGATAAAAACAAGATGTGAATGACGCTGCAGAAGTTTCACATTATCTTCTGTTCTGTATAATCTCAGAGTTGCTTTGCATTTTTTTTTCTTTGCAATATTTTAAGCCTTGACATTCATGTCAATGCTGTTCTTTCATATTTTACTCACACACACTTTCCTGTCAAGGTCCACAGCTATTTGCACAAATGGATTTCCGCAGTGTTGTAACCAAATAGTGTACGACAACCCCCCAATGCTGGTTTATAGAGGTTAGGAACTGGTTTTTTTCTCATTTCTCAATTGGTTTTGTTAAAGAGACGGTGTGTAATCAATACGATTCAAATGTTTATTCCAGTTAACATTTATATTTTTTTCTTATGTTGCTCTAAAAACTTTTGTTGTCAAACTTAATGATATATTCTAAAGGAAAAATGTTTGTTCACTAGAGAGGACAAATACATTTCGTAAAGATGTTTAATATCTCTGCAAATATAAAATATAACAAAATAAAGCCATCATTATAAGCTGAAGATATTTATTTTACAATATTTAAGGGTTAATTTCAATATATAAAGGAAGCTACTGAGTTTTGTCAAATATACTGCCTATTTCATTTAATACTGTATGTGTAGCTGTAGGTTTTATTTATTGAAATAAATTGTATGTGTTAATGTGTCTTGAGTAAATGTTTTGATAAGTGAAGATTAATAAGGCATGTTTGTCCAACCTAAATATTAATCTTTTAGCTAGTTGTTCAAATCAAATAAATGAAACTGAGTCTCATGGCAACTTAAGAAATGTTAAATACTTAAATAATGAGACTTGTACTTGTTGTCATTATGCCAAAAAAGTTATTTTTAAGTCATTTTTTTATTTACAAACATAAAAACATACACATGCATGTTTATATATTTATGAAATATTTAGATGTATTTATATTTACAAAAATTGTAATTATATTACAATTGTAATTTATTTCTGAAATATATGTTTGTATGTGTATGTGTTTATGAATACAAAAAAATATTCACAGTACACACAGACATATATTATGTATACAAACGTTTATTCTGTATGCAATTAATCGTTTGACAGCCCTCATTTTTTATTGATACTTTCTAGCCAGATTTGTTTTTTCTTCATCTCACATATATTTATAGATAATATATTACATTTTATATATTTATGTATCAGGAATTATTAGCTAAAAGTAAACCATGTGACCTTTTAAAACAAAAACAAATTAGTCAGAAAATATAACACTGAAAAATATAAGACATTGCCAAACCATTCATGTTTAAAATTCTGTTTAATTAGCAGTTGTACACAATATATTTGACAAAATATATTGCCATGATAAAAATATCACACCTGAAACATCCCTTTTAAAATCTGACAAAAGAGAGAATCCCTATGATTTCTGATAATAAGACTTATTCTCCATTCGCAGCGAGAATGTCATTCCATCAGATGCATCTCTCTGAACTCCTCAATTGCTCCCAAAGTCCGTTACTGAGAAAAAATATTGAAGTTTGACCATGCATATCGACAGGGGGCAGTATACATTTCATAATGACTCATCTTCCCCAGAGTCCTTCTAGCTGTTTTGATGGACTTGAAAACCTAACCACCTTAACCACAACTAAATCTTCGTAAAATAAAGCATTTTTCTCCAAGGGCAAAACGAGTAAACATTGACATCGCTCTCATAAATCTAAACCTCTTTGCGTAACGCCACCCGAACGCTGCTGAAAATCTTCCCTAGTGCTTCGAACAAGGGATCGCAGAAGGTGTGGATGCAGAGAGAGTAAATTCGGCTTAGGCATTGGGTCTCGATCAGATAGCTCTTGATGCAGGGCATGACAGCCCAAATGTGGCAGAAGGAAATGCAGGCAAAACAAAAGCCCCACAGCAGCGCCACTGGGATGCCGAAGACAGCTGATAGTATGCGATAGCACCAGTACTTGGAGACGGTGAAGGTAGTGTAGCTGACCTTCCAGACTCCATCAATACTGTGGGTGCCATCCGGCTCCGCTATCACATCCTCAAAATCAACCTTGAATTGAGAAAGCAGAGAAAACAAATAAAAATTCGGTCATCATGTATTCACCGTCACGTCATTTCGAATCTGTGTGACTTTTTGGTCACACTTTAGTATAGGGGCAATTCTTGCCAATAACAACCATTAACTACGACCGTTTCCCCAATAAACTCTTAATTTGTTGCTTATTAATAGTTAGTAAGGAAGTTGTTGTGTTTAGTTATTGGGTAGAGATGTAGAATATCTTCATGCAGAATATGTGCTTTATAAGTACTAATAAACAGCCAATATGCCAATAATTGAAATGCTTATAAAAATGAGTAAATAATGAGATTTGCCCACTGTACCGAAGTGTCTTTTTTCTTATGCAGAACACAAAAGAAGATATTTTGAAGAACACTGGTAAACAAACAACATTGACTTTCATTGATTTTCATTGTATGGACACAAAACCACAAAGAATATACAGGATTTGAACCAGGGTGAATGTTTATTTAACTTTAGTTTAACATGGACGTCCTAACCCATGTCTAAATGTATTGAGCAATTGAAAGTCAATGCCAACAATAAAACATAGTAGGCAGTGTTGCTGCTAAAATGGGTGATGATTGATTCTCCGTGATAAACAGTGACATTTGATATCATCATTCCCTCATCAGTAGGTGGCAGTCTGGCACCTTTCTTATTTTAGCTTTAAACTCATAACAACCAGATAACTTTAGAAGAAACTATTAATAAGTTATTTACCATGTTTTTGCCATTTCAAATCTTTCACAAATGTATCAAATCTAGCAATGCTATGCATAGTTTTTTAATAACAACATAATATTGTATGGTTGCTGTGATAATTGCATCATTTTGCAACTCTGTCATTTATGAATGAATGAGAGATGAGAAAAAACACATGTCAGTGTGAGCTATCTAGATGCCCAAAAGCATTTCTCGCATTCCCAGTGGGACCTGCCTGTTATAGTTCCACTTCTTAATATGGAACTATAATTATTCTCATGAACGTAATGCCAACGAAAATATCAATCACACAAACAGAGATTGTGGTTACATTTAAAGTGAATACCATACTTCATGTTTTATGTAATTCAATAGTCAACTAAATGGCATTATTAAATGTGTCTTACAGCTGATGCAGTAACTTACCGAAACACATGGAAGCTAATATGTTTAATAGTTTGACACACCCTTTAATCTATAAATATGGATAGTATATGTCTCTCCTGGCACTTTGAATGGGTTTGGAGCTATTTTTGGATCATGCCAGCCAACAGTATTGTGCTGCTCGCACGCAAGCATATCTACGTGTAAGGTTTAATCTACAGATCCCCTAACACAGTATCGATTCATTGCATTTGCATGATTGATCAGTTTCTGAGCAAATTTGGACTGGCGTCCTATTTAATTCACATTATTTTTGTGCAGGCTAAAAGCTTGGGCAACAAACCCAACAGCGAAATTGAAAGTATCAAGAAGCAGTTTTGAATGCAAAACATCAAGATCTGTGATATCTACGACATACCTTCACAACATCTTCATTGATCTGCTTAGGGTCCCTGTTGATCAAGTCGATCTCTTTGGTGTTACTGTCTCTCAGGATTTTCTCCTCGTTGGTATTGTACTGGTCCGCCATACTGGGGCCCCTGGCCCAAAACTAGTCAGATTTTGAGTTTTATATTTCAGAAGGCTTTAAAGGAAGGAGCGTAGGTCGACCAACCAAAGGAAAGCTGTGAGAGTGGCTCTGCAGTCCCTGGCTCCTCTTAATTCTCAAATCTCTGGACTGACGACACGCCTGGTATGCTAGAGACAGCTGCACTGGCCAGCTCCTGTCTAAAGAAGGGTTCTGTCTATCTCTCTCTCTCACTCTCTCACACATGAGCTGTCTCACCATACTGTATTTTACCCCTCCTCTAGTCTACCCCCACCCTTTACCTAGTTTGCCCCACACAGCTCATAAGTCAGACTCAGTCAAACCACCTCACGGAACCAGGGGCCGTGTCACATTTCACACACGGCTGTGGGGTCAGCCAGGCAGGAGTTACACAGTGGCATGAATTTCCACTGTGAAGTGTCGCTTTGAGCCAATGAGACATTTTATACTGTTGGTTACTACAACCTGATTGTTTAATGTACAAACGCAAGTAAGTTATAACACTATGATATTTTGTCCTTGAAGGGATAGTTCATCGAAAAATGAAAATTCTGTCATCATTCACTCACCCTCTTGTCCTTTCAAACTTGTGTCGTTGTCTTTCTTCCGCAGATCACAAAAGAAGATATTTTGAAGAATGTTTGTACAACAATATCGGTACCCATTGACTTGCATTGGTTTTGTTCCTACAATAGAAGTGAATGGGTACCACCATTGTTCGGTTATACCAACCAGCTTCAAAATATTGTCCTTCTTATTTATTTATCACTGTGCAATGCATTTAAGTAAATAACTACATAAACTTTATTATAGATTGGAACTCAAAAAAGATATTTGACAACAATAATTCTGTTATAGTGTGTAATTCTGCTGTTACTTGACATCAACTGCATTGTTTCAAATGGCACTAGGATATTTGAATATCCCCTCAAAATGCAAACAACATAGAAATATAAAGCTGGGAATGTGCCAGAGGTGTGTGTGGTCACTCTTTCTACTAATTAGAGAAATATTGTCAGCCTTCTGTGAACTGGGGTGGGTTCAGTACAAAAATACCCCACCCAGAAATACCATGTTTGTTTGTATCTGTGGGACTGTTTTGGAGACAGAACTGCCCTTGTCTTTACTTAGCTCAGATCCCCGGCAGCTCAATATTGCTTTGTACTAGTAAGGTGCTAACAAGCACTGATTTCAATTCAGAATGGAATTTAAGGCGGAAGAAAATTTTAATGTGCAGGCTGAATCTCGAACAGGGTTAGAAAATGGATTCTCTATAAATTTGCATTTTTTATGCCTATGAGATGTTACCGGCATTCTGGCAATTCATTTTGAGGACATTTTAGTGCCTCAACAGTAAGTCAATAATGATACAATTATTATTATTTCTGCCTCTATTATTATCCCTGCCTAAACCTTCATCTGTTGTCTGATCACAAAACCAGACTCAAGAAAACCATACATCAACAGTTTTAAGCAAATTTGCATTTTATAAATCACTACTGAAAGATTATCCTGTTAATCATAAACATTTACACAGTTACATATACTCAAAAGTTACTGACTGCAGCCTTAATGTGTCAGTGGAGAACTGGTCCTCCCGGCTGAGGCTGGTTTCTAGGTTTTTCTCCATTTAATCATCATTGAGGTTTTGGTTTCCACCGTTGTTTCATTGGCTTGCTCACTGGAAGATCGCTTATGTTGCATTAACTTCTGCAAATTCCATTAACAGTGCTTTTATTATGATGGTCCTCTCTGTTTGTACTCTTTATACTTAATTCTTCACATTTGCGTATTTTTTACATGTAAAGCTGCTTTAAAACAATGCAACATTGCAAGCGCTATATAAACTTGAATTGAATTGAATAAATGTGCATACTGTTTGCCAAGCTATTAAAATCAGTTTGTTAAAATGTAAAATAAAATACAACGTGTATAAATGTTTATAAAAAATATTGTATAGTACAATCACAAGCATTGTCTCCTAAAATACAGTATAATATGTTTATATATAGTATAAGGTATACAGAATAGGATATACCACAAAAACATGTCCAACAATTTATAAGCATGTAGCGTATATACTGTCTTTTTAATCAGTTAATACTTTTTTTGCTTTCATTTCTATTTTTACTGGTTCACTTTAATATCTCCAGACGATCATAACTGTTAATATTGTAAATATTATGCAAAACTGGTCCTGATAAACCAGCGCCTCCCAGAACATTGGCAGAAGGGGAAGATGGGGATGTCCAGCACGTTGTGCCACACCACCTTAACCCAGAACTGGTTGACCAAGAGCTGAAAACTGGAAACTACCATCCAAAGAGATAAGTATTGGTTCTCTTTTACACTTGAAGATACGTGACACAGTTTAATAATTTTTTTACTGTAATAGTTTTGAATGTTCTTTTGAGTAAGAAGCATCTGTAACTAATATTTTTATTTAACTTACAAATCGTGTATTGAATTTCAAGAATGCTCGGCGAGAATATGTTCTCCAGGAAAAATGACAATAAATGAACAACAAAGGCATTCAAATGTATGAAATGATAATTAAAGGGGAATGCATGATTGTATATCTGCCCATTGGATTATTTATATGAAATTATTTGTAGAAATAGAGGAGATTAAAATAGAGAAGGAACGGATATATCGTTGTATTACACTTTTTTAATGTACTTTTTGTTTGTTGTTTTTGTAATGTGTTGATCACATAGCAGTGATTCACCAGCTGAGCAGAGCAAACACAATACCTGTCGCCACTGGACCTGCATGCAGCAGGGAAGTGATGCAGTAAAAACAGATTCTGGACACATCAAACAGAGCATGACTGCACAGCCGCACCCTATGAAAGCTCCTCACTGATGTCGGTTCTCCTATCACATCCTCAAAGGTCACCTGAGAAGACATTACCAAAGGTAACCTGCCAAGATAACTAAGTGAATTAAAGTTGGAAGGTCAAAATATACTGGATTGCCTTTATCCTAGCAGATATATAGAAATATGAGGTTTTAAGACCTAAAGTATATATTCTGTGAATATGCAATCTTACGTTACTCAAAATAATAATTTCATAGAAACATTTATAAATAAATGCCATGAATACTACAATTGTACATGATTTATGGTGAAATGTAAAATGCATCACATTCTACACACAGTGGAATTGTAAAAACGTTGTGTTTAAGATTCTTGTCGTTGTGCAATACTAGTTGTATCATAGGAGGGCAGTGTTGCATTACAAACAGAGTCCAAACCAAAGATTGTCCTCAAGGTTTTTTCACTTTGTTTGGAGGTATCCATCATTCAACTGTAAGGCATTCTTTGCAGCAGTGACATACAGTAAAATAACAATTTTTGATTCCCCAAAGATTCTTAAATATGTGCAGGAAGGTTCTGTGGATGTTAACTGTTCTTTGTGAAACCATAGAACCTGACAAAGACATTTTCCTCAATTATCCTTAAAATTGTCAAATGGGGGAAGTTGTCAAAGGGTCTCTATTAGCATTTTGATAGTAAATCATTAATCATTTAGGCTAACCGTACGGCATTTTGGTTCTAAATGCTAAATGACAAAATGTTTCATAATCGTCCCCATGCATGCGTATACTGTAATGCAAAACACTAATGAAAAACTGACTTGACAAAACATCTAGGCTACATGTATTTCAAGTTATTTGAAGTAAAATGAAGATTACATTATTACGTATTATTTTATATTACATTATAGAACATCGTTTTTTTCCAAAAATCATATCAATATCAATCAATCTGCAGTTAGGTTGTTTTGATTAAGTAATAATAACTTAAAATACACACAAAACAATAAAAACACGACAACATGATCTATTTCTTTCAAATAAACTCTTTATGTGTTCGAATATTTTGCAGTTCATCATTTATGCATTTAAATGTATAAACAGATACAATTGCTTAAAATGTTTGTTTTATGACTTTATCTTGCTGAAATGCCATTAAGTAGTCAATAACACATTTTAAAAACAGATATGCTTTTTTATCTGCTTAATTTTTCAAACAAAGCATTGTGTTCAATTTACTGTATATTTTTCATTAGTCGAGACTTCAAGGTGTGTCTACAGAAATTGAACAGAATAAAAATATCACTTCAAATTCAAGTACAACTATGTACACAATAATGCCTTTATGAATTATTAAGTGTCTAAACTGAGAACAAAAGAATAAACAGGACCGTTGACACAATGAGTTCATCAGAATATACACGAATGTGCCATTTATGGCCTGCAAAGACCAGCAAGCCATTCACATGTGCAAAAGCCGTGCACATTATTGATTGATAGATTGTATGACTCACCTTAAGGGTCCTTTTGATTCCCTTTGCGTCTCGGCCATAAATGGCAGCTTTTCGTGTTGTTGTGAGCAGCCAATGAATCGTCCTGTGTTCCTGTTTGCTTTTCTTCTGTAACACCAGGAGCATCATTTGGATTAATGTCACGCTGATCCGAGAGTGAGGCCACCTCCCCTCCTGTGTTATTTCTATACCTATAGTCAAGTCTACTGAATGTACTCCCTGGTCCATGCTTTGCAATAGTAAATGCATGTGACGCTAAATGTGGATGTAGTGAGAATCTCAGAGAAACAGCTCAAAGCTTTTCCTAATAGGGGATAAAGTCTACACCAAGGTGAGAAATAGCAGAAACATTAGTGCAGCCCTCGTGAGCACAGCTGATAGAAAGAAGTGACTGTTTTGATATAAGACATGACTAGAAAAAATGGGTTGGAGGGGTAAAAATGTTTATTAGATTTCAAACAGTATTAACCATTCAAAGCTGTTAGGAGAATGCAAACAAATATGGAGCACTTCCTCAGAGATCATGGGCATTTCATAGCACCTCTACGCTAAATCATGTGTTTTTCTAAAGGTCAATGACCCACCACCTTTGACCTCGATGACCACCTTATGACCTCAAGGAGACATGCGTACATGATATGTACGTAAACAAGTTGTATTATTTAAAGAAACCTATTCAGAACCATTTGCATAAACCGACAATATTATTTATAAATAAATATATTGAAATTCCGAGAGTGGGTGCCACGTTTGTGGCTGTGGTTTACATATTAAGATTTTACAATAAGGCCAACTTGTTTTGTTACATGTTTCTTGTTGTTTTCATCACAAAACAGACTGCATCTTTAGAGCTATTAAGACGTCTTCATCTTCCACAGCCTGTATTAACAAGTCAGCCTTGACGGTCTGTGTGTGTTTTATTTATCTGAGAGCTGGAGCTGTAAATCTCCCCTGACAGACCTTCCAGATATTGATATGTGCAAGGTGATGCATTTCTCTCTTATAAATCCCAAACTCTATGATCCTTATCAATATGCTCTCATTTAAGTGGGTGACATCTCATCTCAGAGACTCCTATTATGTTTTATCTCTGTGGTGCTCAATTTTCCCCTTGATTCGTAAATTCTCGATCTCACTTCACATAATGACACAGATTAGGCTCAAATCTGTTGTGTAACAGGAGTTATTGATGATGAGTTTACATTTAAGCATATTTTTGTTAATGTGTGTCAATTTAATAGTACAGTGTAGTCAGAAATTCTGAGCTCATTTCCAAGAGGTATTTGAACCACACAAAGCTGTTTAAAGGGGGCATCTCATTATATTATTTTTGAAAGGGGGAGGTGTTTGTTGCTGATCAGATGACCACAATTCCCCCCTATTCATTTTCCTTTAATCTTCACATCATGTCTAAATCCTTTCAGGTTCTATTTTTTGCCTTGCTTTGTTTTGATCATGCCTGGGACACTCTTTTTTGCATCTCTAATCATGCTGTACTTGCCTCTCTCTCTCTCTCTCTCTCTCTCTCTCTCTCCTCCTTGTGTATGGTTCATCTCATTGTTTGAAAGTGCCAGACCAGGTCACTCTTTATTGAATCACTAATAGAAAAGACCTGTTTTGAAGCAGAGGCTTATCTGAAGCATGATTGAATCAAGCTACTGTAGCTTCTGGTTTCAAATCATTTTTCCTGGTTTAGGATCATCATAAATTCTTTAGTTATTCTCTTTTGTTAAAGCAAAATAAAATCAGAGGGTAGAAATGTCCATTTCGTTTTTCAATAGTTATGTTCGGTTTTTACCGCAATCTTGTTGTTGTTGTTGTCACACAACTTTCAGGAAAATGTTCTGGTCATATTTCAATATGAATTACTTTAGATAAAACTGACATTAGTCATAAAACTGTAAAACATACTTTTGATGTAAACCAGTCTGTCTGCATGTTCCCAGTTCCATCACAGCACTGCTATTGACATGTAACAACAAAGAAAACTTTTTCTAGCATTAAATAAAAGCCCATGTTAAATAATTATTACAAGAGCAACTGTTAGTCTAAACCTGTAAAAATCCATTTGACCGAGGACAATCACCAATCATGTCAAGGACCATATTTTGTGTCCTTATTGTGAAATTCATGCACAACAAAGCCATGACCATGCGTATTCTGAGCACTTCCACCTAATGATTTTCCGTGAACTAATTCTATCGGCTAGGAGAATTGTTCTGTTATTACAGTAATAAATGCGATACCGTCACAAACTATACGAAATTCTTCTCAGTACTAACCTGATGAATTATCAGACTGTGATCATTTACTGTAGCGTCCAAGAAAACCTTTATTTCAGCCAATCTGCTACACCCATACTCAAAGACACCCTGTTGCTATGCAAGTCCCTGTCTCATCTCATTTCCATGGTTACGAGAGCACAATTAGCAACAAACATCAGAGTGCCTTCAGCAACACAGAGAAGGTTTTTCCTCTCAGTGTGCTGAATTGAGCCTTATGATGTAACTTGAAGTGGTGTGAAAAAACAATCAGTAAACATTTTGTATTTCAAGAAAATGTTTATTATTTTCACAAAAAAACATTATAATTAATGAAACCATTACCATTGACAGACAAATTATTGAGCATGAGTGGTGATTATTATAACGAAAGAATATTCACTGAAAGTGAATAAATAAATATATACAGTATTTATATATATTTAAAAAACGGATAAATCCGAAAATTCACTGATCCGTGGGAACCATAACAGTGAATTCTAGTAAATAGACTGATCCAATGACCTAACAGGTCTGATATTCAGATTTGTGAATGCTTGACGCATTCTGGCTTTGCAAAATGATGATGCATATTTGCAATTGTTTAGAATTGCATGACTCTACATGAATTCAATACGGCATTACATTCACGTACAATTAAAAGAAATGACTTCAAACGATCATTCCTCAGGGATCTGACCTGGTAACCTGGCACCCTGGTCCACAGTGTTCCTCCGACTAGAATTGTCACAACTAGGTCTGGTGGTCTCAGCCGTGCTGCTGGTCCTCTGCAAAAACTGAAGAAAGTTCTCCTGGATGGAACATTCGTGACTGGAGGCCCGCAGTTCTATGGGTCTACTGGCACAACATTTTCTTAATTTTATAAGTTCCTCCCTGATCTGTCTGTTCAGAAGACCGTAGAAGAACGGATTCACAGCGAACGAGGAGTACGCCAGCCAAGTGACAGCCTCTTCAATGTCTCCTGGGCTCTGCTGTGGAGTGGCGATGCACATATAAAGGTTAAAACTGAAGTATGGGAGCCAGCATATTAAAAACTGACCTACAATGACCACCAAAGTGATCGCAGCCTTTCCGCCCCCAAAAACCCGCTCTGGAGACAAACGTTGGGGAAGGCTGCGGGTGGTGGCTATGATGGTGGTCTGACTGTTGATGGAATCAGAGCGACGTTTAGCTTGGTTGGCTGTCCAGGTGGGCATCGGGGCGTGCTGGCGGGCCGCCGTACGTGCGACTTTGTACACGTTGCAATACACGGCGAATATCACGACGGCGGGAACCAAAAAGCAAAACACACTGAAGAGAATCGCGAAAACTTTCCTGAGGCGACTGTGGCTCCAGTGTAAAGAGCAATGGGCTGCTGCGATGGAGCTCTGGTTTCCATACGCTGGCCAACCGAGGAGTGTAACCAAAGCCAAAAGGATGGATTTTACCCATATGAAGACCATGACACCAAGTGCAAGGTTTAAAGTCATCTTCACCTCGTACCGCATGGGGTGTACGATGTAGTAATAGCGCTCTATACTGATGGCGGTCACAGTTAATATAGAGGCACAGATGAGGAACACATTTAAAAAGATGTACACCTGACACTCCAGAACCGTAAATGCTACAGTGTTGAAGAAAGGAGAACTTGACACAATCCCAAGTGGCATCAACAATATAGCACAAAGCAAGTCAACTGCGCAAAGATGACAAACGAATACATATTTTTTCGTATGAGGGGCCCGGGCGATGGCCACCATAACTCCACTGTTGCCCAGTAGTGCTGCAAGATTGAGGGTCACCATGCAAAACAGCCCGATAAGATCCTTGGCCTGTGTTTCTGAATGGATAACCTCCTCCATGCTGGGAGGGGTAGGCTTGGTCGTGCTCCGTTGGCCAGACGTATCATTTGGAGTTGTGTGAGTGGTCAGGAGACCGAGCATCAGACCTGGCACTGTTTTCTCCATGCTTCACAGGATTGAGACGGAATCAGCCTTTTCCATGATCAAATGTTGTTCGGCCATTTGCTTTTCAGCTGTTTTTATTGAAATCATCTCTGAGAGGAAAAGATAAGATTTATTAATGCACTGTTAAAAATAAAATATTTTGTAGACATTTGCACTATCCTTGCTCAGGTAATGCAATGCTAAATTTAAAACACAGTTGAAACAGTTGAAAACAAATCAATTTCGGAAAATTCCTTCATATTTATTTACATTGTGCGCTACCTTTTTTTTCATTGTACTGTATTTCATGTAAGATCACATCATGAATGGATGGACTCTGAGAAAAATATGGAAACCCGACTGTAGCTTTATATTTACCTAAAAAATCTCTGTATATGACCCATCCATGGATTAAAACAACACAGCATTCCTCCTCTTATATTTGGGTCAATCTGGCCATCTTCTGAAAAGTATCCAGATGTATTTTTAACCTTGAGTCTTGAAAGCAGCCAGCAAGAAAATACATTTATATGATGGTAATATAAATATGTGAAAATAATAGTTTTCAGTTATTTTAATGTTTTTACCGATGACTTCTGGAATTATCTTTTTTTTAAAGAATTTCTGCCCAAACTGAAATCAGCGCTGCTATATACAAATGTTATAATTTCATCAAAATATATAAAAAACAAATAATAAAAAAAAAAAAACATTACATTCTACAATTAAAGGCGGGATAAACCCAACAGTTGGGTTGTCCGTATTTTTAAACCCAAATATTGAACGCATCTGGAAAACCTTTCAAAAATACCCATTGCATTTCGTTGAAATACAGACCTCTTCTATAAATGACCTTATCATTCCCCGAACCCACTTCCTGTCACTTGACCCTTCGTGGAATACCTCCCCTAGTTTTTTCTGCGTACTCACCAGGTCTCTTTATATGCTAACGGGAGCACAACATCCTGTCCTTCCTTTTCGGCAAATGACAGATTGTTTTTGCCCTACATGAGTGTAATATGTTTTCGCACGCTCGGGTCGATGACCTTCAAAGATCAATGAAGTTAGAAGACAACTTGACTGTTTTGTGTCTGGTCAGAGGGAGTCACATATGACTCATACCTGACTGTGTTCTGTGACCTCCCCACAACACCCAACCCCCCAGTCATCCCCCCATCCCCCAATCCACAACCCGCAATCACGTGAACCTTTCTCACTTTAATAGAAATTAAAAAACACGTTTTTCACAAAATTAAATGAATGACATGCTGTCATGTCAGGTCATACTGTACTTTTTTATTTTTTCTACATTGAACAAGACAATTTGATTTTTCTTACCTGGAACCTTTAGCTTTTATCTGATGAGTCTCCAGTCAGATTTTGATTTAGAACCTGTTTTTGTGGAAAACTGCAGTGAAGCACAAATCTTACACCTGCAGACATCCTTGTATTTCTTCTCAAGAAGTGCAATCCTACAAGAGGCCAATGCTTCAACATCTCAGGTGAGTTGAACAGCCAAAGTGGCTCATGATGCTTCAAAAGTGTGATCATCCAATAAAAGAGCTTAAGTTAAAGTTCAAACAGGTGCCGTTATGGGTTTTTTTCTATCTGAAAGTTGAAGGATGCGCTCCCACCTGCCCTTCCAGTTTCACATGCTCTCTGTGTCCGGTTCTGTGGAGGGCTGTGACTGTCACACATTGTATCTGTGTGATTTTTTTCTTCTTCTTTCAAACAGACACATAGTCCTCTGTGCTGAAGAGTGGCAGTCATCCCCTGGGTCCTACTGCACACCTCAATGATGTTGTAATGATCCATTGTAGCCTGGCCATTGATTTTTGTTTTGGTGTGGATGTGATGCGTGCTCACAAATTGGATGATACTTTGAAGTAGTGTTCATGTAAACTTTTACCTTTTCATACAAAAAAACACAGCGCATTCAAGATTTACATTTACGCTCTATACCAATTGAGTTACAGCAACACAAAAAGTACATGGATCAAAATGATTGAATATGACGTCTTGAGACACGGAAATTCCTTCGTCCATGTAGCAGTCTAGCAGACGTTTATTTAATTGTGATTTTTTTGTGAGGTATGTTGTAAAGATATTTGTGGGTTTGTGAGTGAGCATTCTGGTTTGGTCATGTGTCACATTTCAGGTTACAGAAAAACATTTTGTAATTATTATTCAGATTTGGTTTACGTCAATAGAATACTTTAAACGTGAATTTTGATATGAAATATTGATATCTTAATGCTTGTTTTTCAATCCACTAAAGTGAAATTTATTATGAGATATATTGATTTTGTGAAGTTACTCTCATTTCTCTCTTTATTACAATAACATATTGTACACAGCCTTTTAAATTAGTAAACACATTATCAATATCATTTTAGAATACTTTGAATATATCTTAATTGCTAATTATCTTAATTTCCTTAATATACTAATAATATACTTTATTATTAGTAATATAGTTTTACTTTTAATATACTAGCATTATAGGGGAAAACAAAGGACAAACTTAATCAGGCCCTTAAAATCATTTTTGAATAAGAAGCATTTCCTGTGATGTTTGCCTTAATTTCTTTAACATTACATCTAGAAAATAATTTTCTCAAGAATAATTTCCTGCCATGTGTTTATTACGCTGCAAATACTGTAATGATCACCATGAAAGCTAAATAATCCATTGGATGCAATGAGGTGAATGGAACATGCTGTAATTTTATTGGATTGAAGAAAATGAGATTTCCAGTATAAACGTGTTGGGAAGCTGTATCAAGTGGGCATGTGTGATGAGATGACTTAAGAATGCTGCTGTTCTTCAACATGCATAGAGAGATTGTGTTTGCGTGATCCACTTACTCTTGAAACAGTACATAACAAATGCACGTACACTGTCTAATAAAAGCTAGAAGCAAGATGTGATGAGACACATCTACATCTAAGGAAATAGTTTGTTGTGGATCAAAAAGGATTCAAAGGGTGTTGATATTTGAGAAGTGACATCTACTGGTAACAAAATATCCATTTCTAAAAATAGTAAGTGCAAATCTATCTTAAAATTAATGCTGATCTTTCAACACAATATGTATTATTTTCCAGGTAGGAGATATACGCACTCACATTAACATTTATAAAAGCAAACTTTGCCTTAGAACCACTTCAAAGCTGACAGCAACATGTGCGGTCAATTTTTTGAACCCTAACCAAGATAATATTTATTGCTCTCACAATGCAACAATTGTCATACAAAAGGGCTTTATTGAACGTTCAATGAAACAAAAGGGTTTATTGCATAATTTCCTTCATATGTCATATTTGTCACAATGTCTGAGCAGCTTGCAAGCACACACATTTGCATGAATTAGTGCAAATTAAACTTTAATGAGGAACATTTGACAGAAGTTTGAATTTTTAAAAGAGGACAGATTTTCGCAAAGCATTCTTTTTCCAAAACGAGAGCCAACAGAATAACATGCTAACTAACAGAAATTTAAACAGAAACATTTTTACAATGTTTAAATGTGTACACATTTGCTACCTGTTGCTAAACTGTTATAAAAATATATAGTACTGAACCATTCAATCCTCACTTCAAATGTTTGTGGAATAACACAAACACATTCGTATTTTTTTCTTTTAAATGATCAAGTACAAGGAAATTAATGTATGGTATAAATTTAATAGTAGCCTTTACTAACTTAAAGTCCTCTCGAACAAATTAACATAAATCATCCAAATGAACCGTTCTGTATGACCGCCCTGTATATAACCGAACATTAATTCTATAATCAATGGTGAAAGTGCAACCGCACAGCAGAGGTGGGATTCATAAGTGCAGATATAGGCTTTTAAGCTACTATTTATTTTAATATGGGAACTTCAGCTCCAGGAGGTATCGGATACGACACTGGCTTTCCTTATAGATGAGATACTCGCTATTGGAGAAAGAACTTCTTTCATACTGCGGCTGTTTTATGACATTGCCCTGAGGTACAGCCACCTTTTTACCATCAAGCTCAATGAAGACATCTTTGGAGGGATCTAAAAAACAAACAAGGTCAAACAGAAATTAATGGTAATCTAAACATGCCAGGTGAAAAATAAATACTGTATTTAGAAATTTAAATGAACCAATATGAATAAATGATGAATATTGTTGCGATAATTCATGTCTACAAATAAATCTTACTGTAACGCATTACTGATTTTATAATGGAAAGTTAGTGAGTATATTGCTTTTAAATATTAAAGAAGACCTGGTTCTTGCTGTCCGCGTGCAACTACACTGTCACAGCCAGCAGGAGGCTTCCTTAAGCTGGGGTCATCTGTCGTGATGGTGTGCTCTTTTCCTAGAGCAACTTCGTTTAGAAACATGATCCCAATTTTGTTGGATGGACGAACTGTAAAAACAGAACAGCGAGACAAAGTTAAAAGCTTCAAAGGGCCTGTCAATAGTGTTCACCACAATAACAAGCTTATGCAAACTGTGTTGCCGTATTGTATCCCTACTGGGTGTTTATAATGTGTTTTTCAATAGGAGGTCTATACGGATGCAAAGAAGGCCCGTTCCTCACCATATCCAGCCGATTTGCTGTTTTCAGAGGCAAAATAGATTCCCCTGCCCACTCGGCCACCAGAATGGGGCATGATGCGAAGGCCGCTCTTCAGAATGGCTGCAACAACAGCCACATTTGTTCCATGCCAAAGCAACTTCCGGTTCTCCAAAGCATCATTTTCCTTGAAGTGCTCAGCCTACACGTGCAAATGCATCCACACATAGACACACACACAAAGGATTTGATTAGGATGATAATAAGACAGAATTTGAAACATCCACAGAAGCAGAAAACTCACTGTTGGTCTGTAATGAAAATAAAAGGAAGCTTTTACTGTATACTTTTGTAATTTTGCTTTCAGCGTTCTAAAAAAAACCTTTAAATATTTTGCTTTAAAATGCTTAAAGGTTCAGTGTATGAAATTTTGCAGCATCTAGCATTGAGGTTGCAAATTGCAACCAAAGACTCACTCCACCCCTCCCTTTCAGAAGCACTATGGTGGCTGACAAAGAACAAAGATGTTGCGTTTTTGCTTCTTTGCCGAAGGAGATAGATATAGCTCATTCCAAGGTATTAAAAACATAAAGCTTCATAATGTAAGGTCTTTACACACCTCTGAAGACATAGTTATGTATATTATATTGCAGACTGGACGAGTTTATGTACCTCGGTATCTCTGTCAACTTCCCAGACATCAGTCAAAGTCAGTCCTTGTTGTTCAGTGGCTTTTAGGTATTTTTCAATAATCTTTAAACCAAGAGAAAAACGAATTTGGTAATAAAACTCACATGTGAAATTACTTTTAAGAAATACTTACATCTAGAAAAATAACAAATAGTAGTTTATGTAAGGACAGTTCACACTGAACGAAAAAATCTGTCATCATTTATTCACCCTCATGTTTTTGTATATGACTCTTTCATCTGTAAAACACAAAAGAAGATATTTTGAGAAATGTCTCAGTGGTTTTGGGTCCAAACAATGGAAGTCAATGAGGGTCAACATTGTTTAGCTACCAATGTTTTATAAAATATCTTCTTTTGTGTTGTGCAGAAGTAAGAAAGTCATATAGGTCTGGATGACATCACGTTAATACATGATGAAAATAATTTCATTTTTGTGTCATCCTTTAAGCCTTTAGTTTAGGATGTTCACACCCCATTGTATTTTTTCGTTGGGAAACAAAATATAATTAGTTTAAGGGAAACCTTATATTCTTTGGACTTCTTATCCACTAAGGTAAGTTTGCATTTGAGAGACTGGAAATTTTGGTCTATTGGATGAGAAACTGTGTCCACCATCTCCTCCTTGGCTTTCTCAGATTCAGCTTTGAGACTCTGGGCGATCTCAATATCTGCGAGGACCTGCACAAAAGTAGTTTGGATTTCGGTCATTCTTATCCAAAGTGCACAAGACTGTGACACTTGGGCCACAGTCCCCCAAATTTCATAAAACTGATGTGTGGTCAGTCTAGCTTCTGTGTATCTCACCAGAAGCATCTCCTTCTTTTTCTGAAGTATAGGGTAATCATAGATCACAGGTGGTCTGTTGCGTCCAAAGTTATGTGGAATTATGGTGAAAAATTTGGAGGTGAGATCTTCTAACTTGTTCTGTTGCCCATTCTTGATCGCTGCTTCAATCTCCTCCAAAGCCTCAAAGCCTTTGGCTATCTGCTGCTTGCTCAGTTTCCCCAGTGGCATCTTCTTAATATCTGAGAGAAAAATACATGAGATGGAGCTCCAAAATATACTTGCACAAGTGTAAGACGGTCTGTTTGTCTCTGTTAGTTTAATTGACAGTTCATTTTAAAACTCCCCTCTGGCTTTTAGAATTGCATGTGACAATGGAAATTTACCCATAAGCACTTTACAGTCTATTTCAGAGTTTTGTGATACAACTTAGTTTTCACAACAATCAAAAATAAGGCATAAAAACACACAAACATGGTTCTTAGGCTTGCTGGCTCTTCAAAGGAACGTAACAACTAGCTTTTTCTAAAACTATGATAGATGTAGCGGAGAGAATTTCAAGCAAACCCAGGTCCATGTTGGTCATGGCTTCTTTGAACATGTCATTGTTGAAGATGAATTTAATAAGCCTTTGTGTGTTCTCATCCAGCGTGCAAGGCCGTACGTGTTGTTCGGATTTCTTCACATATCCGCTGTCTACTGTATCCACCTGCAAGGAGATATTAAAAAATACATTAGTAATATTTCACTACTAAGTTTACTAAGTCAAGTTCACTCCTTGGTTTCTGTCAAAGTTGAAAGTTGATAAAATGCTGGCAAAATTGATGTAAATTACCTTCACTTCTGCATCCTGGTCTCCATCGACCTCTATCAATGTGTACTTTCCTGAGTGAGAGACAAAGTTTTCTCGATCACTCCAGTTATTCTTGGTCTTGTCTTTGAATTTCTTTTCAAAGTTTTTGATGGCGGCATCAGCGTTTGTTGGACCTGCTAAATTGTTCTGTCCTGATTCTCCCTAGAAACAATAAGAAAAGAAACCTGTGGATTATTAAATTTACAGTAAATGTACGCTGTTTCCTAATGTTTCCCTGTGAAAGGTAAATTTCCAATCAACATGTACTGCTTAAGCAAAGAAAGAAACTAACCACTCTTCCCCATCTTGTCCAGCAATAGTGCTTCCCTCCCACCTCCAAGACTTGGATTACATAGAATTTGTTGTTGTTATGTCCAATGTTGGTTTGGTTTAGCATACAGTCATAATCTTCGTGAACCTGTTGGGTAAAATAAATATTTTTAGATTAAGGGCACAAAATAATCTGAGTTTTCATATATAAATTGGCAATGAAAATATAACAATGCAGCAATGACATGTTTGATTGTTTGCTCTTACCACACTGCCTGATAAATCACAGAAGCTGTCTGGGTTCCTCGTGCTCTTAACCTGCGGTCCTGCTGCCTTCAGTGCCTCTTTGGTGGAGGTGAACTTGTCTTTTGGTTTAGCTTCAGGCTCCTCTTTAATCTTCTTTCCGCCTGCTTTTGCACTTGTTCCTGCCCTTCTCTTTGGTGCCATTCTGATTTCTTTCCATTTTAAAACATTGATGTAAAACTAACACATATTTGTATGAGGTATATTTGAAAATTCGGTGAAGATCTTTTAAGAAGTTTCAGAAGGTATTAAACACAAACAAACGTGGGGGGTGAATTGTTTGTGAACTATCTTTTTAGTAAAGAATGGTTTAAAATTTCCTAAAGCAAACATTACTATATTTGCATTACTGTATGTTCCTGAAACTTCTATGAAACACTAAGGAATTGCCTTATTTATCCTTTCTCCAATCATGATTTTTGATTGTATTGGTAATGCTGGTGACCATATATACACATTCTATAGACTAATACTAGTCTTTTGTAATATCATCAAAAAAGGTATATAAAGAAAGGCCCGTTATTTAAGGACATCCATGAAGTAATATACAATAGAAATCTATTATAAATCAATTATTTAGGTCATTTCAATTACAGAAATGAATAAAACATTATCACAAATGCTAAACAAAATATGCTTTAAATTGTAATAGTAAAAGTAATAGTACAGTAGTACCATGTAATATATTTGCTCAAATCTGCATGACATGACTATACTATATAAGAAAATAACTATTTAAATCTATTTCAGACAGGTTATAAGGTTACAGGCTACTAAAAATGTTTGCACGTGCGTTATGATTTTGCAGTAGTGCCAAACCACGACATCAGGTTTTGTGCAAGTGACGTCGATCTTCCTGGCAGCCTATCAGTGCTTTCCAACATTGAAATGATGTATAGAGAATGACGTGGGCTTGTCTTGTAAACATAAAAAGCCTTTATTAAAGTATGATATTTGATATTGATATTTTATAAATCTCTAGCTTCGAAAGTGTCGCAGTGATTCGCAGGGGTACATTAACTATGGCGTTAGCTTGTGGAAATTTATGTTTTTGACGTAAATGTCACATGCAGCTTTGTTTAGTCTACAGAGCATTTTTATAGCTTAAAATGATTAAGATGTTTTATTTTCAAACAGACGAAACTATACTTACCAGATTGACGTGGTGCTTTGGAAGTTTGCAGATTCACTTCAAGACCGAGTATGCAGCCTGACTTCCGGGTTAACTGAAGGATCGACGTCATATTAGACACACCCCCGACCTCAGCTTCGATGTGGTGTAACCATAGTTTCTTATTTACAACATCATTTTTACTTCTGTACATTCAAACTAATTGTATATGCGATTAAGTTAAATAAGTAAACAGACAAAGTGGAACTCTTTGTTGTAAATATGTGTTTAACAGTAAAAGACTTTTAACAGAAAATATACATTGTACATTCAAATAGAGTACATCCTAAAACAAACCCTGAACCTAATTTTAATGTTTTTTACTTTATATACTAATTTTTGCAATTATACTGTCTCAAGGACACATTAAAGTGATATTTCACCCAAAAATTTAAATTCTAGCCTCATTTACTCACCCTCATGTCATTTCATATAACTGTATAAATTACTCACAGAGACAGAACAAAACAAAAATATATTAAAAAAATTCTACTATGGTAGCGAATGATGTCCCAGAACTGAAAATTGCTCACATTCTTCCAAATATCTTTGTGTTTAACAGAGAAACAAATGTATATACAGGTTTGAAAATGATGACATCATTTTAATTTATCTGTGAACTATAGGTGTATGACTGGTAAACTGGTAACTCGTAATTCACTGATTTAACCAATAAGGATAACTTAACTGGTAAAACTTAAACCTGTAAGTTAGGAAAAGGCTGGCTTTGATACAAATGGCTCTTTTGGATTGGTCAGATCTGAGTGAAGTTCAAGCATAAACTGAAAAATCTTCCAGTTTCAACCCTTTGTCACTTCAGCAACAGTTTTTTCCATTATAAATGATGAAACATCGAGGCAGAAAATGACTGCAGATATAACCGTCACAAAAAATAAATGTGTATCCAAGTTGACAGGACAATTTCCCCTTTGTCATTTTGACACCTATGATTAAGTGTGCAGCTCAGTGTACATTAGGTGCACTGCAACTTTGGTTATGAACGGTCTGCGTGTGTGAATGATGCAGGGGACAGATGATAGAAATATGATATCATGATCAAATACTACTATACACATACATATAGATATTGCACATTTAATTCATAGTGCAATAATTGCTTTTATTGACATTGTATGAGTTATAGTAGCCTATATGTGAGTTATGGGTAATTATATTACATTTTAATGAAATGACAAGTAAGAATGTAAGAATAATTTACGGCACGTTTATTTGTCAACTGTACTGTTAGATGGTACAACATTATTTCATTAAAAACCGTAATGAGTATTTATATCCTCTAGAGGGAGACAATGTACTAAGATTTTTTTGTCGGGTGAAATTGTTGATTTGGAAATTTGTTTGCATTGTATTTGCTTGCAAGAAAATAGATAAATATCTAAAAAAGTTGATGTTTTTGTAGTGTTTGATGTTGTGCATAAAACTCTGTCCAAGCACTGCGCGAACCCAAACTTTAACAGCTGAGAAACAGAAAATGTAAATAATTAATCTTAACCAAGTATTTGTAGAAAATCAAAAGAATATAACCTGCCATAAAAGAATCAAAGGGACACCAAAAGTGAAATTAACCAGGACTCCTTATATTGATATAAAACACATTTTACATACATTTATTTACATAAATTACAGTATAGAGCACAAACCAGAATCACCATAAATGTACATTAAAAACAACCTGTACATAATACTTTAAACAGATTTACTACATTTTAACTCCATATCTTAAACAATACTTCATTATTTTGTTTCCATAAAAAGAACTGGTATACAGAATTTAAGCTGGCATCCCACTGATATTATCTAACTAGTCAGAGAGAAAGAGAGAGAAATAAAATGGGATATTGTACTCACAGCACGTTGAGAACAACATAACAGGCAATCTTTATTCTGAATAGCCTACTCAACATTAGCAAACTAGTGATTTATCTGTATACCACATTTGCCAAACAAATAGGTTTCTTAGAGTGAAGATGTAGTCGAGTCCACTACCTCTCTGCCATTACATACTGTAGGCACAATGTTGGAGGCTGAGGCTGTAAAGACAATTATAATATAAAAGTTAGTTATGCATCACTGTATCTTACAAAAACTATGTCACGTTTTACCCCAAAATCGTAAAAAATAAAAAAACAGATCTTTTGATTTTGTGGACTATTCTCTGTTACAACTTTTCCTCATAATCACACAACAGCACAACCCTGATATACAGTAGGTTTCAGTACACTTTGATCAATATCTTTCGTTTCTGATTCCAACATAGCCAGTCGATAATTGCGATGTTTTTACCCTTTTACAATCAGTCAACACGCTTGATCCATAGATTGTGTTTGACTGCATCTATGATGCTGATAGAGAAAGAGATGGCAAACATAAATAAGACTGTACCTTGGGAGAAGCTAGAGCCAGGACCAGTGGTCACACTGAATCGGGTGGTGGCCACTCTGTGTGTGCTGACATTCTTCTGGGGCTGGAAGAGAATGATGTGGATCTTGGGAGCGAAGAGGCATCCCAGCACTACTGAGCCACTCAGACTCACAGAGATGCACATGGTAGTGGTCTGTACCTGCGAGACATGAATCCCACACAAATTAGTTTGACATAAAACTGAGCCGAAGTGTTGGAATTTACATGTGGTCTCATTTGTTTTTTATTAATTTTGATTCTAATGTGGTGCCAAAGCAGTATGTGGTTAAAAATAGATCTGTGAAAAATGTTCAGTGTGTATGAGCGATCCTCCGCATACTAATACAGGCTTTAGAAATGAGCACCAACAAATAACAATTAGGATTTATCAACACTAACATCAATTCCGATTTTTGTTTTTTACTTTTTGAGATGTTTTTGTTGTGTATGAATTAACATTTAATTTATCAGACAGGTATACAAGATATGCATTTTATACAGGTACATGCATTTCAGGGCAACCAAAGCCAAAGTTTTGGCATTTGCCTGTGAGCAATTTCCCTAATGCTAGATTTTTTTTTTGTTAATAAACAAAGATATTCAACAGCTTTTTGGGTCATGTGTTAGAGAATCTACAATGGAACCTTGTTAAATGGTATTCAACGGCTTTTTGGATCACGTGTTAGAGAGTCTACAATGGAACCTTGTTAAATTACTGTAGTATGAAAACATGAAATACCTGAGGAAAATATATTTTTAAAGCAGAAAAAGTTTATAGCTATAAAGATTCAGAAGTGCTTTTTTTGGGAGAGCAGCAATGCGTCAGAATAAACCAAAGTGCTTTAAATAATGCATCATTCACAAAGAAAACTATGCCTGGAAAGGTCTTGTCTCTTTTCCCAGCATGCATTGCTACTGTCTACATAAACATGCACTATTCATATAGAATGCTGTGCTGAATAAGGGTTTTGTTGCCAGATCTGCATTCAGTGTTTCCTCCCAAATTGGCATTCTTTATGTAAAAAGTCTAAAACACCTGACATGGTCAACACAGACAACATAAGTTAAACAAACAAACAAGCAAGCATATAAACATGCAACTGTACAGACACATCTGTTTCTAAAGGAAAGCAAAGAACAGCATCCTGACTTGTAAAATACGAGATTCATATCTTGGTCTTAAGTGACTGATGCCGCTTGCATGTAATGTGGTAAACAAGTCTTGTTTCTGAGGAGAGGCGTATCAAATATTTATTAAATAAATCTTACAAGCCGCATGTTCTTTTATCTCAAGAATATCAATGTTCCAGACGGTAGGTGAGAAACAAAAACCAAAATTATTTTTTGTGGGATGAACAGCGTTTCCATCTCAAAGGGACACCTTGCTTTCGGAGCGCGGGCCGCAGCTGTGAAACACCTTTCCGGGTTCCTACACTCCACACACATGCACACAAAACGAGAGAAGAAAGTGACATCCCGTCCAATCAGGACTGAGGGAGATTGCCCTCTCTCGCTTCACATCTTTTCTTTCTTCTGCTGTTAATGGATGATGCTGAACTGACCCTAGCAGAAGCTCCCTCCAGCCATAACACCTCCAGAACATGTAGCTCACTGTTGCTCACTTGAGCAGTCAAATACAATACATGTGCTGTCACCAGTGGTGCATCATATCAGTGACTGCATGTTCACGTGTGATCATATTGAAAGATGGTGTGTTGATGTCTGACAGGAGTCACAGGATGGATGCAATATAATATACATATGTCTTCAGAGGTGTATAAAGACATTAAATAATGAAGCGTTATGTTTTTATTACCTTAGAATGAGCTATTTCTATCTACATACACCACGGGTCCCCTTGCATGGAATTCACCATGTTGTTTTCACAGTATTCCTTTTCAACAGAGAGCATTTTGTAAATAGCTTTCTCCTTTGGCAAAGTAGCAAAAAAAAAACATGATGACATCTTCCTCCTGTGTCAGCCTCCATAGTGCTTCAAAGGGGAGGGGCGGAGTGAGCCATTGGTTGCAATTCGCAACCTCCCTCCTAGATGCCACTAAATGCCATACACTGGACCTTTAAGTTGTCCAAATGGTCTTCTATTTTTGGTCATTTTTCTCTGTTAAACTAATTAAGATGTACCTCAAAATACAATGGCTTCTACAGATGCTATGCTTTAATACATTAATATTTAACGATGTTCATATTCTAAAATAAAACTATTATATTTTGTTTATTTTTAGCTATGTATTGTGAATTATTTATGCATCAAAGTATTACAAATATTTTAAAGCTCAGATTTTAACATAAAAGTTTTTATTTAATAGTATTTCTCTTGGCACTTGAATGAAGGATACTCACATCAATTGAATGAA
This sequence comes from Barbatula barbatula, assembly GCF_947034865.1. Classification (NCBI taxonomy): domain Eukaryota; kingdom Metazoa; phylum Chordata; class Actinopteri; order Cypriniformes; family Nemacheilidae; genus Barbatula; species Barbatula barbatula. The sequence goes on from NC_136770.1 coordinate 19,641,621, forward strand.
ATGTTTTCATAGGCTAGTCATTTGCCAGGATGAAATATCCCACTTCCTTTGTTCTACATTGAACGGCTTTTGAGCCACATGAAATGTGAGGCTCTCCTTTCATCAGCGCAAAAGACATGTGATCAAAGACATTTCTGTATCCGCCATCTGAATCGGCAGGTACCGAAAAAATGGAAAATCAATCAGGAAACTCTTGTGCTCTCAGGGAAATTGTATATATGCTAAAATGTCAGTGTTGGAAAGTGATTAAGGGCTATAAGAGAGGCTCATTATCTAAATGATCAAAAATATTCCACGCAGTCATTGTCTGTGCGGTGTGATTTGAAACAGCCCCTCTAGTTATTCCCACAGGAGAGCTGTATTATCCCCAGGCACAAGGTTTATTTCTCTAAGAAATGATGCTGTTATACAGAACACCTAGGCAAAGCCTAACTGTCTTCAAGGCATTTCAGACCAGAGAATCCAACTGGTGGTTTTTTTTAAGAGAAGCACAAAGTTGTCTAGTATGGTGGCGTATTGATGCCACGTACGTTTTATTTTTTGTTGTTAAAACGAGATAATATGTTGTTTTAACGACATATGATCTCGTTATTATGATGCAATTGAGTGGAAAAAAATGTATGTACATGGCAGCAATACGCCACCGTAGGTGACTATTTTTTCACCGTGGCTAATTCGTATGAAGATCGTTTTTGTATAATTTAGAACAATGTGCTTGTGCATCAATTTACATATAGTACACATTCATATATATTGTAAAAAGTCACCTTGTAAAATAGTTACAAATAAGTATTTTGGTTTTTCTCTCTCTAAAATCATCCTTTTGACATTACTGTTTTAAGAGGTGGCTAATTCATATAAAATTTGTACGATTGTTATTTAAAAAAACAACAGCGAAAAGGAAAAACCGAAGCCCCTCCCATGACCGCTTCCATAAACGCCACTGGTGGGAAAGCAAATCGGAATAAAACTAATTCATACAAATTACGAACTTCTGTGAGAAAGTATTGGATAAAAAATATTTTTTCCAAATTGCAGATTGTTAATGTAACCCAAATGTTTTTATAATCTTGATATTATAATTAAATAACCTTCTTCGCCTCTCAAAGATGTCTCAAATCCCTTTATTTTCTAACCTACTCAGTTCCATTCTGGTTAAATGCTTTTACCAAATAGCTAAAATACAAAAATACAAACTTACATTTCCACTTTCATAAAACAGCTACGGAAGTAATTTTACGAAGTAAAATGGGTTCAATCTTACTGCTTCTCACTGGTTTTATCATAAAGTGTGTTTTGAGATTATGAGACTATTGTTATTGGCATGATGCTGTATTTGAATTGCAATAGACATGCCTCATATTGACGACTAAATAAGCATACATTTTATTCTCTCAGAAATGTTTCGTTTTCCTTCAAAAGCCAAAGATTAAACCACTGGAGTCATCTGGATATCTTCAATGATGGATGGATGCGCTTTTGGAATAATTTGTAAATTATTAAAAAAATATCCAACAAAAGTATCCAATTACTTGAGGTATTGACATACTGTACATGTACTGCTTCCATGGTTGTATTGTACTGTTTGTATTTACTTACCCTGTAGTCACTGGCGGTAACATAGAAGATGGGCTGGAAAGCCAGCCAGATTATGCACGTGGTGTACATGGTGAAGCCAATAAACTTGGCCTCATTGAAGTTCTCTGGGCACTTTCTAGTCTTAAAGGCGTAAAAGGTACAAAGGATGATGAGGATGCAGTTGTATGTTAAAGACAACAGCATGCTCGAATCCTTGCTGTTGCACTTCAGCGTCACCACGTCTCTTTTCTCGGGATTGACCTCCTTTCTCACCCCCGGAGCCTCAACCAGAAGCCAGACCACCACTACCAGCAGCTGACAGGAGATCAGAGCAGCACAGATGGCCACCTGAGGGGCAGGGCTGATGAATCTCGGCCTCTGTGCTCCGTCTTTAACGCCATTGAATATTCGAGCGATGCGATTGGTCTTGGTCAACAATGCGGAGTAGCAAACAGCGAAGGACGTGCCCAAGCCGAGCCGTCGTAACGTGCACACCACGGCTGAGGGTTTGCTGATGTAGATGAAGGTTATGGAATAACAAAGCAGGACACCAAGCAGAAGAATGTAGGACAGTTCACGTCCGCTGGCCTTCACCACCGGAGTCTCGTTGTGCTTTAGGAAGAGGCCGATCACGAAGAGCGTACAGAGGATTCCGAGGGATGAGATGGTGACTGGCCCAATAGCCCAGGCGTCCTCCCAGTGAATGTACTCCTCTGGTAGGTCGTAACAGCCCGTTAGATTATCTAAAGGCCACTCTCCGAAACCGCAGTCCGCACAGGTGAATTCGTCCTGGAGGTATTGAAACGGCTGGCAAGGAATGCATATCCAGCAGCAGACGTCTCCGGGCTGCATGCTCTTTATTTCATTTTTCCTGCAAGGGTCACTGCATTGGGAGGTGGGCGCCCCTTGGCTTTCCCACGGGATGGAGCTCGTGTTCAGACTCAGACTCTGAGCCCAGTACCCCACTTTGCGATACACATACTCTCCATTCTCTTTGTGATAATGGAAGATGTTGTAGCGACCCAGGCTGTCTCCATATGTGTCAAAGTGAATGGCATTCTCTGTATCAGCAGGCCGAAACGGAGCTGCAGACACAAATCATAAACATTTATTAACAGTCTTGGCAACACATTATTTAGATGTTTCTCAGCAGCAAAATCTTTTTCTTTATAAGCAGAGAACATGTACAACCCAGAGGGACCTTTTTATGTAAGCCTAGCACACTTTCCTCAGCATCATGTCCTGCATATTTCTCCTCAGGTTTGCAGACGCAGTGGACTCAGGTGCAAACGGTACATTTACATAATTGAGGTCAGGAGGTTGATACATTGTCTGGCTTCTATGATGTAATTTGGCATTCTTGGAAGAACATCAACAAAAAAACAGCTAGATGCCAAAAAGATGTTGATTCAGTATTGTTGAGGACTGTGACAGACTTCTGTTAGTTTCTTAATACAAGACAGTTTGGCACAGATGTTTAATATATATCGCAGGTTTTGATTACAAACCTGCTTGTAGATTTGACATCATTTATTGCAAACATTAGCATGGGATGAATAAGGCTAATGAATCATAATGAAACTTGATCAAAAATCATTTAAAAACAAACAGGTTATATGTTCGATTTATGTATCTATTTTACATGAATAGTTTTTCCCATGGAAATCCATTTATCTTTCAAATTGACTTTGTGACTAAACGAAGAATAGATTTAATTCAATTAAGGCATATTGGTGAATGCAAAACCAGTGTTTGTAAGTGCACACCGTAAGTTAACCTTATTGATCTTTGGGTAATAGTATTATATAATTATGCAGGATTATGTAAAACGTAAAATCCATTGAGCACAAAGTTTGAGATTATAAAAAATATGCATATACTGGCGGGGTCATCTGTTAAAAAATAGACTACTAACTAGACAAAGTCAAAAAAGAGCATGTGTGTTTGTTTGAGACATATGAAAACTATGACTAAATTGTTCACATTTTTTAATTTAACCTAAATACATGTATAAATATTACCGTTGTATTGCTTAAAAATGAATATCAACTTGTTTTCTTTGCAGTATTTGAGGTCTGAAAAAATACAGAGCATCTTTTTTGTTGTCTCTCCATTCTTTTGTTTCAGAATATATTTGTATTTAACATTTGGTGGAAATATTTTTAGTGAAACAAAACATATTTTTTTACCTAAAAACACACACCTATAAATATATTTTAAAATAAACCTTTAAAAAGTCTTGGTATGATATCTTAATTTTTTCTACGGCTGTATATAATTCATTGAAATTAAATAATGGAATATGTAGCTACAAAAATGTAAACTCACCATCAAACTTTGTCTTCAAGATAAAGTCCTTGTAAAGCTTCTTTCCATTGACTGGTTTCATGGCACTGCAGATTTTTGTGTTATTCAAACACACCGCCTGTCTCATGTTATGCAAGGCGTGGGCCATGGCGTACACAGCGTTCACCACAAACATGATCTTAGACTCCTGCTCGAATTTGCCATCTCGGAGCGAATGCTTCCCGCAGCCGATGTCGTGCAGACTGCACTGAAAGTGATTCTCCCAGAATTCTCTGAACCAGGGGTTCCGCGTGTTGTTGTACGGATTGAGGTTTGTAAAGTACAAGGTAAAGTCTGGGATGGTGTAGGACGCCAACTCAATAGTAAAAGCTCCATCTGCCACGCTCTCGCTTCCTCTCACCACGCTCTCCTGCGCTCCCCATCCATCGCTGGCAACCCAGATAAAAGAGACGTTCATGAGCTTCGCAGTGACCAGGAGCTCCCTGGCATCTTCGCTTCTGGTGAAGAGGACAACTACTTTAGCGTTGGACTTCTGCAGCAGAGATCTGATGACTCCTTCGTAACTGTAGCGGTCCATGGAGCGGCTGACCTTGGCAGAGGTGGCGATACAGATTTGCAGAGCTCGAGCCTCCTGCTGAAAGGCGTCGATGCCCGTCTCGCCGTAATCGCCCTCTGAGGCCACGGTGGAGACGTATGTCCAGTTGAAATAGCGCAGGATTTCAGCCATGGCTTTGGCCTGGTAGAAGTCGGGCGGCACGGTTCGGGCAAAATAATCGTAACGGGATTTGTCGCTCAGTTTTGCGCTGGTGGAGGCGTAGCTGATCTGAGGGATTTGGAAAAGACGCAGGAGGTTGGCCACCTGAGAAAGAACAAATTAAATACTGTAAGAATTGTATTCCTAAACTGGAATACAGAGAGATTCTCATAAAAATCACAGTTTTATCACAGATTACTGTACTGTTAAAATGCGCATGAGAATGTCATTACTTCGACATGACAAATTATAATATTTATCAACGGATTCTTAGAATGCTGCTTGCCAAGAATCTCTCTTCACGGTTCGCTCATCTGCGTGAACCCTGATGACAACACCTCACGTTCTCATTCTCACAATAAAAAAAGGATCAGTTTGAGATCTGCCAGGGTTTCTCTATTCCTGATACTGACACTTTAAAATTGAAACCATGACTCATATCGCACTCTTCTTTCTTTTAAAACTCCAACAGCCCTATAACTCAATAACTTTACTTAACAGTACATAGAGTTCATTATAGGGTATTAAAGGAAGTTGGAGCGCTAGATCTGTATTATACTGCACAGCACATCTACGATTTTTCTTATTCAAGCTCTGTGTGAGTGTGTCTCAGTTGTGATCTTGTGACATGAAATGGAGTCTAGCTGGGGTTTGCCTCAGGCAGTTCCTCAGGAGCCTGAGAAAAAGTCTGCATGAAGACACCAGCAACAGATAAAAAAGCTCTTTACGATTGTTCCGTATCATTGCATAACATGTTATTTTCATCCGAGTTAAAGAAATATGAATTAAATGCGTCGCTCAAAGGGACAGTTACCCCAAAATTAAAATTCTGTCATCATTTACTCACCCTCGAGTTGTTCTGATGAAGATATTTTGAAGAATGCTTGTAACCAAACAGTTCTTTGACCCCATTGACTAGGAAAAATTACTTTTTATATTTTCTTTGTTCTGTTGAACACAAAATAATATATTTTGAAGAATGTAGGAAAGCAAAAAATTCTGGGGCACTTTTGACTACCATTGTAATATTTCCAACTATGAAGTCAATGGTGGCCAAGAACTGTTTGGTTAAAAGCATTGTTCCAAATATCTTTCTCTGTGTTCTTCAGAACAAAGACATATTTTACAGATTTGGAACAACTTGAGAGTGAGTAAATGAAGACAGGTTTATTTAGATTTTTGGGTGAATTGTTCCTTTAACATCATGTGAATTGTCACAATCAGAACCAAGTGGGAATGCATTATACACAATTCAAATGTATAAAAAAAGTAGTATAGTATAGCTGTATGTAGTCCATATAAAATTCCATATTTAATCAACCAATGAATACAAATTGATCAAATAAAACATTGAGTGCACAACTCCCCATGCAGTACGTTTTGCCTTCTGATTTACTTTTAATGGTTGTCACTGCTCTTGTTCTAAAAACACATTACATTTTAGCGCAACACTTTAAAAAACTGATAACCTCCCGACCCTTCACATTGGTTGTCTCTGTACTGTAGTGTTTTAGACAGTGTGGCAGCGGTTAACAGCTGCTAATGTGGCTAAATAAATAATCTATGAGTGTCATCATATCCCCAATCACCAAAACTGTATGGTAAGGTTGTTCATGTGCATTTGCAAAGGGAAATTGTAGAGGAAAAGAATGACCAGACAAATAGAGAGATTGGTAACCATTATTGGATACTAATCTTTCTTTGTAAGTCGCTTTGGATAAAAGCGTCTGCTAAATGACTAAATGTACATGTATTTTTTAACCACAGAATAGCAGCCCTTCACAATCACCAGACTCAAGAACAATCTCCTTTCAAACAAAAGCCAACACAAATTATTCATGTCAATTCCTGACCTCCTGCACATTTACTTAAACAGCTTACCGATTCTCAATGCTACCCGACTTTTACGCGCTACTAGAAAATCTGCTGCTCTATTTATTGTAAGTGTGCAAGCTCAGGAATGCGTCGAAGAGCAATTTCTTTCCACCGTTGTTAATGCATCGCAGTGCCATCTAATATACCAGATTTTCCAATGCCGTTCTCAAACAGATACAAGAAAAGTTCGGCATACATTTTTGATATCCGTTGCTATAGAAACAGCAGAGTCAGGAATGAAAGGGTGCCTTTGAGAAGAGGTTAATGGTGTTATTTTGTTTCCCCAGAGTTTCCGTTCTTCTTTCAGATCAGCCATGCAATTCAATGTCACATAATATTACCCTAAACCCACGTTCTGTAACAAATCCAGACTGTCAGTCTGTGTTTAGACATATTATTTTCTTTCAGTAAGTTTAAATTGTTTAACATTTCAGCGTTCTCTAAATTCACAGAACGTCTTTCCTGTGATGTCGAACTAAAGGACTGACAAAGAAAAGCAAGGTGAAATCAAGAGAGTTTGCTGTGCTGATGAAAATAATTTCACATCGCCACTATGAATATAATGTGTGTCTGAGCGAAGTTCATAGGCATTACAGAAATAAAACTATAATTATCCAAATTATAGCCTATGCTCTAATCACCTCTTAATTATAGTCCATTTTCTAATTTGCTCCTTAATTATATTTAATAACAGTCTAGTATTATTTTGCCAGCTTTGTACGAGCTTCATGTTTGCATCTTTTTGGGCTAAAGTACACACAGGTGTCCAAAATATCTATATTTTTTATAAGGTCTAGTATTTTTAATCGGATATTGCTCAGTATGTGAATGGTGGCATTTCTCCTGCACTGTGATAGAAAGCTCCCACAATGCAATAAAATATATTGTTATGAAGCATGTTCTGTCTCCTGGGTGAACGTATGGTTTTCATGAAACAGTTTTGTCTCATTGAAACCATAGTGTGAAAGATGTGTGTAGGTAGACACTTTCTACTGTAAAGATACACCAAGTTAAAAATCTCAATGAAAGTATCAGTATTGTACTTTATTTAACATGTTTATGCATTTGCATGACTTACATTGCATGACTTACATTGGATTTAAGCTATGCATTTTTGTCAATATTTGTGTTCACATGAACCCTGTGGGTTTCCTTTGCATTGCTCAAGACAATGTTCAACCAATTGAGTTACAATCTTTATCAGAAGTACAGTTCACCTAAAACAACCTTTTCTCATCATTTATTCACCCTCATGTTGTTCAAAACACCTGGCAACGTCTCTTCCTGCTTTTTCGGACCACCGGGCTAGTGGCCGACTGTATCTGAGCAGTGGGAGATGGAGGAAGTTCTGCGGCGGAGGAGTCTGGAGACGCCGTCCATGGAAAACTCTCCTCCCCTGCTTGCCATGGATGCCGCCAGGCAGAAATGGAACTGTGGAGCTCGAGCCGGAAGGTGATGAGTCCCCCCGGGTGGCGACAGCCGGGACGCAATCCTCCAGGACCCTAGCCAATGGGACGGGTGCCCCGACTGGGACCCCGGACCCGGAATCGGAATCGTCCCGGTTGATTACGAACCTGACCATGTCGTCAAACCCTAGGGGCTTCAGCATCCTCTTCTCCGATGGCGTGAGAAGGCGGGTGAGGCAGCCTTCAAAAATTACTTTTAACTCTACGTCACTGAACTCAGTCTCCCCCGCCACCGAAGAAAAAGCCCTGGCAAACTCCTAGGTCCCATGATCCCCCTGACGGAACCCAAACAGCATTGTCCATGTTAGCTGCCTGCTGTGTTCAGGGGGCTGACTCGTTATGTCATGGGATATGTGGAAAGAACCCAATTGCAGGCAGCGTAGCATACACAAAGACTTTTATTTAAACAAAAAACACCTGTGATGGGGAAAACTTAACTAAGGTAGTATAACAAACAAAAATCTTAAACAATAAACATCCAGACACGGGGAAGGTAATCCACAAGACAGGTAGCACAAATAACAAGACTCGAAGTACAATTCACAGGGCATGGAGGAACCAGCTCAGGGCATGGAGGAACCAGCTCAGGGCATGGATGAACCAGCACAGGGCATGGAGGAACCAGCTCAGGGCATGGAGGAACCAGCTCAGGGCATGGAGGAAGCAGCACAGGGCATGGAGGAAGCAGCACAGGGCATGGAGGAACCAGCACAGGGCATGGAGGAAGCAGCACAGGGCATAGAGGAAGCAGCACAGGGCATGGAGGAACCAGCACAGGGCATGGAGGAACCAGCACAGGGCATGGAGGAACCAGCACAGGGCATGGAGGAAGCAGCACAGGGCATGGAGGAAGCAGCACAGGGCATGGAGGAAGCAGCACAGGGCATGGAGGAACCAGCACAGGGCATGGAGGAAGCAGCACAGGGCATGGAGGAAGCAGCACAGGGCATGGAGGAAGCAGCACAGGGCATAGAGGAAGCAGCACAGGGCATGGAGGAACCAGCACAGGGCATGGAGGAACCAGCACATGGCATGGAGGAACCAGCACAGGGCATGGAGGAACCAGCACAGGGCATGGAAGAAGCAGCACATGGCATGGAGGAAGCAGCACAGGGCATGGAGGAAGCAGCACAGGGCATGGAGGAACCAGCACAGGGCATGGAGGAACCAGCACAGGGCATGGAGGAACCAGCACATGGCATGGAGGAACCAGCACAGGGCATGGAGGAAGCAGCACAGGGCATGGAGGAAGCAGCACAGGGCATGGAGGAAGCAGCACAGGGCATAGAGGAAGCAGCACAGGGCATGGAGGAACCAGCACAGGGCATGGAGGAACCAGCACATGGCATGGAGGAACCAGCACAGGGCATGGAGGAACCAGCACAGGGCATGGAGGAAGCAGCACATGGCATGGAGGAACCAGCATAGGGCATGGAGGAAGCAGCACATGGCATGGAGGAACCAGCACAGGGCATGGAGGAACCAGCACATGGCATGGATGAACCAGCACAGGGCATGGAGGAACCAGCACAGGGCACGAGGAACAAAACGAGTCAGCACAGGATAGCAAACACAAGGGCATTAAATGATGACAGATTTTTCGTTGTGGTGGAAAATGATGACAACACCTATTCCTTTACCATAACTATTACATTGGCAATACTGTGGTATTCCTTTAAGTAACTTGTAAATACATCAGGAATTGTATTCATACAGTATCACAATAGTTATCAACTTTCGTGGTATTACCATCTGTCGTAAAGGCGAAGTCATTTTTAGGGCTCTCACAATAGACACGGTTTCAATACAACTTCACACAAAATCATACTGTAGTGTTTTAATTGTCTTAGAGTCCCTGTTGAGCACTTCAGTAAAACTTTCTTAATGCTTTAATGCTTTTGTCTTTAGGCCCCTAGTGAGCGAGCCAAGGGCTATGAACAAAAACTTAATAGTGTAGGGGAAAAAGCAGGATCAGTTCGGGAAGGGTGGTAGTGGATCTCCTCTGGCTTTATACAGAGCTTAAATATAATGCTTAGAGTAAACACTATTGCCAAATTACTTTTTTGTAAGTAAGAAAAATTATAGTTTACAGTTTCTGAAGAAATTGTGAGCGATGCCAGTGAAAAATTATTAAACAAATAGGATACAATATAATGAAACAAAGCCACACTCAAAATCAGCATGAAATAAAGTTGTGGTGATATTTTGTGGTGAATGAAATGACGAAAACTTTTGGACAGGGTTTGATTTTTTACTTTGGGAATTCATTTGGAAGCCTTGCTATTCGCGTCTGGAGTCACGGTTATTGTAATAATTAGTAAGCACCAGCATGAATGAATAAGATAACGTAATAAAAACTGTAGAGACAGATGGCAGCGCATAAACACAAAGATCATCAAAGGTTGCAGAATTCAAATCAGTTACACTACAAGCGTATTGCTCTCAACAGCAATTTCAATCATATTTCCAGGAGCATTTCAATCCAATTGATTCGTGAATCGCTTCCACAATGGCTTTGTATGACTTAAACACACATTAGATATGAAGCTCATGCCCTTTCTCATAATGTCGATGCTCAGAATCTGGGATTTAATTAAGAAAATTACAGCAACGGTGATTTGAAGGCAGAAGAGTTTGCTGTTAAGTGGATTAATCATTCTTGGAAGGGGGATGGCTCTTGATCAGAGGGATTTGTGTTTGGCAGAACGAGGGGGCATGTTTGGCATGCGCCGTGCATTCACGTCAATATACGTCTTTCTTAAGATGAACATGTGAACTTAATGCTCATAATGCTGGCTGTCGCTCAAATTCACTTAGACATATATTTAACATCAACCTGCTGTCAACAATCTATTAATACATCCTATGAGCTGCCTTCAAACTTACATTATAGATATTTTGCATGATTGAGAGCAAAAAAAAAAGAAACGAAGATTTATAGTAACATGAAGGAATAGAGGGAGCATATAGGGTACAATTATCAGTAACCTTGTTTGCAGGTATCTTCTGCTCAAACTAGACCCAATCAGAATTAAAGGTAACCCTGAATATTTCTGTTTTTCTTTATTCAATGACTTGAAGTCTAAAATCCATGATTTAGGTTTCCCCTACAAAACAACTAACATAAGCAACAGGGCAGAAAGGAACATTTAGGGCAAGGCAGATTTACAGTCTTGAGAGGTATAGTCAAGTCATGGGTGTCACACATCCCTACCGTGAGCTATTTCATAAAGTGGGCCAAAATGCCACATCAAAAAGTGGCGAGACATACAGTAAATGATGCTTATGGTTACAGCAACAACTGCAAAAAACTTTAACAGTGTATAAGAAACATATTCATGCAGTATATATATATATATATATATATATATATATATATATATGACTCATCTGTTGACAGTGAAAGAATTAACCGATTAATCTATTTATTAATGAACAGACTATCCATCCACTCTCCCACACATTTTTACTCACCGATGCTCTTTTAACTTCTGATGTCACACATTGTAGCCGCAGCATGAGATTATTACACTCTGCCAACAACACAACACTGACTTTACAACACAATTTTTTCCCGAGCCAGAAAGTGTTACTTTATGAAATATGTATGTACAGTATACACAGAGTAGAAGGGAAGTAATAAAACACACTTTAGCAGGATTGAGTATTGTCGCTGTCGAGTGGAAACCTCATATCTTTGTGTTTCATGTTTTATTAAATTTTTTCATAAATCGTTGCTATGGGGAAATCTTCAAATTTGTCTGTGGGTTTTGGAAAGTTTTGTGAAAAGTAGCAGTTTTGATACAAGGTTTCCGCCCAACAGTGATAAAATGGTACTTCACAGCTTACAGCCTAGAGAAAGAGTGTAAATTGAAGAATGTGAGAAACTAGGGAATAAAGGTGGATGTAAAGATAAAATTTGTGTTTGTGATTTCAATTAATAATAAAGAGCAAGCAAAAGGTGAGAGAGGAGAATTTCAATTTCACTGAAATCTAATTTAAATGCCTCATAATTTTAACCAAAATCTTTTTAACCTACAATAAACGTGCACCTTAATTTACACAAATTATAATTTTCTGAGATTTGGAAAAGTTGTCCTCATTTGACATTTACATGAGATAAATTCATCTTAAAGTGAAAGGTCACTCAAAAATGAAAATTCTGTCATAATTTATTCACCCTATGTTACTTTCTTTCTTCTGCAAAAACACAAAAGAAGATATTTTAAAGAATGTTGTTAACCAAATAGTGACTGCACCTATTCACTTGCTCTTGTGTTTATACAAAAGTGAATGGGTGCCGGAGCTGTTGGGTTACCAACATTCTTCAAAATGTAGACTTTTCAAACATAAAAAGCTCATCTTTCCTTGAGAGACCAATACTGATATGACACATATTCATACCATCTATAAAAAACACACCCGGTACAGGACATGTTGTACGAAGTGCAAGTAGTATAAATGTGATGACCGAAAATAATATTTATGAAAATGACATCAATGTTAATGATGATAATGATGAACAACAGTTATGATGAGAATATTAGAGAGGCAGTGGCATGATATGAATGTTAAACAATGTTAAACTAATACTGCTGTGACATCTCTGGAACGGCTTTGTTTGCCTGTACATCACAGGAGGTGAATTCCACAAGCGGGATTTCGAAGATTTTGGTTGCCAGGCAACAGCTGCAAATGTGTTTGGTCAGGTGGAAGTGTGACCCTGTAAGAGAGGAGAGGATCTCTCTAATATAACTCTGATCCTTCACCCCAGCCCGACGGAGAACTCTCTTGCTCATCTTTTCTCTTTCCCAGACAAGGACTACTTTTATGAGCCCTTTAGGTGGCATCAAAGTCACTAGTCACCATCACTGAACTCTTAACAACTTCTGAATCAATGATTTACAATATTGTTATAATTTAAATTGGGAAGTTTAATATGGCTTTAGTGTGTCAAAATAATCTAACCAGGGTAATATGTTGTTTTAAGGTCCAGTGCCTAAAATTCAGCGTCATCTAGTGGTGAGGATGCTGACTGCAACCAACTGCTTACTCTGCCCCGCTCTTTTGTCGAAGGAGATAACATATTTACGAAACATGCTCTAAAGTCATAAAAACAAAATGCTTCATTATGTAAGGTACACCGCTGAAGACATTTTTATTTATATTACCTTGCATTTCTATCAGTAGATCCTCCAAAAAATTACAAATGAATTAATGTAGCACTAGCCTATTTGCATTTTGTCCATTTTATGACTTCTTTTTTTACGCTTACAAAAGAAGAATCTTATCAATCTTAGAAAATGGTGGTTATGCTGCAGTTTCCTAAAAAATGCTGTTTTGGACCACCAAAGTATGTTGCCCAAAGAACATTTCTCAATTGAGATTATCAGTTTGAGAGACAAAACACAAACATTGAAATGCATGAGCTAACTAGCTGGAAACAATACTGACTAAGCTTGGAGACCTAAACTGCCCTAAAAACTAGCAAGATTGTAGAACTATAAATACGATTGTTTTATTCAGTTGGAATAAAAACGAGTCAGATATGGTTTTAGCCAGCTGTAATGCGAACTATTGGCTATTTAAAAACACATCAAGAACTATTTCATGGGACCTTAAAATGACATCTTAGAGTGATGCATAACATAAGAGTTGTTTTATTACATGTCAAGAATTGATCTCACATTAAAAGAGAAGTACTGCTCATTACACCACCAATAAACAGCTTGAGTCGACCACGACAACAGATCAGTTTATCAGTTTATCAGTCACGTTTAATCAGAGTTTTAATAGGTTTTTATATCGTACTGACACAAAGGACATAATCTATCTTTCTATGCTCTTCTACAGTACTGTATAAGAAGAGTGAAATGGTCAATAACGGTCTCTCCCGTGAAACCAACATGGCAGTGACTGGCCGCTAGAGAGTGGCTCCAAAACAGAGCAGAATCTCATTGAGCCCCGTGGTAAAATGCAAAAATTTTATTATCCCGGAGTGATACACAGTGACGCGCTGCCAAGATGGCGAAGACCGGTTCGGCATTTAGCCTACAAAATTGCTCTTCCCAAACCTACGGGTGACATCATGGACACTAAGTCTGTGTTTTATACAGTCTATGATAACAACCCACTTATTTTCGTTCTGTTCATTCATATTTGTTTATTGGCTTATTAAATTCAAGACAGGTTTATTTGCTGAAATTGCTGGCTTGGTTTCAGGGACGTGCACAGGAATTTTGAGGGGCAGTTGCTCTGACCTGAAAAAAGGGCAACCCCCCCCCCAAAAAACCTCACAGGCTATTTGAAGGACTGAGAATAACAGGATCTTTATTCGTATATATAAAAAGAAGTAAAACACTGAAACACAGCACTCAATCACCTTAACTATAATAACACAGAAAAACATAACTCCCTGAAATATCTCTCCCTCTCCTGAATCAGCCTCTTTTCAGTGGGCATCTTGGCTTCAAACAATACCCAAAATAGTGAAAGGATTTAGGCATTTAACCGTTTAGAATAAAATAATTAATGTGATGCATAGCTTCCATCATTAATTCTTCTTGCTCAAACGAAATTTGAGAAACTAACTATCAGCAGAGACGTAGCTTAGTTTGCCTAATGCCTACCTACCAAAAAAAAAATAGTAGCCTAGGCTGCTTGTCTGCAAGCTATCTGTCTTATCATTTAGGCTAAACATGGCAAAGTCAGCCTGGATTTTTGAAGATTTTAATTCATTTCATAAAACTTGATGATGATGATCGTTCGTTCGTTTGTTATACATCACAAACTCACCTTTTCTGACAACGTTAGGGTGGCTATTTCCATAACACAAAAAAGGAGGACACTTTGCAGCATTTAGTGAGGCAAGAAAAATTACATAGGACTCTGGTGTACTCGCAACTACAAAACAATTTTGTGCATCATATCGATGGTCTCATGATGCAGTGATTCTGAAACAGTCTACTCGTTTTTTTTTAAATTGTCTGGCAATGAATATTTGACCTAAGCTTAAGGGAAGATGTACCTGCAGCTCGTCGATTACTTTTGTTTTTCTGTGCTGGCATGTCGCAGGTCCCTTGACTACAAACGTCCACTTCACAGCGACATTCATGAAAAGTGTCTCTACTGTTTTTTTATATAAAGTTGTGCTCTTTTGTCCATTCTGGACTAAATGATGTCTGACGTTTCAGCAAGTTACCGTTATGATGTGACGAAGCCAGCATGTGGACTCCACTTCCACGTCGTGGAGGCTTGTTTACGTTATTAACCAATGATATATCAGATACCTTTATTTGACACCTCTTTCAGCCAATCATTTGTTTGACCGGAGATCTTACGGCGTCAGACGCAATGCTGCTGCGTCCCAATAAATGTTCTAAAGCGGGTTTTGTTTAGGCCGATTCAGGACAACTCCAAAAACGAGTACAAATGAGTGTCTGGTTTGAGGCTGCCCTGGACACCGGACAGGGGGCTTAAAATCCTGACTGTCCGGACGAAATCCAGAAGTATGGCCACCCTAGACAACGTTGAGTCGTATCACCCCATAACCGCGACAATCTCCTTCTAGGGCCGCTCATGCAGGCTCAGCTCAGGTGCCGGTCGCGTGCAGCGCTGCACCCACGTAAACAGAGTTTGCCCTTCCCCTTCTGACTTTTACTTTAGTTGCCCGAATACGGAAGTGAATGAGGCTTTTCGCGTTTTTTTTCTCTAGACGTATGTGAAATTCTGCATCCATTGTATGTTTATTTATTTTCCACCTCGGAAGGGCAACGTGAGTCGAGAAGGGCATATGGGCAGTTGCCCGGGCAACCTGAGCAACCCCCCTGTGCACGTCCCTGGGTTTGTATGCAGTCTGTACTGTTTACTGTGTACTGCATCATTTTCAGTTACATGGCTCTGATTCAGTATATAGATCTGTTGTTGTCAGTGGAGAATCAATGGCATCTATGGCTAGATGTTACTTGGTCTGATTACAAAATGCAGGCAACAATAAACAATTAAAATACAGTACATCTTTGAGCATTTTTTCAGATAAAAAGTTCAACCTTCCTTGGTTATCATTATCATTAGGCCCTCGTGTCATCCTGTACAACTTTCTTTTTTCTGCAGAACACAAAAGAAGATATTTAAAAAATGTTGGGAACAGAAAATCTTTGGTCCCCATTGGCTTGCATTTGTTTTGTGTCCATACAATAGAAGTAGATGGCAACCAACGTTTTTTGGAGACCAACATTTTTCTAAATATCTTCTTTTGTGTTTTGCAGGAGAAAGAAAATCACACAGGTTTAAAATGTCCACAGGTTGAGTAAATGGTGACATCATTTTCATTTTGAAGATGAAATGTTCCATGTGGTCGTTTTGGGTTAATTACATGTCTGCTTTGCTTTGGATGGAAAAAAGTGGTATAAATATTTTGCCTAAATTTGCACATGCAAACAACTGTACACATTAGGAAAATAATTACAAAAGAAACCAATTAAAATTCTGCTACACCTGCATCTCTGTTTAACAATGTGAGTCACTTGAGTGTGGTGAATCATCAGCAGTACTAAATTAAACTAAAACACAAGTAAACACAGCCTGTGAGGAAAGTACATGTGTAAATCCAGATCCTTTGAACAATTATATAGTACCAAGTTTATATTTGTCTCAGTCCCTAAAACCAGCCCACCGAGAAGTCTACTGGACTGAAAGCTCAACAAAATATATCCATGGTTGTTTAGCAAGCTCAGGGAAATAAATCTTCTGTCAGCGGACCCTGGCCGTTCTTATAGAGAAGACTAAAATTATCAACACTCATTCTACATTTGCATTTACATATACAGCAACAGCGCCGTCACCCATTCACTTCTTGTTTGTGGACACAAAACCAATGCAAGTGAATGGGTGATGGCGCTGTTGCGTTAATAACTTTCTTCAAAACGTCTTATTTTGTTTTCTGCGGAAGAAAGAAAGTCAGACAGGTTTGAAATGACATGAAGGTGAGAAAATGATGAGAGAATTGTTATGTTTGGGTGAACTATAATTTGAAGATCACAATGAAAGTTTTAAGAGTTGGCTACAGTGGTATAGAAAAAGAATTCCAACACAAGGGCTTTTTCTAGGCCTATATACTGTACACAGTTGTTTAATACTGTTCAGACAAAGTTGTACTGTACAACATAAAATAACTAGAAGGTCAACCAAAAGCTCGAAAGCCTGCCAGTTTGAGGACGACATTTTCACAAAATGTTCTCAAGACTAAAGCGCAAAGAATGAATAAATCATTGGAAGATCTCTTACATGATGATTGCGTTCCCAGAGGTAACAGTGATCTTTAAGGACTTTACTTGGTATGGCCCACATACAAGTTTAATCAGAAACCCTCTAATCTTCATGAAGTTTATAATGGACCCCAAGACACTGAAATCCTTTTCCAGGGGTACTAAAGAGAACATTCTGTCAGACACTATTGATGCCTAGTACAGGAGCGGCATAACACAGCAGGATTGCGAGGTCGACTGAATACATCACCGGGGGTGTTCTGCCTAAAGTGCAGCATATCCACATCAGAACTAGCCAGAAAATGCATTAAACATTCCAGACACCCAAACAACAGACTGCTGCAGTTAGGAGCATAATTAAGACATTTGGGAATATCCCATAGTTCTCTACAATATTTTGAACCCTAAATGAAGTCATCAGCAGATGTCTGTGATACTTACCACACATACGAGCCATTTGTAATATCTGTATTAAAGGGATGGTTCACCCAAAAATTCTGTCATCATTTACTCACCCTCAGGATTGTTCCAAACCTGTATAAATGTATTTGTTCTGCTGAACCCAAAGGAAGATATTTGGAAGAATGTCAATAACCAAAAAGATCTCATCTCACATTGACTCCCATAGTATTTATTTTCCCTTACAGTAAATGGGGGATGTGATCTGTTTGGTTACAGAATTTTGGGGTGAATTACGCATTTAAATGCATATAAACCCAATGTATATTTATTTTCAAACTAAGATACAATTTCAATTTTTATTTCAGTTTAAACCAAATTTTCCCCTGAAAATCACCAGATCCAATGCCCATAGCTAATAAAAAGCTAGATTGGATAACATTCAGACACCATTTGGTCTGATAATATATACCAAGCTGCCCAAGATGTAAAAATAATGTTGAAATCAGTGATCGCAGACTGAATATGACGGGGAAAGAAAAACATGTGAAATCAGACAATAGAACCAAGAGCATCATTTCCTGCCTACAAATGAATAATTCAGTGTAATACAAGTTTGATTTCACGAACGTGATATACATTAGAGTGTGGGCCAACTCCAGCAACCAACAAAGCCATGTCTTATGAAATGTATTTTCCCACTCTAGGCCATTGCACATTAAGTCTGAATATTTGACCTCACGTTGTGTCGATCACATTTACACTGCCGCCGATATTTTCATCTGTCGTAAAAAAATTCGGACTGGATTGGTTCGATTTTCTGTGTTTTTTGCATCAAGCATTTTAAGAGGCGTTTAGACAATTCAGAGACACCGCACAAACGAACCCCAAATACGAAAAAACGCATACGAAAATGTCGGACTGTATGTGCAAAGACCTTCACAAGGGAATAAACATTTGGCAGAACAAGGGATAGGGGAAATCCAAGAGCTGAGTGTAACTAGGATGTAGGATTGTATTTTGTTTAGCATAAAATGTATTACTAAACTAACGAGAATATCACAGTAATGCATTTAACCGATTAAATTAGTTATCATGATTTTAATGGGTCTTAACCAAACCTTACGCATTCTTTGTAGGGATACCTGCAAAACAATGCAAATATGCACGCATTGCTTTGTAGACCAGAAGACATCCATCTAGCTGTGATGTTCTGTCAAACAGATGAAACATGTTTCAGATTTCGTGTATTGGGGCTATGCTTTGGAGGAGAAACTTTGGAACAGCACCTTCATAAATAGCTGCAAGGCAAATACATGCAGATTTTATGAGAGAAGCCCCAAATACCAACCTCAACCAAAATTACATTTCCATCATCAGACTCTCTCTCTCTCTGTCCGTTACTCCCCCCCCCCTAAAAGCTTCTTAAGCTTTGTCTGTGTGCTGTCAAAGTCCCCCATTTTATCACTCCACAGGGACTTGAACCAATAAAGAAAAGTGAAGCCTTAACACAGGAACGTCTAAAAAGTCTGAAGCAACCTCCGGCCCATTTCATTGCACTCCGCAGAGCTAATAGTGATTCAAGTCTGCTGTCAGCCAAGTCTTTACCCTGTTCTCATTGTCAACGATACACTATTTCTGAAATGTTTGCAAACATTAAGCATTACATAATGAAAAATAAAGAGACCATTGAGAACATTTTTATCAGCATTTCTAGATGTATTTGTGTCCATTCCAGTACAGTGACTGTTCAAACCTTTAGTGACATTAAGTAATCGAGGTTATCAAACAAAAAATTATTTCTTGAACTTTTTTTAAATACAGGTACAAATATTACTGTTGTATAGCTTAAAAGTGAACATATAATGTACTTGTTTGTTTTCTTTGCAGTATTTGAGGGCTGAAAGAATACTGAAAATCTTGTTATTTTGACCTGTTTCTACCGTTTTCATTTTCTGCAAATAAATGCCAAAGAAACAATATTTTTTAATAGAAATTTGGTAGAAATATTGTTGGTAGTTCAAATGATGAAACAAAAATGATCAGTTTAACTAATCACATACCTACAAATAGTACATTTTCAAATCGTACAAATTCATCTAGAAATGGTCTCTGGGACAAACCCAGTCACTGGGTTAAATTAACCCAGAAATTTTTTATATTTGATCCAACACTGGATTAAAACAACCCAGCATTTTAGGTTGAAACAACCCAGTATACGCATATTGACAACAGATTGTGTGGGGTTCATCCCTCATTGACTCAAAAATGGGATTCCCCTTTGATGAGCTTTAGAAGAGACAGCTACAAGACGATTTCACCCACACCAGCCCTTTAGAGAGAATACCACTCTTGGCTGCCCGGCAAAACAGATGCCTCATGTGGAAAAGACAAAATGAAGGAAAGAAAATGATAGAGAAATTATGAAACGGGAAAGTGCTAGATTTTCTATATAGTGATAAAGGGAAATTTATGTTTGAATGTTTCCACATATATCTCACTTTCTCTGTTCCTCTCTGCCTATTTTTCTGCATTATTAATGCATTCCTTGTCCCTGAGCGGGCACTGCAGTAATCAGGCTCCTGAAACCTTAAGAAAAAATGTACATTTCTCTATCTGTTTCTATCTCACTCAGTGAGACATATACTCACTACAACAACAATCTGACTGCCACTGATTTTAATATTAAAGTGACAGTTCACTGTAACACGGTTCAATAAAAGGAAGGAAGGAGGCGGGAACCGGCGAACGACAGCAGCCTCGCGCCGTTCCCTCACGGCTCTGGTCCCGCCCCTCACAGGCCGGGGGGTGCTCCAGAGACTGCGCTCTACTCCCACCGGTGGCCAGTCTATATTAAACAGTCTATATTAAACAACTTTTAACATAACAAAAACAAACAATAAAACAAACTTAAGATGCCACACAAACACAACAAACCACAACACAAAGTCCAGGCCTGGTCCTCTCTCGCCCTTCCCTGTTTTCGCTCCTCTGTTATGATTCCGGAGTTCCTCCGTGAGAGATGCGAGACCGGTGCACTCGCGTCACCGGCCTCGCGCCGTTCCCCCACTGCTCTCGTCCCACCCTGCTCGTCACATTCAGTTTTTTTCATCGTTTACTCCCCTTCTTGTCATTTCAAACCTGTATGACTTTCTTTCTTGAGCAGAACACAAAAGAAGATATTTTTAACAATGTTGTTAACTGGCATCCATTCACTTGCATTGGTTTTTTTTCCATAAAAAAATCTTCTTTTGCATTCTGTAGAAGAAAGTCATACAGGTTTAAAATGACAGGAGGGTGAGTAAATGATGACATCATTTTCATTTAGGGGTGATCTATCCCTTTAATTCTGAATACATAATTTGGAGAATAAATAAAAAACATTTATCAAAAAGCATTAAAAAGCATCTAATTGATTCATACTGATGCAAGACCTAGATTTTTAAGGAATATGTATAGGAATGCATATGCATTCTCAATCACAATTCTTCATCAGCGTTTGGGTACTTCCATGCAGTGAAGATATTTAGTAACAAATCAATGTTGTTTATTTTCTAATTGCATTTCTAGTCTCTCTGTCCTTCATATCGAAATCCTCAGAGAGCAGATATGTGTGGAGCATGATCAAGTTGTCACTGTCCTCATTCTTTAAAGCTAACATCTGCAGCACGTCTGCCGGAGAGCGTCAGGAAAAACAGAGATTCGCCACATGGTTGGCGGTAAATTGGATGGGTTGAACATATGGGTGACAGGTATCCAGACACCACAGTGCATTGCTTTATATCATTAAATGACTTCGAAATTGTCTCACTAAATGACATATGAAGCCCCAGAAAAAAAAACTGAGAGCTAAATCTGGTTGTGTTAAATTAAAAGGTAAAGTGTCATTTTTTTACAGATATGTATTTCTTCTACCCACAAAGACATGTAAGCCATCTATAGGTAGATTGTTCATTATAAACAATTGTGATTTTGTTACAATTAATATTTTTGCAATTGCCATTTGTCATATGTGAAACCAGATTACCAGATATAGTGTGACATGAAATTCGATGGATTGCAAATAGTTTCTAAAATAAGAAACATAAATACCTGTATGGACACATCACTGTAGGAACCTCCTATCACTCCCGAAATAGCGAGCAGAACATCATCATGGATAGCATAGGATCCATCGGGGCACGTGTACTCACTGTCGTCCACTTTCGTCAGTGATGCGCGCACAAACTCTAGCGACTGCTCAAGCGCATATGTGTCTTTAGAGCAAGTGTCCAAAATGTGGGCACCTAAAGTAACCCCGGGCAAAATTGTATCATCTCGATTGATCTCGTCCAGGGCTAGCAGCATTGCCTCCAGTCTCTGAATCCCTCTCTGGGCATTGATACGGCCACAGTCCTGTGCCCCTTCTCCCTTCTGGTGAACAGGAAACAGGCCTCCGATCACTAAGTCCCCTTCGATTATGATCTCCTTCTTGGAAATGTCAGTGTTGTAGCCAGGGACAGCCAAAGCTTGAGGTGTCCTGGCCAGTAGAAGCAGCAGTAGAGTGAGGTGAAGGGGCCATGATGGGCCGTGACCTCTAAAATGGGCTAACCTGTGGGCCATGGTATGCAAAGGTCTCTGCTTTACAGGTCAATACCTGTTTAGCAGTCGCTAGTCCTTTCACTTGCTGGAAAGGATTGGTGCTTGAGACGTGCCGAGGGAAGACTTCAGTATTTTCAGTGCGCTTGTAAGCAGGAATAGGCAAACTCCAGTGTCGTTTCCATCTCCCGCTTGTTAGTGATCACGATCTGCGAATCAAACAGAGAGATTGTTTTATCGCTGCACTATAAAACAATTACAGTCTTACCTTTGCCAATGGGTCTGTTTAAACCTTTAAGAGTTTTTCTGGATTATATTTCTGGTTGCAATGGATCGGATATGCGTGTGGGTGTAGACTAAGCTTGGGGGTATGTACAAAATACTTCCGAATAAAAGATTTGTTGGGCAAATGTGTGCATTATGTGAGCAAGGAGAGGCTGTTCTAGGGTCAGTGAATATTGAGGCATGTCTAATTCCTCTACGAATATGCATAGAGGCATTTATGAAAAAACCAAGGCAAGTGAGAAGTAAATTGTTATACTGTATCAGTAATAAAATGAGAAAAATCTAAAGAATTATGAAAGCTGATGAACAGCTTGTTTAAAGCATTTCAATTCAGCAGTTGCAATAAGAACTGACCAGAAAACCGCACCATTAGAGGCTGAATTATTCTTTGCTTTGAATGAGCAGCGCATATACACCATCAACCATGGGACTCCAGTGTGGTTTGTGTGTTGTTTGTTCTGAATTTCTTTGTCTGTCTGGGAATTTCTCTGAATTTCCCCGTAATTATAATAGACCACTGGATTTGATCGCTGACAGGGCTGAAGAATGGGCTCTCTGCGGATCCCTCTCCCTTAAGGGCTTTGTTCATCTGTGTGTTTGAGTGTTTTAAGTGTGTGTGTGCGTGTTATGTGCTCAAGGGACAGTGTGATCATTGTAGTGTAAAGCCAGCTCGCCTGAATTCATGTAGAGGATCACTATCAGACAGCTTATACGCCAACAGCTGCCACACACAAAGACAGACCTTAGAAGCGAAGGAAATCTCATAGCAATGTTTCTGACAAAACAAAACAACATATGCAAGTTTTTTTTTTCACAGTAAGGACTTTTCTTAACTATTATTGTTTGTACTTTAGCTTAATTATCATTTCGTTCGCCAATAATCAAAACCCAATGCTTAGGAGCACAATACTGTACTGAAAAAAGCAGAATGGTTTATAAAAGATCCCTGCCGTGCACACACTTGAAGCATGCGTGCTAATCTCACACATACTAGGAGGTGTTGAGTTGAGTTTTCAGATGCTGTCAATGATATACAGTAATTATAAGGCTTGTAGCCTCATCTCCTGGAGTGCGAGAAGAGATTGTGTGATAAGATAATTTTTTACGATTAGTTTATTTTTACTGTGTACCAACATTTTTCATGAAGAAAAAATCGATGTTTGGTTTAGGGAGATTGAAGAAAACCGTGTAATTCTCAAGTAAGTATTACATTTAAGTATTTTAACGAACTATGATATATTTCATTATGATAACATTCATCACTCATTCTAACTACTTTTGTTAAATTTCTTCTGTATGGGGTCTCGGAATATCCAGGTAATAGGAATATGATCAAATGCGATGAATTTTAACTAGGGATGCCCCAATATGTAAATCAGCTTATACGCCAATAATAATCGGTAATTCTTTAACATTGGAAGCCGGTAACCAATATATATATGGAAATATACAGTATCTAAATATTAGACTGAATCAAAAGGCAAAAATTGGTCAACTGCTATTATTTGAAAACATTCACTGCAGAAAAAAAGGTAACCATTAGATAACCATTAAACAATATGCTTTTGTTCCTATAATTTAAAATATGTTGCTAATAGCATTAAGTGAATGATCATGACAGAAAGATAGTACTGTGCTGTATTTTAACTGTAAGCCGTGTGCAGCTGAAGAAGTTTAACCAGAGGAAATTATTTATGATTTATCGGTTATAATATATTGGCCTAATTTTTATGAACGGCCGATACTGATAACCTTGAAAATTACCATTAATCGGATGATACCGATATGGCCGATAAATTATTGTGCATCCCTTATTTTAACATTCAAACATGTCTATTTATTGTATGTTTCTAAAGTTCAAATTAAGCCCAAACAGAAGCCCGGACAGAAGTCTGATTTGTGATAAAACAGATGTAAAAAATTTCATTAGAGGTGTATAGGCCTTTGCCAATGGGTAGTGCAGGGGGTAGTGCACGGTTGGTTGCAATACGTCATTAAATAATTCATAAAAAAACCTTCAAAAAACTACTTTAAACACACCTCTTCGGCGAAAACTTGACAGACAAATGAAAAAAAACGTACACTAACCCTCTTCTAGCTTTTGTTGAAACTAGTAACTTTGTATTAGCACCTATTGAACTATTGCTCTTTGTATGACATATCGCTTATTGCTCCCCGAACTCTTTTTAAGTCGCTTTGGATAAAAGCATCCGCTAAATGACTAAATGTAAATGTAATACGCAACCTCACTGCTAGATGCTGCTAAATTTCATACAATGAACCTTAAAAAAAGTCTGGATAAATGAACTATAAAAAACAAAGGAACAAAACATTTTCATTTCATTTCTAATACATGTCCCTAATACGTGTTACCAGCCCCTTCAAAATATCTGCCCACAGCCGAACAAAATTCTCCAGCACGAGAGAAAGTGTTTGGGAATCTGACTGTGCCTATATCTCAACAATATATGTGTTCATCTCGGTGAGACACACACTTACTCATTAGGGTCTTCTCCCTTTGTTTCCATGGAAACTTGCCAGACAAGAGTGAAAGGAAAAGAGCGAGACTGAGAGAGGTTTAAAGGGCCAATCTTGTCTGCTAGGAGGAGTGGAGGCCTTTTGGGAATTCTCGCAAAGCTGGTGTAAATTGGCTATATCTTTTTTACGACATACATCTCCTGAACGGCATCTTTTAAGGATTAATGCTCGAATCTCTTCGGAACCATAAAGATAATTTGAGATGCGGTTCTTCACAACAGAACTGATTTATCGGATGATAACCTTTTAAGTAATTCCTGACCCTCTTACAGCAGTTAAGAGCGTGTGAATTGTTGAGTCTAGTATAATATGAATGCGTCGAAAACACCACATACACTAGTCTGCTCTGTCCAAAGCAAAGTGATGTGGGAAAGAACAAAGGCGGATTCAGGTTGAATGCACTATATGTGCGTTGTTTTCACCATGCAGACAAAATCTCCTGTTGTCGTGTCTATGATTTCACAAGATTGTTATTTAAATGCATGTTGTGTAATATTCGCATTAAGATAAATGTTTTTTTCATGTTGACTTTAAGCCGTGCAATTAATTTATGTCCACTTACAGAGCTGTCTCTGCTAACTTCATATTTACACTAAAGTTAAATCAATCCACTGTATCTGCATCACAGTGTATCTGCACTGGAGTTGAATATTACCTTTTTTCAAATTATGTAAATACATGGCAATTAAAGCCCCATAAATTTGCCTGAATGTATAGTCCAATTCTCTCTCTCTCTCTCTCTCCTCTACACTGCTTCGCAACTATTTGCTTATATCTTCCGCTTCAACAGATGGCCTCTTCAAATTTCAGGACTGCTCCATCCACGCAGTGTGAAGAAGCAAAAAGCAGGATAGGCCGGAAAAGCCCATGGGGAGATGAAAAGTCAAATAATGGGATGAAGGTAGAAGAACATCATTACAGAGGAGGAGGGGGACTCGTGCAGACCCCGACAAAGTGTTAATCCATTTCAGTATTTTCAATCTCATGCTGGCAAAGAGAGCGGCATGAATATGGTAATAGCGCATCTAGAAGATAGGTCATCTTTATGTAACTGCAGGCCCACGAAAAGAAATCCATACTGGCCACTTCTACAAAAGACAGAACTGATTAAAGAGGAGAAACTATGTAAATTAATTTCAGGTCCACCCTTAAACCACATTTATGGATGACTAAAGGGAAATTTCTGGAAAGCGGATTGTCTACGCTGCTGTTTGGGTGCGTGATTTTATATCAAGCCGAGAAAGCAATCCGAGCACCTCTGTGACAACCTGCCCTCATGTGAGCTACCTGTTGCTTTATCTAAAGTGGCACACATCACTCATTGCTTCAAATGTGAGCGCTGAATTCGAAATGCTTACATTTAAATTCCATTTGCCACAGTTAACCATTCGACAAATGCACATTACACATTCGCAAGAAACAGTTTCTTGGAGTCCCGGCTATTTGGGGCTTCATCTGTGCCAAGTACTGGCAAAGATGAAGCCGAAAACAATAAAGAAGAGAATTACAACTTAATTTCCCACTAATCGCTGGGTAGCAGACCGCTTTGGACAAGCTGACAAATGTCTTTTTAATTTGGAGCTCGAAAACCACAAATCCAATCCTAACAGGTCTGAGAGCGAGTAATGGCACAACCCAGCAGCCACATTATTTGATAGTCCCTCATAGAGGTGGTAGCCGTGTTCCAGAGGACATTTTGAACACCTTATTTGCGGCCTTATGAGCCGCCAAATCATCAACAAGGAGAGTTGCATTCAAGTGCATACTGTATAGCGCATACAGGCATTAAAAACTTTCAGACATTTGTTGAAACAATATAATGGATCCCTTCACTGAATATTAATAGGATAATAAGAACTGTGTATTACACCTCTAAATTATTTAAAGCTTTAAGGAACGGTTCACCCACAAATTTGATGTTTGAAAGAATTTCAAAAGTTCTTGGCCACCATTGACTACCATAGTAGGAAAAAATGCTTTATATTTTCTTTGTTCTGTAGAACACAAAAGAAGATATTTTGAAGAATGTAGGAAAGCATACATTTCTAGGACTCTTGACTACCATTGTAGTTTTTCATACAATGGTAGTCAATGGTGTCCAAGAACTGTTTGGTTATAAGCATTCTACCAAATATCGTTCTCTGTGGTCTTAGAACAAAGAAATGTATACAGATTTGGAACAACTAAGAAAATGATGCCAAGAAATGTTATTTTTGGGTGAAGTGTCGTTGTAAATGCCTTTTTAGAACTTTTTATGTCTATCTTTTTCTGGTGAGCACTGTTTGTGCCAGTCAAAGACCTGGCAACGCAAAACGTATTGACTGAATAATGAATAACTGAAAAATTTGCTAATCTCTTATTATTATTATTTTATCCTATAAATAATCAAGATAATGCTGCTGTACTTCGGCTGCCGTATGGCATGATGTAATAGCTCTCCTTTAAATTTGAGATCACATTAAGAGAATGAGCCTGCTTACCTTTTCATAGGATTCAATCATTTTAATTATTATAATACTATTATTATAATTATGAGATCATAACAAGAGGCAAGATCATTGAAAATATATGAACTGGGTGCAGCAAGCAGAAAACAAAATTCAAATCAAATCAAATTCCTCCACCTCCAAACCATTGTGAAATTGACCTGGCAAAAGATGTAGAGATCAGCTCCACAGAAAAAATGAATGTTAATAATGTAAAATCATATAATCCTATAATTGCAAGTTCAATCATTAAAATATTTGAAATTAACGATAGAATCCTCTGACGTCCTACGTCTCTCTCCCTCTGGCGCTATCTCTAATTCCTGTCTCTTTTACAAACAAAAAGATGTTTAGCGTTTGCGAGGAAGTGCTGAGCTTTTATTTCTTGCATTCTACATGGTCTCCCCCTCCCACTCCAAGCTTGTACATTATTTATGTCCACAGGATTTCCCTTCTGCCTTTAAACACATTAGTGAGAAACTACATACAGTTCTCTGACACATACTCTGACGCTTGAGAAATGTGCATTTTCCTGTCGGAAAAAGAATGTGTCTACCTTTGGTTCTTGTTTTTTTTTTGTAGCTTTTGCACAGATGCGAAAGACACATTATCCTGTCTGTGTTATCTCTTGGGATCAGCAGACATACAGTTTCTCCGTAGGTCTTTTATCAAACGCATGCAAGAAACATACACCATCTGTTATGAAATATTCAAGATGCATTCCAGAGTATCACAGCATCTTATTTTATTACCCAACATATTTTACATCAAGACGTTATTGGAACATGGAAGCATCACCGCCAAAAGATAAAGTTCAGTTGTCATCACAAATGTGGAGATTGATATTAACTACTTCTGCGGTTTTATGGTGTACAGTACTGTACATGATGAAACCCTGAAGAGGAAAGATCATTGAATCAGTATTAAATCAATGTCGAATATAATTATTGATTTAGGATTAAATCAAGTATCATCCCTCTCTGGGATAATCATAGAGATGAAGCGAGTTATTTTCCTCCTTCAGAATACCAATTATAGTATTGGGTAATAATAAGAATGAAATTGTCTCGTCATGCAGCCATGTCTATTAATCATACAGATAAATGAAATGATCTGTGATTATGGGACAAAGATGTAATTTAGATAGATATCTGTTTAATGAAAACACAGGCTCAACTGCCATGCCCTTTGTCTTGCAAATACACTGAGAGAGACAACGCTTCCCAACTGTAACATATATAACCCTCTGTTTCCGTAAATTTCAGATGTGCCCGATTGCTGAGTGAAACAGCACCTTCGGTGAGATAAAACGTATAGGATGGGACTTGATTTTCTCATGAAAAGCGGGCGTTTCATATCATTTTGGATAACATTTGCCTCTTACTGGTCCTCAGAATGTGTTGAAAGTAGACCTGAATGTCATTAAAGATTACAAAAACAACATTTTTCATTTAGAATTAATATGCAATATGAATCTTACTTTACTAAATAATTTCAGTCTAACAATGTTTTGTGTACTAAGCTTGATATTGTAATAACTTTACCACATTTATGAAGTAGCTTTCTATGGGTTCTGAGCTGACCTATCCCAAATATATTATGTTTGAATTGCTTTGAAACACGTATTTCTTGTAACACTCAATGATAACACCACCACAACAGTTTTCATATTTATACAATATAGATATCAGTCAACTCACCTGGGGAAATGTTAATCTATTTCTCGCAAGAGACACTTGTCTTCTGTGATTCATCCAGTCAACATTTTGGCATTTTTAAACTAAGATTTTACTTGTTGCACATGTTTAGCAGTCTTTGAGTTCAACTTTGTTGGCAATCCTGAATTAAGACTCAATGATCTATCGAAACTGCGGTTATGTAATAATAAGGCTCTTTTACATTGGCTATACGGAGCTTCGAAACACAATGGACTCTCCACGTCATGAAATCTGAGAGGTTTGGCTTTCATTTGTTTCTTTCGCTTCCTCGCTTTCTTTGAGGTGTTTTATTATTGTGGCTGTTAGGACTGAAGAGAGTTTTGCGTGTGGCGCGAATCTTTCCCGCGCAAGTCTTCACAGAAAACACATAGCCTGGGTGCCGCGCGATCTTCAATTATTTAAACAAACCAGCCTTACGCTTGTACCTTTGCAGCTGTAAGGACTTGTGTTTTTAGATTTATTCTTGCTCTTCTGCTCGCCAAAAGCTTCTGCAAATACCAACGAATAATCGTCAACATGTTGTTTTAACTGCATTTACTGTAGTAAACCGTTCAGTTTAATAACGTTATTAGGCAAATAGCTGCGAAAAGGCGGGCTCAACAGAGA
The DNA here is from genome assembly GCF_947034865.1 of Barbatula barbatula. Lineage (NCBI taxonomy): Eukaryota > Metazoa > Chordata > Actinopteri > Cypriniformes > Nemacheilidae > Barbatula > Barbatula barbatula. The sequence goes on from NC_136770.1 coordinate 19,671,477, forward strand.
TGTTAACTCGCATAACTGCCTCATTTTAGGAGATTGAGTGATCAAACCGTGAGTAAGATAACACATAAAGGACTTTCTTTTACGATTTATGATTGTTTTGTGAATGGAAATGCAAAGATAGCATCCACGTGACACGTTTTCAGCAAACCCGATATATCACACTATAACTACGTGATGCGCGAGCAAGCACACTCGAATGGTTTATAAAAACATCAGCGACACATACAGCTTAAGGACCGAAGTAGCTTATTAAAGCGCACTTTTTCCCTAGAAATTATGAAAATGAATGAGACAAATGTTCAGGCTACACATTTTTACAGTCACCACACATACTACACTACACAATAAATACATTTTTATAATGAAAACACGTTGCGAACGTGAATAATGTAAAACGTAACTGCATCTCACTATATAAAAAATGATGTGAATGACCAGATGTCCAGAGTCGAAGCCTTGGCAATCCCTCTAACCCTAAGCGTCGTCGTTATAAAGTCGTTTAATACGATTTGTCACATAAACTATACAAACTTGTCATGTGTCAACTTGGAACTATTCAGAGAATAAAACTGCTTTTCTCCTTGGGAAACTGTGGAAAATGCCGGAACAATTGACGGTTTAACCGAAATAAAGAAAACTAGGCTGATGTTTTCTTTATGCATCCATAGAGATGCGTTTACCGACACACCCCATCGCGAGAGTGCTTTCCTATTCAAAGCAATATGTGATATTACCTGTGCTTTTGTTTATCTGATGTGATCCTTCACTAGATAATTCTAAACGTATCAAAAAGTGTTTTTGCGTGAAGGCAAAAGTCTGGATTTCATTTTCATTTAAAGACAACATTTCTTGGAAAATGCTCGATTTGTCAGGTGTCAATGCAATACCTTTACCACGGTTACCCTGCTCGAAACGTCTGCATTTGCTGAACTGAACGATGTCGATAATTTACACATGGTACATTCATACCAAAATTTATAAGATTCAGATGATAATGTTCTTACCTGCCCTGTCCTGTCCTGTCCGTCTTCACCTCACATCGACAAATCCCAACCTTTAAGGACACAATGTTATAAAGTCCGTGTATTTTCTTTGTATAGTTGAGACTTTCGGTTTACTCTGTTGCTGTTTTTGACATGTGAATGAATTCCAGCAGTGGACGTTTCATTCATTGGGTGAAGTTTGCGTTGAGCGCGCGCCTCTGAGACGCTTTGCGCGTCTGGAACTGTCCGTGGTGCTGAAAAGGCGCCGGGCGCGTCATTGGATTTCTTGAGATTTTCTGCCCTCTGCTTAAAAATGATAAAGAATTATCGATGTTCAGACACACGCGAAGTTTTAAAGTATTGCAGCGCGTTGAAACATATTCGGTTCTATCACTTTATGCACTGCTCGAAGATGTCTAAGTAAATACTCATTCGACTAAGTAAGAGCATGAGCTATAGATGCCTTTATTTCGTACAGACCAGTGATAGAAAGTGCAATCTGGAAACGCGAAAACAAAAACGATCTCCGATTGTATAATCGCGCTATGATGAACTATGAAGAGTCCTGACAAAAACTTCATCCAATCTGCACCATTTGCTCCGACAGCAACAACATATGTAAATGTGCAGTAAGACGTCAGATTGTGTCGATTTTGTTTAATTGGCCGAACCCCAGTCTCCAGCGCCAGTATATTAAGGTTGGCTTGTCAGAATCGCACATCGGAATCAATGTCCTTAGGTTCTGTGGACAAGTTCTAACATGATGCAAGGAGGAAGTGCATGGTCCCGTGAGGATGTTCTTAAAGGAACATAGATTGTTGACCATTACCCTTTGAGCCACAGTCACATTCAGCCTGAATAATACTACTGAATCTTATGTATGGTATAGCATATATATAGTGAAGATACATATTTGCATCTATGCATACACAATGTTAACATACATGTTTCAGTGCATTTTATGAAATATAACTGTTGTAACACGGTTTTAATCCAGTTAGTGGATCGTAACAGCAATATTATGTACGTTTTTTTCTTTTACGGTTGCAACGACGTTCAAATGTCTCAAAAAGGCAGTTTGGTTTAATCATTTGTAAATATAATGTCATACATGAAATTAAAAGACAGTGAGGGATATAATAATTTGATCCCCTGCTGAGTTTGTTAGTTTGCCTGCTTACAAAGAAATGAAGGGTCTTTATCATTTTATGGTAGGCTTGTTTTAACTGATAAAGACAGAATACAAAAAATCTGAGGGACATTTTTATATAAAGGTTATAAATTGATTTACATTTCAGTCAGTGAAATAAGTATTTGATCCCAGAGCAAAACATAACTTTGTACTTTGTAGAAACCATTGTTGGCAAGCACAGAGGTAAGACATTTCTGATTTGACAGGTTTGCACATGTGTCAGGATACATTTTAGTCCACTCCTCTGTAAACCCTTAAGGTTTCTTGGCTGTCGCTCAGCAAATTGAGAGTTTTAGCCTCCTTCACAGATTTCTATAGGCTGAGGGTATAGAGACTTTTAATGTGTATCTCTTTAAGCCACTCTTTGGTTGTCTTGGCGATATGTTTAGGATCTTTGTCATGTTAAAGGCACATTCATGACCCATCTTCAGATATTTAGTTAAGGTGAGGAGTTTCTCGTCCAAAATGTTACGGTTCATGGGCCTGTCCCTCAGCCCCTCAATGAGTGAAGTCATCCTGAACTCGTAGCAGAGAAAAAGCCCTAAAGCATGTTTCCAACACTGTGCTTCTCCCTAGGGATGGTGTTCTTGGGGTCATAGTCATCTCCCTCCAGAAACAGGAGTCAATTTGGGTCTCACAGCACTTTTCTCCAAAGCCTTTTCACAATCGTTTTGATGTTCATTGTCAAACTTCAGATGAGCCAGGCGGGTCTTCTTGAGCAGGTGGACCTTGTGGGTGCTTCCGGCTTTCAATCTATTGTGGCATAGCGTGTTACCAATGGTTTGCCTGCTAACTGTGGTCCCAACTGTCTTGTAAGCATTAACAAGCTTCTTCCGTGTAGTTATGGGCTGATCTTTAATCTTTCTCATGATCATCTTTACCCCATTGGCGAAATCTAGCAGGGAGCTCCAGACCAAGGGCAATCAATAGTTATTTTGTATTTCTTCTATTTTCAAATTATCACTCCAACAGTTATTTTCTTCTCACCAAGCTTCTGTCTGTAACTTATTGAAGGTTTATGCAGGTCTACAATCTGGTCCCTGACATCCTTTGAAACCTATTTGGTCTTGACCATGGTGGTGGAGAGGTTGAAATGGAAGATACAGATTACGTTGGTAGGCATCTTTTGTATACATAACAAGCTGACTTGGGAGTACTTTCTTACAGTGACCAGACTAAGCTGTGGTCCATATAGGCACATAACCAATCTGTGGAGCCAGAATTCTCGCTGGTTGGTAGGGGATCAAATACTTATTTTACTGACTGAAATCCAAATTAATTTATAACCTTTATTTACAGTACATTTTCCCCAGATCTTTTGGTTTATATTCGGTTTCTATCAGTTAAAATAGACCTACTGTAAATATTATAGACCCTACATTTCGTTGTAAGAAGGAAAACTTACAAAATTAGTAGGAGATTCAATTCATTATTTCCCTGACTGTATTACTATTTAAATTGTCAAAAGAACTGTCAAAATGATTGTTATCTGGCCATAATGAACCAGCAAATGATTCGACTGGCCAATCAGAATCAAGCACTCCAAATTGCCGTAATAAGCATTGTTAAAAATCTCGCCTAACCGAAAAATGCTTGCATCCTCTTGTGAGTTTTTCATGACAAATACTCATGTAAAGTAATCTCAGTCAGTGTCTGAGGTTGTTAAGGCAGCTGGCCAACTAGAACTGTGAGAGTTAAACACTGGGTCATTTCAATGCTCCTCTTTTTCTGTTCCTCAATAACCTGAATGTACAGAGGCTAGGAAACCTGCTGGAGCTCTCGAGATATTGCACTTATATTGATTTTTATTGTCAATGACAAACACTAACATATCAACTGAAGAAAAGTTCAGGGTAAATTGCTACATTACAAAAGAGAATAACACAGAACGTAGACGTTACTGAGGCTTAATATAGTTGGTGAGACACTGTCGGTGCCCTTTTAGCATGCATGAGGAAGACCAGCATGTGTTCCCTCTGCAAATCAAGTACAAAGTTAGTGAATGTTGTAAGTTAAAGCAATAACAGAAACTACAAACGCACACACATTTGCCTTACATATTCTTGCTTTACTTTCTTGCAGAATAACAATGTGACTGATTAACCGACCTGCAAAATGTTATCAGAGAGACTACATATCAGTATGAAAAGAGGAAATGACAGTATGATATAAATGACATTTGTACATTCCGACACAATATGAGACTTATGACATAAGTAAAGAAAAGAAAAATGTTTATAGAAAAATACAAAGCAGAGAAAAATATACTGATATGCTTGTCTACTCTCCGTATACTTCATTTCTTTGTTTGAATATATGACTCTCCTTCTGAACAACCTAGAGAACAAATTCACGCAGGTTACAGAAAAATCAAATGAAAATGAATAAAACAAAAATAAATTACAAATAACAACATGCCCGCTGAAATGACTCGATTGGCTTGATATCTATTATAAAGCAATAGAATTCATACAAACAATTATTCCTGTTTCGAACCCAGATGTTACTGAATACATCATCTGTAGAACATGTTTATGAAATAAAAAGGTTTGTTTATAGTGTTAATGGCATTACCTTATTTTCAAACAAACACCCTGATGGTATATAGTAAATGATTACCATGGAATGAAAGACAATAGAGAAAACTTTGAGAAATAAATACAAAGCCAGATAATAATGAGCAGGTCTTTAACAAAGGTTAGTTTAGGTCTTTAATAAAACATTTTAAAAGCTGATTATTTAAAAGATCCATATACGCACACAAACAAAGTGCACATCATTCACCCAAATTCCCTTTAATACATTTTATCCCAGGTTATTCCTCCTTGTTTTCCATTGTTTCTCCCTCTATGATCTTCTGCTGTCAATTATAGTTTTCCTCTTCTGCCGGTTCTTCGGGATCACTCTTTTTCTCTTCTTCCACTTCCATGTCCAGCTCTTCAAAGGAAGAGCCACTACTTACAGACTCACTGGATCCCTTGCCCCTTTGGTCCCCATCCTCACCCTGACCCTCTTCCTCCCTCAAGCCCTGATGGGAGCCCTCCAGCAACGGGGTCACATCCCTGCTCTCTTCAACCACTTTATGGATCACAGAGCCTGACTCTGGTCTTAATTCTTCACCTGAAATAAAAAGTATAAAAATGAACAGATTTCACATAAAACAATTTCCAATAACCTCAATGCAATTTATCAGAAGCTTTTACACAAAGCGACAAAGTACAATCAAGGTATGTTTGTTACTGGAATTTAACTCATGACTTTAAGCTCCTAAGGCCAAGCTACCACTGACTCATGCAGTCCTATGTGAGGAAAATATATAAATATAAAATATATTTCCATAAATATATTAATATATACAGACAGTATATACTGTATAAATATTTATATAAATAAATATTTTATTCACAGTCTTTTTTGCATATACTCACAAAGATAATTTAATACCATGAGGATAACATTCGGCTTGAACATAAATTATAATGTACATAAATAAATAGTAAATAAACTTGTAAAAAATATCAAACTAAAGAATATGAAATGGCAGCTTAAAGTCCTGCTGTTAGCACTGATAGCCGTTGGGGACCTTTAATGGCACGTTTCAGCATCAGAGGGTAATAGTCATTTAATAACAGCAGTGTAATTGCAAGAAGCTGTGCTGTTCCGTGCAACGCACCAGGTGAGAGTTATAATTGCCAAAAAGCTAAATATGAGCTAAAACAACCCCCAGAGCCGGCATTTGTGCTAAATTAACAACGCCTCCAAAGAGATTTCAAATATTTAACTCTGAACTAAAGGTGGAACTTTGGTAAACACCTGTGATTCGATTGAGTAAACCAGAGAAATTCCTAAAGTAGGACTAGCAGCTAGTTTAGTGGTCACTACACAAACATGTGGAACTGGGCAAAAAGGCTGGTTTCTCTATTGTAGTGTGATAGATTTTTATAGTAAACGTGCTTTTTATAAATTGTACGTTGATAAAAAGTTACAGAAAACAGAGCAACAGAAAGAGTCAGAACATGTAGGTTGAATGACAGTAAAAAGGCATTGAGGTGCACACAACCTGCAACAAAAAGTTTTGAGCCTATGAACTCATTCTATAGTGTAATTTAAAGGGTAATACCTGCCATCACTTGTTAAAATCGTATCTTATATTAAATTCTAAAAAATACATAAGAAAGAAATAGAAAGTATCAACCCCTTGTATCCATCTTAAACTGGCTCTGTTATCAAACTGCCAATATCTAATGCTTCCTAATTCCTTTGAAGACGGCAATGAATTTGACCTCTGGTCCCTTCTTGCCAGTATTATTTTTAATGGAGAGAAATGATTCCTCTCTCTTTCCGGCCATCTCAACATATTAGATATGGCACCTCAATTAAGCTTCGATTCTTTGCTCACAGCCGCAGAAGAGAGGGGAGAACCTTTTCAATCCCCATTAGTTGCCACAACACACCCTAAATTTGTCCACCACATAAATATGCATATATGTCATTCAGTTGAAACAAATCATCCCCTGGAAGTCAGAATGAATGATCTTTTTATATCACTAATAAACCTCTGGGGAAGATCTATGCATTTAAACAATTCATGTATTTGTTAAAACGTGAAACATTTAATCTTATTTTTTAAATAGTCGCATATATATTTTCTTAGTTATTTTAGTTTTTTCCTACAGTATATTTTATAGAGTCGTGCCCAAGAACAACTCATGGTAAAATCACTGCGACTTAAACATCTAATGTTATAAAACTAAAAATACTGACAAATGGACTTAATCAAGGACTGTTACCCGATGCTTTTTTTAAAACCTTCATGTGTAGCAGCTGTTTCCTCAAGCCCAAGTCACTACAACTAATTATAAGCTCTCAGCCCGTGAGAAACCTTTTAAAACCCAAAAGGGCACTACTAAGATTAGATTGAGGTTTTCCGGCCCTGATAAATTTGCCTCTACATGTCCTTCCCATTATAACGTACACTGTTCTCTTGCGCGCTGTGGCACTCGACTTATCTCTGTTCACAGTTTGGTTGACACCTAAAAGATCATTGGCACGTCGGAGAATGGTCACCTGGGATCATGATGTGAGTGTCATTAATTCACAAGCACTATACATTTTTCCTAATCACGTCCCTGGCCTTAATAACTCACCCCATTGTCATTATCGGTTTCAGTTCTAGACAAATCCTGGCCTGCCTGTGCCACCACGAGAGAGACACAAGGGACTTTCATGGAAAATTACTCTCTATGACCATTGCCAGTGTCATTTGTGTATGGTCAATAAATAGCATAAAGAAAATGAGGATGAAATTAATATAATATAATATACAGCGCTAGAAAAAATTAAGAGACCATTTCATATTTACTTTCGGTTTTTCAGAATTTAGGTTCTGTATACGTTTAGATAAAAGCGATCATTTTGTCAAAAAGTTCCTATTTGCATATATTCTAAAAGAAAAAACAGAAAGGATGCTCTGTATTTTGTGTGACAACCTTGATCTTATCACAGTTTTCATGTGTCTTGACATGCTGTCAGTCTTTCACATTGCTGTTGGATGACTTTGTCACCCATGAGGTTTGATTTTGTTCAAATTTAACAGACACTGGACTGTAATGGCCACAATACATCTAATATACATCTACACATGTGTGAATGGGAGAACTTCCAATCCAGGAAGACCTGCCTTACTCCCAGCCTCAGCAATCGGTTTAAAATCTGAACCCCATCTTTCCTTGGAAAAGCCTCTTAAATCACATTTGCTTGAATTAGTTTCTAAATTGGGTCCAGTGGGATTGTAAGCCGAGCTGTAAGGATTTTTCTTCAGTAAAATGGTTCAGACGAGAGGGATTTATAAGAAGTACAGGAGTGGGTAATTATAGGTAAGAGAGTGAGCGACCAAAAGAAAGAGCGAAAAGGTGAGCTTTAAGGAGGTGTGTGTACAGTATGTGGGGGTATATATGACATAAATAAGTATAATATAGATATAATAAGTATAAGCACCTTTAAGTAAGAAAGCCAACAGCTAACTACATTACTTTAGAGTTTGGAAAACATCCTTCGTAAAATACCAGTTGCATACCAATGTGATCCACCTTATTTCTTAACATATTATGACTATTACATTTTTTAAATTACATTAACATCTTATCAAGCTTGTAATACTTTTTAATAGCTGACATATCATTTATTATTTTTGAATCATTTATTATTATTAAAAGAAAATATATTAGTTTTAGTCTATGTCATACAAAAAATCAGAACAACTGGTTAATTTACACTACTGGAAATACAGAATTATCGACTTTATTTGCTCATCGTCGCCAATTAATACACTTATCCTAGCCTGCATGTTACATTAAATAACTGCGTATGGCAATTTTAGCATTGTAAACATGGCACCTGAAGAAATGGCACAGAAATTAAAGCCCTGCTCGAGGCAGACAAACGAAATAAACTCCAGTAGATTAGGTTAAAGTACCTACAAGACAAAACACCTAAAGCAGGTAGAAAAACAAGAGAGAGCAAGTGGGAGAGAGAAAGTGAGAGGGAGATCAGTCTTGCAATCCCCGAAATGAAGCAGCTTGATTCACAACCAGCACTTGTCAGATCCAGCTGAGCAGATGTGATTGAACGCCCTTTAATTAAGAGAGCTAAAGGCACACACGAACGCCATCGCACAAACACACTCACAAGCGCATAAAATGGCAGAAAACAGCCTACAGTATCATCAATAATCTTAACAGCCATTGGTTTTACTGACCACAGAGTGAATTGTGAACTACAACATCCGCGACAGAGCCGCGCTGTTTCATTTATCTCTGTTGAACAGAGCCTGTCGGCTTGAAATAAGTAACATCATCGTGGACAAAGTGTTAGTCTTTATGAAGGCATGCATGCAAGCGTACGTCCGTTTAATGGTTGCTGAAGGGATCTAACAGGATGACAGCTGACCCAGCCTGAGGTGCAAGCACGGCGGTTTTGTGTAGTAAAGTACTGACAGATTTATAACTTTTAGAATTAGGTTAATGGTTAGAGATCTGAGCTGCTAACAAAGTCTAATGAGGGCCGACTCTAGAACTGAAGATTGAATATGGCAATGACATTATGATTTTATTTATATCTCTGTGACAATACAAGAATACAAGATATTCTCCTCGGTCTTGTCAGTCTATGGTGTACGTTCACGAGAGCACTGTGACGAATCCGCATTCGGTTTGTGCGGATGGGCAAAATAAATGCTAATCTTCCTCAATATCGAAATCATCAGACATTTTGCGAAGATCAGCTTACACACAGCGTAGTACACAGAGAGTCGCACTTGCGGGTTTGTCAGTCAGAACACCGGCGTCTGCCCCCACCTAATGCACATGCGTCGTAGTGCTCTCGTGAATGCGCACCATAGACTATATAGATTAAAGAATATATAGATTAAAGACATTATTTTGGTTTGTATTTGGCACATATAGCATTTTCGTCGCTTCAAAAAATATTATGGCGCCACTATGAGTAGATGGACCAATTTAACGAAAGTCTTTAGTACTTTTTTGTACCTTGACAACAACTATAACTATGATGTCTATTAGGAGGCCTGGAAATCTCTTTGATGTCACCTAAAATGTCTTTATTTGCGTTCCGAAGACGCCGTGAGGTCTTAAAACATGTTGAACGTCATGTGTGTGAGTAACAGAATTGGTTTTGGGACTAAACTGTTCCTATTCAGTATCAAGTGTATTCAAGTGCTTACCAAAACTGTATAAAAAACTGGTAAAAAAAGAAAACTGGTAAATTCTTTATGAATTTAAAAACCCATAAAAATTCAAAGCCTAAGTATAAATTCACAGTATAGGAACATACCTGCCCCCGACTCTGTGTCATCAGCATCTTTGTGCTCCCCCGTTTCCTCCGTCTCATCAGTTGTCTTTTTCTTAAGAAGTTCAGGGACACAAAAGTCTCCTTGTTTCTCCAGAGGGCACATGTAATGGATCAGATCTCCTTTGCATATCTCCAGGAACGGGTATGCGTGCAGACTCCTTTCCTGCAGGACAAAACAATGGAAAAACGATCAACAAGTTTACATTGCTTTTACTGAAGACTAAACAACTCATCAACAGTTACAGCTCCGAAACAAAAATTGTATTTACACTGTGCCATCTGTTAAATCTATAAACAATCTACAAAATAATATCTCCTGTTATGTTTTACAAAAGCGATACCAACATATGGGTTTTTGAAGGACAGGATGAGAAAAACATTTACAAAACGTACATTTACATTACATTTAGTCATTTGGTAGACGCTTATGCAAAGCACATTACTGTGCATTTAATCACTACTTTTTTTTATTAAGTCTACCAAATGACCTTCAGCAAAACATCACAGGTGATACTTTCTTAATCTCTATTCAAAGATATTTCTACCAACTTGGCTAACACAACTTGAACATTACAAGTGTGTACTGAAATGCTCGAGCAACATACCTATAGAAACAACAAGCTATGGAATGAAGAATGAATTGTGACACCTGGTTATTTTCTCTTTAATACACCATGCACTAATTCTTTTCATTCATTATTTCTAAGAATGGAATGACACGTCTGCAAAAGACCTTCATTGATGCCCAACCTCATTAGAATCAAGATCAGGTCAGACCTTTCTTGATCAAACACACCAGCCCTATGACAACTTTGCAGCCAGACTAGGCAGGAGTTTACACCAATTAGCCTGCTTTTAATGAAGTGGCCTCATTAGGGATGAGAGCAAATGCCACTGTAATGATCTAGACGAACAATGCGAAATCTGAAAGCTCATCAGACTGTTACGCAAATAACACCATCAAGCGTGAAGAAATGTGCTAAGGTTATGACATTTGGGACTGTTGTTCAGATAAAACATTTCTAGCGGCATTGTTAAACTTTTAACAAGGGTCAAAAGCATTTAGATGCCGCTTTCACGTATTATTCTCTTTATTCCTTTCTGTATCCCTATCTTTATTCCTTTCATTCGTGACCCAACATCGTGCGTCTGCATGCATCTCGGATTTATTTTTGCTGTACTGTATATCATAAAGCTTGTATGTAATGCGCAATCATTTCTTTATTGTTTCAGGATGCATTCAAATAACGACCATATATAACAAATAGACCAAGAATGGAAGAATGTGAGCTGTCATAAAACATCATTAATGTCTCGCTAAAGTACCAGCATATGTGCAAAACATACTTTATAATGAACAGTAATAAAAATGCAACTCATCAATCAAGGAGGGCTGTAACACTGTTTTGTACTGCTGAGAATCACTATATATGAATTTATCTAGATATATGTTTGCGTCGAGCAGGCCCTTAAGATAGAATTGTGCTTTTGTAATTGTATTACGTTTTCATGCCGAGAGCTTTGTTTGGATACAGATAGAGATGTCACAGGAAAGCACACACGCGCACGCACGCACGCACGCACGCACGCACACACACACACACACACACAAGTGTGTATGTTTACAGTTTTCATTCTGAGATACTGAATATGAATACGAAATAGTTGAATATGAATAGAATATGAAATGGGATGTATTAAAGTTTATGGAAATTAGTAAAAGTAAGGCACCCGTTTTTAAACAATTCTCATCACATATTTAGTTAAAGAAACAAAAAAACGATATATGCATATGTTTGAGGAAACTGTCAGTTAAGTCAGCTAAAGAAAAGGAAGTAAAACAGTTGAAGGGGTTTTAAACACTCTCTCTCTCACAGTTAATTGACTGATTTTATTCTAATCCTCTGGAAAGGAAGCGAATGCTAAGCGGTATGAATCACCTGATACACATAAAGACTTCAGCCCTTAGGGGCCGACATGCAAATGAAAGCACATCTCCTTGAACCTGGAGAGATAATGAGCACGGGAGAAAAATACAAATACGACCCACTCCATCTCCATGAAAACAAAGTGAGAACAATAACAAGAAAATCTGGACAAATCTGTATGTAACTTTTCTCCACTGTCACTTCACCTGTGTTGTTTTGGAAGCTAGTAACACTGGGCTAGTGTTTTTAGATCATAAATCTAACAAGTTTTACAGTTTAAAAGTTAAAACTTAAATCATAAAGGAAACCGAGAGGTTCAGAATTTTGCTAAATGTTAAACATGCAGAAAAAAATATATAATTTAAGATAATATATATATAATAAAATATAAAAAATACAATTTATTTCTTATTTCAATTTTTCACTAACAAAGCTAGCAGAATTCAACTGTGTTAACCTCTTTGCACAAAAGGTCAGGTCTGTTTTCTTCCATTGAATCACACAAGATGTTCTTTGGAACAGTTTCAAGCCATGCTGGGATGACATGAATCACTTGCCAGCTCGAATGTATGCTCATAAAAAATGTATTAAATCAGAAAATGCATAAGCGTATTTCCTAGTAGCCCCAATACTTCTGAACCCCACTTTACAAGCATCAAACCTAAGTACATGTGACTGAACCTAATATTCCCTTTTTACGTTTATAAACATACAGTTTTGTGGTGGTACTCAAGCATGCCATGTACATGTAACTACCTTTTTGTGAGATTTAAAGATAAAGCAAAGCATCTACACATGACATGCAAATTGGGTATAAAATGACAGAAAATCTTTGTCATAACATTGTTAAGTTATTGCGGAGTCGATGTCATAGGTATAAAACATGGTACAAAAAACAATGCAAGTCTAAATTTTTTTATTAACATTTTTATTGTACAGCAGATAAAATTGTCTACTAGCTTCAAAGAAACTCTAATGCTAAGGTTTAGTACTTATTTCTACAGTAAGTATTTGATGTAATATTATGATGAGGTTGATTATAATATGATGTGATGTTTGTTATTCCACTGCACCTGTACAATGCTGAATGCACATTATGCCATCCGTACATGTACAACATTTGACAGGTACACCGCCCTCTATTGCTCAGAGCTTTTTTCTTATGAAGAATATTTGCATTTCCCTTCAATCACAGAAAATAAATAAATAATCGGCAGATTAACAAGGCCCCTTATAATTGAAAGTATTGCGGCATGAACATTTTTAATTATGGTAAAATGATGTCCCATTATTAATGTTGCCCTTTTGTATAAGAAACTACACCCTCAGAGGTGAACAAGGCACGAACATTACCCAGCACTCACCCTGTGCCAGAAAACGTGCAAGAGAGAACAAAATACTGCTTCAAAATCGGGATGAGACGGTAGGGGTTGCCGTTTATGTTCTTATGCAATAAAACTCAATTGATGTGCCATTTTTATATTAAAATTTTCGTTTAGCAAGTCAGTTCCTCAGTGTTTTTCCAGTGGTATATATCCAGTTGAACCAGCCTAAGATCGGTGCTGGTTTACCTAAAGGTCAGGTATATGAAATTTAGCAGCATCTAGCGGTGAGATTGCGAATTGAAACCAACGGCTCACTCCCCCCTCACCTTTGAAGCACTACAGCAGCTGACACAGAACAAAGATGTAGATACATTTTCGCTTCTTTGCCGAATGAGATAACGTATTTACAAAATGCGCTCTGTAGAGCAGTTTGTCCCTTTAGGGCTACTGTAGAAACAACATGGCGAATTCCATGCAAGGGGACCCGCGGTGTATGTAGATAGAAATAGCTCATTCTAAGGTAATAAAAACATAACACTTCATTACGTAAGGTCCTTATTCACCTCTGAAGATATAGTTATGTTTATTATTTAGCATTTCTGTCAATAGATCCTCAAAGAAATGACACAGTGGACATTTATGAGCACCTATTGCTACCCGTGCCATGTCTCTGGCTATATCCTGAATGTTTAATGGCATATAATTTAGTAAAAGTCTACACATATTCCATACTTGCTGAAACAAGACTTCAATAGAAAGCCATAGAGATAAAAGACAATTTGTTCCCTATCGACAGGTGAGATTTGTGTGGAGAAGGTCGATGTCTACGGATAGATCCTTGTGTTCCCGCTATGATTTAACTTGGTTCTGGACAATTACTGCTTTATAGATCAATCTGTCTCTTGTGTAGCACAATCTATCTCATGTGATTTCTGAAACGCCCTTTTGTCTGTAATGTGCTTGAATCAAGTCCTTCAAAAAAATGACTTTAGGCGTTGTTTAACCTGATAACTGGATAGTTAAACAAACGAGCAATTGAGTGAAGGGTTTTACTATACTAACAGCAGATATATTAACACTTGCTGGTTCAAATACCCATGTGAGATCTCTCATCAAGTTAAAAAAATATATATTTCAGGATTGTCACATCCATTAAGGTACATATTCCTCATAAATGGGCATATTCATTCAAATAAAGTTACGTTATGTTCTATGCAGAGGCATCCCTTCTTCATTTGTTGTGTAGTTTTGTTTCAGGTTTGTGCATTTTCATTTATTTGACCCAACGCTTAGGTGCGTCCTTTTTGACGCCACCATGGGTTGAAAATAACCCTGCATATTAGAGTGCATGGATAAAAACAAGCTCTGAATAAAAAGAGTTCTGTAAATATACATTTCAAACAGCCCACAAAGCATCAATAAAGGCTTGACAAAATGTTGTATTCTTTTGTATATTATGGGCCAGATTTACTAAGAGTTTGCGGCAGCGTAAAAGCCTCTTTTGACACGAAAAAACTTTATTAGTATAAATACTTTTTAAATAAAGTATTTGAAAGTATTTGAAATGAATCAGGTATTGCGCTTTCCTAAGGTCTGCATTCTTCATTGTATTGGTATTTGAGCCTTGTTTGTGAATCACTTGAAGAAATTTCCTCTCCCATGGAACTGTGACGGCGCTATTTTGCCCCGTTTAGTAAATCTGGCCCAAAGTCTGTATATGCGAAATTGTACGTAGCATATAATTACTGATGAGAAGTGAAATGGAGGGGCAGAAATAAATAAAGAGAGAAGACAGGAACACTAAATTGATTACAATGCACCACTTAGCAATTGAGGGAGGCTAATCTGGTGGATTTGGTGGATTTAGTTATTCTAGGTGTTATCAGAAGTCTGGAGTTTTGAGATCTCAGAGAGTGTGATGGGTTGTAGTGTGATAGAAGCTCTGTTATCTAGGTAGGAGCTAAACCGTTTAAGGCTTTATAAGTGATTAAAAGAACTTTAAAGTCAATACGATACTTAATGTGTAGCCAGTGAAGGGATGATAACATTGGGGTCATGTGATCGTATTTTCAGGACCTGGTTAGGACTCTGGCAGCTGCTTTCTGAACTAACTGTAGTTTTTTTTATTGATGATGCAGGACCACTAAGGTGTGCATTACAGTAGTCAATTCTTGAGGTCACAAATGCATGAATAAGCTTCTATGCGTCAGCAAAACGTAGAATATCTCGTAATTTGGCAACATTTCTATGCTGTTTTTGTGACATTTTAGATGTCATTTCAAAATGAGAGGTTGTTGTCTAATGTAACGCCTAGATGGAGTAACAGTGCAGCCTTCCACTTGCAAGTTATAATCCACAATATTCTGCTCACATTTGGTCCGATAAGTAATATTTCTGTTTTATTAGAATTTAAAAGAAGGAAATTACAAGATTCGGCTCAATTCTCTCAGGTAGACAATGTACTGTATATAGCATACAGTCAGAAAATCCTTCTTAATGACATTTAAACATTTCCCAGACACTACAAACCGATTTCAATAAACACACCATAGAATTTCCTGCACAAGCTTTATAGGAAAAGCGAGAGGGAAGAGGCGAGGAAAAGCGTGCCAGAAGGGCAATACTCCAGGGAAATGTCGTGACTTTGTTCTTTCAGACAGCTGCTCCATGAAATCATCTCCTCCCACAAACAGAATGCGAACACTTGCAGGTAAGCACATCCCCAATGCTTGTTCTCAGCTCAATCAGACTTCAATTTATGCATAAAACCAAGACAGCAATGGAACTTTGACAGGGAGCACGTGTGACAATGAACCCAACTGTTTCATGCAACAAATTTGTTACATCTCTGAAAATTTGACACAGTGCTTCTATTGTAAAAGCTACTGCCATAGTCTTTACAAACAAATTAATATGCATGTTATTTTGCTAATTTTAAACTAAATTATGTTGGTACGATTATCGTCTGAGGAAATAACACGGTTACTCGGTTAATATGCATTCATTAATTTCTACATTTTTACAGGCCCTACCAAAAAATGTACTTGCCCTGCTACAAAAAGTCATAAATAAATAATATTGTCTAGTTATATGTTTGTTTTCTACCTACATCACTTTAATAAATAACTATTATTCTGACTCACAGAAATGTTATTTAGTTAAATACAGTCAATCCGAAATTTTGTTTTCATTTTGTGCAATTTAAAGCAGCCGTTCTGTGCAATAAACACGCGGCGTAAGGGACCCTTTACGATTTATTAACTGTGATGTTCGAAGCGCGGTTAATAGAATAATTCTGTAATCGCTGCATCCCTGATCAGCACGACTACCTGTAAAAGAAATTGTCCATAAGATGTAGCTGGCCTACTATATTAAAAGTAATTGTTTCTTTAAATATCAAACTAGCCTGATAAAAAGGCATTTTAACAAAGTTCTACACATTCCAAAAACTGGTGCATGTTAAGCAAGACGAAAAAACACATAGACCGTTTCTTAAAGGTCCAGTTTTTTAAATGTAGCAGCATCTAGCGGTGAGATCGCGAATTGCAACCAACGGCTCACTCCACCCCTCCCTTTTGAAGCACTACAGCGGCTGACACAGAACGACGATCCTCCAAAAAAACTACACATTGGACCCTTAAAAAGGAGGTTAATGTGCCGGTTAAGGCAGATATCTAACGTTCAGAACATGATGTACTGTATGTCTTTTAAACAACTCCAACCCACCTGCTCTCCTAAACTTTCCCAGCCATGACAGAAATAATGTACAGACAAGACAGGCAGTATGAATTAAAATGCATAAAGTATGTATTCCATAAAGTATGAAAAAGGTAGCTGAGAGTTTATTTCAATTAAGTGTTTTAAAACGGTCTTTTAAAACAGTTTTTACCGTCATTTTATATTACCTAACATCTTTGGAGGCCCAAAATAAATGATTTATTCAAAGACTTTTGATGGAAATCAGTCATCGATCTGAACTGGTTAAATGACTGACTCAGAGCTCAGTTGGGGCTGTTCTGAACTGAAAAGCAAGCCATTACTTGACACGTCTAACTCGAAATAAACCACGAACCGCTATGTTCTTTTTGGAAT